>NC_050068.2:73963359-76915859 GCF_009764565.3 Dermochelys coriacea | reverse complement strand
GTCACCAAAATAATTTCTCTACTGGAACAGAACTCATCTCAATAGTAGAGGAAATGGTACCCCTGTTTTCTTTTTCTGTGCAGTTATACTCATTGGCTGTGGTAATGAGCACCACAGCAATGCTTACAAATAAGTAACGCACCAGGAATCATCTTGAGTGTATCATGTACCAGAGAATGGAATAAAATGATGGACAAGGATCAACCATTTCCATGGCACTTGTTTCCCTTCCTCTATCCTGCCCTCCAGCCTGTTCCCTCTGGAGGGCAGTGCATGTGGGGGAGAGACTTGGGATTTTGTGAGCAGCCCCACAATGGATGGAAACTGGTCCAGTGGAGACTTGCATGATTCTCCAACAATACCTGTGGAGATTCTCCAGGAGACCCAGTACAACCTGCAGATGTTACCTGTTGTGAAAAGTCTCCTTGCCATGGGGATTTACCTTTCTCCCCAAATTTCCCATGCCCAGTCTCCTTTTTCTCATCTTCTGCCCTGCAGGCCATTCCACAGGAGTCACTGAAGCTCCAAGACACATGAATTGTGTGTATTTTAATAGGTAACATAAGAACATAAGAATGGCCATAATGGGTCAGACCAAAGGTCATCCAGCCCAGTATCCTGCCTACCGACAGTGGCCAGTGCCAGGTGCCCCAGAGGGAGTTACCCTAAAAGGTAATGATCAGTGATCTAAGGTAACCTTAGAACCTTAAAGTTGTATTAATTTTGCACATCTATGTGTTTAGTTGCATAGTGGGTGAAATTTAACCTTATGCAGAGAGCCCATCTAAGACCTGTGCATCACTTAATTCCCACGTAAGTGTAGAGATAATTTCTAATTAAACTGTGCAACTTCAAAGGATTTAAAGAAGAAAAGAATTTTCTCATAATTGTTAAACTGGAAGATCTAGTTAACTCCACAAAGCTAATTAACACACATTATCTGGGCTTAAGAGGGACCTACACTGGACTTCACTGGAACTTAAGTGGTGCATAGAGCTGGCCTGACCCTCTACATGAGAATGAATCTCACCCCCACGGGATGGAGTATTCCCTCATGTGCACAGGTGAAAATAAGCCAATGGAATTAAAGTCAGAAGAGAAATAGTCCTCTTATGTATATATCCATAAATAGTCTTCTTATGTATATATCCATATACTCTCATCAATTACATTTTTTCCTCAATGGTTTTTGTTAGTTTGTGCATTATTGATTATGGAAGTGTCAATGATAGGTTGCTAAAATGCCCCCTTCAGCCAAATATACATTCATAATAAGGCAAAAGAATATGATTAAGAAATGTAAAATAAGTTCAGAACAACATTCAGACATGATTTTCTTTGTTCATTTATGGTATAGCATTTTTCTAACAGTTTAGCCATGAGATAGTCAAGGAACCTAGTACACCTGATTCTTCGTTGTTTTATAGGAATTATGATGTCATTTAGGATCAAAGAAAATACATAAATCTGAAACCTTTTTAATACTGGTGATGTGCAATATCAATTCTGATTTTAACAATATTCAAGTACATAGTGAGATCTACTACTCTAATAACCCACATATAATTTCCTTCCTAAGAACTACATGACAAAAGGAATTTGTAATTGTATTTACTTCTGAAAGATTATGGTTTATAGTTAAACCAAGAGAGGCATCCTGTCATTTTCAGAACCCGTTAAATGTGACAGAATCTATTTTTCTGCCAACTTGTGAAGACCAGGCAGAGAGCAAATTTGCTGTGGTCAGCTAAGTGTAACCACTGAGCAGGAAAGTGAATTTAATAATGCATTATTGTTCTTCACTGAAGGTGAACTGTTACAGTGCCTTTGTTATAGTAGACTTTGCCTCTGCTTAGGTTTCCAGATGTCATGCAGATTACCTGATTAAAATCTCTAATGCATGATAAAATGTATCATGTATGCTTTTATATTAACATAAATGCATCCGTTTTGAGGACTGTTACACTAAAGCTAATTGGAAATATTTACTACTCCATTATATGGTGCATGTTACAAATAAGGATTTATTACATATAGAATAAATGATAAGAAATTGTGAATTTACAGGGCTTATAACTATAGTGTAGATTTTCAGGTGGTAATGTAACGAGAGCAAATCTCATGTGGTTTATGATGGCATCTCAAACCCCTGAGCTGATGCTGGTCTTATTCAGTTCTCCTCTGTTTTATTTCTCTATGACACAATAACTCTGTAAAAGGAGAAAATATTCTTTCTTGCCCCATTTTGTCCTTTTCTCAGCAACTTTGCTTCTTTTTAGTACTTTATTTCCCACTCTCACTTTCTCCAGCTCCCTCCAGTTACTCTTCCCTCCTTTGATCTCCCTCTTCTTGCCTCTGTCCTATATACTCCCACTTATAACTAAAAGAATTGAGAATTCATTTGTGGTTACCAGAACTCTGATCCTTCTCTAGTTACAAGTGCAAACGAGTTTGGTTTCATCCAAGTCTATATTCATTCATTCATTCGTCTATATTAATGAAACATTCTACCTGTTTGTCAAACAGGGCTGTTGTGTAGTTTAATTAGATGGTTGGAAAGCACTTTGATAATGAACCAGGCTGTATGTATATTTTGAAAAGGCAGCATGCCTTTGGTGTCCATAGCCTGGGTCTGGGACTCACCTGGTGTCTTCTCCCAACTCTGCCACTGTCTTGCTTGGTGACCATGCTCAAGTTACTGTCTGTGGGCCATAGTTTCCCTTGTGTTTAATGGGTGTAGATGGGTGACATTTTTTGGACTAATAGTTTCATCGAGATATATAGTTTCTGTTGACCCAACACTATTTGCGAATTTGACACAAATTCACCGAATAGTTTCAGCCCCTCCCTCCCCGCCCCACAGGAAAGTGCCCTAACCACTTAGCTATGGGACATGTCTTTCTCAGTCTCTCCTGTTGAAGCTCTTCCACTTGGTACAAAATACTGAATAGTCATTGGATCAGAGCACAAAAGGGGGAATGACTCTATAGCCTGGTGTTTATGATCCTCACCTAGAATTTGGGATGCTGAGGTTCAAGTCCCTGTTACAATCATTATTTGTATACTGGGGAACAGGATTAATAGGAGTGGTTGAGAGAGCCTGTCCAATAGTTAGGGTGCTCTTTTGTTATGTGGGAGACCTAATCAGGCAAAAGGGAGAATTGAATTGGATCTGCCATGTCTGGTCAAGTGCCCTAACTACTAAGCTAAAGGTTGCAAGGGAGGCTCCTCCTCCTCTAGCTGTTTTGTGAACTTAGACCTATATTTTCTTGGCTTTTTATTTAAAAAATGCCTGAAACAAAAATAAATAAAGAAGCAACCATTTTTTTCTAGGCTGAACAAAAGATTTTGTTAAACTTGAAAGGAAATTCTTGTTTATTTCTTTCATTCACTGACATTTTTTTGAATTTTCAGTTTCAACCCAAATCAATTTATATTTTAATTTTTGGAACTGCCAGGAAACTAAAAAATCAGTTCTTTGCCCAGGGCTAACAATAGGGAATATGCTTACTCATTTCTTAAAGTGCTTTAAGAGTCTCAGATGAAAGGTGTTAAAATACAAAATGTCATTATACATTCACAGTTCAGCATAATGGGCACATTCTGCTCCAGGCTCAGAACTGGAATAGCATGTATATGTGGGTTAGGATTCAAATGTATTGGCAGAACAAAGAAGAAGGTTTGCTCAGCATTTAGCTCAAATTAAACCATGTGAATTAAAACAAGCAAACAAAGCAAAGAAAATGCAAAATCCAGCAAAAACAATAACAACAACAACAAACAGTTTGGGAACAAATACGAAGAAATGTTTTTGTTTGGAAATAGTTCTTGTATTGCTGCCCTAAGGATTGGTAGTCTATTTACATTTGTATTCAGGTGAGCTACCGTGGTGGTGTTGGCCTTTAGATTGTGGGGAAAGGGTTATTACAGCATAGATGGTGGTTGCTTCTTGAACTGTATTTACTTTCCAGAAGATGGGGTTAAGAATCAAAACTATAGTGTGTTCTCTCGTCACTGTGTGGAGATCTTGTCTCCTGAAGGAAACGTATTTGGATCAAAGATTTCAAGTAATTGTAATGTGAAAGGGCATGTACTGCTTAATCTATGGTTGTCACTCATGAACTTCATTGTAAGGGAGCCAAGAAAGACTTTTCTTTCTTTTTTGTACACTGAGGCACCCACCAACAAATATCACTCTGGAGCACAGAACAAGGAAGCTCAGGAAACTGATGGGAGGTGCGAATTAATAAAAGGAGCAATTGGATCAGAAATGTGACTTGTGTACAGAATGAGTGAAAATCTGATAGATTTTGTACTTGTTGCAGTTACTAAAGTAGAAAAAAGGAAACTATGCCATAGCTAACTCAGTTTTTCCTTGAATATGCACTCCTTTATCCCTGGCGTTCCCAAAACTGTGTATAAAATAAATTTTGTTTCCCACTGTATGTTTATAAGATTATTTCTAATAAACTATGCAACTTGTTTAAAGGACTTAAAGGAAAAAAAAGACTTGTCTCATAATCGTTGAACTGAGAGGTCTAATTACGTCCACAGTTAATTAAAACTCTTTAACTGCCTTCTTGGTGTGACAATGATATTTTTTCCTTTATAAATGAAAGTGTAAAGGTTAAATGAAGCAACAGTCTAGCAAACAGCCTAGTAGAATTTGAAATCTGACCCTGAGATCTACTGTTTACTTTACAGAAATTACAGTATTGCAGTGTAAAACAGGTGCAGAACATTTGATACTGTTGCCCACAGTTATACAAATGACTTGCTTTTTACTAGGCACATAGAATTTCCTGTGTTTCCTAAGAAACTCCAGAAACTACAGATTAGCAAAGATGAAAAAGTCAGTCTGACTCTTGGCCATGATCTTGGCAGTGATACAAAAGGAGATTGGCAGTATAAAATGTTTGTTATATGTAGGAGCAAAGACTCACCACTGGAGCCCGACAGATATAAATTGTTTTAGACAATTATTACAGTTATATGTATTAATGTGGACCTTTCAACATTTGATAACCCAAGAGAAACTTGTATTTATTTAGCTAGCACTGAACTACGTGACCTTACATTTATCTTTAATTTAGAAATAGAACATTTTATTTTAATAATTTTGAGATACCAGTGAACCTGTTTTTTCCCCACATGCTAAAGGATGTTTTTCCTCCCACAGTCTACTTCTGACCTAGTGAGGGATCACATCTTGGTGATTTGTCATTCCTGAAAATACTCCATCCACACCCTTTCAATCTCATCTGCTTCCAGAAGTAAGAGTGTAATAAAAGACAGGTCTAGACACTCAGGGAAGTTTTCCCTTCTGGACACACTACAGTACTCTGAGTACGTCTTATCAGATAAAAATATGTACTATTGATCATCTACATGGAAGACACCTGTGGGAGTCTGCAAATATGAGATGTCCCCAGTCCTGTCCATGAAAACTTGCATTTGCCCATGCAAACAGTTTGTGCATGCAAATAAGATAATTGCACATTTTCAGTTTATATGTACAGTTGCTTTGTCTGAGAACTTAAAAATTTGGCCCTAAGATTTTTTAGAAGCATTTTTCGGAGAGCATTTGCATTTCATACTGGAATGTGATAGATCATAAAGACACAAGGCAATATTTGTTTCAGCAAAAGATGTCAGGCCACAACTTGATTAACAAATAAATGATGTTAACCTGATATTCACAATATCTGTGATCACACCTAGACCACACTCTAGGATTGAAGGTCTACTTTGCATTTGATATCCAAAAGGAGCGCAACCCAGTCTGCAAATTACTGGTGTCCTTTCTCTGTGGAGATATATGGGTGCATATAATGGAGCTTCCCCTACTGAAGTTCTCTGATCCATAGACACATTTCCCAACCCTCCATCCATGTTTTAATAGAAACCACAGTGTCAGTTTACTCTTCCTTATGGGACTACTGCCATTTTAAACTTGCACATTAATGTTATACTAAATTCTGGCCTATTGATGGTTATACAGCAAGAAAATAGGTGGGGAAGCCAGTCAACCAAGGTTACTACTTAAAGTTCTACCCATTGGAAGCTTTTTCTATCTGTTTCTTTATCCATTTAGGTGGCTTGGTGAGATCCTAGCCTGCCAATGTATCCGTTGTTGCTTGGAGCATATCTGTCAAGTGCTAACCGAATGAGATTTCTCTATTCAAAACTACCAACTGGTCTGGGATAGGGCAATGCAAGGTGAAATTTACATGGAGATAGAATAATTTACTTGTTTATTTATTTGTGAATAGATAATTCAGTTTGTGAATAACTTTTGTATTGCAACATTACAGTTCTTACTGGGTTTTACTGTTACATTTTAACTACGGTAACTATTGAGCTAGGTCAATTAAGCAGTGTATTAATCATTTACCTTTAAAGTAAAAATAAATGGAAATAACCCTCAAACTCATAATCAGTATAGTTATGGGCATAAGTCATTTAAAGCCTTTTTTAAAAAATATTAAAAATGTGAGTTTTAATTCATCATTTTTAATTTTTTTTTTAAATAATACCCATCAGGGATCTGGCTAAGTATAGTGCTTTTCCAATTGAATGGGAAAGTATTGTCTTGTAATGAAAAATTGTTATGTAATCAAGGCTAACAATCTTTAGTTTTCACTACTCCTCAGTTATTTCTGTTATAGGTTCATTTAATTTTATTGTTTGTGCATCAGCTGTCAACTGCACTGTTCAGAGACAGTTGTCTGTGTAAACACCATAGAGAAATGCTGAGCCAGGCATAGGTTAGACCATCACTGTTATCCCAACAGTAACAATAGTTTGGGTGGTAATCTCTAGTATTTATATTGTCTTCACTCCATCTCTGGGAGTCGCATTCTGCACCAACACTCTTTGCATTGACTTTAATGGTGTTGCACAGAGTGTAAGTCCACACAGCATTTAGCCAATTATATTCATTTTCTGATGATCAGGAGTGGAACTTACATCTGAAACCCAATGTTGTATTGAACAAAATTTTAATTGCAGATAGTCGCATAACCCAGAGAACAATATGCTTGGTTCTAACTGTTACATTTACAGAGGGATTTTTAGATCTACACAATTTTATATCTGCATCCACTGCATTTGTGTTTTGTGTTCTTGAAGAGTTAACATCAAGTGCTTATAAGCAGACATTGACAGGGATGCTTAAGCAGAGGTTTTTAATGTATTTGTTTATTTACTTTTTATTTAATTTGCTTGATTCAGCATAACAAATTCATCATTTTAATAAAGTTTCAAAATCTCTACTCTTTCACAATTATAAAGGGATAAAGACCCTAGTGCTTGTACTGCATGTTGAGATCAGGAAGCTCTTTCTTTGATTCCTTTCTTTCACCACGCTGCAATTCCTGAATGACTTGTGGCATTAAACAATCAAAGTAGCCCCCACAGAAGAAATAAATACTAGTTCATTCTGTGTGCACTGGGACCAAAATTGGAATATAATCCTTTTACTTTGTTGTTTTTTTGTTTGATGCAATTAATAGATACTTCACGGATTCAAAAAGTTGTAATGACAAATACCGAATTCAAGATAAACTGAGTGTCTAATTGTGCTCACCAAAATATTTAAATGAAGGCAAAAATGAACTAGAGCTTTTAAAGTGGATAATGCTGAGTATGTTTTTGTTTTGTTTGGTTTGACTTTTTTTTTCATTTGTTCTTTCACTTATTGTATGTTTAGCCAACCATCAGCCCCATCATGAAAGTCAACAATAATAACAATTTAAATCATCAAAAGTATGCCTTGCAGTGAGAGAACATTTCAAAGATTGTTTATCAGCTGTTCATTTTCTCCTGTCAGATGTTGAAATCTTTTACTTCCCATCATATTGCACAGAAATGCAGGTCGACTGATAGTGTCTACTTGGAGCTAAGCTGTGAAAAAGTCAAAATTTCATTTTGTAAAAGCAGTTATCGCACAGAGTACTGCAGACCTAGGTTATTGGTCCTTATTTAGCAGGCCCACAGATAAGATGTCTAATTTCCTGACCAGGCTTTTGTGTTTGTTTGTGTGTGTGTGTGTGTATGTGTGTGTGGGTGCCCTGGAAAATATACAATACTAATAGAAAATACACAGTACTGTGCACCTTTAAGATATACTGTATACAGATACAAAAAATTATTTAATATCTGATGTAAGGTAGTCATGACACATAATATTTTAATTATTAAATCAACTTTTAATATAATATTCAGGAAGATTTTTTAAATGGTGCATTGATTATTAGCAATATAATATATGTCTGGGCTACCCACTTAACATTCAACAAAATTTAATATAGCATCAATCAAGTTTTTCTGTAGTTGATTTAAGTTTGAAGAATGTCCATTAGAGCTATTCTGAAAAATGTGAGGGAGAGACTCGTTTACCATTTTAATCTAGTCTTTTTCTTGTAATATAAAATCTGGAGTGGAGTGGAGATTTTCTGTATTGCATCTCTGTATATGGCTGCTCTAGTATAGTAAGATAGCATTTTGGTTTTCAACAAAAAGAAACAGAATTACTCACACCTTCTTGTCAACTGTTTGAAATGGGCCATCCTGATTATCACTACAAAAGTGTTTTTTTCTCCTGCTGATAATAGCCCACCTTAATTGATGAGTCTCATTAGAGTTGGTATGGCAACCCCCATTTTTTCATGTTCTCTGTGTGTGTATATATATATATATCTTCCTACTGTATTTTCCACTGCAGGCATCCGATGAAGTGGGTTTTAGCCCACAAAAGCTTATGCCCTAATAAATTTGTTAGTCTCCAAGGTGCCACAAGTACTCCTCATTCTTTTTGCTGATACAGACTAACACAGCTACCACACAGAAATCAGAATGACCCTCTGCCACTTAAAAAAAAAATCTAATCTTGATATCTTCCTGGTCAGATACAGTGAAAGAAAAGGTTAAAAAAAATTTCCAGTACATCTGAGGGAAAATTCTGAAATCATAAAAAGCAAAACAAGAAGTATAATTGTTCTGATAGATAAGTTGAATGTTTCTGCTTCTGTTGGCTTGTGGTATTTTATTTCCTTTTCTAGTTGCCTTACTGTTCCTGCATGTGAGAAAATGTACAGCAATAACAGAGGAGTTAGAAAGCAAACAAAATGGCTTAACAGTGGAACTTTAAAACAAGTGGACCTAATTCTGATCCCTTAGCAATTCTCACAGAAGTCACTCAATTGTGAGAGAGGAATTGCAGCTTCTATTCATTTGCTTTGCATCTCATTTCATCATGCATGCTTTTCAGTGCACCGCAATGTTTTGTAGAAGGGCACATACATTCTGAAAACTCAGTGCTGCAGCCCTTTTACAGACAAAACTCCCATTGAAGTTATGCTGTAATAAAGAGTTAGCATTGGTGCAGAAATCATTTCCTTGGTGCCTCTTTCTCACTTTTGTAATTCTGTCTAATGCTGGATTCTTAGCAAAGCAAAAGGAAACACTGATCTATGTTAGTGCTCAACTGATTTTTTTTATACAAACAAGGCTCCACAAATATTATATCAATAATGGCAAATTAAATATCAGTTAGGAAAATTTGTATAATTAATGCATTATCAACACAGACCAAAATGTATGCACTCATGCTGGGGTTCCTATTGCTTCACCAGGCACTTTGTCCCCCTTAAGTTCTCATGGTTTCTTTTTCTGCATGAATGGATCAAGCTTTTCAAAATTAAACAACTTTAGCCATAGAGCTGTTGCTTTATATGTTTATTAAAGATTGTCTAACTCATTTCCTGTTGCCACTAAATTGTTTTAGTGGCGTAGTAACTATTTTAAATAGTTGATATCCAAATAAGAAAACTGAGGGGAATGTCTTGTAAGAAATGGTTTAAGTTTTTCAAGTCTGTCTTTTCCTTCATTTGCTCCTCTATGTCTCAGAGATTTTCAACTGTAATCTTTTGTTGAATCGAATGAACTATTGCGCATAGTGTTTTGGCTTTTTAAAAAATAACACCCTTTGTAACACATTTTAAAAGCCTGAACTCTGTAAGCACTATCTCTACCAACTAACATCTGTCTAAAATGGCAAAACTCCAAAGACATTGCAAACGTCAAAGTTGAACTGCAGATTTTGACCATTGTTTAGCTAGCATCAATCTTGTAAACCATGAATTTAACCACTATTATTTTTTCTCTTTCCTTCTCTCTTTTCTTTCCTGGGGGAGGCGGGTGGAAATATTACTGCTGAGATGCTTGAAAACTAAACAAAGAGTTCCTCCCCAGGACATCCAAAATGAGAACAAGAGTTACGAATCTCAGAACTTCCATATTTTCTCTTTCAAGATTGAACATTTCAGTTATTGACTAATTCCCAATTCCAGCTCTGCCAAGTTCATATTAAAAGAAGTAGCATTAATCTCATGATGTAAATTAAATAGCTGTTGTCAGGTCTATTAAATAGAGTATTATTTTATTTATCCCACAAGTGATAATGGAGACACACAATTCACTCTAGACTAGTCTTCTCATAAGTTATAGCTATGATGTCCCTAAAGGGATTAAAAAAAGTCATATCCTCTATTTCTCTGCTTATTTCTATCATTAAATAAATTCATATTCAATAATAAATCACATGAAATATTTTCTGGAGCTAGGAAGCTCAAGGATTGTTTTTTATGCTTGGTTTATTGGGATTCTAGAGATAGAAACATATCTAAATCTTGCTGCATTAGGAACTATATTACAAACAAACAGAACAATACTTTGATGTATTTGAAGTTCAGTATGTGTAATGAAACCGTACAACTGTATTCATGCTTTACCTGTAGCTTGAGACATTTATACATAAATAGAGTATATTTAGTAAGACATGTAAAGTCCTCTCAACCTATACATTTTTGTATAGGTCCTATCAACCTATTTGAATTTCCTCATAGTCAGACCCCATTTCACACAGTGAGGAGAGAGAGGAAATACTTTGCTTTGGTAGCAACTGTGGAATGCCACATGAGCCACTTCCTCCCAGAATTCACAGTAGCAGCTGTGTTAGTCTGTATCCACAAAAAACACCTTAAAGACTAACAAATTTATTTGAACATACACTTTCGTGGGCTACAGCTCACTTCATTGGATGCATGCAGTGGAAAATACAGTAGGACGATTTTATATACACAGAGAACATGAAACAATGGGTGTTACCATACACAATATAACGAGAGTGATCAGTTAAGGTTAGCTATACTCCCAGAAGTAGTCTGTGGAAATCAAATATTAGTGACTAGTGATTAGTGGTATTGGAGACTACTCCACACATTGAATGATGGAACTGGTTTTTCCCTCAGTGAGCACCCGGAGCTCAATCAGAGAGAAGACTATAAGGCTTTTTCCCTTAGTGCCCCTTTCTTTCCTCTCATAAACCCAGGAGACAATAAAAGAGGACCCTTCAAACTAGGGTTCCCAACTCTGACTGAAGCTATTCCAGGAGATTATTTTCTCCCAACATGACATGATGTCATTTTCTTAAAGTATCCTATTAAAATTTCCCAGATTGCTTTCAATAGTCACCAGGAGATCGATGCTGATTCCGGGAGACTCCAGGCCAATCCTGGAGGCTTGGCAATCCTACTTCAAAAAATATTATAGCAACGATAGGGCCTTTCAACAGTGCTGACATCCTGCCCCATCACTTGCTGATGAGTTGTCAAGAATAGAGCTGGGCAAAATATGAAAAACAACAAAAATATTCTACACTATGTTTGGCCAAGGTTTTGTCACTTTCTACGGCTGCTGTGGTCAGGAGATTCTGTACCAATATTCCCACTTCCTAAGGAGAGTTCCTTTTATATTCTCATCCTTAAACAGGATGGGATATATTACTTTCCCTTCCTATTCTTGAACTGCAGCATCTTTTTCAGTCAGTCTAGCCTGACTGGGATCATGAGAAATCAGATCCAGAAAAGGGGGATGTCAACTGTAGGTGGCAGGAAGTTAGAACACAAGAATGGCCATACTGGGTCAGACCAAAGGTCCATCAAGCCCAGTATCCTGTGTTCTGACAGTGGCCAATCGCAAGTGCCCCAAAGAGAATGAACAGACAGATTATCATTAAGTGATCCATGCTCTGTCACCCAATCCTACCTTCTGGCAAACAGAGGCTAGGGACACCCTAGTTCATTTACATTAGGTTTTTTACAAACTTTCAAATCCAAAGATCTGGAGGTGTTTCTTTCCCCCCCCCCCTCCGGTCTTTACTTGGAACCAGCATTTGGGGGTTTTGGTAGTGCTGGGTGCTTGAGACTACAGATATAGGGCCAGATTCTTTGTTGGGGTAAACTTGCCTGGCTCCATTGACCTTAACAGGGTGGTATTGGGCACAAAGAGAAAGAGAGAGAAGCACTGTTTTAGTATCAGAAGGATGAAAAGAGTGGATGTAAACTTTCTGAGGGGGTTCATTCCTTAACAAAATCAGTAGTTTAGTGATAAACGTGATAAACACTTTCCTCAGTTATTTTGCAAATGCAACATGACCTAAAGAAAGGTGGTGAATAAAATAAATATGGGACACTTTTTTCCTTGTGGGAGAAGTAAAACAAATACATTTTTCTAAGAACACAAAATACACTGGCTCTAATGCTTTCATATTGCCAAATACTCTCAGCTTGTTTTCTTTGTTTCGGGATCCGTATACCATGCTGTTTGCTGTCTGTATGTGATAAAGCACCAAGAACTGCTTAATTCCTTTTAAGTAGTGCTTGTAATGCAATCTACTTGCATTCTGAAGAGCTTTTCTAAAAGATTTTTTTTTAAAATATATACTGAAAGAAGTAAAGAGCTAGTAAGTGAATACATTACCTACATATCCTGGTAACCTTGACATACCACCATTAGAAAGAAATGTGTTCTTTATCAAAGTCTTTGTCTTTAAGTACTTGGAAAGTGAATCTGATTAACTCAGAACAACAGTAACTGGATTCTTTTCATAAAGCTGGTTTTACTAATGCTGCAGAGACCTATGAAAAGATTTGAAAATCTCACAAAACTTTTGAAGTGGAAGGTTTCCTTTGCCCATGCCTCATAAGCTTGGATGTTTATGAGTTCAGATCTTTCAAAAGAAATGTGTAAATTACACATTCAAGTTTATTAAAGCTTTATCAATTTATTAATTTTGAGTTTGGGAAATTATAATGAACTGGGTAGGTATTAAGTTGAATGGTTTATACATTCATAACTATTCCCCCAGAATAAATCAAATATAATTGTATCAAAATCAGATTATATGCAATTTACCAAAATCCTTCAGTAATGTTAGCTTTTTAGAAATGTGGCAAATGAAAACTGCAGAGTTCATAACAAACCATTCCTTGCATGCACAGCTTTTCACAGAGCTAAATAAGTCAGTAACTGCATGTGTGACAGGATTTTTTTTCTGACAATACATGCACTGAGTTGCTCTCTCAGTTTCTCAACTGTTGACTTTATTTACCAATCCAGCAGTGAAGTATTATGCTACATAGATAATATGTAAGTATCAGTTCATGAAATCTGAACCCCTGCTCCACCTACAATACAGTGAGTTGAGCTAAAACTTCAAACCTTTCTGCTGGTAAACCTTGGATTGCTTTGAACTGTTTGCCCAGCCCCTTGTTTCGGAATGGAGTAATATCAGATGTGATCTTTGTGGACCACAACAGCACATTTCTTTACTCTAGTGCTTAATCTACTTGCAGCCTTTAATTTAAAAAGGTTGAATTATTGTTTTTCATTTAAAGCTTTCATCAGCTTTTAAAATTGATTGTGTCTATATTCACAAGGATTAAAGAAGAAAATAAGTATACATTTTCACAGTTTCTAAATCACATAATTTACCACTGAAATTAATATATATCATTTTTAATTATTATTTGATCATATACATAAGTGCTCTTCAATTTAAAGAGAGTCTTAATAACAAATCTACTAAAGGCAATTCAGAGCCCTTTTATCATTATTTTTTTCATTAATATCTTCTATTTTCATTTTGTTCCTTTTGTTCCTTACCACCTTCTTCATCCAGAAAAATAAGTAACAGCCAGTGTCGCTTTTGAAATGGAAAAATGGTTTCAAATCACTGGCAAAGCTTAATGACTTCTGACTGCTGAGATATGTTAATTTAAGCCAGACCAAATGTTCCTCAGCTGCAAATATTTGGTGTTGTTCACTGGGAACTGGCAAGATTTATGAGGACCCAGTGGCAAAGACTTTGCTCACATGCCTCACATTACAATCGTTTCATGTATTAGCTGATAAAGGGCTGTTTGGAGAAAAAAATAACTTTCAGGGGAAATGCACATAGACCCAAAAAGGAGGGGAACTCAGAAAGAGCTATGCTCCTCCCCCCATCCCCCCGCAATGAGTGAATCTTCTCAAAGAGCAATTTAACTGCTGAATTAATGTGGTATTTTCATGCCAGTCTAAATACTTTTGGTTCTTGCAAAACCTTGAAGTGCTTGTGACTAGCAATGGAGCACAGAGCTTTTTCAGTTTTAGGTAGGCAGTTCAAATCTACCGCAAGCTAAAAGTTACAAAAAGTAGTTAACCTCTGACTTCTTAATGATTTGTAAGAAATGAACTTGGTGATCTCAGTCTAGTTGCCAGTAGACTTGTATCCACTTCACAATAATTGATGGTAACTGGCATTCTCAACAGAGGAACCGCGTAGTGAATGGGCAGAGACTGAAATGTCCTCCTGATCCTAGAAGTGGTCCCTCTAGGGCAAGCACATTGATGAGAAAAATGGGAGGAAGCATTCTTTGCTATTGTTGGTAGTGTATTTATTCCCTAGACATTAGTTTGTAAGACTTACATTCACAATCACTAACTATTTACCAATATTTAAAAAAAATAAAAGATTGTATAACAGAAAATCTGTCCTGCACCTGTCTTTTTATTTTATGTTTCAAGATGCGAAATCTGTTTTTGCACTAGACATTTTAAAATGAATATATATATAAAAATAAGGGGCATTTGTTCTTCAGTTTGTAAATGTCCACTAAATAAAGAGTCCTAAGCTTTGATAGACTATCTTCTTTCATTTCATTTATTTTAAATGTTCTAAAATATTAGATTTTTTTCTTTATAATTGTTTCTTATTGTGGAAGGACAAAAATGTGCTTTGCCATTTCATTTAGTAGAGGGTCATTAAAGCTTGAAGTTTAGAGATATGAAAGGGAAATACACCTAAATGGTATATCTTCACCAAAGAGTTAACCTGGGCTGTTGTTAGGGTGTTGCCCCTGACTCCTTTCCTGTCCACACCTACAAACCTCTGGCTTGAGTTTAGTTGCATAGGCACTGACTCCGTGGGTGCTCCAAGGCTGGAGCACCCCTGGAAAAAAATTAGCGAGTGCTTAGCAGCCACCGGCAGCCAGTTCCCGCGCCCACAGTACCTTCCATCCACAGGTGGCCCCGCCAATCAACTTCTACCCCTCCCAGCTCCTCCCACCCACCACAATCAGCCGTTCTGTGGTATGCAGGAGGCATAGGGGGAGGGGATGGAACTGTGCAGGAAGGGGCAGGGCGGTGGCCACAGCAGAGGCGGGAAGAAGTAGCAAGGGTAGGGGTTTGGGGGATGGGTGGAACAGGGGTGGGGCCTGGGGGAAGAAGAAAGGCAAAGCCTATGTTTAGTTGTACTTTCAACCTGGGCTAGCTGGTTTATCTGGTGCTATAGGCTAAAAGCCTGGGTGCTACTTTTATTCAGGTTGTAACCCCTCCCCCCAACTTTGCTGGGAGTATAGTGGCTAAAATACTAAAGTGCTGATAGACCTCCAGTGTTTTCCCACAGTTTCCCCCATGTGCTCAGGAAAAACAGAAAATTTCTTCTGCAATTCACGGGAAATAGTCATAGAGCAGCTCTGCTTATGGTAGACCAAAGAACCATGGAATATACCCATAGAAGTCCTAGCAATACACAGGGGAAATGCAACACCAGTATGGAGACAGTAACTCCGGTCTGGTTGAACTTAGGCTAGGCTAACCCAGGTGCTCAACTCTGGAGCTGACCACTTGAGTTAACTGAAGTGAAGGCATACCTAAACACTTCTAACGATCACAAGGGGGCAAACAGTGGGAGGTGGTCAGCATCGCAACTCCCACTGAGGTCAGTGGAAGTTGGGAGTACTCAGTACTTACTCAGGATTTGGCCCACAAAAAGTTAATGCCACCAGTTGTATTCAAAATACCTCCTAAGTTTTAAAAATTGTTTTCAATTTCAATTATTTTTACAGATGAGTGAAATATACTGAAATAGATGAAACAACATTTTGAGCATTTACTAGAACTGTATGGCTATTTAGGCTTTTCACATTTTACAGATAGGCTCAAACTGTATATTGCTCTCTTTTTCAAAGATAGGTTTCAGAGTAGCAGCCGTGTTAGTCTGTATTCGCAAAAAGAAAAGGAGTACTTGTGGCACCTTAGAGACTAACAAATTTATTAGAGCATAAGCTTTTCGCTCACGGGTTTTTTTTTTTCCACCAAATGCATCCGATGAAGTGAGCTGTAGCTCACGAAAGCTTATGCTCTAATAAATTTGTTAGTCTCTAAGGTGCCACAAGTACTCCTTTTCTTTTTTCAAAGATATCATATATTTGTGCTATACTCCATATTTATGCTCTTCACTGAAATAAAGGCAAAATGGCTGACAGCAAATTCGTTTCTTGCATTAAATATGACAGATTGTAAAAAGCAATATTTTTACCTTTGGAATGTTTAGAAGTATTGACATTCTGTCCATTCAATTGTCAGCTTGTCTTTAAGGTTGCAGCTTCTAGGGTCTTAGCATTTAACAGGCTGACACTGATCTTTATTCTTGTTCAAACTTGTATATAACCAGGAGCAATCCCTGCTTTTAAAAAGCTCCATGGCACTAAGAAATGTATCATCCTTGCTGTGAACATCTTGAAATTTTATGGGCTATCCCCAGAGCTGACTTTCTGATCTCCTGAAATTGTATTATTGAATAAGCCTTAATATTTGTAGACTACTTTTGGCAAAGCTTACAAAAGGATTTCCCCTACAGAGGGATAATTCTTGAATCCAGAACACCAACTCCTCTATGTTATGTACTTCAAAATTAACTTGATGCATTGAAGAATCCAGCTCTGTATATTTAAAGACTAAGTTTCCAATTGTGCATTCTTTAATCAAGCTAAATTCCTGTTGAATTTAGATCAGTGGGAGTTTTTCTTAAGTAAATATGAATGGCTAAAGCAAGAATTTGTTCCTCTGTGTATTCAGTAAGAATACAAGCAATTTAAACTGCATACTAATAAGAGTTGCTGCAAAGAAAAATTGGACCATTTTAGAGTAAATTACTGAGTCTTTCTAGCAAAAGCAATTGGCATTGCTTGATTTCTCTGCCATTATTCATATTGCTATGTTTACCTTACAGTGCTAGAGAAGTCCCTGGTGATTTAAATAAAGTTTGTCATGTTTAACTTCTGATGGCACAGAAAGACTGCAAGACTTCAATATCTGCTAAGTTTCCTTGTTTTTCTTCTCTCATGTACTTTGACAAAAGAATGCTTTAGTGCAGAAGTGGCCTTTAACATTATAAGAATGTTATTAATTTTCTGCAAAAATGTTTCTGCATATGTAATAGCAAAATAAGTGGCATCAGTTGGTTAAAGAATAAAAATGAGAATGACAGTGTTTTTCTAAAGAAGATTTCTTTGAATCTTTCCACCCACAGGCTTTGTTGAAGGCAGTAAATAGTCCATTTTTGTTAATGAAGCTTCACTCATACAGCTGGGATTGTTTAATATTTTACGAGTGTTACTTTGTTTTGCTCTCAACGATCTCAGGCAGTTAAGGATTTATGAATCGTGTTTTTCTCAGCCCATCTGCGGTTTCCTATCTTCCCTGGCCTTGAGAATATGTTTAAATTTATTAAAGCGAAGCAAAGGCTCATTATTTCAAAGGAGAGCCAAAGTGACACAGTGAATTGGTTATTAATGGAAAGGCACTGCCATAGGGCGATTGAAATTTAATGATATCCTACAAGAAAAAAAATGAGGGTGTCACTTTCCAAAAAGTCATGCTAAATGCCAGCCTTTTTAAGGTCCTGCCGCTAATTTTATGCCTGCGCACAGTAATGTTTTCAAAAGTGTTTAGGAAACACGGACCAGTGACTGTACTGATTATCCTTTTCACCTTCTCGCCTGTTCCAAATGGGTTTGTGCAGTGAGCGATTTAATCTCTAAATATAGGGAACGTTAAAAAAAATAACATTGCTGTTTTTCACCAGCTAAGGGCCTTTTGCAATCCTCCAGGGATGGACTTGCAAATATGCTATCTCCATATGCTCACAGTAAGCTCTCAAACTGGCTCATCACCAAAAAAGAAAACAAAAAACTTCAATCCCTTCATATCTTCTGCATTTCTGCCATTCAAGAGACTTTTTAAGTACACAGAGTACATTTATCAAAATATAAATCACTTGTGATTCAATGAAGAATAAGCGCACAATCAGGTATTTTTCAAATTTTTCAGTTTTCTCCTCAGTTGATTAGACAGTCTTTTGGAAGGCAGTGCTGCTACTTAAAATTGCTCCTTTCTGTTTCTTGCTTTTCACTGATTTATAATATGACATATTTATATACAAATCACTTGTTGCTGTGTTTTTGTCAATCTAAAACACCAGTTGTTCATGCTTCTGCTGTGTATTTTCCTGGCAAAAAGCAGCATATTCATATCAAGTGAATTTTGAAGTATACTTTTTAAAATTGATGTCAGTATAATTACAGACAAGGATCCCAGTCATTCACACTTTAAGTGCCATAGACAAAACCCCTGACTGCAGCGGTTTTTACATTAGGACTGTAGAATCAGGCTGATAGGGACTTATTGATGAGGTTGGTTTCATGGATGTTCGGTGGCATATTTCTGTTGTCCGGCTATACTGAAAGAAGGAGAGGAGACACTTAATATTATCTTAATCAGGCCACAACTTTATTATTAAATGTCCAGGACTCCCCGGCAGATAATAGTGCAGATAATCCCATGTTCATTCAATATCTACCCAGGCATTTCCGCCAGCCCCCCGCCCCCCACCATTTTCCATCCAGGTCCCCCAGCCAAACTGTTGCTGGGACCTTACCATCCTTCCACCTTCCCTGAACGAGGGTTAAGGTAGCCTATAAGAAAGGGGGTTGGCTCCCTGTCATACCAGTCATAGGAGCCCCAAACTCTCACCCTCCTCCCCTGTTCTGCTCCTTTAACCAACACCTCCTTTACCAAGCCATTATCCAGTCACTGTACCCCTTCCCTAGGGAGTACCTGCATTGGCCATCTGCCCCACACTTACTCAATGCAACATCATAACCTAACACCCTTCTCTACTCACCATAACAAAGCCCTCCCTGTACCCGCTATGGAGAAAGTAAAAAAAAAAAAAAAAGCACTCCATGTAGGCCAATCTGTGGTGAGGGAAAAATTTCTTCCAGAGCCCACCTAGAAAGGAACGGCTAGCTCAATGCCCAGAGCAGGTCCTGAACAAATCTGGTATTTTGGCATGTCCAGGGGGTAGGAGGTGGTGGGTGCTGCTCCACATGGTCTAGGGAAAAGGGACATCTCCTTCCGCGCTTGCCCCTTTTCAACTTCCCGGCCCTTCCGGTACTATCGGGTGAGTGAGTTTTGCCACAGTGACCCACTCCCCTTTTTGCAGCAGCTTCTAAGCCTCACTCCCCACCCATAAAGCATTGTTCCCTCTCCCTCAGCAAGCCAGACAACACCCCTCCCCACTGGGTAAAGGTAAGGTGTGGTCATTTGGTGTTCCAGTGCTAGGGATAAAGTATATGCTCCCTTTCACTTACATCGTTAAACCCAGTTTTATCTGCAAATGCAACCAGATTTTAACATTACTGTGAAACATGGATGTGGATCAATCATGTTATAATACAAGTACTGCCTGTATATGTAAACAGAGAAGAATGTGTGATAACTATGTTCATAAGCCATTTTTTACCCTTGGTACCTACCAGTGTTAAACCCGAGGTCTTAGTAGTTATTTAGGAGTGACGTGGCGGGTGGAGAGAAGCTGACTGGCCAGCCTTCTTCATGCCATGGCAATTAGGCACTAGACAATTGAGTGGATTCCCTCAATCTCAGCTATGTTGGGGAAGAAGGCCCTTCAGTACTTCCTTACAGCCTGCTGCTATTACTCCTGCTCTCCCAGGAAGCGGAAAGACACCTTGCAGAGCAGCAAGAGGAATGGAGTATTAATCATTCTAAGTTAATGTAGAATTGTGGAAGTCAGAGATGGGAAAGACATATTAGGTCATCTAGTCCATCTCCCTCTGGTGCAGTGATTGCTCACTACAGTATATTTTCTAGTGCTTTGTTCAGTTTAAATACCTGATGTGTCTAATTTATATTTCTATGGTAATTTTCTTACTAAACATAAATATAAAATCAGCCATGGAATGATGGCCTTGACAGGCACGTTAGTAATGAAACACTTTCTTACCCTCTTTAGGGTAAGTTTCAACTGCCTACTGACTGGTAAACAGGAATTAAAAAAAACCTCACTGAATATTTTCAGTTCACAGCTGCAACAAACTAAAAAGAATTTTACAAAGCAACATGCTGCTTTATTTGTAAAGGGCTGAACATGCCCCCTCAGGATATGCGTGTGGCAGACACCCTGTGCACACAGATCTTCCCCTCCTACATAGAAGAAAGGTTCCGCTGCCTCTATGACACTGTTTGCCCCCTGGATGCCATGGAGGGTGAGGCTGGTTAGGAGAAGGGGAGTGATAAAGCTGTACATCATCTAAGACACCCTGCACGTTGCACTTTTCAAGGAAAAAAAGATTACAATGTGGGTCTGAATTATATTTTCTATGGAGTTCCCTATTGCAATGGAGGTCTCCCTTCATGGGTCTGCAAAGCAGGAGGGAGTCTCTGACAACACAGCTCCAACAGAGCCATGCTGGGAGAGTTGGGGTGTGCTGATGCAGCGGTACAGGGCATCCTGCAGTTTTCCTGGAATCTTCAGGATCTGTAGGAATTCTCCAGGCTTGGGGACTGGCCCTACTGCTTGTTCTATAGGAGGCAAACACTGTGTCTCCCATTCTGGAACTATGTGCAGGAAACTGTGAAGGGGCTCTCAGGGAGACTACCTCCCGCTGAGCCACCCCAGCGGATTTTACAATGGGAAAGTGATCTAGTCCATGGCATTTAAGATTCTGATCCCGTATGTGCTATCTGCTACAAATGTCAATGGGAATGGAGGGTGCGGGGCAGCTTTCAGGACTCGGCCCATAGGTTATTGTAACTTGCACCAGGCATGCACAGTGGCCTTTTGTTTTCTCTTGGCCCCAAACAGAAGGTTGATTAGACAAGCAAATATTGCATAAATTAAAGCACTAATAGCACTTGCATGAAATTTTAAAAAATGCAAGGGGAAGTGGTGACTCAAGATCCTACAACCTGAGTATCTCTAGGTCCCCTGTTTTAACTATAAACTTATCATCCTACAACCTTTCTAACAAAGACATAAATACTTCAGCTACATATATTTTGATTGTTCCATGACAGTGTACTGGAGGCTGAGCAATGACAGATTTCTTCATTGTCTTTTTGCCAAAATTTGTCCTTTAAGTCATTTTTGTTGACTGCCCCTTTTAGCGGCTCACCTCACAATGAGAGAGGAGACAATTAATGGGAGGGTGATTTATCACTGCCAAAAACTGTCAAGGACTTCTGTTGTAGCTAGAGAAAAAGCAATTTCACATTATGGCATTTCATTCCGAATACATTGTATTTACAGCTCACAGTTTTATTTTCAGAGCCTATTATCAGGTGAAACAGTTGCATCTGAAATGTTGTTTGTGACATAGGTGACCTGTTAGGATTTGATAAGTATTTACGCCAGAGCACAAGGGGCTCACACATCTGCTGTTGGCAGAAGCAATGGAAAAAAATAACCTGGAAATGAGGCGTTTGATTTTTCTGGTTCCTACACTCGAGCATCTGTTGCTATAATTAAGTGGCATTCAGTAATTGCAGAGCAATGGTGAAATAAACATATGCATTCTTGCCAGCTTTTAGGATTTGGTGTCCTTACAGTAGGAGAGACAAGCAAAGTGACTGCTGAAAGAACAAAAGGTTCTGTAACAAAGTTTAACAATTAACTTTCCTATTGCATAAAGAGGAATTTCACAGGGAAAAAAAATAAAGGAAACAAATCATAAGTTGGCTAGGAACCTTAGTACAATTAATTGTTTAAATGACAATTGGTATAGACATTTAAATATAAAAAGGTAAAACAGAATATTGACCTGGGAACATGTTAACGCTTTCCTGTTGAATGTATGTGACTCTTGAGATTTTTTTCTTGGAAGCTAAAAAAGTGTGTGTGTAGAGGAAGGGGCATTTATAGATAGAGGATTTCTAATGGATTTTATTACTTGAGTTTGAAGAGTAAGTTGGCTGATAGAGCAGGCTCTGTAGGTTAGGGACCAAACTCTGCCCTCGTTTACACCTCTACAACCACACACATTACTGGGGCTTTGCAGCGGTGTAAATAAAAGCAGCCTCTGGCTGTAGGTGTGTATGTTTGATGTAGTAGCATATGTATAATACAGAAATGTTGGCTTAAGAATATTGAATAAAAGTTTGACTTTTATGAAACATTTACTACATTTGAGCCAAGCAATTGGAGGTTCAATATCCTCTGGCAATGTTCAACATGCTCCTTTCAGTTGCGAGATGATAGCATAGGTTGAGGTGTACCTAGTTAAGCTATTATTTCTGCCGAGAATAATAGAAACTTGGAGTATTAACCCCCACCCCCATTCTTGTGATACGTCTTGAAAACACAGAATAGGATGAATCATCATAACACTCCTAATGCTAAAAAAACCCAACCCACATCCCCCCACCCTCCTCTAATCAAGCAGCAGTACCAGTTCAAGCCTCCGGATATGTGGCAGATGTAGCATGTTATAAATTGTGTGAATTAAGAATGGAAAAGAGTCTGTGGCTCTTGCTCTATGTGAAGGCCAATAAAGAGTGAGCATGAAAACGATCTATTAGTATAGTTTGCGAAGGCCACTCTCGTGTGTGCTTTGGCACTTTCGGTTCCATGGTCTGGAGCAACTTTGGCAATAGCTGCTTGCTTCCCTTTCTGGCTGGAGGAATAACTCAGGGAAGCCACTGTGGGGTGGGTGGAAAAGATGTAGTAAGCTGCTTTAATGTCAAACATTATGTTGAGTAAATTGAGCAAAGAGAAAGAGTCTTGTGTATTGGAGTTGGTACAGGTCTGAAAATGAAAATCCTTGGTATTTTGCTGTCACTTTCAGTTATTCACGCTCACCCTTGACAGGCCATGACAAGCAATCGCAAGCCAGTGAGAGTTAAAGGGAATTTGGAGGAGTAGGGACCTATAAGGTTGTGTTTCATTCTCAGTTGTAGGATTCAGAAATGTAAAGAGAAACTTTTAATTCATTTGGTCTCAAAGTTTACTACTGTGTGTTCTGACAGCGGCATAGCATTTCAGAGTCCCTGACTGACTAAGTTTTTTCTTTGAGGGGGGATTAGCTTCAGTTAATTAAATATTGTGCTAAATTAAATCAACTATACTGCATGATTACTTTTACATATTCCTGTGGTATAATAAAAATAAATTCATATTAATGCCAATCAAGCATGAGAGGATTTTTATATGAATAGTCTTATTCTCACAAGCAACATATATTAGTTAACCTGGCTGACTACATTTTTTCTATGAATAAGTCATCAGATTTCTAAAATGGTGTTGTATTGAGAGGCCATGTGATCCAGGACTAGCAGGATCCAGGATCCTGGACTAGCAGGCTAGAGATTGGGTCTATGGCGGAATTTGTTGCTGACCTGCTGGGTGACAGTGCAAATTACTTCACCTCTTTGTGCCTCTGTTTCCCTTTGTCTGTCTTCTTTATTTAGAATGGAAACTTTTGTTAGGAGGGATTGTCTCTTCTTATGGATTTGTACAAGGCCCTGATCTTAGCTGGGGCTCTTAGGTGCTAAATAATAAGTATTCTTGCAGGAAACAGATGCATTTAATTGACCTATGAGAAGCTTTTTATTTTTTTATGGAGGCATAAGCCTGTTGACACTGGCTATGGGCCCAATCCTACCATCCTTTATTTGTGGAAAACTCCCACTGACTTCAGCTAGAGAGCCATCTGAGTAGGGAATGAAAGATCAGGGCCTTTAATGAACAAAGTCTTCGTACTGCTCACTCAGCTTTCTAAAGGAAACATCAAAATATAGTTGTAAGAACTCTGTCAATAGCACTAAAATTTATGGAGTCATCCATTAAAAACTTAGTTGAGGCCACTGAAATAATATTAATTGAGATTTTTGCAGCCATTTGATAAGGCTGTTTTGACCACTGTCATTAGAGCTGGATTCCAATAGTGGACATAAAACCTGTGACTAACCCACTGAGCCAACCAGTCCCTGTCATATATTGCTTAATGACCCATGCTACCAGGAGTTATTATGGCTTTCTAGTAATAATTAAAAAAAATCTTTGTGGACACAAAAGACTAATAAGTTTAAAACTTACATTTGTAAAAAGAGTCAATAAAACATACTGTGGCTATGGTTGGTTGTGGAATTTTTATTATTATTTACAATGATGATACAGTCTAAAATCACATAGATTATAAGTTAACAACTAATATTCTAACTTTGGTTGGTTAATGTTTGCAGGGCACTTACAGATGCTAGAATAATCTCTAATGTTTTTGCTCAATCTGCTCTGGAGATGGATGAAATAAATAGTTTAAACTAATTAATGTAACACCAGCTGTTACAAGTGCTTGGCAGACGTCTGTGAGTTTTGATGGGCAGAGAGCGGCTGTTGTACTTGACTTTATTTTAGTACAGTGTTGATCACAGTGTAAACTGGAATAAATGACAAGCCAAAGGAAGGAACAGAGGATGAATGCTGTGTAATGCAAAATAAATACTGCTCTTTTTTATGAAAATATTTTTTGAGTTCAAGAGGATGTACAGAGAGTGTTCTAGTGAACTTTATTAAGTCATAAGTACTGTGACAGCAGCTGTGCTAAATGTGCATAGCTTTGCGAAAACTTCTAATATATATATATATATATATATATATATATATATATATATATATATATATATGTGTCCATGATCATTTACACTGTCTGGTTTTCAAAAGGTCCTATTAAATTTTAGCATATATAAGTTCTCTGCATGTATTATTATTTTCCTTCTAATAATTAGATGACATTAGAAAGAAAAAAGGTTGCAGTTATTTAGGACTGGAAGAGAAATAATATTTTTTATTTTTAGAAAGTAAAATATGTTTGCAAATATTAAATTTGATGTCACTGCTATGTTTCTATCATCCACGGGATCACAATGTATTTATTTATTTATTTAATTTGTTATTTTTGCAACTCAGGAACTTGTGACTTCAGAAAATCTCAGGTTATATAGAAACATTAAGCAAAATGGAATTAATATTTTGTGATGTCGCCTTCTTTTGTGAATTCTTAGTTAAAAAGAAGAAATATATTTCTGACAAAAGGGAGTTTAAATATCCAAATAACTTCTCTTTTAAAGTTGGAGAATAGAATAATTGTGCTGTGACAGAGAAACGATGGCTGTTATCTTTGTATGTGCCAGCATTAAGATAACAGTGTCATTGTACAGATTGTTACCCAGTGAATATGTCTAATAAGTTATTATAGCGTACTGAGCAGATGGCAAGTATGCTCTGAAAAACCTGATGGATGGTATATGATGTCATCAGTGAGATGACAAGGTTCACAAGGTACTTGACCTCAAAGAATAAGTCCTAACTGGTAGAATTCTAAATGGTGAACTTTTGTGACACTGGCTAAATGGGAAATATGTGCAATTTGTATTTCTTTATGGTTGTGGTTACCCCCTACACTGAACTCCACATAATGGGATTTGGTCCCTGAAGACTTGGAGATATTGTTGGAAGGTTTCACCCTGTAACCTTCAGGGGATTTTAAATACAAATCTACACCTCTAAACTTTAACAAAATCACAGTGAATATTATTTATGAAGTCAGGTTCATATATTTTCCTTCTTTATATGCAGAAAGAATTTAGTTAAGATGTTCTGTTAATTTGAACATGTTATCCCAAAATAGAAAACTGCTGACTCAATGAAAATATGCAATGCATACAATTAATTTTTAAAAATCTGTATAAGAATATGTTAAAGTATATGACACTACAGCAAGGTGTCAGAGTTCATAATATTTTCTTTGTAATTTAGTTAAGTTTTGTAATAACCTATTACTTCAGACATTATGATTGCTTATTACATTATGATACAGTATGATATACTTATGACAAAACCCATTACTTATAACATCTTAACTAAGTTCTTTCTATTTACTAAAAACCTATTACTTATTACACAATAAAGTCCACTATAAGTCTTTCTGTTTACTGGTGGAAAACCTAAAAAAAAATTGCATTTTATTTTTTTAAATATTACTGCTTTTTCTTCTGTTCCAAATCATTTATTCTCTCTCTAAGCACGTGTTCAATAAAATCCATAGTTTGTACAGTGAGCTATTTATGTGTATGTCTCTGAATAAGTATGTAGCTAAACAAATCACTGTCGAAAACGAAGTGAGAAATCTGTAAATTAGATACTAGGATTAAATAGGGAAGAGAGGCAGAACTGTTTCACACAAAGGGTAATAAACATGTTGAGTAAACCACCAGGAAAAGCAATTGAAGCAAGGAGGGTACATGAGTTCAGAGATACTTACTGTGATTTACTTTTAGGGAGGATGCAAGTGAGAAATTCTGGAGCCTGATCTATAACCACTGAAGTCAATAGAAATTTTGTCATTGATTTCAGTGGGAACAGGATCCATCTCATGTTCAAAAAGCAGAAAGGTGGAATTAAGATTTCTGAACATGGTGGTGATGTTGTGTTGGCTCAGATGGCGCTTTCCTGTTTATTTTAAACTAAAACTGAAAAATAAAAAAATTCGAGGCCATATCCTTAAAATACACATAACTGAATGTATTATTTCCTACTGTAAATAATTCTTTGAAATCGGTGGGAATATTCATGGTAGTAAACACTACAATTGTTAGTTTGTGTTTGCAGGATCAAACATAAAGGCTAATTATGAAAGTAAATAATTAGAACACCTGTTTGTATGTTTACTTTGAATTATTTGTGTTATTTGTTATTAACACTGACGGTTCTTTTAGCTGCCTGAATATTCATTTGACAATTTAGAAGTTTTATTGGATAAACCGATGCTGTAGAAAACAAGATGAAAATTCAGATAGTATAAATCTTACACATTAAAATAATTTATTAAAATGATTACATAATTCCAGATTCTGAGTTTCAAATAATATATAGTTATATATCAAAATTCTTCTACAGGGTGATAGCTTGCACTTGCAATAACACTTCCATAAATGTGTTGTTACAAATTGCTTCCATCTTTCCTGTACAAATACTATCTGTAACGAAAGTGCTAAGGAGTCCTAAATTACTTTAAAATAAAAACAAAGCTTTGGGTTGACTTGTAAATTTTATAACAGTGAATTAATTTTAGAGGAATTTCTATGATAATATGGATTATAATTTAGATTAACAATAATCTTTTTTTCCCCTTTTGGCTGACTTGAAGTCTGTGGCCTAGATTTTCCAGTTCAATATAGCCCCTTTGCTCCATACACCTTTTATAATCTAGCCCAACAGCTGTTTCGTTGGTCTAGGGAAGATTAAGCCAGGGCAAAAATGATACCCTGATAGAACTCAATACAGGGGCTCTTCAACCATTCATCTTCCCTGTTGCGAAAGTTGTGGTTGGAAGAAATAGGATGTAGCCTGGATACCCTTGTGCTACACCTATAGGCACAAGAACTAGGGCTGAAGTGGGGTGCTGCAGTTTTTTGCAGGGTTCCGGCTGCCGACCCCACGCCCGGGGCTCTGTTCCCGGTCCCGCAGCTGGGGTCCCGACTACCGCTAGCCCTGCACCCAGGGCTCTGCTTCCCGCCCCACATTGGTGGCTGCTTGTCTCGCACTTGGGGCTCTGCTCCCAGCCCCACGTCCAGGGTCCCAGCAGCAGGACCCGTGCGCAGGGCTCTGCTCCTGGCCCCAGCTGTGTCCCCGACCTTTTTACTTTGCACCACCTTTACCCCTGTCTGCATCCCCCCTCTCTATCAGAGCCATGGCCCAGTCCTGGCCCCAGCTCTAGGGAGAGGGGGCATGGACAGGGGCAAGGGGAGTGTGAAGTAAAATGTTTGCGGACCACTGGTTTTCAACACCCCCACTGTAAAAAGTGTTCCAGCGCCATTGGCTACACTGATCCTTGGCTATATTTTTGGCTTACTGTTACCATAAGAGCCTGGAATAAATTAGAGACGCTGCCAAATTGCTCTAACATGGCAAGGAGGAACTGGCCTGCTCAGAGCAGAATCAGTGTAAGGGGAGTTCAAAAATGAGACATAAATCAGTTTTTTCCAGTATCCACTGATGTGCATACTCTCTACAGATGGGATGATCCAGAGGGTCTTGATCTATGTATTTAAAATGGTATAAGATCTAATAAAACAAGACTGTCACATTTATTAGTGTCCGGTTAGGAAATTAAATAATATTCTGCCAAAGTATCTCAAACTATCAAATGAGTTTATAAAATAATTTGATAAATTATTCATTTGAGTTTTCTGTTTTTAATAAAAAATGGAATATCAGAATCCACATCTCATAGCACACTGTCACAAAAGTATCGATTATGTGGCTAACCCATTTTCAGGGGCTGAATCATTTCTACTTAATCTGTTCTGTGTGTGTGTGTGAAAATATTAATACAAGGTAAATGAGTGTTCACTGAACTCTCTTTGCCGTATGGCCCCTGTGGAGGCTAGAGGGCTCTGGCTAATCTAAGCTTGCCATATGGACCTGTGGAAAAAGGTAAGTCTTTACACACAGAGCAAACCTACCATATGGATGGGGTGGAGTACTCAACTCTAAACACTTCTTGTACACCAGGGCCTTTTACACAAAAGAATATAAAACATACATAATACATTGCATACAGAAATCATTGAAAAATGGATCAACTGTTTAGATTTAATATGATGCTTTCAGTGTCCAAACTATATAAATCATCAGAGTTTATTTTGAAATAGGAAAGAGGATCATCAATCATTGACTACTGACAATTTTACATGGCCTTTAACATCTGCTGTATAGTACAATACTATGCTTAACAGTGTGTTAAGGCAAAGTACCTAAAAGCAGGGATATGATTAAAACAGTTTCAAAAAGTTTGGTTTTCTCATTTTTAACTTTTCAATAATAAGTTTAGCAGTGGCTAAGTATTTATGAGATGAGAAGAAACTGGATTTAAGAATGGCTTCAGCATTCCTACATCAGAGGCTAGTTGTGATAAGGCAAACTATGTAAGTAATAATTTTAGAGTCAGGTCTTCTATCAGTATAAATTAGCATAGCTCCATTGACTTCCTTAGAGTTACACTGATTAATGCTAGCTGAGGATCCGTCCCTGGGTGTCTGATGTCTCTGCTGTTTCATAGAAGGCATAATGAAGGTGAAAAGTGACATCAATTTTCAGAGGTGGATGAGGGGGAAAGAATCCAAAACCATTGTAGTTGGAGTGTTGGGGTAGCCTCTGAGACTTTATTAACTCAGGAGTATGTTGGAGTGGTTTCAGAGACCTTATTCACTCAGTTGCCTCTGAAATCTTATATAGTCAGTTCCCAAAAAACTCAGCTCGACTTTGACCTCATTAGTAAAGTTTCTTTATTGGCATACAATTAAACAACATGAAGCTGGTTAGAGTCATATGTAGAGGGTGGGTACAGAATATACCATGCAAACCAAAGCACACAATTATCAATTAGCTTATATACACATTTTAAAACAGACTGCCACATGTGGCTTTAATACTGCATCATATCAAACTCTACAATTGGTTCATTAGTTTCTGGAAACTCCTTTAAACACAGATCATGAGCTATTCATGCATCAAACATATGCTGTCTGTTTCACATTGCTTACTTCCCTACTATCTCTTTTCTACTAACTACATATTTACAAGACTACAAAGTTACTGTAAATTCATGCATTGTTCATTGTTTCATGTCCTTGATCAAAATAAACCTAAATGTGGCAGCACTGTGATTTCAACCTTCTTGTTTCAAACTATTGTATGTTTTATGAGAAGAAAGAGGGTAAAGGAGAGGGACATATGATATTGACCACCCTGCACCTTTAAGTGGGAGGGGGAGCTGTTTGGCTGGCTGGCCAAGTAAAGGGAACAGTGCTTTATGGCTGGGGTGGGCGGGGGGAAGATGAAAACTGCTGCAGAAAGGGGCAGCGTGGTTGCTGACTCATCCCCTAAGAATACAGGGTTTAAAAAGGGACAGCTTGGTGCCTCGAGCCTTCGTTTTTACATGGACTCACCCTCCCTCCCTTTTAGGTGATAAAATACCAGGTTTGGTCAACACGTGCTCTGGGCATTATGCTAGCCTCTAGTTTCTTAGAGGGGGTGGGAAGGAATTTTTCCCTTACACCATATTGACCTGGGTGCAGTTGGGGTTTTTTCACCTTCCCCACAGCAGGTTTCAGGAAGGGCTCTGTTCATGCATGGCATGACAGGTGGTAGGCCATATGTTGCAACTCATTATTTAAATGTAGGGTGGATGTCCAGTGCAGGTACTCCATAGGAAAGGTATACAGTAACTGGATAAATAGCTTGGAAAAGGACTTAAAAAGATGTGTTCATTAAAGGAATGAATGGGGGGTGGGGGTGGCTGGGGACTCCTATGATTGGTAAGGCAGGGAGCCAACCCCCCATTCTTATAGCCTACCTTAACCCTCCTACGAGGGATGGTGGTGGATGGTAAAGTCCCGGCAATGGATTTGTTGGAGTGACCCGGAGGGAAAAAGGGGGAGCTAGTAACCCTCCCCCAGGTAATTATGGAATGAATATGGGGTTACCTGCACTGCACACTGATATCTGCCAGGTAGTCCCAGACATCTAATAATAAAGTTGCAGCCTGATTAAACCCATGTCAAATGTCTCCTGTCCTTTCGGCGTAGCCAGACAACAGGATTCCTATGAGGAAAAAAGGCAAACTAGAACACATGCCTTTGAGGATTTTGCTAGAAAGTTTTTGCACCTACATTTCTGGAGGAAAAGAACAATCAAAAAGAAAAATATTGGATCTGACTGTGATCTCTCTTATGCTGATTTTATGTGACAAACTCCATTGAATTGAGATATTCCTAGTTTACACCAGCATATGGGAGATCAGGACCATTAAAGTTTTTTGTTGTTTACCTCTAAAATGGGAAAACAATTCATGACTGGGTAAAATGTCACCTATCCCAGATTTACTTAGGCTGAAATGCGTACACTATGTCCTTAAAAATAAATTAAAAAAAAAATCTACAGTCTATTCCACGATCCTACCAGCAGCATCACAAAATGTGAACATAAATCTTAAAATGTGTATATAGGGTCTGATTCTCCACTGCCTTTTCTGATTTGGTAGTGTTTTACAGTAAGGTTGCACACATATAGATGACTACACAAATTGCAAGGCTCTGGAAAATCAGGCCCATAGAATTTATTCTGAAGCTGCAAAGCTAAACTGTTAAAGGCAGGGATAGGTAAACCAGACTAATTCTAAATCAAAACTATAATTGTCACTTCTTTAGATTTACATAAGTTTCCTCCCCTTCTTCCTAGACCCCCTAATCTCTTATTAAATCCACATCAGGATTTCATCAGTTTGGGTCATCTCTGGTCTAATGGCTGGTATCTCCCATATTTTGGAAGGTCAAGAAATGTGCGGAGGTCAGGGAAATGGAATTTAGAATCAGGAGATCTCTTTAGGATTAGAGAGGCTATGTTGTGGGACAGAAAAAGGGATTGGAGAGGTAAGAGAATGCTCAGGAGAATTGTGCAGAGAGGAAGAAGTGAGGTGGAGAAAAGTTTGGCGGGGATAGAGATGCACTGCAAAGATTTGCACACATTTTGGAGAAGTACTCAGACTTGGAGTATTCTCTGAACCTTTTTAGATTTATTATAACTAGTTAAAGCACTAGCCTTTTAAACTGTTTATTGTAACTAGTTAAAGCACCATCAGTGATACTGTGGCCCCACTCAAATCTAGGAAAATAAATGCAAGTTTTTCATCTTAGTCATTTGTGCCACTGCTTAATGCAGCCATCATTCTCTGATCAAGACTAGGCTGAGAACTGATATGTTGTCTGGATACTGAATAAAGTTATTATCCCTAAATATACAATCATCTGTCCAGGTTAAGGTGAAACCTGCTAGCAATTAGTATGAATTAGTTTAGACTGCAGCTATCTGCGTGGTACCAAAGCTGTAAAGAGCTTTCAAGTCCCACTGTGGCTATGCCTCAGTTTCACATGCACAAATTATTTGAAATCAGTTCCCATTTGAATGCTCTTTTGGGATACATATTTTTGCTTATTGTTCCCATTAAATTATATTTGTATGCTACCTATGGAATGGCTTAAATAAAGGGAAAAAAGAATTTGCCAAATAAGAAAATTGGCACAAATTAGTGGTAAGACATCTGCAGCAAATCTGATATTAATATGATTTATTTAGCAAAGGAACAAAACACAATTCCAGGATATTATAATATACTACAGATATAAGCAGGTACAGTTACTCACAGGCTAAATGCAGCAGTGACAGAAATGGTAGTATAATTTAAATACAGGTTAGAAAACCGAAGTATGGGAAGGACTGTAATTTGCATTGTTTTATACAGGTTTCCACATGCTTGCTGTGTAAGTTACACTCCGGTATATCTACTGAAAGCCAAATCTGTTCAGGTTACATACAAGTCCCATTGATTTCTGATCCACTTATAGCACCATATACAGCAATGATGAAACTGACCTGTAAGATTTAAAAATAAAGAATGTATACTGATAATGATAGGTATGGTCAAGATCAAGATTTTGGTTATCAAGATTTGGTTTCATCCTGATATTCATGGCTGTAGCAATAATGAAGAGAAATACTAGTTTCTTAGAATAAGAGTTTATATGTTTTTGAAATGTGCTCTCGGTCTGCTAAATGAGGGATTATTTACCATTCTATATAGTTATCTAAAAACCACCATCTTTCTGTTATGTTTCAATAAGTGATATAATGGTTACATGATAGTTTTCTTTAAATATAACAAGCTAAGCTGTAAAACTTCAATTGGCTGGTCCCCACCAATTTTACAAATTCTGATGGTGTCAACTTGATTTTTTCCATGGAGAATGAATGAACAGGTTCAGAAACAGAATTAAAAAAACAAACAAACCTTGAATGCAGTAGTGTTTTAGGCATTAGCATTATGTCTTCATCATCTGAGAGTTGCAAGATACCAGCTGTGCTAGTCAAGAATTCCCTTCCCACCAAGGTTATGCCTGGGAAAAAATTACTCTTTTTAATGCTGACAATGACATAAACACCATTTTATTTGTAATATTACTCTAAATTTAAAAAAAAATGCAAGTTTCTTTAAACTTCATGAGGCAGGTCTGGAGGTTAATTAAGCCTAAAAGAAATCCTAGTTGCACTTGGTATTGCACAATAAAATTTGGCAAAAGCTGTTAAATATTTTGTATGTTTTATCTCTGTACTTTTAAGTCATTGTACAAATAAAGCTAAAATGAGGGATGGAATGTGCAGCCACAAAAATAAATATGCTTGCTTTGGGTATTTTTCTTGCCTAGTACCTCTGCATGTGCAGAAGTATTGGGTACATTTATCTTTATTACTTTGGAAATGTGGTTTTTAAGTTAGTTCTATAGAAAATACATGATACAGACTTTTGGACCCAGCAGCTGTCTAAAGTTTGCTGGAGCTCAGGAAGTTAATTCATGCTCATACTATGTTGGCTTGGCCACACATTCTGCCAACACTTACATGCATAGTTAATGTTCCATCCAAATGCGTTGGTGTCAAGCGCTCCAAAGGGGAGAGCATTCTGCTCAGCACTCAGTTAGCTTTGCCTGACAGACTAGTCAGGGCTAGCAGAGCACTAATCAGAACACTCAGGACTTCAGCCAAATTAGCACATGTAACAACTGCAGCAACAACAAACTTTTTTCTCCTGAATAACCCAAATAGTGTTGGTATTAATCTGAACCTGAAGACTGCTAGTATAAGAAGAGTTCAGTAACTACTGGGTTCAGTTACCACCGCTTGCAGTTCTAGGATTTAAGATGAAGTTGAAATCCTTGCCTAGAGCCTTGCGTTTATATTGTAATGTATGTCAAGCATAATGTATTGTCAAGCAACTATAACAAAAAAATAAGAACATTAGAGCCACCTTACTGGGTTAGATCATGATCCATATTGTCCAGTGTCTTGTATCTGACAGTGGTCCATCCCACAGCTTCAGGGGAAAGTACAGAACAGAGAAATATGGAGTGATCCACCTGTCTTCCACTCCCAGCTTCTAGTAGTCAGAGGTTTAGGATTGCTCAAACATGGGACTGCATCCCTGACCTTCTTGGCTAATAGCTGTTGATGAACCTATCCTCCATTAACGTATCCAGTTCTTTTTTCCCATGCATACTTTTGTCCATCACAATAGCCTCTGGCAATGAATTCTATAGGTTAGTTGTGCAGTGTGAAAAAACTACTTCCTCTTGTTTGTATTAAACCTGCTGCCTGTTAATTTCATAGGGTACCCCCTGGTTTTTGTATTCTGGGAAAACAACACTTTTCTGTTCACTCTTTTCACGATTCTATAAACCTCTACTATCATACCCCCCCTCCCATGGTTGTTCCCCCCCCTCCCCCCCAAGATGAACAGTCCTAATCTTTTTAGTTCCTCTTCATATAGAGGCCATTCTGTACTCTTGATTCTCTTTATTGCTCTTCTTTGAACCTTTTTCCAGTTCCACTAAACCCTTTTTGAGATGGGATGACCAGAGCTAGACACAGTGTTCAAGGTGTGGGTGCATCAGGGATTTATATAATAGCATTTTGATATTTTCTATCCATTTCCTTATAGTTCCTAACATACTATTGGCTTTTTTGACTATTGCTGCACAGTGTGTAGCAGTTTCCAGAGAATTACTTACGATGATTCCAAGATCCCTTCTTTGGGTGGTAACAGAAAATTTAGAAGCCATTATTGTATATATCTAGTTGGGATTATTTTTTTCCAGAGTTCATTACTTTGCACTTAGCAATGTTGAATTTCATCTGCAATTTTGTTGCCCAGTCACCCAGCTTAGTGAGATCCCTTTGTAACTCTTTGCAGTCCACTTTGGACTTAACTGTCTTATATAATTTTGTATTATCTGCAAACTTTTCCACCTGTTCACCCTCTTTTACAGATCATTAATGCATATGTTGATCAGCACAGGTCCCAGTACAGAACCTTAGGGGACCCTGCTGTTCACTGTTCTCCATTGTGAAAACTGACCATTTACTTTTACATTGTGTTGCCTGTTTCAATCAGTTACTGTTCCATGAGAGGACCATGGCTACTTAGTTTCCTTAAGAAGCTTTGGAAATTTGTCAAAGGCTTTCTGAAAATCCAAATATGCTGTATCGACTGGAAAAAGAAGGAGTACTTGTGGCACCTTAGAGACTAACAAATTTATTTGAGCATAAGCCTTCGTGAGCTACAGCTCACTTCATTGGATGCATTTGACTGGATCACCCTTATCCACATGCCTATCGACTCCTCACAGAATGCTAATAGATTGGTGAGGCACAAATTCTCTTTACAAAAGCTATGGTGGCTCTTCCTGAACATAATGTGTTCATCTATCTATATGCCTGATAATTATGTTCTTTACTATAGTTTCTACCAGTTTGCTAGCTACCAAAGTTAGGGTTCACTGGCCTGTAATTGCTAGGATCTCCTTTGGAGCCCTTTTTTAAAAATTAGCATTCTGTTATCTTCCTTCCAGTCATCTGGTACAGAAGCTGATTTCAGTGATAGGTTAAATTCTACAGTTGAATAGTATTGCAGTTTCATATTTGAATTCCTTCAGAACTTTTGGGTGAATTGCATCTTGTCCTGGTAACATATTACTGTTTATCAGTTTGTTCTAAAGCCACTTACATTAACACACAAATTTGGAATGTTAACATTTATTTCAAAATACTTTTACAGGAATTTCTCTTCTTTAAGAATTATGAGTAACTGTGTTGTGGCTAAGATATTTGAACTGTATGATTATAAAATCTATGCAGTGGTATCTCTTGGAACTATTGTTGACCATCAGATTGCTGAGTATCTTGTTATAAAATATGTACATGTTCTATACTTGAACTATTTTTGTATAGAATTATAAATGCATACAGAGTGATTTTTATTATATGGATAGATAAGCCATTGCATTTTTGTTTTCTGAATTATATAATATAATAAAATACAAGCTAGGAGTCAAAACGGGCATTTCAGTATTAGCATTGGACAAAAATTAGTAAACATACAAGTGTGATCATTTATTTTAAAATTGTGAAATTCATACAATAAATTATTCAGCAAATATTATTCAGCCCAGGTCTCAGAAATAGAGTTTATTAAAATCTTGTTTTTGAAATGGAAAATTGTATAAATTATGTTGGACTACAAGGCCTTTTTTGGGCCATGTAAAAAGAATAAATTCAACTTCTTTGTAGACAAAGCCTGAAGAAATCCTCACAGCTGGACCACCACTAATTACATTTCATTTTTTCGGCTGCATTTTGCCAACCCCTACTATTTGTTTGTAATGATGTTATCATTAGAAGACCAGCAATCCTTTAGTAAAACAAAAGCATTCACTGTGAAGAATAATTTATATCTCCTGATCTTGTTGTCTACAAAATGTCAGTGATGTTCAAGTAGAATTCTTATAGCACAGTAATAATTACATACAAAAACTCCATTAAAAACCAAAACATTAAGATTGCAAAGTCAAGCACTCAGAAGTTTGGTGATGCCAGAATTAATGACTGTGCAACCTTAAATTTGCCACTCTTATGTGCATGCATTATGATACAGTCTTTAATTACATCATCATATACTATTTTTTCCACAGGTCTCTAGCCACATTTAGTGCACACGATGGATGGTGCTCACTTAATGAGTAAAAAGAAAAGGAGTACTTGTGGCACCTTAGAGACTAACAAATTTATTAGAGCATCTAAGGTGCCACAAGTACTCCTTTTCTTTTTGCGAATACAGACTAACACGGCTGCTACTCTGAAACACTTAATGAGTGTATATTCAATATTTTTTTCTGCCAGTTCTGTGTTATTTACTGCACACTATTCATACCTCTCTAAAGAGAATTATTAATTTCCTTATGGGTTTTATCACTATAATATACAAGTGCTTCACAGACTTTAATCAATTTATCTTCACAATATCCCTTTGAGGTAAGGGGTATTCCCTCCTCCCAGGTCCTTGTCTCAGTATCTATCCAGCTAGTACCAATACTCCCTCTAGGCCCCAGATCCCTGTCAGATCTGTCCCCTGCCTTACCCTCATCCTTCCTACACAAACTGGTCTGTAGTCCCCATCTCCTTGGCCAACCAGTTCTAGTCTCCCCCAGTTCCTCATTCTATCAAAGTGTTCCCCCACAGCCAACTAGCTCCCACCCATCCTTTTCACTCACTGTCTCAGAGTCTGTCTTCTTGCCCATCCAGTCCCAGCCTCCCTTCCCCCACAGTTCCCAGTCCAGTCTCCTTGCCCAGCCAATCCCAGTTTTTCTCCCCCACACACATACTCCAGTCCCAGTATCACCAGACTTCTTGTCTCAACCTACTCCTTTCCCTCTCCTACTCCAACTTTTATACCCTCTGCCTACAAATCAGACAGCTTCTTCCTCCATGCTGCCTAGGCGCCAGGGGGTGGGGAGGTGGTCACAGAGAGCACCTGAAAGGCATTCTCCCTGCTCTCAGTGTCCAGACTCACTCCAGCCCAGAGCAGCATTTATGAGAAAATCTGGCTTTGCCCACATAGCCCTAAGCTTGAGCATGCTCAGTTGCTCTGTGATGATGGTACATGTGTAATCTGGTCAGTACTAGAAACTGTGAGAGAGTCAAGCATGCTCAGTGAGCACAGAAAGTTCTGAGATTCTAGTTGACAACTCACAGTTTCTACTAAGAATGTGCGAAGTGTAATTTTTCAGAGTCCTACAACTTGGCCATATTTTGGCTCATTTTTACAGAAACAGAAAAGCCACAATCCTGATATAAAGGCCACCCCTCTGCCAAATTTCAAGTCCCTGATCCAAAGGGTGAGGACGTTGTGGTCATGGTGGAGTCTCCATCCCTGGAAATTTTTAAAATCAAGATTGGATGATTTTCTAAAAGATCTGTTCTAAGAATTATTTTGGAGACGTTCTATGGCCTGTGCTATACAGGAGATCAGGCTCAATGATCCCAATGGTCCTTTCAGGCCTTGGAAATTATGTATCTAGGACTTAAAAAAAGATTTTCAGGATATTTTAAAATGGATAAAACAATGTATCTCCCCCTAGTCTCATTAGAAATGCCAATCAATTTTGGCTGAAATTTTCCCAAAATAGTCATCCTATGGTAGATATCTGGAATGGAAAATTTCAGCCTATACTGTTAAAGTATGGCAAGGTTCTAAGCAATTGAAAACAGGGTCTTAAAACGGGAAGTGTTGGGCAACCTTAGTAGGCAGTGCCACCAGCCTGCCTATAATACTGTCTCTGAATGGACAGATAGGGCTAAATTCTCAATTTTTCTCCTTTTGTAGTTATTTATACATGTGCAAAGTATATGCAAAATGCTGTCCTTGGTGTCAATTAGTGAAGAATTCTGATTTGGTAGAGCACCTAGCACCTACTTGGTACTAGTGCAAAGGACAGCACAAGCTATAAAGCAGAGGAGAATAAAGTCACAATATGCAATATACCCATCTTGAAAATATATTCATGGTTTTTGTGGTTCTTTCAATGTCTTCTTTTCTATGTGTATTTGCATTCCATGACTGGTGAGTTCCAATTCTGTAAGCCCTCAAGTAAGCATGGCAGGCCAAGAAATAGATTTTTGTGGGCAGCAAGTTCCCCTCAGGATGTAACGTGCACATTCATAAAGAAGCAGCTAATAGTAAAAGTAGCCAACCTGTTAGAAAAGTTACAGTAACAAAAAGCATTGAGTCAATGCATGAGTTGTATAATTGTTCATCTTCCTGTTTTTCTAAGAGATCACATTTGTGAGTTTTTGTGCAGTGTCCTGTTTGTTTCAGAATATTTGGAACTTCTGGTCAGCTGTGCCTAGCTGAGACAGTGAGAGGAGAATGTAAATATATTTATAATGTTTGGATACGGGGCAGATCAGTAGATCAAAACTGACAGAAGGCACAATGTTCAGCCAGAGGTAACACCACCATTCTTATCCTCCTATATTGCTTTACCCTGTTCCCATGGTCACCTGAGTGAAGTGCTGATGCTGACTGTCTATGATTTTACTAAAGACAAGGTTTTGGAGAGCAGATAATCAGAGATTGCCTTCTGAGGAAAGTGTCATGGTCAAGAATGTTTCTGTCTTGGGTAGACACCATTTTGGTGGATCAGTTGGAGCCACAAGGTTTTTTGTGGATTTAAAGTAATACATACAAGCTAATTAATTAAAACAGGTTGTCCACAATTTGAAGAGAAAGGCTGAAATTAAATCTCTAGATCTGAGCATGTCTAATGTTCAGAAAGTTCAGATTTGGATCCAGAACCAAAGTTTGCAGGTTGTATCCATCTGTAGTGAAACAGGTTCCTAAACTCTTAACATGTACACACACAAAAAAAACATACTAAATAAAACAGGATACAACATTATGCAAAAACAAAAAGCAGATTTATATTTTGAAAGAATGAGCCCTGCCTCAGCAATTAAGCTGAGCCATATCATGGCAATCATAATAAACAGTTAAGTTTTAAACATTTCATTGTGGAACAGAAAAGCATTAAAAGTAAGTGATTATGGAAATGCAATGCCCAGTATGATATTTTATGTAGTTGATTATCTCTCACTCTCAAAGTCTGACCATTTCAATGTTGTCTAATTTTGTTAGAATGCTGAAGTTACCATTCTTGCTTTTAAGGATACAAAAAAAGAGTGTAACTGCTACTATTTGTCTATTTGAATAAATATCACAGCTTCCTGGATGAATGTTTCCATGCTAATTGGTGAGAGAAAATAAAGCAGAATGGCAGTAAACCAAAATCAGTACAAAATGCTGATATATTTGGCGCAAACTGGTTGTTCTTGTCAGATTAAAAACTGATTTGAACAAAACCACATGAATTTTCAAAACACAGAAAAAGTGATTAAACAAGAAGTACAGATATTTTAAAAACAGGTGATGTTACTCACTCATAGTAAGTGGGTGAATGAAGTGAGCCTACAGTGGTGTAACTTGTATACCAATGGCGAGATTCCCTGTGCAGGCCCACAGGAAGAAGTAGATTGTGCTGTCTCTATTCATGTGTTGATTTATACTTTCAGTTCTTAGCACAAGCCTGAGGGCTGCTCTAATTTGCCCTGCTGTGGCCATGGACCCTAAAGGGGGCACTGAAGCAACACAGAATCTTGGGGGGTTCCAGATTTTCCTTTTCCTTCGGCCCGACACAATGCCTGGCCCATCCCAGAACTTCTCTGGTGGGTGCAGACCAGGAAAGCAGACGTGTGGCTCTTGCAGAGGTATTCTTGTGTTGGGGACGTTCCCCAGATGGTGGATTGAGGGACACTTTTAGTCCTTTGCATCTATTTGCAAAATCACTTCCTTATTTTCCATCACATAACTCTCAGCGGAAGAGTATACATCCACGTTAAGATGGTGGGTTAATGATTTTTGAGAAACGAGGTTACATCATTGCATTGTGATGAGGGCCTGCAGGACTAAAATATTTTTTAAATACTTTAATAGCAGGGGTCATATTATTTTGCTACCAAGAGATGCAGTTATGTTTTAATTGGCTAATGTTGTGGTTTTGCTTAAAAAAAGCATTTTCTTCAAGATTCTCTCAATCATTGCTTATCTCACATCCACAAATATCCATGCTTCCTGTGTATAGTATGTACATTTGCTCTGTTTCAGACATACTCACACTGAAAGTTTATTTCACATGGGACATCAAGAAAACAAAGTCACATTACTCTGTTTTTCCCCCCTCAGTTAAAGTTTCATTAAAATAAGTTCATAGTGAGTTCAGCTCTCTAGTCCTACCTCTCAGTGTAAAACTGATATTGTTGTTTATTAGAAAGTTGGTGCTTGGACATTACTGAGAGTTAATACATTCCCTGTAGTTGTAAATCTTTGAGTATTTTGAATATTGGGAAACTGCCTAACAATTCTAAGAAACCTTTGCAAACTCATCTTGCTATGATCATACAAATTACAGAGATCTTTAACATATATAAAAACTATTATTCATTGTGTTTTGGTTAGCAATGTAATAACATTACAGAGAAGTTACAATCTCTGGCCTTGGATATGGATCCTCCAGTGATGCTTGTGTAGGGGCAGGGGAGTCTGCATTTGTACAGAACACCATACATTCCAACAGGATCAGGGCCTAAGACTTTCATTTGTGCATACTGTTTTAATATGTTTGTACATTTCTAGAATCAAAATTAATTAGAGTCCATACAGTTTCAGATAGTATAAAAGGTTCCTGGCCCACCTTCCTGACATGGGTAGAAACATACTATATTGTATCCTTTTTAAAAAAAAAAATTGTGCTGCACAGTTTTGGGGAGGAGCAGGAATAGTTAGGGCCAGATCTTCCTTGGCATATTATGCAGGTAGTCCCAGTGACCTTGGTGGGACTGCTCATATGAGCAAGATTTTACCCTTAAAACAGAGTGAACTGATTAAAAAAGAAAAGTATATATGAATTGTATATAAATATGCAGTTTAAATTAGGATTAAACAAATGCTTAGAGTTTTGTAAATTATTTTGGCAGTGTAATATTCATTTGTCAAAGCCCAAGTTTGCAACTGAAAAAGAATTTCTACAGCAATACAAGTAAAAAATAAGTGGTTCTGAAAACTTGTGCTTGTATGAGACTTTGATTAGCCTTTATCAATATATTGTACAGACTGATTTTTTTTTTCAATTAACAAATGTAATTATCTATTCAGATGGGAATTTGGAACAAATATGCTGTAATAATTGTTCATAACTGGAAGGAATTTGGGGAGAAAAATTGACCTGTGTGTGGTCACTGCTCCATAAATTCTTACAGCATTGGATTCAGCTGCAATAGCAAGTTTATTTTTTCTAATGAAGTGATGACTATTTCTAGAATACAGTAAAGGTGGTGGCCAATAGAAATTTTCCAGATTTAGGGCCAAGCCCTCAATGCAGTTCCCACCAAGTAGCGAGGAAGATGTGTGGGGTAGTGGAGGGAGAAAAAAGAAGGGAGGTGAGGGGAAGCATACAGCCACAGAGAATCTGCTACAGAGCCAACTTTAGTTCTATAGGAGTTGTATGGGTAACTATTCAAAAATCTGCAGCTAGCTTTTCATACCTGTCTGTGACGTGGTTGAAAAACACAGAAATATTGATCAGTTACAAAATCTTGTATGACTACTGTTGAAAGCTTTCCTTTTGGCCATCACCAGTATGTCATACACAATCACATTGTGCAGGATGTACGATGATGCTGTAAAGGGAAGATATAATTTGCTCCATGCATTTTCACAGGGAGTGACGGCATAAGGCTCCCTTTTATTCCCATATGTAGGCTGCTTCCATTATGATGCACAGCAGGGAGAGCAATCTCCATATGACCATTAGTTCCTACTCTGCGTGGCTAGGCAGGAGAGAGTATGCAGGGGCATGTAATGGGTGAAACCTTGTCTCCACCTCCTCAAAGTACTGGCTGGCACATCTGAACTGGTATGGAGATAGAAAGAAATCTGCACCTGATTTTCTTCTGGAGCAAGGGGGAAAACAAGGAACAAATTCTTACTTTGTTGATTTGCCCCAAGACCAGTACAGCCTTATTGTAATATTGCCATTTATGTGTACATAAGAAAATAGAGTCCCCACTTCTTCACCAAATCATTATAGACATAATGAGTATCAGAACTTTATGCAATTCAATTCCCAATGCACATGCTAGTACATGTTGAGTGGTGAAAAAAATGACTCTGCTGTCTTGAAACTAAATGCAAGTACAACACAAGGAAAAATGCACATATATTGATCTTTATATGAAGGGCAGATCTGATAAAGCCTTCCACAAAGATCTGCAAAAGGTCAGTATCAGGAGTATACAAGTTCCTTTGCCCTTATGTAGTATAGAGCAGTGGTGGGAAACCTGTGGCCCATCAGGGTAATCCACTGGCGGGCCACGAGACAGTGTTTACATTGACTGTCTGCAAGCACGGCCGCCCGCAGCTCCCAGAGGCTGTGGTTCACCGTTCCCAGCCAATGGGAACTGTGGGAAGTGGGCCACAGGTTGCCCATCACTGGTATAGAGATTCCTCAATATGTTTAGGTTAATTTATATGAGGATTTTCAATAGGGTATAATCAAGCCGTTAATAAGTATAATTTATATAGACAGATTTTTTCTCCTAGGGGGCAAGATAAATGCTTGGTGTCATAAAATTGGCCCAATATCTATAACGTATCAATAGTAGAATATAATGTTTTCAAATTGTGAAAGAATATTTGACTATTGAAGTTCCTCTTAAATATTGTTTTTGCATCTGTTACTGTTTTATTGACTCACGGATTATCAGAAAATATTTAATCATAAAAGTCTTCTAGCTGTGGCAGTTTTTCCCATTGTGATGTCAAATAATCAGTTCTCATTATTACAAAGATTCTACTGAGGAGTCCAACACTAATTGTTAAAAGATGTCCATGTTTAAAAAAATAAAGCCAATGATTGTAACCATACGGTTAGTTTCAGTTATTGTTTAGAGTAAGTTTGAACTGCAGGAATCAGGTGTACATTCCTGCATGAAAGATTGTAATTTTGCCCTGTTTTGCAGGATCTTTAAAGTCACATATCAATATGTCATGAGTAAGAAGATTAACTGTATGGGGAAGCTGCCTGTATTCAAATGCTACTTGTATACAAAATATGTGTCATGCTTGAAAATATTCTATTTCAATCCAAATAGAACACAAACTAAAATGAGATAATTTGGAAGGTGCCTATAAAGTCAGCCTGAATATATTATCATAAGTATATGTGAGATAATATTTGTTTTAAAAAGATTCTATTGCACTGTAAACTCAGTCTCATTAGAGACTGCATTTAAAAGGCTTATAAAGTTACTCATTAATGTTATCTTGTTGTATCTCCACAGCTTTTTCATTAAAGAAAATTCAGCAGAAAGCATTTTCTCCTGATAGCAGGAACCAATTTGCAATAAATGTTCTGGAAACCACTAGGGAAGCCATTACTGAGGTCTAATAAAAACAGACAAGCGTAACTTGTTCTATATTTTTGTTTCAATCACATACAGATGAGACCCCGCTCTCCACACCAACTGCAAGAGACAGCCTTGACAAACTTTCTCTAACTGGGCATGGGCAACCACTACCTCCGGGTTTTCCATCTCCTTTTCTGTTCCCTGATGGATTGTCCTCCATAGAGACCCTTCTGACTAACATCCAGGTAGGCCATTCTATAGATCAGCTTTCAGAGATGGAGACAGATTTGTCTAAAATGATACAGCCATTTTAGAGTAATCAGTTCATAAGATTTGAATCAACTAATACACTGAAACTTTGTAGTAATTTAGGTTTTAAAGGAACCACAGTCAAATGATTTTAGAAACTGTCAGATCCAGTACATGAAAATATAGACCGTATATGAAACCACAGAGACTTAGATGAAAGTGACAGTAGTATTTTTAAAGTCATTCATCTTAAATGCCAGGTTTTTTACTGGCTAATGAGATGTATTTTACTGTTTAAGTTTCTCTCATTTACTAAACAGACAAAAAAACTTCTTTAATAAATATTTACTTTAAACTGCTGGAGTGTCAAGATAGAAATGACATGTTAAGCTATTTAAAATATGGCTAATGGAAAAGGTATTCACAATTTTTTTTTTTTTTACACACACAAATAAGCTCATTTCTGTTAATGTATTATCTTCAAAGAATAGACTTAAAAGGGCATTACCAAATTTTCTGCAGATTTCCTATGCAGTATTCAGGATGCCTATTGTGTGTACAGTATAGTCTAATTCTAACATTATTTAAGATTTATACTAGCATATAGCATGGAGACAAGGAGTTTGAGTTGAGAGACTTTTTTGTTTTTTGCTCACACATGCAGTGATCCTGTGGTCAACAGATGGAATTTTTGCAGCAACATGGTTATTCGTCACATGCAGCAGCAAAATGGCAGTGCAGGAAAGTACAGCTTTATCATGCTCATTCCAGCTGTACTTTGTATGCACAGCCACAAACCTCCACATATAATCTTTCATCACATTTCTTTTACTAATGCACCATCCACTGCAAATACAGAGGAAATTAATTGTATTTTAATCACCAAAGTTTATAGCAATCCTACTTCTGTAACTAGTCTCACTGAAGTTAATGGGACTTAAGGCTTTGGCTTGCCTTTTGAAATGTAGGAAATCTATTCATTTATTATGTCATCTCACTAATAAGGGTTATCTTAACTACCTGAAAGGGGGTTTCAAAGGGGGTTTCAAAGAGGATGGCTCTAGACTGTTCTCAATGGTAGCAGATGACAGAACGAGGAGTAATGGTCTCAAGTTGCAATGGGGGAGGTTTAGATTGGATATTAGGAAAAACTTTTTCACTAAGAGGGTGGTGAAACACTGGAATGCGTTACCTAGGGAGGTGGTAGAATCTCCTTCCTTAGAGGTTTTTAAGGTCAGGCTTGACAAAGCCCTGGCTGGGATGATTTAACTGGGACTTGGTCCTGCTTTGAGCAGGGGGTTGGACTAGATGACCTTCTGGGGTCCCTTCCAACCCTGATATTCTATGATTCTATGATCTTAGTTTCTATGATACTAGTAAACACCTAGGGGAGTGGCAGGTGATCAGACTAAAACTCTATATCTGAGCAACCCAAGGGAATTCAGATCTGCAGCTAAATCTTGCCTCTGTAATTGAGGTATATAGCTGTATAAATATACACACAGACATGGCTAGTGTGAAAAGCTCCAACCTTGTCTCAGTGGGTTCCACATTTCCTGGCAGATTACACTAGCCTCAGAGGCTCACTGTGACCCTCCACATAGGCCTTCTCTCTCTCTAGAGGCAAGGCTCACAGTCTACTGAGCCATTTTCATCATAAGCCAGCAAGGGAGGTGAGGAGAAGTTAACCTCCCTCACACAGTCTCTGTTGTCTCCCACTCTCAGTGATTAGTCAGGGAAGGGAGGAGGGACCCTGGGCCCACCTTCTACTCCAGGCTCCAGCCCAGGAACCCTGATAGTAGCAGCTCTTGGTAACTGACTTTTTGGAAACAGGGTGAATACGATTCCTGGGCCACTTCCCCACAGCAGCCCCCCCAATTCCTCAATATCTTTGTCACCCTTACCTCAGGGCCTCCTTTGTTGTGCCTGATAAGGTTTGTACTGCTCTATTTCTCCAGCAGAATGACTCCCTTCAACAGCTCCTCACACACACACGCACCCTATCTAAGTGGGAGGCTTTTAACTAGTTTCAGACAGCCCCTGATTGACTTCAGGTGTCCCAATCAACCTAGCTGTCGCCACTGCTTTCTGGAAGGATCTTAATTGGCCCCAGGTGTCTTGATTAACCTGAACAACTGCCATTTGGTTATCATGATAACGGAGATTTGTTTAGCATACCTGTTTCTCACTACTTTCCTATTGCCATCTGGCTTTGCCCCATCACACTAGACATGAAAAAGTGGAAGCAGAGGTCTTTGACAAAAAGGGGCAAATCCTGCGCACTTTCATAGGAAAGCCCAAGAGGCAGGAGTTCCGGTTTATGACCAGCCCTCTCATTGTGCATCAACACACAGCTGGCCAGTAGAAATACAAAAGGGCAAAAGTCAGGCAGTATCTCTGCCAGGGTATACACTGCTATGCATCTCCTCCAGTCCTTTCCCCTGCATATGCATAGCAGAAACTACTTCTATCTTTACACTGGAATAGTGGCTATGGAGCAGCTCCATTGCCAGTCCACGATGTGTGGGGGAGGATGCCTTCTTTCACTATAATCCAGAGATGTTGTACTGAGGAGAGGATGTTGGTTAACATGCTTTTAAGAAGCAGCATAATCCGGAAGACTGGGTCCAGGTTTAGGAGTCAGGAAATCTGGATTCTACTTCTGGGACTACCACTGATCTATCATATGACCTTGGGCAGCTCATTTCACTATTGTGCCTCAGTTTCCCAATCTGTAAAGTGGGAATGATGATACTTACCATCCTTTGAGAAATGTGTTGAAATCTATGGATGAAAAGTGTTTTATATAAGAACTAAGTGTTATTATTTGCACATGAATTATTTGAGTGTGCACTTATGTGAAACATGGTATTTTTGAGTTTGGAGCCTCCTACACTTAAACAGATAAAAAATATTTCTATAATACAAGGTAAATATATCTAACAAAGTTGAAAAGAGTGAAAAGAATGTATTTCTTTTGTTTCACGCTAAGACACACAGTGAGTAAAAATAGGCAACAAATAAATACAGAGAATAAATATTTGAGTTGAGCATTGATGTATAGTAAAATTCTTAGTAACTTTTTTTTAAATAAATGTGTGTGCTTGATGTCTTTAAACAGCAAACTAATGAGTAAAGCATTCAGTATCAACAGGTTAGCTAATCTGGTGATTGAATATGAGAGTGTTGTACTACTTTATGATATATGACCAGGGATTAATTTTCTGAGAATACATTCAGATTGTCTTTCAGAAAATGCAGAATTCAGATTACTTTACTTGTTGTTGTTACTCGTGGGAGACTGGTACAAAAAACCCACAATGCAAAGAATCCAGACTTTTGTTCATGTCTTTTCCTATTCTGGAACCCCACTTTTTACGTCCAATCTCCACATTATGTCAAACAGCTTATTATCCTAAGAAGGCTGAACATGACTACTTCTGGATTTGATCAGTTCTCTCATTCACCCCACTGGCAGAGGCACCCTTCCATTTTCTCCAGGTTTAATCCCTGGCTACACAGTGTACAGGCAACATGGCCAGCCTAATGGATAGTCTCAGGAGACGTAGGTTCTTTTCCTGATTCTGCTACTGCTCTGTTAGGTGAGCTCAGACAAGTCACTTCATCTGTCTAGACCTCTGTTTTCCAATCTGGAAAATGGGGAAAATGATGCTTCCCTCATTTATAAAGATCTTTCTTTTCGATATACTGATGAAAAGCGCTTTTTAAGAGCTAGGTATTAGATTTACACTACACAATATGCACTAGTAGGAAAACATTTAAAAAAACAACAATTTTCAGTTAGCATATATTTGTCACCTCCATACAAGAAGTATGAATGGTTCTGAAAATCCATTATCAAGATTAAGTTATCAAGATTAAATTAAAATTCATTTTAATTATATAATATTCTGTCCAGGGTGGTGGCAAGTATGCTACTGAAAACATATTTAAAAGTAATTTCTTAGCCCAGTGATTATTGTATTGTAGACAAGGTTTTAGAGACTAGGGAACTGAACCCAGGTTTTCTATATTACACTTAAAGAAACAGACCAGACCCTCAGTTGATGTAAATCAGTGCAGCTCTACTGGCCCATAATTTTAAATGAATGCAAGGTAGGCCTACTCATCAAAGCAGCCACTGAAGTTTGCAGACTTGTTTTTTCCTGTTTCTCTAAATCTGCAGCTTTATTTTAAATCTTGTTTTGTGTTTTTAGGTCTAGCAAAATACTTACCAAAACATAAATAAAATGTTTAATTATTTGCATCATTGTGGAATAATTAACAAAAAAAGTTACATTTTTCTTAGTGTTTTCTTGTTATAAATTACTTGCATGTGTATGCAGCACCTAGAACAAAAGGGCTCAGTTCTGAAGAGGTACTGCTGTCATGCAAACAATAAATAGCTATAGCAATAATAAAATAAACAATAACATGTCCCATTGTTCTAAGCACTGTACAAAGACATAGGAAGACATAATCCCTTCTACATAACCTTCTTAGTGCTTCACCGCTTGTGAGTAATGAAGCCATCCCAAACTCACGCAAATAAAACTTTTGATACCAAACCATCATATATTCATCATATAGGTCAGAGAACTAACAGATTTATTTGGGCATAAGCTTTTGTGGGCAAAAACCCCAAGTACTCCTCGTTGTTTTTGTGGATACAGACTAATATGGCTACCCCTCTGATACTTTTTCATTTTGTTTTTCATGTTTCTATTCTTATAGGGATTCCTCAACCCTCCCAGAATGATCTTTTCTCTTATCCTCCCTCTCCAATCCCAATGTTAAGGACCATCAACAATAAATGAATACATGGGAAAAATCATTGTGTACAGCTAAGCAACATTTGTGGCAGGATTGAGGGTGGGGGTGGAATAATATGATTTAACTCACATCTGTACTCCCTTGATTCTGGAATCATAATTCAGAGTCACCACGGTTCTATCCTAGCCCTGCCTCAATGAATCTTTTATTGTTACACATTCAGGGATCACAAACATGGCCCTACCCCTCCACCATATCTCCTATACCAGGAAATCCCCAGATGCCTACTGTGGGCATGGGCAACTTTCCTTAGAAGCCATGCAAAGGGGCCAGTCCAAGGGGTTAGGATTTATCCAAAAGTATTACATAGAACATTCCATTATTTTGATCTTTAAATGTGTAACCTCACTCCTCTGATGTACATCTTTTCAAATTAATCAAACACACCAAATAAAGCATAGGAGTGTAATGCTTTTGCTGATATTATACTCAGTAAAATTAATGGTGATGTTTACATTTCTAATTGGGTGCCAGAGTAACCATCCCATTGTAATGAATGGGGAAGTTCACTCCTCTGTCATAGCTAATGTTTTTCTCTTGGTGTATAGAAATAGGAAGATAGCACTTCATCAGTTCACATTCAAACGGATACCTTCACAACTAAGAGTACTAGAAACTATGTTTTGGAAGTTAAATTAAGTGACATGGCCGCATAGCAATGCTGTATTACAATATTGTAATAATCTTCGGTAACAGTAATATTATTTTGAGCTTTAGGATCTGATTCTGCACCCCATATTTAGTACTTTCGATTGTAACTGTAGTATACAGTAGCACTCTTGTTGATAAGAATCCATTTTAAAGATAAGCAAAATGGCTTTTAAATATTCTCTTGATACAATTAAAATAGAAATCTAAGAGAAGATTGCAAGATAAACTCACTTATGAAAACAAAAGAAAAGACTGGCTATAAACCTGGAAGTTTTCTTCACTTCAAATAAATATGAGTCAATACTGCAGAAAAATATTTGCAATCATTACATCAGACAAAAGCCACAGCTTTGCTTCAGCAGTTTTTGCAGCCCTTTTTATTTGCTTTGTGCAAAATTCAAAAGAGTGAAATTTTCTTCACAAGAATATTAATGGAAAGGGAAAATCACATATACTTGTACGAATATGCATTTGCCAATGTATTCATGCTGGAGTTATTCAAAGAAAGCTCTTTTGCGTGTCATCTATTGAAAGAGCTCAGAAAAAAATGTCATGTGACTAAGGTTACTAATCAAACAGAGCGAATAGTGAATTACAAGTAGTCAATACCCAAAGCATTAGTCACGTTGAATAATTAGCAAGCAATCCAACGGTAGATATATGTTTTGTAAATCATTCACCGGATAATATTTAATAATGAACAATCATGTAAAAATCAAGGTCTGTTCATGGATAATTTGCAGACTAAAAAAGGAGCAAAGTTCTTTGAATAAATTGTTCACTGTCTTCACCCAGCCTCTGCTACAATCACATGTGTCAGTATAAAGCCTCAGGTGCTCACACACCTCTATGCTCAATGCCACAAGTTAAGAATGGAGTATACGCTCCAACTTTATATTTTCCATCATTTAGTGGGTTGTCTTAATTGTGTTCTTGTGTAATTGTTTCATACTTAATCCTAAAAAAGATATGTTACATTAAAAACATAGCAGATCTGACTATAGATACAAACAGCATGCCTTTCAGTTTCTACTAAGAGGGTGTTATTTTTAAGAGTAATATAATTTTCTTTATGCCAGCTTCAGAATTGATAACACAATATAGTGCTTTCTGAAAAACAATAATGGGTGACTTTGGCCTTATGGCTTAAGACTATGGTCAATATATATTATGTGAACTGTAGCCTGTCCTTGCAAGATGATGTACTCAGTTGTCCAATAGGATCATATTAGTTAGAAAAGGAAAGAAACCTAAACTAGTAATTTTTGTTGGAGCATTTTTCTTGAAGAATTTATCACTGGGAAATATTTTTAAAAAATTAAACCAAATAGTGGTGGCTTATAAATCACCAGGGAGAAAAGGCAATTATTTGTGAACACTTAGCATTTTTACATTAAAGTTAGAAAATTTATTAACAGTAGCCTAAAGGGGAAGAATTATACTCTGTTAGAATCTTGCTCCAGTTTATCCTCACTACATCCATACTGTATTAAAACCTGAGCATGTTCGCTACAATTATCATTATCCAACCTCCATAATAACTGGCCTTCCCTAAAAAAAATATTTTCTTTTAAGTCATGTCTTGTGTTTCACTGTATTTCACATTGTAATTGGCATCAAATTGATATTTATCAGGCTAGAGGATTACCCATAGCAAATACAAGGTGGACATATTTTATTTTGTGTAGTCTTTTGCAGATGAACCACTGGGAGAATTCACAGGATTTCACACAACTCTGAAATTACTATTACAGTTGTTGGCTCCAAGGTGTTTTGATGATTTTTAGATACAGTACTGATTAGTTGCCTTTCCCAGCCCCGTGCTGCATTAAATAAAGGCAGATATTGAACGGTATTTTTGCATTAAAACTGTCATTGGCAGCAGCAGCACTTTTGCATATGTAGCAGTTTGGCTTCAGTGCAGATTTTTGTTCACATTGGATGCCTACTGATGTGCACTAATTTAACTTCTAAAAATGGAACTTAATTTTGTATAGCTTATAAGTAGTCCCTAGTGGGTCTTGGCTCCAAAAGAAGCTAATATTTTCCAGACATAATCAGCAGCAACAAGTAATGTATTGCGATTAGATACATTAGCAGCCAGTATGGGGGGAGGGAAGGGTCGGGGAGAGGTGTGATGCAGAAATTCAGTGTAAATGTAATATGCTCTTAGCAGCTTCATATTTTGCACAGGTTCTTAATATAAAATTACATACATCAGCATGACAATTTAGTATTATTCTCCTTGTTTATTCATAATGATTGTTTCATATTTAAAGAACACCAAAATATTGTGTTTTGTCAGCCAAGGACAATGATAGTGTAATAGTAATTTATTTTAAACTGCTACTGATAATACAACCAATCAACACATTAAGTGGTGCCAACATTGGCATCTTGCTAAATAATCTCTAGGCTTTGCACTGACAGTACATCTTTCAAAGATAAGTCAACAAGAGCAATCAGAGCAGAAAATTAGAATTTGGTTTCTTAGAATTAAAATACAGCTAAACTAAAGTTTTAATTGGGGTGATCTAAAAGGGCACTTGATGTAATGATCTCTTTCATTTGATACTAATTGTTTGTTCCTGATGAAGAAGAAACATGTACATGAATATTGCTGAATTGAGTAAAGATGGCAGTTGCCTTAGCTGCTAGATTTTATTGTTAAACAAGATGAATTGTCACAGTGAGGGAGAGGGTTGTCTGTACCTTAGAAATTCTTTGTCTATTTATTTTGCATCAAAGGGACACCTTTTGTATAAGTTCACCTGATTTGGACTTAGGAATGATGTGGTTGATTTGCATGTTCTAGGCGGAGATAAATGGGAGGAACTGAGAATATTCTAGATTTCAACTGTTTGCTGAAGTAAGAGGAAAACATGGATCCAAAAAAAACCCAAACCTCTTGTTTATTGCCTCATTTGAATTTTTCATTGGTTCAGAAGTGTCCTTCATGTGAAAACTGTTTGGGTTGTCTGAAGGAAAAATGATTTCTTGTTTTTAAAAATTGGGAAAAAATTCCAGATATATGTTAAAAAATTAAAAATAAGACTCTGGAAAGGGTTTATTATTACTATTAGTATGTCTTTATTGGTTTGTTTGTTTGTTTGTTTTATTTTAAACTGTACTTAATTTTGAACATGTCTATGCAGTTTTATATTTAGTCCAATAGGGTTTTGTTTGGTAGCTTACAAATTTAACAGTACAATCATAATATCTTGTAGATTATTTTTGAACAGTTTTAACTTCTTTTCAAGTGGACTGTTTCAACTTTTAAACATATTTTTACGCAATTTTGTTATCTTTAGGTTGATAGGAATTTTCAAAATGTGGCCTGCATTGGTGCCTAAACAAATGTGTGTGCACAAATAACATAACGTACATTCCCATAAAGTGCATCAGGTTTCCTACCATGAGAACTTTACATTTGGAGGACTTCCCATTAAGTGCTGAGCTTTCTCAAGTCTTGCAGACTTCAGTGGGAGTTGAGTGTAATAATACCACGAGGGATTAGGCCTTGAATTAGACAAGATATGAGAAAACAGTTTAGGCAAGAGTGGGTATGAGGAGCATTGAGAAGAAAATGGGATGGACTGTTAAAACGTGTTTAAAAGAGGGATTTAAAGGAGTTCTTGACAATGGAAAAGCTAGCGGACCAAGCTTGCAGTTTGTCCTTTGCCTGGCCAGGGAGCTTGCTCTTTGGGACAGGTACTGTCTCTCACTATGTGTCTATAGAATGCCTAGTACCATCAGGACTGATCTCAGCTGGGACCTCTGCGGCTATTTTAATATAATTATTATACATATAATTATTATTAATAATAACAGTAATGAGCAGGGTGTATGGGTGATGTGCTGCTTCATTACATCCCTACTAGAGCTCCCATCAGGTCAGCTGGGAGGTAATTGCAGAAATTAAAGAAGCCACTTTCTGGAACAAAACCCAAAAGGAACTTTGAGTCAACTTCCCCTTTGGGAATGGTGCCCCTCACTGCTGTGGGGTGACACAGTTACATTTTAATCTTCAGGAAGAATAAATCTAGCTCTATAACCTTTATCAAGAGTTGTACACACAAAGGATGTGTTGAGTGACTTTGAAAATTTGGCCCCATGTGTTTTTACATATAGCTTGTCCATGTGTTTGAATGTGTTTCTGTAAAAATGTGCTGATGATAATAGGAAGGCTTATTAAGCTGTTATGTGCACCCACATAACCGTGACCTGGCAACAGGATTATTTTTTTACTTAAAATCTCTCATATCTAATCAAGAAAATACAACAGAAGTTCATTTATTATGTCTGCTGTTTTACATTCCCAAACTTTGCAATGTTCAACTTCATCTTTGAATAGGGCCTATTAAAGGTTGCCATAGACAATGCCAGAGCTCAAGAGAAACAGGTCCAGATGGAAAAGACGGAGCTGAAGATGGAATTATTCAGGGAACGAGAACTGAGGGAAACTCTTGAAAAACAGCTGGCTGTGGAACAGAAGAACAGAGGTATTTTACAAATGCTCTGAGTTTTTTTTATAAGCAGACATAACCTCTTTATAATTTATTTATCCAAGTTTAATTCTAATACAATATCTAGTTTTGAGCAAAATCCTTCTTTTACCTCATTTTATAGCGGAAGCTATGTGACTTCCCTCATTTTGCACAGCGGGCTTTGTACTCAGGACTCTCCCAGTTTTCAGCTGTTTGCTTGAATCCCTTTTGTTTCGACATATAATTAAGGTTTTATTGCAATATAGACAGAACCCTAGACTTTAAAGCAAGAAGGGACCATCATGATAATGTATTCTGACCGCCTGCCCATTGCAGGCCACAGTACCTCATCCAACGCCTCCTGTCGTAGGCGCATAACCTTTGGCTGAGTTACTGAGGTCCTCAAATCTTGATTTAAAGACTTCAACTTACAGATAATCTACTCTTTACTATAGTTCAACCAACAAGTGTCTCATGCCCCAGGCTACAGAGGAAGGCAAAAAATCTCCAGGGTCTCTGCCATCCTGATTTGGAGGAAAATTCCTTGCTGATGTCAAATATGGCGATCAGTTAGACTTCAAGGATGTAGGCAAAACCCATCCACCAGATTCCTGAGAAAGAATTTTCTGTAGTAACAGAATCCTCCCCCATCTCCAGCAATTGGAGATAGTTGCTAATAGCAGTCATGGGCTAGCTGTATGCCATTGTAGGCAGTCTCATTTTCCTATCTCTTCCATAAACTTATCAAGTTCAGTCTTGAAGTTAGTTAGGTTTTTTATCCCATTGCTCCCTTTGGAAGGCTGTTCCAGAACTTTGCTGCTCTGATGGTTGGGAAACCTTTGTCTAATTTCAAGTTTAAACTTATTGATGGCCAGTTTATATCCATTTGTTCTTGTGTCAACATTGACCCTTAACTTAAATAACTCCTCCCCTGTGTTTATCCTTCTGATGTGTTTACAGAGAGCAATCATGTCTCCCCTCAGTTTTCAGTTGATCAGGCTAAGTAAGGCAAGCTCCTTAAGTCTCCTCTTGTAAGGCAGGTTCTCCATTCCTCTGATCATCCTAGTAGCCCTTCTCTGCACCTATTCCAATTTGAATTCATCTTTCTTAAACATGGGAGACCAAAAATGCATACAGTGTTCCTGATGAGGTCTAACCAGTGACTTGCATAATGGTAAGAATACTTCCCTGTCTCTACTGGAAACACCTTGCCCAATGCATCCTAGGTTTGCATTAGCTTTGTTCATGGCTGTATCATACTGGCAGAACCTAGTCATCCTATTATGGACCAATACCCACAGTTCTTTCTCCTCCTCTGTCACTTACAATTGATAAAATAAGAAATCTCTTTGCAGCAGCTTGAACGGAGGACACTTGGATTCAAAATCAGTATTTTTATACCTTGAGCTAAACTGAATCCCATGTTAGTCTTTAAGGTGTCACTGGACTCCTTGTTGTTTTTGTGAATCCCATTAGTATCACTATAATCTTATTTCATGCCTCTCTCCACTAGAGGATGCAACTATTACACCATGAATTTCCCTTTTAAACAGAGGAGAATAAATAATTGAAGGCAATAACTATTAATAATAATCATGAGTGTGCATAGAATCTTCACTGTGACTATTGACTGGCAATTCAATACAATTACAGGACTAATACGAAATAGGTCTCTTTTTTTAGTGGATCTCAAATATTTTTTATAAACACTAGTCAGTGCTATGCTCATGACACCTCTGCTAGATAGATAGTATATCTGTTTTTCAGATAGGCAAACTCAAGCACAGCAGAGGGGTTAAGTGATTTCTCCAAAGTTACAGGTTTCAGAGTAGCAGCCGTGTTAGTCTGTATTCGCAAAAAGAAAAGGAGTACTTGTGGCACCTTAGAGACTAACAAATTTATTAGAGCATAAGCTGAGCTGTAGCTCACGAAAGCTTATGCTCTAATAAATTTGTTAGTCTCTAAGGTGCCACAAGTACTCCTTTTCTTTTTTCTCCAAAGTTAGACATTGAGGAAAACTACATGATAGGCCTTGATTTTGTGCCAGGTACTGAAAAAAAATGACTTGTATTGTCAGCACTGTGCCCTGCATACTCTTCTACTTTGTACCACTCTAATGACATTATTTCACTGGTATAAGAAGCTGGACCTAAGGATGAGGAGATATGATTGCTCTCTAAAAATACATCAGGAAGTAAACAACACTGAGAGTGAAAACCTACTTAAGCTGAAGGATGGTTTTGGTACAAGAATGGGTATAAACTGGTAAGGAAAAAAATCAGGCTGGAATTTACAAGAAGGCTTCTGACCACCAGAGGGGTAAGGTTCTAGAACAGCCTCCAACAGACGTTATGGAGGCAAACAACATAATTGGTTTTAAGATAGAACAGAACAGTTTTATAAGTGCTCTTGTATGATGGGGTTGGTTTTGATGGTAGGGTCTCACTTCCTGTTTATATCTTATGTTTCTAATGCTCATGCTTTGGGGCTTCAGTCACCTGGAGGGGACAGGAGGGGATTTTTACCTCAGAGTGTATTCTGGTGGGTATTTTTGGTCTCTTTCCTTTGAAGCATCAGAGATGACTACAGCTGAAGATGAGACATTGGACATGGACAACCAGGGTATTGATCATTCTCCCTCTCAGTGCTTGGTTGACTGCTTCTTGCTCACATGCTCTGGGTCTAACTAATCACCTTATGTGGGGTCAGGAAGGAATTTTTTTGATCTTCAGTGTTAGGCAACCTCCTCTAAAGTTTACCTATTGTTGATTGGGTTAATGTGACAGAAACCTATGTTTACTTGATCCCCACTGATCTAAATATTGTAGGTGTTTCTGGGAACATCAGTTAACTGAGCTGCTGCTGTATATAATAATGATGCTATTTTCTTTGTCTTGTTTACTGTACCCTATATTCCAATCTGTATGTTATCCAGTTAGTCACTCCTCTGGGTGTAGTGTTTGATCAGGTAGTAAAACCAGGATAATATCACTTTTATGAGGAACTACACAATAAGACTTTGCTAATTCTGTCTCTGTCTGCTATGGCCACATCTACAGTGTGTCAGCCATGATGTTTGAAAGGCACTTGCAAACTATTTATAATGAAAATATTAAAACCATGAAACTACTCAAGATGTATTTAGCTCAGATTTTGAATATCATAAGATGATAAGTCTATTCTCATGTATTAGTGGTATATACTAAAAACGGTACTGTGTAGTTGATGCTGCACAAGATATAGTGTGTTGCAGAACTATTCACAACTTCTTCAGAGGTTTGTTGTAGCTTGGACTGGTAAACAGAACTCATTACACCTTACACTGCTGCAACAGGGTCCTCAGTTCTGGAATCAGGCTCCCTGAGTTCTGTGGCACACTGGTTTTAAACTCTGGGAATGTGAGCTGGTTAGAAACATTGAGAAAATGAGGATTTTTATTGAATTCTATGTAAAAGTGTTGATTGTGTGGTACTTTTAAGGTATAATTCTGTAAGCCCATCACATGCAGAGCTCCAGCTGAAGGTGTGGAGGGTTCCTAGGATTGGGATCTTAATGTTTAATTTCATAGTACCCTTTATTTTGTTTATGTTTTTTCATACATTTCAAACAGTTACCTAATTTCCACTTCACTACAGGATCTTGAAGTCAGTTAGGTTTTTTATCCCATTGCTGACATGCAACAAAGATCAGGGTGCTTTAGTGCAGAATTTAGTGCAGAATTTAGAATTTCAGTGTGTTACACACCCTCTTTCTTGAGGCGGGGAGGGCATCAGTGGTAAGGGAGGAGACAGATGATAGTGACCCAGCTATATTATTTTTAGGAACCCATAATAAGTAGTAACTGTGTAGCCAAAATCTCAGAACCAAATGTGAATGCCCTGATTTTTCTCTCCCAGCAATAATTCAGAAAAGGTTAAAGAAAGAAAAGAAGGCAAAGAGGAAATTGCAGGAAGCGCTTGAATTTGAGACTAAGCGGCGGGAACAAGCAGAACAAACATTGAAACAGGCAACTTCAACAGACAGTCTCAGGGCCCTAAATGGTAAGAAGTCAGCTTTTTGCTTCTCTGTAATTAACCTTCAATTCAAGTGGTGAAATCAGTTGTTATATTGGTCAGAATTATTGTTGTGATGCAATAGGGAAAATTACCTTTTACTTTCCTCCATTTCATTGCTTCTCTAGTTGTTGTGATGCTTTTTTTGTACAGTATGTGTGAGCAAATATTACTTCACTGGAGAGAATGCCCAAACTCGAACAATTTTACATTATTAGCTTGAGAAGTCAATTCTTTGCTTTTCTCTTTGCTTAAAAATCTCTTCCTCATTAATCTTCCCAGTCTAAAAAAATTGTCCTGGCCTCCAGTCATTGTTCAACATTAAAAAAAAAAGGGACAAAGGTTGATTGTATTTTAATTCAGCATTGGAGCAACAGGTTGTAAAAAAGGCTACAGGAGTTAAATAAAATATGTGTCAGTCTTACCTTTCTCTGCTTCTAGACTCTCTGACCCCAGAGATAGAAGCTGACCGCAGCGGGGGCAGAACAGATGCTGAAAGGACAATACAAGGTAGGCATTTGCAAAAGGCTATAAATCTAGATCTTACTATATGAGTTTTTCCTCCACTTTAGCCTGTTATTCAAGCATGTAGCCTACCATCTGGGCCACATCAAAACAAGTTCAAACAAGGTCAAGTTCATCTTGCTTGTTTATAAGAGAGAATTCATTCTGTGCTGATAGATTTTCTTTAAATTAACAGGTCAATTCTGTTTATATAAAGCAAGTGAAGAGGAATAATTAATTTGAAACTATGCTGGATTGAATCTTAGCCACACTGAATGCATTTTTGTGAATATGCAGTCACATCTAGGATAATAATGTTTCTTAAGGTATATTTGAAATACGTTGAGCCTTTTAACCATACCAGTGAAAACCTGGATTAACCTGTGAGTAATATTCAAGGTGCGATGAGAACTTCATAGCTAATATTCAGTGGCAGTTACTGGAAAGTGTGTTTCAATAAGCTACTCCAGACATTAACAATAAATAAAACTGTGTACTCCCCTCTTGGATATTTCATTTGCCAAATGTTCCATATCCCATTATTTTCATTTTAATAAAACAAATCTGCTGAGTAAATTTATACTTGGAATACTAAAGGGAGCCATATTACTTCCTCTGTGGAGCTAAATATATGTATATACATATTGCAACCAGCAAGATATTAGTAAAGAACAAATTCTGAAGGTAGCATTTATGTTATAATGTCATCTATAATCAGTGAGCTAACTCTACCAACATGAATACTAAACAACAGAAATAGCATTTGTTTTCAATTTGTTTAAATGAAGGTGTATTTTTCAAAGGCAAGCCTAAAATGATTAGCTGCAGTAATCTCTCTCTCAATTGCCTTTATTTTGCCTTTTAAAGTCAATCATCATAACTGTATCATTTGACATCTTTTTGTCTGTATTTTAATCACTTTTTCTAACTCCTAAAGGGTTGTGGCAAACTTTCCACAAAGAAGGCATTGGCATTATGTTCAAAAGGCAAGAAAGCTTAAATTAATAAAACAAGTTCAAACAAATTTAAAACAGACAGGAAGCCCTTACAGAAATGTATATGCATATTACACACAATAAAACTGTTAAAAGTTGTGGTTGCAAAGTCAAGCACTCAAAAGTTAGGAAATGCCACAATTAAATTGCATGTGCAAGTAAAATTGGGCCCTGTTGTGTGTATGCATTATGATACAGTCTTTAACATGATCAAAATCTGTATTTTCCTCATTCACTGTACAGGATGGAGAGTGCTTATTCAGAGAGCAGGTATTCAATATTTTATGTTATCCTCATGTTGCAACCTGTGACCCCATATCTTATTTACTGCACACTATTCAAAACCTGTTGTGGAGGCAGAATTGTTTATTTCATCATGGAGCTTCTCTGTTATGCTCATCAATATAGTATCTGAGTGCTCCACAGATTTATCTTCACAACTCCCCTGTGAGGTGCAGGGATTATATTATCCCCATTATAGAGATGGCAAGCTGAGGAACATAAAGTTTTAGGCTCTGTCTATACTATACTAGCTTATGTCGGAATAACTTGTGTCACTCAGGGGAGTGAATAAATCATCCCTCAGAGTGACATAAGTTACTGACGTATGCACCGGTGTGCATAGTGCTGTGTCCTCGGGAGAGCTTCTCTTGCCAACATAGCTTCTGCCGCTCACAGAGACGGAAGTAGTTAAGCGGATGGGAGAGCTCTCTCCTGTCAGCTGAGAGAGTCTACATTAGAGAGCTTACAGCAGCACAGCTGCACCCCTGTAAACTCTAGTGTAGCTGTAGCCTAAGTGTACACTAGTTTTGGGTTCCCTGTTTGAGACAATGGTGTGTGATTTTAGAGTACTCCAGTTTTTCTTAGCACTTTATCTATTCAAAGCTCATCTTCCATTCACCTGAGGTGTAGTTGGGGCACTCAGCCCAAAGATATCAAGTTGGGCATGCATAAAATGAAGAACATATAATTAATGGCCACCTGTGAATAGTTTAGTTTAAGAGCCTTGTCAACATTATATAGGAACTCCATGGCAGATGCAGGGATAGAAACCTATTCTCCAGGGTGGCATTCATTTTTTTTTAATTAGGAGACCATCCTTTTTCTTTCAACAATTCCCTGTCCTTTTCTAACTTCTGCAATAAAGAAGGCTGATGTCCTACAAATAATAGCCTCCTTTAGTACAGAACATTGACTCTTCCCCAGAACACTGTCCAGCCGGTGCACTGAATGGAGTCCCATGATAAAACTAGTATGTGATCATGTAATATAAGACTGTACTATAATGCATACACTTAATTCTGGCATTTCCTAACTTTTAAGTACTTGACTTTGCATCCTTGACATTCATTTAAATAGTGGAGGGAGAAGGTAGGTTTTCTGTAATTTCGTAGGCTTTTAAAAAAGCAAATTGAAACAACAGAAATTTCATCATGTGGCATCATATTAGCACTCACATGGTTCATCAGTGGGGTTGGAACATTCAGATCCACTGCTACCTGAGCTAACTGATAGTAGTAGTAGATTGTCATCCTCTATGTGGACCTACAACAAGAGAAGAATGAACAAAACACTTTGCCAGTAGGTTTCACAGATATTTACTGACCACAGAGGAATGTTCAGAGTCAGGAATTTTCGATTCAATCAGGGGTGGATTGATTTAAATCAAAGTGATTTAAATCACCAGTTTTAATCAAAATGTAAATTAACATGCAGGAAACTTTGATTTAGATTATAGATTTTAGTCATTTTTGCACTTTATGTTTTATTCATAAAGGTTGGTTTACAACCATTAAAACATGTCGACTTGCTCTAAATATAGTGTTCTGGAATCTATGAACCTGTGAACTTTGCACTACATTTGGTGCTTCTTTTTGTTAACCAGAAGGATACACTATATCTATACACTTTCATTTAAGCAATTATATAGCTTAACATACAATTATTCATATTCTTAATATTCACATTTTTAGTTATTTTAGAAAATGGCAAATGATGTATTTCTTATTTACTAGATGATGATTATTTTTTGTGATTTGGGTCAAGCTCTATTAAAATCAATTAAAATGCACTAAAACAGCATTTACAATTTATTTATTAAATAAAACTAGCTTAAATGTGCAGGAACCATAAGGAAAAAAAGTGTTGTAAAAAGTTTATCAGAACATATTTGGAATTTAAAACTACCTGATTTCTTAAACAAAGGGAGAACTATCTGTAGTTAGTGAATGGAATTAATTATTTCTAGTCACCATGTCCTTCAAGATTTTAGAACCTAGTTTTTACTAGTAGATTGGATGATGAAAACAAGCTGTCCTGTTTTTTCAAATTCCACTTGGTCTTAACTTTGAACTAGTTGTAGTTGAACTGAACTAGTAGAATAAACTGAAGTGAAAACAAATCTCTCTTTACATGCAGAAGAGGGTTCTGCTATCAAAAGCTGGCTTAGCATTTCAACAAACTCTGGTTCCAGGTACTTAGCCAATAACTACCATTAGTTCAGTGATCTGACTTTCTTTAAAACATGGCAGCAAATATGTACTTAATATTATTTTTGTATTTAATTTAAATTATTTTAAGATTATGATAAGTTTAGGTCTTAACATAGATTGCCATATTCAAGTTTAATTTTAAATGCATTCATTTTTAAAAATGCATATTTAATTAAAAATTAAAAATCTGTTTTAAATACATCTGATTTAATTTTTAATAACCAATTATTATTTTTTAAAAAAAATCATTGGTTTGTGTTCCACTGGATTCAATTCCAGGTTCTGGAAGGGATTTTTCTATAGTGGTCACACAGACTTCTGCCCTGTTCCCATTGGCTGCAGAGCCTGGGGAGTGCACCCAGGCCATGGCCCTACCTGGCCCACCACAGTCCAGCTTGGAGCAGGTGCTCTGGTGATGACAGGGATAGGAAGAGGGCAGGGGTGGGTCATTGCATTGGGAGGGGCCCAGCTACACTCTGTGGTGAGAGACAATGTGCTGAACAGGGGGATGGGTTAGTCCTGTGGGACAGGAACCATTGTGAGATGAGTGCAGGCCCCCTGGGGCGTCACCCCCTGGGGGGCAGGACCCAACCCCAACTACCATCCATCTGACCTCCCCCAATGCTTTAAATGACACTCTGCAGCCCTTTCCTGTTTCCCTCAAGTTTGACCCCTTTTCCGCATGTCTCCTCTAGCTCATTTTGCCAGTCCTGTCTCTCCCTGCCCCAGCTCCTCATCCTAGTCTTCCTTCCCCCTTCATATCCAGTCTTCTTCACCAGCCAATCCCAATCTCTTCCCTCCCACACAAGGTCTCCTTTTCCCAGTCTCCATGCCCATCCCTTCCCAGTTCTTCTGCCCTGGATCCTCTCCTGATCTCAGTCTCAGCACCCCCACCTCCATCTGGCTCTTAGTCTGATGTCAGGGTATCTCCTCCCTGAATTGGCTCCCAGTCTCCCTCCTGTGACATTCTGACCCCATTTTCCACCCCATCCCACCTCTAAGTCCCAGCCTCCCTTGCTCAGTCATTCCCAGTGTCCACCCATCTTAATGTTTCCTAGTACCAATCTTCCCCAGGGGCGTCTTGTTCCAATCTATTTCCTCTGCTGCATCTTCTCTCCCACCCCATCCCAGTCCAGCTCTTGGTACAATTGTCTATTTATCAACAATCATTAATCTTTTAAATTTTCAATATTGAAGATGCTGAAAACCGGAGGATTCTATGAGGAAGCAAGAACAAAACTAATATAAATTTTGAAGTATCTACTGCAATTTTGGAAAACGTTTAGGCCAAGAACTTAGGCAAAAAATAAAAATAAGTTAAAATATAAATAAAATCATTGCTGCGTATTCTAAAAATAAGTTGACAATTAATTGCATCCTAATAAAAGGATATTGTCAACTTAAGAATCACATTTAAACCTGATTTTTTTTAACCTGCCATTGTTAAGATTATCTTAATTGGGAGAGATCAGTTCATTTGTCCGCAATCCTTGTCACTGGTGGCCCTATAGACCTTTAGTCAGTTTCACACTGTTGTTTATGTGGGTTATTTTACATAACAACAGGGGAAAGAAAAAACATTTTAAAAAACAGGAAAATGTGAATGTAAAAGCACAAAAATTGGAATAAGAAATTAAAAGCAAGTATAGTACTTAACACTCCTTTTAATTAGCTTTTTAGTTTTTGTCTAGATTTCAATAAGGACTGAAATCCATGGGCCTCAAACACACACATATATTTTCTAATGACACACAGTCATATTAAACATTTTTGAAAACCTGGTACAACACTGGTTTTATGTGTTTTCTTTCTTGTTTTTCATTTTTAACAAATAATAAAGCAGGTTATCCTCTTCTCCATACATATTGTAGGTTCACTAGATGCCTATGCCTAGCTCCCAGCCAGGTCTCCCAAGACCCCCTCATCTCACGCAAAAAGGGAAAATGTACAGAAAAATGTTTAACTTTTATATACTGTTTTGTTACCAGGCCTTTTGTTAAACAATAAAACAATGAAATTTACTGACTCCCTTATTTTCTGTTCTTCCTCAAAAATCTCTCTCTTCACTCCACTTTCTTTCCCTCTCTGCTTGCCTCTTTCCCCTCTAATGAATCTGTTATCCCGATAAATTTCTCCTTTCCCAACTTTCTTTCCCCCAGCCTTTTCCTCCACTTCCATCCAGCTCACACAGAGCTTGTCCCAGTTCTCTTTCCTCACCTTTTCCAATATACATTATCTAAAACCGATGAAGTGAGCTGTAGCTCACGAAAGCTTATGCTCAAATAAATTTGTAAGTCTCTAAGGTGCCACAAGTACTCCTTTTCTTTTTGCGAATACAGACTAACACAGCTGCTACTCTGAAACCTATCTAAAACCTGTTCACTATATGTTATCTACCTGGTTCTCTGTTAACTCTCACCCCCTTCTGTTCACTTCATGTCCCTTTTTGTCTCACATGTCTGGTTTCCTATTCCCCAGCCAGTTCCCATTATTTGTCCTCTCTCCCAAACCTTTCCTGTTTTTTTGAAGCTTTCATCACTTGCCACCTGCCCTTGAGACTCCTTTCTCTCTCTTGCCTTCTCCATATCTTTCCCATTTTCTACTGCCTCCGTCAGTTCATCATTTGTTCCCAGTTCATCCTTTCCATTTGCAGATGCTATACTCCATGCAGATCCTATGCCTTCTCAAGCACGTCTCTGCCAACCGTCCATCCTCTTTCCCCTGATGTCCCATAGTCTCAGGCCCATGATTTCCCTGGCCTCTCCAGATACTCCATTCCATTTCCTGAGTCCCTCCTTTGCCCTCTGCTCATCCCCATGGCTTCCCTGCCTCAATAATTCTTTCAGACTAGCCTCTCCTCCATTAATCCAGCTTCTGATGCTGGCATGCTCCAGTCCCTCTTCTGGCTGCCAGTCTCTTCATTGCTCCATCTCCTGGTTCTGCAGCAAACTGACCTTCTGCCCCCCAGCAGACCAATTCTCTACCTTCCAGCAGATCTTCTGCCTCTCATCAAGCATACCTATCATCTTCCTCCCGTCATCCCCTAAAGCAAATCAATTCTGTGTTTCCCCAATCCTTCCCAGCAAACCAATCGCCTCTATCTCCCTTCATCCAGGCTCTCTAACATATCTGCAGGCTGATTTTCAGACCATGGGTGAAGGGATGCTAGAAATGGTCCTAACTACTCTCTGACCCTGTGTAAAAAGGGAAGCTATCTTGTGCACGGGCTCACTAGAGCATCTATCCTGCTCCCCGTGAAGCCACAGTGGGTTTCTCATTGCCTGTCCGGGAAACTAGCTGAGTCTTCCTCCCCCACGTAGCCAGTGGGGGGCAATGCCGAGCAGTTGCAGCAGAGCAGAGAAAGCATCTCCAACTCAGCACATTCTGTAGTCACACAAGGAAGTAGAGCTCTTAGGGCTATGGGGCAGGCAGTCAGGAAGAAGTTGGGAAGGCAGTACCTCCTACCATCTCTCTATTGTGATGAGCTTAGTTCTGAGCGACACCTTTGCTAGGAGCAGATTGATAATTTTAAGTAACACGCATTAGGGACCACACTGTGGTTTTAAGCCATAGCTGGCAGTAGGGGTGGCATGAGGCTGATTGCCCAGCAGAAAATATTGGAGCAATGTACATGGTCGATCTATTCTTAGGTAGGCACAATACTGTTCAGAGCACTGAGAGGGTGTGGCTCCTGCTGCACCCTTTGTTCAGATGTGTCACGTGTTTCTCAGTCAGCTCTGGGCCCTCTGCGGTTTTGGGTAACGCCACCAGTATGAGAGGGTTATAGGACCATATCCCTTTGTGGAGGCACAAGTGGGAAGGTTCCTGTGAGTGCCCATACAGTGCAAAGCCCATGCAGTGAAGTGCCCATGCAGTGTTTCCATACACTTCATCTGACAGAACTAGCATGGTGGTGATTTAGCTATGCATATGCCAGGTACTTAACACATGCACTTTGCTATTTAAATATTGGGCAGATTTTTGGGGCACAGGCTCTGCTAGAAGCTGCCACTAACATTAATGGGAATCATTTAGATAAATCCTTAGTCTCTTGACTGAAAACATAACGTGAATTGTTTTCTGAAATCATCTGAAACTCTTTTCATCTATTATTAAACAATGAAAATGAGTGTAATAATCTTAGTAAATGAGCATTTATGTTTGATTCTTTTGCAATACACTTGTCTAATGTTTGAAAAGTACACTTCTGAGATACTTGTGTATTTAAAAAAACTGTGTTGTTATACATACCACATGCACATGATTGTATTTCTGATGTAAAAATTTTGAGCAGGCGTTTCTCAATGCTTTACTGCATTTATTATGACAAACATAAATTGTGTTCAAAGAATATTTTTAAGGTTGCAAAGTCAAGAACTCAAAGTTAGGAAATACCAGAATTAAAGATGTCTGTACAACCTTAATTCAGTCCCCTTGTGCAAAGCATTTTTGATATAGCCTTTAATTGGCTGATCATGTACTATTATTTCCACAGAAACTTGGCCTCATGCAATGCACAGGATGAACAGTTCTCACTTAATGAGCAGCTATTCAGTATTTTGCTTTATACTTATCATTCAGTGTGTGGCTCTGTGCCTTATTTATTAACAGAAAAAAATAATACCTACCTCTTATATAGCAATTTGTATCAGAAGGTCTCAAAGTATTTTACAAAGGAGGTAAGTATTATTATCCCTGGTTGTTTGTTTTGTTTTGTTTGTTTTGTTGTTTTTGTTTCCAGGGGTTAACCTTAAGTCTGGCATTTCCCAACCTTTGAATTTGCAACCTTAATAGTCTTTTAACATAATTCTATGTGTATAAATTCCTAAGTTTTTTAAAAGGAAGACTGAAAAAACAGAAGTGTCATCATGTGGCTCATCAGCAGAGCTGGAACCTTTAGATCCACAACTCAGACCCGTGCCACTTTAACTAATAGAGTAATGGATAGGAATAATAGATTATCATCTTCCATGTCTACCATCAGTAGAGGGGGCAAGAGGCACATTTTGCTAAAGGGTTTCACAGATAATTTGCTGACAGCACAGGAATGGTGAGACTCTGGAAACGTGGATTCCATTCCAGGCTCTACGGGAGAGTGTGTCCTAATGGTCAGCGACTTCTCTCAACTCAAAGTTGAACACTTCTGCCACATCCCTTCAAACAATCCAGTCCCACTCCTGTCTCTTCCCCACCACTGGCTCCTTGTCCCAGTTCCATTCTCCTTGCCTACCCACTCCGTGGTCTCCACTTCTCAGGCTTCTTATCCCACCTCAGTCTCAACTGAATTCTCCCTCCACTCACCCCGCCTCCCCCACCCCACGGCCCAGGTCTTTGATTGTCTCCATGTTTTTGCCCAGCTATTATCAGTTCTCACCACACACCTCAGCTCCTTGTCAGATCTGTCTCCCCTCTCCCTCAAATCCATTCCCTCTACTCATTCCTAGTCCCATTTTCCTTGACTAGTCAGTTCCAGTCTCCTGCCTCTCCCCAGCTCCTTGTTCCATCACAGTGGTCACCCCTTAATTCCCCTCAAGAGCTCCCAATCACCTTGTCCAAACGATCCCAGCCTCTTTTCTCCTCCCAGTATCAGTCTCCTTATGCAGCTAGTCCTAGTCTCTTTTCCCAAATCCCAGTCCCAGTTTCTCTCTTGCCCTCCCATTCTAGTCTCACCAGACTCCTTGTCTCAATGTACTCCTTTCCCTTCCCCCTTCTCCAGCTTTTGTCTCCTCTGCTTTTGAATCAGAGAGCTCCTTGCTCCAGACTGCCTGAGTGATAGCAGGAAATTCATTGAGAGCACAGGAGAGATTGGTTCTCTACTCTCAGTTCCAGTGCCTGTCCCCAACTTAGCTTGATTCAGCTGGGAATAGTCATTATAGGGAAAGTCTGTCTTTGCCCATGTAGCCATAGGCTGAAGCATGCATAATCACTCTGTAGGGAGGATTCATATGCAGTGTGGTCCCATGTAGGAACTGTGAAGAGATGCTCATTTGCTCTGTAGGGATGACTCTTGTAAAGTTTGGTCAACACTAGGAGCTATGAGGGGTTCGATCATGGTAAGTGAGGATGATATCTGCGGATATTTTAACTCCTAACATCTAATAAGTCTTTGCTGAGGATTTGATTTTTCAGAGGCTTATAACTTGACCAAATTTGGGTGGATTTTCACAGGGACAGCAAGAGACACAATCCTGACACAAAGGCCACCCCCTGCCAAATTTCAAGTTCCAAAGCAAGGGGGGCACTAAGGCTGTTCAAAGAAAAGGTCATCAGAAATGTATTTTTCTCTATCTTATACATGGGCAGAACCATTTTGGCTGGAATTTAATATAACATTAATCAGTCAGTTAGTCAGTCGACCTGAGGCGACACTCATCATAGAAAATTTCAGCCCAATTGAGTAGAGTTTGGCAAAGTGATAAGCAACTGAAGATAGGGCCTTACACTGGGCTGTATTGGGCAACCTTAGTAATGGGTGATGCTACCAGTCAAATCTTTTATTATGGAAGTCCAGGTATAGGAAGATTCACTATAATGTGATATTAGAATCTTAGGAACTAGAGATAGCCAAGACATTCAATATTAAGTCATCTTGTCCACCCTCCCATCATCACAGGATTGTTCCCTCTCATGTATTCTCTAGTGCATTGTCCAGGTCAGTTTTAAAATCAGCTTACACTGAAAGAACACAAATTACTGAGATTTCTATTTGTTAGTGTTTAGTTTTTATTATCCACAAAGTTTGCAACACATCACTAGTTTCTTATAACAAGAAATACCTATTAGATATGGACAGCAAATATGTGCAAGATCTGAATTATCTTCATATTTTGTTCAGATTAGTGCACTACCTCAAAGCACTACCTGATTGATAATCTCAAATGTTCAACCTCCAGTTCCAGTGTTTTCTTCCTAAAATTGGTACATCTTAATTTAAATCTCCATAGTCTGCTCAGGTACCGTATGTACACAATTTTATATCTGAGATTCAAAAGATTATTATTGTAGGTAATTTATCACAGATATTACTCTGGGTCACCTATCTCATCTCCTGACAGTGCAAGATTTCCTCTAGTAGGATATTTAACTAAAATGCCTTTCCTTAAAATCCTCCTTTGATCTATTTCTCCCATCATTTCATCTATGGTGTCCACAATCTTTATTGAAATTACTGGCAATCTAAGGGCTTTGTCTTTAAAATGTTTGGATCCTCTACTTCCCTCAACACCATGAATTACTTTTACAACAAAACTCTCTTCTCCCTGGGCTTCTGTGACTGTTATATCTTTATATAAATTAACTTCCCATGCTAACAATCACTCTTTTTGCATTTCTTCTGGTGGTGCTTCTTCTTTCTTCTCTCTCTGCTTCTCTGATATGTCTCAGGTCACTGTCTCTATTCCTCTCAGTTTCTTCCTCTTCTCTAATTCCAAGAGCAATTTCATCTGCTCCCATAGTTCCTTGGGGACAGGGTCATTCATCTGTATAGTACCACACAAGCCAATAATGGTATGTACATTGTGATATTGATTACTCCCTAAGGAAAGAAAAAAATCTGATTATTTTATTATACTTTTTTCCAAGTCTTTCTTGACTTTTCTCTTACCAACAGTTTACAGATACAGTAAATAAATATTTCAAATAAATAGTTTTCAAGTTTTGCTTCGGTAGTCAAATGACACTTCCTCATCAGCTCTGGAATCTGTTGTGCCCTATGTAGTACCACTTGTTAAGTACAACAAGTTTTTTGTCGTTCATTCAATGCAACCAGTATAGACTTTTAGTAAAGAGGGGCTGGGGCTGTCTGAGTATGACTGGGTTCCCAGAATGCAACCTGAACTGTGGGATTGCTGAGTCCTCTGTCTCAGCAACCTGGGCTCCCTATGATACTGTAATGCTGTTGGCAAGCTACAAACCTCTGGCAGGTACTGCACTTACACAGTCATCCAGAGGCAAGGACAAACTCAACTGAGTTACATGAATGCATCTCCCAGCCATTCATGAACCAATAACAGAAAGGCTTCAGCCAACTCCTCTCAACTTCCCAGACTTGTACCATCTTGCCCTGGTCAGAAGCCTGACCAGTGTAAGTTTATTACCAAGTCCATCCCTCCCTTGATTTGGAGAGGACACACACTAGCCTTTATAAACCGAGCTGAGATTTCCAAAGCAGTTTAACCAAAACACACTGTTTTAGGTAAAATATAAAACAGATTTGTTAACTAAAGAATGATAGATTTTAAGTGATTATAAGTAGTAAGCAAAGAGATCAAAGTTGGTTACCTAAGAAATAAAAATAAATTTTTGCAATTTGAGTTCTATAAACTAAACAAGATTAGAATCAATCAGTATCTCACCCAGATGGTATAAACAGGTCACAGATTTTTGATACACAGGCTAGACCTCTCCTCCGGCTCAGGACCACCATCTCCAGTTCAAAGTCTTTGTCCTCCAGACATGCTTCCAGGTGTTGAGTTGTGGGATGGGGGGAGTGAGGTCAAGTCATGATGTCATTTCCCCTTTTTATAGTTTCTTCCAGCTTTTTGGAAAGATCTATGCTTGTGACATGGAGGTCCGCACCCGTTGGTCACGCAGCCTCCATTGTCTATGTTCTCTCTCATAGAAGTCTTCTGGGATGGTTGCTGGGCAAGTGGATTCCCCTTTAATGGGCTATCAGCACATCTGGCTACTCCATTTTTATACTTGAAAGGCTGGTTGTGAGTGTTTCTAACTTCACAACATATTTCAGTAACACACACATAGCAAAATGTCATGACTAAACATACAATGATAGCACATACAATCCAATTGGACATTAATGTTCAACAGATCAAGACTTTTAAAATGATACGTCAGAAGGCATACTTTTTACAAAACATATCATAATTATATGACTGTGGTGAGTACTGGGCTTTCAGGGTGCTGCTTTGAGGTACAGAGTGCCACATTGCAGAAGTTGAGCCTTTCGGAAGGGAAAATAAACTAGTATCTGAAAACAGAGTTCTCAGAAGCCTAGAAGGAACAGGAGATTTTTTTGTAAATGTTGTGGATAACTTCCCAAGGAATCATCAACTGCTTCTTATGCCATGGCTGCTTGTGGAAACAAATAGCTGACTCATCCAGATCCATGCAGGTAGAAATAGGGTTTCCAATGAAGCAAAGGCAAAATAGCGGATGGCTTCTTCTTGAAGATGAATTTGTCTCAGAAGTTCAGTTTTGGTTTGGAAGCTCCTCAGCAGGTTCTTCCAGTGTCTCAGAATTTCAACTGAACATAAGCTAAAAACACATGTGACAAAAACTCAGAGGAAGGAGATTTGAGTTTGGATCCATCCAGCAGTGAAAACATAAATTCCTGGGCATGGAACACCAGATCCTAGCATAGCGAGGACTCTTTGGCAACAATCTGACATAGAAGGGCAGTTCTTCCCAGCCTGACTTTAAGGTTTCTTCCTATCACTGGTTCTCAGATTTCCAAAGTTCAGAGAGATCACTGAACTCAATGCCGACATTTATAATTACCTATAGAAATAAAAATGAGAGAGTTTGTAGCTTGACAGGATTCTCCAGTGTTGTCCTAGCATCTTTAGGTGAGAGCAGTGAATTAAGCTGTGGGGGAAATGTGAAAAAGGGAACAGAATGGAGGAAAGCCGTTACAGTGGCCCTTTAGGGAGAGATACCTGCTATCTTGTTTGTGATGCCAAAGTCTAGTAGACAAATTGGTGGATTTGTGGCAATGTATGCACATACCCCACTGAGTCCTAGAGGGAGAAGGATGAATATATTCTCTCCATCTCTCCTCTCTCCTTTCTCATGATGAATGGCAGACATAATATCTTAAAGTAGGTTTTTATGTCAAAGACTGAGACTTTCAAAAGAGTCTAATGGAGATAAGTGCCCAAATCCCATTGATATCCCTTTAGCTCCTTTGAAAGTTCCAGTCCACATGATCCTTTTTTATTTGTATTTAGTCTTCTTAAAGTACTTGAGGATCAGGCCTGCATCTCATATGCAGTGGAATATACTTATAATGTTTTAATTTCATTTTGATTGTTAACTTAAGCTTCAACTGCCTTTTTTCTGCTGGGTGCAAGAGTTTGAATTAATGTCATGCTCTTATTATTCTAGTGTATAGTGCCATGCACCCAATGAAATTATATACGTCATAATAAATAACAGCATTAATCTCAGTACAGCACTTTGAATTAATTCATGTGCAGCAGTGGAAATTTCCCTGAAACTAAATATTGTTACTGAAGTTACTGGAGTGCTCAACCTTTGTTCCAATCGTAATAGGTGATTCTAGACTCCCAATGAAAAGGTGAGCATCACAAACTATACCAGTTGGCTCATTAGCTTTCAACGTCCTTGTTCACCTGATTCTCCTCCCCCCACCCCCTACCCCCACCTTCCCAGTGAACAGCTCTCTCCAGCTTAAATTTTAAACAGAGGTAATACAGTAGACGATCAAGAAATCTCTTTCTAGTTTGCCTGTATTTTGTAATTGATCCCTGAACAGTCAGGAGGGAAAAATGCAGTAATTATGTACTTTACCTCACATACAGCATTTTTTCTTGACCAAGAATAAATACTGGAATTATCCTACAATACACAGAAACCAAACAATAATAAATTTTTCTTTCCCCTGACACAGCAGTCTGGTATTTTGGCAGCTCTTCAACTCAAACTAATCAATTAAAGACAACATTGATTAAGTTAAACAAAAGGTGGTATTGATTGCAGGCAGTAACCTATAAATAGGCTATTGTTTCATAGTGTTCATAGGTCATTGTTAGCTACACCTTTAAACTTTAAACTAGACATTTGTGTTATTTATCACTGAAGAAAGCAAATGCTGGGGTCTTAGTTAATGCACAAAAAGAAAAGGAGTACTTGTGGCATTCTTTTTGCGAATACAGACTTACACGGCTGCTACTCTGAAACCAGTTAATGCACAGTAACTTATATGCTGCAATGCATTCTAAAAGAGCCCCTTCATTCAGCCTTGCAGATATAAACTTTTTCACAATCCACTTAAAATGGCTGTGTACTACCATTTACAACATGTTTTAAAGCAGTGTCTGTGTGGAGTTGCTTGAAATCAAATATGTTCATGGCCTTTCTTCTGATATAAATGATTAATCAATCAGAGGCTTTTTCCCAACATAGTTATTCTGAAATTGTATGAGAGTACCATGTGTAAAATTAATGACTAAGCATGAACACAGTCAAATGCAAAGCTTCAGAACAATAAGAATATTAAATAAAACGTGCACAAAAGAGACTATTAAGGCACTATTTAGGGTTGGTTTGACTTGCATTATTTGCATCCATCTTTTTTTTTCCCCTGTTGATCTTCTGTGAGGAAGGGCGGGTGTGCAGGATGTATTCTTGCCTAAAGAATATGCATAGTATTACTGGGTCATTATAGGTGCTTCAATACCTGGAAAAGATGAGGACTGTAGCCTACTGACCTCCCCATAAACACCACATCCGAGCATCCTTTCCTTCTAAGAGTGACTAAGCCTGAGCAGGATGGCAAAATTAAATACTCAGAATTCTAGAACTCCTGTGGCTGGAGCATGCAGTGAAAGTATTTTCAGCAACTTGAAAAGCAAAAGTCTGTCTAATGCTTTTTCCTTCTGTGGGAGGAATTGAAAGTCTTTTTTTAGCCTGCTAAACAGAAACAGACACAGTCTAGATCCCTTTTCTGCTAAAGTGCCTATAGTCCCACCATGAAACAAACTAAAACAAGCAAGCAGTTTTCTAGTCCCTTCACAGAATTTGTTCTCCTTCTCAGACTGAGCCTTCCCAAAATTGCCTTAATCGCATACTTACTCCAGGCTGCTTTGGTTGGAGGCTGAAGAGGTTTCTGTTTATTAAACTTGGCTTCTCTCCTTGGAGCCCCATAACTTTCTTTCTCAACCAAACTCAGTTCTATTACCGGCCCCGATGGATACTAATATCCTTTCAGACATAGTTACATGATCACACACAATGTACTTTGGGGGCTGGGTTTAGAAACAATGGTACATATGAGTTTCAGTTTCCAATTGAGCAATTGTGGAATTTTGTCTGTTTCAAGAGAAGAGTGAAAATGCACAACACTTATTATGTATGTAGCATGCTGCCACAAAGAAACTGCATCCACCAATGTTAATGCTGAGGGTATATTTATTCTGCATATATTCATGGCAATTGGGTGACAGAACTACCTTAATGCACACAATCTTTGCAGATGCTTCTAACGTTGTTGTTCCTTGATGCCACTTTATCCCTTGTTACTAGTTTTACTGAGATACAGGACAGGGCATACCCCATTTGTTCTATGCTGAATTAAGGATAATAATTCTCAGTTCTGCTAAAAGGAACTTTTGTTATACAAGTGTAAATGTTACAAGTTATTCCATGCAGTTAGCATACTTAAGGGGAATTCCATTAAAGAAATAGTTGAATACAGAGCAAGATGTATTCTATAATTTTCTTAAGAAATTCACCTCCTGAAATTTACTAAACTAGACTAGATAGTAGAGAAATAAGAATTTCCATACAGGATCAGATTTATGGTCAATCTAATCTAGTGTCCTGTTTGACAGTAGGCAACACCAGATGCTTTAGAGAAAGGTTCAGGAAACTCCACAACAGGGAGATGTGGGGTAAGGTGTCCCCCTCCCCCACAAAAGTCTGATCTTAATCCCTAATAGCTAGAAATTGTTTTAACCCTTGAAGCATGAGTATATCCTTTCCAATACTCTTTTTTTTAGCATTAATGATTATAGCTCAGGATAATCTTGTAATCTATATAAATGTAAAATTCTTTGAATGTTGATAAATTCTTAATTCTTAAAGTCTTACATTCTTACATTCTTAATCATGGCAGTGAGTTCTACAGTCTATTATGTACTGTGTGAAAAAGTATTTACTCAAACTTTTATTCCAAGAGGAAGACCATGTCACTCTCTTCCTCTATCATTTTTACTGACTTCCCATCTGCCTCTGAAACAATGCCAAAGAGCTCACCTGATTTTCAGAAATGTTCTTGTCTTTCTGGCCACTTTTCCTCAAACTGTCTTGTACATTCATTTCACAGCGCCAATCTATCTGTTTATATGGCTCCATCGGCATAGTATTGGACATTCTCACAATATGCTTCTTAGGTAGGGAACTATTATCAAGGTAAAGAGATGTTGATGCTGAAGGAAAGCATAATTCATTTGAGAAACTGTTTAAGGACAGATTATCCATAAGAAAATACTAACTCTGTAAAGCTACCAAAGTTAGGTAGGCCTCAAGTGATCTCTTAAATTAGTATTATTTATGTTCTGAGGGTAACTCCGTGCAGTACAACTGGTTTCTGCAAGGGTTTAAATGTTTTAAGAGAAAAGAATTATTAAATTATTTTTCAAGGGTCCAGTCTGTAGGTCACATGTTCGATATATTTTAGGTCCTTATATGGCCACTCTCACTATAGTGATAATACCTGAGTGCCTCACAATCTTTGATGGATTTATCCTCATAGTAATCCTGAGAGGTAAGAAAGTACTCTAATTCCCATTTTACAAGTGGGAACAGAGGTGCAGAGAGGCTAAGTGACTTCCACAGGGTCATACGATAAGATTGTGCTAGAGCAGATTATTGAACCCAAGTCCAGGCTAGCTCCCTAACCAGTTGGACCATCCTTCCTTTGTGTTCCAATTTCCTTATGGACCTGCTTATATAAACTCCCTGATCCAGGTACACAAAATTAAATAGAATGTCACCACATTAATACTGGCAAGGGTTGTGTCCCTGGACTGCATGTTAGCAGGTTGAACAGAACATATGACCACCTGCACCTGCTCAGATTGCCTTTTAACCACTGTGAATGTCAATATAATGATGATACACACTCACTATTCTGGTAGGATTGATCAAGTCTTTTCTTTGCTAAACATAGCTTTGAAAATGCAGCAACATGTTTTCCAACATTATTTACATATCCCACAACCTGAATCTAAATTTCACACAAGGGGCCATATTCTCAACAGGCATAACTTGGTGCAGCTCAGTTGAAATCAGTGGAGAGACATTGATTTACATCAGGTGCAGAACTGTCCCTAGATGTTCAAGCTTATTAAAAATGGGCTGACATAAACCCTAGATTCAATTAATAATATTAACACCATAAAGAGAATAAGTTAGGCTAAACAAACGTCCTGGATAATGACACTTAAAGCTCTTGAAGTGAAGTCACAATGGAATAAAGTTCAATCTCTCAAAATCAAGTAAAAGAGTGTGGATTATTTAACTAACCTGGAACCTACAATGCTCTCAAATACCCAAAGCTTGGTGGAATTTGTTTTTTCTACTCCCTTGAATTCAGTCCTACCATATTTTTGCTCTTTAGGAAGCATATTTAAATCAGGCATCACTTCTCTAAATCCCAGGATTCAAAGACTATGCACACAATCACAAGTGCATCACCTTGCTTCTCAGATTTTGATTTGTTCATAAGCAAGATGTAGCACTAAATGAAACATGAATCACCATCTGCAACTGTGCCCTGTGCCATTCCTTGATAATAAGAGCTAGAAAAGAGTATTTTAGTCATCTGCTAACTAAAACAAAAATATTCAATGCCTTCTTTGAAGAAAAGAAGTTTGCTGCAAACCCTTAAACATATATTAGATTGGTGATTGTTCATAAAACCATTGCTTGATACAATCAACATCATCTAGTATTTTCTGGAATCTAATCTCCCCATTCCTGAGGAAGGTAGTCAAGAAATTAATGGAGAAATATATCTGGGATCATCAGACCTTTATCGGTAACTTGAATTCTTATGATCAATTTTTAGACCAGACAGTGACTCTGAAATGACAGTGATGGATGACTGTCTCGTTGTCCTAGATGTGGGACAGCATCCTTTTTCATGGCCCTACATCTCTCATTAGCATTCAACAGTGAGTCATGAAAAGCTGCTCACATGTCTGAGACTTACCAGGGTTCGGTGGAAGCATCCTGAATTGGCTTGGATCCTTCCTAATCTCAGAAGGTTTGGATGAACAGCTGCACCTGCAGACCCAGGAATCTCACCTGTACAGAACCAGGCTACATTTTCATCCCCTCTCTTCAGCTATGTAAAATTCTTGGAAGAGACTGTGAAACAACATGAACTCAAATGCCAGCAGTAAGCAGACAACACCCATCTTCTTCCTTTACATGTACTGCATGTAGCCCTCACTTGTCCAGATGCCTGGGCAAGACCAGTGTCTGGATGAAGAGAAACTGGCTAAAGCTAAATCCAGTTAGTTGGCAGGATGAAAGGAATGTTTTGAGGAATTTGCTAGTGTCTCCTGTTTAGGGAACATGCCCTCTAATTGTCAAAACAGCAAATGGCCTCCCAGATTACTCACTGCTGCTGTATACATAGATAACCATGGCTGATATAAACCTTTTCTTTCTCCCATGACTGGCTAGAAGTCTCCTAATGTATCAAGACATGGTACATGGATCCATGGATTTTTCACTTGCAGACTTGACTACTGCAACATATTCATAGTATCTGGGAATGAACACAAAATCCTTGAAAAAGCTCCAGCTAGTTCATATGGCAGCCCACCCTCTCAGCAAAGAATATTGCCTTGATGCTTCCCACACTATACTGGATCCCTACGGAATACTGGATCAAATTCAAAATCCTGGTCCTGATTATTAAGGCCCTCAATGGGACTGGGTCTACCTCTAAAGACTGCCTCTTGCACTGAGGTAAACTCCTACTTCAACATCAGAGCCATCTGAGTCTCTAGAATGGAGCTGTCTTGCTAGTTTGTCTGCAGATGTGGAACTCCCTCAAGAGCTGAGAATGATTGTGGATCTCATTATAATAAGATGAAATGGGAACCCCATCTTTGCAATTTAGCTTTCCCCTATAAATATTTGTCTATGTACTTGCAGAAAGAACAACAAAAATATATTTGTCTATTTTCATCTTAAACTCTATCAGGTATTTAGGTGCCAAAGTGGTGGCTATAATATCATTGCTTAATTGATGATAATCGGGACAAAGTTTAGAAGAATTGGGAGTTTACAATATACTGTATTGTATGGTTTTCCCAGGATAAGGCATTCTTTTTTTTCTAGCTCCTTTATTTGCAGTTCCTCTATGGCAGCCTTCTGGCTCAGTTCTCTAGGCAGGATTTGTCCATTAAAATTGCTTGATTACCCATATTTATATTACCACTTATGATTATTATTATTTATAGGTGGCATCATACTGCCTAAGAGCCCTAGTCAGGGACCAGGACCCTGTTGTGCTAGGCATTGTACAAATAGAGAGCAAAAGATGGTCCCAGCCTCAAAGAACTTACTATCTATGTATAAGATAAGAGACAACAGATGGGTAAAGACAGAAAGATAGGGAAGTACAGGGAAACAATGATACTGTATTGTCAGCATGACTCTGTGGTATCAGTGCACTAGCAGCCCAGTTGTTGTCATGTGTTTTATCAGCATTGCAGCACCTGAGGGTTTTGAAGGAGGAGGATGTGTTAGTTTTTCAGATGTTCACAGGAAGATTCTCTCAAGCATGGCGGGGCAGCACTGTAGAAAGCACAAAGGTGCTTGTTTGAAAATTTAACAAGTGGGAGTGATGGAGGCTGGCACGATGGGCCAATTGAAAGTCGGAACTGACATCTCAATAGTGAATGAGGATATAGGTAGAATGATAAAGGCCATGAATGGCCTTGAATGTGAAGACAAGTCATTTATTTATGATGTGATAGAGGAGGGGGAATCAAAGGAGGGATGAGAAGAGACAGTGACATGGTCAAAGTGACAAGCTAGGAAATTATCTTTGCAGCATAATTTTCAAGGGGACCAGATTGCATTTGTCAAGGCTAGAGAGAAAAAAATATTGCAGTAATGAGAGCTTATACAAGGCTTAGCAGTGTGAATGGATAGGAAAGGCCACATCTTAGAGAAGTTATGAGCAAAGAATCTTCAAAATTTAGAAATAGCCTGGATATTAAGACATAGAAGGAAATTTGAGTAGAGGATGATGCCTAGGTTACAGGTCTGAGTGACAGGCAAGATAGTTGTGCTGTCCACAATGATCAAGAAAGATGGTAGGAGGGAGGATTTTGGGAGTTAAGAGCTATGTTTTAACCATGTTGAGCTTGAGCAGAGGACTAGATGACCAAGAGAGACCAGCCAAGATTTTCATGTGGACAGAAGGAGACAGGTCTGGAGTAGAGAGGTAGATAAATGAATAGTCAGAATAGATATGGTAATTGAATTTGTGTTTGCTGATGAGATTACCCAGAGATAAGGTGTAGAGGGAGAAGAAAAGGGGACATAGCCCTGTGGAAACCCCCTCCCAAAAGGGGCTAAGGAGGATCCTCTGAAGGATATGCTGAAGGAGTGATTAGAGGTTGGAGGATGACCAGGAGAAGACAGAGTTATGAAAGCCAAAGGAGGACAAGATTTCAAGAAGAATAATGTGGTTGATAGTGTCAAAGGTGGCTGACATCTCAAGGAGGATGAAGATGGAGTCACTAGTTTTGATCTTTGGCTAGACAGAATTCATTAGCACCGATGCATATTAAAACATGTTAACAAATATGCTAACTAGTGCAATGACAGACTAATTTAATTAACAGTATCAGTGGTCATCAGGAAAAACATAAAAGACATAAAGCCTCATTCTTAACACCTAGCCCTGAATATAGTCATATAGGTGTATGAAAAGCAGGTACAAACACCTTCCAAATCAGGATGTTAGCAGTTTTATGTCCACTTTCCACCGGTGTAAATGACTATGTGAGTTATAAGACAGGTCCATCCTCTCCTGTAACTGCTGCAGGGCAAAGTCCTTGTTCCCAACTTCCCTTGGCAACTGTTTCCTTGATGACAGCCTTCTGTTTAAACAGGGCTGGTTTTAACACCCTTTGCTGACTTCATCGTATGAGCCCTGAATATTTTTTTAGGTTTTCTTGGCAGAACTGTGTGATAATTGGAGGCAGTCTCCTTAATGGAAGCTCCTACATTAATGTCAAGCAGTAACCAGGCATGCCCATTTTTACTTCCACTCAGCCTGTTGGATTCTAACCGAAAGGTCCCAATGTCAGTCAGACACTCTAGATTTTTAAGTTCTGTAAAAGAAAAACCGAATTAAACGAGAGTGTCACCATTTAATATTTGACCTCAGATTAACAATATGCACATGGGAGAACACTGTTAGGTGAGACACACACATACACACACATGCCCTTCATGGGGAAGTGGTAGAACAGGTGCAAGGCATAGAAAATTATTGGAAGGAAAACTGCAATTTATAATAATTTGAGAGTACAAACTCTCATATACTGTAGCATTACTTTGAAGTTTAAATTCTGTGGAGATCCAAGAAATATGTGTTATCAGTAAGTAGGGTTCTTAACAGCCTTTGTAATGAGCTATTTCTATGAAGAATACTGACTAGCCATTTTCACTACTTGATATAATAGCAAACACTTACCTGGTCTGAATAAGAATAAGCATTAGGGGATACAGCAGCAAGAAATTTACTTCTCTCTGTACTGTACCAAATGCATGTCTGTATGTTTAATGTTTAAGTAAAAAGAAAAAAAACTTTTATATTATCAAATATAGACGAGGACGTTATAAAAACTTTTGATAGGATAATGTTACACTTACACAGTATAAGCACATTATACATTATTGTGTACTGTGTGTCATAAAATATGATTTAAATGCATAATATTGAAATCCAGGTTTCAGTTTAGCACTTTGACTGTATAGTTTTGAAAAATCCAGTTAATTATATTTATAGCTTCATATTTTCTCAGGCAGCTTAGACACATAAGGCCAGATCCTGCAATCCTTAGGCACTTTCAGCAGGACTGCTGGATTGTCCATAATATGCTTTTCCAGATACATCAACATGAAAAATAAAAATAAACACCATTACCGCATGGACTATAAAGGTTAAAAATGCTGTATCTTGCATTATTCTACCTCCTGTGGCTAGGGACAGAATGCAGACATGCCACAATAATGTTTTTTATTTCTAGTGTTCAAACCATATTAATGAGAACATCATTTTGGAGAACTAATTATTTCTATTTGTCTTGTGTCACACTTTCTAATTCCCCTATATTAGCACAGCCAAAGCAAATTAATTGCTTTTCCAGCAGTTGAACCTTGTCCAAGAATGAGCTCACATTCTCTTTCAGTTTTCCAGTTTCTGGAAGTGCATTGTCAAAAATTTCTCTTAATACTAAACATAGCCCAGAGAATATCTGTACAGATTTCTGTTGCTGCTCACTTGATGAAATTTATAAGTTTAAGTGACCCATCAGGAAAGATAAAGTTCTTAGCTGCAAGATTATACATCAAAACAGTTAAAGTGAAATTAAAATTAAATGAATGAATCTCACTGAAGCAAAAAAAGCAGTAATTAATGGTTCCCTTAATTGTCTTCATAAAATATTTGCATGGATCTAATTTGCATAATTTGCATGTATTAATTAATCTTTCAAAGGAATTTTGTGCTGAGAGAAGCCAAAAAATCTCTTTGTTTTATTTAACATCTAATGAAATATTTATCTTCTTTAATGAACTTCTCATCTTCATTAAAATAAAAATTGCACAAGTTTGTATGTTTTAAATGTTTTTATAATTGAAGTATTCAAAAAATCTCTTTAGGCTCATAGCATCTGAAAAGCAAACTCATTATTATACATTCTATATCATTTTGACTACAGCAACATTTAATATTTGAAAACGTATATTCACTTTTTTCATGGGATTTTCAATGAGTGCAAACTCAAGTTTTCTTTTCTTTTTTTGTTTGATATATTACTCTTGTTATTAGGGCTAAAGAGGCAAATACACATTTTTTTGAGCATTGTCATTCACTTGTGATACTTAACAGCTCTGATATTACATTTAGGTCCAATAGTTGATTTAGAAAGAAAGGCTGGGTTTTAGGACAATCAATAAAATACTGCAGTAACAGCAGAGGAAAACTAGCTGGGTGAGTTACTGTGGAGAATGTTAATGACACAACATGGGATAAACCAAATGACAAAAGTAGTTACAGAGGAATTAGGTACAGTAAAGGTTGTGGAGAACAAGTCTGAGGTAGCATCCAGGACAGAGGGGAATTCAGAGGGTGAGAAAGTGCAAAGAATGTTAATGTTCTAATGTAAAATCTGAATGGAGAAGTGTTAGGAGATGAAGTGTGATGAAGCACTTTGCACAAAGCAATTTCTATAAAAGGGATGGATCTAAAAGGGCAATGATTAGTCTTTCAGGGACAAAGGTTAAGGCTATTACTTGAGAAGGGGACCACCAAGATCCCAAGGTAATGTATCAGGTAGCTAATATTGCAGGGGAATGTGAAGGGGCGGGTAGTGGTACTAAAGTGTGGTTAGAATACAAAATTGCTGCTATACAAAATCTAACGTTGTACATAATAAGATCTGTGAACTGAAGTTTCATGTTTTCAAGGATAAGTACAGTATTATTGGAATAATAAAAGTATACTTGAACCAAGCAAATGATTGGGGATTTAGAATACAAAGAAACTGAATTTGTACAATGGAAATGCACAGTAAGGTTTGCACCATTTTTTAATATGCCCTGCGTGCTTGAATCCCTGCATAGGAGTTTGAAAACACATTAATGAGTCTAAATGCATTTTTTTACTCCTATGACAGACAGGTGATGCATTGAAAATCAGTCTTTTATGAATACAAAAGTAGAAGCTATTAAAGAAACCTTAAAGTGTCTGTACTTACTGACAAAGGAGAGACAGAAATTAAGAAAAGGTAGATTTAAGTGATTTAAATTGTGTATAGTATCAAGGTATTCTTATCCCTCCCCACACACACACACACTCTTTCCTATAAAAAGAAAAGGAGTACTTGTGGCACCTTAGAGACTAACAAATTTATTAGAGCATAAGCTTTCGTGAGCTACAGTCTCTAAGGTTAGTCTCTAAGGTGCCACAAGTACTCCTTTTCTTTTTGCGAATACAGACTAACACGGCTGCTACTCTGAAACTCTTTCCTATATATTTTACAGCAAATAAACTGGAGAATCATGTAGAATGTCCAAAAAGCATGGTTGTGTCTGTGCTCCATTGCTTGCCTGGTAACACTGGAGCAGCGGTAATATGAAACTGACTGTAATAGCTGAACTTTACCCAGTTTTCTGCAACTGCTGTTGCTAGGAATTGTGTGTCATTTCAGGAACAATCCCCATATATGATCATTCTCCTCTGCTGCTGGGTGTAAGGATGTGACCCTTTAAACACAGCATATTGTAATCTGATCACCTGTAGAATGCTGGAAATTGTTCTAGAGCATGAATCTTTAGCATAGAATAGACTGCTGGAATTCTGCTAATAAAAGATCATTACCCCTATAGCTTTAGTGTTTGCCTGGATTTAACACTGTGCAGCTGAACACACAACACAAAAAGGGTAGTACAAAGACAAATAAAGAAGAGGACAAAAATGTGTGGAAACAAAGGGGAGGGGGGTCAATATAGATGCATGAAATGTAACAAAATCCAAGGGGGGAAAAAAAGAAATTGTAGTAAATTAGTAATTGAAACTCAGAAAACAACTTGCGCTTAAAAATTTGAATTTGTTAGAGGGAGAGACCAGGATTGAGGAGGTCTGGATGTAATTTAAGCTTTGCCACTGGCTTTCTATATGAATATGGAGATAGGAAAGAATTTTTCCAGTATCACAGATTGGCTTGGTAGCTGTTTTTTCTGTCTGTTTTTCTTCACCTTCCCTTATGTACCTATGTATCTGTTAGTTGAAGCTGGCTAGTGGAGGCTTACTGGGTTTTGGCTTGCCTACAATGCCAGGTAAATGGTTATTTTTTTAAAATTTATCATGATAAGTATTTGTGTCCTTTTGCCATAGCTTTAGGTTGAATGGGATCCTTTCTGGGAATAGTGCATGCACAGGCCATATTTCATCTAAACCCAAATCAAGGTGGTAGGAATTAGTGGACTGTAGGATACAGTTAGTGATAGGCCAGGGGTGACAAGCATAGACTGTAGAAGCACTGTCCTTGTTCGAATCCAGAAAGAAATAGTTACATGATTTCAGTTCAGAGCCAGTTTTCATTGGAAAGTGCTATTTAGGGTACCTGCATGTTTTGGGTCTGCTGAATAATAAGATGATTTATAATATAATTTTGCATGATTACTTAATTTTTCAACCAGTCACTTACACCATAACCGTAACCAGCTGCATAGAGCTTTTATCTGCTGACCTGTCCATGGTAGCAAAAATGCTTCCATATTTCACAAGGGTGTTGTGAAACTTAATTAATGTAAAGCACTATAGAAGTGCAACTGTTATTTTTAACTAATCCTTTTGTTCTTTGATGACTGATCAGATTCCCAGGGATTAGAAAGTGACAAACAGAGATGATACAAAAAACAGCAATTTATATCTATTAACAATCAATTATTGACTGGTTTGTTTGACAGCTAGTATGGGGTATACCAGGAGCTATTTTGTAGGATTTAGAAAGGGAATAGTTTACAGTACTAATTTGAGTAAAGCCAGACGGAATGGATTTCAATATAGGAAAATCTTACTAAACTGACTTATTTGAATTTTTTTTTGTTAGGCCTGGATAAAACCAGCAAGTGCTATATTCCAGTGGCAGAATTTTCCTCTCCAACCAGCATGTCAATCTCTGTTGTGTACTCTGAATTTATTCCATGCACAGAACTTCTATTGCATCAGTGGGAGCTCAGCACACAGTTCTGATGGATAAGAAATATGGAGTGCATATCCAACAAGAGAGTTTTGCTCTTAGAATTTCAAAGATTATCAGCCAAGCAAAACCTGGAACAATTAGCAAATGGATTAAAAAAAATCTGTTTAGAAACTCAAAATTGGTGGCTGTAAAAGAGAAGCTTTTTCTACACTTTTCTAAGGATACTTCTAGTGTGTCTTAGGTTAGGACAAACCTCATTTAACTAGTATATTCTTTTATCAGTCGAAGTGTGCTAAGAGAGTGCCAAGTATGATGACAGCTATGCCAAGTTACACCTGATGAGGAGTCATAAACTCCAAGTCCAGAAGGGACCACTATAATCTGTTCCTTTAACTTTAAAGTATCCAAAGGTGATGACTTCATGGGTACCTTGATTCATGAGTCTTCATCATTGCATTTTCTTGCCAGCATGATGGAGAGACAAAGCAAGAGAGAACATTTTTACATGCCTCTTGTAACATTCATCACCTATTTTAGGTAAGCACACACCACCGCCCCTCTCCCCCCACTATAGTTCCCTTGCATGGTATTTTATATTAAAATACTCAAATACTTGAATATCTCTAAAGTCATCAATACAAACAAAAGCTTCATTTCAGACTGACTCTGAGTGAGATATGCCAAAAGCTATCATGTTAATTTTAGAAGGTACACGTTTTAGCAGTGGATATTCTTATACAAATTATTCCAGTACTCAGACTTGCCCACAGATTTGATTTGACCCCCCTCTCTAGTAGTAACTTTATATCTTTTGAAAATATAGCTCCTTTTAAAAAGATCACTCATTCAATCAATAAAAGTGTAAAGGAAGTGGAACTATACTTAACGCATTTAGCAGGATACCTGGCCAGCATCTCATTCCATCTACAGTTCGGATGTACTGTCTGAATATATCTATAACACATATTCTTCTCTCAGTGAACTAGGCCAGTAAAGAGGAAAATATGTTATATAGAATAGGCCACTGGCTGAGAAACTAGCTTTTTGACTCTTTATAAGGAGGATGCTAGGTTTCTATAACACCTGAAGGACATCTGGGGAAAGAGAAGCATATATAAAGATAATGCAATATTATTTTATTTTTCCTAGTTGAAAAACATAAAGTGTGTATCAGTAATGGTAAAAGGAACATTTTTTTCTATTATAGTCTTGTCAGCTTTATTTGTTTAAAAAGTGATGTGGTTTCTAATAGCTTAGAAAAAACAGCAATGGCATAATAGTGGTTTTGTTATGGCAGTCATAAAGGATGGATCACAAAGGGTTGGAACTGGCGTTGGAAAAAATGTGTAATAAAGCCAGGATCAAAACATTTACAGTACTGGTTTATGTACATGACATTAGAATAGAGATTGCTAAAAATATACAGTGCCAAATTAGATAGTCCAGTGTTTGACTTGTTTGTTTAGCCTCTTTGTTGATTTTGCAGATTTTGCCTATGACAAACTGTCAGTGCAACCCTTGCATTAAGAGACATGTATTTTTCATGATATTGTTTCATACTGCAGTGTGTTGGCTACACGTCCTTTCAAGTAATCAAACTATATTGAATACAAACATAAAATAAAGAGAAGCAATAATTTACGCTCTTTCCGCTTTTCACTCTATCACATAGATATTCACAGTCATTGTAGTGATTATGTTTGCAGTATGTTTGCATGTTGATGATTTCAAAGTAAAAATTACAGTAATTGTACCTGACTTTGGCTTCATTGTTGGGATACCATCTAAATCTGATATAATTGAATGGAGAGTCAGGTCCATTGTTCAAATTCATGCCTTTTTATGTGCTATAATATTCTGCTGATTATCACAAAACAGTAACTACTGGGAACAGTAACTACTAGGACAAAACTATACCATTTTAAGTACTATGGATCCGACCGAAGACCTTAGTTATGTTAGTGAGAACTTACTTACACAAATAGTCCCATTAGCTTCAATTCAGACTACTCATCAGGCTAAGACTCACCCATGTAAGAAACATTTCCACAGCCCAACCCTAAGCATCCAATGTAGGAGATAATTCCTGTACTGAGTCTGACTGTGCCAAGTCATGATAAAGATGTTGATCATTTTCTGTAATCCTTTCTTATATTTAAAGAGTGGTGGATCTTTTAAATTTTACATTGTTAAGTTCATTTCCCAGCCTTGGGTACATTGTTGGACTACTTCATATTAAGATATACTCACTTCCAACACTTTTTCTTACAGTTTTCCAGCTTTGCCCAGTTGGAAAACAATAACAAATGTAAAACTTGGTTTTTCTCACACTTTTCTAATCTTTCTTGCCCCTCTTCCTCCCACCTCATCTCCTTTGGACAATGATGGAAAAAAAGAGGAGGGGAGTAAAAAAGAGAGACAAAGGAAGGAAAATCTAGAAACCACAAATGGAAATTCATAGAATCATAAAACTGGAAGGGTCCTTGAGAGGTCATCTAGTCCAGTCCCGTGCAATGATGGCAGGACTGAGTATTATCTAGACCATTCTTGATAGGTGTTTGTCTAACCTGCTCTTAAAAATCTCCAATGATGGAGATTCCACAACTTCCCTGGGCAATTTATTTCAGTGTTTAACCACAGTTAGGAAGTTTTTCCTAATGTCCAACCTAAAGCTAATAAAAATGAAACAGCATTTAAGATGGAAAAGAAACAAAAACTTTAATTTCCTTTTGAAATGTTGATTTGGGACAACGTTTTTTAATTCATTTTTCTGATTGGAAAATAGAAAAAAAAATTGAAGCCAACATTTTCCTGTGGAAAATTTTCTCTTTTGACAAAATCACATTTTCAAGCAGGAAAATGTTTCAGCTAGCTCTGTCACTATAAGGGGTAGAAAACTACTCAAAGAAGGAAAGCTGATGAAATCATGTGACTTCAGGAGTTGGTGCCTTAGGCATGGGCCTTGAATGCCTGTGCGTTAATCTGACCCTGTTCTCTTCCCGGCTTTTTGTTTACAAATTGTGGCATTGTGTTTTTTCTGGTACGAGGGTGTTGTTTCCATGTGTTCTGGGGACTTCACCAATAACAGCAATCCACTGTATACAGTATGCTTCTGAAGCCACACAGTATACAAAAACTTGGCTTCATGACATGCTGTGTTTTCTGGGTCATCACTACTAGTGAAGCCTCACACAGCACCAAATTCAAATCAGACAGAAGTAGGGTCTACCATAAAGGCTACTTGATTCTGTCATTCTGTCAGGCCAGTTTAGGCTGTTGCTGGAAGTGGAGGAGAAGAGGAATGTTTACAATATCTATCCTGAAGAGTATTGCCACTGGAAAGGGACAGGGAAAGAAGGTAGAGCTATCACTGAAGTATGAAAGTGCATGTGTAAAGACGTGCCCAAGATGAAACCATATCAATCAATCAGGGAAACCAGTCTGCATTAGGAACTGTAAAACAACCCACATGGGTCAGCATTAGCACTTGTGAGACAAATCGTAGTTCCCTTCAATTTGAAATGTAGAATTTTTCATTCAATATAGCAGTAAAAGAAACAGGCTTTGCTTAATGGCTGACTACCAAGTTAAACCATACACACATCTCTTTCAATGTGAAGCCTTCATCAGGATTAATGGGCTGCTTTGTTTTTTGTTTTTTCCAGTTTTTCAGCTATATCGCTCATGCTAAGCCCCAGGATCTTCATTAAGATCTATTTGTGTTTCTATTTTGTTGTCAGGATTATGGGTGACTTTAGTTCATTGCTCATTTCTTAGGGCATGACTTGTGGCTTGGTTTCTGTCACCTTGAATCTTGTTCTGGAGCTGATTGCCTGCTGTTATTGTCTTCCATAAGCTTTCTTTCATACTGAATATCTAAAAGCAGCATGCTTGTTTCACATATGTTTTGACATCCCATGCAACCTTAATGGATTTTCCATAAGCTTCCTGCAATGCAATATATCTGTTTTACAACGTAATGTGACTCTATTTCCATGTTTTATATAGGACAGTTATTCTTTGTTGGCACACAAATGAAAGCAAGTATAGTTGTAAATTCAGGAAAACAGTGGTGCTAATGTAGTATTGATGTCAGAATATGGTTGCTTGCATCACAGTTGATATACAAAAGCTAGTGTAAGCCGTAAAGTTAAATCCTTCTTTAAATGGCTATATCCTATTGAAATGGGCATCAAACTTTGGAGAATGTGCAATGCCATCCTAATAAATGAGCATGAAAGAAAGCGGGAAAACGATCCTGTTGGTGCCCCGCTTCTTTCTGTTAAGGAAAGAGTATAGTTTGAAACCATCAGAACAGTAGTTTCTCTCTTAGATAATGGTGTTAATGGTATTTGCTATATATTGCATCACACGTATTTGGATTGGCTTGGTTACTTTGAAGGAACCAATTCCAGGGGTTAGTTGTCAGGCTCTGGCTCCAGGCAATCAGACCTGGTGGCATGAGTGGTGGTCAAAGCCGGACATAGGGTTGGGTCCCAGCCAAGGGCAGTGCTGGAGCCAGGTCCAGGGATAGGCTGTGGGTCAGAACTGAGGTCAGAGTCCATAGATAAGCCAAATCAGTATCAGGAGTCCTGATACAAATCAGGCAAACCCACAGCCAGGCCAGGGCTTCTCACTCAGCTACCATGACTCATGCCATTGGGCCCCTGCCCCATGAGCGCACCTGGCTGCCCCTCCACAGCAGCCAAGGCAGTTGCGTGACATGTAGGCAGTCCATTTCCAAACTGTTCCTAGGAAACAGTTATATGCACTCGGGCTCTATACCCTTCACTTCCTGACCCTCATGTCCTACCCTGACACCAGTGGAGGGTGAGGAGCCCTGATGGGCCAGTCTGTATTCCACCCTGGTCCCCTGGTCTACCAGGGATATTAGTTGGTGGTTTCTCCATGGAGCCATGAGCATGGGCATGTATCTGGTGCAGTTCACCCCCCCCCCCGCCGACATTTGCCCCTTTTGTGGCATGAAGAAAACCCTTGCGCACATCTACCTTGAGTGTGCCGGGTTGCAGCTCCTATTCCAGCTCCTCCAGAACCTTCTCCTTAGGTTCTGGCTGGACTTTTCCCTGCACCTCCTGCTCTTTGCACACCCCATCCATGGCCCCATGAAGTCACAAAACCTTCTTGTCAACCTTCTGATGCTGGGCATCCCTCATACCAGAAGGAGGATGTTGGACGAGGAGGTGCTTGGTGACTGTGAGACCTATTTTGCTCCTCCCTTCAGTCATGTATCTGGGCAGAGTTCCTCTGGCTTCCTATAATGACAGGTTTCAGAGTAGCAGCCGTGTTAGTCTGTATTCGCAAAAAGAAAAGGAGTACTTGTGGCACCTTAGAGACTAACAAATTTATTAGAGCATAAGCTTTTGTAATGCATCCGATGAAGTGAGCTGTAGCTCACGGAAGCTTATGCTCTAATAAATTTGTTAGTCTCTAAGGTGCCACAAGTACTCCTTTTCTTCTGGCTTCCTGATTGCCTTTGAGGAGCAGAGTTGTCCCCCAAACTCATTTGAGCTCTGGATTCCATCGCTCTTCCCCTTAGGCTGGGGGAGGAGCTTTTGATATGGGTGGGTGTGAGCATCCCAGATGCTCAGTAGGTGCCATGATTCACCCCTCCAACAGTTCCTGCAGTGACTGAGCCTTCAGGCATGCTGAAGTAGTCTATCCCTGTGCCAGACCTGGGTCAGGTGACCCCCAGGCACAGGTATTTCTCTGACCTGGCCAGAGCCTCAAGAAAGTTTGTGCAACAACACTACCCAGCTAGGAACCCTCCTGCTACCTCAGTGTGACAGACTCCCTAGGCTTCCAGCCTGCCCTTGATCCAGTTCTTGCTCCAGCCTTGTCTGTTGTTTACGCGAATCTTGCTCCAGCCTTGTTACTGACCCACTCCAGCCCTGCATCCACCTCCTGACCTGGTTCAAGATCTATTTTTATGTCTTAGCTTTTGGAGCAATAGGATTTATTAAGGCAGGTGATGGTTATCTAAAAATGAGAACCATATGAGGGGAATTATAAAGAGAGGATACAAAACTGAGAACAAAATATGGGGAAAGGAAGCAATCCCTTGACTTCAGGGAAAAGAGAGTTAGGTGTCAGGCCATTTCTATTCTACGCAGTAAGTCAACCTAAGTTACTACTCCAGCTATGTGAATAACATAGCTAGAGTCGACGTAGCTTTGGTCGACTTACTGCGGTGTCTACACCATGCTGGGTTGATGGGAGATGCTCTCCTGTCGAATTAGCTTACTCCTCTCATTCCCGGTGGAGTACCGGAGTTGACTGGAGAGCACGCTGTCTTCACTAGACCCGCTAAATTGACTCCCGGTGCATAGATCAAAGCAGCATTGATCCCGCAGTAGTGGAGACATAGGCCTGGTCTACTCTGGGGAAGGAGGGGATCAATCTAAGTTATGCAACTTCAGCTATGTGAATAATGTAGCTGAAGTTGACGTACTTAGATCTATTCACCGCAGTGTCTTCACTATGGTGAGTCGAAAACTGCCGCTCCCCCATCAACTCTACCTGAGAATCTTGCGGCAGTGGAGTACAGGAGTTGATAGGAGAGCTCTCGGGGGTCGATTTATCATGTCTAGACTAGACATGATAAATGGACCCCCGCTGGATCAATCACTGCCCGCTGATCCAGCGGGTCGTATAGGCATACCCATAGCCTCAGACAGAGACCCATTCTGATGCTCAGACTTTTCAGCATCTAATAGTCACAAGTCCAAGATTGCTTGCTACTCTGCTAAAAATAACTTTGTGCTTTTGTACTTCTGAAAGCACCATAGCAAGTAAGACATTTGTTTATCTGGAACTTAAATCTGACTAATATATGTCATGTAGAACTTTTGTGAAATTGATCGGCATAAGAATTATTTCCACTGTGACACAAAGTGAGTTAATCACAATAAGCTGTGCAGGGTCACAAGCTTATAATAGTTAGCATTAACTTCATGCTATTACAGGGTTTTACAGAGAATTCCTCAGTGTTGGAGGTTTTTTAAGAGAAGTGACCAGAATGCAGTGCCTAGAGATGCAGGTTCAGTGATTGAAAGTAATTAATTCTCTTGTATTTCTGTTTCCTGTAAGTCCTTTTCTTCTGCTTATACAAACAGACAAACTGCAGCTGAGTTCACAAAGCAATAAGATAATGTACTATTGCTTTGTATCTTCTTTTTAAAAAACAAACTTCTCATTTTGCCACATCAGGGTCTTTTGTGTACTTAAAATGCAAGATCTATGTCATCTGGATGATCTTTAAATAATAGGAGATATGTGCAGATATTTAATAGAATTGTTAGTTTACTAATCAGACGTTTGACCTTTTGCTTGCTCTCATAATATCCAATGTGATTATGAGGTGATTGAAAAAAATATGAACAATGAAAATATATGGGAAAACTGTTGAAAGGAGAAGATCCTGAAACACTGGAGATTTCACTTTAATATTCAAAGAACCTACAAACACTGAGGCAGCTCATTGGATATTTTTCCATTTTGTATTTTAATCTCTGGCAATTTGGATGCAAAATTTAAACATCTTAAGTATAAAATCTTTATCTTTATCTTATGTTCAAAAAGATAAACATGAAAATCTCACTTCACTGCATATTTACATGAAATGGTAGCACAACGATACCTGTAAGTGAATGTTGAGTAGAAAAAATAAAAATATGTCATTACTCACAGTATGCAAAGGGCTAAATTTGGAAGTAATGTATAGAATTCAGTGGCATTGTACAGAAGGCAAATTGGGGTAGCATTTATCTCAGTGTGTTTAAATACATTCATGCTTGCATGAGTTTATTGAACATGCTGGGTGAAAATAATCTATCTCTGCCAGAGGCTGTACTAGCCCATTTGGGGGCCTAAGCAGAAATATTTTGAGGTCTCCCCAGACAAAACACATACCAATAATTAATAGGGGACCACCTTGAGTTGCTCCGGGCCCTAAGCAATTGTTCAGTCTACTTATGCCTTGTGCTGGCTCTGATCTCTGCATAAAACCTGGGAAAACATTGATTTTTTCGGAGGGTTGGAGAATGAAATCCACCAGCCTCAACTCTTAAGCAGGCTACACTCTGGCCCTGCCCCCTTTTCCTCAATCCCATTTTCTTGACAGGGCATGGGTACTCGTGCTGTGTAATCAGCACATCAATCCTTGACCTGCCTGTCTCCTCACCAACCATTTTGGGTTAGCATATAGACCACCTTATTGGCATGCAGTAGTGTGACGACCTGCATCTCATCTCTTTCAGTTGACCTCCACCTGAATCCTATAGAAGGGTTTCAGTGTTATTGATGATCTTGTACCCAGGAGGAGTCTTTTCCATTTTAGGCATGTTATTTTTGTAAAGATTAATAATTAGCCACATATGATGAACTGAACTCACTTTAGAAACACCAGGATTATACTCTCTGTGAGATTTTTTGGTCTTTGAATGAACCTCACCCTCATCATAAATGGTTTCCCCATGGTTAAACCGTCAGACTCCCACTTTGGGGTCTTCTTGCTTTTATGGTAAATATATCTTCTTTTGTCTGCATTTTAAATAAAATATATGAAGAGTAGGCAAAAATAGATTTCACCCTTAATTACCTGCTTCCTTTTAAATTTTTCAAAGAAGACTTACAATTTGATTCAGATCTTTTCCATCTGTTGCAATATGTTTGTGTTTCTTTTGACTTACAGTTGCCTTCTTGTCAAACATGACATAGAATCATAGAATCATAGAATATCAGGGTTGGAAGGGACCCCAGAAGGTCATCTAGTCCAACCCCCTGCTCAAAGCAGGACCAAGTCCCAGTTAAATCATCCTATGAATCATTACCATTTTTTTGCTATTCTTTATTATTATTTTTATTATTATTATTATTATTATTTATTTATTTATTTATTTATTCCGCCAAATGATTAAAATATCAGGTTGAATGAAAGGTTAGAAGTACACTGTGATTCACATTTGCCCCATCTTATTAAAACAAATAAACCAGATGGTAATATAATTTAAAAGTGCTTGAGCTGTGGCTTGCTGGTGCTTTTATCAGCTCTGGGCTGAAGAGGTTGTGTGCATTCAGGCATGTATGTACAACTGTTCCTTGAAAGGGATAAACCTCATTAGATTACAGGTACCTGGAAATAACTTCTGAGAAAATAGCTGCTATTTTCAATAAAGCTACTTCCTAACAGGAATTAAAATTTGTTATGTTCTTTAGCTCAAGTAAACATTTTTTCTTTTATTTAAATAAAAGTAACACCAGTTTATGTCACAAATATTTTATTTCTTTTCATATATTGAACTCAGGATGGATCATGATGTTTTGCACTCTAGTACTGCAGTGTATAAAATATTGGGGACAAAAAACATGACTTTTAAGTCACAAAATGTGTGTTACATTAATTTATATTGGTGTGATAGTTCATTTGTCTGCATGCCACCTTGTTTGTAGAGAGAGGGAGAAATGCATTGTAATTACATCAGCTGGCTAGAATCAAAATTGACATTCTTTGAAAGTATTCAGAATGTAGTTGCAATGGGCCTGATCCTGCATCCATTGAACTTCAATGTAACATTCCCAGTGACTTCAATGAGAGACAAGCTTTGGGCCTGTGGTTATATGGTAGTATTTGGCTTGCAAAGAGCTTGCGCTCGCTTTGTGAGCTGAGCTCATTTCAACTGCCATTAAAGAAAGTGGCCTTCAAATGGATTTTTTTTAGCAGTATTAGAAAAATCTGTAATTTCAGTTAAAATAGAATCAGGGTGATGTGTTAGTTTATTATTTTTATTTTGGTATCCTCTCGAGACCTCAATAAGGTCTGGGACCTGTTGTGCTAGGCACAGTACAGAGTCAGTAAGAAACAGTTCCGGCCCGCAAATTCTTTGCAATCTAAAAAGAAAAGAAAGATGAAACGAAAGCAGAAATGCAGAGAGATGAAATAACTTGTCCATAGATATGAGTGGTAGTGCTGGGAATAGTCTTCTCTTGTCAAATACTGTAGATTTCTTCTGCCTACTCCCATAGCCAGAACAGGTCTTCACCCATTTGCAAAGGCTTCAGCCTATCACTACAAAAGAGTTTGCTTGGTAGCCCTCTATTGATGGTAACTGGCTGATTGGTAATCCACAGAGTTCAGGTGTGGCACCACAGCCTTGGATGTGGACTCATGGATTTTCACAAACCACAGCTGTAACCAGGATTGCAGGGTACTTTTACTAGAATAATGATGATCATTCTTTAAAATGCACATTTCTATAATATGCAGCCATCACCGTAGTATCAGTAATACACAATAGATTCTGGTCTCAAACAGCCTGGGTGGTTCATCCCAACAGTGGTTCATTCTCTTTGCACATTACATTCTACTTGGCATTGATTTAACTGCAGGATTATTTTATTTATTTACATTGCAACCTAAAGCTACACTTGAAATGTCATATAGATTTTACACTTTTACAGTTGCATATGTTAACAAAAATAATAATACAGTTGAATTTTATCCAGCAAAATTTTTAGAGCCCTGGAAGCTAAATGTTACACACATTACACAAGTGTGAATGTAAATGTTCCCCAGTTTACTTCTCTAAGGGGATGCATTTCATGGCATACGTATTGCTTCAAACTCCCTCCCATTTCCCCCCCCCCACCCTTTTCAAGTGTTAGGTCAAAACTGTTTTTTGTCCATGACATTTCTGACCTTGTAACTATTTGGGTGTGTTTATTAAAAAACCTCAAGATGAGTTTTAATTAAAAAGATTTTTTTTAAGAATTAAATACTCTCTTGCCCAGACTATAACTCCTGTCACATCCCCCACAAACAAAAACAAATATGAGTGTTAACAGTGTGGGCACTTTCACATTGTGCAAGCTCCTTTTTGTAACTCAAGCTTGCTGAACATTGACATTTCCAGGAGACCAATTCAAACATAGTTAAATTCTGCTAATTATAAGTGCTTTTGCTCAGCAAGTTATCACAATTTTCCTAATTTGTATTTTATATTTGAACATTAAGAGTGGGAAGTATTACTGTGTATTTATATCATGCATACTTCTAGTGTTGTGCAGTACCTTGTGACAAAAATACACTCCTTCTTTATAGATATGTACATAGAGCAATAAGCTAAATCGGTAGAGTTTATTTCTATATATTTGTCTCTAGGGAGATATAATTTATGCGTGTTAATCGTATGCACAATATCTTTATGTGCCTGTATATAAAATCTACATATACTAAATTCAATAAACTATAATGTACATGCAAGGCACTGTTAAGCTATAAGGTTTTATGGGTTTTGTGGTATGTTCCTCTGAGTTAGGAAACCCTATTAATGATAACACTCCAATGGGGTCCATACAGGAATTTTGTCAGCACCTTCATAAGGCCAAGATCACTTTGATAACAGCATTGGTAGGCTCCAGTCACTTCAGTTGGAGCTTAGAGAGAGGAGCTTGGAGAAAGGAGAGGTGAGAGCTGTGTGGGATGGGAAGGGGTAATCTGAGGAAAGGAAAGGGGAGAAGAGGATATAAGTATAGTATTAGATCAGCTATATTAGATCATAATGTGAAGCTATAGCAACTAACAGATTACTCAACATTTGCTCTTGCGGTTTGATGTCACCACGTCCCTGAGGTGGAGAGTGACGCCTGTTTGTTGTTTACATGTAGTTTCATGAGGTTATTTGCTATACACAGCATGTGTACTTGGAGAACAACATAAAACCTACAAAAACTCCTTTTCTTTCTCCTGCTTGTAAGTTTACCATGAGCAGTCTCTTGAGAAGAGTACCTTGGCATAGGTATTATATTTTTCAAAGTGCAGTTTGGTGCAATGGGTCCTAAAGAAAATGTTCATTTTTGTATCTTTTCCCTCCTTTTGTGAATTTTGAAAAAATAAATAAAATATTTTGCAATTTCTGGAAACCATTAAAATCTTACTAAGTATGATTTAATCGTCAAAGTGCCTAATCTACAGTAACCATGGCAGGTGGCATATATTTTACAGCCATTTAATGGTTGCTATATTTGTCCATCTGTTAGGAGAATTAGTCAAATAAGCTTATGGAGGATATAGGTGTATTATAAGGAACCGAACAATAGGATTAGATCAGATATTTAGTTCACATATAGCATTCTAAGGTCATTATCAATATAAAGGTATTTAATGTCACATTTTATGATCCACTGTTAGGCTGGTTGAGGAACAATGAGGTTTATATTTTATCATACATATCCATCAAATCATAGAAGCTAGCAAGTTTTAAAAACAAATATGTGTTCGACTTTGTAAAGGAGATGGAGTTTTTTTAAGACCTTCATCAATATTGCCTTTTGTTGACTTTAGATGGAAAATGCAAGGGCTACTCCTGCTCCCATTTAAAAAATGTCCCATCGACTTCAGTGCCTTAAGCCTTAAGCAATGATTTTTTTTAAATGTACTGCTGTTGTCTACATATACTTGGTTTCATGTCAGTGGTAGAAGAGTCCAGCATCCTACAGACATATTTTAATTGAGAATATTTGAAACTAAACATTTTATTAAAAAACATGTAGAGACCAAATATAGTCAAATAAGTCACTGAATTTAGGTTATCTTAATATTTAGGCGAGGAGTTATGCTTAGCACTCATTAGCACACACACATTCAAGTTATCAAAAATGCTGGTATATACTATAGAGTAATTCTCATACAGAGGTACTTAGCTTTAGTACTGCTTTAGACAGCTTTAGTACCGAGTGCAGCCACCACAGAAGCTTGACAATGGGGTTAGAAGGGAAGTACTGAGAACAGAATATGGTCAGTTACATTTGTGTTATAATTTCAGGTGTTCTTCAGGGAAGCTTCTCTTTGTTTCTCTCGGTATTTATAGTAGGATCATTTTACTGATGCAGGTGTTTTATGCAGTTGTCTGAACATTTAATAGACTTCATTGGTTATCAATAAATCTGCATTGCACTGAATTGTTGACCTTAATTTTTCCTAATGTGAACTTTACAGGTGAATACAGATTAACCAGGTTGAATTGGAAAAATATGTTGCACATACTTGTTGGTATATTGGGGTTGAACCAAAAGGACTTCTGTGCTGCATGTGCCTTCAAATAAAGATGTGCAGCGTACTGCTCTGAGGTTCATGGTTAGGTTGGGTGTTTTGAAATTATCCATTGTGCATGATTAATGTGCTTCACAATTTGCCTTAATCTCAGTAGTTTAGAGCCAGAGAACCTGCACTTTTTATCACACAGGACAGCATAGTAAGAATGATCCCATGAGCTTGTTTATTTCCCCTTTTGAAATATGCATATACATAGAGCTATATATTTTACATCTTGAACTCATAAAGCAGGAGGTTTTGCTTTATACTTATAAATCAGGTTACAATACTTTTGGGCAGAAGGGTCTATGCATCCCAGTGCTTCTATTTCTAGTGTTACTGACTCAACTAATTTATTATTTATTACTCATGGTTCCCCACCACTTGAATGTCTGTTTCTCTGTTGGATGGTAAAAGTTGAGAGATATGATTGCATCTTTAACATACTAATGGTTTAGTTAATCTCACTTATGGGAGAAAAGGCTCACTTATACAGATTAAATATCCTATCCTGGATTCTATATAAATAGCTACAAATCTGCACAATGGTTATATTACATGGTATATTTAACAACACAGCTAAAGCATAAGTTATAAGCTATGCCTTTAGTGATGAGAGTACTCGTGGTTGCATGCAGGAATATTTTTGCTCTGTAACCATGAAGGAAGTAATTGCTGCTTAGTAGTACTCAGTTAAGTTTGCATATCAGTAAATACACATGCCCAGAAGCTCCACCTACTTTCCTAGTCTCCGTGCATTGACATAAATGCAGCATATATAAAAGCTTTACAGGTATTAGAGTTAGTTGCAGTGTCCAAATCTTGGAAACTGTATGTAATTGTCGATGGAGTTAATTTTGAATTCATATCGGTGATGTTACATCAGTGACAGGTCAACAGATTTCTTGATAACATTGCTCATTTAAAATAGCTTTATAATGCATGAAATTTTATCCATTTTACAAAGTAACTGTTATTTACGTTGATACAGTATGGGAATGAATATTTAAAGAAAATATTTGTTTTCTTATTTTAGATGGAAGACTTTATTTGAAAACTACAGTCATGTACTGAATTTTTCCTGCAGAAGCAATTTGTGCTACGGTAAAGAACTTTGCAGAAAGACATTCACTATTTGGAAGTTCTACAAAAACAAAGTGTTTTCAAGGCGACTTCCTTAACTTTGTATATCAATGTTCTTCAAAAGTTTAAAGCATTCTGCAAGAGTGTTCTCCATTGGTTATCACCTGTGGCTCAAGCCAGAGACCTAGAGAATGTTTGTAAATGTACAAGTTTCACTCTTCTTACAGTCAAAAACTGCAGCTTTGCTATTGGACCCTTGTATACAAAGTTACAGACCAATCAGAACAAGGCCTAGCATTCCCTTTTTAATGGAATGAAAACTCTGTCCTCCTCTGATGATTCTGTATTTGAGCACATCAAACAATCCTTCCAGCAGTATCCACCTACACTTACAGACTGTTTTGTCATATCTAAACCAGCAAGTCAGCTCAGAAGTAAACTTGTATGGGGGCATAAGAGGATTCCGACAAAAAAAGGAAAAGGAAAAAAAACCTGTTATATTCAATTTTCAAACTCTGTGAACATGGGTTTTCTTCTAAAGACTTTTTTTCCACATGCTTTCCAGGAGACCAACACATGGATGCTAGACTACATGAAAGTAAAATGAAATTTTGTCTAAGAGAAAAGAAATGCTGAATGTAAGCAAAACTGTTTCACTGTTCTCTTTTCCTAAAATAAACATAAAAAAAAATAAAACGAGTAATAATTTCTCATTCTAAACTGGCAGGGGTTTATGGGAAAAAAAGACTTTGCTTCTTATTCTAACTGTTGGTCACGTGTACAGTATATAAACACAAACCACACCAGGAAGGTATTATGTATGCAGTAGAATACTAGCGTTTAGGAAAATGAACATTTTAGGTAATGTTTTGTCATCCTGTTTGTCAGAAAGACGCCTTTCTAGTTTTAACGCATGCAGGCATGTAAATATTTGTCCTGGAGTCACAGTATTAATGAATGAGATCTTAAGCATCTGGTAATGAATCAGAATTCTGTATTAGCCACTTTTATTTGTATATTGATCCCTGGTTAGTGCCCTGAAACAGCACTTTTAAGAATGGACTGTGGCTGAGCAGCAAGTCAAAATGCCAGAAATATTTTTATATGTTAATGTCATATTACGTCAATGTTGCTAAAAAGAAAACCTAACAAACACTTGATGTATCAGTCCAATACCACGTAGAGCTGAGTAATACAGTTGAAGTCTATTGTTCTTCCCTCACCTTATCTTAGGGAAGGGTGGTTATGTGTTATTTTCACTGTCTTTATGAAAGCTACAATGTGTTTTCACCTTTGTGCTGATAACTGGAAGTAAGCTGCAACACACTGCTTATTACATACTTACATTACGTTCCTTGCTTTGCATAATTTTAAGTTACCCCTTTAAAGACTGATTTTGTGAATCAGCATTGTTACTGTAAGTTTTGTGATTATGCTTTCTTCATCCGTAATGTTGTATGCATATAAAATGTTATTTATTACATGGAAACATATCAGAAACTTAAATGTCTAAGATGCCTAACTTAAGAAAATTCTCCTTTACAAAATAGTTCTGATTGGATATTATTTTATCAAAGTAAAAAAAAATCTAAAGATTTGTAAACTCTGGCTCTGCGCTTCTATGGTTTGTAGGTCTTTCCTTGCCATGCTAATACACACGTGTTTAGGCCACCACAATCCTTTTCTAACAATAGAAAAGTTGTATATACAAGTTCACATCATGATAATTTTTTTAAAGAAATATCGAGCAATATTTTTCATTAAATATTGTTACCAAATACTTTATAGCAACATTGTTTTTTAATCATGATTCTTTCATAGTTGCTTGAACACTTCAGAGATTCTGTACACCAGTTTTTTCATATGCAGTCTTTAAAGGGTTAACAGACGTAAATTTTGATGAACTGTGGCAAGCTTTAGAATCATTCATTTCTGAAAGAGAATTAAAGCCTACAACTGAAATATGTAGTAGCATCTGCCATTGCTTTGCTCCTTGCATAGAGTCACCTGTAAGTCGGTTTAATAGTTTTACAGTATATACTTTCAAGATCTTTAGGAATGCCTCAGTGTTTGGCTTGGTACATAAATGGAAATGTTAAGGATTAAGGGGGAAACAATTTATAAGATGGATATTAAGAGCTTAATAAAATGGTGTAAATATTACAATTCATGAAATGTTACTGTCAGTTGAACTTTTGCCCCTCTTCAGTTACACAAGTTTTGGGTTGCTGGGTTTTTTCTTTGTTTGTTTTGTTTTTTCTTTGTTTGTTTGTTTTTGCATAGATTATGATGAAAAAGTGTGCTCATGGTATTGTTTATATGCTTTTGAAATCTTAAAGATATTAATGTCTAGTTGTTCTATATTATAACCACATTTGCGCTCTATGCAAGCCCTTGGAACAGAACATTCTCATCTTCATGTAGGACCTATGAAAATTGTCTATTTTTATCTATATATTTAAAGTTTTCTAAAAATGATAAAAGGTTATTACGAATTTTGTTGTACAAAATCTGTACAAAAATCTGTTTTTACATCATAATGCAAGAATTGGAAATTTTTCTATGGTAGCCTAGTTATTTGAGCCTGGTTTCAATGTGAGAACCACGTTTACTGTTATTGTATTTAATTTTCTTTTTCTTTTCAACAATCTGCTAATAAAACTGTCTGAAATCTCCCTGCGACTTTATTTACAGTTCATCTTTATTAAATTTTGTGAAACGTATAACATCAGAGGAATATTTACTTTCTAATGGGAGGCATCTAAAAACAACATAAGTCAGCTCTTTGTAATGCGAGGAGAACAATGCTGAATGATTTTATTTAACATGCAACTGCTTCTATCTCTAATATGAATTACTGTGGTGAAAAAACATCATAAAAGCACACTCTGTGGTTATTGTTTAACAAGCAGATTTTCCATATTTTGTTTCTTGCTAGCTAAGCAAACTGCCCCCATCTACATGATTTATTTATGTACATTGCTCGGTTTATGAAGCTGTTATTTGTACCTTTTTCCTTTATATTGTGATATTCCCATGATTCTTATTTCACAAAGCTTTGTGCTGAATAATGTAAAGTGGACATATTGATGGAACAAAACACATTATTCCCATAACTACAAGAGTGTGTGGGATTTGTTACTCTAACCCAGTTGTTTTTGTCTCAAATTTCCTTCAACTGATACAACATCCTAACACTTTTGTTTGTTTTTTTCACATACAGAAAGTATTTCTAACATTTAAACAGGTATTTTATAAAAAAAATACAGCATTCATGTCTTAAGATATGTTTAAGTGTTTCTAGAGTAGTAGAGACCTTGGTGGCATTTTTGAAAGCAGGTCTTTAAAAACAAATCTGGAAATATGATATTTTTGCACTAGAGAACCCCAAAGTTAGATCTTCTTCTTACGCATTAAGGGCCATGTTTCCTTTTTACAGTGATGAGAATATAGGAGCTTTCACATGCAGTATTGCTTCCTGTCCTCACTGGGGAGCAGGTTTGCTTTGGGAATCAGGAGGAGATTAGCTCAGATGGACCAGCCTATTTAATTACTCCTAGGTATTCTGAGTGCTGCAACTGTGTGATTTAAGGGCTGCATGGATCCCACAGGATTTTGGCTGCTGGACAATAGTTCAGACAGGAGCTCTCTCGTCCCCTGCACGTGTAACAACAACATTCTCCTTCCTCTTTGTGCTTTTAAAATGCCCCATGGTCAAAAACTGTGTACATACTTATGCAGCCAAGTACCTCCTTGGTGTATCACTGAAGCTCTGAGGACTGGAGCACTGTAATTATGGAGCAAAGATGAAAAAAAAACTGTTTAGTCTACTCCATCTCCATGCCAGTATAGGATTGTTCTTTACAGTAATTGTCTAGCGTTTTTCCAGTCCAGTTTTAAATATCCCAAACAAGGAGCTTCCATCAGTTCCTTCAGAGGTTACCACCATCTCCATTGGCTTCACGTTGTACTCTCTGCATGATGAGCCATCTCTTTAGTAGTCAGGCAGTGAGACAGCACCCAGCAGCTGGAACTGACCAGTGCTTCGGCTGGACTGGTCCAGTTGAGCAAGACTAGTGGTAGTGGCTATCTTGAGGTCTGGCAGTACAACTACAAAAGCAGACCCTCTTCCACAGTAAAGAGCAATCAAGTGGAAGAAGATGTGGAAGATACCTACAGAGAAGACAGTAGGGAGAAATGTGGGTCAAGAAGCAAAAATGGAGCTCTGTATCAGGAAGTGGTGGTAGTATTCACATCTTGCCCATCTGTAGTATCAGATTTGGCCATGGCCAGATCGCCAAGGAGCTTCGAGCCAGGACACACAGGCTCCTGAACTGTGAGGAAAATATTCACAAACATCCCTGAGGCATCAGTTGACAAACTCAACTACCTATAGAGTTCTGAAGTTGCTTTCTGGCCGGAAACGTAGTTCTCAATTCTTTTGAAGGTGCCAGAAACCTTTGAAAGCTGGCTCACTGCTTATATGATGTTTGTCAGGATGCTGTTTAATAAACAAAGCCTTAAAGGCAAGATTTTTAGATGTTACTAGTGAGTTAGGGTGTTTCTGGTTTTGGGTGCCAAATTTTAGACACTTTGAATGTCTTTTTAAAATAATATACTTCAGCGCAATCACAAGATATGGGCTTAATGCAGCAAATACTAGTTGACATTCCAAGGGCTGTGTAAGGCAGGAGATCAGACTAGATGTTCACAATAATCTATGAATCTGTGAAAAGGAGCCTGATTTTCAGAGATCAGCTGTACACCTTTTTATAAAGTTTAGATCTTTTAAGATGGATCAAGTTGGACATCCAAAAATTTAGGCACACCCAATCCCTAGACACTTTTGAAAATCTTGTCCTAAATGCTCTGGTTTTGTACATAATCCAAAAGAACTCAAACATAATCTGTGGGTTATATCATGGCTCCTTATGATGAGGATTTGTACTTCTAGATTATCCATTCTGAAGTGTCAGTTAGATTCCAGGATATTGAGGATAATGCATATTGTGACAGGTTGGCGTATTGGTCTATTAATCACAGAACTTGTATCCAAGTATAATTGCTCGTGATGTCAGGTAGAAAGAAGCACTTGCTTTACCCACAAGCTTTTGGGAATTACAGTTGTTCTGAGGCTGAAGTCACTCGAATACCTTTGGGGAAATGCATGGTTTTTGCCTCTATGCACCAGGTATATCAGGAGGCCAGAGGAATGAGCCAGATTAGCAGCAGAAGAGGGAGGGGAATAAACCCAGAGGGAAAGCAGACAGGGGCTCCCATTGAGATTAGAATTTAGCCCTTTTAAATAGCTGATACAGGATGAAGACATAGGGATTTATGGGAAAGTTTCACATTTGTTTTTTAGATAATTTATAGGGGTACTCAGATGTGTTTTATAACCAGGAATATGAAGTGGGTGTGATAAGTCTAATAAAATAGAAAGTACTACTTTGGTTGAAGGCAGCTGGCCTCTTTGAGGCCCTTCCCACATATGGTTCATTGAACATGGTGTCTGAATAGCCCCAGGACAGGTTAAGTTATTGCATACCATGAGTTAATTGGAAAATGAGTATTGTGCATAATCAGGAATCCACCTGTGTAAGACAACTCCTTTGGTAACATAGCAAAACTGTTTCCTTGACCAGGAAACTGGGTCTATGATGGAAAACTGCAACATGTAATCTACCTTAATAATGATACTTTGCAGTTCTATATCATTTTCCCATGAGGGGATTGCAAAGATTTTTAAACATTAATGATTTAGTCTCATTAACACCCCCTGGAAGGCAGGCATTTTTATCTTCATTAAACAACTGGGGAAACTGAGGCAGAGAGCGGTGACACCAACATTTTAAAACTTGGGAGACAACTGCGGTATTAGTGCTGTTTAGCTTTCCCAGCCTACCGCAATCACTGATATCACTTGAGAAAACATCTGAATGGATTTTACGTGTTAATCTGATATATTTTAAAGTTTTCCCAAGTCATTGGTTTGCTGCCACTATTTTAAGAAGAGATTCCCAATTTCTTCCCTGTTAGCTTGTGAGAGGCCTACTGTTCCAGCAGTGCAGCTTCTTGCAGCAACCAATGAGCCAGACTAGCAGCATAGGAAAGAGGAGGATAAACCCAGAGGGGAAAGAAGACAAAGGATCTCATTCAGATTAGAATTGGCTAGTCTATTATTTTTCCTCCATTTAAATTACTTTCCCAAAACTGTAACCAAAGAAGGAGGGAACAACTGTTGGCAAAGGAAGTGATTGTTTAATACTTCCTGAAAACCATCCAGAGTATTATTTAACACTTATAATGGGGAGTGCCTATAGGCCAAGATGGTCAATGCCCTGTTATGCTAGGTTCTATACAAATATATAGCAAATAACAGTCTCTGCCCCAAAGAGTTTACAACCCCCCCACCCCACCCCACCCCAAAGCTCCGTAATTAGGGCCCTAGTAAATTCATGGTCCATTTTGGTCAATTTCATAGTCATAGGCTTTTAAAAATAGTAAATGTCATGATTTCAGCTATTTAAATCTGATATTTCACAGTGTTGTAATTGTAGGGGTTAGGGTTAGCTCTGAAGGCAATGCCATACTCTGCCACCCTTACTTCTACACTGCTGCTGGCAGAGTGCTGCCTTCAAAGCTGGGTGCCCAGTCAATAGCCACCACTCTCTGGCCACCCACTTCTCAAGGCCGTGCGGAAGTAAGGTTGGTAATACCACAATCCTCCCTAAAATAACTGTGTGACCCCCCTGCAATTCCCTTTTGTGTCAGCACCCCCAATTTGAGAAACTCTGATTTCGTCTGTATAGTATAGGGTAAAAGCACACAAAAGACCAGTTTCACAAGGGGTGGGGGACCAGATTTCATAGTCCGTGACATGTTTTTCATGGTTCTGAACTCGGTACGGCCCTATTGATAATGTATGTAAGAGACAAGTGAGCCAGACATCATAGCGAAAATAGGATATAGTATGTTGACATCCATCCATGTAATCTAAAAGAGGGAGTGAGAAAAGATTTTGTAGAAAAACCCAGGTGTGTACTTCCACAAAGAATTACTTGGAAATGCTGGACACTTGGTACAACCTGATATATTTCAAAACCAGAATATTTACTCTACCGCTGTCATGTCTAGTGGGGAGAGATTAGCAATCTCAAAGAAGTATAAGGGTTCACTTCCAGAAACTGGAAAGTCCTCTCTAGCATATTACTCTTCCAGATTTGAAAGTCTCTCTTAAATCTGCTGATCATGTTCATCTTTAATTCAAGTCCATGAAGGAAACTTTTATCTCAGCGCTCATTTTGGGGAAGAACAGGTGTGACTGTTGGACAGTATACACAATTTCTCCTTAGTTGCTCAAGGAGGAAGTTCCCTTGAGCACATTCAGCAGACTGACACTATATGATGAGTTAAAGTGTTTACACAACAATCTCAAAGGAAAAGAAAACCAGTATGAAGCCCAATTAAATACTATGTATTCATTTACATTTTTTTCATTCTGTTCCTTTTCCCCCTTCAAATAAGGTGTTTCAAATCTTTGAATTTACCTGTTGGCTAATAATAATTCACATTTCTAAAATCCTAATAATTGAAACCAAGTTTTTTAGGAGTTTAATTTGTTAATCACCCTATTTGGGACCATACCTTTAACTAGTGATTAAATGTACCATCAAATGCTCCTTTCATCATTATGATTAAAATATGTAAACTTCCCTGCAAAAAGTGTTTATTGATAATGTAATTTACCCTGGTAACTTAATTAAGGGAGTTAAGGAATCAGACATGGGTACAGGGGTCAAAGGAATAGATTTATGAGAATAACTTCTAACATTTTAAAATGTCTTATAGCATTGTCTGGAGAAGAATGGGACAACTCTTTGTGCAGTGAGCACTGCCTATGTTGATCGGTGCTGTCTCATTGTTTACTTACATTCCCCATTCTGTCTATATCCATCTGCCTCTAGTTTTATGCTTAGACTATAAGATCTTTGGGGCAGGCACTGTCTTTTTGTTCTGTGTCTGCACAATGCCTAGCTCATTGGGGTCCTGGACCATGACAAGGGCACCTACGTGTTTAGATAATACAAATTAATAATAATAATCAAGGGACTGATGCAAACTAATGAGGCAATAATGGTCTAAGAGTCATGGCCAGGGTTTGACTTTGAATTACACCTGTGGTTTGGAATGGTTAATTACTGCTAGTCATTTTGGAAAGGTAATTTGAGCTACTGTTAGCTGCTTTGAAGGATGTATAGCTCCTTGAGCTCTGAGAATCTTTTGCAATGAAATCAGAATTTAGCCAAATCTCACCTTTACTTGGCTTTGTTACAAATCTGAAGCTCGGCACAAGTTTACAGAAAAGTGTGTGGAAGTTCATGAAATGTAAACCTGGCCACATTTCAAGCTAAATCTAGGCTCAGTTTTGGTTTTCACCCTGGCAAAAATGATAGTTTTGACTGAGTTCTGGGTGGACATTTTAAGGTTCAAAAAGTGAAACTCACTCTGGAAATCTGAATTCACATATGTGGAAACTGGGAGAAGGATTTAAACAGAAGCGTACGAAGTAGAATGGCTGTAACATAGCCATATTTTATACCAGAAAGACGGCAGGGCATCTCAGTAACAATGAAATTAGGATTAGGTTTCCATTTAAGTTCTCTGCCACCTTATTTCCCCTTTTACAGGAGAGCATATGCTGGTTTTCATCCTGAGAAATGATGCATGATGGCTATGGATGTGAGTGAATCCTTCTAGTATTCTTCTATTCTGGGCAGCTCAGCAGCACCATATCCTGTTGTATTCTGCTTTAATCCTCCTACTTGTTTTATTTTTATCTTTAAATTGTAATAGTTTATTTATTTACCAAAATGGCATGAGTGATTGTGTAATACTCTGTATGCTGGACACTGAAGCATTGCAAAGCACTCGTTTGGAGATCTTCAACAAAGGTTAAACTAAGCACAGAGAGAGAGAGAGAGAGAGAGATCAAAACAATAACCTGACCAGCTTAGATTCTAGTTCTCTTCTTTGTCTCTTTATGAGAGACACTAAAACACATCTGCAGACACAGTGGGATTTCACAGGGTGCAGAGGTCATACTGAAGCAATGTATCAACATAAGACTGTTGCCAGGTAGTTCCAGGAAACCGAACCCAGCAAACATGCTAAAACAGACACTTTACTGCCCTATATATATATATATATATATATATATATATATATATATATACACTTTGCACAGTGTTCAATCAGCTAAAGGGTTAATTATCTCTTAGCCTATTGTATGTGGGTTGTTCTATTCCTATTATTTATTTAGCACCACAATTTTGAATTTTGGTCTTTGCCCTGAAGAGCCCACAATTTACAGTATAGTACAGAATATAGTACTAATCCATCTTTGTAAAATCTACAGAAGAAAATTGCTGCATGAGCACTAAGGATTATTATTCTTAATTTTCAAATGCCACCCATTTTTGCTTTATCTCTGTTTTTAAACCGGAGGTCAGAATTTGTTTTATAAAGTGAAATGTGTTTCCCCACACACACTTTAAAAATGGCTGAAAGGATTTGGCTTAAATTTACGTTTTGAATATGTGAAAATAGGACAGAGTGATGGAAACTGTTTTTAGTCTTAACTATAACAGAATATGCTACAATTGTCTGGGTATGTAGAAAGAAGGACAGGAGACATTTGATATGGGTTTAATCAGGCCGCAACTTTATTATTAGATGTCTGGGACTACTTGGCAGATAACAGTGTACAGTGCAGGTAACCCCATGTTTATTCTATAGTTAACCAGGGGCTTTTACCAGCTCCCCCTCTTTTTCCATCCACGTTCCTCTGGGAAATTCATTTCTGGGACCGTACCATACCTGGGGTGAGGGGCTTCCATTAGTTCCCCCTCTTTTTCCTTCCTTGTCTCTCCAGCAAATCCATTGCTGGGACCTTACCATCCACCCCCCACCTTGTAGGAGGGTTAAGGTGGGCGATAAGAATGGGAGATTGGCTCCTGCCATACCAATCATAGGTGTCCCCAACCGCCCCCCATTCGTTCCTTTAATGAACACCTCTTCTTATGTCCTTCTCAAAGCCATTTTTCCGGTCACTGTATACCTTTCCTATGACCTGCACTGGACATCAGCCACAAGGAGTCACCAGCAATTAGCTTGTCTGCCTCCTCCCCATACCCAGGCAGGTTCCCAAACATCTCCTAATGCCATCTTTTATATCAGTTAAAAACATGACAGCACCTAAATCAGACAGGTGAACCCCATGCTCCGAAACAACTCTGCTGCTCCATATACTATGCCAGGATGTAAAATTACTATCCCTCCTATGCTCCCAAGGAATTTGGCCACCTCCCTGTTCACATACCTCCTTAACTTTTCCACCCTGAGGAGGCTCATGGCACCCCACCAGATCCTGCGCTGAAGCATGTCTGACCAAATCAGGTCACTTAACTGGGAGGAATGGTAGATATGATGGAGGGTACGGATAGGATAAAGAAAAATTAGAGGATTGGGCCTAGACAAATTAGAGGATTGGGCCAAAATAAATTTGGTGAGGTTCAACAAGGACAAGTGCAGAGTCCTGCACTTAAGATGGAAGAATCCCATGCACTGTTACAGACTAGGAACTGAGCAGCTAGGCAGCAGTTCTGCAGAAAAGGATCTAGGGGTGACAGTGTACAAGAAGTGGATATGAATCGATAGTGTGCCCTTGTTGCCAAGAAGTCTAACAGCATTTAGGGCTGTATAAGTAGAAGCATTTCCAGCAGATCGAGGGATGTGATCATTCCCCTTTATTCAGCATTACAGTACAAGAAGGATGTGGAAAAAATGGAAAGAGTCCAGCAGAGGGCAACAAAAATGATTAGGCGGTTGGAGCACATGATTTATGAGGAGAGGCTGAGGGAATTGGGATTATTTAGTTTGCAGAAGAGATGAATGAGGGGGGATTTGATAGCTGCTTTCAACTACCTGAAAGGGGGTTCCAAAGAGGATAAATCTAGACTGTTCTCAGTGGTACCAGACGACAGAACGAGGAGTAATGGTCTCAAATTGAAGTGGGGTTGGATATTAGAAAAAACTTTTTCATTAGAAGGGTGGTGAAGCACTGGAATGGGTTACCTAGGGAGGTGGTGGAATCTCCTTCCTTAGAGGTTTTTAAGGTCAGGCTTGGCAAAGCCCTGTCTGGGATGATTTAGTTGGTGTTGGTCCTGCTTTGAGCAGGGATTTGGAATAGATGATCTCCTGAGGTCCCTTCCAACCCTGATACTCTATGATTCTAGTTCCGAGCATTAGTTCCACCCCTTTAAGCATTCCAAAATTGTTTTCCCCAAGATGCACCACAATTATATATGGGGGCTGATGACGGGCCTGCACAATATATAGCATCGATATTAGTTGATCCTATAATGTGCCCCTTCTTGCATGTCAGTTAAGTATTGCCTTATCACCAAAGCCCCTTTGTGAACACTTGGGCAAACTAGACACATGCCTATGGGCCCAAAAGATAGTACTATGCCCGCAGATCCACAGTCTGTGTAAAAAGGAAGGCTCCCGGCACTGTGATGCTTTTCAAAACCTGCATTCCCAGTGGATGAGTCAGTGACCACTCTGCCCCTTTTGCAGCAGTTTTCATCTCTCCCCACCCCACAGCCATAAAGCACTGTTCCCTTCACTGGGCCAGACCAGCCAAAAAAAAACAAACCCTTCTTAAAGCTTCAGGGTGGTCATTAGTGCCTTAGTAAAATAATTATTTTCTCTATAGCATTGATAAATGTAATTTCATTCATGTGATAAGATTTACCAACCTGTTCAGCACATGACCATAACTTTCAAAACCAGGTGACTCAAGTTAGGCTCCTAAGTCTTTATTCAGACTCCAAAAAAATAGGTGACAATATTTTCAGAAGTGCTGAACACTTAAATACAACCTTTGGGGTATGCTAAAGATTGAGTACAAATCAGATCATTTATTTAGGTATTTGAAAGGATTTAGGAGCCTAGTTTTAGGCCCCTACTTCTGAAAGTCTTGTTCTGTAATTTCATAAATCAATTTCACTAATTCAAAAAGAAATGGCTCAGGGTAGTATTACCCAGCAAAAGATCACATGGGAAAAATCTCACTATAGGGGATAAATTAATCTATGTCACCACAGTGTGCCACATATACCAATGCCAAATGCCAACAATATGACAGCCATGAATGATGCACAATAGAAATGAAAAATAAAGTGTAGAAAATTGCAGGGAAAAGATTTCTTGAAACATGGGTTTGCAATGAACCTGGACTGTTATAGGCTTTTTAAGGTTATTTTTGATATTTGATAATAAATTCACCCTTAAACTAAGATGCATCTGTTCAGTGGATTTCACATCAAGAATTATATAAATATAGTTCCCTGATTTTTATCATTAATTTTTTATTATTTATGGTATGGAAGCATTGTTCTGGATGTCTTAATCAAGACTCAGGCCCCTTTGTGCTAATCAGTATAGAAATGGGTAAGAAGGCACATACCTGCCCCAAAGAGATTACAATCTAAAAGACAAAAAATAAGTCAACTGTGGGGATGTTGGCAGAGTGAAGGCAGTGTTCAATAAAGCAAACATTGAATGGATTAAGAACTGGGTGACAGATTTCAAAAAGTAGCTATCAGTGTGGACTCAATATCAAATCAGTCACTTAATGAGGTTCTGAAGGGGTCAGTACTAGTCCTGATGCTATTCAATGTTTTTATGGATGCTCTGGAAGCAAATATAAAATCATCACTGATAAAATTTGCAGATGATGACCCTATTTGACAGTATAATAAATAATGACAGGGCAAACTGGATTGCCTGGTAAACTGAGTCCAGCAAAGAACATGTGTTTTAATACAGCCAAATACAAAGTTTACATATAGAAACAAGTCTGCAGACCATATCTACAGCAGGGAGTACTGTATCCTAGAAAGCAGTGACTCTGAAAAAAATGTTAAGGTCATAGAGGACAAACAGCTCAACCTGAGATCCTAGTGTGATCCTGTGGCAAAAAAGACTAGTGCAATTGATGGGTGTATAAAGAGAGAAATAGTTAGGAGCAGGGAGGTGATTTTACTTCTGTACATGGTATTGCTAATACTAGAATACTGGTGTCAAGATTTTTAAAAGGGTGTTTAAAAATGGAGAAGTGCAGAAACAAGCCACAAAACATGATTTGAAGGCTGGAGAAAATACCTGACAGTGAATAATTTAAAGAGCTCTTTCTGTTTAGCTTATGATAAAGAAGATTGAGAGGTGACTTGACTACTGTGTATAAGTAACTTCATATGGAGTACTAAAAGGCTCTTTAATCTAGCATAGCAAGAACCAATGACTGAAAGTTAAAGCTTGACAAATTCAAATTAGAAGTAAGGCACATTTTTTAACCATTGGAACTACCAAGGGATGCTACCAATGGAAGTAGTGGACTTCTCATCTCTGGATGTCTTCAGATCAAGACTGGATGCTTTTCTGGAAGGTAAGCTTTAGTGAAATGCAGGTTATGCTTTTGACAAACACAAGTTATTGGGCTCAATACAGGGGTAAATGGGTGAAATGTAGTGGCCTGCGATATACGGGAGGTTAGACTAGACAATCTACAGCAGCTCGGCAGAACAAAACTAAATGGTTAAGGGCCATGAAGATAAAGAAAAAGCAATGTTTCTGGTGGTGGTGAATGGAAATGCTGTGGAGGGATTCAAAGTGGGGGTTAGCATATGCTGGGATCCCCCCAAGACCCTCTTCTACTCAGTTCCCAAAAAAGCAGTTCAACTCTGAAATTTGGCACTCAGGTACCTTTATTTGGCATAGAGCAACAGTCCTCTCCAGCTGGCTAGGCTGAAATGCAGCGGGTGGATGACGGGTACATCACAAACCCAAAGACTAGAGATGTTATCTAGGAAAATGTGGAAATAGTCAGACATGGCCTGGCTGTGTGGATCTAGAGAGAAGGCAGAGTCAAAGATGATACTCAGATTACAAGCCTAAATAATTTCTAATTGTCTCTCCCAGCAAATTTAGATTGAACAAATGACATTGGCAAGACCATGGGAAAAACAGATGTTCTAAATACCAGTCACAATGAACTAATGACCATTTGACTGCTGTTTAGTGTTCCCCAATGAAGCTACCATCCAATATGTGAGCGATGAGCCAGAAATAGGTTTCTACATGGATCTCTTGAACAATCTGCACTCAATTTAAAAATTGAGGATAGAGATAAAGTATTACCTCTCTTGTAAGTTGATCAATAATAAGTGCACCTCTGGGAAACAGATGCCACTATTTCTCATTTAAGCCTTTTCACTATTGGAAGTTGAGAAAGTTCACAGGCCACGTTGTGAGGAACTTGTACATACAGTAAATAAAAAAGTTAAAAATATCTTATATTTGACCTCATCCAAGTGAAATCTTATCTCTCTGCTTCAAAGTCACAACACTACAAAACATATACATGGCATCTGGTAAGAAGATAGGATTACTATTGGGAATTATAGGTTGAAAAAAATCCTGTAATGAAGAGGATGGCAAATGAACTTTACTGAGACAGCAAGAGGGTAAATGTGGTAGGTTTTAGCAAAAAAAACCAACTTCAATTTATTTCAAACCTGTAAATATATTGTCTAAATCCATGCTTATTATTTCAGGTATTTATAAAAAAAACAGCATGTAACCTTGATGTAAACAAAGGGCCAGAGCCTCAGTTGATGGAATTCAGCATCTGCCAATAGAGCTAAATTGTTTTACACCAGCCAAAATTCTGGCTCAATGTTTCAACTCTCCACAGATGACCATATGTAATGATTAGGGCCCTACCAAATTCACAGTCCATTTTGGTCAATTTCCTGCTCATAGGTTTTAAAAAATCATAAATTTCATGATTTCAGCTATTTAAATCTGAAATTTCACAGTGTTGTAATTGTAGAGGTCCTAATCCAAAAAGGACTTGTGGGTGGAGTCACAAGGTTATTGTAAGGGAAGTGGGGGTTGCAGTACTACTTACCCTGTGCTGCTGGTGGTGGTAGCACTGCCTTCACAGCTGGGCAACTGGAGAATGGCAGCTGCTGGCTGGGATCCCAGCTCTGAAGGCACAACCACCGCTCGCAGAAGCGTTGAAGTAAGGATGGCATGGTATGGTATTGCCACCCTTACTTCTGCACTGCTGTTGGCAGGGTGCTTCTTTCAGAGCTGGGCACCCGACCAACAACTGCTACTCTCCAGCCGCCAAGCTCTGAAGGCAGTGCAAAAGTAAGGATGGCAGTACCACAATCCCCCTAAAATAATCTTGTGACCCCCCCTGAAACTCCCTTTTGGGTCAGGACCTCCAATTTGAGAAAAGCTGATCTCCCCCGTGAAGTCTGTATAGTAGAGGTTAAAAGTACACAAAAGACCATATTTCATGCTCCATGACGCATTTTTCATGGCCATGGACTTGGTAAGGCCCTAGTAATGTCTCTGGTTGAATCATCTGCGGGGATTGGACCTGGGACCTCTGGAGTGTTGTTAAGTGGAAAACTTGAACTGATGACCTTGGCAGTGTCAGCCCCACAAAGTTAAAAGAAAACCCATATAAGGTTTGTGATTTGGATTGAATTTATGAGTTTGGATTAGGTTAGTGGGTTTTGGCTTTGAGCAAGACTTTTTTGGGATGGGGAATGGGTGTTCAACAAGCTGGCCGATGAATAACAACAGAGCCTGTGCAGTCTGCCATTCCTCACATACATTTTGTGGGTTGTACTTAATTAGATGTTTGTCTTTTCCACAATGAAAAGCAGTCATATTCCCAGGTTCCCATGTGCTTTCTAAGTGGGGAAGGAACATGTGCAAAGGTGAATGGGGGTTACTAGATCCTGTGAAAGTGGATAAGTCTGTAGGTGGGGGCTGGAGTCAAGTGTTCAATTTATTCTGACAGGGACCACAGGCTGTAACTACAGAGCATATGCTGAGCCTTTTCTACTGCTGTAAGCACCTGGAATAAGTATTAGATAATGAATCCATTTAATAGTTCATAATTATATATTACATTTAATTGTACAGGCATTTTAATCCTTTTACAAGTACTGCACATTTCTCTAAGAGGTGGTCATTAAAAAGAATATCATTATATCAACCTCTACATTTAGTTTGGGGCAGAAACAGCAAACTATATTTTGAACACGTTTATTCTTTTATCAATTTAAGTAATTTCCTTTCTAATCCAAAATGGCCAAGTTCAATTTAAATCATTGCATGAATTGTTGGTTAGATGAGTTTATTTGAATCAGCAAGCATTTGGCCATGGCAAATGAGCCTCTGGCAAACAAGAACATTAGTACCAGGGGACACCTTCAAAAAACTGCAGTTTGCATTTGTGCCGCTGTGTAAAGTTTTCCTGTTGAAGGTTTCCCTGAGTCTCTTTCTGTGTAGTGGTGACATGATCATTCTACTAGACTGAACACCAGCCCCTCTGTTGCTCACTGTAAATGTAGAACTATATATATAGGTGGTGCTTAACAGGGCTGCAATTAAGATTTAGAGCACCCTGGATAAATTTAAAAAAACAATCTACATTCTAACTTTTTCACTAGTATTTCTCCTTTTTACATGTTCTTCCTCCATCTTTTGTCCCATCACTCCCTTGTTCACTAGAGTGTTTTCTTTTCTAACTTGTATAATCTTTTTCCAGTGTAGTGTAACAAATGTTCTAAGTTTCAAGGAGGCAGGGAAATGAAAAACCCTAGCCTTGCCTCCTTAGCCTTTTTCTTTCCAGGTTTTATTCTTAGCTGGAGCAGTACAAAGCTGCTACAACCAAGAATATGAATCATAGTTGTTCTTGTCATTAACATAGTGCCCATGTGTAGATTTATCTGCAGACTTTCAGTAAGATAAACTGTTGGCATGTAAAAATTTCCTGGAAGAAATTCGAGTCCAGCTGCTTTTGTTTACAAATCTATCAATGGTTAACACCATCAAATGTATTTTGCCAGTATCTGAATTATAATTACAACATGTCTAATTGTGAATTAATTATAAAAGAGGAAGACAAGACTAAATAATAAATATTTCCCTGTTTTTGGAATCATGCCAGCTTTGCTTACGTTCATTTTAGAAATGTGAGGACTTACTCTTGTAAGCCTTGGCTCTTCACTATTTTTTTTTAAAAAATGTATTTGTACAGTTGTTTGTACTTATTTGTATTCTGTCCGAATAATTATTTTATTCTATTTATTTTCTCGTCAGAGGTTCTTCTGCTTATTCCCTGTTTTTCTTCTTGACATCACTTCATTATTCTAAGGCTTTAATTAAGATTTGGTTTTGATATGCCAGTCACAGTAACATGCAAACTGACCTGTATATTGAGTATCTGCAGCTTTAAAATTTTGCAAATCATGGGATCAAAGAAGCTCTGGATTTTCATTTGTGTTTGGCAACAAATAAGCTGCTATATTTGCTACCATTTTGACCAACCACACAGAAAATTGCTATGAATTTCTGAAAAATTCTGATGTTTGTGTAACAATTTGTTGCTACTTAAAAGATGGAGCCATGGAGACAAACTCTTTATTGACTTTTATAACAGTCAGGTACAGCTGTACATGGGGCTCTATGTAAGTGAAGCATCCATACAAGGAGCACATAAATTGTACATAGTGACAAGGGATGCCACAATTTAGCTGTTATCTTGCTTTTGACAGCAGCACAATAAAAACCAGGAAGAGAGGGATTTTGTAGTAACACTACAAGCTTCTTGCCTCATTTTTTTTCAATTAAAACAAATTTGAAAAAGCAACATTAACATTACAGGAGAAAATTGCCTTGGTAACAAATGAGTAGATAAAAAATTGCCAGTTGTATCAACAGAGCATCCCCCCCTTCCCACTTCCAAAATAGGGGTTGTTCTACTACATGAATGAACACAAAAGAGGCTGATTTCTTACTAATATGCACATAACTAGGATTAATGAGGGTTAAGAGTTAAGCTCAGGAATAGAATGAAACCTTAAGAGAAGAGATTAGAAGTGATCTGATCTTGACTTTCCCTCAGTTTCAAGGGGAAGTGCTTTCCCAGAGAAAAGTGACTATTTATTTTTAGGATGCTGATCATGCCCAACAGATGAAGGGAGAAAAATTGATTCATCAGCCTCCCAAACAGCAAGGTACTTATGCATGTGCTTAATTTTAAGCACTTAAAGTCAGTGGAAATACTTACATGCTTAAAGTTAGGTATGTACCTTGCTGGATCAGGGCTTCGGCTCTGATAAGTAGCCCATAGAGGCTTTCTGAATATCAAAAACTGTGGAGGGCCATCCCATCCCTACCTCCCATTCATTAGGTCCATCTTCATGCAGATGTAGGTGATCTGCCTTTCCCAGTCTTGCATAACATTCTATCACTCCTGGGTATTAAACTTAACTTGAGAAAGTGACAATCTATATCCCATCCACCACTGATCACAAAGGCCAAATCCTCTACAGTTATGCAATGTACATGCAGTGTTATTGCACACATTTCAACACAATAATAATATTCAGCAGATTATGAGTTTTCAAATGATGCCTCACAGGGCATACGTTGTACAAAATATATAACCGTATAAAAGTGGTCAGCATGGAGTACAGAATGTCACATATAGGCCTAAGCTGAACCTGGGAGAACTGTGGTTTTAAACAGAATATGGATGTTAGCATGAGTGATAGGCCCAAAACAAGTGACCACAAAGAATGAGATCATGAGAAAGAAGAGTAGATTGTGTTAAACTTGTAGTGACCCTTAAAATATGAGCATTATCTTGTTTAAGATTTGGGTTGCGGTAATAGAAGTAAAGAAAACATGTTTCCTTGGGCACCAAGTGTGGCAAATACTTAATTATATAAGCCTGTTTCAAAAGAAATGTTTAATTTAGTAGTTAGGAAGAAATATATCAAATGGAATGAAAAGAAACCTTGAAAAGAAGGTTCCAGTCATTAATCTTGTCTTGACCAGGCCAGAGTCTAGGTTTCAGTCTCAATTGCCTCAAGCTAAGGTCCTACAAATGTTCCCTATACAGGATTCACAGAATCTAGTTATGGAGCAGAGGGAGACACACTTTTTGGACAGTTACTAAGTCACAGAACTATGTGACTATTATATTTGTGCATTGCATGAAACCCTTTCTTAAGGTCATCTCCAACAACATCACTCTCCCTTCTTGACTATACTTTATTCATGGGAAGTACAATTTTGTTATGCCTTTAGGAAGAGCTGTCCACTATCACGTAACCAATATTTTTGCTGATGTTTGCCAGATGAGCTCAAGCCAGATTTCATTATGTATGTGTATTGTACAGGACTAGGGTAATATCCTTTTAAAAAGTTGGTGAGCCCTCTAGCAGTGCTCATTATGTACTAAGTTTTAGAAGCTACCTGGAACCAGACAGAGCAGCCATGTCTATACAGGTAGGCCTGGCATGTTTGTACAGTATATTTGGTAGACTTGGTTATTTGGCACCCAGCTTTGCCCATGTGGTTTCTTCATGTTATCTTTGTTGTGTAAAGAACAAAATATGAGGATGAGGGGAAAACACCATCTGTTATTTTTTATTTCAGTTCCTTTACATACTTCCAGAAAAATACATAGAGAGATGGTTGAAACACCATTTTTTTTGTAATTTCACCCATTTCTACCTATATACTACTGCTGTTTCTCATCTAGCTAGGTGCTAAGGCTGTTTGGAAAGTCTAGGGCATTTGCACCATGAAATGGAAAGGTTACAGGTAATCTTGCAATTCATAGGCTTTGTTTGTTTTTACTTTGGCTTCTCATGTCTTGTCTTTGTTGTTCTTTTAGTTTTACAGCTGCAGCAGCACTTGGGGGGCCACTGGAGTGCCTTCAAGGAGAGAATCATACTATACATTATCTGCAGCCCCAGATTAAAATTTTTTGAGACCCCATGCACTATGGGCAATGCTCCCCCCACACTTTTCTACATATCCAACCCCCCAACATAGACCTACCAACTGTCCCTCCTATTTCATCCCATACATACTCTATCCCATCAAATAGACCTCCACATGCCCCTTCCACCTACATATACCTCAATAACCTTCCACCATCTCCCACTTATCCTGACAGCACCTATACACATCTCAGCAACCCCAACATACATCCTGCTCATCTCAGCTCCACAGGGCAAAGCCCACAACATCCCTGCCCTCAATCCTCATTTGCCCAACCCCTTACCCCACAGCCCTACAACATTCCCCACAGCCCACCAACAACTCATCCCAGTCCCTCATCTGCCATCCCTGGGACCTTACTGGCTATTCACTTGTGCCCACCGTCTCTGCCTAATCAGTAGCTCCTCCTGGACCCTTCTTCCCATCCCCACTGTCTTCCATTGCCTACCCTGCATGCACATAACTCTGTGCTGCTTGGGTCTGGGCTGGCTGCCCCTCCATAATGATGGAGGGGCGGCCAGGCCAAACCCGAGTAGGTGGTGTTGCGACCTGGCACATAGGATCTCAGATCCACTGAGGTTTGGCCTGGCCACTCCTCCATCATGACAGAGGAATGGATGGGCTAAATTTGATTGAGTAACATTGAGTTCTGGAGGATGGGTTCACTGTATTACCCAGGGTTTTTTTCTTTTTCCTGTTGATCAGGGTCCCTCTCCTCCCCGATATGGGGGCCCTGTGCAAAGGCACCAAGTGCACATTAGTTAATTTGGGCCTGATCATCTTGGATCTGTGATGGAGTACTGTATGCAAATGTTCTACTTCAGATATGATACTTTATATACTATATGTATACTTTATATACTATACGCACTCTTGTATCCAAGAGAACTATCAATATAAGGCTTCGTCTGTAAAGTATGGACACTGGACATTATAGCCCAGTGCATGAAATAGAGTAGATTAGATCCACCTCTAGAGGCACAGGTAACATGGGGGTTCAAGGGCCCTTGAAAATATGTATCCATGCCTCTATGTAATGATGTAACGGTGATAATGGTGTTGCTCTAATTCCTAGGGATTCTGACACTGTTCCATTAACTTAAATATGATAATTCCTGGTTTACACTGTGAGCCAAGAATCGGGACCTATTTATCTACTTCTGAGTTTATAGACCTTTTATTTCATTGCTGTTTCTTTGGTCTGAAGTTACCAAGAGAGTTAGGGTATTAACAGTAACACTTAGGCTATGTATACACTAGACACCTTACAGCGGCACAGCTGTATCAGTGCAGCTGGGCCGCAGTAAGATCTCTCAGGTAGCCGCTCTATGCCGTCGGGAGAGAGATCTCCTGTTGACATAATTAAACCACCTCCACTAGCAGCGGTAGCTGTGTCAGCAGGAGAAGCTCTCCCACTTTGCTCAATAGCACTGTGCATTCTACTATTTATGCTGGAGAAATTTATGTCACTCATGGGGTGTGTTTTTTTCACACCCTGGAGTGAAATAAGTTTTGCCGACCTAAGTGGTAGTGTAGACATGGCCTTAGAGATTAACTCTGTTCAGGTACTTTATTGATTATATCTATCATTCATAAAGTCACTCAAAAATATTTAGCCATATGATTCATTCATTTTGCACATAATCAGTCTATGAATTTTTCGATTAAACATGATGAGCTGATAATATAAATGATAAATTCAGTCAGTAGAGTATTTTTGATGCATTTTATCTTTTTCCAGTACATTATCAAAAATGAAACTTTGTCCATAACATTTAGAATATCTGCTGTAAATCCTTGGCCATCTTATATCTTATATACAGCAGGAGTTTGCCTGGGAGTTCGCCTGGAGTGAGCCCAGTGAGGCTTACATCTTGCCAACGTCTCTGAGGAAGCTCATAGTAGGTAGGTGATATGGAAGGGGGGGGTTCAGCTGTTGTGACCTGCACTGGATGTGCCATGTTTGTCTTTCTTCCACAGGACAGAAGCGACTTTGTCTGTACAAAGTGCAAGCTGGTCTCCATATTGGAAGAGAAGATTGAAGGTCTGGAGCAACAGGTAACGACCCTGCGTTGTATACAAGAGACTGAGGATTTTCTGGACCAAACTCAGGATAGGCTTCTAGGGGCACAAAGCTCCAAAGATATAGAGCAGGTTGCACAGAGGGGCCAAGAGGCCAGTGAAGAAGCTTGGCAACATGTGACCTCCAGAAGAGGTAAGCGGAATGTCCGGGTTCCAGTAACACAGACACAGGTAACTAACCGCTTTCATGTTCTCTCCACAGGTACCATTGCGGAGAGTGGACCAGATGATATGTCTGGGGGGAGAAAGCAGAAAGGAGATTCCGCTGGTTGGGAGGCATGAGATGCGATGTCCTGAGGTTGGGGGTTCCACGACCACCACTCCCAAGAGGAGAAGGCGGGTGGTGGTGGTCGGGGACTCTCTCCTCCGGGGGACTGAGTCATCTATCTGCCGCCCTGACCGGGAAAACCGAGAAATCTGCTGCTTGCCAGGAGCTAAGATTCGTGATGTGACGGAGAGACTGCCGAGACTCATCAAGCCCTCGGATCGCTACCCCTTCCTGCTTCTCCACGTGGGCACCAATGATACTGCCAAGAATGACCTTGAGCGGATCACTGCGGACTACGTGGCTCTGGGAAGAAGGATAAAGGAGTTGGAGGCGCAAGTGGTGTTCTCGTCCATCCTCCCCGTGGAAGGAAAAGGCCTGGGTAGGGACCGTCGAATCGTGGAGGTCAACGAATGGCTACGCAGGTGGTGTCGGAGAGAAGGCTTTGGATTCTTTGACCATGGGATGGTGTTCCATGAAGGAGGAGTGCTGGGCAGAGACGGGCTCCATCTTACGAAGAGAGGGAAGAACATCTTTGCCAGCAGGCTGGCTAACCTAGTGAGGAGGGCTTTAAACTAGGTTCACCGGGGGAAGGAGACCAAAGCCCTGAGGTAAGTGGGAAAGCGGGATACCGGGAGGAAGCACAGGCAGGAATGTCTGTGAGGGGAGGGCTCCTGCCTCATACTGGGAATGAGGGGCGATCAACAGGTTATCTCAAGTGCTTATATACAAATGCACAAAGCCTTGGAAACAAGCAGGGAGAACTGGAGGTCCTGCTGATGTCAAGGGATTATGACGTGATTGGAATAACAAAGACTTGGTGGGATAACTCACATGACTGGAGTACAGTCATGGATGGTTATAAACTGTTCAGGAAGGACAGGCAGGGCAGAAAAGGTGTGGGAGTAGCACTGTATGTAAGGGAGCAGTATGACTGCTCAGAGCTCCGGTACGAAACTGTGGAAAAACCTGAGTGTCTCTGGATTAAGTTTAGAAGTGTGTGCAACAAGAGTGATGTCATGGTGGGAGTCTGCTATAGACCACCAGACCAGGGGGATGAGGTGGATGAGGCTTTCTTCCGGCAACTCACGGAAGCTACTAGATCGCATGCCCTGATTCTCATGGGTGACTTTAATTTTCCTGATATCTGCTGGGAGAGCAATACAGCGGTGCATAGACAATCCAGGAAGTTTTTGGAAAGCGTAGGGGACAATTTCCTGGTGCAAGTGCTAGGGGAGCCAACTAGGGGGAGCGCTTTTCTTGACCTGCTGCTCACAAACCGGGTAGAATTAGTGGGGGAAGCAAAAGTGGATGGGAATCTGGGAGGCAGTGACCATGAGTTGGTTGAGTTCAGGATCCTGACGCAGGGAAGAAAGGTAAGCAGCAGGATACGGACCCTGGACTTCAGGAAAGCAGACTTTGACTCCCTCAGGGAACAGATGGCCAGGATCCCCTGGGGCACTAACATGAAAGGGAAGGGAGTCCAGGAGAGCTGGCTGTGTTTCAAGGAATCCCTGTTGAGGTTACAGGGACAAACCATCCCGATGAGTCGAAAGAATAGTAAATATGGCAGGCGACCAGCTTGGCTTAATGGTGAAATCCTAGCGGATCTTAAACATAAAAAAGAAGCTTACAAGAAGTGGAAGGTTGGACATATGACCAGGGAAGAGTATAAAAATATTGCTCGGGCATGTAGGAAAGATATCAGGAGGGCCAAATCGCACCTGGAGCTGCAGCTAGCAAGAGATGTCAAGAGTAACAAGAAGGGTTTCTTCAGGTATGTTGGCAACAAGAAGAAAGCCAAGGAAAGTGTGGGCCCCTTACTGAATGAGGGAGGCAAGCTAGTGACAGAGGATGTGGAAAAAGCTAATGTACTCAATGCTTTTTTTGCCTCTGTTTTCACTAACAAGGTCAGCTCCCAGACTGCTGTGCTGGGCATCACAAAATGGGGAAGAGATGGCCAGCCCTCTGTAGAGATAGAGGTGGTTAGGGACTATTTAGAAAAGCTGGACGTGCACAAGTCCATGGGGCCGGACGAATTGCATCCGAGAGTGCTGAAGGAATTGGTGGCTGTGATTGCAGAGCCCTTGGCCATTATCTTTGAAAACTCGTGGCGAACGGGGGAAGTCCCGGATGACTGGAAAAAGGCTAATGTAGTGCCCATCTTTAAAAAAGGGAAGAAGGAGGATCCTGGGAACTACAGGCCGGTCAGCCTCACCTCAGTCCCTGGAAAAATCATGGAGCAGGTCCTCAAAGAATCAATCCTGAAGCACTTAGAGGAGAGGAAAGTGATCAGGAACAGTCAGCATGGATTCACCAAGGGAAGGTCATGCCTGACTAATCTAATCGCCTTTTATGATGAGATTACTGGTTATGTGGATGAAGGGAAAGCAGTGGATGTATTGTTTCTTGACTTTAGCAAAGCTTTTGACACGGTCTCCCACAGCATTCTTGTCAGCAAGTTAAGGAAGTATGGGCCGGATGAATGCACTATAAGGTGGGTAGAAAGCTGGCTAGATTGTCGGGCTCAACGGGTAGTGATCAATGGCTCCATGTCTAGTTGGCAGCCGGTGTCAAGTGGAGTGCCCCAGGGGTCGGTCCTGGGGCCCGTTTTGTTCAATATCTTCATAAATGATCTGGAGGATGGTGTGGATTGCACTCTCAGCAAATTTGCGGATGATACTAAACTGGGAGGAGTGGTAGATACGCTGGAGGGGAGGGATAGGATACAGAAGGACCTAGACAAATTGGAGGATTGGGCCAAAAGAAATCTAATGAGGTTCAATAAGGATAAGTGCAGGGTCCTGCACTTAGGATGGAAGAATCCAATGCACCGCTACAGACTAGGGACCGAATGGCTCGGCAGCAGTTCTGCGGAAAAGGACCTAGGGGTGACAGTGGACGAGAAGCTGGATATGAGTCAGCAGTGTGCCCTTGTTGCCAAGAAGGCCAATGGCATTTTGGGATGTATAAGTAGGGGCATAGCGAGCAGATCGAGGGACGTGATCGTTCCCCTCTATTCGACACTGGTGAGGCCTCATCTGGAGTACTGTGTCCAGTTTTGGGCCCCACACTACAAGAAGGATGTGGATAAATTGGAAAGAGTACAGCGAAGGGCAACAAAAATGATTAGGGGTCTAGAGCACATGACTTATGAGGAGAGGCTGAGGGAGCTGGGATTGTTTAGTCTGCAGAAGAGAAGAATGAGGGGGGATTTGATAGCTGCTTTCAACTACCTGAAAGGGGGTTTCAAAGAGGATGGCTCTAGACTGTTCTCAATGGTAGCAGATGACAGAACGAGGAGTAATGGTCTCAAGTTGCAATGGGGGAGGTTTAGATTGGATATTAGGAAAAACTTTTTCACTAAGAGGGTGGTGAAACACTGGAATGCGTTACCTAGGGAGGTGGTAGAATCTCCTTCCTTAGAGGTTTTTAAGGTCAGGCTTGACAATGCCCTGGCTAGGATGATTTAACTGGGACTTGGTCCTGCTTTGAGCGGGGGTTGGACTAGATGACCTTCTGGGGTCCCTTCCAACCCTGATATTCTATGATTCTATGATTCTATGATATCAATGCTCATTTCTATTCATAGAGTAATGGGGCAATGCTTACACTGTGGAAAGTAATCTGTTACTCTGTATTTGTAAAACAGTCATTTAATGTCACATTTATAATAGGAAGTAAATAATATGGTTTGATGTGAATTAACACTTCTGGCGATTGTTAAAATAATTGAATGTGGTGGAGAGTTAAAAAGGAATATGTTTGTGGAGAAGTCGTAGGATGGCTGCACTTTGACTCATTGGCATGTTGCTACTTCCTGGTTCGCATGTTGCTAGCATGATGACTTCTTCAAGCTCATGACTTTGCAAGCTTATGTATTAACTAGGGCAGGAAATTCTCTCACATGTTTTCTGTAAACTCCTTAGCACACTTGTGGGTGCTCCATCATAAATAAGAATCATAATGTGAACTCTGTTCCTCCAAATTCATGATTCTACCCTGAAAAGTGACTCTAAAAATGCACCATCGGACAATTCTTGTTCATTGTACCTCTGTGATGTTCCCATCAAATTTGTTCAGTTGATAAGTAAAAAGAAGGTTATGTCTAGCAGTAAACTTTGCAAAGTCAACCTGGGATCTGAAAGTCAAGTTGGGTTCTTTCTAGAGCACTGTATTAAAGATTCTAAAATTAGAATTTACTTAATGTTGTTGCTGTTACATGATATGGAAAAGACTCCAGCTCACTCTCATGTATTGGCTCTGCAGTGGTACTATGAGTAAAAAGTAATAAAAACATATTTGGTATGACTATGAACACGCCCACCCACGGAGAGGGAGAGGGAGAGAGAGAGAGAGAGAGCAAGAGCAAGCAGATCTGCTGGGGGCAAATGCTATGTTGACACAGTCACTTTTATTACCATGGTTATACTTTAAAGGAATGGTTTTCCTGAACTGTTGCAATGACTTCCAATGTGAATGTTAATGCATGCATTTAGCAGTTTTTCCTTTACACATGTGTAGTGTTAAAGATAATATGCAAAACTATATTTCCCTGACATTTCAATTTTACAGACAGGACACATTTAGTAAACCCTATCTCCTCTTCCCTTCCACCCACAAACATTTCCCTCTTAACTCTTTATATATCAGGAGTGAAATCCTGCCACACTGAAGTCAGTGGCAAAACTCTCTGATACTTCATTGGAACCAGAACTTAAATTCTGGCTCAATATCAATATCAACACATCTCTACTACAGCAGGCTACAGTTCCCCACTCAGCCAGTCTCTTGGTTTGAGGTCGCAAGTCCTCAAACTTGGGAACAAAAGGTGGGCACTTAAATACATATTCAAGTTTCTGTATAGTTTTCCTGATTTTTCACATCATCCACTACTCCTATTGGCGCCAACATCTCAGACAATCGTTATATTAGGCATTCAGCTTTAATTATCCAAGTGTGAAAATTCACCTTTGGATGGCTCTGGTAGATTTTGGGATGAGCTCTACACAAATGAAAGAATCGTAATCTAATCGTAAAGGTAGTAGCAATTCAATCAGCGTCATTCAAAATGTGTATCCACCCTTCCGCTGCCTTCAAAACAAAGAAAATACCAAAGAAAAAGGACAAACAATTCAATGGAAAAGAAAGTGATCATTTACCACTCAGTCCATTTTGGGCAGCATATTTCCCTTTAGGTTTTCTTCTATAGCCCCAGCCCTCTGTCTTGTGAGTATGAACCTTAATCTGTGGGAACACTGCTAATTGTAGTGAGTGGGTACCAAGAATGAATAACAGTCTGTAATAAGAAGTAATTTGCCTTTTGACATTTATCTTTTCCACCTATTACGATACATGCACATCTCTTTATTGCCAAATACAGAGCAGTTCTGATGGTTAATTTTCACACATTTTCAATTTTCCCCACTCTTTTTTACAAACCAGACTAAAAGCTGAACTTGTTCTGAGAATGATCTCTCAGTTTGAATTCCAGATTCCAGACCCAACAAACTTTGAGCTAAATTTTGGTTTTTCCTCTCAGAGCCACTTTAAGTGGGGGGAACTGAGCTGTAATGAGAAGCTCATGAGTTGGCAGGGGCTTAGACTAGATGACCCTTGGTGACCCTTGTCTTATCCTGTGATTCTAATTCTGCCTGCACAGAGTAGGATGGCTTAGGAAGAGAAAGGTCTCTGTGCAATGAACTCAGTAAAACTCCTTGTGCTATGGCAGATAAGAGCAGTGTGCATCGTCTGTAACTGCTACCCAGTTCTAGGGTTAACACAGGTTAGAAGTCTGCAACTGGAAGCAAATATGCAGACCCCCTTGAGCTGTGAAGTGCTACTATTTTAAGCAAACCCCTAGCTAAGGTTCAATAGAGCACTATGGCAGCATTCTGCCTGGCTACTCTGAAGGTGCTTACTGAATCATTTGAAGGACTGCTGTTGACTTCAACAAGCTTTGGATGAGATCTCTAAGAGGAACATTGCCAAAAGATACAAGAAGTGAACAGGTGCAAATGTGACTGCAACTGAATATCTATTGTGTATTCAGGTATTGTTTTACCGGTAGTTTTAGATTTCTGCACATAACACTTAAAGAGAGAAAACAAAAGGTATTTTAAAAAAAGACTGGGTACATTTATACAATAAACAGTAGTGTTGCATTTCTGGGCTAGATCCTCAGCTGATGTAAACAGACATAACTCCTATGATCTAGCCCAGTCTCTTGCTCTAGCTCATCTTTTATATGTGCCATATGTATGGAGGAGATATATGATAACCATCACCTGACTTCTAATCTATCTTGCTAGGACTGTTGAGAATATTCCACCTAGAATAATAATAAACCACCTAGAAGTTCAAACTGTCATTTAAACAAATAAAAGAACCTTCCAGAGAAATATTTTCTTCTTTGTCTTCCATTGTGGAATTCCCCTATTCCCTACCCAAAATTACATTGGTTTGTGGTTCAGAACAGGCAACATTCAGTCCTTTATTAGTGAAACTTTTATTGGTAAATAATGAAAATTTGCTGTGTAATGCATACATCTTTTAACAAGCAAACTGGACCCCCAAACCCTCAGGCACAGAGCACCAAACATATTTTGTCATTAAACTGGCTACTTACTAGACTCATAACCCTCGTACTACATTAATTTTCTTTCAGTACATTTTAAATTATTTCATGGATACAGTAATTATACTACACTCATGCCATGTCAATCAATCAATGCTGTGAATCAATACAGTAGGTGTTTTTCTGCTGTTTATAAATAAACATAGTGACTTATGCCAAGTATCTTATAAAAGTGCAATTAGTTAAGATAAAAAACAAATTTGTTCTTGTATTGATCTTGCTTCTTGTCATCACATATATTGTTGCCACCCATATGTCTTCCTTTAAATTCAAGCTTGCATTTCACTTATTCATATCAGTGGAGTTTCAATAGTCTTGCTTCTTTTCAGTCAATCTCAAGTATAATAATCACAATAAATAATTGTGCAGGGGATTGGGGCAAAAAAATTATGTCTAATTCTTAGTTTATATACACAGGGGAAGATTTGCAAAGCCATAAATGGGGACAAGTTATCCAACTTCCATTGAAAGTCAGAGATTTGGATGCACAACTCATCTAGGGTCCTTTGAAAATTTCAACCATAAAAAGTGGTTGAACAATAATGTAAAATGCAAAAACTAACATCATTTTTTCAAGTACATCGGGAACAGGAGGTTTATCAAAAAGTCACTGGGGCCATCAGATGATCTAGATGCTAAAGAAGTTCATGGAAAGCAAGGCCATTGCAATCCCTAGTTGTCTTTCTCTCACCAACAGAAGTTGAGCCTGTGATGGGCTAGCCTCCGGGGTGCCACCTGATGTGCTTGGCTACTACTGAGCCTGCCTGTTCCACCAGCCTGGGCTCCCGTACGCTGTCTTGCTGAGCCAGGCCCTCAAGCCTTCTCCAGAACACACGCAGGTAGTAACACACCCAGCAGCAGAAAGACAGAGACACTGAAATCAGCTCTGCATGGGAAGGGTTCAGCTAGCAAGTTGCCCAGCACTCAAGTACATATGCCCTCTGGAGTGTAAACTCAATATTTCATCATCTTGCGCTGCACAGAGTACTATACAGTGTAAGCTCATGAAATCTGCCTCCTCACTCAATGTGGAGGAAGATATGCACAGCTTTTTTGCCCCCCAGTTATAAAGTCCACAAACTGGTTTTAGAGAAAAAAAACAAGTTTACAAAACAAAACTACAAGTGTTAGCAAACAGATCAAAGCAGATTACCTTAGTAAATAAACAAACACCGCAAACTGAGCTTAACACGCTACAGAGGTAGGATATAAATTCATGTTTATTTCCCCCCTACTGTTCCTCACATGTTCTTGTCAACTGCTGGAAATGGCCCACCTTGATTATCACTACAAAAGGTTTTTTTTTCTCTCCTGCTGGTAATAGCTCACCTTACCTGATCACTCTTGTTACAGTGTGTATGGTATCACCCATTGTTTCATGTTCTCTGTGTAAATAAAATCTCCCCACTGTATTTTCCGCTGCATGCATCCGATGAAGTGAGCTGTAGCTCATGAAAGCTTATGCTCAAATAAATTTGTTAGTCTCTAAGGTGCCACAAGGCCTCCTTTTCTTTTTGTGGTTATAGACTAACACGGCTGCTACTCTGAAACTTGTTCAGAGAAGTAATTGTTAGAGGGCTTTCCCTCAACCCTCCCATTTCCCTGGTTCTTGTCACACAGACAGCAAGCAGTAAAAGACCAAAAGTCCGAAGTGCAGACAATGTGATGTTTATTGGGATTAGTATCCAAGCAAGCCTACTCCGAAACCCTTCACGCCAGTCGGGCTTATCTCTATATGCTTATAGAGTCTGTTCCCCAGTGTTCCATTCCCAGCTCTGATGACATAGAGCATTTACCTCATGTCCCCCTTCCCACCTCTGACACCACAGAGCATTTACCCCGTGTCCCCCTTCCCAGCTCAGATGCCGCAGAGCCTTGCCTGGGTCCCTGTTCCCTGTTCCTGTTCCTGCCCTTAGCAAACATTATTCCAATTTCCCTTCCTCCCACTTCCTGTTTGACCCCAGTTTATAAAGTAATATTCTCAGCTATACCTTAACCAATCATTTTACTGAAATTTAACTAACCAAACCTAACATATTGTAACATAATTCTCTAATCAATTATATCCCACTGCCCTAATTAACTTACACCTAGCAAAATTAATTATACATCAGACAGAAACAATTAGAGAACCAGACAGATTAACAATAGAAAAGTGGGTTCATAAAGATAAAACACACAGAAATGAGGGTTTCACATCCACAACCATTGATAAGTGATTACTTGCCAGACAGGATGCTATCAAACTAAGTTTTCTTTAACCATCTTAAGATCTGTTTCTTTCTCTGGTGGTGATGGGCACTATTAGGACAGGATCGTCTTCCTAAAAGCCCAATACCACCTTATTTCAATGTGACTGGTCTGGGATGTGAGAATGTGACCTTACACTTCCCAGTTTATGGCTGCCCCACTGCTTAGCCAAAGGTCTTAGCCTAAGAACAAGGCCTCAGATTATCCTAGTGAGAGAAGGCCCATACACAGGCGGACTGTGATTTTGATTCTTTGTTTTTATACCACTGTAACTAGCTAAGTGATAAAAATATACCTAAGTTCTTAAAGTATAGGCTTTACAGGCAGGTCTGAGTATCTATATTCTAACAGTAATGTATACATTATAACATCCAAGGTTTTGAGATCCCTTTGCGTATATGAGAAAATAAACTTTTTGTCCAAAAAACATATATTTTTATTACACGTATTTAGGTTGTCTAAAAATACCAACACATCATTTGCTTCTCCACATCCAATCAATATTAGGAAGATTAATTCTTTTTTCTTAATCGGGAGCATTTCTTTTTCTGTCAGAACCACATTAGTTATGCAAAAGTGGTCACAAATTGTCAAACTGAGTGACTCATCCTGATCATTCTTGGTTGTTTTGAGTATAAGTACAATCCACCCTGACTGTAAGTCTACCCTTGGGAGCCAAGCAATTTGGCTGTTAGCATAATGAGGTGTGGCTCATCATAAGGGTGATTATAATGGAGTGTAAGTGAATAGTGAGTCAAGCCTACAGTATATTATCTTTCTTTCTTGAAGACAGTGCTTTGGAATAATGGTTGAGTATTGTAACATTTTTCTTCACTGCAAGTCTTCAGGGATTGAGGTATCCTCAAATGGACTGTTTTGATACTAATAGGAATGCACGTTTAGAACATGAAAATCCCTGTATCTGTTCCTTCAGGCAATTTGTACAGAGTGTAATTCACATCTGATGAATACTTGGTGACACTGAATGGTCCAGTGAAGATTGGTGCTAATTTTGCAGTAATGTTCTCCACTGCATTTGTGTCTGAGAGAGAAGGTATTTTTCATCAGGTCATGAACATTTAAAAATCACTTGTTTCTGTTCATGATCATACTACTGCTTTCTATCCTGTAATTTCCTATTGAGGTTGCCCTGCAGTGGTTGTGTTTACTCTTGTGAATCTGATCTATGTTCTGCTTTATAATCTGCTACCTTGTCAGAAGCAGACCAGCTCTGGGAACAACAGTGCATCTTGTTCATCATAAGGTGCTGGTTTCAGGGAAACAAAAACTCATCATAAAAATTTCACTTACAAATTTTCTCTCTGTCCTTCCCTCTCAAATATGTGGTCAAGACATTATTTTGATTAAAATGAAATGTTTGAGGAAAATGTGTCACTAAAGAAAAAACATGTATTCAACTTAATATGTGATATTAGGGTGCCAGTTGATAGACACCCCCTATAAAACAGGGACTTTTAACATTAGAGCTGTATGAAATGTTTGTCAGAAATAAAACCAAACCCAAATGATCCCAAATTCACCTGGTTCGGGAGTTTCATTACAAACCTCAAATCTGTTGAAAGGTTCACTAAGAACTTAATTATCTTTTCTGTTTAGATGGTAAGCTCTTTCAAGTAGTAAGTATCTCGCTGTAGGTCTATACAGTGCGAAGCAAAATAAAGCCCCAATATCAGGAAGCACTGAGGACAATAAGCACTACAATAATAAAATAAATAATAATAATAAATTATAAGACAAATTTAAAAACAAATCCAGGAGAAATGCATTTTTTTGGAAATACATTTTCTTATTGAGGTTTGGGATCATTCTACCTCACAACTCAAAGCAAAACTAGATGGATACCAAAGCAAATGTTTGTATGAACCCCTAAGTGGTGACACTGCCATATTGCACACTTCTCTACATCACTGATTGCCATTAAGCCAATAGCATTTACTTACCATTATCACACAGAGGTATATATATGTGGTACCTCAGATACTATACTACTGTGCGGCAACTGTTGGCAGATGTTGACTTTTAAAGTATGAGCTTGTTGTTACATAGCAGATTTATCTTCAAAGAGGTTTTTTTTTTAATTAGTCAATAATCTGGAGGGACTGTAATATACAATTTCTTCTTGTTGGTCTTTGTCAAGATGGCAATTTCTGCCTTCACAGAATATTCATTAGGATATATTTCACTAATGGCTACTATTTGGTTCTGCTTCATAGCCGAGTAGCACAGAATATTTGGATCGCCTATGACTGATAAGACCATCCTTATCGAACCCAAAAACAACCAACTATTTGATGTGATGTTGCAATAATCCTAGGTACTCCAAATGATCAAGAAAATATATGATTTTAATGTTATTTAAGTTCAAACACTTTCAATTTCCTCCTATGAATACGCTGGCCTTTTTTTAAATTGCTGTATTATACGGTTCTCAAAACGAGCAATGGAAAATGTCATCTTTTCTTAATCTAGTCAAAACTCAGAATTGGTAATTATGCGCTGTAGAAAGTAAAGAAACCTCATATTCAAAGCTCCATCACTTGCTTGTTAGCTGTTCAAATAATTGGAGCTTAATTGTTGAGGTAGACAATCTATTTAAAAGAGGAAGATTTAAAGAGGTTTTCTTGACAGTATGTTTTATATATGACTTTGTAGTTCTGCTTTTTTTCCTTCATGAAACTACATTTCTGTGTAATCAAAGTCTGCCTTGCAAGATCTCCTATTTTTCAGCCATTTCAGTGCACAATAACAAGTGAAGATTTGAAAATACATTACATCCAGGGATGTATTCAGAGCACAAAATACCACAAGACAGTCCTTTTTTAAAGTCAGAAAGTTCCTTTCTGGTGTGTGCAGTGTTCTGTTTCCATATGCTAATATCCTGTCATTTCTCTGAGCATCTTTCTGCGTGAATGCTCCTCCAAGGCCCACATGACATTCTTCTATGTGAACTGTAAACACTCTTAAAGTCTCAGAATGCTTAAAAGGAATTGTTGGCTACTGCTTGCTAGAAATAGCGAAAGACCTTCTAGCTGAAAGCAGTGCAAGCAAAAGGGACGACAGATTTAGTTACAATACTGTGTAACTCTGTGCACAGGCTTCAACATAGTTCCCTGTGTATTTATGGAGGAATCTAATGAGTTCAGAGAACTGTCTCGATATCTAAGAGGTAGTTGTGGTTGGAAACTACTTATCTCATTGCATATTGTCTGTTATTTATTCAAAGGGTCAGCAGAATATGCTTCAGAACATGGTCCATCTGAGTAAGGAGGATTTCATATTGACTTTGATATAAACATCGGGAGATACTCTTCCTCATAACCCAAATGACCACTAAAATCACTGCACTCACCAAGACAAAGTGCATTGGTCAGGCTGAATTGCTTAGATAAAATTTCCCACTTATCTGCTTAAAATCTTATGCATTTTGATTTGGATTGGAAGAATTAGACTTTTCCAACTTTACTGTACATCCAATGGCATTCAGTGTGAAAATGCAGGAGTCATTTTTAGATTATGCTAATTTGGGGAGCCAATGTTGATAGTGCAGACATTGCACATAAATATTCTGGACTGAAGGCCTGATTCTGTCATCCTTACTCATGTTGAGTAATATTTTACTAGTCTCATTGACTTCAGTTGAGCTACTTATGGAATAAGGGACTACTCAATGAATAAAATGAGCAGAGTTTTGCCCTCAATTAGCATGCATGGAATTCAAAAGAAAGTGGAACTATTTTAATTGATTAAGGACCATGAGGAGCATAATTTTATATTGGGATAATCTGTAATAGAAAGAAATGAAATTGTTCTTTGAAGGTTTCAATTGTAGCAATTTCCAGCAATGTTGTACAATCTAAAGTGCATGCATTTTGTTTTACAGGAAATTTACAACAGTTATACCTACAGTCAAGGTTCCTTCCCCACTCTGAACTCTAGGGTACAGACATGGGGACCTGCATGAAAGACCCCCTAAGCTTATTCTTACCAGCTTAGGTTAAAAACTTCCTCAAGGTACAAACTTTGCCTTGTCCTTGAATCCTATGCTGCCACCACCCAGCGTGTTAAACAAAGAACAGGGAAAGAGCCCTCTTGGAGACGTCTTCCCCCTCAAAATATCCCCCCAAGCCCAACACCCCCTTTCCTGGGGAAGACTTGATAAAAATCCTCACCAATTTGCATAGGTGAACACAGACCCAAACCCTTGGATCTGAAGAACAAGGAAAAAGCAATCAGGATCTTAAAAGAAGAATTTTAATTAAAGAAAAAGTAAAAGAATCACCTCTGTAAAATCAGGATGGTAAATACCTTACAGGGTAATCAGATTCAAAACTGAGAGAATCCCTCTAGGCAAAACCTAAAGTTACAAAAAGACACAAAAACAGAAATATACATTCCATTCAGCACAGCAATTTTATTAGCCATTTAAACAAAAGGAACTCTAATCTATTTCTAGCTAGAATACTTACTAACAAGTTCTAATATTCCATTCCTGTTCTGTTCCCGGCAAAAGCATCACACAGACAGACAGACCCTTTGTTCCCCCCCTCCAGCTTTGAAAGTATCTTGTCTCCTCATGGTCATTTTGGTCAGGTGCCAGGAAGGATATCTTAGCTTCTTAACCCTTTATAGGTGAAAGGGTGTTGCCTCTGGCCAGGAGGGATTTTATAGTTCTGTATACAGAAAGGATTGTTACCCTTCCCTTTATATTTATGACACCTACAGTAGGAAGTTATGTAAGAATTTTTTTGGAATTAAAGTTCCGGTATAGCTCTAATAGAAAACTCTTCTTTCTTTCTTTCTTTCTTTCTTTCTTTCTTTCTTTCTTTCTTTCTTTCTTTCTTTCTTTCTTTCATCTCTGGACATAAACAAAAGGTCCTGTGATTCCCACTGATCGCCTTTCCTGGATTTATTTCTCAGTAATAACGCTTTGGGGAGCAATTCTATAGGGAATGAGATTGATCACCCATCACTACCGCTGATGTGCTGTTTAACCAAGCTGTTGAACCATAAACTGTCATCAGAGCAGGTATCAAACTAACAGTGTGTGTCATGCAGCTTACTCTCCTATGCACCCAAAAATAATTATAATTCTCTTAGTTCATTAGACAGCACAAGGACCTGTTAAACAAAGTACTAGAGTAGTACAGTTCACGTGACCCCAAAAGGAAACCAAATCTTGCTGGATGGGCTAAGCAGTGACAGAAACTGAAGCAGTGGATCACCGAGCAAGAAGCTTACTGCTTAATGTCTTAAGGACTTCGACATACAGAAAGGATTTGTGAAACTGAAGCTCCTATTTGAAGTAGGTAGAAATGTTCTGGAGATCTCTTAGCTTAGATAGTTCTTTTGATGCTTACGTTTAATGAACAGAAGTTAGAAATTTCATTCCCCAATCACTTTAGCTTTTTATGCTTTGAAAAAGAAATCTCAAATAAACAGTGACTGAGTTGGTAGGCAATATTAAGTATTACTGTTATTGTTAAATATCATATCTATAGTGCCATAATTTGCAAAGTACCTTAAAATGATGAGAGAAAGACATAGTCTATGCATTACTATCTAGAATTTACAATCTAAGGCCCCAATCATCAGATGAATAAATAGACTTCATTGTAGCTATGACAATTTACATTATCTGAGGATCTGTTCTTTATGTTCTTAGTTAACTTTGACCATGTGAGTAGTCCCACTGACTTCATTGGAATGACTCAAGTTCTTAACTTTACATTACTTCGAAAGTGTTTGCAAGATTAGAACCTAAACTAAATAAACATAGATAATAAAGATAACAGATCAGAAAGTGGGTAGAGCAGGGAGGGCCTACAAGTAAAATAATTAAAGATAATGTGAGTCATATTTCAATGCAAGTGAATCTTCAGTTACTGATATTCTAAAGCAGAGACGGAGTTAGAGAAAGAAGGAAGGAGTAGGTAGTACATGAGTGGAAGTCAGTAGAGGAAAGCAAAGCACTAAAAAGTGGGCATTTGAAGAAGATGCTAGTGTCCACTCTGATTTCATAGTGATGTATACCCACTTTGGAAAGAGATAAATGATTATATAAAGTGCAAGGCAGGGGGAATCATGCTCAGATTATTTTAATATTTCTTATTGTTTCTCTCCTGTTCTCCCTGTCTCTTATTTGTGTTACAAATGTAGCTCTCTTAAGCTTTAGAATTAATTTCATTACCTTGTTATTTCATGTTTGGTATTCTCAGTTAAGCTAGTTCTTCAGATCTCACTTGTTCCATCAGCTGCAAACTACTGTTCCCAAAGAGTTTTGTGTTAAGATTCCCTTGAAATACAAAAGGGTCTCTATCTCTCAAATAGTTGTAGAAATCTATGGAAAACAGAGCAATGTCATTTCTGCAGTGTATCATCCAGAATCAGAAACTAAAGCATGCAAACTGAAATTGATTTGTAACAGGTACCTTATTAGAAGCAAACATCAAGAAAACTAGAATCAATGTTGAAACAAAAAATTGTCTTGTAAGCAATCCTGAGTGAAATGTGTTGACACAGCATCACATTCTGTAGCCCCATTTTTGCAGGCTTTTCAAAGCACAGCCATCTCGATCTGGGAGAGATGAATAATTGACTGATCACTGCATAATTCAACATACTGTTGTAAAAATTCAAGGTCTGGAAAATTTGAAGCTTTTCTTCTTTATTGAGACTGAGGTTAAAGTTTCAATCAACCTTGAAGAAACATTTAAATAGCACAAGGATGCATGATTTATTAAAGTGTATATTACTCTTCCTTATAGTCCGTCCTTCATTACGCTACCTTACATAATATTTATATGAAGTTTATAAAGTGTACCTGGAAAGCTCAGTAAAGAATATCTCTAAAGGTACCATAAAAATATCAGTCAGTGTGTTTTTCAATTGAAAAGGGAAAGCCTATAACAAGGAGAGAAAGAATCATTTTCTCTTGTCCCTTTAATAAAATATCTCTATTCCTTGACGTCCAAATGTGCACACCTCAATTTAGAAAAATGAATCTCTCTAATTATTAACACTAACAGTTGCTTTCTGCACAGATCATGATGGCTGTATGTGATGTTCAGTAATTAATGTCCTATAGGATATACTAAATCCCCCAGTTAAGTTATCTGTCGCTGTCACTTAAAAATGATCTTCTGTGGAAGCTGGTCAAGTCTGCTTTACTTTGAAAGCATACTACTTTTCAAGAGATGTGTTTTCAAATGAAAGGATTAGGTTCAAATATTTATGGTCTTATTGTCCAAAGTCATTATAGTTGCTTCTTCACAATGCTGCCCCCCAAAATGAGTTGAGGCCTCTTAATTGCCACTGAATTCACTGGCAATTAAGAGGATCTGGCATCTCAAATGAGAACAAGCAGCTGAGAAGGGTAGACAAGAGCCTATGCAGGATGCAAGAGTGGGAACAGGTAGGCAGAAAAAAATTGATCTGTAGGTGGTGTCTTGAAAGTGATGAAGAGGCATTCAATCTTGATTTAGAGGAGACAGAAGGGAAGGGAACTCGTGGAGGACAGGAAGACTGGGGAAGAGCAAACATAGTATCTATTTTGAAAAAGGGAATGAAGAGGACCTGGGGAATTATAGACTTCTGAGCCTAACTTCAATTTGTGGAATGATACTGCAACAAATTATAAACCAATCAATTTGTAAGCCCCTAAAGAATAATGAATAGCCACCTTTGATTTGTCAAGAAAAAGTCATGCTAACCCAACCTAATTTCCTTCTTTGACCAGGTTAGTTGCCTAGTGGATGGAAGGGAGGGGTGAAGTAGATTTGCTATACCTTGATTTTAGTAAGACTTTTGACACAGTCCCACATGACATTCTCATAAGGAAACTAGGGAAATATGGTATAGATAAAGTTATTAAAAGGTGGGTGTACAATTTGTTGAAAGACTGTACTCAAAGAGTAGTTATCAGTGGTTCGCTGAAAAATGGGAGGACATATCTGGAGTCCTGCAGGGAAATATCCTGGGTCTGGTATTATTCAATATTTTTATTAATATCTTGGATAATGGATTTGCTAGCACTTTGGAGGACAAGATTAAAATTCAAAATGACCCTGATAAATTGGAGAATTGGTCTGAAATCAACAAGATGAAATTCAGTAAAAACAAGTGCAAAGTACTATATTTAGGAAGAAAAAATCAAATGCACAAATACAAAATGGGGAATAAATGGCTAGGCAGTAATGCTGCTGAAAGATGTAGGATTTATAGTGGATCATGAGCCAACAATGTGACACAGTTGGAGAAGAGGCTAATATCATTCTGGGGTGTATTGACAGGAGTGCAATATGTAAGACATAGGAGGTAATTGTTCTGCTGTACTCAGCACTGGTGAGGCCTCAGCTGGAGTATAATCTCCAGTTTTGAGTATCAGACGTTAAGTAAGATGTGGATAAATTATGAAGGAGGAGACCAACAAAATTGATAAAAGGTTTAAAAAACCTGACCAATGGGGAAAGGTTAAAAAATTGAGCATGCTTAGTCTTGAGAAAAGAAGACTGAGAGGGGATCTGATAACAATCTTCCCATATGTTAAGAGCTGTTATAAAGAGGATGGTAATCAATTGAATATCCATATCCATTGAAGGTAGGACAAGGGGAAAAATGCCTTAATCTATAGATTAAGTGATTTAAATGAGATATTAGGAAAAACTTTCTAACTATAAGGATAATTAAGTACTGGAAGAGACTTCCAAAGGAGGCTGTAGATTTCCTGTCACTGGAGGTTTTTAGTAACAGGTTACACAATCACCTGTCAGGGATGATCTAGGTATACCTGGTCTAGCCTTAACATGGGGAATGGACTAGCTGTCCTCTTGAGGTCCCTTCAAGATGCATTTTTATTATTCTGTTAAAGGAGTCATGGTTTAAAATGATGGTGAAGGAAGATTATTTTAGTTATATCATGTTAGATAAAAGGTAAGAGGAAAGAGTTCAGGAAAACATAGAATAGAAGATATATTATATTTTAGTTATCTTCTATTTTTTAAATAATAAACACATTTTCTTTGGGAGATTGACAAAGTAAATTGTGCAAAGTTAATCCATCTTCCAAGCTAAAATTTTCATATAAAGAGCTTCATAATTCTTCCTTAGAATGAAGCATCTATTTTATAAATAAGTCAGGTCTTTGATGACTTTCAGTTATATTTTTTATCTTTACTTCAATTTCATAAATATGAAATCTTTTAAAATTTTCATCAGCCCTACATTAAAATATTAGATTCTGTAAAAGCAAAACTCATCTAACGTAAGCAAACAAGGGCCATTTTCTGAAACTATGTCATGGGAGAATATAAGTTAGTTGGAAAGATTTCAGGAATAATTTGCAATATTTTTGTATTGTTCAGAATGTTGTCTGTAACCTAGAAACCATTTGCTGAGCTTTAAGCATCCAGGGAATGATATTATATAATCAACATACTGTAAATATATTCATATGGACATATGCTTACATATACATAATTCTGTAAATAGAGATATAAGTGAGCTGCAAATGCATGTTTATGATAAATATTTATATCTGTTCCATAGACCATTTTTCTGTATTTGTGAAATATTCATCAGCTCAGGTTTTCTGTTAGGAATAACTCTGAATCCTAGTAAATCAATCTCTTAAATGTTATTTGAGTAAATTGGATGAAAACAAGTCTTTCATGACTTACCAATTGCATTGCACAACAATCTAAACCTTCTAAGGTAACAGAAAGCATTTGAGAGAATTTTCTTTGGAAGATTGCATTATAAATGACAATAAATTGACTCATATCCAAATGATTACATCTAATGACTTCATAAGTATTCAGTTTTCGTAACAAAGAAACACATGGGGTATATCTATAATTAGGAGTCCATTACATGATGTATAAATTAAAACTTTTTGTTGCATTGGTTGCTTTCAATTGGTCACTGGTATAATCTGGCGTAAAAAGAAAGAAAAGAAAAGAAAGAAAAGAAAAAGAAAAAAGTATAGGATCATATGTTGTCTTTGTTCTATAGATGTACAATTCCTGTTGAATGGGAGTTCCTCATACAAATGCAGGGCTAATACTGCCACAAATTACACATTCTATCCCCATTACAATCAATGGAGCATAGGCATATATGACAGCATAACCTGACTTCAGTATTTATTAAAAACAGAAGCAATACACAGAGTGTACTTTCCATTTAAATTGTGGCTTACAATTTTATAGGTAATTTGCACGTAAGTTTTCACAGGTACTGATTACCTGGATTATTCAACCTCTCCCTTTAGTTAGACAATTCCAGCATCTTCTCTATGCGGGAAGTACTGTTATCGCTATCTCTTATTTATATCACCATTTGGAAAGGCCTTCAGATGTGTCATTGGAAGGATCTGGCCTTTCCCAGAAATGTTATAGAAAAAGGAAAAGCTAACACCACATACTGAATAAACTTGCTCATCCTGAAGACATGTAGTACTCCAGTATTAACTTACCGAATGCATCCGATGAAGTGACCTGTAACTCACGAAAGCTTATGCTCAAATAAATTTGTTAGTCTCTAAGGTGACACAAGTACTCCTTTTCTTTTAGCAAATACAGGGTGACACCCAGCCCAAGTCATGATATAGTTTGAAAAAAATGCAAATGACAGATGAAATGAGTAAGTGAAAAGAATATTTTGTATTTAAAGTTGTTATTTTATCTTAAGAAACCTATATTGCTTTCCTAACTGATATATCTGACAAAATTTAGTCACAGATCACTTCATGCAACACTGAATTATCTCTGGGAGGAAAACATGCCAACTGTTTAGCAGCTTACAGCATGACTTACACAACATTCAAGACAGGAAGTGATGACTGAGTGCTGTATTCAGTTAAAATTGCAGGAGACATTAAGTTGGTCAGAGTGGAATGATCTTAGCGGGAATTTGTCTAGCCAGCCGGGCTAACACCACTTGTCTTACAAAAAATGTCAAGGGAGCTTTAACAAAGGCACTTCTTTGTTATGTCCTATGAGAAAGATGTTTCCCGTGTTAGCTGCATACTCTCTAAAAGCATGCTTGTGTCAATTCAAAAATAAAGATGTACAAATAAGGTATTCAGCAATTTTTAGTCTCCTTTTCTGCTTGTGGAACAGCCATGATTTCCTGAAATTTAATTATCTTTGGGCCTGTCTACCCTTAAAATGCCACAGTGTAGACATTATCTATGCCGACAGGAGGGAGTCTCTCATTGGCATAGGTAATTCACCTTCCTAAGAGGTGATCACAAGGTTGATAGAAGAGTTCTTCTATTCATCTAGCATTGTCCACACAGGGATGTAGGTCATCTTAACCATACTACTTAACCATACCACAGAAGTGTGGATTTTTCACACCCTTGACTGATGTAGTTAAACCTACCTAATTTTCTAGTGTAGACCAGTCCTAAGAATTTCAAAATATGAGTTCTATCGATTAGCTGTGATTGGTCACAAACATCACATAAGTATTGTTCCTGTTCCCTGGGGTTCTCAAGCCCCAAGAGATTAGTAAGAGTTTAGAGAGAGTTACTGTTACAGACAAGCTTCATAAGGGAATTTTAGAGAATTTTAATCCTCTTCTTTTGTGGGTTAATTAGCCCTTTTCTGGGCCACATGGAGAAATTAGATAAAACCTTGCTGGAAGGTTGCAATGTAAGACTAAAATATTGCTTTGAATTCAGAACAACAGCACACAACAGCCCAGACAGCTTTCTAAGGAAGTGAGGCACAACTCACCTCACCTTACTTTAAGCTGGTTCTTTACAGACTGTCTGGCTGCTGACAGACTCAGACAATATTCACCCAAATCAAAGGGCTTTCCTCAGAACCTTCTACCGTACAAGCAGGAAATCCCTTACACTTAAAATGATTGCTTGCCATTTTTAACCAGTTTCCAATATACCAAAGTCATCTTTCTTAGAAAGTTAAGATTTAATTATGTATATCTTCATGTCCTAGTTGTGAGGGGTATGGTTAGATTCTTCTCTAACTTGTTTAACTGTCACTGTGTCAGGGCCCTGAGAACAGGTTTTGGGAACTTTTTACCCATGCTGTGTCAAATAGTGCCCATTTCATATAAAGCATTTGTAGATTCATAGACCTTGAAGCTGGAAATGGCTAATCTGATCATGTTGTCTAACTCCTGCATAACTCAGGCCATATAATTTCACCTAGTAATTCCTGCATCCCTTGGCCCGCACAGCTTCCTGCAGCCCCCATTGGCCTGGAACGGCAAACCGCGACCAGTGGGAGCTGTGATCTGCCAAACCTGCAGATGCTGCAGGTAAACAAACTGTCCCAGCCCACCAGAGGATTCCCCTGATGGGCTACGTGCCAAAGCTTGCCGATTCCTGGACTACAGGGAGGGAGTATACCTGAATCATGCGGGTTTGTGACTTTCATTTTGATCTTAAAAAGGCTCACAAAGGCCAGAGATCCTGTGACACACTGTATGTCAAAGTAGCATCCTGTAACCCCCATATTTGATTCTTATATAGTTGTGATATTTCATACAAGAACATGCCAGGTAAGATACCAAACAAAAGGTCATGATCTATTGAAACTCATTGTTCTGTCAAACTATGTATATTGTTAGTGTATATGAAGTTATGATATTTTGCTATATGGTTATTATTGAAATATGTTGTGAGTAACCATCATCCAGGTGGGCTTTAAATGACCATTGACCAGGGGTACTGTAAACAAGATATCTACACTTCAGTGAGAATCAGTTGTGCAGGCACTACACAATGGGGATTGTTCAACTCTATGACTCAGAAAGCCCCACCAGGACATGCCTGGGCCAGTATCTCTCTAGGGATACGGATTGAGTATAAAATAAGGGACAGTGCATCATGAGACCACCTCTTTCCTCCCCAACATTCTCTGAAGGCAACAAGAATGCTGGGAAAATAAAGACTTAAACTGAGGAGACTGGTCCCAGGCTGAGAAGGAAATTCTGCCTCTGTATTAAGAACTGTAACCTGCCTGAAACGTTCAGTGGTTTGAGAAAAGCTGTTTGATGCAACTCTTGCTTAGTCTAAAATTTTAGGATTTAGAATGCATGTTCACTTTTATTTTTTTTAAGGCATAAGGCCAGAGATAGTTACCTATCACTTATAATAACTTAAAATCTATCTTTCTGTACTTAAAAAAACTAATTTAAATATTTTATCCTTATCAGTGAATTTGTCTAAAGTGCTTGCAAAATATGCTCAGGTTAACAAAGGCTGGTACATGTCCACTTTTCTTTAATGAAGTGGCGAACTAATTAATAAATTGCACCATTAATCTCAATTAAATCTCTTGCACCATTCAAGAGAAGGTCTTAAGCAGTATAAGATGGTATATTTCTGCAATGCAAGGCTGGGGGTTGGAAGGTTTGCTCGTGTTTCCCTGTGTATAGTTCATGAGTGGCTTGGAAAGGTTCATGAAACATAGCTGGGTGTGCCTCTGCATACCAGCAGCTGAGTGATAATAGAATAGAATACCATGGTTGGAAGGGACCTCAGGAGGTCATCTAGTCCAACCCACTGCTCAAAGTAGGACCAATCCCCAATTTTTGCCCCAGATCCCTAAATGGACCCCTCAAGGATTGAACTCACAACCCTGGGTTTATCAGGCCAATGCTCATACCACTGAGCTATCCCTCCCCCCATAATAGCATCTGTAGGGGCTTGCTTCTTGTCACTAGCAAGGCATTGTGAGACGCAGCCCAAGCTTGAGAGTTAAGAGGGCACCACAGACCCACAGTTCCAGGTTGTACCCCACACATGAAAATAATAGGGAAGTGGGGCCTGTGCTGTGACCATCCAGTGTAGATAACTGGGCAAGGTCAGGTTCCACCACCCTTTTGAGAGAGGAATCACAGGATTCTGTCACAGGCCTACTTTTGCTGATCTTGGTCTGCAAGTCCAAGTCTAGCTGAGTAAATGGGTCCATTGTCAATTTACCCTGGATGCACGTGGTGGTATCTGGGCACATCAGGAACACAGGTCTCTTTGGGTCCTCTGACAGTTTAGGTGAAGTTTAGTTTTTCCCTCTCTTTCTAGCTCATGGTTGTGCCCTGGTCAGTTCAGATTGATGGCCAGCTCCAAATCTAGTTCAGATTGATGGCCAGCTCCAAACCGCATGTCAAGGGCTCATATCAGTGCTGGATTTCTCGGTCTCTTTTCTGGGGTTAAATTGTACAGAACCATTAGAGCTGGGCAACCCAACAGCTAATAATCCCTGTTTCTGTCCCTTTTCTGAGCCATTCATTTGAGCTATGATATTGAATTGAGCCAAATAAGCGTCTGAGGGTGTTTTTGCCTCAAAGATAGTGGATCTTTTGCAGTATCTGAACTGGGATAGATAACTGGGATAGATAACTGTTGAAAGTGTGCAGACTTATCCAAGTCTCCTGGACCAATTCCACATCCAGGAGGCCGCCTTCCACTGTGATCTCCTTCTCCAACTGAATTTTTTACCTCTATTAATCCTTGCTGAAGTTCATCTTGGTTAGCAAATTGGCCAAAGCCTCAATTTTCAAGTCCCTAAGTATGTTATTAATGGTGGACTCTGGTGTTTTCTTTGACATACTTCTGTTTATTTACAAGAAACGCACAAAGTCCTGCTTCTCCGAATGCAGCAGGAACAAAACAAAATAAACAAAATCCTACCATCAATAATAGGGGATAACTTCTTTGCTTACATCCCCAAGCCTCTTTAGCAGCACCTAAGCCATGACCTTCATCTAGGCTTCTCCAGGGTCACACTGTGGTTACAGGCAGCTTCTTAGCTTTCTTCCTGTCTTTGAGTCTCTCTTAAGCTATGTCTACACTAGTACTTTTGTCAGTATTACTTGTTGCTAAGTAGCGTGAAAAAGTAACCTTCCCCCTCCGAGTGTCATAAATTACAGTGACAAAAGCACCGATGTGGATAGCGCTATGTCAGTGGGAAATGCTCTCCTGCCGACATAGCTACTGCTACTTGTTGGGGGCGGTTTAATTATGTTGATGAGAGAGCTCTCTCCCGCTGGCATAGAGTGGCTACATGGGAGATCTTACAGTGGCGCAGCTGCAGCCGTACAGCTGTGCCACTGTAAGGTCTTTAGTGTAGACATGGTCTTGGTTTCTTGTCTGCGCCCCGCCCATTAGACATTTTCCACACTCACAGACACACCAGTTTCCCTGGTCAGAACAATGCCCAGTGGAACCCGCTGCCCACCTGGTACTAGTTTCTGGGCTGACTTCTTTTAGGTGTGGCCCTCTTAGCCATCTTTTACAATATCTTAAGAGGAGGGATCATTCACACATCATTTTCAACAAGAAACTCAATCCATAATATGGTTTAACCCAGCTCATAACCATATTTTCTTTTTGTATTTTGACCAGTCTAATTTTAAAAGCTCTAAGTGGCTGGGCTTCTGTCATTCCCTGGCCAGCCTGATACTACCTTAGCACTAAGCTTTTGGGATTTTATTAGACTACTATACTATATTATTTTCCAAAGAGCTGCATATCTGAGAATGGAATGGAGTGGAGACTTCTTCCACCCCAGCTATGGGGAAAAGAAATTCAGAGACAGCAGCTTCTGCCATAGATTACTATCACTACTGTGGTCTGCAATGTCCTCCAGCACTTATTGAGTCCTCCCATAAGTCATTTTTATGGATGAGGTATCATTACGTTGCATTGTCTTTACATATTTCCCCATATCTAATGAAGAACTTAACTGCCATTAACACATGGGAGTATAGGCACCAACTTCTCATGGCACCAAAGGGTGCTCGTGCCCCCCCCCGACCCCACCCTGACTCCACCCCCTGCCCTGTCCCTGCCCCGCCCCCATTCCAATCCCTTCCCCAAAGTCCCTGCCCCAACTCCACCCTATTGGACCCCTCCCCAAATCCCCGCCACAGCCCCGCCTCCTCCCCTGAGCACGCCGTGTTCCCCCTTCTTCCCCCTCCCTCCCAGGATTGCTGTCCGAAACAGCTATTTCGTGGCAGCAAGTGCTGGGAGCCAGGGGGGAAAAGCGGACAAGTGGCATGATCAGGGGAGGGAGGTGGAGGCAGAGCGGAGCGGAGGCGGAGGTGAGCTGGGGCAGGGCGGAGAGCTGTGCACCAATTTTTCCCGTGGTGCTCCAGCCCCAGAGCACCCATGGAGTTGGCGCCTATGCATGGGAGAAGAACATGGCAGTGAGAGGTCAGAAGGATGGTTTGGGTTGCTTTCCAATGCCAAATTCAGGTGTCTGGCTTTTGAGCACAATATATGCACACTAAGAGAAGGAATGTCTCACTGAGCTTCTATGAGCTCCATAGCTGCAGAGACAACTGAAATACAGCAAGGGCCCCTAAATCAGTACAGAAGGCAGTATTCCATTTTAGTAATTTAATTAACCAAAAATCCTGATTTTGTAGGTGAGGAAAGTAAGAATTCTTTAGTTTTATCTGTAAATGTCATTTCTGTATAACATATTCCGTTACTAATTCAGGATTTAGTACATTTTTGTATGTACTTTTTTTAAAGCATATCAGTCCACCTTTTAGATAATACCAAAAATCCCCTGTCCTGAGCCACTTAATTCTGTAGTGGCAGCAAATACCATATCTCCCCTGCCACTTCAGTGCCCTGGGCCTGATTCTCAATTCCATTACATCAATATTATGCCAGAATAGCCACACTGAGGTCAGTGGAGTTAAGGCAGCATAAAAACTGGTCCAATGGAATTGAGAATCAATCCCACAGTATGTGACTGGTATCACTTAGATTACACTCAATCTCCTAGGACTAGCTTGTGCCTATAAGGCACAGTCCTGAACAAAAAGTTTTGTGTAAACTATGACACCACAGATAAGCCTCTGAAGCATAATTCGCTCCTTGCTTCTCTCATCTCGTTGTTGCAAGGGGGGGGGGGAAGGAGGAGGAGTTGGAAGTAGGTGTAGTAGTTTGCTTCAGGCCTATACCAGCAGCAAATTACAACAACCCCTGCACCAGGACAGCTGTGCTAGTCAGTATGTTGGGAAGTTTATTTCAAGGCTTCCCCCATTCCCAAACTTCCGCACCCACTACCCATCCACCACTTCCCATCTCTGAGAGGTGCAAGCTGTTGTGTACATGCAGTGAACACTTAAATCTTCATTCCTAGACCCATGATCCAGCTAGTCCTTGCAGGGCTAAAAGGAGGTGTGTGTGCTTACTCTTCCTTATTCACCTGTGCTAATGTGGAACTCAGGGCTCATGTATCCCTTAATCAGTAATAATTCAATATAGGATGGCTGTATTGAGAAGACTAAAAGATCAAAATGTGTTAGTACTAGAGCTGCTTGATAACTTTTTGCCAAACTATTTTTCACCAGAAAATGTTGCTTTATTGAAAGCAAAACTTTTCATGCAAATGGATGTTGAGATGGAACTTTCATGAGTCCAGTATGGAATTTCTGGTGAAACTGAAAAAGCAAAAGTCAGACCTAAGTAGCCCAGTTGTTAGGGCACTGGGGCAGGAGTGTGTGGCAGACCCGGCTTCAGGTCCTTAGTCAGTTTGATTTAGACCAGGAACTTGAACTCTCCTACATCCCAAATGTATGCTATAGAGTCAGTGATTCTATGGGGGAAGGGATAGCTCAGTGGCCTCCTAAACCCAGGGTTATGAGTTCAATCCTTGAGGGGGCCATTTAGGGATCTGGGGCAAAAAATTGGGGATTGGTCCTGCTTTGAGCAGGGGGTTGGACTAAATGACCTCCTGAGTCCCTTCTAACCCTGATATTCTATGCTTCTGTCTCCTGTCCAATGAATATTTAATTATTTATACAAAGTCAAACTGCTACAACAGGAAAGATGGACTGTCTATTCCAATGGTTGGGACACTCAGCTGTGATAGGGGAAATCCCATATTCTGAATCAGGCAGACAGGGACTAGATTTTAGGTCTCCGTATCCCAGCTGAATGTTATAAGCTCTAGGCTATTGGCTATTCTAAAGTAGACAGCTCTCTCATTTTTTCTGAAAAAATTCAAAAGGTCTTGGTTTAGTTCTGTATCAGAACTGAAACAAATGACAAAATTTCAAAATTGTTTGTGAAACGGAGTTCTTGTTTTCTTGCCAGCTCTAATCAGAACCCATTTGTCCCATACACAAGGGTGGACATCAATCATAAGAGCAATGATATCTGCCAAATCATTGTTTTACGTAAAGCTATATAAATACTGGAAAATGGTCATTTCTCCTCAGTTGGTCTGTTTCTTTCTTGACATGCTGTCAAAGATTTGTTCAAAGTGACATGGAATTTACACACAAAGAAGATGCCCCGAAAATACACAAAATTATATTAAATGTCAAAATACTCTAGAACTTGTTCCACACCCCATTCACACACACACACACACACACACTGAATAGGAACATACCACATTTCATATTATTTCAGACCTTTTAACATATGGGAGTCAATATATTATAATTCAGATCTAATGCCTCATAGCATTCAGTCCAGCAGTTGAATTCCCACCATCCTCCCCTTATGTGTGGGAGAGAGAGTGTGGATAAAGGGTGCCTTCAGCTGCACAAGACCAAAAGACTCACAAACCACCAGGCCCTCCAAGCAATCCAAAGCCAGCTTGGATCCCCTGCTTGCTGCCATCCATCATAATTGACACGGAACACCAGCCAACATTGCAGAACATTATTAGCATTTTCCTTCTTGACTGAACCAAGCCTCCAGGGTGCTGTAAGGAAGGGAAAAAAGCCCATAGGACATTGAATAGTTTTGGTCTATGGGAAAATTTCTTTCAAAGCTCAAGAAGTGATTTGGCCAGACCCACAGCCTACCTGGAAATCCAGCCACTTGGCCACCAACTACTACCAATGAAGAATGGGTAGACCAGTGCTCTTTAGGGCACCAAGAGGTCAACCCAGACTGGGAGGGGACACCCAGGCAGCAAGGGGGAATGGCCATTTTTAAGCCAGTCAGGAACCCAGCAATAGCTATCCCTGTGCTGGTCCAAACAGCCTATCAGCACCGATTGATGAGATTGTGGGATCATTGTTCTAAAATATGAAGCCAACAAATACAACTTTTTCCAGGACTTGCCTTGTTGGTAACATATCTAAAAGGCTTATCTCACATCTTAATCTTCAGATATGTTTTTCCTTGCTTCAAATGTTATTCTTTGCATTAGAAAGGAAATCCTGGCATGTCTTGTTGGCAAAACGTTTATAAACTGAATAGGTTCACAACTGAAAAAGTGATTAACTCAGCTAACAAGGGACACTTGTACCTTGAAATGTAGTTACTGCTTCAAAATTAGTTGGAAAAAAACAATGAGATCCACCTAAGCGGACGCACTGAAGTCAAATGAGGCTAAATATGGGTACAGGTGCTGACTCACATGGAGGTTACTGTAAGATCTAGAACTAATCGAAGCATCACAATATGAACAGTAGAAGAAGAGCAATGAATGTCATAAGAATTATATATTTAATAAACATTATTTGAAAAAACATATTGACTATATACATAAAAATGATTTACAGTAGCTAACTAGATGCATTATGTTTGAATGAATAAGAGTAGGAATCAATATATTTAAAGTATAATTCACTAAAAAGTGGAAGCAAGTTTCTTTTTTCTTTTCTTTTTTCTTCAAATATGCACTTTAAGGCAGCTTTTTATTTATTGGTATTTACAAGTGTTCAGGAAAGCCTTTTGTTGTATTAATTTTGTTTTAGTTTCAAATCAAGATTATCATGTAATTGCTTTTGTAAATTCTATCTATCTATCTAATCTCCTTACAATATTTTTCCACTGCTTAAATTTTCAAAATAAATAATGGAGCTGTAAATAGGAGATAGTGTTTTTTTCCCCCTGTCCTCTCTTGATTTATTGCTGCTGAGCGTAAACTGATCTGGTAACAAGTGAGAATTCCCCAGTGAAATGTCCTAAAATCCAAATTCCTCATGGAGAAAGAGAAAAATATTTGAGCAGAAACAATCATCCCCATGTGTATAAGCTTTGAATAATAACAGCCTGGTTTTCACATTTCTTTTGTTCACAACCTATCAGTCCGGTGTGTGGGAAAACATAAAAAAAGCACATATATAAAGCAAATGTGCAACAGAAAAAGCTTTAACAAATCCTAATTATTCAGGTTGTTAAGGAACAAGCTAAATAGCAGCACTACTACACTGTAAATTCTTGAGGCTGACACAGAAGTGGTTATGACAGCTTTCACATTATCTCATTGCAGAATCGAGGCAATAGTCGCAGCTGGCTCATATGTCAAAATGTGTCAGGACTTAAATGGTAAAACAGGAGTGCAACAGCAATTGGCTTTTCAATCAATAATGCAATCAATATATTTCACAGATATTTTCCCATATCTAAATTACTCTGCAGAGATGAGGTAGCCTGACTGAGTGTTTATAAATCAATAAAACACACAGCTAAAGGACATCTGCTCCTGTTCTTTCACTTCAAGATGCTGTTAGACTTTTATTTCCAACACTCTCTTATTTAAGAATGTACTTTTGAGGAAAAACAGCCCTCTTCTGCACACAAATCAGTTTTGAGCTGCATTTTGAGTACATGCTATTTTTTAATAATCATGTGCTTCATTCAAATAAGTGTAAGGGACAGCTTTCACGGGTGATACAGACTTTACTCTGTGAATTATCTTTCATATTTCATTTAATATATGTTCCATATACTTCAAATAAATAATTTCTAAATACTAAATACAGACAGTGAATGAAATATCTCAGGATATATATAGGCCTAAAATAACCCAGGAGATAAACCAGAATATGCTAAATTATAACTGTTTACAACAGCCTCAACTCAAAATACCATTGTTTTTGTTAATCTATATATGAATCTATTTTATTTTTCATGTAATTTGATATTGACAAAAGAAGGTGCATTCAAAACCATAAACTGTTATGAGAATGTTATATTAAATTGTGGAATTTACCCACTGTCTCTCTGTTTGTGAAGAAGTATGTACATAGACAAATGTATTTTTCAGATTCAAATCTATAATTCCAGGTAAGAGTATTACTCAGCCTCGCTCTCTCTATTTATATGAATATATAACTTATATTCATATAAATAGAGAAGATGAGTAATATATATGTATTTCTGTATACAGACAGTGTATACAAAAAACACGAATATACAAATGGTGCAAAACAATATGAAAGCTATGTATTGTGTATATATACACATACAATATTCTTGTCTGCATTATGGATTTTAGTATACATCATTAAGAATTGAAAAATAAATTTCTGAATATATACACTTTTAATATAAAGCCTTAATATGTTACAGTCTTAAATACATTCTCCCTTGTCTACATCAAGTATGAAACAAAGATGAAAAAAAAGATACTTTTGGGTCAGACAGCCATATTCTATCAAAGTGTATATAAAAAAAAATAAATCACATTTCCTAATCCAGGTATTTCATTAAAAATACGTTGTCAAGTTGTGGAGCACCAACGAATCTTATCATGCTATATGTTTCACTCACATTGCTGAAGCATCTTCCTGCATTATGAGCTCCATTCTCAGAGGAAAATATTTGCTGAAGAGTAGAGGCACAAATTAAGAGGACTGTGGCACCCTTAACTCAAATGCTGCATACGTGTGATTGATTAGTAAGGCTTACGCAGTCACATCTAGTGCCATTTTATAGTATTTTAGAGGTACAGGAAAAGCTGTGTTATCCGTCACTTTATAGACCAGAAAGCTCTATAAACCGGCAATTTGGGAGGGGATCTGGGGCATGGGCTCTGGGAAGGAGTTTGGGTGTGGGAGGGGGCTTGGGAGAGGTGGTTTGGGCATGGGAGGGATTTTGCAGTGCTAGATCCAAGTGGTGCTCACCTCGGGCAGCTCCCTGAAAGTAGGGACATGTCTAGAGAGGCGCTGCCAGGCACCACCTCTGCAGCTCCCATTGGCCATGGTCCATGCTCCTAGGTAATGACCACTGGCTTCACAGCTCCCATTGGCTGAGGATCACGGCCAATGTGCACTGTGGGAGTGGCACCTGTGGGTGGAGGTAGCGAACAGAGCCACCTGGCTGCGCCTCTCCGAACATGTCACCTCTTGCGGGGAACTGCCCAAGGAGAGTGCCACCTGGATCTGGCACCCCAAAACCCCTACTGAACCCTAACTCCCTGCCCCAAGCCCCCTCCCTCACCCAAACTCCTTCCCTCTTCATTAACCAGACTTTTGACTTACCAGCACCCGCTATTCCCTCAACAAAGCTTTTACTGTATTGTGTTAGGGTGACCAGATGTCCCAGTTTTATAGGTACAGTCCTGATATTCATGGATATGTCTTCTGTAGTCGCCTATTACCCACAACCCCTACCCCGGTCCCAATTTTTCACACTTTCTATTTAGTCACCCTATATTGTGTTAACTTTTCCTTTGTGTTTTTCATTTTAAACTCATAGTATAATGTAAATATGATTTGTAATTGAAATTGTGAGAAATATTTGCTGTATATCGGAACTAGGGTTGCCAACCCTCCTAGTTTTGTCAGAGTCTTCCAGAATCGGGCTTTATCTCCTGGAGGCTACTGAAGCCAAACTGGGAGATTTTAGGCTGCTACAGGTCCGGAGGTGCAGCCAGGCTAAGGCAGACTCCTTGTGTACCCTGGCCCTATGCCACTCCTGGAAGCGGCCGGCATGTCCCCGCAGCCCCTGGGGAGAGGTAGGGGATCTCCGCACACTGCTCTTACTCCAGGTACTGACTTCACAGCTCCCATTGGCCAGGAACTGTGGGCAATGGGAGCTATGGAGGTGGTGCCTGCATGCAGGGGCAGTACAAGGAGCCCCCTGCTCTCCCTCAGGGGCTTCAGGGAAATGCTGGACACTTCTGGGAGCAGCATGGGGCAAAAGCAGCAGGGACCCTGCCTTAGCCTTGCTGCTCCGCCACCTGGGAGCCACCTGAGGTAAGCAGCCAGAAGGGGGGCCAAAGCCTGCACCCCGCACCACCTCCTGAACCCAAACCCCAATCCTGGAGCCCCCTCCTGTACCCAAAGTCCGTCCCAGAGCCCACATCCCTCACCCCTGCCAGCACCCCAATCCTCTGCCCCAGCCCTGAGCCCCCTCCTAGAGCCCGAACCCTGCACCCTCTCCCATACCACAACCCTCTGCCCCAGCCCTGAGCCCCCTCCAGCAACCAAATTCCGTCCCATAGCTTGCACCGTGCACCCTCTCCTGCACCCTAACCCCATGCCCCAGCCCAGTTAAAGTGAGTGAGGGTGGGGAAAAGCAAGCAACAGAGGGAGGGGGGATGGAGTGGGCAGGGTGTGGCCTCAGAGAAGGGGCCAGGGCTGGGGAAGGGCCTCAGAAAGGGGCAGGGCAGGGGGTGGAGCAAGGGTGCTTGGGTTTGTGCGATTAGACAGTTGGCAACGCTAATCTGAAGACAGATTTTGACTCATGCAGTTTAGCTGGATACAGCAAAGCTGCAAAAATCTAGAAAACCTTGTTTCAGACTAATATTAAAGACTAGGGGCTTAGACCAAACAAACAAACAAACAAGCAAAAGATTTTTTAGGGGTGGTTGCAACCAAATATTTTCTCAGCTTTGAGTACTAAGAAAAAGGAGATTTCATCTGACAATTTCTAAACTTCTTTCTGGAGATCTTTCTGCGTAACAGAGTTTTACAGAAATTTTGATTACATTAAGATTTCTCTTAGAACCTTATTCCATCCATTCCTGCGACATGCATTTTTATTATAGCTTTCCTGGCCTGTGCAACCCATGTGAATTCCATTCCATAAAAAACACTTAGCAAGTAACATGAGGTGTTAATATAAAAGTATTTAGGATATGTGGTTAAAGTAAAAGGATAGTGCGGGTAACAATGAAGCACATCATTGTATAAATGACCTATTTATAATCCAGTATGTTCTGCCTTTACAGTGTATTTTGAATTTTAGGGGCTTTGCTCAGTCTTTCCTCAGGCTGTGATCAATGCCTTCAGGTTATCGTTCTGATACGGTACTGGTAGGTACTGGTACATCATGGTACTGGTAGGTTCTGATTTCACTTATGCCAGTGTAAGGGCAGAATAATGCCATCAAAATCACTGGAATTAATACCAGTATAACTGAGATCAGAAATTGTTCCAGAGACTTGTGAAAAATTATATTTGTGACTTCATCCAGGCTGGCAAATATGTTTTATATAGTTCATGTATCATTTACACATTAGATCATAAGTGGTCTTTCAAGGCCAAATAATTCCATGATACTGACATGACTATTGATTTAGAACTAAGAAGGTTTGGGTTTGAATTGGAACCAGAAAAGAGCTATCTAATTTCAGAACAATTTTTGAAATCACCAAATGTAAGAGGGAGATAGGTCCCACGTTGCCATTAAAAATTACCTCTGCCTTTCTAGTTCTAGGCCAGTTAGATAATGTGTTTGAATTGTTAGGCATGCCTTTTACCCCTTGTCTTATTGCCTTGCTGGAAGTATGCAACATCTCCATTGCTGCTGTCACTACAGACCTGGCTGCACCTGCAGTGCAAAGAGACTAGACTAAGGGAATGAATCATGCCCCATAAATGCACAGAGTTATTAGATGTATATTAGACAATGTTTATGGTCACTGGATGCTTTATGAGATTTCAGTATTAACATTATTTTGGTCAGGCTGCTGCAATAGCTGAAACTGTTGATTCTTAAAAATAAGTAAAATTTAAAAAAGCTTTTTAAAACAATCCATTGTTTTAGTGTGTTTCAGTGAGTGAGCACTATTAAATCTTAAGTTACAAATTCCTACAAGTGTTGATAAGGTCATTTCTAGTCAGGAAGGTAAAATTTGGAAAATGATGTATAGTTCTCACTGCAAAAGTTCTCTAGTTTTTTTAAAAGCTAGATGTAATGGGTTCAAAATTGAGAAAAAAATATAAGGAAACTTTTTCTTACTGTGAGGGAGTAGAGAAACTGCTGTCTGGCACAGCAGGTGTTAAAGAAAACCTCCTCAATGTCTGGCCTAGAGAGGAGAGAAAAGAAGGGAGCCTGGCTCAGTTGGGGGCTGACTGGTGAGAAAGCAAGAGCTCTCTGTCTGCCTGCCCAAAGGGATGGATTAGCGACCTGCCAATCTGTGCTGCCTTTTGAGGCAAGCAAGGACTCCCCTGCCAAGGGGAACCTGCAAATAAACCCCAGTCATGGGACCATTGGGCTAGTGGGGTCACATCTCAAAGTAAAGAGATTTGTAGTAAGTAGTCCAGGAAAGTGGGTTTTAATACCCCACCACCACCAGGAGCGAGACCCATCTCCCCTGTTTAGGGGTTGACTTATACAGGACCATGGGCTGGGACCCGGTGGAGAGGGAGGGCCTGGGTCCCCCTACCGCCCCCTCTGGCCTTCCAGACTGCAAGACCAGTGATCTAACCACTAGTCTACCTGGTCAGGGAAGACCCTATGGCAGAGATATATTAGGGTCTTGAGCAGTGAAGCCCATCACACAGACTTTTAGAACTAGGATAGGAAAAACTGTGAGAGCTGCTATAGATACCTACACTCCGTTTGTCAGTAAATGGACTAGTAGATCTTTTCCATTTGTTTCTGTGATTGTATTGGGGCCTTAAAAGTTTCAGGCCTTATATGAGTGGCAGGGCAGCAATACACATTTTTCAATCTTTTAAAAGTGAATATAAATATAGTAGTAGAAGTGAAAGGTGCCAGATATTCTCAGGACTGATGATCTGTCTTTAGCCACAGGAAAGAAATAGCATTGACAGTATCAGGACAAGAGTTCCATAATAATGCCCCAATCCTGACCCAAAAGGAGCCATCTCTGTAGATGAGCAGGAAATTGAGCATCCGTGATAACTTATTCCTTTGTCTTCCTGCTTTGCTTTTCCACTGAGGATGCCAACTGTGATGGTAGTGTATGTGAACTGGATGTCTGTCTAATGAAACTAAATTGAGACCACCAACTCATTTAATATACATTTCATTGCTTAAACTTTTATAAAATGTAACAAAAATATTTAAAATAGTTTAAACAAGTTATACTGAGGTTGTAGGTTAGTACTCAGTGAGACTCCATTGTTACTCCTTCCATGGTCTTGAAGGACAGTAGCGTAGCAACACAAGATCACTCAGGACTAATAAGAAGCTGGGAATGTTTAAAGCCTGGGAAAGTAGGAGCCTGTGTAGGAAACAGAAAGATAGAACAATACAGAAAGTGGTATTGGATATCCTGAGATGGAGTAAATTATTTCTTCTGTTTGTTGTGCACGTGTATTGCTTTGGTAGACGTGGGGCTGAAGAGTGATATAATTTGTGGTCATGGAAATTCTAAACCACACACTAGTGAAACAAATGTTAGCACACAAAGCAGAGCCAAAAGCCAAAGTTGAAAAGCCAAAGTTCTCTTTGAATTCCCCAGAAGCATATTTCATGAAATTAATGAAATTAATTTAGACATGTGGGACTAGGTGACATCAGTGAAATTATTCAAGATTGACACTGGTGCAAGTGGGAATGGCATTTGACCCAGGATGTTCCAAAAACATGTTTGACTTAGAAAGGCCTTCAGATTCCACAGTTAAATAAGATGTTATAAAGAATGTTATTTGCACACCAAGAGTGAAATAAATGTGTACCTTTGTTGAAAATACCATTGGGTCATATAATAATAAGAATCATATGTAGTCACCCCAGTTTCTAACTCTGTTCATACAGACTATATAATGAGTAGAGGTTAATGTGTGACTGTCAACTATATCATAATTATATCAGTATGTGAATCAATAGACCTGTAGGGGATGTAAATGAGGGTAGAGGAATATTGCTGATGACAAAGCAAGAGCCAAGAATAACATAATGATTAAAAGGCCCAGCAAAATCTTAGAATGAACAAACGATGAACTAAGATTGGAACAAACAGGCATTTTATTGATCATATTGTATTGGTCAAAGCAGAGCCTGTGAATATGCAAATATGTACACAATTAAGCAGCTCCAAAACAGATCTGACCTCTATAATATGTAGATCTTTTAAAACATGGTGCACATGAATCATTACATCAATTGCTTCAGGAAAAAAAAACACTGAAATCCTTAACAAACATTACACCCACCACAATCTTTCTACCACTGACAAGATAGCTAGATAGACCCCCATATCCAACCATCATATAGTGATTAAACCAGCAGACAAAGGGAGCACCATCATGATCCTTCATCACGATGACTATGTCAATAGGCCAACAGATATCTCTCTAACACTACCTACTATAAAGACTTCAGAGAAGACACCATACCTTAATTCACAGAGGAATTTAAAGATACCATCAAATCCATCCCCAAATAACTCCAAGCAAAATTCTAGAACCTCATCCCCCAAGTACCCACCCCGCCTACATGCTTCCCACAAACCAGAACCTATGCAGACCCATCATGTCTGGCCATGGCATTCTTACTAAAGGAATATCAGGACTTATAGAAACTATCTTCAGACTACTCATCACCCAAAAAGCTAACTTCCTTCAAGAATCTACTGACTTTCTTCAGAAACTCTTAACATTACCAATGTCCGCCAGAACATCATCCTTGCCACCATGTATGTCACCGACTTATACACCAACATCCCTTATCATGATAGCTTTGCTACTTGCCCCAAATACCTACAAAGTAGTGTACAATGCTTGGAAATCCACCCTAAACACATTGTCAAACTCATCCATTTCATCCTCATTCACAACAACATCACATTTAGCAACAAATGCTTTGTCCAAACTATGAGAACAGCTATGGATCCTACAATGGCTTCTCAATGTGCCAACACTTACATGGGGCACCTTGAGGATGAATTTCTGGAAAAATACACCAAAAAACACTGATATATCTGAGATACATCAATGATATTTTCATTCTCTGGATAGACTACCTAAAATCCCTCATAGATTTCCAAAACAAATTTAACATCCATCAAATTCTGTCACACCAGCATCAACTTCCTGGCCACCACAATTGGCTTCAACAATGGAACCCTACAAATGACCATATACAAGAAACACAGAGATCACCACACTTACTGTCACAGATCCAGCAACCACTCCAGGCACACCAAGAAATCTGTTATCTACAGCCAGGCATTTAGATATCACAGAATTTGTTCCAAACAGAAAGTCCAGGATACACACCTAAACACACTTAAAACAGCCTTCACTAAACAAGGACACAACTCATGGAACATATCACCCAAATACCCCAGGAAAACCTTCCTCAATACGGGGGGGGGGAATATATTGAGCACGCACCCCTAGTTGTCACATTGGAACTTTATGTGGGATAGCATCAAACTATTATAATCCATATTTGATGGGGACCACATCCTGAAAGAAATCTTTCCCAATCCCCTTATTTTTGTCTTCATACAATCCCCCAACCTCACCAAGCTTATTGTCAGAAGTAAGGTCCCCACTGCCAGGACATACCAATTCAAAAGAGCACCAGAACCTGCCAGAACAACAGATGCAAAACCTGCAGACACTATCTCTGCTGCCACAATGATCAGTACCCCCTAACACATCTTTCAAGATCCATTGGTCCTATACATGCCGATCACCATATGTGATGTACCTCATAGAGTGCATCAAATGCCCCAACAACTACGTGAGTGAAACCAGACAACCACTATGCTCGTGAATGAACTCACTCAGACAAATGATAAAAGATAAAAGTGCCATATCATCCATGGGTGAACACTTTTCTCAAAGTGATCTGACCTCTCAGTCCTCATCCTCTAAGGAAATCTGCACTACACCTGGGAAAATGAAATTCATAACTTCCCTATACACTAAAGAACATGGACTTACTAGATATACTTGTTTTATGTCTCATTACAACAATTAGTACTACCTTTGCCTACTCTTAATTCCCCACTTCATTTTAGGTGGTCTCCTACATTTTGTGTGAACCCCTTTTGCTTAATAATCTGTCTGAACTTCCATTCAGCTCAAACACTCTGTTTACCTTCTCCAGACCTAAAGACGAGCTCTGTGGAGTGCAAAACGTTGTCTCTTCCACCAATAGAAGTTGGTCCAATACCAGATATGACATCACCTACCATGTCTCTCTCATAGCCTGTGATGAACACGCTACAGCACTGCAATCACCTTGTTAAAATCTGTTTCATTTTTGTTCTTCATTTGATGAAAAGTTTCTGTCATGCTTAAAAGTGGATTTTTAATATCACTTTTTTACTTAGGAACTTTTCAAAGGCATATTATTCTTAGTTATTATTTTGCTATGTTAACAGCTTTTGCCCCAGTCAGGATCAGGGACCTATTGCTCTAAGAACTTGAAGTCAATGTAAGGAAGGTTTGCACAAACTAGCTTTAAATAGTGGTTTGGACACACAGTCTCCCATCTACCCCCCCGTAACTGTCAGCAAAATCAGAATTCTAAACTCAAATGGTAGCCTCAGGTACAGCAGCAGCCTGGTAAAGAGGTTTCCACTTTGAAAATAAAGTCCTGTTGAAGCTTGTTAGTACCTTGCCTGGTTGATACAACATTTTGGCGAAGAGGATGGATCTTCTGCCTCTGAACCCACCTGCACCCTTTCTGCAAAGCCCAGGAGAGCCTCTAATTGCTTTAATTTACCTGGATCCATATGTTTGAGACTTATCTGCTTGCAATCAGTGCTATAGAGATTTCTGAAGTAAGAAAGCGTGCGCTGCTAATCCACTGCCTTGGAGCAGAAGGGCAGCATATATTTTACACTTTTCCCCTTGCAGATGATAAATATGAGACTGCACTCACTGCATTAAAGCATTTTTTTGTGCCAAAAATAAATGTAGTAGCTAATCGCTACAGATTTCGCCAATGTGAGCAGAAACCAGGGGAATCTATAATGCAGTATATTGCTTCCTTGAGGAGTCTGATTATAATTTGTGACTTTGGGAATATGACAGATCAGATGATTAGAGACCAGCTCATTGAGAAAACAACCATGCTTCATGTAAGAGAATGTTTACTTCTAGAACCACAACTTACAATAGAAAAAGTAATAACCATTGCTACTCAGATTGAGTCAGCTACAGCTGAAGCCAAAATAATGAGCATGGATACAGAAGGCACAGTCCAGGCCGTGACTCCTTTGCAGAAAAGTTCACTACCACTGCAGACACACAATTGCAAGAGGAAAAATATTGGAAAACCACTGAATCAACAAATTCAAAATACAGTAAAAGCATGTTTTCGCTGTGGATCCCCAAAACACCTTGCAAGCTACACAGGATGTCCAGCAAAAGTAGCTCAGTGCAATCATTGCAAAAAGTTTGGACATTTTGCTAAAGTATGTCTCAGTAGCCCGTTCAATCAACAGGTGAATACAGTTATAATACCAGATGTCACTGTGCTGAGCGTGGACAAAATCACTACTGCACATATTCCAGAACAGATAAAGTGCACTGTAAATGTTTCCGCCAAACCCTCAGGCAAATCACACTCTATTCAGCTAATGTTGGACACTGGCTCAGCAATATCTATACTACCTGATTCCATCTATCTGCATTACTTTAAAGATGTGCCTCTTACTGAACCCAAACTTCACTTGGTGTGCTATTTGAAAAAACATATTCCAGTACATGGCTGCCTGACATAATAGTTACTTTTGGTGATTGCTGTGTAACTGCAGAGTTCTACATTGTCCACAAAGGCACTCCTATCCTTGGCAGAGACTTATTGGCTGCTTTAAATCTCAAGGTAGTTAATGGATGAATTGATCTTCCTCAGTACACACACCAGTTTCAGCTGGGACCCAACACCAAGTTGAGGAGAAACTTGGCTGTGGTTATGGGTTTCTGTATCTAGTTAAAATGTGGAATAATGTGATGCCTGTACGACAGAAGTTACTGTGCTTACCATTTTCAGTCAGGGAAGCTGTTTTAGAGGAACTTAGAAAACTTGCTCAAAAGGACATTATTGAAGAGATCGACTCCTTGAAATGGGAGGAGTGACACAGAAGAAAGGTGGAGGCATTTGCCTTTGTGTGGATTTAAGGGAGCCAAATAAAGCTATTGTGATTGACAGCCATCCTCTTCCTCACATAGAAGAAGTATTTGCAGAACTCCGTGGAGCAAAGATATTTGCTACTCTTGATTTGGAGAGCACATACCACCAGATTATGTTGCATGAAGACAGCAGAGACTTCATAGCATTTATTACACATGAGGGATTATTTCGTTTTAAACGTGTTCCATACGGACTCGCATCTGCCCCAAGTGCCTTTCAAAATATGATGTCATTGATTCAGAAGAATCAACATGGAGTTCAGTGCTATCCGGATGATATGATTGTGTTTGGAAATACTTCTGAGGAGCATGACAATAACCTGCAGTCTGTACTAAACTGCATCAGCACAGCAGGCCTTCAGCTCAATAGGTGCAAATGCAAATTTAGACAAACTGAACTCTCCTTTCTGGGGCATACAATTTCACAGGCTGGACTAAAATCTGATCCAGATCATACCCTGGCAATTTCAAATGCTCCTCCTCTATCAGATTTGCAAACCTTACGTTCCTTCTTGGGTCTTACCTCCTGGTATGCAAAATTCAGTCTCAATTATGCTTCTGTCATTCAACCGTTATGGGAATTACTACGGAGAAGTTCAACCTTAATGTGGACAACGGATGCACAAACTAGTTTCGAAACGGTGAAAGACTTGTTTGTACATAGTCCAGTACTTGCACTATTCAGTTCTGCATTGCCCACAATTGCAACTACTGATGCTTCTGATTATGGACTTGGGGCTGTTCTCACACAACTGCATAAGGACAACACAGAAAGGACTGTTGCATTTGCTTCAAGGACACTAAATAATGCTGAGAGAAAATATTCTACAGTTGAAAACGAAGCACTTGCTTGTGTCTGGGCTACTGAAAAATGGAGAACTTACCTGTGGGGCTGCACGTTCAAGTTACACACAGACCACAGCCCTTTGACAACGTTGCTCACCATGAAAGAACTGGGAAGAGCAGGATACCATATTGCTCGATGGTCTGCAAGACTACTCTCTTTCAATTATGAACTGGAATATAAGCCTGGAAACCTGTGGTTACTGATTACCTTTCTCGCCTGCCTTTGCCTTCACCAGATGGTCCACCGGAGGATGAGGATGTAGTGGTTGTGCTTATTACATGCACTCTCACTGCATTACAAGAGAATCATTTCAAGTTGCTTGTTCAGCGTGTCCAATTCAACAAAAACTACTGGAATTTCTGACAAAGAGATGGCCCAGTCATCCTAAAAACCTTGACCCAGTTTTGCTGCCTCATTTTAGAGTTTGGGATGAACTTTCTTTGTTTGATGGCTGTGTGCTATGAGGTACACACTGGCTCCTTGTGCCAGAAGAATTACAGTCAAAACTCATACACCTGGCACACAATATTCATCAAGAAATTGTCCGAACCAAATGCCGACTACGGGATCTGTATTGGTGGCCAGCACTTTGAAACTGAAGCACTCATAAAATCCTGTGTCATTTGCCAAATGCATGATAAGACAGCAATGACATGTACCCCTCCATTACAGCCTGTTCCTCTTCCTGAATCTGCATGGGAAAAAGTGGCAATTGACATTGTAGGACCCTTTGATACCGCTCCAATTGACTGCCGTTATGCCATCACTTTAATAGACTATTTCAGTAAATGGCCTGAGGTAGCGTTTACATCACAAATCTCTTCTGCTACAGTAATTAAGTTCCTCTCTTCAGTTTTTAGCAGGGAAGGTAACCCCAAAGAACTGGTTTCAGATAATGGTAGTCAATTTACTTCCCTGGAGTTTGAAACTTTTCTAACACAGAGGAGCATTTTACACAGAAGGTCATCCCTATATTACTGTCAAGCCAATGGGAAAATTGAACGGTTTAACAGAAGTTTCAAAGACAGTTTGCAAGTGGCTAAACTGGAAGGGCGATTGTGGATACCCTTCACTACTGATTTCTTGCAAGCATACTGGGCTACATGACATGCCACAATGCAAAGATCACCCGCAGAGTTACTGCGTGGGAAACAGATGAATACTAACCTGAACATTGCTGGATTGTTAAAGGCACGACCTGATGCCCCAAACAAGGATTATGTGAGAAAAACACTTGAACAGAACGAAGCAAAGTATAAAACTTTCACAGACAAGCAGCGGGGTGCTAAGGAACCAAAGTTTGAGTGTGGTTCCTTCGTTAGAATACGAAAACCTGGAATTTTATGCAAAGGGGACCATACTTTCACAGCTCCTCTTAAAATCATAGAGAATAAGGCACCTTACACCTATTGACTTTCTGATGGGCAGGTATGGAATGCTTCTTATCTTGCACCTGCCTATGCACCAAGAGGAGATTATGCCAACACTCAGTCTGCATTGGATGACTTCACCGTAGTACCAACACAACGAGACATTGCACTGGAACCAGGGCTTGAGAGACAGCCTGTCAGACCCAGACGACCACCTGTCTGGACTAGAGACTATGTTATGTAGTATCTAGAGTGTTTTCAGTGTAATATTTCTGCCAACAGTATAGTGTCTTTTTTCATATTTGTTCCTGTGGTTAGAACAATAATGTTTATTTTAATTGGGAGAGTTTATTAAGAGAGGAGGGAATGTGGTATTTAGATGTTGCTTGTAATTATTAGAATTGGGAGCACTGGCTGTTGGGACAGGAAACAGGAAGGAGGGGGGAGGAGTTGAGAGGCTGGGAGAAAGCTACAGAGGGTGCAGCAGCAGCTTAGTAAAGAGGTTTCCACTTTGAAAATAAAGTACCTGTTGAAGCTTGTTAGTGCTTCATTGATACAACACAACTCAACAGGATTAATTGGTTATTGTTTGTAAATTGCTTTCCAGATAGTGAGTTTCATATAAATGTACTATTAGTATTAATAAAATATTTTATCCATAATAGATAACAACTTGCTCCAGTATTGTTCATTTATATAAAGGAAAACTATAACTATTTGCTTTAAACCAGCTCCAAAATTTCAAAAGAAAAGAGATCTTTTAAGTCTGACTAAATTGATTAATGTTCATCCCTAGGAGAGACTAGGAAGTCATTGAAGAATGAGGAAAGGATTTATATAAAAAACCTCCTTTTATTTTAAATGTTAAGAAAGAGAACACAATGGCTAATTTGCAAAAGCAAACCACTATCAGTTAATTTCAGGAGTGACCTGATAATTTACAACAGAGGAAAATATTAAAATTCCTGCTGTACATTTTATACTTGTTTTCTGTATCTTCTTAAATCTTCTAGCTTCCCTTGTTCAGTTCAGTCCTCTTTATAGGATTGTAAACTGGTTGTTGAGGTGATGCCCCCTTCTTGCCCACCAGGACATGTCTCACCCCAGTGCAGGTTCCTGACAATTAGATGTTGACTGATGCCCTGGTACCTTAGCCCTCTGGCTGTGACACCTTTGAGACCTACCTACTCTTGGACATTAAAGTCCAAAGCAAAAAAGAAAACAGTGAACTACTAAAATCAGGGTTGACCACACATTCGTTGACACGACCTTGACCTTCCTCTCTGGGCTTGTCTCCCGATGGCTAATCCCTATTTGTCAGACTTCCTGGGCCTAGGCATCCCATCCACCAAATGCCTTGTCCAAGTAGCAAACTGCTTCAGGTTCTTGGCTGGAACCAGGCTTCCTTCACTGGGGGGACAACAGAGATCTGCTTTCCTCCCTGGTCAGCCCTGAATTGGCCTACGGCTCCTCCTTTTAACTCCCATCTCCTACCAATGTCACGGTCCATTTTGGTCAATTTCACGGTCATAATATTTTAAAAATTATTAATTTAATGTTTTCACCTATCTAAATCTGAAATTTCATAATGTTGTAATTGTAGGGTCCTGCCCCAAAAAGGAGTGTTGGGGGTGTCACAAGGTTATTGTAGCGGGGGTATGCAGTACTGCTACCCTTACTTCTGTGTTGCTGCTGGTGGAGGTGGTGCCGTCAGAGCTGGGTAGCTGGACAGTGGCGGCTGCTGGCTGGGAGCCCAGCTCTGAAGGGCAGAAGGTTATTTTAGCGGGATTGCAGTATTGTCATCCTTACTTCTGTGCTGCTGCCTGCAGAGCTGGGCCTTCAGTCAGCAGCTGCCACTCTCCAGCCACCCAGCTCTGAAGGCAGCAACACCGAAGTAACAATGGCAAGGTATGGTATTGCCACCCTTACCTCTGCGCTGCTGCTGGCAGGGTGCTGCCTTCAGAGCTGGGCACTCGGCCAACAGCCCCTGCTCTAGCTGCCCAGCTCTGAAGGCAGCACAGAAATAAGGGTGGCAATACTTCAACCCTGCTAAAATAAACTTGTGACACACCCTGCAACTCCCTTTTCGGTTGGACCTCCAGTTTTAAAAAATTCTGGTCTCCCTGATATCTGTATAGTATAGGGTAAAAGCACACAAAAGACCAGATTTCATGCAGGGAGACCAGATTTCATGGTCTGTGATACATTTTTCATGGCCATGAATTTGGTAGGGCCCTAGCTATGGGCTATGTGCTTTCCAAACAAAGAGTATTCTCCCTCTCCCAGGATAAGATCAGGAAAATGAAGCATATCCAGCTATCCAAAGAGTTGCCATTTGGTATTGCCTGTAAGAGACGAGACAGTATGCCTTCTCCTCTGTGTCACATAGAGAAGATAGTGGATCTCCTAGCCAGCAAAAATTTTGCCCTCTCAGAATTGATCTGCATTTTCTGTTATACAAATGTCTCACCCTTCTCCAATTCTAGGGTGAGACACTGCAGGCCAGATCCTCAGCTGGGATAAGTCAGCATAGTTGTATTAACTTCTATGAAGATACACCGATTTACACCAGCTAAAGACCTGGTTCAATATTTAAAGTATGCATTTATTTAGCCTACAAACAGATGACATCTAGCTAACCGGTTAGAGGCTCCCAGGACTCACCTATAACTAATGTGGAAGCACAATTCAGGGAGGAAGATAGATAATTGGAAACTGTTTATTCAAAATGCAAGATGAGGTTAAAAGCATCTTAGTGAGAAAAGCACCTTGACTAGGGATTTAAAATAGCTAAAATTGAGCGTGTGTCATGGCTTTCACTTTAATGACATTATATAGCGGGGGCTATAAAAATGCTGTAGCTATGACTATGTAATCCGGTAATGCATAAAAGCCAGGTTCTCTGTATTGGATTTTTGGGTTATATAGTTCAGAGTTTGGAAGTATCCCAATTATTTGATGTTGAAAATATTGATGAAGCTCTAAACAGCTGTTGTGGCAAAATCTGTCCAAGCCTCTTATAGCTCTACATACAGATATCATATTTCCATAGGCCTTCCTATTATATTGTGTGTTCCCATTAACAATGTGATTTGTGACATTTTTGCTAAACAATGTCAGAAATAATCCATCATGGAACATCTTAGATAATCCACTGGATTCTTTTGGGATTTTGGTCTTTCTGCACACATGTAAATGTACATCAGATAATGTTAGTCACTGTAAGAAAGCTAGCTCGGTGTAGTTTCAGTACCAAAACCAAAACAAAATAATTACCAGACAGCCTGATTGTGTGGTTTGAGGAGCAGGATGAGGGTCTATATATTGACAAAAATGTGGTTAGTTACTCAATGAACATTGACAGTGTGTTTCAGAAATAAACAAATTCCTCCTGCATTCTCCGAGACCTGGAGAGTGAGAGCTGATTAAACTAATTGAAATTTTGCAGCAATATGGCAATATTTTCCCCTCATGGTACATGACGAACTGTCATTGACTGGATGAGAGTTCTCTGTTATGGCTAAGGAATATATTGCCCAAGGTGGGAAGATATAAGCCTTATTCCAATCTAACTCTGATATAGGAAAGGAACAATTCATCCAAAGTCAATACAGATTCAATAATGTATGCCTGGTTTAAAGGAGATCACAATTAGCCTTATTCTCCATAATTTTCGTTTTAGTCCCTGAGGGCCTGATTCTCCACTGTCTGGTACTTTGTGATTTACATGTTTGGTGTGTGGGTCTAAAATGCTACCATTCCAATTTGGTAATGAGATAAAACCAGGAGTTAAAAGACTACACAAGGTACAAGGCATGGATAATGATCTCTGCAGTATCAGCGGGAGATGTGTGAGAAGGAACATGTTTATTTACAAAAAAATGCTGGGCCCAGTAGTCCATTACCTTGCACCTTGTGTAGTCATTTACGCCTGAGCAAAGTGGGTGTAAAATACTACAAAACCAGAATGGCAGTATTCTACTCTGGCTTTGCATATGTGTAAGTGACTGGACAAGATGTAAGGCAATGGAGAATCAAGCTTGTTGTTTTTAAGAACCAGTGATCTGTGCAGGGATTGTGACACAATTCGTGCTTGCAATGATAATGGCGCAGAGACAATAACAGATATGTGTTCCAAAGAAAAATGAAAGAGAACCCAGTAAGGATTATAGTACTACTCATCCATCCAGTTAGTAATCTTTTTTGGATCAGAAGTTGATAAGCAGGAGCGTAGTTTAAGTGGACTTTCCTGCTCACTTACTCTTTTTTTTCTGGAGATAAACTAGACAAAGGAGAGATCCTGACATGTAACAGATATAGCAGGTTAAGACGCTCTGTGAGAAGAATTACCATTATTGAAAAGTACAGACGAAACAAAATACATTGGACCAAATTCCACCCTTTCTTACCCTGTGTAAATGCATGGAATCACATGGGGTTCCACATGAAGAATTTGGGCCATTCTGTTCAGTATTTGAAAGAAAGCATGTGATCTTTAGACTGTCCTGAATAATGAGCCTTGAAGAGTGAGTTTTATGTTACAGGATTATGTGATTTTGGGGACTATTTCATGGTGCAATTATTTGATTAATATTCATTCTACCGTATTGGGAACTAGCTATTAGTCAGCTAAAGAGAGACAGTGGAATTCCTAACATGCGTTTTCATGAAATGCATACTAAGGTATTTGCTAGAGGTTTCCAAAGTAATGTATCAACTGAATTCAAGAACCCAGAAAAAATCATCCAAAGCTGGAAGGTCTGTTGTTGTTTTTTTCTCAAACACTACAGAAGATTTTGTCTAGTCATTCCAGTCAAAAGAAAAAGCTAGTGGCATCAGGAACAACAATAACTTGTCAGGGATATGGCACTAACTAGTAACAAAATTTCTAAATAAGAAACCAAGAGTCAGAGAAACTGTTTTATGGAAACTTGACACATTCATGTGAAGTCATAATTAGATTGGTCTTTGGACACTCTTGGCAGAACAGTAAATGGAGTGAAGGGTATTTTCCATAACAGAACATTGATATCTTTATGCTATCACTAAAGTCTGGTAATACAGAGAAATTAAGTTGTTACTAAATATGCTTTCCAAGAAAAATATTCAAATAATATATTTTAATGACAGATTGCAAATGAATGGCATTTATAATCACTAAATGAATGTCCAACAAAGGGATAAACTTAGCAGTCACAGTTAGTAGAAGTCATCTTCTTTACAATAATGGTGATGTAGAACTATTGTTGTATAGTAAATAAAATTGAGTGGCACCAGTTAAGATGAAAAATATCTGATACTGATTAAACATTTTGCCAAAATATAGTAAATACATCTACTATTTCTCAACACACACAAAATTCTGTTCTAAAGAACAAATTCAGCTCAATGTTTACTGACAGATAAATACTCGTGAATATACATACATCACACTCATTCTTGGATACTTCAGTGATGGTTGCAGTATAACAATCTTAAACAGATTGAAAGAGCCACTTAAGGTCCAAATATTCAGGTGGTATATATTAACATAGCTCTACTGAAGTCAACTGAGCAACAATGATTTTTACCAAAAATCTGGCCCAAAAATTCTATAATGCAAAGTTGCTATATAAATTTCAAGTTTTAGAGTAGCAGCCGTGTTAGTCTGTATTCGCAAAAAGAAAAGGAGTACTTGTGGCACCTTAGAGACTAACAAATTTATTAGAGCATAAGCTTTCGTGAGCTACAGCTCACTTCATCGGATGCATTTGGTGGAAAAAACAGAGGAGAGATTTATATACACACACACAGAGAACATGAAACAATGGGTTTATCATACACACTGTAAGGAGAGTGATCACTTAAGATAAGCCATCACCAACAGCAGGGGGGGGGAAGGAGGAAAACCTTTCATGGTGACAAGCAGGTAGGCTAATTCCAGCAGTTAACAAGAATATCAGAGGAACCTGCGCATCTACCAATGTGATATATGCCATCATGTGCCAGCAATGCCCCTCTGCCATGTACATTGGCCAAACTGGACAGTCTCTACGTAAAAGAATGAATGGACACAAATCAGACGTCAAGAATTATAACATTCAAAAACCAGTTGGAGAACACTTCAATCTCTCTGGTCACTCGATCACAGACCTAAGAGTGGCTATACTTCAACAAAAAAGCTTCAAAAACAGACTCCAACGAGAGACTGCTGAATTGGAATTAATTTGCAAACTGGATACAATTAACTTAGGCTTGAATAGAAACTGGGAATGGATGAGTCATTACACAAAGTAAAACTATTTCCCCATAGTATTTCTCCCTCCCACCCCACCCCCCACTGTTCCTCTGATATTCTTGTTAACTGCTGGAATTAGCCTACCTGCTTGTCACCATGAAAGGTTTTCCTCCTTCCCCCCCCCTGCTGTTGGTGATGGCTTATCTTAAGTGATCACTCTCCTTACAGTGTGTATGATAAACCCATTGTTTCATGTTCTCTGTGTGTGTGTATATAAATCTCTCCTCTGTTTTTTCCACCAAATGCATCCGATGAAGTGAGCTGTAGCTCACGAAAGCTTATGCTCTAATAAATTTGTTAGTCTCTAAGGTGCCACAAGTACTCCTTTTCTTTTTATATAAATTTCAAATAATCTTAACCTGAGCAAATGAAAATCACTTTCCTCAGTGAAAATTTTGTTTCTATCCCAAAGTGAAATTTTCAAAATTTAGTCATTTTACCTTTAAGCTTGTTCATGTCATGCTACATGAAGGTCTGTGGCCACTAGAAAGGTATGTCGGGACAGACACAGGAGTGGAATTCAGACTTTTCTAACTCCCAGACTTGTGTTGTATCCTCAAGATGAAAAAAAGTATTTTAGTGGGAGTAGCCATTGTGGCAAAGTTAAATTAGCTCTCACACATGCAGATCATAATTGAAAGTGTTTTTCATCAACTCACACTTATAGATTCATAGATATTAAGGTCAGAAGGGACCATTATGATCATTCAGTCTGACCTCCTGCACAATGCAGGCCACAGAATCTCACCCCCTACTCCTGCAATAAACCTCTCACCTATGTCTGAGCTATTGAAGTCCTCAAATCATGGTTTAAAGACTTCAAGGTGCAGAGAATCCTCCAGCAAGTGACCCATGCCCCATGCTACAGAGGAAGGTGAAAACCCGCCAGGGCCTTTTCCAATTTGCCCTGGAGGAAAATTCCTTCCCGATCCTAAATATGGCGATCATCTGAACCCTGAGCATGTGGGCAAGATTCACCAGCCAGATACCCAGGAAAGAATTCTCTGTAGTAACTCAGATCCCACCCCATCTAACATCCTATCACCAACTATTGTTACTCAGACCATTACCTCTCTATGCATTACATATACAATCTGAAAAATGTGACTAATAACTAGAGCTGAATTAAAATTCATATCTGAAAGTTTACTGAAGTAATTTCATCCATTGCTGTTTGTGTATTGTCCACAGTAGATACTCATTTTATCAAATGTGGGTTTTTTGGTGTGTGTAAATATTTGCTGAATAAATTTTGTGTCAATAAAACATTTTGTCTGTGGCTTGTTTGCTAGCGATTTACTGTGACTAGCATATATTCAGGTTGTGGTTACTGGACAGATTGGTCACATGTAAGTTCCTCCTCACTGATTAGTTGATCATAATTCAGACAAACAACTCTGAGTAAAGAGAATTATTTGGAAGACTTGCCCATTACTGTTGTATAAATGTTCCAAATAGAAGAGTGTGTGAGAAGGAAAAGAGGTATAGTAGTTTAGAGAATCAGTTTACCAAAGTTACTTTCCTGTCTGTATCTCCTACTACAAATTAAGATATATAAAAATGTTTAGATTTTGTGGCAGAAATAATTATTCTATTCATTGTAAAGTTGATGGTATGGATTGAATGAAAGAGCCTTTATTTTATGGATTTTGGAGACATTAATATTGGGCATCAGATCACATTATGGTAACATATTAACATAGAGAACATTGAAGACGAACCTTGTTTGATCTGATGGACCATTACTTGCTTTCACAAAATTACAGTAACAAATTAAAAACCCCTCACACATACATCAAGGAATATGATCCCCTATAAACTCTTTACAGGATAGTTGAGGTTTTTCAGATTGCTATCAATGTGTTTTCTAAGAACTAGAATGATTAGCAGTAGCACTGAATGTGTTCTAGAAGGAAATGTCCTGACACTCTCCCTTCTTCACAGTGGATATATTCAGATTGTCTTTATTTTTCTTTCTTTCTTGTCTCTTTTGCTGTCTACTTCCTCCCATCGAAACTCTCCAGTCATGAGTTGATTGTGGGAACATAGATTGCTTTCGAGATAGAGAATTATCCCACTAAGGACAAGACAATCTTAAATCCTGGAGTAGCTGGCATTGTTCTATGAGCCCACTGGGTTTGGGTGAAATACAGTTGATTTGGTTAAATCCCATTAAAGTCAATGACAAAACTTCAACTGGCTTCAAAGGAGCCAGGATAACCCCCTTAGTGAGGAGCTTATTGAGCTAGGAGAGTTGATGGGGGTCTGGTTAGGTAAATAGAGAAGAGAAATGGTAGAGTTGAATGTGATAGAGGGTAACATAGAAAATGGGGTGAGATGAATTATTGTTTGATCATTCTATGATGGGAGAGAGCATGGTGATGGGAAGGCTTAGCACCAAAGGATAAAGCTGGGGAGTGAAAAGGATTGACAGTAAGTGGTGGTGAGCAGAAAATTGGTGGTTTCCACACTGTACATTCAATAGTTTCCTGTAGATTTACACAGGGAGGCTATGGCAGAGCTGAAAGGAGGAAGAACAGGGAAGCTGGAATGAGGGGAGAGAGATCAGAAGACTGGGTTTCATGCAAAATAAAAGAAGAAAACAATAGGATATTACAGGTTTGGTATGGAGGAGTTCATATTCATTCAACTCATAGCCTTAATGCTATAGAATAAAAATTAAATATATTGCATGAGATTGATATGGCTTGTACAGCTGGTAGATTGGTAGGCAGTGTTACAGAAGATGATAGATATACACTTCAAACAAACAGAACAGAACAATGAAGTTCAGAAATAATAACAAACACAATGGTGCACTAATCATATTAATATGAGAGAGTTAAATGCTATTATTTATACGGGAATTAAAGTGGGGCTGAGATAGAGATGAAGGGAAGTTGTTAGTGGAGGTTTAACTAGGTAGTAGGTATGTTTAGGAAAGTTGCAAGTGAACAAAAGACATCTAGAAAAGTGATTTAAAGAAAATTCAGTATAGTCAGAATACAGATATAAAGGCTATAGGGTCCTTAAAGTGCAATGGACACATTAAGAGACATTTTTGCTGGTGTAATTCCACCAATAGACCCACTTGTCTAGAAATTAGATACATTTATATTAAAGTGTGTTATAGATTATTTTAAAAGTTCATATAAAATATAGTAAGTTGGGAAAAATAAAACAAATTTATGGGAAAATATTAAAATTAAGAACAGTAGTTGAGTGGGGTAGAGAAAAGAGTCTGGAACTGAGTTAGGAAAGCAAAATATAGAACACCTACAGTTAACTAAGTTAGGCTAAAAACATTAGCAGAAAAAATAAACTTGCTGTGAGCAGGAAGAGGAAATAATGAGAGCAAATAAAGTCCATATGGAAAGATCAAGTACAGCACACTTCTGTTTCTAGGAACTTTGGGCTTGTATTGAAATCAATGAGAGTGAAGGGTGCTGAGCATCTTGCAGTATTGAACACTTGGTTTGTATTGTGTTTGGTTCATATTTTATTTAATTCTCTAGCAGATGGAAGGAAATACCAGTCTGTATTTGTCAGGAAACACTGACAAATGAGAAATCAAGGAGAATAATGGAAACAGCTGTCTTTCTTTTTAGTTGGAAGGGTGGGGTTAGTGGAACTGAATTGAGGCTACATTAGTTCAAGAGATTTTGTACGTCTAAATGAAGATGGAAGTTTGAAGGCAGTAAAGGCTGTTTACTTAACCAATACTGCTGCTATCAAAGTCAGCAACACCAGAAGTGTCTTCATTGCATCAGCCAGTTCTCATGGGCCATAGCTGTAAGATGACCCTCCATATGTGGCCTTTTAGAGCTAGCACCGTAGAGTGTTGACGAAAAATACTGAGTTCCTAATGGAGAACTGATTATGTCACCAAACCTGCCATCAACATAATGGACACCCTCATTGTCTATCTCAGCAGAGCCCAAGTACTGAATGGCACAGACAACATACTGTCTTCTCACCCCTAGAGGTAGTCTCTTCAGATCCAAGTTACAAAGCAACATGGGGAAGCCACTACACATGGTATACTTGTTCTGTGATAAACAGAGTATTTTAGTTCCTGTCTGGCAACTTTCATGAGAATTATATTCATATATAACTGGCCAGTCAAGCTGAGTTTATGGCTGATTTGTGTCTCAGAATCAATTTTACTTGATGTGCTCACAGACAGGAAAGTATTTGAGGTGGAAATAATGTGAGATATAGTAACTTTTTTTTATCTTCCTTGATTGGAGGATGGTTTCTAATATTACTTTGTAGAAGTCATGTTCTCTGCTCATAACTCTAACAGTGTAATTTGCTGAAATACCTGTACTTTAAATACAGACATTGTCCTTAGATTTAGGGAGGAGGGGTCTTTTTTTTTATATGAATATGGTACCTGGCACAATGGAGCCCTGACCCTGATAATGTCACAACCCAATGGCCCCCTACCTCAGGGGGGTCCCTGGGGAGGCAGATCAGCATTATATGTTGCTAATGCTATTGCAGGCATTGCAAAGTATTCTGGGAAAGATTAAAGGTGTGGAGTGAAATATTCCTTTGCAGGTTGTGAGAGGCCGAAGGGGAAGGAAGAGAGAGACAGGAATGGGTTAACTTGACACTCCAGATAGGTCCAGAGATAAGACGCTGACTCCATCCCAAGGCCACAGCACACAACTGACTCTCGGCTGCCTGCCAAGACAGATGGGGGCCTGAATTCCAACCCTGACCAGGCATGAGAAAGGAGGCTTCAGCTGAACAGACCTGCAGGGACTGCAAAAAATAGTGATAGCAAAGGCCAGCGAGGGGGAAAACAATGGCTGCTGTGTTCCAAACAACAGTTTTTGCGTCCCTGAGGCCAGTGCATTTTTAAAAAGCTGAGGAAGCCACAGAAGGCCAGTTTGGACTGGTACAAAAAGCATGGGGAACAGAGGTCCCTGAACAAGATGACGCCCTCAAGTCGCCCAGGACTTAAACCCTCCCGGGAACTAAAGCAACTTGGAGATCAACAGCAGACCCGAACAACCTGTGTACAGGACAGAATTCCCATCCACCTCTTGTTCTTACTTTACACCCGGGCTTGGCCAGCCTCAGGTAGTGCATGTGTAAGTATGAAAGTGTGTTAGGGCTTGGGGCACTAACACTTTCTTCCTTCCTCTGAGTGACGTGGGGAACCACCAGCACTCTCCACTGTTATTTTACTTTATTTTATTAATAAAACTTTAAACTCAGTCACTTGATGCGCTCCGTCATCTCCTCCCCTAATGATCCTGTGGCCTCAGCCTAATCACCTGATGGCTCAAGCAGATTGGTTACTTAAATCTGTCACAATATGGGACCTCTAGATGCTACCACCATACAAATAAATAATAAGAGGAAGAAATGTTACTGCTGAGACATTTTTTCTTCAGTCAGAAAATGATCAGTATATGAATTGCACATGAAGGGCCAAATTCAGAGGTGATTTTTTAAATCTAAAGGGAAGTCTTGCTGTAACTTGTGTATTCTTTGGCTGTCCTTCTCCCACCCCTCATATGTACACACCCTATCCAGTCTCTTCCTTTTGCATCTTCCTTCAATTTCTTGACATACAGGTTCCCTTGTACATCAGTAAATGGGTGTAAGTATATATAATGGAACATGATTCTGACTGACTTCAGTGGTGCTACCCCTGATTTACACCATAATGAAATTAGCAACAAGATCAACATTCCCTCACAGATCACTTCTCAATTTGGCCCAAACATGTAAGGGACATTTTTTAAATGTATTTAGGTGTCTAAAGATGTAGACAGGCACCTAGTAGAATTTTCAAAACCACATAGGCACCAAATTTTCAGTGGGAGTTAGGTGTCTAGGCATGTTTGAAAATCCCACTAGGTGCCTGTTTACATCTATAGGCACCTAAATACCTTTAAATATCTAATAAAAATACTTATTACCATATTTTCTTGTATTGGCATTTCCTCCTCCTTATTTTCATCCTTTAGACTCAAGCCCTACTTTCCCATTAAAGGTATATATCATATAAATTACCATTCTCACAATATTTAAAGAAAAAATAATGTTTCATGGACAATTTAGGCAAACTATTTCTGAGGAGATGTTTTGACACTAAAAATTACAGATTTTTCTTCATTTAAGATATTGTAATGTAAAATAATGTCATTTAAGATATGACATTAAATCTGATTTTGTTCCTTAGCTCATGTGCTTCTATAACATTATTTAAGAGCTGTGTTCTTAGCTTGGCAGGGTTTAGTCAACAATTTTTTTTCTTCGCTTCTTTCTGATTGATGTAAGTTTGCATCCATTGCATTTTGGGTCAAATGGACCCCAAAGTTCAAAGTGAAATTTAGTCAACATTGTCAAATCTTGCCTTGTCTACTATGAATGAAAGCATATTTGCTTGAAACTCGGAAATGGTTCCTAGAAAAGCTCATGAACCTGCCCCAAATTTCAGGTTTTGTTACTAAAATTTTACTCAAGTCTATTCATAATCCTGTGACAGTAATGGTTAGTATTTTGTCTTTGTATACAATTGTGCCTTAGAAATCCTAACCAAGATCAGGGGTAGGTGCTATACAAACACATAGAAAGAGACAGTGCTTATCCCCAAAAACTTACAATCTAACTGGACAAGGCAAAAGATTGGAAGACGGGAAGAATTATCTTCATTTTACAGATGAGGAACTGAGGAACAAGTAGATTAAATGATTTGTCCAAGGTCACAAAGGAAGCTTGTGGCAGAACTAGGTACTAAACTCAGAGCTCCTGAATTCCAGTTCAGTGTCATAAACCACAAGATCATCCTTTCCTTCTATAGACCTGCTCTAGAATTCACCGAAGTCAGAGTATTTCTACTGACTTCAGTGGGCTTTGGATCAGGCCCTGTATTACTATAATTCACACAAACAAGTAACTGAGTTCTTAGTTTAAAAAAGGAGGCAGTAGTTGGAACCAGTAAACAACTATAATCATTAAGGGTCAAGTCCTCAGCTCATGTAAGCCCTTTTCAAGTCAATAGAACTATGCCAGTTTGCACCAGCCATGAATCTGATGTGATATCTTCCTGAAAATATCCTTCATAATAAACAACAGGGGAAGAAAATGCTCCCATAATATGATAAAAATGGAATTTTTTCTCTTTGTTTTTCCAAGTTTTCCACGAGGTGTCACTGAGTCTTTCAAGTTAAACTCTTTCTACAAAGCCTCTAAAAAACCCCCAGGGAAATCACATTTGAAAATATAATAAAATTTAAACACCCATCTAATTCCCCCTTATTCTCCATCTTTCACTCCTAGTTTCCTTTTCACTGTTTTTGACTTTGGCTTTCATCCATCCCCTTCTGCACTTCCTCAGTACGTAACGCCAAGAGAGGCATTTAGGACACCTAGTATGAAAAGAAAGCATAACCTCCTCAGTTCATGACTCTGCATGAATTGAAAAAATTAATTTACACTTCCATGAGAAATCGGTATACATTAAACAATGAAACTTTGGAAGACTACAGTGAGAAATGAACTGCTTGCCTTGGTAGCTATTGATTCAAAGCCTACAGTATGTTCTAGAGCATAACCTTCCCCACATTGCTTTATTCTCATTTCACTTTCCACACTTTCATCTTGGGTCAATTGATTAATCGGTAATATTACTAACATTAATCAGCGTGACATAAGTACATACATTGCCTCCTTTATTCAGTGTCAGTTTTGATCATATCAGATTTTTTTTTATGTTTGCCATATCCACTTCCCCTTTTCTAATCCAACCAACATATATTTCTAAACACATATGTGATCTTAAACCCTGCTAACTTTACACTTGGATCTGATCCAGAATGGATATACTTTAAACAAAGATTACTACAGCTTCCACCTTTAAAAAATATAAATATTCATTATGACCAGTAATGAGCTGCCAAAATCTTAACAACCAGTTCCTGATAAAAATTTCTGATTTAAGGGATGTGCCTCTGTCCTGCCAGCTCCCACCCTCCCCCAGGCTCCATCCTGCCCCCCAGGCTCTGTCCTGCCCCCTCCTGCCCCCCCATGCTCTGTCCTGCCCCCCTACCCTCCCCAGGCCCATTCTCCATCCCAGGTGCCTGCTGGTGGCGCAGGACTCCCGCAGCCCTTGCATCAGTGGGGTCACTCCCGGCATGTGGGGCGGCGGCTCCCTGCAGGCAAAGGCTGTCGTCTGCCTGACTCCTCACTGCGGAATGTGAGTGCCCCCAAGCAGCAGAGGCCAGACAGCCTCACAGCGAAGGAGTGGGAGATACTGGGGGGGGACTCGCCCCAGCACACACAAGGCATCCCCCAGCTATGGCACCAGCCGGCCCTGCCTGGCTCCTGGGGCAGAGGAGGCTGCTGCTGCCAGGGGCCTGGCTCCACGGCCCTACGCGGCACCCAGTCACATGGTGCCTGATCTCCCTGTCCAGTGCAGCTGGTTGCGCTTCCTGGGTTGGGCAGGAAATCGCATGGAGCTGCTGAGCGAGGAGGCATCGGATTGGCCTCTGCGCGTGGGGCTCCGGAGTGGCTGCCTGGATGGTGGGGCCCTGCAGCCCTTCCATAGCCCCGTGCCTCCCAAACGGTGCTGCTCCATGCATCCCACTCTAGCACCGAGCCCCTTCTCCAACCAGGGCCGGCTCTAGGATTTTTGCCGCCCCAAGCAAAAAAATTTTTGGCCACCCCTGCTTTTTTGGTGCCCCCCCTGCCCCTGATCCGCCCCTTCCCAATCCCCTTCCCCGAATCCCCATCGCTGCTTCCTCCCCCGGGTGTGCCACATTCCTCCCCCCCCCATTGTTTCCTATGGCTTCCCACCGCAACCCCCGGCCCTAGCTCACCTCCGCTCCGCCTGCTCTCCTGAACACGCTGCCACTCCGCTTCTCCCCCTCCCTCTCAGGCGAGGGAGAGGCAGTACGTTCAGGGGAGCAGGCGGAGTGGAGGTGAGTGAGAGTGGGGGGGAGAGCAGGAAGTAACTGGGGTGGGTAGAGGAACCGCTCTCCGCCCCAGCTCACCTCCGCTCCACCACCGCTGCCTCTCCCGACCGTGCTGCCACTCAGCTTCTCCCTCCCTCCCTCCCTCCCTCCCAGGCTTGCTGCGTGAAACAGCTGTTTCGTGCAGCAAGCCTGGGAGGGAGGGAGGGAGGGAGGGAGGGAGGGGAAGCCAAGTGGTGGCAGCACACTCAGGGGAGCAGGCGAAGGTGGAGCAGAGGTGAGCTGGGGCGGCGGGGGCACATTTCTAGGGCTGGTATGGCCGGCGCTGGAATGCTACCCCTAGAAATGTGCCGCCCCAAGCACATGCTTGTTTTGCTGGTGCCTAGAGCCGGCCCTGTCTCCAACAGCTCCCGATGAAGTGAGCTGTAGCTCACGAAAGCTTATGCTCTAATAAATTTGTTAGTCTCTAAGGTGCCACAAGTACTCCTTTTCTTTTTGCGAATACAGACTAACAGGGCTGCTACTCTGAAACCTTCTATAACACTGAGCCGTACACCATGCACCCTCCCTAGCGCCACGAGTCGGAGTCCCCTTGGCCTAGAGGCTGCCCCAGCCGTGCTCCAGCCTGGCTGGGACTTTCTGGGGTGGCGACTGTCTATCCAATCCCCCCCCATTCCCTGATTACCCCCCCAGACTCCGCCCCCTCCAACCACTCCCTGCTCCTTATCCAACCCCTCCCAAAGCCCCGGCCCAGCCATGCTGCAGCATGTATGGATGCCACGCGGCCCGCTGGAGCTCGCATCCCCATCCTTACCGTGCCACTCAAAGCGGCAGGAGCTGCAGAGCTGCCCAGGAGTGGTCCAGAGCGCTGGCGCCGGCGGCGCAGCATGCTGAGGCTCTGCGAGAGGGGTTAGGTGGGGAAGGGGCCGGGGGAGTCTCCCTGGCCGGGAGCTCAGGGAGCCATAACAACCGGTTCTAAAACTGTTTTTAAATTTAACAACCGGTTTGTGTGAACCGGTGTGAACCGGCTCCAGCTCACCACTGATTATGACATTTTGAATCACCACTGTGAACTCCAGACCAAGTGGGATGCCGAGGTTTCAAATTCCCTTTCAGATATTGTCCTTAGGCTCTCCACCAATCTACACCGATTTACACCAGCTGAAAATTTGGAACTGAGTTTACTGAAGAATATGAAAAGGAATTCTAAACCTAACAAAGGACAGAAAGGGCAAACAAAGTGTACTTCAAAAATAAATATCCTGAGGTAACCCTCAAGAATGCAATGCCATGTCGTTGTTAATTTTATAATATTGCAGATAACCTAGAGTTCAGCTGTAGTTAGAGCTGGAATTTTTAAGAACTATTATGGACTGTGCTATTACCAATCTATTTTATGGTGATAGGTGGGTCTATAAAATCCTAAAATAGAATATGTAGGACACCAAGAGATGATTATTGTCCTCCTTTACATGCCAAGAAAGCCTTAGAATGATCACATTGCTCTCAAATATTCGTAGTACATTTTAAAAAGAAGAAAGTCACTTGTCTCCTTTTTAGGCTATGTCTCACATGTTATACAACTATTAATGATGAGTAGAATCTTTACAGAAAAACAAACATTTAAGCCAACAGGCAGTATTGTATTTTGGTTATCTGTGTTCCTCATTTGGTTTCATCCATATTTCTGAGTTAAAGGATTCAGAGAAGTGCTACTAATGACAGGTTTCAGAGTAGCAGCTGTGTTAGTCTGTATTCGCAAAAAGAAAAGGAGTACTTGTGCCACAAGTACTCCTTTACTAATGACAGGAGCATTTCCAAAAGTGATAGAATAGTGTTAATCAAATCTGGTTGGCTGATGATACAAAATTACTATTGGATGACTGACTTCTAAAGGTGGTAATTCTATAAACAAACAAACAAACAAACAAACAAACAAACAAACAAACAAAAGGCACCTACTGATCATACGTGCAGGAAATTGGGCAATCCAGTTAATTCAATCATTGGCCATTTTCAATAACAACTTTCCAAAGTAATGTGAATACTTAGCCATGCAGTTACATAATCTTGGTGAAAATTTAATGTGGCCCATTTTGCATTAACTACTTTTTCTTTAACAACAACAAAAATGAGAAGGAAAAAAAAGGTGGTCCCCAAATAAATGAAACTCAATTTCACGGCACATTATCTCTCTCAATTCTTTCCTCTCAGCTTTCATTTTCATTAAAATCACAGACAACCATAAATTAATAATTACTTCGGGTTGACTAAATGCAGGCCACACTATTTAGCTCTCATTTTCCTACAGTGGCCCTTCTTGTTCATGCTGGAAAAATGTTAATTTAGATAATGTCACTTGCCCCTTGTCATATAATTCTGTTTTGCAGTTTCACTGATCTATAATGGTCTGTTCTTATTAGGTAGTATTAACTTTATCTTTTGTTCAATCAAGCCGCACAGTTTCCTCTAACGGAAGATAACTATTGTGCAATATCAGATGAAATGTGTTATTATCCATATATCTGTTATATTTCAGTTAATCTTTGTGTGCAAACAGTGTTCAGCAACATTTACAGTTACTTGTAGTAATAAATTTATTATCCATTAGCCTCAGCCATTTGAGCAAAGAGTTTTTTGTTGAGAACAAAGAAATATCTACCTCATTCTTACGACTTTACAGTTTATGCACATTTCAAATTAGGTGTTTTATTAACCTAGTTTTTCAATTAAGGATAGGTAAATAGGTTCAAATTAAAATAAGAATGTGAACTTTCACCCAGAGGTGTAACCCAATTGATTTTTGAGGTCTGAAACAATTTAGTTAACTGTATCTGTAATTTTTGGCTGTGTGATACAATGGTGAATGAAGGAGACTGAAATTTACTACTCTTGAATCCTATTCCCAGCTTGCCACTGACTCATTGCCAATGTCTTCTTGGTAAGGCCACCTAACCTCTTCCTTCCTCAGTTTACCCATCCTTAAAGCTGGCATAATAATAACTCATGGGAATTGCTTAGACATCTTCATACAGATGTTAGGGATCCTTATATTGAAGCTCATGTGAAATTTCCTATATGGATGTGAAACCTATAGCTAAGATTTTAAAAAAATCTAGCCTAAAGCTATGCTCTTAAATCCATGTTTAGAAACCTAAGTAAGTAGATTGGTTTTCAAAAGTGTTGTACACCATTGAGGGTGTATAATTTTATTTGTATTATATAAATGCTGTCTTGCCTATTGTGCATCTGTGTTTATATATATATATATATATATATATATATGACATATTTTTAATAACTCACTGAGATAACCTTGTAAAAGACACATCTCATTTTCATGGGAGTCCTTCGAAATAACAGTCTTACTTGCCAGGCATACTTCAATAAAGTGCAAATGGCATAGTGTAGGACATGCAGGACTCAGACACTAGGGGCCTGATTTTTAAAGCATGGAGGTACACTTACTTTTTTATATCTGCTTACATGGTTTATAAACAAATTGGGTACTTACAGGTGTTCAGTATGTAACTTGCCTTTTGTACACAGAATATCTAACCTGTGTATGTTCTTGCAATAATTATACATACAAATATCAGGCAATGCTTCAGTCAAAAGGCCATTTCTGGTTACATCGACAATGTTACTTAAATAAAAGATTGGATGTTTCAGAAAATTAGACATTTTTGGTGTCTGTTTCAATGTTACTAGGAGTTTATTCCTAATGTCAGAGATTGTGAGTCCCAAGGCCCATATTGCTTTCTGCCTTTGATAAATATTAATACAAATATGATTGGTTTACCACAAGTAGCTATAGCAGGGATTGGCAACCTTTGGCATGAGGCCTGTCAGGGAAATCTGCTGGCGGGCTGGGACGGTTTGTTTACCTGCAGTGTCCACAGGTTCGGCCAATCGCAGCTCCCAGTGGCAGCGGTTTGCCATTCCAGGTCAATGGGGCCTGTGGGAAGCAGTGGCCAACACATCCCTTGGACCACTTCCCGCAGCCCCCATTGGCCTGGAATGGTGAACCGTGGCCAGTGGGAGCTGTGATCGGCCAAACCTGCAGACAGACATGGCAGGTAAACAAACCTGCCCAGCCCACCAGGGGCTTTCCCTGAACAAGCATTGGCCCTAGTTTGAGAACCACTGGTCTAGTGGACAGGGCACTTGACTGGAAGTCACTAGATCTAGATTCTAATCCCAGCTATGCCAATGACCAACTGTATGGCCTTAGGCAAGTCACTTCACCTCTTTGTGCCTTTGGAATTCAGACTGGATGGTCTTAATGGTTCCTTTAGCCCTTTAAAGTTTATCTTGTCTGTCATTGGACCCCTTTCTACAACCCTCAATACCACACAGAGACATCTAGTGGACAAACAGCATAATTGCAAATAAACTTATTCTCACTAATTACACTAGACTCTTTCGGGGGGGGGGGGGGTGAAATGGGGGGGGATTAGAAATGTTCCTGTCCACAATAAATTGGAAAAAAAGTATATGGAGCCAAAACTCAAGAATTTTTTTAAACAAAATGTGCAACAAATCTTACAATAAGTATTAAAGGAGAACAGTTAAGTGTAATTTGGCCCAGAATTAAAGCTATGAAAACATAAATACAAGAGAATTGTTTCTGTTAATTTTGCTTTTTAAACAAAATTCAATGTAAAATTTTCTTTTAAATAGTCATTCCCTTGTGTTTACAATCCAAACATTACAGCATTGTACTAGTGCAAGAGGACTTGAAAACCAAACTGATTAGAAGCAAAAATGAAAGTCTAGTTTCCAGATTGACTGAAAGGGGAACAAGATTTAGCTGGGGGTGGGGGAAGGAGAGGAAAAAATTGCATAATCAGTAAAAAAGTACATTTTAATACTGTGATTAATTGCTGTTATACAATCAGTGTTCTTCAAAGGTTTTAACATGGTTTCTGAGATGTCTCAGTTTCCCTTAAAAAAAAGAAATAACTGCAATAGCTCAGATATTAGTGACCACTATTAAAAAGGATTTTTTTTCGAAAAAAAGTGACCAGATCTTCAGCTGGTGTAATTCAGCTTAGGTCTATAAGCATCAATATATACTGATATATACCATTTGAAGACCCTGCTTCTATTTTTTTCAATTTGACTGATGTATCCCTTTAAAAAAAATTCTAGTTCCTTATCACCAGCTTATAATCAACTGGATGTAAGTAATTAGCACAAAAATCTCAAAACAGAAAAACAAACAAACAAAAAAAAAACCACAGAGATTTCAGCTTTACTAGAAAGTCAATGAGTTTGACACTATTACACATATAAAACACATCCATTATAGTAGGGAGCCTTTATTACAGTAGTAGAGGCTGAAAGAGTTTTGTTTAACTGTGTGGCTTTTAAATTCATTAACAACCTGTAGAGAAAACTGGTTGATACAGGAACTAAGCAGTCTATAGCTCAGAATTGTAAAAGAGAGAACAATAATGTTTGCCTCTCAGAGTTAGCCTGTGATTGATGTTACAAAGGTTCAGATATAACATTTGGAGTTAATGAAGATTCATGTAGAAAGCAAGAACCCAATAAGGAAGGATTATCTACAGAAAATGATCAGCTGATGAAGCACTGTTTGTTCTCGGTCACTGTAACTTGCACAGGGTGACTCCACTAACGTACTTCCAATCAAAACACAGTTAAAGACAGCATGTAATAAATCTTGAGAATTGCTCATTTTAACATCAGACAGAGGAAATACAATTGTATGCTTAAATTATGGTTTTATCACAACACCTGGGGCTGGCTCCTGGTTCACACCACACTGGAGGAGCGACTAGGCCATAGAACTCCTTCAGCAGAGCATCTACAAGTTCCCCAATGTGGGGAAATGCCCCAATGGCACTGAGAAAGTATAGGAATCTAGATGACAGACCCTCCTGGCCCTTCTCCCCTTGAACAGTGTGCATATTGGGGAAATGTCGTCAAGAGGGCATGGTTATACTAGAGCATGCTATGCTCTGGCAATCCCTGGCTAACATAACAACCCTCACGGTTACTTTAATATGGAGGCAATATGAACACTTGCAGCTCAAAGATGCCCTGTGATGATATAAAGTCATCTTTCTTCCCCTGCACCCCCGCAATCTCCTCTGAAACTGTTCACTGCTGCTTGACCAAACACAAGGTCTGGGTAGCTGATGTATTGTCCATGGTCTCACTCCTACCAACTCTTTGTGTGTGCATACAATCCAAATCACAATATAGTCCAAGATATGGTAAAGACCTATAAAAAACAAACTTATAATTAATAACTTATCATCCACAGTTTCCATTATGTGCTTCCACTGCAGGAAACACCCATTTCTTGCAGGCAATTTTGTACATACATTGACTCATCTGGTAGAAAGCAAGGTATTAATGTAATAACTAACTCTTCCCATACCTGTGTATATATTTAAATATCTTTACTTTTCTTCTAAACTAGACAAGGCACACACACAATAAAACCCACCAGTAAAACAGGGCAGCCATGTTTGGACATTAATCATGGACAAATGTTTAATAGATCTTTTTATTCTTTTAAAGTAATAGATTTGAAAAAAAATAGTTTTTACACATTTCTAGTTGCTATGTCACGAATGTGACATGATACTGTCACACTGAGTTCCTTGAGTCATGCTGAGTACAAACACACTGCAACATAACTTGGAATGAAGATTCAAGAACAGAGCAACAGTATTAGAGAAATACCATGCTGAAGAATGAATGTAACTTATTTAGTTATCTTGGCCTACTAGACAAGTTGGTACTGAAACACAATTTCTCTCTATTATAGAATCATAGACTTTAAGGTCAGAAGGGACCATTACGATAGTCTAGTCTGACGTCCTGCACAATGCAGGCCATGTAATCTCACCCACCAATTCCTGTAGCAAACCCCTAACTTTTGTCTGAGCTACTGAAGTCCTCAAATCGTGGTTTAAAGACTTCAAGGTGCAGAGAATCCTCCAGCAAGTGACCCATGCCCCATGCTACAGAGGAGGGTGAAAAACCCCCAGGGCCTCTGCCAATCTACCCTGGGGGGAAATTCCTTCCCAACCCCAAATACGGCGATCAGCTAAACCCTGAGCATGTGAGCAAGACTCATCAGCCAGACACCCAGGAAAGAATTCTCTGTAGTAACTCAGATCCCACCCATCTAACATCCCATTGGGCATATCTACTGCTAGTAGTCGAAGATCAATTAATTGCCTAAATTAGGCTATCTCCTCCATAAACTTATCAAGCTTTGTCTTGAAGCCAGATATGTCTTTTTCCCCCCTGCTTCCCTTGGAAGGCTGTTCCAGAACTTCATTCCTCTGATGGTTAGAAACCTTTGTCTAATTTCAAATCTAAACTTCCTAATGGCCAGTTTATATCCATTTCTTCTTGTGTCCACATTGATACTGAGCTTAAATAATTCTTCTCCCTCCATGTTATTTATCCCTCTGATATATTTATAGATAGCAATCATATCTCCTCTTAGCCTTCTTTTAGTTAGGCTAAACAAGCCAAGCTCGTTGAGTCTCCTTTCACAAGATAGGTTTTCCATTCCTCGGATCATCCTAGTAGCCCTTCTCTGTACCTGCTCCAGTTTGAATTCATCCTTTTTAAACATGGGAGACCAGAACTGCACACAATATTCCAGATGAGGTCTCACCAGTGCCCTGTATAACAGTACTAACACCTCCTTATCTCTGCTGGAAATACCTCGCCTGATGCATCCCAAGACCGCATTAGTTTTTTTCACAGCCATATCACATTGGCAGCTCATAGTCATCCTGTGATCAACCAATACTCCGAGGTCCTTCTCCTCCTCTGTTAATTCCAAATAATGTGCCCCCAGTTTATAACAGAAATTCTTGTTATTAATCCCTAAATGCATTACCTTGCACTTTTCACTGTTAAATTTCATCCTATTACTATTACTCCAGTTTACAAGGTCATCCAGATCTTCCTGTATGATATCCAGGTCCTTCTCTGTATTGGCAATACCTCCCAGCTTTGTGTCATCCGCAAACTTTATTAGCACATTCCCGCTTTTTGTGCCAAGGTCAGTAATAAAAAGATTAAATAAGATTGGTCCCAAAACTGATCCCTAAGGAACTTCACTAGTAACCTCCTTCCAGCCTGACAGTTCACCTTTCAGTGTGACCCGCTGTAGTCTCCCCTTTAACCAGTTCCTTATCCACCTTTCAATTTTCATATTGACCCCTATCTTTTCCAATTTAGCTAATATTTCTCCATGTGGAACCGTATCAAATGTCTTACTGAAATCGAGGTAAATTAGATCCACTGCGTTCCCTTTGTCTAAAAAAACTGTTACCTTCTCAAAGAAGGAGATCAGGTTGATTTGACACAATCTACCTTTTGTAAAGCCATGCTGTATTTTGTCCCATTTACCATTGACTTTTATGTCCTTAACTACTTTTTCCTTCAAAATGTTTTCCAAGACCTTGCATACTACAGATGTCAAACTAACAGGCCTGTAGTTACATGGATTGCTTTTTTTTCCTTTCTTAAAAATAGGAACTATGTTAGCAATTCTCCAGTCATATGGTACATCCCCTGAGTTTACAGATTGATTAAAAATTCTCGCTCACGGGCTTGCAATTTCATGTACCAGTTCCTTTAATATTCTTGGATGAAGGTTATCCAGGCCCCCGATTTAGTCCCATTAAGCTGTTCGAGTTTGGCTTCTACCTCAGATGTGTTAATATCTACCTCCATATCCTCCTTCCCATTTGTCATCCTACCATTATCCCTAAGCGCCTCATTAGCCTCTTTAAAGACTGAGGCAAAATATTTGTTTAGATATTGAGCCATGCCTAGATTATCCTTAACCTCTACTCCATCCTCAGTGTTAAACCGTCCCACTTCTTCTTTCTTTGTTTTCTTCTTATTTATATGGCTATAGAATATTTTACTATTGTTTTAATTCCGTTTGCAAGGTCCAACTCTACATGGCTTTTGGCCTTTCTCACTTTATCCCTACATGTTCTGACCTCAATAAAGTAGCTTTCCTTGCTGATCCCGCCTATCTTCTACTCCTTGTAGGCTTTCTGCTTTTTCTTAATCACCTCTCTGAGATGCTTGCTCATCCAACTTGGTCTACAACTCCTGCCTATGATTTTTTTCCCCTTTCTTGGGATGCGGGCTTCTGATAGTTTCTGCAACTTTGACTTGAAGTAATTCCAAGCCTCCTCCTCCTATCCAACATCTTGCTCTTGGATACTAACGTGACGTATATGGTTCTTCAAGTATGCATTCATTCATAGAATGTTTCTGTTCCTCGAGAGCACCAGCATGGACTCTGACACATTTTTTTTCTCCCTGTTTATGTTTCATTTATGATGGGATTGTTCAATTGTCTGTAATTTTGAGGGAATAATATTCATATCACAAGAGATGTAACTAAAATCTAAATCTCTTTGAATCCATAAATCAACTTGCTGAGCAATCTTACCATCTGACCCTAAGGAGGAATTTAATGGGACCTGATTTCACATTTTGTAAGTGCTAGGAAAAAATGTGATTATGTAACCTACTGCTCAGTGTGTGCTTCAGGTCCCCCTCTCTGCTCAATCCAATTGTAAGGACCTAGAATATAATGTTTAGCCTTTCAATGCAACAGTGATGGCATGGTACCTTGGAAGTGCTGGCCACAAAATTTCCTTCGATTTCAACTCTTAGGTAGAATAGTGACATATTATTTATCAAATCAATTGCACTTTAAAGTGATGAAAGATAACACTAAATTTTTCTTGCATCAAAAAGTCAAATCCGCCAAGATAAAATTTAAGGTCTTATTTTCCAGTCACAGACAATTTTAAATTAGCTATATGTGTGAAAACAAGAGCAAGGCACATGTACGGTAAAATATATTAGGCAAAAAGTAATTACCCAGGACTGAATTTGGCCAGGATAGTGGATCAAACAGCCCTGAAACATCCCAAACAATGAAAATCAAAACAACTTTTTAAGCAAAATAACTTAAGAACAAGAAGATAGATATGATATGGGGCCGGAGACATCAGACTGTCCCACTTGCATTATCTAATCTTACATACTGTAATACAGCATGGCCAGAAGGCAGCAGGAGAGTGATATAGGAGAGATATGTAAGTCCCAGGATGAGGAGAAGCCTTATTCCCTGTAGACAGAAGAAAGGTTTCTATAGATTAATTAAAAGCACCTGAAGCCAATTAGAGCACCTGAAGCTAGTCACCTGATAAAAGCCACCTGCTTCAATCAGCTAGGGGAAGGAGTTGGAGCAGAGAGCAGTTTGGAGAAGAGCTGTGGCTGGCTAGAAGACCAACACCCTAGGTAAAGAGACACCCGGTTTGTGCAGAGAGAGAGGGCAGAAGCCCCACAAGCTGAAGAAGAGGAGAGGGAAGTAGCCCAGGGGAAGGAAGCACTAATTCAAGTGGTTTACCACTATCCCTAAGGCCCAAGGGCTGGGACCCAGACCCACCCTCTACTCCTTGGGTCTATAAAGGTGAATAAAGATACAGGAAACCATGCACTCATGTTTGCAGAGTTGCACGAAATTTCATCCTCGACATGCAACCAGCCACTGAAATTTGCAAATATCATGCAAATATGGGGCCAAACATATAGTGGGCCTGCAGAAATGTGCCAATAAAATTTGTGTCTATGGATTAAAAAATGTATTTTTGTGTAAAACTGTACACCTAAATACACTTTGTGTAGTTAGCATAAATGCGTAAATAAATGCTGATTTCTGCATGTCAAAACAGATGCCTCCATAAATTTAATTTAAATCGCACCCAATAACATTTTATTCCATGATTCTTTAATTTGATATGGATTAAGTGACATATAATCCTGCCTCAGAATTAGTGAAAATATTACAATCTAGTAAAACATTTGCTCATGATGTGTTATGGTAGTAGGTCTGCTTCTTAAGGCTTTATAGATAAGTTATTTTAAGTGGGTTCGAGCTGATGAATTTTCTTGAACCTCAGGTCAATCATATAGTTCTCAGTGACAACTGTGTTTTCTGAAATATGGAAATCTGCAACTCATTTTCAGATTTCAGATCCACTCCAGCAAAGGGATCCATGGAGGTTTCAGGGAAGTCTTCTGCTTTTATGAACTCCCACTCAACTGAGAATGTCCTTATCTCTTCAAGGATAGTGACTGGACAGTCTGCTGCCCGCTCCGGGCAAGTTTTGTATCATAGAGATCATTGGCCAGCACAATATTATGAGTTATGAATAGAATGACAGCTGATATTTGATTTGAATAGGCTGTGTCTTAACCTTGGTACTATTCTAGTTTAATATTATGTTAGTCTGATTTCACTTAAAGCAACAAGTCTCTTGTGCCGCTGTCTGTTTTCCTCCTAATACTTCAAAGTAGGGCTGTCGATTAATGGCAGTTAACTCATACGATTAACTCAAAAAATTAATCATGATTAATCACGCTGTTATACAATAGAATACCAATCAAAATGTATTAAATATTTTGGCTGTTTTTCTACATTTTCAAGTATCTTGAATTCTATTACAGAACAGACTACAATGTGTACAGTGCTCACTTTATCTTATTAATTTTTATTACAAATATTTGCACTCTAAAAATGATAAACAAAAGAAATAGTTTCAGAGTGGTAGCCATGTTAGTCTGTATCAGCAAAAAAAAACTCAATGAGGAGTACTTGTGGCCCCTTAGAGACTAACAAATGTATTTGGGCATAAGCTTTTATGGGCTAAAACCCACTTCATCAAATGCATGATGTGGAAAATACAGTAGGAAGATATATATACACCGAGAACATGAAAAAATAGTATTTTTCAAGTTACCTCAGACAAGTTTTGTAGTGCAATTTCTTTATCATGAAAGTGTAACTTACAAATGTAGATTATTTTTGTAACATAACTGCACTCAAAAAGAAAATAATGTAAAACTTTAGAGCCTACAAGTCCACTCAGTCCTACTCCTTGTTCAGCCAATCGCTAAGGTAAACACGTTTGTTTACATTTACTGGAGATACTGCTGCCTGCTTCTTATTTAAAATGTCACCTGAAAGTGAGAACAGGTGTTCTCATGGCACTTTTGTAGCCGGTGTTGCAAGTTACTTAGGTTCCAGATATGCTAAATATGTGTATGCCCCATCATGCTACAGCCACCATTCCAGATGACATGCTTCCATGTTAGTTAAAAAATAGTGCATTAATTAAATTTGTGACTGAACTCTTTGTGGGAGGATTGTATGTCTCCTGTTCTGTTTTACCCACATTCTGCCATATATTTCATGTTATAGCAGTCTCTGATGATGACCCAGCACATGTTTGTTTTAAGAACACTTTCACAGCAATTTGACAAAATGCAAAGAAGGTCCCAATGTTAGATTCCTAAAAATAGCTATAGCACTCGACCCAAGATTTAAGAATCTGAAGTGCATTCCAAAATCTGAGAGGGACAAGGTGTGGAGCATGCTTTCAGAAGTCTTCAAAAAGCAACACTCAGATGTGGAAACTACAGAATCTAAACCACCAAAAAAGAAAATCAGCCTTCTGCTGGTGGCATCTGTCTCAGACGATGAAAATGAACATGCATCAGTTCATTCTGCTTTGGATTGTTATCAAGCAGAACCCATGTGATAAATGAAGGCGGGGGTAGCTCACTTTTATGAACACACATCCAGCCAGTAGCTGTAAAATCCTTCTTAGAAGCTGTTCTCTTATTGCTCTAAAGGGGTAAAAAGTCTCAATGCTATGCATAGGTGAAAGGAAGTGGTGGCCATCTGGCCAAAAGAGCCAATGGGAAGGCTAGAACTTTTTAAAATTGAGAAAAGTCTCCCCTTTTGTCTGTCTGTTGTTGTTCTCCCGGGGACAGGTGGACAAGGCAGCAGCTATGTTGTAAGAAGCTTGGGCCAGGTATGAAAAAATCATCAGAATCATACCTAGAAACTACTGATTTAAAACCTAAGATATGTAAGTAGATCAGGAAATGTCTAGGAAGACGTAATTAAGTTTATCCCTTTTATTCCATTATGGCTTGTGGATTCCTCTGTGCTAACCCCAGGTGCTTTTGTTTTGCTTGTAACCTTTAAGTGGGACCTCAAGAAAGCTATTCTTGGTGCTTAATCCTTGTAGTTGTTCTTTTAATAAAATCTAGCAATAGCCTGAGTTCCCAGATTTATTTTCTTTCTTTTCTTAATTAATAAAATGTACCTTTTTAAAGAACAAAATTGGATTTTTTTCCCAAAAAATCTGCATATCTCTGGAGGACCATAGGTGCTGGAACTAGGGATGTGGGGGGGTACTGTTGCACCCCGGCTTGAAGTGGTTTCCATCATATACAGGGTTTACAGTTTAGTTCAATGGCTCTCAGCACCCCCACTATAAAAATTGTTCCAGCTCCGCTGTGGAGGATTGAGTTTTGGTTCAAATTTTGGGCAAAAGTTTAGGTCAGTTCCTGTTTTTCCCATACCGGTTTCCCCATCCCTATCCTAACATAGGAGAGATCTGCAAAAAATGCTCAGGCTATTGTTTGTATTGGAATATGGAAAAGGAAAGAGCTAGTAGAGTAGTAGAAAGAGCTTATGCATTTGTTTAAGTTTTGAACTCCCTGTTTTTCAACTATACATATGCATATATATGCAGAATTCATAAAGGTTGAATATGTTAGCTGAAATTCAAATTTGATATGCTAATGATGGTATTCTTGGCCAAACTACAGTGCATTGTGAATGTATATATTACTCTGCTGTGTGCAGGCTTTATTTTACATTAACTCTATGTGCTAAATTTTGTTCTATTATCATTTTTCCTTTGCTGTCATAGAAAGGAAATTGTCCTTATATAACAGCAGGCTGATATTTGCTGTTGTGCTGCATTACTATGCTCACAGCTATATTTTTGTGGGAGAGTTTTAGAAAAAAAGGCTAATGTTATGAATATTTTTTCAAACAAGACACCCTACATTGCAACTGAGAACACAAATCCATCATTTTAATAATTTTGTAAAAATAGCAAATAAACTTCATCAATAGCTAGAACACTTTACATTAAAGTAAATTGTATTAAACAATCCAAAATTCTCATTACACTATCCTTCATGCTTCTATTTTATGCTTTTTGCCATAGGACACAGTGTATTCATACCATTTTGACCTAGGGTAGTGACTTCAGCATCTTTTATTTTCTAGAAAATGTAAAATTATTATTTAATTCTCAACCCAATGGTCTTTTCATTATTGCATCATCAAAATGAACATTCTAACCACATACATACCATTACCTGCTATCAAAAATATGGACTACATCATCAACCTAAGGACTCGCAATTCAAGTGTTAAAGACTGGCTCTTGCACTCCACCACGTAGACACAGAAAGCTTTCTCTCATAAACTATCCTGCACCATAAAATATGGTGTTACATTTGCACTTCTATGAAAAATCTCCCTGGTGCTTCCTGAATCAATTGTATCCTCTTCTGAACATGCAGTGGCAGGCAAAAATGCAATTATATAAGGAAGTACATCCCAAATGACAAATACTTATAAATAGCACTCTATTTAGCTGCTTTATACAATGATTAATGAATATTTAGGGAGGTGGATAAAAATAATAGCTCCTGATATTCTGCATGGAAAGTAAGCCCATTTAAGGAATTAGATTGTTTAAAGCTATAGTGGTTTATGTTTCCCCACTCTATTTTTGCATTATTTCTGTATTTGATTTTAGTAAAATTTTAATTCCTATGAGCACCATTAAACAGCAAACAAGCTTTGTGCGACCAAAACATAGGAATTGCCATACTGGTTCAGACCAGTGATCTCTTTAGTCCAATATCCTACCTCTGACTGTGAGTAGTCAGTATCACTTGTTTCAGAAGAAGTTGCAAGAGACTCCATCAAAGGCATTTAAGGAATAACCTGCAGATAAGGAAAGTTTCCTCCTGACTTCCATTAATTAGAAGATGCCCAGAAGCGTGAGGATTGATACCCTTATAACATTTGTTATTTTTTTAATCCCTACTATTATAACTCTAGATTTTGGACTTCCATCATTCTGACTCTTGCAGTCTATTCTTCTGTTTCATTTATTGCAGGTTATCTGTAAACCATGATGTGATAGTGCTCAGGGTGCCCAGGACTATGAAACACCTAGTCACCCCCATACTTAGTGAGAGGGAGACTTTCTTGTGCTTAATAGGGTGTCAGCTCCCTGACATCTCCAGTCTGTTAGCCACCTGAACAATCTCCTCAGAGCTATGTGAGCCCTTACTTTGCCATGCAAGTTAACAATAAGTGTACCCCAGTCCCTGACCCATTTTGAAGCATTCCCTGGTAGTGTTCAACCCCCTATCCACTGCACACTCACGGAAATATTAGGTCTGCTCTGCTCTGTTCTCCCAAGGGAACAATGTACACACCATTTGAATGAAGCAGCTCAGGATCAGCTACTTCTACAATACCAGAGCAATGAGATATCTGAGATATATTTTGTAGTGAAATAAAAATGATAAGTTTATTATTAAAGATCAAGATCTAAGAGATAGTGAGTAAGGATAATGGAAAGAGAAGGGTTACATATAAAACAAAATCATAACACCATTCCTAGAGACTAAACTTAATGGCTAATCTTCTGTCTAAATAAGTTTATCTGATCCCAAATGTCCTTTGCAGCATTTCAACCAAGCCTGGTTGAGATCGTATTTTCATGAATGTAAATGCATTGCCTGATTACTTCCTACAGTGTAAAGATCAAAAGTATCTTCTTTGCCTCCCATATATACCCCCCAGAATTCATTGTCTTTGCACACGGAGAGGCTAATCCCTATGGCTTGTATCTTTTTCCTGTTCCTTTTCTGTTGATCCCATATGTAAATGGGGCTTTCATTGTTTTAGCTTATAATGCTTAATTTACATTTTGACAGAGATATATACATCTTACCTCCTGTCTGGAAGAAAATCTGTTTTCCTCTTAGATTGGTGACAGACTTTAAAATATGTTTTCACTATATATATACAACTCCTTAAATATCCATACAATGATTATGAGTATCAGTATGACAAACTTTTATAAGAGACCTCACATGACCCTTCTGGGTGAACTAGAATGTACATGCCAAACACAGACCTGGGTTCCTTATGTGCTCCCTCTGAACTCCTTTGCCAGCTAGCATTAAGAGGTCCTTGGATCACACATGGTGACCTGGGAGGACAAAGGCAGGGCAAAGGGTATTTATTCCCATTGAATGGTCTCCTAGTTTCACTAGCCTCTGAGGGTGGACCATCTAAACTCCTTCCTCACCCTGAAAAGAGTGTTTCATCCTGACCTCATACCACAGCCCATCACTGGGTATAATTTCCAAATGCTCAACTTCCAATCCTGACCCAAACAACAAATCCAGTGTGTGTCTAGTCAAATTGGGTGCGGTTGGGAGAACCCATCGTCATCCTGAGCTGACTCATTAAAACTCAGCCTCAATGTGGAAGTTGAAGTACTTGTGCACATTCATGTATGGGGCACGTTCAATTGCTGCAGATGACCTCTTTAGAAGCTTGAGCCAAAGTCCTTGGAGTCAATTAAAGTGCTTTAGTGGGCTTTAGATCAGGCCCCAGATGAGAACTTCCACAGTGGTGTCATGCTTATCCTGTCTAATAAGTAATCAATAATAATTACTCTTGTGACACATCCATAAAGATGCAAGTTGGATCTGTGCTACTTGAATGTTAGTTCTCTGAACTTCATAGTACCAGTGAGGATAGAAAACCCCATTGCTCCAAAAGACAGGACCCTACCATTTGCCCAAGGTTTATCTCTGCTATCTATTTGCAGTATGGGGCTTATGACACACAGCTGAGCAATTTGGATTCATCAAGTACAGAGCAGCAGTGGTTTTTACACACACTAGCTAGTTTATTAGCTAGTTTATGACTGATGAAAAATTCTACCTTCCAGAATGAAAGGTTTATTTCAGTTTGTAATTGAGATTCTTTTAAGTGAATGATCATATGGAAATTTATCACTAGGATACATTGCATAAAGCCACAAATAAAACGTTTGAGCCTACAGAAAGCCTTGCTAATATTGTGCAGGGAAGACTTCATACATTTAACATGGAGCAACACACACACTTTATTTTAAAGCTGAAAAATATTGTAATATTAAATCCATCCAATGCACACAGAATAGAGACCTTTTGAGATGTGTATCTATTTTCAGAAGGTGATAGAAAGGGATGGAATTCAGCAGATCTTTAAATCCTGAAAAGACATAACAAATGGTACTTTTTTCTTCAGCAGTGCTCCTGTGGTATATATCAGTATGACAGTGAAAGGCTACTCTAATTCTCCCTGTAATAACCAAGGGAATGACACTTGCTCAGAATGTCAAGTTCTGGAAACTTGCTGTTAATTACAATGCTTGCCAAGATATTTTCAATATGATCAGCACTAGTAGGAGTTTTATCTGTTTCTGTCTATTAGAGCAAGTGCTACAAATTGGCCTTCTCGCTCATGCTGTGCCCTAGCACACACACCTTAAACTTTTTTAACATAAACTTTATTCGCAATAGCAGGTATAAGATTATATAAATTATGAATCCTAATGTATTATCAATCAAAAGACTAGTCAGGCTTCTTTTTTGCTAGCAACAAAAAAAAATCAAATCTATCCTTAGATGCTATAATCCTGTGGAGAAGAATAAAATATTCCACTCAATGCACATATGTAAATCTAATTTCTCCTAACATTAACGTGGAGTTACATGCATGCATCAAGAGTAGAATAAATCTGTAAGAGATCACGCAGAAAACCATCCAGGGTGAAATGGTTTGAGGAGACATATGGGGGAAACACGGCATAGGTAGCCTACAATTTATTGGTTCGGTTTTATTACAACTAGTGATGAGTGCTGTACATTTGTGTCAAATTGGTTTAAGATCATGTATACATTATATTAATAAATACACAGTAGCTGTATCATGCTTCATGTGGGATTGTCATTTCCAAATCTAGCACTGTAGAGTGATGGTGATGCAACACAGCTAGACTTTAAAGAATTCATTTTAAATGTCTTAAGGCATTGGAGGACAACTTGCGGCCTGTGGGCTGCATGCGGCCCGTCAGGGTAATCTGCCGGCAGGCTGTGAGAGAGTTTGTTTACATCGACCATCCGCAGCTCCCAGTGGCCGCGGTTTGCTGTTCCCGGCCAACCTTACTCACAGTCCCTTTGAAGTTCAAAATTGTGGGGTTAGGGCCCCAGTTTCCAGGTCGGCCCTGATCCAAAGCCCATGAAAGTCTGTGGGAGTGTTTCCATTGAATTCATCAGGCTTTGGTTCAGGCCAGGAGTGAGGAAATGAGAAAAGAAGTAGATTGGGAGAAATGCAGATGCAGGAACTTAACTTGAAGACTTGGGTTCCTTTTGTGCAATTGTTTATGTACTATACTGCTTGGTCCAAGCAAATATAATTGTAAGCAGGGTACACCCACCCTGCCTAGAATGAGCCCATAGCTGCCCAAATGGTCACTTTGGCTGCTATGGGATCCCCAGTGTCTCTGTTATTGGGGCAGGAAGAATAAATTGTTATTATCCTGATTATGGGAATCAAGGACAGTGAAACTGTACTTGGCCTTTTGTTATGATGGAGGGACTCGCCATCAACTAAGTAGCACTCGCTAGGCAAGAGACATGTGAAGGGAGAGAGACTGGAGACAGGTATTAGTACCTGGTGGTGTGAGGGCCTGAAACATCAATTGCACCTCTGATTCTCTCCGCTGTGGAATATCAGAGCTAATGTTGGGTCTATTAGGAGTCTAGCTACAGGTGCTGAGCTGAATTCACTTTGGCCTTATGCTGCACCAGCACTGAGGCTCCCACTACTACAAGCTGAAATCACTAAAGGGCTAAAATTACTAACAGCTGAAATCACTGAGCACTGTGTTAAGTAGTGGGGAGCCTGAAGATCTATTGCGGAGTGGAGCAGTTTGTGGGATGGCTGGACCGGCTGGTGGAGCAGTTTGTGAGATGGCGGAAGCTGCTTGCGGAGCAGAGTGGTTTGTGGGATGGCTTGTGGAGTAGATCGGAGTGAAGCCCTATGAAGTTGTGGGGCAGTCAGCTTCAGATCAAGTAACTTTCCCCCCTCCCTCCCACACACACATTTTCACCCAGACTGGGGAGTAACACTCTGCAGATGAGCTCTTGAACTCTGGGGCTGGACTTTTGGATTGTTGGACTTTTTGGACTTTGAGTGATTTTTGGGTTGCTGGATTCAAGAGATGTTTGGGTTGTTGGACTCAAGAACCCGAGGGAAAGGACATGGCCCAATTTGCTGGGGTGGGTCTTTGCTCATGGTTTGGTTGATGAACCCTAGTTGTGGTATTCTCCCAATTTAATGCTGATGTCGTTTACCTTATTTTATTAAAGATTCTCTGCTACACTGAGACTCTGTGCTTGCGAGAGGAGAAGTATTACCTCTTTGAGGCACCCGGGGTGTGTGTAAGATTTTCCCAGATCCCTGGGTGGGGGCTTGAGCCAGTTTTGCATTTGCTTTGATGAGAGGGAACCCCTGTGTACTGAACCCATGCCTTGCTGCTATCAACACGGCCTGGCAGAAGGGTTACATAATCATCCAAATAAAGGGGTGTTTAGAAGTCCTTGATTGGCTGAGGTTTTGCTTGTACATGGGCAGATGACATCCACTCACTAACATGTCACTTAAAACACCACTTACATCTTCTCTTCATTTTGGTTCTACAGATGTAAAATATTTACCAAACCAGTGAAGACAATCTGATAATGAAACAGAATGTGAAATAAATGAAACTACAGTAGCTCTCAAGACTGGAAGAGAACAAGAATGAAAAATTCCTTGACCAACTATCATGGATCTTGAAATCTCAAGGTACCATAGTAATAGGAAAATTTAACTATCTAGCTATCTATTGCGTGAAAATATGACAGGCCAAATTATCAAAGAGTTTTCTTCACTAGGGTATGTAGAGGACAATGTAGAGTTGGAATCCAGCCAGAAGATATAGTCCTTACCAGTAAGAAAATATTTATAGAGAAGGTGATAGAAATAAATGCTAACATCATAAAATACTTGAATTCAAAATACTGTAGCAATGAATGGATTTATAAAACACAGGAGTACTAGCATATTCAATTTCAAGTAACTTATTAATGCCAGTAAGTGGCAGATGTGAGGAGAGAATTCAAGGCTTTCTGTTTATTGTTTCTTCCCTCAAGCAGATTCTAACATGGCTTATCCTCCTGCTGCACCTTCCTGAAACTTCACAAGTTGAATTTTTTTGTGAAAATGAGTTTTCACACACTAGCAGTGAGAGTTGGTGACCAAAAAAGAAAGGGGCATGTGTGTGGCTAGGGCTGGCAGTTACATGCTCCCTTTCATTTCCCAGGAAAAAAAATATTTCTGACTCCTACTCCTACTCCTTGATACACAGTCACTTCTGATTTCCTAAATAAAATCAACCTACTAAACCATTTGGGTCTCTTTGTCCTCCTACAATAAACAAATTCTTCCCCTTCCCATCTCCCACAGCTCCTCTGCGGTAACTCCCATCACTGCTCACCTACATCTCCTGAAAATGAACAGGCAGCTGCCTACTATTCTGATCTCTACTTCCCCCATGTCACAATCTTCCACTGCTCTCCGTTGCACCTTGCTTTGCCAGGTCACATGATCTTTCTCCCCTATTACCTTCCTACCTCCTCACTGGATCACAGATCCTGCTGCCCTTTCATCTACAATCAAAGGCTCTTAGCTGCAGCATCCTTGAAATCACAGCTCCTGTCTCTCAGCTTTCTTAGCTGGAGTTGTTGTAGCTTAAGTCGACTTCCTAAGGTGTCTACTCAGCACTATGTCGATAGGAAATGCTCTCCCATTGATTTACCTTACTCCTCTCGTTCTGGTGGAGTACCGGAGTCAACCGGAGAGCACTCTGTGGTTGATTTAGTGGGTCTTCACAAGAAGAGACCATTATGATCAACTAATCTGACCTTCTGCATGACACAGGGGGAAAGAATGTCATGTTTTAAATTCGGTATCAAGCCCGTAGCTCCTTTTTAAGCTATAGCATGCCTTTTACAAATATATCCCATCCTATTTAAAGACTTAAAGTGATGGAAAATAGGGGGATTAGTAAATTGTTCCAATGGTTAATTGCCCTTTCTGTTTGTTTCTTATTTCTACTCCTAATTTGTCTAGCTTCTAACCATTGGAATCAACCACTGGATCTTGTTAGGCCTTTTTCTGCTAGAATTAAGAGCCATCTACTATCAGAAATCTCTTTCTCATGTATATACTTTTACACTATGATGAAGACACCTCATAACATTCTCTTGCATAAACTAAATAGATTGACCTTAAGTCTGTCACTATAAAACAGATTTTCCAGACCTTGAATCATATTTGTAGCTGTTTTCTGAATGTTTTCCAATTTTTCAACATTCTTTTTTTAAGTACGGACACCAAAACTGGACACATTATTTCAGTAATTGTCTCACTGATGCCACATTTAGCAATATTACTGTCTCATTATTACTTCTTGATAGTCCCCTGTTTATGCACCAGGGATTGTGTTAGCTACAACATTGTCCTGGGAACTCACATTCAGTTGGTTATCTATCAGGACCCTTAAATCATTTTCGTTCTGGATGCACTCCAAGATACAGTTCTATTCTTTGTCCCAAGATATATAACCCTACATTTGGTTGTATTAAAACCTTACCAAGCAATTCATGTTGGCCTTTATAATTGGCCTGTCTCCATCATTATTTACCACTGCATCAATTTTTGTGTCATCCACAAATTTTACTAGACATGATTATGTATTTTCTTCCAGATCATTGGTAAAGATATTGAAGAGCATTGAACCATTGAGCCTGCTGGACCCCATTACAAACACTCCCGTTGCAAAATGATTCCCCATTTACAATTACTTTTTTGAGATCTATCACATAACTAGTTTTTAATCCATTTAATATGGACCATATTGATTTTGTATAGTGCTCATGATTTTATCAGATATGCAGGACTAAATCAAATGCCTTAAAGAAGACTAACTATATTATATAGTATATACATGTACATGGTGTTGGTCCATTACGAGGTTAAAATGGTAGAATTATAAATAGTAATGCAGAAAAGGCTGAAGAGTTCAATAAATATTTCTGTTTTGTATTTGGGAAAAAACAGATAATACCGTATCATCATATGGTGATAATGACACATTTTCCATTCCACTAGTATCTCTGCAGGATGTTAAACAGAATCTACTAAAGTTTTTTGTTTGTTTGTTTCTAGCAGGTCCAGGTAAATTGCATGCAAGAGTTTACAAACAGCTGGCTGAGAAGCTTGCTGGATCATTAATGCTGATTTTCAGTAAGTCTTGGAGCACTGGGGAAGTTCCAGAAGACTTTAAAAAAATCTAAAGTTCTGCCAATTTTTAGAAGGGGTAAAAGGGATGATCCAGTTAATTATAGACCTATCAGCCTGCCATTGGTAACGGGCAAAATAATGACATAGTTTTTATGGACTCACTTAATAATAAATTAAAGGAGGGTTTAAATTAAAGGAGGGTAAATAATTAATGCAGATCCACATGGTTTTATGGAAAATAGATCTAACTAACTATATTGGAAGGCCTGAGAGTCTCAAATCCAGGCCTATAGAGTTACTAGACAGCAAACACTTCCATGCTGCCAGAGAGCAGTAGCTGTAACCAGCTCATGCTCCCCTACTCATGACCCCTTCTGGGCACAGACCACCTTAAGGGGTTCAACAGACAGCAGCTTCAGTTTGCCTGATGGTCTCCCTGCCCTATAAAACCCAACGGACATTCCAGGAAGCATCCAGGTAACAGTGCGGTTCACTAGCTAGCTGCCATGACCACCCTGCATTCTCTGTTCCTGACCTCCCAGGATTGATTTCATCTTAGACTTGGATCTTGACTCCCACTTGAACCCTGGAACACCCACACTGATCTTAATACCCAGTATTGACCCTCAGCCTAATTTCCAACCTGTCTCCAGACCCTTGGCTTGACTTTTGACCTTGATTATTGGTCCCAGTGGTTGTTCCTTCCTACTGAGGTCCTGCCATTAGTCCCGCCTACCTTTGACAGGAACCTGACAGTTTGCCTGGATAGCTCTAAGCCTTGGAGAAGGCTGGCCCTGTGGGATGTGGAGGCAGTGGAACCAATATGTCCCAAAGGGCATTTGTTATGCCTGAATGGGTTGACAGCCAGAATAACTCGATGATCCTTTTGCCCCAAGCAGAGTTCACTCATAATAATGCAGACCATGTCCCCATCAGGCAAAGCCCTTTTTATGTGAACTTTGGATTCCACCCTCATCACCACCCAGCCATACCCACCACTTCTATGAACACTGTAGCCGCTGGGTCTGGCAAATCCACAAGTTCTAGGAAGAATTTAAAACACATCTTAAAAACACAAAAAAGGATAACATGGACTGTTGGCATCAGGGAGGCCCACAGTTTGCTTTGGGTGTGGCTTTCCACACAATACCTCTGCACAGACTGGCCCTGTCACACACTGAGCCACCAGCACCTTGGCCTGTACCCAATCAGTGATCTACTGGGTAATCTTTCAACTCTAACATCCAGATCCTTCAAGATACACCCAGTGTTTCATCTTTCTTTATTGAAGCTATACATCACCAATCCCTTTGTGCATCAAATACAACCATCCCCCTGCCATACAGGTCACGATGAGTATGAGATCCACAAGATACTGGAGTCAAAAAATAAAACACACATCCTTTCTGGAAGGGCTATGGCCCAGAAGAGCAATCCTGGAAATTAGCTTCTCAAGCCCATACCCCGATCCATCAGGTCAGCAGTAGTACACCCCTGGGGAGTAATGTAAGGCCAACAGGTCTTGAAGCAGGGCCTACAGAGTTGCCAGGCAGCAAACACCTCTATACTGCCATCTAGCAGCAGCTGGAACCAGCTTTCACTCCCCCGGCCATGGCCCACTGCGGGAACAGACCACAAGAAGACCCACCTCAAGGGGTTTGACAGACAGCAGCCTCATGATGCCTGATTGGTTCCCTGCCCTAAACCCAAGGCACATTCCAGGAAGTGTCCAGGTAATAATTTGGCTTACTAGCTAGCTGCTATGACAAGCCTGCATTTTCTGTTCCTGAACTCCCATTATATTTGACTTGGGTGACTAGGTGGAAGCCTGAGGCTCGGTTACTTTAAGGGAACTGTGTAGTTGACTTCTGATTAACCAGTGATGTATAACAGAAGCTATTTTGTGCTGGCTTGGTAAATCTAGGTATTGGAATATCCACCAACTTTGGGGATTGCCTGCCCCATTCTTTGCAGTTCTTTGCCTGCCCCATTTTTGAGTGATGTCAGCTGGTTCCCCTGGGATTCTGGTCACAGTATGAAATTAAGCCCAAGAAAATGTAAGCATGTATATCAGGGAAAGTTTCTGATTAGATGTAGGAAAGTAATGGAAGTGATGTTCATCATATGAATCAGACTAAATGTTGGAGAACATATTGCAGAAAGGCAGGTAAATGGACTAGAAGATGACCTAATGTATATTTATCTTTAACTTCTACAATTGTATACTGCATGTTTGAAAAATAAACCACATAAGCCCCTGTCATTATGGACATACAGCTGCTCCCATAAGGGCCAGATTGTCAAGTTCTTAGCAACAATAGGTGGGGTGAGATCTTCAGAAAAGTGAATTTCCTATTTAGGCTGCTAAATAAAGGCCAGATTTGCAAAAGTACTCTGTACCCAGCAGCCCCATTGTGACATTTATGGCCCGATTTTCAGAACCAATCAGCCCAAGTGCTGGGCTCTTCTGAAAATCTGGCCACTTATCTTTTTGCCTAAACAGGAGCAGAACTCAAAAAACTGGCTCCAATAAGCAGAAAAATCATTTAGTGATATTCATAAATGAGTTTGATTTGAAAGTTTACCCCTTTCTGTGCTGAAGTTATAAAGGCCCTTCCAGCAAACACATATAGCCATAGCTTTACACATGGGAGTAATTTCATTGGCTTTAAAGAGCCTAACCCATATAGATAAAGTTATTCACGTGCATAGATATTTGGTATCTAAATGTGTAATATAATTTTAATGTAGATTTAATACATCAAATACACCCCAATTCCTGCAAAAAAGGTAAGCCACGAAAATCCTATAGAATATATATATACATTTAATTGAGTACAGGCGACTAGAAATAGCACTTTTAATTTAGATTTAATAACTCTATAAAAGATAAATCTAGTTGCCATGTAATAAACAGTAATTAATTAGTTAATATCAATTAAATACTAAAAATATTAATTTACATTTAACATCTAACTACTGTAATTTGCTATAGCTATCTTATTAAATGCTAATTAAATTTCTAAACATTCTTACAAGTTTAATGCATTAATAATAGGAACGTAAGTACACATTTACTATATCTGCAGTTCTCTGTTCATTACATGGCAACTAAATTTATCTCTTTTACACTAATTAAATATACTAAGCAAACCTCAGTAACTTTTCTTAACACATACCATAACTGTTTTATTAATTTCAAATTAAATGCCCATTTAAGGCTTCTAATCTACAGCTGCCCTAAACAGCTTTTTGCCAACAGAGCAAAGGTTATTGTGATGTTATAACTAAACCATGACATTTCTAGGCTTTGGATATAAGGCTTGCAAGATAGGAACTTTTTTCCCCTTCTGTTCTGCTTTAGTTTCAAGATTATGATTGTTTATTAATCTGTAATTTTCGTCCCAAAAATGTCTCATTTTATCTTCTCACTCCCTACTCTGTCCTAGCATCCTCTGTGGAATCCGACTCAGAGCTGGTCTTTCATTTCAACAGCTCCTATTGCTGATTCTGCACCTAGATTACTGTTCACTGTTTAAATTTTTTTTAATAGAAGGGTAAGGTTTTCTTTGCGCTGCATGTGTAGGGCTTTATCAGTGTCAATGTTAGAGCTATCATGTTGCCTCTAAATTCACCCTAATTTTTTTACTATAACATAAACATCAGGGAAGTTTTAAACAAATTACCCTTATACATTGGCAGGCAAAGAAAGCTCTATTGGAATGCTAGCCAAAGTGCTATTAATATGCCATGGTAACATCCATAATATGATTTCTTGGAAGACTGAGAAAAATACTGTAGTTGCATATACCAAATGATTTAGAATTGTGGGTCTTTTCAAATATGATGGGGGTTGTCATAAATGCAGGAGGCTGCTGTGCAGTAAGAAAAGCACATTAGCTATTAACCTTCCCCCAGCCGATCAACTTTATTTTCCAATCTTTCCTCAGAACCATTAGAATACCCTGAAGAAATAACTTTCCAATTAAAAAGGATCTCAGAGAACAAAGCCATTTTATCTCTGACTCCTGGTGTTCTTTATTCCAATAATTTAAATTGGAATTGATTTTTCAATTTAGCCATAGACTTGCTATGGACACACAGCTGAAAAGGCCGAATAGAATTGCATGGCTGAAATATTTGTCTTTGTGATGCACTTCTCGTAAATTCACAGGAGCCTTTTTTTAATGCATTTACTTTCTGCTGCTACTGCCTCAGACAACAGCTTTTTAGCACAGCGTGGGCAAACTGAGAAAACATGTCCAGTATGACCTCGAGGGCCTCCCACTCAGTTCTTCATAGATTCATTTAATTGTTACATCTCTGAGAAAAATGAATAGATCCAACATATCCAAAGTGATAGCTGTTTCCTGAAGCCTGAAAATTTGTTCTATAATTTATGTGTGTTGATTCCATTTCTTTAAAAGAAAAAAAAATGGTTCATTTTATTCTGTACAGTACAAATATGCTCCTACACAAATAGCTCAGGTGCATTTTTTTCATTGTTTTAATAGCGGCATCACTTAGCACTATAATTGATTTGGCTGTGAAATATAATAATTTTTGAAGGAGCACTCCAGTTATTAAAGAAGCTTTTAAAGGATCCGGGTGTGATTCTGCCTGTAGCTGACTTCAAGGAAAACACATCCCAGAAGCTTCAGTTGACTGGAAAGGGAGTTGCATGTGTGTAATTGAGGGCAGAATTGGGCCCCTAACATTTACAATTTTGTAACAGTAGCATTTAATTTCCTGTTGTTTCTGGGGTGATTATTTGCTGACAGTCTCAGCGACCTGCATGACATTGAGAATTCTATTAGGAAGTAGAACTGGAGGAGGAAGGGAAAGACAGAGTGAACTCCAGATGTTTAGTAGCATGACTGGTTATTTTAATCTATTTTGGATGGTGGTTATGTTCATAAAGATGACTGAAAGACTGATGATAGCTACCCCTTTATTTTCTTGACCTTTCAATTCTCTCTCTTCTCTTCCTCCCTTCTCTGGTGCTGGACAGAATGTTCTGTGCTCCTTGAATTGATTGGAAATGTCATTCCATGAGTTCATCAGATGTGGTATATCTTGACTTTAGTAAGGCTTTTGATGCTGTCTTGCATGACCTTCTCATAAACAAACTAGGGAAATACAACCTAGATGGAACTACTATAAGGTTGGTGCATAACTGGCTGGAAAATCATTACCAGAGATTAGTTATCAGTGGTTCACAGTCATGCTGGAAGGGCATAATGAGTGGGGTACTCCAGGGATCTGTTCTGGGTCCTGTTCTGTTCAATATCTTCATCAGTGATTTAGATAATGGCATTGAGAGTATACTTATAAAGTTGGTGGACAATACCAAGCTGGGAGGGGTTGCAGGTGCTTTGGAGGATAGGATTAAAATTCAAAATGATCTGGACAAATTGGAGAAATGGTCTAAAATAATGAGGATGAAATTCAGTAAGGACAAATGCAAAGTACTCCACTCAGGAAGGAACAATCGGTTGCACCCATACAAAATGGGAAATGACTGCCTAGGAAGGAGAACTGCAGAAAGGGATCTGGGGGCAATGGTGGATCACAAGCTAAATATGAGTCAACAGTGTAATACTGTGAAAAAAAAAGCAAACATCATTCTGCAATATATTAGCAGGAATATTGTAAGCAAGACATGAGAAGTAATTCTTCTGCTCTACTCTGCGCTGATTAGGCCTCAATAAGAGTATTGTGTCCAGTTCTGAGCACCACATTTCAAGAAAGATGTGGACAAATTGGAAAACGTCCAGAGAAGAGCAACAAAATTGATTAAAGGTCTAGAAAACATGAATTATGAGAGAAGATTGAAAAAAATGGGTTTGTTTAGTCTGGAGAAGAAAAGACAGAGAGGACATGGAAACAGTTTTCAAGTACATAAAAGATTGTTACAAGGAGGAGGGAGAAAAATTATTCTTCTTAACCTCTGAGAGTAAGACAAGAAGCAATGAGCTTAACTTGCAGCAAGGGCGGGTTCAGTTGGACTTTAGGAAAAACTTTCTAGCTGTCAAAGTGGTTAACCACTGGAATAACTTGCCTAGGGAGGTTGTGGAATCTCCATCATTGGGGATTTTTAAGAGCAGGTTAGACAAACACCTGTCAGGGATGGTCTAGATAATACTTAGTTATGCCTTGAGTGCAGGGGACTGGACTAGATGACCTCTCAATGTCCCTTCCAGTTCTATGATTCTATGATCCCCAAGCTTTTCCTGCAAATCTTGGGGGCATCTGTGGGTTTGGTAGGACTTATCCTTGACTGCCTTATTTGAAATGATCAGTGGTGAACTTCAGAAGTTCAAGCTTTTTTTTATTTATTCAAATGTGTATAATATGTCAGTCAACATCAACATTTTTACAATTGCATGAACAATAGAATTTATATAAATAGTCAGCTATTCTATATCTACTGTATAACAATGTAAAAAGAAACTACATTAAAAGATCACCTCACCACAGATATGAGTCCTACCCTTCTCTTGTATTGTGCCTGGGTGGTCAGTGAATTCAGGCTGTCAGACCCAGGAGATAAGTGAATGCCATAAGTGAGCACTCTCCTTTGAGAAAGCTGTGCAGATAATCTGATCACATGTACACCTAGGCTCTCTTATCTCAAATACCCCAGCTGATTTAAACTGTTAGGTTTAGGTATATGGGAGATAGAGGTGCAGTCTCTGAGACACCCAGTACTCAAACCATATGGGTTTTTATAGGCCAAAACAAATACCTTGAATTTCACTTTGAAATGAATTGGAAGTCTGTGTAATTTCTGGAACACAAGTATAATACATTCCCTACATGAAACACCATTTTAAAAGTTGGTAGCATTTTTTGCACCAGTTGGTTTTTCAAGTGCAATGCCAGGTATATCACTTTGCCTTAATGCAATCTGGAGGTGACAAAGGCATGAATAATGATGCTATAGTTTGTATCCAATAGGAGTGGACACTACTAGAACTGGTAAAAAAAATATTCTTGGAACATTTTTCTATTGTCTAATGGCGTTACGGAAATTTCAATTTTGATATAGGAACATGTTGATTTGGATGAAACTTCTTTTTAAAAACTGAAAAAAGTGTTTTGATATGTTCCTTATCAGAACAGAATATTTCAATTTTGTTCAATTTTTGGTTTGGTTCCAATTTTTGGTTTGGTTCAATTTTGAAAGTTGGAATGTTCCATTGGAATTGCACTTAGCTAAACCACTCTCAGATGCTCTTAGTTCGTAGTATGTATCTTTACAGGGCATTACTGGAGAGTAGCTAGAGTGCTTTAAATTCACACATAGTTTATTGTGCACCTACTTCCCTGTGTAGACAACCTAAAAGAGTAGAATTTGTCCTTTTGACATTTGGGTCTTTTTAACCCTCCTTTACCGTTAATCTTGTGCCCTACATATTTCAACTTACATTTTTTTCTTTTAAAAGAAATCTCTTAACACTTTAATGAAAACATTAAACTCAATTTCACCTGTTTTGTCAGTACCACAATGCCCTTAAGAAGAGATATCCTTGATTCAATGAATGATAGAAACATAGCTTTTTCTGCCTTCCTGTATGAACTTTACTTCTGTAAATAGCTTTATTTGGTCTTTATACCGCATATAACCAAGACTTTGGGTAGCTACATCTCAACAACATTCAGTATCTCTCTAGAACATTTTCTTTCTTTCTTTTATTTCTCTTAGGTACTTACTATAGTATCCTTCATTTCCGACAACTCTTTGGGGCCAGATCCTTTTCTTCTTATTCATCTATGAAGCTCCCAGATCAAAGTTAGTGTTTTATAAGTAAATTATAATAGTAGCCCTTCATTTCCATTCACCTCACCAAATTATGTTTGGAGCAGTAGTAATTAAGAAGTCTCCAGAATGGAGTTAGAAAAACAACAAATGAGTTCAATAAGAGCTTAACTGGAATTGAATGAACTGGAGGGAATGTTCATCCACAGAACTGTGTCCAAAAATTGTTCTCCCTGAACTTGTTTATATTAAATGCATGAACCATCTCCTTTAGGTGCATGTATGGAGAATAACATTATGTACATTCCATCCTAGAATAACACACACATTCACCCAAGGAGACTTTGTTCTCATGATGGGATATGCTGAGGGCTTGTCCGTTGCTAAGTTTCTGAAAAATATAGTTTCTAAATGATTACTCTCAAGTTTATCACATATGACCACTCCCCTTTCCAATGATGCTGGCAGTAGTTATATGATTATATAACTGATACAACAGGTCCAAACTATTTGAAGCAAAGTAAGTAGATATGGTTTGTTCTTAAATTTCAGTGAAAAAATATTTTTTACTTGTGCATCGTTGTATTTCCATGAGAAGTTCATGTAATGAACAGACTTTTGTAAAAAAAAAAAATCAAAACCACTCTCTCCATTGGTAGAAAATTCAGATTTCAAATATTTGTCCTGGAAACAAGAGCCTTATTGTGAAGTTAAAATCTCCAGCTATAATATAATTGATATGTATAGTATTCATAGGTCCTGGATCTAGGAGTGCTGGTGGTGCTGGTGCACCCCCTGGCTTGAAGTGGATTCCCTTAAACACAGGGTTTACTGTTTGGTTCAATGGCTCTCAGCACCCCCACTTTAAAAATAGTCCCAACACCCCGACAGTATTTAGTCATTTCAAATATAATAATAAAATCATGATAAAATGTTGGATGAAAGGTTCTATTGGGATAGGACTCCCAAAATGGGAGCCTCATTTAACTGCTTATGCTAAGGAATCAAGTTGGAAATCTTGCAAGAACATGCTCCCTCTTGAGATTTCCAGGATTTCTTGGTTCCTGACCAGACTGGGAAAAGGTTTGCTTGTTGCATTCCTACTTCTGGTCTCAGTGAAAACTAGGAAATGCAGAGCTGCGTTGTTTTTTTTAAGCTTAACCAAACCATTTAAACCTTAATAGTCTCAGGTTGATTTATTTGAGTCTGAATTTTAGGCTTAGGTTTAGGTCTGTTCTAATTATATCCAGACCTTGATTGCTTCAAATATCCCTTATAATTATTGTGGGCAAAGTTCTCTTGTGTGCTTCCTATTATGTATTTCTTATCCTCTTTGTGTAATAGTGCTACACATGGAAAGCACAGTGATGTCAGTGGGAGTGAGAATGCATGTAGAACACTCAATACAGTATGGATTAGAGAGGAAATTTTTGCCTTAAGTATTTACTTGGTTCTTTCTTCTTTGCATGTAGCCACAGTGTATATCTGTACAGTCAATTACGTATATATGCTCCTAAAAATGTTTTCTATTGTGTATTTCAAGTACCTTTTGAGCACTTATACTGGATAGTAGATCATTAAGTTCACCAGAATCTTCTTCAATTCATCATCCCCCACATACACAAGAATGAATTATTTTTATCACTTCTTTTCTGGTTTATTTCAATATATAGGCTGTAAGCTAGTACAGTCATTTAAAAGGGCTCTATTATGTTACAATATGTGTTTACAGAACATTTCTTCAAGTGAAAACCACAGGTCTAATCTTTTCATATGCTTGCTATGGCATTTTACTTGATAGTGCATAGGAAGTTTGTTAACAAAAATGAACCAGTGAAAAACACAAGCATTTAACAGGGTTCTGCTGTGTTGCCTAATAGGATTGCAGTAAAGGCATTCTACTTAACTTTTGCTACAGAACAAATGTTTAAAAAATGCAGCAAAAAGTGTGTGTGTGTGTGGGGGGGTGAGTGCAAGAGAGGTTCGAAATAGCATTGTCTGAAATGAATTACTCAGTGGCTGTAGAAAAGGGTTTTCAGTTCAGTGATTTTTACATGTAATCCTTGTTCTCAAAATGTATTCACTTGAAGAACATTTTGTATAAAAACAAAATTAATTCTTTTATAGCATTACTTTATGGCTCATAAATAAATAAAGGAAGTGGCAAAAAGCATATGGACAGAAATGTCCAGCAAAAATGCAGGGACAGCTCTACTGGTAGCTTTTAAAAATAGCTGTATAGACAATGCTTTGAAATTGAGGCTTGAGATGGAGTTTGGGCTCTGAAGTCTATGGAGCCTGAGCCACAACTTCAAAGCACTGTCTACAAAGTTATTTTTAAAGTTCTAGCACAAGTCCTGCCTAACTCAAATCTGCCAACCTGGGCTAAAAGGCTCACTGCCACTGGCTGTGTGGACACATCTTAAGAGGCTAGGACTTAGCCCCACCTGTACCAGTCAGGTGGAGTGAGAGAGTACAAAGGTCACATGACAGGGGAGCATGTAACTCAGAATCAGGCAGACTGGGGGATATAAGGGGGCAGCCTGTAACTATTCAGAGCAGACACTCAAAGGAATAAGAGGGTTGTATGAACAGCCACCCACCCATGTGACGTATAGGTCTGCAGGGAGTAGGCATCAAATAGGAAGAAAGGACTGGGCAGAAAGCCTTCTAGGGTTAAAACCTCAGTAGGAACCAGGCTTAAAGAAACAGAAGCCTGCACTAAGGGGTCTAAGCTAGTTAGGAAAGTTGGATGGAAGATAAGTTTAAAAAATCAAACTCCCAAAAAGTCAGGGTTAGTGAGAAAACATTTGTAGTGTGATGTCTGATTCCCTGGGGAAATGGAAGTATCAGCAGGGCCTGATACTGGATTGGGTAGGACTTTGCTACAGATTCAATGTATTGCTTTTTGAGAATAGTTTGATAAAGTAGTATTAGTAAGACAAATGCTTCCTCTCTATAGTAGAATATCAGGGTTGAATATACTGGGTCTCCAAAACATGGAGGTCACCTACAGGTAAAGGAGAATTGTTTGTAGCTACTGAAACTTAGCAAAGGTTGAATTTTACTCTCTGAAGTGTGCAAACAATAGCTATATGAAGGCAAAACATCTTGTTGATGATATTTTACATAGTATCTCAAGTGATGGATGGGGTTCTAAAAGAAGCCTTGTCTCTTCAGTTCAATCCAGCCCATTTTAAAAAAAATAGTTTAACATGATTTCCATCGGCTGCAGTCTCATATTGGATTGTGTATGTTTCACAAAATACAAACAAGAACATTGTATCAGCAAAATATGAACAGGAGTGCATATATGTGAGAGCGAGAAAGAAGGAAGTTCATAAAACTGTGTCCTAGGGGGAGAAAATGTATTAGCTTTCTGATATTCATAGTTAGAAACCGGTAAGGAATACACTACTTGTGTCTGGCACATTTAAACTCATATAACATCTATTTGCTTTGCTTTGTCAAAACATATGAAAAATCATTAAAGTGTTTTAATAAATGTCTGGTTTTCTTGCTCATTCATCTTATAAATATTAATTAGCCATGGATCAGGCAATTAAAGTTTAATCAATTTGCACTAATTAGCACCCCATACTTGCATAAAAAGATAAAACCAACTCCTGCATCTGGTTGTTATTTGCAGTTTTTGTCAAGTGCTGATGAGTTTAATCTTGAAGAGACGATTAAGAAGAAAAGAGGAAAATAAGTCAAGAAAGTAGTGTTAATTTTATTAAATCTTCAATCAAACCCTCTGTTCATGAGCTGCCTTGGAACAGAGCCAGGCAACACTTCACTTTGTATAAAGTAGACATGAATGTGCAAAAATTGAGCCCTTTCTGATAACCACCCCTGTAATTTGAAAATGTTATATATATATAGTTCTACACACTTTCAGATGGTCTTTGTATAAAAAGCAAACATGAACCATACCTCTGAATCCAAACACCTCCAAGATTTGGAAGGGAGGAAGGAATAAAATCCAAATCTGGATCAAGATCCAAATATGTTCAACTGGCCCATATTGCCTTTTGGCAAAACCAAAAGGCAGGGTCTGAAGTCTGTTAGAGTTTTGGTGGTTCCAAAGATAGAGCTTAATGTTGAAGCTCAGGCTTATTTCTCACTGATAATAGGGTAGAGTGGTTCAAAGTGTTGTGGGAAAATATAGATATTCCAATGGGTGTGTGCAGTGATGAGCTGCCAAAATCTTAACAACTGCTTCCCTCCTCACCCCATGAGGGGGTCATGACCCACCTCCTCCCCCCTGGTACCCCTGCCCCATCTATCCCCCGCCCCTGTCCTCCAACTGCCCCCAGAACCAGGCAGGAGGATCTTGTGGGCCATCGTAGTGGGTGCCCACCCTGCCCCTAAGAGCCAGAGGGACCTGCCGGGGGGCGAGGTGGGGAGTCCCAGCGTTGCTTACCTGGGGCAGCTCCCAGGAAGCATCCAGAAGGTCACTCTGGCTCCTAGAGGTGGGGTAGTGAAGCTGGGGGGAAGCAGGGGGAGTGGCCGCTCCCCACACCGATCACATCAAAAGTGGTGCCTTAGGCACTGACTCCGTGGGTGTTCCGGGGCTGGAGCACCCATGGGGAAAATTTGGTGGGTACAGAGCACCCAGCAGCAGCTCCCCACCTGGCCCCATGCCTGGCCCCAGATCACCTTCGCTCCGCCTCCTCCCCTGAACGTGCCACCCCGCTCTGCTTCTCTGCGCCCCCCCCAGCTTCCCGCGAATCAGCTGTTCCCATGGGAAGCCTGGGAGGGCTGAGAAGCAGGCGGCGGCTTCGCGCTCAGGCCTAGGGAGGCAGAGGTGAGCTGGGACAGGGAGCGGTTCCCCTGCGCGCCCCCCAGGTTACCTGCTGCAGTGCAGGCAGTCCTCCTCGCGCCCCCCCCGCCCCACCTCACCTCCACTCTGCCTCTGCCTCCCTGGGCCTGAGTGCGAAGCCACGGTTTGCTTCTCAGCCCTCCAAGACTTCCCCGCGAACAGCTGATTCATGGGAAGCCGTGGGGTGGAGAAGCAGAGCAGGGCGGCGCGTTCAGGGGAGGAGGCGGAGGCAGAGCTGGGGTCAGGGGGGTGGGAAGGGGTGGGGCGGAGAGCTGCCGGTGGGTGCTCTGGACCACCAAATTTTCCCCATCAGAGCTCCAGCCCCAGAGCACCCACGGAGTCGGCGCCTAAGGAGCCACTTTTGGCCAGTTGTTAAATTTAGAAGTCCTTTTAGAATCGGTTGTCCCTCGTGAGACAACTGGTTCTAAAAGAGCTTCTAAATTTAACAACCAGTTCCAGCTCACCACTGGGTGTGTGGACTTTGACTCAGCACCACCCTTAGACAATCATTAATAGATTTGTGGGTAGCAGGGGACCTGAATCGCTCCTGCAGAGGGGATATTTAGGGCCTTCTGGGAATAGGTGGCCAGTATTTGGTGTTCTTATTTTCCCATGCTCTCGTTCCTTAAAAAGATTTGATGGATTTTCAAGAATGCTACTGAGTCAGCTAATCACCCTGCTGGGGTCTGGAAGGGATTTTATCCATGCAGCAAAACTGGCAACAAAATTGGTAGGTGTTTTTCATCTTGCTGTTGGCATCCATTACGTCTGGTTTGGTGGAAGGGGGTCCTTGTTTACTGGGGACAAGTTTAGTGACTTACCAATGTGAATTGCAGGTTTAAAAGGGTTAATTTAGTCCATTCACTACAGTAGGGAATTATAGAGGCATTTGTCCTTGTTTTATTGCCTTGGCATAGGGGGAATGGAATGCCTTGTGCAGCTTGAGATGCCCCTTACTTAACCTTATGTATGGGAAAGGCCTGGAGCCTGGCTATACAAGCCAAGTCCCTTGGATGACAGTACATGAAGATGGAAGTGGCTCAGGTCCTCTTCAAACTTTCTGATATATTTCAAGTTGTTGTTATCAGCTTCAAATCTGAATTAAAACTATTCTGCTGTGTAGTGGTTACCATAAGTGGTAAATTTTAAAGACAGTTGCAGCCTCCACATTGACCCCATACCACTCTTGTTCCTGTGTCCAGGTCAATATAAGCTATAACAATATTAGTAGGAGTTACATGTATCTGTTGAGGGGAGAACAGACCCCTAAACTACTTTAAAAGTGGAATTCTGAGCTGGTGTGTGTATATTTTACAGTCATTTTGTGGCATTTTAAGGTTTTTTTATAGCATAATTCTGTTTCTGGCTTCTGAATTCAGTTACATAAATTAGCCTGTCAATCTACCAAACAGATATTGTTGAGTACATTTGTATGAGTATTTTGTGTATTGATAACAGGAGAAAATAAAGTGTTCCATTACCACCTATTCATATAACTGACAAGGATTATAGGGAATGAAACATGTATTTAATCACTGATGGAAATTTACCTTAAGCTTGGCATGTAAAGCCACACTTCTTAAAATGATTTAGCATTGTACTAAAAAACAGAGCATGAATCATAAAGAAGCTATGCACCATTTACATGGGAATTTTCATGTAGTTTATGCAAGAAGAGACCTGTGAATGGTTATTGATATTTTTCAAATAAAGTATGTATGATTCATTAAACTCCCCATTCCCTACTGCACAAGCCACTGCTCTGGTAAGCATACTTAGCATAGAATGAGCAGAGGCAGCTGAAAAGGTGTGGTGTTTTAATGTTTGTTAAAAAAGCTGATAAATTTGGTACACAAAAGAAGTGCTGCTTGAAACTTCAAATTGACTATTGTTGTTGCTGAGCAATTTTTATTCTGAGAGTTCCCAGAGCCCATATTCTGCTGGGTGCTGCACAAATGCAGAGTTTGGCACGGTCTATTTGCTGAAGACTTTGTAATCTAGAGCCCTGATTCTGGAAAGAATCCCTGTTCTGTCAATGGGATTTAAAGATACTTAAAGTTAAGCATGTGCTATGCTACATATGGATGGACTTAAGCACATGGTTAAGCACTTTCCTATGTTAGGGCCAAAATAGGCTGTTGTTACTAGGCAAAAGGGGGCGTTTTGTCTGTAAGATTGCATGATTGAGCCCTTAACCCACTGTGCTGTAAAAAGACCACCTCTCACATAGGACCTGATCCAAAGTCCACTGAATTCAACAGGAATCTTTCCATTGACTATCATGCTCTTTGGATCAGGCTAATACCCAGTGACCATTTGTGCATCCCTCTCCCCAACTATAAAGCACAATTTGCCATTCTTTGCAGGACTATTTGGAACCCATATGGTGGTTGGAAGAGTCTTGTTTTAAAATGTCTTTATTTCTGTTTATTAATAAAAGAAATTTTATCTTATCTCTAAATTAGGTTTTCCTTCTACAATTCTAGAGAGACTATGTTCTCCTGGGCTTTCCGTCATGACAGATATAAGCAGGCAGAATGAACAATCAACATTTTGGTATTCGTTTTACCTCCAGGGATCCTCTATGAGTTAAGCACATCCTGCAGGGTGTTCCCTAAATAAAAACAAACTATACATTTTATAGACACCCCAAAACATTTTAAACATTTCCTGGAAGGTGACTCTACTAGTGGAGCTGCATCACAAAAATTCAATTTGAAAGGATGACAAAATTTCTTTTTCTGCTCACACAACTTTGGCAGACAAATATAGGTTCTGAAGTTCAGGTGACAGTTCAAGAAAGGAAACCTAAGGGAGAGGCAGGGGAAAAATGTTATTGAAACATGGGATGGTCCCTGAACCAAATGGTTTGTGTGGGGAACCACCTCTCTCAAGTTAATTATGTTTGGTGAAGGATGAATGGGTACCCAATTAGTTGATTTACATATTTCCATATAGCTTCTCCTCCTGTCCAAGACAAATTAAGAGCTATGAGCCATCATTACAATCAGACTTATTATGCTCCTTTTGCAGTTACCACTAAGATAGGGTTTTCCCTGGTACAGAAGCCTGAAATCGCTATTGTAATTGGCTCTTCCACATGTTCCATAGCAAGGCAAATTCCCTTAACCTGCCTTAGCAAAGAAACTGCCTCTCTCCTTTATTACCGTCTGAGGTCTTTCTGCTGATAGACCACAGCTAGTATAAATAAGAGGGAGATAGTGGCTGGGTCTTGTCAGTGAGGTTTTCTTGGCTTTGGAACTCACTTTGCTTCAGAGCCTGAACTTGGTGACCTTCAGAACTTGCTGCAGAGATCTAACTTTTGCTTCTTTCCAGAGTGGAGTTGTGGGGAAGGGGCGTGATTGTGGGGTACACAGAGCTGGGAGGCTGGAATGGGAGATGTTGTTCACAGGTGGCTATGCTGTTAGTGGTGGTCTTTCTTTGAATTGGTGTCATTTTTGGAGGTGTCCTGTGGGGTAATTTTATTAATACAGAAGAATGCAAGGTCTCTGATTATTTCCAACTCCTGATGGGGCACAAGGGAGTCAGCAGGGAGGCTACTATGAATTTTCCCCTTTTTCTGTGCTCTAATTCTTCTGGAGCCCAATTTAAGCTAGAGTGTCTTTTGTATGAGAGATCCTGGTTACTAAAAATCCCTACATAGCACAGTCTTCATGTCCAATTCAGACTAACAGGATCCGAGTCTTGGTTATACCAAGAATAATTCTATGCTTGGCACAGAAATGCAGGAGGGTGGGGGGCAAGAGGCATTTTAAGCCACCTTTTTTCTGGGCTACTTAGGGTCTTGGCCGTCCCCTCATGTTATTTAAACAGTAAAGAGACTGTTCTAGTTTATGCTTTACTTCCAATATCCCCTTATGGATCCTGGGAAGTAGAGGAAAAAAAGTGTTTTATAGTCACAGCCCCTATCCTTTGTGTATTTTTCCCCTCCTAAACATCCCTATATTCAAGGCTGGGAGTAGGGTTGGAGTAGAGGTCTTTCACCTCCTCCATCAAGGGTTGGAAAACCCTTTGCATGGGGGTTTTATGAAGTAGCTGTTTCTGCTCCCTTTTAAGCCCCCTTTCTGCAGTCTGAGTTGTTTAAGTGGGCCTTTGTGTAATGGAGAATCAGCCAGTTTTGTGTAGGTGGTAAATAGGTGACAATCGGACGCAGTCAGGCTTACACCTGAACGTGCGTTGTTTATATGCGTCAGTGATAGTTCACTAAATGCCGGATTATGAATATCTTACTCACATTGGTGATCAATTACCCACAAGAGTAGTTCCACTGACTTCATTGTAAGCTATTGCTCAACAATGTGAGCTGGAGTCCCAACCTGGCCCTAAGCCAGAAAGGTCTTAGCTACAGTAGATGCTGTACAGGTTAGTAGTTACCCAGCTTGCTTCCCGTGCTTTGATCAAGATCAAAGTTTGCTTTTTAAGGCTTGTGCTGTGTATTAGATTATGCCACCTACTTTACTATTACACTTTGCTATGCTGTTTTGCTTTTCAGAGTATAAAAATTGAGATACTTTTGTATTGACAAGTGTTGCACTGAGAATCTGGAATCTGGAATCAATCTGGAATTTTGTTGTCATTTTAAGACTATGTTCACTCTGTGTAAAAGCACATAAAGATACAGTGATTTCATACTTAATCTTGGTATGTGCCTGGAGAAAGTGAAGTGAGCACTCAGACAAATTAGTTCAGTCCTGGAAGCCTTTCCACCCTAGCTCAAAGATGACTTAAGAATTGTATTGCTGACTTTGAGTTTAGGAACAACAGGCAGTACATACACTAAGTCGTATTTTTCTGCAATGACAATACATGTGTTTGAGGTGGGACAAATGGGAAATGGAGCACAATGCCTTTCCGCCACTCTCAGGGGTATTGCTTCCAGAATCAATAACAGTTTAATCTGATGATATATTGTCAGATGAAGAATTTTGCACTGTATAAATAAATGAGAGGGAGAGAAAATTCAGAAGGCGCTATGATAACAGGTAATCATGAGCATGAACAATTGCTTGGGCATTAGAAGATCAAGATTCTTCTTGTTTATTAAGTGCCATTAACACCTATAACACTATGTAAAAAATAACAATGTATGGTAAGTGTACCAGTCTGCACTGAAAGCCATGCCAAAAACTAATACGTTGTCTATCCTAAAGGGCTCCTTTTCAAAGGGCAGCAGGTAATATAGCACAAAACAAAGAATACTGTACAGAAACCAAATGGTGGGTGCTCATGGTAGTTAGAATGTAGTGGGAACTGAACTGTTTTGGAGAAGAGCAAAGGAGATTTGTATGAGTCAAAGATGTGAAGGAGCTGACATACTCGGCTGAGCAGATGGAGAAGAATAGAGAGCAGAGAGAGAATTTGGAAATGAAGTCTTGTCATTATGACTAAATGTTGGTGATGGGCAACCTTAGTCAACATTATCAGCTGTCAGTAGTCAACATGTCTGGGCAAGCAGAATTGATTTATTTCAAGTATCTTATTTATCCAAGTGTGCCTAATATGACAGCACTTTCAGCTTCTGACTTTCAAGTTATCCCTCCCTCCAAGCTCCTTCCAGTTGCCACCACTGAACTACACAAGTAGCACCAAAGCACTTTCACGAGTAAAGCTAACATTTCCTCCTTTAGGGAAGAATTCATTCCAATAGACTTGCACAAAAACTGGAATATCTATCTATCAATCTATCAGTGTTGTATAAACAGTAACTGTGCTTTGGAGTGGCAAAGAGCAGCACCCAATGAATGAATGAAACTTTACCAAAACTTAATTACTGTTCTTGGCATCTAAATCCAAATTCTGCACATCACTTAGACACATTCTTAACTTTAATCACACAAACAGTCCCATTGACTGCTCATATACCTAAACTTTGCAGGGTTGAGGATGTTAATACTACAGTAAAGGGTACACGAGAAATGCCATAGATAGGAAGAAACTGTTGCAGATTCTGCAAGCTGTGTTGCTGGTATAATATATGCCAAATATCTGAGGGGTAGCCATGTTAGTCTGTATCCACAAAAACAAGGAGTCCAGTTGCACCTTAAAGACTTGCACATTTATTTGGGCATAAGCTTTTGTGGGTAAAAAACCCCACTTCTTCAGATGCATAATATATGTTGCCTTTCAAGTCTTATCAATGCAAAGGGCTGCTACAGATAGACTGAATGGGTAATGTGCAAGTGCTTGTGCCAACTTATAACACTGTAAGTAACAGTGTGAGACTTCCCAGAAAAGAACATTTCCAGAAGAACTGTATAGTGTTAACACAAAATGTCATCTGAGAAAAACAGATGATCCTGTCTCCAATCCAGTGTTCCCAGCTATGAATTTATAAATCTAAGAAGAATAGACAAATGAGCGATAACTGAGTCTTCTTGTTTACCTTGAGCATTGATAGAGCATTTATAACATGGATGTTTTTCTAGAGATCAAATCTTTACAGAACTGGTTCTTTTTTTTCCTTTGTGAAATCAGAATGAGAAATACAAGGAAGGATAACAGTGGAAGTTAAAAACAAAATATTAACTGTAAGGTGTATAGAGTTCAATCAAAAAGTTTTTCCATTCATACCAAATTTTAAATGTCTGTATAATTTTATGCAGATCAAACCTATTTTATTATGAAATCAACTAGAGCTGAATAATTTATTCAGTGAATTTCATCTTTCTTCTGTTCACAAATGGTTAGGAGCATATCACAAACTTCTCCAATGTATTCATTATTCAATATTATTTGCAAATTTCTTCAGTGACTAATTCTTGGTCTGTAGATTGTTTGCAGCCAATTTATTACTGATATTCACTTTGTATTGGTTAGTTGCACACTTTGTGAGATATTGTATTTATTCCCTGATTGTATAGCTTATACAACTAACCAACCCAGCATGAACTATACATTTTACAATTCAATATACAATTGAAATTTGCTTTCTTTCAGAAGATAAACTGGTTATTCGATTATTCACAAGAATGCTAATAAACTCAGGGGGAGGAAAACCCTGCAAGGATTTCATAGCCGCATGCCACCTTTTATTCTGTGGGTGAGATGGAGTTTGTCCCCTTCCTCCAGCTAGCTGTGGAACTTGCCCAGAAATTTCTTAGAGAGCCGCAAGAGGTCAGAGTCATCTGCGTAATGACCTCATCCCTCCAGTACAGTCCTGGCACTCAGTGCCCATTCCCCCTTGCATTTTCTGGAAGTGTTGATGGCTTTCTGTAGGTAATGGTGCAATTATATAGGGAAAAGATGAGGGATCAGGAGTGAAAATGCTTTCGTTCTACAGCTATGTTGAGAAGGGTCACAAACAGGATAGGAAATAATATGAACCATAGCTTGGGACTAGAATGTGCCCCTCCAGCCTGCCACCTCTCAGCCCTTTCTTTGTTTGATCCCTTTTAGATTGGATGAGTTTCTGCAGGAGGGAGGGGATCAATACTACATAGGTGGCTGAGCACCATCCTGCACAGAAGAGGCAAAAATCTATGTGCTGAATGAGACACTCTGGTCATAAATCTTGAGGAGATGGTTCCCCCTCTCGGTTCCCCGCTCTGACAAATGTATTACATGTGGAATACATTCCCAAGTGATGGAAGCAATACTGCTTAATTTAAAACTGAATAAGAGAAAGGTCCTGAACATATACCATAGAAAAAAATCCCGCTATAGCAGAAGGATTTTCATGATCTTCTGAAGGAAAATTTTCCCACCTGCCCTCGCTCCAACACCCTTTCTAACCTCTATCATACTGTGGTTTACTACCTTTCCATTCTGTCATTTTTCCCCCTTAGCATTGTGTTTTAGAAGATTTATTCAAAACTTGTGTGAGAAAACCTGCTGAAGATCTTCAAAGCAGAGAGAATATAGCTTGGTTTCATAGGCTGCTTGAACTGGAATTACTGTAATGACTTGTAGTGGAATTATTTTCTTTTAAAAGAGCAAATTTGACATGAACATCAAAGGGGAAGTAGATACATGTAATAAAGAGACCATTTTTCTTTTTCTTTTCCTAAATGATTTATTTTATCCCCAGCAACACCAACAAATGTTCCAAGTTCTAGATATTTAAATAGCTACCGCGATGTGTGAAGCTGTAATCCTTGCTTTGACAGTTCACTGAAAAATTGCTGACCTTATAAAAACCTCTGTTCCTTTTTAGTTTGATAACAGCTTTTCCTTCATCACTCCACAATGTGTATTATAGCAGTGAATCCACCAAGGATCACTAATTGCTGCTACATATATTTAAATACAAATATTACAAAATCCTTTTTCCATAATCATTTTTACAGAAGCTCCTAGATGCATTTTATTTCAAATAAGAATTTGAAAAAAGTTTTTGTAGCATTAGGAACCTTGTTCTAATAATTACATTTCACCAATTAGTGCTTTATGAAGCACAATAGAATCTAACCGGCAACTAGTATAACAGGTCTAGTTTGCCCTCAGTACATAATCTTAAAGCCCATTAACATTTGTGGGAATTATATGTGCAATATGCAGGGAGAACATATCCTTAAGCAAGTGAAAACAGGAGATACAGTACATGTTTGCTCCATCTGATTCAGTTTAGAATTTTCACAGCAGTGTCTTATATTAACTGAAGTTTGTTAGGCAGCAGGAAGACTAATAAAAAGTATGATAGTATAAAACAAAAGAATGAATAAAAAGCCATCACACTAACTAGGACATAATCTTCAGATGTTCGTCAGTTGGTAGAAACAGATTTCCACACAGCAGTTGCATACTATACAAATGTTAGCACGGAATCCAGCTGGATTAATTTACAAAGCTTCAAATCTTGAGAGATGGCTTTATAAGAGAGCCATTGAGTGACTGGATAGAAGATGGTGGCTGAACTTGCTGTCTAAATCTCCTAAGCAATTGATCAGTCTAAATATGTCAGTTTCAGATGGGATAGAAGCAGAACTACCTTTTAGAAATGCTGTTCTTGAATATTTCTTTCTTTCTGGGCTGAAGTGGAGAAACATTGGCAATCTCATGAAAGACTAGCACCTGTTAAGAAATATCCAGTTTCCTGATAAAAAGTTCAGGTGAGTTTGGACAAGATCCAGATATTTATAATCTTTAGTTGTTTATTCATCCCTAATCCAGCTTCCAAACATTTTGAGGTTTGACCATCCTAATTTTAACCTTTACACCAGGTAGGCAACTGGGAAATTATGGGGAGAGGGGGAGTGGCAGTGAAAAGAATATGAGGCCTATTTTAAAATAAATTCTCAGATTATGAATGAAGGTGAGAAGCAACATCTATTGGTTGAATAGTAGAGTTTCTTGAGTTCTATCTTTTACTCATCCATTGACTCTCTCTGTCACTTTAAGCAATTTAGTTAGGCCCAGCTCCACAAAAGTACATAGGGTGCCTAAATTTTAGGCACTACTATGATCCACAGAATCTCCACTCAGCTGCTGGGTAAAACTGGTGCTTAAACTATTCAGCATGTAAATTTCTGTTGTGAAAGTTCCCTAGGCACCTAAGTTTCTGCCTCTGGATATGGGCATTATTGCCTCACTCTAGGCACGTAAGATATCTATCTTCGATCTAAGCCTCATTGTGATCCAGGGGAAGATAGGCACTCCTGCACCTACCTTAGCTGTGGGGCTGAATCCAGTAGGTGTGGTTGGAAGCCACCTACTGGAGTGGGTCCCATTCAAATTCTCACCTTATAAGGTTAGCCTAGTGCTTAGCACACCAATATGGGAGACCTAGGTTCTATTCTGTTCTAAGAAAGGAGTTGAAAGATCCCTCCCAACTCTCAGGACTGTGTGCTAACCACTTAGCTATGGAATAGTCTGATGTAGGGTTCCCTCAGTCTCTACTGTCGAATGTGTCCCACTGTGAATAAATAGTCATTGAGTCCCAGAGAGAGTGAGTGACACTCTAGCTTGTTTTTCAGGCCACTCAGCTGGGAGGCGGGCAACTCATGATCCAGTTCCCCTGCTCCAATGACTGTGGATTGCTAGCAGAGATAGGAGTTTCTCTGCAGCCAGACTGAGGCACATATCTCTGTCAGAAGGGTATGGCTTAGGACACATTCTTCTTGTTGGCATCTCATTGGCTATCTTGTGTGACTCCATGACTAGTGGGCTGGCTTTTGTGGATTTCATTCTTAGGTACTTATCTCTTAGTACTCAGGCTTTATGGATCCCATTCTTGTTCCTGTGATTCTTTAGGTGCCTTTTGTGATTTTTTGTGTATACAAGCCACAATGTCATCTTCAGTTTCCTCATCTGTAAAATGATTTTATAACTCTTCTTTCATAGGGCGTTGTTTGGATTAGTTTTGGATGCTAAGATTGCAAGGTGAGGACAAACTAGAGTTGTTATATTAGTTGCCAGATAGATTCTGTTGTGCTTCATAAAGCACCAATTATGGTAAAATGTAGTTCTTGAGTTTTGAAGATATTGAAGCACTCAGTAGTGGTGTAGCTGTATGTATTAGGGTGAGCACACATGATTCATAGATTCGAAGGACAGAAGGGACCACTGTGATCATTTAGTCTGATCTCCTGGATGATACAGGCCATAGAACTTCACCAAAATAATTTCTAAAGCAGATATTCTAGAAAAAAAATCCAATCTTGATTTAAAATTGTCAGTGATGGAGAATCCACCAGGACCATTAGTAAATTGTTCCAAGGTTAATCACTCTCACAGATAAAAATTTACACTTTATTTCCAATCGGAACAAGTTGTGCTTATGATTCAGGGATATTAATATGGGGTACCCTGCCTTATATTTCTCTCCCTATATGTTGGTGTGAACAGAATAGATATAGAATTTTCATAAGCTTTCACTGAAATCCATGGGCGTTTTCATTGACTTCAATGGGAATTGAGTTTGTTCAACACGGAGTGATTTTGAAAATTCCACATTACTTCTGCATTAAACCCTGCCTCCATAGGGAAAATGAAGCTGTGTCGCACTGTTATTACATCTCACTTCCAGCAATATAGTGCCCTGTAGCACCCTGCAGGGAAACTTAGAGTGCAGATCATTATTTATATGTAGCTAGAAGGAAAATGAGGTCAGTGTTAAGTATGTAGTATCAAAACATTTCCAAGCTATATCTTTTTATGTATGCATTTTAGATAGCATGTTCTATTTTTTTGACTATATAGTTTCAATCTTTGTTCTTTTGTTATTCTTAGTATCATGGTTAGCAAAAAAATATTTCAAGGAAAGAGTGGAGGGGTTCCTGTTTTAGTTTTCATCATAGAACAATCAACTATCTTCACTACCTTTACTCAGATTTTCAAGATTTCTTATTTTTCTGATTCACTAGTGATGTAGCTTGCATAATTGTGTTCTGTTTTCTCTGTATTTTCATCTCCAAGTTATAGTTCTACTTGCTTAAGGGCTTGATAGGGCTTGAACAGATTGTGACTTGCCTGTGTTATTTTCCATTATTGTGCATTGTTTGAAAATGCCTTGATGAAGATAATCATAATCACTCAACGCTAGAGTGTGTTCTGTGCGGTGTGCTTCCCTGACTTCCCTTTCAGATTTTCTTCATTCTCTGGCAATTAGACTGATTTTACCATAGTCTTGTTTAAAATTAGCCTCTTGCTCTTGAATGTTTGTCAACTGGGAAAACTCCATTTCTCTTCCTTCTATCTCTTGATAGATGCAATTCATTTTTGACATTCTGTATAACCTTTTTTCTTTGAATTTTTTTTCCACTGGCTGTTGTTTTGCTACTGAAGGCAATTCATATTCCTGCCTTTAAAATCAAACTTCAATATTCATTAAGCACCCTTAAACTTCCTCAAAATTTCTTTTCTTAAAATATTTTTTCTGAGAATATTTTTAGAGATCTTTCTATAAGGCACCTTGGAGCCAGTGTTTTAATGCTAATTGAACTACAGGTACTGGAGTGTAGATGCTTCCTTTGTAGCAACTGTGGATTCATCTGAGTGCCTGGTAGCAAGAATCTTCATACTAAAGAGCAACATCTGCTCCTAATATAGCATATGCTTCACTTTTTTTGGTGTTTATAGGTTAAAATTAACATCTTAAATTTCACCAGCAAGCTCATAGGTAATGTGTGCACATCCCATAGCACTGCCACTTGTGCCTTGGTGTGAAATATCACTTCATGAGTTGGGGACCACGGTGTGCATGGAATTCAGTTTCTAGGTTATGTCTAGATGTAGCTGTCACAACCATGCCCAGTCCTCCTCTCTGGGTGAACATCATATCAGTCTGTTGTGATTGGATACAACTGCTGGATCCTACATGCTTCTGAGCTCCCCAGCCTAGGTAGTGATTTGTCATTGTTCTTTGCTCTGGGTTTCTCAAGGAAATTCCCAGGTGTAACCTTGCGTTTGACAACCCTTTTGGCAGTGGGACCCTGCAGTCTGGTTGTCTAGACCCTGGAACCAGCACCAGAAACCTACCAGACTCCCCAGTTGCTTGTACCTATTCTCTCCTAGAGTCCACCTGGTTTCCTAGTTACATCGTTCAGGGAAAATGTTGCAGTAAAGCAAGCAACACAAGCTTAGCATAGGGATTTCTTAACCGCAGACACTTTTGCTGTTAAAAAAGCATGAGAGTTACAGACATATGGAAAACACAATCCTCTTGGTATTCTTATTACCACTATGAGTCCAGGCAGTGCTTTCTGCTGTCTGAATGGCCCCTTCCTCAGAAAGTCCAGGGAAAGAATCATTTAAAATCAGTGGTCCTGCTTGTAAAAAACCCATTGTTCTGGTAGGGTAGAACCATTCAGCGTTGATGGCCCTTGAGTGTTTTGTCACAGCTTTCCAGTCATGGTCTCTCCACTAGGTGTCAAATCCCTGCTATAAATGAATGTTCTCAACCACAGTGAAGGTTACAATCATAAATAGCATTCACAAAACAAAACGGAGTTCATAAGCTGGCACAGGCATGCCCCCCAAAACTATTACATTAGCCATATGAGCATTGTGTGTCAGTAATCCATTCTCAAGATGACATAAACATGAATAATTTGTAGCAAGGTCCCTGTCCAAAAAATGAAAGTCACATTCCCCTCACCAAATGTAAGCAGAAGGAAGTGCTATTGTCTATAGCTGACAGGTGAACAGCAAGAAGCAGCAAGTTTAACAAAGCTCTTTTAAGCTGCAAACCTGAGTAACAAACTGCATGTGCATTCTCTTTACAGGGGTGTTGATAATATCATTGCCGGCACTTGAGATAGTTTTCCTCAACCTTACTGATAAGAGTATTACATCTCAGTTCCTCCTTAAATATAAGGATAGAAGCTTTTCTAATATCCATTTGCGTGTATCCCTCTTGCTCCTCATTCTACATTTGAGCATGTGGCTAACAGATGAGATATATGAGAAACAAAAATTCCAGGAGAACCCAGGGAAGATATGAACACACTCCTGAGCTCATTTTATCCAAGCAAGGATGCCACTTGTAAGAGATTAATGTCCCATATACACTAAAACCTCACACAGTCAAGAAATATTAATATGGAAAAGTATTGCACATAAGGAGTGGAAGCATGATACTAAAAGAAACTCATGTATAGTATCTATCTAGCAAAACAGAAGCAATCTAGCAATCCTAAATTCCACTCAGTCAGTGTAAGAAGGGGCAAAATAATTACTATAAACTCTAAAAAACCAATGAACACATGAAACAATGCAATTTTGATGCATGTAATGGAGATTCAGTGAAGTGAGTCCTTTCAGCAAAGGAAGATGGATAAACGTTAGCTGGATTGGTTGATGCTGGAATAAATTTTCACTGAACTGTAAATTCACACTAAGATCTACCATTGCTATGCCTGGTCCGTACTTGGAAGAGCGATTACCAAAAAAAAAACAAAAACAAAAAACAGTGCTGGAGAAAATGGTGTCAGTGATTCCATATGTGACACTCTTCTGTCTGACCTTTGTCAGGCCTAAGGATGTCTTCAGCATCCAGCACGATGCAGTGCCAGGCTTGTTCTAAGCAGTTGCTGCAGCCCAGTGGAATGTGCCAATGATTCCATCACCAATAGCTCCAATTCCCTTTCCTCTGTCTGAGTAATTAATATAATATTGCCCAGTATCGTGCTAGCGGCCATATTTTGGATGATATGTATAATCCACTGGCAACATTATGGCACTTAGAATCATAGAATCATAGAATCATAGAATATCAGGGTTGGAAGGGACCCCAGAAGGTCATCTAGTCCAACCCCCTGCTCAAAGCAGGACCAAGTCCCAGTTAAATCATCCTAGCCAGGGCTTTGTCAAGCCTGACCTTGAAAACCTCTAAGGAAGGAGATTCTACCACCTCCCTAGGTAACGCATTCCAGTGTTTCACCACCCTCTTAGTGAAAAAGTTTTTCCTAATATCCAATCTAAACCTCCCCCATTGCAACTTGAGACCATTACTCCTCGTTCTGTCATCTGCTACCATTGAGAACAGTCTAGAGCCATCCTCTTTGAAACCCCCTTTCAGGTAGTTGAAAGCAGCTATCAAATCCCCCCTCATTCTTCTCTTCAGCAGACTAAACAATCCCAGCTCCCTCAGCCTCTCCTCGTAAGTCATGTGCTCTAGACCCCTAATCATTTTTGTTGCCCTTCGCTGTACTCTTTCCAATTTATCCACATCCTTCTTGTAGTGTGGGGCCCAAAACTGGACACAGTACTCCAGATGAGGCCTCACCAGTGTCGAATAGAGGGGAACGATCACGTCCCTCGATCTGCTCGCTATGCCCCTACTTATACATCCCAAAATGCCATTGGCCTTCTTGGCAACAAGGGCACACTGCTGACTCATATCCAGTTCCTTGAAAGACTATGAGAAAGTCCTGGTCGTTCCAATATTTGTTTCTGTTAACTTAAGTTTCCTTCAATCTAACTGTAGAAGATTAATTTACTTGTGCCGCAGCATTCCCAGAAATAGGTTAATCATGGTACCTCCACCCCAACACCAAACTGTCACAGAGGTGCTGTGCCTTTAATCAAGGCTGGGCTTACTGAGCATAGCCAAGTTCTTAACTGACAATATTGTAGAGTGCACTGACACTTACAAAGTTTCTATATCAATCAATAATAGTTGTGCATACCAATATATAGACATGTAATATGCAGAATATCTTTGCTATGCTGATGTTTCTACCAGCTGCCACTGAAAACACCGGAGGTGAAATCTGGGTCACTATGCTTGTCCTGAACACAAGATAAGATGATGGTAGAAGAGTAAGGAAACAGAACTCAGGGTTTTTGTTATCTTACTTAGGGAATTAGGTGGAAACCATTTGAAACCAGCAGTTTTGGCTAGCTTTGTTTTGTGTTGTCTGGGTGCATTTAAATGCAAATGTCCTGGGATTCAAATCCATGAGACCCAAACCCAGTTCTCCAACTCTTCTGTGAGTTTACTCTGCTGAGTTTGACACATCTGTGGTGCTATTCCCATTGGCACTAATGGGAATAAATATGCAAATCATTGGGAGTACATGGTCCTGAAAATGCACCATGCTGACTGAAGTGAGATATTTCATCCCTCCCTGTATATAGAAACTTGGTATCACTCTAAGGGTGTATATCCTACTCGCAAGAGGAAAAATGCTTTAATAATATGACTCATATGTTTATCAAACATGTCTAATGATGCCTAATCCTTAGCAACCTGATGCGTAAATTGATTATCATCAGAACAAATAAACTGAAATTCATTGCCCCAAATCAGATAACAAAAGCCAACAAAATAGCTTTCTGTGAATTTAGCCTCAGACAATTAGCAGATAAATGTACTATCTTCCTATGATCTCTTTTCAAAACATTTTGTCTTTGATTAACCTTTAATTGTTTAAATTTCAGCAGGAGTTAGAAATCAGTGACAAGGCACTGTGCTGAGGACAATAGGTTTTAGAATATAATATCACTACAATTATTTCTTATAATATAGAAATAACTATAGTTTCTTTGCTAAGAATCTTATAACGAAGTGTTTTTTTTTCTTTACTAACTTTGTTCAGAAAAAAAAAATCTGTTCTAGAGAGTAGAAATAACCTCTGTAATATTGGTACCAAAATAGCAAAATGCAGTAATTTCATTATTATTTTGTCAATGTCTGTCAATCCATCATAGGAAAATATTCACTCTTACCCTTTCTTATATTCCTTTATCCAGGTCTCTTCACCTTAATACTGTTTTTTAGAATGTTCTCTCTTCTGTATCAGACTGCACACTCTTCAAGTCAGGGACCTGTCTTTCATTTGTCTGGAAGGTGTTCTGCATATTTATGGTGCTATTTATGTAAATTAATGAAGAAATAATATTTGGTGCCATGTGTTTTGCTCTTTCCAATAATTGATTTACTTTGGCAAAAGAGATTACTTAGATAACATAATTTATTCATTCTACTCCTGATTAGGATCAGTTTTCCTATCCACTAGTAAAATACAAGGGGGGTCATGGTCCATCTACCAAAGGAATAAATGGATACCTTCTTTGTGCAGCAGTAGCATTGGACAGGAAGTTGTCCAGTCTTACCTATAGAGCTTTTGGATGACATTAAGGGTGCCAAATGGCTGTCAAGCACAGGGGTCTGGGATGGGATCCTGCTTGTAGTCTGGACGTTGTTTCAAAGGTCTGAGAAGGCAGAAATCCACCTGCTTAACCATGCACTGGTAATTGTGGGTTCCTAAAGGGAATCCTAATGACATTTACAGGATGATGGCATTCTATTAGCACTTTTTTGGGAATCACCTGCCTAAGTCACTCATCGCTTCTCCACCCAAGACCATATCAATAACAATTTTACTCTGCACCCAGGAATACCTTCCTAGGGCCCTGTCTCTAGTAGTGGGAAAAGAGCTGTGTTTAGTAAACCTGTTAGCTAATGTGTGAGCTGGACAACGTTAATCCAAGGTGTGGACCGGTTTCAGGATTGGTGCCTAAATTATCATTGGGTTTCAGAGTTAACAGCCTATCAGAATGACTGAGCAACTCATGCCTATTTAAAACCTGACTCAAAAAGATAGCTTTGCAGTAGTTCACATACTGAAGGAGGTTTCCCCAGACAGAAAATGCAGGCATCTTTAAAAATAAAATCTTAAACTCTGAGGGTAGGGGGAAAGGGGGATTAGAAAATCAAAAATCCATACGGGGCCCTAAATCTTTGGCATGCACGTCCAGTTGCTGTATTTCTTAAAGGAAAATTTTCAAATGTTTTTTGAACATTGCAAAATATGAAGCTCTGACTACTAAAATATCTCCACATGCAAAGTACACAAAGTCGAAACATACACAGCTCTAAAGAGAATAATATTGGCAAAGCGATTAAGAAGTTGTAAGAGCATACAGATAATTTTCAGTGAGGCTTGTCTTCTAACACAGTAGTTTTGCATATTGTACCTGGAGGTATTGTGCAACAATAGTATACTAAGGTAAATGGAGAAATCCGGACACATTATATCTAGAGCTCCATGATTCCCATTGCAGAAATCTCCATAATTATGGAGATTATGGAGATTACACACTAATACTAATTCTTCACTAAAACTGATGCAATTAAAAGATAGTACTAGTTCTAAATTAAAACCTCAAATTTGCATTTGAAAGATAATAATTAGATTAGTCAATAAAACTTTGCAAAGTAAAAATGTAATCTTTATATTTCCACAGAAAAACAAAAGACATAAAGAAAAGAAGGAGACGGAAGAAACAATGTAATTATTTACTGTGTAGCTTCTGTTCTCTAAATCATTGTAACATGTCATTTCTGGATTTAGCGAACACTTGCTCATACACGTAATGCGTACATCTGACCTGACATAAATGATAGATGATATGTTAGGATTCCAAATTGCTGATGTTTCTCTTATTGAGTTTGTCAGTTTGCAGTACCTTCTGGATATGCATCGAGTGGTGGTGGGCGTATCTCAGCAAACAGAGTCAACCTTTTTGCACTATCAAATCTCAGGAGCAAAGGTCATTCTGAATTCTCTGAGACACACACTCTGGTGAAACTGCAGATGCCAATAGTCAACTTTCTAAACTGTTATAGTATCAATATGTCATTAAAAGCACTCAGCATTCAAAGAAAGGTTTAAATCACTGGCAAATTTGAAGGATACTTTAGAGAGAAATTTGCAAAAGAAGCCTTGGCAATGTTCATACGCTATAAAATCTGGAGCTATATTGTGGAAAATAAAGCATGGAGATTTAGGAATTTGAAGCATACATTTGTTCTCCAAGCACCAGAGATATTCTAGCATTTGTGGCCTAATGTCTAATCCAAGAAAATGTATTATAATTTTATTTAGTTATCACCTGCTGTGTAGAGACCTTGTTATAAATGCAAGCATCATTGCGGGTGTTATGGGAATATATATATTTTCCCCATTGCTTCGAAGGTAGAGGAAATAGCTCTCTTCTTAAACTGTAATGAGTCACTGTGAATTCAAACCAGATGTTTTCTGGTTTTATTCCCACGTATGAATCTCAGCTACACTTGCTGCGTAGACTGCCCTAGAAATAATGACCAGCTAGTGCTTCCTCTTTTAAGAGCAAACATTCATGGGTCAGGCTCCAAGCTAAATGTTTATATTTCTAACTGTTTTATAGTGGAGTTTGGTTAAAAGACTTGGCATCGTGCACTTCGGTTTAATTTTAAGCTTGACAGCAGTGCTGGCCTCAGTGTGCGTATGTGTGTAATTTAGTTGCTGTGCTACTGGAAGTATATGGAAGATTAATGAATGGTAAAGCTCTGTGGCAGTTGTGAAGGGACACAGGATAGAGCAAACCAGCTACCATCTGTTCAAAATGTCTTGTGCAGCTCTTTTAAGGAAACCCGTTATCAGCAGGAGATAAAGGCGCACAATGGTTTTAAGTATTATTTTTTCTTGTCAGTGGGAAATTCTGTAACTGTACTTACATTGATAGGGTAATATATGTAGATGCTATATAAAACTCTCCTGTTAAAACAATCTTTTAAAACACAGTGCTTTCATATAAAATCATATTCCTACACTCTCAGGTACTTTGCACCAGATTATCCAGTAATGCTATAAATAGTCTTCTTTCCAGCGTGGAATATAACGTATTTTACATACAAGAGAGAAAAGGTGGGTGAGGTAATATCTATTACTAAACAAACTTCTGTTGGTGAAAGACACAAGCTTTCAAGCTACATAGAGCTCTTCTTCAGGTCATCTTACATTTGTTTGTTACCTGTTGCACCTGCATTGCCACTCTATTATCTAAAGGGTGGCAGGGTACATCTGAACCCTACGGATTTGTGGCATTTGGGATAAATACAGATAATGCATGGGGGAGAACATGAACTTGGTGTTGCAATAGAAAGTTTCAATAAAGCAGACTCCAGATAAATATGGATTCACTGAGTTTAAACACTATTGGATGATATAACAATGATGACTCAGCCTGTGGGGCTTTGCAAAGGGACAAGCATTCTTATCCCCATTTCTGAGATGGGGACAATCAAGGGTAGTGAGGCTAATATCAAGTTGGATACTCAAAAATGGACACTTGAACCTTTTCACCTAAGTGAAAATGTTCCAACTTATCATATTTAGAGACTGATCCTGCTGCCACTGACTTCAATGGTAGCAGGACTGGCCCATAACATACAAGATTTGAGTGCCCTTATTCTGCAAAGACTAAGGTGTGTCTACACTGTGGATGGGAGGTTCAATTCCCAGTGCAGGCAGACAGACTCGTAGATCAGCTTGAGCTGACATGATAAAAATAGCAGTGTAGATGTTGTGGCATGGGTGGTGGCTTGGGCTAGCCACCTAGTCCGAGCCTGCCCGAACCTCTGGATCGAAGTGTGGGCTGCCATCCTGAGCTACCACATGTGGAGCAAATGTCCGCAGTTACTTCAACAAAGAGAAGGACAACTTTTTTTTTCTCTCAAGCAAATCTCAGGGGAAAAGTTCACTTCAAATTCTCATTGGGATATTCATACCTTGGTGAAACTACAGATACCAGTTGTCAACTGCTCTAGAGTCAATATGTTCTTGAAACTTTGTTGAAATTTACTGTAGCTTTAAAAGGAAGGATTTTTTACTTTAGTGGGACTATGAACGTTGCATGTTAAGCATGTGCACAAGTCTTTATAGAATCAAAGCCTAAATCGTGATGTATATTTACATACATTTTACTTCCTATCCATCACATTAAATTCTTTAACAGGCATGGGTTTCAAGATCTTACAAGATCTCACTCAGTCCACCACAGGATTCTACATTGTAAAACAAAACATTCCATATTCTAACCAGCAATAATCTTTTTTGTTCTTTGACATGTAGCATTCTTAGGGTTTTTTAAATTCTTTCCACAAAGCACATTATCATGTTTAAGCAGCAAATTATATTAAAATTAGAACAGTGTGTTCAGAAAAATGTTAATGATTTATTATTCTTGATGAATGTTAAAATATTCTTCTGACATTAACTATTCTATTCATTTTTTCTTTGAGACTGATTAGAGGCAATTAAGGAGAAGCCTCTCCAGTTGCAAAAATTAGACTTTTATTGTGTTTATCTTAAACCGTGTAATTGTCTTTGTAACTTAGATGCACACACAAAGTCTATCCCTTCTCAACAGCCATAAAAATCATGAAATCAAAAGATTACAACTTTAGCTGGAGATGTATAGTTGAAAATATTTTGTCATCTTTAGGTATTCACAAAACATGTAGGCCTGAGAACTCTGGGCAATGAATTCTTCTTTCTAGAAATCAGGCAATGCATAAGTAGTTGCAATATAAATTTTCCAACACTGCCTGAAAATTACTCCTAATCCTGGGGCCAGATTGCCACTTGTTTGTTTGTTTGTTTTGTTTTGTTTTGCAAAAAGAAACATGAGGGGACAGACAACTGGATTCTCATTTGTAGAGATTCTGAATCATTCCATGAGAGAGGAGGCAGCATTCCATCCTTACTCAATCATCAGAGAACAGGAAGAAGATGTATCTCCCAAACTCAACATGTATGACAAGATCAACAAAGATCTTGCAGGGCAAAGGCCATCTATGCAAAAGCTTTGTGTTTTCACATCTTGATTCAGGAGACCATCTAAACTCATGCTTAACTAGGAGTAGGGGGCAAGATAAAAGCTTTATGTGGTGCTTCTATTACTGTTATCGATTACATCAGTGCCTGGGATGTGGGCTCTCACGCCAATTGGTCAGAGGAGGAGTCATATCTAGTGGTCAGAGCAGACATTAGTAGCCAGGAATTAGACCCCAGGATCAGAATTGGAGTGAGAGTCCAGATGTCAGAGTCAAGGGTTAAAGCCAGAGTCTGAGGTCAGGAATTGGAGCTGAGGATCAGAACCAGGTTCCCTAGACTGAGGCAAGGCAGGAGCAGGACTGAAACAAGGACAGAGCAAGGCTGGGAACAAGCAGGCACAGGAGCTATCACAGATGGATGAATGCTTTGAGCAGCCACTGAACTGATGCTGCTAGTGGGTTTAAGAGCTAGCCTGCTGATCCCTCCAACCAGTCCGGTGGTATAGCCAAACAGGCAGCTGACTACAGATTAGCAACACTTGTTAGGTTCCCCAGAGACTGGCTCTGCTGCAGGTCATGTTTCCAGACTGACTCTGCTCTAGACCCTGATTCCTGGAAGTACTCCACCCCCCGAGGGCTCCTCTTAAGTTCCTCAGGGGCCGGTGTCTTGGAGTATTTCCAATGAAACACTTACAATAGGTCTGAGGGGTGGATGTTCTCTTCCAGTTCCTAAGACTGCTCATTTGGACAGTAGCCTTGTCCATCATGTACTGGAGCCTTCCTCTAAATCACCGAGAGTAGAGGATTTAGTGGACCAAGCACTCCTACTGTCTACATACTCCTTTGGGTGATGGTGGGGTTGGAATGGTTTGGGTATGGATTCTCAGAGTAGGACTTTAAACATGAGATGTGGAAGATGGGATGGATCTTCAAGGACTCTAGCAGCTGTGACCTGAAAGCCACTGGGTTCACCTGTTCTGTAGTCTTGAGGGGCCCCCGATATAGGTAATCTAGTTTGGCAGATCGGTGGTTCAATTTAAGATTCTGGGCAGAGAGCTGTATTTTGTCCTCTGCATCCTATTTGGGGCAGTTTGATGGTTTTGGACCACAAAGGTAGTTGTAGTCTTCTTTGGTGAATTGCAAGTGTTCCTTGAACTTCTGGTGCACCTGGTGAAGGTGGAAGTCTAAATCTACTTCGGCCAGTACTAGGAAACAATTTGGCAAATATGGGTAGAAGCAGGGGTGATTACAAAGAATGGGTTATGTTGGTGTGGATTGCATTGTTATATGTGAATTCAGCATAGCACAGCAGAGGAAGCCAGTCATTCTGATGGCAACTCAAAAAGCAGGGAAAATACTGCTCCAAGATTTGATTATCCTCTCTGTTTGCTCATTAGTCTGCGGGTCATAGGTGGATGATGTAAGGGACTTGATGCCAAGGATTCTGAGAAATTCCTGACATAATCAGGGGATGAACTGGGAATCCTGGTCCAATACAAGGACCATTGGTAACCAATGGTAGTGGAAGACATTTTCCAGGTGGGGCAGAGCCGTCTCCTTTGTGGTAGGAACAATATGGGTTGGGATGAAGAATGCTATCTTTGTTGTCGAGATTACTGTGTATCCCTGGTAGCACAGCAGATCTATAACAAAGTCCATTGATATAATGCACCAAGGCTGTGGAGGCTGGAGGAGATAAGCGGTTTTGATTGTGTGTTTTTGGTATGGATGCAGAGGTCACAGGATCTTATATAATAATCCCTGGTGTAAATCTATAGTCCTGGCCACCAGAAATGTTAGGACCAGGCCATGGGCAGCAGGGGTGCCCTGGTCAGCTGCTAAATTGTGATTGAAAGACAAGTAGCATGGTCCGGATATCAGGAAGTCAGAGTCAGGCACCAAGTTGCAAATGGCAGGCAGATAGCAACATCAGAGTTGAGCCAGGTCAGTATATCAGGAAATCAGAATCAGGTACCAGCTTACAGACAGCAATCAAATAGCAAAGTTGAGGACAAACCAGGGTCGGAAGCTGGAGTCTAGGGTGTAACACAAGCAGATTTTGGAGCAGAAGCAGGAAAGCAGTCTATCTTGTTGCTCAGACTGCACCCTCTCATGACTCCCTGATTTATATACTGGTATTGATCAATCAGTGGACTATGAAGGGTCACCATTCAGGCCCTTCAGGGCATTATGTCCTGCTGAGCCTAGCTTCAGAAGGTCATCGTGGGGATGCTCAGCATAAGCCTCTAGAGGAGATGCAGAGCTGTCAGTGGCCGAGAACCCCCATGGGCCCAGGTTCTAGCCCTGCAGGTTTTAGCATTATCCTCCCCTTCAGGCTTCTGATTGGGGTGGTGCTGTTCCGTGCTTGTCTGGGTGAGTGGAATTGTGGAATTCCCCACCAGGTTAGGGGTATGGACATGGGAGGCAAGTTCCCAAGTGCACCCTTTGGGACTCTAGCCTTCCCAGTCCACCAGATAATACAGATAGCCACACAGCTGTTGGGAATTGAGGATGTCATGCACTGCATATTCCTCCTCACCTTGGATTTTTACTAGTGGTGGCAGTTTGGTTTGGCCAGGGAAGAGGTTCTCAGTGGATGGCTTCAGAAGGGAAATGTGGATGTATTTTGAGAGACTGGGGAAGCTGCAGTTTGAAAGTAACCAGGTTAATATGATGACATATTGGGAAGGGTCCAAGGAACTGGTGGTCCAATATCTGAAAAGATTGACTGATCTGAAGACGTTTGGCTTTGAGCCACACCTTCTGGCCTACCATGACCACCAGAGTTTCTTGTCACTTGTCACAGATGGTTCACATGCCTCTTGTAGGCCTTCTTCACCTCATCTATATGGTTTCTGAGCTCTTCCCAAATAATATGGATCTGTTGGACCCAGTTGTTGTTGTTGGGATTCAGAGAAGCTGTTGGTAATGCCAATGAAAATGGGGGTGGAACCCATAATTGGCATAGAAGGGCCTCTGACCTATGAAGGTCGGTATTGTTGTATAAAAAATCCATATTTGGCAGGAGCATGGACCAGTTATCTCAGTGATAATTTACGCAGCACCTCAAGTACTGCTCCAGGACTTGATTCACCTGTTCAGTTTGTCCATCTGTTTGGGGGAGATAGGTGGTGGAGGTGGATAGGCGGACATCCAGTAGACTGAAAGCACAACACCAGAAGTGAGAGATGAACTGTGAACTTCAGTCAGAAACTGTGTGGTCTGGGAGTCTGTGGAACTGGAGCAGATTGAGCAGCAGGAATTGGGTGGTAGTCTCATCAGAAGGCAGGTGGTTGTAGGGGATGAAGTGGGCCATTTTGATCAGGCAGTCCAGAACATTAACACTATAGTGTGGCCTTCAGATGGTGGGAGTTCTACAAGGAAGTCTAGTCTGATGGCAGACCATGACCTACCTGGATTCTGCAGGAGTATTACTGTATGAAGGGGGTTGGTTTTGTGTGTATTGATATGTGGACAGCACTCACAGGAGTATATGTGTGCTTGGACCTCAACCCACATTTAGGGCCTCCAGAAAAAAATGGGCAACCATGTGGGAAGTATTCCAGTGGCCAAAGCAACATAGCACAGCCCTAGCACTTTCAGTCAGGGATCCCCTGGGGGCACATGCATGTGCTGTTCAAAGTACATTATCCTATTTCACACCTAATGGTTCATCTTAACCCCCAACAACATGGACTGTTTCTCTTGGGCAAGTGGGTCTTCTTTCAAGGTGGACTGGATGAGGGAGAGTAGGTCTTGCCGAATTCCGGCATGGGCAAAATTACCAGACTTGAGGAAGCACAAGGGCTCAGAAATCAGTTATTTGCTTTCCCACTAGTATTCCCACTTCTATGATAGAGCAACAGCTTTCCCATTTCACTATCCGGAGCAGTAGGTAATCACATATTTGAACCAAGAAAAGAACAAGACCCATTTTAACTGCCTTTGATTCAACATTTGGGCCTTGCACAGGTACTCATGGTTCTTTTGGTCAATGAAAACTTCTACTTGGTACTGAGCTCTCTCAAGTTGGTGATACAAAGCCCAGGAAGTGTTGGAGGTCCCAGGTTATTGTAGAGTTGTGGATGGCTACCAACTTCTGGGGGGTCCATCTGAATTCCCTCCAGGGAAAAGATATAGCTCAAAAATTCAACTGTGGCATGGTCAAAGGTGCAGTTTTCCAGTTTGGCACACAAAACATGCTTCCTTAGTCTCCCCAGGTCAAACAGGGTGAATCAGAATGGGTGCAGAGATGAATGCTCTTGTCAATTAAATGGCTAAGTGTCTGTGGACCAGGTGAATTGGACCCCTGTCATAAATATAAAAGGAAGGGTAACAATCATTATATATGCAGTAACATCAAATCCCTCCTGGCCAGAGGTATAGAATCACTTACCTGCAAGGGGTTAATCAGTTCCATTAACCTAGTTGGCACCTGACCAGAAGTACCAATGGGGAAAGAAGATACTTTCAAATGGGGGGGGGGGGGTTGTTTGTGCTCTCTGTGTCTTCCCTCTTAAGACAAACAGAGAGACCAAGCAAGTAATCCAGCTTCTACTGAAATGATACATAAAATTACAGAAATTGTAAGTAATAGCAAGGAAATGCTTTAGATTATCTTTTGTTTTTGCTTGTGAATTTTCCCTATGCTAAAAGGGAAGTTTAGTCCTGTTTTTTGTAACTTTGAAGTTTTGCCTAGAGGGGAATCCTCTGTGATTTAAATCTTATTACCCTGTAAAATTACCTTCCATCCTGATTTTACAGAGGTGGTTTTTACTTTTTTCTTTATAATAAAGTTCTGCTTTTAAGAACCTGATTGGTTTTGGGTCTGGTCTGTGTTCACCTTGTTTATCTATTTGGTTGGTATATTATTCTCAAGTCTCCCCAGGAAAGGGGGTGAAGGGGCTTGGATGGATATTTTGGGGAAACAGGAACTCCAAGTGGTTCTTTTCCTGAATCTTTGTTTAACGCACTTGGTGGTGGAAGCAGTACCATCCAAAGACAAGGAAGGTTTTGTGCCTTGGGGAAGTTTTTAACCTAAGCTTGTAGAAATAAGGTTAGGGAGTCTTTCATGCAAGTCCCCACATCTATACCCCAGAGTTCAGAATGGGGTGGGAACCCTGACAATCCCCTTTTGCAGGAGCCACCATTATGGGTACAAACAGGCTAGAGAATCCCTTAAAAACTGCCTGTAGAAATTGGCAAATCCCAAGAATTGCTGCACCCCCCTATATCTTTGGGTCCCACCAAGTTGGATATCACCACCACCTTATACAGGTCTATGGTAAGGACCTCAGGCAAGATGATATAGCCCCAAAATTCCATTGCGTCATTATTGAACTTGCATTTCTCAAGCTTTGCATAGAGGTGGTTCTGGCGAAGTCTATCCAAGACAATGAGCACATGATGATTGTGGAGGTACTGACTTTTGGAGAAAAAGAGGATGTCCTGTACATAAATGATAACAAATTTGTCCAACGTGCCCTAACAATGGTGTTTATGAAATGCTGGGAGGTTGCTTGTGTGTTGCACAACCCAAACACACTCAACTGGCTATTTCTGTTATGGAAGACGGTTTTCCATTTATCTTCTTTCCAGATCTTCACTAGGTTATAAGTTCTATAGAGATCCATCTTTGTGAAGACCTTGGCAGAGCAGAGTCTTTCAAACAGCTCATTAGTAAGCGGTAAGGGGCACCAATTTCAGACTGTAATCTCATTCAGAGCTTGGTAGCTCACACAGAGGAAACAGTCTTTCTTCACCATAAAGCACATCAGAGTCATCTCTGGGGATGTGGAAGTGTCAATGAACCCCTTCTGCATGTTTTCCTTGAGATAGCTCCAGAGTGTCTGTTTAGGTTTGGAGAGCAAGTAAATGTTCCTGAAGGGGAACTCTAACCCTGGTTGAAGGTTGAGGGGGCAGTCATAGCTTTGATGAGGCAGTAGAAAGTTGGCTTTCTTTTTTGTCAAACATGTTGGTATAATTAAGATATTTAACAGGAATCCCTGGAGGCATTGGAAAGATTGTGGGGGTTGCTTGGGTTGCATCTGGAACCTCTCTTAACATCTCTGAATTCTTTATAGCACTGAATAAGCTGCAAAGGGGTTGCTGGTCCTGGGTTGGCTCTTGGGAAGCAAGTTTATTGGCAAGACGAGGAATCAAAGCGTACCATGCCTGACCACCAATGGATGTGCAGGTCATGGACAACTGATGAATGCAGTGCACAAATTAGCCCAAACTGGAAGATTTCTCAGTGGCATCAAAGGCTAGTTATCTCTAAGTTATCATCTGGTGGGTGACTGTGCCGATGAAAAGTGTGACCCATCTAAGGTCTCCACTGTAGGAGTCCTTATGCTGGGTGAGAATCGTATCTGCTCACGTGAATTGCAGATCCATGAAATTATTTGAGGCACCTCAGTCCCCCAGCATCTCTAGGACAATGTCAGGCATCACAGGGTGTTGGAGCCATACAGGGAATTGGAGATCTGTTGGATGCTGACTGGCCATCATCACAGTACCAGTTGACGAGTGTTGGTGTGGACTGCTGGGGAGAAGGGAAGGGTGACAGTCTAGCCCATGTGCAAGCATTTTTGTTTAAAGAATGCATTTTCTATGCCTGGTAGGTATTTAGCAAGTTTCCACTGTACATGAACTCTTAGGAAATGGTTTTTGTCTTTTGGTGTAAAATAAACCAACCAGTATCAAAAATGTGGTTGATTTCAATGAACTAGCATACTTTTCATCCAATGTTGATATTAATGGGGATACAGGTGAATGGGCAGCATTAATGACTCTCGTTGGTTGCCCTTTAAAAAAGGGGTGTTACCAGTGGAGGAGTACAAAATTGTGCTTTTGCCAAGTTATAATCCTCTCAGCTTAGGCAATTAGGACAGTTAGCAAAGCGTAGAAATGTTGCTTATGTGAATGTATTGTCATTTGTTCTGTTTACAATTAGAAGTTGTTTCATTTTTAATTTATTTAGTTACCTACAGAATGTAAGCTCTTCTACTGTTATTTGCTGGAACTGAAATTTGGTGCTAAGCATGGAATGATGAGAATTCATGCAGAACTGACTTCAGGAAAAGAAATCTTTTTGATTTGGAGTTATTATGTACCCTTACAAGTGGGATAATTCCATTTTGTAATCTGTTTTAACACAATTTATGAAATATTTTGAATTAATGAGATGAGTTCCATTTAATCCAAGTACTGTTGCAGAGGCAGCATCGTTCAGTGCTTAAAAAATGAAACTGTGACCCAGGAACTACTAAATTCTAGTCTTGGCTCTGTCATTTCTTCATGTTAAGGCATTGGCCAAGTCGCTTATCCTTTCTCTTTCTCAATTTATCCTTCTGCATAATGGAACTGTTGCTGCACACATGACTGTAGTGAGGCTCAATTAGATAATTTTCTGATTTCAGCAATGTAATTCCATTGATCTTTTTGTTAAATTTATACCTTTAAAATGTATTTTTACCTTTAAATACATTTATACCTTTCAAAATGTATGGTGCTATATATGAGCTAGTAACTATATTTATTAAAGTACTGCAAACTGCTTTCTAAGTGGAATATCTGCCATATATTCCATACCAGCTTTGAGTTTGACTGAACTTTTTTTAAATACAAGGGTTTCATCGTATTAATGTTCTGTGTAACGAGGGGGTTTTCTGTTCACAAACTTCCATTGCTTTCATGGAAGAGTTGTCAGCTGTCTCTGGGGCACTGATTCCCCCCACTGCTGGTGTTCTGTGGATGCTTTCCATGGGGCATTAAATCTATATGAGGGAAGAGGAAGAGGATATGGGGATGCTCCTCATCCAAAGGTATTGTGACACCCTTTTGCATTAAGGAACTCATCTCCCCCTGTAGGGAGCTGTTTATGTAGGACTCCTTCACAGAAAGGCTTAATTGGAGCAGTACTGCTCAGTAATAAGATGGAGAGTAGGGATCCCTCAATCCAGGCCAGGGACAAATGTTTTCCAAATGGAGGGCCTTATTCCTCCAGCAGATCCACATGGTTTGATGGCATGGTGCTCCCTTCTTCAATAAACAGGAAAAAATCACATGAAACTCCTTAAGGGGTTTCTTAGTGTAACTTCTTTCTTGAAGCTGTGGTCTCTTGAAGCAGTACCCTCAGAAAGAGCATTATAGCATGATGTATCAGTTGATGACCAGAAAATATTAGACAATAAGAAACCTGCATCATTTCCTTGGGGAGAATATTATGCTGTTTCCATTATTAAGACCTTTCTGTTAGTTGCTTATAACTTTGTCAAATTTTAACCACTCAGGCTGAAATTTTCCATGTTGAGTGCCTGCCTCAGGATGACCTTTTTTGGGAAAGCTTTAGCAAAAATGATTCAGCTTTTTCTAAGAATAAAGGAAAAATACATTGTTACGCCAATGTTAAAAATAATCTTGCAACCATTTCACTGAAAATCTCTAGTGCCTCCAGGGTTTGGAGAATGGACTTGAAATTTGACATCGTGGGGAAAAGGGAAATCACCTTGGTGTCAGAGATGCTCTCTTTACTGTTCTTGGAGGGAGGAGGTGGAATGCCCAAATTTGGCTATAGTCTTTAAAACATCTCATGTTGCACAGGCCTAGTAGAGACCCTCTCCTGGAGTTGACACTTAAGCACTTTTTCACAAAAAGCCAAGGAGGTGGTAGTGTCTCCCCATCCACAGCCTTTAGCCCAGTGGTTAGCATGCACACCTAGCATATAAAGACCCTAACCATGTAGGCACTTCCTGATTCATTTTATAGGGAGACTAGGTGCCTAACATACTCTTTGTGGATCACCGTGTTGTTCCTGTGATTTTTCTAGGCATCTATAAATTAGGCATTCTAGTTAAAGTACTTATATAACTTCCATCACCATAGTATCTGAGGGCTAGATATACAAAGGTGGCTATACCCTTATTTGTAGAAGTTCTGAGCACTCACAGCTGCAACGTAAGTCAGCAGGAGCATGATCTGAATATATCAGACCCTAGACATCTCAAATTAGGCACCCAAAATTAGCGGATACTTTTAACCTTAATCTGTCTGTACATCAGCTCCCCATCTGTAAAACATGGATAATAATACTGCTTCATCTCACAGGGGTATTGCAAAAGTAATTCTGGCATTTCTTAACTTCTGAGTGCTTGACTTTGCAAAGTAGTTTTTGTGTGTAATATACAGAATATAGTTGAGATAGCTTTTGTTATTGGACAAGGATCAAATCAAACTTCTGCTGCTTGAGATCTCTCTCCTAGAGATTTGTTTGTAATTTCAAATTGCCTATAGTTCATCATAAATTCAAAGTATAAAAAAAATTGGAGAGAAAACTTTGCTCAGACTTGGAGTTTTGCTCTGTGTATATATCTTCCCAGAGAATAGTTTCTGGATTTTAAAGCTCTCTTGAGCTGCTATAAGATCCCACTCAATACAACATTAAAAATATTTTTTTCCTGAGCTTAGAGGTAATGCTTCAATTGTTCTTTCTTTCACATATTTGTTTCTGCATTTTGGGTTAACATTTTTTAATCACCTGAAGGAATTATCTTGTTCTGACATTATCCCTGTTCTATATTTTTTGATCTATTCATTTGTAATCCTCTGTCTTGTTTTTGTGTGGCATTGCATACTGCAATGCACTACTTACAGTGTCAGAAAAAAATACATTATTAGAGTTTGCATCGTCTTCATACTTTGAAGGGTTTAGGAAAATTAAGAGGCTACATATGCAATGTAGCAGCAATAATTGTCCTACTGAATATGATAATATTTTATTGTTATGTGGTAGACAGGTACTTGAACAAACATGACCTATTCATACAAGAAAGCTCCCAAATCTACTATTATGCTAGAGCTTTTCAGACTCCCCCTGCTGAGTTTCTAATGCTAGCTATCACAGTGTGTGGTCCCCTCTACTGTAAACACAAATTCCTTTCTCATTGTGACTTTATAACTTCAGCACTGATTATAATGATTCTCTGTCAGCTCAAAGCTGTCATCATGCTTCTGGAAGGACTGTCAATGGCACCAGGAAAAAAAGATCTTGGATAGCTAAACAAAATAAAAGGTGGACCAGTGTCAGCAAAAACTCAGTTACCTTTCCTGCTGTATCTCATTGAAACTAACATATATTTAAAAATTCCTTCCCTTTTCTCTCTTCCTTTCTCCTTTTTAATTAAGCTGAATAATTGAATAAGGGGAATAGGCTCCTCACTATTCCCCTTTGCATCATAGACTCATATAAATTAGGGATGGAAAAAAGACTTATTAGGTCATCCAGTCCATCTATCATATCAACCATTATCCTCCTGCCAATACAGGTTTGTTTTTTACAGTACATTTGAAGTGTTTTGATACATCTAGCTTTAAATGTCCAAAGCAATGCAGAGCCCATCTGTTCTCTTGGGACATTTATTCACAGCTTCTATATGTGTCACATGTCAATGGTGAAGCACATAGAAAGTCACTTTCTTCTTACACTGAATAAGGACCTTTATTGTAATAAGGAAAACAGCAATGCCACTCAACTACGTTGCCTGCCTGTCTCTTCTTCATTAGTCACACCAGTCCACTTTCTGTGATTCAGCAACTGAGAATATGCTGTAACTTGTCATCTCTTCTCTAAAGGCTCCCTGGTGCAAAGGGCAGTATACCCACTGCTACACCACTTCTGGGAGTGCAGCATACTTCCCTCAACCCTGTGCAATAATTCCAACGCACCTTTGGGCTGTATGCCAGCCACAGTGGCTCAGGGGAGGAGCAGTTCCTGAGCTGAGGGATTCTACTTTACAGGGTCAGCCTTACTTTTAGCACTAGTATTAATATGCTTGGTGCTATAACAAATGAAGGACAATCTATGCCTTAAAGATATTAAAATCTATTGACTAAAATTTAAGAGGTTACCGGAAGCCAAAGATGATGTCTGTGACCATAGTATTTTGGTGTGGAAAGTTTTAACTATTTAATTGTTCACATTTTCATATGGGACTGATTTTGTCCATGCACTAGCTTATCAGCTCTATAATCATTACCAACCAGGAGGCAACATGGGAATAGCAAATGCAGAAGCTAAATAAATAGTTGTAAAATACTAGTAACAGCTAAGCTCTAGTCACATTAATTACAACAAAGAGAGGGAAAAATGAATAGTTTATCCACTATTTACTGGAAATAAAACAAGAGATCAAAATGGCCATTAATTGCATAAATAGCAATAAATACTTTGGCTGTCCTCCAAGAAGTGTACCAACTGAAAGGATTTTTTGTACCGCTGGTTTCATCACACAGATCATAGTCATAGGCAAAGCAGGCAGTGGACTGATGTTCAATAAACTACATTTAATGTTACTCAATTATGATCATAGCATTCAGATAAAATACTAATAGGAATGTCAACCATGATTGCAGTCTCAGGTTTATGTAAAATAATTCAAATACTATTTGCTATCACTTGTGTACAAGGTTCATTTTGTTGTTTATGCAATAGGTTGATATTGATCCTCCACAGTAAGTGGTTATAACAGGGGCCCAGTGGCTAGTACATCTAACATCTCCAGTGCCAGCAGCAAGCATGTTATGCCAAGTACCAGTGGCAGTGTGCCAAGTAATCAAACAAATAGTGCATCTCTCCAGTGCTAGCTTTCTTTCAATCACTCAAATGTTCCATGAATATTTGTATTCTCAAACATTACACAGCATGCAGCAAAAACAGAGACAGGTAAAAGTCTTTTTGGAGGGTTCTTTACAATGAGTAAAGATACATCCAATAAAGTTATCACTCTAGAGTAATTAAATGTTATGTATGATCGGTGCTGTGTCATTTAGCAAACCGTTACTCAGTGGGTGCAGCAGCTGGTGTATACGATTTCCTATACCACCTGGAAAAATATCCCATACCATATAATCAACCACCTGGCCAAGAAAATAGGGTAAAAAACCACTATTTATTATGTAGTAGCATCCACATTTCTATAAACTTGTAAATATATGAACATTCTTAGGCAGAATGAACATGTGTACAGGATAAGATTTGTTACAATTTTTCTGTTCAATAAAGCATATAGTGCCTGCTGTTCAGAATAGTATTGAACAGATTTGCTTTATTTCTAATGACAGGTTTCAGAGTAGCAGCCGTGTTAGTCTGTATTCACAAAAAGATAAGGAGTACTTGTGGCACCTTAGAGACTAACAAATTTATTAGAGCATAAGCTTTCGTGAGCTACAGTTCACTCTGATGAAGTGAGCTGTGGCTCACGAAAGCTTATGCTCTAATAAATTTGTTAGTCTCTAAGGTGCCACAAGTACTCCATTTTTTTATTTCTAATGAAGGTGTTTGGGTAATTTCCTGGCACAAATGAAATAAAACTATGTACTTAAAATGTTCATTTAAAAAAAAGAATAAAAAGAAATCCACAAACATTTTTCTATAATGGACTGAAAACTAAAAAAGCATACAAACTGAAGCTCAGTGATAAACTGGTATCATTAGTACTGTAGAAATTACTCAATCATTTAGAAAGATCCTGTCCAGTGACAACATTTCAAACCGTCTTAACCTCTGATTAACAAGCTACCCCTAAGTATGTGCAGTTGGCAATTATCACCCCTCCACCTTCACACACACAGTTGCCTTCCCACCACAATGCCTATAGTCATGGGTGGTCTCTCTCTTTGTTTAGCTATAATACAATAGTAATTTTGGTTTATAAACTAAACTTTACTACAGCAGATTGTTAGGCCTAGATCCTTATCTCATGGAAATTGGTGTAGTTCCATTGACTTCAGTGGAGATACACCAGTTTACTCAGTTGAGAATCTGGTCCTCTGTCATCTGTATCATAACCACCACACCTTTTTACTGCTTCAGCTTCACTCCTCTTGCTGTGAGCATCTACTACTTAAAATTCCAGTACTGAGTGTGGAAGACTGCAGGAAGAGATGCTAAAAATGGGTCCTGGTCCAGTTGTCCTCACTCATGTGATTTCCATTGTACTGAGTGAGACTACTCAGCACTTTCTCTATAGTGAATTTCTCCATAGAATGTTTAAGGCCTGGTCTACACTGAGGGGGGTGGGGATCAATCTAAGATACGCAACTTCAGTTACAAGAATAGCATAGCTGAAGTCGACGTATCTTAGATCGACTTAGAATCACTTACTTCGCGTCCTCGCAGCACGGGATCAACGGCCGCCGCTCCCGCATCGACTCCGTTTCTGCCTCTTGCCCTGGTGGAGTTCCGGAGTCGACGGCAGAGCAATCGGGAATCGATTTATCGTGTCTAGTGTAGACGCGATAAATCAATCCCCAATAGATCGATCACTACCCCGCCAATCCAGCGGGTAGTGTAGACATGGCCTAAGATTACTTTTGCAATAAATGCTTATTATTCACATTACTACTCCATTAAGTGGACTGACTGATCAATGAAGGCAGAGAAGGAAGCTTCTAAAATCCATTTAGAGACTAAAATTTTCACTTTCTTTATTTTTACACCAGAACCCGGGCCACACCTACAATAGTATAAAACTAAAGTTAAAGATGTACAAGTCTTGTAGGAGAAAAATATTATTTTCACGCAATGGCTTTAGGTTCTGCATAGCTGAGGTGAATATTGGTTATGAATGACGTGGGTTGTTGACTGCTAGGTCATCTCAATGATTATGAAACCGTGACCCTTCTTCATTGTCCATGCGCTACGCAGTATATTAATTTTTAAAATATTTTCTTAATTCTGGAAGAAATCAAACTGTCCTTTCCTCATGCCACTCATTAGCTCCTCCATTTCCATCTCCTAATTACCCACAACAGAACAAGGAAAGCAACTTTTACAAAAGGAAATGTAATATAAATTAAATGATATTAGCTGATGATAGTTACTTGTTACCAAATATTTGCAAGTATTCCTTGATTTTTTTTGTTTGCTTTTTGATACCTATATAGATGTCTTCCCTCCTGAAATTATATCTCTTGTGTATCTTCATGTCATGTTGATCGAGTGAATTTTACTCAATCAGTAAAACAAATTTTTTTTCACTTACCAAAACCGCTTTTCTATTATGATAGCTAAAAACAATTTTACTAGAATGGACTAAATGACTTAGGGAATTGGTAATTGGATACTGAGTCTTTCACTCTTAGGTCACTGATTCATATTTGACCAAGTAATTGTTAACTGAAATTTGTTACCATCTGTTGGCTGTTTGAGGTCCTATATGAGAAGAGCTGATGACATCAGTCATATTCCTGGTGGGCAAGTGAACTGTTTGTCTTGTCTGAAAAGGCTGTTTGTCTTGTCCATGGCTATGGTGCCTAATATCTTTCAATCTGCCAATGTCAGAATGATGCCCATGATGAGAGAGAAGGATCCTAAATGAAGCAAACAATAAAAAATAGATGTGTAGAAAGTACATACTGATATGAGATACAGGTGTTTTTATTTATGCTTTTGAAGGTAAACTGCAATAACACCTATTTAATGACCCTGCATTTCTAGTGTAATAATTTACCACAATGAAATAGAACAACACATTTGTGAGGGGGCATCACTAAAAATATGGGTCATTCCATGGAGACTCAGCTGTCTCCATAGCCTTAAAAGTGGCAGCCAATATTTTCAAAAGTGGCTAGTGTTTCAGGTTCCTTGATTTTTGGATGTCCAGCCTGAGACATTTTAAAGGGGCTGGATTTCCAGAAAGTTCCTTGGGCATTGAAATATTCAGGCACTCAGAAAATCTTGGCAGGTTTCACCTGCTCAGCAAAGAGAAACATTGATGGGGAAGTTCATGTTAGTACTGCCCTTGCTGTATTTGTTTTGTGGATACAAAGAGACTGTTAGTCTTCAGGGTTGTCAGTTCAGTTACCTTACCCAAGTACAAAATGTCTCTTTAGAAACAAAAATAATACAAATAAATGATGAATTGCATTAAGACATTAATTAGTCTGTTTTCCAATTATGTTAATGAAAGTACAAAGATTATATAAATCTAGAAGTGTCCAGAAATCCTAGCTGTTGAGGTGCAGCACTACGGTTGGTAGTCACATAATTATGCTCCACAACCCCCAGGACAGTACCATATGAGCAGTCCACGAATGTGCATTAAATTCATCCCTTTGATCTGATAAGTGTTTTGTTTTTATGGCAGAGAGGAATTAATTTTGAACCAAGTACCCTGGGATTAAAAAATTGCAATGCAACGCTATACCATTTGAGCTGGAGAAGAGGAACCAGGAAAAATCTGTCAGTACTTGTATCACCAATATCATCTTTCAGGTCTCGTGCCACCAGCTGGCATGTCTCTCTTCATTCTAACTGAGATATAAGTACACTTATAAGTAGTGCTATTTCAGTCCACTAGAAGTATAAGAGGTCCCACTACAGCAGTATAACCATCACAGGACCAGTGATGCAGCACTTTAGGCATGCTTTGCCAGCCTAATCATATTATAAACATATTCATAGTACTCCCATGGAAGTCCAGCACTGCTTTTGTAGGATAGTACTTATGCAGTATAAATTAAGTGATCTATGTTGTGAAGGAGAATCAATGTAACATTTTCTTTGGCACATGGGACTCTGTCACAACAAGTTTTCCATTATGTTTTTCCATATACATAGACCAACCATATTCTTTGTCAGATTGACCTTTATTTGATATTAACAGAACAACAAAACAAGTGAGAACAAAAGGCAGGTCTCCCTGAGAGAGCACACAGTGTGCATGTCTCTGTACCAGACTGCATCTGGATGAACACTAAATGGTAGCTGCCTCTCTAATAGGTAGGTTTCAGAGTAGCAGCCGTGTTAGTCTGTATTCGCAAAAAGAAAAGGAGTACTTGTGGCACCTTAGAGACTAACAAATTTATTAGAGCATAAGCTTTCGTGAGCTACAGCATCCGATGAAGTGAGCTGTAGCTCACGAAAGCTTATGCTCTAATAAATTTGTTAGTCTCTAAGGTGCCACAAGTACTCCTTCTAATAGGTAGGGGGCCTTCTCTCCATTCAAAGGCATAGAACACAGAAAGAAAGACATAACAAATATCATTTACAAACACCACACTCTTCATGTGGCTATGTGCATTACTCACCTGTCTCAGGATATAGACATACACAATCTTTCGAGCCCAATCTCTTTCCTGAAGAAACTTGCTTTAACTTGGGAAGCATGGCTTGATGGTTGACATATAAAGCCTGAAATCCCTACAGTCCTCATTGTCAACATACCCCATTTATCCTTCCAAGAAAAATAAAAGGTGTTTCCAGGCAATTTGTCTCTTGGGGCCTAATTTTCAGAGGGTATTTAGGTGCTTGAAAATGCAGATAGTTGCCTAGTGGGATTTTCAAAAGCACCAAAGTAGGTTTTGTGCCTAACTCCCATTGATATCTGGAACTGTTTAGGAACTTTTGAAAATTGCACTAGGTGCCTATCTTTATATGGCTAAATACCTTTGAAAATCTGTCCCTTGGTTTCTCAGATAAGGCCTGAAAAACCTAAGTCCTCTTAGCTCTGCATAGATTCTAAAGGTCTCAAGGAAACTTTTGTAAAAGTAGTGGTTTTCCCCAGTGTCCCATACCCCAGATGTTTCCTTTCCTGCACTGATGTGGAGCATGCTATCCATTGGCTGCTACCCTTCATGTCTGAAGTAGCTGCATTTCAGGGGTGCTGCATGTAGTTTGCAAAACCCTTTAGGATCCTTAAGTACCATATACATGCAGAATCATATTACAAAGAATAAATATAATGTGTAGTCAGGCTAGGCAGAAATAAATTGCCAATATAAATGTATTATTATCATAGCTTATTCTCTATTGTATCTTAAAGGGGCCTGACTTCAGAGCATGAATGCTAAATGCTTACTAACAGCCAGGACCCTTTAAGGTATCTCTCGTCAGGCATTCAAACATTCAGGCACCCCAAGTGCCTACTCATTTTTGAAAATTTTGGCCACTGGTATGAAACCAGTGTAATGGAGTGGAGAATCAGGCTCAGTAATTCTTTCCTTACTTAATTCTGGCAAGACTTTATTATCAACTTCTGAATTCTCTTTGAGAATGTATTTAATCTTTGCATCACCATGCTAATGCAGGCAACAGAGATGCATTTCAAATTGACCCTTATTCCTAAAACAAAACCGGGCCATTGCTTTTTTTTTAAACACCTCCTCCAATATAAAAACCTCTGAAATTTTCGAATTGAGTAATCATAGTGGGAAAATGGACACTTTTTCACATGAAAATAATTGCAAATTTCACAGTACCTCCTGCATTCGAGGTATAAAAACAACATTTTTTAAATAATCATGAAATGAGTGCTTTTATAGTGTCTCTATATTACTCTTTTCTAGGAGTAGGAGTTCTTCTTAGAATGCTGAATCTTTAAGGATGGAATATACATTGTTGTAGCCATGTCAGTCCCAGGATACTAGGTATATTAAAATATTACCTCACTACCTTGTCTCTCTAAGGATGGGCGAAGAAGGAAGGAGGTAGACTGATTTAGTTTTATGAGTGCTTTTCCAGTGGCTTCTGTTATAGGCATATACCACAGTAAAATGTTTTTTGGATTACTTTGTTGCTGTTGCGACTTAAATGATTCTTTTAAATATGCAATAATGTGATGTTAGTTTCGTATGATACCTGGTAGGACTTCAAAATATATTTGTGGGAGTATCACATTCTGACTAGATGAAGGTTGAAGGAATGTTAGAATTTCAGGGCAGATTCTCTATGTATGTTCTAGCAGGGGTTGTTCATACTGATCGGATTTTATCAAGACAGTATGTACCACTCCATTAGAGTAACACCAGAAACCCTTATCTCCCAGTACTGTCTTAATGGCATCCCACTGGCCAAGAGTCAGCCTCACTTTTCCTGTGACTTAGAAGCAGGAGAAGTAAAGGCTTACTTTTACAGGTCATCAATGAATAAAGGGAATAGTAAAGAGAGGCAAATACCCTAGGACCATTAGATTTGGGGCCTGATTCTCCACTGCCTTGGTACAGCGTGGTCATTATGTGTGCAGTAAAGTGCTGTCACTTTGAGTTGGTAATATTTTTACCTGCTTTACACAGGGGCAAATGACTACATAAGGTGCAATGCAATTGAGATTTGGGTGCTGTGGTACTAATATGTGAGCTGTAGCAAGAGTGAATTTAGTCATTTAGGGTTATTTCTGTACCCATTCTTTGGATAGTACATTAATTCATTGTTGTATTTTGTTGCAGCTTCTGTGCTACCATGGAACATGGAGGCATTTCTTTGAAGCACCAATATTCCATGGGAAAGTTATGATTCAAAGTCATGTACTTGGTACATGGGCATTGTCTGGTGTATATTTTGTCTGATGTATCAGAGATGTTCGCTGTCAAATGGTTAAACGTATGACTTTCTATCTGTATCTGAGTGGCTGCCTATAATAACATTTAAAAATCACAAAGCATTCCTCTGAAATAGTAAGGGCATAACCCCAGTGTCCTGAGTAACCGTTCTCTCTCTCATTAAAATAATTATTACATCCAATGCTGTATGTGAACTATTGGGTATTACGGCTGTGCATTTGTCTTCAAAGTATTGCACCATTGGAATGTATTGTAGTTCATTTCTGTCGGAAGTGCTTTTTATTATCTTGAGACTGAAGAGGAGCAGGGAAGGAGGAAATTCTGCCTTCCCCATCTTCTAGAAAAAGCATTTTCTAAACATAAAAGCTTTTACATGCATTTTGCATCCAAGGGAACAAATTTATTTTTCTTCTTCTTTAGCAGTCTATGTATGTGGTGATGGTGTATTTAAAAATAGGTCAGAAACCATCTGCAGCATTAACAAAACCAGAGCCACCTCACCGTATGCCACATAGAATATTTTTTTCCTTTGGAAGAGATCAGATACAATTGCATTTGGTTACATATCTCAACTATCAGCAATTCTCTGTGTACTTTGGCTTAACCTAAGTGCACGGCTTTCCATGACTTTCAGGTAAATGGACAAGCCTCAGGTGGTTTTAATACCTAATCACTGGGCAGAAGCTAGCACAGTGAGGCTCTTTTTAATAGGTGAAATGTTTTGTGTTATGCAGGAGCTCAGACTAGATAGTCATAATGGTCCCTCCAGGCCTTAAATTAATCTATGAATATTTTCAGAAATGTCTACATTTTTCTTTTTGGATTAATTTTGAATTGAGTTTCCATGTTCAAAGACCTGTGCATTTTCTCCCTTCATGACCAGGAGGAGCTCCCTGTAAATATCCACAAACCCACAACATTGTTCTCCTTCAAATACCCTCCTTAAAACTCTCAACCATACCATAATGCCTACAAATCACTCAAAATAGTTAGGTAGCTGATGTGCTGAGGCTGCTGTAGATCATATTGCTCACATTCGTGTCACTTGTATCTTGTGATCTGCCCTGTAGACCCTTTTACCTGCCTATTGTTTTATACTCAGACTGGTTTTATACTTAGATTGGTGCTTACATTAATCCCTTATTGTTGTGCTTCTAGGCTCTACATTAATATAAACAAAAATAGGAAAAATTAAGACTAAATCTACCCTGGAACACATCACCAGGTACCAGGTACCGTGTACTGCTGGCACATGAACCCAGATGGTGCACATATGCTATTCTGGGTATGGTTATATGCTGTGTGTGACACTACACTCCATATTTGTAGTAGCAATATTATTCTGATATGATGATGACATAATTATGATGCATTTTGTACAAGATGGGTCATGTAAAGTGTCATTGAAAAAGTTATGATTTGCTTAATTTAATTCTTATTTGTGTGCATGTATCATTTTTGTATCTAAAGTTATGAATATTGACTATGTACCTGTATCTTCAAATGTAGTTACAACTGAGTGACATCATCTGTAGGCAAGATACTTCCAGTCTAGATAGCTGATTGGGAAGGGCCTATTCAAGGTAATGGGCCATCAGGGGAAACAATAGGTCTTATCCCCAACTTGTTAAGCCTTCCTGAGAACGCTCCAGACAGTCTGTATATAATGGCTGCTATGACTCAGCAGGGCATTCAAGGGCATGTGACCAGACCACATGATACTGATCTCCATTTTGGGTGCCTGTATTTTTCCACAAACTGAACTGGAAACAGATTTTGGAACAAAGGGCTCCCGCCATATGTTAAAGTTATATAAGGCAGGGAGTGACCTCATCTGTTGTTCTTCACTCTCCAACAACTCAACACCTAAGAGAAGCTCTGAAAGAAAAGGAATGGGGGTGGGGATCCCAAGCTGCAAAGCAAATGCAGCTTGTGCCTTAAGAATCTGGAAGTCTGCTTGTATCATCAGTCAGAGTGAGGAATTTTAGGCTTAGTTTGCGGTTTTGTTTATTTACTAGGTAATCTGCTTAGATCTGTTTGCTATCCCTTATAATCATTTAAAACCTATTTTTTGTAGTTAATAAACTTTTTATGTTTTAATCTAAACCAGTGTGCCTTTGACTGAAGTGTCTGGGGAAGATCTCAGCTTGGTTTAACACAAGTGTATTGTGCATATTCCTCTACATTCAGGGAAAGGCGAACTGGGTAATAAATTCATACTGACTGGGGTTGTGATCAGGGCAGGATGGTACAGCTCTGGGGTGCTAGGCTGGAAAGCTGGGGTTATTTTGGTTTTAGTGTCTCTATTATTGGTTCATGCAGTATCTGGTCAGCCTGCATGTAACTGCAACTGGGTCCCTGCCTGTGCAAATGCTGGTGGGAATGTAGGACTGGGAGTGGTCTATATCTTGTCACAGCAGCACATTGTGGGAAGGAAGGCAAGCTGGTGAGTCAGAGGGCTCAGTGGTACCCCAGTTCCAGGTAGCACACTTAAGGGAACCCATCACACTGTGCATAGGCATATATTTATGTCCACACTGCTCCTTTTTGATACCTGATGATAGAGCTTCTATTTCAGGGGAGGTATTCCAGATCACTAGTTTTTGGAAACACATACAAGTACAGAAGTGGGTGACTATTGACCTTTGCAAGCTGGCAATACCTGACAGGCACCAGTCACTTGCAAACCAGTGTGGGGTTGGGAAGTCAACTGTTGGCGTGGTGATTTTAGAGGTTTGTCACATTATAAGTATTGTAATCTACCCATAACTGAAGTTCCTGAAATTACAAAGGGATTTCAGATGATGGGTTTTCAAACTGCAGAGGCCATTGATGGAACACACATTCTAGTACTTTGCCCACTGAAAGGGGACAGTGAATGCATGAACCAAAAAGGTTACTATACACTTTTTCTCTATGGCTTAATGGATCACAGGGGTCAGTTCATGAACACCAATGTTGGACACACAGGAAAGGTCCTTGGTAGGGTGTTCAAGAGGTCAGGATTGTATCATGGAAGTGGGATGGGGAGAGCAGACTTTATTTCCCAGAAACAATGTGGTTATGTTCAGTGTTTCTGTGCTGACATTTATTTTGAGGGACCCCAAATACTCACTACTAATGTGGCTCATGAAACTGTACCCTGACATCACCAACCCAAGAAAAAGGTAATTGAAATAAAGACTGAGTAGCTGCAGAATGGTGGTGGAGTATGCCTTTGGGCAACTGAAAGTTCTTTGATTCTGCTTGTGGACCTGTCTGAATGCCAATGTAGTTCACATTATTGTGGCATGTTGTGCCTTGCAAAACATATGCAAGGCTAAAGAGGAATACTTCCACAGCAAGTAGGCATAGGAGAGATCTGGTTTTCAAATCTGTATAAGCAGCCAGATCCCACCCATTTGCACACTGCTCATTGTTTCTGTCAGTCAAGGGAAATCTGTGATGCTATTTGCTTCACATTGTGGGTGAGCATGGAGCCAGAGGATGACCTGGGACTGGGCTGAGGGATACTGTTGTACTGCTGGAAAAGCTCAATAGATTATTGCCACCTGCTTGTGTTGTGACATACCTTGTTGGGTTTTGATCCCCTGTAGCCGACATTAAGTACTAACTGGAAGTAGACAATTGGGTGAGGGACTTCAGGGTTAACACCTTTGGCCATGGTTTTGTGCTGTGGAGTATGCATACACACCTCATTGCCATTACTGAGCAATGTTTTTATTATAAGATAACAGCTCTGTTTCAGGATGCTTTATTGTGAGCTCTTAAGCATTGTTAAAGTGATTTAAAAACAGTTGTGTAAGCATTTGGTAGGGGTTTTGCACATTTTTCACAATGTTTTCTGACAGTGTTGCTCACAGCACTTATCAGGTGCTATGCATGAGTATTCTCCTGGTTGCAAGTGGTGAAGGTTTGATAGGGGTTGGAGAGGAAGTGTCCTAAAAGCACCTTTAAGTGTCAAACTATCTTCTCTCTTAATTTACTTTTGTTTCCTTTGTCTCTATTGTCAATTAAGTCATTAATGACCCACTAAGCGGCATCAGTTAATTTATCTTCTGTTTTTATTCTGGCACTTTGGAGAGCAACAGTTATTTCACAGCTTAGTTTATTGCCAAAAGCCATGTATTTTGTTTTGTTTTTGGGTTTTTTTTTTTGGTTTTGCAGCAGGAAATTCATGGCTGGCAGGCAGGAAGGAGGCATGGGAGGGACAGACTTCCTTGCATTTTTTTGGCCCCACATATTTACAGAAATCACAGTCATGTGTTGTGAATCCTGCTGACCTATTCCAAATATGATGAACATGATATACCCCACATTTGGAAAGTAAGGTGCATACAGAAGTGAAGTGAACAGTAACTATTTACAGACATACATCAGATAGTTAAAATAATTTATAACACAAATGAACAAACAAACAAACAGAAAAACAGGTCAAATTCATTGAGAAATGGGCAAACATTATTGTCTGTGGGCATGTCTCCTTGCCCTTCACCTCACCCTGACAAGCAGGGAACAGCTGCAGAATATTGGGAAGGGTGGGGACAAAAGGGGATGTCTCCTCCATGGGGTTTGGGCGATGAACACACGTTGGGTTGCAGGGACTGGATCAGGGTCATCATCCCCCTCCTGCATGTTCAGAGGGTGGGGGACGGGGGGGTCCCTGCAAGGAGTTTCAGAGGCTGGCAGAGGATGTTGTGCCAGACATCCAGCATAGTTTTCCTCAGCAGGGTGGTGGGATGGAATATCCTCAGCAGCAGGCTGGGTGGCAGTTGAAGGAAGAGGAGTAGAGGGATGAAGAAGAGGAGGTGCTGACTGTTCTGGGAGAAGAGCAGTGCCCGTGAGGGTGGGTGGGCCCCAAAAGCATTCCATCACCAGTTGTACCAGTGACTACATGGTCCCATTCCCTCTTGGCATACTTCTGCTCCATGAACCAGTTAGTCAGTGCATCCTCAATGCAAATGACCAGGTCCACTAGGGTTTGCCTCTGCTCTCCCTGTGGTGCTTCTCCTGCCCTTCTGACAGAATGGTTTCCCTGTCAGCATTGGAATGTCCTGGCAAGTTAAAGACAAGGCTAGCATAATATTGCATTGCTTCTTTGAATGAACCAAAGAAATCCTTTCACATAATATGGCCTTCAGCAGCTTAGTTACAATTTTGATACTTTTTAGCATTCCAGGAATGCTACTGTTACAGCTTCCTTCCTTCAGACTACTTTTGCATCTCAGGAGGATTATGTTACTAGATTCCTATTTCTTCTTTGAAGGGTAGCCATCATTAGGACAACACAGCAGTGTTCAAGGAATGGAAAAGAGAAATGGCTTTCCAGCCCTGTGGAAGATACCTGACCACCTTTGCCAGAGAGACATTTCTGATACTGATGACCCTTCTATATGTTGTTGAGTGGAGGGGTTTGGTGAGCTATGAAGGTTGACCAAGCACATTTGCCCTGCTGTTAAACCTGAAGAACCAGCTTGAATTTCTGCTGCACCCCAAATTTGCTGAATTATGCAACTGGGAGGCAGTTTGAGACGAAACCGACTGTATTCTAAGCTAGCAGTACGAGTTCCCCTGGATGAGGAACAGAGAACCACAGAAAACATCACTTACCCCTTATTCCTTCTGCCTTGCCAGAAAATCTGACTCTGTCCGGCTGACAGCATTGGAAGGGACCAAGGAACAAGAGTCACACTACAAGTGTATTTTCTTCTCTGAACTTTTGGATTAACATTGCAAGCTAGTTGCCTCTCCATTACTAAGGGACACGGCACTGTTTGTGCAACTGCCACCCACCCCGGGTCGGTTGGCTTCCTGCAGAGTGGCTCAGCATAACGAGAGGACAGACACCAGGACTGGGAATGGATAAACATGTGATATGGTCACAAGGAGAATGGACCACTGTGATGTTCCTCAGAATGGTTCCCTTTCCCTTCCCAGACCTTGGTGGGCCCACACACAAGCAACCAAGGACCACCACCCTTCTTTGGTTCTGTTCCCATTCAGAAGTGGGTGACTATTGACTTTTGGAAGGAAAGTGGTTGTGTGTGGAGGGGGGAGGGGGTGAGGCTGGCTCTTTGCACAACCATTTGTGTCTTAACTGTTGTTTTGCCACCCAGGCCCTTTTGGAACCTGCCCCTCTCTCACTTCCCCTTGGTCCACAGGGGCCACGGGTTATAGCTGCCAGTGTGATGGTTGAGAAATGCACAGACACAGGGGCACAGTGTCTGTTCATTAATAATCTGTTATAACTTCCACTGAATTAATTACAGTGCTCCATGGGATAGAAGAGGTGTGTGTATATATCCACATCCCTCATGTATTCTAGCTTTCATGCTGTGCATTTTTCTTTAGGAATGTGTTTCGGATGTTACAACACACATGTAATCATGTACAGCAGCAAGTATAGACCTAGTCTAACAGTATTTTTCAGAGCCAGATGTAGACAAAAAAAGGACTGCACAAGCTATCTTAGAACTAATGTATCTCACTCCTACCCTGAATCATTGCAATTATTAGGGCCTCTTCTGAGCAGAGACTGTCAGGTGGGACAAACTGAGTGTAAATATCCGGTTTGGGATGTATTTTAACAATGCTTATGTGACTGTCAGAGTGGAACAGTGCTGGCTAATGATATTTGCATGAAAGTCAGTATGCGATAGGAAACCCATAGCCTAATTAACAGGAATAAAGGTTGTAATAACCTGAACTAATTTACTATCCATCTCAAATTCCTGGCCCCCAATGAATGCCTACTCTCAGCAGGATGCTGAAGAAATCTGAGCAGAACTGGGGAAGGAAACTTCTCCTTGCTAAGTCATGAAAGAGCAGGAAAGTTGCTTCATAGCTATCATTTCTGCTAATGGCTAAAGTAGCCTCCATTGTCCTTATACTCCTCCACCCTCTGGTGAGGGGTAATCAAATTAAATCATTAAACCTCCAGCCCTTCCTTTAGCTGGCCTGAGGTCATCCCACCCCCAAATCCTTATGTCGAGATCCCCTATGGACCTGGGCTCTACAGTGTAAAGGGTGGATGCAAAGGAATAGCAAGCTCAAATAATTCTATTCCAACTGTGTGCAGTGGAACCTACCATCCCTCAGGTTCTGAGCAGAAGGCAGGATATGTCCCATCATAAAAATCCTATTTACTTTGACTGGACCAGGATATTTTCTCCGTTTTGAGCCACTGTATACATTGTATGCACTTATTGTATATATTGCAGAAGGAAAAACAGAGCAACTCACAAGAGTTAATTTTTAAAATCTGTACTTCCTAGAATTTGTCATTCTAGCACATACAGCATAGTAGCACATTTGGATGAACACTTTATGGTTAGCAACAAAATCTAACACCCTTTCTTCTTTATCTGATTCATTGCTGTCAGAATGCTTAATTCATATTCCTGGGTGCACTAGCCATAAATCCTTACCTTCTATTTTGTCTCCTTTGAGGAAAAAAATCTTACCCTTTTATTGCTAAACTTTTACCAGAAATATGTCTTACTGAAATAACCTTAGTAAAAAAGGGCAAGACTAGAGAATGGAAGATATCCATTTTTCACTGTTATTGTGTTACAGATGAAATAGTGAAAGTAATGTTTATTTTTAGGGATCAGCTCCTAAGGCCCTTATTCAGAAAGGCTAGATTCTGCATTGACTAGCACCATATTCCTTGAGTAGTCTCATCAAAATCATTGCAAGTACTTGAGGTACAGTTACTACTTAACAAGAGTAATGGTTGTGTAATCTAGCAACCAGTTTTTCTATTATCAAGCAAAATTCTCACTGAACTTAATGAGTGTTTTGTTTGAATAATGCTTGAATAAAACCTTCAGATTTGGTGCCACCTTTACCTGAGGCCACATCCTCAGCTGGTGTAAATTGCCAGAGCTCCATTGACTTCACTAGCTTATGATAATTTTCGCCAATTGATGGTCTTGCCCCTATAGTGATTAATAGGACCGATGAGGTTCTATAGAAATCAAAGCCTGTAGAATTTAGTAAAGAATTATATCTTTTCTATAGAATTTTTAACTAGACTATAGAATTTAATAGAGAATGAAATTTCTGTTGTGGAATTGTTTCAGTTACTTTAAAAATCCTATGGAAAGGATATTTCTCTCTAAAAAAATCTTTCTTTAGGGGTAGATTCATTGACAATGATGCAGACAATACAACTGGAAAATAAATCAGTTGCATTACTTTTAACAAATATTTGGTTTGTATCTTGAAAGTTTATTTTTTTAATGGAAATCAACTGGTGTAACTGCATCTTTTTACTCAGAATTTGATCAGTCCTGTGGTTTTAATTTTGTCTTTATTGGAGGAAAAAAATTCTCTGGTATTGAAAGGAAAATGTTAACATAATTTGCCATTAGTCAAAAGTGTAACTTCATTAAAGCAGAAGGCTATACTATCCCTACAGGAGCTCTCTGCAGGAAATGCTTTATACTTAGCATATCTGTGAATTCTATCAGCATTAGTGTCTTTCACAATGTTTGATCCTGCTGAATATTTATGAAGGACTGTCCAGTGACCTGCTTAGTATCTCCAGGTTTGTTCTGCATTAACAGTCTCTCAAGTAGAGTGCAAACAAAGGGCTCATTCCCCCTCAACAGCAGCAATCAATATGGCAGAGGCCAAGAAAATGTCTGCAGCGAAGAGAGTTCTATCAATAAAATGGAAAAAAACCACAGCATTGGCCTATAATTCACAAAAAACCCTAAACAACGAAGAGATGACAGTGTCTCTCCTCTGTTATTTTTGGGGTAAATCTTTCATTACATTGTAAAACTCACATAGCCAGCATTCTATTACAGAAAGAGGAAAAAGTCTGTAAATACATTTGGAGCTTAGTGGCAATCAGAAAATCAGTGTACCAAGTGACTTATTGATGCAATCTGCTTAATTATTAAATAGCTTATATTAATTTAAATAGGATCAGAAGGTCTGCTTTTATAGTTTGACAAGTGATACATTTAGTTTTAATGTTATTGTGATCACTTATCACATCTACTGATGAGACAACTGTATAGTCAATATTTTAGTATTGGCCTTGCTATCATCCTGAAGAACTTGGCCAAAACCCTTGGATAATGTGGTAAGTATATATTTGATATAGCTTGTATGACACAATAAGCCAAATCTGTCTTCTCATTGACTTTGCCCCCCCCCCCCCGACAAGGTCAAACCTGTCATAAATGATGGCATTGTTCAGAGATTCCCTGCCAGATTTGATGTTGTTTGCAGACTGACAGAAATAGTACCTAATTTCTGGGACAATTACCACATTCAGCATTTTGTAAAATGTATATACCACCATTCATCCTGAAGGAGGATCCTACAGCTTTATATACCTAGACACCACTTAGAAATATTTACGGAAATGATTTATTGGGCAGAGAGCAGGTGCAATGGCCAAAAAGGTACATGCTAAGTTACATTAAAACACAGCTCTGCAATTTATCTAATTTATTGCTATCATTTCCACCTGTGTTGTATGTATTTTATATACATTTTCCTGAGGGATTAATTTTAGCATTGCAAACTTGAGAGTAAATTCAACAGCCACATTTTAAAAAGAAAGAAAAAAAAAAACCTGTGAGCAAAACAGTTTGTTCTATCCCGCCAAAATGAACTGACTTAAGGCCCAGAATTAACTATATTCATCCTTACAGAAGTCAGTGACCAGGATTTAAAATCCTATCTCATGACTGTACATAGATAGATTTGGGAACTTTATACCATAGGCAAGGGGAAATTTCCTTGTTTCCAGGGGTACCAAGATGGCATTTGCATCTAACTCTGGAAGTTCTAAGATGTCTGGTTTTAAATCTCTACTATTCATGTGCTCAGAATACTATTTTAGTTCTCTTTTAGATGCGTTTTGAGGGTATTAGTTATTATTTGCCCTGCCTGAGGCCTCTATTGATGGATTCCTGGTTAACTAAGGCAGCAAAAACTAGTTGTTATTTTTTTTAAAATGCTCAAAATATTAAGTGAGCTGTAGCTCACGAAAGCTTATGCTCTAATAAATTTGTTAGTCTCTAAGGTGCCACAAGTACTCCTTTTCTTTTTGCGAATACAGACTAACATGGCTGCTACTCTGAAACCTGTCAAAATATTACTAAAATAGTTCTCTGTTAAATATATGGCATATATACAATGCACAATGGTGGTGTACTAAATAAGTTTAATTGTAATGAAGTTGGCTTCCTGTTTCCAAAAAGAGGGAAAACTAAACTCTATAGAATATAAATTAAATGTTTAGGAAAATAATATTAACACTCTACTTTTGCAGAAAATGTGCTGGTCTCTCTGTATAAGATCCTGATTTTTTATCAGTCCAAAAAGACTCAGGCCAAGAGGCCAAGATTTTTATAAATAGGATCCTATATTTCAGCTCCTTATTTCATGTTCAGACACCCAAATAAATGGTCTGGATTTCAAAAATGCTGAATATCTAGCAGCTCCCATTGACCTCAACGGGAGTTTCTTGGGTGTTCAGCACTTTTGAAAAATCAGACCACTTATTTAGTATCTAACCATAGAAAGGAAAGCCTAACTTTAGGATCTACTTTTTTGTTTTATTTTTCTTAAATCTTGGTCATTATCTCCAGCAGCAGAGTTCCTGTTGACACCATGTTGAAGGGCTGGTTCAATATTGATTCAGAGAGAAGAGTACTCCGAGTGAATTACCAACACACTTTCTGTAGTACTCTGGGTTTTTCTTGGAAGTCTGCCATTAAGTATTGACCGGCCCTTGTGATGCCCCTATAGCTTGTAAGAGCTGACAAGATCACAGCCCAAGGTTGTATGGCTACAGCTCATATAAATCATGAGGTGAAGCTGTAGTAGAGCCAAAGAGCAATTCTAACAGCAGCCCATAATACTGTTCTACACCTTGAAAAAAGCAATTATGAAAGTTTATGGGAAAGGATAATGTGACATGGTTGAATGCATCCAAAATAGCAATAACACTCCTTCCACATTCACAGTTACGCTTATGTATATTTAAGGTTTAATGTTCACTTGCTCTGTTTGTATTGTATACAAATATTGATGAGATTTATCTTTTAAGAAAGGCCAAAATCAAGCCTGGTCTTTTTATATATTTACAAAGCCACATACAGGAACTCGTATGAAGAATGGCAAAAAAGTAGGTGGAAATCTTTGTTTCAGTTATTCTCATTAGAGATGAGGAAGCCTAATACTAGAATTATTGGGTTATAAACTATAAACAACAACTGTAAACAGCATCATATATTTCATATAGAAGTGACTAATATGATACATGTATAAATGTTCATCATATTTGCCATATTTTGTACAACCCCAGAAAAAGGTTTCAAAGTACAAAATAGTAAATAATAATTGCTCATGAACTGTGTTCCACTTAATATCATAACATACAAATAAACACATTTGGTTCTGATGAATTGAGTCAGTTTTTTTGATTAATATTATTGAGACAGCTCATTAAAAATTAGGTTCTTTCACTTTGGTCACATTACTACCCAGAACAAAGTCAAGTTGCTCTGCAAAAAGTTAAATAATGTCTTGGATTTCATCTGGGTTCAGTAAAATGGCAGCATGGCCATGCACTGTCTTTTCTGTGAGGAGGCTTGCAAGTAAAGATTTCCAGCTATGACAATCAGTGTTGACTTCAGGGCATTGCCAGAAGAGCGGTGCCAATGGACATTTAATCTCAGAAGTGGGGAAATCCCTATTCTTCTAAGGGGCACTGAGGTTCACTAGCAAGTGGCATAGCAGTGCCCATAGAAGACAGCACCAGGCATAAGAAGGCCTTTTCCTTCTCTGCTCCCACAAATATTCTACCATCCCTATGTGACAGAATGTACTCCTATATTTACAACCTACACACTATTGTAATAAGCTTTGTACAAAGCAAGGTATCATTTCAAAACTCATAATTTGCTGGTCATTATTGTTCTGATAAAATGTATGTGGCAACATTGTGTGTGAAGTTATAAGATTTCCCTGCAATATATTAACACATGTCCCAAAACCCAGAACCCTGTCCAAACTAAGGTTGGGACAAAGACCGCAAGGGAACCCCTCTTTCTCTCCCTGCCTGTCACAGGGTACCACAGGTGGCACCTCCTACTGGACACTCTGGGGAATCAGCTTTTTCCAGGTCCTAGGCCCTCTTATGCTGCTTGCTGCATGCTCTATTGCTGCTCTCTCTCACACACACTTTATGCAACTCAGGGTGTTCCATTTTTGCAACAGCCCTCCAACCAAGTCACTATATGCATTTTGCCTTTCCAGGGTTTCAGTCTTTCCTCACCATCAGTCTCAGACCATCTTCCCATTCACTGCACCTATGGTGCAACTTCCCCAGTGGCTGGTAGGGGAACACAAGGGAGCCCAGAATTCTCTACTCCAGGTTCCAGCTCATAGACCCTCTAATCAGCAGCCATGGTCTGCACCATTGCTGCCTTTTCCCTGAGACATTCCTTATCTTCTGGCTCTCTCCCCTTCTCTGAATTTGCCAGCCTCACAACTCCCTGCTCCCAAGGAGTAACTGTCAGCTAACTGCTTAAATAGCCCCAAACATACTGCCCTTCTCCCAGAAAGCTACTGCAGACTACTTCCCTGCAACCCCTTTCTGCTCTTTATACAAGCCCAGCCTATTCCTGAACAGATGAGCTTCCCCTAATTAGGGCTTTCCTCTCAGCCTTAATTCTCCCAGTTTATAACCTAATAGGTTAATTGGCCCATCTGGCTTCCATTAATCCCTTTAGGGTAAACACCCTATCATACTGCCCATTCCATTCTCTTCACATGAAGCAACAAAGCAAGCCTTTGTTGGACTCTTGGAGAATGGTGTCTTGACCTAAGAAATCTGGTCAGTGAGACTGCTGAAAGCATGTGGTGAGAAAACTTTGCTTTGAATTTAACACAGTTTGTTAAGATAGGCAATAGTTGCATTTTATCTTTATTTTTCTTATAACCATTTCTGACTTTTATGCCTCATTACTTGTACTCACTTGAAGTCTATCTTTGTAGTTAATCCAGTGTGTTTCAATTGAATTATCTGGGAAACTTCATTTGGGGTAGCAAATTGTGGGAATACTATTTATATTAAAAATTACAGACTTAATATAGTTTGCATTGTCCAGGAGTAGGCAGGGCACTACAGGACATATATTCTTGGGGGAGAATCTAAGACTGGGGGTATGTTGGGGCCACCCTGCAGTATATCCAAGGCTGGAGAAAGCCATTATGTAACCCAAGTGTGACTGGCAAGCTTCTGTTACACACAAACACTTAGGGTGAGACTCATATGCTGGAAGGCTGCTTGTGAGCAGTCCATGTGGCAGCTCCACCAGCAAGGCATTGTAAGGCACCAAAGAATGCAGACCATGGGTGACACAGCTGCACATTAGTCTGTATTGTACCCTGGTATGGCACACCAAGCTTTACAGTTTACAGGCCTAGAGCCACTGACTTGAAGTCAAGGTGCTAAACCAGTTTACATGAGCAGAAGGTCTGGCCCCTAGTATCAAACCAGCTATTGCTTTGTTTTACTGTATGATCTTGGGTAAGTCTTCCTGGCACCCCATTTGTATAATAGGAATATTTATATTTTTGTAGCAGAGTGGCCATGAGAATGAATTCAGAATATTAGTATAGCTCTTCGAAAAGGTCTAGGTATATAGATGTGTCAGTATTACCACATCCTGTCAGTAGTTGGAGAGACAGACAAAAGTTCATGTATCTGGGCAGAGTTCCTTTCAGCTGTGGTCACTGGCTCCCTAGACTCCTTCAAGGAGCACTGTGCACAGTTTAGGGTTCTCTGCTCAGTATCCCTTTCTAGAACTTATTCTGAACCTGTAACCCTCACTCCTATCCCCATAATCTCATTAGTTGCCCCCATAAATCCTCCTTAAGATGGGGGAGGAGTCTTCAGAAGTGGGTGGGCTTGCACCCGCCTGCCTCCTGGAACTCAATAGGTGCTGCTGCCCAGCCCTCTATCTTAGTTGGACATTAGGAAAAACAACTTCCTAACTATCAAGGCAATTAAGCACTGGGACAGATTGCCTAGGGAAGTTGTGGAATCACCATCATAGGAGAGTTTTAAGAACAGGTTAGACAAACACCTGTCAGGAATGGTCTAAATAATACCTAGTCCTGCCATGAGTAGAGGGGAGTGGACTAGATGACCTGATGAGGTCCCTTCCAATCCTACACTTCCATGAGATTATTTTTGGGAATGAATAGATTTTTGATTTAGCAGCATTTTACACTCTACTCTGCATACATGTAAGCAACTCCAAAAATCTGTAGGGTGCCAGGCCCCTTGCATTATGCCTAAATAGCAATATAGCTACTGACCAATAAAACATGCTTTTTTCGAATTCCATTTTCTAATTAAAATTATTTTATTTTTAGATTTTCTTGAATTGATTATTATATATTTTGTTTGAAATAGGTGGTCTTTTAAATAGGTATATAGATTGTAAAAGGATTCTAACCATTACTGAGCTGTCTGTGTACTCTCTGCCAGTGTGCAAGGTGACAAGCACCTTAGAGGGTTGAAACATATGGCAGGTAAATACTGCTAACCAGATTTGATCTCTCAAAGGTGTGGTTCTGAAGTAACTCTATTCCCTTCAAGGGAATTTATTCTGACTTTACCCTACTCTGAGTCAGTCCTGACTCTGGGCCTTTAGGTCACTAGGTGTATATATAATTTATCATTGCAATGTTTAAGACACTCTATCATAAAACATTTATTAGCAATTGAAAGCCATTCTCAACAGATTATGAGGGTTTTGGGTTTTTTTAAATGTAACCCAATAGAAATAGTTAGACATTGAAGTGGCAAACATACTTATCTCGGAGCTACAAATATGCTCACAGGCGCTGTAGTTAGGGATAGGTAAAAAAGTTAAAATAAAATAATAGTTGGCCCATTATTTGGCACCAAACTCAAATCAAACCAGAACCTTTTCTTGTAATCCCAAATAATAAAAACTCAATTAGCTAGTGACAAAATATTGCAACCTATGCTAGCCTCATAGTATTTCTAGTCCTAGAAAAACCAGGGATAGTAGAGATCTTACAAGAGAGACTATTCTTATGAGAGTTCCAGATCTATTTTGCAAATACTAGAGATTTATATATTCTCATTCATTCTATCTTTCTACTTACATGACCACACACCATATTATCTCAGTGCCTAAAAAAATATTTAAAAATAGAAATAATAATAATAATTTATTTGCTATTTATTTTTGCCCATTTGTAAGGAAATTAGTTTAATAAGTTTATATTGTTTGTGTGGTATGGGTGATGATGCATGGATTCTGAGTCAATGTGTGTGAAAAACTTATTGAAGAAAAGAGAATTAGAAGAAATGATTTTTGAACTGAATAATGAAAGTAAGGAATTCTTACATCTTGTGGAAGTGAGTTCCATAGGTGAGGTCCAGCTCGTCTAAAAGTTCCACCTTATTCCCCAGGGGCTGACCCACCCAACTCACAAGCTTTCCACTATAGGTTTACCTTTTCATTGTTCCAGTTGAAAGTAACTTTCATGGAAGTTAATGGACACAGAAGGAGAAGAGACGTTTCAAGTAGACATATCTTAAAGGACTTTGAATAGAGTAGGCAAGTCATAGAGGACTGACCTTGAACTATTTTCTGTATGAGGAATCAGTGATATGTTTACAGTTACCTGCATAGCTAGAAAAGGTTGCTGTGTTTTGTAAGCAGTGGGAGCTTTTCAGAGTGTATGATTTCATGGTTATATATAGAATCATAGAATATCAGGGTTGGAAGGGACCTCAGGAGGTCATCTAGTCCATCCCCCTGCTCAAAGCAGGAGCAATCCCCAACAAAATCATCCCAGACAGGGCTTTGTCAAGCCTGACCTTAAAAACCTCAAAAGGAAGGAGATTCCACCACCTCCCTTGGTAACGCATTCCAGTGCTTCACCACCCTCCTAGTGAAAAAGTTTTTCCTAATATCCAACCTAAACCCCCCCACTGCAACTTGAGACCATTACTCCTTGTTCTGTCATCTGCTACCACTGAGAACAGTCTAGATCCATCCTCTTTGGAACCCTCTTTCAGATAGTTGAAAGCAGCTATCAAATCCCCCCTCATTCTTCTCTTCCGCAGACTAAATAATCCCAGTTCGCTCAGCTTCTCCTCATAAATCATGTGTTCCAGTCCCCTAATCATTTTTGTTGCCCTCCGCTGGATGCTTTCCAATTATTTCACATTCTTCTTGTAGTGTGGGGCCCAAAACTGGACACAGTACTCCAGATGAGGCCTCACCAATGTCTAATAGAGGGGAACAATCATGTCCCTCGATCTGCTGGCAATGCCCCTACTTATACAATCCAAAATGCCATTGGCCTTCTTGGCAACAACAGCACACTGTTGGCTCATATCCAGCTTCTCGTCCACTGTAACCCCTAGGTCCTTTTCTGCAGAACTGCTGCCTAGCCATTCGGTCCCTAGTCTGTAGCGGTGCATGGGATTCTTCCATCCTAAATGCAGGACTCTGCACTTGTCATTGTTGAACCTCATCAGATTTCTTTTGGCCCAATCCTCTAATTTTTCTAGGGCCCTCTGTATCCTATCCCTACCCTCCAGCGTATCTACCTCTCCTCCAGTTTTGTGTCATCTGCAAACTTGCTGAGGGTGCAATCCACGCCATACTCCAGATCATTAATGAAGATATTGAACAAAACTGGCCCCAGGACCGACCCTTGGGGCACTCCGCTTCATACCGGCTGCCAACTAGACATGGAATCATTGATCCTTACCCGTTGAGCCCGACAATCTAGCCAGCTTTCTATCCACCTTTTAGTCCATTCATCCAGATCATACTTCTTTAACTTGCTGGCAAGAATACTGTGGGAGACAATGTCAAAAGTTTTTCTAAAGTCAAGGAATAACACGTCCACTACTTTCCCCTCACCCACAGAGCCAGTTATCTTGTCATAGAAGGCAATTAGATTAGTCAGGCATGACTTGCCCCTGGTGAATCCATGCTGACTGTTCCTGATCACTTTTCTCTCCTCTAAGTGCTTCAGAATTGATTCTTTGAGGATCTGCTCCATGATTTTTCAGGGACTGAGGTGAGGCTGACTGGCCTGTAGTTCCCCGGATCCTCCTCCATCCCTTTTTTAAAATGGGCACTACATTAACCTTTTTCCAGTTATCTGTGACCTCCCCCAATCACCATGAGTTTTCAAAGATAATGGCCAATGACTCTGCAATCACATCCGCCAACTCCTTTAGCACTCTCAGATGCAGCCCCATGGACTTGTGCTTGTCCAGCTTTTCTAAATAGTCCTGAACTACTTGTTTCTCCACAGAGGGCTGGTCACCTCCTCCCCATGGTGTGCTGTCCAGTGCAGTAGTCTGGGAGCTGACCTTGTTTGTGAAGATAGAGGCAAAAAAAGCATTGAGTACATTAGCTTATTTCTCATCCTCTGTCACAAGGTTATCTCCCTCATTTAGTAAGGGGCCCACACTTCCCTTGACTTTCTTCTTGTTGCTAACATACCTGAAGAAACCCTTCTTGTTACTCTTAACATCTCTTGCTAGCTGCAACTCCAGGTGTGATTTGGCCTTCCTGATTTAACTCCTGCATGCCTGAGCAAAATTTTTATACTCTTCCCGGGTCATTTGTCCAATCTTCCACTTCTTGTATGCTTCTCTTTTGTGTTTAAGATCAGCAAGGATTTCACTGTTAAGCCAAGCTGGTCACCTGCCATATTTACTATTCTTTCTACACATCGGGATGGTTTGTCCCTGTAACCTCAATAAGGATTCTTTAAAATACAGCCAGCTTTCCTAGACTCGTTTCCTCCTCATGTTATTCTCCCAGGGGATCCTGCCCATCAGTTCCCTGAGGGAGTCAAAGTCTTCTTTTCTGAAGTCCAGGGTCCGTATTCTGCTGCTCTCCTTTCTTCCTTGTGTCAGGATCCTGAACTCGACCATCTCATGGTCACTGCCTCCCAGGTTTCCATCCACTTTTGCTTCCCCTACTAATTCTTCCTGGTTTGTGAGCAGCAGGTCAAGAAGAGCTCTGTTCCTAGTTGGTTGCTCCAGCACTTGCACCAGGAAATTGTCCCCTACACTTTCCAAAAACATCCTATATAGATTGGACCAAGTTTAGAGGTCAGGATTATGTGGATCACCATGGCCAGATCTCTATTCCATAGGATAGAGCACAATTTTTTTTTCAGTTGCAAATGAAAGTGGGTGTTTTTTGCCACCTGGATTGTTACAGTGCTTAATAGCACTGGGGAACTGCAAAGGCTGTAGATCAGTTTAACCAGCCCCTCAATAGAGGGGAATAATCCTAGGGGAGACAACTTCCTCAAATAGTCTTCCTACTACCAGCATCATCCTAGGTTCCACTTTAACCATCTGCCTGTCATCCCAGTGTTGATGTTGGCTAGGATCTAGGGAGATAATGATTTATATTTGGCATAAAGGAGACAAAGAGCTGAGAATCATTTACTTTCTGCAGGCATTTCAGCCAATTCTGTGTCACATTTTTTTCCTGTGTCTTAATATCTTGCATAATATGAGGGGAAGGATTGAGTCTTGTGGGACGCCATAGTTAAAGACTTTGAAGATGAAGGACCAGTTGCCCATTAAAACTAGTACATCCAGTCTGAGAGAAAGGACTTGCACTATTCCAGGTCTGTCCATTACTCCTACAGTTTGTAGGAGGAAGGGCATATGTACTTGGTGGTGAACAGTATCACATGCTATAGAAAGGTCCAGCAGGATGACTGTGAGTTTACATCTCTTGTCTGTGGATACCACCCAACAGAGCCACTGTTCTGTTTTTGTACAATGCACTGGACTGAAGCCTAAGTGATCCAAGATACTGTCTGCCGACAGATGCCATTGGATATTGTTTTTTGCTAGCGTCTCAATTAGCGTGAGTACAAAAGGAAGATTAGATATTTGATAGTATTATGCAAATTTCTAGCACTGAGTGATGGTTTCTTTAATAGTGGTCAGACTACTGCATACTGTAGGATGGCTCGTAGGATGATCTTCATTACGAGAGGCATTGACAATTTTTGTTAGCTGAGTCCCAGGCTTTCTCAGATATGTTTGAAACAAGTATGCAGTATTATTTATTTGTGCTTCTATCTAAACTGAAACTCCAGACCTTTTTACTCATTACAAATTGTAGTCTAATCCAAGTTGACTGAGTTGTGTGAAAAAATACTTCCTTTTGTTTGTTTCAAACATGCTGCCTATTAATTTCATTTGGTGACCACTAGTTCTTGTGTTATGAGAAGGAGTAAGTAACACTTCCTTATTTACTTTCTCCACACCAGTCATGATTTTATAGACCTCTATCATATCCCACCTTAGATGTCTCTTTTTCAAGCTGAAAAGTCCAATTATTAATCTCTCCTCATATGGAAGCCATTCCGTACCCCTAATAATTTTTGTTGCCCTTGTCTGAACCTTTTCATAGTCAGGAACTGAACTTTCTCTCTCTTCCTGTTTTCATAGCCTGAGACTGCATACCTAAATGTTACCTTTCAGGTCAGTCTGCTCCAGAGACAAGATCTGTGACTTTCTCGGTCAGACCACAGATCATTAAAGCAGAGAATTAGAGCCTGTGTTAGGATAAAAAAAAAGAAACAAATAATAAACACGTTTTAGGAGGAAGGGACAGGGAGTAAGAAGAGAGATTCTCAAAAGAGAAACTGAAAGATTTGATGTTATAATAATAAAATTAGTGAGATGAAATATTTTTATATTTGCTGAAAGTTTAACTCTTGTAACTATTCCAGTGATTTTATACAATGTTAATGCTAATATTTAATACTTTTATAATGTGTGTTAACTTTTTTCTCAAATGTATGTTGCCTTGTATGATCAACACATGATCATCGATTAATTCTATTTTTATCATGCAGATTAAAAAGAAAAAGAAAAGAAGACAAGTAATCAGGTATTTGCACATTCAGACCATGAAAGGGGGGTATTGTATGTGTCAGACTTTTGAGTACCCAAGAGATGTTTGCCACGTAGTCAAAACAAGTGATCCTTACATTATCTTCACACTCTATTGAAGCTTTACTTAGTATTGTTAGCTTTGTGGGATACAAAGTGAAGCCAAATAAGTGTGCACAGAAAGTCTTATACAATGGGTTTAACTTAACGAATCTGTTCCTCACAAATGATTTGTGGCCATACATGCTGGTTAAGTCTGCAAAAAGTTAGAAATCTGCAGCCAATGTAGCTAAGAGATTCACCATAAACTTTGCACTCCCATAGAGCCAAAGATGATACTTTCATAAATCTGGGCTTGGGAAAGGCAGTTGGAGGCAGAGGGCTATTCCTAATGAACTATTTATTAATCTCCCTTTCCAATCCTATGGAAGTATATGTTCATTAACTTATGATGTCTGAATAATAATTTTAAGGCCAGCCATGCACAAACATAGATATTACCATTTCTTTATTAATAAAAGTTGAAATCAGTCACTCTGAGTCCTTCCAAATGAGAATATATTCAATATATTTTTTCATTTAATATACTTATATTTAGTTTGCTGCTTAAAAGCCACACATGCTTTAAAACTCTCTGCCGATACTCGGCAACTGTTTTGATCTTAGCATCTTCATTAATCCACCCTAGATATAATTATTAGTGGCCACATGCAGGTAACTTTAATCTACAATATCTACCTGATGGCGTGTAGAAAATGGGTTGGTAGGAAGGGAAATGGAAGACCATGTTCAATTCTACAGAAGGAATCAGTGATGTCATTTGAATCTGGTTTTGAATGTAAGGGGTCAAACCATGGAAACCTATGAAACTTCCATAGCTTGCAACTTTCAGAAACCTTTTTAGTGGCGAATGGAGTCCTTAAACTTTATAATCCCATTAAAGCCTTCATTTCCCACTCAGATTAACCTTTATACCTGGACTCATTGAGGTATTCATCCTCACATGAAAACAGTCAATGTACGCTATGAAAAGTTAGAAACAGGTCCATGGGGAGGGGGGTGTTTGTTTTTTTGCTTGTAGGGGGAAAAGAAATCACCTTCTTCTCAAGCCTTCAAATAAAAATGCCTCATTCTAAAGAAGAACCATAAACTATCAAATGTAATGAAATGTTTTTGTTAAATAATAAGCAACAGAAGCACACACAAATAAATATTTTTCATAGAGGTAAAATATATACAACTATAAAATCATAAATATGCTGGAGAATTATAATATGAATTTGTAAATTGTATGCAAATAGCTTGAAACCAGATCTACAAAGACATAAATAAAGCAATGAGACTGAAAGGTTTATATGTTGGCTTGTTTATAGAGTAGCACAAACATTTTTCATTTTTAATTGGCAATTAATTTTCGGCAGCCATCGAGGTACTTTCATGTCAAATTACTTTCCCTATACTAAACAAGATTAGGCATCCAAGCAGCAAAGCACTTATGTGAAAAGTGAGAAACTGACTGTCAAGTAGATATTTTCCACCTATAACCAATTAAAATGTTTTTTCATGATGAATGGATGTTGTAATTCCATATCTTGTAGTTTTACCTTAGACTGCTCACCTGCATAACTTTTCTGCTCATAAGGGCCAAGGACAGATAAGGGTACTACTGAGTTTTTGTTGTTGTTCCCATTGCTCTTTAACTTCAGAACAAAGATACTGTACTAGCATCCCTTATTGAGGTCTGAGTTATAAATAATATATCTAACCAGTAATGCTGCACATACATATTTTAGCTCAGATTGATCCCCACAATACAGTGGATGAATGTAAGCTTTTTAGCAGTTCGTTGCTTTGATGACTTTCTTTCCTTTTTGCTTTACTTTTAATATATTTCTAAGATACCTCTTCATTTGGAAGACCACTGACACATAAGGTACAAAGTAATGTATTATTGAAACTCTTCCAATGAATGACGTAAAAAGGAAAATATTGATTTTAAGAAGATGTCTCATTTTTCTTATTTCACAGAAGAATGATGCAGGTTCTTGTGGCTATCAATATTATTTGAATTAATGCATATTCCTTACTATTGATTACTTTAACAATGATTGTCATAACTGATTAATGGCACTTATGCCTGTTAAATTTTTTAAAAGGCAAATATGAGATTTTTATATATAAATGGATTTACTTGAATAAATAAGATTGCTATATGTTAATAATACAGTATTTGATAGAATCCAAATTATAATACATTATGTTTGATACCCTTTTTTTAAGTGCCAGCATCAACTCTGTCTAAATGTTAAAAATAGACTGGAACAAATGCTTCTGAAAGTAGCTCATAAAGGGTCAGATTCTATGACTCTGACTCATGCCAAGTAGTACTCAACAAGTCATCCCATTCATTTCTTACAGAGGGCCTGATCAAAAGCCCATTGAAGTTAATGTAAAGACTGATGTTGACTTCAGTGGTATTAGCATCGGCGCAAATGGATTTTACTATTCAACCTGAATGAGGGAGGCAGAATGTGGACCAAAGCATTTGTGTTAATGGCTCCACTGGAGTAATTTATATTTTGAAAAACTATGGAATAATTTTTGAGGTTCATGTAAAAAATCCCAAGCAAAAAATCTGTTTATAATAGCTACGATGGAAGTGTGGGGAGAAGATGAATTACTACCTAAATTGGTTTGTTGTTAGTTATTAAATCTCTCTTTTGAAGTATGCTTTAAATTGAGCTTAGTCCTGGTATACTAAGGAGATTTGAAGTCCTCTATTCATCTAGACCTTGATTCAGCAAAGCCACTTAAACATGTGCTTATCCTTGAACATATTAGTAACTCCTTTGATTTGAGTAGATTACTCATGTGCTTAAAGTTAAGCATATACCTAAATTCTTCTCTGGATCATGGCCCTACAGAGCATGTGGATCATGGGCAACAACAATGCACATTTTCAATAATTTATTATTGAAATGCTAATCCCTTATCTTCAATCTTTTAAACTGAAAACATTTTAGTTCAGGAGACCACCACACCAAATAATAATAATCTGCATTTCTATAGATAGGGTAGATTATTAATGTCTTTACTATATAATGGCATTCTCTCTTTGGGTTTCACTGTTTAGTTACCATGTCTGTTAATTACAGTTACAGTATTCGCAAAAAAGAAAAGGAGTACTTGTGGCACCTTAGAGACTAACAAATTTATTTGAGCATAAGCTTTTGTGAGCTACCGATGAAGTGAGCTGTAGCTCACGAAAGCTTATGCTCAAATAAATTTGTTAGTCTCTAAGGTGCCACAAGTACTCCTTTTTCTTTTTTGTGAATACAGACTAACACGGCTGCTACTCTGAAACCAGTTACAGTATTGCCAATCTATAATGACTTCATAGAGAGAGTTTGTCTGAGAAGGCTCTGTTGCTTGCTTTCCTTGCTATAGATCCTGCTATGCAGCTGACATCTTTATAATGCTTGAGGTGTGTTGGCTTCTCCTGCTGTTTGATGTGTCAAATTTGGATGGAATAGGTTGCAAAATGCAAGCACCTATGTAATGATTTTCATTTCACAGCTTATTCACTATGTAATTGCATGGTAAATACAATATAATTACAAGATGATTACATGGGTATTTCTTCCTGATATACAATTCTAAAGGAAAGAAATTTTGTAGCAATTATTATTACAGTTTATATGATAAAAGGTAGATGGTAACAACTAAAATATTTATCATATAATCTACAGGGTTATTTTCAATAGAAAAATAGATTTCCAAAAGATGCTCTAGTAGCTTTGTAAGTTTTGTAGTACAGATAAAAAATCATCTTGCTTCTATGATTAAGAAAATTATACCTTCCTTTACATTCATATTCCGATCAATTTGAGAAAACCAGTTTAAACCAGATGCAATTGCAAAGACAGTAGGCCTAATGAAGAAAGGAGATCCAGTTTCAGCACATACAATGCATTTAGAAACTGTAATGAAGGTGTTTCAGGATTTGCTAAGAGTTATCCGTGAACTGGGCTTTGTGGAATACAGTACCTCCAGAATTCCAAGCAGAGGAAACATAATTTAAAGGCACAATATGCCTGTCAGAGCAAAAACCAGGGCAGGCAGGGGTTACCTTGGTAGCCAACATGAGGCAGCATGAGGGAATGCCCCTAACAAATCTCATAACAGGTATTGTGCAACCTGGAAGCCCAATGAGATGCCTGGAGATGAAACTTAACCTCGATATTTTAATTTGTTAGTAAATGACTTACTCCCTGTAGTTCAGGAGAAGTTCATAATGCATGCCCATCCCTAAAGCACCCTCCCAGACATCTTATATGTGTTGTCTAAAATTTACAGCTACATCTGAACCCAACAATGTGGGTCAAAACGACTAACACTCCTGTATCAACTGTTCAGGAGTATCATCTGGGCCCATAATAAAAGTGGAAGGCCCAAAAGATATCAGTCAAAGTCAAGAGACCATTCCAAGATGTCGCTTAAATTTACCCAACCATCAGACCCAAAGGTTTCTATGCCAAACCCAGTTCCCATGATATAACAGCCAAAGAAACCCTAATGAAGGGGCATATGTCACTATGGTATGTTCTCTGCTATCTTCACCAACCAGTTAGGAGACAAACCCTACTTGACAAGAACTATTATCACCCCTACCAAAAAAGCCCAAGCCATCCACCCCCTAATTCTAGAATGGACATGATCATTAAAAAAACTTCATCAAATAGGAACCTCCCTAGAAGTCCAGAAGCTTGATGCATGACATACAGCAGCAAATGAACTCTATGATTTTGGATTGCCAGATTACACCCTCCCAATCTACTGTGGCTGCTACCACCCTATCCTGAACCTCGAGACCATTCATGGAGTGTGAGAATCAAGAAGGGTGGGAAGAACCAGTACCCACAAGACCAGACTGTATGATGCCAACAGGCTCCATGCACATCGTAGCCCCTCTGGGCAAGGTTGCAAATGGAAGACCCACGTAATCAGGAATGGTGAGAGACCACCATTTTCAATTTATTATTGATATTGGGACAATAATCACCCTATTTAATGCATAAGGATCCAGAATTTCCCCCTTTGTCATCAGGAAAACCAAAGGCATTGGCAACATTTGCAAGTAACCAGGTCACAGCTTGCTGTCTTGACCAGATAGATAGAAAATATGTACAGAACACATGCATTTGCACTTGCACATCTTGAAGAACACTATAATTTACTGGAAGTAGATTTCTTGTTTAAACATGGGTGCATTATAGATCTAACCAACTATATGTTATGTGTAACCACAACAGAGGCATTGGACAATCAACTTTTGTTATTTCTACATGTGTTATGGTGTCAACGGTAGAGAAGCCTGAGAGTATAATCTAGACAACATTGCAGAAGGAAGGGCAGATCTGCAAGCAGTAGTGACTAACATACAGATGTTTTTACTAAGCACAAGAATGAATGTGGAAGGATGGAAGTGACTATTGTGATCGCAGGAGGAGATTTTTTTTCCACACAGAAACAGTATCCCTTCCCAAATAAAGCCAGACTTTATATTTCTAGCACTATTAAGTCTCTGCTGCAAGAAGGAATCATTCATGAAAGTACTTCAGAATGTAATTCCCCAATTTGGCCAGTGCAAAAACCAGATGGGTTGCGGTCCCTTATTATTGATTATTGAAGTTTAAACCAAGCCACACTGGTCTGTGTCACCACAGTGGCCAAGATGCTTGACATGATTAAATCTGTGGATCCCAAAGCAGAGTGATTTTCCACCATTGATATTTCAAATGATTATTGGTTGTTACCAGTTGCTAAGTAACGTCAATATCATCTGGCATTTATGTTTGAAGGCATTCAATATGCTTTCAAAGTCCTTTCCCAGAGATTTCAAAACAGTCCTGTGATATTTCATGGGCAGATGAGGTTTTGTCTAGGTTTTTACATTCTGTTTTATTTCAGTATGTGGATGTTATTTCTTTAGCATCTGAAAATCAAAAGGAAAGCCTGGAGCACCTGGACGAGTTTTTGCAGATTATCAAATAGGCAAGATTAAAGTACAGTACAACACAAGTACAACTGGTGATCACAGAGGTTTCCTTTTTAAGTATTTCCTTACCTCGGAGAGGCAGGACACCAGCACAACAGAAGGTGGATACAATCTGAGAATTGCCTGAGACCACTGATATAATTTCTTTATGATCTTTTCTAGGGTTGGCAGGATACCATCAGAAATTTATTCATAACTTTGCTTCCATTGCAGGTCCACTGTATAATCTGAAGAAGAAGGGGGTTCCTTGGGCCTGGACAGATCAGCATGTGTAAAATTGAAACAAGCCATCATATAAGCACACAGGTAGATCAGTTCAGATCACAGCAAACTGTATCACCTAGAGGTCTCTGTGAGTACAACTGCACTTCCAGCAGTAGCTTCTCAAGAGAGACATGGGATAATCATGCCAGAAGGCCATGCCTCTAGATGAATGAGCCCAAGTATTCCACCTGTTAAAAATATTTGTTGGCTACTAACTGGGCAATCAAGAACTTTGTGTTTTTAATTGGCTTAAACTCAATAATGCTGCCATCCCCTCTAGTTCTTGCTTTCTAACTGAATCAAGGATGGATAGGTGTCTAATGCTCCGTTGGTACGCTGGACTTTGTTGTAGCAGGAAAAGGATATCACCGTGACATTAGTATAAACCCCATCTCTGTTACCCGGTCCACTGTTGTATTCTGGGGACCCTCATGTGTGCCCAGATGATGATCAAGGGAAAACCTTAAACCAGTTCTTCACAGTGATGCTTCTGCATGTAAAAGCCACAGAGGGATATTGCTTTTTCACAGATGGGTCCAGCTGCTATAATACAGGATTTGGAATTTATGGTGTTCCCCTAGAATCAAAGGAACAGTCTATTCCTGTACATTCCAAACTAAGGCCCAGGGAGATGGCGGTTTCATGGATGGAACTGTCATGCTTATGTGTCCCACACTCCTCCCAGTATGTGGAACTAGCAGTGGTGGCTTGTGTGTTGGAACAGTGTCAGAAACTGTCCATAGCCACAAAGCTCCATCCCATTATTATTTTCTCAGGTTCAGCATGGATTCAGAATTTTTGCCCTTGTTTGATGCTTATAGGTTTACATCCTTTAAATGGATCCCCACTCAAATACGCACCACTCCCGCAGTATATCTTTAAGTTAGTAATAAAAGTGTCCATCCCAGGATGGTAAACAGTAGTTCAGAAGGAATGAGAATGTAGTAAAACTGAACTATACACCCAGGAAAACATACCACCTTCCAGTATACTCTTTTGGGAAGTTTTGGCAATGCATGATGGGGCTAAAATTAGTCACACCTGGGTGTCTGAAAGCATGGGGTCAACTTCCCAGTTTCCAACTCTCTTTATCCCATAATGTCATCTGTATCCCATAATTTTCATGCCTTATTTTTCAAAGTCCAACAAAATCGCGTTGTCTGCCTCACTGTTCGCCATCTCTGACAGATGCATGGAGTCTGTAAAGCTCTGCATTATTTCATGAATGTCACAAGCACAGAGCATGCAATACTGAAGTATATGAGGAGCCGCAAGAAGAACTGAATTAGTGGGGAACATGATGATTTCATGGAGGACAGACTGCTGTGAAATATAGCAAGAACCAATTGAAGGCTATAGGTGATGTTCATGGAGCAGCTGAAGGTGGTGGAGTGATGCTTCAGGGCCTGAGAAACAAGCATTAATTGGTGGAATCGCATCATAATGTAGGTTTGTGATGATGAGCAGTGGCTGAAGAACTATTGGATGCACAATGTCACATTCCTGGTTCTGTGTGTCGAGCTCACCCCAGCCCTCCAGCACAGGGACACAAAATGAGAACTGCACTGACAGTGGAGGAACGAGTGGTGATCGCATGTGGAAACTTGCAATGCCAGATTGCTACAGATCAGCTGGAAATGAATTTGGATTAGGGAAATCCAGAGTGGGGGCTGTTGTCATGCAAATGTGGAGGGCCATTAGTCTGTCTCAGGACTGTGACTCTTGGTACATACAGGACATAGTGGATGGATTTGAAGCAATGGGGTTCCTGAACTGTGGTGGAGCAATAGACAGTGCACATCTCTATTTTGGCTCTAGACCACCTTGCCATAAAGTACATCAACAAAAAGGGCTACTTCAACATTAATGTTGGCTGGTCAAGGAAGGTGCATGATGCTTACATCTTTAAGAACACACAGGACTTTTCAGAAAGCTTCAAGCAGGGACTTTCTTTGCTGACCAGCAGATTACCATTGGGAACATTAAAATGCCAATAGCAATCCTGGGTGACACAGACTATCCCTGGCTCTCCTGGGTATTGAAGCCATATACGGCCAACGCGACAGCACCAAGGAATGATCCAATTTTGGCTCATCAGGTGCAGAATGAGAGTTGAATGTGCTTTTGGATATTTGAAGGGATGCTGATATGGTTTACTTCCAAGAATGGGCCTCAGTGACACAAATATTCAATGGTTATAGCTGCCTGCTGTGTCCTGAATCCTATCTGTGAAGCAAAGGGGGAAACGTTTCTGCCAGGGTGGAAGTAGAGTGGCTGCTGCTGAGTTTGAACAGCCTGCCACAAGGGTTATTAGAAGAGCTCAGTGTGCAGCTATTCTGTTCAGGGAGGCTTTGAAAGACCATTTTAACAGTGAGCCAGGGTAACGTATTTTTATTTTATGCACTCTAGCAGGCCCTGTTCTTGTGTGGCCTGTTAGGAATTTTGTGGTAATTGCTATACACATAGCAATACATTGTCAATACATCTATTAATTTGGTTTCTGGCTTATCTGATCAGTTTTGTCACATTGTCAGGAACAAGTAATTGGTTGCTTTTAAACTTACTAAGCACTCAGTAGCAGATGTTGCAAACTAATAAAGATGAGTTATGTTTAAAATGTAACCCTTCTGCCAGGCCGAGTTGATAGCAGCAAGGGGCAGGTTCAGTACACAGAGGTTCCCTCTCATCAAAGCAAATGCAAAACTGGCTCGAGCCCCCACCCAGTGACCTGGGAAAATCTTACACACACCCCTGGGTGCCTCAAAGAGGCAATACTTCCCCTCTTGCAAGCACAGAGTCACGGTGTAGCAGAGAATCTTTAATAATATGAGGTAAACAACATCAGCATTAAATTGGGAGAACACCACAAGTAGGGTTCATCAACCAAACCATGAGCAAAGACTGACCCCAGCAAATTGGGCCATGTCCTTTCCCTCGGGTTCTTGAGTCCAGCAACCCCAAAATCACCTAAAGTCCAAAAAGTCCAACAACCCAAAAGTCCAGCCCTAGAATTGAAAAGTTCATCTGCAGAGTGTTATTCCCCAGTCTGGGTGAAAGTGTGGAGGGGGGGGAAGAAGAGGAGAGAAGGTAAGGGGCACCTAATATGATCTGAAGCTGACTGCCCCACAGGACTTCACTCTAAGCTGCTCTACTCCACTAGCTGTCCCACAAACCACTCCGCTCCGCAAGCAGCTCCCACCATTCTGTGAAGTGCTCACTCTGCAATAGATCTTCAGGCTCCCCCTACTTAATGATTTCAGCTTGTAGTAGTGGGAGACTCAGTGCTGGTACCATAATGCCAAAGTGAATTCAGCTCAGCACCTGTCACTAGACTCCTAATAGATCCAAAATTAGCTCTGATATTCCACAGTGGAGAAAGACAGAGGTTCAATTGATGTTTCAGACCCTCACAAAGGGACCCACACCACCAGGTACTAATACCTGTCTCCAGCCTCTCTCCCTTCACAGAGTTTTGGAACCCATGTCCCTTGCCTAGCGAGTGCTACTTAGTTGATGGTGAGTCCCTTCATCATAACAAAAGGCCAAGTAAAATTCCACTGTCCTTGATTCCCTTAATCAGGATAATAACAATTTATTCTTCCTGCCCCAATAAGAGACACTGGGGACCCCACAGCAGCCAAAGTGACCATTTGGGCAGCTATGAGCTCATTCTAGGTGGGGTGGGTGTGCCTATGCAAATGAGATCAGCCCCTGAAGTTCTTTTCCACAACTTGCCACACCTCACCACCAGATGTCAGGGTGGAGCTCATCCTGACTCTGCTTACATAAATAAAATAAATGTATTTTGTAAAGGAATTCAATTAAAAAATTGTGAAATTTTAAAATATATTTAACACTTAGTAAGTTCTGTTTTCTTAATTTATTATGAAGGAGAAAGAATATTCATGTCAATTTCAGCAACACATATACCACTTGTGGCTTGCACAGATCAGTGTATGTGAAGCTGTAATTGTCTTTAATGTCCCCCTGGAGTGGAGTGTTGGGGTAGTGCAGCGACACTTGTTGCCATAGGGAATATTGAGGGGAAGGATATAGGGAGGTCCCAATATTGAGTTCTCAATGGGCTGCAGAGGGAGGTGGACCCCAGGATTGTTGAATCTGTGTTTGCTGCCTGAAAAGCCCCATTGTGTCCTGGTGAATCTTCCTCTCCTTTTCCTGCACCTTTATCCTCTTCACTCTTTCCTTCTCCAGGCTGTCCCCAGTGTCATTCCTCCAGGCCCTTTGCTCATGGTCTGATACAGCACAGGCTTTCTGTACTCTTCTGCTGTCCCCTGTGTCCTCTTCTTTCTGCTCTTCATTTGGCTCAGGAGTTCCACAGTGGTGGAGGGGGGAGGCTCTGAAGGCTGCAATGGCAGGTAAAACACACAGAGGTATTGTATCATGGTCATTCTAGTCACAGTGGACAGTGACATTTAAGATGCACAACTCACTCCCCTTGATCCCGTAAAGTTTCCATTACTGTATTGTCATTTCTGCTTGGGATTGCTTGTGCTTGGTGCTAGTCACAGCACCAGACATGGTGAATATGGCCGTCTGAGGGTTAGGCAAATGAGGAGGGAATTGCTAAGTTACATGAATCTAGTAATATAGGGCAGTGACACTGAATACTGGCGCTATTTTCTACAGGAGGTGGTGATTTTAGCTGATCTCTCACTCTGGAGGGTAACAAAGGCAGAGAGAGCACAGCTGTTGCTAGTGTCCCAAAGCTTCCTAGGCCAGTATGCTGCTAGCCTTTGTACTGCATTGGTGCTTGCTGAAGTTATTGCTGACCTGCATAGGAAGGTGTCCTACTGTGGAGGAAGAAATAAGGCAGCACTCCCTAGAAACCTTTGACACAGGATTGCAGAGTACCTCCATGAATGTTTCATTAAGATCTCTCAGGAGGATTCAAGAGACATCCCTGTGTACAAAAAAAAATGGCTCCATATGGTCCCCACTGCCTAACTTAAGAAGGGAATGAAAAGTAAATAGCAACTCTACTCCTCTTGGTTATACCACTACCTCTTCTAGCATTAGTAATCAATGACATGTCAAAAGCTGTGTCCTGTTATTCTGGGGAAAAGGGTGAGGCAGCCTTGTAAATGAAAGTGTATCTACACATTAGCCTAAGGTCCCTTCCCCTGCATCAAGCTCACCTGTGATTGACTGGCAGGACTGGCTGGGCTGAGATGAAGTGAAAAACAGGTCCTGGCTCACTGCGCAGCTAGATCCCCTGGTTACCTGTCCCCCATACTCCTTTTCCTTTTCCTCATCCACTCCTCCTTGCTGTTCATGGCTCCTTGGAGCTATCCATGTTGGTGAGCAGGTGATGGTGTGGTCTCTGGTGAGTATGGCATGCAGTTTATTGTAAAAACAGTCTGTGGCTCAACATTGTCTTGGTTGTTGGCTGCACTGGCCTTCTGGTATGCCTGCCATAGCTTCTTGGCTTTCACGAGGCACCACTGTTGGTCCCTGTTGAATCCCTTCTCCTGCGTCCCCTAAGCAATAAGTAGATGTCGATGTTTATACAGCTGGTACAAAGCTGTGCCTGCCAATATCTCTTTTCTACTCCAGCCAGGTGCACATCTGGAGTGTGTAGCTATTACAGTCAGCTGCACAGTTGCCCTGAACGAGGGAGAGCTGATAGGTGTGCTCACCAAGCCAGGCAATCAGGAAAAGGAATTTCAAAAATTTATGCAGCTTTAAAGTCAGAGAGAGGCTTCCAGGCTCCTTGACCCCTTCATGATGACCAGAACAATAGCTGGGTAACCTGGGGGCACTGTGGGACAGCTACTGGAGGACAGTTAGGATTGACATAAGTAACAGAGTATGTACATTCACACTGTGTTGATCTAAGTACATTGGCCATGGCTCAGTGTTGCTTGGGAAGATGATGTTACTATTTTGGTGTAACAGGGCACCTACATCAGTGGGAGACAAATTTAAGTGTAGACACATGCACAACCAGGTTGATGCAAGCTTCCTGGCATCACTCTAACTTTGTAGTGTAGGTCACGCTTCAACTGGGCTACAGGAAGGGCTGCAATTGCAGCTCACAGCCACCATAGCTCATGGCAGTGTCAGGTGAGCAGGCAGCCAAAAGGCCTCTGTTTCTCAGTTTCACCTGCTGGGTCTGAGCAGAGAAGGAGCAGGCAAGTGGTGGCAGCAGCAAGCAGAGGCAAGAATAGAAAGTGAGGAGATCCAGTAATGGCTGCAGGCTCCTCTTCATTCTTGAGCAATCAACCAATCTCCCCCTCTCCCAAGAAAGTCCATTCAATTCTGTCCCCCATGCACACCCAGCTGCTCTGATCTTCCACACCCCTCCAGGTCCCACAAACCTTCTCTCAGTTACTCCTCCTTCCTCCTGGAGACCCCCACAATCTAGCTGTCCCCAAATTCTCCCCCAGGTTACCCAGCTACAGCTCTCCCCCTAGCTATCCCCAGCTCACCTCAGCCTGTCACCTCCCAACTTCCTGGACACTTCCACAAAGCCAGCTATCTCCATCTTCCCCTCCAGATATCCTCTCAAACTCACATTCTCCCACAGCTACCACCATCATCTGCCCAGGAACTGCCACAAATCAACTTACCTTAGCCCCTGCTGACACCCGTCAGCACTCACTCACCTGCAACCCCTGCAAAGTGTTGTGCATCTCCATATTCTACTCCCATCACTGCTTGGGGGAGGGTATTTTGACCTTACACTGAAGATCAGGGTTGTATACACAGTATTTGAAAATATGCAAAAAAAATCCAATATTTTAAAATAATTTGCATATATGTCACATACAACTGCACAAAAATTGGCAGCTGAGCCTGTTATGCTTATTGATTATATTGTTCAAATCACAGTACTCACTTAGTGGAATTCTGTTTGGCTACTGACTGAAACACCTGCTAGCCCTAGTTTATCTTAATGTAAATTTGTTTATTTAATAAAGCCTTAGTCTGCAACTTTTACACTAGTATTTGCTAATGTCCTGATTTAGCAAAGTTTTTAAGCATCTACCCAGCTTTAAACATGCAAATAGCCACATCACATGCTTAAAGTTAGACATATGCTTGAAAAAGAAACTGAAAAAGAAAGAGGACTGCTAGCATGACTAAATAAGTACTACTCTGTGTAAGGAAGCCATGGCTTCCAACAATCCTAATCTGGCCAGGAGATTTGCAAACCCATCCTGGGTGGTTACAGTGCAGGTTAATACCTTAGAAAGGTGCAGCTGGAGGGTTTTTTCTGCAGTGCTGGCCTCTTGGATACCACTAAGAGTACCAATGCAGAGCATGAAGCAGACCTGCATAATTCCTGGCCATGTGTGTTTTGTGATTTGCTGAATTTTTTTTAAAGCTCTGTGCCTTCTGGATGGTGCTGGTAGTGTTACATAGGCAGTAGGAGGGCATCTACAGCAGGGTCCTTGGAGGGAACAGGACAGCAGCTTTATTACTACTCAGGAGTTGCCTGTAATGGATAATTTATTGCAGTATGTAATTTGGAGAAGAGGGTGAGAAAATCATTTTGGGGGGGATTAATTTGGGGAGAGGATAAAAATAGGGGATGTAAACACACATTGATTTATCTGTGATGAAGAATTTAGGAATAGGGAAAATCACAAACCTCCCTCCTTAGATCCCAGTAGAAGAACACATTGGAGAAGGCTAAAGATAGACATCGCCCCCTATCTCCCCTCCCCCCCCCCATCCTCCAATGGGGAGAGAGTCCATGGAGCTACCAGGTGGTGGAAATTATGAAAAGACATGGGAATGGGAAGGTTAATTGCACACAGTACATGTGTCTCTAGCAAATGCTTTATGTAATGGTTTCTGCATGGCTTCTGAGTGTTGAAATGAACTCTTTCAAACTTTTGAGGCCTGAAAATTGAGATATTCACATCAAAATCCTAAACATTATCCAGGATATGCTCAGCATCCCCTTGCCCTTTGGTTCTTTTGATGAAGAGATCCTGGGATAATTATTTTAAATATTGACATTTATATTAAGGGTTGCAGAATTGTGCCCTGACCATTATAAGGGAGCTACAAGTCTTGTAAACCCTTGCACTGTATGCTGAAACACTAGCGCCATTGACAGGTTGTTTATTTGCTTGCTAGGTCCTAATAACCTCCTAGACAGTGAGAGCAGCTATTTGCAACTTAACTACACTAACATCACAAGATGAATCTTGGTAATGGTATAACATATGAAGGCTAATTTATTTAATATAAAATGTGATTGAATGGCCTGAATACAAAATATCTTGAACAATAAAGGAATGTTTACATTTTTTCAGTGGTTTGGATATTTCACACATACTGCAGTGTGATTCAGAAGGATTATAGATAGGCCCCACTCTTCTAACTGAAAACACAGACTATTGCTTATCAGATTTTCAAATGTCCACCGTTGTATACAAAACTCTGGATGCATGTGAATAAGCTGTTGCCATAAACACCAACATGCATGCATTGGTGAATTGCTTGAAAGCAAGTTGAGCGTGCAGAAAATGGGGCGTTGTAAAACATCTCCCATTATTCGTATTTATTATTTACTGAGTGTCCTTGGTGCAGTATGAAACAACATTAGAGAAAGACGCGGTTCCTATCCAAAACCATGAATACCCAGAAGCCATTAAAATAATTTGATAACTATCAAAAATGTTAAGAGCTGATATAAATGGCAGCACAAAGGAAGCCATTTCAAGTGAATACAAATAAGTTTTATTGGTCTTAAAAAACCCATCAGCGATATCACATATTCTTGAGTGCCACCTACTATTACCTTATCTATTAATTGACTATTCTCTTATATACAGACATACGAACAGCATTCTCGTAACCAAAGCAATGGCATCTGTTAGGAGTTTGCTGGAGAGGTTGAATTGTTTTTTGGATGTATGATGGAATGCAGTTTATGTCTGGTTGTGAGAAGTGTGTTTTGGGTGAAGAATGAAGAGATGGTAGAGTAGTTGTATTAATGATGACATTTTGAAGCTTTTATTAATTGCTTTAATATTTAGTAAACAACCACCACAGAAACACCACATCCTTTAAAAACCATATCAGAAATTCAAAACCCACTTACACGATTTCATAAACAGATTTTTATTAGGGCTGTCGAATAAGTGCAGATAACTCACACAATTAACTCAAAAACAATTTTGCGATTAAAAAATTAATCACAATTAATTACAGTTTTAATTTCCCTGTTAAGCAATAGAATACCAAGTGAAATTTATTAAATATTTGTGGATGTTTTTCTACATTTTCAAATATATTGATTTCAATTACAACACAGAATACAAAGTGTACAGTGCTCACTTTATATTATTGATTATCATTTTTACAGTGCAAATATTAGTAAACGAGTATTTTTCAATTTACCTCATACAAGTACTGTAGTGCAATTTACAAATGTAGAATTTTTTTGTTACATAACTGCATTCAAAAATAAAACAGTGTAAAACTTCAGAGCCTACAAGTCCACTCAATCCTACTTATTGTTCAGCCAATTGCTAAGATAAATAAGTTTGTTTACGTTTATGGGAGATATTTCTGCCTGCTTCTTATTTACAATGTCACCTGAAACATGGCACTTTTGTAGCCAGCGTTACAAGGTATTTATGTGCCAGATATGCTAAACATTTGTATGCCCCTTCATGCTTTGGCCATCATTCCAGCAGACATGCTTCCATGCTGATGATGCTCATTTTAAAAAAATGCATTACTTAAATTTGTGACTGAACTCTTTGGGGGAGAATTGTATGTGTCCTGCTTTATTTTACCCACATTCTGCCATGTATTCCTTGTTACTGCAGTCTTGGATGATGACCCAGCACATGTTATTTGTTTTAAGAACACTTTCGCTGCAGATCTGACAAAACTCAAAGAAGGTAGCAGTGTGTGATTTCTAAAGATAGCGACGGCACTCGACCCAAGGTTTAAGAATCTGAAGTGCTTTCCAAAATCTGACAGGTAAGAGGTGTGGAGTCTTAAAAGAGCAACACTGTGATGCAGAAACTGCAGAATCCAAATCACCAAAAAGAAAATCAACCTTCTGCTGGTGGCATCTGACTCAGATGATGAAAATGAACATGCATCTGTCCACACTGCTTTGGATAGTTATCCAGCAGAACCTGTCATCAGCATAGATGCATGTCCTCTGGAATGGTGGTTGAAGCATGAAGGGGAATACGGATGTTTAGCATATCTGGCACAAATACCTTGTAATGCCAGCTACAAAAGTGCCATGAGAATGCCTGTTCTCACTTTCAGGTGACTTTGGGAACAAGAAGCAGGCAGCATTATCTCCTGCAAACCCCTGTAAACAAACTTGTTTGTCTTTGTGATTGGCTGAATAAGGAGTAGGACTGAGTGTACTTGTAGGCTCTAAAGTTTTACACTGTTTTATTTTTGAATGCAGGTTTGTTTTACATAATTCTACATTTGTAAATTATATCTTTCATGATAAAGAGATTACACTACAATACTTGCAATGGGGGAATTGAAAAATACTATTCTTTTGGGGGTTTTTTTAAAGTTCAAATGTTTGTAATCAAAAATATAAACTGAACGCTGTACACTTTGTATTCTGTGTTGTAATTGAAATCATTATTTGAAAATGTAGAAAACATCCAAAAATATTTAAATAAATGGTATTCTATTATTGTTTAACAGTGCAATTGATTGTGCGATTAATCGCAATTAATTTTTTTAATAGCTTGACAGCCCTAATTTTTATATCTCTGATATCTTAATTAGAGATGTGGAAAGCAGCTTGCAGCAAAGCCTGGTAATCAAGCCATGTGAAAGCATAGCCATTCACCAGAGAGACTGATACTGGTTATTACTGAGCTCTCTGATCTGGTGCAAGGTGAAAGCAATTAGCTAAATTTGGTGCACACAATGGTGGTGAATAGAGCAGGAACACTGGCAGAAGTGGCTCTCTCTGTATGCTGGTGCTGTGTGGAATATGTGCATGAGTTGATTTTGCCTCTGTCTTACAAGTCTGAATTTGGAACTTTCTCCTCCGCTGGATCCTTGAATCAGGATAGTGTTTTGCTTTGTGTTCAGGTGAAACAAAGGGAAAATACTTTTTGGTCAATTCAGCTGGGGTAGCAAATGGATGCTGCTTGTTACTCCTTCATTTTGACATAAAACTGGGATAATGATTCCGTGTGTCCATCGTTTGTATTCATAGTATTGTGTTTCCTACACACTTCTTTAGTTTCCATGTGAGATTAGTATAATATCTATAGTGTTATATATATATATATATAGCATCAAATACTGTACTGAATTTGAGATCTATTGTATGTTCACAATATTTCCTTAATTTACCAAGCCTTATCAAAGCAAGAAATTAAGTTAGTTTGGAATGATTTATTTGCAGCTGCTACATGTTGCCTACTATTTATCACCTTGCTTTCCTCTAGGTGTTTACAAATTGACTGCTTTAATAAATGTTCTAGCAATTTACTAGCTGTTGAAGTTAAACTTGCTGTTCTGTAATTTTCTAGATTGATTCTTCTGCTATTTTAGTGGAAGTGATCCAATACATCAGACAGCTTACTCTTCTCAGAAAGTACAGTGCTCTGTGAATCCAGGATGGGGGGGAATATTCCAGGAGCAAATTACTACCATTACTTTAACACATCAGCTGTTCTGGCTGGCATATTGATGGGAATTGAACAAGGCTCTTTCCGTTGCCCATCTTACTCTGACCAGTTACAGGTGAGAAGAAAACAAGTGTATCAAAGGTCTGGTAACCCAGGAAGGACATGAGAGAGAGAACGTCTTAGTGCTTCTCATATCTCTGTGCAGGCAAATAGCCTGAGTCAAATACTAGCCCATTTAGCTACTTAGCAACTTCAGTGTCATATCTCAAGTTTTTGCTTCTGTTTGGCATCATTCTACCCTGCTTTTCGTCTCTTGTTTCCCAAATCTTCTGCCCACACACTGAGTCTTACACACAAGCAGATACTTCCCTGAACCCTTCCTCTGTTTTTTAATCCAGCAAACCATATCTGCCTTTCATACATTTCTTCTTGCTCTTTTTGCATTGTGTTACCCTATTTGTGGAGCAGTTTGGCCCTGTGTGTAAGGGACACCACAAAAAGTATTACACATACACAATAAAGGCCCATTGGAAAGGTGTGAATAAAGCTTCTGGGTGGATACAAAGAACCACTATTTGCTGAAACCATTCAAAGTGAGAGAATAGCAGTCTCCCTCCTACAAAATACCTTCATAATTGTGTTAATAAAATGGATAAGGATTGAGAAATAAAACAGTAGGGCCACCCAAAAATGAACAGAAAACTAAGTTTATTTTGCTCCTTTATGAAGATTTATGTCTCATGCTGATTTTTTTAAAATTTCACCTTTGTAAGCATTTGTTTCTTTTTCCACAGTAGATAATAATAGGTCTGAAAACATGCATGTATATTAATACATGTTAAAGTACTATTCAGCCACAGTATACATGGGTTACTGAGGCATGTAAGCTCCAGAGGGCTTCACATCTAAGGTGATCACAAGGTTGACCTATTCAGAAGCCACTTTCATCATTTTCACAAAAATAAAACTGCAAGTTTGGGAACAGAGGATCTACCTTTGCAGTATGCTTTTTCACTACCTGCTGCTTCTATAGCAGTTCACTTTGGTTTGGTGAAAACCTCTACAGGTTGATAGGGTGGCCTCCTTTTCTCTATGTGGCTAAGAGTTCCTACTTTCTAAAGGGTTCAGGTGGGGGGGGGCATTCTAAGACTACACTCCAGCTAGGATTTTGGAGAAAAGTCGGGAGTAGGAAATAGGGTGCTGACACTAGACTAGATGCTGACACTAGATGGCACTAGACAAGTCTACCCGAAGAGACATGCAACTCTCAGGTAGTCAGACAAATTGCTGTGTGATTGCTTCAGAGGAGGAAGTATCCCTTTTTCAATATAGATTAGTCCCCATATTGCAAGCCTTTTGTGGCTTCTGTAGCTGCAGAGCATATAAGGGCTGGATGTAGTTCTTAATGTATAATTTGAAAGTGAGAAGATCCATGAACCCATAGTATTCAACTGATGAGCAATATCAACATTGTAGGCTTGACTTTTCAAGTAGATAGGTGTGCAACTGCCTCAATTACATGCTTAAATCTCTATTTGCAAGTACAAATGCCCAGTTTGCATGCACTGACAGTAATTACAAGTGAAAATCAGGCATTTAACTGAATGAACAGTCTCATGTCTAATTTTAAAAAGATCCTGTGGTATTTTGGTCTGATGAAGAGGGAGGTGGATGGAAGGGTGGAAAAAAGAAAGAAGGATGTTGAGTATTTAGCAAACACATTTTTGCTAAATACCATTTAGAGAGAGAACTTCCAAAGTAATATAGAAAAAAGGAAGAAGAAGATTGCAGAGATCTGGCTAAGCTATAACTGGGGAAAAAGCAAATAATGACACCCAAATAAGTTTTCTTTTCTATGCAAAGAGCTCTTAGAATGGAGGCTAAGTCCACATGCACAGTTTCCTGAAAACAGAGAGGAACAGGAGGAGGAGCAGACAGAAGTGTTGCAGAATCCCTCTAGTGCCTCTATTACAAATGTACTGTAGCGTTTCCGTCAGCACTGCCTAGGGCTATGACAAGCTCAGGCATGCAATCCACTTGAGCTAGGTCCATGGATCCACACCAACTTCCTCTGTAGCAATGGTACTAATAAGAGAGGAAGAAGTGGCACCAGAGGATAGTAAATTTAAGTTCTGTGCCACTGCCAAAAGATGCAGCAGCATCTCTCTCTCTCTCTCTACTCTGCTGTTTTTGCAATCCTTGCCAAATTCACAGGGGTAAAGTCCATTAAAACAACATCTTCTGAAGAACAGCAGCACAGGGTCATGCTGGCTGCCAAACTGAGAGAATAAGTCACACAGCAAAATAACACCACTGAGAGCCAGTTCAGCCCTTCTCCTGCACTGAAATGCTCTTTCAAAAAAGGGAATTAGAACTTGTCCCAATGTCTTTAGTGATGGAAAATAGAGAGAATAATTTGGAGGGGATGTTCAAGACATCATTAGGGAGAAGGGGGGATAGGCTAAAACCTGCAATGGGAGAATGATCCTAAAACCTGAGAATCCTAATTCATGTGCCTACAGCACTTCTACCCACTATCACATACAGTATGTCAAGTGCAAAATTGGCTCTTCTAGCTCCCAGACAATTTTTCCTTTTATGCAGTCTTTTCTCAATACCTGCAAAGCTGCTTAAATATCATGAAAGGTGTTCCATAGGTAACAAACGTACCTTGGGACAAACGTGTAGAACAACATGTAATTTTCTTGGAGCAAGAACTATGTCTTTCCCTATGTCCCTGTGCCTCTCGCTTTATCGAACAATGTTTAATGGAAAAATAGTTTACTATGTGTAATATAGGGCATAGAGTCTCTGATCTACACATCTGATGTATTGATACAAAATGCTCTTGCCATTCTATATTGTGTCCTCAGTGGAACTCAATGCTTTATACAGTGCCCACTGAAGATCTTTAAATCTACAGTAAGCTATTACTGAAACTCTGCAATCAGCACAAGTTGGGCAGTTGGGTTCTATATAATCCCTTTCACCTGTAAAGGGTTAAGAAGCTAAGATAACCTCGCTGGCACCTGACCAAAATGACCAATGAGGAGACAAGATACTTTCAAAGCTGGGGGGGGGGGGCAAAGGGTTCTCTCTGTCTGTGTGTTGCTTTTGCTGGGACCAGAGTAGGCATGCAGGTCAGAACTCCTGTAAAAAGTCAGTAAGCAATCTAGTTAGATATGCATTAGATTCTGTTTTGTTTAAATGGCTGATAAAATAAGTGGGGCTGAATTGAATGTATATTCCTGTTTTTGTGCCTTTTTGTAACTTAAGGTTTTGCCTAGATTCTCTATGTTTTGAATCTGGTTACTCTCTAAGGTATTTACCATCCTGATTTTACAGAGGTGATTCTTTTACCTTTTCTTCAATTAAAATTCTTCTTTTAAGAACCTGATTGCTTTTTCATTGTTCTTAAGATCCAAGGATTTGGGTCTGTGTTCACCTATGCAAATTGGTGAGGATTTTTATCAAGCTTTCTCCAGGAAAGGGGGTGTAGGGCTTGGGGGGATTTTTTGGGAGGGAAAGACATTTCCAAATGGGCTCTTTCCCGATTATATTTGTTAGACGCTTGGTGGTGGCAGCAATAAAGTCCCGGGACAAAAGGTAAAATAGTTTGTACCTTGGGGAAGTTTTAACCTAAGCTGGTAAAAATAAGTTTAGGGGTTTTTCATGCAGGTCCCCATATCTGTAACCTAGAGTTCAGAGTGGGGAAGGAACCTTGACATGGTGGCAGAGGTGGGATTAACTTGATATCATTTTGAGATTTTTTTGACCAGAAGCACAGATTTTAAAAGGATTTTTTTTTCCTTTGGGCTGCTGGAAAGCAGGTTTTAAGCTGAAAGCAGTTAGAGTTTTTTTTTTTTTTGTCTCTGCTTGGGGGCCAGAGCAGAGACAAAAGGGAATTGTCTTTTGTGAGCTGGAGTTTTCTCTACCTAAAGGCAGGGTAGTTAACTTCCTCAGGGAAATTCACAAGTCTTCACAGACCTGAAGAGGTTTTTTTTAAGCTAGAGCAACTAGAGGCTTTTTCTGTCTATTTGCCTGGAGACAAATGTGTTAAGGGTTTGTTTTTTGTTTTTGTTTTTGTTTTTAAAGGATTTTTCTGTAGGCTGACAATCACTGTCAGAGAACATAGGTATCCAGTTACAGCACAACCTATTTTTTTTTGACAAGCCAAGTTTTTTGTTTGTTTTATTTCTAATTCTCGGGTGTAAAGTTAGTTAAAAACAGAGAGGCAAACATGATAGAAACCAAGGAAACAGCCAAAGAGGCTGCACAAAGGAGAACTATGGAGGCAAAGGAAAAAGAATGGAAGCATGCTGAGGAGGAAAGGGAGGCTGCCCACAAGAGAGCTATGGAGGTAAGGGAAAAAGAAATGAAGGCATGAACTGGAGTTGGAGAAGGTAAGGGCTGAGCTGAATCTATTGGATAACCCTAACCATCCTTCCCCAACAATCCACAAATGGGAACAACTATGTCCAAAGTATGATGAATCCAGTGATATTGCTGAATAGTTTCTCACCTTTGAGAGACTGTGAACTCTCCATAAAATTCCTGAAGCTCACAAGATGACCACATTGGTCACAAAATTAACTGGAAGAGCTCTGGACATTCAATAAGATGCCTATTGATGAGGTTTCTGACTATAATAAGTTCAAGGATTTGATTTTAAAGTAATTTCAAATTACATCTGAAACGTACAGAGTAAAATGTTGAACCCTTAAGAGAGGGCTTGGACTAAGTAATGTGGCTTATCTAAACCAGATGAAGGATCTGTTAGACAAAGGGGTCCAAGGAAGGGGTGTCACTAGCTTTGACAGAATGTGTGATCGGATAGCTCAGGAGCAACCCACCGCCTCTCAGCTCTTCTAATCGATCCAGGTTTGTTGTAGAAAGAGGACTTTTATACAAGGAAACTCTTTCTTGTGGACACCAGGAAGACTGGTGAACTATTAGAGAAACTGGGACGGGCCCAGTTCATCTCTACCTTGGACTTAACCAAAGGGTACTGGCAGGTACCGCTAGATGAATCTGCCAAGGAAAGGTCAGCCTTCACCACACATGTCGGGCTTTATGAATTTAATGTACTCCCTTTCGGACTGCGGAATGCACCCGCCACCTTCCAAAGACTTGTAGATGGTCTCCTAGTGGGATTGGGAGAATATGCAGTCTCCTACCTTGACGATATGGCCATATTTTCGGATTCCTGGGCAGAACACCTGGAACATCTACTAAAAGTCTTTGAGCGCATAAGGGAGGCAGGACTAACTGTTAAGGCTAAGAAGTGTCAAATAGGCCTAAACAGAGTGACTTATCTTGGACACCAGGTGGGTCAGGAAACCTTCAACCCCCTACAGGCCAAAGTGAATGCTATCCAAAAGTGGCCTGTCCCAAAGTCAAAGAAACAGGTCTAATCCTTCTAGGCTTGGCCGGATATTACAGGTGATTTGTACTGAAATACAGCCAAATCGCCACCCCCCTGACAGACCTAACCAAAAAGAAACAGCCAAATGCTGATCAGTGGACTGAAGAGTGTCAGAAGGCCTTTAACCAGCTTAAAGCGACACTCATGTCTGACTCTGTGCTAAGGGCCCCAGACTTTGACAAACCATTCCTAGTAACCACAGATGTGGTGTAGGAGCAGTTTTAATGCAGGAAGGACCAGATCAAGAATTCCACACTGCTGTGTTTCTCAGCAAGAAGCTGTCTGAGAGGGAAAGCAACTGGTCAGTCAGTGAATAAGAATGTTACGCCATTGTCTACACTCTGGAAAAGCTACTCCCATATGTTTGGGGATGGTGTTTCCACCTGCAAAACGACTATGCTGCGCTACGGTGGCTTCATACCACCACGGGAAATAACAAAAAACTTATTTGGTGGAGTTTAACTCTCTAAGATTTTGATTTCGACATCCAACACATCTCAGAAGCTTCTAAGAAAGTGGCTGATGCATTTTCCCGTGAAAGTTTCCCAGAATCAACTGGTTAAAATCGTTCTTGAGATGTGAAAAATATTGTTAATCTTCATATACTTGGTAGTATATTTAGAGGTGCATGTGTCTTATTAACGCTGTTTTCTCCTAGAGCTCCAGGAAGAAATCACAGCCAGCGTTTCACCCTATCTGTGATTTTGGGGGGCATGTCATAAATATAATGGGAAGGGTAAACACCTTTAAATCCCTCCTGGCCAGAGGAAAAACCCTTTCACCTGCAAAGGATTAAGAAGCTAAGACAACCTCGTTGGCACCTGACCAAAATGACCAATGAGGAGACAAGATACTTTCAAAGCTGGAGCGGGGGGGAAACAAAGGGTTCTCTCTTTCTGTGTGTTGCTTTTGCTGGGACCAGAGCAGGAATGCATGTCAGAACTCCTGTAAAAAGTCAGTAAGCAATCTAGTTAGAGATGCGTTAGATTCTGTTTTGTTTAAATGGCTGATAAAATAAGTGGGGCTGAATGGAATGTATATTTCTGTTTTTGTGTCTTTTTGTAACTTAAGGTTTAGCCTAGAGGGATTCTCTATGTTTTGAATCTGATTACCCTGTAAGGTATTTACCATCCTGATTTTACAGAGGTGATTCTTTTACTTTTACAGGTCTCCACATCTGTACCCTAGAGTTCAGAGTGGAGAAGGAACCTTGATAACTTGTGTAGGAGTTTCTCCTAGGGAGTTTCTTTCCATTATGTATTTTAAATTTTTTCTTCAGTGTTCTTTCCATGACTCAAGTTACCTCCTGTCTCCTTTTTCTGAGAGGAAAAAAAGTCATAAATCACGGTTCCAAACTAAACATCAGCAGAAAGAAAAATCTCATGAAATTGAGTAACTAATTTCATTAAAAAAAAATCAAAGGTTTGATTCCTCACTCCCTGGCACTCTGGGTCTTTTACATATGTGCAATGCTATCAGACCAGAGTGGTAATGTTACACATTCACTTTGCACATACTTTGCACACATGTAAATGTCTTCATTAGGTACTAAACAGTAATGCCGGCAATCAACCCCATGATTATAACATACCCTGCTATATCAACTGTCATATTTTTTACCATGTGAAAGCATCTTAAATGCTTAAAATCAAGCTTTTAAAATGAAACTTACAAAGCCGGAATTCCTACCTATTACAGATTCATAGATTTCAAGGCCGGAAAGGACCATTATGATCTAGTCTGATCTCCTGCATAATGCAGTCCATAGAATTTCCCCAAATAATTCCTAGAGCAGATCTCTTAGTAAAACATCCAATCTTGATTTAAAATTTGTCAGCGATGAAGAATCTCTACCACAGCCATTGGTAAATTATTCCAATGGTTAATTACTCACTGTTAAAAAATTATGCCTCATTTCCAGTCTGAATTTGTCTAGCTTCTATTTCCAGTCATTGAATTCTGTTATACCTTTCTCTGCTAGATTGAAGAGCCCATTATTAAATGTGTTTCTCATGTAGTTACTTATACTTATGGACTATGATCAAAGTCATTCCTTAACTTTCTCTTTAAAATATAGACATTGTTATATGTTTGTAATCAGTGAATTCATTGTCACTGCATAATCAGCTCATTGAACACATGCATTATAGTAAAAGGGGAAAAAACCTTGATAGTAACATAGCTGTCCCATTAAAGTCTTGATTAACTTTATAACTATAATGCAATATCATTATACAGTACTTGCGTAAATTAGCAGTGAAACTGGATATATATCAAGTAATAATCTTGTATCTCTACAAAAGGGAAGCATATTTAATTTAAAATAAAACACCAGATACATAAAATTCTTAAGGGGAATTTACAAACTTGATTCAAAAATGTGAGGCAAATATTAAAGTATCTCAGCAGTTTTAGGTTAAATGTTTCAAGGAAAGCCATACGGCTCTTAGGCATTTCATGACATACAGTAACATCAAAAGCAATTGATGTGTGTAATGACAATTGAGATTATCATTACAGATGAGCTGACCTAACCAAATTTAATCCCACTGCTCCAGTTTGGTCAGCAGATACCTTTTACCATCTGCTTCACTTATATCAGCTGCGTCTTTTCCCTTATTACATAGAGGGTACATGAATGGCTAGCAATTTTTATCTGAAATATAGCTTGTGCGGTCATGGAATTTTCAGACACTGTAAATAAAAGTAAATAAATGTAAGTAAATTGGTGGCCTAAAATAAACAATGCTACTGAGGTTGTGTGAGTTGAAGAGAAAATATGAGTTAAAAAAGGAAGAAAGCAGTGGTGACATAGCTCACTTCTGGACAAGGGAATGCAATTTATACAGTCAGAACAAATGAGGGAATCTTAATGAAAAGTTCTTGAAAGAGCTTTGGCTTTTATAATACACTAAAACTTTTCATCCATCTAATAAATGGATCCCTTTCTGTATCACTGAGGTGTGCTTAGATGACTAAGGGAAATTTGGATAAGTAAGATGAATGCTATCTGCTGAATAAATCATTGGTAATTGGTCTGTTTTTCTACCTACAAAAATCAAGTGATTTTAAGGAATTCTGAAAGCATGTCTCTGTAAAAAAAAAAAAAAAAAAAAAAAATTGTATGATATTTCCTTCCACGTAAACAAAGCCAAGAACATTATGTAATGATGCTTATCGGGGTCCTCAGCCTTTGTCTTTGAGCCCTCTCTGCCCTCCAATACGCAATAAAAACTCCACAGCCCAGTTGTTCCACAACACCTGTTTTTCTGCATATAAAAGCCAAGGCCAGAATTAAGGGGTAGGAAGCAGGGCAATTGCTTGAGGCCCTACACCACAGGGGGCACTGTAAAGCTAAGTTGCTCAGGCTTCAGCTTTAGCCTGGGGTGGTGGGGCTCAGGACTCTGGGCTGCAGTCCCTTACTGCAGGGCTTTGACTTTCTGCACTGGGCCCTAGAGAGTCTAACGCTGGCCATGCTTGGCAGCCCCCCTGAAGCCCCGGACCCCTGGTTGAAAAGCACTGTTTTACATTATGTCATTATTATTAAATTACAGCATGTCGTATCATAAAAGACAAATGGCTGGGCAGCTGGGTAATTTGAACACTATCACAAGATAGGAAGCATCCAATCATTTTAGAGGATCTAAACATAACCTAAGATATGAAGACCGTTTGACACTAACTTTTTAATGTGATTAACTAAAATCTCAGTTCTGAACACCCTTAAATTCTGGTGGGTTGGAATCTCAATCTCTCTGTTTCCTTATAAAATGTTGTTCATTTGAACTCTATGAATTTGAAAACATTCATTAAAAATTGAACATTTTTACTCCTTATTTCTTATTAAGTTGCACAGTTACATATCTCCTCTCATCCTCTTGGAGCAAACGTTGGGGAAAAATGTATAGAATTTGATAATTTTGCATTTGGCCTATTAAGGGCCTGATCCTGTTGAAGTTGAAAGGATTGCCTTAAGTTTATGCTAAAGATGGAAAATTTCTTGAAATGGGACAACTTATTAATTTATAAAGCGTGGAGAATGGACCAGCATTCACACTATGTACACAATGAATCCTATTTGCATGTGAACACTATTTGTTCTACAAGTGAAAATGGCAGTTTGCAACATCTTCAGTGAAATATTGTATGCTATAATCCTGAATCTCAAATAAAAATTGTAGATCTTTACCAACCTGATGGCAGCAAATTGACAGGTTTGCATGGAAAACATACTGCATTTGCTTTAACTTTGGAGAAGTACTCTGCATTTGTTCTCCATCAAGTCCAGCTCATGTAGTAGTCTTCATGAGAAACTTTGGTTTTATTTACATTTTTGGAAATGCTACAGAAGCGAAATCATAAGTTAGCTAGAAGCAATGCCATCCCAGTGAATAAGATCACATCAGTATCCTAATCATTTCACAGCCTAAAGACAACTGCAATACAGCCAACAGAACAGCAAGCAGAAGTTGCCAATGAGCCAGATGCTACTGCTGGAAAGGAAATTTACATAGCTCAGCATCTGGGCATTGCAAATACCACCCAGGAAGAAAGAGGGCTGGCCCTACATTGTAGTGATATCCAGAGAACACTACAGCATTAATTAAAAGACACATCTTAGCAGTGAACTTAAGACACTTGTCTTAAAAGAATTCTAGTTTTGAGAAAATGAAAACATATTTATGTGCAATGAAAGTCATTTCTGCTTGTAAGTGAAAATCACCTAAAGAAATGTATATAAAGCATATATTTTAAAGTAGATATTGTGTTGATTTGAATTAAGAGTAGTTGGTAGTGGGTTTGGAAATCAATATTACTATGAACTTGTAGAAAATTATAGTGAACACATTTATCTTAAATGGAATCCTTTGCTGTTTGCACTGTTATATTTGCGTTGTTAGGCTGCAAAACTGCATATCTGATGTTCATTGTTTGCTTTCCCATACCAGCAGTCCTATCGGGCACACACTTTATCCATTTGAAGGTGTTGAATAAAACAGTGATTAAATGGATGTTACACATGCTAATCCTGATTCATCTATCTCTAAGGATTGTAGTTTGTTTGAAGGTTTTTTCTCTGTGAAGGTGTGGAAAGAGAGAGGGCATAAAGGTGGACAGTACAATATACTTGGGGCCTGATCATCTCCTTTAGCACAAGATTCCACAGAGGAAGTAGGTGTGAACACAAGGTACTGAAACAAAATAGACTTTTTATACCTTGCTGGCCCCCTAGTCAATTTTCTCGTCATATGTGGAGACTGCCATGTGAATTGTGTCACAGGCTGCCTGGCCCTTTGTGGCAAGCTAGGCTCAGCCCTGTCTATGACTTAGCAAAAAGAAAAGGAGTACTTGTGGCACCTTAGAGACTAACAAATTTATTAGAGCATAAGCTTTTGTGAGCTACAGCTCACTTCATTTTCCACCAAATGCATCCGATGAAGTGAGCTGTAGCTCACGAAAGCTTATGCTCTAATAAATTTGTTAGTCTCTAAGGTGCCACAAGTACTCCTTTTCTTTTTGTGAATACAGACTAACACGGCTGCTACTCTGAAACCTATGACTTAGCAGTTATCCTTGAGCCTCAGTGGTGAGCTAGCAACATAGGGCTAATTAGGGACCCCAGCTGGGCATGATGGAACTTAATTAGAAAGACTGACCCCAGCTGTGAAGGATCTGAGAATGGACTGCTTAAATAGAGTTGGGAACTGAGTTGGAGACACACTACAAAGGTGAAAGGACTGTCTTGTAGGGGAAGGCTCAGTAGTTTGAGGCTGGCTGTGTCTGGAGAGCTGAGCCATAAGAGTAGAATTAAATACTGGGGTGGGTTCATGGAACAAAGGGCCAGCTATCCAGGGAGACAGTCCTTGGGGACCAGGGAATATAGGAGACTCACAGGGAGCAGAATTGGCAGCTGAGAATTGGGAAACTCTGAGATAGGGATCTCCCTGCTTCTGTAGACCCTAAGGGAAGCTGCCAGAGTCTGTGCGAAATAGGATGGCCAGATGTCCCAATTGTATAGGGATAGGCTCAATATTCAGGGTGTTGTCTTATCGGGGTGCCTATTTGCTCATGTTATCGTCATTGTAATGGCACAGCCTCATCTTCAGCAGCACCCCACAACGTTGCCAGGTCCTCATCTCTGGCACCTCACAGTGGTTACTCCAGCCTTGTCTCTCTCCCCCTCATCCCAATTTTTCACACGTACTCTCTGGTCACCCTAGTGAGGAAGGAAAGCCATGTGGGAATCCTGCTGGGGAAGAACCAAGATAAGTGAAACTCTGCAGGGGCAAGAAGCAGAGTGCTTACAGGGAGCCTGAGTGGGGCAGAATAATTATATATTTGGGCATTTATTTTGAACCTCCTGTTACCCCAGAAGGGGAGGGACATTTTATGGGATTTGGCCAGAGGGCCAGCCACAGAACGTTCAGAGAGAGACAGAGGGCTGAGGAAGTGACTACTGGAAGGTTCCAGAGATGAGGACCACTGGCAACACTGCACCCAGACACAGGGGTGCTGCTTAAGATGAGGCTGTGCCATTACAACGGCAATAATAAGAGCAAATGAGGATGAATAAAGGATTATGAACTGCTGTAATGTCAGTTTGTTTATGGCAGCTCCTAGGACAACACAGCATACCTAAAAGACATTTTTCTTACAACAACATTGGTGAGGGAACCTCCCCTTAAAGGCTAGCAAAGCAGTCTTTGGCAGGTGTAAAGGTCAGCACTGGCCCAACACAATGCTACTCTTCGGATTTCTGTACGAGGCATAAAGGTGGCAGAAGGTAGTTTTCTTAAGCCCCAAATGCTTTATTTTCACAGCAGAAATTATTTGAAAATATAAAATATTTAAATGGGACTTGTGACACTGCAACCCATATTCTTCAGAGATATTATTATTATTATATAATTCTGGCATAATTCTGATGTACTTTATGCAAGATAGGCCATTTGAGGTGTCATTGGAAAGGTTCTGATTTATTCAATATGATTATCCTATTTCTATGCATGTATCAATTTTGTATCTGAAGTTATGAATATTGACTATATATTTGTATTATAAGTGTGTTTACAGATGGGGAATGCCCACTAGGCGGAATGCACTCAGTCTAGATGGCTGGGTGGGAAGGGCCCATTCAAGTTAATGAACCATTAGTGAGAACAATAGGCCTTAGAAGAAACTTATTTCCCGCCTGGAGACCTTCCTGAGGACACTATGAATAGCCTCCAAGTTATGGCTGCTGTAACACTACAGGGACATGTGACCAAGTCACCTGGTGTTGGACTCCACCTTGGGATACCAGTGTTTTTCCACTGACTGGTGTGGGATCCGAACTTTGAAACAAAGAGTTCCCACCATATACACAAGCTATATAAAGAAGGGGAGTGACATCATCGTAGTTCTTCACTGACTCCCTGCCCAAGGAAGACTCCTGGAAATACCTGAAGGAACAAAGACAGAACTGGGGGGAAGTGGTGGAAAAGGGATGTTTAGCCTGTGAATGAAACACATGGAATTTTAAGACGTAAGTTAGTGCTGCCTGCCCCTTAAGAATCTGCAGTCTGCTTGTATCATTGTTTAGGATGAGAATTTGCTATTCATATCCAATCTCATTAGCTTGCATGTTTTGTTTATATGCTAGGTAATCTGCTTTGATCTGTTTGCTATCCCTTCTAGTCACTTAAAATCTACCTTTTGTAGTTAATAGAAATTTGTTTTTGCTTTGTCTAATACCAATACATGTGGGGTAGAAAGATGTTGTATATTTCCTCTCCACACTGATGGAGGGGGCAAATTTCTTATGCTGCATAGAGAAGATGCACGATGGTATAATTTTGGGTTTATACCCCGGCGGGGTGGGGAGGGATGTCGCTGTGAAGTGCCTTAGCTGAAGTTTCTCCATGCAGAGCTGATCACATGTAACTGCAGCTGGGTGTGTCCCTACCTGTATGTTTGCTAGTAACATTTCAGGCTAGAGCCTGGGAGAGGGCTTCTCAGGCTGGTCACAGCAGTACAGTAAAAAGTGAGCCCAGGTTAGTGGGTCAGGGGGACTCAGTGGTATCTGAGTTCCAGGTGGCACACTGGGGCAACCCATCACAGGACTCTTCCTGAGAATTGGCTTCTATGGCCTATTCACATGCTTAAAGTTACTCATGCTGTGCTGGACTAAGGGTACAAAGTGTGGTCTAGGAAAATTGAGACCTAGATATATCTTGGTGTCAGCTACAGCACTAACCTCTTCTTTGAAAACGCCTTCCCACTCATCAGAATTCTACTCATAATACTGACACCCCTTGTATCCTAAAACCCTATGAATCAATAACAGAACATGTAATTAATCAAATCTAAAAACAGATAAATATCAGAAACAAAAACAAAGCAGAGTTTTGACATGGAAGACGAGTGCAGTCTGAGTCCACTGGGGATTTCTCTATTGCTATTGATTTTAATGAAAGGTGCTCAGATGCTATGGTGATGGACAGCATTATAAAACACTAAAATAGATAAGACCAAGAAGGACTCAAACTTTAATTTCATTGTTACCATGATATAACTGATACAACACCTCGATATAAGCTTACAGCTCAATCATCCGCAGTAAAAACTGTTCTATGCCAGCGGTTCTCAAACTTCCTAGGTGGGGGAGGCAGAGCGGGGGGCTCTCCATGCGCTGCCCCTGCCCACAGGCACCGCACCCGCAGCTCCCATTGGCTGCAGTTCCCAGCCAATGGCAGCTGCAGACTCAGTGCTCAGGGCAGGCACAGTGCACGGAGACCCCCCTGCCTCCCCCAGGGGCTGCATGGATGTGCCAGCCGCTTCCAGGAACAGCATGGAGCTGCGGCAGGTACGAAGCCTGCCTTAGCCCTGCCATGCCACCAGAATTTTAGTGTGCAGGAGGCACTGGGAGGGAGGGGAAGGAGTTGATCAGCGGAGTCTGTGGACCCCCTGGGGTACCCTCAGGGACCCCCCAAAGGTCTGCAGGCCCCACTTTGAGAATTTCAAAAGTTCTATGCTATTACTTCAAAAATCAAAGAACAGCTAATAAAATTATGCTTGCATCCTTTCATAGAACAAGATGGCTTATGCATCAGACACAGAGAAAAAAATGACAATAATAATTAACACCTGGTTTTCCAAGTCAGAGTTGTGTAAAATATTTCCCAGGATGAAGAAATTTATGCTACAGTTTAGAAATAATGCCCTAAGCCTGTACCTTTCACATCATAATCACCATTTCAGATTTTTCTACTCCCTTGGTAATATTTTACATCTATTGATCTTAAAAGCAGTTACTTTTTGTGTTATTTTTTTCTAGCACAACCCACACACTTTCTTGCAGTGCGGTTGACAAGCCCACCATGCAGCAGAAGTACAAGAAAATGGGTCTCAAATGCTGCATGGACTATGGAATAAATTTAAAAGTCTCAAACCTTTAAATTGGCTTCAGCAGCAGCGCTGAGCCCTTTTCTGTTTTGGTCACAGAGTCAGATGAACCTCCTGTAAGCCAACTGCTAGATGCTCAATAGTATAGAAATATATATTGAACAGTTAGGAGTGCAATGCTGCAAAACTATTGTCATTGAAAAGCTATTTTAAGTCACATGACCTTAATTCAGTTGACTTGGCTGTGTTTCACTGTTGATATAATTTAACAGTCCTGTGTTGCTTGATCACATGAGTAATCCTTACTCAGGTGAGACATCCTAATGACTGCCACTGAAAAACTTACATTGATTAAACTCTGGATTTGTGTTATATGTGTTGGTTTTGTATGGAATTTAGATAGCAAGATTACAGACACTTTAGAAATACCTACAGTAGATTAGCGAGAGAGAGAGTGCAAGCAAGGATTTTTCATGTGAGTAAAGACTGCTTCATTAGGCCAATGGTTTTAGCTCTGGACATATGGATTGAAAATGCAATTACTGTGTGAGATTCTTCTCTGCATGAAACAGTGGTTTGAAGTACACTTAATATTTATCGCATTTTATTTACATAACTGATTTTACACATTTTAATTAAATTAGCTTTGTTTTTAGATGATGCTCTATTTTGTAGCCTCTGACAATGGAGATAGACCAGTAAATATACTTATGACTTTGAAACTACACCATTTCTGACTGCAGCTTTGTTACTACTATGGATGACTTTCACAACAGGAACGCAGGCCAATTTAAAGTCCAGGCACCAAGCAATTTGAGATCCACCAGCTTTATGCAGTAATATAATTATTCCCTCTGAGGCTCTTAATTGTATTCATCACACCATGATTTCTGCACAAATTAAGCATGCATTTACTGCTATATATAACTTGCTTCGCAGTTAACATTCTGGAAACAAATTTCAAGGAGATAGAATTTTGAACTTCGTCATCCCCTGAAATCACCAGATCCACAGCTCAAAAAAGTCACTTAGACTGTAAGGTCATTATACAGAGAACTATTAAAAAGCCTCATATTGAAAGGAGGAACAAACATTTATTAAGCTACTTTTGTGTATACCTAGTTTTCAAATCATTTATTGAGGAAATCTTCAGTTATTTCATATTTTTAAAGTCAACATTTATTAGGGAGACATTTGTATAGTATGAGAAAGATAGAATTGTTAATCTCAAAGTCATAAATGATTCCAGAAGAAAAAGTTTTTGAAACTCACTTACAAAAAAAGCCTTGACAAATATTAAAATATGCCCATAGTGAACCATTACTTTGCTAGTTTTATAACATCATGCATTTGTGAAAAAGTGTTTCTAACATAATGCTTAGCACTCAAATGGAACTTCACAGCATTGTGTATGTAGCTAACTGAAAGCAGTATAAGATCTTCAGGAAGCAAAGCAGCACAGAGTAAATTTCTGTGTGTGCATTTTAATTTTTTAAAAGTGTATACATTCTGCAGTGGATCTTATTTGCAGGGGACAGGAACTGACTTTTGAGAGGTAGGCTTAGCAAACATTGAGACATGAAACACAGAAGAGAAGGAATAGTCACTCATTTTCTTCTTGGTTAAAGTGCTAAATGTTTATTTTTTTGAAGACCTGCAACAAACTTTTATCTAACTCCGTGAGCCTATAATCTGTCTGATGTAGGAGATTAGGGCTTCATTTTTCTTTCTCATTCATTGTGAATACATTCTTTATTATTATTTATTTATGTATGTATTTCTACCGTACTGTACACACAACTGACACTCGACAAGCAAATCAGAGATTCTTGCCTCGAAGAGTTTACAATCTACGTGTAACTGGGTGCAGACTCACCGGCAGCACCTCCTGTTGGTCATCCAAGGAATTAACATTCCAGCCTCCAGAGCACCCTCTTCAGGCCAGTGTCTTGCCTTGCTGCTGGCTCCCATGTCCCTCCTAGGACCCCGGTGCCCCTTTCACTGGGTGCTGCCCCCCTGGCAGTACCTCACAGTTCTGGGTCTCCACCTCCCAGGGGAACCTCCCACCCAATATCCCGATCTTGCCTCAGTCATAGGCTCCTACCAGTCACCAACTAGCCCCCACACCTGGGGAAGACTGTGGCATGAGCCACTCATCACAAGCAAGCAGCAGGTTTGGACCTGCTGCTTCTACCTACCCGGCTGCCTCTGCAACCCCTGTACCTAATAGGCCTTACCAGGCCCGCAGCCTGAGGCTTTCCTAGGTCAGAGCTCCCTTGGCCTTGGCCTTGGTCTATCCCCAGCCCAGCCCAGCCCCCCTCCAGATAGTTGGTTAAGCCCCTGCAGCCAGGCCCCTCCCTCAAGACAGAAAGAGATTCTCCTTGGGCTTTTGGCTCACAGACTTTATAGAGCCAGCTGAGCCCTGATTTGGGCATGGCCCGCAGTTGAGGCTACTTCCTCAATCAGCCCCACTACCTTCCTTCTACAATAGCCCTCTCTCAGGGCTATTCTAAACCCCTCTGGGCTGGAGCGGGTGTCCACCCCGCTATACTAGGTAAGATGTAAAATATCAAGGAATGATAAAAAAAATAAGAGAAGGGCAAGATGCAGAAGGAATAAGAATTACAACTGTAAGGAGCTCACAGACTAGATCCTCAGTGCATCAGGGGAAGAAAAAATATAGATGATTTCCTGCCACCTTTCCATACACCTTATCCTGGGATTGCAAATAAGAGGAGTTTTGTGGATCCCTTTAAAGCACTGAGGACTACAGCTGGTCAAAACTTTGAATTTCCATTCTGTAGGAAATTCCAGTGTTTTGAACAAGTTTAACAAAAATTAAAAATTTAGAGATTTCCCACAAAATGGAAATACTGAGCATTGTGTTTTTGAAAAACTTGAACCATTTGATTTCCGCTAACCCCCTCAAAAAAATGTTGAGCAGCTGGAGCAGCCTGGAGTCAGGGGAGTCACCCACTGTGAAGCAGGGAGACTAGAAGGTTTGAGAACCTTAGCTCCAGGCAGGGCAGGAAACCCTGAGAGACCTAGCTCAAGATGAGGCTGTCAAAGCTTCCAGGTTCTAGGGTCTCTGCCACAGATCAGGGAGACTAGATGCTCTGAGACCCTTATCTTGAGCTGGGGCTCATAGGACTGCCAGACTCTTAGATCCATGGCAGAGATCCTGGAAACTCTAGGTTCCCTGGCTCCAAAGCGATTGGCATGGCAACGCTGTCCTGGTGACGCAGACCCTAGAAGCCTGGCCTCCTGAGTAGACCACCAGGCAAGCTGACATAAAACCAGGCAGAAAATTTGGGATATGACAAATCAGCATTTTCCTGATCAATTGCACATAAGGTACTTGTACTGCTATATAAATTATACAGGTTATTGCTAAAGGCCAAGAAGTTAGCAAGATTCAAAGAGGGTTTGGGCATCTGTATGTGTAACAAGACTTAATGCTAGTGAGTTAATGTTAACAAAAAAATTGGAGGAGATATAAAACTTCATGCTTTAGAGCTTAATACAGACTCTAACTATGAAGTAAATGAATAAATGATAAATCATAAATGATCTGGAGGATGGTGTGGATTGCACTCTCAGCAAATTTGCGGATGATACTAAACTGGGAGGAGTGGTAGATACGCTGGAGGGGAGGGATAGGATACAGAAGGACCTAGACAAATTGGAGGATTGGGCCAAAAGAAATCTAATGAGGTTCAATAAGGATAAGTGCAGGGTCCTGCACTTAGGATGGAAGAATCCAATGCACCGCTACAGACTAGGGACCGAATGGCTCGGCAGCAGTTCTGCGGAAAAGGACCTAGGGGTGACAGTGGACGAGAAGCTGGATATGAGTCAGCAGTGTGCCCTTGTTGCCAAGAAGGCCAATGGCATTTTGGGATGTATAAGTAGGGGCATAGCGAGCAGATCGAGGGACGTGATCGTTCCCCTCTATTCGACACTGGTGAGGCCTCATCTGGAGTACTGTGTCCAGTTTTGGGCCCCACACTACAGGAAGGATGTGGATAAATTGGAAAGAGTACAACGAAGGGCAACGAAAATGATTAGGGGTCTAGAGCACATGACTTATGAGGAGAGGCTGAGGGAGCTGGGATTGTTTAGTCTGCAGAAGAGAAGAATGAGGGGGGATTTGATAGCTGCTTTCAACTACCTGAAAGGGGGTTTCAAAGAGGATGGCTCTAGACTGTTCTCAATGGTAGCAGATGACAGAACGAGGAGTAATGGTCTCAAGTTGCAATGGGGGAGGTTTAGATTGGATATTAGGAAAAACTTTTTCACTAAGAGGGTGGTGAAACACTGGAATGCGTTACCTAGGGAGGTGGTAGAATCTCCTTCCTTAGAGGTTTTTAAGGTCAGGCTTGACAAAGCCCTGGCTGGGATGATTTAACTGGGACTTGGTCCTGCTTTGAGCAGGGGGTTGGACTAGATGACCTTCTGGGGTCCCTTCCAACCCTGATATTCTATGATTCTATGATTCTATGATTCTAAGTGTTTCTAGAGGGGAGGACAGAGTATCTCACATCTGCCTACAGCATAATATATTGCATCTTTTCTGAAGCATCTTGTAGCTGCCACTATCAGAAGCAGAATGCTGGATTAGATGGGCCAGGAATCCGATCCAATACAGCAATTCCTATATTCCTGCTATTATTAATTATTAATAATAACTGATTATTATTAGCAGTAGTTTTTCTACTCTCTGCTTTCTTAATTTTTTTTCTATCTGCCCCATGTTTACTTTTTAAACACTTTCTGATTTCATTTCATTCGCACCCAATGAAATTGGTGAGATTTGTCCAGTTTCTTTCCTAAAATTAACCTATTCTTTATTCCTGTCATAACTGCATATAGTGCAGTTAAATTAATGGAAAATTTCAGATTTTCTAAGATAAGGTCTTTTCAGTAAACAGATTAAGAGTCCTAGAATATATAATTGCACTACAGACATAAAGTTAGAGGGTCAATTTCTATTCTCAAGCAAATCCAGGACCAGATTATGTCAAGGGCAAAACTCCTTCTAATTTCAAAGGAACCAGGGGCTAGCTATCAGCCTAATATAAACAAGAACAGATTTTGACCCAGAATCTTTGCCAGCCATTCATATACCTCATCTCACAATATCCCAAAGGGAGCACCTCCCTCACGGTTAATTGATATAAGAATTATTACATGGAAAACACATGTAAATGACTTGGGATATTATATCAGAGCCAAGATTGCCTTTAATTGAACATTTCTCTTTTAGTCCCTTCATCAACTTTGCATGTGTGAATCCTGTATCCTTCAAAATCATATCAGTATTTCTTCCTACAATATAAATGTGAAAGAGATTACCTTATTCATCTAGCTATAAACACCGAAAAAAATCCCCTAAAGCCCATCTCATATACTAGGCATTGTGCCATCAGTTATTAAAAATGCAGTCCCTAACCATAAAACAAAACTAACTGCAAATTCTATCCAGCATACAAAACCTACTTAGCAAACAAAACTGTCCACTCCTTCAATCCCCAAAACAACATCCTCTCACCAACCTCAGTCCTCCCCATATGTCTGTTTAACCATATAATGATACATCAATGGTAAATGTAAAAAGGAAAAAAATGGCTTATTGTGGCTAAAATGATCTAAGGTAGTATAAAACAAAGTAAAATTAATATATTGTAAAACAAGAATGTTAATAAAATATAAAATGTTAGATTGTCTCTATTTTCCCCTTAATTCATTATTAAAATTGCAAAGGAAGGACATGAACTATGGATTTATACTAAAAATATAGTATATAAATTTTCTTTGGATAATGTAATTGTTATGTTATGTATATTAGAAAAAATAATAAAAAATACATTAAAAATTAACTTGAAAAAATTCAAAATGCTTTGCACATACCTCCCAAAAGTATTGCAACTTATAGTTTTTCATATTTCCTTTTTCAATTATGGGTTGTTGAAATTTGACCCCAGTACTGCCGTTTGTCTCGTACCTGTAGTTTGACGTTAAAATAATCATAGAATCATAGAACTGGAAGGGACCTTAAGAGGTCATCTAGTCCAGTCCCCTGGACTCATGGCAGGACTAAGTATTATAATAGTAATATAATATAGTAAAGTTCACACGATTCTAGAAGTATGTCACACTTATCACTATGTCATTTAGTAATTGACATAATGAAAAAGTGTCTATGGAAAATGTAGGAAGGGGATTTGAACAAGTGGAAATAACTGTGCAGAGGAACCTGTAGGGACAGACTGTATGTAGCAAGTGGCACTCCCAGCTGTAATCCCATTGTGTTGCAAGTACAAAGTCACATCTCTACTACTACTAATAAAAGAAATCAAATATTCTTGGCCTTCTAGGTATAAAGTAAGCCAGGTAAACATAAAATCTTATGAATTTCTACTTCTCATGAAAAGACTATCAAGGTTATCATCCAAGATTCTCTAACAATTTTGATAGTCACTAAGCTATAGTTTGAGAAATATCAGGTATCAGATTGAGGTATCAGATGCTAAAAGTAACTCAAGAAACTGAACCAGTGACCGTCATTAATTTTAAAGTAATTAATTTACCCCCTATCCTTCTTGAAGGTGACTTAGTATAATACAGCTGGGATTGAGTCCAGGAAACTTCAGTAATAACATTTAACGGGGAAAAAAGCTAATATCAATGATACTGATAAAGAATTACTGTATGAACAACTATTGTCAGCTCAGAGGGTGAAATCCTGGCCCCAATAAAGTCAATCACAAAGCTTCCAGTGACTTAAATGACATCAGGAATTCAATCTAAATTATTTTGTATATTGAGGAAAATCCAAAAATGTCTAATTTTTATGAGAATTTATTTATAATCAAGCTGAAAACATATAAGGGTTTTTGTGATGCTTCTTAGAACAGTTGAGATCTTTCATGCCATTCCCATTGCACATGGCCTGCCAGCCTTTACAGGACATATGCATTTGGAGTTTCCCATTGAATTAAACCCATGCATGTCTATTATCAAGATAAGAAAGATAAAACATATTTTTTTCTGGCTGTCTCAGAATGAATTATGTTGTTTATACTTTTTTCAGCCATCAAAATCAGCGTCCAAAGCTCTTAAACTGCTGGCTTCTTATTTTTTGTACTTTCCACTGAAACATCTATGCTGCTGAATTTAGAATGTTACCAGGCTAGAGACTGTAGTGGTTGTTCCATTCCTTTATTTTCTTTACATGACCTATGTTTGTGTTCATGACTTCAAAGACATGACATGTATTTTTGAGAGAAAATAATGGCGGGGCAAAAGTCACTCATACCATCGCCTTAGTTGCACAACAAATTATCAGAAATATTTTAAATAAAAAGGCATTTTTGCAATTCTATCAGTCTATTGATGCAGATATTTCTCTCTTCAAAGAATAGACAGATCTGGGATTTTACTAGTTTTTAAAAATATTTATTCATAAAAGCTCAATTGAAATGAAGAGGCTTATTTTCATTACGAACTCTGTTTTTTACCTGTTTGTCAGCTGGTATGACTAAGACATCAGGATTGAAATCCTGGCCCCACTGAAAACACTGGCAAAGCTCCCATTGGCTTCAATAAAGCATTTCACCCTAGGAAGTTAAGTGACTTATCCAAGCATGCATTTCTTGCTAGATTTTCTGACTGACTCAGTATGAATTTAGAACACAGAATTTACTTTCCTGTCCGTTCATTTGCTCTAACTAATAAACCACCTCCTCTCCTTGGGAACAACTCCTGTGATATGACAAAGATAGATGCAGGGAATTAAAATGCTCATCAAAACTCTGAAATATACCCACAGTTGTTATCAGACTTTAAAATTCATGTGTAAAGAGGAGATATAGGAGTTATGATGGCTCTTTATCTACTGCCAGGCTGTTGCAGTGCCAATGATTGGCTGACTCTTGTAATTCACATGTCTGTTGTCCTGATATGAATTGTGTTTGATTCAGTTTTCCTATTTTGGCACAGATTGCAGTGAGCTTAACATGGCCTCCCATGTAGTAGCCAGGACTAAACTTCAGAACCAAATCCTAGTGACATTTAGATCACTGGGGATTTTGCAAGTGAATTCAATGGAATCAAGATTTGAGACTTGATTATCCACTTCATTACACCAGTTTTATGCTGGAGTTACATCAGAGTGGAAAATCAGGCTCATGGCCTTTGGTGATTACAGGTTTCCTGGGAAGAACTGCCACAATGCTGCTATGAATAGTGTGTGATTCATATGTGGGAATGTTAGCTGTAAGGGCAGTAAGGAAAACTATTTAAGGCTGATGACCATATTATAAGTAGATTTGAAATAAAAATTTTAGGCCTCATTGTGCAACACTGGTGAGCACAGTGAGTAGTTTCACTGAACTCACAGGACTATTTGACACAAGTGTGTGCAAGTTACACAGTTGGGGTCTTTGTGGTTTTAATAGATCTGGACTCTTATTTTATTTTGTAGGTAACTGCCCTGAGCCTGATGATTTGCATATGCAATGTAAGGGCACAAGATGTGTATTCATAAAATCATATGGGCACAGTTTTGATGAACGTATGGCAGGCAGGATTTGCATATATACACAGAGGACTGAAAGAAATAGTAAAGAAGTGGTTAGACTATGGGAACAGTCTACAATTCATATGCTTTAGTGTTTGCCAAGAATGCATGGTGAAGGTAAAGAAGGTGGTATGTGTGGAATACATTAAATCTTCACCCACATTAAATAAGTCTTCATCGTGATTTAAAATTCATGTTTTTTATTTGCAATAGAAGTTCCATCTTCATTTGCAAGCCTTTCCTACACAAAACATTGCTTAGTTCAACACAATAATCCAAGCCCAACAATGCACATATGTAAGGACCATTATGAATTTCTCCTACTTGCCTCATTAGGCTCACCACTCAATAGAGATCAATGACTCTGCTGTGAATTGACAAGATGTGCATTTTATCTTTTGCTGGTGCCCTGTGTAAAGACAGAGGGAAAATGTTTAGCTTACTTTTATTTTCTGAACCATTTCTACTTTCATTTCGGAAAGTGTTATCACATTCAGCTGCTTCAACATACTCTCTGCTTCACTAGCAATCTGTTAGTGATCTTCTCCTTTCATCTCTCCACAGATATATCCTAATGAAATCATTATGGCTGAACTGCTGGTTTTCATCCTCCTTTACTCCTTCAGTATATGGTGGTAATGATCTCATTTTAATTTTTGATACACTGACACTGCAGCTGTCTTATTTTGCCAAAAAATGATTTTATGTATTTTATGTTTATTTAAATAAATATTTGTAATTATTCAAATCACACTGCTAGATAATCCTGCTCGATGTGAAAACATTTGATTATCAGATAGGGGATAATGACATGGCTGCTTACATTTGTTTTGTTGTGTAAATTACAAGTTGTTAAACAATAATATCCTATACTACTATGATTAAAAAAATAAGGATGGTTTGATTATTTGAAAAATTGTGCCATTAAACAGGGAATGTGTTTTGAGATATGTTTTTTCCTGAATCTTCAGACATTATATCCCATAGTCAGCTCCCTCTATCCCACTTTTTCAGCTCATAAGACAGTAATTCTTCCACTATAAATTGGTCCTAACCCTACAGTGGGAGTTTGGTCTGAGTAAGGACTGAGGCAGGATCATGCCCATATTATTTGTTAGAGGATGTCACAGTACTGAATGAGGAGGTATATCTTTCTGGGAAATAATTAGTGTCTCATTATGCAGTAAGCATGTGGAATGTTTACACATATTTTGTGTCTTATGTGCTATTTGTGACTTGCTCCCTCTTTCCAAGGTTTTGTATGTGTAACCCTTCTGCCAGGTGGAACCAACAGCAACCAGGGCTGGGTTCAATATCCTGTGTTGTGTCCTTTCCATTGTCACAACACAGAACTGGCTCAAGCCCCCACTCAGTAACTTGGGAAAATTACACACTACCCCGGGCACCTCTGGGAGGCAATATTTCACCACTCGCAAGCACAGAGTCTGAGTGTAGACAATAAATGTTTAATGAAAGGAGGGCAGTCACCTGACAATAGTTTGTGAATCCTGATTGTGGAATTTTCCCTATCATAAAACTTGAGCAGGACACCCACCTCAGAATGCCTGGGGCAGTGCCTTCTGCCCCATGTTCTTGAGTTCTACAACCAACAGTTCCTTTTCTGTGCCCCTCTCTGCTCCCTCACTGCATCCCACTCACAGTGGTTGTCCTTGGTCAGAGAGGACCCAGGGTTCAGAGACGCATCTGTGTGAGTTCACCTCCCACCCAGGGAAGAAGACACCTTGCTTGCTCTGCCATCTGAGCACTTGCTTTGGCTGGCTGCTCTGCCAGCCACTGCTACTTGCCACCTGGCCACCCCACCAGTCGCTGCTCCTCTTCACTGGACGTCCCACCAGCCACTGCTCCTCTCTGCTGGCGATCCTGCCAGCCGCGATTCCTTGCTGCCTTACCAGCCACTCATTCTGCTCACCCCCTCACCAGCCACTCATTCGCCAGCCGACTGTCAGTCACCTTCTGCTGCCACCTGCCTCTCTGCTGTGACCTCTGTACATCACTCTCTTAGTAATTATCAGCTCTTAGCAGACTGGGCAGGAACACAATCCCACCACAACTGATTTCAGCTCTGAATGAGCATTTAGAATAACAAAGAGGTTCCTAATGAAGCCTATTTTAGCTCTTTCTTTGAACAATGGGGAGGAACAGGATAATCCAGTCTGGTGAGAACCCTTGGGGAGGGTCCAAAGCCCCAGGTCAAGCACAGTTCTGCTCCCCTTATTCATACAATATGACAACATTGGTAACCGTATTTAGTTTGGGGATTGGTACTGCTTTGAGCAGGGGGTTGGACTAGATGACCTCCTGAGGTCCCTTCCAACCCTGATATTCTATGATTTCACTACTCCTGCATTCAGTACTAAAGTGTAACCCAACACCAGCCAAAGTTGATTACTTTGAGCAACACACAACTCTATCTGCTGGATATCTAAGCAGAGCAGGAGCAAACTGTATTTACATGATCACACCTCAAGCCTCTCCCCCTCCCAGCTAGCTGTCAGGAAAGAATTAATTCAGAGCCTGCTTACATATGTATAACATTGCCCACAGTGATGTCCAGTCTTTTCAGACTGAGGGCCAAGCAAACTAATTCAGAAAGGTCAAGTAGACACAATCAAGGCTTTGGGATAGATTTCCTTGCCTGGTCTGTTCCCTTTGTCCCACCCATAAAACCCTGCTGGAAATTTCCCTCTAATGGGATACAGTCAGTGAAGCTAGCTTCTACACCTCCCTTCATGCAACGCTGGTGCAGAGGGTTTGTTAGGTGTGGGAAAGAGCCTGTCAGGGAGTGGGCAGGGTGAGTGGCTAGAATGAATTGCGCTTTAGCCATCCCTATTTGGAGTCCACAGCTAGGTGGCACAAGTTAGGGCAGTTCCTAGACTGCTCTAAATTGCTCCAGGGCTGGGGCAGGAAATCAAGAAGTCATCACTGGTTGGTTCTTAGATGCTCCTGTTTTTTCTCCCTCTCCTTGACTGCTCTGGCTGTGCAAGGGAAAAGAACCATCCTTTGTTAGGCAGCCTGCCTCACTCCCATGACTCAGGCAAACCTAAGTGAGTACCTATCGTGGTTTCCTATGGGCTCCAACAATCCTGATGAAAAGCAGGCAATGAAGCAACCAAAGGTACTTGCCTATCTGTCTTGTGATGCTGCAGACAATCACCAGAGGAGATGCTGAGTACTGCACCAGGGAAGGGATAGCAGCTGCTCTCACCACTCTGGGATAACATCAGAGCTGCCTTTAGAGCTATAGAGTTGGGAGCTACCACCTCCCCATAATAATGCTCCTAATTCAAACACTTCTATTTAAAAATATCAGCATATGGCTCAGGGAAGATGCTTTCACATCATATCAAATACAAATATTCTCCTTAGCATAATTGTCCAAGCAGGACACAATTTAGAGTCTCGCGGGCCACAAGTCCCTCTCTCCCCCACCGCTGGGTCGTAGCTCAGATACTATCTTCAATAAGGGAGCAAATGTGTTCTGAGCACTCCCTGCACTCAGTACTAGATTTTAACTTCTGTGAGTTTTTGTTTCAGAGTAATAATATTTTAGATACTTTTAAAGTTCTGATCCCACTGTCCTCATTGGACATGACTGGGAGGTTTGCATAAGCAGTGGAGCTGGGTGAAATATTTTGGCCAAAAAATGTTCACCAAAAATTCAGCTCATCTAAAACATTTCACAAATAAATATCAATTTCACCAAATTGTTTCTTTTTAGGGAGGGGAACCCCAAAACCAACCAACCAACTAAAAAAAATTCTGAAAAAATCCAAATGTTTTAACATTTTTAAAACAAAATGTTTCTAATTTTTTATTGAAAATACTTTGAATTTTAGTTTAATTTTCCTTTAAAGGGGTTTTTAAAAACAAAGAAAAAAAACCCCAACCCCTAAATGAAACATTTAATTTAATGTGAAACATTTTTTTTCAAATTTGTTTAGTTCATCAAAAAATTCAAAACATTTTAATTTTGGGACAACCCAAAACACTTTTTTTTTGATTGGCCAATAAACCAAACAAATCAGTTATTCACCTACCTTTAGTAAGCAGTATTGCTAACCCCAAGAGTTCCAGAATAATGAGTCAGGCACCCAAAATCATATTTTATGAAAATGTGTGGTCTTTTTACTTATCTACAACTTTTGTAACAATTCATGTTCAGTTTTTCAAGCTTTTCTCCCCAGTCATGAGGGCTAGAAATGGACTTTATTTTTTAAATGAATGCTCAGATTCTTATATAATCACAGGACTCAGCTTGAGCTTTAAGAAAAACATCATTACTTCTGAATTATCCAACACTGTCATCTCTTAAGCAGAAAGTATTAATTATATCATCTCAACAACACTGTGGATGACAGATAAGAGCAATGTAGATCAGGACTAACCATATAGTAGATCTCTGAATCATATAGTAAATCTAAATTCCAATATTTTACTCTCCCTACGTGTGCATTTCTCACTGATACAATATAGAAGTGATTTCTTCCAGTATTTCCCTGCCAACAGGTTACCTCTTCCATCCCTCCTTCTGCTTGTTTTTACTTTTGAATCCATCATTTTTTTGTCAATTACCACATTGTATCTATAGCAATGCTTGGAGTGGAAACTTCTTTCCACAACTGAAATGTGTCAGACTGAAACAGCAGCATATGTTAGTAACCAAAATAATATTGCTTCTCTATGATACATTTCTAATAATGCCTGATCGAATCAGTGGACACCAAGGAACATTCAAAGTAACTTAAGAGAGTTTATTCTCTTTACTCTTGTTCTGCCACCATTTCTTTCTGTAGATTATATTATTTCTGATTCATTCTCTTTTTTGTCTTTGAAAAATGTGCTCAATTGTATGAGTCTCTGAAAGCTCATCACAAAAAAATTCATTTCAAAATCAAAATCTTCCTGCCCTCAAATAAAATTACACATCCAAACATGCTACTTGTACAACACCTCAGGCAAATGCCGAGGAGAGCTGAGTCTATTCCAGTGCTCCGAAGGTCAGCAAACTCGGACTCTCTCACGACCTTACATGGTCCAAAGCTGATTGCCCCACCTCTCCATGGGGCTCCACTCTGCCAGCCGCCCCCATAAGCTGCTCCAGGCATTCAACAAACTGCTCTGCTCCACCAGCCACTCTGCTTGCCATCCTGCAAATTGCAATGCTCTGCTCTACCAGTCATCCTACAAACTGCTCTACTCCACCAGCTACTCTGCTCACCATCCTGCAAACTGCACCACCATGTATCTTCAGGCTCCCCCACTACACAACACTCAGTAATTTCAGCTCTTAGTAAATTTAGCTCTTTTGTGATTTCAGCTTGTAGTAAAAAAACCTCAGTGCTGATACACCATTAACCCAAAGTGAATTCAGCTCAGCAGTCTATAATTAGACTCCTAAGGGAATCCAAATTAGCTCTGATATTCCACAAGAGAAAAGGAAGCACAATTAGCATGTGAAGCCCCCACCAGAAGGCCCATGCCACCACATATCAATACCTACCCCCAACCTCATGTGTTTTGGAACCCATGACCCTTGCCTAGTGAGTGCTGCTTAATTGATGGTGAGTCCCTCCATCATAACAAAAGGACAAGTACAGTTCCACTGTCTTTGATTCACACAATCAGGATAATAACAGTTTATTCCTGCCCCAATAACAGAGAAACTGGGGCTCCTACAGCAGCCAAAGTGACCATCTAGGCAGGGTGGGTGTGCCTATCCAAATGAGATCAGCCCCTGAAGTTCTTTTCCACAACCCACCAAGACTCGCCACCAGATGTCAGGGTAGAACTCATCCTGACTCTGCTTACACATATGTTATGTGGCCTTGTATGTTGTCAGGTTTCTTCATATTGTGTTTGTGTAAATAGCAACAGACACAACATCAACAGAACTGGGCAAAACCCAATGGCAGGGCAGTGTAGGGAAACCTGCATTGCTATAGCATATGATGAAATGGTACTTCTGTGGATGAATAATGAGCTTCAGCCTCTAGAATCTGGCACCTATCATGAGCACTAAATTAACAGAAAAGAAAAAAACTCAGTGATGTTATAGAGCATAAAACTTGTGTTTTGGATTGGAGAATTAGGTCCTAAGTTTTATTTTAAAAATACTGCAATATTTACAGTAGTGGTTCAAAGTATTAGAGCTTATAACACTGTTTCTGGATTTTTTTTTAATGAAGGAGAGATGAGCATTACTATACTAACCATTTTATAGTTCTGAATCAAAGGCTTGGTTATAGGTTGTCTTGGGTAAAAGGCTTTATGCTAGTACCATGATTTTTTAAAATTTATCTTGTACTAACTTTGCCTTAGGTCTGCTGTGTCAATTCATTCATTCCCTTTTATTATGTTTCTGCAGATAGAACTTCAGTAATTGTAAAGCTTCAGCATTCACAATTATTGTGATCATTCTAGTAGCTGAACTGGCAATGATGCTCTCATTTTTTAGCACTGTCCAACAATAGCGATTTTGGTTAAGCATTCTCTGCAAACTCTGGCATTCTAGAGAATCTCTCCCTTCATTATTACCATCTTAATTAAAAGCAATCCCCATAGTTTACTGTGATGGTTGTGGCTTATTTATAGTAGAACTCAAAGCTAGCTATCATAACTTGGGGGATAGTCTTTATTTTTCTTTCCTTTCATTCTTCCATGGTCCTTCTGGACACCTACTACAGTTCATTATTTCCGTAGCCACCAACACATATTAATCAGAGCTTTGTAAAACATAACCATTTTGAATTGTGGAGGTTTGTGCAAATTTCCCCCTCCCCCTAGCTCATGGGTTTGTTTCTTCCTAATTTCATTTTAGGTTTCAAGTAGCAGCAGAGAGGGTGCTACTGATGTATAATTGATGGCCAGTTTCTTGACCTCACCCCACAGCCTCCACTTTGATTATTAAAAGATGTTTCCACATTCTAATTCACAATCCTGCTGACATTGCTGTAGTGAAATGTGTCATTTTAAAGAGTGGCAGCTGTGGATTTAGCAACATGCTGTACACAGATATAGAATAAAAATCATAAGACATATTCAAGGTCTCTGGAATTGTGCAGCCAATAATGGATTCATAATCAGTAAAACCCTGCCTTAAAAATGTTTCCTTTGCCACAAGGGTAATCAAATCTGAAGATTCAAAAGAGTTTGAAGGGGCAGTTTCCTTTTGAAGCCTTAAGAGCATTCTAGGCAAGTGGCCCATTTAAAGATTCACATTCAGCTTACAGTGGTTCATTTAATTGATGCCTCCCTGTTGGTTATACTACCACCAGGAACTGCTGTTGAAGCATGTACAGCTTTATTTCTGGTGACAGGATTAACAAAACTCTTCTTAATCTAGTTGAGTCTGATTAATAGATACTGATGATAAAGTCTCTTTTTCCTTGTCCAGACCCCAACCTCAGTATCCTGCAATTAACTTTCTTTTTGCTGCAGCTTGATATTGACAACTAAATCAACTTATTTACAATTTAAGCAAATAAAAACAGAACAAAATCTCTTTAAATACAAAAACTGTCTAAATGCTGGGTGACAAAGTGCAAGTTTAGCCTTTGCTAAGGTTACAATGCACATATTTCAGTGAAATATTTTCCCCTAAATTATATATATATAATTTATATGATCATAGGAGTGATATGCCAGCCTGAGAAATTATAGCGTGGTTTTCTGAGAAACAGTTTGAAAAAGGCTATTTTGGTCAAATTAGTGGTTAATTAACTCCTTATATATCTACTATTATACAGTTTAAAAACACAAAATCCTTGAAGTAAAATATTGGAGATGTGTTGCCCCTAAATTGTTCTTAATTTAGATGTAGTAGTTTACTAAGAGACATGGCAAGATATATCTGCTCAAAACATTTCTAATATACATACTTGCGTAAGAGGATATGAGCACTTAGGTAGTGTTTGTGCTAATACTAATTCCACAACCTTAAGACACTATGGTAACTTCTCATTTCTAATCCTATACGTTGAAATCCTAACTATCTATATCTGTATCAATAACTAAGGCCATGATTTTGTCCAAGATTGGGGCTCCATTGTACACAAACACAGTAAGAGATAGTCCTTTCCCCAAAGAGCTTGAAATTTAAATATTCCAGGCAGAGAAAAGATGGAAGGGGAACAAAAACAGAAGTGATTTGCCCAAGGTTGTGCAGCATATCAGTGGCAGGGCTTGAGGTCGAGCACTTTACAGTTTTATCCACTAGACCACATTTTGTCTCTCAGGTTTAAAAAAATCATCAATAAAAGGCTTAAACATTCATTCAAAATTCTAAGGGTGCATCTACACTTTGAGCTGGAGATGTAATTACCAGTTTGAGAAGACATACCCATGCCAACACTGATCAAAATAGACTGTAGGTACAGTAGTGGAAATGGTGAGAGGAGCTCGTGCCCTGAGTACTTACTGTCCAGGAGGTTAGGCGCCACTCAGGAGAGCTAGCCTCCCCTACTGCTCATGCCATTTCAAATGCACACTATCATTAGTGTGCTAGCTCAAAGTGTAGATGTACCCTAAGTCAACTCCCTTCCTAAATTTCTAAAACATTGTCCTATTTTGATTTAGCTACATAAATAACAGAGAATAACTGGAATGACAGATAAATCTCTGGCATATATATATGTGTGCCCTTCATATGGCTTCATTGTTCTTGCTTCACTTGGGTCCAGCTGTTACTCCATGATTTCCAGCACAGAATGGATCTTTGTGCTCATCAACTCTATTTCCACATGAAATTGGATGATCAGCTACCTCTGTGGCTCAGTTCTCCTTACCCAAGAACTGGTAGAGAGCCCTCCAGTGGATTGGGTTTGTCTAGCAGTGGCAGGGACAGATTAGGGGCAGAAGGGAAAGGACTGGGGTCAGGCTTGGGAAACAATCATCACCACCCAGATAGCAGGGAAAAGTAGACAAAAAGGTAACGGAGCCTGAGACTATATTAACGGTTCTGCAACATCCTCTGTGCTGAAGAAATTGTGGGAGAGTTGGACAGAAGTGCTGGGGAGGGGGCGGGGAATGGGGAGGGTGTATCATTCCTGCTTTCTTAAACCCATATGTAAAGTGTTGTGTAGGATGAGGACATCATAAGACAGCCAGTTCAGCCTGGCATGACAGAGTGGTGTGACTAGTACCAGTAGTTAGTTGTCAGGCAGCTGATTTCTAATTTCAAAAATGAACAAAGGTAGAGGACTAGTGGGCCATAACAGATTTATGGCATGATTGAGTGAGCTAGCTGAAGGGATCTTTGCTTATGTGCAGGGCTCACTGCCTTGCTGGACTGTTGTATATTGAATAGAGGTTGTTTTGCAGCAGCATCTACACATCCAGAAATGAAAATAATCTTCTTATATTATCTGTGGTATTTGGATCTTTTGTCTCTCTTGGTGTTTTCTTCCAACCATCCATTAGCTAATACAAGTAGGATTCCTTCCCTGCCTAAATTTTAGTAGGTCAGTGTGCCTCTTGGCTTTTCTAGGAAGCAATCTGGGGATTTTCTAAACCAAATAACCTCAAGTTGAGCAATAAACATTTTAAAAGTGTAAGTACTGTACCACTGCTGTCATTAGAACCTCAAATGTACATGGCTGTGGCTATCCTATTTCCAATACAGTATAAAATTATAGATGCTTCCCCATAATATTGATTTATGAGACCTAGCAATAAAATAACAATGCAGATGGTTTCTAGTTTGCTGTTGGAGCACCTCAGGAAGATTCTCACAGCTTTGCAGAGTGGGATAAACTCTAGGGAGAGGTGTGCTATATTAGTATCAGAGTCAAGCTGACATTTCAGGGTCAGTGAATAAATATCCTAAACACCCAAGTGTTTATTCTTGAGCAATTTGGTATATACTGACCTTGACTCTACATCACTTCTTATGTTTGCCTGTATTTTCTGTACAAATCACAGCTTGCTGTAGTCCAAGAACACTATTGCTACTGTATTAAAATAAATTAATCAATGCTCACTATATAGCTTTCCTTTTTCCACTATTTTTTAACCAGCTGTTACATTGTTGAAATCAACTAAGGACTTTGAACCATTTAAAAAAATAAACATATATATTTGGTATAATTTGCTAATCTGTGTTTGAAAAATTGAGGCCTCATAAACATGGCTAAAAATAGTCAACATTTGGTTCAACATCAAAATCAATCAGTTACTCAAATCTGCATCCAAGCCTTGAAAAGCTAATGTCTGGCTCACCTTCTCCAGTAGTGGGAGCAAGTCTTGGAGGTGAAAAATTCTGCAAGAATCCCATCATGAATTTTCCCTCATCAGAGGGATGGATGGATATTTTTGTTGTGTAAGAACCAATAAGGAGGCTAGCTCCCAATCCCCACAGATCCCAAGATCTCCATCCACATGGAGGTCATATGTTTCCATGATGGCTGGGGTCCCCTTGCCTACCGTATGCTTCCTGAGAGTGAAGTTCTATTGAAGCTGCACTTCCAGGGCTTTTCTCTGGCCCCTGCTCCTGGAATCATGCTTAAGGGAGAGGGGGCAAGGAGGGCTTCCTCCATGGTCGGGCTATTACCTTCTGTGTGGAGGAAGGAAAATGTGCAGCCTCACTGACCCTGCCCTCATCCTCCCACCCTTGCCTGTTGATCTTGGAATCCATGGACAGTCCTTTGCAGATGCCGGGCTAGGGGCCCTGATATAATGGAAGCACCTGGATCTGTTCTGCATGGGATCAAGGAGATGCACCCACAGAGAATCTCCTTTGTACGTGGATCTCAAGGATACAAGCCAAACCATTTGAAAGGTACATTTTCGGTATGAAACATAGGACATACAGCTTCCACCACTATTAACAACAGGAGCAGTCACAGTAAATGTAACAAAGACAATTCACTCCCAACAATCATGTCAACAAAATTCCTTAAAAGATAAGATTTAGTGAAGACTTGTGGAGGGACAGATGATGATTGTGAGCTTCTATGGTCGGCACTGTTAAACAGTTTTTTTGTACAATGTATTTTTGTATAATGTCTAATAAAGCAAGGCCCCACCCTAGTGTCTGTGAAAGATGCCAGATTGATCTAATTAAATGCTAAAGTCCTGTATTTCTCCATAAAACTAAGTGTTATATAATGGAAATAGTAGCAGTTCAAGCTTCCCACACTGCTCCACCAGTACACTTTACCCTGTTATGGAGGACCTCTCTCTTGGGGTAAGAATATATTGACTCAAAGGGCCAGCTCTTGATCCTTGTTAAAGTTCTTTTGTACTGCTCTTGCAGCACAATGGGGTTTAAAACTGCCCTAAGTAGACCGAGATCACTAAGGATTTCTCCATAACAAAATAAATGCCTTTTTTTCCCTTTGTGTACCCTGGTGTAGGATGCAGGAGGTGGCATGGCTGGAGTGCACTGTCCTTTGGCAATAGCCTATAAGACTATGTTACAATCCTGGAAAATTTAGAGCAGCCCTGAGGCTGCTGTAAGTTTCCCAAAGTCAAACTGGCCTCAGGCTGGCCCCATGTGCAGGAGAGGGACATAGATAGATAGAGCAAATCCACCTTTGTCTTCCATGTCCTGTACACCAATGAGTCTGTAGAGTGAAATCCCCATCCTATGGAAGTTTTGCCAATGAACCAGGACTTCAGTCTTCATATTTATTCAATCCCTGTATGTTTATTCAACACTGTATGTTTATTCAACACTGTAGGTATGTGCCAAAAGACTTTGGGTTCTGTTGCACTGCTAACAATAAAGGAAGCCATGGATTTATGTTGTCTTACCCCCATCTCTTCTCTATGCATACAAACATAATGACACTCTCATAATCCAGCATCCATTACTCAAACTGAATCAACTCTGGCTGAATGTCATCAGTCAGATATATACTAACTAGTATTGTGCTATTCAGCCTACTACAGGATAAAGGTTTCACCAGTGAGCCAACCAGCTCCCCTGTTCTAGTCCAAACAAAGCAGCAAGCAGCAAATCCTGAATGGTTTATCTGCCCATTTTTGTCATTGTTGAGCCTTCCTAAGCCTAGAACACTATGGTATGAGCATTGATCTGTTACATCAAAAAGGAGTTAGCTGCAGCACATCCAATGCCATTTGCTACATAGCACCTAACTCTACATATTATGAGTTTATCTGATCTCTGGGTTGGTTATAAATGTATCAGACTCAGAATGTGAGTTTTGCATCTTGCCTTTTAAGCATTAAAATAGTTGCTTCTCACAACATCTTATTTATCTATCTTTTCAGATGGGAAAACACTTTTCTGTGAATTGATGACTACTTATTTTTCAGCTAAAGTAAATACAGGTCTATATCTCTTTTCATTTGTATGAGAAGCTGACACATTCTGTCACAACATAGCATGAGTAAATGTGAAAGTGACAGCTTCCTGGCAAAATTTTAAAGAGATAAACATCTATTTTTGTTTAAACAGCTACTAAAAAATTCAGACGCTTTCCCAGCTGAAAGGCTCTGGGATGTATGAGTAGTGCAAATTGGTAAATGAACACACACTAGTACACTCCCAAAGTTTATTGTTACCTCTACCATTTTCACTGAATTTATTCATCCTTTAGTATAAAGAAGAGTCTCACTTAGGAAATAAAGTAATGCACAAACACCTCTGGGAAAACAGGAAGCAAATCAATATTTTTTTTAACAATTAGACAAACACATTAGAGAAATGCTACTAAATAGTGATGGGCATTTGTTTCCTTTAACAATATAAAATTGAACATTCTTGCTTAAGTAAAACAAACCAAAATACTGGTTGGGCTATAGCCTAGTGTGCTAGCGGGTTCATATAACCTATGATTTTAAAATATTATAGACTAAAGTCATAGGTGTCAGAAGCATTTGGATGAACAATTCTTTAAATATCTGGTTAAACCTGCAAAGGAATACAGACTCCTTGAGGAATATCAGGAAGGGGGAAAAGAGAGAGGTGGGAGAAATTATGTGAGTGAGACAGAGAGAGAATGTATAGTGGGGGAAAGAGGAAGAGTCACTTTGGGGGTAAAGGACAATAAGAACTACACTGATTGGAAGAAGACAAGTAGATATAAGAAAACTGGAGATCATAACTGTGAAAAGAAAATAAAGTAGACTGTCAGGAAGGGAAGAAGGGAGAAGAGGAACTGGGGAGAGATAGGAGAAAAATTATACTGAGGTAATGGAAGGAGAGTGGCAGTTAGTGGAAAATGGGGAGAAGAGAGAAATTGCAGTGGAAAGAGAAGGAAACACAGGAGAGTGGAAGTAAGAAACTGGGCAAGAAAGGAGGATACTTGGGGGAAGACACACTGTGGGAAGAGGGTAGAGACAATAAGTTTGATGGGGAAGTCAAGGAAAAGCTAGAAAGATAAATGTGAAGAAAGGGAAGGTGAGTTACAGATTGGGGCATTGAAACACAAAGGTGAGGGGGTATGGGAAAGAACTGGATGAATTGGGAGGAAAAGGAAGAAAATGATTGGAGAGGAAAACACAGAGATTAGGAGAGAAAAAAGTTAGAATGATAGGGTAAGAAATGGAAGGCAAGAAAATGGGAAATGAAGAAAAGAATAAAATGGGGAGATGGAGGAATGGAGAGATCTATTTAAACCCAGTGGGTTTATGGGATCTTCAGGTCAGGTATAGTCAGGAGGCTGTGAAGAGAATCTGCAGGTGGATTGTACCCCAGAAGGGGGACCATACCAAATTGTCTCCCAATTTGAATACTGATTCTAGTGTCTTTTGAAGAGGAAGAAGCATTTATGCAGCACTGTCCAGCCTGTGAGATATGTGTTATTAGTCCCATTCTTCACATGGGAATCTTGAGGCAGAGAGACTAAATGAATTGTGCAAAGCTACAGAGTATGTCAGTGGCAAAGCTAGAATTAGAGCTTTGCTTCCAGACTCCTAAACCTGTGCTAAGTCTTTCAGATCAAATTGCCCATATGTTGTACTTGTTGGTGCTCAAATACATTGCATTCCACTTGTCAAGATTCCTATAAAGTACACAGCAGTAGGAATGTTGGGCTTAGATTTAAATATACATATCTTTAATTTCCATCAATTGTTTCTCACTTAACAGTAGAAGACAACTCTCTCCTAAGCATCTGCAGTGTCAGTATTTCCATTAACAAAGAAGCCACTTTATTATCAACACTGTAGATTCATTTTAATGTGTCATTTGCACTTCAAAGTCACAAAACTTTTATTATGGTAAATCAATTAAAACTATTTCTCATGATAATTTATCTTCTACAGAGTTTATCATCTCAGAGAATGCAATATTTCCCAATTTAACTTCCAAGACAAACGTGATATAATTTGAATGCCTTTTACTGAGCTTATTAAGCATAAAGATCACAGAAATTTCAAATCCTGAAAGATAACTGTTTCATCTGTGATAAAATGGAAGTCACATTTTTTGTAGCTTACTGGAGGTAGTGGGAAACAATATGCTAATTAGTAATATAACCTCATTTACTGATTTGGTATGTCTCTTGTTTTGAATGATAGTCAGTCTAGAATAGATATCCAGTCTGATATAAATGTAAAAAGGAAATCAAGTGAAGCTACTGTATATGCAATAAAGATGTGTGTAGCATTCTAATCATTCTACTTTTCTCTCTCGTGTGTGTGTGTGTGTGTGTGTGTGTTGGAATCCAGGAATCTCCTTAAAATAAAGTAATTTCCCCCCTAAGATCTGCCCATTGAAAAGAAGGCTATTTATATGCATGGTTCATGCCCATATTTTGGCCTTAAGGAGCGACATATGGGTCAGATTATCAGCTAGTGTAAATTGACATATCTCCAGTGAAGTCAATAGTTATGCTGATTTACATCAGCTGAGAATCTGACCATAATTATAACTTCTTTAAACTTCACAATCAAATCTATAGTACTATGAGGCAAAATCCATCTTCTATATTGTTTCTTTGTGTGTCTCAGAATGACTGTTACTTTAAAATCAAAATGCTTGTAAAATAATCCTACTAACTAAATAATGTGGAATTTTCATTGACTTTCAGTGGGACTTGTGTGCCTAAATTACCTAGGTGCTTTTGAAAACCTCACCCTTAGTTAGCACACATTCACCCCATTTAAAGGTGTTGGTTCACAGAAATACTCAATAGGAGCTTAATAAAAAATAAAACCTACTCCCTTAAAATTAAAATACACAAAGCAAATGAGGAGCAACAGTAGTCCCTATATTCAGTAATCCCTTTTGGCCTCTGTTATTTCCACTGGGTTAGCAGTAAATAATTTCAATAATACCTAGACCAGGAGAAGGAAATTTGCTATTCGCTAGCGTGTGTCATTTGATTGCCTGTCACTAGCTCCTCATAGTTCACCAGAGGAGCCTCTGATACATAGCAGATCTCAGCTGGAGTAAGTGCTGTTATCTAGAGTAAAATAAGTGGCAATTATGTGCTGCTATTTGGGCTAGTATGGAATACAAATGAACTGTTCTGGGACCTGACATACCCTCTTTAAAAAAAGAACCAGATAAATTAGTGGAGGATAGGTCCATGAATGACTATTAGCCAAGATGAGCAGGGATTGTGTCCTTATCCTCTGTTTGCTAGAGACTGGGAGTGGGCCACAGGGGATGGATCACTTAGTGATTGCCTGCTCTGGTCATTCCCTGTGGGGCACTTGACATTGGCTGCTGTCGAAAGAGAGGATACTCGGCTAGATGGACCTTTGGTCTGACCCGGTATGGCTATTCTTATGTTCTTATTCTCTTTAAATCCCTGACATGGCCTATCTTTGGTGTCTCTTTCTTGCAGGTTGGACTACACAGTAGGTCCTTCTTCTATATGTGGAATTTCTCTAAATATTTCATATGGAAAGGATTTTGCTTCAGAATTGCCCTTTTGTACACTGGAAGTAGAGTACTGTTGAAAGTCCTTGCATATATCTTGTTATACAGCACTTATGCCTGGAACAAACTAGGTTCTCTGTCTATACTCACAGCTGAACTCTTTCAAGAACTGAGCTCAATAGACCAGCTTTTGCATCACCAAAGTCCAAAATGGCTTGAGAACAGAGATAGGAGACTCTCTCTCAAAAGTACAGTAGAATATTTTTAGTCTGAAATTCTGGCGGCAAGACCTTTTGTTCATTAGTTATTTTAACAAACATATAAAACGTATTAACAAAATATTTGTATGAAGGTGCATGAAGATATAACTAGATGTACTGGGATGAAATTAAAAAAAAAAGAAAGTTTTTAGCATGAAAAAGTGTTGTAATGGTGTGATTTATTAGACTGCAGTATAGTCTCCCAAGGGAAGTAGTAGAAGCCTCATTAAATAATGGAAAAACTCACATCTCCTGAGGACCAGATCTTAAGGGAATTAACACAAGAAAATGGAACAAATTTAATCTAAGCTAGAATTGGTCAGTTCCTTTTGCCATTATTGTATTCCCAAGGCAGAACAGATATACAGCATTTCCCAACTATTTGCGTCTGCATGCATAAGCATTATGAAATATGTTCCAGAATAATTGCCCTTGATGATGATTGTTACTATGCACAATGCCCAGTTTAACAGTAGGAATAGTGTACTTAAATTAATCATTCAATCTCCCTAGGCAATTTGTTCCAGTGCTTAACTACCCTGATAGGAAGTTTCTCCTACTGTCCAACCTAAGCCTCCTTTGCTGCAATTTAAGCCCATTGCTTCTTGTCCTATCTTCAGAAGTTAGAGAACAATTTTTCACTCTCCCCCTTGTAACAACTTTTTATGTACTTGAATACTGTTGTCATGTCCCCTCTCAGTCTTCTGTACTCCCAAATAAACAAACCCTATATTTTCTCTCATAGGTCCTGTTTCCTACACCTTTAATCATGTTTGTTGCTCTTCTCTGGACTTTCTCCAATTTGTCCACATTTTTCCTGAAATGTGGCGGCAAGAACTGGACACAGTACTCCAATTGAGGCCTAATCAACATGGAGTAGAGCAGAAGAATTACTTCTTGTGTCTTGCTTATAACACTCCTGCTAATGTAGCCCAGTATGATGTTTGCTTTTTTTCTTTCAGTTGCATTACACTGTTCACTGATATTTAGCTTGTGATTCACTACAATCTCCAGATCCCTTTCAACAGTACTCCTTCCTAGGCAGTCATTTCCCATTTTGTATGTGTGCCACTGATTATTCCTTCCTAAGTGGAGTACTTTGCATTTGTCCTTATTGAATTTCATCCTATTTACCTTAGGCCATTTTTCCAGTTTGTCCAGATCATTTTGAATTTTAATCCTATCCTCCAAAGCACTTGTAACCCCTCCCAGCATGGTGTCATCCATACACATTATAAGTGTACTCTCTATGCCAGGGGTCAGCAACCTATGGCATGCGTGCCAAAGACAGCACATCAGCTAATTTTTAATGGCATGCTGCTGCCTTCTGGGTCCCAGCCGCTGGCTCCACTCAGCGCCCACTGCCAAACACAGGCCGGGACCCCGGCAGGCAGCAGCATGCCATTAAAAATCCTGCCCCCCCCCGGCCTGCTCTCCCCCCCTCACCAGGGCAGGGTGAAGAAGCTTGGTTCTGTCGGCTGCTGCTGCAGGGAAGGCAAGCTCCCCCCTTCCCCACCATTCTGCGTGCCTGCCCCTCCTCCTCTCCCTCCTTGCCGCGGATCAGCTGATGACCCTTGCCAGGGAGGGGGAGAAACAGAGCTCTCCCTGCTCCAGGGAGGAGGCGGAGAAGAAGTGGGGACGTGGCCTTGGGGAAGAGGGAGTGGAATCAGGGCATATCCCCTCCAGCCCCTGTCGTGAACTACTCTGGGCCGGGGGCTGGGAGCACCCCCATGAGCCCAGCCCACACCCCCAGCCCTCTGTCCTGACCCCTGCACCCCCCTCACACACACCCCAGGCCTCTGCCCTGATCCCTGCACCCTCACAATCCCTGTACCCCTCACACACCCCAGCCTCCTGCCCTGACCCCTGCACCCCCCCACAAACCCAGCCCTGACTCCAGCACCACACACACATGCCCCCAGCCCTCTACCTTGACCCCTGCACCCCCCCACACACTCAGACCTTTGCCCTGACCTCTGCACCCCCCCACACCCCAGCCTCTTTCCCTGACCCCTGCATCCCCCCACAACCCCAGCCCTGACTCCAGCACCCCCACACATACCCAGCCCCCCACACCCCATGCCTTGACTCCTGCACCCTCCTCACACACCCCTAGCCCCCTGCCCTGAATCCTGCACCCCACAAATACCCAGCCTCCCCCATGCCCTGACTCTTGCACCCCCACATTCCCACCCCCACCATGAGAACCAAACGGGAGCTCCTGCCCCCCCCCCCACATTCCTACCTGCACCCCTTGCACCAAATGGGAGCTGCCCAGGTAAGCATTCCACACTCAAACCTTCTGCTCCAACCCTGAGCCCCCTCATTCTAGCTCCTGGCCAGACCCTACACCCCAACCCCAGCCTGCTCTTTCACCCCCAGCCCTGTGCTCAGTTCACTCCCACCCTCAGCTCAGTGCAGAGAGAGAGGAAGAGAATGGGCTAGAACCAGGAAGAAGGTAGGTACCAACTCTATGTGGGCAGGGCTGGAATCCCAGACTGGCAGCGGGCTGAGCGGGGCCGGCACCTGGGACCCTGGCTGGCAGGAACTGGCGGATGGAACCCCAGACCGGCAGCGGGCTGAGTGGTAGGGGGCTGAGTCGCTCAGCCCACTGCCAGTCTGGGGTCCCGGCCGCTGGCCCCGCTCAACCTGCTGCCGGTCTTGGGCTCTGTCTGCCAGCCCCTTGCCAGCCGGGGTCCTGGCCACAGGCCCTGCTCAGCCTGCTGCCAGCCTAGATGAACGGAACCCAAGGCTGGCAGTGGGCTGAGTGGGCCGGCAGTGTAAGATCAGCATTTTAATTTAATTTTAAATGAAGCGTCTTAAATATTTTGAAAACCTTGTACTTTACATACAACAATAGTTTAGTTATATAATATATAGACTTATAGAGAGAGACCTTCTAAAAAATGTTAAAATGTATTACTGGCATGCGAAACCTTAAATTAAAGTGAATAAGTGAAGACTTGGCACACCACTTCTGAAAGGTTGCCAACCCCTGCTTTATGCCATTATCTAAATAATTGATAAAGATATTAAATAAAACCTGACCCAGGACCAATCCCTGGGGGACCCCACTTGATATGCCCTTGCAGATTGACTGCGAACCACTGATAACTACTCTCAGGGAATGGTTTTCCAACCAGTTATACACCCACCTTATAGCAGCTTCATCTAGGCTGTATTTTGCTAGTTTGTTTATGAGAAGGTCATGCAAGTCAGTATCAAGAGCCTTAGTAAAGTCAAGATATACCATGTCTACCACTTCCCCTCTATCCTCAAGACTTGTTACCTGTAAAAAACAGTTATTAGGTTGGGTTGTTCTTGACAAATCCAAGTTGACTGTTTCTTATAATCTTATTATCTTCTAGGTGTTTGCAAATCGATTGCTTGATTATTTTCTCCATTATCTTTCCAGATTAAACTGGCTGGTCTGAAATTTCCCAAATAGTCCTTATTTCCCTTTTTATAGACTGGCAGTATGTTTGCCTTCTTCGAGTCCTGTGGAATCTCTCTCGTCTTCATGAGTTTTCAAAACTAATCACTAATGCCTCAGTTATCTCCTCAGTCAGCTTCTTGAGTACTTGAAGATGTATTTCATCAGGCCCTGCTGACTTGAAGACAACTAACTTGTCTAAGTCCTAACTTTTTCTTTCTCTATTTTAGCTTCAGATCCTTTCATCATTCATTGTCTCATTTTCACTGACATTCACTAGGTTAGATGGCCATCGCTACAAGCCTGAAATAAAAAAGTCATTTAGCACTTCCATTTCCACATTTTCTGTTATTGTTTTTTTCCCTTCCAGTTGGTCAATGGGCCTACCTTGCCCTTATGTATTTGTAGAATGTTTTCTTGTTACCCTTTATGTCTCTAGCTAGTTTAGTCTCGTTTTGTGCCTTGGCCTTTCTAATTTTGTCCCTACATACTTGTTTTATTTGTTTATATTCATCCTTTGTAATTTGACCTAATTTCCACTTTTTGTAGGACTCTTCTTTTGAGTTTCAGATTATTGAAGATCTCCTGATTAAGCCTCGGTGATCTCTTACCATACTTCCTATTTTGTCTACCCCTGCATATTTAGCCTAGCATACTCGCATTTAACAGTCACTCATTTAGGACCTGCTTCTGCAATGGGAATAGGGATGAGCCTTTAGAGACCAGGGGAAGCTAAGTATCTCCTAACCACTACCAACTCTTGCTGAAGTCAATGATATTTGAGTTTGCTGAAAATAGAACAGGTGGTGGTCAGCACCTTGTAGGCTCAAGCTATCAGTCCTGATTCCCATTAAAGTGAATTGCAAAACTCCCATTAACTTTGTGAGACAAGGATCAGAATTTTAAACAGATAATGGAGCTGAATCTCCCTTGTGTAGCTTCTTGCACCTGTTAAACTCTACTATTACGTACCTGGGTTGACCACCCAGCTTTCCCACATTTTGCACAGCTAAAACTGCAGTAGAGAATCAAGCCTGGTCTATATAGTGTCATCCCATATTTAATCTCTTTGAAAAGTAAAGACTCAAGGAAGACTACTCATGCATATTCTTTTTTCATCTGTCAGAATATCCTTCAAGATATTTGGAGTAAAGTGTGTAAGCCTGGCTATTTTATAATATTGTCCTCTGAATATGTTATTGAAATGTTACTGGAACACTATACATTGATGGTTTCATGCAGCAAGAGTACAGTGGATGGCATTTAAGAATATCATCCTTGCATTATTATTTTTAAGACTATTGATTTTTTTCTAATAGCCTCTGAACTATTTCTTGGGTTCATTGGTGTTTCTTTATTCTCTAATTGCAGAGAGCTTACTGACTATTATGCTGTTCTTTCTCTCTCTCTCTACTGCTGACATTTATGTAAATAAGGGACTGTTTGCTGGGTTTCAATATATAGTGTCTTAAATCAGGAAAGCCCATAATAAATATGAAACTAGACCATTCCTTTTTATATATACATCTGCAAACTTTACTGCATCTCACTAAGTATATTATAGATTCATTACATTACTTGGCTCACATTGAAGGCACCTGAACTTTTATTTTTATTTTTTTCTGCCTGGTGTATGAATAAACATTGGCTTCTGTTAGGTAGAGTAATTGGAAAATATCCAGCATCTGCATGTAATGTATGGAATCAGGAAAATATTAGAGTTATAATCCTTACATATTCATTTTTCACATTTGTGTTTCACATATTAAGCTTTTTGGAGGGGGGCAGCATAGAGCCATATGAAATGGTTCACAGGGAGACAGGAAACTGAAAAATTCTTTCTCACACCAATGTCAACTGGGAATAACTCCAGTGATGCCAACTGATCTACACTGATGTAAAACTAGTGGGTGAGTAGAAACCCCAAAACCTCTTGCTATTGTAGGTTTAGCAGATTAGTGGAAATTAAAGTGCCCTGGGTCCAACTATTTTGTGCAGAAAGAGCTGAAAGGGTGGCCTTCTACACAGGCTCCTGAGGTGACTCTGGACGCTGGGTGCCACTTCAAACATCCACAGCTGACTCTACATTCTCCCATCTGTGCTGGAAGAATTCCCAACAGGACAGTTAAACCAATTTTTTGCCTGCTTTGGTCTGCCAGAGTGTTCTTATAAGTGCAACAGGACCTCGTATCTGGTCTGAGGAGTCAACATAAGTAGGGCAATCAGGATTCTGTATTCCTTACATTTCAACAACTCCCATAGATTACTAGCAGGTAGAGTGGTGCCATGGATCAGACAAGTAAAGGTCAAGGTACCATCACTTCTGATATACAAACACAGATTAGGTAAGACATTAGTGGAAATGATATAGTGAGTGAGTCTGCAAACTGAAGAGGGCCAGACTTTGAAATTTCCCATGTAATTATTTTCTGTGCCCTTCTGTGCCTTGTCCTGCCATCATTCTACAAAATTCTTTGGGCTTCTCAATTAATAGCAAAGGCAAGATCAAGCCCATTAATGTTAATGCCTGTATTATAGGTCTTGAGAGTCTTTCATGCAAAACAAATGATTAATTTTCTATCAACATGAACCAAACGTTACATATCCTATTTAACTGGCTTATGCTCTAATAAATTTGTTAGTCTCTAAGGTGCCACAAGTACTCCTTTTCTTTTTGCGAATACAGACTAACACAGCTGCTACTCTGAAACCTGTTATTAGTTACTGATTGTTAGCTGCAACTATTGCTGGCATCAACATTTCTTGAAAGACAGCATTATTAGGATCTTCCAAAGCATCAACAAATACTTAAGGTATGTCTACAGTTGGGGCTGGCGGTATGATTCCCATACTGAGGATACATATTTGTGCTAACTCTCACAGAGCTACCACATTAAAAATAGTAGTTTCTCCATGGTAACACAAACATCAATGAGCGGGAAGGCCCAGCCACTCCAACTACAAACCCAAGTACACAACCAGGATGGTAACTAGCCTGAGCTGCTCCTCTTGGTACCATAGCTATGGTACTGTTTTTAGCACACTAGCTCAATGAGAGCTAATGTGAGTATGTCTGCTTGAGCTGGGAATCAGATCCCCAGTTCCAAGTGTAAATGAACCTTTTGTTATTTGGTCGGCTATACTAGAAATCTTTAATTCATAAGCATGAGTAGTGGTGTAAAAAGTCAATACAGTTAAGATCAGTCATGTCATATCTATTATTTGGGTGGATATAGAACTGTACATAGATTTTGGGGGAAAAGATTCACAAATAATGTATTTAACATTGACACTATTTGTAAACCTGCAAATAATAATTATTTATCAAATGTTTACTTGAGGTGAAAATTAGACTTCACCAATTAAAAAAAGATGCCTGGATCCTTAAAGGTTTTCTTTTTTAAATTTAAACTTTACTTACCAGTCTCTTGAGATGCATCTTGTTTCTGAGGACCCTAGTGAATAGTTTGAAATTCATACATATCTAATATTAGTCAAATCATCCTATGCAGTAACCTTGCTAAAACAATTATGCAGACTATTTATGTAAATATGAAATAGGAATTACACGTTTTTATTTAGAACATTGGAAAGATTTGCAAATTATTTAAATTATGATGACCTGCTTTGGGGTGATTTTGAGCAATTTATTTACAATATACACTGTAGCAAAAGATATTCTTTATGTTTTCATACTCAAATCAACTTCAGCTTGGTTAAGATTAGAATGGTCTTCAGAGGCCAGAATGATGATGATGATGGTGATGGGGATGATACAAATATTTAAAATTGTTTGTCTGGTTTAGAGATAAGTTAGTTAATATTTTATTACAAATATTTTCTACCTAAGAGATCTGGCAAAATCAGGGGTTTTGTTGTTAATAATACATTGCACTTCTATAGCACCTTTTAGGATCTCCAAATGCCTCATCCATTTTACTGAATTTAATCTGCTCATGGAGATTCCTGCACATTGTTGGTCTACATGAAATAGGCTATGGAACCCATTCCAAAACACTTTGAATCCAGTGGCATTCACATGTCTCTGGGAGGAAGAGCAGGATGCCTTTGCAGCAGCCCAACTGCAAAACTACTAACTATGGTTTGTAACCTATCATTTAAATCAGCTTCTGTACCAGAGACAGGAGGATAGCTAATTTGACACCAATTTTTCAAAAAAGGCTCTGGCAATTACAGGCCGATAAACCTAATTTCAGTACCAGGAAAATTGGTTGAAACTGTAGTAAATAACAGAATGAACAGACATGTAGATGAACACAATATGTTGGGGAGGAATCAACGTGGCTTTTGTAAAGGGAAATGATGCCTCACCAGTCTATTAGAATTCTTTGAGGGGGTCAACAAACATGTGGACAACGGTGATACAGTGGATATAATGTACTTGGATTTTCAGAAAGCCTTTAACAAGGTTCCTTACCAAAGGCTCTTAAAAAAAGTAAGCAGTCATGGGATAAGAGGGAAGGTCTTCTAATGGATCAGTAACTGGTTAAATGTCAGAAAACAAAGGGTAGGAATAAATTATCACCTTTCAGAATGGAACAAGGTAAATAGTGGTGTACCACCAGGAACTGTATTGGAACTAGTGCTGTTCAACATATTCATAAATGATCTCAAAAAAGGGGTGAACAATGAGTTGGCAAAATTTGCAGATGATACAAATTACTCAAGATAGTTAAGTCCAAAGCAGACTGAAGAGTTATAATAAGAACTCACCAAACTGGGTGACCGGGCAACAAAATGGCAGATGAAGTTCCTTGTTGATAAAGTAATACACATTGGAAAACATAATCCCAACTATACATACAAAATTATGGAAACTCAATTACCTGTTATCACTCAAGAAAGAGATGTTGGAGTCATTGTGGGTAGTTCTCTGAAAATATCTGCTCAATGTGCAGCAGCTGTCAAAAAAGCTAACAATGTTGGGAACCATTAGGAGAGGGATAGATAATGTCAGAAAATATCATAATGGCACTATATAAATTTATAGTATGCCCACACATTGAATACTGAGTGCAGTTCCGGTCATCCCAACTGAAAAAAGGTATATTAGATTTGGAAAAGGTACAGAGAAAGACAACAAAAATGATTAAGGGTGTGGATTAGTCTCCATATGAAGAGAGATTAAAAAGACTGGGACTTTTCAGCTTGGAAAAGAGACAACTAAGAGAGGATATGATAGAAGTCTATAAAATCATGATGAGTGTGACGAAAGTGAATAAGGAAGTGTGGTTTTTTTGTTTCTTTTTACTCTTCACATAATATAATAACCAGGTGTCACCCAAGAAAATTAATAGGCAGCAGGTTTAAAACAAGCAAAGGAAGTACTTCTTTGAACAACACACAGTCAACCTGTGGAATTTGTTGCTAGAGGATGTTGTGAAGGCCAACTATAACGGGGTTAAAAAAAGTACTAGATAAGTTAATGGAGGATTGGTCCATCAATGGCTATTAGCCAGGATGTGTAGACATGCAACCCCATGCTCTGAGTATCTGTAGCCTCTGATTGCCAGAAGCTGGGAGTGGCTGACAGGGATAGATCACATGATGATTGCCTGTCCTGTTCATTCTGTTAGAAGCACCTGGCATTGGCCATTGTCAGAAGACAGGTACTGGGCTAGATGGACCATTGGTCTGACCCAGTATGGCTGTTCTTATGCTTTAATGTACACCTAATGAGAAGCCACACCAACACGGATAACCCCTACCTGTAGCTGCCCTTGCTAATATCTGCTGTCATGTCAACAAAATCTTGTGGTCAATACTGTCAATGATAATACCTAAAAGGATCAGCATGAGGGAAGAATACTTGATATAGGGCTATCATCAACTACAGACACCATCAGTTTCTGTATCTTTTCCAGACTTGAAGCCCAACTGAAAAAGGTCAAAGAAATCCAATGACTGCGGGTGGGTGTCAGAACTATTTTGCAGCCATCTGCTCAATTTTTTGCCCAAAGGATAGGTTATTGACATAGCGATATCCAGAAAGTTCATCAATGTCAACATACAGTGTCTTGATCAGAGTCCTAACTGCCAAAGTTGGGTAAGGTAATCTTTCATTAGTGTCCATAGAACCCTATTGAAATTTGAGCCATAAAGCTGTGAAGACATTATGCAGGCATGCTTCTTAAAGTCTGGAAAATTAAAATGTTTAATTTTTTCTCGTTCTCCTCCATTCCAGTGTTCTTCCCTCACCTCACAGAGATAGAAATAGGCTTATTTTGGTTCTTTTTCTCATAGTAGGCCAAGAGGCTAAGCTAACACTTCTTACTTTTGCACCATTCATGACATATTTCAAAGACAAAAGATGTATTTGTGCCTGGCAGGCATAGTTTTAAGAGCCAGGCAACTAATATGCCTCACTTAACTGTTCTGTCTTTTGCTTTTGCTGTGTTCACATACTCCAAAAGAGCCTATACTACTGAGGTCAAATTAGACAGCAATATCAACTAGAAGAAATCAATAGATATATCACTATATATTATTTTTTTGTTTTTATCCTAAAAAACCTATTGGTTCATTTCAGCAAGACTTGTGATGTGATTGATTCATGAGCACAACAACTTAAAATATGAAGTATTTTAGAGTAACTGAAAATATTTGTTAAGATAATTTAGCTGATATGAACTAAATGCTTAATATTATAACTCTGATGATGGTGATCGAGCAACGGGGATGGCAATTACACTGTCGTGGATTTTAAAACGTAATGCGATTATTTCATTTCCAGTAAGTTAGTGTTCATTATTGCATGGAATGCCCACAAACTGAAAAATCTAAAAACACTATATCATTCCTTACTGTCCAATATTCCAGTGTGTTAATTATTAAGTTAATTGTAACACTATGGGATATTTTAATTTATAATGCACCCAATTTAAATCAAATAATTCTGTTTTATCTGACCTGATTCCAGAGTCCTTTTCATTCCTTTAGTAAAATAATGCTGCTCTTTCAATTCCTTATAATTCCCTTTCTAACAAAGTGATGTTTGTGAATCTAAATTAGAAGTAGAGATTCTGGGCTAGAGTCATAGGTGGTGTAAATGAATGCTGCTTTGTTGGAGATAAAGGAAGTATGCCAGATTATATGAGTTGATGATCTTTCCCAAATACCCATTTTTAGCTGTACCTTAGCAGGTACATTACAATCAATTTTTAAGCTGACTTGAGGGGAAGAATAACCCTTGAATCTTCCCTTCTGACTGGCATATGTTATTCATATTAAAAGTTTTAAGAACCTCTCTTTAAGGATATTTCTGCAGAAGCAATGTCATTAATTATTCCTATGTGTTAGGGTTTACAGTATAACCAGGTTACAGAGTGGCAGCTGTGTTAGTCTGTAACAGCAAAAACAACGAGGAGTCCTTGTGGCACCTTAGCAACTAACAAATTTATCTGGGCATAAGCTTTCATGGACTAAAACCCACTTCATCAGATGCATGGAGTGAAAAATACAGTAAGCAGAATATATATTATAGCTCATGAAAAGATGGGAGTTGACTTATCAAGTGGGGGGGATCCGTGCTAATGAGCCAACTCAATTAAGGTGGAAGTGGCCTGTTCTCAACAGTTGACAAGAAAGGTTGAATACCAAGGGAGGGAGAATTACTTTTGTAGTGCTAACGAGGCCAATGCAATCAAAGTAGCTCATTTCCAACAGTTGACAAGAAGGTGTGAGTATCAGCAGAGGGGAAATTACTTTTTGTAGTAACCCATCCACTCCCAGGCTTATTCAGGCATAATTTGATGGTGTTCAGTTTGCAAATTTTTCTTGGAGAGGCTTATACTGAGGGATTTGCTCTGACCATTTTAATGGTGTGGTTCGTCAAGGAATTTATTCTAAAACTATCATGGCCTCACTGAAACAAGTTTAAAATAAAATCATATAATTTTGATGTTCTTTCTTTTTAAATAAATCTTTTCTACTGAGACAGTCAAAAATTGAGTACCTTAGTTTTCCTCTCTTGTTGGAAAAATGCACCAATATTGTATATATTATTGAGGAAGTGGCAAGATTCCCCTTTAAATTTTTGATGAGCTCTGAAAGTTGAGATAAGAAACTTCAAGATAAAATGTGGATTGAAATAGTGAGTATACTAAGCAAATTATGAATGGTAAATTGGACAGATTGATTAGATTCTGGTAGGTGGAATATATTGAAGAACGATGTTTGGCAATGAAATTTTTTGACAGGTGTCAAATAAACTGAAATATTGTATAAGTGAGATAATTTAAATGATACAGTATTCATTGGCCATGCCTTTCCTTATATATTTTATCTATTATACTTCTAATGTAGATTGGGGATTATATATTTAAATGATTGGATCATCTTTATTTATTAGGAATTCTGGCCTTTTGGCTGTTATTGGTCCCGCAATAACAACTCTGACACTGGGTTTTAACCAGTTATTATTACGCTAATTCATTATTTATTACTTATTTAGTTTAAACACTAAAGCTCATTGAATTATTCATCAGATGATCTATATTCCTGCAAATCTATTCTATGATTTTTTTCATGACTTTCCCTTTTTTATTGTTGTAGCTGTGTTGGTCGCAGGATACAAGAAAGATAAGATAAGTGAGGTAATATCTTTTACTGGACCAACTTCTGTTGGTAGAAGGGACAAGTTTTGAGCTTCACAGAGCTCTTCTTCAGGTCTGGAGAAGAGACCCAGAGTGTCTGGGCTAAATACAAGTTAGAACAGATTGTTAAGCATGTGGGTTCACACATGCTTTAGGAGACTACTTAAAATGAAATGGGCAGTTAAGCCTTAGCAGGCAATAGAGTATGCTAAAAATTGTTACAATGAGCCATAAAACCAGTGTTGCTGTTTAGTCCATGTTATTTAGTGTCTTGCAGAGTTAAGCTTTTAAATTCCCAAACTTGTCTTTAGGAGGTGTTCTGTGCAGGTTTCCTTTGAGAGGTCAGATATGGAGAGATTGATTTGTGAAAAGTGTTCACCCATGGGTGACATGGTATTTTTGTCTTTCATCATTTTTCTGTGTGTGTTCATTCAAGAGTGTACTGATTGTCTGGTTTCACGCACATAGTTATTGTTGGGGCATCTGATGAACCATGTATTTTGAAAGGAGTGTCGTGGGAGTGCTGGTCATTGAAGCAGTGGATATATGTCTGGAGATTTTACATGTGTTTTTCTGGCAGGCTCTGGTGCTGCTTTGAGTTGATGTGTCCTGGTCTCTGGGGAGCTAGCTTCTGATGATGAGTTTGAGGAGGTTGGGGTTTGTTTGAAGGCCAGGAGAAGGGATTCAGGAAAGATTTTTTTTAGGATGTAGTCCCCATCAACTCTGGGTAGTAATTGTTTGATAATGCCCCATATGGGTTCTAGTGTGGGGTGGCAAGTGATAACTAGGCATGTGCAGTCAGTGGTAGTTTTTTTCCTTTATTGAAGCAGTTTCTCCTGGGGTGGGCCCATTCCATGATACAATCTATTTCTCTGGTGGAGTGTCCTTGTTTAGTGATGGTGGTTTTAAGTCTGTGTCAATGTGTATCCCAAAATTTCTGATTGGAGTAAATTTTATGGTATCTAAGTGCCTGGTTGTAAATAACAGATTTCTTGATGTGTCTGGGGTGGTTGCTAGATCCATGGGTTTCTTGTATATAGTCATTTATAGGATTGCATTGTTGAAGCCGATCATGGTGTCCAGAAAGTTGATGCTGGCGTGGGAGTGTTCCAGAGAAAGTTTGATGGAAGGATGGTGATTTTTGAAATTGTGTTGGAAATCTGAGCAATTTTTTCCCCTTTTAATATCAGTTTAAGAACCAATCTATGTAAAATGAATATATTAGACACCTCACAGAAGTGTTCCTACATGCATCCTTGTTTATAACAGATTAAAGCAGAGCTATCCCACAACAGCTTTTGTGAGACACACACTAGTGTGGGATGCCTATCAGTAATTCTTAAAGCTGTCTGTCTAATTCCATAGATCTCCACATGCTAGCAGTGCTATAGGCCACCAACTTTATTCCTCTTATCCAATTGCTGTTTCCTCTTCCAGTTTTCACTTCCCTGAGTCTTTGCATGGGTTTACTTATTTACCTTACTTTTTTCTCTAAAAAAGTGGCATTCTAACCTATATACATTATCTATTTCAGTTCTGCTTCCTTGGTCAGAGTCTGTTGTTCTTTCCTTTTTGCTATGGAAGAGCAAGCTATTGATTAAATCCACTCTGTATTGCAAGTTGAGCATTATTAGCCACTTGTTCAAACCCACTGAACAAAAGAATAGAAATGTAGTATTTTTTTCTGTTCCTGGATATTTTTCATTCCTTGTAACGGTACAATTCCACTATTAATTAGTAATATTTCTTTTTAAATATTATTTGTAAGTAGGAAAACATGCAAGGACCCTAACTTTCATTTTTTTAAAAAATAAACACCAGAAAGAAGACTCCTGACCTGGACAGAAAGTTGTACATTTTTAGGGTATTTCATGGAGTTTTAACCACCTGGCTGCCATGAAATCAATGTGAGTGTAATGGATGAAATTCTAAAACTCTTTGAAAATGTATCCCCAAGCACACAGCTAATCATTGCTATTATGTAAAACATAGTGAAGCGGTGATTTGCCTAGTAAATTAAGAATATTACAGAGTATAAAGTAAACACACATATTCATAGGAAATAATTTTATATTTTAAAAGAGAAAGCAAAATTCTTACTGGTAAGCCACAAAAATCTTGTCTTATGGCTTTGATGCAGAAAGCTATATTTCACTAGTGCAAATATGACTCTTTAATCTACTTTCACAGGATTATAAAGACATACAGTACTCAAATTTGGCCAACAATGTAGATTTAGTGAAAGCAATCTCCTATAAATGTTAGATTAAGAGAGACATTTCTGCATTAAAAAAACTCCAGTGGAACTATTTTTTTTAGAAGAACAAATGCACATTCTATCCATCCATCCATCCATTCATCCACGTTGGAGCCCATCACTATAGCCTTTGAGTGCCTGTGCATGAGGACCAGAAAGTGAAAACTGATTAGAAACTGACCAGTCTTTTTTACTATCCAAGCCTAAAGCAAAAAGTAACCAAACAGCATTAAGTAAATTAGGGGCCAAATCTTCTGGACTACTTAAGACTGCATATTCAGAGGTACCAGTTCTGTTCTGTTGTGAGAAATGTGAGGGAAATGGAGAGACTATTCAGGAAAAGTTCACCATGCACCATGGAGTAGTGCTTCAGGCTTGTGCTTTCTGTGGGAATGGAGGGTGGGGGGAAGGGGTGTAGAAGGAATGCAGTAGAAAGGGAGAGCCTAAAGCATGGGCCTGGTGCAAGGCCTGAGGCCTGAACCAAAGTCAGCAAAAGTTATGCTCTGAGCAACAGTCGGGTCTTGTCAAAAGCAGATGCTTACCTGCAGGTTGGTGTCCGGTACACGAACTTGGCACCAGTGTTGCTAGCATTGCAAAAACACACTGAATACGTAAACACGTTCCAGCAAGCCAGTACAAGAACACCCCAACCTAGCACATGATACAATGGTTTAGCAAAAGTGATGAATGGTGATATTTTGTCTCTAACATCAGGAGTAAAAGTACAAAAACAGGTGGTGAATAGGAATGTTTTGTCTGAAATATCAAGAAGAAAGTACCAGGGGAAGTTAGAAACATGTTGTGAAATGCGTAAGATGATAGTAAGTTGTTTATCCCAGATTGTTTGTCTCAGTCTATAAATGTTGGAATACCTTGCGCTTTAACTCTTCATCTGACTTGGGGGAGTGGAAAGTCCCAACACTGACTGAACTGGTCCATTGTCACTGGCATACATGTGTTAGTGTATCTGTAACCATTGCGCTGGGGCATTAGCACCATGCTTCATTGGCAATAAACCTGGCTGGGTGCCTTTGCTACTATATCAAGTCTTGTGGTCTTACTGAGCAGTTTGTTTGGAACCTGCTGTATGGGTTATCTGGTCAGAGCCAGTGCAACACATAGAAAAACCACACGCATGCAGCTGAACATCTGAAGATGGGGGAAGGAATGAAAAGTGTGGGAATTATCTGCATTCATTTAATGATTATCTGTGGTCTTAGTGGATATTGTGTTGCTGGCTAAGGGATAACTAAGAGTTAAATCAGATTTAGTTAGCTTTGGTCTGCAGGAACTGAAAGTTAATGGTGGTAGACTACCCCAATTGCCAGTACCCCACCAGAAAATGGAGGTGATAATTTCTTTGAGGTTTACCTCCCCTGATGTGGAATCAGAGTCTGGTTGGTCCCACAGGAGGGTTGAGATGTAGTGCATGGAGGAAAGGTTCCAGCTTGAAATCCCAAGGTCTTTAAGGTTGGAACTCCCAACAAGGAGCTTGCAAGTGGTTAAAAAGTTGAATCTCAGAAGAGAGAGAGAGAGAGAGGTTCTGCAGAAAAGCAGGCTTAAGCTTGGTCCCTAGGAGAATGGGAAGCCTACTTACAGGCATGAGGCAAATGCCAAGTTTAGACCAGGAAATATGTGTTTAGGTTTTTATTGTTTTAATCCATTTCTCTCTGTTTGTCGCTGTACTGAACACATAATGATACTTATTTTAAACAAGCTGTTCTCTGTCACTACATTTTGAAACTGGTCACAGGTCCTGGAAAGAAGTCTGTTGCAGGGACCAAAGCCAGTTGGTAATGCAATTGATAACGGGAGGTGCTGTAGCATAGTATTCTACTCTAAAAGTGGGATACGTTCAGGAGTAGGCCTGTCACTTGAAAGAGGTATTCTTTGAGAAGACTGAGAGGTCAAAGATACAGCTCACCCTGTAACTGCACACCAGAGAAGTGAAGGGGGATAATTTATAGGTCTGCAAACTATGACCCCTGTCCTGCAAGCACTTATGCATATAAGTAATCTAATGCATGTAAATATTTCCATTAAACTCATATCCATAATGTTTGTATGAGAGTGTTTGCAGGATTGGGGTGTACAAAAAAGGAAGGGTGTGATGAATTATATCTACTTGTAGAGCCTAAGTCTTAAAGACATTGTTGTGGCTCAGCTGTGTAGGTGCCCTGTGCCTTGTCTCTCTATTGGAAAAAAAGGATTCACAATCCACACATTGGTTCCCTATGCCAACCCTCTTACAAAGATTTTTGAAGGGGATCAGAAATTCAAACGCTTAGTTTTAAGACTCTGAGAGTCTCAGTGTGTGTGTGTGTGTGTGTGTGTGTATGTATGTGTATGTGTGTGTGTGAGAGAGAATATATATAAAACCAGTCAATTAACAACTAAAATTCTGAATAAATGTTAACTTGCTACATTCTGTACGTGGTATTATATGACTTCTTTTTTTCTTGAAATCTTGTAATGTTGTTCAAGTATATAAAATGCAAAGCAAGAATATAGAATGAGCCTATTTTTCACACAGTGGATCATTCTAATACCATCACTAACCATCTGATATTCTTTTTCATGATTCCCATGGTGGCAGACAACCTCCTTGAAGTAAGAAAGAGAAATTGTTTTTACTTCCTAACTTCAGTTTTAATCAATGCAAAACTCCTAGTTATGGCCAAAACTTCTTATCATGACATAATTCTATTCTTAAAATGTCATTTTCATTTCCAGATATTGATAATTGGAGTTAGATAAGAAACTTTACTTTGCCTTCAAGCATTAAGAAAACATCTCGCATTGCTAATCAATTATCTCTTCATCATTAAAAAATGTGAGTTCAGGAATGAGAGAAAATGACAGAATATTCTATGTGCATACAACAACGTATGTGTATATATATATACAACTGTATATTCTGTCTTTCTTTTGCAAACGATAACTCCAGAGCATTAAATTATGTCCTGTCTGCAGGAAGAGAGTAGATTTTTCCTGCAGGAACCCAGGGTGAAATCTTTGCCCCACTGATGACAAGAAGGCCTGTCATAAATATAAAGGGAAGGGGTAACCACCTTTCCGTATACAGTGCTATAAAATCCCTCCTGGCCAGAAGCAAAGTCCTTTTACCTGTAAAGGGTTAAGAAACTTAGGTAACCTGGCTAATACCTGACCCAAAATGACCAATGAGGGGACAAGATACATTCAAATCTGGAACTGAGGGGGAAGGTTTTTGTTTGTATGTGTGATTCCTTTGGCGGGAACAGATCAAGGATGCAAGCCCTCCAACTCCTGTGAAGTTAGTAAGTAATTTAGCTAGGAAATGTGTTAGCTTTTCTTTGTTTTGGCTTGTAAAATTCACTGTGCTGGAGGAAATGTGCATTCCTGTTTTGGTGCCTTTTTGTAACTTAAGGTTTTGCTTAGAGGGATTCTCTATGTTTTGAATCTGACTGCCTGTAAGATTATTATCCATTCTCACAGAGTTGTGCTCTTATCTTTTTTGTTCTTCTAATAAAGTTCTGTTTTTTAAGAATCTGATTGGTTTTTTTGGGTCTTTAAAATCCAAGGCTGGTTTGTTCTCATCTTGTTTATTCTCAAGCCTCCTCAGGAAAGGGGGTGTAAGGACTTGGGGGGATATTTTGGGGAATTAGGAACTCCAAGTGGTTCTTTCCCTGTTCTTTGTCTAAATCACTTGGTGGTGGCAGCATACTGTTCAAAGACAAGGCAAAATTTGTGCCTTTGGAAAGTTTTTAACCTAAGCTGGTAAAAATAAGCTTAGGGGGGTTTTCATGCGGGTCCCCATATCTGTACCCTAGAGTTCAGAGTGGGGAGGGAACCCTGATAAGGCCATATATGCTGGGCATTCTTTTGTATCAAGAATCACATTTTATTAAGTATGCTAATACGTTTCATACTGGTTTGTGTAAAAAGAAAATGTAACCCCCCTTTTATTTTGTTCCTCAGCTCCTTGGCAATTGTGGCTGAATCTTAAATGCTGATTATACACATTGTATATTATTAAGGAGTTATGAAAAATCATATCAGATGTACAATTGCAAGTCCATTTCTCAACTGTAAAGTCTTAACTTCTGTACTAAAATTTTAATGATAAATCTAAGACACATGCATTTCTGATTCATGTCCCTTGAATAGGCTAGAGTGAGGGAGAAAAAGGACTATGAATTGGTCAAAATGTTCTGTATTTTCATAAGTCAAGTTAAATACTCCAAAAAATAGTAAAACATTTTACCATAGTATGGATAGGTGATAACAGCATTCAGAAAGGGGGAAAGTGCCACCTATTGATCACAGCATGTAAGTTGTTTATTGCTCTTTGGTACCTGTTGTAATCATGGTTAAAATGATCACAACCTACATTTAGAGCGCAGATGGCTATTATAAGTTAATATTTTTTCATGACTCACTGCTGAAGAACTTACAGCATATAATTTATAATATTCAAGAATAAGATCCATATAGATATGGATAGGCAATAGAATATATCCTGAAATGAAACTCAACCTTTTGTTTCAATTATAAGAGCGCTTGTCTTTATGATGAACAAATCACAAGAAATTCAACAGCATTTTTAATATAATGTCCATTAAAATGAATGGAACATAAGGATACACCTAATGCAGAACCTCATGTCCTAGTGGATACACTCAGATGCTTTCCATACAAAGAGGATAAATAAACTGCTTATTTTGGCTTTGGTGGAGAATGGGGGTTTGCCACAGATACCAGAAGCAATTCAATCTGTGTAATAAAGCAATTCAATCTTTGTTTTAAAGGTTATTACGTGAATACTGCAATATGATTTTAGTATGCTTCAGACTTCTTCAGGATCTATAGAATGTGTCTATTATTATTATTATTTTCAAATGGACATTAATGATGCACATATTGTGACTTTGAAATTGTAGGGTTCAGTAATGAATAGTTCATTGACTTCTGTTCAGTGAATTGTGTGGAAATTCATGGACCATGCAGGGAAAGAGAAAAGGTAACTGTTATTTCAAATGAAGATTTTATGTCCAAGTGGCATTGTGAAAGATTGACCTTCACATGAGATATTGCTGTTCTTGCATTACCACCCTGATATCAATAGAAAACTGCTTTTAATCTACACAAAGGGTCCTGTTATCCTCTCAATGCATGGGGGATTATCATGCTTAACTCTCCAGCACATCCAGAGGCAAAAAGACCTCACAAGTCTCTATTGCTATGGTGAAGCAATTTCTTGAACATTTATCAAATGTTTTAAAATGTTGGCATTGAAAACTTCTTTAAAAAAACCAGACTGAACAAGACCTGCACAGTATTTGATATGTGCTCGGTAAGGAATTCCTGAGTTTTCAATATTAGTAATTAGATTAAAATATTCATGATTTTCTTAGTTAACTATATGATCTTTTCTCAGTAATGCTCATCTTAACCATATGATCTCTTCTCAGTAATGCTCATTTTAAGAGCTAATTAATTTGTGTCATAATGGAGGAGTAAACGTGATATTTATACAGGATTCTGGCATCAGGGTACATCTATTTTACAAAGCATATTCATGATAGTGATAGTAATTTGTTTATCATTATCTGTTTCACTAATCCGTAATTGGGATGGTATGTCTTTTACTAAGCCTGTATTACAGAACTCATTTTTGCTTTTCCAGATCAATAAGGTAACTGTGGATAACTATTAATATATATATTTTGCATCTGCAGAGTGGAAACTTTTAAATATTAAAAAAGAAGAATTACAGTCCATATTTCATCTTCTCTTACAAGACAGGAATGACAGTATTAAGATGCACATTCAGGATAGCACTCTTTCTACTTTGAACGCTGTCAAGAACAAAGTGCTTTACAGACTTAAAATAAATCTAGGTACTAATCCATTGAATTTCTGACAACAGGAGCCCAAGGTTTCCATGCACTTAGCTGAGTACTGCATAAGAGCTTGTGCATTATTTATGTCCACTAATGGTGTTGCAATGCTCTTTGTGTGAAGCAGTGACAGTGCAATCTGCTAAGATAGCTGCTGCTGTGGACAGAGCCATACATTTTCTTGAGCTTGAATTTTTGACAGAATACTCTATTAATGCCAATTCTACTTAAGTAAATGCTGAACAGAGGTCAGTTGTTCCTTTTTCCCCTCTCTTATTTTTTAGGAAAACAGTGCCATAAAACTGAAAATGATGTTCTGGGCTTTGCTGAATTTTGCCACATAATGGTAACTGATAAAGGTCAGTCTGGTTTGTCTACTTTTGTGATTTTTGTGTGATGATCCACAGATTAAATAGGAAAGCTTTTAGCATTGGAAGAGGGGGGTGCTATTAATTCCAGTTTCATTGTCATAATACTCTTCAGTGGATCAATAGAATTAAATGAGCTGAGATATTAGGAAAATATTGTGAAAAGAAGTATGGTTGTGTTATCTGACCAAGGTTAGGATGAGTAGAAAATAAAGAACCATCTATACTGGGCTGTCAATAAATCATAAGACCGATAAGTAAAATGTAATAGGGTGTAAAATCATAAGCCTTTAAATAGTTGTAATATCTTTCTTTTGCAATATAAATGTTTTCCTAGCAATTTACAGAGGAATTGCTAAGTCAATTTTTAAATTGATGATTTAAAAACAAAAAACAAAACATTTTCTGATAGAGTACCCTTTAAACAATAATATGTCCTGATTTTTAATAATATTAATTATGTTAAAAATTATAAGAGTTTCCTGCTGTCCTGTGACTTTTAGAAGTGTCTTCTTGGTATGCCTGGGATTAACACCATGAAGATGCTCATCTTCCCACCTCGTCTTCCTCCCTATGCACATTGCTGCCTGTTGCCTCTGCAGTTTCCATTTCATCTTTGCTGTTGCTATCTCTGGTAAACAGTGTCCTGTTGAAAGGGTGTGTACCATCAACAACACTGTGGAACTGACTAACAGTGAGGGCTCCTGATTCAGCTCCTTATGGGATCAACCTCCATTGACTTCATTGCGAGCTTGAGCAGGCCACATGGTCAAATGCTCAAAGTACACAAACTGGAGGAAAAAAGGGTGGGGTGGCGAAGGAGAAAAGTATATTTTTCTTTAATCTTTTCCAGGGAAGGTATATTAATACTTAGCTCTTTTCATCAGCAGATCTTAACATACTTTAGAAAGGAGGTCAGTATCATTACTCCCATTATACAGAAGGGGAAACTGAGGCATGGGGCAGTGATATGACTTGCCCAAAGTCATGCAGCAGGCCAGTGATACAGAAGGGAATAGAACCCTCATCCCTCATCCCTGTCCAGTGACCTACCTACGAGACTGCACTGCTTCCCTACAGTTGCCTTGATGGTTGCTTGTAACAACAATAGGTATGCAATTTTCGGATGGAAATGGAAATGTCATGTTAAGAGTTCTTAAAATAAACAAAACACAATTAAAAAGTTTAGCTGATAAACTAAACTAGCAGTAGGTCCTTCCAAGGTAAAGAATTGAGGTGGGAGAGGGAGTACCATGAACTGGGGAATTGGTTATGTAATTTCTTTAAAACAAAGTGGCCAAAGCTTTATTCCACCCAAATTTTTCCAGATATCTGGGAGAAAGGTCAGCCTACTTCACAGAACTGTCTAACATTCCAGGCTCCAGTAAAATCCTCAGTCCAAAGTTGCTGAGTACCTAGTGGGGAGGAAAACACTGTAAATCATAGAATCATAGGAGATAAGGGTTGGAAGAGACCTCAGGAGGTCATCTAATCCAGCCCATTGCTCAAAGCAGGACTAGGGCCAACAAAATCATCCCAGCCAGGGCCTTGTCAAGCCAGGCCTTAAAAACCTATAAGGATGGAGATTTCACCACTTCCCTAGTAATTCATTCCAGTGCTTCACCACGCTCCTAGTGAAATAGTTTTTCCTAATATCTAACTTAGACCTTCCCCCACTGCAACTTGAGACCATTGCTCCTTGTTCTGTCATCTGCCACCACTCAGAGCTCCATCCTCTTTAGAACCTCCTTTCAGATAGTTGAAGGCTGCTTTCAAATCCCCCATCACTCTTCTCTTCTGCAGACTAAATAACCCCAGTCCCCTCAGCCTCTCCTTTTAGGTCATGTGCCCCAGCCCCCTAATCATTTTCGTTGCCCTCTGCTGGACTCTCTCCAATTTTTCCACATCCTTTCTGTAGCGGGAGGCCCCAAACTGGATGCAGTACTCCAGATGTGGCCTCACCAGTGCCGAATAGAGGGGAATAATCACTTCCCTTGATCTGCTGGCAATGCTCCTACTAATGTAGCCCAATATGTCATTAGCCTTCTTGGCAACAAGGGCACACTGTTGACTCATATCCAGCTTCTCATCCACTGTATTCATCAGGTCCTTTTCTGCACAACTGCCGCTTAGCCTGTCCATGGGATTCTTCTGTCCTAAGTGCAGGACTCTGCATTTGTCCTTGTTGAACCTCATCAGATTTCTTTTAGTCCAGTGCTCCAATTAGTCTAGGTCACTTTGGACTCTATCCGTACCCTCCAGCGTATCTACTTCTCCTCCCAGGCTTAGTGTCAGCCACAAACTTGCTGAGGATGCAATCCATCCCATCATCCAGATAATTAATGAAGATGTTGAACAAAACTGGTTCCAGGACACACCCTGGGGCAATTTGCTTGATGTTGGCTTCCAACTGGACATCAAGCCGTTGATCACTTCCCGTTGAGCCTGACGATCTCACATACAACATATCATACTCCCTCTTTCCCACATACAACATATCACTGATGTGGTCTTCTCCATAATGCAGTTTTAGAGGCTGCACAGATATTAGGAGTTAGTAGAACCTTAGGGCAATAGAAATGATCCTCTTAGAGGAGAGGAAGAGGGACATTTCCAGAAGTCTCATTCAAGTTTAAAAGGCCAAACAATTAAGCTAATAATGACGGAATGTCCACCCTAGATCAATGATCAAAAATAGATGGCAGAAACATTTTCTCCTATTCACTGGATGTACTGGATACCCTATTTTCCCACTGCTGTTTGGAAGGGGGGGTGTCCAAAAATTGGAAAAGGGGGCAGCAGTCCTTTCTACCTCTCTCTCAGTCTTTTTTTTTATATGTGCAACCTCTTTAAATTTACTCTCTGGCTGTGTCAGCACGGAAGGGCTTGATTCCTCTGTGGGATGCATTGATTATGCATAGCCCTTCCTTCAGGACTATTCACATCAGTCAGATTGCCATATATGGCAATTTTGCTTGGAGGGGTCTCATTTTGTCACGTAATGGCATGGACAACATGCAGGAGTCTTAAGGAGAAATATCCATTGGCACAGGGGTTAGCCTCTGAAACTCTCTAGATAGGAAGGTTTATTGAGTCTCCACAGGCTACCAGCTGAAGAAATAAATTTAAGCTGCTGACTACCCATATGGTGCAATCCGATACTCATTTGAATCAATGGGAAAATGCCACTTGATTTCAATGGTGCAGGATCAAGCCAACAGCAATTAAGCTGGGAACAGTGGGAATGAAAATGAGCAGTGGCAAATGGGCATAAAATTAAAAATCCCCACAAAAAATACATGCAATACAAATTCCTACTTCCTGTTGGTGAAAGAGTTCAAAGATCAAATCTGGAGGAAGAGAACCTCTAACAGGGTGTTGTTCTGTTGATGTCTTTAGCTATATCAATTGCAAATGTTTACAAAAATTGTGCTCTGAGGTATGCCACTGAAATCTGGAGTACTTCAGCTGCCTGTAGGGAGGTTGGGGAGGGATTGTTTCCCAATATGCCCCACATCTCTCTCTCTATAGGTAGATGTAATGAGGCAGATTCTTAGTTGGTGTAAATTGCTGTAGTTCCATTGTCTTCAATAGCTAGATTTCCCCACTTGAAAATCTGGCCCACAGTACAGTAGAACCTCAGAGTTATGGACACCTCAGGAATGGAAGTTGTTTGTGAATCTGAAATGTTTGTAACTCTGAACAAGCTGTTATGGGATGCTCCTCAGGTAGGACTGCTCAGAGGGGGGGCTCACAGCTCTGCTGTGTCTGCCGGGCAAGTGGGGATGTGGACAGGCAGCTGGTTCTGGCACCCTGGGGCACTGCAGTTAGTGGGTATGTGGTGCAGCCTGTGGCCCTTTAAACTGAGCTGCTCTGCCAGAGCTCAGTGTGCAGGCAGGAGCTCGGGCTCCAGCTCCAACAGCTGAAATTCTGGGCCAGGTTTCAGGAGCAGCTCTGGAAGTTTCTTTCCAGGGCTCTGAGCTTGCAAGCTTGTCCCCTTCCCAGCCAGGGGAAGGGAGTGGGGAAAACAGTGTTCACCACCTCTTACCTGTAAGTGATTGGCCCTTGTGGTGAGTAGGAGACTGGGGGTGGGGACAGGCAGCCCAGATGTGCCTACCTTTAGGATTCAATACAATTAGAGTACTGTATTTGCTGATTTGTTTGTGGTTGGGTTTTTTGTTTGTTTTTTTTTTGTCTCGGCTACTGCCTGAAAGCTTACTTCTGGTTCCCCATGTGTCCAGTTGACAGGTCAGTCGGTAACTCTGGTTTTCATGTCTTTGAGGTTCTACTGTATCTAGAATAACAGGGAATAAAAACAAGCCCTATTCAGGGCTATTATAAAACAGTTCTATTAATGCTGGCAAATCTGACATAAATCCTGATTCTTGGTATTAAAATTCACTTCAGTTTGAAGCTGGGTGTGATGAGTTTATTGCCTGAAGCAGTTTCATTTTTATAAAATTTGGAAGGCTGCTTGAGCCCATTTTAGTTATAAAAGTGTCAAGAAAGTTGCTAGTGGTTTCAGATAGTTGTTTCACTCGTATCACTGAAATACTTCAAGCTTTTTAGAGCTCTATTGAATTATAAACATTTTCCAGCTTCTGCAGTGCAGAAGCTAGAGAAATTTGCTCTACCCAGCTAGCTGATTCAGCAAGAAAGCAGAAGCTCAGTAAAAGCCTAGATTAACATTTGTTATGGTTGTTTATTTCTGCTTGGGATCCCCCCTGTCCCTGATGTCCACCAATATGTACCCTGCCTGCAGTGGGAAGGCTTGCTGAATATCTTCTGTAGAGTATTATTCCTTCTACCACTGCCAAAGAGAAAAGGTAGGCACACAGCAAAGGTAGGGGATAGGGAGAAAGGTTTGTATGAGGAGGGCCCTCAAAAAGTTCTGGTATTTGGATAACCATGGAAACTTTCAAATATTCACCTGAAGTAAGGGCCAGATTCTGTGCCAAGGAAATGGCAAGTGTTGCTTTAAGGGACCTTTGTGTCCCTTGAATTCTGGACAACTTAGACCAGCCTTAGCCTGGTATGGACATCTATGGGATGCTGCACTGCCAAGTACAGTTGTAGTGCATCATGCTCCAGTGATTCTTGCTCCCATGCATGGCCCATCTCTATTGCCCCATCCAAGGGGTGTGCAGGAAGGCCACATAGGATTGCTTAATCAACTGCATGCCAGTAGGGGAGCCTCTTTATCTGCCCCTTAGTGGGTCCTTTATGCCTCTGGAGAGGTGTAAAGGAGCTACAGTGGGGGACAGAATTCAAACACAAATATTCTGATATTTCTCTATCACTCAAACTTGGTTTTAAGGAGTTCCTTCAGCCAAAAGTTAGAGGAAAAACTGAACCCCAAACAAAGATTTCAAGCATAAATGGTTTTGTTTGAATATTGAATTACAGGGCTTAAAATTAGTCACTTATTGGGCTTGATCCTTCACAGCGCTCATGTGGCTCAACAGAGGCTTTAGGCAATAGAGAGTGACATTTGGCAAGAAAGTCATCCAGAGGATGGCCTGATCTCTATTTAAATTGTGAAGGGGAAAACAAGTAGAATAGGTGAATAAGTGCAGCACGTTGCAAATATGTGGTACCTTCTGTTCAAAAGCATCTTACACAGATTGTATGGAGTGCTTAAATAAAGATACTGTAGTATTTATAAAATAGCTTTTTAGTCATTTCAAAATATTGGGTGAATAAACATCAGGTTAAAAAAAATGTACACAAACATATTCATCCGAGAAGCTAAAAGATTTGGCACTGTTGGTGGTATTAGGGGTACCTAAGGAAGTATTCTTTACTGGTAGTTCTACTTGTGGCAGTCCTTCTTCTGCAGCCTACCACAGAAAATAATCCTCATGCTGGGAACCAGATTATGTCTGGCGCTGTGTGGGTGTGCAATGAATGAAAGAGGATGCAAAGAGCCCTGTTTCCATTTCACATCCCAGCAAGGGGCCACCATTATTTTTCTCTACGAATACAAAAGTCAAGGTGGTGTGGGCACTGCTGGAAATACTATATACTCCAAAAAGGGCATGGGGCCTGGACACAGGGCCTCACCAACTTTTACATCAGAAGGTGCACATCATCACTCTCACTGAGCATTATAAATGTAAAATAGATTCTGAAGTGTTAAGAATACATCTTTCAAGTAGCAAGGAGGCAATTCAGCTGTCTTTCTACAGTTGCCTTAAACACAGAATACATAAAGGAACAAAAAGATGGTCATACACATGGGGAGCTGGATAAGAACTTCTCATGACTGTGTTCCCAGACATCTACTGCCTACTTATAGGCTTAAAGAACCTGCATAGGGTTTTTAAACATCATGTAGGAAAATTCATGTTTAAAATCATGGTAAATTAAAAATTACCCAGAGCTCTGAGATACTATGATGGTAAACAACTATTAATTATAATAAATAGATAAGAATGGAGGGCTTGATTATTCACCAACAGAGAAGACATATTTGCAGCTGTGGAACCCACTGGTATTGTCACTGAACCCATATGAGAAGGAGAAGCACATAATGTGCCATTTACAACTGCTAAGGTCCCTGTCTTGACTGGAAGATTGACAAGCATTTCTGAGGCATAGCAGCTGATTATGCTCAGAATAATATAATGGTGGGCCAGGACCAAGGCCGTCATGCCACATGTTGGTTAGGTGCATCACAGAACAGGGATAAAGAATACAAAAGGAGGGAAAGTTGTAGAGAGAGATGCCAGTGCCAACTGCAAGTGCCATCTGTGATAGCAGCAATGGCGGCAGAGGTGCTGAGTACAAGGGTTTCCAATGTGTAACTTCCCAATTCTTCCTTCCACTGTTGCTGAATAGTTAGTACATCCAGCAGGCAGATCTCCTGCGATAGTGAACATACGTGGCATTTCTAATGTAAATGGTTGAGTTCATTAGTTTAAAATGGCAGCACTGGAGTCAAGCAGTGGAGAAGCTGGTTAAGAGTGTTTTAGGTATAGAACTTCAGATTTACATTTCTCAAAACTTCAAGTAAAATACAGCACTAACTGTTAATATATAGCAGATGCACCAGTGTCTTGAGATGAATACATTATAGACAAGAAATCATATTTATTCCCATCACAATAAAAACATATTTTACATCTGCTCTTCCTGGTTGCACCTGTGGCATGTTCATTTGGGTGGAACATGGGAGACTGCCAGGTTCAAAACAAGCTGTGTATCCTTGTTCCCTTGTGTGAGGTTTTTCTTTTAGTTATTCTTAAACTTTTCACATAGATTCTCATATGCAATCATTACATTCAATAAGCAAATTGGTATTAATATAGCATTGAAAACCCAGGAAATTCTAAAAGTTAAGGTGGAATGCTCAACTTGATCTCTACCTCTGTTGTGCCTTAACGTACAGTGGCCACTCTTAAAAACCCTTCAATTCCCTTTGAAACTATATAGCATTAAGTAGTATTTTCATATTCAGTATGCTGGGGAATAATACAATTATTGCAGCACCAGCTAGTTGCAAAGGTAACTTTATGATATTTTAAAAGGCATCCACTGCATATATTCTCTTTATATAATTCTATATTGTTAGTTAAATAATACTGTGGGCTATGTTGGACATCCTTTAGCTATACTTTAGATAGTCCCATTGACTTTAGTGCAACAACACGAGGAGTGAAGTATTACTCTATGTGACTAAGGGTGCACAATGTGGTCTTATATTTTTTTTAAAGTATTCAGTGTGCACTCCCATCCTAGAGATGGTGTATGCCTTTGTTTTTGGGTGTCTACACTGTAAAAAGGTGTGTTCTTAACTCCAGTTGGTTGCATTGGGTTCAACCACAGGCATCTTTAGGATTTAATTCAAGATGCTAATCTGAGTTAAAAAACAAGTTGCTGTGACTTCACTTCTATTTTAACCTGAGTTAGCTAATGTGGGTTAGTTTTCCCAAGTTAAGGACACACCTATTTTGCAGAGTAGACATATCCTTTGTCCTTACTGTTTAGGATAGTCTAGCATGGCTAGCAGAGCGGTAATTTCCCCCTTGAACTCTGGGTTTGTGGCTGTTCCTTGTGTTCAAGAGGGAAGGCAAGTTCTCTTTATGCTATTTAAACACCCTTAAACCGAGCCAGTCAAAATCTAGCTCTCTGCATCTAGAATGATAATATGACTTTGTTTTCATTGAGAAGATGAGAAATGATATATATTATTGCAATAGTTCAGAATTTTTCCAAAAGTTGGTGTGCTTGTGTTATACAGAGACCATGAAGTGGTTTAAGGCCTTCTGTCTGGCATTACAAAACATAGGTATATAAAATTGATAAAAAATGAGTGAGGCAAAGATGGCTGTGAAATTTCAGAAAAGAACAATCTTCTCTCATTGTTTTGGAAAATGTGTAGTTTATTATTAATGTTTACATCCGCACACTTATGTCTGATAGTTTTTTTTCTTTAGATGTCATAACTTGTAAATTGAGGAACACCTACATTTCTATGACATAAGGGGAGGGTCTATTGTAACAAACACTAATCCTAATGTAGTTCTCATAGGTTCAACTGGAATTACATTTTTATGTAATTCCACTTTGATTAGTGGTGTTCAGGAGTTCTAAAAGGTTTAATTTTGAAATATCCACTGGAACAAGGAACTTACACATTTGGCTATCTCTGAAATTTTATCTAGGTTCCTATAATGTCATAGAATCATAGAATCGTAGGACTGGAGGGGACCTCGAGAGGTCATCTAGTTTAGTTCCCTGCACTCATGGCAGGAGTAAGTATTATCTAAACTGTCCCTGATAGGTGTTTGTCTAACCTGCTCTTTAAAATCTCCAGTGAGGGAGATTCCAGCCCACCTAGGCAATTTATTCCAGTGCTTAACTACTCTGACAGTTAGGAAGTTTTTCCTAACATCCAACCTAAACCACTGATGCTGCAATTTAAGCCCATTGCTTCTTGTCCCATCCTCAGAGGTTAGAGAACAATTTTTCACCCTCCTCCTTGTAACAACCTTTTATGTATTTGAAAACTGTTATCATGTCCCCCCTCAGTCTCCTTTTTTCCTGACTAAGCAAAACCAATTTTTTTAGTCTTCCCTCATAAGTTATGTTTCCTAGACCTTTCACCATTTTTGTTTCTCTTCTCTGGACTTTCTCCAATTTGTCCACATCTTTCCTGAAATGTGGTGCCCAGAATGGGACACAATACTCCAGTTGAGGACAAATGAGCATGAAGTAGAGCAGAAGTATTACTTCTCGTGTCTTGCTTATAACACTCCTGCTAATATATCCCAGTATGATGTTTGCTTATTTTTTGGTAATAGTGTTACACTGTTCACTCATATTTAGCTTGTGATCCACTATGATCTCCAGATCCCTTTCCACAGTACTTCTTCCTAGGCAGTCATTTCCCATTTTTATGTATGCAACATATTGTTCCTTTCTAAGTGGAATACTTTGCATTTGTCCTCATTGCATTTCATCCTATTTACTTCAGATCATTTTTCCAGTTTGTCCAGATCATTTTCAATTTTAATCCTGTTCTTTAAAACACTTGCAACTTCTCCTATCTTGATATTGTCCGCAAACTTTATCAGTGTACTCTCTATGCCATTATGTAAATAAATGATGAAGTTATCAAACAGTACCGCACCCAGAACTGATCCCTGCAGGACCCCACTCAGTATGCCCTTCCAGCTTGACTGTGAACCAGTAACTACTATCCGGAAATGGCTTTCCAATCAGTTATGCACCTAGGGTTCACAACCCTCAAGGAGTGGCCTGGAGTTTCCAGGAATTAAAGATTAATCTTTAATTAAAGTTTATGTCATGTGAAGAAACCTCCAGCAATATGTCCAACCAAAATTGGCAACCCTATATGCACTCACCTTATAGTAGCTCCATCTAGGTTGTATTTCCGTAGTTAGTTTAGGAGAAGATCATGCGAATCAGTATCAAAAGCCTTACTAAGTCAAGATATACCACATGTACTGCTTCCCCCCATCCACAAAGCTTGTTACCTGTCAAAGAAAGATATTAGGTTGGTTTGACATGATTTATTCCTGTCAAATCCATGCTGACTGTTACTTATCACCTTATTATCTTCTTGGTATCTGCAAATTGATTGCTTAATTATTTGCTCCATTATCTTTCTGAAGTTAAGCTGACTGATCTGTAATTCCCTGAGTTGTCTTTATTTTCCTTTTTATAGACTGGCACTACATTTGCCCTCTTGAATCTCTCCCATCTTCCATGACTTTTAGTAGATAATCAATAATGGCTCAGATATCTTCTCAGTCAGTTCCTTGAGTATTCTACGATGTATTTCTTCAGGCCCTGGTTACTTGAAGACATCTAAGTAATTTTTAACTTGTTCTTGTTCCCTATTTTAGCTTCTGATCCTACCTTATTTTTACTGGCATTCACTGTGTTAAAGGTCCAATAGCTACTAACCTTTCTGGTGAAAACTGAAACAAAGAAGTTATTTTACACTTCTCCATTTCCACATTTTCTGTTATGGTTTTCTCCTTTTCATTGAGTAATGGCTCTATCTTGTCCTTGGTCTTCCTCTTGCTTCTAATGTAGAATATTTATTTGTAGAATATTTTCTTGTTAGTCTTTATGTCTCTAGTTAGTTTAATCTCGTTTTATGCATTGGCCTTTCTAATTTTGTCCCAACATACTTGTGTTGTTTGCTTATAACTTGACCTAATGTCTATTTTCTGTAGGGCTCTTTTTGAGTTTCATATCATTGAAGATCTCCTGCTTATGATGGGGTGTGTTTGTCTCCTGCTATACTTCCTATCTTTCCTATGCAGTGGGATAGCTTGGTCTTGTGCCCTTAATAATGTCTCTTGGAAAAATTGCCAACTCTCTTGAACTGTTTTGCTCCTTAGACTTGTTTCCCATCAAATCTTATCTATCAACTCCCTGAGTTTGCTAAGCTCTGCGTTTTTGAATCCCTTATCGTTATTGTGCTGCTTTCCCTCATCTCATTCCTTAGAATCATGAACTCTACCATTTCATTATCACTTTCACCCATGCTGCCTTCCACTTTCAAATTCTTTACTTGTTTCTCCCTATTTGTCAAAATCAAATCTAGAACAGCCTCTCCCCTAGTAGCTTTCTCCACCTTCTGAAATAAATCATTTACTCATGAATGTCACATTTGAGCATCAAGCTTGTGATATTAAAGAGTTACTCTGGATTATGTTGCTATGGGTCACTCTAGATTTACACTGGAGTCACTCAGCGCAGAATTTGGCTCTAATTGTCTGTTTTGAGCTGTTTTGATAATTGGAATATTATTTCTTTGACCTGTAAGCACTGTATGTATTTCATACTCAAATGGCAGGACCCATAAGAAGAACAACAATATTTATGTTCTCAAGCTGTGTGCCATAGGCACAGGCAGAAGTGGGCTGCCTCAGACATAACTTTTAATAAAGTACTCTTTCATAAATCTGGGTTTTAACAATAATTAGAATGTATAGGGTAAAATCCTGGCATCACCAAAATCAATGGTAAATTTCTTACTGATTTCAATGAAGCCAGATTTTTACCCCACCATCTGAAAACAGAGTAACCTGAGATTATTTTAAAAGAAAACAAAGATAGTTTCATTTGCCAAGAAACTTTATAATCATAAGAAATATGGAAGGAGAATAGAAATCTTCACTCCTTCCTTTTATTAAACTTATTTAGAGAAATAGGTAGAAGACTGTTCTGTTAATACAATGAACATTCAGTCACCAAAAATTCAACTGTAATAGTGTAAATTCATAACAAATGTTCAAACCAGAGCAACTACACACCACTATTTACACCACTGACATGTGATATACTCTGAATCTGGATATACAGTGCATTTCCCTTTTATAATAGTCTCTGAGAGATTTACTAGCCATTAGAGCCTTTCCCCAGATGTATGCTCTTTTCATGTTACTACTTTCCCAACAGCCACAGCCCATTGGTTGTCTATACATAGTCTGAAAATGATTTTCAGTTTTGTTCAAAGGCCAACCATTCTAATAATAGAAAGTGGAAAAAAATGTGTGCTTTCCCGTATTTGCTTTATTAGGTCTTTTTTTTTAAATAAAAACTCATGTATAAATTATTTAGGATTTGACCTACTTGGTCAACAAAACAAGGATATTTCTAGATAAAACTTAAGCTTGCCAATATTATGACTAGTCAGAATGTGAGGAGTTCAGAGATTCTTTCAAATTCCTGACAAGTTAAGGCTTTAGCGAAACTCTAAATATGTTGGACCCATTCAATGTGTTTCAAAGTTTGGCAGATGAAAAAATATCTTGGAATACATTTTCCCTTGATGTATGCATGTAACTTCTGTGGAATTAATCAAAATTACATACCAATAAATGATCAGAATACTCTCTACAGCCAAAAAGCAACTAGTTCAGGTTTCCTGATTTTGTTGTTTTCAGTTTCGGTGTGTCACTATACCCAAGACTAAAACATTGGAAAGATATAGTACTAACGGAGTAGAGCTAACACATGGACTTATTTATTTCCAGATAGTATTATCTCCAGCTTTTTCAAAGTTGGATTTGCTTGGTAATTTCACAACAGAAAAGTGTACATTATTCTTTCTAATCCTCTTTTCTCATCCAAAATTGTCATAGCTTTTTATTGGTGGAAAACACATGAGTTTCACTGTCCTAGTTTGTAAAGCAGAGTTCTTTTTATTATCAAAAAAGAAAAGGAGTACTTGTGGCACCTTAGAGACTAACAAATTTATTTGACCATAAGCTTTCATGAGCTACTGCTCACTTCATCAGAATTTCTTTTCTTTTTGCAAATACAGACTAACACGGCTCCTACTCTGAAACCTGTCACTTTTTATTATCCTGATACCTGGTGCAAAGAGTTAGCTCTAAAAGCAGGTAGGTTGCACCTTGTTCTGGAAGGCAGCTGCAAGCTATTGAATGCTAGCTCTTTGGTGAGGTCATATCTTTCATTGGACCAACGTCTGTTGGTGAGAGAGAGAGACAAGCTTGGTAAGCTTGAAAGCTTGTCTCTCTCACCAGCAGAAGTTGGTCCAATGAAACACATGACCTCACCCACCTTGTCTCTCTAATGTCATTGGACTGATATGGCCACAACAACAACACAACATACCAGTCTTTGGATGGCATGTTGCATTTTTCAGTGTCGTACCTCTATTTCCATGCATATTTCTCTTTCAGTTAGTCTGACTAAACAAAATCTAAATATACTTTTTTTTATTCTGAAAGAAAACCCAAATGTGAAAAGTTTGTAACATTGAAGTTAAGGATGAAGTTAAAGGTGAAAAAGTTACTTTGCAGCAGTTTTGTAGTTGATAACAGAGCAGTGTGACTGTATTTAAATCATTTGTTTTAAATTTGGAAAGATGACATTCTATAGCTAGTATAACCCATGGGTCATCTGGGGCAAACTGTAATTTCTGTAGCTGCCTCGAGTAAATATTGTTCCTCATATTCAGCTGCACTTTCACTAGACTGCCTTCTACAGTACTACTTCTAATAGTTCCCATAAGTATAGTATTTACTGCTGCTTAACGACATCCTGCATATAACTTTACATAATCTACCTTGATAGAGTTATTTTGGCAGGCAACTTTGTTAGAAGTGGTTTTGTGTTTACCACATTGCTGTTTCATGAGGTTTCCAAGAAAGAGTTATAAGCTTTTATTGCCATTCTTTTCAGGTGTTTTAACTGGCACAGATCCCACAAGGATATGCAGAAAAAAAGACAGATGCTTGTTTGTCTTTTTATTATTGGCTGGGTTGGAAAATTTTAAATATATTGCTCAAAAGGAATTCATTCAATATATGGAATAAGTGCTATTCCTTTCCAAAGCTTCTATTTCTTTTCATCTTTTGCCCTCACAGTCCTGCCTCTGTCATAACTTTTGAATTATGTTGCCTGTATCTATTGTATAGCAGGGCCTGATCTGCTAGTTCAATCAGTTATTTGATAATCAGAGGTAGCGATAATTGTATGCATTAATCAGTCATATTGCCATTATGCTAAATGTCATTTTCAAATATCATTGTGTCTGCTTTCTCCTTAAATAGGGCACTATTTTTCCAAAGTTAATAAACTTAACTGGGAAATTGCAACATTGAAATAGTTTTTTGTTTGTTTTTGCTGCCTGTTTACACCATTGATGTGGATCATAAGCAAGACAAATAAACCCAAAAGAATTTTTTTGGAATAAATATGAACAAACATTTTCCCCCCAAATATTTTACCATACCCAACTCTTCCCCAATATCTATGGAATTTCTTCAAGGATGTCTTTTGATAATTTCATTTTCTATTGTATAAGACCAGATGAATATATTTCAGTATAAGTAATTACTGTAAAGTGCACAAAATGCCATTCAAAAATATGTATCAGGCTCACCTGCGTTTGCTGCTTTTTGGAGCTATTTTGTTGGAAACCAATAAACTGTAAGAGTGACACTTCTTAAATGACGGCACTGATTTACCCTAAAAAAGCAATGAGGAGTCTGGTGGCACCTTAAACACTAACAGATTTATTTGGGCATAAGCTTTTGTGGGTAAAAAACCAGCACTTCTTCAGAGTGAAAATTACAGATACAGACATAAATATATTGGCACATGAAGAAAATGGAGAGTTATCTTACAAGTGGAGAACCAATGTCAACAAGGCCAATTCAGTGAGTGTGCATGTGGTCCACTCCCAATAATTGTTGAGGAGTTGTTAATACCAAGAGAGAGAAATCTGCTTTTGTAGTGAGCTAGCCACTCCCAGTCCCTATTCAAGCCCGAATTAATGGTGTGAAATTTGCAAATGAATTGTAGCTCTGCAGTTTCTCGTTGAAGTCTAGTTTTGAAGTGTTTTTGTTGAAGGATGGCTACTTGTTTTTGTAGATACAGATTAACATGGCTACCCGACTGCTTTATCCTGAAGATTAAAGGACAATAGCAAATATTTCCACTCTCTTAGTAGTTATTTGATAGAATATGAAACAATTGGCATATTCAACATTTTGTATTTTCCAAATAAATGGAACAATGGCAATGATCATCCAGCCACATGCAGGAGGTACATTAGAGGCCACTAAAAACTCAACTGGTGCCAATTATTACCATATCCACAGATATGGCCCATTCTAACTATAGAGGAATAATACAATAATTCATATATTGCTGATTTGTTAATGACAGCACTATGCATTCACACATTCATTAAATGTTTGTGGTATAATATTCCACAATGAAATGCTGACATTTAAATGAGCACAAGTACATTTCAAAGTTAGCACTGAATTAAGATGGAAATGGGAATATCTATATGTAGTCTCTCCTCAATCTATTTATGCAATTTCCATTCACTTCAATTGCTCTTGCACAGGTGAATGGAAGGAAACCTACAGATATGGCCCTAATTGCTACTTTGGTCTATCTGCGTGCTGGCTCAATGAGAAACCGATGCACTGGTTTATATTGTGACATCTCTACTTGCATTAGGAAGGGCTGGAAATAATATTAATTTTGAATTTAAGCCTGGAAGAAAGAGATCACTGGAAACCCTCTGGAGAAGTGCTAAGGACCCTGTAATGTAGTAATAATCAATTCCATGATTGCATACCCTTCTCTGGGTTACGGCTTAGGCAGATCACGTGTGGTAACAACAAAAAACATAGGCTGTGTTCCTCTTTTGGACTCATCTCAGAAAATCACTTAAACAAGTTTCAGAGTAGCAGCCTTGTTAGTCTGTATCCGCAAAAAGAAAAGGAGTACTTGTGGCACCTTAGAGACTAACAAATTTATTTGAGCATAAGCTTTCGTGAGCTTATGCTTAAATAAATTCATTAGTCTTTAAGGTGCCACAAGTACTCCTTTTCTTTTTACTTAAACAAGTGTTTAATTTCTATTGAATCCAAGGTGGCTTTTTGGTGAAGCAGGGCTTCTGAGAGCTCTAGAGCTGCATGGTCTGTGTGTATCCAGCATCCTCAGAGAAGAATTCCCTTTGTGTTGACTGAGACACCCTGCATGTTCTCAGTTGTGAGAGACACTATTGATCTAATGCTGCAGGGTGCTAGCAGGTCCTGTGAGATGCTGAGCGTGCTGAACTTCCATTGAAGTTCATTCTCAAAATCAGTAGTCCATCCATAGATATACTTTCTGTATGCTTCTGTTTTAGTTTTCTCCTAGTCCTATATTCTTCTGGTCCCCTTAATTAGAAGTTCCATTGCTGAGAACCCAAATTGCCCCCCCAAAATAGGAGCTGATTCTCATTTATATTGAGGCCCTGTTACACTTTTGGCTATATAAAGGAGCCTTAAAGTGAGAGTAAATTACTGGCAGAGCAGTGTAAAGGGGCCCCTTTGTAAATAAGAATGAAGCACTTAGTCTCCTGTTGATACACACCAAAAAAATAATGATCCCTTGGCCTCCTAAACTATTTTCTTCAAACCAGTAAAGGGAAGATGTTACTTCTACTTGGTTGGCAACATTTTGAAATATATAAAGATAAGCAGTGAAATCAAACATATTCAAGAATATAGACTTAAACTCATATGTATATAGAGTACATACACAATGAAGAAGTAACGAGGCATGCTGTACATTCATCTGTGCTAATAAAATTAAACTATATATCAATGTATTGGGCTTTTGGAATAAGATGCACAAATGAAACCACAATAAGGACAAAAGGGGAATTAAAGGGGAGACAGCCTACCAAATCCTTCTATAGGAAACGTTGTTGTACAGCAGACAAAATCAAATGCCTTCACAGTCAAAAATCAATGAAAAAGGTAGCCATGCATATCTTGCAAATGTGAAAAATGAGGCACAAATTATACAAAGAACAATGGATTTCAATTTGAAATTGGATTTGAACATTTTAAATGTTTTCAGCTCTTACTGTTGACTCAGGGGTCACTCCCACATACCGTGGCAGCCATGAGAATAAAACTGACAAAAGAGTATCTTTTGAGTGCAATACTTGTAAGAGTGTCTGATCACCCTGAGCAGCACCTGGGTTAATATCTGTAGCAGCTGTCCTGATCTCTATGGTTTAAGCTTTTAGCTAAGTTTAATTAAATAGAACCTTTGGTGTACCAGGATCCATATGACTGGGACATGAATAAAAGAAACAAACAGGAGAGACTGGCATATGGTTGAAGGCACATGCATCATATGATTTTTTTTTCCGGTGACTATATTTTAACATTCATGAGCAGTAAAAGAGCTTAAAACAGAAATAGAATTGTCTCACTGGACTTGAAACTTTGACGGCTACTGAGGTGTGTTTTTTCTTCTATCGCAGCATGCATACCAAAAGAAAAAAAACCTATAGGTATTAATTGTCATGCACAATCTGCAATGTTTAAATGGGCCCTGTGGATTTTGGTCTGAAACCAAACCAATCAGTTACAAGCTATTTTTCTATTCTGTTAGATGTTCTATTGCAATATTTGCATAAATGTAACCATGCTGTCCGTCTTTTAACTTTCACTCAATTAATTATGCTCCCAGCCCCCTGCTGATGGACAAAAATGAGACTTCATCTGCAAATAGCTTCAGCAGTTTACATCTTATTAAATGCCAAAATCTAGTTAACAGTTTGAGAATTCTCATGTCAGACTTTTCAACATGCCAGTTTTAACACAAAACTCTTGTTTTTTTTTTTTAAAGGAACTCACTGCTCCAAGTCATGGAGAGGAAAATGCAATGGGATAAAGGTAATGGACAGATAAGAATTTTATACAAATTATGTACTTAGCATACGTGGCATATTCTGAGTGTGGTTCATTGGTTCGCCTAATAATGAAAAACATTGAAAAAGACTACTAGTTGACAACAAAATGGTCTCTGCAAATTGCAAACAGCTTTAGTCTACAGTATCACCTTTTATAATTTATATAAAAGTCGGTGCAAGCCCTGGAATAAACAGATTACATACTACAGCATTCCTTAAAAATAACTTTTCTATTACTCTTTGCGACAGGTTTTACATTTTGCATCAAGCATCTGGTGCTTTCATTTTCCAATACATAGTGTTCTGTTATACTTTATACCATGCTGGGTTGTTTCTTGATTTAAAACAGCAAAGGGGAAGCAATGTAATATGTGTATATGTTAGAGACAAAGAACCAGAAGTATGCCATGTTCAAAAATAAACTAAAATATACTGGTTCACTCTGTAACCGTGGCCAGGTCACTTAACTTCCTTGTTCTTTCATCAGCACATCTATAAAGCTGGATATAGGCAATATCTCACTGAAAAACAGATGCTACATCTGAGTTTTAGCTATCTCTTATGAACATATGAAAAAAAGATCTAGTCAAATTTCCCTTAAAGTTTCTTTTATTATTGTCATTAGATATAACTACTCCTTTATCAGTCTATAATTTATTGAAATTCACCTGTGTCTATAAATCTGAAACACACAATTGAACAAGTGGCATATTGAAAATGTAACTTGTATTTCACCATTATGTAGCATTCTACCTGACTGTTCTTACTATGATAAAGTCATTTCAGGTACTTCTTGTGATAATTTGATACGCAGCATCCAACCTGAAAGCAAGGGTTTTTTCCCCAAAACTTTCTGACATATTATCTGGGTTATTGTGACATATTGTGTCATGTTTGTTGTCTCATGTTTTAAGCTAATGTGACGAGCTGAACATGACGTGATGATTTATGACAGAAATGTCAGAAATTAAGAAAAAGAAATACAATTCATGTCCAATCATATACCAATTATCAGCTCTTGTAAAAATTGCCAACATTTGTCATGTGGGCTTAATCAAAAAGAAGAAAAATATCCCCTGTATGTATTATTTTAGTTTTTTAATGCATTATTAATAGAAAATAATTATAAAAATGTATTTATGCAATTTCAATATCAGCTCTTTTATAACTAATTTTCATATATGCTTTAGTGGATATAAATATTACAATGAGATTTGGGGGCCAAAAACAGCAAATAGATTGTAGCATCCCCAACACCTCCTACTCACCCATATCCACCAAAAAATCCTAGATATAATGCCCATTGGGGACCTGCTGCCTGCAGGAATTCATTTCCCTGGTAGTACTGAGAAGGTACCAGCAGTCTGTCTTGCATTATATAAATGGATGTCCTCTCATAGTCTGATGATGAGGCCCATAAGATACATGCTGCTGTTTTGTATGATGTTGTTATTGCCGTATTCCAGTGTTTGCTATTTGTATTAGAATAGTGCCCATGATGTGTCTCATGCATAATAATTTACCCCAAAGTGGTTACAATCTATAAAGACAAGGCACAGATGTATGGTGTGGGAGAGTGATAAGCCTTTAAAAATAAAATCAACTGTCCTCTTTTTGCCTCTTTTATAGTTACTACTCGTCAGCCAATTTGTTGTGGATGTAATGATACAGATGAGTGTTGGAGTTATTTGAAAGAGGAGAGAGTAATAACCTCTAGTTCAGGAGAGTGTTCTGTAGTCATTGGCTAACAGACATTGTAGAAGGAAGTGTGGAGCTGGTTGTAAGAAATGTACCTATAAGAGGCTGGGGCTAATATCACTGGTAGAATGGGTGCAAGCAACATAATAAGAGACAAGAAAGGTGGGCATTGTCAAAAGGGACAATGAAAGGGGGCATGAAGAGGACTAGGAAGGAAAGGTAAAGAGGTAATTTGACTGCCATCCATGGTACCCCACATCTGATATGTAAGGGAAAGACATTTTATTTATTTTTGTTAGTTTTTATACTTCCAAAACACGATGGACTGGCTGCTCTGGAGACCAATGTCCTTTTCTTCTCCAAACAGGGACACGTGGGGATAGTGTAATCTAATCCACCCAGTCCAACAATTGTTCATCAACATTGACCACTTGTAGGGATGACAATGTAGGTCGATATCTACCAACCAGGATGCCAATTAATGACAATTATAATGATAAATATTCTAATGTGGTCTTCTGTTCACTAAAGGAAACCTTTTGGATCTGTTAATGATGAGAAAAGTGGATGATGCATAGGTTTGTTCCAAATGGATTTTAATCTGATTTTAAAGGCTTTTCAAGGAGCAGGTGACTTCTAATGTGGTTCCTTTGGGCTTTGACTTTACTCTAAGGGCACATGGAGGTTGGGAGTTAGTCACTCATCTTTTTAGGTCCTGGAACAGAAACGAATATTGAAATACTGGAATTTTCTGTTGTCAGTTATTGGCACTCAATGGCAGTTTCTGTTAGCTGAAGGCAGCTTGTGTTGATTTGTTCTGTCAGGGATAAAAATATGGTTTCTTTATATCTGTAACAGAAAAACACGCAAAAGTGGGGTTGGGGTAGTCAGCTAGCCAAGAAAGTTCTGGAAGAAGTAGCAAATAAGAAAGTGCCCAAGGGAAAGTGGAAGCAAACTGAAAAGTTTCTCTTTAACATATCAAGCTCCCTGGTAGAAGCCCTGTATAATACTAGTGCAGTACATTGACACAGGGGTTTGCACTTGTGTAGCAAAGTAGAACATGACAGTGTATTTCATGTCATGCCCAGCATAATTATCCGTCTCATATTTGTTTGCATTGGGGCTCAGGAAACAAATTGGGGGTCTTATTCTGTAACCCATACTCACATGATTGCTTCTTACTCCCATGACCAGTTTTGTTGACTTCACTGATTGATCTGTTCCTTAGCCATTGTAGGTATGCCTGTGTGTGCTTTGTGTTCTTTTCTGTACTTCATGCTTTGTGAGTGTGAATAGAGAATGGTATACCTGTCTATTAGCCTTGATTCTTTTTATTCTGTTAGAGAGTAAAATCTTACCCAGCATATCCCCATAGAATCAATCTGAACCACATCACACAACCTTCCAGCTGTCATTTAGCTGGAGTGAGTAGGATTTACAGGGTTTGGTCCATAAGGATTGATGTTGATATTTCACACCTATTCTCACCTATAGAGCACCTATTCCTCTAGAAGAGGAGTTTCATCATATTTCAGTAAGGTACAATATTATAGAATTATGTAAACCAAGAAGACATTTGCACCTCCAGGGTGAACATTGCAAAATGAGAGTTATTAAAGAAGCAGCAAAATTAAAATGTAGCACATGGTGTATTGCTATTAAAAGTTGCCCAAATGCTCTTTCTTTAGTGGTGTGAATATAAAATATTCACAGCAAAGATACTGTAGGACTAAAGTATTCTATCAAATAACTACTAAGAGAGTGGAAATATTTGCTATTGTCCTTTAATCTTCAGGATAAAGCAGTCAGGTAGCCATGTTAATCTGTATCTACAAAAACAAGTAGTCAACAAAACATCAACAAAACATATTAAAAAAATATAATATTTAGATAGCAATGTCACTAGTAACAATCTATTGTTTTGGTTAATATGGAACTTTCATTTTAACCCTTTCCTTCAGCGCAAAGAAAATTCCCTTTTCCTTACTCTCAGCACAGTAAAGACCCTTTTTGGAACTTATTAAGGAAATCAATTCAGCTGTTTTAAAAATAGCTGAATATGACGACAGACCAGCAATTTTCATCAATTTTAAAAGAAACAGAGATCCAAATTTACATTCTGAAACTCAAAAAAGCTTTGAATTGCAAACTTTAAACTAAGCGTGCCTATATTTAAAAAGGGTAAATGGGATTACTTGGTTAACTCTAGGCCTCTAAGCTTGACACAACTCCCAGACAAAATCATGCAAAAGCACATATTGGATGCAAACAGTAGAGAATTCAAGGTATGGTAGCAAAATTAATGCCAATCTATGTGGTATTGTGGAAAATATACTTAATATAATTTTTTATGAGAATTTACCTTGGAAAGTGGTAGATTCATTATCACTTTAAGACTTGACATTAAGATTGGATGTCTTACCAAATGATACGCTATAGCTCAAGCAATAGTTCTGGACTTGATGCAGAAATTGATGGGTAAGATACGTGCTTCAATGGTTGTAGTGTTGGCACTGACTGCTTTATAGCCAGAAAGAAATAGGTAAATCATAAAGAACAAGAAGGAGTAAAGGAATGAAAAAATAGTAATTAAATAAAACAATGATATACATATAAAATTTCCTGATGGTAAAAAAAGTGTTTGTATGTGCATGAGTATGCATGTGTGCGTTATCACTATTAAACATACCCCAAATCAGGCTTCTCAAGAATCATAGATGTCAAAAGGATATATAATTAAATAAAAATATTATTGCCTTTTAATAATAAAACAGATGGGTTTTTTCCCCCAGATGTGGAATAAAATGCTGAATCATGGATGAGGAACTAAAGATGAACTAAAAAGTGTTCGCATTCACAAATGGCCAAATTTTTAAAAGGGCAGCCTTCCTTTGCTGATGCACTTGCACAATCAATCAAGTATTCTGATTTTTCCTGCATTCCTTCTGCTGTGAAAAAGGCAGGAGCAAATTTTTATATGTGCTATTTAAATAACAGTCAACCATCAGCCTTTTCGGAAACTTACTGAATTAAAACACAGAGTGCCCAATGGAACCCTCACGTATTCCAATGCAACTCTAGACTGTTTGGACCACAGTACTATCATTCTTTAAATTCCAAAACACTTAATGGTTAAATAACCTTGAGTACCAGTTTATACATACACATGTATTCAAGTATGAATCGCTGAAATACATACACAGAAACCAAATAAATTAAAATACAGTAGAATACCAATTGGTATATGATTTGAACACATCGTTGGTCATTTAATCATCTAATACATAGCATTTCAAAAATTTCTCATTGTGTCATACATAAACTATATAATAATCCTTGTTCTCTGTCAGTTGTTGTCCAACTATGTAAATCGACCACATAAAGTCTGTGGAGAACTGGCTGCTCACATGATATTGATTCCATCTGCTCAATAGCTTTATAACATAGCTACACATACATTAAATGGTTTCATAATCTTATTTTTCCTTGAAAGCAAATGCTGTCGGTTCTATAGGGATGTTAATGGGATCAAAAGTGGGAGGGGGAATGGTCCACAAAACAATTATTCTATTAAGGTGGGTCTACATTATGAGAATTTTCAACTTCATCTCATAACAAGTTGGTTAAGTATAATTCTCTTATCTTGCCAATGCTTGGAACTGGACTGAGGATCTCCAGTTTATTCTCACATTGCATATGTTTACCCTAGATCTACTAAGATGCTCTCACAGTATTAATGCTTTTTAGTTATTTGCAAATATGCCTGCAGGGAAATACAAAACTGTACTATTGCTTCTGTCTCTAGAACTTCTTCATTGTTCTTCTACCATCCTGATTACCGGAGAGGACTGCTTTTCTGAGAGATCAGGGAAACCAGTTTCAGCATACCTCACACAATAATCTCAGATGATCCTCTCCCATATCTCTCATAGATTCATAGATACTAAGGTCAGAAGGGACCACTCTGATCATCTAGTCCGACCTCCTGCACAGCGCAGGCCACAGAATGTCACCCACCCACTCCTATGAAAAACCTCACCCATGTCTGAGCTATTGAAGTCCTCAAATCATGGTTCAAAACTTCAAGGAGCAGAGAAGCCTCCCTCCAGTCAACCATGCCCCATTCTACAGAGGAAGGCAAAAAAACCTCCAGGGCCTCTCCAATCTGCCCTGGAGGAAAACTCCCTCCCGACCCCAAACATGGCAATCAGCCAAACCCTGAGCACATGGGCAAGATTCACCAGCCAGATACCCAGGAAAGAGTTTTCTATAGTAAATCAGATCCCATCCATCTAATATCCCATCTCAGGGGATTTGGCCTAATTACCCTGAATATTTAAAGATCAATTACTTACCAAAATCCCATTATCCCATCATACCATCTCCTCCATAAACTTATCGAGTAGAATCTTAAAACCAGATAGATCTTTTGCCCCCACTGCTTCCCTTGGAAGGTTATTCCAAAACTTCACTCCTCTGATGGTTAAAAACCTTCGTCTGATTTCAAGTCTAAACTTCCTGGTGGCCAGTTTATACCCATTTGTTCTTGTGTCCACATTGGTGCTGAGCTTAAATAATTCCTCTCCCTCTCCTATATTTATCCCTCTGATATATTTATAGAGAGCAATCATATCTCCCCTCAACCTTCTTTTAGTTAGGCTAAACAAGCCCAGCTCCTTAAGTCTCCTTTCATAAGACAAGTTTTCCATTCCTCGGATCATCCTAGTAGCCCTTCTCTGTACCTGCTCCAGTTTGAATTCATCCTTTTTAAACATGGGAGACCAGAACTGCACAAAGTATTCTAGGTGAGGTCTCACCAGTGCCTTGTATAACGGCACTAAAACCTCCTTATCCCTACTGGAAATGCCTCTCCTGATGCATCCCAAAACCGCATTAGCTTTTTTCACAGCCATATCACATTGGCAGCTCATAGTCATCCTATGATCAACCAATACTCCAAGGTCCTTCTCCTCTTCTGTTACTTCTAATTGATGCGACCCCAACTTATAACTAAAATTCTTGTTATTAATCCCTAAATGCATAACCTTACACTTCTCACTATTAAATTTCATCCTATTACTATTACTCCAGTTTACAAGGTCATCCAGATCCTCCTGTATAATATCCCGATCCTGTCTATATACAAGATATACAATGAGAAACCCTTGCTGAAGTTCCTGATCTTGGACATTGAGTGACACATTACATTACAATTCAAAGTCTGTGTGGACTTTTATACCCCCTGCCAGTTTGGTGTGGTTCAAACAAATATCTCAAACTCTTCAGTATGAAAATCTCTCAAAAGCAGATTGCTTCTGTTCTTTCTGATTCTGCCAGGTCATAAATAGCTTGTTTGCAACTTTTGGTTCCAATGCTTGTAATGTCATGGGGCCTGATTCTCCAATGCCTTATTATAATTCATATTATTTTATTTATTTGTATTACTGTAGAACTTATCATGGACCAGGACCCCATTGTGCTAGGTGATATACAAACTCAGAATAAAAAGATAGTCCCTACCCTACGGACTCTATAATCCAACTATCAGACAAGAGAAAACAGGTGGATACAGTCAGAGAGGGAGTGCCAGTAAATAATGAGGCAATATTGATTGGCATACGAGGCAGTGGTCTCTGGATGCCAAGCTGTTTGTAGGCATTCTGGTAAAGGAGAATTTTGAGACAGGGTTTGAAGGTGATAATCAAGTTGCTTTGCAGATGTTTATGGCCTTCTGCGAGAGGTAGTCATTTACACCTGTGCAGAGTAAGTATGAAATGCTACTATTTTGATTTGGCAGCGCTTTATACACATTTTGTTCAAGTGTGAATGACAACACAAGTTGCAAGCCAACAGAGAATCATGCCCAGGGCAGAGATGTGTGGAACTGAAATTTGGACTTTGGGGTGACTGTTCAAGTAGTCTCTTTTTTCCCTCTGATAAATCCTTGCTATCTTCTCTAAATTTTCCCTTTACTTTTTTAGATATCTAGAGAGATTGCTTCAGCAGTACGTATTATAACAATCACAGTTATCAAAATGCTCAGTAAAAACACACATAAAAGCAAATTCTCCTTTTAGTTATGTTACTAGCTTAGAGTAACTGCATTAAAGGTAAAAGTGGATGGCATAGTGCTATATGGTTATACTCCAGATTTACAAACTTGTATGTGTAAGAACAGAATTTGACCCACTGTATCTGTACCATATTGTATATTGTATCTTAGGAAGTTCGCTCATTTTAGCCTTAATGTTTCTGGTGCATACAGAAGCATATACTCCCAGTAGTGCTGTCTGTATCAAGTACATCCAGTGTTTCACCACTATGATCATCTCATGATTGATTTCAATGGGAATGACGTGGAAATAAGGTGTTACTCACTTTAAGGGTGGCAGACATGTGCCGTTAGGGTAGAACATGTTTCTGTCCAGATCAGTTCAGGGAGCTAGATCCACAGGAATACAAGTAGTGACTATGGTTCCCAGCAGGATTATGGCTAGTCCCTGTGCAATAGCACAATCTTTTGTTCTCTCTGATATCTTCCCCTGGGTAAAGTCCTCAACATTTGATCAAACAGGTTTGAGCAGTATGTGCTGGTACTTTTCATGTTATGAGCCAGCTTTAGGATCCCCTAAAAAATTACTTTATTTGATACTTATTTTAGGTAGTTATGCAACTAATTGAAATGTGAAAATTGCACAAGCTCACTGAACTGAATAACAACAAACTAAAATTAGTGAAAGCATGCCTAGGGCAAAACACAGTTTGTTACATCTGCTTTAACTTTCAGCTCAGCTCTTCAGCTCTCTGATAAATATGTGACCATGAAAGTTCTAACCAAAATCTACATTTACAATATTATTTCTGCTACAAAACATGCCATGGCCTTGCCATAATTACAGCATTAACGTGGCTACTCTCTTTTGGCACAAATACAAATAACTAACTTGGTGGAAGTTTAAAGACAAAGCCACCGTCTAAGGCATAAGCTAGAATATTTGTATGATAGCAGGAGGAGATAGTACAGAAGACAGGAAATGCCCTTTACTCATTCTTTAATCCCTCAAAGGCTCAAAAGGAGTGGTGGAATTCTCATCTTATTGGATGTTTAAAAAAGAATACACTAAGCATTGAAGATATGTAACATTCCAACAGAGGGGATGTAGTCAGTGGTAAGGAGGCATATCTGGAAAGAGAATGCATCCTAGCAACCCCTGACCACTGTAGGCTGTTGGAAGCTGGAATAACTTAGACTCTGATTGGAAACAAGCCTGGCAAAGATCATCCTAGCATCAGGGGAGCACAAAGGGTAACCTAAAGCTATTTCTGCAGATCTGCTTCTCAGTATCTTGATGATAATCATAGAATATCAGGGTTGGAAGGGACCTCAGAAGGTCATCTAGTCCAACCCCATGCTCAAAGCAGGACCAATCCCCAATTTTTTGCCCCAGATCCCTAAATGGCCCCCTCAAAAGGCTTGAACTCACAATCCTGGGTTTAGCAGGCCAGTGCTCAAACCACTGAGCTATCCCTCCCCACTATGTTATGAATCAAAATCCCAATATGAACACTACTGACATTAGGGCGTCACACTCCAGATCTGAATCTGAGCTTTCCCAAAACATGAGATGTTCCTATTCAGCCCACAACAGAGATAACTCTGTGCTGTGAACTGGGATTTGACCTGCATTAGGATCTCAGGTTTAGTTCCTGGATTTTGGTTTGGGCCTCTCTCTCTTAAATGAACATTTGAGAAGTATCCTGCATTGGCAAAGGGACTGAAAAAAATGACTAAAATATCTTCCCATCTTTAGATTCCATGATTCTGTTTCTCCTTCTTATATATGCTTTAATTCATAGTTTCTCTGCCTCTTTTTTTTTTTTAATTTTCTTCATTTTGTTTTTTTTATTCCCACCAGCTAACAAGGTACTCACATTTAATTCAAAGCACTCTTCACTTAAAGATCGATTATATTATAGGCAGAGCAAGTAGCATCACATATTACATAGGCTGCCCAACACTTGCCATTATGAGATCCTGTTTTCAGTTCCTCATAATTTTTTCCAAATTTTAACCATTTAGACTGAAATTTCCAATGCTGCCTGGGCTTTTTGTTTGTTTGGTTTTTTTTGTTTTTTGATGATGATGCTGGGCAAAATACATTCTTTTGCAATGTTAAAAAAATTCTCATGGTCTTTTAAGGGAAAGGGAATGGAGTGCATTGTGACTGGAGGGAGGGGACTAGAAGGGCTGTCAGACAAGACAATCAAAAAGATCCCTTCTGGACTTAAATTGTAGGAATCTCTGAAAGACAGAGAAACTGTGACTGAATGTTGGTGAAGGGGGAAGACTGAGACTGGCTGGCCGAGGAAACTGGGACTGGAAGTTACGGGGGGAAACTGGGAAATGGTGAGGGAGATGGCATAGTGAATACTGGGAGCCAGTCAATTCAGGATGCGTTGGGCTGAGATTGGATGAGAAGCTGGGAGAAGAGGAGGAAAATGGGATTGGTAGGACAAGGAGATTTAGACAAGGAACCAATGGGGTTAGGGAGTAGGGAGACAGACCTAACAGGGAATTGGGTCTGGCTGGGCAAAGAGACTTGGCAGAGGAGCTGGAGAGGGGGTATTATGGGATAAGGAGTTCACAGAGGGAAACTGAGGCTGGGAGCCAGTGGAAGTGGACAGAAAAATTGATGAAGAGCTGAGATAGGGAAGTAGGACTAGCTGGGCAAGGAGACTGGGGGCTAGTATCTGGGAGGAAGAAACTGGGAGTGGGGAAGAGTGGGACTCAGAGAATCCCAAGGGTGACACTAAGTTAAAGGGTGACTTGATCACAATCTATAAGCATCGTCATGCAGAACAGAAATTTGACAATAGAGGGCTCTTCAATATAGCAAATAAAGATATAACAAGAGCCAATGCCTAGAAGTTGAAATTAGACAAATTCAGACCAGGAATAATGCACAGGTTTTTATCAGTGAGGGTAATTGGCCACAGGAACAGCCTACCATGGGTTGTGGTGGATTTTCCATCACTAGACGTTATTAAATTAAGATTGGATATTTTTGAAAGGATATGCACTAGTTCAACCACACCTATTGGACTTGAAGCAGGAATTAGTTTAGGGAAGTCCTACAGTCTGCGTTATGTAGGAGGTCAGACTAAATATTCACAGTATTCCCTTCTGGCCTTGAAATCTATGACTAGGACTAGCTGTGCAAATGAAAATGGGATGGAAAGTCTGAGGAATGGGGATGTGGACTGGGTAGACAAGAAGAATGGGATGAGGGGTCAGAGTTTGGGAACAGACAGAATTGGGAGAGGGACAAGTTTGAGAGGACGTGATCTATTGATTATAAATATCATAATGCATAAGTGCAAGGGGGCTGAACTTAGGTTACACAGACAGCCTTCATTCTGGTATTTCCTAACTTTTGGGTGCTTGACTTTGCAATCTTGATAATCTTCCTGTAATGTGTGTATACATAATATAATATTTAGATAGCAATGTCACTAGTAACAATCTATTGTTTTGGTTAATATGGAACTTTCATTTTAACCCTTTCCTTCAGCGCAAAGAAAATTCCCTTTTCCTTACTCTCAGCACAGTAAAGACCCTTTTTGGAACTTATTAAGGAAATCAATTCAGCTGTTTTAAAAAAGCTGAATGACAGACCAGCAATTTTCATCAATTTTAAAAGAAACAGAGATCCGAATTTACATTCTGAAACTCAAAAAAGCTTTGAATTGCAAACTTTAAACTAAGCGTGCCTATATTTAAAAAGGATAAATGTGATTACTTGGTTAACTGTAGGCTTTAAGCTTGACACGACTCCCAGGCAAAATCATGCAAAAGCACATATTGGATGCAAACAGTAAAGAATTCAAGGTATGGTAGCAAAATTAATGCCAATCTACATGGTATTGTGGAAAATATACTTGATATAATTTTTTATGAGAACTTACCTTGGAAAGTGGTAGATTCATTATCACTTTAAGACTTGACATTAAGATTGGATGTCTTACCAAATGATACGCTATTGCTCAAACAATAGTTCTGGACTTGATGTAGAAATTGATGGGTAAGATTCTTAGCAAGCTACAATTTAAATATTATTGAATGTGTAACCACCATTTGGAGAATACCAACTCCTGGAACTCTGGAATGAGCCTCTAGGGGGTCCTACTATATGTACTTTAACAATAATGCCTGCTAGAGTCTACTGACATTATTTCCCAGCAAGCTTGGAGTAGAGGGTCAGGACAGAATGGGCTAGAATCTCTTGCTCAGGCCTGTAGGGTGATATGGACTAGCAGTTTGCTGGCCCAATGATGAGCCAGGTCTGCTCAGCCCCCCTTGCCAGCAGTGGAAGTAGCAATATTCACTTTCTCAAGGGATGGCAGCACTTGTGTCTCAGGCACAGTGAGGAGTTAACTTGGGTGGAGGGCCCAGGCATCACAAAAAGAACTGAGAAAGCAGACCATGTGAAGTGAGGGGCCACTACAAGTTGCAAGCACCAGAGAGGAGGTTTGAGCCACAGCTAGGGGAGGGGCTACAAATAGTTCTTTCAAACTTTGTTTCTGGTGATTTTGACTTCACTCAGTCTAGCGGAGAAAATAATAAATCAATGTGCCTGCGGGAGCAAATGGTCGATGCAGTTTAAAGAATTCAAAAACTTTTTAAAACTGCTGTGTACTTTTTTCATCCTTGGGATCTTAAATCCAAATGGCTTGATTTTTCCTTTCCCTTGCTCCGTGGACCCATTTTCACTCATGAAACATCACTGCAAAGTCAGAATGAGAATTACTGTTCTGATGTGGTATCATTTTACACCTACCGGGCCCTCAGATAAATGACTATGGCCAGGATCCTTCATTATATTCTGTGTGGGTGGAGCCCCATTGAACATAGTAGGTCCCTGCATGGATGCACCTGTGCAGAGCTCATTGAAGGATCAATGCCTGATGAGGATGCGAGGCAATGGACACTTGTGCCCAATATTTTATTTTCTCTCTTCCAGTAGTCTTTCCAGTTCACCCGTGACGTTTACTTAAACAATAATTGTCTAAGAGTTGGTTTTATTTTTTAGTTTAATCATCTGCTAACAGCAACACTAAAATGTTTATCTATGAAAGTTTAAGATTGACTTTTCTAAGTATTTATTTGTCAATTGGTAAAGAGCTGTTAAATGTAAAATTACTATATTTTAATTAGTAAAAAGCAATATTCTCTGTACAGGAGACATAGGCTGCTCTTAATCTAGGTACTTTCATCAAAAATTGTAGTTATTCAAGAACATATAATTAGCTTGTTTTAATCTTATCTTTTTCAGAGGCATACCACAGTAATTGGCTTTCTTTCCTGTCCTTTTTAGTTAGAAGATTGCTAAACGATCAATGGAGAATGCATTTTTCTATTCTGCAGCATCAATTACTGTGACCCTGGGTGTAAATTTATTGATTTTTCTTATTAGAACATTATCACCAGTTATTCACAGCATGGTGTTTATTAATTAGTAAGGAAAATAAAGATTCATTTGTGAAATATCTCCCTTTTAAGTTCTCTACCTAATACACATAGCTGTGTGAGATTGCTAATGGCATTCTGCCTTTATGAACTAGCATGCAATATTTCATATTCATTGTTCTGTTTATTTTTCATGTAATTCTGAAATAAGCTATAGCATCTCTAGTTGTACTAAGCAAAGAATTATATGAAAAGTTAAGAACCTGATGCACAGAAATTACCCCCTTTGCTGCCATTCAGAAACTTTATGCACCTTCTGGACGATAGCGGTGATGGCTACTTCCTGTGCACAGGATACACAAGCTGACTTGAGGAAAAATATTTCCTTTTCTACAGTCATGGACAGTGAAATTAGCTCCTGAGCATCATTTTCTTTTCCTGGATAGTGTCACTGCCCATCCTGCCAGATATTCTTAAAGAAATATTTAGGCAGCCTCTGCTCAAGAAATCAACTCTTTACAGGTTAACTGTTTTCTAGTATTCAGTCTTCTTTTTAAGAAAGGCCAATGAGAAAGTTGTGCTGATACAACTCTGGAAGTTTCTTGAGTCCAGAGAGTTTCCTTGCATCTGGATAATCAGACTATAGGGCTGCACAGGATGTGAAAACTTGATTGCATTAGTTTAAGATCTCAGCCTAGGCAAAGATAAGGTGACAATGCTGATTGTTGTAAAGCCATCACCAGCCTTGGACCACAATTCTCCATGAGATTGTGTTGAGATTTCAGTTGATTCTAAGAGAGATTGATCAAGACACTTGTAAAAGGTTCCATTTCTATCTTTGTGGAGAATATTCTGAAGGAAATTACTCCTGAACCTTGAACGATCTCTCGTATGAGGTATCTGTAATGTGAATCCTGTTCAACATTTGCTGTTGGGTAGGTCATGGAAGAAACATGGATTACAGTGTTTTCAATATAATGACATCCAGACCTACCATGTCTTTATTGGCTGGTGCAGTGAAATAAATATCCCAGTGAGTAGCTGAGCTTGGATGAAGGCTTGTTGTCTGAGATTCAATCCAGAAAATATGAGTTGGTAAAAGCAGCTGCAACAGTGACCACCATTCATAATACAGCATACACATATTATTAGTTTTTGTATTACAGTTTAATGCAAGTAGAATATAATTTACTGGTTTAATATGTGGGAATTCTTCAATTATTTATTATTTTTGTGGAAATTACAACTGATAGATTGTTGCTAGATGCAGAAGATTGTACTAGATTAAACAATAATCTGTGTTGATGTCAGTTCCTATATTTCTCTTGATAGGTAGAGAATCATATTGTAAAAGATAAGATGATTGATATTTTAAATTGGTTCCAATTAGAATCCAGATGTCCAGGAATTTATCAGTCTCTCCAAATTTTTCAGATTAACTCATCGTCACTAATTTAAAGGGCCCATATCTGGGGCTTTTTCACAACATGAATGTTGAAAATAATTGAGGTCCTACTTTACAGTCACTTACACATGGGACTAGCTTTACATATTTGAATAATCCCACTGCATTTATATATGTAAGTGTCTGCAGGAGCTGGCTTGTTGATTGCAGTCTAGTTGCAAGGTCCTAACTTTCTGTGCATGCAGAGGGGATGAAGCAGGGCTGAATTAGAAATGAAGTCTTCAGCTATGGCCTCAGATTGGGAGACTGGGTTGTACCCCTTCAGCCCCTTGTACACTTCACCTTTACAGTAGACAGTATGTAAATAGATATTAAATATTGGTGTGTTGAAACAGAGACACATAGCAAGTATTCCTTTAAAAGTACTACTAAATGAGTGGAGACCATTTTAAAAATTAACTATCTCCATTCTTTATATTTAATTCTCCAGATCTACCTTATAAAAACAATATCCTGAAAAATGTTGTTAAAATAAATGGATTTCAGTTTCTAAGGGTCCACCCTGCACATCAACAATGACACATGAAAAGTTTTGTGCACTTCTATCAGTTTGGTTACCCAGTTTAAACTATATTTAATAAATAACACAAAACATATTAATCTTCATTGGAATATTGTCTAGTGAAGTCCACCTAAAGAGAATTTTTACAAATTAGTTATAATACTGCTGCAAAACAAATTTTATAATGGAAACACTGGACCTTACGTTCAGCAGCACAATTGGGCACTGCTGTAATAAATTATCATTCATATTACTCCTATCATATGATGAGACTGTATAATTCAATTTTGAAGGCAGTTTATGATATCATCAGAACCCTCTGATGGAATCAAGTTCCATATATTATTAGATATGTTAGCATTAGGGTTACTATTGTGTATATATTTTCCACATTATGTTTTGCTCAGTTTACTAATCAAAATAAGTTGCTTGTATAGACCTCTGAGGGTCAAAGCTAGCCGTATTCTATTACATACATCATTACCAACATTGATTTTTGAACTGGATTTTTATTTTTCCTTGCTATTTAAATACATTATTATTGATGATTATGTATAAAGCAAATGGGAGATGATGTTGATTTCCAAATGAGTCTTATTCATACAGTGGAGTGAGTAGTTATAACATTAAAATCTCCATTAACCTCAACAGTATTATTATTGATGATTCTATAGAATATAAATGGTAGATGTTGATTCACAAAATCCAAGTTTATTCATACAGTATAGAGGGTAGAATTACCACATTAAAGTCCATTATCCCCAGTGGTTATGCTTGGATATATGTGTGTATGTTCTCAAAGCTTAGGGCTTGTCACAGCTCCTATTGAAATAAATGGCTAAACTGTGAGATAGGTACAGCAATTTTTCTGATGGGTAAATAAAAGCACACAGAGATTAAGTAACTTGCCAAAAGTCACACAACAAGTTGCTAGGAGAACTAAAATCAGAACTTGAGGGCTTGATTCTGCTTATTTATTTACACTGGGCTTACTCCTGATCTACAACTGTGTGAAAGATTCAGGATCTGATCTGATTCTAGTCTCCTGCCGTAGCCACTAGATCACACATTATATTTGATATCATTGAGTATATCTGTACGCATAATCATATTCCATTGTTAGCGTGCTGATGCCACCTACCATATGTTGTGTTCAAGTAAGGCTCTTCTAGGAGTTCTGAAACTGCATTTAAAGCATTTTCTGGGAAAAATCAGATTTAGTAAGGATCCTTTTCTCCCTGCTGAATTTGAATATATGCAGCTCCAGGTATGTGTAAACATCTTCATTCTCAACCAGCTGACCAGGTGGGATGTGACAGATACATGATAGCTACCAAAAAGGAAGTTACTAAAGTACAAAGACACTTGGTCAAGGTTTAGTTCAGCTGCAGGAACCCACTCAGGTACTCAGATATTTCCAGGCTGCCATCCCATTCACTCAGCCACTGCTAGAATATAGTACATTGTGCTGATTTTTGAATGCCAGCACCATTAACAAGTGAGCTAAAACTGCAATTTAGTGCAATCCTGGTTTGAATGAAACTGTTCTTCTTACATGAGCAAATCATAAGGGAATTCAGTTCAAAAATAGGTCCTAATCTTTGTTAGTGCCAAATAACTCAGTTAAGCAGTAAAGGGCCAATCCGTTTTTATCATTCAAGTCAATGGGAATTTTGCCACACATTTCAGTGAGAACATATTGGGTCAGCAATCTGGGAATTAAGATTTCCTTGCAATGTCCAGAATAACTACATTTGTTTTAGAAAAGGGAAATGGGGGAAAAATAGATGAATGTCTGATTCTGTCTATGAATACAATGTTTATGCCACATAGTTTTGGAAAAATTATTCAAGAACAGTTCATCCCAGTGAAAATATTATCCCTGGATGGCTGCCAAGGTCAATTTCAGTTTGAATTATCTGCTTTTCTACGTGTTTGTCATTCAGTGTAGACCTGCACAGGGGGTTACTCTAACATGCACATTTGTCTGTTCAGAAAAGGTTGTTTGTTCTGGAATCAGTGTTCTTTACTTACAGTACTTACAGTACTGCTGTAGACGTCGTATAGGCCATCTACGTTTCTGTCTCTGGGTGTGTACACTGCTCACTTGGGCAGGTGCCTGGACACCTGTTTCTTGCCTAAGCCCCAGTGAAATTATCAAACCAGGAGAAGACAGGCATCATGCCACATATCTTGCATACAGGGCCCAATCCGGAAGGAGTTCTCAGGGTACACATAACCCCCCAAAAACAGCCCACTGAGGCATGAGGATGGATGACCTCTCTCCTATCCATTACCCCAGAGCTTAGGGAGCTCAATCAAAACTCCCCTCTGCCTGATGAGGAGAAGGAATTCGAACAGGGTTTTCCCACCTCTCAGGTGGGTGCCCAGACTAAGGGGCATTCTGTGGGGGGTGGAGAGGTGCTTCATTCTCTCCTGTGGATGGAGTTCCACTTTTTATATAATTAAATAAGAATTTGGCCAGAGAGAAAGAAAGAGTTATTCAACAGTCCAATGGTTAGGGCACTCACCTGAAAGGTGGAAAAGCACTGTTGAAATCCCTTCTTCTCATCAGGCAGAGGGGGAAATTGAACTGGGGTTTCCCACTACTCAGGTGAATACCCTGAGCCACGGGATAAAGATTATAGGAAAAACCTTCCTTGTTTTGTGTGGAGTTAGGTATGAGCTGCTGCTGATCTTGCAATAAATGGCTTAGGTGCCTGACTCCAGGAGAGGATTCATAACTGTGGATTCTAAGCAGAGATAGGCACTTCCTTGCCACCTGGACTTAGGTGCTGAACTCCCTGAGAGGCAGGGCTGGCTCCAGCTTTTTTGCAGTTCCATGCGGCGAAAAAAAAAGAAAAGAAAAAAAACCCCTCCTTGAACTGCCGCCAAAGTGGAAGGGAGGGAATGAAGGACTCGCCACCGAATTGCCGCCAAAGACCCAGACGTGCCGTCCCAATAACTAACGTAGTGCCGCCCCTTTCTATTGGCCGTCCCAGGCACCTGCTTCCTTTGCACCTGCTTCCTGGAGCCAGTCCTGCTGAGAGGGGCAGGGGCTAGGACACTCTTGTTTGTATCTGCTATTGAATAGTTTAAGGGGCTCCCAGCCGAGCATGGTGGCTTTGGGGATCCCATTCTCAGGTTCCTCTCTCTCCCCAGGCATGTATAGGGAAGCTCAGACTTTGTGTGATTCCACTGGGTGGCTAGATGCCTAAAAGTTTGGTGCTGTAATCCCTAACTCCCTTTGTGGATATGCATTGAAGGGCCAGATTTTTAAAGGTATTTAGGTGTCTGAAAGTGCAGAACGTCGCCTAGTGAGATTTTCAAAAATGGCTAGGTGCCTAACTCCCCAAGAATTGGGCCTTTTGGGTGGAATTTCTTAGCATGTTCTGTCTCTGCTCTCATTAAAGTAAATGGTAAAGCAGAATTAGGCCAACACTGAACACTTTGAAAATCCCAGCCATAATTAGCACACAACACAGCAAAGATAGCTTGTCAGTGGTGGATGTAATTTACAACAACAGAAATATATGAGATGGGCTTTTTGTAATGCACACATTTTGTTAGCTCCAGCCTGTTTACAAATATTTACATTTAAGGAGAATGCCCATAATGGAGGGGGTGGAGGGTGACATTGGAAAGTGATTGAGGATGGATTTGAAAGAAAAGGTGAAGTTGCGCTGTACATGTGGGCAGAAAGATTTTTCATTATAAAGGTTCATCTGTGTTTTCTATCATGGTGGCCAGATGTTTTGGGGAATTTAATCAGATAATAGCTTTTGTACATGTTGAGCTTTAAAAATGCTTAAGTGGAGAAGAGTTAATTAATCCTAGGCCTGAACAAATTTGAATAATTTTTAAAAATTAGAAAACCAGACTGTTGTTAATTTCCTTTTTAAAATTTCGTTTTATCCATGCTGTGGCAAACATAGGGATAAATATATAAAGAAGAATCTGCATTGTGCTGGATCAGCCCCCACAGTGACAGTTCTTTTGACTAGAAGAATTGTCTCAAGCAGGTCATGACAGTCCCAGAATGCTGGGTAGAATTGATTGCTTTTTTGGAGGAGGTTCTGAATCCTTCCATATTCTGCTGTCAAGCAGGGCAGTCAGAATCTTTAATCCTTTGGCCAAATTCAGACCTTGTGTAAATGGACGAAAAGGAGTTAACTGAATGGAATGAATAAACTGAAAGTAATCACTGAATTAATGAGCTGGTGGCCAAGTAATTAGCTTAATGGAGTTGAGCCATTTAAAACCAGGGCTGATTTTAGCCCATTTTGTTTAAGGAATCCGTTAGAATGAAGTTAAATATATAAACACCAAAATCAGAATATAAATTAATACCAGTTAATTAAATGTTTCTGATGTAGCTAGTTATCTCACTTATTTCCTTGGTGGTTACCTTTTTAGTATCAGTGTTTAAAAATAATTGAATGATTGATTTTCTTTTTAATAGGCCCTTTCCATTTCCCCTCACCTTCTCTTCTTCCACACAGGATCTGCTTCAGTTGCTCTGGATGGTCTTTGCATAAAGCAGAAGCTTTTGTTTGAACAGCACTGTTGTACCACTTTGTCTTTTACCTACTTAAACAGTTTCTTTGGCTTTAAACCCCCCCCCAAAAAAAGCAAATGTTTAAAGTAGAGTATGTACACTCCCCAGGGGGAAATGACACAGGAAAAAAACTACAGAAACTGAGGCATAAAGGAGAAACAATATATGAATACATGCGAGTGCTTTTTCCTCTCAAAGTAAATTTCACAATAGTTACATGTGCCTTTCAGCATTAGCAGTACACTAATCCCATTATCATAATTTATTAACCAGATCTTTTGTTCTATGTAGTAATACACTGTGTTTCCATGCTGTGTCTTTTTTATCCTGTGACCTAATTTGCTTAAAAGGAAACTCTTATAACTCCCTTGTTATAATGAATAAAATGTTAATGAAGAACTACAGAGAAATCCCCTTTGCATTAGTTCCTTATTCCCAGGAACATCATCATAAATTTGTTTGCCTGGTTCTGACAATGGTAGTGATGTTCAAGCTGTGGAGAAGCATACTAACACTAAATGGTTCTGATGGAAAAGTTAAAGATATTCAAGGCACTGTCATCAGGGATGGACTATGGGAAGTTATCTTTTGGAGGGGAACTTGATGGATTTGGCCTGCATCCAATTTTTTTTAACATTTATTATCTGCATTGATAACTGCACTATGAGATGCCTTTTCAGAAAATGTAAATTAAAAAAGAATCATGCGGGAAGGGCTTTCTGCAGCATGTGGAAGATTGTAGATTACTGCACTCAGCCACTGCATATTAGTTATACTGTTCACTAATTTCCGAACATGATGTAAAGGTAGGAGCATTAAATTTAATAACTCTAAATCATTAAATGTTTGCATTGACGTTATATACTGGTTCAAAATTGTATTACTTACTTCCTTAGATGCTACCAGAGAGTTTTAGCTTCCATGAACTTTGAGAGTATCTGAAACATAACAAAAATCATGTGAGATGGTGATATTCCATTTAAATAGTGCACCACTCACTAAGAAACCAAAAATATGTTAGTAATAAATTGTATTGTGTCTACACAAGTTAATGTTTATACAGAATTTTTAAAATGTTAATCTTGATTATAAATTATATTTATTAAGGACCTGATTGTCCCCTGCCATGGGATTTGCCAAAGCAGGGAGGAAAATAGACCATTGGAATCTATGAATAGATTGGGGCCCCCAATCCCTAAAGATGGTAGAGTCTCTTTTTACTCCTTCCTTGGGGCTTGAGGACCCACCTCAAGATCCATGAGTTGTTTGGTCTCAATGTCTCCACTTATTGGTTAGGATTCTTACCTGGCCCATGTACCATAGTATCACAGATATTTAGGGATTTATCATCAAAACACTCGTGAATTTGGTAACTTTATCATTCCTATTTTTTAAAGATGCAGCATTAAGGCAGAAAGATGACATGACATGTCTAAGGTAACACAGAATGTCTGTGGCTCAGCTGGGTATGAATGCAGCTCCCCTATGTCCCAGTCCTGTGCTTCAACCTCTGTATCTTTTTATTGCTCACTTCTTTGGGTTTTCTTTCCATTCCCCTCTGAAGGTAAGAGATTTATAATTTTGAACTGGAGGAAGGACGAAATCCTGGAAGCCACGTGGAAAAAAAATTAGACCCTGTGATGAAACAGCAGTCCTCCAGATCTTGGAGTGCTAGCATGAAGAGCTGGCTCTAACTGGAACTATCCCTCCTACCTGTGCACTGCCTCTCACACCCAAGAGAAAGGGTTTGTAAGGCACAGAGATCAGGCTTCCTGGAGCAGCCTGAACTTCCAGGTAAATTTCTACTCAAAAATATGCCAGTCACAATGGGGGTCAGGCTGTATGAAACAGGGGCTTGCCTGGCTCCATTCCTTCCTTTCTTTATTGCATCCCAGCTCTGTTGCATGGGCTTGATCCAGTAAAAATCTGTCCATTGACTTCAGTGGGTGCTGGATCTAGCAAGAGATTCTATGAGTTCGGGGGAGGGAGAAGAACAGCTCATGAAGCAGAGTGACTGAGGATCCCTCCTTTACTTTGGGGGGGGGGTGATAGCTCAGTGGTTTGAGCATTGGCTGCTAAACCCAGGGTTGTGAGTTCAAGCGTTGAGGGGACCATTTAGGGATCTGGGGCAAAAATTGGGGATTGGTCCTGCTTTGAGCAGGGGATTGGACTAGATGACCTCCTGAAGTCCCTTCCAACCCTGATATTCTATGACTGCTCTCCCTTTTCAGCAAAAGTGAAAGAAGAGATCACTCTATAATCCAATAATCCAATCCAATGGCACTCACCTAACTCCAGGAGACAGTTATTGGCTGAGAGTCCCATGCAGAGATAGGCACATCCATCTGGCCTGGATTAGGTGTTTAACTCATGTAAAGGGGTGGGTTTAGGCCACAGCCCTCTCCTTGGAATTTTTTATTAACTAGTTTAGGAGGCTGTCCAGTCAGCTGGCTGGCTGAATGACATCATGCATTGTATAAGGATCGTGAACACCTAATTCAAAGCTGTGGGTTCTACAGGAGTGTGGGGTCAGGACATCTGAAAATTAGATATTGCATGGACCTTATCTTCTTTTATGTCTAAACCAACAAGTAGATATATGCTATGAAATACAAGATTCATAAACACATACAGTACTTTAAAATATATCATGGCGCTATCACAAAGCTTTCCTAATGACTTCATACTTATCACAGTCACTGTCATAAATATAAAGGGAAGGGTAAACACCTTTAAAATCCCTCCTGGCCAGAGGAAAAACCCTTTCACCTGTAAAGGATTAAGAAGCTAGGATAACCTCGCTGGCACCTGACCAAAATGACCAATGAAGAGACAAGATACTTTCAAAGCTGGAGGTGGGGGGAGAAACAAAAGCTCTCTCTGTTGGTGCGTTGTTTTTGCCAGGAACAGAAAAGTAATGGAGTCTTAGAACTTAGTAAGTAATCTAGCTAGATATGCGTTAGATTCTGTTTTGTTTATATGGCTGATAAAATAAGCTGTGCTGAATGGAATGTATATTCCTGTTTTTGTGTCTTTTTGTAACTTAAGGGTTTGCCTAGAGGGATTCTCTGTGTTTTGAATCTGATTACCCTGTAAGGTATTTACCATCCTGATTTTACAGAGGTGATTCTTTTACCTTTTCTTCAATTAAAATTCTTCTTTTAAGACCCTGATTGCTTTTTCCTTGTTCTTAAGATCCAAGGATTTGGGTCTGTGTTTACCTATGCAAATTGGTGAGGATTTTTATCAAGCCTTCCCCAGGAAAGGGGGTGTAGGTTTTGGGAGGATTTTTGGGGGAAAGATGTTTCCAAGCGGGCTCTTTCCCTGTTATATATTTGTTAGACACTTGGTTGTGGCAGCAATAAAGTCCAAGGGCAAAAGATAAAATAGTTTGTACCATGGGGAAGTTTTAACCTAAGCTGGTAAAAATAAGCTTAGGGGTTTTTTCATGCAGGTCCCCACATCTGTATCCTAGAGTTCAGAGTGGGGAAGGATCTGACAGTCACATTTCCTCCTGCTCATAAGCATATCTATTTCTTGCTCAAAATAGAAACATGCCAAGTCTGAAATTCAGGAATCACAAAGCTAACTGCAGTTGATATAAAAAATCCTGAATAAAATCAGTTACCTCACTGGCTCAGTTCTCACAACTGTGCATTCTCGTTGACACAGCATCTGCCCAAAGGTCTCCCCCAGAAGAAGGGGAGTCTTTATCTTAACAGGAAAAGAAAGGAGACATCAGAATCTCTTTACTCATGGACATCAAGCCATGCCAACTCTGTCGTAGCTCCTTGTTGACCTTTTTGCCCCTTTCATGGTAATCACAAGGAAGATGCTAACATCTTGTTGGGTAACATGTCAGAAAGTATTCTGAGGGATAGCCAAGGGACTTTCATTGACTTTAATCAGAATTGCAGAACCAAATGCCTTTTCACTGTTTTGCAAATGTTTTGTAAAGTAAGCTATTATCATTCAACAGAGTTAGAAGTAGAAGTGCCCCTTAGGATAAATATATTATGGGCTTAGAATCACAACCCTTAATGTTACACTGTATAGTATCATCTTACAATATGGGTTTAACTACCCTATCAATGGCCTTTGAACAACCTATGGGTTTCAGCAGAATGTTTGTTATTCAAGGTATTTCTATAATGATGAATAAAAACATTCATTGTGTTAATTGTACTTGCATGCATGTTCCTATTTGTCATAATCATCCTTGCATTGTAGGGCATGTCTTAGATTCCTTTTTATTTAACCCCTTACTGCTTGTGCTAAATAATAATTGTATGGGAGAGAGAACAAAAAGTTTTCAAGTGTGTGTGTGTGTGTGTATATGTATATGTATATATAATGTGTGTGTGTATGTGTGTGTGTATATATATATATAATGTGTGTGTGTGTGTATATGTGTGTATATATATATATATATATATGTGTGTGTATATATTTGAGATTTCTTACCAGAATTTGTTATGCAAGACCTACTTGACAAGAGAATTAATGGTGAATTTCATAACGAATTAATTTTGTTGTTGTCTGGTTACCATGCATGATGGTACAATATAGATGCATAACACTTGATTTTTTTCTAACTCATATTGGTTAGTTGTCTTCATTTGAACTATGCTGACTTACATCAGCTGAAGATATTGTCCTATCTTTGGAGATAACTTTGTTTCTGCTTATCTAAGTCCTGCCTATATGTCATACACTGCTATAAAACATAGAGATACAAACTTTTCCAAGACATACTAAATACTTATTTTACACCACCATAAAAACATTCCCTATCTGTGAAAGTGCGCATAGCTAGGGAAAATGTAATTGTGTAAGATATGCCAGCAGTTCTGTACTCATTCTGCAGTGTCAACAAAGTGCTAGAGATATAAGCTGATAAATACTAACAAAATAAAAAGAGAAGAGCTAATTAGCAAGGAGCTGTAAAATGGCATGGGAAGAGTATAAAAAAAGTTTTGTCACTCTGAACAATGACAGAGGCATGTACAATGCACTGGGAATTTTGTAACTGGCATGGCCCTTTTTTAAGGTGGTCATCTTGTTCCCTTACAGATTTTGTTTGGCTCACTGTTAAATAACTTTACATTAATCAAACTTTCCTTTCATAGGTCTGGCTTCACAAAATAAAATAAAAGGAGTCTGATTTCATGCAAGCTCCTCAGCTTTCAGAAATGTAATAGAGTTTTCTAGGTTTTTTTTTTAAACTGAAACTTTACTTTTAAAGCATTGTATGTGTTAGTTTAACCTTGGTACATATGCTTAGCTGGGGGCTAAGAAAAGAAAGGTTCACTAAATGACAGTTATTAATTAGCTTTAAATCTGATGAATAATACTTTACAACCTCTTTGACATATGGTAGGGGGTGCAGCAAGTTTGGCATAATGGTTTCACTTAATAAACACCTGATTAGCATTGTTTAACAGGTTTGGATTGCATGAAAATGGTAAAATGGCCATATTCTGTCTAGTTAATTCCTCATTAGCAGCCTTATATTCACTGTGTTTGACAGTCTGTATACCAAACTTGACACAAGTTGACCTCTTGGAGGGGCCTGTTCATCACCTTCAGTCTGTCATAAATGGAGTCAGTATAAATGTCAACATGAATGTGTCATCACCAGAGATTTTTGAGAATTAGAATCCATGGTATCATAAAGGATATTTTCCCAACCTTATCATTACAGACATGATAATATTATATTGAATAACAGGTAAAAATGAAGAGAGAGATAAGCTACAGTAAAATGCCTGGGTAGAAACTTCTATTATGATAGACATTTTAAAGATAAATTTTGCATCAGGTAATTCATTTAAAAATACAAAAAAAAAACCCAAAAATGAATACTAACTTGTAAGAACAGTTTTCTTAAATACTAACCAAATGAAGAAATATTTATTGAATAGTATAAAGTAAAGGCAGCTTTCTGAATTACTGTGAGTTATTCTGTTATTTCCTAATACAGTTTGCACACATGCAGTATACAATATTCTAATATATACCCCTTCATTTCTCTAAAGTTGATTACTCTCTTGACTACTAATTGGACCTATAGGGTTTGATACTCTACTGGGGGACGGGGCAGTGAGGGAGTCAGTCACAGTTCCCTGATTTTCAGCCACTTATCCCAACTTGCATTTACACTGGCAAAGTGTGTAAGAATCAGGCATAGCAAAGACTTGCCACGCCTTCTTCCCCTCTCCACTCCTGACCTGCTGACCACAAGAACTGGCACAGGAGATAGTGAACCATATCCATTGATGAGGACTCCCCCTGTGTAGTGGAAATTCTCCATTGCAGTCTTCCACCTCCTTTAACATTCACTGAGTGGCACAAAGTGAATTTGGCGGAGCAGGAAATCCTACCCAATATTTAAGATATTTTTAAGGAGGCATTAATTTAAGAATTCTGTCATACCTGATAAATTATTTCTGTTCAAAGTCTGATACAATGCCTCTTTTCTTCTCTCAAGTAACAAACTAAAAGTTGGTTTGGTGACAGGTGGTATTCTTTTTATTATATTATTATTAAAGTAAGTATTATTTACATATTTGTAAAATGAGAAATAGAGAATGCAACTTTGTTTTAAATTCTCACAGTAAATTTGGCATAATAACCCCTGCCTCCTGCCTCCAAAGCATTGCCTCCTGAAAACAGATCAAATGGTTTCAGAATTATCTGATGTCTGTTAGATGTTTCCCAGCCTTCCACCGAAAATAAAAGATTGAGCTTCAATAAGCTTGTGAGACCCAGGAATAGCCATTCTGATGCCACACTTTGGCAATCTTGATACACTCTTGAGCGAAGAAAGCTGGAAACAATTGACTGTGTGCATAAATCTATCCTTTAACCAGTACTGGATCACTTTTAGTTTAGTATTCCACCATGGTGCTAGTCACTGGCAAGAGTTCAGTTTGTGCCATACAGAACATATAGACTGTCCCTGGTTCCAGTTCAGTATCCTTACCTGCCACTTCAAATGGCAAATGTGACAAGTCATCTGCATTTGTATATGGGTTGGTACTTTTGAACTCAATATTGTAACAGTGAGCACCTCAGCATATCATGTATCTCTGTAATTGTGCTTCAGCCATTACTGTTACTTTTTCTTTGGGTTAAAAATTGAAATTGGAGGCTGATGATCTATATCAAGAGTAAATCATTTACCATGTAGATATTGGTGAAACTTTTAAACTATCTAGTTTGAATCAAGAACTTCTATGGAGAAGCATGATGTGCTAATTTTATTAGCAAAAAGACATGGTAGTGTGTAAGGATCCTGTCAGATGCTATAAGCTTCTTGACCTCATCAAAAGTTTTGGTATGCTGCATGGACCAACTCCTCTTGTGTCCATCAAGTTCATTCAGGGAATGTAACATTGTTGCTATGTTAGGCAAGAGCCTATGATAACATCTGACTGTCAGCAGAAAATAATTTAATTGTGACACATTTTATGGTTATTATGGTTTGGTGCCTTGTGGTCACCCTGCTCCAGTCAGAAAGGGGTTAAAAGCAGCCAAGGGAGGCTGCTTGGGTAGTCAGCCACAGGTTTGGCTGACCCAATTAGGGCACAGCTGGCCCTGATAAAAGGGCAGGCTAAGAGGTGAGAGAGAGACTCTTGCTCCAGCTGGGGAGCAGAGAGGACAAGCTGCCTGGGAAAACAAGCAGGGTACCTGAGGCAGAGCAGAGCAGAGCTGGGTAACGGCAGGCAGAGCTGAGGAGCTCTGGCCTGGTGAATCTCCAGGCTCAGGCCTTGCTAAAGGCCAGGGGAGGTACTAGGGCTGCAAGGAGGCAGCTGGGGCTAGAAAGGCAGCAGGTCCACCCCCCGTACCAGTGATGAGTGGCCATTACAGACTGCAGTTTGTCCCTGAGAGAAGGGGCTAGATGATGACTGGCAGTAGCCACGGAGAAAAGGTGGGTATAGGGGGCTGGGGTTCCCTTGGGAGGGGAGATCCAGAGTCTGGGGGCACTGCTGTGGAGCAGCACCCCAAGATAAGGGGCACCAGGGTCCTGGGGCGGGACATGGAGCCTGAAATGCTACAAGTGGTGGTGATCAGGAGAAAGCAGGTACTAGTAGGAAGACACTGGTAACCAGGAGGTGCTCTGAGGCTGGAATTGACCTAATTCCTGGATGACCAGCAGGAGGTGCCATGGCAATGAGTGCATGCCATGTTACAGTGCCCTAAGGATTGTTTTAGATTTGTTGTGGTATATATACAAACCATCTTTGTCAGTAGTGTGGCCACGATATGTAAATGAATCATTGAAAAATTAACAGTTTTCTTATTTGCCTTAATCCAATACTCAGAAAGCCTCACAAGTGGCTTTTGGAGGTTCTTAAGGTGTTCTTTGCCACTACCTCCAATGGCAAGTATACAATCCAAGTAACACCAAAGGGGTGGATGATGTTTTGTGACCTGCAATGAGCAGGAGGTCAGACTGGATCATGACAGTCCCTTCTGGCATTAAAGTCTATGAGAATGCACTGTAAGGCTTGGTCCATGGCTCTCTGCCAAATAGATAGGCATGCTATTCCAAACATTAGCCCGTTATAGTGAAGGAGCGTGTGTTAACTGTGAGGTACTTCTTGTCTTGGTCTCAGTCTCCATTTGTAAATAAGACTAGACTAGGTCAGTCTTAAATAGATAGATAGCTAAGTGTCAACATGGACTATCCTTGGCTGTGTGCCACATTGTACGCACACTTACAATTACCAAACTTTTAAATTATAAATAATAACCTTCTTCTTTAATACATACTTATTTGTTAATGTTAATTTGCATCTTAATGTTTTGGTCTTCCACACCCACCCGGCTAAGGGGGGCTGTGGGAAGTGGCATGGGCCAAGGGATGTACTGGCTGCTGCTTCCTGCAGCCCCCATTGGCTGGGCACAGCAAACAGTGGCCAGTGGGAGGTGTGATTGGCCTAACCTGCGGACACGGTAGGTAAACAAACCGGCCAGGCCCGCCAGGGGCTTTCCCTGAACAAGCAGCATCCCAAATTTGGGAAACACTGCCCTAATGCATCATTTAAGCTCTCTCCAAACAGGCAATACTCTGTTAATTTCCTTAATTCAGCTACAAATTCAGAAATTGTTTCATTTTCTTTTTGATGCCATTTACAAATGCAGAAACACTGCAATCACCATTGGCTTTGGGAATAGGTGATTTTGTAGAATTTCCACAGTCTCCAAGTTTTAGACCCTATTACACTCAGTAATTTTTTTTTCTCATCAGTTAGTCTATTAGCAATTGTATACTGTTCCCCGTCTTGATATAGGTGGGCCTCAACAGAGCTATCACACAAGTCCATTCTCCCTCAAGAGACAGACTTGTAAACCCCTTTTTATGTAAAAAGAAAAGGAGTACTTGTGGCACTTTAGAGACTAACAAATTTATTTGAGTATGAAGTGAGCTGTAGCTCACGAAAGCTTATGCTCAAATAAATTGGTTAGTCTCTAAGGTGCCACAAGTACTCCTTTTCTTTTTGCGGATACAGACTAACACGGCTGCTACTCTGAACCCTTTTTATGTGGTTTCTCTAAACAAGTATTTAACTCTCAGTCCCAAACTGGCTGAAAGCTACATTTTCCTTTGGTTTCACTTTCATTAGGCCCCTGCAGGAACTCTGTATTTCACTCTATTCCTGAATTAGGAATCCTCATTGCCAGTTTTTGTGTCTTTTTGCTTTTTACACTACAAAGGTAATGTGAAGGAACCACATAGGATAGTGAATCCAAATAATCATGTTTGCTAAACAGATATGAAATGCATACAGTGCTGCTCTGGAAGTGTTCAGAAGGCCATTAAAGATTTCATAAACTATTTAAAGAAATAATTCTCAATTTCTGTATACTGCAGGGCCTCTAGGTGCTTCTTTAACACAAATAAAAATAATTATGTATTAAAACTACTCTAGCCTGTCTATCACTTTTCCAGTAGTATATATGATTTCACCCTTATCAATTTTGTCTTCATCACAAATTTCAAAATAAAAATTATTCAAGCAAAGTAACGTGGTAACAGTACAATGGGTCGAATCCTGTTCCCACTGATGTCAGTCACAAATCTCCTATGGACTTCAATAGAAGGAGAATTTGACTACTACTAAAATGGGCTTCTATCCAAATCTCTTACTGACTTCGTTGGGACTAGGAACTAGTATTAGCCCATATAGTTCAAGTGACTTCCCCAAAGTCATAGTAGCATTAGGTTTAGATCACAGGAGGTTCTGACTTCCAATCTGTAGTTAGTCCATTATAATATGATTCATCATTTGTCTATGATTAGAAACTGTATGTTTAGACTTTATTTCCTTTTTGAATAATCCTCATATAAAATATGAGAATAAAACAGGCAAGAAAATATCAAAGCCTAGACATGCAACACTCAACATATGAACAGGGCCATTTGCATGGGTAAGGATTAGTTGAATGAGTTTTGGTCCCAGTTCAGTAAAGCATCTGTATTCAGAAAAGTACTTAAGCACTTGTTTAAATCCTATTGAGTGAGATTCTCACCCATGTTCATGCCCCTCGGTAAAAGGGCTGGAGCAGCAAAAGGGGATGGCAAAATCTTCAAACCAACTGCATCAGAATTCTGCCAGTGAAGGAGCTGAAGAATACTGCCACAGACTGTCCTCCAAGGAACCCTCAGAAGTCCTGCTTAGCAGGGTGGGGCAAGGCCAGAGGTGTGTGGTGGAGCCTCAGCATGTGGCAACATGTAGTCATAGCAAACCATAGGCCGTTCTCAGTTACACCAGGGGCTGTTTCAGTCCCTGGCAGCCCCAATATAAAAGGAATGAAAAGGAAGTTTGAGCTGAAAGTTGTGCCAGTGACATCAATCAGCTAGATGTGACACTTACAATGTGAGCTCAGCACAGCTGAGAATCTGGTTCACACATATGATTTAAATGGTATGTGGTCTGGTAAGCTGATAAATAAATATATATGTTCCAGCTACCTGCCATTTAAAGATGTTCATGAAATTTAGCCAGTGAAATTTATCAATGTTGATAAATGCAAAGTAAAGCACATTGGAAAACTTAATCCCAATTATACATATATAATGATGGGGTCTAAATTAGCTGTTACTACTCAAGAAAGAGATCTTGGAGTTATTGGGGATAGTTCTCTGAAAATATCCTCTTAATGTGCAGCAGCAGTCAAAAAAGTGAACAGAATTTGGGAATCATTAAGAAAGGGGCAGATGATAAGACAGAAAATATCATAAATCCATGGTACTCCCACAACTTGAATACTGCATGCAGATGTGGTTGCCCTATCTCAAAAAAGATATATTGGAATTAGAAAAGGTTCAGAAAAGGGCAACAAAAATGAATAGAGGTATGGAACAGCTTCCGTATGAGGAGAGATTAATAAAACTGGGACTTTTCAACGTGGAAAAGAAATGACTAAGAGGGTGATATGAATGAGGTCTCTACAATCATAACTGGTGTGGAAAAATAAAGTGTTATTTACTCCTTCTCATAAGACAAGAACTAGGGGTCACTAAATGAAATTAATAGACAGCAGGTTTAAAACAAAATGAAGTACTTCTTCACACAGTCAACCTGTGGAACTCTTTGCCAGAGAATGCTGTGAAGGCCAAGACTATAACAGGGTTCAAAGAAGAACTAGTCAGGATGGGCAGTGATGGTGTCCATAGCCTATGTTTGCCAGAAGCTGGGACTGGGCAACAGGATATGGATCATGTGGTAATTACCTGTTCTGTTCATTCCCTCTGGAGCAATTGGCATTGACCATTGTCGGAAGACAGTATACTTGACAAGATGGACCTTTGGTCTGACCCAGTATGGCCACTCTTACGTTCTTATGTAGTAAAAGATGGGACAGATTCTTGGGCATTTGCTTTCTGTCTACCACGGAGCAAAGGCAAAAGTGGTTCCTCCATTGGTCTGTTAAGGTTGTTTTAACATATGTTGGCATCCCACAGCCCACAAGGGGCAATTCCAGCCAGTAATTGCTGGAACATATGGATGGTGGGGTGATAAAAAAAAATCTTCTTTTTTTTCTCTTTGAGGGCAGAGAAGAACTGAGGCAAGGCATTAATAAGAATCCTTTTTTTTTTTTGGCATATTCTGTCTTAGGGACAATGGGCCAAAACATGATCAAAGTCAAAATCACTTAATATATAAAGTAAAACCTACCTGTGGTCAAACACTTTCTTTATATCCCAGGAAATCATCCCTGGAGTGGGTAATGTTTTGGACAGTTTAATAATGTGGCCCAGTATCCTCACATCATCTATATTCTTCGTGAATCCAACATGACTAGAGGAGATGATGTCAGGAACATTCTATTTGGTGGGCTAAATGCTGCTCACTTTACCCATGTGATTATTCTCATTACTTTGATTGAGATTATTTGTCTAAGTATGGTGGATAGGATATGGCCTAATATATGTCAGAGGTTCAATATTTTACTCTGAGTCACATGATGTTTCTCAATTCTGAGAATATGAATCCCCACTATGGAACGCCAGCGACTTCCCATCAGGACATAATATCAGACTCAGCAGCCACCATCAGGACTTCAGAGCAGAATTTTCCCTTTCAGTGTAAATTGATTGAAGATAGGAGTCAACAAGGCAGTAAATATTGCTAGAACATCTGAAATGGCATGCTTTCAGCTAGAATCAGCCATTGAGATTTTAAATACTGTCCCTTAATCTTGGTATGGCTCAGTTTTAGCTTATTAGCAGACTGGTAGCAGAGCTAGGAAGAGAACATAAGTCCTTCTTCATCTCAGTCTAGTGCTTTCAACAGCAATTCACACTTTCTCAAAGTTAATAGGAGCTGCAGATGCTCAGCATGTAAGCATGTGACTATAACCACAGTCATTCTTGCCAGAGAATGTCATGAAGGCCAAGACTATAACAGGGTCCAAAAAAGAACTACATAAATTCATGGAGGATAGGTCTATCAATGGCTATTAGCCAGCATGGGTCGGGATGGTGTCCCTAGCCTCTGTTTGCCAACAAGCGGGGAATGGGCAACATGGGATGGATCACTTGATGATTACCTGTCCTGTTCATTCCCTCTGAAGCACCTGGCATAGGCCACTGTTGGCAGACAGGATACTGGGCTAGATGGACCTTTGTTCTGACCCAGTATGATCATTCTTATGTTCTTATTCACATGCTGAAAGTTAAGATCATGGTTAAGTGATTTCCAGGATTGGGGCCAGAGCAAGTTGGAGCGCTAAGCTCTGTAAGCTTTTGGAAACAATCATGAAGAAAACGTGGTGGCAGCACCACCAAGACTACAAAGACAGTTACTGTGCCTAATGAAATAAGATACTAGGGTTAAACACAGACAGATGCCTTAAGCAAGGGCTTCTGACAGATAACAGTCATGTGGAAGAGTCACTTGAGGCACAGGTTTATTTAGTCACTTCCACTTTACAGGTGTCAGATAAGAGGTTGACCTACTGAGGGCTGATTTCAACAGAGCTATGCTGATTTGCAGCAGCTGAAGATGGGGCTTCTAATTTTTAAAGGTGAAAGAGTTATGATTAAGGATAGCTGAGTGGTTTGAGCATTGGCCTGCTAAACCCAGGGTTCTGAGCTCAATCTTTAAGGGGGACATTTAGGGATCTGGGGCAAAAATTGGGGATTGGTCCTGCTTTGAGCAGGGGGTTGGACTAGAAGACCTTTGGAGGTCCCTTCCAACCATGATATTCTAATTCAGGATATATGCAACTTGAGAAATGCAAAGTTAGTAGCAGAGACTTGCTATTTTGGCCTGGTCTGAACATATCAATTGAAGGAGAGACACTAAAATATCTGGTTTCCTTGAGCACTGCATGTCAAACTCTAAAGACTCCATGATTGTTCCCATATGCCATTTTTCCTACCAGTAAACAATGTGCTCATAGTCATTAATGTGAATTGGGGTTACTGAGAAACACAGTAATTGATACGTATATTTGCCTAACATACAATGTGTGTGCAGTGATATGAGGCAATGATTCCAGGTACACTCACAAGAATTCCAGAAGATTGCTCATAGCTAGATCCAGCTGAACTTTTAATTCAAAACTATTTTTTTTTCTGATAAAGAATGGCCTTCTTTCAAAAAAAACATATTTTTTTTCACAGAAAATTTCCATTGTTCTGAAAAAGTACCTACAAATATTTCAGCTTTAGAAAATAGATTTTTTTCAGTTTTTAGATTTACAATTCCCACCCCCCCCCCATTTCTTCTTTTTCCTATCATCGCGCTGCCAGTGGCAAAACAAAAGAAATAAAGAGGAGAGGTGGGGCGGGGGGTGGAGAGGAAGAAAAAAGAGGAGAAAAAAAGGAAAAAAAGAGATGGGGGGGGACCTTGATTTAAAACTGGTTTCTGAAACAGAAATATTTGCAGTTTTTCAATGTAGTGTTTTTCATCAAAAATAAAAAAAATTGAAATTTGTCATTAAAAATATTGAAAACATTTTTTCCAAAATTCCCTGAAACATGCTCAACCTTTTTTTTAGCTCTATTCACAGCTATAAGTAAATATTATCACAATATTGCACCTACAAATAGTTATATTTGCAGGTTATTGTGCCCATAAATTACAATATTTGATTATATGATTATGGTACATACTTGTATCCACAAACCATGCACTTAGATAAGTACATTCTATCATTTTGCATTAACAATTAATTGAACACTTATCTGTGGGGATGAATCTGTGTCCATAGTATTACTTACTTAATTAAAACATAAATGCACTGTAGCCCAAAACAGAGCTGATAAAAGGAAATATTGAAATTGAAATAACCTGTAAATCCTGTACAATAAGTTGTTACATTAAGAGGTGTAATTAGTTAAACCATCCTTATTTTTATATTTATCTTTTATGCTTATGTTCTAAAATTTGGAAAGTTGCTACATATAATTTATATTTAGCAAACCATACAAAACTTAAATAGTAACATGCTAGCTGCATGTTGTCCAGTCAAAATATATAGGTAACTTCCTTTTTCTGTGTTTTCTTGTTAAATATAAAATAATCTCACAAAATAAAGGAATACTATAAAATGCAGTAAAAAAACAGCAATGAAGCTAAAATATGTTTAACATTTAAATTCAAATTGGCTTAACAACTCAGTTTGGATTTCTTGAGATGCATATACTGTATATAAAATTGAAGTATATTGCACACAATGTAAAACAAACTTAAGAAAGGAAGAGATTTTTCTATTAAGTTTATATTAAATTCAGGAGAAAGTATTTATATATAATAAGAAATTGAACATTTATGTAAGATTTTATTGTGGGATTCCTTTTTAAATATCCAAAAACAACATGAAAAGTCCTTAAATAAGGCTTATCTTTTCTTTTTGTTTTGACAATTCCTTAATAAGTCAAGGTTTCTAAATCTAATATAAAATGTCAAATTGGCAAAACTCCATTTACTGCAACTGAGCTACGTTGATTTACATTGAATGAGGATCTGGTCCAATATTTTTCAAATATATTGAGCCTATCCTGTTTTCCATACCCCGTATGTGAAGTTCTTTACTATTCTTTCATTGTTTGATTCTTACTCCAACTAATTTCATACTGTAAAGAAAGGCTTTATTTTCCCTAAACTCTTTACATGGAAAACATTCTGAAAATAAATATCCAGTTACTCTTTCAGCAGCGCATTGTTTTTAATTATTTTATACATATGCCACATTGTACTATGGAAGTGCAAAAAGCCAAACGTTGAATATATGTTGTGTCTTGCCTTTAAAGTACACAAGATAATCGTTCTGATATTAAACTCCTCCCACAAAATAACCGTCAGTCTGCTAGGAAAGAAAAATATTGAAATTTTACAGAATGTATATCTTGTCATTTTTAAGCACCAGCATTAACTTACAGTACAAAGATATTTTGGAGACATTATTTTTTTTCTCTTAAAGGGAATTAATGTAAAATTTCTTTGCTATTATTTCAGTAAGTCCTGCTTTAATTTACAAAATAAAGTATTAAACATATTCAGCATTTAATACAAATAGAATTCAGGTTTCACTGCTGTGATTTTTTTTTTCCTCATGAAGTCTGTGGTCATCCATCGTGAACCCAAAGCATGTAGGAAGACATAGGTAGAAGTATATTAAATCTGACAAATGACCTCCCATGTGCAAAGAAGGAAATAAAGATTCATTCTCTGTGTTTGTGAGATCATTTTGATGAAGGGAAGGCTAATTGAGGATGACATATATTCTAAATCTAATTCAAATCAGCATTTTTACATGAAGACTCATCACATTTCCAATGGTACTCTCTACTATAAAACAGCTTAGTAAAGACATTCTGAATTTGATTCTGGGAATATTTTTAAATGCTTCATCAGAACTGACACTTTTACTGGTAATGAGTTTCCAATCTTGGTATTAGTATAAACTAGATACCTGTGGTATTTTACATCTTTTATAAGAAGAAGCATTTCTCCTTAGCATAATTAAGTCTCATGTTTCAGAGGAAATTGCAGCTAATATGTGATTATATTCAGGAAACATGTGGGAAAAGTGCAACACAGGATTTCTTACTGTAAAAGCAAATCACCTTGAAACCATTATGTTAAATTACAAACTTGTTCTGTGGCATTCAAAAAGTAATCATATTTCAAGAACAAATAGCATTACTGTTGCTTTAAATTTAAGAAAAGGTAATCTAACTGTGTCTTCCTCTCAACTTAAATGCTACAAACTCTGCTTCAAGACCATTATTATCTTATTAACACAAACTTAATAGCTCAGCTCCATCAGAAGACCATCCCATCATCTTACACTCTTCCTTTTTCATTATAAATACTGAAGACTACAGCTTTTGGATATGATAAACAGTAAGAAAAATCATGATCATTCATATCTTGCAGAAAGGTGAAATTGCATATTGAAGACATTTATGCAATTAGAGTATAAAAACTCAGTGTGCAACTTTGTGCTATACATGAGTAGGATAGGACTTTTCACCTTTTTGCTACCTTATTGCCTGGCCAATACTTTGTAACCATTTTAACTAAGTTTGTTTGCAAATATTGATATGCAAGTGGGAATGGTGAAAATATTGGAGATAATAAGATCTTTTGGTTTTAGTACTTAATTTCCACTCTCACAATGATCATTCAAGTTTCTTTCAGTCACTAAACATTACAAAAATAAATTTACATTTATTTCAGATAGTACTACTTCAGGGATGCCATTGTACCCAAGAATGGGCACATCTATTATATAACCTGTTCTGGAACCTGCTGCCTTGAAAATTACTTCACTTTAAAGGTATGCCATTAGCTTGGGACATTTTAAAATAAAATGGTAACAAAGCAGATACTAACACTATTAAGGTTCTGAAGTTTCACATCTTGTGTTATATACTAACAAAACTAATACAAGACAAGTATCTTTAAATAATGCAACAGCAAGACTCCCCTTTGTGGAATATCTTCTTGAGAACTCCCCTATAAAAAACAAGTACCTCAGAATGATTTGAAAGCAATACATTATAGAAATGTGTGTATCAAGGGCCTGATCCCAAACCCTGTTGAAGTCAATGGGAGTCTTTCAGAACTAGCGGCAGCTGCAGACCCAGCTGTTTCAACTATGACAATAAAAGCCCCTATCCCCTTCTAATAGTTTCCAGTTCCTCCCTTTCTGCCTGTGATAACAGCCATGAGAACATCTCTTTCTAAACTTTCCCTTGATGTGTAACAAAGTTTAGTGTTTAGCACCTTGCAGGAATAAAAACCTACAAGATGTTACATCCTCAACTCCCCGGGAATAGAAATAACTTTGAAAGTTTTGAAATATTTGTGAAAAATGTTTTCTATTTTTTGACCTGCTGTAGCAGAGACAGCATTAGGCTTCATACATGTGGAGACAGACCAAACAGTAGTGTGGGACCCTTAGTAAAGAATGAGCTGCTAAAGGCAGCTGAGCTTAATAAGACTGCTTGTGTCCATGGGGACCTTCAGACATATCCCACAACTGTAAATCGCTACGAGTTGGGTATGGAATGAGTCAGCGTCGGTTGGGGGATCTCACTCATAACCATGTTGTGCTGTCTTTAGAGGTGATTGAAGGGGGAGGTATAGCTCAGTGGTTTGAGCATTGCCCTGCTAAACCCAGGGTTGTGAGTTCAATCCTTGAAGGGGCCATTTAGGAATTGGGGCAAAAGTTGGGGATTGGTCCTGCAGGGGGTTGGACTAGATGATCTCCTGAGGTCCCTTCCAACCCTGATATTCTGTGACTTTCCTGCCTCTTGGATTCCAGGACAAGCCCACAGGGTTATGGATCTCCTCTCTGAGGAGAAAAAAGCCAAAGGCAGCAAGGATACTGTATTTTTGGCAGCAACTTAAGAGTTCAGGAATTGGCTCCTGTATATGCTGTAGAGGGGAATATAAAGGTATTATGCTTGAAGGGGAACATATGTAACAAGGTTAGCAGACTCAAGTGCCTGCGTAGGAATGCAAGGCTCTTCTCCTGAGTCACTTAAGATTTATGTCTTGCCTCAAGATTTGGGAATTTAACTTTGATTGATGGTATATGGATCTAATTAGCCCTAGCATACAAAGGTAGTAAGAGGCTAGGGATCTAAGGGTATGTCTACGCTGTAATTACAAACCCAGAGCTGGCCTGTGCCAGCTGACTTGGGCTTGGGCTAAGGGGCTGTTTAATTGCAATGTAGACATTCATGCACAGTGTGCATCCCAAGTTCTGGGACCCTCCCAGCTCACAGCGTCCTAGAGCCTGGGCTTCAGCCCAAGCACAAGCATCTAAACTACAATTAAACAGCTCCTTAGCCCGAGCCCTGCAAGCTCAGAGCCAGCTGGCATAGCCCAGCTGTAGATTTTTAATTGCAGTGTAGAAATACCCTAAGAGGGTAGAACAGAGAAAGTACTGGATAAATACAATAAAAACAGACAACTCAGGGTCTGATCCAGAAGTGGAGACATTGCAGGTATGGCTATGCAAGCCACAGAAGTGAGCCTCCAAGTCTGAGTCTACAGACTGGGGCTTGTGGGGATGCACCACCATGCAAAACAAACAAACAAATATGTTGTGTAGATGAGCATATATTTTGCAAGATGTACCACAGTAAGGAAACCATACTTACCTAGATCATCGCAGCCCCAATAACAACAGTACCACTTTTTAGGATTACCACATCCTTTAATTATAGCTTTAAAAGTGGTACAGTGTACCACCATGGAAGATAAGATGATAGGCTTTAATAGTCAATCTGTCTAGGTACATATGTGGCCCTCCACAGTAGAGCATCTGAGTGTCCCACATTTAATAATGGATTTTATCTTTGCAATACCTGTGTAAGGCAAGGAAGTACTATCCCCATTTTACAATTGGTGAACTGAGGTACAGGATAGATTAATTAGGCCAAGAATTTAAAGAAAATAACGATTGATTCTGGGTACCTATTGATTAACAGGTGTGTATCTTGAAACACCTTAAAAGAGTGTAATTTTCATAGCGCTTTCTGAAAATAAGAGCACTCTAAGCATGTCAAATTTAGCACTCAAACACACTAGCCAAATTTGAAAGTATTTACCTAAGTGACTTGCGCAAGGTCACACAAGAAGACTGTAGCTGAGCTGGGAATTGAATCCCGGACGCCTTTTGAGTCCCCCCCCTTATCACTATTCCATCTACCCAAAATAGTAGTAGTTACATCTTAGGCAGAGATAGGTTTAATTCTTTTAAAAGATTATCTTTTTTTCCTACAGTATAATATTATTAATATAGTATTAATAATAAGATGCAACATATAAATGTGAACCCAGAGAAATATGCAAAAAAGAATGAACGTTTATTCAATAAATGGACAGTGACTTTAGTTTAGGGAACACGAATCCTGGATCTCATCCCAGCTTAGCCTCCTTAGCAGGATTCTGCTCATGCTGAACAAATTAAGGGAAACAAGCACCAGTTAGTGGATATTCACTAGCGACAGGAGGACATTTCAAATTACACTGGGGGTGGTTTCTGCAGATATTTCCTTACTTAACCACTTACACTTTTGTAGCCTCCCTGATTCATTAACAGCAACTCTGGATAATGTGAAGGTGAAAGTTCCTCTGTAATGTATATCTTAGGCTGTTCTGCTTGTAATGATTGTGTTCTTTTAAAGCTTCATTTATTCTTGACAGAAACAATTATGTGAAATAATTATATCAAAAGTGAGGCAGAATGTTCAATTTGGAAACTAAAGAGCATTGTTTGACTGTTGTTACCTAGATAGAACATTCCTCCAATAGTGAATAAAAGCTTACTTCGATAGGCATCTTGCTTTTGGTACTGTTATTTTATTCACATATAGTTAACGCAGCTTGTCAGTTCAATGTGCAGAAATAATACAAGTATAACTCCAACGTAAAAAGGAATTGTGGACCAAGATAGTAAATATTTCACTTACAAAAATGAAGAGCTGCCCTGAAAGTTTTCACGGTCTGAACAGATGCTGTTTCATAGGATTCCTTAATATGAAGTCTAAGCATACTGAGTGAGCTTATATGTTGCATAAGCTGGTTGATCCCATACTTCAGATATTAAAAGAGAGAGAACTATCTTCTTTTAACTGTAAAATATAAGCATAGTAAACATAATGAGAACACCAAGAGCTACCTCCATCAATGTGTAGTGGAGAAGAACAGGTTTCACTGCTTTTAAAAAAAGGCAAAATGCCTCAAATCCTTATGCTCTCCTGATGTATCATTAATTTTTCACCTATCTTAAAAGTGCTTGTATATAGCGCACATCTGCTGTATTAGAGCAAGGGGCTAACCCAAATCTACTTTACAAATGCTATAATTAAGAAAATTCCCTATGTCCAACAAGAACGAAAAAAGACCGAATGACTGCTGCCCAGAGGAGGTAAACATTAGCAGTGAAAGTAAGCACCATTCCAGTTGGCTTGATTGGGGGTTGAGTCACTGGCAGTGTGCAGAGTATGCCTCTATTAATTGTGCAATATCACTAGAAGTACTGAAGGGAAGTTGACAGTGTAGAAAAGATGTTCTCTGAACATTTAAAAGTTAAAAAAAAAAGCTCATTTTTGGAGTTTAACTCTTTCATATTAACTTCTTAATAAACCTCAAATTAGGTGTCTTGGGGATTAATGCATGAATGTATTTGAGGCACACAGGTGCTGTAGTGAAGAGTACTATACAAAAATAATACAATAAGATTTTAAATAATAAATAAAATATTAAGTATTTGCTACAGTCACCAGTGAAATTAGGGTGGTCAGTACTTATTTTTAGATGGTCCCTCAATCTGGACTCAAGCATGATCACTCTAGCTGGTCTAGCATTCTCTTGGCTCAACACTGATATCTGGATTGGAAAATACAATGGTTAACTTATATTTTTCCCACTGCAAAACATCTGTTCTCTTTATAAAAAGGAAAAATGTTCCTAGTAAAAACCCTTTGCACTGTGAATTTTTTTTCTCATGTTGAAATCTTTTTTGACATGTGTTATCATTAATCATTAGAGTTATTAGCTAACTTTCTCCTTTCCTGCTTGCCAACTAGGAAAGCAGTTTGGAAAGGAACATTGTTTACCAATACCGAGAACCAAATTTTTATTTTTAATCTTTTCCTTTCTCAGATATTTTTAAAGCTGTATGTCCAGGGAAGTTAATGGACTAGATGCATTCATGCACTGAGAAAAAGTTGGTGCTGGAGAGGGACTGGAAGGGCATCAGGGAGTAGATCCCTGATCTGGGCCACCTGCCGGATGTGGGCAACCCCAGCTCAGCCTCAGTTTAGAGCTGCTGACAAAGAACTACAAGATGCAGAATTACCTTAGGATCCTTAATAGACCCTGCCTGCATTTTGTACATCCCCAGCCAACTGCTTTTATGCCTTGTTGTTGGATGTAGCTTACCGTCCTGCCTGCAGTGAGTGCATGGAGAACTAATGCAGAACAATAGCACCCGTGGGCATTCCTGAGAATTCTGCCTGGTTTTTATTCAAGAAGAACAAGTATTGGAGAAGGTTTTGTGAGCTGTCCCACTCCATCTTCATGTATGCAAGCAGAAGGCAGAATCTATCCATATATGAATTTCTTGGAGAGCTCATGGTGACACATTCCTCAGTTTCATTGTTTGTTTGTTTTTAATGGATGTTTTCTTGGCACATTTGTCTTCTCCCCACTGCAAATGTCAGAAATTTCATTCTGAGACCCCCATATGATGGGCAACTGTGAAATACCGAGGAAAATTGCTGGCTACTGACTCCCGTGTGCTCTGTTTTCTCTTCATTGTGATGTGACTTTATGGTGCCATGCACTATGAGAATAATATGAATTGATAACAATAGTTTGGGCACTCATTTTAATGTTCGCTGTGCTCTTCTTTAGCTAGGAGAAATTGTATTTTTAAATTCTTACATAGTGCAGGTTATTAAAATTCGTCATGTGAAGGTACAGAAGTTGAAGAATTTTTAAATGAAAATCCCCTTGCAGAAGCAGTTATAATGGCATCAGCAGGCACAGTTAGCATGAACCAATCTGTGTCCCATATTCTGCATATTCCTGAAATCCAATCTGTGTGGGTCTATAAGAACTAATTGGCTTTATAGTCTGGCTTTATTCTCAATCTAGATCACAGAAAAGCCTTTCTTATATTTTACTGGGGGATAAGTATACTACCCATGAACAAAAAAGAAAAGGTGTACTTGTGGCACCTTAGAGACTAACAAATTTATTTGAGCATAAGCTTTCGTGAGCTACAGCTCACTTCATCGGATGCATTCGGTGGAAAATACAGTGGGGAGATTTATATACACACACAGAGAACATGAAACAATGGGTTTTATCATACACACTGTAAGGAGGGTTTTATCATACACACTTAAGATGAGCTATTACCAGCAGGAAGTGGGGGGGAGGAGGAAAACCTTTTGTGGTGATAATCAAGGTGGGCCATTTCCAGCAGTTAACAAGAACATCTGAGGAACAGTGGAGGGGTGGGGTGGGGAGAGAAATAACATGGGGAAATAGTTTTAGTCCCCTCAGAGACAAACACCTACCAGATCTCTATCATGCATTCTTACAACTACAATACCCACCTGCTGAAGTGAAGAAACAGATTGACAGAGCCAGAAGTGTACCCAGAAGCCACCTACTACAGGACAGGCCCAACAAAGAAAATAACAGAACGCCACTAGCCATCACCTTCAGCCCCCAACTAAAACCTCTCCAACGCATCATCAAGGATCTACAACCTATCCTGAAGGACGACCCATCACTCTCACAGATCTTGGGAGACAGGCCAGTCCTTGCTTACAGACAGCCCCCCAACCTGAAGCAAATATTCACCAGCAACCACACACCACACAACAGAACCACTAACCCAGGAACCTATCCTTGCAACAAAGCCCGTTGCCAACTCCGTCCACATATCTATTCAGGGGACACCATCATAGGGCCTAATCACATCAGCCACACTATCAGAGGCTTGTTCACCTGCGCATCTACCAATGTGATATATGCCATGCCAGCAATGCCCTTTGCCATATACATTGGTCAAACTGGACAGTCTCTATGTAAAAGAATAAATGGACACAAATCAGACGTCAAGAATTATAACATTAAAAAACCAGTCAGAGAACACTTCAATCTCTCCGGTCACATGATTACAGACCTGAGAGTGTCTATCCTTCAGCAAAAAAACTTCAAAAACAGACACCAATGAGAGACTGCTGAATTGGAATTAATTTGCATACTGGATACAATTAACTTAGGCTTGAATAGAGACTGGGAGTGGATGGGTCATTAGATAAATAAAACTATTTCCCCATGTTATTTCTCCCCCCACCCCACCCCTACTGTTCCTCAGACGTTCTTGTTAACTGCTGGAAATGGCCCACCTTGATTATCACCACAAAAGGTTTTCCTCCCCCCCCCCCACATCCTGCTGGTAACAGCTCATCTTAAGTGATCACTCTCCTTACAGTGTGTATGATAAAACCCATTGTTTCATGTTCTCTGTGTGTGTATATAAATCTCCCCACTGTATTTTCCACCGAATGCATCTGATGAAGTGAGCTGTAGCTCACGAAAGCTTAAGCTCAAATAAATTTGTTAGTCTCTGAGGTGCCACAAGTACTCCTTTTCTTTTTTGCTAATACAGACTAACGCGGCTGTTACTCTGATACCCATGAACAACTGACACATATTTAAGGTCAAAAAGCTCGACCTTCATTGTGTACATTTTCCAAGTTAAAATCTATGCATCCTCAATGACCGCATTTACGGATTACTGAATAATCTACAGCCTTTTTTAGATTAACTGTCAGTACTTCTAGGTTACCACTTCTGATGAAGACGAGAAGGCAGAATCACTCTCTTCAGTCTCAGAATCTTGGAGAGAAATTTATGCACCAAAGTAATCAGAGTTGCCTTCAGGATGAACTGTGATCTTTCAGCCACTGATGTTTTTAAACTCCTCTTAATAAAAGTTCTTCCTCTTGCTTCTAATAATACAATTATTTAAGTTAAATATAAGATTTCATAAATAGTTAATATCTTCATTTTACAGAGGTGGAATTTGAGGCACAGGGTAAGTCAGTGACAGTATCAAGAATGGGTTTCCTCCATTCTCCAATTTCTAGACCATGCTGCTTCTCTTAAATATCTCACTTGGATAAGATGTGGAAATCCTCAAACAAAACTAGAACCAAAGATGCCAGAAATTTACACTACAAAATATAGGTAATAAAATTCACAAGGAAGTATAATTGCAGTAAAAACAACCCTCTGTTTCGACCATCATCCATCCAATAACATCATTCTCAATCTAGAAGAAACAACATCCAAATTCTAGACTTCCCTTTAATCTATAAAAAGAAAAGGAGTACTTGTGGCACCTTAGACACTAACAAATTTATTAGAGCATAAGCTTTTGTGAGCTACAGCTCACTTCATCAGATGCATTTGGAAAACTGAGCTGTAGCTCACGAAATCTTATTCTCTAATAAATTTGTTAGTCTCTAAGGTGCCACAAGTACTCCTTTTCTTTTTGCGAATACAGACTAACACGGCTGCTACTCTGAAACCTTTAATCTATAGACACCCTTCAACACAAACATATTCTCCACCCTCATGTACATCCCTCTCCAGCCTGTACTAAATGATAAGTCCCAGTTTTGAAACTAAACTCACAAACATGTAATTATATTTTAATATGATGAATGCCTCATACAACATAATAAAGGTTGTAACTAGAGCCCCCTCCCATGTAGAGTGGAATTATATGAAGGAAGTGGATTTCAGCAGCCTGTAAGTGTTATTACAGTTCAGATGTATGCATTTCTATCAACAAGATCTTTGACTCCCCACAGTTATTACACAACATCAGAGCAGTTAATGTTCCTCATCATTTTCTTCTCACTTTCAGTTTTATTACTCTCTCCCCACTTTTGTTTGGTCATTCTCCAACTAACCATTGCTGTGTATAATTTTCTTCTATTTTTTCCTTAGTTTTGTTTCCCTTTTGATTTTTAACTCTGTTTCAGAAGAAAAAAATATTGAATCCATAAGGGGTGTCAAATGCCATATTTTGTTTTTTGTGAACTCTATTGAGATGTCCTACTATACAGGTGCTCTTTTATATCATAATGTTGTTGCTACTTTTGAAGAATACCATACAATTGAGTCTATGAAGTTTTCTGACAAGAAATCTTGGATAAATTATACCTGTTTGCAAGATTAGAAATGCTATGGCAAATCCTGAAATTTGTATAAATTAAATATGTATCATATTTATAATAATAAATGTTTCATCAGAACTCTTTATATGTTTAAAATTGACTATTTTTTATCTAAATTAATCTGTGAAAACTACCTTTCCCTTTTGTAAATCCTATAAGTATTATACTGATAATATTAAAGATACCTTGTAAATATTTAGGCCAAATATGCAGGTATCCTGTCCATTTTTGAACAGGATTGTTATCTTTTTTACCTTTCCTAGCCATAATTACTCATCTATTTATTTACATTATGATAACCTTCAAAATGTGGTGGTCGTGATGTAAACAATTAAGGGTGGCATTCACAAAGGTACTTCAGCATGTAACTCTCATTGATTTCAACACTAACTGTTCACCTCTTATTCAGTGTTATATTTTGCCATTATTACAGTTTGAAGATGGCTGATGGATGGGCAGGAGAAAAGTTCCAAATGCATTTCTGTCTTCATTCTGTGCTCATTTACAGCATCATACATCACAGGTAATACTATTGAAGGCAATGGACATATACCTGTGTAGAACAGGTGTCTTAGTGGGAAAAACAGGCCCTCCAATTTCAGGTGATGATCTTGTCAGGCCTGTTACTGCACACACTAGTGGTTCACACAAGTGGCCATTAAAAACAGGTATCATGAAGTTACCTAGATTATCTGGAGGATGTGTGAGGGTAACAAAACAGTAGACTCTGTTTGAAAGCATTAGGAACAACTCAGTTCAGTGTAACATTTTGTGAATCTCTTTATTAATGCAGCATAAAAAGACCAAAACATCTTATCAGTTAATACAAGTGCATCAGCTTCAGCGGGCTGACAACCACATGAGGACATTTTTGCTCATTGTATATAAGCAAAAGCCTATATTTGAACAGGCATATTATTTTCTGAGCAATTCAAGATGTACAGTTTAGGGGCAGTCAGACCATTCTCTAAATACTTTAGATTCACTTCAGTGTTGAAAGCATTATGCTACATGAACAAAGGTTTTTCTGGATATTTATGAAAGTGACATAATAAAAGGAGAAAAACTCACTGCCATTTCAAGAAAACTTAAGGAGAAAAAACATTAGGCATTTATAACTTTTTTTTTTCCTGCTAAAGTAGAAGAACAGTCTCTGAAGCCCTTCTTAATCTTTCAGATCTCCCAGTCAGATTAACTGTGCTTGTTAGATGAATGACTCTACCAGAATGTTTTACCTAAAAGCAGTTGTATGGACTAAGCACTTATAACATTTAGTTTAGTCTGTAATAAGCGTTTTGTAAATTAATCTTCTTATTGTGGTATAATCCTCAGTGAAGTTTTTTGTTCTTCCCACACTTTATTGCCAATTTGGCAAGACTTCAGTATGAGAATTAGTTCTGGGTTACATAACACAAAACCTAAATATTTCCTTATACTGCAGAGTTATATGATGCTGGAATATTCATGGTTAGAGCTCTTTGTTATGTTTTACATGATGCAATTACAGTGAGGTGAAAAGATATGTTGTGTTAAAAAAGAGCAATGGTTTTAATTTAAAAGCCTTTCCTGTTTCATTACTCTTTTGTAGATCAACAGAAGACTGAAAATTAAATTTTATGGACTGAGTGTTAACTTTATACATGATACAGTTAAGGGTTTACCATGGTTACATAAAGCCCACCTGCAGCAAAAAAAAATTTTTAAAAAGACATATGTGTTCTACATTAAATACACATATTTCATATTAAAGAGTGGTTTGCACAAAGGCTTTTTCACTTTGCATTTGGGGCCCCTATTTTGATATTTTGAAATTTTATGAATGTGTCTTGAGTGTTGCAATCCACTATTCTGCCATTCCATCATCTGAACTGCACAACCATGTAATGGCATGTGATGTAAAACAGGTTTAGCTCAGCACACAATTTCAAATGCATGACATAGGACCATAAGTATTGCCACAAAGGAATAGAAAAATGGTCCTTCTACTCTGGTATAAACTGCTGTACATTAATAGAGTAAAGACATATGAATTATGGTAATAGGGCAACAGCCACTTTCTACTTTCAATATTTCAGGCAAGGAAAGTACACTGGTCATTAGTCTGTACTGTAAAACTAGCACAGGTTATCCTCTAGAATTCTTGAAAGAGAACCATTTCATTGCTTTAGGATTACTTCAGAAAACAGAACACTCTCTTCCTTTAACTGGAAAATGTTTTATACATTGCTTTTTCTATTACATTATCACAGAAATATTAAGTTATTTACATGGATGAGTTATGAGAACAATATCCTGGATTCCTTGGGATAGCCATTTTGCCAATATAGCTGCAGCTAAACAGATCCAGTATCTCTTGAAATCCTTGTGGCCATATATCTTAGTAGGAATGACTGCTGATGAAGCTGCACCTTAGATATAGACTTTTCCTCTGTAGGAGGAATGTCGAATGTATAGTATACATGAATGGAACCAATTTTTCCTTTTGAAGGCAGTAGTTTGGTGACCCACAGGAGTGATGCAGGTATTTATGTGTATCTGAAGGCTGGTTTATCTGCTTGGAAACTTTATATTAAATGCATTTGCTAAAACTAAAGATATATAACAGAATAGGCACTGAGACAGTAACTAATATAAAATTAGATGGTAAAAGTGTATTGCTGATATTAGCAAGAAGAATAAGACTGAGGACAAAAATTACCTTGCAGAACAAAAGAATGAAAATAAATCTATCTATATATAGAGAGAGATTCTCTGAAAGTTTAAGACTACATGGAGCCATGTAAATTTTTGGCAAGGGTTCTTTTGGATCTCTCCTAGGTTATTCTTAGTATTTCATCACATTACTACTAAAGCACTCATACAAAGTGTTGGATATATCACTTGGTTTTAATTAGATACTCTCTGTTTGTGAAATCTGTGATCAAAAATAAGTGTTTTGTTAGTTTGAATCTGGATAAAGGTCACTCATTTTTGGTAACATGATATATCTAAAGAGTCTATCAAACATGCACTGGAATCCTGCCAACCTGCTGGTAATTTAAAATTTAAAAAATATGTTATAGATCTTAAGAATTAATTCTCTCTAATAATGGCAACAAACTTATGAATGCAGGATTAGATTGATAGATTAATGATATGATAAAGTAAAAAGTTAAGGGTTACATTAAATCAATGTAAATTATTTATTCATAATTTGTCTGTTTTAGGTTTTTACATAACACTTATCTCCATGGTTTGTAGGTGTTCTCAGTGTGGTGTGGTATGGTATTTCTCACTGCAGCTGGAAGGTGTAATTTCCAGGTTAAGAAGACATACCGTTAGCTCTGATTGAGCTAAAGAGCTAAAAATGAAAGTCTAGCTGTAGTGACATAAACAATAATGCCCAAGTACATACTTAGGGTCTTGGATGGGATCGTACTTGGGTGGCTAGCCCATCCCACCACTTGTCTTGCCTTGGCTACACTTTTAATTTTAGTGTGCTAGCTTGATCAGTGCTAGTGCAGGTATGTCTCTTTAAACTGCATATTTATCCCTTCCAGATCCATAAGAACACCCATACTATGTCAGACCAAAGGTGCATCTAGCCTAGTAGCCCATGCTTACAGTGACCAATACCAAGTGCCCCAGAAGGAATTAACAGAACAGGTAATCATCAAGTGATCCATCCCCTGTCACCCATTCCCAGCTTCTGGCAAACAGAGTCTAGGGACACCATCCCTGCCCATCCTGGCTAACAGCCATTGATGGGCCTATCCTCCATAAATTTACTCAGTTCATTTTTGAATCCTGTTATAGTCTTGACTTCACAACATCCTCTGGCAAAGAGTTCCATAGGTTGTGGGCATTGCACAAAGAAGTACTTCCTTTTGTTTGTTTTAAACCTGCTGCCTATTAATTTCATTTGGTGACCCCTAGTTCTTGTGTTATGAGAAGGAGTAAATAACGCTTTCTTATTTACTTTCTCCACACCCGTTATGATTGTACTGACCTCTATCATATCCCTCCTTAGTTGTCTCTTTTCCAAGCTGAAAAGTCCAAATCTTATTAATATCTCCCCATACGGAAGCCCCTAATAATTGTTGTTGACTTTTTCTGAACCTTTTCCAAATCCGTTTTTTTTTTTTTGAGATTGGGCGACCACATCTGCACACAATATTCAAGATGTGGCCATGCAATGGATTTATATAGAGGCAATATGGTATTTTCTGTCTTATCATCTATCACTTTCTTAATGATTCCCAACATTCTGTTAGCTTTTTTGACTGCCGCTGCACATTGAATGGATGTTTTCAGAGAACTAACTACAATGAATCCAACATCTCTCTCTTGATTGGTAACAGCTAATTTAGACCCCATCATTTTATATGTACAGTTGGAATTAAGTTTTCCAATGTGTATTACTTTGCATTTATCACCTTTGATAAGATATGTCCAGTGTAGACATACTTTAAATGCAAGCGATGGACTGATTTACCAAGTTTAAAAACAGAGCCAAATTTTGTACCTTGTGGATGTGTTCCTCACTTACTGTTTCACTGTCTTCTGACTGTTAATATCCCCCATGTGGAAAACACCATGCAGATTATTACAGCTAACAGCAGTACTCTATTTTAGATGTTATGTCTTAGATGTTATATAGTACCTATTACTGTGTTATCTAACGGTGGGGTGGGGTGAAGTGTATAACAGTATTTCCATGCAACAGCCAGAATTGGACCCATAATATGAGACAGTTATACGTAAGCCACTGGATTGTTAATAGTAAGAATAAGCCTCAGAACTGCAACAAGCAATATCTCAGCCTGCTCAGCTGCATGGAACATAAGAACATAAGAATGGCTATACTGTGTCAGACCAAAGGTCCATCCAGCCCAGTATCCTGTCTACCGACAGTGGACAATGCCAGGTGCCCCAGACGGAGTGAACCTAACAGGTAATGATCAAGTGATCTCTCTCCTGCCATTCATCTCCACCCTCTGACAAATAGAGGCTAGGGACACCATTCCTTACCCATCCTGGCTAATAGCCATTAATGGACTTAACCTCCATGAATTTATCCAGTTCTCTTTTAAACCCTGTTATAGTCCTAACCTTCACAACTTCCTCAGGCAAGGAGTTCCACAGGTTGACTGTGTGCTGAGTGAAGAACTTCCTTTTATTTGTTTTAAACCTGCTACACATTAATTTCATTTGGTGATCCCTAGTTCTTATATTATGAGAACAAGTAAATAACTTTTCCTTATTCACTTTCTCCACACCACTCATGATTTTATATACCTCTATCATATCCCCCCTTAGTCTCCTGTTTTCCAAGCTGAAAAGTCCTAGCCTCTTTAATCTCTCCTCATATGAGACCCATTCCAACCCCCTAATCATTTCAGTGGCCCTTTTTTGAACCTTTTCTAATTCCAGTATATCTTTTTTGAGATGAGGGGACCACATCTGCATGTAGTATTCAAGATGTGGGCTGTCATAAATATAAAAGGAAGGGTAACCAGCTTTCTGTATACAGTGCTCCCTGCTTGCCAGAGGCAAAACCCTTTCACCTGTAAAGGGTTAAGAAGCTACGGTAACCTCACTGGCACCTGACCCAAAATGGCCAATGAGGGGACAAGATTCTTTTAAATCTGGAGGCGAGGAACAAAGGTTTTGGTCTGTCTGTGTGATGCTTTTGCCGGGAACAGATCAGAAATGCAAGCCTTACAACTCCTGTAAAGTTAGTAAGTAATCTAGCTAGAAAATGCATTAGATTTTCTTTTGTTTAATGGCTTGTAAAATAAGCTGTGCTGGAGGGAATGTGTATTCCTGTTTTTGTGTCTTTTTGTAACTTAAGGTTTTGCCTAGAGGGATTCTCTGTGTTTTGAATCTGATTACCCTGTAAGGTATTTACCATCCTGATTTTATAGAGGTGATTCTTTTCCTTTTTTTCTTCAATTAAAATTCTTCTTTTAAGAACCTGATTGCTTTTTCCTTGTTCTTAAGATCCAAGGATTTGGGTCTGTGTTCACCTATGCAAATTGGTGAGGATTTTTATCAAGCCTTCCGCAGGAAAGGGGGTGTAGGGTTTGGGGAGAATTTTGGGAGGAAAGACGTTTCCAAGTGGGCTCTTTCCCTGTTATATATTTGTTAGACACTTGGTGGTGGCAGCAATAAAGTCTAAGGGCAAAAGGTAAAATAGTTTGTATCTTGGAGCAGTTTTAACCTAAGCTAGTAAAAATAAGTTTAGGGTTTTTTCATGCAGGTCCCCACATCTGTACCCTAGAGTTCAGAGTTGGGAAGGAACCTTGACATGGGCATACCATGGATTTATATAAGGGCAATAAAATATTCTCCATCTTATTCTCTATCCATTTTTTAATGATTCCTGTCATCCGGTTTGCTTTTTTGACTGCTGTTGCACACTGCATGGACGTCTTCAGAGAACTATCCATGATGACTATTTGTTCCCATGATGTGTTGTTGGGAGCTGCTAAAGGAGACATTAACATTTTGACCTTTTATTAGGTTCAGGTAGATCTGGGCCAAGGTATGGGATGGATTAGCAAAAATATGTGGGATGAAATACTGCCTTATTCAACAAAAGGCTTCTTTCTATACTTGGAATTCTGGAAAAAGATTGTGACAAAGAGAGGGTGCGCCTGAAAGGGCTGGTGAACAGAGGAGTGGCAGCCCTCTGTATTGAGAGATTGGATACTTAAATCTTAATGACAAAAAACAATAATCATCAGGTATTAAAACCCTGTAGGGAAATTGAAAGACTCAGGAGGAGAATCCCAATAGTGGAAATCTGCTCTAAGTAAATTTAATGGACTCATATTATCCAAATAAACCAGATAAATTGGAAAAATCTGTACCTGTAAGAAATTGCAGAGTGATTCTTCTATAGAACAGATGCTCGGAAAAGACAGAGGATGAGATTTTAAACCTGACAAAATTCAATGGCCATTTAATGAAGACATAAATGCCATAGCTGACCAACTGTCCTAAAGCAATCTGTAATACAGCTGCAAAAGGGAAAGTTCCTACTTTTACTTGTCATATTCAAAACATGCGGAGATGCAATTACTTATTATTGGTTAGGATTTGATCCTATCATGTGAACTTGAAATAAAGCCTTCTATAGAAATCACCAACTGAAGCTGATGGAACGCAAAAGTTCCTTAAAAGGTGAAAAAGTACTTAGCTGAAGGTGTTGAAAAAGATACTATACAGAAAGAGGGGAAAGATAGTATTGTTCCTTGAAAGTGAGCTGGAGTTGTCAGCAACTGATTTTTGTGGCTGCTGTAGAACAGGAGTGTAAAACAGGCATCAGTTTGGAGGAAATTATTTCCTACTTAAATAGAGACCAATTTTAGATTTTTTTAGTAACACTAAAATAGTTCTGTCACACTTAGATTTAGAGTTTAACTAACAATGACAGTTTTGTCGTTGATACATACTGACTATTTCTGCTGTGCTGTACTTGAGAGATCTGGCAATAAAAATAAAGTTTACAGATCAATGAGACCAAAAGTGATATTTGGAGCACATCAGAACCATCATGCACTTTACGTATGACCACTGATGTTTGGTGCCTCCATCTTTTGGAATCTAACCTGAGACACCTAATGTCTCAAAAAAACAAATGAAAACAAAACAAAACAAAACAAAACCCACCCCTAGAGCTAAGAAACTTACATGTCCCCAATTGAGGCCTCCAAACCAGTGACTACAATATTTATATTTTCCCTCTTAGATTACCCCCTGGCCCCAATGATTAGATTTGATTAGCTTTCCTCTTAAAACTATCACAAGGACTTTTCATTTTAATGTATAATTCTTTCTGGCAACAGACTATAGTGTTTCTCACACGTTATATTTGCTTCTTTCATGAAATGTAAGATCATCATCACAATCTGCTCCCTTACTGGCAGTCTCAACAGAGAGGCTGAGGATTGAGTGGACATGAAAAATAAGTTACATTTCTGACACATGACTGCAAATAATATGAGATATCTATAATGTCCTTTTAGTTGATTTTTTATTAACATTTATAACTTTGAGTGGTTTCAGAGTAGCAGCCGTGTAAGTCTGTATCCCCGCAAAAAGAACAGGAGTACTTGTGGCACCTTAGAGACTAACAAATTTAATTCAGCATAAGCTTTCGTGGGCTACAGCCCACTTCATCGGATGCATAGAATGGAACATATAGTAAGAATATACATACACATAGAGAGAACATGAAAAGGTGGAGTAAGAGGCTAATTAATTAAGATGAGCTATTATCAGCAGGAGGAAAAAAAAATTTGTAGTGATAATCAAGGTGGCCCATTTAGACAGTTGACAAGAAGGTGTGAGGATACTTAACATGGGGAAATAGATTCAATATGTGTAATGACCCAGCCTCTCCCAGTCTCTATTCAAACCCAAGTTAATGGTATCTAGTTTGCATACTAATTCAAGCTCAGCAGTTTCTCATTGGAGTCAGTTTTTGAAGCTTTTCTGTTGCAAAATTGCCACCTTTAAATCTGTTACTGAGTGGCCAGGGTGGTTGACGTGTTCTCCTACCGCTTTTTGTAATTTATGTCCTGATGTCAGATTTGTGTCCATTTATTCTTTTGCGTAGAGACTGTCCTGTTTGGCCAATGTACATGGCAGAGGGTCATTGCTGGCATATGATGGCATATATCACATTGGTAGATGTGCAGGTGAACGAGCCTATTATGGTGTGGCTGATGTGATTAAGTCCTGTGATGGTGTCACTTGAATAAATATGTGGACAGAGTTGACATCGGGCTTTGTTGCAAGGATAGGTTCCTGAGTTAGTGTTTTTATTGTGTGTTGTGTGGTTGCTGGGGAGTATTTGCTTCAGGTTGGGGGGTAACTTTAAGTGTTAATACTCATATTTATGACCATTTCACTTTTGATGTACATACCTGTTCACTTTGACACTAGATTACTCAAATTATTATTACTTCTCTGCTCACTTTCATCATCTTTGCCAAGTTTCATCCTACATACATCTTTCTTCTTTGTGTTTCATCACTATGGGATTGATTTTTTTTTATTTTCTGCCTAAATAGAACCCTGGCTTCAATGAGTTCCACATGTGGAGAGGCTGCAGAATCAATCTCTGTTAATATGCCGTTCTTATCTTTTTAATTATTTTATTTCAAACTTATATTTTGACTATTATAGAATCTGATCCAATTCCCAGTGAAGTCAATGAACCAACTGACAGATACCCTTTAAGGTCAGGATCATATTGGGCCCAAAATTAGATTAACTTTTTTCTGGAGAGGTCCATTTCCTTTATAATGTGCCTAAGTAGTGAACATAAGCTGTGTGTTGAAAACATTAAGCCTCTTGGGGTTTTGAAATGTGTTGTGTCTCATGTAACATATCAGCTGTCATTGTTAAGCCATCATTTTTTCTTTTTATACAATGATGAATTTGTGCCTTCACCTGTAGACTCTCTGCATATAAATTTCCCACTAAACTCAGTGCATACTCAAAGTATGGGGCATCTACCAAATCATGCTTCTGTGTTCTATGCAGATTGAAAAGGAAGGGACTGATTGAGTCTCAGGATAATCCTATGCAGCCAATGAGAGTTTTGTCATTGATTTTAATGGAAGCTGGATTGTGTACTTCTTTGGGCAATATTTGAGCTGTTAGAAAAATGGTGACTTGTATTTTTAACTAAATAGCATAAGCCAGGAGATAACAAGCTGGGTATCAGAAAAGCAAAATAGACATTTTTCCAAATATTACAGTGCAAATGCAAATTATGTATCCAGATTTTTAAGCCGTGCACTTCACTGTATTATCTAAGCAACAATGAAAAACAAAGACAAAACAGTTTGCATCAGAAACATGTTGAACAAATAACAAATGCAGTTCAAAGTAGAACCAAATGCAGTCTTTGAAGTTAAAGTTTTGAACATCACAAAATCATTAAAAAGGCCACCCACTGATACAAATTCTAAATAAAATTTGAGAATTTTACTCTAACAACTAACAGCGCGTTTAGAGACCATTTAGGGAAAAATCATATCATCCCTCAGAAAATATGCCAGGCCAAACCTTGCAAAGAAGTAAATCCATTTTTGAAGAACTGTAAAGCAGCAAAGTCATTTTTGGATTTAGTTCACTTTCTTCTCTGTAGTGAATATGTATTCTTGTTTGGCTTTAATTAGCTTACACTGTTCCTTCACACATTCTCATTTACAAATCTTGGTAAAAGATTATTAGATTTTATAAATTGCTATAGGCTTCACAAAATATTTTTAGGGGTAGATTGTTACTTTAGGCACAGCCCTGACCTAGCAGTGGGTGTGTAAGGTGTACCACGCAAGGAGATATTTGTGACTCAGAGAGACAGCTCTGAATCACAATTCCTCCACTGTTTCCTGCATACTACGAGGGAAAGGGATTTGCTGCTGTCCCTTGGTGTTGGCTTAGCTATTGAGAGCAGATGTATCCATTAATTAACCTTCCCTACCCACCTGCTCCTGGGAGATGGTAAGTGGGTGGATGCCATTCTATTCTATTCAGCATAGGTTTTTATACTTCTCTCATCACTATAGTATCTGAGTACCTTCCAGTAGTGCATTAAGTGACATGACTACACATCTGTCATCTGTTATTTGTTCTCTCATCATCTCCCCAAAGGGAGAAGCATGTTTAGTGGCATGTCTTATTTTGGTGTTTTGTTTTGTTTTTCCTTTCCCATTTCAGCACGCAAGATCTGGGTTTTTCGCTCCAAATCCTCAATGATATTTAGACTCCTAACTTCCCTTGATTCTAATGAAATTACGGAAGCTAGGAGCCTAAATACCATGGAGGTTCTAGACTTACTCCCTTGTGTGGAAGTGTAGTCTGAGTCAACAGTTGACAGTTTTTGATGATTTTTAAATTATGCAATAAACATTAACTTATTTAGATTTTTTGAGCTTATAACAAGACTGGCTCTTGGGAAATATCAACTTTTTAATAGCAACCACTGTATGCTTGAATTATCCCTGTGTTCTCCAGTGATGCAAAGACGACATTATAGTATTACTTGGTTAAAAACTAAAAATACGTCACTGATATTTAGTAGCTCTTGCACAGAAAATACAAAACATAGTGTTTGTTAACTCAGGATCTAATTGTGCAATGCTTATATTGGTAAATACTCACATGAATAGTCTGATTGACTTTCCAGACAACAGATCATCATTGAAGATTTTGCCAGACCTCATTCTTCTACCCTGAGTGAGGTAATTTTGGAGAGTTCCTTCTTATTAATGATTCATTGAAGCAGGACTGTCAAACCATGCTCTTGACAAGGATGAATCATGTGATAGAGTAGAAGTCCACACTGCTGCCTCTGTGAGCACTAAACAGCCATTCTGCTGCTAGTTTTAGAGTTTTGGTGGCTGCACGCTAATGGGCAGCTGAGACAGGACAAAGAATTGATTAACATAATTATTATATATTGTATTGGATATTATGTATATGTTAATCAATATTTTTCTATAATATAAAATTCAAAATGAAACAACTTGAAACAACACTATTGAAACAAACCAGTAGATGGTCCCTAATTTTTTTCCAGGTTTTTTGTTTGGTTGGAAATTTGGGTATGTTGGCTTTTCATTGTGAACTGGAATGAAAAAAAATATTTTGATATGTCAGAATTTCCCACCAAATGGAAATTCCAGCTCCTGACCAGCCCTACTGCTGGTTACTGCAGAGCAACTGCAATATCTCCCAATCTATTTCAGAAAGCCCTTAGCAAAAGCTCTAGAACTACTATACTGGCTGGTGGGGCCAAGAAACAGCAGTATGTAGGTTGTGGCTGCAGCAATCCATTTTCTTGCAGGATGTAAAAATCAGCAAAGGAAAAAGGAGCAAAGGGAGTCTGGAGAAGTGGAAAAGAGGGAAATTCTGGAGCAGGAAGTAGGCTTAGCTGGCAAAAGGAAAGCGGATCACTTGAGAGATGGACAGAGTGACAATTTCTTTCTTCATCCCCAGGATTTGGAAGAAGAAAAGTAGCTGTGTGAAAAGGGAATAACAATCCTCCACCTAAGCATTGTTGTGTCCATTTTAGTTTGTAAATTCATGCTGAAACATTCCCATACACAAATTGGGTGGTCAGATAAAGGAAACAAACAACAAATGTGCAAATTCTTGTTTGCAAGTTTCCTCTTTCAGTCAATTTGTCAACCTACATCTGGCCGGTCTCTGGAATTGATAGTACTGGGATTGCCCCTGAACAGAGTTCTGGTTCCATATTTACCCCAAGGAAAGACTGCAGAGTCATCACCATACACTTTACCACAGGATTCTAATTCAAAAATGGTTTTCACATTTTGAAGTATACCAGTGAAATTACTGTCAAGTGACTTTCAGAAAGAAAGAGAAGTGTTCTGTTACTGGATTTCCTTCCTCCTTTCTTCCCAGATTTCTACCTTTATGCCTTTTAACCATTAGAGTAGTCAAGGAAAGGTTATGTTCTGTGGGTTTTTTTTTAAAGGTTTGGGATTATTTTGCTTGTTTAACAAACTGTTTGCAGTCATAATTAAGGAAAGTGTTAAACCTGCTGTCAATTAGCCTAATTGATTTAAAATCTTGATGGACACCTTGAAGGATTTTGCCTGCAGCTGAGCCTTATACAAGAGTAATTTATTTTAATAATGAATGGAGGAGGAAATATTGAGTAGAAATGCTGTGCAGGAAAGCTTCAGAGGGTTAAAATACAAATGCACACAGGCGAATGCTAATGTTTTTAATAGTGGTCTGAGATTTATTACACCTTTTAACATTAGCGCAGCAGAAGTCATTTTAAAATAATAGGACAAATGCAGTTTGGAGTAAAAGGGTTTGTCTTACTAAGAAGTGTTTGAGTTAAATTTAGTGGACATGTGGAGAGTGGCAGTTTACATAATGGGTATCAGTTGATCATTAAAACTCTTTTTAAAACAGCAATCTAGTATAAATGGAACTGATTTGGTATTTGGTGAGTTTGCACATTTTAAAGTATGCGTAATTCACATGTTCTGGGTCTACAAGACTAAAGCGTAAATCAATGGTCTCCATTCCCCATCATTTCCTTTACCTTACTTCAGTAGCATCTCAAATGTTCTGTATAACTCTAAGTATAATTCAGTCCATTGTGTCTAAAGGGGACTGAACGACTGTGAATCTACTCCTAAGGGATACTAAACTGCTGTAAGTTGCACTGTTTTTTCCATAGCCACTGAATGGTGAATTGGTGTAAGTTACACCCATTTTTAACTTGAATCCATTAGCCATTTTACACCCACCAAGTATTTGAAACTGCCATTTTGTTGGGACAAAGTCTTGATAGAGGAAAAATCTTCAGTGTTGGGTTACAATGTCAGTTGGTTCTGGAAGCATCAGTAGCTATGAATAAAGAACATTTGCTAAAGTAGGGAAAATAACAGTGGATCCCAACGAGAAAATCTTCAGTGTTGGGTTACAATGTCAGTTGGTTCTGGAAGCATCAGTAACTATGAATAAAGAACATTTGCTAAAGTAGGGAAAATAACAGTGGATCCCAACGAGAAACCTAACAGGCTATAGAATGAGTGTTGTCTCTACTGCAAGGTGCTTGGTTGTTCTATGTAAAGCTCAGATCTCATAGATGAGAGGAGAAAGAAGTGTTTCAAGGAAAGAACAGAGATGGGAAACCCAAGGGAAACCTTGGAAGAGGTATGCTATGAGGTGACATAAGTGTAGGTGTCTTGGTGATAAAGTCTCAGTCAGTAATAAGAAAATTTTCTTGGATATGATAAACCTGGAAATGGGAAAGAAACTCACTTAAGCAACAAATTGTGTAGCAAATAACTGGATGTACGGATGGTCAGCTCAGTCCTTGCCAAACTTTTCTCTCAATGTAAATCATTTATGAAAATGAGTGAGTAGAGATGTTCTAGTATTATCAGAATTTTTTGAGAGCTCTTTTATTTCTTTCAGAGTAGCAGCCATGTTAGTCTGTATTCGCAAAAAGAAAAGGAGTACTTGTGGCACCTTAGAGACTAACAAATTTATTTGAGCATAAGCTTTTGTGAGCTAATGCATCCGATGAAGTGAGCTGTAGCTCACGAAAGCTTATGCTCTAATAAATTTGTTAGTCTCTAAGGTGCCACAAGTACTCCTTTTCTTTTATTTCTTGTGACTCTGTCAGTGTGGCTAAAAGCCTAAAGTACTATTCCTTTGTCACCTGGGAAAGGGCTTGCTACAATATTCTTCAGTGACTGCAAAATGCTTATCTCTACAAGTTACCTTTTACTGTTGATATAACAGATCCTGCAGAAAACGAAAAGAATAATGGCCAATATTTTCAAAATGAGGTACCTAGAGTCAGTCTCCTAAATTCATATTTGGGATATTAAATGAGTGGCTGGGTTTGCAGTAGGGCTAGAGCACCCAGAAGCTCCCACTGAAGTCAGTAATGCATCATTGTGTTACTGTTACACAGTACTCCAATGGAAGATGCATATGCAAGTGAAATCAATGAGAGCTACTGGGTGCTCCGCGCTTTAAAAACAAGGCCACGTTTATACGTGATTAAATGTGGTTTTAGGAGCTTAACAACAATGAGATTTTTGAAAGTCCTCAGCACTGACTTATCTCTGTTCTCACTTAAGTCAGTGGTGAAACTCTGACTGTAGTGGGACCAGATCTAGGCCAATGTTGAGTGCTTTTGAAAATACAATCTCCATGTTTTGACATTTTTGGGTACTGGTTTATTCCACTTTCCCTGACTGGTAAATCATCCACTGGAATATCAGAAACTGTAGCTATAGTCATAGGTGCAGACTCCATGGGTGCTCTATGGCTGAAGCACCCACGGGAAAAAAAGATGGTGGGTGCTGAGCACCCACTGCCTCCTGCCTCCCCCGGCTGATTAGCGCTTCCCCCTCTCCCAGCATCTACCCCTTCCTACCAGCACCTCCCACCCGCTGCAGATCAGCTGTTCTGCGGTGTGCAGGAGGTGCTGGGGGGAGCCAGGGCAGGGCATGCTCAAGGGAGGGTGGAATGGGGTAGGAAGGGGTGGGGTGGGGGCAGGGCAGGGGTGAGAAAAGGCAGGGAAGGGGTGGGACCTTGGGGGAAGGAGTGGAATGGATCTCTGGGCAAAGTGGGGTTTGAGAACCCCACAGCACAGTAGAAAGCGGGCGCCTCTGGCTGTATTTGTTCCACCATTAACACTTAGTATTTCTGTAATCCCTCATTATCCAGTTATTCTTTGATTCCTCCGTACAAATCAAGTGAGACCATGATGATTTTGTGGTACATTTTATTCATTTTAAATGGTTATTTAGGTATTTTTGTCAATTATAACACCCAGTGCTATAGCACTGTTAATAGCAAAATGAAGATCCATGTGTCAGACAAGCTTTTAGAAAGAGAAATTCTTTAACTAGACCATAGATAGTTTTTGAATATTAAAATAACTTATCTGAGAGTCTTAACAATACAAAGGAGACCTATTGGGAAGTAGGTTAGCCAAATTATTTTTTAGCATAATGATCAAAATGCATTGAAACAAGGGAGTGTTACCAGGCCAAATGGATTGGCTTAAACATATTCGACACATGCCACAAGTTCACATAATCAGCCTGAGGCAGTGGAAAACTTGAAAGCTAGTCTGATGGTGTTTCTTACAAATATTCTTTGAATTTTATTACTTGTCTCCAACATGAGGCGTAATAGTTTCAATGTTCTAATTAGTACTTATGTATATTGCTATTACTTTGTGTCTTTAAACACATTATTAAGTCTGTTATGGAGATTCCTTATAGAATCACACTTTATAATAGTGTTTCTAATTTGAATACGTCTTTTTTTATGTTGTCTGAATCTGAAACATCATAAACTCTTTTTATAGGTCCTTTGATAGTAGTCACTTTCCTGCTTTATGCTTGATTAGAACATACAGTACTAAGTAATAAAGAAACTTCCTGAAGCTTTGGAGTTTTAGTACCAAAACATCCCAACTTCCTCAGGCTTTTTTTTTTTTACCTCTAACATTAAGTCAAATAAATATATCCCTCTGTCCTCTTTAAGTTATTAACCAGAAAATATAAAAGGAAGAAAAATATTTCCGTTACTTCACTGTACACAATGGGGGTGGGGGGGTTATTTCATCCAAGGAATATATTAAGAAATTGTCTGAAAACACTGAGATAGTCTGATCAATTTTCACATAGTCAAAAATGTATGCGTATATTAATCGGGATGCATTTACTAAACTTGGGGCGGGGGGGGGGTTAAAAACACCAGTGAGATTTGAGAACTAAGGAATAGAAGAAGAAACCTAGAAAGCTTAGAAGTGTGGGATCAAATGGAGTGCTGTTGTAAATGGGTCTAACTTTACTGAAGTCATTTAGAATGCATTTACTTACATCTGGGCTGAATTTGGTCTATGAAGAGAAAATTAAGTGAGATTTAACCTGGGAAAATGCACATTAATACACATGGGAGACAATCATTTGAAACACACACATTCAATAAAAGAGATATTTTTTTACAAGTCAGTTGTGCCGGTAAAGACCCAGAACATCTAGTAATCAGAAAATTAGATATAAGGTTGCAATACACAATAGGGGTAAAAAGACAATGATATTTTGGACAGCATGGATGGAGGCATCTCAGCATGAATTAACTAGGTGATAGTTTATCTTGATAGACCTGATTTAAAGTCCATTGAAAGCAAAGAGAGTTTTTCCACTGAATTCAATGGGTTTGGGTCAGGCCTCAGTTTTTAGTTGTGAAATCTAGATTATAATATATTGTTTTGGGCATCTCACTGTCTGAAGAATGTTGACAAATTGGAAGGCATTCAAAGAAGAGCAATAAATGTGATGAACAAGGTGGAAAGATGGATTAATGAAGGAAGTTTAAATGATCAGAAATGAGCATTATTTGGACAAATGATGATGGTTAAGGGATGGAATACAGACACATTAACTAGTTAGAACTATGAGGTGGAGGGTGTTAGGCTGGTACAAAGGCCACAATCATGCATGAAACTGATCAAAGGAAAATGTAGGCTGCACATCCAGAAAATAATTTGTATCAGTGAGATTTGCTGATTTGTGGAATAGTCTTCTAACGGAAGCAGAAACATGCAGAATGACCCTTTCTGAGCAGGGATTTGAACAATATAACCTATTTACTAGCCATGTGCAACTTTCCAGTCTACTTTTGACAAGCTTCGTCTAAATGGCTGAGGATAATTTTGGGGGTTTTTCTCTACTTTTCTGAACTTTGAAAACAAGAGTGGCTAAAACAGAGAAAATATTGTTTTGAGGTTACCCCTTTCTTCCTTTCTCTGTTTCTTGAATGGTTTCTGGGGAAAAAGCACACATAAATAAAAACATAAAAGTGCTATTATGGGCTTTTCCTTCTTGTTTTCTTTGTTTCTTTGAAACACAAGTAAATAACCATTTACTAGTGTTATATTGGCGAATCAATTCTTAGTCCCTATAGATATAGAGATATATATGTTCTTACACTTTGCTATCTCTGATAGTTCCTTCATCACACATACACACCTTCTGTCAACGTACAGAATGAAATCTCAAGGCAGTTAATTCTCTCTAAATATTTCAGGTCAGCAGTTCTATTGTATGAGACCCTCACAAAACATTGAGTAGTGCTACATTCTTCTTTCCAGATTGCACCAAAAATCTTTTCAAGACTCTTCTTCTGTCCCTCCAGATTTGGAATCCTCATCAACATCAGTGGGAGTTCTGGACACATAAGAAGAGCAGAATAGACCAAGACATCTACTGTGAAGATTCCAGAGGCAAATTTAATCCTTACATTTTTTTCCTGCTTGGAAACTCCAATTTTCACATACCCTTTTATCTTCAATTCATGGTGAATTCAACAGGAAAATTTAACATTTTCATGATCAGTCTACACTGTTAAAGCTTACAAGCTTTGAGGAAGGCAGGAGTTAAGATATTTCAAAGTCTGGTAGTGGGATACAGACCCTTTTGCAGCACAGATTTTAATCCAGCTGAGGTCAGTAATGTCATTACCTTTTGATAGCTGTTCAGTGGCCCATGTGAGATGGGCTCATAGTCTTCCCACAACATGAAAACCATTAAAACAGTTGACACTAATTGTCACGCTCCTTTTGGTAGTCTCAGCAAACAAAAGGACTGAATGAGTAAAGAAGCTGATCCTTCTAGAAATAGTTGAGGTATAATGAAGGGTTGGAATGAAATAAATTAATCCTGCCATTAACTGAGCTGTATATATTCTGTCGATGGAGATCAATTTTCGGGTTTAACAATCCAGCAATTTTCACAAGTATTAAAATCACTAACTTTATTTTTTTAAAGGTCCTATTTCCAAATGGGAATCCTTGTAAAACCAAACACTCAAAGCTAATTTTCACAGTTAGGCATGTGTAATTAAAATATACCTGCAATTGTGTGTCTATCTTGCATGCACAGTTACAGTAATTGTGCATGCTTCTAACTGCCATTTGTATGCAGAATTTGTTTCATTTGCACACACAATCACAATAATTGTATACACAAATTAAGCAGTCAATTACACATGTCCTCAAAATTCTCTAGCTGTTCTACCATGATCAGAGATGCTGTGATGTTATTTCGGAGCTGTCCTAGATCACGTAAGAAGACATGGAATAAAACAGAAAATATTAAAACTGATTAATTTTAAAGCCAGTATCTATCTATTCTAACCCAACAGCATAGAGCAGAAATATTAGCATGTAAAAAATAATCTGAAGTAAACACATGCTATTTCTGCTTGTGTAAACATTTTTTGAGAAGGAGTATGACAACATGCTTGCTTCATATGTGTAGCAGGTATGAAACAAGGATTCTCCAAAGACAAACTCACTTTTTCAAAATATTAGCCAAAGTAAAAAAAAAACAAAAAACTAAGCTTGAAGATAGACACAAAAGAAAAGTAATATATTTTCTTATTGTAATATTCAGGATCTGAGTCTGGTCTCACATTGATGTAGATGAGGAGTAACTCCACTGAAGTTACTGGAGTTGCATACAACTGCATAAAATGTGTGTAAGTATGATCAGAATCAAGCCCACAAGCTGTTAAATGAGACAAAACAAAACTAAAGTTTCAAGCACAGTCTTTCTATTGCTTTCAGTGGGTATTGATTCAATCCTAAATTAGCAGATACTAGGTTTTCAAAATGCAAAATGTAGATGCTGAAGGCTATGTGAGAGTCATTACCTGGGTATGCTGCTTTGGAGAGCAAGTTTAGGGTGAATTAATGCCACTTTGAAATTTGGTCCTCTATTTGTATACATACGGGATCCCAGTTACATCAATTTTACATCAAATTTACATCAAGTGCTAGGGGAGCCAACTAGGGGGAGCGCTTTTCTTGACCTGCTGCTCACAAACCGGGTAGAATTAGTGGGGGAAGCAAAAGTGGATGGGAATCTGGGAGGCAGTGACCATGAGTTGGTTGAGTTCAGGATCCTGACGCAGGGAAGAAAGGTAAGCAGCAGGATACGGACCCTGGACTTCAGGAAAGCAGACTTTGACTCCCTCAGGGAACAGATGGCCAGGATCCCCTGGGGGACTAACATGAAAGGGAAGGGAGTCCAGGAGAGCTGGCTGTATTTCAAGGAATCCCTGTTGAGGTTACAGGGACAAACCATCCCGATGAGTCGAAAGAATAGTAAATATGGCAGGCGACCAGCTTGGCTTAATGGTGAAATCTTAGCGGATCTTAAACATAAAAAAGAAGCTTACAAGAAGTGGAAGGTTGGACATATGACCAGGGAAGAGTATAAAAATATTGCTCGGGCATGTAGGAAAGATATCAGGAGGGCCAAATCGCACCTGGAGCTGCAGCTAGCAAGAGATGTCAAGAGTAACAAGAAGGGTTTCTTCAGGTATGTTGGCAACAAGAAGAAAGCCAAGGAAAGTGTGGGCCCCTTACTGAATGAGGGAGGCAAGCTAGTGACAGAGGATGTGGAAAAAGCTAATGTACTCAATGCTTTTTTTGCCTCTGTTTTCACTAACAAGGTCAGCTCCCAGACTGCTGTGCTGGGCATCACAAAATGGGGAAGAGATGGCCAGCCCTCTGTAGAGATAGAGGTGGTTAGGGACTATTTAGAAAAGCTGGACGTGCACAAGTCCATGGGGCCGGACGAATTGCATCTGAGAGTGCTGAGGGAATTGGCGGCTGTGATTGCAGAGCCCTTGGCCATTATCTTTGAAAACTCGTGGCGAACGGGGGAAGTCCCGGATGACTGGAAAAAGGCTAATGTAGTGCCCATCTTTAAAAAAGGGAAGAAGGAGGATCCTGGGAACTACAGGCCGGTCAGCCTCACCTCAGTCCCTGGAAAAATCATGGAGCAGGTCCTCAAAGAATCAATCCTGAAGCACTTAGAGGAGAGGAAAGTGATCAGGAACAGTCAGCATGGATTCACCAAGGGAAGGTCATGCCTGACTAATCTAATCGCCTTTTATGATGAGATTACTGGTTCTGTGGATGAAGGGAAAGCAGCGGATGTATTGTTTCTTGACTTTAGCAAAGCTTTTGACACGGTCTCCCACAGCATTCTTGTCAGCAAGTTAAGGAAGTATGGGCTGGATGAATGCACTATAAGGTGGGTAGAAAGCTGGCTAGATTGTCGGGCTCAACGGGTAGTGATCAATGGCTCCATGTCTAGTTGGCAGCCGGTGTCAAGTGGAGTGCCCCAGGGGTCGGTTCTGGGGCCCGTTTTGTTCAATATCTTCATAAATGATCTGGAGGATGGTGTGGATTGCACTCTCAGCAAATTTGCGGATGATACTAAACTGGGAAGGAGTGGTAGATACGCTGGAGGGGAGGGATAGGATACAGAAGGACCTAGACAAATTGGAAGATTGGGCCAAAAGAAATCTAATGAGGTTCAATAAGGATAAGTGCAGGGTCCTGCACTTAGGATGGAAGAATCCAATGCACCGCTACAGACTAGGGACCGAATGGCTCGGCAGCAGTTCTGCGGAAAAGGACCTAGGGGTGACAGTTGACGAGAAGCTGGATATGAGTCAGCAGTGTGCCCTTGTTGCCAAGAAGGCCAATGGCATTTTGGGATGTATAAGTAGGGGCATAGCGAGCAGATCGAGGGACGTGATCGTTCTCCTCTATTCGACACTGGTGAGGCCTCATCTGGAGTACTGTGTCCAGTTTTGGGCCCCACACTACAAGAAGGATGTGGATAAATTGGAAAGAGTACAGCGAAGGGCAACAAAAATGATTAGGGGTCTAGAGCACATGACTTACGAGGAGAGGCTGAGGGAGCTGGGATTGTTTAGTCTGCAGAAGAGAAGAATGAGGGGGGATTTGATAGCTGCTTTCAACTACCTGAAAGGGGGTTTCAAAGAGGATGGCTCTAGACTGTTCTCAATGGTAGCAGATGACAGAACGAGGAGTAATGGTCTCAAGTTGCAATGGGGGAGGTTTAGATTGGATATTAGGAAAAACTTTTTCACTAAGAGGGTGGTGAAACACTGGAATGCGTTGCCTAGGGAGGTGGTAGAATCTCCTTCCTTGGAGGTTTTTAAGGTCAGGCTTGACAAAGCCCTGGCTAGGATGATTTAACTGGGACTTGGTCCTGCTTTGAGCAGGGGGTTGGACTAGATGACCTTCTGGGGTCCCTTCCAACCCTGATATTCTATATTCTATGATTTTAATCTCTGGTAATGCTATTAAATAAGTTACATTACTTTGAATTTATACCCATGTAACTGAGATCAGAATTTGGAGGGTGTTTGAGAAACAGCAATAAGAATGTCACGGAGATGTAAAGAAATTGGGCCAGTTTCTCTTCTCCTTAAAAACCAAAACAAAGAGAATTATGATTTTAAGTTGTACCTTAGAGGTAAGTGGGAGAATTTCTGGAGGAAGTTTGGTGGTGATAAATAGAAACTTTATAAGATTATTTTACAAAGTATAAGTGGTTAAACGAATGCACATTATATTTTCAGAGGAGGTGTTTGGGAGTACAGTTTCAAACGTGTATCTAGACCAGTATTACTTCTGAGTATTTTATTGTTATATTATTACATTTCTCAGCTAGTCTAATCTCTTTCTGCTTTATTATAGCACGAGATAGGTGACGTGTCGCAGAAAGGGCTTCTGGAATGTCATTTTGCTGGATTAACTGCAGGAACAGACTAGCGAGGTAAAATAACTTATAACAATGGGTCAAAGATATAGCCAGATTTTCTCTGTCATTCATCACAGGACTGAGTTCAAAGGTTCTAGGTTCATGACATAACAAATTCTTATTGTTTTCTACTGCCCTCATACCTTTTGATTCCAGACATGTTGTACACAAGTTTAGTGTTTTCATAGCACCAACTCTCTCAGACACAATGAATAAAGGCCAGTCATTGTTCATATGCTGTGTTCATCCAATAACTCCAGGAACCAGTGACTGGGAATGGAGCAGTCTCACTGTTTATTTGCCTCTGTGAGCAATCAAGTTACAGCCTGAGCCACCCCACCCATTCAACCAAAGAAAAGTCTTGACGATTAAACTCTTTCCAGTACTGTCAGTAGACAATGGCAGTCCAAACATTAGCTGGTAGGGGTAGCTTTAGAAACTGCCAAAATTATCCTTATAAAAATGGACTTGTAAAAGCTACCCAAGTTTGAGGGATTCCATGGAGTTTCATTCTAAAATCATCTTGTCATAAAGAACTCAGTGTCACCTGTTAGGGGACTAAGAAAGATACTAAGGTGATGTAGTAGGGATAAAGATGTAATTACCTACACACACATATGTATAAAGAAAAGGAGTACTTGTGGCACCTTGGAGACTAACAAATTTATTAGAGCATAAGCTTTCGTGAGCTACAGCTCACTTCATCGGATGCATTGGTGGAAAAAACAGAGTTTTCCACCAAATGCATCCGATGAAGTGAGCTGTAGCTCACGAAAGCTTATGCTCTAATAAATTTGTTAGTCTCCAAGGTGCCACAAGTACTCCTTTTCTTTTTGCGAATACAGACTAACACGGCTGCTACTCTGAAACGACACATATGTATGTGTCTCTTCCTTCCATTTCTCTCCAAAGGAGATACTCTTCATAGAACCACTTCCAAATTGCTTCTAATTTTCTGCATACTGTTAGTATTTCATTATGTTACTTCACTAAACAAATATTGTAACTGAATATTTAACAGTGTTGACAATAGCACTTAGTATTAAAAATACAAATGAGGGAAAATTATTCAGTGTTTCGCACAGTACAGATATTTATTTTAAACCCTGCACCACATTAACTATCATGGTTCCCATGGGAATTTTTGTTGCCCTCCCCTAGGACTACATCTCTAGAAGAATAGGTCTGCTACCCCATCATCTCATATGCCTCTCATTATTATCTGATTGAACACAAATGCATAATTATTAGGGCCTGGATCCTCAACTGCAGAAGTGGAGTGCACAACACAACTCACGATGGGGCTGGCTGTGGGCTGGGCTGGTCCCTCAATAGTTAGCCTGGCCCCAGGGATTAAATAAGGAGAAGTGTGGGATGAATTCTGTTTCCTCTCCTCCATTAATTGCAGAGGCAGCATTCCCTCTCATCCTGTTTCCTGTGGTCTAGAACAATTAATTGCTCCCACTCTGCCTTGCTGACTGGCACTGACTGAAAGTGGCTGCTGTAGTGACAAATCCTAGCCCTCAAAGGTGGCTGTGCTGACTGCCGTGCCCCCAATCACTACTCCCTGCTCCCCTTGCTGATTCACAGTTACCAGGGAACATCTCATGGGAGTAGGGAGGAGACAGCAGGAAAAAAGATGGTGAGAGAGCACCTCCCAGGCACCCACCTTCCCAAGGATGCTGGGTGGAAGGGGGGGAGGTGATGCTCATCATTAGTCCTGGCCAGAAACACCCTGTAAATCATGAGCATTGCCAGTCATGATACAAGCTCCCCTTGAGTTCAGAGTATGAATTTAACCTTGTGGAGGGGGTCTACACAAGGCCTGTATATCTCTTAAGATGCATAAGGACTTAAATGGGACTTAAGTGGTGTTCAAACCTTGCATAGGCTCTCTGCACATAAGTAAATTTCAGTCAGAGCAGAAACAGGCAGATTTTGGCTGACCCCTGCATAAGAATGCAGGAAGCAGGAAATTTTCCACATAAATGCTTCTTTACTAAGGCATGAACTGACCCTAAGGATTATTTTATATAGATCTTGTTTGCAAGTATACTTTATTGAATGTGAAAAACATTGGATTAGTCCATAGCAGGGTTAAATTATCAGAACATGAGCAAGCCACAGAGGTTAATGAAAATATAATTAGTACTGCTTGTGCTACATGCAGTTGAAAAGAGGGTCATAAATTCTATTAATCCGTCTTAGTTCGGAAACTATTGACCTGAAAGATCATAATAGACCTGGTCTATCGTGACAGTTTAGTTAAAGTGCATGTAGACTAAGTTTTGATTTGGGGGAGGGGCAAGAGAGTGGAATAACAAAAATTGCTTTGCCTTTTTAGTAAATAATAGAAGAACAGAACACAAAAGGGATCAACCACAAATACTTGATCCTCATACTACAGTGATGGACATGTGATTGATAGACAGTTAGTTAGAGAAGAAGGCAACTAAATAACATATGAAGTATATAAAGCAGGGATCCCATCAAGTCCATATATTTTAACAGTTATATAGCACTGCATACTTGTAGGGTGCCATGTAAGTATAATAATACTCTTTCACTGAGTCAGAAATGGGAAAACAGTGATGGTATTGATACAACAACTAAAGAGTCTTGGAATGGTAAGTCCTAATCAGTCAGATACGCTTCTAACTAGGAGAGGAAGCACTGTTTTTCACAGGATGTTAAGTATAAACATTTTTATTAGTAGAAGATTCAGATAATAATAGGGCAAGGCCATTTAATAAATTACATTTTAAAAGAGTTGCTGCTTATTCTAGTGCACAGGAATTAATTCCTGCCACAAATGTGTTACGGTTTACTGGCTTTTTGGAAGAGCTATCAGTTCTAGTGAGGCTTTCATTGTACATATCACTTTCCTATCTGCTTTTGCCTAATTCCCTTCTAACCTATATATTAGGGATTCCCTTCTCTAGCATTCTATATCTCAAGTTTGTAGCCTGCCAATTAATTTGAGGTAACTAATACATTTGTAAAGGTTAGTGTGGGCCCTCTACTAATACTTGTTCAAGAGCAATGATAAACCACAAACATTTATGTCGCAGAACAAACGTCTGTGGTATGTCCACACTAGGCTTTACAAAGGTGTTAGCTACCATGAAGTAAAACACTCTAGTGTAGACACACCTTTAAACCTCTTCTAGCATAGAAAACAGTATAGCCCTGCAATGAAAATCATGAGTCAGGCCTTTTTTAAAAAAAATACATTCTGCTACATTCGGGTCCTGTAGTCTAGCTTTTCTCTGCAACCACAAGGGCTAGAAACTTGTTTTCATTAATAGGAAACTAAGATTCTCATATAATTCCATTACACCAGCAGCTGGGGCTTTACGCAAAACAGATTGTATTTAGAAATGTGTTAGCTAGCAGAGTTCAACATTAGTGTAAACAGGATTTGCACCTTTAAAAATGTATTAGTTTGTTGTGGTTAACCAGAGGAAGGAGTAAATAATTTGCAAATTAAAACATCACTATAAAATGTAATAAAGATTAAACATATCCCAACGGAATCATAAAATGAAAGTTACAAGTTAAGGTGCAGTCATGTTGCACTGATCATTATGACTAGCACAGTGTGAAAGCAGAAAAATTGTAAAATTTATGACAAGGCAGAAATCTGTCCACACCGGAAACTACTCTCACTTCCAAGCCATTGTCTTCCCCACTTCCTTTGGCTGGTACCCAAAATGAACAGTAGTGTGAATCATTGTCTTCCCAATTGAAACCTATCACAAAATAAACTTAATTGCCTAGTAAGCCAAATGAATTATGCACTCAAGCAGTCCCATTGAAATGATCAGGAGTATTTAGGTTAGTAAGATGAACAGGATTCAGTTGTATATCGTACAATAAGGCTTTCAAATGGTTTATTGGTACGAAATATCTCTTCTGTCTTCCTGCATTGAAGGAACAACAACAATCATAGTAAAAGTCAAATGACGACGACACATATAGGTGGACACAGCAATAAACCTTCTGAGAACATAGGAAATGATTCATGCAAGCCTTCTCTATGCAGAGCTCCCATTGTCTTCAATGGAAATGCCTCCAATGGGGTATTGTAGGACAGGCCCCATCCCATTATAAGTTGTTTCTTAATCAAATAAATAAATAAATATAGCATGGAAAAAGACTAAGACCTAAATTTGTAAGAGTAAAAACACCTAGTTCTTATATGGGTTTTTAATTAATATATTTCAGAGTGGTTTACAAAGGAGGTCAGCCTCATTTTATAGAAGAGGAAACTGAGGCACCAGAAGGTGATGTGCCTAAGATCATCCAGCAGCTGAGGTAGGAATAGAATCTAGCTCTCTTAAGGCTCAGTCCACTACTCAAACCAGTAGGCCACACTGGAAGTGAAAAGTCACTGTTTTAATTTTGGTGGCCTATCTGGGGATACCTTTAAAGACCCTAATTTCATTGAACAAATATTCAGTACTTTCTGAATGTCAGGCCCCCTTTAAGGCACCAAGGATTAAGACAGGCTAGCCAACAGTCAGTTTTCAAAAATTTAGGCTTATATATTTACATGGAGTAATACATTTTACATTTTGGGGGCTGCAGAATGCAATGAATTGTCATAAAAGAAAATTTAGGCCCTGATCCTCCATGCATTCAGATAGACACTGCACCTGTGCAAAGCTCCATTGAGGTCATCAGAGCACCAAGTGGGCAGCAGGTCCATCCACAAGCATGTAGTCATAGAATTGGGGCTTTCCATGGGGAACCTTTTGATCACTAGTAATGTAATGCAATACAACCTCAGTGACGTTAGAAAGCCAAAGACAGTAAAAATGTAGAGGGAAAAAAAAATCCAGACAAATATTTGTCTTTCAAACACAAGTCTACTTATAATTATTTCCATGGGTTGTAGGATCTAGTTTCCAATATACAGATAATATAAACTACAAAATCTTTAAAGTTAGAATATAATAGGGAGAAATTATTCTTTTTTTTCTAATTGTCACAATAAAAAAATTAAAACAATGTCCTGAAGGAAAGTATAATGTCAATAATCTTTAGCAGCATATAAATAATTGCAATCACTTTTATATTTTATTTAAAAAACCCTCTGATTTTCAGATTAACCAGCTGATATACAAGTGAAATGAAAACTGAAACAAGGAAACATGCTGTTAATTTATTAAAAGTGGATTTAATGCTTTAGTAATTTTCTAAAATGTCAAAGAATTGCTTTAAAAGACTTACTGCTGTTGTAAAAATAAACTCTTCAGAAACTCTACCATTAAATAGATCCCAGGTGAGTTCACAATACTTAGCTTTAGCAGAAGGCAGTTTATAGTGGCAACTCAAGTCTAACTCAAGAATCAAGGTAAGATTCATCTAGAATACTGCTAGATAAAGATTTGTACTAAGTTTGTCCTCATAGTATTAAGATAAACATTTGTGTAAGTTTCAGAGTAGCAGCCGTGTTAGTCTGTATTCGCAAAAAGAAAAGGAGTACTTGTGGCACCTTAGAGACTAACAAATGTATTTGAGCATAAACTTTTGTTAGTCTCTAAGGTGTCACGAGTACTCCTTTTCTATTTGTGTAAGTGTTTGCAGGGTTAGACTATAAACAACAGGTGGATGAAACAAATTTATTGTAAATCTTAATCTTGCATCATCCCAAACTGCATCTCAGATTTATTCCTGAGTTAGAATATAGTTTAATTATGTTTGATTACCAGTTTAAAATGCCCTCATGGTACTTAAGTACTAAAGGTATGTGCATAAATGTTGCAGAATTGGGCCTTAGATTGTACACTCTTTGGAATAGAGACTTTATTTTTGTCATAAGTTTTTATAGTGCAGTAGAACTCTGGCCTCGAAGTGCTACTGTAATGCAAATGATAATAATAATAGTCTTACATAGCAATTTAAAAGCAGGTTGGACACTTTATAACAACTATAAAAGCAAACATTTTTGATATGTATTCACAGTTATCTTCACTGAAGGGGAGAGTTTCCTAGCTAGCAGATTTGCCCTTGAGGTGCCACAAGCACTTAGCCCTGTTTCCTTCCTTATCTGAGGGTTTAAAGAATGTAAATGCATATTTCAGCTTTCTTTTTTCTTTCTGTCTTTGTTTTAAGCCTCTTCATCCCCTTTTTTCTGCAGACAGTCAATAGCAGATGTAAACTAATGTAAATAAAGTGATTACTAAAATCAAAAGCTTGGCACTTTTTCTTAAAAATCTCAGGTTTCTTAAAGATCTTACCCTTTCAGAACCACAGGCCTGGGCTTAAGAATCTAGAAAAACAGATGTGAGCAGGTGCTTGCATAGTCTGCCATAATGGAACCAAATTCTATGGCAAGCACCTCTAACTCTGCAGCAATGTTTAATTTATTGTATTTCCATAAAACACCCTTTATTATCATCCATCCCTTCCACACCTGACTATGGCCTATAGTTGAAAAAAATGTACAATTTTTATGTACAATTTGTACATTGTCAGCAATGATTATCATTGATAATGGATTGTTTTGCTGTGACCTCCAGACAGTCCAGATCCATGGGCCTCAGCAGTGTTGTGTTGACAGTATGGGGGCAGTCATTCCCAGGGAAGGAGGAAACTTATAGTCACCTTACCCAGTTCATCATCTCAGCTTCCCAGGGTTTAACTCCATCTCTGTTGTCTAGGCAGCCTAACTATCCAGCATAGACTTCTTGCTTCCTCTCCTTCCTTGTTACAAATTGGACTCCAACTCTCCAAGCAAAACACTCAAGCAAAAATGCTTAATTCTGTGCTATCCTGAAAATAGGCCATATTTCATGGCCATACAACCATAGAGTCTATGGGATTTAACTGGGGCAGTTCACACTTGCCAGAGCCATTGGTTCAGGTTCTTTGCTGACTCATACAGACAGTGGTTTACAAGTGGATCACATTTTTGAGGTTATCTTTGCAATCACAAGGGCTAGACATTTTCTATTTAAACGACAACTGAGATTCCAGAGCATGGTTCTGCAGCAAATGGTGGAATCTGTAGAAAATTCTGGAACCATGGATTCATGGAATATCCAGGGCCCTGGCCATAGGTCCCTTGATCCTGGGGAAGAGTTTAGAACAATGTTCACAGTTAAGAACATAAGAATGGCTATACTGGGTCAGACCACAGGTCCATCCAGCCCAGTATCCTGTCTACCAACAGTGGCCAATGCCAGGTGCCCCAGAGGGAGTGAACCTAACAGGTAATGATCAAGTGATCTCTCTCCTCTAATCCATCTCCACCCTCTGACAAATAAGGGCTAGGGACATCATTCCTTACCCATCCTGGCTAATAGCCATTAATGGACTTAACCTCCATGAATTTATCCAGTTCTCTTTTAAACCCTGTTATATGTTATGATAACCACATGAAAGACAAAAATGATAGCCCTATTTGGTAATGCAAGGCCACTCTGGTCGCTGAATTTTGGAAAAGGAGAGTTTAAGAACCAGGCTGTCTCTTATTTTTGGAGTTTGATTAATTTGTTCTCAGACTGATAAGACAGAGATTTAGGACCAAAACTGTGAACACTGCATCCAGGAAGGCATAAGGATTATAGTCGATGTGCTACACACACTAGACCCAGAGGAGCAGCAGAAGTCAAGCTGGCAAGGAGCCTAGGCACAGATTAATAGCAGCGCACCTATTGAACTGAGGTGAGATTTACTGTGTCAGTTTCATAAGAAACCCTGTTATTCTGGGAAGGGAAGTTTGAATGGGCTTGTTTAATGTAAGAATCCACTTCCAAACTTTTTTTTTCTTTTTGAAGATTTAATTTTTCATTATTTTTCCTTTGTACACATCTCCATGTTTTTAGGTCTGGGTCAGCACTGGAAATGGAAGCGCTGAAACAACAGAAGAGAGGGTATTTTAATAGTTGCTTTCTGGGCTAATCAAGAATAAAATACAATGGAAATCTTAGGACAAAATCTGTTCTGTTGAGTTTTTCAGCGAAAGGCCACACTGTAATCTAAGGCCACACTTAGACACATGTACATTTTTTAATATGAGTAGTTCCACTGAGTTCATTCAGGCTAATGTGAAGAAATTTATGTTTACATAATTAAGGTCCAAATTCCGTGTATAAATTGCTAGATTTTAATCTCAGTTACAGCAGTGTAAATCCAGATTAACTCCACTGACTTTTTTATTGAGTAAAACTGGATCAACACTAGTGTTATTGAGATAAGAATCTGGCCTGAGAAGTTCTAGTATTTGGATAAGCTTCTGAATTTTTGCATACTTTTCTGACATGAGTATGCAGACATTGTAAAGTTTACCTATTGCAATTTATGGACTGACATTTTTCTCTGTGAAAATTTTATAATTCAAAAAGTAGTGGTTTGGGCCAACTCTTCTCACATTAATAGAAAACTGAACATTTAAAAAAATAAGAACATTTGCAGCTGGGTTTTATTTCTTGGACCTTTTCAACAATTGTGACAAGTTAGGCTATAGAAGAATGAAAACTATTAGAACAAATAACAATTGTAAGGGAAACAGTTTAGGAAAGAAAAGGAGTACTTGTGGCACCTTAGAGACTAACAAATTTATTTGAGCATAAGCTTTCATGAGGTACAGCTCACTTCATCCGATGAAGTGAGCTGTAGCTCACGAAAGCTTATGCTCAAATAAATTTGTTAGTCTCTAAGGTGCCACAAGTACTCCTTTTCTTTTTGTGAATACAGACTAACACGGCTGCTACTCTGAAACCTGTCAGTTTAGGAAAGCTAGAGTTTTCTTTAATGTTGACTAAATTTTAAATCTTGCCCATCAACAATATTCTGCTGGTCCCAGCACATACAGTGTGGCAAACTCCAGTTACCCTACTGCCTATATGTGAACAAGCTGACAAAGAATACCACATCCCATCCAGAGGCTGGGAGTAATTTTTTATCCCATCCTACGCCCAACTCCCTGGTTGTTGAAGCTATTAACAAATGGAACAGGCAACATTGGTCCTGCTCAATGCCATCTGACTAGGAGCTAAAATTACTGCAGGAATTACTCCTCAGCAAAAGCTGTCGTCAGCATCTTTTCAGTTAAGAGTAGCCAGTTACCAAGCCCTGATGGAAAAAATGTGATTTAATACACTATTCAATGTTTACATCTTTTATTGAACCGTGGTTTTAGGATGAGAAGGAACAATTTCAAGCTCTCACAACAAAAGGCCAGACAATTTCCAAGGCATATCTCCAGGCCTTGTTCGATGCTGCTGATACAGCTGCATGGTCCATGGCTATGGCTTCCTGGCTGTGGTCTTCCACTCTCTCCTGGGAAGTATATAATATGTTAAGGATCTTCCCTTTGAGGGGCCCAAGCTGTTCAGTGATGCCATAGGCTGGTCCCTTCATTCTCTGAAAGACTTCTGGGCAACACTACAATCTCTGGGCATCTATGCACCTATGTACATGCAGAAAATACAGTAGGTCACAGTCAGCTGAATGGTGTAACCCAGACTACAATTTTCCCATAAGAATGGCTGAACACCCCCAGGAAGAAGCCCAGGTTTACTAAGAAAGGGCCATCTTCTACAGCTATTTCCCAGTTAACAAAATCTTCACAATGACTATTTTGGCCTGTTGGTCCAGGGTCAAGAACTCTTTCCCACTCCAGATCCCATGCTGCACCTATTCTCTCTCCACCTTTTTTGGCATCGTCTCTCTCATTTTCTACATTTCTAGGAGCTTGTCATCCTGGACAGATGGGTCCTGAAGGTAATTTCCGCAGGTCACTCTATCCATTTCAGTTTTTCACTCCCCCTACCCTCCACCCCGCTTCAGGGACTCTTCTCACTAGGGTCTCTTAAAACAGGAAGTACAATCCCTCCTAGCACTGGGAGTGATCAAATCTGTCGCAGTGGACTTAGTCGGAAAAGGGGTTTATTCCCAGTACTTCCTGGTTCCAAAGGAAAAGAAGGGATGGAGATCTTTTCTGTATCTCAGGAATTTGAACTCATTGTCCTATGTCATTGGTTCAGAATGTAGTAGTGGTAATTCCCTCTTTGGACCCTGGAGATTGGTTTGTCTCCCTCTTCCTTCAAGATGCTTATTTTCATATCACCATGTAATCTTCAAACAAAAATTTCCTACATTTTTTAGTGGGCAGGGACTACTACCAGTATTGCATCCTATCCTTTGACTTTTCCATCACTCCAAGGATGTTTATCAAAGTTCTCTTGGCTGCTGCAGTCCATCTTCACCAGATGGGAATAATTGTCCTTCTTAAACTGGATCATTGGCTCCTGAAAGGTCACTCATTTCTTGTGATACACATACCAACCAGCATGGCCCTATCTCTGTTCCACTCACTAGGCCTCTCCCTCAATGCAGAAAAGTCTGCCCTCTCACCCACTCAATGTGTAGACTTCATCAGCGCCAATCTGGATTCTTCCACTACCAGAGCATGCTTGCATAAGGACAGATTTGCCACAATGTTGAACCTTGTTTCAATAATAAAACAAAGCCCGCAAACTATAGCAAGGGTTTGCCTGCAACTACTAGGCTATATTATAGACTGTACATTTGTGACACCCTTAGCAAGAGTACACTCTTGGTATCTTAAAGTTACAGAACTGTCTATACCCCCAACAAGCACAGTCTATCCAAGTAGGTGTTCTTATCTCCAATGGTCCTCGATTCTCTAACTTGCTGGAAAGATCCACAGAAGGCATGTGGGAGTTCTGCTCTTGCAGCATCCTCTCTTGGGGATCATCACTACAGGTGCCTTCCTGATATGCTGGGGAGCACACTTCTAAAACATAGTTCAGGGCAAATGGACCCATCAGGAGATGATCCTCCATATCAGCATATTAGAGCTCAGAGCCATTACCGACACTTGCCAGAACTTCCTACCCCACATCTGAGGCCAGTCAATCAGAATGATACTGGACAACAGAACAGAAATATATTGTATCAATCAACAAGGAAGGGCAAGATCTCAGTACTTATTAACATAACGCATCCGATGAAGTAAGCTGTACCTCACTAAAGCTTATGCTCAAATAAATTTGTTAGTCTCTAAGGTGCCACAAGTACTCCTTTTCTTTTTGCGAATACAGACTAACACGGCTGCTACTCTGAAACCCATAAAACTATGTAATCTGTGCATATCACACAGTAAACAGATCTCAGTGATGCATCTGCAGAACAGAGCTGCATACTCCTCAGCATGTATTTCCACGTCAACCACAAATGGAAGCTGAACAATGAAGTATTCCAAGAGATATGTTTTGCCTAGAGCCATCCAGAGATAGATCTCTTTGTGACACCTTCCAATACAAAGTGCAAACAGTTCTGCTCTGGGTAGGGCACAGCCACAACTCAACAGAGATGCCCTAGTCATTTGCATATCGCTATACACTTATCTCCTGACCCTTTACTGCTCAAGGTTCTAAACAAATTTCAACAGGAAAAATTAGTAGTCATCCTCCCTCACACCATTGTGGCAAAGAACCAGGTGTGGTTTCCAGATCTGGTTTGCATATTTCTGCACCACCTCTCCACCTTCTTCAGACCCAGGGGTCAGGATCCATCAACTACCACAACCTCTCAGCTCTTCACCTCTAGGCATGGCTACTAAATGGCTCTCTGATATAGAACAATCCTGCTCTCCCAAGGTACAAACAATATTGTTTAACAATAGAAGACCCCTGATAAACAAAACTTAGCTGCAGAGATGGAAACACTTCCAGACTTGGTGTAGCCAGTGATCTATATCTCCTCTTAAGTCTTGTCTGACACACTCTCAATTACCAGCTCAAATTAAAAACCACAGGCTTATTATTAAGCTTATTATTAAGCTCCATTATTACTAAACTCCATTAAGTTTCAACTAGATGCCATCACAGTTTTTCACACCCTCACCAAGGGGGTTTCAGTTTTCACTCACCTGATCACTAAAACATTTATCAAAGGCCTGTTCAACTTCTTCTCTCCTGTTAAGGAACCAACTCCACCATGGGACGTCAACTTTGTCCTCAATGCTTGGAGGAAACTCCCATTTGAACCATAGGGAAATGTTCACACATTCATTTGTCCCTTTATATCTTATTTCTCAGACCCATCAACTTGGATCGGATGGTAGGGGAGCTTGGAACCTTGATGGCTTACCCGTTGTACATGGTGTTCTATTATGATAAGTTGATACTACATCCACAACCTTGCTTCCTACCTAAAGTTACTTCAGAATTCCACATTAATCAGGATAGTCACCGTCCTACATTCTATCCCAACCCTCACTTTTCAAGAGAAGAAACAAACCTCCATTCATTGGATGTAATAGAGCTCTTGCATTTTTTCTAGACAGGCGTGTCACCTAGGCTTTTGGGTGTCATGTAGGCTTTTCATCTTGATTGCAGATTGAATGAAAGTGTGTCCAATTTCCACCCAAGGACTGTCAAATTGGTTGCAGAATGCATCTTAACTTGCTATGGAACCTTGAGAGTTTTCCTACTTCCAAGGATGATTGCTCATTTTACCAGGCTCAGTCTAACTTTGTAGCCCTATTGAAAAGCATACCTATCTCAGATATCTTCAGGGCAGAGACCTGGTCTCCAGTGAATGTTTTTCCAGCACTATGCTCTTGTGCAGGTTTCAGTGATGCTGTTCTACAGATTGTACAGAATTCGCTTCATAGCACCCTCCTCCATAATTGGGCTACTGCATGAGAATCTCCTGATGTGGAACACTGATAGAAACACTACTTGAAAAAGGAGAGCTCACTTACTTTTTACAGTAACTGGAGTTCTTCTGATGTGTATGCATATGAATACTCCACTCCCTGCCTGCCTTCCCCTCTGCCTTGGAGTCTTTCACTGGACTTTCATTGTTGAAAAGGAACTAGAGTGGTGGCAGGTCCACTCCCTCCTTATATACCTCTGTACCAGTACATCCATAGGGATACACATCTTGAAGAACTCCAGTTACTGTACAAGGTAAATAGCCTCCCCTTCCCGATCTAGTGTTTTTCTTCCTTATTTAAAAAATATGTATTATCCTTTTATCAAAGAGCTCTTATAAGTGATACATGCCCTGGCTTTATACAGATGCATGTGGTATGTGTGCTATATAACAGAGTTTGTAGACTACACTATATTGTAGCTTTGAAAGTTAAGCACATTTTTGATGCATAAGTTTTGTTTAGGATGTCAGTAAGATAAACCAATCACAAGGGCTGAGATTAAGCACATTTTTTTCTGTGGTGCACTTGAGGTTTTGCTGGCTGCCAAAAAGTACAAGAGGCTACCTGAACATTTGGTTCCTATTGTGACAGTGTGTACTCTTATGGTCACCCTTTTTACAAGTCTATGATAAATTTTATACAAAGTATGCCTTATGAGGTATCATTTGAAAACTCAGATTCTGCTGAGAATTGTGCTTCTGGTAAAATATGTGTGGCTATATTATATGTAAAATTATGACATTCTGCTGTATAATGCATGTTCCAAGTCTGGGGAAAGAGCTTCAGACCAGTTCTGCAGAAACAAAAAGATAGCCAATACTTCAGACACGTGTCAACATAATCAAATGAACTATTACCTGTTTAAATGGCCATTCTTTGGCAGGAAGAAGGGTGTGAGCTTAAAATTTACATCTTGACAAAAGAACAGACTTGCTGTCACCTGAATCCCAGCTAGAGAGAAGGAAAAGATATAAAACTGAGGAGCAGAGGCCGCAAATCACCTCTCTCCCCTTATCTCTACTCAAGGCATCAGCAATGTTTGAAAGACAAAGGAAGCACCACTAATCTGGGGGTCCTGGCTGAAGGTATCCATATTGACTGCTGTAAGCATATGGTGAGAGAAAACTTTTGCTTTAAATTCACTTAGCTTGTTAAGTTAGGTATTAATTTTAGTTCTTTTAGTTCTTTGTAACCAGTTCTAATTTTATGTCTCATTACTTGCAATCACTTAAAATCTATCTTTTTGTCATTAATACACTTGTTTTATTTTTTTATCTAAACCAGTGTGTTTGGATTGAAGTGTTTGGGAAACCTCCATTTGAAATAATAGGATTTGTGTATATCATTTACTATTAATTAACTGATGGACTTTCTATGAGCTTGTATTGTCCAGAAGGGTGCTGGGCAATGCAACAAGCACATTTCTGGGGACAAGTCTGGGACTGAGGATTTTCTGGTGTCACTCAGCAATGTAATTCATGAGTAGCTGGCTAGGAGCACTCATATAATTCAGACACTGTGTGTGAGGAAGGCCAGGAGTGGTTGCTCTCACAGTGAAGCAGTGTAAAAGGAGAATTGAGGGGATATAGCTGTTCAGCAGTCCAGATTGTACTCTGGGGAATGTCACATCAGCAATTATGAGTACACACTGATTTTCTCAACACTGTTAGATAAAAATTTACCTAGCCTTAGTGGAATTCTCAAATGACTGATCACTAGATTCCAAAGTCACTTATTTTTCAGTACTTTATGCAAACTTTTGGAAAAGAGATTAGTTCTTCCCAAATTAGGAAATGTTGACTCATCAAAGCAAGTTAAAGAATTAGTTAAGTGGTATTTTGTGGATAAAGTTGAGATGGACTTTCTTCTTACCATTAGTGCTTACAAACATCTATGTAAAATAAATTATAACTCTCTAACGAAATGTTAACTTTTTCCAACTAGTGAAACATTGAATCTATATTTATTGGAATCAGAGTCACAGCAATATCACACAAGAAATACATCTAGAAATTAATTTTAACTGTGGCAAACACATGAAGCAGAGTTCTTGGGAAAGGCCAAAGGCCATAAACATTTTCAGATTTGTGTCTGTCCAGAACAATAAAATATAGGCCTGTATCCAACCACCATTCAGAATTAAAAAAAATATATATATCAAGGTATATAAAGCTAGGGTTTTTTAATCTATCCCACAATTGTAATATATAATCTGGTTATATAGGATTCCTTATTTTATTAATATGAATATTAATTATTATTATTATTATTTTATTATTTATTAGGAATCCTGCAGTTTTCTCTGTTTGGCCTTTTCATTGAGACCTTGAAAACTAACATTATGTCTGCTATGAAGGCTCATTTAGGTCTGATTATAATCACACCTGCACAGTGCAAGTTCGGAAGGAAAGCATTCAAGGAGCCTTCTGCCTCTGCCCATTCCCCATGCCTTTGTACAGGGGCTAGGGATAAGCAAATCACTTGTGCTCCCCTAAGCATAAAAACTGTGAATTTCCCAAGATCTGGAAGGGAACACATGCTACATATTCTGGAAGTAGGACTCAGTAGCAGTGCTCCCTTTCTATTGCGGGACACATTGTGCCACCTCCAGACCACTCTGCTCTGTTCTGTGATTTAAAGGCCCAGTTTAGCCCTAAAGAATCCATCATACTTTTTGTAAGAGCAATGCTTCTGATTTGCTCCAGTGTCATTGGTCAAAATTTCTCTTCCATCTACTGTTGTGCAGTGTGAAATGCACCAGATGGTTGTTGACCTCTAACTCCAGAGATAGGTAAAGGATACTATTCATTAGTTGTTAATTGCAATTGGACGTTTATCCTTTTTTGTAGGCTGCAGCTAATCACAAGGGAGCAAAATAATCACACAAACCCAAACTAACCATTACATTAAACACTGTCCCCATTAGGCAAAGTTCATTTCTAAGCTTGGAGGATCCACAGCAGTATGGATCAAATCTATAAAGCAGCCATAGGCACAAAACCCACAATTGCCAACTAACCTGGACACAAGGCATCTGGATTAATGTAACAACCCTTAAATTCCAAAGACACGGGACTCTTCCACTGAGCTGAAGAGAATCTCCAGTAGTTGTTAGTAGTAGCAGGGCTTTCATCTTTTTTCTGAAGGCTGCATCTACTAATATAGTGTGACATTTACCTCTCCACTCCTATGTGCTGCTCATCCTCACTCTTGAAGTGGATACTATAAGCTTTGAAAAAAAGAAAAGGAGTACTTGTGGCACCTTAGAGACTAACAAATTTATTAGAGCATAAGCTTTCGTGAGCTACAGCTCACTTTTTGGCTAAGCAAAATTCTCCTCAAAGACATTTTTGGGCATGTGCATGCTCACATTCATTCTCTCTCTCTCTCTCTCTCTCTCTCACACACACACACACACACACACACACACACACACACACACACACAAACACACACACACAGGAGAGTTCATGGCTTTCCCTGTTAATCTGCAGATGACTCACTTTCCCTAAAGGATTGTTGACTAGATAAAAAATTCCCTTTAGAATGCTGATCTGCTCCTCCTCATTATATTCTTTTCTTAAAGGCCTCACTCTTAATTCAGCTCCTTGTGACTAGAACACATTAATATCCTTAAGATTACAAAGAAGGCATTTAAATACATCACACATCCACCTAATTAAGAACGAACATTTCACTTTATACAAATTAATGGAAAAAAATTAAAGTTGCAATGGTAAATTGTGTGGGTATTAAGATTTATGTCATTTGGATGTTAGTTTTTTATTAAATTGGAATTTCAAAAGCAACATCACCAATTTGTGTGTTCCTGGCTGAGTTTTCATGGGGCCTGGCATGCACAAAGTTTTGAAAAGCCCATTGTAGAATTCTGTGTGCTGAAGCTGAACTGCAATCCAGAGCATTAGCAAGGTCATTAAGGGTTATTCCTCAATCCTCCCTTGTGAGCCACTCAGCCTTTTCAGCATTCTTACCTGTTGTTGCTGACACAGGTCTCCCAGATCATGGGTTGTCACAATTGCTAGTCTCAGCTGACTTGAAATGTTCCAACCATCTGTACACATTTCAGCGTTTCATGGCTTCAACCTTGTACAGTTTGCATATACTTATGAATCTCCTTGCGGCCTAAAATTTCATTTAATAAAACTACTGTCACTGCACATTGCTTACATTTCATGCCCACAGCTGTCATTTATAATTTTCACTTCAGAGGCTACACAACGGTTTTTTGAGGAATCTTAAAAATGTGGGAAAAACTAAATTATATATCTTGGATAATGCAGTATTATATTAGAAGTCATGAGAAGACCACTTTTTTGGGTCCTCCCATTTTCCATCAGGCCACTTAGAAGTGTAGAATTGGTGGATTCTTAAAGAACTGGTAAGTGTTAAGAGCTCATGATATTCAAGGTATCAATATGAAATTCAGCTGGCCTGTTTGTAGATAAAACTCAAAATACAATCGGAAGAGCGGAAAGATCCTTCAAGTCTCATTTACAAAACTGACCACTGGTGGTGTCATTAAGAATTAAAAAAAAGAAAACTGTATCATCTTGGACCCCATGCTCGAGCGGGGCAGAAGAATCAAGAGAGGTCCGGTGGGCTAAAGAAAAGCAGGAGGCTCTAAAGAGAGGAGCCAAGAGAAGACTAGAGAAGGAGATCAGTCCTTTCAGAACAAAGGAATGAAGTCAAATAGGACCCTGGAAGATTAAAGAGAACAACTCCCACTGGCATGAGGCGACAACAAATTCTTGTATTAAGAGTTTCAGTTTTGAAAGTTTCAGTAAGAGACAGATAAAAGAAAATGTCAGAGAATATACAAGGGCTACTTTTGAGGAACACTGTGAGGATCAGAGGAGCTTGTTTTAAACACACACACCTCAGTTTGTAGATTCTTTATATTAATGGTATATATGAAGACAAATACACTTTTAATTTGATTAGTGAAAATAAGACAGATTTCTGCATTTCCCTAGTGATTTGCATGATTGATTTAAAGAAATCAACAACCCTAAACTAATCCCAACTCCCTTCAATCCACCCCAGCTGTTATAAGCCTGTGACCAGGGAACCAGAAATACAGATATTTGTATATGCTGCCCCCTTGTATGCTTGTATGCTTGTATGCTGTATGTATGGTTTTATTTGTATTCATTCCTTTAACAATACAACCCAAATGTATTTTACTTGATAACTTTTTATGCAGATCTTACAACACATTTTTCTACCACATGTTGGAACATTTGTGCACACATACACACAAAAATCCCATCTTTATGTTTGAAATTTATGGGAACACAATTAAAATGAGAGGGGTCCAAAGGTATCAAGATAATTACATTTTTCTAATCTTACTAAACAAGATAAATTACCTGCAGGCCCTCTTATAAAAGATGAAATCTTCATAATAAGTGAATTAATCAAGCAGCAGCTTGCTACTGCACATGCATTTATAACAGGAATGATTCAAAGACTTATTTTATGGGGAAATTAATGGAAACAGGCTTTTCATTCTTCTGCACCAATTGAAAACCTCAGCAACCAGCTGCCCACTTGTCAAGAAAACAGAAAGAAGCTGGAAACAAAGATAAATAAAAACACCTTTTTCCTGGCACTTTTGAAGAGAAAAAGCAGCTCTCATTTACAGCAGCCATCTGTTTGTTATTTAATATGGGTGAATTACATGCTGTAATGAGTTTGTTTCTGCATCACTCAGTGCAATGGAACACAAGTTCACTCTCATAATGTGCAGCAGTTTTTAAAAGCTAATCATTTAATTGGACACAATAGTCAATGACAAATGGAGATGTAAAAACTCAGCCAGCTATAGAGTGAATATGTAATCATTGGGAAATCATATTATTTTACATGCATGAAGACGTCTTAAAAGTAGCTGCTTTTGGTCAGCACCAGAGATTTTGAAGAATTGAAGAAACATGATGAAAAGCAGCATTTCAAAATTGTTGTTCATATATATTGGGCCACATTCAGGAGCATGCTGTAGCTGCCATTAAGTTTCGGCATCTCAAATCATCTCCAGATTGGTTAGTAGCATTTCCCAATTATTTGTTTACGTTTGTTTGCAACATTCATGGTTCAGTATTGCAGTTCTTGCTATTTCCTGGGTTAAGATGTATCTGATACATTTCTGTTCTCCTAATTCCTACTTATTTTCTGCTTTAGTACACAATATCACATGCAAATAAACAGGAAGAAAGTAGGGTTGAGTTCCCAGAGATAGAAATTAGTTCAGGGAACCTAATTCTAAATGTTGCTACATCCTGCAGTGAGTGATTGCAGAGTTTCTATGACTTTACTTAGAAGCAATGATATTTAAAAAAACAAAACAAAACAAAACAGTGTTTCATACAGATTCTGTAGGTTCAGCATATTTCAGCTGACTTCAAGTGAAACGCAACCTGCCCAGCCTCTTTTGGGCAATTTATTTGGTGAAATTCTTACCTGACACAGATGGTCTAAACATCCTCCTCCCTTTGACTATACTGAGAGTAATAAGAAAAGCAGGGTCAGTTGGTGTCAGTCATCTCTTGATGAGGGGTGGCCAAATTAATCTCTAGTGTAACTCCATTAATATTGGAAGAGTTACACTGGGGATGAATTTGGCCCATCTTATTCAGTGGCCTCAGATACAATAGGTGAGATTATTTTGGTTTCTAAACCCAGCTTCAAGTCAGTGGGGATTTTCCATTCTGATTGTCCCCATTCCTAGAAGGCATGTGAGTAGGGAGGTTTTTTGTGGGATACTCCCAGGTGCCAAATGCAATTTACCCAATGTGGCCAAGTTGTCCTTTGCCAATTACATGCTATCTGTATAAGGTCTGAACTGTATAATCTTGTTAGAATTTATATTAATTTTAATATGCTAAACTCTAATGAAAACACAAGATAAAAATATAATTTGTCATGAAGTCTCCCAAAGGGAAGAATGCATAGGGTATGCAGGAGAAGTGGTGAAAGGCCTTGTCGCACTATCTGGAGTCACGATTATGAGTGTCTACATCAGTGCAGATTGTAAAAAACAGGGCAGACACTGCAAACTGGTGGTATGTCCTATAATTAACTTTCACCAAGCCAGTAACAAATGTGAACTCCTGGATCACTATAAAACTCTCACCATAGAGTCACAGACAGTTCCCTTAGGCTTTCCATTCTCTCTTGCCACCTAGGCAAGCTGGACTTAGTGATAAATGGTCAATTACACCAAAAATTACAAAATATTCATGTTGTTTCCAGTCGCAAGAGACCAGTCATTTACCCCAGATCAATTAGTTCCCTAGTTCTTATACCAAAGACAGCTCATTTAGCCAGTCCTAAAATATACTATCTCAAGGTTTATTAACCAGAAAAAAAATATGAGAGAGTTATTAACAAGCAAACATATACATACAAATGAGTTGCAATCTCAATCCTAAGAGTGACAGAGTTGTAGTGATCTGTCAATTCAAAATGTATTTCAGTGTGGACCTACGGGTAATCTGAGAACATGGTGATCTCTGCCTTCTTTAATGTTTCTGGCCCAGTCAGAGTTCAAACAGAAAAGACATGAAATATTCTTATGTGATCCTATTCTATCTTTTATATTTAATCTTCCAGTCTATGAGAGGAACCCTCTTGCAAGCAGCATTTCCAAGGTGTGACAGGGCTATTCACCAATCCTTTGTGTTGCAATGCTCTTTAATGGCCAATTAAATCTTGATAGGCCTCCTGAATGGGTGGGGAAGATGATTCCCATGCCTGGGTTCACAAATTCAGAGCAAACTTTTTGAAGTTATAAAGCAACAAGTGAGATGAATGTATACAGCAACGTACAAGCATTTCATAGATCCTAAACATTAAATACATTCTTAATAGACTAATACATATTTTGAACAAAACTAACATACAGGTTAGCTAGTTTGGTTTCCAGCTATGAGTTTGCAAGTTCTGAGCTAATTCCTATGGCCTTGGCCAGAACTGTCACTTGATTTATCTGCAGCACAGGCTTACACACTGCTTAAGTCCCACTTAAAACCTATTGTAAGGTCTGAAGTGGAATTTACGTGATGTATAGGCCTTGTTCACAACTAAAGGAGGAACAATTCAGTTTATTTCCTTTTCCAGAACTGTAGAGAATTCATAAAAACGCAGAAAGGAAAATGAAAAGGCCTAATTCTCAGCTGTGTTGATGAATAAGGAGTAAAATAGATATGGAAGTTTAAAAATCCAGAAACAGAGAAAGAGAGAGGGTGAAAACCCAACTGCAATATGTGCAAGTAAAATGGATTTAGAAAGGATTTTCATATACAGAGACAGCATACAAAACTTCTTGACTATGCTAAAACAGCTACCCTGCAAATAAGATGAAGAGAAAAGCACTGTAAATTAAGAAAGCATTCAAAGCATGCATCACAAATATGATTTGTAGGAAACAAATTGTCACATATTTCTTAGTTAATGATTAACAGCTAAGTAAGCAGAACAAATCATAAAGTACTCTCCACTAGAGTTCAACCACTGAACTGACACATCTAAATTAACAGACCAGTGAACTACAAATACCTTTAGAATGGAGAATAGAACTTGAAAATATATATATATATAAATAGAAATCAGTTAGAACCCATGACAAGATTAGAAAGAAAGTATTACTGTTTATTAATAATGTTATTGTTCATAAGTAATATCAGGCCATTGTTTCTCAAGTGACCCATTTCAAAACATCAAATTAAAATGGATTAGTTAACATTTTTGAAAGGTAAAATACCAAATTGCATTCAGCCAAATGATAAAACAGCTTTAAAAGTGCCCATTACTGTATGTATATCATACTAAATAAATACTGAATGTGAAATTTACTTACAGGGAGCAACTATATCTCTATTAAAAAAAAAAGAACTCTTCACATTCTACATACATTGAATAATTTTTCCAGACATTATCACCATCAAACCATTTAATCATAGTTTCTGTACAATATTGTTCAGAAAGAGAAATAAATTGGGAACAATACCAACAGATTTTACATCCAAACACAAATCTATTTCAGGATATGAACAGCAAGAAGCTTAATGCACTGATCCAAACCCCACTGATGTCAATGCACTTCTTTTCATTGAATTCAGTGGACTAAGGCCTAAATGTGCAGAACTGTGCAAGTATGTCCCATGAACATTTTTGTTTTGGGGGGAAACTACTATGAGTGCACTAAGAAAGTTCAGACTAGTTTGTAACTGCCTCTATTGGTATTCTCCATTTTAACTGTAGGAAATATTTCTGGAATCAATAATGCGAATAGAACTGGAATGAACTTTTTAAGTGCACACACTGTGCAGTGTAAGTATGTGTGTCTAAAAGGAGGCAATTGTCCTAGAACATTTACAGTTGAATCTCAGAGTTACAACCACCTTGGGAATGTAGGTAGTTCGTAACTCTGAACAAAACGTTTTGGTTGTTCTTTCAAAAGTTTACAACTTCATATGGCATTTAAACTTTACTATGCAGAAGAAAAATGGTGCTTTAACCATCTTAATTTAAACGAAACATGCATATAAACAGTTCCCTTACCCTCTAAAATCTTTTACCCTGTAAAATCTTTTATTTATAAAACTTTATTTTTTTAGTAGTTTACATTTAACACAGTACTATAATGTATTTGGGGTGGGGGGGAGGGGTTGGGTTTTTTTTAATCTCCTGCTGCCTGACTGTATACCTTTATGGTTCCAAATATGGTGTGTAGTTGACCAGTCAGTCCATAACTCTGAAATTCTACTGTGCATTATATCAAAGATACTAGCCTTTAAAGGGCTAGGTCCTAAGAAAACCTCTCCCAGCACTATTGTCATCTTCCTCACAAAGTGCTCTGCACTGCATTTCTTTAGAGTTGTATGGGGTGTTGGAGGCTTCCTTTAAATTATGTATTATAATCAGTATCATGACTAGTGCCTATTCTATATTTAGCCCTATTCCTCAAATAACTTTTTTCAAGTTAAATGGAACTCAAACCACAGTAGTTTCCATAGGATAACTTTCAAATGCATGACATAGGTCAGGGATTGGCAACCTTTGGCACGCGGCCTGCCAGGATAATCCCCCTGGCGGGCCGGGCCAGTTTGTTTACCTGCCAGGTCCGCAGGTTCACCCGATCACAGCTCCCACTGGCCACGGTTCACCGCTCCAGGCCAATGGGAGCTCTGGGAAGTGGCACAGGCTGAGGGATGACCTGGCTGCTGCTTCCCTCAGCCCCCATTGGCCTGGAGCGGCGAACCATGGTCAATGAGAGCTGCGATCGGCCTAACCTATGGATGCAGCAGGTAAACAAACCAGCCCAGCCCACCAGGGGGCTCACATGGTGGGCTGCAGGCCAAAGGGTGCCGATCCCTGATGTAGGTTTTCTTTCTTTTTTTTTTTTTTTTTTTAAATAAACCATTTAGAATCAAAACACGTATTTTGCCCAATATATGAAAAATGACACCCTCTCCTTTTCTTTGAGGTCCTCCATATCTCACTTGCAGCATGGTAAAGAGATTCAGTAATATAATAGAGTTATGTTTTCTACCCAGGTGCTTCCAGGCTCCACCTGGTAACTACTAGTTATGAATCTTCTGCATTGATTTTTGATATATCAGAATGTAGAAATCCAGAAGACATCTCGTGGACTGTTATCCAAGAGTATGGGACTGTAAAAACACCATCAGAAATGGAGTGAGTTGGCTTGGGTGGCATCAGTAATGGTGTGATGTAAGCAGATTATATTGAGGCAATGTAGGGAATTTAAGCTTATTTTTGTGAATTCTTATGGCAGCCTTAAGCAATAGTGAACTTGATGCCCTTATTCTATGACCCAATCATGCCCAGACTGAAATGAATGGCAAAAATCCTGCTGTCTTCAAATCAAATGGCATAAAATTCCTCCATGATCTTTATTCACATTTTTAAACTAACACTTTATTTAGAACAATTCGTCACAATTGCCAATCAGTGCCTGAAATTACTTTGAGATTGCACAGCAGGTCAAAAATCAGGTGGTGATGGCAAAATTGGGTGTAGAAATTTACACAGCATCTGCCCACAGTCTGGCTCAAGCTATTAAAGCTACTCTAATAGGATCTCACTTTATGTCTCACTATATCTGGTCCTAGGGCAGTGATGAGGCTGTAAGGGAGTGCAGGAGCCAGTCTTCAGGTACACCTACATGAATTAGGACAGTGATCAGGATCCCTGTCTATGTATGGTTGGTCAGAGGGGTTAAGGGTATGTCTACACTACGAAATTAGGTCAAATTTGTAGAAGTCAGTTTTGTAGAAAGTGTTTTTATACAGTCGAGTGTGTTGTCCTCACACAAATGCTCTAAGTGCATGTAGTCAGTAGACTGTGTCCACAGTACCGAGGCAACAGTCGACTTCCAGAGCTTTGCACTGTGGATAGCTATCCCACAGTTCCCGCATTCTCCACCACCCGTTTGAATTCTGGGTAGAAATCCCAGTGCCTGATGGAGCTAAAACATTGTCGCGGGTGGTTCTGGGTACATATCGTCTGGGTACATATCGTTCGTTCCCTCCCTCCCTCCGTAAAAGCAAGGGCAGACAATCGTTTTGCACCTTTTTTCTTGAGTTACCTGTGCAGACGCCATACCACGGCAAGCATGGAGCCCGCTCAGCTAACCGTCACCGTATGTCTCCTGGGTGCTGGCGGACATGGTACTGCATTGCTACACAGCAGCAGTTTATTGTCTTTTGGCAGCAGACAGTGCAGTATGACTGGTAGCCATCATCGATGTAGTCCTGGGTGCTCTTTTAACCGGGCACCTGGGCAAACATGGGAATGACTCAGCCAGGTCATTTCCCTTGTTTCGTCTCATGGTGATTGAGTCCTACCGGCAGTGCACTGTCTTTTAATGTGCAGCTAGCAGAAGACGATGGCCAGTAGTCATATTGCACCGTCTTCTGCCGAGCACCCAGGAGGTGACGATGGCTAGCGGTCGTACTGCCCAGTCTGCTGCCAGCATGATGTATAAAGATAGATGAAGAGGCTCAAAAGAAATAGACCAGATTTGTTTTGTATTCATTTTCTCCTCCCTCCCTCTGTGAAATCAACAGCCTGCTAAACCCAGTTTTGAGTTCTATCCTTGTGGTTTTGAGTTCTATCCTTGAGGTGGCCATTCAGTTTCTTGCCAAGCCACCCCCTTTGTTGATTTTAATTCCCTGTAAGCCAACCCTGTAAGCCATGTCGTCAGTCGCCCCTCCCTCCATCACGGCAACAGGAGACAATCGTTCCGCGCCTTTTTTCTGTGCAGACGCCATACCACGGCATGCGTGGAGCCTGCTCAGATCACTTTGGCAATTAGGAGCACATGAAACACCACACGCATTATCCAGCAGTATATGCAGCACCAGAACCTGGCAAAGCGAAACTGGGCGAGTAGACGACGTCAGCGTGGTGACGAGAGTGATGAGGACATGGACACGGACTTCTCTCAAAGCTTGGGCCCTGGCAGTGTGGGCATCATGGTGCTAATAGGGCAGGTTCATTTGTGGAACACCGATTCTGGGCTCGGGAAACAAGCACAGACTGGTGGGACCGCATAGTGTTGCAGGTCTGGGATGATTCCTACGAAACTTTCACATGCGTAAGGGCACTTTCATGGAACTTTGTGAGTTGCTTTCCTCTGCCCTGAGGCGCAAGAATACCAAGATGAGAGCAGCCCTCACAGTTGAGAAGCGAGTGGCAATAGCCCTGTGGAAGCTTGCAACACCAGACAGCTACCGGTCAGTTGGAAATCAATTTGGAGTGGGCAAATCTACTAAAAAGTGGGGGCTGCTGTGATGCAAGTAGCCAACGCAATCAAAGATCTGCTGATATCAAGGGCAATGACCCTGGGAAATGTGCAGGTCATAGTGGATGGCTTTGCTGCAATGGGATTCCCTAACTGTGGTGGGGCCATAGACGAAACCCATATTCCTATCTTGGCACCAGAGTACCAAGCCAGCGAGTACATAAACCGCAAGGGGTACTTTTCAATAGTGCTGCAAGCACTGGTGGATCACAAGGAATCACATCAATGTGGGATGTCCGGGAAAGGTACATGACGCTAGCATCTTCAGGAACTCTGGTCTGTTTCAAAAGCTGCAGGAAGGGACTTTCTTCCCAGACCAGAAAATAACCATTGGGGATGTTGAAATGCCTATAGTTATCCTTGGGGACCCAGCCTACCCCTTAAGGCCATGGCTCATGAAGCCATACATAGGCAGCCTGGAGAGTAGTCAGGAGCTATTCAACTACAGGCTGAGCAAGTGCAGATGGTGGTAAAATGTGCATTTGGACGTTTAAAAGCGCACTGGTGCAGTTTACTGACTCGGTTAGACCTCAGCAAAACAATATTCCCACTGTTATTACTGCTTGCTGTGCACTACACAATATCTGTGAGAGTAAGGGGGAGATGTTCATGGCGGGGTGGGATGTTGAGGCAAATCGCCTGGCTGATTACGCACAGCCAGACACCAGGGCAGTTAGAAGAGCACAGGAGCGTGTGGTGTGCATCAGAGAAGCTTTGAAAACCAGTTTCATGACTGGCCAGACTACGGTGTGAAAGTTCTGTCTGTTTCTCCTTGATGAAACCTGCCGCCCCTTGGTTCACTCTACTTCCCTGTAAGCTAACCACCCTCCCCACCTCCGTTCGATCACCGCTTGCAGAGGCAATAAAGTCATTGTTGCTTCACATTCATGCATTATTTATTAATTCATCACACAAATAGGGGGATAATTACCAAGGTAGCCCAGGAGGGGTGGTGGAGGAGGGAAGGACAAGGCCACACAGCACTTTAGAAGTTTAAAACTTATTAAATGCCAGCCTTCTGTTACTTGGGCAATTCTCTGGGGTGGAGTGGCTGGGTGGCCGGAGGTCCCCCCAATGCATTCTTGGGTGTCTGGATGAGGGGGCTTTTGAACTTGGGGAGGAGGGCGGTTGGTTACACTGGGGCTGTAGCGGCAGTCTATGCTCCTGCTGCCTTTCCTGCAGCTCAACCATATCCTGGAGCATATTAGTTTGATCCTCCAGCAGCCTCAGCATTGAATCCTGTCTCCTCTCATCATGCTGCCACCACCTTTCAGCTTCAGCCCTCTCTTCAGCCCGCCACTTACTCTCTTCAGCCCGCCACCTCTCCTCACAGTTATTTTGTGCTTTCCTGCACTCTGACATTGTCTGCCTCCATGCATTCATCTGTGCTCTTTCAGTGTGGGAGGACAGCATGAGCTCAGAGAACATTTCATCGCTAGTGCGTTTTTTTCGCCTTCTAATCTTCGCTAGCCTCTGGGAAGGAGAAGATACTGTGATTCTTGAAACACATGCAGCTGGTGGATTAAAAAAAAAGGGACAGTGGTATTTGAAAAGACACATTTTATAGAACAATGGGTACACTCTTTCACAGTAAACCTTGCTGTTAACATTACATACATAGCACATGTGCTTTCGTTACAAGGTCACATTTTGCCTCTCCCCACCGCGTGGCTAAAAGCAGGGAACATTTCTGTTCAGCCATAGGCAAACAGCCCAGCAGGAACGGGCACCTCTGAATGTCCCATTAAGAAAAGCACCCTATTTCAACCAGGTGACCATGAATGATATCACTCTCCTGAAGATAATACAAAGAGATAAAGAACGGATGTTGTTTAAACGCCAGCAAACATACACTGCAATGCTTTGTTCTACAATGATTCCCGAGTATGTTCTACTGGCCTGGAGTGGTAAAGTGTCCTACCATGGTGGATGGAATAAGGCTGCCCTCCCCAGAAACCTTTTGCAAAGGCTTTGGGAGTATATCCAGGAGAGCCATGAATGCCAGGGCAAATTAATCATTAAACATGCTGGCTTTTAAACCTTGTATAGTATTTTAAAAGGTACACTCACCAGCAGTCCCTTCTCCGCCTGGTGGGTCCAGGAGGCAGCCTTGGGTGGGTTCGGGGGGTACTGGCTCCAAGTCCAGGGTGAGAAACAGTTCCTGGCTGTCGGGAAAACCGGTTTCTCCGCTTGTTTGCTATGAGCTATCTACTATCTCCTCATCACTGTCTTCCTCGTCCCCAAAACCTGCTTCCATGTTTCTCCATCTCCATTGAAGGAGTCAAACAACACAGCTGGGGTAGTGGTGGCTGAACCCCCTAAAATGGCATGCAGCTCATCATAGAAATGGCATGTTTGGGGCTCTGACCCGGAGTGGCCCTTCACCTCTCTGGTTTTCTGGTAGGCTTGCCTCAGCTCCTTAAGTTTCACGTGGCACTGCTTTGGGTCCCTGTTATGGCCTCTGTCCTTCATGCCCTGGGAGATTTTCACAAATGTTCTGGCGTTTCTAAAACTGGAACGTAGTTCTGATAGCACGGATTCCTCTCCCCATACAGCGATCAGATCCCATACCTCCGTTCAGTCCATGCTGGAGCTCTTTTGCGATTCTGGGACTCCATCATGGTCACCTCTGCTGATGAGCTCTGTATGGTCACCTGCAGCTTGACACACTGGCCAAACAGGAAATTGAAATTTAAAAGTTCGCGGGCCTTTTCCTGTCTACCTGGTCAGTGCATCTGAGTTGAGAGTGCTGTCCAGAGCAGTCACAATGGAGCACTCTGGGATAGCTCCCGGAGGCTAATACCATCTAATTGCGTCCACAGTACCCAAAATTCGACCCAGCAAAACCGATTTCAGCGCTAATCCCTTTGTCGGGGGTGGAGTAAGGAAATCGATTTTAAGAGCCCTTTAAGTCGAAAAAAAGGGCTTTGTCATGTGGACAGGTGCAGGGTTACATCGATTTAATGCTGCTAAATTTGACCTAAATGCCTAGTGTAAACCAGGGCTAAGTGTACCAGATGGTACAGGCTGTAGTATCCTAAAGAGTAATATAATCTGTGTACTCCTCCATGCACAGAGGTGATCATTCCTCAGGCTCCACCAATGAAAGTATAGCTTTGTCCACCACCCAACTTGACATGCCTAAGGGCTTGTCTACATTACCCCACAGCACAGGGGGTGTGAATAGCAGTTTTCAATGAAGTTCTATTGTTAAGGTTCCTTCCCCACTCTGAACTCTAGGGTACAGATGTGGGGACCTGCATGAAAGACTCCCTAAGCTTATTCTTACCAGCTTAGTTTAAAAACTTCCTCACAGTACAAACTTTGCCTTGTACTTGAACCCTATGCTGCCACCACCAAGCGTGTTAAACAAAGAACAGGGAAAGAGCCCAATTGGAGACATCTTTCCCCAAAATATCCCACCAAGTCCTACACCCCCTTTCCTTGGGAAGGCTTGATAAAAATCCTCACCAATTTGCATAGGTGAACACAGACCCAAATCCTTGGATCTTAAGAGCAATGAAAAAGCAATCAGGATCTTAAAAGAAGAATTTTAATTAAAGAAAAAGTAAATGAATCACCTGTGTAAAATCAGGATGGTAAATACCTTACAGGGTAATCAGATTCAAAACATAGATAATCCCTCTAGGCAAAACCTTAAGTTACAAAAAGACACAAAAACAGGAATATACATTCCATTCAGCACAACCTATTTTACCAGCCATTTAACAAAAGGAAATCTAACGCATTTCTAGCTAGATTACTTACTAACTTAACAGAAGTTCTGAAGAGCATTCCTGACTTGGTCCTGGCAAAAGCATCACACAGACAGACCCTTTGTTCCCCTCAGCCCACTCCAGCTTTGAAAGTATCTTGTCTCCTCATTGGTCATTTTGGTCAGCTGCCAGCAAGGTTATCTTAGCTTCTTAACCATTTACAGGTGAAAGGGTTTTGCCTCTGGCCAGGAGAGATTTTATAGTTCTGTATACAGAAAGGTGGTTACCCTTCCCTTTATATTTATGACAGCTATACTGTAACTCCTCTTTGTGGATGCAGTGTGGATGAACTAAAAGGTTCCCAGTTCTTATTAATGTAATCCTCTTTAAACAGGTCTACATTAATGTGAACTAGAAACCTTTTTGTTTGTGTCTGCAGTGTCCAAATGGGGGAATAACAGTGCAGTCCTTTTGTGAACACAGCTACTCACAACCCCGATAGTCTGAACTGGAGGGCAGTGTAGACACAGCCTAAGTGGCATGATTTTGCCCTTTTTCAGCAGTAAATTTCTTCCACAAAACATAACAATAAATATTTTTAACTCATGTTCAAACAATGTTGTTGAGGTTCATCCAAACCTCAAGGCAAATCCTTATTAATTTTTCTGAAATGCAGAGACAGCAAAAAGGGATTAACTGAAAAGTTAATATGAAACAACAGCATTTTGTTATTAGAAATTTATTTTAAAATGGAAGAAAATGGCATTTATAGTAAAATTCACTTGCCATCTAATGAATTTGATTATGCTAACTTGTTCATTGAGTTTGGAGATGGTATGAAACTGGGGGTGTCTCAAACTCATATGACACCTTTTAATTATGTTCCTAGATAATATAATAGCACCTAAGGTCAGATTTTGCAAAGCACCTGAAGATGCAGATAGGCTGCTAGTGCCATTTAATTTACCAAAGCACCTCAACAGGTTAGGTGTCAACAGGTTAGGTGTCCATCAAAACCAAGTGGTCCCCAAACTTTTTATTTCACATCTCTATTACCCCGTCTGTGGCCCCTCTCCCCAGAGCTAGGTCCAGGACTGGGCCATGGCTCCAGGAAGGGAGGGACACGCACATGGGTAAGGACCACAGCTGGGGCTGGGAGCAGAGCCATGAGGTCCTGCACCAGGATCCTGGGTGTGGGGCCAGGAGCAGATCCCCGGGTGTGGAGCTGGCAGCAGCCAGGACCCCAGGCGCGGGGTCAGGACTGGCATCCCAGGAACAGGGCCGGGAGTGCTGGGACCCTGTTCACGGAGCCAGTGACCAGGACCCCACGTAAAACCTGAGGGTGCTGCAACACCCCTTACACCCCTAGTTCCTGCACCCATGAATTAGAGAAAGCAATCTAAAATTTAAAACTAATCTACATTTTCCATATAGGCTAGAATTGTATTAGCCATATTCTACCACCTGGATATGCTGCAGGGAAGTCCACACATAGCTCAAAACTAGCAAGGAGATATATGGCCTTCACCTGCTGTTCATTACCATGATAGAATTAGCAAAATGAATGGAACATTTTGGCAACATGAAGCAAAACAGCAAGTGATATAATGGAAAAACGGATATCAAAATGCTTCTAGAAAAAAAGTGAAAAGACTATTTATTCCTACATTCTTTTACTATTAATAATTACTATTATTATTTGTTTTATAGTAGTGCCAAGGCTTCCTAATTAAGCAGGGGGCCCCATTGTGCTCTTTGCTGCACAATCATAAAACAGAAGAAAGTCCCCACCCCAAAGAATTTACAGTCTAACTAGGGGCAAAACAGGTTTCAGAGTAGCAGCCGTGTTAGTCTGTATTCGCAAAAAGAAAAGGAGTACTTGTGGCACCTTAGAGACTAACAAATTTATTAGAGCATAAGCTTTCGTGAGCTACAGCTCACTTCATCGGATGCATTTGGTGGAAAAAACAGAGGAGAGATTTATATATACACACACACAGAGAACATGAAACAATGGGTTTATCATACACACTGTAAGGAGAGTGATCACTTAAGATAAGCCATCACCAGCAGCAGGGGGGGGAAAGGAGGAAAACCTTTCATGGTGACAAGCAAGGTAGGCTAATTCCAGGGCAAAACGTGACAGATGAGTGTGAAACAGAAGGTGGGGAAGGAGGAGGAAGGAAAAGGGTAATACTGATGGAAACACATGGATTTGTAAACTCAATAGACTTACTGCTGTTGCCTTTTTTTGGGTCAAATAAATGAATCAGAAATACTGAAGAACCACTTGTCTAGCAAGAAGATAACTTCTTAAGCCTTATTTGATCACAAATTCTCAGTGGACAACATTTTATGTTCATATTAAAATATATATCATGTTATATTGCAATGCCTGTTACCCTGCATTATGAATCTCCAAAAGAAATAGAACAAATCTGTGCTTGGAAACTCAGCAGTAATGCTTTATGGTATTTGCACTGACATTTCAGACACTATAGACTCAGTTGTATTAGGTCTTTCAGTACCTGCTGCAAAATGTAAATATATATGTAAAGTATTCTATCTACTGGTATTGTATGACATAATGTTACTTTTCCAGGAAAGATGTGGCTTCTACTTAGGCATCAGTGTGTGACTCCCATTACTTTTAAGGTGAAATACCAGGCATGAATCTGAGGACAGAATCTGTAATTACATAAAAAACTGTCTAGTCTTGGGTAAGTTCTGTACCCCTGTTAGCAAGAACTCATCAGCAAGGACCCAAAGTGATTGAAAAATTACTGAAACAAAGAACTTGTAGTAAAAGAGTCCCAAACATCCACCAACCCTATCTTCCTGCCATGTGATAGGTGCATCTCACTGTTCTGCAAACATCTCCAACTTCATTTATAATCCCGTTGTACCTAGTTCTTACAAGGACACACAGTTAAGAAAGGGCTCAAGCCTTTCAACTTTGTAGGGACTGACACAATGACGAAGGACTACTCCCTACCATAACCCCCCGTAGTATCAGCCACTCCAAGGTGGGCAGAAGTAAGGTCATAGCCTTGTCTCTCCCTTAATTGTCCAATGGAGCTAGTTGGTTGCAATTGAACCACTGCATTCTTCTAAGTAGTGTCCAGTGAACGCACTTGGCTCATCTGGAAGCATTATGTCTTCCTGAAGCAAAACAACTCCTGGAGCTTCCCCAAGGTTGGTGCCTCAATACCTTCATGTTTGTGAGAATGCATTTCTTTCTCCCTTAAACAAATTAGGACAGATGCTCAGCTGTAAATCAGTGTGTTGCCACTGAAGCCTACTACTAAGCATGTGTCCCATGATTATTTACTCAGACAACATCAAGTGACTCAGTTCCACATCCCAATAACCCTTTGGGAAAAGAATGCTCTTTGTTATAAATTAAACCTCCCCAGATTGTAATCCTGATCATATACTATGTTCCATCTTGCCATATAAAGCAAATCTGTGCTCCCCCTGAGGTGCAATGGCAGGAAACAATGATAAGATTAACCCTCAGTATATTATATCAAGAATAACCAGAAATCTTTGACACTCATCTTCAAAAAGATGTACCTTTATTAAGAATTTATTTTCACAGCTTTATCTTTTATTTCACTGATAATCTCAGGAGGATTTTAAGCAACAGCTATTAAAGTTAGACATTTTTAAATCAGCAGGTCTAAATAACTTGCATACAAGAGTTTTAAAAGAGCTGGCTTGGAGCTTGCTGGACCATGGATGTTGATTTTTCAATAAAGCTTGGAATACCAGGGAAGTTCCAGAAGGCCGGAAGAAAGCTAAGGTTGGGCTAATATTTTAAAAGTGTAAACAGGATGAATGGGGTAAATATCAGCCTGTTAGTCTAACTTTGATCCTGGGCAAGATAATGTCAGGCTGATATGGACTTGATTAATGAAGAATTAAAGGAGGGTAATTCCAATCAACATGAGTTTATGTAAATATATCCTTGCAAACTAGCTTGATATCTTTTTTCATGAGATTAGAAGTTTGGTTGATAAAGGTCATAGTACCGATGTAATATAAAACATAAGAACTAAAGAACGGCCATACTGGGTCAGACCAAAGGTCCATCTAGCCCAGTATCCCGTCTTCCGACAGCAGCCAATGCCAGGTGCTTCAGAGAGAATGAACAAACAGGTAATCCTCAAGTGATCCATTTCCTGTTGCCCATTCCCAGCTTCTGACAAAGAGAGGCTAGGGACACCATCCCTGCCCATCCTGGCTAATAGCCATTGAGGAGCCTATCCTCCATGAATTTATCTAGTGCTTTTTTTGAATTCTGTTATATCATTTATATACTTTCTCTGGAAGGCATTTGACTTGTTACTGCATGACATTTTGATTAAAAAATCTAGAAAGATAAAATTAATATGGCACACATTAATTGGATTAAAAACTGGCTAACTAATAGATCTCAAAATCTCAACATTGAACAGGTGTGTTTCTAGTTGGGTACAGCAGGGATCAGTTCTTGTCCCTACACTATTTAACATTTTTATTAATGATCTGAAAGAAAATATAAAATCATCAATGATAAAGATGACACAGCATTGCGGGAGCAGTAAATAACAAAGAGGCAAGTCACTGATACACTTGATAAATTGGGCACAATTGTGCATTTTAATATTGCTAATTGTAAAAGCACACATGTAGAAATAAAGAATGTAGGCCATACTTACAGAATTGGGGACTCTGTCTTGGGAAGCAGTGACTCTGTGGCCTGCAATGTGCCTGAGGTCAGACTAGATGATCACGATCATCCCAGTGCAATGCTGTGGCCAAAGGAGTTATACAATCCTTGGATTTATAAACATGGGAATTTTTAGTAGGAGTAAAGACCTTATACTACGTCTGTATTTGGCTTTGGTGTGGACCTCTGCTAGAATACTTTACCCAGTTCTGGTGTTCACAATTCAAGAACTTGGAGAGGATTCAGAGAACAGCCATGAGAATGATTAAAGGATAGAAAGCATGCCTTATAGTGATAGACTCACAGAGCTCAAATATTTAGTTTAACAAAAAGACATTTAAGGGGTGACTTGATTACAGTCTACAAGTATCTACCTGGAGAACAAATATTTAATAATGGGCTCTTTAGTCTATCAGAGAAAGTATAACGTGATTCAATGGCTGGAAGTTGAAGCTAAACAAACTCAGAAATTTTTAACCATGACAGTAATTAACCACTGGTACAACTTACCAAAGGTTGTGGCAGAGTCTCCATCACTGACCATTTTTAAATCAAGATTGGATATGTTTTTTTTAAAAAGATGTGTTCTAGGAATTATTTAGGGGAAGTTTTATGGCCTGTGTTTTACAGAAGGTCAGACTAGATGATCCCAATGCTTCCTTTGGCCCTGGAATCTATGAACCTTTTACTACGGAGGAAAGGTATACAAAAACAGATATATATTAAATCAAATATTTAATTGCTTTTGAATATTTTTTTATATTACTGTGGTAAACTATAGATAAAATTGTGACTGACCTTAAATGTAGTCTCACCCTCACCCCAGCTCTCCCATGTGGCCGTATTAGGGCTCCTTCATTGCATATCTGGGGGGGAGGGAAGATGGAACAGGGGCTTCAGATCCTATTTTCTTCCCCACAAGTAGGTGGGTGAAGAAGAGGCAGGGAGGAGAGGGGTAAGGAGTAAATGGAGCTTTGGCTCCACTCCCCACAATGTGCAGGTCAGCACAGCTGGAAAGTGGGAGGTAAGCTGTATACTGTAGAGAGCTATAGTAAAATAACTTCCCCTTGAGGCAAAGAGGAAGTATGGGAAGAAATGTGACTCTCTCTTTCCCTAACACAGTGCTATGCCTAAAGGCTGAATCTAGCCCTCTGTGAGTAGAATGTTTAATCTCTCAGCTGCTTTGCCTTTGGATTGTATTAATAAATTTCAGTGATGGAAGTAAAGCATGCAAGATGCAAGCATGCACATGTCCAACTAATGTGATTACTGCTAATGGTGGGTGAAATCTGTCTTATTTTAATATTTGCCTCAATACCTACAAATCAGGTATGGTCAATAAACAGAAGATAAAAACAACAATGGAAAAATCACACAGATGTTAACAGAAGGGATAGCAACAATAACGACAAAAAGAAACAAAAACCAGCAGAATCAATATATTTGCTGATCTCAGTTTTATGGCTGAACCTTTGGGTTTTGAGCTAAATTTCAGCAATTTCACATGTCCATGATTTTAGTGAAGAGATGATATAGACTCCAGTAACTTATGGGGTTTATCTCATGCATGTGAGTGCCTCATAACTTATTAGCACCAGAAGCCATAATGAGTTATGTCACAATTCTCTTGCATAGTCTCCAAAACTTGTAACTTACTACAACCCACAAGCAATTTCATTTATTTAATGCCCTTTTCAGTCTCACAGATTTGTATCTAGGTTTTGCTAATTTTTCTTACACTTGCTGTACGGTGTCCCTAGTGGAGCGTGAAAACCAAGATGTGAATATAATGCCTTGAATATATCACTGAAATGAATGTTCTGTTTTGTAACATTAACAGTACAGTCTTGCAAAATGCTTAGCATCCTCAGCTCCCCACTTAAGTTAATTGGAGACAACGGAACTCAGCATTTTGCATGATCTGGCTCTGAAAGAACAGGCTATGAGCTTTCAAAAGTATTTCCATATTTCCTAAGTCCATATTTAGGGTTCTAAATAAGTGACCTGATTTTCAAAATGGCTGAGCAGCCAGTAGCTCCCACTGACTTCAACAGGAGCTTCATAGTGCTCAGCGTTTATGAGAATCTCTTAAAAGAAAATCGTCTCAAAAATCACCTGTGGGATGGTCTCTAGGTTTATTTCATCCTGCCTCAGCAGTGGTGGCTGGACTGGATGACTTTCCACGGTCCCTTGCAGCTTTACATTTCAGTGGGCCTGTCTTCTCTACCAGGGAGACACTGCAGAGCGGGTGTCAATTTAGTGGGTGTAGTGAAGACCCGCTAAATCGATGGCAGAGCACTCTCCCATTGACTCCCGTACTCCAGCTCCACGAGAAGAGTAAGGACTGTCTCCGATAGACTCAGTACAGTGAAGACACTGGGATAAGTCGACCTAAGCTCCTTCAACCCCAGCTAGGTTATTCATGTAGCTGGAGTAGCTTAATTTAGGTCGACTTACCCCGGTAGTGAAGACAAGCCCTATGAGTCTGTGACTGATTTAATAGCATAAGGGCATGATCCAAACCCCACTGATGACAATGAGTTTTCTATTGATTTCAATGTGCTTTGGATTGGGCCCTAACTAAATACCGATGAGCCTAATTTTGGGCTGCAATACTTTCATCCTGCTCATAATATTTTGGGAAGTGACACATGAATAAAATATGTCAAACCCATATCTATATTATGAGGTTTACTATCCTGAAGCAATACTGTACATTTAAATTTAGTAGGAGCATGCAAAACCTGATACAAGGAAGTTAGTCTGATTCTGCTCTCATTAATATTGGCTATAAATGAATGTAGCTGCATTGACCCTGGTGGAGTTACTGCTGACTTACACAGATGTAAGTGAAAAGATAATCAGGACCAGGAGATTCACCTTTTCTTTAAATCCTCTATGAAGATAACCAGACAGGGTATTTTTCACAGTGTTCATCATTGTGAAGAGAAGAAAAGTGCAGCCACAACTCACATGGAATTGTAAAGATCATTTTAGCTGTGATCCGTTTAAATCAAATCTTACACTAGTCTACAAGCACAACATTTTATTTTTAAATGTTATATTTTGGATCTTTTGTGGGGTTTTTTTCTATTTATGTTAGTAGTTTAGGAACATAAGTTCCAATTTATGGAACTAAAGTTGTAAAAAAGAAAAATCTTTTTAGCACTTAAAAAAATCATTTCCCCATTATCTGAAATTTCCTACGCTTCTCATTTTTATGTCTTTGATGTGGTAATTTGCCCTACATTTTAAAGGGCAAGAGCCCACAGGTGGCTTTTGGCAGTCTAAGAAATATGTTCCAAAGGATGTGCAAGATATAAAAATATTACTACAGGCATAAAGAGGTTTCATTTCAGTTTTCATCTGTAAATACAAAATGACTGGTGCACACAAGTAACAGGTAGTTCAGAACCATGGCTGTCACATTGTTGTGCCTATTAATGGTCCAGATGTACAAATTTTACTCATGCTGATAATCTTACTCAAGTGGCCCTATTGAGGTTGTTCATAAACACTCCCTAGGCCTGGGTAAAGGTTGCACATGCTGGTTTTCTGAATGGAATATGCATGCCTTAAATAATGATCCTTCTATTGCTTAACTAGAACATAATTTTAATTACATAAAAAAAAGCAAAATCACTATGTTCGGAGAACATTATTAAGGTTGCAGAATCAAGCATTCAGACGTTTAAAAATGCCAGAATTAAGGTTACCTGTACAACCTTACCTTTCCATCCTGTATGTACATATTCTGATACAGTCTTTAATAGTGGTTGTGTCTTTAAAGGCTATCCTAAAACATATGCACACAGGGCAGAATTAAAGTTGTATGATCAGTTTTCATTCTGTTGATTCCTAAATTTAAGTTCTTGACAATGAAACCTTGATAACATTCTATAAAATAAACTTTAATATATTTTTCTAGATTTTTTTTAAAGAGAAAAAGGCAAATACAATTTGTATCACATGTACCTATAACTATCCTACATTAACAACAGGGCTTCACCCTGCACCTCCGGTACAGGCCACTTTAGCTAAAGGTGTAACTACACTAGCCAATAGTAGAAAAAAGCTATTATCCTCTGTGGACTAGCTGTTAGTGTGTGACGTGTAATATGCTGAAAAGAAGGTTTCATATGCTGAAATTGCCTTATTTTACAGACAGTAGAGCCAAGTACAAATTATTAGATTCTTTGCAAGAAGCATCATGGCAAATATCTGAGACTCAAGTATGCCATATTAGAGATATTGGTTCCATTCCCAGTTTAAGTAACCTCACAGTGAGGCAAAAACAAGATAACAATATTAATAACACCAGTAAGTAGAAGTGAGTGTGGAATTCACATTTTCTTGGTTCTGAATCCATTGCATCTTCCTCTACATCAAACAACATTTTTATTGTGGAGAGATGGTCAGTAGCAACAATAGAATTCTTTAGCTTGTGTCCTATCTGGAGGCTTAGTTCTGCATAACAAGATGCTAGGGTGGTGCATTCACAGTGCTAATAGATTGCAGCTAGCTTTTGGTAGCAAGCCAGGAACTAGCTGTAGTGAGCAAAATGCAGATGACAGCTTTCAGGAATTTATAATTTGGCCAAATCAGAATAGGTTTTTATAAGGCCAGCCAAAAGCACCTTCCTGATCACAGAACTATCCACCTGCTAAATGTCAGAGAATTTTATAGTGGACAGTGTTCGGCAACCTAAATATAAAGGTCACTGCTGTTCCCTGAATAAGGCTCTGATTCAGGAAAAAAAAATTAAATATGTGCTTATTTTTAAGCTTTCCTGAATGTTGATGAATTTATGCACAAGCCTAAATGCTTTGCCAAGTCAGGACCCAACTGACTATATTTGCATTCTGCTATTCTCTGACATCTATCTCAAATGTGTGAGAAACTGTATTTGTATCTATAAACAACATAGTTTCTCAGTTAACAATGAAGATAAATAGTTAACAAATATCTCATGTTAAAAAGAAAGATCACAGACCTATTTAGTAGTTCGATTTTTATTGTTGTTATTTCTCTTATTCAAGCATGAGGTGAAGTAATGGACTTTTTGTAGAATTTGAAAGCTTGGGTCATCTTGATAGGTGAGCAGATTTGCTTTAAAATATAATAAAATAAAAAGCTTGCTAAATCAATGAACCATGATGGAAAAGCTTAATTAAAGTCCATGCATAAATTAGAAGCAAGAAAAAAATAGGGTATCAAGAAGCATATCAACCACAATCTACTAGACACAAGGGTATTGATGTAGTAATAAGTACTGTAATGGGGGTGGGGCAAAGGTGACCATCATGCAGAAGATGAAATGGAGCAGTGAGTTAGTTGTGCAGGTTGTTGTATGGGTGTTGTAAAGTTAGTTATAAATATTTTAAATTGAGGTACAACAGTGGCAGAGAACTGTTTAAACTGAACTTTTATTGAAAAGGTTGCATTTTTTCTATGTCAAAGAGATTTTTTCAGCATTACTCATATTTGCCTCTGGGATGAAATTTTGTAATTTTTTTTCTCAGCAACAGTATTATACTTCTATTTCTATCTTCCCTTAAGATATTCCCTTAAGATATTTTAGTACTGACAGCATTAGATTTGTCCCTTTTTTATACCAAAAGGGACAAATCTAATGCTGACAGTACTAAAATATCCTTGGAATTTCTAAATATTATACATGATACTTTTCTAACTCAGAAAGTGTTACAGTTAATTCTACGTTAGATCTTGCCTTCATACAAAAGAGAAACTGATCACAGAACTAAAAACTAATTGTAGCTTAGGTAAAAGTGATCATTACCTGATCACATTTATAATGTAGAAACAGAATAAAGTCCAAACAAAGATCTATCTATCTATCTACTTGTTGATTTAAAAGGATCAATATCACAAAGCTGAAAACAATTATGAGCCAGATCAGCTGGAAAGAGGAATTTATACAGAAAAAGGTGAATGATAATTGGGCATTGTTTAAGCATACTTTCCTAGATCGAGGAAGGCCATACTGGTTAAAAAACTGACCTGGTTTAAAGGTGCAGTAAAGGCAGATATTAAAAATAAGAAGAATTTATATATAACAAATGGAAGAAAGGGGAAGATGAAGTATTGAATATAAATCAGAAGCTAAAAATAGAAAATTGATAAGGAAAGCAAAGAGACACAAGAAGAAATCTATGACTTCTAGAGTGAAGGACGATACATAGGCACACATTAAATGGATGAAAAGCTGGCTAACCGATAAGTCTCAAAATGTTCATTGGTTCTACACTATTTAACATTTTTTCAATGTTAAAACAAAATTATCAATGATAACGTTTGCACATCACACAAAAATTGGGGAAGTAGTAAAAAATGAAGAGAACTGGTCGCTTATATTGATCTGGATTTCTTGATACTTGATGCAAGCAAACAATATGTGTTTTAACAAATCTAGAGTAAGCCATACTCATCGGATGGGGGACTCTAGCCTGGGAAGCAGTGATTCTGAGAAAGATTTGGACTTGTGATGGATGCTCAGCTGAACATGATTTTCCAGTCTCATGTTATGGTCAAAAGAGCCATATAATCTTTGGACACATAAACAAGGGAATCTTGAGTAGAAGTAGAGAGATTAATTTTATCTCTGTATTTGGCACTGACGCGACTGCTGCTGGAATACTTTATCCAGTTCTGATGTCCACAATACAAGAAACATGTTGAAAAGTTGGAGAGTGTTCAGAGAAGAGCCAAAGAATGATTAAAGAATTAGAAAAACATGCCTTATATGATAGACTCAAGGAGCTCAATCTAGGTAGCTTAACAAAGAGAAAGTTAAGGGGTGCCTTGATCACAGTGTATAAGTATCCACATGGGGAACAAATATTTAATAATTGGCTCTTCAGTGTAGCAGAAAAAGGTATAATACAGTCCAATGGCTGAAAGCTGAAGATAGACAAATTCAGACTTGAAATAAGGCATATATATATTTACACCAAAGTATTTAACCACTGGAATAATTTACCAAGCCTTGTGATGGATTCTCCATCACTGGCAATTTTAAATTCAAGATTGGATGTCTTTCTAAAAGATATGGTCTAGGAATTATTTTGGGGAAGTTCTATGGTCTGTGTTATAGAAGAGGTCAGACTAGATGATCACAGTGGTTTCTTTCTGGCTTTTGAATCTATGAATCTATAATACAAATATTGCAGTGATTAGAATGGAATTCTGCTAACTAGTTTGTTATGTCTCAGAGCATATGGCCATAATCATACATCAATCAACTTTAAACATAATGATTCTTCAGGAAACTGGTTTATTGTGGTGATTCCTTATTGTCTACAATGTGTGCTCAATTAAAATGGATTGTTCGGTTGGTATAGATGTAAAACTCATACTGGTAAAGTGATTTCATATTACAAAGACATACCTCTCCTATTCCTTCTCAACTCTTATACCATGGCAACCACAGGATTAAAAAGATGGAAAATGCCTCACACTACCATGTCTGCTTTTCTCAAAATTTTCTGTAAAAAATGTCAATTGTTCATTTTCCCCACTTCCTTTCCCTTTTGTAAAGGGCAAAAATTTAAATGGAGGGAAAAGAGACTAAAATCGCATTAAATATTGGAAATATTGGAAATCTTCCATTGAAAAATGATTTTGAATGCAAAATGTTTAGCAGCTTTAGTAATGATCACTCTCCGAATATCAAAATACTTTCTTGGGAAGAGCATATGCAGCAGTGTCTGTTTTTTGAAGGTCATGTGACATTTATACCAAATAGCTATAAATGTACACATCATTGCAATGCTGAGTGATTTCTATTTTAAATCCAACGTTTATTTTAACCTTGAGCTGCCTAAGACCTTTAATAAGGAGCTTCAAAGCATTTTTAAAATCATATCATTTTTAAATCTTACTCATTTAAATGCAAGTGCCTTAGAAGCTCAAACAGTGTTGCTTGTTTTCATTGAAGTTTATAATGCCTTAGATATTCAAATCAGCTTTATGCCTTCCATTTGTTATGCAAATCTGCAAACTTTATATATCACATGGTTTATCTACATTAATACAGCTTTCACTAACAGGACTTACAGGAATAGACATATACACTTAAGGTGCACATTTTTACTGCCTTGACTTATCATAAAAACATAAAAAATAGTGTATATTGCTTTACTCTAATCAGACTCATTTTTATGTGGTTGTTGAAAGCCCTTTTGCATTCCATTCTATGTCTGGAGGACTGTGTATAAAACTGATTCAGAAAAAAACAAAGTGTAGACACCTGCTGACTTATAATACAAATACTAAAATATCTTAGAGCCTGTTGAAAGGAGAATTGGAACAATATGTCATTACTGAAAACTCACTTGCAAGTTCTAATGTATTATAATGAAAACAGTATGACAAACCTAATGAGACAGTGAAGATTTGGGTAATTGTTCCTACAATATACGGTAACTTTTCCAGCCATTATTGGCAAACATAAAACCTAATGAGATTTTATTAATTTAAATGCAGTACATCTGCAAAACATTTCCGTAGTTGCATTCTCCTCTGATAATCTTCCTTCCCACATGTACTTGATCCTTTTAAGTTAACTGTTCTATATAATATACTTTCTAAACCAAACATTCAAAATACTTACTATAAATGTGCATTAACTCTTTTTGGCATGCTTACCTTTTGTGAGTACACTTTTAAAATAACTGGATAGACTATAGTTTCCCCCAGTATTCTCTCTTCTGTATGAATATTTGAATATTATAACATACATAATCTATGTTTACACAGGAAATGTATGAGCAATATCTTTATACAAGGCCCCATGCCATTGTTGCTTACATTACTTCCCAAGTAGTATCACTCAATTAAATGGGACTTCTTGCAGGGTAAATATTACTCAGTGTGAAGAAGGGTAGTGCAATCAAGCATTAAAACATTGATTATTATTTTTGTATTAGCTTGCCTGCAACTCAAATTAATACCACAATTATTTATTGGGAGTTTTCCCTTGTCTCAATAAAATCAAGCAGTTTTGAGGAGGTTTAAGTAAATGATCTGTGAATGAGATGTAAACAATTTAATTGTCATTTTTAAAGGTTCATTCATTACTGTTAAAATGTAATTGTTAGGTTTTTTTCTACATGCTATATTTGGTATTGTATCTTTTTTCTAGTTATAGTGGCATAGAAGGATGATGGGAGAAATCTTGGCCACGCAGTCTTGATAAAGGAATATTTCTGGTTGAAGATACCCATAACAAACTGATGAAACAAAATGCAATAGAGCTGTCATGAAGTTCAAAAATTATATTGTCTCTGGTAGAATAACTGGAAAGAGATCATGTTCACTTTCCCCTTGGGTTTTGCAAGTCATTTTGGATTGACAGTATAGATTTTTATTACAGTTTGTAAAACTTTGTAAGCAATGAAGCCATCTACTTCATCTTTATTGATTATTCGTGAATACAATCGAATATTGCTGCACTAGAATATTTAAAACTGTGCTGAAATTAATCAAATATCTTCCATCAATTGTACATCAAACTCATCATAATTGAGGGGAAAACAATTGAGTAGGTGTGGATTGCTTCTTGGTCCTACTCTATTTAACATTTTTATCAAAAACCTGGAGGAAAACAATTGCCATTAATAAGGTATGCATTAACAAGGTAACACAAAAATTGGAAGAGAGGTAAATAATGAAGAGGACAGGACATTGATACAGAGCGATCTTGATCACTGGGTAAGGTCGGCTCAAGCAAACAATAAATGTTTTAATATGGCTAAATGTAAATGTATGAATCTAGAAACAAAGAATGAAGGCCATATTTACAGGATGGGGGACTTTATCATGGGATACAGTGACTCTGAAAAAGATTTGGGATCATGGTGGAAAATCAGCTGAACATGAACTCCCAATGTAATACTGTAGCCACAAAGACAAACAAAGTTCTTGGATACACAAATGGGAATCTTGAGTAGGAGTAGAGAGATTATTTTACTTCCATATTTGGTATTTGTGCAATTGCTGCTAAAATTGTGTGTCCAATTTTGGAGTCTACATTTCAAGAATGATGTTGATAAATTGAAGAGGGTTCAGAGAAAACCCATAAGAATGATTAAAGTATTAGAACAGTGATTATCAACCTTCTTGGACTCAGGACCCATTTGTAAATGTTGCTGGCCTGTGGTAATGTAGTTCATAGGTGGACCCTGCCGCCCAGGAGAGAGGAGAGGGATGGCCTGTTACAATACAATAAATAGTGTGAGGGAGTACTTGGGGTGGGAGTCTTTGGATAGCAGAGCCTGTCTATACTCATTCTGCAGTGGTAGCTCCTATGTATCTGGTCCTGTGGGGCTATCTGGGCTCAGTTCCCCATTTGGGCTCAGAGAACTGCTCAGGTTTGGCCCTGCCCAACCAAATGTGTGTGCATGGCATTGTGACCTGGAACATAAGGTTGCAACAACACTCATTTACCTTTGTCTTATTCAGTCCACCTGATGTCATGACAGAGGGATGGCTGAGCCAAACCTGAGTGGCACTTTGACCCTGGAGATCACAGGGCCCAGACTGGAGAGCCAAGACCAGCCTGCTCATGGAACCAGAGCCATACGAGCTGCCACGATCTTTTGAAACATTCTGGTGACCCAGTTTTGGGTTGCAACCTATTGGTTGAGAAACCCTGGATTAGAAAATATGTGTTATAGTGGTAAACTGATGGAAGTCAATCTATTTAACTTAACAAAGAGAAAGTTAAGGGATGTTTTGATTACAGTCTGTAAATATCCACATGAGGAACAAATATTTAATTATTTGCTTCTCAGTGTAGCAGAGAAAGGTATAGTAACACAATCCAATGGCTGAAAGTTGAAGTTAGACAAATTCAGACTGAAAATAATGTATATTTTTTAAATAGTGAGGGTAATTAACCATGGAAACAGTTTACCAAAGGTTAAAGTGGATTCTCCTTCACTGGCAATATTTAAATCAAGATTGGATGCTTTTCTAAAAGATATGGCCTAGGGATTATTTTGGAGAAGTTTTATGGCTTGTGTTATACTGAAAATCAGAGTAAATGATCACAAAGTGTCCCTTCTGACTTTGGAATCTATGAATCAATGAAAAACATATTGGGAAAAAAGGAAAAGAGAAGGCCCAAAGTCAATGGAAATTCCATGTGCAGAGTACTTACAGAACTCATCTTATTTTATTCTTATTGGAATCATATCTAGCAATCTTCATGCTTAGGGCAAGAGTCTGCCCTGGACGTTATGGCCACACAGTGAAGTAATGGATACCAAGCTATCTCCTTACTTCCCTGCACAAACTAACTGGAACTGTAGGTCTGCATATACAGGGGTTCATTATACTTTCCCCTCAGCAAAGCTAGGCGGCGGGAGGGAGAGGGGGGGAAGGAGATACAGGAGACTGATGGGATGGAGAATTGGCTCAACTCCTATACTGTGCTTGCCATCAGAGTTGAGTCATTACACAAGGAGTGGGACTAGCTGCTGTTATAGACTTCATGGTATAGACCAGAGCAAGAGGGAAGTCACTTCTAGGATGGCATAGCAATGCACCATTCCTTATTATGGACTGTGCCCTTGAGCATTATAGCCCTTATATCTTTTTGCTAGTTTTCTCTTACACTGAGTTTCACCTCAGTGTTCTCTCTTCACCAAACTTACCCCTTCTCCTAACTGTTCCAACTGTCACCCTGGCCTTAAATAGTCTTCTGGCTGGTGGACATATGGGTGATAGACCTGTGGTCTGCCATCCCTCTCCAAGTCAGATGCCATCAGGGGATAACTGGTAGGTCCTCTTCCCTATTCCATGCTTTCCAATTGGTGGAAATCTGGGTTATCCTCTTAGTCTTGGTATCTACTGTGTCCAGTTTTGGTCCCACACTTAAGAAAGATATGGACAAATTAGATAGGGTCAAGAGGAATGGTTTGAAATAGTCAGGGAGGAAAGATTGAAAGAATTGGATATGTTTAGTCTGAATAAGAGAAGGCTGAGGTGAGGGAGAGGGGAGAGCACACACGCAATCGTCCAATATATACCAGGCTGTTATAGAGAGGATGGAGATCAATAATCCTCTGTCCAGAGTTGGATAGGAAGCAGTTGGCTTTGTTTACAGCAAGGGAGATTTAGGTTAGCTATTTGGGAAATATTTCTGATAATAAGGTTTTTTAAACACCAGAACAGGTTACCTAGGGGAGGTTATGGAATCCCTGTCATAAGAGGATTTTAAGAACAAGTTAGACAAATACCTCTCGGGGTGGTCCTAACTCAAAGCAGGGTAATGGACAGATGACTTCCTCAGGCTCCTTTCAGATATATATTTCTATGAATCTGTGATTCTAGTCTGAAGAATTCCAGGTTCCTGTTGAAGCAAGTGATAATTGGAAGTGTATCAGTGGAAACTTCTGCAGGCTTTGAGTCATATTGTTGCTAATTGGGCAGAATATCTATCCTCAGTGTATATGGAAGGGGATGAGGTATACCTTTGGCAAACTTTAGAAGACTCATGGTAGAGGGAAGTGGGTTAAAGAGCCACTTCCAACCTGAAAAAAAGGGAAGAAGCCAGCCAGCAACCACATCAGAGACAAAGGAGAGGCTAATAGGCTACTGGGCAGCACCTCCCCTTCCCAAACACTGCATAAAATAAGAGGATCCCAGAAGCCTGGCAGAAGAAAGGCAGTTCTTCAGGTAGGGAGAAGCATGACAACCTTGCAATTTTCATGCAAATCACAAGAGTTCACTTCAGTTTCCTATAGAATTTGAATTTTTGTCAACTACAGGCAAACAGCTGTGACTAGAAAGTGTTGGTTTTGGTTCACAAAATCTTAAAAGAACTGAAACCAGAAGACTAGACCCACAGTGACCAAACCTCACAAAGTGTTTAGTCAGATGAAATTCTGCTAGCCTGCAATTGTAATATAAACTGACACTTCTTACCTCCATCCACAATATACCATACATCTCTGCTCTCATTTCTTAACATACCTCCACTATTGAATCCTACTTCATCACTCCCTTTGTGCCCCGATCTTCACTGTTATTTCTTTCATTTATTTAATAGACTGCATCTACTCAGAGGTTGGGAATGTTAGTAGTAGTCCCAGTGGCAATGTATTAGCAGACATTAGATGAGATGATCTAAAATACATGATAAATGCAATTCATCACATGGTTCTGTAAAGTATCACGTGGATATCACTGCTACTTATGGAATGAGTATGGATATGGCTTTTCGTAATTACATCCTATTACATTACACAATACAGACCTAATGATTTTTGTACACACCAAAGGTTTTGTATATTGTAGGGATTTTTTATTACTTATACACAATAATTGTTCAGCTAGTTTGGACATTTTCTAGTCTTCTTCAGAGTTTTATAAATCAGATTATACTATTTCATGCCAAATATCAGGTCTTATTCCTTCCTTCTGAGATTTCAGTAGACATTTTGCCTAAGTAAAGACACAGATTTGCTCGTTCCTAAAGTATGTGTGCGGTACATTAACAAATACTGAATACAAATGGCCATATATTCTCCTTGTTCCCCAAAATCCCATTTTTATATAAAATATTTGTATCTACATCTATCCTCACACTTGTCCCATATTGGTGAAAATATGTATTATTTTCAGTCTTGTTTAATATCACCCAGTCTTGTGGTTCCCCTCCAGAAAAATCCCTATTGACTAAACAGATGTACCTTCTGTCCACAATAAAATGTCTTAAAAAATGTCATATTTTGTAATACTTATTTCATTGACCTTTATTAGAAAGTAATATAGTTTTGTGCTTACCAGAAATGACCTACCAAATCAAGAGCAGATGATCCCATGCTTCAACCAAGACTTCAAAAGGGAAACTAAATTTTTTGTCCATTTACTATGAGACTTGTCATGCTTAATCCACATGCAGTTTTTATGGGAGTTGAATAATGTGTAATAAATTCATAGATTGTACACCACTCTATCCCAGAATAATCAATCAAAAATGACAGCTGATTGATTTCTTTTGTAAATGAGAACATACTTATTGTTTAATTGATTTCAGTGCTCTTCAAAAGGAGATTTGAAAGTCATATTTTTAAATGCACCTCAGCTGCATTTCTAGTGTGGTTTCTTAGATAAATACAAAAAAAGTGACTTTTTGATAATGCTGGTGTCTTTTTTTCTCCTTCCCTTATAAAAATCCAGGGATGTTTACAAGAAAGTTATTCAGTCAAACTTACAGTCAGCAAGGATAATAACACAATTAGAACATTTGTTGAGAGGTTTCAGTTTTACAAGTTTAGGAACATTTTCCACTTAGATACAACTTCCAAACTTCAGACAAAATATTTATTCTGAATGAACTGTTGAATGCATGTTATAGCACACACACACACAAAGGTGAAACTCTCCCTGGGGTCCTATGATTGTAAAAGTTAGGTACTATAACAAGCAAGAAACAGATGGTTCCACAACACAGGAGCATTTTAAAATAAACATTAATACAAGCAGAGATAAAATTCTTAATAGGAATGCAGTTTTAATCATGTTAACTGTTGTTGACATTGCTACTTAAAACTGCTTCATAGATTCTGATAGGGAGAAAAAAACTAATTAATGTGGGATATGATGAATGTATGGCATTAACTGTATTATTTACAGTAAATAGTCATCTCCTGAAAAAATGAGTATTATTTTGGTTTCATGAAACATAGTCTATAAATATTTTTAATTGTTTTCATGATTTTTTCAGTCTGCTTATTACTAATGTCTAGCCATTTGCTTGTTCTAAAATATGTTTGCTGATTTATATGTCATGCTAAACCTTAAGTATCTTCTGTGGAAATGCTGCAGTTCTTTGGTTCTGTAATCGTAAGTGCTTAATTGACCATTTTAAAAAGGCAGGCTGTTTCTTTAGAATCAACTCAAATAGATGTAAGAAGGCCAATGTTTGTTTTTTTCTAACATGCTTTAACATCAATATACGAAATAATGGACTATATTGGTATATTCTGAGGGACATCATTTGAGCAACAACTAGAAAGTCAGATCTGAAATCATTCACTGTGCTGTTTCTGTTTATTTCTCTCTCTTTCTTTGGATGAACAGCTCCATCATGGAGTCACAAAGAGCAAAATAAATCTATTCATCAACCTCTTTTCATAGGCTATGAAGCAGATTAAATTTTAGGCTGCTCCTTATCTTTCTACATCCCATGGTGAAAAAAGATACTACCCAACTTCTGCTTTCAGATTTTACCATTAATATATATTTTAAATATTATTAAATATTAAAGTGCCAATGGCTACTTTCTGAAGCTGTACTTTAGATTAGATATGCCACAATAATTATGTGGCAAAATACAACTGCAATACCTTGGTTTCTTCACAGCTGGTTGACAGTCCAAGTACTGGGATAAGTACATAAAGGTGTTCATCCAGTGCACTCAAACATGACACATTCAAATATTCCAATAGAAACCAAGTTTTCTGAATTAGTTGATTTATCCATGTAATTGGTCTATAATCTGTAAGAAGTAAAAAAGAAACCCCACTTCTGTGACACATAAGGCTATTTACAAATTGCAAGAAGCATGGATGCTGGGAAGGTTAGGGCACATTATATGGTTAGGGCTCCATACTGCATTTGGACTGTACATTTTGTAGTTTGCCAAGTATTCCATTCATCTCATTCCCTCATCGTGGTTCATTAAGATACATGAATGCTATGAAAGACTCTACTATGCTTGTTAGTAGTGGCTGAGTGAAGGATTTTCAGTGATGAAACCAAGGTGAGTTGTGAGTTCCAGCATAAACATTCATAGATACAACTGCTGCATATTCTCTATATTTATATTTATGCAGAGCTGCTGTCTATCCCCCTGTTTTACCTGGGCCTGCAATTGGTGAGCTTCTTAAAACCTTGGCTAAGAAAAAAAATGAGTGTTTTAGCTCAAGTGGTAAAAGCTTATGCTTAGAGCTAGGTGCATTTTTTTTAAAGAATAGTAAATTCATCAAAATAATGTTGGCCAAAAAAAGAAATGTTGGGATTTTTTTTTTTCAAAAACATCAAAACAGTTCATTTCAGCCATTGCCAAAATAAAGCATGTTTCAACCACTTCTAAACATTTTGGTTCAACTTTTTTACTTTCAAAACTAAGTTTCATTTAGGAATGAAACTACATTTACAAATAAAAAAACCAAAAAAGTGTGAAAATACCTAAAATGAAAAAAGAAAAAAAGAAAAGAAAAGAAAAGAAAAACAAAAATATTTCAATGAAAGAGAAACTGAATTTACTTTTTTTGATTTTTCACTTTGGCATCCAAACAAAAAACAAAACAATTCTGCAGCTCTACTCATGCTTTTAGAACCAAAGGTCCTGGGATCAGTTTTCCCTTCTGTCAGCCCAACTAGAAGTACCATGTTACAAGCCCATGGATGACAACTTGTAATGCAGTGTAATGCAGTGGATTGTAGGAAGCAGGGATTGAGCCTGTGACCTCTAGGTTTAAAAGCATGGGCGTCTACTGCAAAAGCTGTGCAGGGTCAGCCACTAGAGAAGGACAGAAAGCATATTGAGGCTGGGGGAGGGGATTGTGTTTCATCTAACTTAGATTACTACATCTAAGACCATATCTCTTAAGAATGCATCTGTGATACCATTCTAATAAAACACTCCCCCAGCATCAAATAGCAAATCTCGGGAAAAAACAATTTTGTAACTGAGGGGTTCAAACTCTCCCAGAGAATAAAAGTGTTAATGTTAACTACAAATACCACAAATAGGGTCTAAAACTCCCTGGCTAAGTAAAAATCTAGCTGTGATGCTGTTGGTCAGGCTTGACAGTAGCTTAGTCCATGAACTGACTTTAATGTGGCTTCACCTGGAGTAAGCTTCTACTGAATGCCAGTAAGGGTATCACAATACGTCTCAAAATAAGCTAGAAAACATGAGAAATTGTTGTTGTTGACAGTATATTATCATGTGGACACTGACTGATGTTTACCAGCATCTCAGTTTTATATAGAATTATTATGCAGCAGCACTGGATGCTAATATCAACAAATTAATCTCCAAATTGGAATATTCAAAACTGATTTTAACAACACTAAACTCATTCCATTAAATGAAAGGCTCAACAACGTTACATCTTTTATTGCACACATACACTTTTAAGAGACCATTTATTAAGGTTGTACTCATAAATTAGGAAATGCCAGAATTAAGGTAGGCCCAATTGTGCAGATGCTCTTCAATTACAGGATCACATGCTCTTTTTTCCACTGGACCCCAGCGTCATTCATCTATTCAATATTTTGTTTTCTCCTAATTGTCCCATGCTTTATTTACTGCACACTATTTAATCCTTATTCTGAAGACAGAATTAATGTCTTTCTGGGCTTTTCTATGAAGCTCATCACCATAGTATCTGAATACTTCACAAATATTTTATTTATTTATTTATTTTCACAACTCTTGTGATATCAGATGATCCGGGAACTTACGCTCAGAGAAATTAAGATAAAATATCCATTAATTCTGGATGCCCAATTGAAGACACCTGGTCCTGATTTTTCAGAGTACTGATCATCATATAGCCTATATGTTCCAAGCAAACCTCCCATTAAGTTCAGAAGCATCTGTGACATTGGCAAATCAGGTTTGTGGAGTCTGCACATCAGACCCCAAATGAGAAGCTTGCAGTGATCAGCTATGAAAGTGTTGGTTTAAGTGACTTGACTATCACCATATAGGTATGGCCCTACCAAATTCATGGTCCATTTTGGTCAATTTCATTGTCAGGATTTAAAAAATCGTAAATTTCATTATTTCAGTGATTTATATCTGAAATTTCACAGTGCTGTAATTATAGGGGTCCTGACCCAAAAGGAGTTGGGGGATAACAAGGTTATTGTAGGGAGGGTTGCAGTACTGCGACCCATACTTCTGCACTGCTGCTGGTGGCGGTGCTGCCTTAGAGCTGGGCAGCTGGAGAGTGGCAGCTGCTGGCTGGGAGGCCAGGTCTGAAGGCAGAGCTGCTGCCAGCAGCAGTGCAGAAGTAAGGATGGCCTGGTATGGTATTTCCACCCCTACTTCTGTGCTTCTGCCTGCAGATTTGGGCCCTCAGTCAGCAGCCACCACTCTCTAGCCACCCAGCTCTGAAGGCAGCAATGCGGAAGTAAGGGTGGCATGGTATGATATTGACATCCTTACTTCTGCGCTGCTGCTGGTGGGGCACTGCTTTCAGAGCTGGACGCCCAGCCAACAGCTGCCATTCTCCAGCCGCCCAGCTCTCAAGGCAGTGCAGAAGTAAGGGTGGCATTACCGCAAGCCTCCTAAAATAACCTCATGACCCCCCTGCAACTCCCTTTTGGGTCAGGACTCCCAATTTGAGAAACTCTGGTCTCTCCTGTGAAATCTGTACCCTATAGGATAAAAACACACAAAAGACCAGATTTCATTGGGAGAGACCAGATTTCATGGTCCGTAATGCATCTTTCATGGCTGTAAATTTGGTAGAGCCCTATATATAGGAATTCTGTGAAAGATATTGAGATAGAATTCAATTCTCTAGGATTCCATTCAACTGCCTTAATCATGAAACCAAAGAGAAAACCTAATATGTAATCATATAATTAAAGATTATATCATATTGAATATGCACACAGAAGTCAAATTAAAGTTGCACAGGCAACCTTAATTTTAGCATTTCCTAAATTTTGAATGCTTGAGTTGGCAACCTCACAAATGTTCTTTTAACATAGTTTGTATGTGTGTAATTTACTAGGTTTTTAAAAAGGAAAACACAAAACCCAGAAAGAAAAGGAGTACTTGTGGCACCTTAGAGACTAACAAATTTATTAGAGCATAAGCTTTCGTGAGCTACAGCTCACTTCATCGGATGCATTTGGTGGAAAAAACAGAGGAGAGACAAAACCCAGAAATTCCGTCATATAGCATTATATTGACACCTGCTGGTGATAGGTGATATTGATGTTTCATCCATTCACTTCACAAAAATTGTTTAAGAAGGTAGTGGGTGAGCCAATAACATCTGGGATCCACTGCTCTATGTTGAAAGCCCTGTTTCTATCAGGGAATGAGTGCCTGAGGTTGAGGGACTACAAACCTGAGCACTGGGGGGGTTAAGTTTCTGTTAAAGTTTTGTGACCTCCAGAGAGACATTTCCTCTCTGATTAGTGGAACTGGTTGAAAATGTTCAAATATCAATTTCTTTTAGTGGCAAAAGACACACATTTTATGTGAAAATTTTCATGACAAACTTCATTTTTCAGCCCGCTCTGCTGAGGAGCCATGGCTGGCCCTGAGGAGCAGACGTGGAACTTTACTGTCTCTGGGTCTCCAGGAATGCATTTTTATGGAGATAGGGAGTACAGACTGTCTCACCACCTCTACCCTCTTCACTGTACTGTTGTCCTTTTTCTCCCACCTCAAATATCCCCACTACCTCAATATTCCCACACATGATCAGGGCAGTTGGTGGAATTTGGCGGAAGTGCATCCTTGCCCCTTTTTCAATAACTTCCTGATATCTGCAAACTGTTATCACATTAGAAACCCAGACATTCCAGAAAGCAAAACTACTTTTAAAAGGGAGCGAAGTTGGTTAAGGGCCATAACTCCTATCACAAACCATTTAACAGCAACACATAAGACCAAGTTATGGGACTCTTCTTAACTATACCAGAAAGCCCACACAGTACATTTCCATTGACAATGACATACTCCTGCCTCAGCAGGTAAAGGAGTCGCCTCCACAAAATAGTATAAAAAGGAAGACCTAAATTAGGAATTTATGCTTCCCTCACAAACACAAACACTGGTGGATTCTGGCCAGAAACCCAACGTATCTGAGCTGGGTGATTCATCCTAGTGCAAGGAGAATCCACTAAAGACACAGGGCCAGGATAGAATCTTCCTAGACAAATTGGAAGATTGGGCCAAAAGAAATCTAATGAGGTTCAATAAGGATAAGTGCAGGGTCCTGCACTTAGGATGGAAGAATCCAATGCACCGCTACAGACTAGGGACCGAATGGCTCGGCAGCAGTTCTGCGGAAAAGGACCTAGGGGTGACAGTGGACGAGAAGCTGGATATGAGTCAGCAGTGTGCCCTTGTTGCCAAGAAGGCCAATGGCATTTTGGGATGTATAAGTAGGGGCATAGCGAGCAGATCGAGGGACGTGATCGTTCCCCTCTATTCGACACTGGTGAGGCCTCATCTGGAGTACTGTGTCCAGTTTTGGGCCCCACACTACAAGAAGGATGTGGATAAATTGGAAAGAGTACAGCGAAGGGCAACAAAAATGATTAGGGGTCTAGAGCACATGACTTACGAGGAGAGGCTGAGGGAGCTGGGATTGTTTAGTCTGCAGAAGAGAAGAATGAGGGGGGATTTGATAGCTGCTTTCAACTACCTGAAAGGGGGTTTCAAAGAGGATGGCTCTAGACTGTTCTCAATGGTAGCAGATGACAGAACGAGGAGTAATGGTCTCAAGTTGCAATGGGGGAGGTTTAGATTGGATATTAGGAAAAACTTTTTCACTAAGAGGGTGGTGAAACACTGGAATGCGTTACCTAGGGAGGTGGTAGAATCTCCTTCCTTAGAGGTTTTTAAGGTCAGGCTTGACAAAGCCCTGGCTAGGATGATTTAACTGGGACTTGGTCCTGCTTTGAGCAGGGGGTTGGACTAGATGACCTTCTGGGGTCCCTTCCAACCCTGATATTCTATGATTCTATGATTCTATGATTCTCCACCAAATCTCATCACTGCTGCCTACATAGGGAAATGTGGCCTTAACAAAGGGGGAATGGTCAGAACATGGCTACACTATGCTGATGTTTGACTACCATATTGCCCCTTTGGAGCAGTTAGCATCTGAAATAAGTTGTAACAGTCGTTACACCCAGGAACTACTCTACACATAGCAGGCCCAAGTTTGGGCAGTAGAAAGGTTAGCTATACACCACCTTTGCACGATAAACCCATAACTTGTGCTGTGGTTGCTCCTTGGCTATAGCTGAGTATGAACCCCATTATTAAACTGACTCTTCTTAACACTTACAGCAATACATTGTACTAAAATATAGAAGTATAGTGAAGCAAAATAGAAAAGCATTAAAAAAAAGGCTACTGGGTACTGCACATTTGTATTACGCTCATGAAGATTTGTAAATGATTGGATGCAAGTTTTGTATCACATCATGTACCCATCTTAGACACACAAGTATTGTCCCTGCAATGAATGCGACTACTTACAGCAGTATGATAAAGAGGATTTGGACACTAATGTGCCAGCCTGGAAAAGGTAAAATTTTCTTTAAACTGTGGATTGAAAAATATAACTGAAGGAAAAATTAATCAAATGAAATGAAATGAAATGAAATTAAATTAAATTAAATTAAAGCATTACTTTAACTAGAATTAATCTAGTACTGCTCATTCCCAATATTGTAGTTTCAGTTCACCATTGTTAAAATGAACAGTTGTGTTTCTCTTCCCTATTTATTAGAAATTGTTAGCAGAATTAGGAGTTAAATTCATTTCTCACTAACTAAAGGGTGCTATATGTATTGCTAGTTTCCTGCTGGATATACATCTAAAATTGTTTCTTGAACTAGCCTTGGCATTTGACTATTAAGACTGAAAGTTCACATCTGTATATTTAACAGTCCTATTATCTTCTGAATTAAATATAACTATAAAGATGCCTTTTACTGGTATTAGGGACCAGTTTTCTCATGCACTTTTATGTGAAGCACATTGAAAACTGCAGGGTTCGATTCAGCACAAATGAGCAGTACTCCACACTGAGAATCATCATCAGCACTAATCAGAGCTGAGAAATTAAATGTGGTTCTTCTCCCCAAAAAAACATATATGACTCCTGCAAATATCTTTGCAAAAGAAGAAAATTCCTGCTAAAAATATTGTATACTTTTTGACTTTTCAGAAGCAAAATTATTTTGAAATGTACTTAAAGGGTAAAATTCTCAGTTGTCAGTGCCATTCATTGAAATCTGACCTGGCAGCCCCTCTATCAGGATAGACTAAAGCTATGTGGTGTTGCAACCTTGTGTGTCAGGTGGCAATGTACCAAGTAGGAAGCTGGGCACAGCCCCATGGAACAGAAGCCACCACTTGGAGCTACAAGGAAGGCTGGCTGTGAACTCCCCCGCATCCCGAGGGTCTCCAGGACCCAAGCCCTTCCAGTGATAAAACAGAATAACACAAAATCCCTGAAAAATAAAATGAAAAATTATTTAAAAAAATTAAAAGAATTCCAGGGGCTCTGCTTTTAGTGATAGACTCAAGAAGATCAGTCTTTTTATCTTAAGAAAGAGAAATTCAAGGAATGACTTGGTTACAGCGTCTACATGGGGAAGAAATATTTGATAATGCTCTCTAACAGAGAAAGGTATAGCACGATCCAATGGCGAGAAGTTGCAACTGGACACATTCAGACTGGAAACAAGGCACACATTTTTAACAGAGCAATTAACCACTGGAAAAAAATCATCAAGGGTCTTGGTGGATTATCCATGACTGGCAATTTTTAACTCAAGATTGGATCTTTTCCTAAAAGATATACCATAAGAATTATATAGGGAAAATTATATGGCTGTATTATACAGGAGGTCCGGCTAGATGATCACAATGATCCTGGCTGGCACTGGAGTTTATGAATCTTAATAAAAGGTAAACAGCTAAAATTATGTTGTTAACTTTTCAATACTGCACAAAAAGTAGCTATTGGTTAACTGATCACGTTAATAGATTTGTCACTAATAGTGTCTATAAGTTTAGGAAAGTGAGAACTTGGAATACATAGGATAGGTTATCTGACACTCATAATGTTTCATATTAGCCATCAGATGAAGCTGAGTATCAAATCTAGGCCAGAATTAGAGGGAAGTTTTTCCTAGCAATTTATTTCTTTGAACTATGAGATTACAATTACAGTTTTTATGAAATATTGAAGTCTTCCTGAGACATTTTTGGACAATGCAGAGTTAAAAATGATCATGTTGTTTGCATTTTTAAAAATTCTGTATACATCACAGAGTGACAGATATGCTTATATGCTGCAGAAATGTGCTTCTGAGTGACAGGAGCCTTGAAATGTTATTTATGTGTTTAGCTCCAAATATCAAGGACATGATTTAGTAGGAAGCCATCATGTTAACATCATTAATAGCATCTGCACCATCATGTATAATCCCACACTGAATAGGAGCATTTACCTCTTAAACAGCCTGTATAGTGTTTCCTCATTCTACATATTACTTTTTCCACATGATATCAAAAGTTAAAAGGTTTCCTATTAAAAGCATTATTCTGAAGACAAGAAACACATTAAATGATGAGAGTTCTGCATCGTAAACACACACACACACATACATATATAGCCAAAAATTCTGCTTGCATTTACTATTATTAAAAAGAATGTCAACACAGAGGAAAGTATGTTCGTGCTGTCAGAGGGTGTATGCTTAGACTACATCTGAACATTGTTTTGCAGGGAGAAGTGTTCGATGATTTGATCACCTGTCAAAAGTGTCTCTGTGAAATGTCTTGCAGAGCCTTCAGTTCTCTTTCTGTTACCATCTGTGAAGCAAAGAACAAAGCCCCCCTTGCTGGTAAAGTATGGAATGGAAAGATGGAAACACAGTAAACTGTTGTTATCCCTACAGATGTCCTGTGTCTCAGCTTGCCCCAAGCTACATGCATTAAAGAGCAAGACATTCCTGGTGTCCTTGACTGCAGCTGACACTGAAACACCTCATTGTGAAGGATTGTGCACACAGTCATGATATCCTATCCTACTGAAGTCAATGGCAAAATTCCCCATTGACCTCAGTGGGGCCAGGATTTCACCTCATTTTGAGAAAATGTATTTAAGCTAATGATGACAGGTTTCAGAGAGGACAATGATTAATTATATGTACACAATGCATTATATTATCTGTTACCCATTTTGGGCCTGAGCAACTGTAACACCAATGGATCCCAGTCGTCGTCGGGCAGGATCAAAACTGGGACCTCTGGAGCTAAATGCATGAGCCTCTACTGCATAGCTAAAAGCCACTTCACCCTTAACCTCTAAGTGGTCTCAGTGACAGAGTACCACACCCAGGAGGTGTGTGGGTTACAGAACAAGAAGTAATGGTCTCAAGTTGCAGTGGGGGAGGTTTAGGTTGGATATTAGGAAACACTATTTCACTAGGAGGGTGGTGAAGCACTGGAATGGGTTACCTAGGGAGGTGGTGGAATCTCCTTCCTTAGAGGTTTTTAAGGTCAGATGTGACAAAGCCCTGGCTGGGATGATTTAGTGGGGGATTGGTCCTGCTTTGAGCACGGGGTTGGACTTGATAACCTCCTGAGGTCCCTTCCAACCCTGATATTCTATGATTCTACACAACTAACCAGAACTGCAGGGTTTCCAGTTAGGAGGAGAAATTGATGATGGAGTCAGGTACCCTTGATACAATCTTGTTTATTTACAATGAATTTTCAAAGTCCTGGTTCCCTGAACACAAAATGATTCCCAAACCTCTTGGGCCAGAACCACACTGTTCTCGTCCAGGCTGTGCCAGAGTGTTTCTCTGTACTTCTCTTCTTGTCTCCTACTCTCTCTCTCTCTCAGACAATACCCAGTAAAGCCTTCCATCCAGATTGATCAAATTCCTGAGTGGCCTTGGATGTGTCTTTGTTTTGGTTTGGAAACTGCTTTTATTTCATAAAGGCACATAACTGTTTATACTATATTAAAGGAAGGATGGTAGTTACACACACCCATTACAATGAGGTTTATCTTAGCCTCTAACATCTGCATGTGTAAGTCCCATACCTGTGGGACATCATTGAGGAAGGTTCCATTGAGTCTGGAGAGGAGGGGGAAACTGCTATGGGGGAAATACTCATTCATGTCATGCCTTCTACCCCATATCCACCAGATTTTATTCCTCTGTGCTCATGAAAGTGAAGAGGATGGTCTGATCCTATGTCACTATTTCCCAGGATTGGCCCCAAACATTGTAGACACACTAATGCCAATTTCCAAGCTTTGGTGCCAACTGTAGGCAGGAACCAGGCGTAGGCACTTAATAACTAACTTGGTAGCCAAACTGCAGACTTAGTCACTTAAATAGAAATGTAGATGCCTAACTTTAACCATGAAAGTTTAAAAACAGACCCACTATTGTTGATAATCTTTTAAGATCATTGCTATACAATATGGTGAATTAACAAGGGATGTAACACCAGAAAAGAACATACTACATGATTCCACTGCCTGAATGCAGACACCTTCAGGATTTTTAAATGTAAAAATCAACATTCAAATAGGATTCTCTTTATTTAAATAGACTTATTAGAAATTTAAAGCAGATGAAGATGGTTTCAATGAAATGAATAAATAATTAAGGCAAATCTGTACACTTGTCAGAAATTCCATATTAAGAACTAGGAGAAGGGAGACAGCCTTGTGACAGATCTGTTCCTTTTTTATAGCTAAAGGTAAAGATTTTTTTTATCCTTGATGTTCTTTTCAAGTTTACTTGATCAAACCACAAACTAAAAAAATACTGCCAGATAACTTACACTAGTAATAATCATAACTTTTAATCACTCATAAAAAGAATGATACAATACTGTTTATTAAAAAAATGTGGGCTTGGTTTGAGAGGCAAATTTTCATTCTTCCAGAAGTTTTAAGCTTAAGCTTGATATACAATAACAGATTGCGTTTTACAAACTGGTCACTAGCAATGCATTGTCAGCAGACCTAGACAATAATCCTTGAGTGTTGTAGGACTGGAGCCGTTAATAACTGAGCTTGTTAGTTAAAAGCTGGCAAAGCCTCAAGTATTTAAGAGGATTACTGCTATAAACCATATTAATTTTTTTTTTACATTCAAGGCCCCATTCATGAAGGGCTTTTGCAATAGGAATCAGCTACATCAAAACCAGATTCCATTTTGATAAATGACTAAACCTTGACCCTTCCAACACATAGGTTGGGATTTTCAATAGTACCTAAGGGAATTGAATGCCAAAGAGAGTTGGGAACCTAACTCTATTAAAGCACTTTTTAAAATCTCATCCATAGGCACATGCTTAGCTTTACTCCTGTAGTAGTCCCATTGAATTCAGTAAGCTTATGTTATGCATGTGCTTAAGTGTAGGTTCCTTGAAAGTTGCTGGGATCCTCCAGCCATGGTTTAAGTGCCTGTGTTCCTTATATAATACACAGGGAGAGATAGGCACCTCAGAATGGTATCCACAAAATCCAGCATGCTGCATACTACATGGAGAGTTGCCTAAGCTAGCCAATGGTAGATGTGGAGGACAGAGGTGGGGGCTAAGCCCTGCCCCTCTCCTGGAGATATGAACTTAAGTCTAGGTTGCAGGCAGGCACCTATCTCTGCTTGCAATTCCTCTCCTATTGTTAGCTGTTTTTGCATGAACAGCTTAGGTGCCTGTCTGACTCCATCCAAGATGGTTGGGGGTTTGGGGGCAGTAGAGGTGAGAAGGAGAAAGATTCATAGATTCATAGATATTAAAGTCAGAAGGGACCATTATGATCATCTAGTCTGACCTCCTGCACAATGCAGGCCATAGAATCTTACCCACCCACTCCTGTGATAAACATCTCACCGATGTCTGAGCTACTGAAGTCCTCAAATCATGGTTTTAAAGACTTCAAGAAGCAGAGAATCCTCCAGCAAGTGACCATGCCCCATGCTACAGAGGAAGGCGAAAAACCTCCAGGGCCTCTTCCAATCCGCCCTGGAGGAAAATTCCTTCCCGACACCAAATATGGCGATCAGCTGAACCCTGAGCATAGGGGCAAGATTCACCAGCCAGATACCCAGGAAAGGATTCTCTGTAGTAACTCAGCTCCCACCCTATCTAACAGGCCATTGTGCCTATTTACCATGAATATTTAAAAATCAATTAATTGCCAAAATCATATTAAACCATCTCCTCCATAAACTTATCGAGTTTAATCTTAAGAGACACTGAACCCCTAATTAAATGGCTTAAATGGGACTTAAGTAATACACTCCTTTTGGAGAAAGACAACCTCCCTTATAACCATTAGCCCACTGATTAGGGTATTCATGTTGAATATGGGAGACTGCCATTCAGTTGCCCAGTCTTCCTGATGAGGAAAAGGGAATTGAACGGGTTCTTCTTCAAGTAATTGCACATGTCCTCCCACTTCAGCAGTCTGCTCACCCAGTACACAAGAGTCAGAGTTTTTTCCCTAAGTGGTACCCCTCTCAGTGACATATGCATCCTCAGCAGTCTCATGCTGCTGTTAAAAGAGCAGAGCCACTGTGGGTCCCCCTCAGTTCCTTCTTATTGACTGTGATCGGTAGTCACAGAGTCACAAGTCACAGCTGCTACTGCAAGTTTTCTCCTGCAGCGGAATTATCTTTCTTCTGCCAATAGTCAGTTTGTCATATTTGATCATATACGTTAATGTAGGTTTATTTTGTTTTTGTTATTTTGTTCTTTTGCCTTTGGACATCAGATCCATATACAAAGGATAGTGTTGCTTTGTACTGAGATCTGCCTCAGTCTCTGGGTTTAAGCCTTGTGCCAGCTGCAAAAAATCTATGCCAGTGAGTGACTCTCATTCCAGGTGCCTAAAATGCCTCAGTTTGGGTCATGTTCAAGACCACTGACAGATCTTCAGGGACTTCAAAGTCTGAACAAAAAAGAGATGTGAGACTGTGTCATATCCTCATGGTAGCTGCCCTGAGTATACACTTTGAATTTTCCTGCTGGGACAGGAAACATCAAGTACTTCTACCTCAATTAGGACTGCCCCTCCAGACATTGCATTAGATAGTCATTACTGATCCCCTTCTCTGGTGCCAAGGAAGAAGCACAGAAGATCAGAATATCATTCCTCATGGACCCATGCTCCTCTAAAAGATCAAATCCATGGTGTCAAGTCCTTCTGTGCATCAACAGCAGTATCAGGGAAATCTCTCAGTACTGACAAAGCCAGAATCCTATGCAGCATCAAGGGACCTGCTCTGCTTCTTGCTCTCTGATTCTCTGATTGTTCAGCAGACATGCTGGCTGGTACCAGTTGATCCTGAGGCCCTGGCTAAGGACTTACCTCTGAGACAAGTTCAGCCCTCAGTACTGTAGTTGGCTAGATCTTCAGAGCACCAAGCGCTTCCTCACCTGGTGCGGTACAGAGGTAAAGCCAGCATGCTGTCCTGGGAATTGAATCTCCAGAGAGTTGCTACCGTACCTTTGCACCAACTGGTACAGCACCTCCATGGTCAGGTGACTCAGAGTCCTCCTTGGAATCTGAGATAGGTTCCTATATCCCCAAAGTCCCAAGATAGATGACACTCACCTTTGTAATAAGAATTCCACTCCTGGTACCTGTCAGATTTCTTGAGATGATCCAGAGATACATATCCTTGGCACAGTCATGGCTGGGGACCTGTGCTTTACCTATGGCTTTCAGGAACCCATAGGGCTTACCTCCAACTTCCAGATTCTTCCTGGTCCTCCTTCATAGAGAATGCCTAACAGACACCAAGCTAATTCCCATGAGGAGTCCCAAGATGTTATCCCCAATACTGATGCCAGTTCTGAGCAGGAACCTCAAGAACAGCCTCAAGATTTTAGAACCTCAATTCACCTCAATGCAGGAGGCTCAAATTCAGTTTCTTTTGCACTCCTCCTCATCACCTGATGAAACTGTGGTGTCTGGGGATTCTTCCCCTGTTCAGGATGACTACAGGACATATCAGGAGTTACTAAGAAGAGTACCTATATCTCTTGATATTTGGATTGACCTGGTTCAGGAGAGTTCCCATAGGCTGGTGGACACACTGGGTTCGTCAGGACCTTCCAAAATAGGTCTACCTGCAAACAAGGCCATTGTAAAGCCTACAAATCTTTGTATCAAATGACATCTTCTCTTCTCTGACTGCTAAAAGAACTGAGAGAAGGCACCATGCACCTTCTCAAGGTTATGAACATTGTATACCTGTTCTTCACCAGGTTCCTTAGTTATCTCATCAGTGAATGAAAGAGCATCTCAGGGATGACCTTTTTCTACCCCCAAAGTATAAAGACAGGTACAGTCTCTTTTCTGTTTGGGAGCTGCAAAACACGTTTCCCTTCAGAAACTCTGGGAAGTTTCTGTTCACATTACATCTTGATTCACAAGAGCAAATGGAGGTCTCAAACCCATCCTAGATAAGCAGAATTTGAACAAATATATAAGGAAAATAAAGTTTGCATGGTTTCCCTAGCTTTCATCTTCCCTCCTTGTGTCCTGGCAACTGGTATTCTGCCCTCGACTTGAAGCATGCATATTTTCATATAGCTATCCATCAAAGCCACAGGAAGTTCCTGAGATTACTGGTCAACAATATCCATTATTAATGTACAGTCCTGACCTTTGGCCTAACTGCAGCTCTGTGCATATTTACAAAATGCTTGGTGGGGGTAACTCTATTCCTAAGGAGAACATATATGCAACTATTTCCTTATCTACACACCTGGCTGGGTACGAGGTTGGTCCATGCTCCAAGTGGAAGTCAATTTATCCCGCATCCAATCTCTCTTCAATGTTCTGGCCTGTTGATCAATGAGGAAAGTCAATCTTCTTCCTTGTTCAGTGAATAGAAAACATAGGGGCAATCGTGGATTCAGCAGTGGCCAAAGAATTCCTACCACAAGCTAGGTTCCAGCCAATATTAAACATTTCCATAGATCTCAAAGCCCTTCTGCTCAAAACTATAAGGAATTGCCTCAGGCTACTATGCCTCCTTGACATACGGGGTTCTGTATGCCCAGCTTCATCTCAGAAAGTTTCAGGGCTGGTTGAAGTCAGTGAATGCCCTGTCTCATCTCCCATTGGGCATGCTGATCAGTTTACTTGCAGGAGTCTTAATTTCATGGACTAGTGGATAGATCCTGCCAACTTGTGCATGGGAATTCCTTTTGCCTCTCCTTTGCCCACAATGACTCTGGTTACAGATGCTTGTTCTCTAGGTTGGGGAGCTCATCTTATGAACTCAAGGGCTTTGGTCACATCAAGACTTAACTGTCCAAGTAAATCTATCAAGGAGCAATATATCTTTGGGGTTTTAAATCATCAATGCAATACATATCAAAACCTTCTACCTTCCCAGTATTCAGAACACTTTGGGAGATTGCCTGAACAGTTCATTCAGCAGAGATCATGAGTGGTCAGTCAGACCAGATGTCATGAGAATCATTTTTCAGGCCCAGCAGGACGGTTCTTCACATAGACCTATTTACTTCTCATCTCATCAGAAAATGGCGTCTCTTTTATTCCAGCGCTGGTTACAGTTAGGGCTCCCTGGTGGATGCTTTCCTACTCCCTTGGAGAGACAGTTGCTGTCTGCCTACCTTCCTATTTCTTTCCTTTCTGAGTTGTTATCCAAGCTCCATGAGTATCATGCTTGTATGTTCCTCATAGCACTAGTTTGGCCTCACCAGCATTGGTTGTCTAGGCTGCTGAACCTCTCTGCCAGGGCTCCTTTAACATGACCTTAAGTCCCTGATCTGATCTCTGAAGACCACAGTCAGATGTTACATCCCAACTTTTTCACTCTCCATCTCACAACCTGTATTCTCCATGGTTAATGCCTCAAGAGATGTGCAAAACATTCACCTTGGTTCTACAGTAATGGGTTAGGTTAACTCCAAAACCCTGCATTGAACTATTTGAGAGTCACCTGAAGTGGAATGGACATGTCCAATCACTCAGAAATTAAAAAAAGTTACTGATCTCTTCTATAACTGTTGTTCTTCAAGTTGTGTTATACATGTCCATTTCATGGCCCACCGTTCTTCCCCTCTATCTGTCTGTTAAGAAGGAGCTCAGAGGTGTGAGCATCCTCCTGTTCACTTTATCATATGCCTTTTCTAGACCTATAAAAGTGCAGAAGCTATCCTGTTGGTACTTTAGTCACTTCTTATCACTTCCTGAATTCTATATATGGTATCTGTGATTCTTTGTCCTTTCCTAAAGCCAAATTGTTCTTGTTGGAGAAGGGGTTCCACTATTTTCCTAATCATAGCACCTAAGAGGTGTTCCAGTATCTTCATCTCATGCTACTGTACGTTTATCCATCAATAGTTTATGCATTCATGAGTGCTTTCTTTCTTATGTACTGGGACTGAGATAGACTTGTATCCATCTTCGGGAATTCTCTTGTTTTGCCGTATGGCTTTAACCACTCTGCTCATTCATTTTATGCCCTCTTGCCCAAGACTTTCACAATGATATTATCCACCATCACTTCATCCGGTCTTGCTTCCTCACTATTCTTCATTATCTAGACTGTTTCTCACCTCTTTCTCTGTTATGTCAGACTCAGGCACCACATAGGGATCATATGTTGGCAACTTCACCCAAAATGGGTTTGACTTATTTAAGAGACTCTGAAAGTATTGTTTTCATTTTTCCTTCACTTGTTCATGCTTGGGAACTCCACCATGGGGGTAAATTTTGTCCTAGCTGTATTGTTGAGTCAGGGGAAAGATTTTAAGTGGACCATGTCTGCTCTATTCCAGAGACCAGCTAAAGAAAAAGAAGCTTATATAGCCTGAAAATTAACCTTCCATGAAAACTGGTGGATGGGGGAGCAGGATCTTCACCAGCCCCAAGGCTGTCTGCATATCGAGCTGGAGGCTTCTGCTGACTTTTACAGAGTTATTGTCTTTGGGGTATTGTGGCCCAGAAAGCTGTATTTATTTTATACTAACTTTGTCTTTACAGCTATTCCTGATACCAGTGTATATATTTAAATTAATGAGGAAGAATTGCTAGTCTTTTGTTCCTTTAAATTTTTTTTTAAAATGTATAACTCTAGTTCGGCCATAATTTAAATGGTGCCATCTTTGGCTTTTTTAGTCAATTATTTCCCAGTAAGGGATTTTAATTGCTGCTCTGGTGCCATGGGATTCATGCTCAGAGGAAACTTCTTTAACTTGTAGATTTTCATGTTGACATTACATATCACTTACCACTATCAGTGTCAGAAGTTAAAGTTCGTTAGCATCTGTAGCATGTTTTTTTCTTTCATCCTCAGAAGGGTTGATTCTGCTTGCTGGGGCATCAAATTATCATCTTTTCCATCACCATCTCTCTCTCTCGCTATCTCTCTCTCTCACACACACACACAGAGGAATGCAACATTAGGAATAAAAGCAGCAATGTTGTTTTACATCTTGAATCAAATAGAGAAGATGGAAAGGAGCTCTTTTCCAAGTCAGACTTTCTAGTGCCCCAATAAAATATGGTAAAATAATATCCACCTACTTGCAAGAATAGCAGCATCTTATTATCCTCTTTAAAATATTGCTTCCTCGCTTTGCTTGAGCTTCTCAGCAAAGAGATCACAGGAATTATTTGAATGCCTGTGTAGCATTGTTCAAAAGTTACAAAATCTGAAACTAGTATTCCAAAACATTCCACAACAGCTACAGCACAGCTCTGTTAAAAAGCATTAGCTAATACATAATTCCAAACTATCCAGAGATAAGAACAACAGTGTTACCTGTCCATTTTTATGTCAGAGATTCTCAAACTCTACAGCGAGATTCTCCTGATGGGAAATAGAATACTATGTTTTTGAGACCAAAACAATCGAGGGGATTAGGGTGTTATGAAGAGAGAGGGTCCATAAAAGTTTTCCTGCCTTAAGAAGTAATTAGCAGAATGAGGACGATGGAGAACTTCTGGCTTATGACTTCTGAAAAATTATTTGCAAAACCTAATAGTTTCACTTCAGATATCTTTGTGTGAACATTTTCTTTAGTTTTGGATATGTGTTTTGCTTTGAAAATTGGATTCCAACCTAAACTCAGTAGAAATAGTCAAATTTCACCTGGTTGGAAACATTAAAAACATGAAATTTGATTCTTGAGCCATAACTATAAGCTAGGCTCAGATTTGCTTAAAAGTTTCACAAGCATTAGTGTACTTTCATCAGCTTGACTTTCTAGTTTCTAATCAAATTCAAACAAAGTGAGTTTTGCATGGTTTTGAATTTCACTATCAATATTTTGCACAGATCGGAATGCAGTTAATACATGAATAGCATATACTGCTTCTGTGTCTAGCTACTAATGTCTAGCTAATTCACATGTGCCCATCATGCTGGTGTCTGGGTCCACAAACTCACCTTCAGATTTAGGGGAAAAAATTCAAAAGTGTTTCAATGGGAACACCTTTAGGCAAATACACATAAATAAAGGCTGTATTTTGAAAAATGATTCTATACATGTGCCATGCCAATTTTGCAATCAAATCCACAGCAAAAAAAGAAAACAAAATGTTGAGAATTTGTGGCATAGTCAGTTTTGTTTCATTGTTCCATCCCTTCACATACTTGAAATCATTGAGGCTTCAGACATCCTCACTGTCAGCTGGCACATTTTTCAGCTCACTCTTCATGACAAATTAATGGGTGAACAGCACTGAGAGACTTTTGTGCTAGCGTTAAAATAGTTTGTGAAAAGCTCACTAGGGTTCTAATCTTTTCTCTCAGAACAAAAAAAAATTATGTAAAGCTACTATTTGAAATCAATCTTCATTAATAACACTGTGATAGAAAGATTCATAAAATGTTCTTTTTCTTTCTCCTGCAGAAATCAAATCTATCACAGTGTATTGATAAATATACTTAGATGCACATTGCAAATGCAACTTGATTTTTTGTCCTACAATCTAATTTCAAAAGTTATTGATAACTCCATTTAAAACAACATTAAATTCAATTGGAATCAAAAAGGTGGATGGGGGGATGGATGGGTAGGCATAGTAGATTAATAATGTGACCTTTCACTTCTGAGTCTGAGGTCAAAACTGATTGAACCAAAAACTTGAATAAGATAGATGGCTACAGCTTAATGTAATCTAAAATGGTAATTTTCCACGGTATTTGTAAAGGCAAAAGCCATATATTTATACTCTTCCTAAAATGTTTTAAGAATGAAAAAATATATATACTTAATTATATTACAATAAAAATATTTTTGCATGTCTGTTCCTGAAACAAACCCTATAACTTAAGGCTCCAGTTTATAAAATAACTTAGGCACCTAATCCCCACTTGAGGTGCCTAAATGCAAAACTTGGTCACCACTGAGATCCTCAAAACACCTTCTCAGCTGAAGCCTAACCATGGAGGCACCTAAAATCCCTTTGCACCTAAGTTTCTCCCTCTGAGCATGTGTATTGCTGACTCAGTCTTGAGAGTCCAAACTTATCTCATGCAGGAGCGGCAGAAGCACCATAAAAAAAGGTGGTTGTGGGAGGGACCACAGGCACCCAAACCGTGGCCTCGCTCTGCATGCTGCACTACCTCCCAAGGTCCCATCCCCACATCACCCCTTCTCCCCAAACCCCTGCACCGCCCCTTCCTCCTGGGACCACCTCTATTACGGCTCCCCTGTTCTCATGTCTAAGCCCCAGTGGGATTCTCAGACTAGATGAAACTAGGCATTGCCCCTCTCCCAACATCTGACCCTTGGGGCTCAATTTCTGCATGAATGTGCATGCCTAACTCCACACATAATGACCAAGGGTGGAGAGGGAGAAGAAGAAGGTGACAGGGGACTTAATTACAATTTTTAGCCAAATGACAGTGGTCTCCCTTACAACTGTTAGTGCAGTGGTTAGGGAACTCTCTCTGGATATGGTAGATCCCAGTTCAATTCCCCACTCTGCCTGCTGAAGAGCAGGGATTTGAACATGGGCTTCCCATGAGCATCCTAACCATTGGACTTCAGAGGGGGAATTTAATGGGGTTCAACCACATCCTCGGAGAGCATGCTAAACAGTGCTGTATAGATTATAAGAAAGATAGCCTCTGTCGTTCTTGCAAGAAAGGGCTTTAGACAGCTGACTCCAGGAGAGGGTTCCCAGCCTGAATATAGGGGGTTTACTCCCTGAGAAGGCAGGGTTTAGGGCTTACCCCTCTCCTTAGCACCTCTTATTCGCCTACTGAGGCAGATCCCCATTTAGTGTGCTGGTTTTTGAGGATCCCATTTTTCTGTGCCTGTGTCTTCCCATGCATTATACAGTGAGCCTGGGTGCCTATCTCAGGTTCTGTAGATTCTACTGAGTGGCAAGGTGCCTCAGAAATTAGCCACTGCAATGCTCAGTCCCTTTGTGGAATTGATCCTAAGTGTCCTGAGAAATTAATATGATGTGATTAGAGACAGATTACCTTGAGGTTGCAAATTCAGAATATAATTAAACGATATTTTAAAACAATCTACTGAACAATGCAAAAGATACAGTTTTGGTATTTAGATTACCAATGACAACCTTCCTGCTAGTGTGACTACAGGGATCCTAGCCGCTTAACCATCTGGTCTTTCCATGTGTATTCCAAGAATTGCTTGAGTGACAGCTAACAGATTTAGGAAATATATTTAGCAAATAGTCACCCTGTAGGTGACAGTGTTTACATTTCCCCTTACAAAAGTATCCCCCTCCCCTTTTTCCTGCCGCTTGTTCTGTCAAAGTAGGCAGAAAAATATTCAGTAAAAAACACTTTCTCTTACTGTTTGCTTGGTATGAAATACAGTTTTCCTGTGGAGAAAGTTTTCACTATTCACCAAACTACTCAAAAGAAATTTGTTAAGTTTGTGCCCTGTGGTATCCACCTGTTTCTGAAGAAGATAGTTTGTTATTTTTCTGTCTGGCACTATAAGTTTCAGACAGACCATTGGCTTCTTATTACTTAAGCTACCTTCCATGAAAAAGAAAATTGAGTAGAAGGAAATATTTCTGATGGTAGGTTTCACATGATTAGTATGGCCAACGAAAACTACTTATTCCATATCAATATGTCTAGTATATGTATCTCGATTTCTGAGATAATCTTGTAGTGAATCCATTGATGCATATGCACAGAAATTACATCACAGCTATAATGCACACTTCTAAAAGCACAGGCTCTGACCTACCATGCAAATTTAAAGGAGACCCTCCAGTAGTTTTCATAGTTTTAAGAATTATATCCTCTTTGTAAGCCAGCCCCAAGAGGCTATTTGATCACACTTTATTATAGTTGCATTTATTAATGGTTTATAAAAGGTTAATAAATAGATAGATGTTATAAACATGTTACAAACACAAGACTGTAAGCACATTGATAGAAGGTGAAAAAGAATTATAACAATTTCTTATAAGTAACATGTTGATCTGTTGGACTTAATCTACAACAATTGATTAACCATTTATTAAAACTTTTATCAATCATTCATTATCCCTTTATAAATGGAACCTTATATAATATTAACTGTGACTGGCCAATTTGAGAATTCATTCTGCTTCACTTCATACTTAGGAGAATCGTAATAATAATAATAATAATATAGGAAACACTTCACACTTGAATACAATCACAGTACTCTGTATATCAATACAGTACAGTACTCTGTATATCAACTTACAAGAAAGATGAATACTGTATCCAACTGAAACTGTAGGGGTATTTTGGTAGAAAGTAGAATTTGGTAGGGTCACTGAGGTTACTTTTCCTACTGTAGCAAAAAAACAGCCAAACAAAAAAAAAAGGTGTCTCCTTAGATCTTTAATGATTGCAAGCACTCAGGACTTCAAATTAATGCCTTATTTTATAGAAAGCATCTTCAGCAGCAGTTTGTCAATGAAGTCTTTTGATTGATTTCAATGAGTTTTTTGGATCAAACCCACTATGCTGAGACAATACTCAGAGGAAAGAGCACTGACTGATTCATTAAAATCACAGCCCAGAATATCTGGGGGAATTTTCCAATCCAACTATTAACCAATCTTATCCCTGGACAACTTGTAAGATTCAATAAGATCCCTACTATGGTGGCCTGGCTGCACGCCTGGCTGCAGTCAAATACACCAGAATATTTATTGAACAAAGTAAATAATTTGAAAACCTGAAAAACATTTCTGAGGACACGAGTCCATGGGTCCAGATCTAATGCATCTGAGGCTGCTGAGGGAATTGGCTGATGTCATTGCAGAGCCATTGGCCATTATCTTTGAAAACTTATGACAATTGGGGGACATCCCGGATGATTGGAAAAAGGCAAATATAGTGCCCATCTTTAAAAAAGGGAAGAAGGAGAACCCTTGGAACTACAGACCAGTCAGCCTCACCTCAGTCTCTGGAAAAATCATGGAGCAGGTCCTCAAGAAAACCATTTTGAAGCACTTGGAGGAGAGGAAGGTGATCCAGAACAGTCAACATGGATTCACTGAGGGCAAGTCATGCCTGACCAATCTGATTTCCTTCTATGATGAGACAACTGGCTCTGTTGATATGGGGGAAGCTGTGGACATGATTTATCTTGACTTTAACAAAGCTTTTGGTACGGTCTCCCACAGTATTCTTGCCAGCAAGTTAAAAATGTATGGATTGGATGAATGGACTATAAGGTAAATAGAAAGCTAGCTAGATTGTTGGGCTCAACGGGTAATGATCAATGGCTCAATGTCTAGTTGGCAGCTGGTATCAAGCGGAATGCCCCAGGGGTCAGTTCTGGGGCTGGTTTTGTTCAACATCTTTATTAATGATCTGGATGATGGGATGGATTGCACCCTCAGCAAGTTCGTGGATGACACTAAGTTGGGGGGAGAGGTAGATAAACTGGAGGGTAGGGATAGGGTCCAGAGTGACCTAGACAAATTGGAGAATTGGGCCAAAAGAAATCTGATGAGGTTCAGCAAGGACAAGTGCAGAGTCCTGCACTTAGAAAGGAAGAATCCCATGCAAGACTACAGGCTGGGGACTGACTGGCTAAGCAGCAGTTCTGCAGAAAGGGACCTGGGGATTATGGTGGATGAGAAGCTGGATATGAGTCAACAGCGTGCCCTAGTTGCCAAGATGGCTAACGACATATTGGGCTGCATTAGTAGGACGATTGCCAGCAGATCAAGGGAAGTGATTATTCCTCTCCATTCAGCACTGGTGAGGCCACATCTGGAGTATTGCATCCAGTTTTGGGTCCCCCACTACAGTAAGGATGTGGACAAATTGGAGAGAGTCCAGCGGAGGGCAATGAAAATGATCGGGGGCTGGGGCACATGACTTACAAGGAGAGGCTGAGGGAACGGGGAATGCTTAGTCTGCAGAAGAGAAGGGTGAGGGGAGATTTGATAGCAGCCTTCAACTATCTGAAGTGGGGTTCCAAAGAGGATGGAGCTTGGCTGTTCTCAAAACAAGGAGTGATGGTCTCAAGTTGCAGTGGGGGAGGTTTAGGTTGGATATTAGGAAACACTGTTTCACTAGGAGGGGGTGAAACTGCAATGGGTTACCTAGGGAGGTGGTGGAATCTCCATCCTTAGAGGTTTTTAAGGCCCAGCTTGACAAAGCCCTGGCTGGGATGATTTAGTTGGTGTTGGTCCTGCTTTGAGCAGGGGGTTGACTAGATGACCTCCTGAGGTCTCTTCCAACCCTAATCATCTATGATTCTATGACACAAAAAGGGGATTAAGATAAAAAACCCTTAGACTGGTCTTTGATAACACAATCATTACTGGAACAGCTCATTTCTCCTTTTAGCTTCTCTTTAATAGACACATGGCATGGAAAAGATTCATGCTCTTACCAGTGACAGAATACAGTGGTAAACTCCAAATGTTCTTCTTCAGCATCGTGTGCTAGTAGAAGTTCAATATTACATAGACTTGCTCCCGTTCTTTCCATTGTTAGTGCTAAATCATATGTGCACACACACACACTGTCTCCAATTACCTGAAATACCAATTAACTGAATTGTGTCACTGGAAGTAGAGATTCCTGAAACTTTGTGTCTAGAATTTATGCCTCAGGAAAATCTTGGCCTATTCAACAGTGGGATTACAGTAACCTCTGTGAATATTTTCTAAGATTGGGCATTAAAATGAGAGAGAGGGCATGGTGAAAGACATGGTAAGAATGATAAAGAAGACAAGAAGTAAGGGAATCAGAAATTACAAGAAAAGGAATTGGAAGGGTAAAAAAGGTTAACATGGTGATCCATGATGGGAGAAAAGAGAATTGGGAAAAGAAGAAATAAAAAAGGAGAAATGAAGAAAATGCAGTCTGTGGGACAGGGCATGGAGCTATCATTTTATTTGTCTGTGAAGTGATATATACATCTCTGGCACGGTCTAAATAATATTAAAAAGAAAATGTGTCCCACCCTGAAACAAGATAACTGCAAGAAGCACCATCTCACACTCAGATAATTTGGTATCACACAAAATCAGTTAATTTGAAATACCTTTTTCTTTACCATTGACCAGCAAACTTTTCCTATCAGGCTTCAACATTCCTTGCTACTAAAACTTTGTTTTTCCTCTGTGCAGGTCTGGACTATTAAGCATTTCATGTAATTAGTTAGTGTTGTCAAGCCAACACAAAGCAATGAATTAGCTGGCTGGCTGCCCAATAGTAGAAACAGAATAGTAAAATCTTACATGCAAGAACCCCTACTGTTGGTTCAATCTCAATTTGGCAAACCTGGAAGTTACAGAGAGAAAATGAAAAGCAGGGATGGATAAGAAAAAGACAAAAGCTTAACCATCAGTGTTTGGATGGTGGATGCTGTACGTGATATAGCACGTAGTAATGATAAATTGTTTCCTTCTGATTAGAAGTTCCTGAGTTTACCATAGCTTTCAGAGACATACAAATTCCGGGAAATCATATAAAATGGGTTTGTACTGGGTCAGCCTATACAAGACAGAAATTGTAGAAGCCAATCTATCTCTGTATCCCAGATGGTGAATTTGATATGTTAATTTTGCAAAACGTGATTAAAAGGTGGGATAGGCATTTTCTAGTTAATAATAAATCAAAACAAATAAATAAATATGTACTTCACAGAACTTAATTCCATCTCTTCTGTTGCTCTATTTACTGAATTTCTTTTAATTCTCTGGGACTATTGTATACTGTTTTCACCTATTCTTGACAAAGTCTATCCTGAAAGCTTGTAGATTTTATAACTCTTGTAGCCATGGATTTAAAACACTTAGGGTCAGATTCTGGGTCCTTTCATGCTACTCCAGAAGCACAAAGGTGCCACACTGGCCTCTGGAGGAATTTCCCTGATACAAGAGTGCCGGAATATTGGGTGTGTTGGGACAAAGTACGCAATACTACATTACCCCTCACATCACCAGCATAGGAGTGTGCTGGAGGTGGGACATGACATATTGAGGGCAGGAGGAGCAGAGTTACTGGATTGTTCTGCAATTCATGACAATGTCTCTCCTGTGTATGCCAGCAGTGCAGTTTTGATGGATGCAAGGAGAAAGGACAGAGTTTGTTATGATATGTGTAGCTGACACAAAGTGATACTACTGTTCTTTCATTCATTTTCAGCCCAAACTGTTGTCTTTCCAATAACAGAGTTATTAATTCTGGACCAGATTATGAACCACTTTCTCACATGAGCAATACCAATGATTACTGGGTAAACCTGTCCAGGAGAGAGAAATTAGAATAGCTTGTCAATGGGGCTGCATCTCTGAATAACCTTTACCAAGGAGAGTACAGGGTGTACAGTTTAGCTTTCTGTGTTCTTCCTGGTCCTGCTGAAAGCCTCCTGTGGTACTGCCTTAATTCTCCCCATCCAACCATCACAAACCTTGATGTTTGAAGAGCTATGTTCTTGTCTTTGCTGGCATAGTCATTGCACCTATTTTACCAAAACTGGCTACACCAAGCCTCTTCAAAACACTTCTTCTGAATTCCCCCCACTTTATCACATCATCCACATTCCTTGCTACCTGGCATTTTTTCAGAAAATTTCCACCGTTGTCTTATTTTTGCCACTGAATTCAATTATTGGAATTTCATGGCAGTTGCTATTCTCCCAGACTGTTGTTATGCGAGGTGTAGCTCATATAGTGATTGGATCTGTATTACCTGACTACATAGACAAGAAAAAGGTGTCCTTTAATAGACCATAGAAGTCATAATGGTCCTCAAGCCTCTTTTAAAACTACCATCAATCACAAAAATATTTCCTTCTCTTTTTTTAACTTATTTTTAATTAAACCAGCTATAGAGGAAAGTATGTCTAAAGCACTTGCACAATTTCTGCATATGTTTTGATTCCTGGTCTCTCTGGTTGCCTTAGCCTGTTTAATAGGGTGAAAGTTTTACCTCTGACCACATTCTGGAGAGTAAGTGCAATCAGGTCCTCCAATAAACCAAGGAGAACACTCAGCATAGGTGCGCCATCATTTCACCTGCTCGTTGAAAAGACCCATAGGTACAGTTGCCATTGTGGTGATTTTTTTTTTAAGATTTAAATCAGTATCTTCAGTGGTGCCTCTTACCCACTGCCAAACATTTTTCTATCTAAAGATATGTCCTACTCACCCAAGTAGAGTTTCCTTGCACACTGTTCTTAGTTTATTTACTTTCTTCTTTTAGTGCATAGCTTTCTTCTTTTTTACAATTGATACAAATCCTCCTCTATTCTGAGGATTTTTTTTCCATCCAGGAAGCTTCTCTTTTACACTTTAGCATCTGGGAAGCCTCAAGGATACAAAAGACCCAACAGTTTAGACTATTTCCACATCCTAAAAAATCCACAACCCTGAGCAACACAGTTTTACCAACCTAACCCCCAATGTAGACTGCACTATATCAACAGGACGTGTTCTCCCGTTGACATAGCTACCATCTCTTGAGGAGGTGGATTACCTGTGCCAACAGGAAAAGCTCTTCTGTTGGTATACTAGCATCTTCATTGAAGCACTACAGTGACGCAGCTGCACGATTGCAATGTTTTTAAGTATAGACCTGTCCTCAGTTTGGACTATGTAAATGCTACTTGGTACATCAGAGTGGCACTCAAGAGTAAGTAGATGCTTCCTCTTCCCGGAAGCTGAGTGTGCTACCTTGGCAGTCCCCTCAGCCCACCCCTACCTGACCAGGATCAATATTATTTCTGATCCCTTACATGGTAGCATTTTATGGTTTTTTTGGATCATAAACCCTGCACATATTATAGCATCTTCTAACATGTGAGGGGCAACTTTTACACATTCTAACTGCACCATAATTACATTTGATCATAGCAAAAACAAGAAAGTAGAATACCAGCAAAAACACTATTGTTATTGTTTATTACCATTATAATAAACAAATCATTTTATTATTAGCTTTGTCTCACTTATATCCTTATTACCAAGATTGTTTGGGACACACCTCATTAACATTGTGTTACCTAGTTTAACAAAGGGTGTAAATGTGAATTAACACCAGGAGCCACTGTTATTAATACTGATGATTGTCACTCAGAATGCCTTCAGGTATTCTACATAAGGTATTTAATGGTGCCTTGATAAACATAAAAACCTAATCTCTAATTTGAATTATGACTTTGTGAATTACTATATTGCAGAAGGAAGTGTCTCCACTCCATTGGTTTAAGGTATTTTAACTTTGCACTACTAATCTTACATAAAAAACAGATTATTTTTACACATCATTGCAACCTTTTTACCAGCCTAAACTGACTTCCTTTCAATGCTCCTCGCAGCTATCATTTAAGAGTAATAATAGAGTAGGTTTAAAAGAGAATATCCCATCATACTGTGTCTATCTAGTAATTTTCCTCTTCTCACTGTTGTATTTTTAGAAGGATTTTCATTTTCAATTGACTGTTTCAACTAAGAGAATTTAAACCTGATTCTCTATTGTTCACCTCAGCCTTGATGACAGGAAATTGGTGTTATTCATGATTCTGTTCAGCAACTCAGTCATGTTACAGTATTTTTCTAACTCTAATGCATTTTAAGAGAGATTTTAGTACAAAGGGTTTGAAAGTAGCAAAATATAATAGGGGGATTCCGGGGTGGAAGTCAAATGCAAAATCAATATACCAGATACTCACAGAGCGTTTGAACAGAAAAAATGTAGTTTGCTCCAGATAAAAAATAGCAATAAACCAGGAGTGCGTGTTGCATGCATGAGTACATGTTGGCACAATTCTAGCTTTTCTCTTGTCAGGACCAGACTGCGCAGCTGCTCCAGGGTTCTTCAAATGGAGGCACCTACCCCACCCTCCCACTACTTCCACTCCTCAGCAACCAGGTTCAGTCAGAGTCCCTTCTAGCTCTCAAGACACCCCAAAATGGAGGCAGTGAGTAAGGGGGCCAGGGCTCTGCTCCCTATTCACTGGGTAATGTAACTGACTGGGTGTAGCTATGGGCAAGCTCTAGCTGTGTGCCAAGGGGTTCCAGTAGGAATTCTGCCTATTTTAGATAGAATACCTCCCAGAATTCCCCATGGAATGGTGCGACTCTATAATGCTACCAATGTGGACAGGGTCTAAGAGTGTGACTTCACTGCAACTGGGAGATGTGATAGTCACCATGGGTACACAGACTAGTGCTAACTTCAGTTGATTTAGCAAGAGTCACCTCCTATCTACAGTGTAGATGGAGATGGAATCACACCTCCCATCTACAGTGTAGACATTCCCCAAAAGGCACAGTTGAGCCTTTACTGTGCTAAAAAACCACATCAATCCAATGGTGTGTGCAGCATTTATGATTGTATTTTGAGTACTGAATGCTATGTTCTTAGGGAAGTATGCTTTTCCTTTGAAATATACAGACTAGATACATTTTTTGCACCATTAACTCATGCAGCTGAATGTGCAATAACAAAGCAAAACTGGTGTTTGTGCCTTCTGAGCATATTCAAAAGAAAGTGCAAAAATGAAGCAAAAGAACTGTGGCCCCAGAAATCTCTTCCTGGCATGGGAAATGTGTGCAGAGTGTGGCAAAGAAAATGCACCAAATAGATAGATAGATAGCCAGAGAGGAAGGATGATTTTGTGGTCAAGGCACAGGCTGGGACTCAGCAGATCTGCCTTCAGATACATAGATATACCAGAATTCCTGGGTAAGTCACTAGATCATTCTGTGCTCAAGTTCCCTATCTGTAAAGTGGTAGTCTGTGCTCACAAGGGTATTTGCAAACCACTCAGACAATATGGTGTTCATGGCCATACAAAAGTAGACAGGCCAGTATCAAGAAATAATTCAGATCTGCAATCAGAGGCACAGGGAAGAATAGAAGTTTTCCACAGATGTTTTTAGTTATGTTTTGTATTTTTTTCATAGGTTGCTTCACAACCTTCCCTTCCTTCCCTTTTCTCCCCTCCCAATGACACTTCAGACTTCTTCTGGGTCTGAGCTGAGGGTGGAGTCACTCATCACGTCACGCTGCTATTTCTTAGGCTACGTTCTAATCTTTCTGTCTTGATAGATAGATAGATAGATAGATAGATAGATAGATAGATAGATAGATAGATAGAATCATCATGCTGCATTTTCAGTTGAAATTATCAATAAATGGGAGCCCTCATGGTCTCTCATATGTTAGTGTATCTCAATGGATATTTTGAGATTTTTAATGCATTGTTAAATATTGCTTCATAAGATTCTTGCTTATCTTGCACACTCTACATGAATTTTCAGTAGCCATCTAAGGAAGTACTACAAAATCACATCAGTATTACTTTAAATGTATATTCTCTCCTTTGGATGCACAAGTAAAGTCCATGTTAATGTGAGCTATGAATAAGCATTTAGTGAAAACTTGTCAGTATATGTCCAAAGATATTTTGTATATTTCTGGGGAAAAAGTGCATGATATGTAAGAAATCATGTTTGTGTTTCTTACAAGATTTTGATGGTTAATTTTAGTAACTGTTTGCAGTATGATAGAATGTGTTTTTGAACTCCTCTTCTTTTTCCACTTCAAAATACTGCATTTATGAAGAAAGGTGTCTGGGACTTCTTGAGCATGACTAAAATGTGGCAGCTGACTTCTTTGAGGCCATTTTTATTATACACTGGGACAATCCATAGTAGTTAGTTACTGGTATTTGTAACAATACAGTTCTGCATAAATCCAAGCTGCTAGCGATATGGGCAATAGATCTCTATGGGCAATAGAAGATGGATCCTGTACCATATTTAAAACCACACTCAGATGCTATTAACCACTTCAGTAAATCAGAAATTCCACCACTTATAAATTACATTTTTGAATCTGCAGCCAAAAGTAGATACACAAAATTAGTAGTGAAGATAAAATAGACCTGATTTTCAGTCTAGCTACCATTTTTGAAACTGCACCAATGTCACTTAGCAATTTCACTAGCTTATTTGTGCCCGCATAACACGCAGTTGGGCATCTGAATTATATTTGCCCACAATTGTCCATGTTTGCAATTTGGAGGGTACAAAAAGAGTTTTTGTCTTTTGGTAATTGCTCCTTAAATTCTTTTTTAGCCTGCCAATAATACTTTGGCAAGTCAAGTGTTGGAGTTTATGCTCCTTTCTATTTTCCTCAGTAAAAATTGACATCCAATTTTTAAAGGATGCCTTTTTTGCCTCTAATAACCTCTTTTATCTGCTGTTTAGCCATGGTGGCACTTTTTGGGCCTCTTGTTATTTATTTTTATTTGGGGTATACATTTAATTTGAGCCTCTATTATGGTGTTTTTAAAAAGTTTCCACACAGCCTGCAAACATTTCACACTTCTGACTATTTCTTTTAATTTCTGTTTAACTAGCTTCCTCATTTTTGTGTGTTCCCCTTTTTGAAGTCAAATGCTACTGAGATGGGCTTTTTTAGTATTTCCATCTCTCACACTCTCTGCCATCTTCAGGAAGTTAAATTTAATTACATTATGGTCACTATTATTGAGCAGTTCAGCTATCTTCAGACTTTTGGGTTCCAGGATTAGCAGCTCCAGGAAGCAGTCACTAATTTTGTTTAGAAATTTTTATCTTTGCATCTTCTCCTGAGGTAACATGTACCCAGACAATATAGGACAATTGAAATCCTGCCTATTGTTTTTGTTTTCTATTTTTAAAATCTTTCTAATCTCCCTGAGCATTTCACAATCACCCTCACCACCCTGGTCAGTTAGACAGTAGTATATTCCTGCTGCTGTACTCTTATTACACAAGCATGGAATTTATTTCCATAGAGATTCTATGGTAAGGTTTGATTCATTTAAGATTTTATTATATTTGACTCTACTTTCTTTGACATATAGTGCCAATCCTCCACCAGCATGACCTATCCTGTCATTCCTTTATATTTTGTACCCTGTGTCCCATTGATTATTATCATTCCACCAAGTTTCTGGTATGTCTATTATATCAATATCTTCAATCAATACCAGGCACTCAAGTTCACCCATCTTAATATTTAGACTTGTAGCATTTGTATACAAGCACGTATAAAATTTGTCAATATTTAGTTGTCTGCCTTCATGTGATATAATTGGAAACACTGTAACTCATTTGAAATGTTTGAGGCTATAGTCATGCTTGTACTTTGACATACACCATAGGTGTGAACTAAAGGTGGAGAGTGTGTTGTGTCTTTAGCTAATGAATGGGTGTGAATGTGTTTATTGCTTTACTGCTAGAATTCTAAAAATCTGGGCATATGTTTATGGCTGGTGTGCTGTTTAACGTCCATCACCACAGTACCATTCCTAAACACAAAGCTGTTGGAATTTTTTCCACATGGTTACTTGGGTTGTCCAACACACAGACAATTGCCAGTCTCCCTCTTAGGCCATGTCTACACTAACACTTATATTGGCAAAACTTTTGTCACTGAGGGGTGTGAAAAAAAAACACCTCCAAATGACATAAGTTTTGCTGGCACAAGCGTACGTGTGCACTCATTGAGCTACAGCCACTCATAGGGCTGGTTTTATTATGTTGACAGGAGAGCTCTCTCCCATCAGCATAATGTGGGTACATGACTTCTCTTACAGTGGCACAGCTGTGTCAATGCACCTGTGCCTCTTTAAGTGTAGGCATGACTTTAGATAGGATGTTGGCTCTGATATTAAGTTAAGCAGCAGCACTGCAAAAGCTTAGTGTTAATATGTGAAATCACAGGATGCTCATGTGACTAGGATCTAGCTATTTAAATATTCTCAGTATGGCATGGCACATTGAATATGGAGGTGGTTAAAATTTGTCATTTCTGGTTTGCAGGCAATATCAACACTTCAAAAATTGTTGTTGACCTGAATTGGAATCAGAATAAATATTTTCCAAATTTCACATTAAATTGATTTAAAGAAAAATGGTTTCAGAAATATTTCATTTCAGATTTCAAATATTTCTTTAAAGAACTCTAATATTTTATTTTGAATTTTATTTTTAATAATGCTTAATTATTCTTACACTATTTCATAACATCAGTGCATGCATATGATAACATAATATAATAGTTAAAATATTCTGTTTTGTTTTATTTTTAAAATCATTAAGGACAACTGATATTTGGTACAGATTGAAACATTTTATCTTATTTTCTTAGTCAAAGCAGCTCCTGTTTGTGTTGTAATGAACCAGTTTGACACTTGCATTACAATACAAAGAGTAGATCCTTTGATCTAGAAGAGAAGATAAAATGTTTCAATCAGTATTAAATAGGAGTACTAATCTTTAAACATTTTTCAGATATAATAATGGAATAGAATAGAACAGTCTATTTCAACTATTATATTATGCTGTTATATCATGAAATGTCAGTAATAGTATAACATGCACTACTACCAGCATATGAAAAAAAAATAAAAAAATAAAAAATAAAATGAATTGGAATTAAAAATGAAATAACAGAATTCTGAAATGAAATTTCAGAAATCCCCAGTAAAAACATCTAAAATTGACATTTTCCATTTCATAATGTATTTTTCATTAGGAATATTTATTGAAATTGATGTACTTTCCAGAATGTTTAGATTCAGATGAAAACAGCATTTTTCACTGAGAAACATTTTGATGAAAATTTCTGACAATCACAAATTATACATTTACCAATGATTAATTATCAAGTATCAAATAGTAATTAGTAATTATTATTATCCATTATTATTATTAGTTTGAGAGTTGCACATAGACATCCCAGATATGAACCAGGACCCCAATGTGCAAAGCACTGTGCAAACACAGATTCCCAGCTGTTGAATGAAGAATTAGACATAGAGGGCCTCTCATCTGATGGGCCAAATTCCCATTTCTTCAAGATACACATTGGGACAGACATGGCTATTTCCTGCAATATCCTTGGAAGACCTTATGGTATGATTTTATGTATTAAAGTGGGCTGGAACTACATACAATCCCCCAGCCCCAGCATGGGAGGGATGGGGAGGGAGCATGTGACAGATGGGAGACCTGGGAAGTGTAAAGGAAATCAAAAAACTATACTGAATTGTGCCAGACAAGTATGGACTTTTGGGGATAATCAGTGTTAAGTTGATTTCCTGGGGAATTCCTGGGGAGTGGCTAATGAATATTTCACATGTCCATTTATGCAAACAGTCAGTCTTTTGAAGCTATGTCCTAAAGAAAGGTCTATTGTCTGCTGGATACCTATTACCAAAGGCTGAGCTCAAAGGCCCAAGTTGTATAAAGAAACACCTCTTCTGCTCAGCCTTTGTTCTGGTTCTGGATCTAATATGGATGAACTTGAAACCACAGGGAAACCCCAGTTGTGGGTTTTGAAGGACTAAAGCCTACTGAAGCAGTAGGTTGGATTTGGGGGTAAGCACTTGTAAGCTTTTTGGCATTTCTGTAGGTTCTTTTATTGTTTAAAAATGTCTTCTGTGCAGTGCTTTTACCTTAAGTATAAATGTGCTTGCTTAGCAGCTGCTCACTGGTAATTTATAGATGCTAGCAATGCACTGGCCATAGCCCTTGGAGAAAAAGTAAAGCACAGGTGCTGGCCTTTTTAGTTTATCTGACTTGCTGGAGATATCACAGTGTAATGCAGGAAGCAGTACAGCCTTAAAATCCCCAGTCAGGAGCAGAGAAACACAGCTCTCCTCCCAAGAGAGGTGATAGCTGAGACCCAGAAGCCTAAAGGGGTGCCCTTGGTGGGCTATGGAGAGGGAAAACAGGTGCAAATGCATTGAAACTGTGGCACATATTAGCTCCCCTTTGTTAGTAAGTTCAAAGTAGGATTCACTCCATTCACCATATTTATTTGGATTATCATGTAGCAGAGTTACTCTTTCATTTTCCCAGATTTCTAAACTGAGGCAATATTATGATTTGTGCAATATTTAAAAATACAAATAAAATGTCAATGTACCTATTAAATTTGAATTATTGACTGATACAACTTTATAATTATATGTATTTGTATTTATTATAGTTACAAATTACTGCCTTTCTGATGGAGTTTATTTGGAGCATTTGAGAGTACTACTCTGTAAAAAGCCTTGACAGTACAGTAAAAAAAAGTTCTGTCTAAAACACAAAACAGAACTATTGGAAGAAAATAAGATTAAGATTTAAATCTCTTCCTCTCTCCTCTCCAGTAGCTTTGTTTTACAGTTTATGAGTTCAGGACCAGGAATGGAGTTTATGTTTGTTCCAGCCCTCATGGGGCACAGCAGAAGCCATGCCTTCTTTATGGGCAATTACACATCCTTGTGATGTATAATATTTGTCAGAAACAAGAAAGAATTTTGTCATGATATCCTCTTGTCAGGAAATCTCAGAAACCTTACATCTATGGGCACGTTGTGTTTTCATCACAGTTTCAAATTAATTAGTGAGACTACTTCAAAAGCTTTAATCTAGGCAATGGTATTAAGAAACATGCATTAGACATTTCCTGTTTTTGTGCCTACATTGCTTGGTTTAAAGAGTTCTTTTACATTCATCGAATACTATTGAAGGCCTTAATGCACAATATTGACAGAGTAATAAAAATAGCAAATTACATTTCAGGCTTTGTGCCAACTTCATTAAACTCCCAGTCATACCAAAAACAATATAGAGGACAAAACAAAAGCAGCTCTGCTCAGGCTCAAACATGATCACTACTGAAATGCATTAAGTAGTAACCCTTGTGTTCCTGTTTCATTGAGCAACAACTTCAAAACATTGTGTGAATATCCCTCACTTCGCTATTCCCAAGTGCATGCGAGTCAAATTCTATTGGCAACAATCATTTTATATGAATTGGTGGCTTGAATGTTTACAATTCTGAAAGAAGTAAGGACATATTTTCCCATTCTGCTATACAGCCAGAAGCTAGTACTGCTTTTAGTTGAGGCAGTGACCCATAAACCCCATTACAGGATTTTTTTATACTGAACCTGTTGTACATGACAAATCAAGCAACTGCAAGTACTGTGTTTGACTTATTCCATCTAAAAAGCACTCTAAGTACCAGAATATTAGAGCAACTGGGAAAAAAATAAATCTTTCAAATAGTGCACTTTAAAACAGAACAATACATCAGAACAGGATAACTTTTAGAGGCAACATTTAGGCATCATTAATGACTTTAACACAGATATATTCATATAGTAATGGCTATAACTATTATGCAGACAAAACAAAAATAATATTTAATAGATATAAAACACAAGAGAAACAACCAGTGTGGTATTAAAACTTTACACACACAAATGATAAAACTGCACACTGTAGATACGTCATCTGGTTATAAAAATATGTGTCCTTTAATATTCCTCATCCACATGCAATTATTTATTTTATTTCACATGAACTATGCTTAAATAAGGTGAACAAACTTCCCTAAGTAAAGTGTTCTTTGCAGAGTTGTTGTAGCCATGTTGGATCCAGGATACGAGAGAGACAAGATGGATACAATAAAATCTTTTATTGGACCACAGTTGGTGAAAGATATAAGCATCTAAGCTAGACACTATTTAGTGGTGACACTCTGATTACCTTTCCTGGATCTGAAGAAGACCTCTGTGTAGCTTCAAAGCTTGTGTCATTCATCAACAGAAGTTGGTCTAATAAAAAATAGTACCTCAGCCACCTTGAATCTCTAAGTAAAGTGTTCTGAACAAAAGATTGGCACTTCAAATTTAGCTCAGATTGGTATGTTTTGTGAATGAAGTTTATTAATTATAATTATTAATTATATCAAATGGTGTTTTAAAAAGTTTAAAAATGCATTATTCTTTTTTTGCCTTTAAATATTCTCTTTTTTGTGGATTATCAATGAGGAGAAAGGTGAATAAAAAGAGGATGGTTAATTGGCTCATTAAAAGGGAGATTCTGTTCCAAGTCTAAGGGCCAGCATGAAAAACAGACAAGATGATGAGAAGAATAGACAAGGAGGTCAGGAGGGATGTCTATGTTGAATGGAATGTACAGGACCAAAAGGAAAGTTGGAACAAAAAAGTGCAGAGGTATAAGTAGGAGCAGAGCTGCATGTAACTTAGAAGTGGAGGAAAAGATTAAAGTTCATACAAGAGAGAAGCAGGAGCCAGATTCAACAACAGTAGTCACATGGGCTTGAGCAGTTGGAGAAGAAGATGTCTTTTACTGGCAATATTTTGGAAGTGAACAAGGTGAGAAAAAGGAAGAAGGGGTTGCGTAATAAAGATGAGAAATAGAACTAGCAACAGCAATGGAGAAGAAAGGATGTTTTATAGAAAAAACTGTGAAAGGAAAAAATCCTACAGGAAGTTGCATAGCACAATGGTGGAGTAAAAAGGAGCATGAGGAGTTGAAGATGACTGTGAAACTGTAGTCCTAGGAGAGGGGGAGGAGGAGGAAGAGGAGGAGGACAATGGCACATAATTCACTATGATTTGAAAAACTCAGGCAGTTATATCTTTTGGGTGAGGGAATCACTAATTCTTAAAACAAGGCAATTTTCATAGTAGGGAACTATGTAAATACAACTGTAACAAAGGAGAAACCCCTCCCAGCAGCCTTGACTTATGCCAACAATAGAGCAACTGAAGATATTGGAATGACAAATGATAAACAAAACTAATGATTACAATATTAATAAACATTTTCCAGAAAACCTATTTTCAGATATTTTGAACATTGTTTGCAATTTTCCCGCTTCTCTCTCCACTATTATTTGACTAGGTTCATCTATAGCTAGGGTACTACCCAATTTATGGTCCATTTTGGTCAATTTCACAGTTTTAGGATTTTAAAAATAATAAATTTCATTATTTCAGCTGTTTAAATCTGAAATTTCAGGGTATTGTAATTGTAGGGATCCTGACCCAAAAAGGAGTTGTGAGTGGGGTCACAAAGTTATTGTAAGGTGGGTTGCGGTACTGCTACACTAACTTCTGCAGTGCTGCTGGCGGTAGTGCTACCTTCACAGCTGGGCAGCTGGAGAGTTTCAGCTGCTAGCTGGGAGCCCAGTTCTGAAGGCAGAGCTGCCACCAGCAGCAGCATAGAAATAAGTATGGCATGATATCATAGTTTCACCCTTATTTCTGTGCTGCTGCTGGCAGGGTGCTGCCTCCAGAGCTGGGTGCCCAGCCAACAGCTGCTGTTCTCAAGCCACCCACCTCTGAGGGTAGTTGTCAAGGTTCCTTCCCCACTCTGAACTCTAGGGTACAGATGTGGGGACCTGCATGAAAAATCTCCTAACCTTATTTTTACTAGCTTAGGTTAAAACTTCCCCAAGGTACAAACTATTTTACCTTTTGCCCTTGGACTTTATTGCATCTAACAAATATATAAGAGGGAAAGAGCCTCTTGGAAACATCTTTCCCCGCAAAATCCTCCCCAAACCCTATACCCTCTTTCCTGGGGAAGGCTTGATAAAAATCCTCACCAATTTGCATAGGGAACACAGACCCAAACCCTTGGATCTTAAGAACAATGAAAAAGCAATCAGGTTCTTAAAAGAAGAATTTTAATTGAAGAAAAAAGGGAAAAGAATCACCTCTGTAAAATCAGGATGGTAAATACCTTACAGGGTAATCAGATTCAAAACTGAGAGAATCCCCCTAGGCAAAACCTTAAGTTACAAAAAGACACAAAAACAGGAATATACATTCCATTCAGCACAGCTTATTTTATCAGCCATTTAAACAAAACAGAATCTAACACATATCTAGCTAGATTGCTTACTAAGTTCTAAGACTCCATTCCTTTTCTGTTCCTGGCAAAAGCCTCACACAGACAGAGAGAGAGAGCCTTTGTTTCTCCCCCCCCCCCCAGCTTTGAAAGTATCTTGTCTCCTCATTGGTCATTTTGGTCAGGTGTCAGCGAGGTTAACCTAGCTTCTTAATCCTTTACAGGTGAAAGGGTTTTTCCTCTGGCCAGGAAGGATTTTAAAGGTGTTTACTCTTCCCTTTATATTTATGACAGCAGTGCAGAAGTAAAGATGGCAATACCTTGACCCCCCTAAAATAGCCTTGAGAGCCCCTCCGTAACTCCCTTTTGGGTTAACGCTCCCAATTTGAGAAATTTGCTAGTCTCCCCCATGAAATCTGTACAGAATAGGGTACCAGATTTGTTAGTCTCTAAGGTGCCACAAGTACTCCTTTTCTTTTTGAGAATAGGGTAAAAGCACACAAAAGATCAGATTTCATGGGGGGGGGAACCAGATTTCACAGTCCATGACATGTTTTTCATCACCCTGAATTTGGTAGGCTCCTAGCTATAGCCCATTACCTCAGCATCTCTCTCCAGAGATGAAAGAGGAACAAGGCTATGGATATCAGAGGTATATCTGAGAAATATTGACTGTGTTTGGAAGGAGGGGTTATGGAAGGTTGGAAAATATCACTTATTATTGCTTGTCAGTCTGTAAGATATTTTGTTTTTTTTATTGAGAATTCCTTTCTTTTCTTCTTACACATTTTCACTAGTGTTTGCACTAGGAGTTATTATATATCCTGTATGGTTAATTTATTCTTTGGAGAATTGGGTACACTATACTGTATGCAGAAATAGTTCTCAGGGGCACTGTGACATCCATAGTGACAGCTGGATGTACTGTGAGACAAACACTCCTAATTAATTAGATCACATCATATTACCAGAGCACAGATGTGGCCATGAAAAAAGTTACTGTCACCACTTCAACTGAAAGACACATTGGATAGCATAACCTAGTAGAAGGGGTATAGAACTCATGCTGCATTTTTATTTTCCTGAGAGACTAGCTTCTGAGCTAACATGTTAGGCTAGGACTCAGTCCACAGTGTGTTTCCACTCATTTATGAAAACATACTTCTTCCACAAAGCACCACACAGAAATATAACCTTCAGCCTGCAGGTCATATGTAGCTTGACTGTACTTTCTGTGTGTGATTTGGATTGAGATCTCCTTGGGGGTAGGGAACATATCTGTAGGGCACAAGGTATGCTGTGGAAGAAATAAAATGGTCAAATACTTGTATCTCAGAGGTAACGGGGGGCGGGGGGGAAAGCTGGGTGAGATATTTAATTATGATCCCATCCACATTGTTAAACTGGCCACTACAATATGGGTCAGGAAAGAATTTGTCCCCAGGCCATATTAGCAAGTGCTCTTTCCATAGCTCCAGAATTTTGAAGAGGGCTCAGCCAATGACATTGACTGAAATGATGGATATAAAAACAGCAAGTATGCTCCTAATCACCTAACTGCATGGGCTTGGAATGAAAACATTGCTGAGCTGATTGGTGAATTGATTTTGTCATTTACTGTGGTTTCCAGCAAATATCTCATCGATTTGATAGATGGAGCTGATGCATATTATAACTATGAACTCCGTCTTGGATGTTTATCTTCAGTACAGTTTTATTCCACAGCTTTACTGTTCCAGAAAGAAAGAATGATGCATCACCTCAAAAAAGAGTGGCAGTGTCTTCTCGGTGGCCATACAGCTATACAGCAGATAGGCAGCGTGGTTCATTATGGTGCAGGGCTGTGAGTATGACCAAATGACCGATTAGACCACTAGACCATTTGTTGGACCACTCAGCCCAAATGAGCAATTAGACCATACAATTCTGAAAATATAGGCCATTAATGAATATCCCAATTCCTTACCAGGTAGGTAAGTATTGCTATTATGGATGGGTAAACTGAGACACAGAGATTTAAATCATCTGTGGAAGGATTTCATGTTGACAGAATGAGTCAGTAATAGAACATGGAAAACTTTGTGATAGTTAATTCTCAAAACATCTGGTCCTGATTTATTCTTAAATTAGTTATACAAAGTAGATTGGAAGTTCTGCTTGCCATAGCTATCGGTTTTGGCTCAACTCAGAAGAACTACATAGCACCAGAAGAGTAAGATATGAACTTTGACCTTATCTACACCCTTTCTGGATCTTTGCAAAAGAAAAACGTGTATTATGATTATGGCTGCTGGTTCCTCTCCCACTGCAACCTGACTTGTTGAAGATGGTACAAAGTTCTTTATAGCTCATATTTCTTCAGTAACTGATATTATAGTAACTAGATGCACATACCTTTCCCTAAAACCTCCTGCTTAAGAAAATATATTCTGGAATGCAAACATATTGCAACATGGAATATTTTACCCTTTTGGCACTAAGGACAATCCAGCTTTTACCCCAAGTTACCATTAGACAACTTGGGATCTGACTACATTTCAAGCTGAAGATCCCATTCCCACCTTGAGGAGATATATGTTATCTTTGATTGAGTTTATGTGCTAAAAACAGAATGTAGCTATGAGGGATGGGAGGGGCTAGCCTCCCCAAGTACATGGCCATCTGACACCCTACTCACTTGCTCAGGGCAACTAGTTCTCACCGCTCAAACCCCACTGGCTGCATGCTGTTATTATTGTGTTAGCTCTATTAGAGCTAGTGTGGAGATATCTCTTTCATCTGGGAATCACACCCCTATCTCAAATTGCAGATATACTCATAGTGGCACAATGCGCATTATACATATATTTTAAAAAGAAAATGATTTCAGGGGAAGAGGGTAAACACTGTTGGCCAAAGAATCCCAAATTTGTTCCAAGTATGGATCACAATTTAATGGAGAGTGTCTTATGGACCACCTTATCCTCATTCATGCCTCTGAGGATACCTGCCCTCCCATCTGTAATCACATATCAGCATTGTGGTAGAAACAGCAACTGATTATATGGAAAAATATTAGTGCAGTATTTAATGTAGTTTAGCTGTCTGTTAGAGAAATATAGCCGCTATTTGTTTAGAAACAAAGAGGACCAGTCAGCTCTCTACAGACTAACAGCAAATACTCCATAGACTACCATTGTTCTTACCACTGCACAGATTACAGGTTGGGAACCTCTATTGAAGGCTAACTTGAAGGCTTCACTCAGAGATTAATGTGGCTGTGTTGTGTATAAAATGTGAACAATTACAGAAAAAAGAATGCCCCGATGTTTCTCTCTCTGCCAGGTGTCAATTCTCTCCTTCCTTCTTCCTTAATTAATGTTAATTTTAGCCTTTAACATATTTGCAACATTTTATAAAAATTGGGGAAATTTACCTTAGAGGAGTAGATTTATAATCCTGCAGCTCTGATTAAATTAAAAACACACTTATTGAGACTCCCTTATGCCCTAATAGCTGCTTTTCTCTGGCTCCTTAGCTCCTATCTGATTGTGCAGTGCACTGGGATGATGCATAGCAAGCAAAACATTTATTCAAAAACAAACTTTACTGAAACTTTTATAATGGCAGATCCATAGGATTGTGTGTGTATAGGGACCTAGAAATACTAATGGTTGGCTCAACAGGAGAAATCTAACACTATTACTACTACTAAGCAATCATATAGGGCTTTTAATTTTCAGTGAGATTTACTAGTATTAACTACTTAATGCATGGCAGAGATCAGGAGTCTGATCAACCCATGCAAACTCAGGAACTACAGCAGGATGCATGAAGTTGCACCAGTTTGCCTCTGATTGGCCTGTAAAGCCAAATTTAATCACCCTCTGGTTCAATTTTCAAATAAGCACCTTCACCCTTTCTCTCATGCCGCCTCTCACACTGGGGAGGAGCTCCCTATAAACATCAGCAAAACTAATGGATTATGCTTCTTCAGAACCCTCCTTAAACCTTTCCTTTTCCATGATGCCTACCAAAAAGACTTGACAATGACGAGGCTGCTGATGTGCAGAGACCACTGTCTATCATGCTGACCAATATCGTCTCATTGTTCTCTGTGGCCCCCATCTGTCTATCTGTATCCTTTTGTTGTGTCATGTCTTCTACTTAGAGTGTAAGCTTTTTAGGGCCAGGATTATTATTTTTATTCTGTGTTTGTACAGTGCTCAGCGCAATCAGAATTTGGTCCATCGTCGGAGCTCCTAAGTGCTACAGTGATACAAATAAAAATTATTATACATATATATAATTTTCTTTCTCTTAAAGTTGATTGGGCTTCAGTCCAATAGACAAAGTATCCTGGACCTGAAAGGCAAAAAATTTTATTATAATTGCTTTTTTCATCATTTGAAAGGACTGTTGATGGCACTAATATTAAAGACTAAAGAACAACAAAATTCTACTGATCTGATTTTAGGAGGTATCTCAGGACTTGTCTATATTACCTGCTGGATCGACGGGCAACTATTAATCCAGCGGGGGTTAGTCTAAACACGATAAATTGAACACCAAGCGCTCTCCAGTCGACTTCGGTACTCCACCGGAGCAAGAGGCACAAGCGGAGTTGATGCGGGAGTGTCAGCTGTCGACTTACCACAGTGAAGGCACCGCAGTAAGTAGATCTAAGTACGTCGACTTCAGCTATGTTATTCACGTAGCTGAAGTTGCGTAACTTAGATCGACCTCGCCCCTGCCCCTCCTCCCCCCACTCCCTCCCGCAGTGTAGATCAGGCTAGAGGATCAGGGATGAAGACTTCCTGACTCGGTGATTATCCAAACTTCAGGGAAACAGTGTTGAATGTTTAGACTATGTTGCATAGGTTAGAACACTGGTCTGTGGGTGAAGAGACCCAAATCCCCTTCTACACTTCTGACTTTGGAAATTCTCAACCAGTTTTGGGTGCCCATACTGAGAAATCAAGATGTCTCATGATGCATGCACAAAGTCAGTGGGAACTTGAAAATGTAGGTTTTCAGTTTCTCCATCTGTAAAAATACAGATAACACTTATTCTCATTTAAAAGGTGTTTTGCAATCCTTAGATGAAAGGCACTATGAAAGTGGATATAATCATTAATATATTAATATAATTAATATATGATTTTCTCTCCAATAACCAGCCAAGATACTTTGGAAGTGGCTTCTGAATTCCTTGAATAATTTAGCAATTTTAAAAGCCAATGTAATCTTAATCATTTTTAAATCCAAAAATAATTTTATAAACCATCACTTTGCAATCCTATACAGCAAGCAAGCTATAGTATTGCTGATACCGTAGGAACACAAAGAGGGATCTCTCATGCAATTCTGCAGTGCATTCTTGGACATAAGTTGTAGAATGTTATTTACATCTAAAAGAAGCAAATTCTGTACAACTCCACTATTGTGTTTACCTCCATGTTTATTTCTTTCCTCTCCACATTTCATTCCCTTCAGTCCATCCAACTTTCCTTTCCACTTCTCTTTCCATTTTACTTTCTTGTTATGCCTCTTTCCACACTGCCCCCTATACTTCATGAGTCTGCCACTTCAAAAATGTCAGTTAACCTCATTACTGAAATTCCTCCTTAAAATATATTTCTGCTCTGAAGTTATGAAATGTGAATCCACCAATGAAAGAAATTTAAATGACCAAAAACACCAATCATCCTCACAGAAATAACAAACATAAATATTTGATGAAAAATCAATTTACAGCATGCAATCTCCTTTGGGAAAAACAGGCTCAGTCAAGAATAACTGATGTTTAGTGTTGTCTCCCCCTGCTTTCCATCCTCTTTGCTCACCATGGTCTGATGCCATTATCATTGTCTTTAGCTTAATTTAAATTCTACATTCCTCAGAACTTTGCTTTATCTGTAACTGCAAAGCAAGATGCAGACTGTAAACATGGGAGAGACATTCACTCTCTAGCTTGCTATTAGTGTAAGCACTGTGGCCCGAAGCTTTAGAGAGAAGGGAGCTCACCATTCATACCTGTTGATGAAATGGGAGAAGAGAAACCCACAGCTGCTTAAGAACTACAAATGGGCAGGGACTTCACTGGTGAGGGAGCTCTCTGCTACCATTTGTTGGGGAGCAAGGGGAATTGACTGAATGAGCCAGGTCTCATTTGAATTTCATTTTTATGTGACACTTTGGGGCATTTGGGTTAAATACGTTAAGACTAGGCACCATAAAATGTTCTTGACACTGTTGACAGATGACGGGCACGAAATCTGCACCAAATGGCTGTGGGGCCACACTGAAAGAGACTGCATCCAGGCACGGTTGGGTATGGGAGCCTGCATGTGGCCAGGAGAGGGAAAAGAGGTTCTTACCAGTTGCTGGGAGTGCCTTCCTGGTGGTTGGACTCCATTAAAAAGTCCTGGATACTACTGGTCATACTCTAAGAGTTGAACAGAGACTTTTGCAAAATAGTAGACGGTTCAGACTAGTAGCAGTTTTGAGAAAGCAAAAAAAGTGGCAGATGGCACAGAGTGGTGGTTGGCGCAGAGCGAGGTTGCTTAGGTCAAAGACACAGAAGGAACAACAGCCTACCGAAGAGACTGGGCTGGGCCTCCCTACACAGCAATTAAATCTGAAATTGTTTCAGCTATGTCAGGTAGTGGAGCCCTCAGAGCAGCTCAAGCAGCACTGACCTGCTAGAGGGGTTGGATTTCTCCAACCCAAGACAGCTAACCATGAGTGGGCAGCTGAGGAGGCCAACTACCAAAGGAAGATTAAGGTAGTGTATGTCGTTTCCCATGTTTCTGGGCGGGGGCTTGAGCTGGTGTTAGTTAAGCCTTTAGAAAGAACCCCTAGAAAATTGAACCTGTTCCTTTTTGCTGCCAGTAATACCTGGCAGAAGGGTTATATTATTTGTATGTGGTCTAAATTCTTGCTTTAACTAGTCTGATTCAATAAAGACAGCATAAACCACTGACCTACACTGTGATGTTAGGAAAATCATTCCACCTCTCTGTATCTCTGCTTCTATACCTACTCTTTTTCTTCCCAGAGCAGAGATTCTCTCGTATTGTGTGTTTGTACAGTGTCAGGCACAACTGGGCCCTGAACTCAGATAACATCTCTAGGCACTACTACAGTACAATTAAAAATCATACCTGCCTAGCAGAAAGACAGGGAGTATGTAGTTGTGCACATGAGGGGAAATGGGCCACAGGGAATGGTGAACCGTGGCCATTGGGAGCTGTGGGGGATGTGCCTGTGGACGGTCAACATAAACAAAATGTCTCATGGCCCGCCAGTGGATTACCCTGATGGGTCACATGCCGAAGGTCGCTGAGCCCTGACCTAGACAAACTGGAGGATTGGGTCAAAAGAAATCTGATGAGATTCAACAAGGACAGAGTCCTGCACTTAGGATGGAAGAATCCCATGCACTGCTACAGGCTGGGAACCAACTGGCTAAGTGACAGTTCTGAAGAACACGACCTGGGGATTACAGTGGACGTGAAGCTGCATATGAGTCAACCATGTTCCCTTGTTGCCAAAAAAGCGAATGGCATTTTGGGCTGCATTAGTAGGAGCATTGCCAGCAGATCGAGGGAAGTGATTATTCTCCTCTGTTCAGCACTGGTGAGGCCACATCTGGAGTATTGCATCCAGTTTTGGGTCCCCCACTACAGAAAACATGTGGCCAAATTGGAGACAGTCCAGCAGAGGGCAACAAAAATGATTAAGGGGCTGGGGCACATAATTTACAAGGCAATGCTGAGGACTGGGCTTATTTAGTCTGCAGAAGAGAAGAATGAGGGGAAATTTGATAACAGCCTTCAACTACTTGAAGGGCAGTTCCAAAGAGGTGGAAGTAGGCTGTTCTCATGGTGGCAAATGACAGAACAAGGAGCAATGGTCTCAAGTTGCAGTGAGGGAGGTCTAGGTTAGATATTAGGAAAAACTATTTCACTAGGTGGGTGGTGAATCACTGGAATGGGTTACCTAGGGAGGTGGTGGAATCTCCATCCTTAGAGGGTTTTAAGGCCCGGCTTGACAAAGTCCTGGCTAGGATGATTTAGCTGGGGTTGGTCCTGCTTTGAGCAGCGGGTTGGACTAGATGACCTCCTGAGGTCTCTTCCAACCCTAATCTTCTATGATTGTATGTTTCTGACTCTCATTCTTCCTCTTCCTGGTTTGCCTGCAATTTTGTCTGATAATATGAGTACTAAAATCATTTGTTCTGAAAGTGGTGAGGAATGTGCCCATAGAAAGGTGTTATTCCCTCACCCAGAGTCTCTAGAAATAGTGCTTTTTTAAAAAAAAAAAATCCTTTTCGTTACCTCATTGTTCATAATTTTGATTATCCAGCTAATTTTTAACATTATTCTGTAATACCAAAACTTGAATCTTCTGAGTCATCTCTCAGTGTCCCTTTTAAGTGTCCAGCTCTCACATTCATGGTAGCACTTCTATGGGAATGGGGCATTTAAAATGCATTTTACATCATAAAATGTTCACATGAAAGGGTGGGATGAGTTACCAGGTTTATTTGCAGAACATGTGCAGTAAATTGTTTTATTTCTGAATGTAGAAAAATGTTAATTCTTTTAGATTAAGTATTATGATTAATCTTCTATCAAGAAAGCTGAGATGAATACCAACAAGATGACTAATTCTAGTGGTAACAGGTAGAGGCTTGGCTAATAGGTAGACATATTTATGCATAGAAATTTACAGCTAAATCTTTAAACTGGGAAGAAGTAGTTTATTTTCTTTAACTATTTAAAATGTCTCTCTCACACCTTTTATGCCATATTAATAATAATTAAGAAAGAGAACCTGTCTATGTGAAACAATGATGGGTAGGTACGCTATTTTAGATTGCATCATCTCAACTGAGTGATATCAATGCTATTATATGTTGAGTTTCCCGTCTCTTTGTAGAAACACTTACCAGCCTAGGACAACAGTTGTCTTAGTTTTCCTCCTCTGTGGTAAAGCCATTTTATCATAGAACTGAAATGAACTAAAATGATCAAAGTAGTTTATTTTAACTAAATTTTGCACAATCAGAATAAGTAATTCATCTCACCATCTGTAATTATACAGCAGGGAAATAGTTTTGGAGCTATAGTATGTTCTCTAAAGCAGAAAATGTGGACTTCTTTTTGCCAATACTTCCCAATACAATACGAGCAGAAACCACAAGTCAGGATCACTATCAAAGTCGCCCCAGCAATATAAACATAACCCCTTTCCCAAATATTCACTCTTTGGCATAATTCTCCTTAAGGGCTTTGTTCTAACTTTTCTAAAATTAAACAAATTTTCCACAGTAGAAGGCAAAGTGAGTGCGTTGGTTGCATGGAAATTGGCCCAAAGAACTCTACATCAAAAATTGGACTTCATGTTGTACAGAAATGCAATAAAGTAAATGTAGTATCCCTAGCCTCTGTTTGCCAGAGGCTGGGAATTGGGAACAGGAGATGGAACACTTGGCAATTGCCTGTTCTGTTCATTCCCTCTGAAGCACCAGGCATTGTCCACTGTAGGAAGACAAGATACTTGGCTATATGGACCATTGATCTGTCCCAATCTGGCTGTTCTTATGTAAAGAAAGATATACTCTAAAACATGCAAGACTCTTCAATTATTCCAACCTACGTTACTTCTCACGTCTAATTCTCAGGTGCAATATTTTTTTGGGATGGATGGTAGATTATTTCAGGTTATGAATATACAGAATATATCCCTGGTCCAACTCTAAAAATCTTAGGGTGTTGAAGAAGCAGCAACAGCAACTTCTTAGGGTTAACACTAATATAGAGGAAATTAAATATGAACCTGTTGCATCCTTGGGGGCAGCAGTTTTAGGAAGAAATCACTTGAGACACAGAGAGCTGTGAGCCATGAAAGCAGCCATTTATTTTCACACACTGAACTAACCAAACCATCCAAAACTGGCTGGGCTATCCCCTAATCTTCTAACTCAGTTGCCATAGCAACAACAAGGTGCTATTACCACGACAACTAAATACACAACATATCCCCCCCCCAATAAGAACTTCCCCTAAATAAAACAAACACTAAACTAGAGAAGGAGGGTAGACTGCCTCCATTCCCGGCTAAACCACAGGGATTATTTTGCCCCATAACCGTGGGTTCACCCTAGCTAAAGATCTAGCCATTGAGGAGGTCTTCTGTCTCTAGGTGGATTATGGCAAACTTCTCATGTTGTTGCACCCAAAAGTACCTTGGGCACAGGCCTGACAATGGGCTCAGGTTTCATAGCACAAACGGGTGAGGACGTGGTATCAGCTTGTTCCGGGCAAGGGGGTATCTCAGCCACCAGCAGGAATGGAGAAGAACAGTCAGGAACAGGTCATTCTTGATTTGGTGTCTCGCCAGAAGAGGTGAAGTCAGACAACTCAGCTGAAGATGTGTCCTGATGACCTTGCAAAAACTGATCTATGTTTCGCCGCCAGTTGAGATTCTCTGCAGTCTGGACTGTGTAGGAAACAGGTCCTGTTTGAGAGATGATCATGGCAGGGACCCATTTAGCTCTGGAAGTATAATTCAAGCCAAAACTAGCTGTCCCGAGCTAAAGTTTCAGTCTTTTGCTTTGGGTGCACGTCTGATGTCTTGATATTGCTGCTGACTTTGCACAGTTTGTCTGGGTTCAGAAGGTTTCAGCAGATCAAAGCAAGTACACAGCTGTCATCCCATCATTAGAAAGGCTGGGGATGCCTTGGTCATAGCATGACATGTGTTTCTGTAGGAAAGTAAGGTATCCAGACGCTTTTGAATGGAGTGTTGTCCCTTGCTGATTTCAAAGCTTGTTTCATTGTCTGCACAAATCTTTCAGCTAATCCATTGGTGGATGGATGATATGGTGCTGAAGTGATGTGGTGTATCCCATTTGCCTTCATAAAATTTTGAAACTCCTGAGAAATGAATTGTGGTCTGTTGTCACTCATAAGTTGTTCTGGCAGACCAAAATGACTAAAGATTCCCTGTAGTGTTTGAATAGTACTATCTGCATTAGTGGACTGCATTATAGAGACTTCTGGTCATTTAGAATGGGCATCTACCACCACCAAGAACATGCTTCCTTCAAGGGGGCCAGCAAAGTCAACATGAATATGTTGCCACGGGTTTTCAGGCCAGTTCCATGGGTGTAGAGGCGCCCATTGGGGTGCATTCCTGACACCCTGACATGACATACAAGCTCTTGCCTTCTCTTCAATAGCACTGTCCAATCCAGGCCACCAAAAATAGCTTTGTGCAATTTCCTTCATGCGCACTATTCCACAGTGACCAGAATGTAATTGTTCTAACATCTGTGATCTCAGTGGTGGTGGGATAATGACATGTTTCTCCCGCACAACAAACAACCAGATTGGATCGATAACTCCATCCTCCTGGACATGTAGGTAACAAAGTCGGGTTAGACCGGAAAGGTTTGTTGAGATTTTCCATGCATTACCAGGTCCATAACTTGGAACAATCTTGGGTCAACGTGAGTTGTCTTCTTTATCTGAGTAGCAGTGATGGGTGTATTCTCTGTGTGTTCAGAGTAGAAGATGTCAGGGTGTAGTAAGCTGCATAGCAGGGAGTAGGTTTTAGCCCCCACAACACTTAAAAATATTGGCACCTTCTTCTCTTCTGTAATGTCATTTGCAATAACAAAAAGCTCAGAACGCTTAGTATACACGTGCCATTGCACTATCATTCTCCTTAAAAGGTTCTGGTGGCCCTGTAAATGTAGCCATGGTTTTAGTTTCAGGTTTCACAGTCAGTGCCAACAAGTCAATTCTCACCCCCTTCCAACAGCTAAAAGATTTTGGTAGGTTTTTTTTTCTTTTTTTTTTAACCTTGACTTCTACTTCCTTCTGTTGCTGGGGCAGCACAGGGATCCCATCCTCGTCACCACTTTGTTGTATCCTTGGGGACAGCAGTTTTAGGAAGAACTCAGGTGAGTCGCAGAGAGCTGTGAGCCATGAAAGCAGCCATTTATTTTCACACACTGAACTAACCAAACCAGGCAAAACTGGCTGGGCTATCCCCTAATAATCTAACTCAGCTGCTACAGCAACAACAAGCTATTACCAAGACAACCAAATACAGAAAAGAACCAAAGTGAAATTTCCTCATATTATCAAAAATAAAATATATTTGTTATAAAAAAAAGTAAGTGGAAGGAGAAGAGATACCACCTGAACTTTTATGGGCCCATGTTTGTGCCTATTGCCTCAAATAAATGGTTCATGAAGGTTTATCTATGTGAAAATATGATCCTATAATACTGTTAATATCAGGAAGACAAAGTAATCTGCTGCATGAGTACCATTCAAATACATTAAGGTGGCTTCTCTGATACATCTAATGAGTCCAAGAGTCCTAAAAATTTATCCTGTTTTTACTATGTCTCCTTCCTTTTTTGTCCTTCTTCCCACTGTTCCTTCACTCAAAGAATTAGTTTCTTAAAATCATACACAATGGGAATAAAAATATCAACAAGGCATAAGTGAGAAGCTCACATTATGCTAGTTTATCCATATGGTCCCAATCCAAAATCCATCAGAGTCAATGGAAAGACTCCCAATGACTGAAAGGGAATTTAGAAAAGGATCTCAAGTGTATGTAAAATTCAAGTAAGTATATCAGGGATCGGCAACCTTTGGCAGGCGGCCCATCAGGGAAAACTGCTGGCAGGCCGGGACAGTTTGTTTACCTGCAGCATCAGCAGGTTCAGCCAATTGCAGCTTCCACTGGCTGCAGTTCACTGTTCCAGGCCAATGGAAGCTGCGGGAAGCGGTTAACAGCACATCCCTCGGCCCACGCTGCTTCCCGCAGCCCCTGTTGGCCTGGAATGGCGAACCACGGCCAGTAGGTTCTGCAATCAGCTGAACCTGTGGATGCTACAAGTAAACAAACCATCCCGCCCCACTAGCGGATTTCCCTGATGGGCCGCTTGCCAAAGGTTGTCGATCCCGGAAGTATATGGATGCTTTTTCTCAATAGCTATTATTAGTGCTTTCTGCGAAACATCCTACAGAGATAAAAACCTAATTTTACTAACTCTTGGACAAGACAAATTACCCTGAGTTTCTTCAAAAAATTTAAGGAGTCCAGTGACACCTTAAAGACTAACAGATTTATTTGGGCATAAGCTTTTGTGCGTAAAAAAACCACTTCTTCATATGCATCATGCAGCAGTAACATGTTTTGGGCATATGTTTGTACATATTTTGATTTTATTTTTTCTGCCCAATTCATCCAGACACAACTTAAGAACATAAAAACGCCTAGATTGGGTCCATCTAACCCAATATCCTGTTTTCTGACAGTGACCAGTGCTAGGTGTCCCAGAGGGAATGAACAAAACAGGTAATCATCAAGTGATCCATTCCCTGTCACCCGTTCCCAGCTTCTGGCAAACAGAGGCTAAGGACACCATCCCTGCCCATTCTGACTAATAGCCATTCGTGGACCTATCCTCCATGAACTTACCTAGTTCTTTTTTGAACCTTGCTATACTCTTGGCCTTCACAACATCCTCTGTCAAGAGTTGCACAGGTTGACTGCGTGGTGTATGAAGAAATACTTCCTTTTGTTTGTTTAAACCTGTTGCCTATTAATTTCATTTGGTGACTCTAGTTCTTGTGTTATGAGAAGGAATAAATACCACTTTCTTATTTACTTTCTCCACACTAGTCATGATTTTATAGACCTCTATCCTATCCACCTTTAGTCATCTCTTTTCTAACCTGAAAAGTCCCAGTCTTATTAACCTCTCCTCACATGGAAGCTGTTCCATACCCCTAATCATTTTTGTTGCCCTTTTCTGAACCTTTTCAAATTCTAATATGTCTTTTTTTGAGATGGGGCAACCACATCTGCATGCAGTATTCAAGACGTGGGCATACCATGCATTTATATAGAGGCAATATGATATTTTCTGTCTTATTATCTGTCGCTTTCTTAATGATTCTCAACATTCTGCTCACTTTTTTGAGTGCCGCTGCACACTGAGTTGATGTTTTCAGACAACTATCCACAATGATTCTTGACTGCTAACAGGCTGCCTGCGTGCAGTGGCCCCATGCCACTCCCGGAAGCAGCCGGCTGCTGGCACGTCTCTGTGGATAGAGAAGTTCCCGGCCAATGGGAGCTGCGGGGGCGGCGATTGTGGGCACAGGCAGCACACGGAGATGTGCTGTCCCCCTCCCCCAGGGGTGTGCAGAGACGTGCCAGCAGCTTCTGGGAGTGGCATGGGGCCGTGGCATGCAGGCAGGCAAACTCAGGTCTGAATCCCCTGCTGCACCCAAACTCTCTCATAGACCCTGATCCCCCTCCTGTACCCCAGCCCCTGCCCCAGATCAGAATCCCCTCTCGCACTGAACCCCCTCCAAGAGCCCACACCCCGCATCCTCTCCTAGACCCCAACACTCTGCCCCAGCCTGGAGCCTCCTCCTGCACCCAAACTCCCTCCCAGAAAGAAACTAATATAACAGCTGTTCTAAGGTAAGAAGTAGACTATTTTGAATTAACTTAACAATATTAGGACTGAAATGTAACCACAGAACAGCTTTATGTTAATTAAAAGGCAAGTTTAGTATAGCATTAATACCCTCAATGCCATAATTGTGATCATTATGTTTTAAATTAGGAAAAAGACATGTATACAGAGGCCCCACAAAATCTAATAGCCCCAGGCCCACAGGAGGGTTAATCTGGCCCTGATTCTATGATATGCTGAATGATAGATGCTGTGATATACTTTTATTATTTATATTGCCATAGTGATTAGGAGCCCTATCATAGACCAAGACAACATTTTGCTAGGCAAACACGAGAAGGAATGACCCACAGATTTTTTTTAGTCATACTGTGCAACTCCCTTCATGTATCTTTAGGAAGTTTAAATCCGGGAAAAGAGCACAGACTTTTAACACTTGTTCTAAAGGGAAAACTTGCTTAGCTGGCAGCAGTATTTGTTATCTTCTAGTGGATCACCTACTAGCAGGTTTCTGACACACATTTTCCCAGTATATTATAGTAATATCCTTCACATCTGGGTCCATATGTTCTCCAATGTACAAACACATACATGGGCAAGATTTCAGAACTGACTAGTGATGGTGAGTGCTGGAATTTTTGTCCAATCTGGCGTTCCTGAATAGTGCTTGATTTTCAGAGTGGATGCTCAGCACTTTCTGAAAATCAGGCCATAAGAACATAAATCCATTTGGGGTTTTCACAATCTGGGCACCCCAAAACTGAAGCATCTGTAATCTCTAGTCAATTTTGAAATTCTTGGCCTTGAAATGTATAGTTCCATAAGCTATTTACAGATATTGTATTTTATTTATTTATCTAGAATTTTCATTTGTTTCTATACAATTCTCTAGGCAGACAACAAAAATGAAAAAAAAAACACCCACATTTATTGGAACATATTGAATATACGTTAGAAAAATAATCTTACAAACTGAACCAGCAGCAGAAGAAACACCACTTCATCAGTCCCTTATACACACTGATCACCTCCACCCTCTTTAACCTCTGAACTCTCATCCAAAATTTTAGAAAAACAGGTGATACCTGTTACATACTCTGAAGGTCACCAAAGCTTGGTCTGTAGAAGGAAGGGAAGAAATGAACTCCAGATATTGCAAGATATGTAAAATAATATCTTGACATTTGTTTGTGAAAGAAGAGTCTGCTGCATTGGAATCTATTTTTTAAACTAATCCTATTACATAAAAGATTTGATTAAGTAAGAATATTTTGGTTAATCAAAACGTAAAAAATGTTTATGCTGTCTAGGATCAGATCACTGCAGAATAAAGGTCTTTTGATCAACAACTTAAGGTAAATTTTCAAAGCAGTGTACTTAGATGTAGCATGTTACTCCCATTGAACTAAATGGGTGTTACATGGCCAAACTCACATGCACTACTTTCAAATGAACTCTATTAATTGTGCACCCAGATCTTGTAGAAAATGCTGAAACTTTGTTTTAAAAAGTTGTAGATTGTAAGCTCCACTGGGCAAAAACTCTTCCTGAATAACCTCTATACAACACTATGCACTTCTACAGAGTTACTACTCATGCCCTGTGAAATTCACCCTATCCTGCATGAAAGAATGCCTGATTTTAAAAAAACAAACAAAAAAAAAAACCCAGCAGTGTTCACTGGAAATCCTAATACAGAAGGAGTTTTAAATGAATAGCATGAAATACCTGGAAATTAATAAACACTAATAAGAACTTGTTAATAACTTATATTATTGCATCTTGACTATCAGGATACCTATTTCTTCACTCCTCACCAAGTTAAGGTACAAGTGATGGTATAGAATTGCCTTCACAATCATTTTTAATTTGCTTTCAGGAAATGTTTAAGGACTACAGTATATTTGAACACACAAAAGTTGTACCACTTTAACTATGCTGGTATAATTAAAGTGGTATAATCCCCTAATGTGAACAGAGTTATATCAGTATAAAAAGTGCCTATACTCATATAGCCTTTTTCCATATAAGAAGGGGCATAAGGTATATTGGCTGTCTGTATGGGAAAATTATAGTGGTAAGAGCTAAGCTGTGAATTTAAACCAATGAATTTATATTAGTATAAGTCCCTGTGTGGACACTCAAGGTACATCTACATTGCACACTTCTTTTGGCTGCATGTAGTATACATATATGCATAACTCCCCCTAGCATGGGTATAAATGGCAGCGTAGACCTTGAGGCAAGAGGTATGCAAGTAGACTGAAGACACGTCTGAAGGGTATGAGTATGTATCTGAGTTCATATCCTACAAGGTTCTCCACTCGTCCAAGCTCTGCCTCCACATCACATTGCTATTTTTAGCAGTGTTGTGTCCTGCTGCCTTCCCACTGTTCTAGTCCTTCCCTGTCACAGGAAAGACTCCAGCAGTGGGGAAAGGCTCTGCCCGCTCCCCCTTGTTGGAGCCTTTCTCTGAAGTAGGGAAAGGCTCTGTCAGTGGGGAGACAGCAGAGAAAGCTGCTTCACCCACTGTGAGAGCCTTTCCTGACTGCAATGAAAGGCTCTCACATCAGGAAGCTCCTGAAGCCTTTCTCCATTGCATCCCCTTTCACCAGCACATGTAGCTACATACCTCAGTAGGGACACAGCTTGTTTTTTCATGCTGTGTGTAGATATACATACTCTACATGCTGCTGCCAGTAGTGTGTATTGTAGGTCTAGCCAGTATTCAGATGTGAAAGTGACTTTTTCCTCAGTTTAGAAAGGTCGCTTTGGAAGTTGCTCTTGTACTGCATAAGAGTCCCTCAGGAAAATTGCACCTGTAGAACTGTATCAGTTTAACTATACTAGTGTAACTGATAAAACTTTCCCATGTAGACAAGCTCAAAGGCACTTTTATACTGTTATAACTGTGAATACACTAGGGATTGTAGAGGAATAACTGTATTGGTTACAAAAAACCCCCATACCCTTAACCAAAATATTTGTACTGGTTCAAAATCTAAACCAGGCCTTTGGGTTTGATCCTGCAATGTGCGAAGCATTCCGTGAGGTGTTGAGTGTGAGTTGGTGGGTGCTTAGCACTGAGTAGGCTTTAGAGGACTTTTTTCAGAACATTCTTTTAGGGTTGTTCTAATCCAGGGGTTCCCAAACATGAGTCGCGACTTGTTCAGGGTAAGCCCCAGACCTGCAGATGCTCTGGTAAACAAAGCATCTCTAGGCCCGCGAGGGGCTTACCCTAAACAAGCCGCGAACCAAGTTTGGGAACCCCTGTTCTAATCTCTCAATTCAACACATTTCAGAAGTAGCAAATGCAGTAGCAAAGGGCAAACATTGGATTTCATTTTGAGTTTTGACTTTTCACATTCTACTTTGCAGCAGCTGAAGAGCACATTTTTGATCATTTTTAGGACTCTCTTTAAATTCAGCCTCCTTTAAACTATGATTCTGTTTACATAACTTATCATCCTATGTGGCTTTTAGAACCTAGTCAGCTGAGTTTTATTGAATTCTGACTCTGATCTAGCAAGAGTTATTTTAAATCCATCTTCTGTCAGTGCTGCATTCTGAACCGTTGAACAGTTACATGTTGCTATAGATCAGAGTGCTCCTTTACAGCCTATGGTTCAACTTTCCTTGTTTCCTCCCCTCGTTATGCCTGCTTTCCTACAGCATTGTAAATGGAAGGATTCAGCAAATGGTTGACCAATATAGAGAAAGAAAAGGTGCTTTTTCACTTTATGTCTCTGCATTTATCAGATATATTTCTATTTTGTCATTTCTGTTTCCCAATTTTCTCTCTCTCAAGGAATACCTGTAGTTCGAGGTTTTTTTTCCCTCCAAGATATATTATTATAGCTTTCATTTTTCCAAGATGAAGCCATTTTACTGCTCATATTTGTAATATTTCTAGCTCTTACAACATTATTTCTCTGTCATCACTATAGCATGGAGCCTGTTTGGTAATTATGTAAAATCATATAAAGAATTTTGCTAATTCAGGTTATTTATTGCTTCTAGTTTTAGCAGACTTTCCCAAGCATTCAACATTATTGACCTAGGTATTCTTCTGATGCACTTACAGTCTGTTGTTCAGATGTCAGGTGCTACTTGGGCTTGGTCTGAGTTCTATTTATAAGTCCAGACAGTGAGAGTTGCTATGGGACATAATATAGCAGATGAAGTCTATTTTTCCTGTGGTTTGCCTCAGTCATCTGTGTTAGGACACCTTGTCTGTATGTACCATTATATGTCATCACTAAATTTAGTAGATACACTCTGTATTTTCACTGTTGTGTGCACAATATTCTGAATTCTTTCAATATTCCATTACATTATCAGGTTGAGTTTTCTCACAATAGTGCTTACACACCATCCAGATATTCTTTATTTCTACAACAATAGTGCATAGAAGGCAACCAAGATCAACATCCCATTGGGGTATTTGTTTTATATATATACATATACATAGAAAGAGTATGTCTTTGCCTCCCAAAAGTTTACAATTTAAATAGACAAGACAGAAAAAGATGGAAGGAAAAAAATTATTATTCCTGCTTTTGAGATTCGGAACTGAGGCACAGAGAGATAGGCTCTGGACTAAGATGATCTAATCAATGCCATTACATTTTATTAATAGCGACTCACATAAAACAGACATTTACATCAGGGGGACAAAAAGTTGAGTATTCATTGATTGTGTGTGTTTAATAGGACTGGTCAAAATTTTACATCAAAACTGATTTTTGCCAGAAAATTACATTATTGATGAAACAAAATTGTTAAATATTCATTGGAGCAGGCTTTGGAACCTGTATCTCCCATATCCCACATGAGTACCATAACACCAGCTACAGAGTCAGTATCTTCCTCCCTCTTTCTGGACCAAATAATATTTAAATAGCTACAAAGCAGAACAGCTTCAAGAGGCAAGATTGTGAGAAACCCATAGTGGAATACCCTATGGTACAGCAGGCACTCACCTTAGAGGGGGACACACAGTTTCCAGAGCAGGGCTTCAAACCAGCATCTCCTACAACCCAGGTGAGTGGCCTTACCACTGGACAAGGCACCTCCTCCTGCACTTTGTGAATCTAACCCTTCAGTTCCTTGGCTTTTATTAAAATGCCTGCAAGAAAATGTTTTGTTCAACCCAAAACAAACTTTTTGAGGGGGAGCGTATTGGAACTGTCAGCAAACCAAAAAGACAAGGTGGGTGAGATAATATATTTTATTGGACCAACTTCTGTTGGTTGTCTCTCTAACATCCTGGGACCGACAGGGCTATAACAATCACTGCATACAGAAGATCAGTTACTCACACAGCTATAGTTATGAGTGCAGAAAATATATATGATTTGACTTTTTTTCTTTTATATGATTAAGCAGACTAACATATTCTGTTAACTGTTACACTCTTCCTCTGTCTTTCACCCTTATGTTACCTCTGTCATTCACCTCTTCCTGGTGTCTTTTCCACCTCCTTATCTGCATCTCCTTTGTCTCTTTTGCACTCCTCCTGTATTCCTCTTTTCACTTTCCCCAATTCTTCTTTTCCTGAAGTCCTTCCTTATTCATTGAACCTTTCAGAAGCTTCTCTACTGGAACCATTGTCCTCTATACTCTGCACAGCAACAGACTGCTAAGAGAAATGGACCGCCAGTTTCACTTTGCTGTGAATAAGCCTGAGCACAAAGTCCTCAGCAAAGTGAAAGTTCCAGGCAAGACCTAGACTTGGCCAAGTCATTAATCCTTGGGCCTTAGTAACTCTGATGATGATTGCAGTTTGAAAAGAGTCAAGGGGGTGAAATGTGGATTGCAGTTAATGTGGATCTGGTAGGATATATCTATCTCTCTGTCTATTCCATTTCCTACTTCAATATGTCAAATAATCATATTCCTACTCTCCTTCTTCTTTTCTTTTGTCCTTATTTGATGTTGTGGAGCTTGCAACTCCTCCTCACTAATGCCAGTACTTCTTTCATCTCCTCCTTCTGTTCCTTTGCCATCTTCACCTTCCTGCTGTATTCTTTTAATCATATGTTCCACGGAACTGCCAAGGACACTAAGATATACCAATTACATTTGGCAGTACAGGAGATGAGTGACTGACAGAGTTATTCAGTGTACTTGACAAAAGTGAGGTGGCTAAAGCTTTGCCATCCCTCTTGTACATTATAGGACAATTAAATACCACGCTGTTGACTCTTGAGAAAAAATTAATTAAAACTAGGAAATTGATAATAATTTAAGAGCTCCCTGTGGTCATTGCCTTCCTTCTAATGAAGTTCTGTTCAAGGCCCCACCCTGAAAAGCACTCATCCAATGACAATCTCTGTGAAAGTGAATGAACATATGATAGCTTAGCATTTTTGTTTTCACTACCTGTTCAGGTGATCAGTATGAGCATAATCTGAGTGCTATGATTAATATCAATTCAGTTGGGTCAAAAGTATAACAGCAGGGAAAAGAGATCAGTCAGTTTCCACATGAAAGCCCAAGATACAAGGACACCTTATGGTATGTGCAAACAATTCACTATACAATTTCTGGCGAGAGTAAACTGGCATACTGTTGAATACTTTTTTCCTTTGGGTAAAATTTTAATTAAAAAAACAGCATGGATACAGTAATTCTTGATTATTCAAATAGTGGAGAAAGCTGTTTGAATTTTAAAATCTTTCATTTTTAAAAAATACTGTGATTTGCATGTCTTTAAGAGTGTGTTTAATATGACCAGAATTTATAAATTAAGCGAACCCTGAAGTTCATCATAGTAGCCTTATGGTTATGGGTTACTTTCAGCAATTACCCACCTCAATGTGAGGGTTTAAACCTACTTTAATCTGTTAGTGTTCAGCCTCCAAGATCAACTACGGTAGAGAGGATATCAATAGATAGGGGATCCCCTGGTGCAGAACAGAGATTCCATAGTACTCTTTCTCTAATCATCACTTGTATTAACAAACTAAACAATATACACTCTACTGTCTTATACAAAAGAGAGAGAGAGAGAGAGAGAGCAATACAGCATGCATAAGATTTGCATTACTCATGCCAGGCCTCATGGAAAAACCTGAAGTGTTAATCCTCATCCTCATCACCGGAGGTCATCGCCCTGGTGCCTCCCTCCAAAATTTCACCAGCCAGAATTCAGCTTTTAACACTGACACCCACTGGGGTTCATTCATATCTATGAAGGTTTTAACTTCTTTTCCTTATTTGAACTTCCACCCCCACATTTTTCATAGGCTAACTCATTTCTTCCCATTATACACATTAACATTTACATTACCTTATCACCATAGTAACTAACCGTAAGGAAGTTTCTAACATTTCACCTTGGTTACAAATGGTTATCTTGTGGTCTCTACTGTCTCTGCATAGACATTATTAGCCAAACTCAGCAGTTATTTTCAAAACATCCACATATCACAAACATGGACTCAAGCTCAGCAGATTTATTACTATCTTACTTATACTAACATCCTAAATTATAAAGCTTAATTTGGCTAAGCTACATATTTTACAGGCCTGTAGGCCCTGTGTTACTACATTAATTCTTATATTTGCCTTTATGTCCAAATAAATCCTAAATAAATCCTTTACCCTTAGCTACAACACATTCAGCAGACATATTGTAAGGGTGCAATTATGCTTCATGGACTACACTGACAAAATATCTTCATATCTTGTCATGCAATATTTGGTTCTGGGACAAGCAAATGTCACCTTTTTGCTGTCTTGTTCTTCAGGTCTGCTTTAACTTACAGTGGCACAGTGACACATCCCTGATCATGCCCTGGGATCTCTATTCCATTCAACAGAAATCCACAGCTGTCTAGTAGAGTAGTTTTATGGACAACTGAAGTAGTGCAAAGTGGTCATATTGGAACCAAAGTTCTGGCATGTTACCTGTATTAGTGTGCAAGCAGTTCTGAGTGCCCATTTGCCATATATTATTAGTTTGTGCACACAGATGCTTGTATTTATATTCACAGAATCCATTTGTGTGTGCAAATTGAGTGTACATGGGAGTTGTACATGTAAATTATTATCCAGGAAACAAATTGTGCAAGAGCTACTTGTGTAACTGCATGAACTTATGTTTTACCTTGTTAACATTGTCTTTTTTCTTTCTGATTTTATTCATCATGCTCACTTAGACCATATAAGAGCCTTGCAAGACATGTATACAGTTGGTCACTCACTATATGTTTGTACAGTGCATGGCACAAAGGGGATGGAACCTTTATCCTGACTGTGGCCTTTGGGTGCTGAAGCAATATAAATTAGAATGAATAATAATAATTTTATGCAGAAGTGATTATGCCAAAAATCTGCTTGTATGGTGACTTGAAAGTGTAAAATTTGTGCTCACTAATGGAGATATACAGCTGACATTTCTTAAGATTTGATTCCATGTGATTATTTAAGTAATTGGAGTATTTTAAATTAACAACATTAAAATACCTAATATGATGTAAAACAACAAAGATATACCTTACGTATGATTATCTACTATGAAGAAACTAGAATTACTTCTTTCCATCCTTTCATGTAATAACAACATGAGGTACTCACTAAGTAGATATATTCTTTCTTCTTTTTTACCTAACCGCTCCTTGGCATTCCCCTTTGTTTTCCCGGCAGTACCTGGTATTCTAGAGCCTAGAGACAAAATAATAGAAAGTGCTAGAAAATACTTCATGGGAATGTTGCAATGAGTTTTGGCTAAATTAATATCTGTATTTACATAATGTTAGTAGTTACATAATCATAGTGAACAGGTGTGTAACAATTTTGCATTCTATCTGATGGTGCAGTGCTCAGTTTCTTTCTGAGTTGACTAGCTAATGATTCATAAATAAAATTCAACACTGGATGCCTTTTTTGGATGTGCCTTAGTCAAACAGAAGGTATTAGTCTCAATACATGAGAAAGTGGGTGAAATTCTATGGACTGTGTTATATAGGTCAGACTTGATCAATGGTAGGCAACCTGTGGCCCGCAAGGATGTACTGGTCACCTCCCGCAGTTCCCATTGGCCGGAAACAGTGAACTGCAGCCACTGGGAGCTGTGGGCGGCTATGAAAATGTAAACAAACTGTCTGGTGGCCCACCAGCGGATTACCCTGACGGGCCATGTGCGGCCCATTGGCCGAAGGTTGCCCACCACTGGGCTTGATGATCCAATAGTTCCTTTTGTTTTTAAAATATATAAATCTATGAAATATCTATTCTTTCCCATTCACCCCCTCTTAAAAAAAGAACAGAAAAAGATAAAAAAAACACCCACAATACATTGGGCCAAAACATTTGAATGTACGTTACTAAAGTCAGCACTCAACTTCAGAAGTAGGTGTGTAAGTAAGAGGCTTAGTTTTCAGAGAAGCTTAGCACCCATGTCTTCCATAGATGTCAGTAGGAGCTATGAGTGGTTAGCACTTCCGAAAAGAACAAGCAGCTTATGCTGTAGTCAGCTATGTGGATTTACATGTCTACCTTGAGCCACCTATGTTTAAAAGTTTGGTCCTTTATTTTTATTTTTTCAAATTATAACGGAATCTTATTTACCAGTGAATTCCAGTGTGGAGTTTCTAGTTGGAATATGATATAACTCCATTCAAAGAAACAATTATGTTTTAAGGGAATGGTTGACGAAAGTACATTTAACATACAGTATACATGCAATATCCAACCTGCCATGTCCCTCCATCATAAGATGAAACATCTGCAGTAGGCAAGGTGGTGTTTTCTCTGTTGATACTAGTAAAGTATGCTTTAAAGGGGTAAAATGTCTAGCATTAGAATAAAACACCAAATAAAATTAGATGTTAATTGTATCTTTAAAAAACATATCATAGTCTCTGATTAAATTTTAGCACCATCATTTTGAAATATTTTCCATGTAAGTAATGAGCATAGGAAGACACTCTAGATCTTACTTGTTATTCTTTTTAAACAGTGCTGTTAAGAAAACCTTTTTCCAGAATGGAAGTCTACCTAGTCAGAACTTTGTCTGTTTATATAAATTAAACACACACATAAATTAAGCATATAGATTTATGTTTTGCATGACCCTTTTAACTCTCTGTACTTGCTGTAAGTTGTATATTTTTCCATAGGAGCACTGTAACTCATAAGAAAATGACTAAGAGTGAAAACTCAGTTAAGTCTCAAAAATAGGCATTAGTTCTCAGGCATAGTACTCCTTTTGGGAAATCAAAGTTTTTATTGCGAGATAAATTAATGTTTCAAATGTATGAATACAGATGCTGTTTGCAAATTTGTCACTATCTGTCTTCCAGCAGGAAGAATTTATACTGTATACAGTAATGGAAAACAGAAAACTGCATATTTCACTAAATTGCAGCTGTGTATGGAAGATTTATATGTTCGTTTTTTTTGTCACTGAAACATGTTGGTCTAGAGTATTTCACTTGAGTGTTGCAAATGGAACTTTATTTTAAAGTTATTTTATACTTTTTTCAAAGAATACATAAAATACATTTGTTACCCAGAGAAGCTAAGTCTTAGCAATATTTTATTTCAGAAAAAGACAGTTTGCATTAAAAACTTTGATCCTTTAACTTCAGCATAGCAGAAACCTTCTTGGAGTTTCCAACCTACAAGCTATTTTCAAAATTTCTAAGTGTCCACTCAATGCTCTATTAAATGTTTTACAAAACATATATACTATTGCTATGTTTGCAATGTCAAAAGCTATGAATCAAAGTAAGTGACAAAGTTCCAGCTTAATTTTTACAATGAAATCCATTTATACTTTGAATATTCACAAATACATAGAATGCAGCACCCCGATGGAAATTTCTTCTGTGTGATTATACAGTTTCACCTAATGGAGTCCTTTTTTTCTTTAGTGTAAATTCCTTCCAGCAACAAGCCTTCAAAATAGGAGCTAACATTTTTTCAACTGTGAAGTATTGGATCCAATTACTCCCAGCAACTAAAAACAGAGTTTATTTTAATAGGATTTGCAGTAAAACAAGGCATACAAAATCAGATGCATAGGCAAAGAATTTTTCATCTTTAATCATTAAGCTACCAGTACAAATTGAGCCCTGCAGTTATTTCATTCCCAAAGGAGATCAGAGTTTTAAAGAATTCAGGGGATTAAACATTTGTGTTTGGGTGAACATGCTAAGTGTTTTTGTGCCTGCTATAATTAAAACTATATTTCAGTACTTTATTTTAAATACATACAATACACTTTCATTCTAAATGATAGCTTCGTAACTTTTCTTAGATAGAAGGCATAAAGGGCAGCTGTGTTACATTGCCATTCTTCCCAACGATGCCCCAGTATGGGTAATTTATAATGTATTACTCCGCGTCAATATGCAATTCAAAGTTAGCTCTTTTTTCCTAGATGCCATCAAAATGCTATACCCCATAATCTGTTATTTCTATAACAAAAGTATTCTTAGATATGGGGATCATCAGGAATATGTGAACTTTTGGAAAACTAAGTGAGTTATATAAACATAACGTACAGCATTTGCCAAATGCAATGTTTTTTTCCTCATGAAATGTAAACACGGACTAAAGAGCTATACAATCCATTGGGGAAAATATTCAAATTACACTAATAATATTGACAAGGATTGCAAATTCAACAATAGAATAACAAGATACCCAACTGCTGTGGGAGAACTGGGTAAGGCATTATCTCACCCTATAAGCAGCATACATCTGATGGGCCAAACATGCTCTAAAGCATAAAGCAATTCATGAGGATTAATGCTTCTTTTAGAATGAATACACATGGTTGATGCATAGTTGATCTATTTGGTAAGCATGGATAATTAATCTTTTTTTGTGTGTAACAAAGATGTGACAGTGTCCAAGTTGGCTTGCTGAGACCTAAGATTAGCATCCACTCAAATTTAAAAATAGAGGAGTTGCTTCCTTGACAGGAAAATAGACAATGCACCAGAAGCCATGTTTAACTTTTTTGCAGAATTTATATTCACTTTTCTCCTGTCATATGCACACAAAGTAAATGTACTTGCTTGTACATGTGCAGTCCCACTTGTGAAGTGAGTGATCATATATAACAACAGAGCAAACACTTCAGAAGACACTCTACCTCCATGCTAGATCTGCATAGCCCCATATAGAAGGGTGTGGTAAGGATCATAATTGTTCATAATTATAGAGATTCAGTGGATTCCTATAGATTAGTGCAGGAGTTGTGGCCACTCTTCCTGCACACCGACTGAATACTATGCACTATACTATGACTATGGAGCTTGGGGTGAATTATTATTATTATTATTTATGTTTCCATAGCAAGTCATAGTTCCCCTTAATCTCTTCAAGTTTCCTCCCAAAATGAATTAGGCATAACAGCTGGTATTATATTCTCATCAGCAGATATATGTCTGGAAGCAGAATAAAGGTGAGCCTTGAGCTTTCCAGTGCCACAGATAGAAATTAGCCTCTGATTTTTTTGAGTGAATGTAATTGAACCATGATAAAGTCTACAAGAAGAAAGCAAAGATAATATTGCAAAGACATATGACTAAACCCCAAATCTTTCTGTTCTAAATTATTATGTGGTTTACAGTAAACATGAGATAAGTGCTGAAAGTCCTAATCAGGCCAGTTATTTATAACCACAATTGTAGTTTTCTATCAGTCTTCAGAGTAAGACCATTTAAAATTATTTTGTTTTGAGCAGTTCATGTCCCATGTGTTTTCTGTGGTATCTGGTGGCAATAGTTTGCAAGAGAAATATTTCTTGTAATGGACAAACCATAGTCAGATTTTTATCAAATGACATCTTATAAATCGTGGTGAAACAAAAGTCCTGACTTAGAAGTAGCAGTCATACTTTAAGCTTACAACAGACACAAAAAGCTTACCAGTTTTATTTTAAGTCATGGGAATACCTAGGGCCAGATCATCAGCTGGTGACTTGAAAGGAGTTATTTGAGTTTCTGCTAACTGAGAATCTAGCCCATGAGTTTGATTCAGATAGAAAGTCTTCATATTTGTTGAAACATGGAATCTCGGAACATCCTGGGTTCTCCTGACACAGAAGCTGCTTCCTTTTCTGAGGGATCCAATAAGTGTTCACGCTCCTGGCACTCATGACTATCCTCTTTTCAAGGAATGATAAATAGAGTTGGGACAAAAATGGTTCTCTCATACTGTGAACATTTTGAGATGTTGAAAAATCTTCCCATAGGAAGAAAACTGAAACTCTTGAAAATTTTTGTGTACCAAAAAACCCACAAAATACCTAATAAATAAACAAACAAAAATACCCACTGACAACATTGTTTTGTTATTGATTTCAACGAGTTTTTATTTTGTAATTTTTTTACTATAATTACTTCCATTTCTAAATTAAAAGTCAGATTGAAGTGCACAACCTGAATTTTTCATTTTGAAACTTTTTTCAAAAATGTTTGGAGTAAAAAAATATATTGAAAACAACCCTTTCCCATAAAGTTTCAGTTCTGGTGAATTGGTATTTTCCAGGGAAAAATATGTTTCATCAAAAAATTCCAAATGAGCTCTAGTGGAGAACAGTCATATATGGCAACTGAGAATGATGCAAAACTAGTAACTTGTTTATTTCTAAAAGAAAGTTCTTCAAACATGGCAAAAGCATTTGTGTTGAGCCCATGACAAGTTTAAGGCCTGATTCTGAAACATTTGAGTAGCACTTACTCAAGGGAAGAGTCCACTAAAGTTAAGTAATACTAAACTCAGTAAAGGCTACAGAATCAGGCCCCTCAAGTATTAAACTAAAATATTTTTGAGCTATCTAAATAATTTCTTAACGAGTGATTTTTTTTTTCATTCTCAGTTCTCAAACATAGCTGAATGGAATTTTACCAACCTCTCCAAAATACTCACAAATGAATGGCGAACAAGCAGGAGAAATGTCATCCTGACAAAAGGGTAAGTGCCTGAACACTAGGGCTTACAATTAATGAATTGGTATTTTCCAATGAAAAATGATAGCATCACATTACCAGTGCTACAATCCCTTGTTTCCTTCTGCATATTCCTTTGCTTTTGAACATGAGCCTTTGTATAGCCATTCAGTAAGTTTTCCAAGATGTTCCCCAAATTTTGAAAAGGAATAAGGACTCTGAGTGATTTCAATAAGTCACATCAGGCCAGGTGATCATAAAATATATATAGAGGTCAGTGAGCATAAAAGCAGGCTAGGCCATTAACTACTTTGGTGCACAGGCAAAAGACAACTATGGTGCTGATCCTTGCACTTAGTATATCTTTGAAGGGCTGAACTTTCAATGGCATGTGGGCGTGCTGCTTCCCACAGCTCCAATTGGCTAGGAACAGCAACCATGGCCACTGGGAGCTGAGAGCGGCCATACCTGCAGATGCTCAGATAAACAAAGCGTCTTGCAGTCTGACAGGAGCTTACCCTGAACAAACTGCAAACCAAGATTGGGAACCCCTGCAATAGTGCTTTGGAACCTTGATATAGGATGGTTGTCAGTGTGGTCCGGAGATCAGCTGCTCCGCACACGTGGCAGAATTATGAGAGAAATTTTAAGGATTTCATACAATTTCAGGATCAGGAAGGCCGGTCAACAATATGGCCCATTACAGAGGAACTGTTGCTGTGGTACATGCTGTAATTTGCAACCCATCAACTGGCATCCTCCACAATCTCAAATTGCCTTTCTGCCATTGCATTCATCAATAGTCTAAATGGTTATCCTGATCCTTGCAGTGTTTTTTTAGTTCAAAGGTTTTTGGCAGGGTGATCACATACTGGTGGTGGCAGGAAGGATTCCTGTCATCCCATCACAGTTTATATGCTCAAGGATCTCATGCACATCCTTGGTGCTGTATGGCACAGTGGAGAGAGATGACCTTGTTCAGGGCAGCATGCTTGATAGCATTTTTGGTGCTTTCGGGGTCAGTGAGCTAGTACCTGGGTCCATTAGGGACTCTATGGGAAGAGCTTTCGAACTGTGCAATATACAATGGCATGAGCATTCAGTGATATTACACATGTGAAGGTCAAAGATGGATCAATTCGGCTGGGGTAAATCTGTTATCCTCCAGGTGGGTGATGAGGCTGTGGTCCACCCCGTTTAGGCTTTGAAGGCCTACATGGTGATACGGTGAAAGGGGGAAGGCCCCCTTTTTATGCACAGTAATGGAAGTCCCCTCACAACATATCAATTTGTTACCGTGTTGAGACAAAAAAGAAAAAGAGTACTTGTGGCACCTTAGAGACTAACAAATTTATTTGAGCATAAGCTTTCGTGAGCTACAGCTCACTTCATCGGATGCATTCGGTGGAAAATACAGTGGGGAGATTTATATACACACAGAGAGAACATGAAACAATGGGTTTTATCCCTAGGGGAGAAATAACATGGGGAAATAGTTTTACTTTATGTAATGACCCATCCACTCCCAGTCTCTATTCAAGCCTAAGTTAATTGTATCCAGTTTGCAAATTAATTCCAATTCAGCAGTCTCTAATTGGAGTCTGTTTTTGAAGTTTTTTTGTTGAAGGATAGCCGCTCTCATGTCTGTAATTGTGTGACCGGAGAGACTGAAGTGTTCTCCGACTGGTTTTTGAATGTTATAATTCTTGACATCTGATTTGTGTCCATTTATTCTTTTGTGTAGAGACTGTCCAGTTTGACCAATGTTCATGGCAGAGGGGCATTGCTGGCACATGATGGTATATATCACATTGGTAGATGCGCAGGTGAACGAGCCTCTGATAGTGTGGCTGGTGTGATTAGGCAACTACAATACCCACCTGCTGAAGTGAAGAAACAGATTGACAGGGCCAGAAGAGTATCCAGAAGTCACCTACTACAGGACAAGCCCAACAAAGAAAAATAACCGAACGCCACTAGCCATCACCTTCAGCCCCCAATTAAAACCTCTCCAACACATCATCAAGGATCTACAACCTATCCTGAAGGATGACCCATCACTCTCACAGATCTTGGGAGACAGGCCAGTCCTTGCTTACAGACAGCCCCCCAACCTGAAACAAATACTCACCAGCAACCACACACCACACAACAGCACCACTAACCCAGGAACCTTGCAACAAAGCCCGTTGCCAACTCTGTCCACATATCTATTCAGAGGACACCATCATAGGGCCTAATCACATCAGCCACACTATCAGAGGCTTGTTCACCTGCGCATCTACCAATGTGACATATGCCATCATGTGCCAGCAATGCCCCTCTGCCATGTACATTGGTCAAACTGGACACTCTCTACATAAAAGAATCAATGGACACGAATCAGACATCAAGAATTATAACATTCAAAAACCAGTCGGAGAACACTTCAATCTCTCCGGTCACACGATTACAGACCTAAAAGTGGCTATCCTTCAACAAAAAAACTTCAAAAACAGACTCCAACAAGAGACTGCTGAATTGGAATTAATTTTCAAACTGGATACAATTAACTTAGGCTTGAATAGAGACTGGGAGTGGATGTGTCATTACATAAAGTAAAACTATTTCCCCATGTTATTTCTCCCCCCACCCCACCCCCACTGTTCCTCAGACGTTCTTGTTAACTGCTGGAAATGGCCCACCTTGATTATCACCACAAAGGGTTTTCCTCCTTCCCCCACTCCTTCCTGCTGGTAATAGCTCATCTTAAGTGATCACTCTCCTTACAGCGTGTAAGATAAAACCCATTGTTTCATGTTCTCTGTATGTGTATATAAATCTCCCCACTGTATTTTCCACCAAATGCATCCGATGAAGTGAGCTGTAGCTCACGAAAGCTTATGCTCAAATAAATTTGTTAGTCTCTAAGGTGCCACAAGTACTCCTTTTCTTTTTTGCAAATACAGACTAACACGGCTGCTACTCTGCAACGTGTTGAGACAGGGGCTGCTGAGGATGGAGCTGCCAATCCACGAATTTGATTCCCAATCATTCAGAATAAGGGCAGCAACAGCGGTATCACTGCTAGGCTATTCAGGCAATTGGACGTTGGCATTTGGATGCGAACTGAATGTATGTAAGACCTCAGGTGGTAAATCAGCATGAATTTTTAATCTCATTACAGACGTTGGGGGACCAGCCATGCAACGTGGTGTGGATCTGTGGACACAGTACTGTCTTTTGGGCACATAGGCACACATCCAAGATGCCCGAGCGTTCACAGCTGGGCTTCAGTGGTGAAGCAGTACTCAGTTGTCATGCAAAGAGGGGCATGTTATGGGATCAACTGATACTGCTGCTGTATGCTGTGCAGGCTGGTCAGCGACTACCAGATATAATTGTGGCATACCTTGGGGAAAATGATTTGGGAATGCTCAAAGAGGTGGAACTAATGCTTGGAGCAAGGAGGGACTTGAGGCTGATCCTTGAAAATTTTCTAGGAGTTAGTATTGTATGGTCAAACATACTTCAGCACACGGTCTAGTGGGGAACCATGACAAGCTGTAGTTTATTTCATGTCTACACCCATACTGCTAGAGTACTATCAATTCTGTTCCTCTATGTAATCTTGCCATTACTGATGTAAGACCTTTCTTCCCAGTAGCTTTTGTCATCTGGAACAATCTTCATATATTTCTTTACCTCAACAATTTCCCATATACATGTCTCAGCTAAAACCATCTTTTCTCCCTTGTCAATTACCTTTTGGTTTCTCTTATATGTCCTGTTATTTAACTTGGTAATTGTACCATTATCAGGAACCGTCTGATTTTTTAAGAGACAGACAGGAGGGGTGAGGTAATATCTTTTATTGGAACAACTTCTGTTGGTGAAAGAGACAAGCTTTAGATATTGCTCATTTGCAAATTAGTTTATAGTTTGTTCCCCCCGATTGTATGTCTTCATTTACACTCAAAACCTTATTAACATGTTGTGCATTTTAATAGTTAAATTGAACTCTGTACTACATTTATATTTTTAAATCTGAAATCTTAATAATAGAGAAGATAATTGCTTAGGTTTTTTGTTTTGTTTTTTTTGTTTTGTTTTGATCACCACAGCCTCTGCTGTGAATAAATGTTTTGGGGTAATTTTGTCTTTCGAGCATCATAAACAGTAACAAATGCTTTTTGATTCACTTACAAATTATAAGAGAAGAGCCATGAAAATTTCCTAACCTTTTCTGCAGCTCAATAAATCACAAACAGACAAGAAAGTTAAGCACTGCTTCAGCGGAAAATCAGCAGACAGATGTAGCACACATTCCCCTCAAAATAATTCAGAACCTGTTTCAATTTATCAAATGCCTACTTTATCTGTCAAAACAATGTCCTTTCTCAAATAAAGGGCATTGTTTCTGCAACAAGAAAAAGGTTCTGATGTATTGTTATCTGCAAATGGATGGTGGAATAATGGAACAACAGGCAGTGTTTCAAACTAAGAGATCAAAGGGCAGAATGCATTACAAATCTTGTTAAAATAAATTAGGTTAAAATCATAATTTAAATAAAGACATTTATAGTCTTAAACAATTTCTATTTAACAGATCTGAATCAAAATGGGAAAAATCCTGTTTATTATGTAGGTTACCCAGTATGAGTATGAGAATTTCAACCTCCACAGAAGCCAAGATTTTAAGAGCTGTAATGTATAAAAGCTAGTATTTTGTGCTGATGCTACAGAATTTTGCAATTCCTGAAAAAATATTTGTAACCTCCTATTTGACTCTGTCATCTATTTTCATGTAATCAGCAGACTACACCAAAAATTTATGGATAAAGGAATGCTTAACATTTACAATAATTGTTATCAAATATTTGAAGAAACAGTGATTTTCTTCATACAGAAAACAATCATTTTTCATCCATAAATTGAAATCTTTCAAGATCACTTTGTTTTGTGGAATTTACATAATGTATGATTAAAATAACTTTCAACCTTCTTTTAATGATTGTTCCCCAAAATCATAAGAAAAATTTCATATTTCCAAGAAAATGCTCTTAGCAATGAAGACACTTTAAAATCCTTATCTTCTTCAATTTAATCATGAAATTAGCATGAAGTAATAAAAACAACCACCAGAGTTTAAAGAGGTAAGCACATTTGCACAGTCATTTGTGGTTCTATTATCTAGTCATTGTAATGCTTATATATTTTCTTTAACCTCAACATGTCAGATATTTATGATGATTCCTGCAGCCAGCTTGATCTTGAGCTGAACTGTGACAACTTTACACTGATGTATCTGTCTTCTCCATGATTGCATGTGGCTCTCTCCTTCTTATATTCTTCCATTTTTCAGTTATTTTTATGCAGCTGTGACCTTTGTCGTATGCTGGGTTTTTCTTCCTGCAACAAATCTATAAGAGCACAGACTCTTTTTATATTCAATCCATCTAAGCAATAACAAACTGATTGACAGCTTCAGAAACCTGTTCATTTGTGATCATCTAATGAGATCTCCAGAAGTCATCAATATTCCCTTTTTAAATAAATGTCATACTTGCATAGCCATTAAAGCCTGTGTAGGTGACTTAAGCCTAGTATTGACCAGCTATTTAATATCAGCTACTAAAGGAAACTACATGATCAGAATCATGATTGAGTAAAAAGAATCAATTTTACTTGAGATACCGTAATCAGAGTACTGGATACTCTTCTTAGTTACACCAATTTAACACCAGTGCAATTCCATGGACTTCAGCTCATTTACAACAGTGCAAAAGCAGAGTCAGGCCCAGAGTCTTGACATCTACAGTACAGCTAAATGCTCAATCCTGTAAAACCTTATTCAGGTGGGTAAATAAATGTTTATTCATGTGTATAGTGCCATTGAAGTCAATGGGCCTAAACCTACACCATTCAGACCTACAGGAGAGTTTTGGCATTGACTTCAGTGGGAACAGGATGAGGCTCACTAAGTGAATATGAGAAAAGAGAAAGGGTTTCAGGATCAGACTGAGATTCTCAGATCAAAACTCATAGGGCCATATTCACTGGTATGCTCTGGCTGCTTTGATCTGCTCCAGTGATTCAAAGCAACATTAGCCTGGCTTAACTAGCCAGTCTTCTTCTCCTCCTTCTTCCTAGCATATGCATAATGTGCCTCAGATGGCACGTGACAAAGGTTCATCACCGAATGTGGTCCACTAGTTGAATCATTAGCTTCCCTGTTCTGGGCCAGGTACTGATGGGGAGCACAACATGAATGCCGATTTATGCCTCCCAACTAGCCAATTAAGAGAGTTTTAGGTTTGTTTGGCATTGCCAAATTACAAAAACCAAAACAATAAAAATATACAGCCAGAATGCTTTGGTGAAACTACCCTAAAAATCTTGAAAAAGAGCTAGCGAAATATTATATCAACAAATATTGATAAGACTTACAAGATAACCCAGTTCTGCACACAACTTATTTCAAAGAAATAATTGACAATAGGTTCAGAGAACCACTGTTCTCTGAATAAAATGGAGCACAGAGTTGCAAAAATGAGCCAGCTTAAGTACTTACAATGTAATATTGTATGGGCAGATAAGTTTTTATGACCCATATGTACACTTAGGAAAGAGATTAACAGTAAGAGGTTAGGCACTGCTACAGAAGTCATTTTGATTTAATAAAGATGTTCAGTAGATATAAGAAAAATAAAGAGGACTTAAATAAAAATTTATGAGAAAAAAGTATTGGTTCAAAGAATGTGAAGATAAAACCAAAAAGCTCTGGAGAAAAGGAACCCTTCTCATGAAGGTTTTGTGCATCAAAACCAGACACAGAAACTAAAATAAATCTGTTAATTAGGACCCAGACCTAGATTCCTTTGTAACCAAAACCCTTACTGATGTTAATGAGGTTTCAGATGCATAAATAATTTTAGCCTGGGACATTACCATAGATACAAGACTGACAAAACCCATACTGAAATATAGGGCCAAGTTCATTGGTGACTCTGGCTTCTTTAAACTGCTCTGGTGATGCAAACAACTGCAAAATACAACTAGAGCAGCAGAAAGCAGTTGGTGAACAGCACCATCAAAGCTAGCTAAAACCAAAGTCATTGGAGAGACATCAGTTTAAAAGTGCTGTAACAGAGTAGATAATCAGCCCTAATTTTCCTTTCAATTACACCAACTTTACTTCAATTGAGCTGATGGTGCAGTTAGAGGACAATTTGACCCAGTTAGCCCAATTCTCTGCTACCTTGCACCCTGTGTAGTCATTTATAGCTGTATCAAGTGTTACCATTGGTGTGAGTGATTGGATAATTCTGATTTGGAAGCACTTCAAATCCATTTACACAAAGGTAAATGACTGCACAAGTTGCAAGGAAGAAGAGAATCAGAACTTCAGGTTTAGGATATACAAATTGTCCTATTTCAAACAAAAAAACATGTTTTCAAGCACTGCTTTTGTCCCTTCCATATATTCCCTGCAGTGCTTTCAAATTCATATTTCAATGCTGATATATTTTACATAAAGCAAATATACAGAAATAATTCTTTCAATGCTATTTCCATTCAATTAACTGCATCTTTCTTTTTCTTATGAAACAAGAATTTTATTTCTTCAAAAGCAGCCCATAATGAGAACATATCAGTAACAATCAAACTGATCCAACAAAGCTCTTCCTATACCTTTTAAAAATAAACAGTTTTAAATAAAAGTGATCATGAACATAAACAGTGCTTTCCTTTTGAGAATGACTGTTGACAGAAAAAAAGATAAAAACATATCAATGGTTTGAATTTGTAAGGAAGTTAAATAATTCAGGAAATGTTTTATTCACTGATAGCAATAGAAACAAAACAAAACAGGATCTTGCTCTTTACAATATGAAGTAATGTAAGAAATAAAATATATGATATACAGCAGATTTGACAAAGTTTTTCCTAACCATAGTGAAATTTCATAAGGTGGTCAAAAACCACATTGTTATCATCACTTCCCAGCATTACAATTCTGCTAAATTATCTTTTAGGTTCTAAAAGTTATTTGCACCGTTTACAGAGGTGAAAGGAAAATTAAACCATGTGTATCACTTCTTGTTTTAAAATAGGTGGTTTGTGGTTCACATTTTCAACATATTTTAACTGAAATTCATGGGAAGTGGGAATCTCAAAACCAAAAATAGATACATACTTTATTTCCCCTCCCTCTCCTCTTGATTTTCAGGCTTTGATCTCATAATCAAGCACAGAAGCTATAGGAACATAGTTTAATCTGGAATTCCCCCAGCAAAATAAACTGCAAATAAAGACCTGTGCTAAGTTACTAAGAACTAAATCATGAGCAGTACTTGCATGGCTGTTTAGTACACAGAAGGGAGTAAAAACACTGTCCCATCAAAATCACTTATGCAGCTGTATAAGGATGGGTTCACAATTACAGTCATGTATCGAAACTGGGGCTCCATTCCCTTATGTTATTCAGCTGGGAAAGACAAATCTACCCATTTCAAGTTTTTAAAAAATGGAGCAGATACTTGCAGTCCATGTTTTCAAATTATTCCCACCCATTTTTTTCCAAAGGCAAAATTAACTGTGCCATTATGTAGATCTTTGAAAAAAATCTACAATGAAAATAACTACTTAACAATTTTAAAATGAAAGAATTCATAACTAATTAAAAATATGTTATTAATGGTTTCCACTTTGGGCTATTTTACAGTTGTTCTCCACTTGAGATACAAATCAAAATACAGAAAATCAGACTACAGAGCTTCATAGTTTAGAGAGAAAGGATCTTTGAACCATTCTCTTAGAGATTTCGGGCCTGATTTTCCACTCCATCATATCAATTGCATACCATTGTAACTCTATAGATGTCAATGATGTTACAACAGCTTAAAAACAGTATGACAGAGTGGAAAATCAGGCTTTTTGAACTTTTATTTATTGAAATGGAAAACTATATTCACCTCTTGCATATTATATAACAAGGCTTTGGGTTTTTTATTTTTTGTTTGATAGGGAGGATGTGCAATCTCCTCGCTGATAAAAAAAAATAAGAGAAAATGTAAGGGAAAACAATACTTATAATCTAGAAAGAGAGGTGCACACAGCTGCTTGTTATAAAATGGCCACTTAGGCATGTACAGCTGCTTGGCTGTGCTAAATTTAAAGGACACCCCTGTATTAGAGAGAGTTATTAGAAATCTAGAAGTCACCAGGGAATAGATATTTTGGAACATAGTGTTTTGGTCTTGTCTACCACTTTACATTAGCATGTTATATTACTAATTTACATTTGTAATTATTGCATATTTTATTCGGAAAAGTGAACAAACATTTTATTGAAATATAAAAATATTGTCAGAACCATGTGATGCAATTCAAAGCCATAAGATATTGACAGGATCATACAAACTGGTCTCACTGTGCCTAGTGCCATGTACATCCTATTCCCATCCTCTGGAGTTTAACTGGGGAAACTACATTCTTCAGATGGCACAAGGCTATGGCCTCAACCATTCCTTTACCAGCTAGGAAAGCTTGCTCCCCAAGGGCATGTGAGATAATGCTGCATATTTCCAAGGATGGCTCTAAACCATGCTCTCTCTTGCTTCCCATGCTGGTACTACAGCTGTGCTCCTGTGCTTCCCCAGGCAATCAGTTTGACATCTTTATTCCTAAAGTAAATTTATATGTTACTACGAAGCTTATCTTCCTACTTCAATTGTGTCCTCCCCTCTCTGTCTCTCTCTGTCTCTCTCTCTCAAGTGAGCTGTAGCTCACGAAAGCTTATGCTCAAATAAATTTGTTAGTCTGTATCCACAAAAAGAAAAGGAGGACTTGTTGCACCTTAGAGACCTTGCACGGCTGCTACTCTAAAACCTTACTATGTCATTAACCTATCTCCTCTGCTGCACTGGTCAAGTCAGTCTCCATTGCCTGTTGGTTCGCGTTTTCCATAACTGCCTTTCTTTAAAAAAAGAACATTTGAAACATGCCTACATTTACCATGTCTGCTTATTATTGGCCTTGTCTTCCTCCCTACATTTTCTCTGTTGTATACTCCATATACCTGTCTATGACATTTTTTTGCATTGACAGGTTAGACTGGTCTGCTGACTCACTTGGCAAGTTATTCTATATTTCAAAATCAGAAAATGTCATTTCAAAAGACTGAAACAAATTCGAAAAAAGTATAATAATTCTATGAAAACTTTAGAAAAAAGAAAAATGGGTCTGTTCTGAAAACTAAGGACATGAAATTCAAGTTTTTTGTGATGTTTTGTGTGTGGATTTTGGACTAGCTGTATTATTTATATTATGGTCATATCCAGATGCTCCAGTCATGATTAGGACCTCATTTCTGGAAGGAGTTTCTGACAGACACATCTCAGCATTCACATGAAGCCCCAGTGGCAGCAGGTGGTATTATGAATGGGTGCTGGGGGCTGCTTATGTGGTGTGATTTAGGATGGAGTGGCAAGTGGGCAGCCCAAGAGTGAGGTTTTCTGATTTTTTTAGTTTAAAAAATCTCACCAAATTACTTAGCTAATCAATCAAAATTAGCAACTGAACACCCCTCTCAACCCACCCCCCCCAAAAAAGTTGACGATGACAGAACAAATACACACACAAAGAACAGTGTCTGAAGCTGACAATAATGGCAGAACACCAAGAAGAAGCAGGTCAAACAGGATGAATCAAAATATGAAAAACAAAGGGAAAAGGTTACATTTTGCATTTATAGTTTTTGTAGAAAATTTTGAAGACAAGGAATAATTGAAAAAGAAATTATCGATTATACACAAAAAAGAAGAAAAGGCCATTTTTAAATGAAAACATGTTTTTATTTTTAAAATTTTGACTAGCTATAAAAATTAATATTTAATCTAGCTTTCTGGAGCTCCTTCCTGGGTTATGCAGTTCCACACTGCTCCTTACTGCAGGTTGTTGCTTAACGCCACCATTGAACTCACAGTATTTGAGAAAACACTGGTGAAATAGAACATTGCCACAAGATAAGGAGCTCTTGAGGCTACTGTTCATAAATGCTGGTGCAAATAAGGTTACATTGATCCTTTGACAATGTCCTGTTACAATTTCTTTAGTTCTATTATGTTTAAATGATTGATGTAGATTTAATCATTTTACTCTACAGATGGTGATGCAGTGGAGTGATACTATAATATTACAAATAAGTTCATTTATTTGGATTTTTAAACAAACAATGTCAGTGATGTGCCACCAAAATTTTAACTTGGGGCTCTTCCCAAAAATGGCTGCCTCAGTTAGCAATACATGCAATATTTCCTGCATCATATACTCTTCTCCCTTCATACAATGAGACTCTGGATTTTGCCTAATCTCCTCTACACTGGCAACGATATTGCTCAGGGCAGGGCTGGTTCCAGGCACCAGCGAAGGAAGCAGGTACCTGGGACGGCCAATAGAAAGGGGTGGCATTCTGTCCGTCATAAGGGCGGCACATCCGGGTCTTCGGCAGTAATTCGTCAGCGGGCCCTGCAGTCCCTCTCTTCCTCTTTGGCGGCACTTCAGTGGCAGGTCAACCAGGCTTGGATTTTGTTTGTTTTTTCCTTCGCCACTTGGGGCAGCAAAAAAGCTGGAGCTGGCCCTGCTCAGGGGTATGAAAAATCCACACCTCTGAGTGATGCAGTTATACCAACCTAATCCCCAGTGTAGACCAGAGGTCGATTTACAGTAAAACACAGGGTACCCTGGCATAGAGTCCCCCAATGAAAGGGGGCACCAGAGCCGGGGAGCTGCAGGGGCAGAAGGCTGCAGGCTCCGCACCTACCGGCAGGCAAGCTCCCACTTCCCCCGCCTCTTCCCCTGAGTGTGCCTCGTTCCCGCTCCCGCATCTTGTGCTTCCCCCGTTGCCAAACCGCTGTTTGCCGGTGCTCCGGGAGGGAGGGAGAGGAGCGGGGTTGCAGTGTGCTCAGGGTAGGAGGCGGAAAACAGGCGGAGGCAGGACCTTGGGGAAGGGGGTGGAATCGGAGTAGGGAAGAGCAAAGATGGGGCCCCCGCAGTCTCCCTACAAATACTCCCCCTCAGCCCCCTGCCATGAGCCACTGGGCAGGAGGCTGGAAGCACCCCCACAACCCCAGCCCCCTGCCCTGACTCTTGCACCCCCCACCCCATGCTCTAACTCCTGCATCCGCTGACATCCTGAGCACCAAAAGGGAGCTCCTTCACCCCCCCCCCACATTCCCATCTGCACCCCCACACCAAATGGGAGCTGCCCCAGGTAAACGAGGAGAGGCTGAGGGAACTGGGATTATTTAGTCTGCAGAAGAGAAGAGTGAGGGGGGATTTGATAGCAGCCTTAAATAGCACTACCTGAAGGGGGATTCCAAAGACTATGGAGCTAGGCTGTTCTCAGTGGTGGCAGATGACAAAACAAGTAGTAATGGTCTCAAGTTGCAGTGGGGGAGGTTTATGTTGGATATTAGGAAACACTATTTCACTAGGAGGGTGGTAAAGCACTGGAATGGGTTACCTAGGGAGGTGGTGGAATCTCTATCCTTAGAGGTTTTTAAAGCCTGGCTTGACAAAGCCCTGGCTAGGATGATTTAGCTGGTGATGGTCCTGTTTTGAGCAGGGGGTTGGACTAGATGACCTCCTGAGGTCTCTTCCAAACCTACTAGTCTATGATTCTATGATTCTATAATTAAGCGCTCCACACCCCAACCTCTTGCCCCAATCCTGAGCCCACTCTTGCACCCTAACTTCCTCCCAGCCCCTGCACCCCCAGCCCTGACTCCTACACTCCCCTCATACCCTCTCAGCCCTGACTCTTGCACCTCTCTCACACACCCCTAGCCCCCTGCCCTCCCTGACTCCTGCACACCTCCACACTCCCAGCATCCTGCCCACCCTGACTCCTGCACACCCACACCCACATTCCCACCTGCACCCTTCGCACCAAACGGGAGCTGCCCAGGTAAGCACCCCACACCCCAACCCCCTGCTCCACCCTGAGCCCCCTCCCACACTCTAAGTCCTGGCCAGACCCCACACCTCAACGTTTTTTTACATTTTTTTTAATAAAACACTCTATCCAAAGCGCTTTACAAAGTTAACTAACGGTACAAAGAACATTTGGAAAGATAATCAAATGGTCTGCCGAGACCCTCAGCGATTTTCAAGTGGTCTGTGGAAAAATAATTTAGACTATAAGAACAATCAAGATACCTCACTTTATTTTCATTTACTTCCTGTTACTTATAGGAGGAGGATGAAGAAAAAAAGAATGAAAACTGGGGGTGGTGGGGAGATAAGAGAGAATGTTCTTTTTCTTGGCTGGGTCCCAAGGAGGGGCCCCAAAAATGAAGCTGAGCACAGGGCCCCACTAACTCTAAATCCGCCACTGGTTTAGATAGCATTATGTTGATGGAAGGGCTTCTCCCATCATCGTAGCTACCACCTCTTGGGGGGACGGAGGGGGAGGGCGTGAGCTGAAAGTAATTAAACAAAACTGTAAACCCTGTATATGATGGAAACCACTTCAAGGCTGTATCCCTGTATCCCCTACTTCCAGCATCCCTGCCTCTCAGGGAGGTGGACTACCTATGCCAAGGGGAGAAGCCCTCCCATCAGCGTAGGTAGCTTCTTCACTGAAACGCGACAGTTGTGCAGCTGCAGCCTTTTAAAGGTAGACAAGTGCTTAGTCTTTAATTCACAGGTATTTGCACCTTCTTGAGACTTGCTTTGTGTTTTTAACCTCCAAACCAAACTCAAAACAAACCTCACACGAAACTGCCAAGTTTGGACTGCTTTCCCCATGAAACCACAAGAAACTGCAAATTTGGTGGAACTGTAACTCATTTTTCAACATTTGCTCAAAAGTGGGCCCAAGTTCAGTTGAAAACTCAGATTTCCCCGTCAGCATACTTATAAGTGCTAGTGAAACATTCTCAGATTTTACATTCAAAAGCATGTGTGGTTACATCTGCTAGCTTCACACATTTGAAAAAAAACATTTACACAATTATACTTTAGGTTCTTATTTAACCGCTAAAGTCCTAAATCAGATGAACTTTTTTCCAGAACCTAATATTATTTAAATGTAGCCTTTGTCTCGTGCTTAAAAAAAAAAGTATTCTCTCATTGAACTCAATGGGAATAATGACATTAACTGAGACCTGTATTAGATAAAATGAATGGGATGGGATACGATAGCTAAAAAAATTGCCCTTGAAATGAATGGGATTTGATAGCCATATTCTCCACATTAGAATAAACGGTATTCAAAAACTATATGATTCCCAATAAAAGCAATTTATTCCCATGAAAAAGAATGGGATTCAATAACTAACATATCTATTCAGATGTGACAGTTATCGAATCCCATTCAGTTCAATGGGGACTTGAATGGCCAGATTCATTCATTTTCATGGAGATCTATTTTTTATCAAGTCACATGAATTTATATGGGAATTTGTTAGCAGATATTTTATTAGTTTCCATATGGATTAATTAGCTACAATATCTTTCAGTGATTCTCTTGTTATCAATTCCCATACATTTATGGGAATTTGACACAATATTATGATTTTTTTAGTAGTACTTTCATTACATTTACATACCTCGATCATGATCCTGCATAGACTTATGTGTATGCTCAGCTTTATTCATGTGAATGGTCCTATTTAACTCAATGAGAATCTCCCTTGAGTAAATTTAGGCACATGCAAAGTATTTGCAGGATTAGGCCTTAAATATTTTGATTAAGATTGTCCTTGATCTAGCCATTAATAAAGGGTGGCACATAATTCCTTCCCTGTTTCTACCTCTGCAACTGGCCCAGACGATTAGCAACCTATTAGACCTTTCTCAGCTGTGTGGGTGGGGGGTGGAGTCAAAATCTCCCCATTCCCTGATCCTTATAATCTACTCCTCACACACCTGTGCACGTGGGGGGACGTTCCTGGACATACAGCTCCTGTTTTCCCCCTGAGCACCAGGAGATGCAGGGAGACTGGGATGCCACAGAGGGCTATGGTGGGAGGAAAGCTTATGACTGGCAATGTTAAAATTAAGAAGTGGATGTTTTTTTAGAGGATATATGCTAGTTCAACAGGAATTATTTTGGGGAAGTTCTATAGCCTACATTATGCAGGATGTTAAATTAGATGATCACACAGGTCCCTTCTGGCCTTGAAATCTATTAATCTATGACCCTGGATGGCCAGGTAATATCATGCCACAATAATGTTATGTCACAATCTGCACCAAAGGAATTAAAACCTGTAAACAAATTATGCAGGCATTAGTTTTTAGGAAATAATGTAGGAGATAATGAAAACATCTTGCATGGATTGCACGAGTTATTGGGCTTGATGTAAGAATTACTGTGTGAGAAACTATGTGGCCTGTATTATACAGCAGATCAGACTAGATTATCACAATGGTCCCTTCTGGCCTTAAACTGTATGAAATTATATTTTCACAGAAATCCTTTGTGTTGAGAGTTGACAGTAAACAATGGGCCCCATCCTGCAAGCTCTTGGCCCACTTAGGCTCTGACCAAAGCCCACTGATTTCATTGGGCTGTGGACATGGCCCCTTAAATAAGCAAATACGAAGGGAAAATGATAGCATAGAAGGGTTATATAATCTAAATGGGTCACATTCAAACAGGAATATTTTCCATATTATTGAACACTGTGAAGGCTGGCATATATTAAATATGAAGGAGCTGGTTGCCTCTATAAATTGGTCAAATTATTAGCATACCATGTAGATCAAAAAAGGACTTCCTTTTGTATGTCTAAACTTGCTAGATCTTATAAAAGCCTTTCTCCTCCACACCCCCTTCAAACTTTGCTATTTCCACTGCACGCTTTTGTAAAGTTAACCTATTTGGAAAGAGTTTAAATACTCTAAAAACCACCAACACAATGAATGTGACCTTCACACTCCCCCCACATAATCTGGCTTCTTCACACTGGGTAAGAGCAACAAATTGTGTAGTGTGTAGGTGACCAGAATTATTTCTGGAGTTGTGCTCATTTACACCAGTCATGGATTGGATTTACAGTCTGTGTGAAAATTTGTCTTTTAATTAATATTTCTTTGTTTCTTTCTTTTCATTAGAAAAAATGAAAAAAATTGTGTGAAGACAGGGGAAAACAGTACTTATCCCATATTAAAATGTAATTAGAAATCTCATGGAGGCAGTATGTCCATATCTTGAAGGAGCGAGTGCCTCATGTCAACTAGCAGCAAACCATTGGGTTCCTTTTGAAGAGATATTGACGGAGTCCTGTCCAGTCCCCAAGTTTCCTTGGCTGTGCATTTAATTTATTTTGAGAAAATATCTTTTGCTGATTTATACCCTTTGAACCATGTTTCTTCCTGTGTGTAATTTTCTTTTTAAGTTAGATTCCTGAAAAACAATGGACTCTAGCACATTTAGTATTCATATGATGGATCTCAAGGTTTTATTCAGAGCCTGGTCATGGCCTGACAACTGCACAAACAGGGAACCTCACAAATAGATCGCCCCTTCCCATGCAGAAGGGAGATACAGTTGTCTCTGACAGCATCCCCCATTCCCTCACACTCTGTGGAGGTTGTGAGGTCTGATCATCTGAAAGGAGGGAGGAAATGGATGTTTCCCTTTGGAAACTTCTGGCAGATTTTTCTGTGGGAGTTGGAGGTGAGTCAGATGTTAGACAAGCAGTTTGAATGGAAATTCGTAAGAGAAAGCAGTCTGGGGCAACTTCTTAATCCTATGTCTATGTCTAATCATATTCTATCTTAAAACAATACTGTAATTTTTGGCTCTAAAGCTACCTAATGTTTTAGAATGTTTACAGAGTATAACAGTAAGAAGGTTTTTTGTTTGTTTGTTTGTTTGTTTTTGTTTTAATTAAGGGAAATGTTTAGCTCCAGGAAAAAAAGTCCAAGAAAAAGGCAGGAGCAACAATAGGGCAGCATTAAACGTAGCTATGGGGGAGAGGGCGGGTCAAGGAATAAAATAATGCTTTATTGTATAAGATCTGTAGATGAGACGAACTTCAGAACTTTTCTTAATTTCAGGGTTGTTTGGATTTGAATTCTGATTCAGGCTCATTACAGAGATGGGTCTGAGCTGCAGAGCTGAACTCTGGATGTTAGAATTCAATATTGTGATGCGAGTCCATTTTTAGTTAAAATGACACCTTTTTACTCAAGAGTTTAACTTCCTTTGTATATTTTGAGCCATATTGTCTTACTTCACTTGATTTTTTTAACTGCTCTTTACTCTGATAAGCACTGTAGAGCTAATACATCTATGAGAGACGGAGTTGCTTAGTTTCTAAAGTAAAACTTTAATTACTGATGATAATTCTCATACCAGAAAAGACCCTGCTTTACTTTTAGATCCTTTTAGATCATTTTTTTTGTTTTGCTTCTAAATAGAACAAATTTGATATGGAAATCAGAGACAATAACAGGGACAAGGCAACTTTGACAAAGCCATTTTTTCAGAGTGTAACCACACATTGAGATGTCATTTTCAGGTCAGTGGTCACTAAGAGGTAACTCATAGACAACATGAAGCCTGCATTTTCATTTTCAAACAAACCTGATATAATTTTTGATGAGCATGCAAGTTTGGTTGATAAAGGTAACTGTGTTAACATAACCTACTTAGACTTCTGTAAGACTTATTTCTGTGTGACAGCCTGATTAAAAAAATGACACTGCACAAAATCAATGTAGCCCTTACTAACTGGATTAAAAACAGTAGAGACAGATCTCAAAAAGTAATCCTAAATGGGGAATCATCATTAATAATGGGATCATGCAAGTATCTGTTCTTGGCTCAATACTATTCAATACCTTACTCAATGATCTCAAAGAAAATATAAAATTATTACTGATAAAATTTGTAGATTCCCCCAAAATTAATGATGTGGACAGGTCTGTTAAAAGACAAACCTAGATTGCTTGGTAAGATAGGATCATTTGTATAACATGTTTTAATATAGCCAAATGCAAGGTCCTACATCTAGTAGCAAAGAATGTATGCCACAAAAGATGAAGGACTGTAGCCTGGAATGCAGTGAAACTGAAAAGGATTTAGGGTTCTCTGCAAATAACTAACTGAACATGAGCTCTCAGTGCAATGTTGTATCTAAGAGTGCAGACACCATCCTTGCCTTTAGGACATCAAGAAAAAGTATGGAGGTGGTATGACCTCTGTATACACCATTTGTGAGGTCATTATTAGAATACTGTGTCTTGTTCTTCAAAAACAGACTCCAAGGAGAAACTGCTGAGCTTGAATTAATATGCATACTAGATACCATTAACTTGGGCTTGAATAGAGACTGGGAGTGGCTGGGTCATTACACATATTGAATCTATAAATATTGAATATTGAATTGAATATTCTCTAAGTTAAGTATCCTCACACATTCTTGTCAACTGTCTAAATGGGCCATCTTGATTATCACGACAAAAGTTTTTTTCTCATGCTGATAATAGCTCATCTTAACTAATTAGCCTCTTACAGTTTGTATGGCAACTTCCACCTTCTCTGTATGTATATATATATTTTCTTACTATATGTTCCATTCTATGCATCCGATGAAGAGGGCTGTAGTCCACAAAAGCTTATGCTCTAATAAATTTGTTAGTCTCTAAGGTGCCACAAGTACTCCTGTCCTTTTTGTCTTGTTCTTGTTTTCACTCATGAAAAATTTGAAAAGGTTTGGAAAAGAGCCACAAGAATGATTCAAGGTCTGGAAACCATGCCTTAAAATGAGACACTTAGGAAGCTTAATCTATTTAGTTTATCCAAGGGAAATTTAAGAGGTGACTTAATTATGAACTATAAGTATCTTCATGAGGAAGCAATTTCTAATACTAGACAGCTCTTTAATTCAAGCTCATTATCTCAAGGCATAATGAGATCCAGCAGTTAGAAGCTGATGCTAGACAAATATGAGGAGATATGAGGTCCAAATTTTAACAGTAAGTAATTTTCAAACAATTTGCCTAGGTATGCTTATATTCTCAATCACTTGCAGTCTTCACTTGCCTGACTAATCTAATTGCCTTCTACGACGAGATAACTGGACGAGGGGAAAGCAGTGGACGTGTTGTTCCTTGACTTTAGCAAAGCTTTTGACACGGTCTCCCACAGTATTCTTGCCAGCAAGTTAAAAATGTATGGGCTGGATGAATGGACTATAAGGTGGATAGAAAGTTGGCTAGATTGTCGGGCTCAACAGGTAGTGATCAATGTCTCAATGTCTAGCTGGCAGCCGGTATCAAGTGGAGTGCCCCAAGGGTTGGTCCTCGGGCCGGTTTTGTTCAATATCTTCATAAATGATCTGGAGGATGGTGTGGATTGCACTCTCAGCAAGTCTGCAGATGACACGAAACTGGGAGGAGAGGTAGATACGCTGGAGGGTAGGGATAGGATACAGAGGGCCCTAGACAAATTAGAGGATTGGGCCAAAAGAAATCTGATGAGGTTCAACAAGGACAAGTGCGGAGTCCTGCACTTAGGACGGAAGAATCCCATGCACCGCTACAGACTAGGGACTGAATGGCTAGGCAGCAGTTCTGCAGAAAAGGACCTAGGAGTTACAGTGGATGAGAAGCTGGATATGAGTCAACAGTGTGCCATTGTTGCCAAGAAGGCCAATGGCATTTTGGGATGTATAAGTAGGGGCATTGCCAGCAGATCGAGGGATGTAATCATTCCCCTCTATTCGACATTGGTGAGGCCTAATCTGAGTACTGTGTCCAGTTTTGGGCCCCATACTACAAGAAGGATGTGGAAATATTGGAAAGAGTCCAGCGGAGGGCAACAAAAATGATTAGGGGACTGAAACACATAACTTATGAGGAGAGGCTGAGGGAACTGGGATTGTTTAGTCTGCGGAAGAGAAGAATGAGGGGGGATTTGATAGCTGCTTTCAACTATCTGAAAGGGGGTTCCAAAGAGGATGGATCTAGACTGTTCTCAGTGGTAGCAGATGACAGAACAAGGAGTAATGGTCTCAAGTTGCAGTGGGGGAGGTTTAAGTTGGGATATTAGGAAAAACGTGTTCACTAGGAGGGTGGTGAAACACTGGAATGGATTACCTAGGGAGGTGGTGGAATCTCCTTCCTTAGAAGTTGTTAAGGTCAGGCCTGACAAAGCCCTGGCTGGGATGATTTAGTTGGGGATTGGTCCTGCTTTGAGAATGGGGTTGGACTAGATGTCTTCCTGAGGTCCCTTCCAACCCTAATGTTCTATGATTCTATGAAATCAAAATTGAATATCTTTCTAAAAGTTATGCTATTGTTCAAACAGAAATTATTGGCTTGGTGCAGAGTTTACTGAGTGAGGTTCTTCAGATTAGATAGTCATAATGGTCCCTTCTCTCCAAAGGGCAGGTGAGAGAATGTGCTGCCATACCAGCACAAGAGAAGAGGAAGGATAGAGATGAGGTTCTTCCTAGCCTCTCTGGGTTGGAAAAATAGAGGTTATTTAAATTGGGAGAGATTGAAGCCCCTCCTTCTCCCAGGAGATGGGAGCGCTTCTCTCAGAAGTAAAGAAAAGAGAGGTAAGAGAAGAGAAGGAAGTGGAGGAAAACAATAGTAAGGGCACTCTCTCCATTAAATACAAAGAGAGTGGCAATAAGCCTTTTTGGCAAGGATTTGCTGCAAGAATTGCCCATCACTGCCTTTGGTATTTCTGGGTATTTTGACCACTGGATATGTGACACAGATTAATGTCTCTATGCTGCACTTGTAATTTTTGTGCCACTGAATTATGGTACTACTTTATTGGAGTCTCTAGTATTAGGAAAGAATTTGAATTTCATTTTTTCACTGGGCACAAATTAGCCTTAATTTTTAACAAAAATTATCAATCTTATTATATCAATGTCCATGCTTCAGAATTCCTTATGGAAAATAGAGATAAACCATCAATAAATTTCCTCTTTTTGAAAGTACTTGTCTTTTCCATTCCTAGCTTTTTGAAAAGCATGAGACACTGCACCTACATAGATGGCAGAATATGCTCCACAAGCACAGAAACACATTTTTGTTGTTGAGCTATGCAGCCTTGCACACTGAGTAACTCGCATTAGAGTCTGCCCCTCTTAAAGAATTCAGCTTTTTGAGAGGCTTCATCATTTTCACTAATGGAGAGATGACTTTTTTACACATTTGTTCTGTCATTGTTTTCATGGTTTGATCCACTCACTAACTGAAGTACAAGGACATTTGGTCAGATACACCACTAAACATTCTTTGTAGTACATGTTATTGTTCATTAAATGGGAGACAATATTTTTTCCTCTAATAGGGTGATAAAATAAAACACACATATTTGGGGGTTGAATTACATGGTCACAGTCACCACAAAAGTAATTGCCATTGGGTAGCTGTGCCACTGAGGGTCTAGAGTGACTAACAATGCACTCTGAGAGTACACTTTTGTCTTTTAAGTTGGGCTTCTTCCATAAACCATCAGGAGAAGATCTTTAAACAAGTTATTAAGGTCAGGGTTATTTTGAAGAATGGTAAATGTTTCCTGATAATTGCTTGGATCCCACCTAGCTATTCTTTAACCTAGTGACATGGCTAATAGAAAGTTATTTGTGTTTTGATGCAGGGTATTCCAATAAGAGCTCCATTCATGTTTTTTTTCTAACTCCAGGCTTATTCTAGACATTAGGGAATTGTACTTAAGAAAATTACCCTATTAAAATAAAACTTCTCTTTTAACCCATCAGACCTTTTCAATAAAGCCTTTTATATTATAGAATTGCTTTAAAATAAAATGTTATTTAATCAGTAAAACATGGCTTTAATTAAACATAGTGATTGTATTCATTTATTTATTTGGCTTACATCACGGTTTGTGTCTTTTCTAATAATGGCAATATTTCATCTCAAAACATGTTATTAAGGCCATGTATCAAAATAATATCTCTATTTCCCTTTTATTCAATGTGGGGAGGAAATGTTTTAAGAAAAGTTTTCTGTACCTATCAAAATAAACTATTTTGTATAATTTGTAATTGACTTTTCAGACTTAAGTTTTTATTTGGCAGGCTATATTTTCTTCCCTTCAATCTGAAAATGAGGGAGATCCATGTATTTTATTTCTCTTTGGGTGTAAAACATGTCACTTTGTAACTGACTAATTATATGCCAGATTGTGAAACTTATACTAACTCTGAATGCTACCTTACACCACAAGCAGTGCCTCTGAAGTCAATGAGATTGCTTATGGTGTAAGGTTAGCACTCATTGTAAGTCAGGGTATCACAGTCTGGCCATATATGAGTTTTGCCACTGTAAGAAATACAGGATCTAGTGTACAGTGTAAAAATGATATTATATGTCTCCAAGTGAAGCAAGTCTGCATACTATCAAGGAATAAGCTATTATTATTACTTGAACACTGTCAATGCACTTGGATCAGTTCAAGACAAAAGTTAGCTAAGCTACATATTATGGACTGACAATAAGATTAGTGACAAAATGTGGGATATAGCTCACAGTGGTACAGGTTTTTGTTTGTTTGCTCCACACACCTTCACTGTCAGTATTTTACTTGATGGTTTTGGGGGCAAATTATGCAAGAGAGTAGGGAGTATCTGGTTTACAAGAAGATGATACTCCATACTCCCTTGATATTTTAATGGAAGCTCTGCCCATGTAGGGAGATCATAATATTTTGCCCTTTAAAATACTTATTTACTGCATACATTAAAAAAGCCCTATACAAATGAAGTAACAGTTTGAAAGAAACCAAAATAAAAAATTAAATAGTGGATTATTTTCTTGATTTAAAATAAAGATGGGAATGACACCTGTATTGGTGAGGTTTCAGAGTAGCAGCCGTGTTAGTCTGTATTCGCAAAAAGAAAAGGAGTACTTGTGGCACCTTAGAGACTAACAAATTTATTAGAGCATAAGACACAGTAATGAGTACATTCATATAAGACCCGATCCTGAATTCCCAAAAGGCACAACTGATGAATCAGAGTGATTGTTCAAACCTAAGTATTCCCAATAGAGTCTAATGGTAGAAAAAACACCCTGTGACTAAGAAACTCAGTGAAGATTTAGCATCTTAAATCCATTGGCACAAAATAATCACTGGTGTAATTCAAATTAAATCCTTTGGAATTATCCCAAGCACAATGTTAGCCTAATTTCATAAAGATGAGATACTGTAAATACTGTACAGTGTCAGAGTTGCAACTGTTCAGTAACTACCCCAGCTTGATAAAGAGCTCTTGTCCCATTAGTGCAAGCAACCTAAATGCTTAACTCTGTCTGCCCCATTCTTTCAGGGAGCAGAAAGGGCCTTCAAGAAGAAGCACTTCAGTACTCTTCAACTGGAAGTCAGGTGGAACATCTAAAAAATAGTTTTGAAGAAAATAGGAAAGAAACAACCAACACTTGGAAAGGAGTGGAGGGAGGAGGACGGCATGTAGGGATAGACACACTACTAACATTCAGTCACTAACACAATCTGATCTTCAAAGGATTTCAACCAACTCATTAAAATAGGAGGCTAGTTTTTAATGAGAAGGTATACAGGATGCCCACTATAATTAGACAGTAGGATTTACAGGATTTATGAACTTTTGAAAGCATGGAAATAGCTGAGCAAACTAAGTTTAGTAAGAACTCTCCCTAATATTTTGCTCAACCTACATCTGTAAGTTGTTTTAATACATATGCTTTGAACCCTTTGAGGCACTGTAAAATAACAGTTCCTTCCTCACTAGCTGGTTTCAACAGAAAATCGTCCCATGAATATATCCTTTAATCTTTCTCTCTCCTCCACATTCTTCCACATTGAAAATTAATCTTTTGTATAGTAGTAAATCCTCCACATTCACTTCACGTATCTACAAAACAGTTTAACTGGGGCACTTTGTTTAAAGAGCTAAAAAAGAAACAATGCATTCATGGAAGAATATGCTTTGTTTTATATTTGTTTACTTCCATGTAGTCAAAAATGCATATAGTTTTGCATTGGTGCATCTTTTATATGAAATACTGTCAATGGGCAGTAATTCCATTGATTCTGTAATGTAAACTGAACAAATCTATACTGGCGTCAAAAAGGGTGATTGGGAATGTTATAGACAGAAGGTTCAAATGATATTTTGCACAGAATTATAGGAAGCCAACTGCATTGTTTAGATTTATTATGTTTCTCCCCAGCTCAATCTAGCCACTGAGCTTTTCCTTTGTCCCATGGGCCCTTTTCCCTTAGTTTGCTTTTGTCTTCCATATCTAAATCCGGTGGCCTCCTTTCTGTGCCCCCTGTCTCTTTTTCTCTTTTTCCTTATGAGAAGGTTTTTGCATGTAAGCACTTACCAGCCTTTTTATTTTTTAGGAAATAAAAGAGCTGAATGCATGTTTTAATACATTTTAATAGCCATTGCTGACAGACAAGACACTTTCTTGGTATTGTCTTGCATTTTTATTATGTGAAAAGACTTTTATTTTTATCAATATCTATTGTGCCATCCAGTTAAAATGACAAAGACTCCCACGCTGAGCAAATTGAACGCATCTTTCATTTTACTGAAGAAAAGGACTAGTTCTGGCTGGACTTCTTTTATTTTTTTAGGAGGGGAGAGTCATTGTTCACATTCTATTGACTCCCTAGTTCCTGTTAAATAATGTTAATGTATTATTAAGAGAATATTCCTCTTTAGTAGACAGATAACTTTCTTGAAAGCCCACTCCATTTAGAGCATCAGTATATAAGATTCAGTCTGTTGCTGCCCCCTAAAGACAATATGGAAGCACTATTGCATGGTATACTTTAGATTTTCATATAATTTAAATGCCACTGGTATACACTTTCATCATCTCATAGCTATTTCTCAAGTCATATGTATCAGGAGCACACATCCTACAAAAGGACTTACGGGGAAAAGATATAGAATTAATATAAATAAACAGTGACTACTGGGCTAAATCCTGCTCATATTACTTACTTGCAATCACTTACTTGAAAAAGAAAAACAAGATCTGGTCCAGTCTTTCCTTTCCAAATGTGAATAATATTCATTCATTTAATTGTATAGTTCAGTGTCCTCATATCTAAGTTATTGGGTCTATGCTTATATTCCTTCTTGTGTATTATGGTATAAGTTTGATCTATTGTTTGTCATACCTTCTGTGTTCTGTGCAATTTTGCTTTCAGCCATCTGACTCCAAGCTGTTGGAATGCCCTTCCATGTGACTTTCATGCTTGTGATTCTCTTAACATATCATTATTAAGATGATCTTTAGAACATTATTTTTTTTTCGTTAATTTTGATACTATGTTATGAGTGAAATGCACTCGGGCTTGGAGGTTGAGTTCAAAGGCCTTCTTCAGAACTGAAGCCTAGTGTAGGTGCTGCACAGGGGGCCTTCACGGCCTTGTAACTCCCACCCCCACCCGACACCCATGCTGTGTGAAAGGGATCTCTGCATATGCAGTGTAAAGGGCAGGGAAATGGCCAAGAGAATGGCTGAAACTGTGGAAAAGCCAGTGGATCCACGTTCATATGAATGTGGTGGGCACAACATATGTAAAAGATATACTCTAGATCTACCACCACTTTTGGGGCTAGATGGAAGAACTATTGAGTAAAATTCTATGGCCTGGGTTATGCAGAAGGTCAGACTAAATGAGCATAATAGTCTCTTCCTTTCAGTACCTATGAAGGTGGCTTGGGGAAATGCAGGCCCCAGGATGTTATAGAAACAAGGGGGGAGAGGTAATATCTTTTATTGTACCAACTTCTGTTGGTGAAAGAAACAAACTTTTGAGCTTACATAGAGCTGTCATTGAGGTCTTAAGAGCTCTGTATAAGCTCAACAGCTTGTCTCTATCACCACCAAAGTCAGTCCAATAAAATGTATTACCTCACCCCCTTTCTGAAAATCATGTTCCTTCAAAGTGTGTCAGGATAGGCATTGAAATCACTAGTCACTTTTGAAAAGTGTGTCTATAGGATCCTAGAAATGCATTTCGTCTGCATAAATCCTCATAATGAAGATAAAAAGCCGGTGAAGTGCAGGGCCCAGGAAATGTATAAGAAATTACATTTCAGTTAAAAGCAAATGAGACAAAAGGGTTAATAAGACAGCTTCATGATTTTTCCATTTGTTCAACAGAATATTTCAGTGGATCTTAATGAAACAGCTGTGAAATCTAAATGTATTCCAGGGAACGCCATATCTGTAAATACTAAACCTTCAGTTTTTTTTCCAGTAATAACAAAACTTTCTTTATTATGAACATTTGGATGATGAAAATGACAGAAAACTATGAATATATTCAATAAGGGCCCAATTCTGTAAGGCCTTGTTAACCCAGTAATCCTTACTTATGGTAGTAAGTAGTCCCATTGAAGTCAACAGCTTTCATAAGCACGGAAAACTAATGTGAGTTAGGACATGCAGGCATGGCAACAAAGAAGCCAACACTGTTTTCATATCTGTTAATTCTTTTTAAGATACTCAACTTTTACAGTCCAATTCCATTCTTTTTTCTCATATTATTAATACAAGTTCATATATGTTCTTTAATGAACGCTCCTAGGTCAAATCATCAGGTCAAACCATTTGCTCCCATATGTTATGGAATATTTTCTACTACATACAGAGGCTTTGTTAATTAATCATTCTCAGAAGTCAATGGGAGTTATGTTTAAATGCCAGATTGTGCACATTTACTCACACAGAATAGTACCTTACTGCTAAAATAGTTCTACTGATGTCAACATAAATACTGATGGAGTAAGAGGTACTACCCACCACGAGCAAGGCCCTGAAGAACCTGGGCTTGAGTGGGTTAAGTAAGGACTGTGTGATTTGACCTAATACCAATACAATATATGAAGAGGATAATTATTTTTCAAAGGAAAAGAATAATCATCTATTGTCTGTTGATGAACTCTGTGATGACTGCACTGCACAGCACTCTGGATAGCAGTAAACAACTATTGTACTTGAGAAGTCAGATTTATTTTGCACATGTAGGACATTATTTTCATCCTTGGTCTTCAAGGACTCTTAATTCAGGATCTAAAATGTTTCATCAAACAATGTAGCATCTGTTAAAATTATAATCACTCACATCAAGAATTCATCTCAAAAGATATACTGTAATTCACTTACTTTGTATTTATTACCTGAAAAGTAGGTGTTTCAAGAATGTGGGAGATATACAGCAGGCATATTTGATGGAAAAAAGATATTCAGCTACATTTTTTGTTTTTAGTTAACATTCAAAGTGCAATAATATTCATTTAGAAATACAGGTAGGTTTTAACTGTGTTTCTGGACAATGCAAAGACAATAATAAAGTCAGTATTTGGGCTTTATTAATCTATTATGAATAATTTATTTATCATAAAATATATTAGGTGGGATGTATTCTATTTTTGTTGTGATTTGCAAGAAATAAAATTGTTCTGGTTACTGTGAGGTAAAAAAGAAGGTGACTTTTAAATTCTCTTATGCTTTGCAATGGAGTCTTGTGGGTCTGGGTTAGGGATGGCGGGTAGCCAGTAGGGCCTATGGGCCGCAGCTATCTTGGCATCCAAGATCCATCATTTTTTAATCCATACTAATTTACAAAAAAATGCTAATATTTGTATGATATGATATTCCAGACTTAGAATGACCCCACACCTAAAAGCTGCCCTTTCTCTCTCTCTTTTTTAATATAATATTTCTTTTTTTGTCTTTTGTGTTTTGCTTATGTGCTTGTTGACTGTGCTTGGGGCAGTTTAGTATGTATTTGATGCAGGAAAGACAATCAGTTCTTTTTTCAATAGTTTCTATTTCTCTTATTCTTTTCTTTTGCATCTTTCTCCAAGGTTCCCCAAAGTCCTCGTCTTTCTTCAGTTTTTATTTCTTTCTAGAAATAGCAGTATATCCTGGGGATATATTATTGTTTCTAGAAGAACCCTTATCTCCCCCATGAAATTTCCCTGCCAGTACAGAGGGGAAGAGGAATATACCCTGGGGGGGGGGAAGGTTGGGGGCATGTGTAGAGGCATATGGTCTGTTCTCTTCTCCCTTCATGGATCCTGAAGGTTTGCAGAGTCCCCATGGAATCCAGTCAACTGAAATTTGAGCTCAGGGCAGCTCTGCTCAGGTGAAGAAGTGTGCCCAAATTCAGTCAGTTGCAGAACTAGAGCCTAAGATTTCTACTATTGATTTAGATCTTGTCTATCTTTAAAATTAATCCAGATTAAAGCAGTGTGTGAAGTTAAAGCACAATAGGTATTCCTGAATAACTAAAAGGGATCTTATTCCGCTGTAAATGCCCAAACAAAGTAGTTCAGGAATATGAATTCCTTCTGAAAGGCAGTATAGTAATAAAATAGATGATGTTAGAAACTGGACTTTTATTGCCTGAAGTGACCTTGTGCAAAGTCTGTTCTTTTATTTGTAAAATGGGTAAATGAGAGTTGCCTACCAAAAAAGGGTATGAGGTCTTGATTGATAAAGATTCTAAAGTGCAATAGAAATATTAACTGCAGTCGGTGGAAGAACTGAGACTAGGATTTAGGGATTCATAGCTTGCAGCTCATTGTGCACATATGAAAATTCACATACATGTTTTTTTCCCCTGAGATGCAGTCAGATCTGACTGACCAAATGTATGAGCATGACACTTGGCAAGTGTGATCACCTTTGTTTCACTCAGGCCCACCATGCAAATGATTCAAGTTTGCTAGCACACACAACCTCAAATATGACAAAACATGGGTGATCATCAGTGACTTTGACAGTCACAGTGTCAAATGGGGCTATGGTGTAACTGATGAAAACAGCGAACTATCTGAGTCATGGGCAGAAGCACACCGCTTGAGCTTAATTAACAACCCCAAGCTCCCCAGTTCTTTCAACAGTAGGTGATAGAAACACAGCCATCAACCTCATCTGGCATTTGTCAGATGCAACATAGCTGGTTTGTGTAACAAACTTAGTTTGGGTCCACTTCCACATTTGCAGCACTGGCTCATTACCATCCAGTGAAGCCATAACACTGAACTCAATCCCATTCCAGCTCCACTGTGATTTTAAGAAAAATCTCAATGGCATTGTGAGAAAGATTGAAACAGTACCAGAAAATCATGACCCGTTTGTCAGTGTGGTGCACGCTGTATGAAAGAAGCATATTCCATGAGGCTGAAGAACAAATTATGTGTCAGGACTAACCTCTTAGTTATCAGATCATTATGAAAAATACAAGCAGAAATTCAAAGCAGATACATTCACTGAAGTCATAGCAGTTAGTGAAGAACTTATCTCTGCAATAAAGAAGGAAAACAATAAATCATGGCATAATCTCACTAAAGTGTGGACATGACCCACAGCACTAAGAAAGCATGAATGACCACGAAAAACTGGCTGAGCAACCCTACAACATTACTGCAGACCAGGTCGCCCACTAACTTCTGGAAAATGTCAGGGCACTGACCAAAATCCCCAAGATACAGCTAAAGCATTAAGAAGAACAGGAGACTTATTATTTTGGTGCACAATGACCAAATTAACCTCCAGAAATTAATGCCCTCAAAAATGGCAAAGAAACCAGTCTAGACAATATTTGTACTGAACAAATCAAAAATGTCAGACCAGTAATAAAGAATTGGTTACTCAACTTGTTTAAACACATATTCAGCCACATACAAAGTATCTAATATCTGGTGACTAGCATGCGTGATGTCACTTGAAGCCAGGGAAGGATACAACAGAGCTGAAGAACTTCAGGCCTATGTCACTACTATGGCACCACTACAAACTGTAGAAGCATCTCATCCTAAACCACCTGTTGTAACTCACTGATAAGTACCTAATTTCAGAGCAAGCTGGATTCTACTCAGGCAAGTCATGCACCCGAGTGCATAAACATAACTCAATACATCAAAGATGGCTTTGAAAAGAATATGGTAAAAGGCACCATGTTTGTTGACCTATCAGCAGAATGCTATATAGTGAATCACCAAAGTCAGTAAAACATATAACATGACAAAAGATCACCACTTTGCAGGACTGACAGAATATCTGTGAGAACTGACATTTTTATGTAGAAATATGTAGGAAGTGGAGTCGATGGTGGCAACAGAAAACAGCCTACCACAAGGGAGCATACTCTTTCCAGTACTTGTACATGAATAAACAACTGATATATCTCAGCACAAGTAGTTTTATTTATATTGATGACCTAAGTGTTGCTGCCCAAGCCAAGTATCTCACCCAGACTGAAGCTATATTAACATAGGGATTGTCTGGGCTCTCATTTTACTACACCAAGAACCAGTTGTGCACCAACCCAGTAAAAATGCAAGTATCTTCCACCTTGGGAATCAGAACAACATTCTAAGGAAGCTTCCAAATTCAAAATGGAGACTCAATCAAGGAACACTCAGAGTCACCACACTTGCACTTTGTTCTTTGGCAGCCGAATACACATGTCAAAGGTGGAAAAGATTGGCTCACACAAAGAAGCTGGACCCTGTGATGAATGACAGCTGCCACTATATCACAAGGTATCTAAAATCAACAAATATGAACAGCTTTTAAGTGCCTGACAGAATCGCTCCACCAGATATCAAGAGATTAGTCACAAAAAATGGAATGTTTATGACAGGCAGAAGATACCAGACATCTGCTACACGGACACTCTGTGGCAATTAGCCACCTGAAATGGAAATGCTTCTTATCTGGAATTGCTTAAAAAATCACCAACAGCCACAGAACCAGAAGTATGGTACACACAGCAAAAAATGATCAATGAGGGCATTAAAATGCAGCCCGATGTTGCTGAAAATCTTCCTGCAGATGTGGAGAAGTTTAAATAATCCCCAAATAAGAGTTGGCAGGTCAAAAGGCAATATGCAGAAGTGGGGTTATTCCAATCCCTCGGACTTGTGACTGTGCTGAAACACAAACCATGGAATATAAGTTGGTCTGCTGGCTTCTGGAGGACCATGAAGATATTGCTAGGGCTACAGACAAGCTACATTCCATGCCCAACACTGGAAAAATCTATCAGTGTGGTGGAAGGACACAAACGGAACACTGAGGTCCCGCACCAACTATAGTGTGGCTGCTATTTTTAATTAATTCATTCTGTTCTCTCCTACAAGAAAGATTATCTGGCAAAATTTTGCTATGATGTGCATAGACTATGATGTGGGTTAGACTAGATGACCCTTGTGTTCTCTTCCAACCCTATGATTAGGTTATTTTAGAGGTGTAATTTCAATTTTAAAAGAAGAAAAAATATTTTCAAAGAGTTTAAGAATAGCAACTATTCATCAAAATCTTTACTTTTATTCTAAAGTTCTAAATGTATGATAGAAAAAGCTATTGGAATTTCATCTCAGGAGGAAATATTCACAGAAGATAAAGAAAATAGATGGAAAAAAACCAACAACGTAACACAAATATTAAAGTAAACAATATATCTCCATAAGGGGTTCCAAATTAAAAGTCTTTAATACTTCAGAAGTTAATATATTCTGTCATGTCAATTATACAGGTGGGATTATTTTAATATATAGTTGAATATGAATTTGTTTTCAGGAATTTGCATTTTTCCCTGTGTTTAGGTATGTTATGTTGTAAAATTTCCTCTCTCTGCTTTTTGTTTTGCAGCACATTCCTGATTATATCAATCCTGTGTTGGTTTTCTGTGGCTCCTTTTGGTGTGTCGGTGTTTATTTTATTGGATGTGCATGAATTAAGGATTAAGCTCTTTTGAGGAGAGTGAGTTTTGTTTTGTTTTTTCATTGCTTGTATAGAGTGGTATAGTCAGAACCATGTGAGCATTGCCAAATTAAGTTTATATGTGTTTTAGTGAACCTTTCCAGTGGATTTGGTTCAGAATGCTAAGATATTAACACAACTACTGGATTCTGTGGAATCTCAGACCAAAATGTTAAATAACCAAGAGCAAGACTGAAGAATATCTCCCAGTCCTGCTGCTGTAGAATGACAGGGACAAGAGGAATGGTTCATTCATTCCTATGAAGACAATTAACTGAGATTTATTGGTGGTATAGACTTTCCAGGCACTCCTCCAACAATCAAGAAGAAGAAGCAGACAACCTAGACACAACTATTTGTTGATGTAGACGTCAGGAACCTGGACACCCCCGATGATGTGGGAGAGGAGATGTAAGGCCCCTGAATTCAATTATAACATCAAAACAACCTAAGGCAGGAAGCAAAAAGAAAAGGAGTACTTGTGGCACCTTAGAGACTAACAAATTTATTAGAGCATAAGCTTTCGTGAGCTACAGCTCACTTCATCGGATGCATTCCGATGAAGTGAGCTGTAGCTCACGAAAGCTTATGCTCTAATAAATTTGTTAGTCTCTAAGGTGCCACAAGTACTCCTTTTCTTTTTGCGAATACAGACTAACACGGCTGCTACTCTGAAATAAGGCAGGAAGCTAAGCTAAGGGAGAAGGAGAGTCCAACCCAATTGCAGGGAAGGGGGGTGCAAGTTTGGGACCTCACTCAAAGAACCTGGAGGTTCTGTACAGGTTAGTTAAAATTTGGTGAATTTTTAGGTCACTTTTAAGAAGTATATGTTTTATTATTTTTATTAGGGCAATAACAAAAGATAAGCAATGTTCAAATAAGTCTTGAGTAACAACATGAGGAGAAAAGTCAAAGAAATTGAAGCATATGTGATTCAGTTGTATATAATTCAATATACATCAGAAATTATGTATTAATATCATTAAACATAATGCTGATCTCAGTAAAGTATAATTTTTGGACACCCTTTACTAAGACTCCAGCATAAATTGGTCAGATGGATATTGAGTGACAGTGAAATTAAGCAACTTTCCCTTCCCTGCTAAACAGGTATGGGGATCAAGAATTTAAGATGCACTAAGTAACAATGTAAGCTTATTGTTGCTACTCTTGTTTTGCTGCACCTCATTTGCTTCCCAATGTTTCATTCTATCTAAAACTAGCATACAATCATTCAACAGCTTAAAATCAGGTGTAGTGTAATATCAATGATTACCTGTTCTGTTCCTTCCCTTTGAAACACCTGGCACTGGCCACTGTCGAAAGACTGAATACTGAGCTAGATGGACCTTTGGTCTGACCAAGTAGGGCCGTTCTAATGTAGTGATGACAACCATGAATAGGGTGAAGTCCTGGCCCTCCTGAAGTCAAAAACAGTTTTGCCATTGACTAGACCTGGTCAAGAATTTTTTTTTAATGAAAAATGAATTTGTCAAAACTAAACTTTGTAATAGGAAATAGTCAATTATTTAGCCATTCTTTTAACAAAAAGTCCAGTTTTCTGGTATGATACAACTTGTTGCGTCTACTAGAAGACTATAAACTGAGAAATGATAATTGATTCTGGAAGAACTGTAGATTCAGAACACTGAGTTTGCTTTCCCAAAATGATCTCAGCTCTTGGATGTAAGTTACATTGCTCACAAAAACTAAAGGGAAAAAATATGCACTGAATTCAAACCAAGTGAAAAAAAGAATTAAAAAGAAGGAAAGTTTGATGATGCAACTCAGAGCTTGCAGAAATCAGTGCATTCAGGGGAGAAACTACTTCTAACTGGAAGTTGGTTTTAGCAGGAAGTGTGGTCCTGTGAGTAGAGCAGAGGATTAAATGTCAGGATTCCTGGGTTCTCTTTTCAGCTCAGCCATCCACTCACTTGCAATGTGTCCTTGTGCAAGTCTGTACTTCAGTTCACTCACCTACAAAGTGTCTAGTGTCTATAATTATAGCATCTTTATCTGTAATGTATCATAGGTGCCTGGGAGTTAGATTTGCAAAAGAAAAGGCCCAGTGCTTTTATTAACTGCATGAGTACCATGGTTAGCTGAAGACACTAGGAACAGCTAGTTCACAGACACTCATAGGAATAAGTACCAGATCAAACAAAGCACTTGAAGGTTCGACTCACTTGTGTAAAGTTATGGAAATAGGTAAATTCTATGCTGGTCTTGGTCCTAACATAGATTTGTATATAGCAATTCCAGTGCCAATTAGAATAAAATAAATATATAAACTGGTCAAACTTGAAGTGATACATTTCAAAATTATCAAAATGAAAACAAAAATGATCCAAACAAATGACAAATAATTGGATTTTTGGTTCATATTTTTTTCTTTAAAATTTCAAGTTTTCATCACAATTTAGGATGGAAAAAAATGTCATGATTTGAATATATTTGTGTAATGGAAAAAATGTTTTCTGCCCATGTCTACAATTGACATCAATGGGGCCAGGATTTCTCCCTCAGTGACTCTGAGGCAAGGTAGGGGAAGCCTCCTTCCAGAAACTTTCAACCACCTCTGGACCTTTTCCCCTTTTTTGCCTTCACTGAAGCTGGGGAAAAAGCAGGAGTGAACCTGTCTGCTCTATTGTAGTAGTATACTTTCACTATAATGTTAGATGTAATACAGTATATGTTACCTAGAATACTTAGAGCCTGATTCAAATGCTCATTGAGATCTATGAGAGTGTTTCCATTGACCTTAATAGGCTTTAGAACAAGGCCTTAATCATTAAAACACTAAAGTGTGGGACAGTATTTCCATTGATACCATTCTGAGGAGTACAAAAACTACTAGACAATGTATAGTACATAAAGATTTCTTAGCAGTGATGCTGAAGGTGAAATCCAAGGACCATAGAACCAGATAAAATATTCTTAAATATATATTTTATGTTAACTTTACAAATTAATCCATTGTCTAGAGATAGATTATCCTTAGCATGAAAACTAGGGATCAGATTCATCCCTGACATTTGAAGTCTAGGACTGACTCCAGGGATATGTTCATATTGGGGTTGAAGTATCTCAGGCTCCAGTTACTACAACATTTTCTGAACTATTTACAGAAAGGAGCTGGAAGTTATTTCAGCTTTGACATCAATCCTCATATTAGGAGGTGAATTCTTCTGTGAAGTGAAGGACTGCAACGCTGGATACATGCTAGACTATCAGCTAAGTCTGGTCACTTTTACAAAGAGCAACAGTGATCTCTAGTGGTAGGATGCTGTTATTTCAAGCTTAGTCAGAGAAAATTCAGCACTGTGAAGATTGTGCACATCTTATTTAGTTCAAATTGTTTTTTTAAAAAACTTTTTTAACTCACCTAAATTGCTGAGACTTAATTCCCACTACAGAAGTTCCACTCTATCTATATGGAATTAAATTTGCAATTCTACAGATCCCTTTGGCAATAACCCATTTATTTTATTGCATATGAAAATATCTGCCTGTGTTTGTTCCAAAACTATTTCAGACATATTACTTTCATAACTGCTTTTAGCTGATGCTTTCGGATTTCTGAATCACTGATGATAGAAGAACATAAAGGGACACTAAGTCAGAGTGTACATCCCTTCTTTCCTGTGCACAAAAGGTAGATTTACAGATCCTTTACACCTTTTTATTTCTGGCTCCTATCACTGACATTGACTAGAACCTGCCACAAAACACCAAATGAATAGTGTTGCATAGCCAAAGATAGCTTCGGTAATTAACATATGGATAGAAACTCCTCATAATATGTAGGGACCTATTGTATGAGGGAGTTCCAGGATTAGTAGTTGTTGCTTTTGTTTCTTTGTTTGTTTAAGGAAAGAAAAGTTACTGACCTTACAGGGCATAAAGGACAGTGTAGGCCCAACCACCATTCAATTCCTTCACCAGTGCAGAATCCAGATGTTACAGGACTTCATAATAGCAGGGAAGGAGGCCAGCTAGTGGAATATAAATGCACAGTTTATCTTGAAGAGCCACAATTACTGTAATGTAAGTAACTTTTCTTTCTTCTTCGAGTGCTTCTCCTTATACATTCCACTCTTGATGACTAATACACCTAAGGAGGTGGGAACACTGAAATAAAGACTGCCACACACCTCTGCCAAAAGAAGCTTCAGACCTCAATCCTTTCATCAGGGAGCAATGCTAAGTGAAAGTATGGACTGAACCCCAAGCTGCCCTGCAGACGTTTGAAATGGGTATATTTTGCCAGGAAGCCACAGAAGTTGCCTAAGTCCCAGTGCAGTAAGCACTAATCTGAGCTGGGGGAATTTAAACTTTCTAGTTTATACTATTTATTATTTGCATTACCCTAGCACCTCAGAACCTCTGTCATGGACCATCTTTTTCATGATAAAAAAGATCTGGGACTTCAAAAGTAGGATCCTCCATGGTTGATAACACCTCCCTCGGGATGCCAGAATTTTGGCACCAAATGGCCTCCTCATATTAATGGACATTGCTATTGACTCTGAAGCAGTATTGGCAGCATCTTTCCAAATCTAAGAATAGATAATCATTCAGTAAGACTTGGGCAGCTTTCCAAGTCCCTGCCTGTTGAAGAGTGATCTCAGCAGTACTCTTGATTTCATCAAGCCCAAACTATCAAGAGGGACACAGAGGGATAAAGATAATGCGGTAAACAGAAAAGTAATGGAAGCAGTGGTATAAATACATACTGGTGTGACTGTGTGCCAAAAGTCAATGTAACTTATATGAAGAAGGGGGTGGAAAGGGAAGGAGCTGTAGCAAGTAAAGCAAATAACAGGAGTTTATGGGAAGATGTAAGGTAAGATAAGAGATGAGGGTGCAGGGGGATAAGAGAAACTGCAAAAACTGATTGGGATGTATACTTACATTGGCATCACTTGGATAGCAACATCTTCAAGGTGTATGTGTAAAATACACTCGTCTAGTGTATTTGATAATGTCTGCCTCTAGTGGCTACCTGCAGCAACTATACAGCCTGCTACCTTCTTATAGGTAAACTCAAGGCTTTTAGTTCAAATAATATTGGCTTGTGTTTTGATACCGAAAGTCCCAAATTCAATCCTCACTGATAACCACACTGTGAGTATGCCAGTGCCATGATAACTTACATAGGACAGCAGTGACTCTGTCTAGCACATAAATGTGTGAATTTCCTTCTCTCTTTGAAGGATGAAAGAAAAGGAGGTTATCTGGGGAATGAAGACAGAGATTGTTCCAGGCAAAGATTTAATCTCCTGTTCTCCAGTGAGAATTTGTTAGTAATTTAATTGGTCACCGTGATCTAAAATTTTTAATAATCTATGTGCATATTCCTAAAAATTACAATTAGGGCCTGACAAATTTGACAGTACCCTTTTAAGTAACCTTGTAATCTTCCCAGTATACATATTGACAGTATCACTATAGCTTTATGGAAAATAGGTCTTATCAAACAAACCTGATTTAATTCTTTGATGAGATTACAAGTTTGGTGGACAAAGGTAACTGCATAAATGTAATATACTAAAATTTCTGTAAGGTGTCTGATTTAGTACAGCATGACATTCTGATTAAAAATTAGCACTGTACAAAATCAAAACACATTAAATGGATTAAGAACTGGCTAATTTACCGGTCTCAAAAAGTTTTCATCAATGTGAAATCATAACTGAATAGGTATGTTTCTAACGGAATTTCTGCAGAGATTAGTACTAACCCAAGACTATTCAACATTTTTATCAATGACTGGGACAAGTTCATTGCTGCTAATAGCCCAGTGGTCAGGGTATGAATATAGGATATGGAAGATACAAGTTCTTGTCTCTGCTCTGACTAACTCAGAGCAGGGACTTCAACCTGCATCTTCCACAGTCATTTGGCTATTGGCTATTCTGGGTTGTGTGTCATTTTTTTTCCCCTGAAAAATGTCAAGATGTCTTGGATTTTTCCTGATGCAGAATGAAAACAAATGAAAACAAATGTCAAAACCTGAACTTTTTTTTCAAAATGGAATTCTTCTTTTCTTGCTTTCTTGATTAGACAGATACTAGAATATAGCATTCAGTTCTGGGGTCCACATATTAAAAAGGATGCAAAAAAATTGGAAAGGGTACAGAAAAGAGCCACATAAATTATTTGAGGATTAGAAAAAAAAATGATTTACAGTCAGAGACTTCAAGAGCTCAATCCGTTTAGTTTATCAAAAAAGATTAATAGGTAACTTGATCACAGTACCTTAACAGGGAGAAACCACCAGTACAAAAGAGCTCTTCAATTCTGAGGAGAAAGGCATAACAAAACACATTGGCTAGAAGTTAAAGCCAATCAAATTCCTATTAGAAATAAGGTACCATTTTTTTTTAACAGTCAGAGTGGTTAACCAATGGACCAAACTACCAAGAAATATGATGGATTTTCCATCTCTTAATGTTTTCAAGACTAGATGCCTTTCTGAAAAATAAGCTTTAATCAAACACAAGTTATTGGGCTCAGTATAAGGATAACTGGGTAAAATTCTATGGTTTATAGAGGTGACACTAGATGATCTAATAGTCTCTTCTGACCTTAAACTATGATTCAGTGAATAGTGCATGTATGACACATATTTATGCATATTTTCTTTAATTATATTTATTAGTCATAGATTGTTTGGATCCCAGTAGTAGAACATTTGAACATGGGCAGAATACTACCATATGGGATAACAGCATGGGACACATGACAGCTGTTTCCTACTGGACAGGAGTTTAGAGACCTAAAGCTCTGTCTAATTCTTGTTAAATACTTCAATTAAAACTCTTCTAATTAAAAAAAAAATCACACATGCACAGACTTAACAGCTGTTAAACCATTTTACCCTGCAGAATTTTAACGCTATGGATCCCACATAGTTATGTTCTAAGAAGAGAGCTTGCAGCATATTCAGCATCAGGCATGGGGGAGGAATCATGTGATTCATGGTGCCTTCTAAATTTTGATGTTTGCATGGATTCTAAAAATTAGGGATTCAATCTGACTGAATTTGTAAACTAGGATATGACTGAAAGAAAACTGCTGAATAGGGAAGTTTTTATTTTATTTTTTAATCAGCTGCTGATGCTTCTGCTTTAAGCACTGCACAATCCCACAACGTCTATCACTTATAATACCCATTCTTTCCCAAATGTAGATACTCACCTTTTTGAGTCAGTTGTGGCTCTTTAGCCACAACCCCATGGTGATAAAAATACTTATCCTTTTCATTCACAGATCTCAAAGCACTTTACACACATAGGTAAACATTATCATCTCTCTTTTACAGATGAGGGAAACTGAGAAATCTTGCTCATAGTCCAGAGAAAAACATCAGCAGAACCAGAAATAAAATCCCTATCTCCAGAATTCCTCTCAGAGTTCCATCCACTGGGAATCACAACCTCACTGGGAGCTCCTAGGGGCAAAGGGTGAGGTACCTCAAAGGTATTTTAGGCACCAATATGCCTCTTTAGTCACCTAAATCCACCCAGTTTGATGCTGTTAAACACTGGCACCATAGAAAAGAAGTTGGCTGAGTTTTAGAAGATCCTACAATGGCACAGTAATACAGACCATGGAGATAGTAGGGAGTGGACATGGAAACACCCACATTGCTCCCAGAGGCCTGATAAAAGTAAGCAAAACATTAGACTATGGTTTACACTTACAACTCACAAAAATGAGAGCAGGTTTTTACCATGTGGTAAAGCCTATTTTTACCAAGATGGAAGGTCATGATCACAGATGAATGGTACACTTTTTCTGAGGAGAGCAGGAGAAGGAAGGCATGTTGTAAGAAGCACACAAAGAGATACCACAAACCCTAACCACTGCAGAGTGTATTGCACAGGTTGGGACTACCACCATGCCAATAGGCAGCATGGTGTTGGGGCAGGAAAAGGGAGAACTTTGAAAACGGGTGAGGGGCAGGGCTTTTGGATCTGTAACTAGACAGAACCACCAGCCACATTTGTGGGGTTGTGAAAATATAACAGCATTGGACCCCATCTCTCCTGACCTCCACTGCCTATCACCCATGTACAGGACTTGAGCCTCATATGAGGAGAGGCAGAAATCTATTTGTGGCTGAACCATATTTCAGATGAGAATTACCAATAGTTAAAACACTAGTGAACTATTAAACCACCATCCTTTAAACATCTCTGTTGCAGTACAGTATCTTGTTACATGTGGCACAGGGATGTTGTAACTATGTATACTCAAAAGAAGTGAACTCTTTCAAAGTGAATTCCACCTGCAATACAGTTATTTTAGAACAGCTTGAGGGAGGATGTAATTATCACTTTACTTTCACTTTTAACAATCAGTGCCTGGTGTGATGCTGGCAGACAGGTGTCAGCTTGTGCCAAGGTCCCCAGGACTGAACTGAACACTGACCAATGCATAGCTGGCTAATCTCTGTGTTAGCATTGTTAAAATAGATGTTAAGCTTATGAGAATTTATTTAGTGTTCAGACTTTATAAAATGCTTCTAGGATGCTGCAGATAGTATTCTCACTTATAACATCTGTACCCCAAGTTATAAGCTTATATTAAGTTTGCACTGTAAGCCTCTGTAAGCGTGTAACTCAGCAAACAGAAAAGAACCATTAACTAATGTAAAATGCTGGCTTCCTGCAAAAGGTTTTAAGTCCTGTCCACAACAAGGCCCATAGAAGCCAAATAAATCTGTGTAACATAAAAGAACAAAAACTTTAGTAATTGCTACAAACACACACGAAAAGGAGATGTGCATGTGGACTCATCCCATCATCATGTGTATTCTGGGAAAAGGAAATAAAAATCCCTGAGAAGAAGCAGCTGTATCTTTACGATGCTTGGACTGTCAGGGGCAAAAGATCCCCAGTGGTTGGCCTGGGTTAGCCCTAAAAAACATATAGAGCCTGCTTATTATGGAAGCTTCTATCACCTTTTGGAACCTAACACTGTAGCTCACTTGTGTGCGTATATTTACCTGCTTTAACCTTGGAAATAACTATAGTATTTCTTTTTCTTAGTTAATACATCTTTAGTTAATATATTTTAGGATTGGCTACAAGTGTTGTCTTTGGTGGAAGATCTAAAGCGCATTGACCTGGAGTAAGTGACTAGTCCTTTGGGACTGGGAGTACCCTGTATATTGTTGTGATTTTTAGTGTAAGGGACCATCTCTGACTCCTTGTTAAGGATGTTGTAGTGCAGGGGTGGGCAACTTTTTGGCCCAAGGGCCACATTGGGGTTGCGAAACTGTATGGAGCGCCAGATAGGGAAGGCTGTGCCTCCTTCCACTTCCTGCCCCCTCAGAACCCTCGATCCATCCAACCACCCCCATCCTTGTTCCCTAACTGCCCCCTATGGGATTCCCCCACCCATAACCACCCCCCAGGCATAGTAAGGCTCCCCGCTCCCTGTCCCCTGACTTCCCCAACCCCTATCCACACCCCGCCCCCAACAAGCCCCCTGGGACCCCATGCCTATCGAATCCACCCTGTTCCCCATCCCCTGAACCCTATCCACACCCCCACCCCCTGAAAGGCCCCTGGGATGCCCACGCTTATCCAACCCCCTGTTCCCCGTACCATGACTGCCCCCCCAAACCTCCACCCCCTGACCACACTCCCAGAACCTCCACTCCATCCAAATGCCCCCCTGCCCCTTGTCTCCTGACTGCCCTCCCAGAACCCACTGCCCCTTATCCAACTCCCAGGCCCCGGGCCCCTTACTATGCCGCTCAGAGAAGCATGTCTGGCAGCCGTGCCGCCCAGCCGGAGCCAGACACACTGCTGCTCTTCCCTAAAGGTGCACGCAGCCCCGCCGCTCAGATCACTGCCCATGTGGTGGCATGGCTACGGGGAAGGGGAACAGCAAGGGAGTGGCTGGGGGCTAGCTTCCCCGCCCGGGAGCTCGAGAGTTGGGCAGGACGGTCCCGCGGGCTGGATGTGGTCCGCAGGCCGTAGTTTGCCCACCTCTGTTGTAGTGCTTGCGCAGTTTACACTTGCTACTTGGTTGGTGAAATCTAAGTATAGAACTCACAACCAGTTTGGGATTTGTGCCTTGCTTCTTAACAGCTCTGAGGTTGATAGTCATGTTCTTAAGCCACTCCAGAGAGCTTGATATCTGATTTCTAGCTGAGCCTGAACCAAGCCTTTAATTTTATGCATTTTGCTTCCATTCCACAGCTAAATATTCCAAAGCATCCATTAATTTTCGGTGCTTCCATTTTTGATACCATTATGAGACACCTAGAACCTGATCTTCAGAGATGCTGAACACTCAGTTAAAAAGAGAGAGGATTTTGTGCACTCAACACCTCTGAAAGTCAGGACTTGTACATCTCAAATTGGGTACCTCAAGCACCAAAATTAATGGAGAGTTTTTTAAAATGTTGGCCAGTTTTACCTGACTTATGGGTGCAAACAGATGATTAAATGTCTAATGCTAGCAACTTTGCTCACACAATTCATTCGGGAAGCAAAACTACACCTATAAAATTAGAGTTAAAAGTAGAGTTTCATTGATGAAAATCAGACCCTTAGTATTCTTAAATTATAATATTATTGATATATACACATCATTAAGAAAAGTAAAGAAAACATCGTGGAAGGTTATTGTGATGTTGTCTGATTAAAATATAATTATGCAAACCATTGTTGCTACCATTGCTATATAATTGCAACAAATCTTATAAAAATATAACTCTTGGCCAGAAAGGGTTAAATAGCTTGCAGGCTAACTAGCCCAAAGCTGACATTTAAAGTCATGTTAAAAAGGTATGAGAATAGTAATTAGGGGCATTCATGCTAAATAGGCTAGAACTTTGAAATGCAAACCTATATTGTTAGAACTTAGAAGTGATACTAATTGTGTGTATCTTAGATGCTACCTTTCTGTCATGATAGCTACTAGTTCAAAGATCAAAAGGGAATATTAACATTTAGATGAATTTTGGGTGAAATAATCTCATTGTCTATATGTCTCTTTGAAGTTTGTAATAAACTACCTAATGGATGAATTACCCTATGTTAATTTGCATAACTAATTACTGGTGGTGTTCAGGAAGTAGAAGGTTACCTCAAAAGCCTATTGTTTACCCAGGACTGTGTGGTCAAAGGATTGCTAGAACATGGTATAAAAAGACGCTTGGGTCTTGACTCTGTCATCTCAAATCTGCTTGAGGCTTCATACAAGGGAAGCTTAAACCATAAAGACTGAGATCCCATCATAAGCTGGAATGCCCTGAAATGATATTGGACATTGGACTATAACCTATGAACAAAATTCTAAATTCTTTGCAACTACAAGTCTCACCATCTCTCCTATGAATCTGAACCTCAAGAATTAAGCTCATGTCTATATGTATATTGACCTTTTAACCATACTCTCTCTCTCTCTTTTGTTTTTTAATAGATTTTAGTTTAATTAATGAGAATTGTCTGCATGCATGTATTTGGGTACAATCTGGAATATTCATTAACTTGGGAGATAATGTGTCAGATTCTTTGGGATTTGTAGAACCTTTTCTTTTATATGATAAAATATGAGCTCTGTCTGAGCAACGACTTACACTAACCCAAGAAAATATATTTGTGGAGGAACAGAAAAGCCAGGGAAAGGATTTTATGTGAAGCTCAACATGTTTGTGCCATTGGACTAAATAGATGATTTTCCGGCACAGTTGTGGACAGACAGAAGGGGTCTGAGGTGTATCAAGAAGGTCAGAAGTGAAGATATGGTGATGGTCAAGAAGCGAAAGGTAAATGGGTATAAAACATCCATTTGTATTTGACAGTTTTATCACCTCTTTGTAAGAGATAAAGAACTTCATAATCTGCAAGGCAGTGGAAAATCAGGCCATTGAGTACAAACAAGAAATTTCGCTACCTATCTGCAGGCATAACACGCCTAAGAGAGCCCCTGGTCTTAAAACATAGGAATTGCCATACTGGATCTGACCTTTGGTCCGTATAGTTCAGTATTCTACCATTGATCATAGCCAACACCAACTGCTTCAGCTCACCGTGTAAGAAATCCTGTAGTAAGTAGATGTGGGACAATCTGTCCCCCAAGTACATCCTGAAAGAAATCCTTCCTGAACCCCCTCTTATAGTCTTCAAACAATCCCCCAACCTCTCCAAGCTCCTCATCAGAAGCAAGCTCCTCAAGACCAGGACACACCAACTCAGAGTGGCACCAGCCCCTGCCAGAACAATACATGAAAAACCTGGAGACATATCTTCACTGCTACAATGATCAACAGCCCCCCATCCCATAACACACCTTTCAAGATCAATGGGTCCTACTCATGGCTATTACAACATGTGATGTACCTCATCCAGTGCACTATATGCCCCAATAACAAGTATGTGGGTGAAAACAGATAATAACTACACTCTTGAATGAACTCACACAGAAAAATGATAAAAGACAAAAACACCATATCACCCATGGGTGAACATTTTTAACAAAAAGAATGAGGAGTACTTGTGCCAGGAGTATGAGGGCTCTAATAAATTTGTTAGTCTTTAAGGTGGAACAAGTACTCCTCGTTCTTTTTGCTGATACAGACTAACACAGCTACCACTCTGAAATTTTTCACAAAGCAACCACCTTATATCTGATTCCTATCCTCAAAGGAAACCTGCACAACACTTTCAAAAGATAAATCTCGGAGCTTAAATTCATAACTTTGCTAGACACTAAAAATCATGGACTAAATAGAGACACTGGATTTATTACAGAAATCTAAAATCCACTATTAACCCCTTTAGCTTCATCCCCCCCTTTTTCCTCTTCCCTCCTCACCCCCGTGACTGGAAGGATGTTAATGGGCCACTTCACCTTGAAATATGTATTAACTACTTATGCCAAATAATCTGTTCCATCTTATATTTAGCTCTGACAAACTGATTACTTTCCCAAGACCTGAAGAAGAGATCTATGTAAGATCAAAAGCTTGTCTCTCTCGTAAACAGAAGTAGGTTCAATAAAAGATGTTACCTCACCTACCTTGTCTCTTTTGTGTTTTACAGTATTTTTCTGTTCTTTATTCACCCACCAGATGGCACTAAAGATTTGACTAAAAGTTACCCTTGAGAGTGCCTGTGTGTTGCTTCTCATATACATTTTCACCATTTTTCTTCATACCTGTGCACAGGGCTGGATTAAGACCTTTAGAGGCCCTAAGCACTGAAAAGATTATGGTTCCCCCCTATATGTAATTGAAAATAAAAACAATACTATACCATAAAATAACACTTTATTTTTCAAAATAACACAAAACTTACATGTATGCTGAAATTAAAATAGCTTCTTTCTAGATATTCTGATTGCAAAATTCTGGATAAGTTAATTGAAGCTGACTTGATGAAGCATGTCCGCTTCCATACACAATAGGGAAAGTGAATAAAGTCTGTCCTGACACACTGTTGTTCTCAGAGGGTTTTTTATTCTTTTCAGCTGAGAAAAAGAGCGTTCTGCGGAGCAGTTAGTAATCATCAATATTAGAAAAATACATAGTGCGATCTCTACATTTGGAAATACACATTGTATTCGGTCTTTCAATATTGTGTCATGAAGATCAGTGTGATTGAATTTCATTTTTCCTGTTTCATTAAACTTTGTGCACATATAACAGTGGAACTGCCATACTTCTCCACAGAGATTCATGTTCAAGTCAACAGGGTATGAGTCAACTAGCTTTTGGGAACCTTATGAATATTGTTCATCGGATAAGTCCATATCATTTAGAAAATAAAATCTACTTGATACTTCTTTGTACACTTCACCTGTCCTCTTCATATGACCTTCAAGTGTATCAATGATAGCATAATAAGTAGATACGCAAAATTTGTCTCTAAGATTCAATGCTGTTTCTGTTGCATTGCTATCATATGCTTGTTTTTTCCTGATTCGCTTGTGGGACTGGGCTTCTTTGTAGTTAGTATCAGGCAAGATATCTTTTGATAGGTCTTCAAATCTTTCTAAATCATTCCTCAAAGTGTGTAAGCAGTCTGCTAATGATTGACAGAGGTCTGCACATGTTTCAAATCCAATTCCTTTTCTTGGAGAGCTTGACTTGTGTGGTAAAAGTGTTGTAAAATTTCATTCCACATGGTCAACATGAATACAAACTCTAATTCTTGTATGTTGTTTGCAATGTTTTCTGCCTCTCATAGTTTCTCCCTTTTGTGATTGGTCTTCAGCTATACTTTCTAACACATCCACAATCTTTGAGTAGGACTCCAGAATTGCACTTGTTGCCACTGCATGTGCCTACCAGCGAATATTAGAAAGAGACTTCAACAAACGATCATTGCCCAAATATGTTTTAAGAACTGACCATTGGTGTGTTGAGGCAGAGAAAAATGTATAAAGTAATTGGACTGGTGAGAAAAAACTTACTGCCACCAGACAACAATCAACAGCACTGCAGCCAACAAGATTGAGAGAGTGTGCAGCACATGTATGGATATGGCATATTTGATCTGTTCTAAAAGCTTCTTCTGCATTCTTTGATAATACCCTGACATGTTGGCAGCGTTGTCATAAGATTGACCTCTGCACTTTGAGAAATTTATTTTGGAAACTTGGCACAGATAATGCAGTACTTGATTTGCCATTTCTTCACCTGTGTGGCTTTTCAAATTGAGGAATGTTATAAATCGTTCAACTGGTTTTCCATCTGTGGGAGACACATATCTTAGTACAATACTCAATTGATCAATATGTGAAAGATCAGGTGTAGAGTCGACAGATAAACTGAAGTACCCAGCAGTACTTATTTCATCCACAATAGCTGAACGAACTTTATCACTCATTAGGCCAATGAGTTCATCACATATTGTCTTGGATAAGTATGATGGGTTACCTCTGACCCATTTTTAGCAGGCCATATCTCAAAATATGGGAATGCTGGCAAACTGAGCTACAAGCTCCAACAATCCCAAGAAATTTCCATTCTGCAATAATCCAAATGTGTCATTTGATCCCCGGAAAGGCAGACCACGTTCAGCTAATGTTTGAATAACAGCTATAACATGCTGCAAGACATGTTGCCAGTATTTACGCTCCCCTTTAATTTGTTCTTTCAATTTTGTGTCAATCCGAAGCCCTGTCTTCGATTTAAATATGTCAACATTGAATATGTCATTCAATTTAAATATGTCAACATTTAAATATGTCAGCATTAAAGCAGTATTCCACCAGTCACTAAATCCATCTGCAGCAAACCAGGATGTTGAAGGTTTTGTGCAAAAAGTTTGCAAACAAAACAGACCCTGTTGATGGTGAATACAGTAGCCTCTCTCAAGTGTATTTCTCACCATTCACTTTCATGCCGAAAAATATTGTTTGTGGACAATATCTTGTTTGTTTGCCATTGGTAAAATTCCACGATCTATACAGTAAGCTACATCATCGGTACTGAAATCAACCCACATACCAGGATCTTTTCTCCTATTATTTACAGTATGAGCAAATTCAGTCTCTGACACATCCACACCTTCTAGAACAACGTCTGTAACTGATTATCCTACTCCTGATGTTAAAAAACAGTCTCTGACACATCCACATGTTCTGGAATGGTGTTTGTTTCACCAATAGAAGAAGGGTCAGTCTCTGAAACACACATAGGTTTTGGAACAATGTCTATGCTACTGAGAGAAGACATTGCTTCTGATGGATTCTCTTTGAAAAATGATGTCTGCTTTGGAAGATTTTGGAAAATGTTACTAGTTTTTTGTTTCTTTTCTTCCACCAGTTTACATTTCTGTGTTCCACTCAGTTGGTTACTTTTCATCCTGCCCCTTATCTCAGTTATCTGAACTTAAAAAAACAAATTACACAATGTACACTATTTATATATTATATATATATAAAAGAAAGAAAAAAACCCGAATCAAGTACGTATAACTCAGAAGAATATATCAATAATAAAACATAAATTTATTGCAATACATGACAGGATCTGATTTCCTCGCATTATTTTGAGCTACGTTAGTAGGCCGCTGCCCCTGGTTTAGGTGGAGATAAGTAATGAAAAGAGAACAGAAAAACAGGGAAAGAGTGTGTAGTGGAGTGTAAGGCAGTCTAACAATGTTCTGATTTTTCCCATGATGACTACTTCAATGCTTTTTTTTGAAATATCAAGTCTCATTTTTTTGATGCCCCTTGTTTTGCTGGTGCCCTAAGCACTACAAGTTATTTATTCTGAGAGTGTTCCACTTTCCCTTATTTTAGCAATAAGCACAGCTGACAGTATATTTATTGTCAGTTGCAGCACATTTTAAATTGTGTGCTTAAAAAATAGCATGGGGCCCGATCCTCTAATTTTTCCATGTGTGAAAATCTCCTTGACTTCCTTGCATTTGGAATAATTTACAGAATTGTACTAAAAGTCTTGGGCTATCCTTCAAGCCCTTGGAAAATGGAGGATCTAGATAGCTTAGCAACAAGCAAACCCCATTTTAAAGATCCCATCTAAGACCCACTCCAATTTACACACTTAAAACTGGGGCCCAAATAATGACTTGCTCCAGTGGAAACTTTCTGAAATTCTGGCATCATTTTTTTTTAATTTACCATGGCTATTATATTTCATGTATTGTGCATCATAGCATATACTTGTGTAACCCTGATTTTATTCTGCTGCCTAAATAGTGCAAAATCCTTCAAAATAAAATACTTTGGGCCCTCCTGTTACACTAATAAAAAGCTGAGCTGTAGCTCACGAAAGCTTATGCTCTAATAAATTTGTTAGTCTCTAAGGTGCCACAAGTACTCCTTTTCTTTTTGCGAATACAGACTAACACGGCTGCTACTCTGAAACTAATAAAAATGATACCAACAGGATCTTGTAAGAGAGACAAGGCAAATTGCCATGTTTATTGTAAATACAACAAAATATTCCTATATGCAATTTCTATATAGATCCATTCACACACAGAAGACATTCACACACAGGTTCTACAAAAAGGTTGTTATAGTTTCCAGCCTAGATATTGCTCATGCCAAGTCACTGGCCAGGTGGCCTGGACATGAGAGTGGAGCTGAGTCTTTGTCAGATGCGCATCCAATGCTCCTGGAGGGTTGTCGTAGAACCAGACTCAAAGAACACAGTCCCTGGACTCAATTTTTATAGGTCTCTAGTTCAATACAAGTCTATGGAAGTTGCTTCATCATGCTGAATTTACAACTGAGATGACCATCAATCAGCTTAATCAGCAAGTGGCTCCATGATGGCTAGGTGTTATCTTCTTATTTTTCCTTGATGCGTTTTGGGTGGATTCTGGTTCACCCTCCGGGGGTCATCCGGTTATCTCACTTTGCATATTCTCCATCGATACCAAGGTTGAAATTCTTAGGATTAGGCTGGCACTATTTACTAGCCAATTATTTCCCTGCTTCAGGCTCTCAATTCCATGCACTAATCATTCATTCTTTTACTTAACAATGCAATCTATGACTCTTGATTCATTTAACAAGTTTTAACCCCCTATCTATTTTTCCCTCTTTGGATACAAAGATCTACATAGGCATGACAAGGGGCCCCATGGGGGAAGAGCACCAGGGTGTTGTTTTAAAGAACAGCATTGTTTCCTCAAAGTTCTTATCACTTTCCAGCACAGACTCTTTGTCCTGTACTGGCCTAAAATAATTAACACTTTGGCCTTGCATTTGTTACAGTGTGAAATTCAACAGCATGGAACTGATGTTCATACCTTTTTACAATACCTAAATACAATACTCTTTTGTCTATCTTTATTTCTACTACTACATAATTATAATTCTATCATACTTATATAACTTTGAGGGCGACCCAACACTCCATTCCCCTGATCATCCTAGTAGTTCTTCTTTGCACCTATTCCTGTTTGAATTAACCTTCTGGACCATGTACACAGTATTCCAAATGAGGTCTTTACAGTGCTTTGTCCAATAACATTAATATTTTCTCTCTCTACTGGAAATACTTTGCCTATTACATCCTAGGATTACACTTGCCTTTTTCACAACCACATCATATTATTGGCTCATAGTCATCCTGTGCTTGGCCAACACTCCCAGGACTCTCTCTTCCTCTGTCACTTCCAGTTGATGCATCCTCAGTTTATAGCAGAAATTCTTATTATTAGACCCTAAGTGTATGACTTTGCACAATCAAATTTCAGGTATTCCAGTCTGCAAGGTCATCAGTTGTTCCAATCCTTCTCTGTGATGGCAGTGCCTCCCAATTTTATATCATCACCAAATTTCATCAGCAAACTCCTACTTTTTGTGCCAACGTGATTATTAAAAATATTGAATTAGATCGGTCCCAAGACCAATCTGTGAGGTACTCCACTAGTAACCTCCTCACAGTGTGATATGTCACTTTCAGCCTTCCACCCTTCAGCTAGTTCCTTACCCACCTTACAATTCTTAATCTGATCTCCATTTTCTCTCATTTGAATATTAGATATATTGCATTTCTGTTAGACAGCAAAACATCCCTTTTTTCATTTACCTCTGTGAATGTAGTTATTAAATTAATTGTGTCTTTAATTTAATTAAATCTAATTGTTCTTTCTTTCACAATTTATTCTAAAGCCTTACATACCGCTGAATTTGGACTAATAGCTCTGTAAATGTCAGGATTAGTTTTTTCCCCTTTCTTTACTATAGATATGATGTGAGTCTATCCAAAGAGATAGATTTATTAAAAATCCTTGCTACTAGACTCAAAGTCTTATGTTCTAGTTCCCCCTTAGCCCCCAGTATTCTGGGGTGGAATTTATCTGTTCACTCCAATTTGAGTACATTCAACTCTTTAATTTTTTTCCCACCTCAGATGTAGTAATTTCCATTTTTATACACTAATTTCCACCAGCCCTCCTGCCTTCATGCCCTTGTCTTTACTGAAAACTGAGGCAAAATAGTCATTGAGTTTTTTAATCTCCTCCCCATCCATACTATATAGCAGCCCAACCTCAAACTTCTTTATTTTGTTTTTATTTATATAAAAAAAAACTCTATTTATTTATTTTAATTTCCTTGGCAAGTACAAATTCTTGACTTTTAACAGTTCTCACTTTATTCCTACATTTTCTAATCCCTAAAATGTAGCTTTCTTTGCTGATCAGTTTATTTTTCCATTCGCTATAGGCACTCTGGTTTCTTTTAATAACCCATCTGAGGTAGTAATTCATCCAAACGGGTCTGGAGGCTTTCCCTAATTTGCTTGGCATGCAAATTACAGATTTTGTAGAAATTACAAGCCTTCTTCATGTTTAAGTGGTTCAGCTCTTCAGTCCAGTTGACTTCTTTAACTATATTCCCTAAATTTCCCAAAGTCTGCCCTTTTGAAATAAAAATACTGAATCAACTTGTGATCACACAGTCTAAGTTTATTTCCCATGATGTCCTTACTACTTACCAAGATCAAGTCCAAAATTGCATTGTCTTTTTTTGCTCAGTGACTGTTTGATGAAAAAAATTGTTTATCATATCCAGGAATAACTGGATCCTACCACTTTTAGTACCATTTATTCTCCAATCTATATCCAGGAAATAAAAGCCTCAGTTATGACAAAAGTCCCAGTAGTATTTCTCTCTCTAATAATATCTGAGCTCTCTACGCATAACCAAGTTTGACTCTGGGGAGTCCACAGCAATCCTTTAACACATCCCAATAGTACTTAATTTGCAATCTTTCCCCAAAATGACTTAGACCTAAACAGATTTTGTTTTGTCTGTACCATCAGTTCTTATTTCTTTAAGGTTTATCTCATTATTGATATGCAATGCTATCCACCTTTATCTTTATTTCTATCTCTTCTAAACAGCAAATACACTTCATTACAGTTATGAATGTTATTCCACTATCTTTCTGTAATCGCAGCATCTGGTTTGACCTCCTGCACCAGTAGTTCCAGTTCTTCCATTTTAATGCATTATTGTACAAGCATCTTAGTTGTTTCCCTCAGCCCTCACCCAGTTTTCTAGTAGGATTGGGCATAGTCCTTTCACTAACTGTATCACCTACCTGACTGCTATTTCAATCAATATCTGTACTTTCTTTCTTCTTGCTGACCATATCCTTACCTTCTGGCATCCTTTTATCCCTTACTATATCCATTTAGCAAAAAAGTTTCTTCTCCTTGTGCATTGAAGCCAAGCATGGAGATTTCATGAGTCATTCCCAATCTTTTCCAGTCATCATCTGGTTTAAAGCCCTTATCATAAATTAGGCTAGCCTTGATCCCAGAAGGTTACTAGCCCAGGGATTCAAGTGGAATCCATCAGTCAAGAAGAGTCTTCTTTCTGTGAATGCCTCCTAATTGCCAATTATCCCAACATCTTCCTCATAGCACCAATTCTTGAACCATTTGTTGATCTTCATTATCTTGTCCTGCCTTTGCCTCTTTCTCTATAGACTGGACGTATTCCACTGAAGATCACCAAACTTCCAGTTCCTTAAGCATATTTACCCAGCCTAGTGTAGTCATCCTTGATCTATCCTGACACGCAACAGAATTATGGCATTTATCCACCACTCCCATCAGCATCCTGGTCAGTCTCACATCTACAACTTATATCCTTGCTTCTGGCACCAAGCATGCACTTCTGTTCTTTTAGATCTGGTCTGGAGACAGGCCTGTCAATTCTTCTTAGTGTGGAGGCCCCAGTCACAAGCATTCTGAACAAGAACAATGTTTTCTTCTGTAAAGTCAGTTTATTGTCTTTATGTGCTCCTTTTGTATCTTGATCGTCCAGGGGCCCCACTGGTTGTTTAGCACACTACCTTCTTCTGATGTACTTAAAAACATTTTGTTATTACCTTTTGAGTTTTTGGCTAGCTTTTTTTTTTACATTTAATTTGGCAGTGATTATGCTCCTTTCTATTTACCTCACTAGGATTTGACTTCCACTTTTTAAAAGATGCCTTTTTATCTCTGTCATAAATATAAAGGGAAGAGTAAACACCTTTAAATCCCTCCTGGCCAGAGGAAAAAACCCTTGCACCTGTAAAGGGTTAAGAAGCTAGAATAACCTCACTGGAATCTGACCAAAATGACCAATGAGGAGACAAGATACTTTCAAAAGCTGGGGGGAGGGAGAAACAAAGCCTCCCTGTCTGTCTGTGAGATGCTTTTGCCGGGGACAGAACAGGAATGGAGTCTTAGAATTTAGTAAGTAATCTAGCTAAATATGCGTTAGATTCTGTTTTCTTTAAATGGCTGAGAAAATAAGCTGTGCTGAATGGAATGTAGATTCCTGTTTTTGTGTCTTTTTGTAACTTAAGGTTTTGCCTAGAGGGATTCTCTATGTTTTGAATCCAATTACCTTGTAAGGTAGTTACCATCCTGATTTTACAGAGGTGATTCTTTTTACTTTTTCTTTTATTAAAATTCTTCTTTTAAGAAACTGAATGCTTTTTCATTGTTCTTAAGATCCAAGGGTTTGGATCTGTGGTCACCTATGCAAATTGGTGAGGATTTTTATCAAACCTTCCCCAGGAAGGGGGGGGGGGTAATGTTTTGGAGGATTTTTTGTGGGGGGGAGATGTTTCCAAACGGACTCTTTCCTAATAATATAATACCGGTTAGACATTTGGTGGTGGCAGGAAAAGTCCAAGGGCAAAAGGTAAAATAGTTTGTACTTTGGGGAAGTTTTAACCTAAGCTGGTAAAAATAAGCTTAGGAGGTTTTCATGCAGGTCCCCACATCTGTACCCTAGAGTTCAGAGTGGGGAAGGAACCTTGACAACTACCCTCATAGGTACTTGAACTTCAACTGATGCTGCTCTACTGGCTGATTTCCATGCAACAGAGTTTTCTTTCTGTGATATCAAACTCTCATGTGATGGTATTCGTTAGGAATCTTTCAACTTCCTCCAACCTCTGTTGATGCTCCATCCTGATTGATCAGAGAGAACTGAGGTATTTGCATCACTTTTGTTCAAAATGAAGTGGGGTGCACAGTACAGAGATTGATTATTCTGGAGTATGGAAAAACAATCTCTTGTGCAGGTCTCACCATTTGGAAAAGTTTTTGTCAGCAGATGAGTAGGGAAAACATGATTATCAACATCTCGTGGAATGTTACTTGGAATTTCAAAACAACTAATTTGAAGAAAAGATTGCATTTGGGCAGCATTGTTCTTGTTAATAATTCCAAAGTCAGTCACAGACAAACCTGTAGTACTCATGAATTGCTCTTGCTGCGTAAGATCTACATCTTCTTGTTGCTGTTGAGTTTCTTGATTGAACAAAGGATCTTCTGCTGCATCTGTTACTCTTGGCACATCTCCCTTCTTGACTAATGTTCAGGTATTGGCATTGATATATGTCCTGTTGCACTTGTGGAGTTTTCATTATCTGTAGCATTGTTTGTTGGGTAAGGTGTGTTTTCCAGTGGTTTGAGAAATGAAATTATTGGCTTTGAGCTCTGAGCTGCTGCTTCACTCAGTTGTTCTCTTGCTTGCTCCACTTTCAAATCTCTTCTTCATAGTGATCTATCTGAAACATAATTGAACCAACTCAGCTCGTAGAAATAATCCAGTGGATTTCAAGAATACAGAACAATGCCTAATGTTTTATTTTGTTTTTTATTTTGTTATATTTTATTTATTTATTTATTTATTTTTCCATGTTATAATAAAATAATTAAATTGTAAGGTCAAAAAACAGCAAATCTAGAATCAAAAAAATGGAAAACAAGATGCATGGTGATAATCTTATTAAGAAAAAAATAAAGATTTGATATGAATATTTGTTTTAAGTAGACAGTTACGTGAATTAGGGAGCTCACAGTTGATACACAAGTTACAAAAATGAGTCAGGCAAAAGTGGAGAAAAAAGTGGAAAGGAGGAACAAGGATTCTAGAAAAAGTAAAGCACAATGTAAAAAATACAATGCAAGCGTCAAGGTTCCTTCCCCACTCTGAACTCTAGGGTACAGATGTGGAGACCTGCATGAAAGACCCCCTAAGCTTATTCTTACCAGCTTAGGTCAAAACTTCCCCAAGGCACAGGTTTCATTCTTGCCTTGGGAACCAGCTTAGGTTAAAAACCTGGTACGCTGCCACCATCAAGCGATTTAAACCAAGAACAGGGAAAGAGCCCACTTGGAGATGTCTTCCCTCCAAAATATCCCCCCAAGTCCTACACCGCCTTTCCTGGGGAAGGCTTGATAATAATCCTCACCAATTGGTATAGGTGAACACAGACCCAAACCCTTGAATCTTAAGAACAATGAAAAATCAATCAGGTTCTTAAAAGAAGAATTTTATTTAAAGAAAAGGTAAAAGAATCACCTCTGTAAAATCAGGATGGTAAATACTTTACAGGGTAATCAGATTCAAAACATAGAGAATCCCTCTAGGCAAAACCTTAAGTTACAAAAAGACACAAAAACAGGAATACATATTCCCTCCAGCACAGCAAATTTCACAAGCCAAAAAAACAAAGAAAACCTAACGCATTTTCTAGCTAGATTACTTAGTAAATTTACAGGAGTTGGAAGGCTTGCGTCCTTGATATGTACCGGAAAATGTACCACACAGACAGACAGAAAAAAACCTTCCCCCCCCCCCGCTCCAGATTTGAAAGTATCTTGTCCCCTCATTGGTCATTTTGGGTCAGGTGCCAGAAAGGTTACCTTAGCTTCTTAACCCTTTACAGGTCAAAGGATTTTGCCTCTGACCAAGAGGGATTTTATAGCATTGTATACAGAAAGGTGGTTACCCTTCCCTTTATATTTATGACAGCAAGCTAACTACAAAATGTCTTTCATTGCTCAAACATGTAGCCAACCATATTTGAAATGTTCTGTTGTAAATAAGAAGCATATCCACAGTTTAAAACGTTCTAGTGTTAATAAGTAGCCTTTACAACTTGAAATGTTCTGCTGTAAATAAGTAGTCTATTTACACCTGAAATGTTCTAAAGTAAATATGCAGCCTTTCCACACTTGAAATATTCTGCTGTAAATAAGTAGCTTATCTACACTTGAAATCTTCTACTGTAAACATGTACACAAATGCTGAATGGTATACAAATGCTGAAAAAGAGTTAAAATGAAGGAATACTAATTAAGAACACAAAATGAAACAATCAGACAGGTTATTATTCTTATCACTGAATCAAAACTCAAGAACACAAGGTATAATATAACAGGTTGAGCTGAAGACAAAGGGATGACATATATATAGTAAACACAGACATGGATACAGACAGAGGGATAATGTCCAAAAATTTCAAACATGTGTCCTCATGAAACTCACTGTAGAAGATTGTCCTCACAAATTTTCACCTTGAATCTGGGCCTATAGACTACGAAAGCCTATGATGATGGCAAACCTACCAAGCTAGCACTCAATCAACCAACCAGTCACCTCTTTTAGCTACCATATGAAGATAATAATGAGGAATTCTCACACATAAATAATTCCTTAGTCAACTAGACATAAAACTATAAAGACATTAAAATGTAAAAATTCTCTACATTTCAACATACACTTGATCCAGCACCAGCCACTAGTAGTGGTTTATTTATATAATCAGCTGATCTGAGAGGACACGTTCATCACAGTCTAAATTTGTGCCATCAGAACCGGTATCTTTTTATTAATATTTAAGAACATTTTAACTCGTTAATATGACAAAATCCATATCAGTTAACAAAAAATTATGTCTTTTACCAAATCACATCTCTTATTTGCTTAAATTTGCAGCTCTAAGCTGAGAGAGTATGTCACATTTTGGTCCAATAGGCAGGCACATGAAAACAAGTTGAAAAAGTTATCAAATGCCAAAAAATTAACAAGTGTCTAAATGTGAGGCCCCCTTTGAGCTTGAGGCACAGGCCAAATGGCCCTCCTGGCTGCCTCTCTGATTGGCCTTGATTATTAACAATGATAACAACAATGATCTACATGGTCATACTTTAATCAGATAACATCACGGGGGGTTCACAATTTTTTTAAGTCCAAATGGGGTTGCCAGCACAAAAAGTTTGTGAAACACTGCTCTAAAGTTTTATGTTTTTTTATCTTTGCATGAAGTATGTAAAAAACAAATCTACATTTATAAGTTGCACTTTCACAATAAACGGATTGCACTATAGTACTTTTACGAGATTAACTGAAATACTTTCTTTTGTTTATCTTTTTTTGAGTGCAAATATGTTAATAAAAAAAAGTGGCACTGTACACTTGGTATTCTATGATGTAATTGTAATCAATATATTTGAAAGTGTAGAAAACATCCAAAATATTTAAATACATTGTATTCTATTATTGCTTAACAATGCAATTAAAACTTCAATTAATTGTGATTATTTTTTTAAATTCACAATTATTCACAATATTTTTTTTAATTGCTTGGCAGCCCTAATTTAGATAGGTTCTATTGTCTTGCTACAATATTTATTTTAATGTAAAAGACTTTTATGGAGGATAGGTTGCAAATATTTTTGTTCAAACAGAGAAAATAATTGAGAAGTTTCGCTTGAGAGAGACTGTTAACTGCATTCTGCAGCAGCGGAGGAAAGAAATATGGAATTACTGCATCTTTCAAAACAAATAAGGTATACAATATTTCACACACAAAAATACATTAAAAGAACATTATTTCTGTTGCAAAGTTAAGCACTTAAAAATTAAGAAATGCCAGAATTCATGTTGCCTGTGCAATCATAATTTGCCAAATTATGATGCAGTCAACGATTACATGATCACATGCCATGTTTTCCATAGGACCTCACATCATTCAGTGCACAGAATGGATGGTACTCAGTTAATAAGCAGCCATTCAAAATTTTGTTTTCTTCTCATTGTTCAATATGTGGCCCTAGGCCTTATTTACTGCACACTATTCAAATCCTGCTCCAGAGACAAAATTATTAATTTCTTCGTGAGCATTCTACGGCACTTATTACAATAGCATCTGAGTGCTTCACAAATATCAATGGATTTATTTTCACAACATCCATGTGAGATCAGGGTCAAAAGTATCCACTAATTTAGGGTGCACAATTGGAGATATTGAGGGCCTAATAATTCAGCATACTTAGCATTATATAGCATTTTACATGTTCAAAGCAAGCTCCCATTGACTTCAGTTGCAGCTCAGGGTACTCAGCACTTTTGCATATCAAACTCCAGGGCAGGGGTGGGCAAACGTTTTGGCCTGAGGGCCATATTTGGGTATGGAAATTGTACGGCGGGCCATGAAATGCTCATGAAATTGGGGGTTGCGGTGCGGGATGGGGTGAGGGCTCTGGCTGCGGGTGTAGGCTCTGGGGTAGGTCCAGAAATGAGGAGTTCAGGGTGCAAGAGTTCAGGGCTGGGGCAGGGGGTTGGGGGTTCAGGATGGTGATCTGAGTTGGGACCGAGGGGTTCAGAGTGCGGGAAGGGGATTGGGCTGGGGGTCGGGGTGCGGGAGGGGGTCAGGGTTGCAGGCTCCAGGGAGTGCTTACCTCAAGCAGCTCCCAGAAGCAGTGGCATGTCCCCCCTCCAGCTCCAATGTGGAGGCGTGACCAGGTGGCTCTGTGTGCTACCCTGTCCACAGGCGCTGCCTCTGCAGCTCCCGTTGGCTGCAATTCTTGGCCAATGGGAGCTGTGGGGTGGCACTTGTGGTGGGGGCAATGTGTGGAGCACCCTGGCTTCCACTATGCATAGGAGCCGGAGTGGGGATATACAGCTGCTTCCGAGAGCCGTGCGGAGGCCCGGGACACATGGAGCGGGGCAAGCCCCAGACTCCACTCCCCGGCGGGAGCTTGAGGGCCAGATTAAAATGTCTGAAGGGCTGGATATGGCCCCTGGGCCGTAGTTTGCCCACCCCTACTCCAGGGTCTCAAGTTGGGCATCGAAAAAATAAGGAACACAAAATTAGTGCCCCCCTCTGAAAAAAACTGGTTTAAGTTACTTGTTCAGTATCACATATGAACTCTGTGGTAGAGACAGGGATGGAAATTCACAACATATCCTTTTGCTTAAATAGCAGATACCAGATGTCTCAGCAAGTAAACTATACCTGCACTGCCTGTAGGTTGGCAAATTCCCAATGTTCAACACTGCTTAAATTAATTGGCAGGCAGTTTGGCACTTCTTTGCTTCTGATATGCTGCTGTTTGCACTGCAGAACAGGACATGGGTAAAGATCCAGTCTCAATTCAGTACTCGCATTAAAGCGTAATGAGAAATAAACTTCATCTTTTAACAGCTAAAGTACTTTTGTAATGGGGAAAAATATAAGATACTGTGTATTTTTAGGGCTGGTTCTTTTGACATGTTACCTTTGCATCTACCCTCTGATGATAGATGTGGATACCTTAGATACAGCATAGAATGTTTGATCCCACAAAAGCTTTATTTTTTATTTATAAATCATAATCTCCCCTTTTTTCCCTCAGTGTCATATATGTAGATTATGATAATATAATGGGTCACCATAGAAGAGATTAGCTTCAGTACATATTCAACAACATTTTTGAATTGGGGAAGATTCCTGACAATCTAACCCACTTTCAAATAATTTTGCTTACTTGCTTATTTTGGAGTCAAATTTAGCCTCTAGACCAGGGGTGGCCAACCTGTGGCTTCAGAGCCACATGCGGCTCTTCAGAAGTTAATATACGGCTCCTTGTATAGGCACCGACTCCAGGGCTGGAGTTACAGGCATCAGGTTTCCAATGTGCCAGGCGATGTTCACAGCTTAACCTCTGGCTCTGCCACAGGCCCTGCCCCACTCCACCCCTTCTCGCCCCCTCCCCTCAGCCTGCCATGCCCTCGCTCCTCTCCCCTCCTCCCCCCAGAGCCTCATGCACACCACAAAATAGATGATCAGGAGGTGTGGGGAGGGAGGCGCTGATCAGTGGGACTGACAGTGGGTGGAAGGCCTGGGTGTAGGGCAGGTGGAGTTGATAGGGGGTTTTGACATATTACTGTGGCTCTTTCGCAATTTACATTGGTAAATTCTGGCTCCTTCTCAGGCTCAGGTTGGCCAACCCTGCTCTAGACTCTGAACGAGAAGCCTTCCTGCCCCTTGCAAAGTTTCCATATACAATTACAGTCCCTGTCCTCAGGGAATAACAATGAGTGCTCACTTCTACAAACAGTCCACACAGAGTAATGGTCAGTTATCACTCCCATCCGCCAGCCAGCAGCACAGAGCAGACCAAAAGTCCCAAGTCCCAGTTCTGTGCTCTGTCTATTAGTTTACACAGGGTTGAATGTGGTCTCACAGGAATGTCAGATCTGACATAAACTTACGATGATATATCATTAGTTTTTTAAACAAACTTTAGGGCTCACACTGCTTGATAAAATGTATTTACAGTATTGCTTTAAACCAAACTCTGATCATCCTCAGACATCTCTAGTTTTGTTTGACCAGATCTGTGTTCCCATGTGACCCAGTTAACTTTAAACCTTGAGCACACTCCATAAACATCACTATCAGAATGTAGGAATGCTTTGATTTTACATATACCAGGCCAAATACTGCACTGAATTATACCAATCCAGGCCCATTAACTCCACTACTAGAGCTTAGTAAAAAATAATTTATTCAATGAATTTTGCCTTTGTTTCCATTTCTGAATTGTCTTCAAACACATTCAGATTTTCTCAAAAGCATTTGCTATTCAAAACTAGAAGCTGAATAATTTCTGTGAATAATTATTTTTCCATAGTTCATTCACCAGCAGTCATTGTAAGCAGTCAGTATTCAAAATTAGACAGTCAAGTTGTTCTGGTTGAACATACAGTATATTTCTGGTTCTTGACTGGATAAGCAAAACTCTTACAATCAAGAGTTCAAAACTAATGCACTCAATTATAAATTTGAAATTGTGACTACTGAGCAATAGTTGCTTAAAATAAGATGTTTTCTTGAATATCCCTGCCAATAAACTGATTCACTAGTAAATACAAAGTCAATTCATTCAAAATTTAAATGTATATTTTATAATCATCAGTCTAATAACTTAGCACTGGCCAAATATTCATTTGCAGTATTTACCCTAGCTCTGTTCCATAGGACTATTACAGTCTATATGAGAGTAAAATTATATATATATATTCACTGTGGTGATATAGAAAGTGATTATAACCTGAAGTAGCTAAATACAACATGAAAATTATGTTTGAAGAATTATGCCAGACATTTCAACATATTTTATGTAATTTCGACAAGCAGCAACTTATTGTTTAACTGCAAAACTTCTCCTGTGCAAACTGTAACTTCATTGGAAGTACTTTTCTATTATGAAAAAAAATTATACAGTCAAGGAGGGATATTTTTGTGAGACTAGAAAGTAAGAGGTCACAATCTGATCTCATTTACACTGATATAACTGAGATCAGAAGCTGAAACACAGTGAACATAGAAATTTCCCAATACTGAATCTATAAAATAAATTGAGATTTACCTACAATCAGTTATGCTAATGAATCCTTCACAATATTGTAAATCAAGCATGCTTATTACAAGTATTAAAATATCCTTATTTTCTTTGTTACCGTTTCTAATAGTTGCAATATACCCCAAACAGAAAGAGTATCAGTTTCCTTGGCTTCACCTTAGGCTTCTTCCTTCCTATTTCCCAGGCTACTGAAATTAGACAATTAACAACATTAGTATGGTTGATTGTCTTGTCTAAAGAAGCGATAATAGGCTTCACAAGATTAATAGCATCAGGAGAATTTTATAATGGAACATCTGCAAAATAATCATTAAACATATTTGTCATAGTAATTTTATTTGTGACTCCTGAATTGGAATATTTTATACCCTGCTAATATTTTAAAATGACCAAATGTGGATTTGGCAAGCAAAGTGAGTCCCATTGTGGATGCATGGCAAGAAATTAAGACATTTACATTTCAATGATGAATAATGCAAACAACAGGAAATAATTGCACATCACATCCTTGGCTAAATTAATTCTCCTTTTTCTCACCTTTATTGTGATTTGTAGAGATGATTTGATTAAAATTAATCTGTACTAACAATAAAAAATACCATTGTCATATTGGGAAAGGAAAAATCTGGAACAATTTGGTAATGGTATATTATTTAGACGAGCTGTACTCATTTGTTTAAGTGCATCCTGCTTAATTTGGCAAATATGCATGTAACAATATATTATCATTTTAATTGTATTGTAGATGTCTGGAGGTTTTGTACAAAATTGCTATCAACAATGCTAATTAGTATAGGGATCAGAGATCACATTCCAGCTGGTCACTGAACAATGGAAAGTAATCTAGATAAAACTGAGACAAAAATAAGGTTGTGATAACATAATAGATCTTAATACTAGTACAAAGGAGATGAATTGTGTTAGTCCTGGATGTAGGAAGATCATTAATTAAATACAGAAAAGATAAGATAGTTTGAATCTAGATTTATTTTCCATATCAATTGGATAGAGTTATTTGCCATGCCACATAATCATCAATAAGTACATTAGGCAGCCATACTGTGTGCTCAACTATATTATATTAAGTGAATAAACACTGTGCCCACTACTTTATTAGTGGAATAATTAGTGCATTATTTTGACATCATCTATCTACTGTAGTAATTAAATGGAAAAAAAGTCTTTCAGCTCTTAATGAAATAGGAAAATATCTTATTTTATGATGTAGCACCATGAAATGATGTTCTGTTGCAAAAAGTACTCATATGACAAAACAATGTTTTGATATATTGTCACTATTATTCTTATAAAGCTATACAACACTTTATTGCTTTTTATAAGTATTATTTTATATCATCAAATGTAGTGACTATTCCTGGGAAAATATTTTCATCTATGGATGGGGATTTTCAAAAGTGCTCAGCACTGGTCCAACTTCATTCTCACTGATATCTATGGAAAAATTCCCATTGACCTGAATAGAACCAGAGTTAGGTCATTGCTTCATGCTTTTGAAAATCCCACACTATGTGTACAATAGAGTTGTGTATTACTTCACATTAATGGTATAATACAATATCTGTTGGTGATATTGTGAGTTTTGGCCATTGCCCCATGAAGACTGGATCACAAAGGGTATAAGGTACAATTTACTACCACCAGTCCACGGAGAATTACTTTAGCTCAAATGTTAGAAGCTTGTGGTTTTGGAGTTGAAGCACCAAGGTTTTAGTTCCATCTTCTCGTGTTGTGTTTGTGTGTGCATGAAGTGTAGTCTTGACTTGATATGAGTAATTGGACACTAGTGAGGCCTCATTTCTTGGGAGACAGGATTAGGGAGTTATATGGATCAGTACAGTAGAAACAGAATGTCTGTGCTAAGATAGGTGAATGGCTCAGTACTAAGAGACAGAATGTCTGTACTAGCTAAAATAAGGGGGAACAACCAGGGAATCATTTACAATGGACAAGATAACAATGGACAAAATAACCCTGGAACGTAAGATGAGGAAAAGAGTAGACCATCCAAGGACAGTGCTATAAAGAGATTGATTCCTACAAAATAACCAAGCCAGTCTCGAAGCATGTAATGTAATATAATAAATGCAATATCATGTGTAAATGTGTATAAAGGAAGAAGTTTTCTGTGTAACTTTGGGTCTGTAATGTATCTTCCATCTGTCCCTCTATGTTTGGGTTTGATTGGCTCAGCATAGCTTTGTATGCCTAATAAGATACCTGAGTGATGAAATCTGAAGTTAAATGGAGTCCTTGGAAAGCCAAGTGGAAAGGGGTCTCAGAGGGACTCCCAACATGTGTGAGAGAGATTTATCCAGTGATTATGTCTGCTATCTGAAGTACATGGAATCATTACACTAGATCAATTTGTAACCCACATTAAAACAGTATATGGCATTTTGTCCCCCCTAAAGTGACATACAGTCTTAAAATAAGTATTTTTCTACTATGTAAATTAAAAATGACCAGTGAGTCCTGAATCAGATCTAAAGCTGTACACATACAGATAGTTCTCTCTCCATATTCTTTATTTAGACAAACTATTTATATATTTAGATGTAGATGTAATATCTACTCAGATATCTGTAATATAAATTGGGGGGGAAGCAAAATCCTGCTCATCTCATCTCACATGCATCAGTACTCCCATGGATGTAGTCTATAATCATTTTTGTTTCAAAAATATTAATAATTTATAGCATATTTAAGGTAAAAAGCAAGGATTATGATCACCTATGTTATCTTTTAGGTAACATAAACTTTAAAATTTCACTAAGTGACTTTTGCATCAAGTCTACAACTTCTGGTTGAGCTCAAGCATAACCTTTATAAAGACATCCAGTCTTGATGTACAGATGTCAAGTGAGGGAGAATTTGCCACATCCCTAGGTAAATTGTTCTAATGGTTAATTACCCTCACTGTTAAAAAAAACTGCATACTTTATTTCTAGCCTGAGTTTGTCTCGCTTCAGTCATTAGATCTTGTTATGCCTTTTTCTTCTATATTAAAGAGTCCATTAATATAAAAAAAATCCCTCCCCACACAAGGAAAGGGCTGACTACTTTTAGGTAGCTTGGGTTGGGTATTTCTTGATCTGCCTGGCCTCTTTTTCTACAGCCAGTGTGACACCCTTGTCCTGCTGTGTGTGCTGGGTACCCAACATGCTGAAACAGCGATGTCTAATGTTCCTTCTCTGCTAGGCGCCAAGGACCAGGAAGCAGGATGAACGGACAGGGTTAAAGAATGGGGACTGAGTGGGGGAGGCATGTGCTTCTGGGAGGAATAGTACTCTCCCTAAAGGGATGAAAGCAGGTCTTGGGTGTAGGGGCTCATGGGAGGAAAGGCAAAGCTGGCTCCTGTGAAGGTGGGGGGAGCTCCCTTTTATGGACCCAGCCAGCCAGTTAGCTATAAAATCCCTCTTAGTAGCTGTTCTCCACTTGCTTTACCTGTAAAGGGTTAAAATTCACTGTGATGCATAGATAAAAGGAAGTGAGTGGGCACCTGGCCAAAGGAGCCAAAGGAGAGGCTAAATTTTCTTTTAGGGAAGACTCCCCTTTCGTCTGTCTCTGGTTGTTCTCCCAGAGTGAGGGGACAGGGCAGAAATATGCTATAAGAAGCTTGGGGCCAGGTATGAAAAAATCATCAGGATCATCCCTAAAATGCTACTACATGGGGATATATGCAGGGGCTCATTAGAAGGTAAGAGGCACTGAACTACCCCTTGTGCTAATTTGCACCACCGCCTAGGTGAGAGGGGCAGAGAGGGCTAGGCTGCTAATGGGGGCACCTGAGAGGGAAGAGCAGGGTCAGGATGATGTTGGGGGGAGTGTACTGTATGGAGCAAAAAAAATGCCACCCCAGCCACACACACTTTTAATCAGAGGTGGGCAAACTATGGCCCGTGGGCCACATCCGGACCATCCTTCCCGGCCCCTGAGCTCCCGGCCGGGGAGGCTAGCCCCCGGCACCTCCCCTCCTGTCCCCCTCTCCTGCAGTCTCAGCACACCGCGCTGCCAGCGATATGGCCCACCGCTCCTGCCGGCCAGCGCGGCAGTGTGGCTGGCTCTGGCATGGTAAGGGCGCAGGGAGGAGGTGGTCCTGGGAGGCAGACAGGGAGCAGGAGGTGGTTGGATGGGGTGGAGGTTCTGTGGGGGGGATGGTCAGGGAACAGGGAATGGTGAACAGGGGGGAGGGAGGCTGGATAGGGCATTGGAGTCCCAAGGGGCCTGTCAGGGGTCAGGGGTGCGATAGGGGTCAGCACAGTCAGGGAACAGGGGGCGTTGGATGGGTCGGCAGCTCTGGGGGGACAGTCAGGGGACAGGGGGCGGTTGGATAGGCATGGAGTCTCGGGGAGCCTGTCAGGAGGCAGGGGCTCTGCGGGGTGACAGTCAGAGCACAGGGAGCAGGGGGTAGTTGGATGGGGCGGAGATTTCAGGGGGGTGGTCAGGGGATGGGGAATGGGGGGGTTGGATAGGGGGTGGAGTCCTGGGGGGTCAGTTAGGGGCGAGAAGGGGGCAGTCGGGACAAGAGCAGGGGGGTTGGATGGGTTGGGGATTCTGAGGGGGGCAGTCAGAGGGTGGGAAGAGGGAGGGGGCAGATAGGTGGTGGGGACCAGGCTGTTTGGGGAGGCACAGCCTTCTCTACCTGGTCCTCCATATAGTTTTGCAACCGCAATGTGGCCCTTGGGCCAAAAAGTTTGCCCACCCCTACTTTAAATGGTGTTCCACAGCCCATGCCTCCCCATCCAGATAATTAAAGACTGTGAACATGTCACTTCTTAGCTTTGTTTTAGACAAACTTAAGAGCTTTTTAATCTCACTCAAAGGTAGGTTTTTGCAGCCATCAAAATATCTTGGTTGCTCTTTTCTGAAGGCTTTCTAGTTTGTCAACTTGTTTTTAGAAATGCGGACACCAGAACTGGACACAATAAACCATGGTCTCACTATTGTTACATGCAGAGGTAATGATACTTCTCTCCTACTATTGATATTCTCTGCAACCAAGGATTGCATCTGCTCTCTTAGCCACCACATTTCACTAGGTGCTGATGTTCAGTTGGCTATGTACTATGAAAGCATAAAACCCCTGTAGGAAGGGATTTTCTCCTCCTCATCCTCTACCATGAAATCTCTATATACAATAAATAGTTCAAAATTGCTACTGTGGGAAAGTTTTGCAGAAAAGAGCCATTTTTTTTCTGTTTAATCTTTAAAATGCAGCTTCATTTTTTTTAATCTGGCATTTCCAAAAATTCTTTCCCACGCCATAGCAACTTCAAAACATTCAGTTGGCATCAGAGTTTGCGTGGCTTATGATGAAGCAGGTGGAGTTCTACAAGCCGCTGTAGGTTTTAGGATCAAACAGTTCACACCACAGAGTATTTTTTCACTTAATGTTCAATAAAAAATAGCCGAAGATAAACGGAAAACATTAAATCAAACAGTCTAGCTTTAAAAAAATGGGGGGAAGCACCTAGCCTTTTTAGTACATACTAATAGTAACCCCAACTAGACCACTTGGTCAGAAAGATACAGGTCCAGATCTTGACCCATGTTTGGGCCCTTTTATATCTCTTCAGTGATTCACAGGGGTCACAAGCTGCCCTTACCGAGGAATTCCCAGCTACCATAGAGCAGACATAGCTGGCTGTATGCATTCCATCCTATCTTTCCAGCTATCTCTCCCAGTGTAAAGATCATCGTTAATATGTCACTCCATTCTGAGTGGTATAACATTGCATGGGGGACTTCCTTAACTTAGCGTCTAATCTCGACTCCAGCAGTTCTGCTACCTGTGAAGTATAAAGGAACACAGAGTCATCTTTGCCCCATCTACGGTTGCTAGGCCAGAACACCCAGTCAAAAAGGGATCTTGGGGGCTCCAGTCAGCACTGTTGACTGGGCCATTAAAAGTCCAGCCAGCAGCACAGCAGGGCTAAGGCATGTTCCCTGCCTCCCTTGGCTTTGCCCAGCTCCCCAGAAATGGCTGGCATGTTCCTGCAGCCCCTAGGTGCAGGGGCAATCAGGGAAGCTCCACGTGCTGCCCACATCCCTGCCCCCACCGCCGATTCCACAGCTCCCACTGGCTGGGAACCACGGCCAATGAGAGGTGCGGGTGCGCACCTACGGGGGCGGGCAGCGTGCACCGCGCAGAACTGCCTGGCCACCCTTACACAGGGGTGGACATGGCAGCTGCTTCTGGGAGCAGCACAGAGCCACCAACTGGGAGCCACCTGAGATAAGCACTGCCCAGCTGGAGCCCAAATCCCAAACCCCCTGCCCCAGGTTGGAACCGCTTTCCATACCCTAACTCCCTCCTGGAGCCCGCACACCCTTCTGCACTTCAACCCCCTCCCCCAGCCCTGAGCCCCTCCGGTAGTCCAAACCCCTCAGTCCCAGCCCTGAGCCCCCTCCTATATCCCAAATCCCTCATCCCCAGCCCATCCCAGAGCCTGTAGCCCCAGCTGGAGCCATGACCCCCTCCCACATCCCAAGCCCTGCCCCATCCCAGACTCCCCACCCACACTCTGCATCCCTTATTTCTGATCCAACCCTGGAGCACATACCCCCAGCTGGAGCCTGAGCCCCCTCCCGCATCCCTGTCCCAACCCCAACTCCCTGCCCCAGCCCAGTGAAAGTGAGTGAGTGTGGGGGAGAGTGAGCAAAGGAGGGAGGGGGGCTAGAATGAGTGGGGGCGGGGCCTCAGAGAAGGAACAGAGGCAGGGCAAGGGTGTTTGGTTTTGTGCAATTAGAAAGCCCCCTCCACTCTTTTGGCTTTCCCGCTAATGAGCATTATGACCTCAATGTACAATATTACCTCTGTGTCTCAGTGTAGATGGTGGGAATTGAAGGTACTTAGCACCTAACAGGAAGTGCCCTGCACCTTTCAGGATCAGGTCAATACTCAACATTTTAATTACCATTTAATTTGGGCCAATGTAGTTACCAGTCCTGTGCTCTGGATTTATATCAGTGTAATTGACTGCAGGATCTGAGCTTACTTTCTTTAGATATAGTAGAGTGGAGATGAAAAAGAAATATCAAGTTTCAGGAAGAATAATTAAGCATGGCGATCACAGATGGCTAAGGGAGTAGAAAATGAGATTGCTTTATTGGAGCAGTGAAAACTGCAATTAAAAATTCTCACAACCCTGGAAGCAAAATGTATAGACATATCTGAGATTCCAGCTGTTTCCCTGGAACCACATTAAAAGTAAATCAAAAGAAAAGACCGTGAAAATGTACCCCTTTTAATATTTGACTGTTCGGTTATGTCATTTTACCAGTTTACATGCCATTCTTGGAGGCTCAGAGAACTATTTCATGTACCATTGAACAGGACTGCCATGCCAGATAAGTAGTGGTTTAATATTTTTCAAGTGTTTTGTATTTTTGTTGATTTTTATGTCTTCTGCTGACATAGGCTCTTATTTGGGATTGTTCCCAGAATAATGACTTGGATAATTTCCAACCATTTTAAAAAGATTTTTTTGTATGGGTACATTCAAAAGCCCACTTCAAACCTTCAAGTTATTCAAATGTAAACAAACTTCTAAAACATAACTATGCTGAAACTCACAAGAACTGCATAGAGTTTTTTAGACCAAGGACTATCTTTTTTTATTATTTTTTCATACACTGCCTAGTACATGGGGTCCTGGTCCTAGACTGGAGCCCTTGGGCTCCACCATAATAAATAATTATTGGAGCAGTGAAGACTGCAATTAAAAATTCTCATTATCCTGGAAGCAAAATGCATAGACACATTTGACATTCCAGCTGTTTCCCTGGAACCACATTAAAAGTAAATCAAAAGAAAAGACCCTAAAAATGTATCCCTTTTAATTTTTGACTGTTTGGTTATGTCATTTTACCAGTTTGCATGCCATTCTTGAAGGCTCAGAGAATTACTTGAAGTTGTCAGTAAGTCTTGTACTTCACAGAAGTCTATAGATTATGTACAATGAACTCTTCCTAATAAACTGATAGAACTGTGGGTAAAATTCTGCTCACTTTCAAGTGGCAAAACTCACAGTGACTTCAACAGCGTCTAGATTTCTCCTTTACTTGTAAGTAGAAGGATTCTGCATAAGCGATTCCTATGATGGCTGGGGGTGGAGAAGGAAATAAGATGGGGGATTATTATTATATTATTATTTGTACTGAAAAAATAGAATAGAACTGGAAAGCATTCATCTCAATGTTTAAGTAACTTGCCTACAGTAACAAGATGTGTCAGTGGCTCAGAGAAATTAGAATCTGGAATCCTCTTGTCTTTTATCCCCCAATACTGAAATTAACATGAGTTCAGGGGTGTTCAATCTTAAATCAGCAGCAGGATTGGAGCCTGGATCCTTTTCTGTAAATAATGGAAGAAATGAGAGGACTCCATCCCATTTAGAATTGTTCAAATTTTTTAACCAAAAGTTTTGCTGCCAGAAAATGGAGTTTTTGCAAAAATGGCATTTCCCTGCAAAAAATTATATTCAACTTTCTTTTATTTTTATGGGATATTTTAAAAATAAATGAAACTTTTTTTGTATTTTGAATTGAGATTTTTGTTCCATTTAGATTTATAAAAGCTGTGCTTTTTTTTAATTGATGTTCAACATTTGAATTTTTGTTTTCATCCTTTCTCCTTTCCCCTACCCCCAGAATGTAATAAAATAAAAAAATATCCAGGGATTTTTCTGTCCACTTTTTTAGCGGCTCCATCTCTCTCTCTCTCTCTTTAATTCCCCTCCTCTACTTTAACTTTCAAAGCTTTTCCAACTCCAGTTTTGGAAGAGTTACAGAATGATAAAAAGAAAAAAATGACACTAACCTTTCCAAAAGTATTGAAAAGTTACACAGAAGAATAAGGAAAGAGGATGGGGGAGGAGAAGAAAGATTATATTTAGGGACAAAAAAAATGACAAAAAAGAGGTGACGGGGAAAACATTCACATTTATAATATTTTTTTTGTTTTTGAAAAAACAAAATCAGAATGATAGTTTAGATTTAACCTGAAACAAAACAAATATTTAATTTCATTTCAAAATTTCCCACAACATTTTAAATTTTCAAATGAAAAATGTTCATGTGATTTTTTTTCCAGAAAATCCAGGTTTTTCTATCAGCTCGTTATCCCCTGAATCTAATTCAAAATTAAATATGTTCGTGTTTAACACACCTATCACATTTCCTAGAAGGTATAGTTCTGCTCTTGGTATAAATATAGTTATAAACATACTTACATGTGTGTGTGTGTGTCCATGTCCAGAATAGCTTTTTATCCCCTAATGCAGTAGATTCATCAACATCTCCATGCATCTTGAGGCTCATCCACCAGGATCCCTTCCTCTCACATCCCCTCTTGCTCTGTTATCTGGAAATTCCATTGCTCACTGTCTCCGAATCTTTACCTCCAAAGGAGTACTCTAAATCTGTATTAACTCCAATATACTAATCAAATAAACTCTGTACTTTCTTAAATGTTCCAGATATCAAACTGGCTATTCACTGAATAACATTCAATACTTCACCATTAAGCTGTTAGGTACTTCTGACATTACTTTATATTCTGTTTCGTGCTATAGACAAGGGTACTAAGACTGTATAAATAAATAAAAGTTCTTTTTGCTACCCTTTTGAAATTCCACTCTATTTTCATTGTTCAGCCCAACTATTACAAGTATTCTAGAGTGAAATTAAGCTACTCTGGAAAATATGTATTTAAAAATATCTAAGGGACACTTTTAGGGAAAAGCATAGTCCATAAAACTGAGCAGGTTTATTTAAAGTTTGGTTTTAGTTATAAAATATACACATTTGTCCTTAATCTGAAGACTGCTAAAATCTAAGATATAATAGTAATAATAATTTGGCTAGCTTAAAATATATATTTTTCTAGCATATTGTAGGTCTGTAGCACCTGTGATCAGAAGCAATTCATTATAATATTAACAAATTAAAAAGGTCATAGAGCAGTTTTTAAACTAAGAGCTGGGGGAAAGCCAACAGATGCAGAGGAGCATGTGGAGAGATTAATAAAACTGGGACTTTTCAGCTTGGAAAAGAGATGAGTAAGTGGGGATACGACAGAAGCCTATAAAATCATGACTGGTGTGGACAAAATAAATAAGAAGGTCCATCAATGGCTATTAGCCCAGAAGGCTAGGGATACAAAACCAAGCTTGGAAGTATCCCTAGCCTCTGTTTGACAAACTAAGACTGTATAAATAAATAAAAGTTCTTTTTGCTACCCTTTTGAAATTCCACTCTATTTTCATTGTTCAGCCCAACTATTACAAGTATTCTAGAGTGAAATTAAGCTACTCTGGAAAATATGTATTTAAAAATATCTAATGGACAGAAAAATCCCTGGATATTTTTTGATTTTATTACATTCTGGGGGTAGGGGAAAGGAGAAAGGATGAAAACAAAAATTCAAATGTTGAACATCAATTAAAAAAAAGCACAGCTTTTATAAATCTAAATGGAACAAAAATCTCAATTCAAAATACAAAAAAAGTTTCATTTATTTTTAAAATATCCCATAAAAATAAAAGAAAGTTGAATATATTTTTTTGCAGGGAAATGCCATTTTTGCAAAAACTCCATTTTCTGGCAGCAAAACTTTTGGTTAAAAAATTTGAACAATTCTAAATGGGATGGAGTCCCATGGGATAGTATGTTTATAACTATATTTATACCAAGAGCAGAACTATACCTTCTAGGAAATGTGATAGGTGTGTTAAACACGAACATATTTAATTTTGAATTAGATTCAGGGGATAACGAGCTGATAGAAAAACCTGGATTTTCTGGAAAAAAAATCACATGAACATTTTTCATTTGAAAATTTAAACTCCATTTTCTGGCAGCAAAACTTTTGGTTAAAAAATTTGAACAATTCTAAATGGGATGGAGTCCCATGGGATAGTATGTTTATAACTATATTTATACCAAGAGCAGAACTATACCTTCTAGGAAATGTGATAGGTGTGTTAAACACGAACATATTTAATTTTGAATTAGATTCAGGGGATAACGAGCTGATAGAAAAACCTGGATTTTCTGGAAAAAAAATCACATGAACATTTTTCATTTGAAAATTTAAAATGTTGTGGGAAATTTTGAAATGAAATTAAATATTTGTTTTGTTTCAGGTTAAATCTAAACTATCATTCTGATTTTGTTTTTTCAAAAACAAAAAAAATATTATAAATGTGAATGTTTTCCCCTCTAGTACCCCAAACCAGATTACCATCCTTACTATAAGGTCAGAGATGGGAGAAATAGCAGCAGCGATACTCCTTAAGATCCAAAGCCTGTTCCTACTGAAATCAATGCCAAAACTCACATTGGCTTCAAATAATTTGTCATTTAAGAAATTAAAGTATTTCCTTCAAAGAGAAGCTGGCAATGTATGTGCATTCACTCCTTTCTGCAGTTGTAGGAAGAGCTAATGGGATTCATGCATATGTCTCACAATATTAACAAGATTTCTGCCTGAATAAGGTTCACAGCATCAGGCCCATTATTAATTAATTATTAATTATTATTATTACTTGGCACAGACAGCCATTGGCCTGCAACTTTGCTTCTCTGTGGTTAAAAAATTGATTCTTTGAGGTGTCCTTGAGCACCAGCTGTTTTAAATGAAAGGGAACTGAAGTGGTTCATGACTTTTTATTGGAGATAAATGAGCCCTCAGTTCTTATTCACCTCCGAATGCTCTCCCCAGCTTGATGCTCATTGCAACCCCTTGTTCTTGGTGTTCTTAAGTCCAACCCTGGCATTCTTTTCATCTCTCTAGTAACACCTGATGTTCTGTTATTTCATGATGTTATGATAATAGTCTTTTTTTTCTCTTTGCAGTGAAATATTAATTCTGACAATGTACTGATCAGACATGGGAGAACTGGTATGCATAACATAGAGCCCTAACCCAAAACTCAGACTAAACCAGAACCCTTGATTTTAAAAGTCTGTTTAGTGTGTGTGTGTGTGTGTGTGTTTAATTGCAGTTGCCCTCTGGGATTAGAATCAGGAGTACTGAGCTACATCTTCTAGGATATTTTTGTGGTATTACTAGCCCTATTTCCAAATAAAAGGCAATTTACAGACACACTTTAGATAAACATCTGAACTTGGGATAATTATTTAAACCATATCTCAACACCTTCTAGATTTTACCCATCACTATTTAGGAGATCATTCTGAGATTGGGGTTATTTTTAGGGTGGCAAGGGAGGTGCAGTGACTTCCAGGGTCAAATAGTTGTAAAAGGTGATTTCTCCCACCAGTCACAAAGAAGATGAAAACAGCAGAAAACCTGCACATCTCAGACACAGTGCAAAGTTTTGTTGGGGTTGGGGGGGGGGGAGTGAATAGCAGCATCAACAACACCAAAAACAATTATATGCACATAAAGTAGTGAAGGCAGAAAATGTATGACAAATGTTGTACAAAGTGGTATTAGTGAGCAACAGATTGTAATGGGCAGAACTATAGCAGAGTTTATCTGTGAGATATCAGCTGTATTGCTGAATTCACTATACCACACCTGTCATTCTTGGATTTAGAGATACTTAAGGTAGACAGTTTCAGTCTTATAAATAGAGCTAGGAGCACAACAGAGAGGGGAACTAAAGGCCAAACGATAAATCCTTACTGCAACTCATTGTTAGCAGCTGAATTTATTCTAATCTCATAATCAGCAGCACTCAACAGGGCAGTGAAACTCAGGCTTCTGCATAGCAAGGTATCATGAAGAGCAGGGATCGGCAACCTTTGGCATGCGGCCCGTCAGGGAAATCCACTGGCAGGCCGGGCCGTCTGCAGGTTCGACTGATCGCAGCTCCCACTGGCTGCGGTTCACCATTCCAGGTCAACGGGAGCTGCGGGAAGCAGCGACTAGCACATCCAATGGCCTATGCCACTTCCCGCAGCCCCCATTGGCCTGGATTGGCAAACCGCTGCCAGTGGGAGCTGCGATTGGCCAAACCTGTGGATGCTGCAGGTAAACAAACCGGCCCGGGCCGCCAGCAGATTTTCCTGATGGGCCACATGCCAAAGGTTGCCAATCCCTGACCTAGACATATAAGACACTATATAAATTGTATGGGTGTGATCTAAAATGGTAATTGTTGAAATCCTGGATTCATATATCACAGACCACATTTTTAGAAGTTTTAATATGATTAATCAGCTACTGAATTTTGACTTACCAGATAAGGTAATGTTAATGATAAATTGTGACCATTCTTTAACAACAATCATGGTAAGATTTTAAAAACTGCAGTCTCTTTCTTTAATCTATTACTCTTGGGAAATTCTGCGCCAAAAAAATTAAAATTCTGTGCACAATATTTTAAAATTCTTCAACATGCTTTATACATTATTTGTCAAAATAACACAATATAATTACACTCCCATTGTCAGCACCAGGCGGCTGGGGGAAGCATGGGCGGGAGTGCTGGGAGGAAATCACAAATTCTGAAGGAAAAATAAAATTCTGCAGGGAACATTATTTCTGAACAAATTCTGCATTGTGCAGTGGCACAGAATTCCAGCAGGAGTATGAAAAGACCAGTGTGAACTCATAACAGGTGTAGCCCAAAATTCATTACTGGTGTCTTGCAGAGGTTGTTTCCTATGCAATATTTAAATTCCTAAGCTTGGCTTGGTTCATTTAAAAATATAAGAAGAAATACTTATAATACTCCATCCCTTCCGCCCATCCCAACCCTAGCTGGAGCCCTGAAACCCCCCACCCGGAGGATCCCCAAGACCCCCTCCCCACCGCTGCAGCCGGTGTAGTGCGAGAAACTGCTATCTGTAGAAATTTGCCACATCAGATAGTAGTGTTTTACAATCCTTTACATACCAGTAACTGCTACAGGTAGCAAATTCCTACAGGTAGCAGTTTCTAGCAGTACAACAAGCCCCTCCCACCCCCCTCAGCTGGAGGAATAGCACATACCACCTCCTCAGCCACCCTGGAATCTGCATAATAAATCAAAAACTTGCCCCCAAACCCTTGCAACTGGGGGTCCAGCAGTCATGGCACAACCAGGGAAAGCTTAGCCTCCCCTGGCCTATTATAATCGCCACCCATGACTACAACCCATACTCTATGGGGACCCCATCCTGAAAGATCTTTGCTAAATTGCCTCTTCCGGCCTTCAAACAACCCCCCAACCTCCTCAAGCTCATCATCAGAAGCAAGATCCCCAAGATCTGTACACACCAACTCAAAGCAGCACCAGACACTGGCGGAGCAACAGACACAAAACCTGGAGACTTATTTCCACTGCTACAATTATCAACATCCCTCGCCCCCAACACACCTTTCAAGATCCCACACATGCCAATCACACGTAGCAAAGTGCACTCATCCAGTGCACTTTATACCCCAATTCAAACTATGTAGGTAAAACCAGACAATTACTGCTTTCTCAAATGAACTCACACGGGAAAATGATAAAAAAAACAAACAAACCCACACTATCACCTGTGTGATAAAAAGATCATTCTATATCTGACCTATCAGTCCTCACTCTCAAAGAAAACCTGCATGACACTTTCAAAAGACTATCCAGGAGCTTAAATTCATTACTCTAAAAATCATGGATTGAAAAGAGACACTGGATTTATGGCTTATTAAAACAATCTGTACCTGACTAACCCCCCTTTTTTTGTCCTATGACTGCAGAGATATTAAGGGGTCACTCTACCTTAAATAGTCACTTATATTATGTGCTAATTACTTATGCAAAACAATCTGTTCCACTTTGCATTTTGCTGGGACAATGGGAGTATCTTTTCCAGAGTTGAAAAAGAGCTCTGTATGGCCCGAAAGTTTGTCTCTTTCACCAACAGAAGTTGGTCCAATAAAAGATATTACCTCCCCTATCCTGATTCTCTAATATAGGTACCTGAGCTCTTGTAAAAGTACAACTGCTTATTTGATTTGTACTTTCTTAAATTGTTGCCCTAGGTAAATCTTGCAATAATCTACCCAGGGCCCGATTAACCTTTTGTGGGCCCTGGCGCCAAACATATTTGTGGGCCCCCATGTAGTCATTGTGGGCTTCAAGTGTGGGCCTGGTGTGGCAGTGCCATTCGTGCCATAGTATACCTGGTATTGAATCACAGAGACATTTTTCATTTTGATCACACACCTCTGCGTGACTATATGCATTGCCATACACATCTCCCTCCGTCTCCAATTTTTCTCATTAAGCTGTATACCCACGTGGGTTTACCAGTGTCCACAATAAGCAGTAATTTCACAGCAATCAGGGGGAAACTCCCCACAGATTTATCTCCTTCCACATTCAGACCTTCTATAGCCATGTCTCCAGTATCACCCTATGTCACCAGTCACTGTATGTGGTTCTGGTCTCAGCTCAATAAAGTTTCACAGCCAGCAGATACCTGATCAATTCTGACAAATCCCTCCCTCAGCGCTCATCCTGCCATTTGATCAAGCAACTTGTAAACACCATTTCCCTAAAATGAGGACTTAGCCCCTGAGAACCTGAAGTCACCAGCCTTTCTCCCTCTCCTCCCATCTACATGCTAGTCTACTACTTGGTCACCACCACCTCTCCCTATGCTTGTTTCCCTTCTACCTTGGGCATGCTCCCTAGCCAGCTGGTGCTATTCTCCCCCTGCAAGCCTGATCTGCTTTCTCTTTCTCTGCTCCCCTTGACATTTCTTTCTTACTAGCAACCTCTGTTCCTTGAGGTTAACTCCAGTTTCTTTATCCACTCCTAGCTTAATGGCCCCCAGTAGTTACAGAGCCACCTGCAGCTTCTCTGGCTACAACCATGGGGCCAATTGCCAGCCTTAGATAGCTGCAGCTGCTAGCAAGGGAGGGGTGGCAATTCCAAGGCTGAGCATGCTTGAACCTTGCAATGGCAGCACTAAAGGTTCTAAATTCTCAGTGCTGGCCCTAGGCAGCTGCAGACTCTGGAGTTAAGTGCTTCCCTCCTCTAGGACATGGCTTTAAGTACCTGAGATGCCCATCACCTTCAGCAGAGGCCAGCAATTCCCATGCATCTCTTGGCTAGCATATAGTTGTGCAGAAAGTGCAGCCTGGAATGCTAGGAGGTTCCCTGAGCAGCAGCTCTGCAACAAGCTCACATGGCCCCACTCTGCTGTGAAACCAGGACCCTGTGAAGATAGTGGAGTTACCCTGTGTATAACCAGTTCTGTCCAAAGTCTGTTGAAGTAAGTGGGAGTCTTTTCATTGTCTTAATGGGCTGTGTATAGAAGCAAAGGACCCCATTCTAGACTCTAGGAGCAAAGCGCATTCTATGCTGCACTGGTTTATGATTGTAATAGGAAGGTCTCACATTACCTAGTGACTAAGCAACACCTCCTACAGCACCTAACTTTTGTTGAGAGGCCTCCTGCCCAGTTACTAAATGTAAACCTGCTTAGCTTATCAGAACTGAAAATATCAGGTAATATGGTTACAAAAGCGAGGCACTTCTGAATTCAGCAGGAATTTTGGATATGCACAGAACGCAGATAGGCCTGGTTCCTGCATGGTTACAGAACTGCAGTGAAGTGGAACAATTTTCAGCTTGTGTGATTGGAGGATATCTGATACATATTGTAAGACTGTCCTACATAAATGAGGAAAAGTTGAGGTGCCTTTGTTATTCTATTCTTCCACCCTTCATTTCTGTGGGGAATTTGCCAATGCAATATGATGGTCTTCTCTTTAAAAAAACAAAATTTTAAAAAATGGCAATGGCTATTGAAAATAGCAATTCCAGTCCTAGTTAGCACTGGGAAGACCCCAGCATATATTGTTCAATTTTATCCTACTTTTTCTACAGCAAATTACAGTGGATCAGTATATTTGATTTGGGAGAAATGAAGTAACAGCTGCCCAAATTGAGCTTGAGCACTCCTGAATTTTGAGAGTGTTCAAAACTGGAAGGCATGTGCTAGATTCCCTTTCTGAATATTGGATAAATCTGGAATGGAAAAGTCAATTTCTGCTTCCATGGCTCAGACATAGAAATCCTCCTGCATGTCAGGTACTGTATCTAAAGTTGTCCAGGTCCTCTAATAGAGCCTCCCCTTCCTTACTTTTCATTTTAACTTCTCCTGGTGGAGTGATGCTAGCCTTCAGATAGAGAGGTGCACTGTCCATTCATTCCACCCAGTTCCTTCTTTGGGGGCTGCCAGGTGAGGTCACACCAGCATCCCTAAGCCAGCCTGGGAAAATCTTCTAAGGGTGATATCTGGGCCAAAGCCTTCCACTCCTTGGGCATATTTGTTCCCCATTCACAGAGCCACCCCCTTCTAGCAGCCAGCTCCCCATTCACAGCAAGCTGCAGCGCATGGGGTCTCAGCTTCCTCACTCTTTCCCTTCCCTTTTGTGTTGATAGTGGCCAAGGGAATTCAGGGAAATGTAGTTCCTTCCCTGCTCCAGGGCTGGCTCTCTAGGCAGGGAGCTGGCCAAGGAACTACAGCTCCCATGGCCCTTTGGGTTCTTAGCTCCCATGCTGAATCCCTGCTGCTCTGAGGCTCGCTCTTGAAGCCTCCACTTCTGCAGAGCTGTGCTCTGTGAGAGGGGAGGAAGCGAGTGTTATGGGCCCCCTTCTGAGCTTGAGTCTGGCGCTATGACACCATTGGTGCTATGGTAAATCCGGTACTGAATCTACCACATTTTGAGCACAAGTGGTGCATCCAAAAACACATCTTGAAATATTATATGGTTGGTTAGCTTTGACAAATAATAAAAGTTGAGAGTCTATTTATTTCCCCCTGAGTGTTTTCTAATTCTTTAAAGTAGTTTCATTCATTCTCCTGGCGTCCTCTAGCACATCAACAACACTTCATGCTAACAGATGCAAGATCTACTATCAATATGGATACCTGATCTGTATCTATCACTAGGAAATCAGTAGATAGCATAACTAGAGCAGCCCTTGTACTGACTGGTCAAGGAGGTCCAAGGCCTTTGTGCAATGTGAGAGTTGCATATCTTCTACCTTTTCAATATGTAAGCAATCCTGGGTGAAACACAAGTACAGATGAAGTACCATTTGTACTGCCCCCCCCCAAATCAATGCCATGCCTCCATGTATTGTTACCACTCAAGAAAGAGCTTGGAGTTATTGTGTATAGTGCTCTGGAAACATCCTCAATGTGCAGCAGCAGTCAAAAAAAGTTAACAGAATCTTAGGAATCATTAGGAAAGGGATAAATAATAAGATCCATGAAATCTTTGAAAAGTGTGTGCAGTGCTGGTTGCCCCATCTAAAAAAAGATAGATTAGCATTGGAAAAGGTACAGAGAAGAGCAGCAACATTGACTAAGGCTTCCACATGAGGAGAGAGAAAAAAGACTGGGATTTTTCATCTTGGAAAAGAGGAGACTAAGAGGAGATATGATAGAGGTCTATAAAATTATGAATGAATCATAAACACAAGAACAAGGTGTGATCCAATGAAATTAATAGGCAGCAGGTTTAAAAGAAAAAAATGAAGTACTTCTTCATACACTATGCAGTCAACCTATGGAATGCATTGCCAGGGCACGTAGTGAAGGCCAAAAGTAGGAAGGGGTTCAAAAAAAGAATTAGCTGAGTTCATGGAGGATAAGACCATCAATGGCTATTAGCCAGGATGGCCAGGTATGAAACCCGATGCTCTGGGTGTCCCTAGCCTCTGACTGCCAGAAATTGGAGTGGACAACAGGGTATGTATCACTTGATTGCCTGTTCTGTTCATTCTCTCTGAAGCACCTGGCTTTGGCCACTGTGGGAAGACAGGATACTGGTCTAGATGGACCAATCATCTGGACCAGTATGGTCATTCTTATGTTTTATGCAATTTTTTTCTAGGACTCTGAGGCATATATGCACTTATGTACCTGTTTCAGAGCTCTTACTGAATGGAAATGCTCTACTATATCAGACCTTTACCGTTAATGTATATGAGCATGAACATAATGGAAATCATTCATACACCTCAAAGGAAAGTATCCACTAAATGAAGATCATAAAAGAATAGAAGGAAATATAGGGCCTCAGTGCATAGAACTCCTTGATCTATGCAATAAGGGTACATATTTTTCTGGTTTTGTCTATTTTATTTTGCGATTGCTTGTGTGTGAGTAATTATTTGTTCTGACACCTGTTTACTAGACACACTTAGTTAACACTTTATTATCATAATGAAATCACATAATTGATTAAAATTATAAAAGTGAATTACAGGCCTAGTACTAAATTAATAAGGGTGAACTTTAACGATTTTGAGCATCTGTACTCTTCAGCTAAGCATTGAAAATTCAGGTGTTTATCTGACTCTTTGAGCAACCCCACCTTCCTCCTCATGAACTTCCTGGTGCTTATTTGGCTTCACCTCTACCCTGAACTCACAGCTCTTTATAGTATTATGGTCTTCTTCAAACTGATTCACTCCTAAAAAGAAGAGCTGTTTGGTTCATGTCAGGTAACATGAGAGGTAATTTGAGACTTTTTTATGAACAATATTCTTTTAACATGTATCATTAAAATATGTAAGTGTATTGCTTACTAGAAATGAAAAGGTAACACTGCTTCCTTTTGCAAGGCATGTATGACATGCCTTGCACTCCAATGTAAGTGTGATGACATGAGCATAAAAAACAGTGTGTGATCCAAAATCCAGTGAAGACAATAGGAGACTTTCCAATGATTCAAAGGGCATTGGATCAGTTCTGGGATTAGTCATCTTTACTGAACAGATGTAGGTTTTCAACATCCAATGTACCTGCTATCTTACTCATTATGCAGTATGAGGAAAAAGTGTGAAGTATGGTTGAAAATGGGTCTGTCTGAGGATGCTTTATGTTAAATGTAATGCACGATATGAGCATGACCTGCTGAGTTACACTCTGCCTTCTTTGGCCTTAATGCTGTTACTAGACAGCAGTAACTTGGTAGATGTTGTGTGAAGGTTTGGGAGCAATCCCATCAGAGAGCAGAAACAATATGATATCATGCTATTGACCAATCACCCAGTGCACACCTGCAAATTATGAAGAGCTAATAAACAAAGCTTTCAGAGTAGCAGCCGTGTTAGTCTGTATTCGCAAAAAGAAAAGGAGTACTTGTGGCACCTTAGAGACTAACAAATTTATTAGAGCATAAGCTTTCGTGAGCTACAGCTCACTTCATCGGATGCATTTAAATGCATCCGATGAAGTGAGCTGTAGCTCACGAAAGCTTATGCTCTAATAAATTTGTTAGTCTCTAAGGTGCCACAAGTACTCCTTTTCTTTAAACAAAGCTTATAACTACATCAAATAGTTTGTGAGCAATCCATAAACTGAAATATGTTGAGCTAAACCATTCATAGGATATTTTCAAATAATTATAGAATCGTGTAGGCCTGGAAGAGACCTTGAGAAGTCATTAAGTCCAGCCCCCTGCACTGACACAGGACCAAGTAATCTTTCTAGACATCCCGGACAGGTGTTTGTCCAACCTGTTCTTAAAAGTATTCAGGGATGGGGTTTCCATAACCTCCCTTGGAAGCCACTTTCTGGACCTCAGAACAAGTGTATACAATCTTTGAGTACAATATAATACCTCCTTCCTTTTTAAACTGTCTGTCCTTCCTGAACAAGTTATACCCCTCTAGACCAATGTTCCAGTCATGAGACTTATCCAACCAAATCTCTCTGATGCCAATTAAGTCATAATTTATCATATGTACTTCTAATTCTTCCTGTTTATTCCCCATACTCCTTGCATTTTTGTAGAGACATCTAAGATGTTGAACAGACCCCCCCCATTTCCCTCTTGTTGATCCTATGTAATTTTCCACAGCCCCAACCCACCCATGCCCAGCATCTAATCCTCTGTTAAGGTTGCCTTTTTTATGCTTACCTGTAGGCTATATCACCTGGCCCCTCTGGACTAGTTTAAAGTCCTCCTCACTAGCTTGGTGAGTCAGTGCTTGAAGATGCTTTTCCCTTTCTTGATCAGGTCGACCCCATCTCTTCACACCAGAAACACCTTCCTGAAACACCATCCTCTGACAGGAGGATTTCAGCTTCCTCACCATATGCACAGCCATGCATGCATCTCCAGAACACCTGTAGTCTGGGCCTTTACCCTCAACTAGGAGGATGGATGAGAACACAACCTGCAACCCCGACTTCTTCCACTCACTCGGAGAGCTGTGTAGTCCCCGATGATCTATTGAGAGTCATACCTTGCACTGTTGTTTGTGCCCATAAGGATTAGTAATATAGGGTAGTGGTCAGAGAGATGGATGAGCCTTGGAATCCTTTCTGTAACATCTCAAACTTGGGCTTCAGGCAGGCAGTACACCTCCTGAAACATCAAATCAGGCTGGCAGATAGTGTTGGGATTACCTACAAAACCTTTTTTCACTTGGCTTCCCAAGAACTCAGGTTGACTCAGCTACAGATGGATGCCTCCATCTCCCTCAGAGGTGAGTCACTATGTCTCCTCTCTTGAGTGTGGTGGCAGTGAACCTCCAAGTTTTGGGGGCAGGTGGCTCCTCTTTCTCAGCCATTTGATATGCTCTTTAGTAGGAAGAGAGCCTGAGACATAAGCCCTTGTATCAGAGGCCTGGTTTGAGGATCACAGAATCTGGCAAAAACAGGGCTGATATTGAAGAAATACACATTCCTAAGAAGTGCTAAGCACAGGGTACTCACGGAAACACATCCTGGTATCAAGTGATACCAGAACATCCTAATATCAAGGATGGTACAAAAACATTCCCAAGGATAACAGGAACACGCTGACCCCTCCTAAAAGATAAGGTGAGGATGACAGTACGTAATAGAGATGTTTTGATTGAACCAACATGTACAAGGTGATGGGTAATAACTAGCCACATCACAGGGCAGTAACTAACTGTGTCAGAGGGGCAGTACTAACTTGTTTGTACTAGAATATAAAGATGTATCTCAGAAGGAGCGTCTTTGTTCAGTCAAGGGGAAACAAAAAGTCCCACCCTTCACTGGGCAGAGTCCATTTCCACAGGCATTCATGTCTTAGTATCCTTATAGAATCTGCCAGGTACTATTACCGTGCTTTCTTGACAACGAACCTGGCTGGGCATCTTTGTACCTTAATGGATCTTGTGGTCTTTGGGCGGTACACTCAAGGTCTACTGTGCTGGCTGTGTGTGCAGAGGTGGGGCAGCGCACAAGGAGAACACACACAGGTAGCTGAACATCTAACCACATGCGCCTCACAGCCTATTGCCAGCCCAGCATACTGATTCTTCACCTCAAGTGACTGCGGGGGAACTGTCCATAAAGCAGCCGTTCTCCTTTTTCCTCTGGTGCTGCTCTAGTAATAACACAATTTGTAAATATCTGTGTGTTCATAAATTATTCAAAACAGAAATGATTGCTTAGTTCAGTGACACTGTTCACAATTAGTGGTGTAGAATTCTTTAAAGTTGCTACAGTTAACATTTCATTTCTCATTACAGACTACTTAAAGAATCAAATTGCAAAGAAATGTCATATCACCATGCTGGGTGTTTCTGGACTCTCTCTCTGAGGATGAACTTGTGTCGTGTAGGTTCAGTTCATTGTAAGGAGCTCATGGGGGGGGGGGAAGCAATACATGAAGTGGGCAGATTTCCTTCCTGAGTATCCAGTTCAGCAATGGGAACTGGGCAGCTACCACTCCCCATCAGAAGATGTGGCTTACTGTCCTCACCTTGAGTTTGGGTGGAGAATCTGATTTTCATGTGTTGCCTTCCCCCTTTCTGGAGCATTAAAGCTACAGGAGGAGAAAGGACAGCAATTCTGTATTAGTCTCTTGCGGACTGTGCAAATAGGCTAAGGAGGAGGCTGCTTGTGTCCCTCCTGCCCCCATTATTCACTTGCATAAGGCCAGAAGGAATATCTGTTAGTTTAACACACTGTCCTGTAGTTATCCAATCCCCTGTCCTTTATATGGCATTGTAGGGATTTTTAAAATTATTATTTGTAAAACCACTTGAATTAAAAAGTGAAGAACAGATGCCAACTCTGAGACATTCTGTAGGAGGGACAGTCATTATCTTAGCATAACATTTTCCATGTCTCCATTCTGTTTGAATGACTGAAAAAGACTGACTAGTAAACTTTCCTGATGAATATTTGTGGCCCCGTTCTCCCACCATGTTGAATAATGCCTTACTCAGTCTACAGGTAGTCCCACTGGTTTAAGTTAATGTGGGGAGAAGGATGGGTTTTGATGTGCTTAAGTGTTGCATGTTTGAATTTAATAATTTGAGATTATTAAACAGACAAATGAAACTTAATAAAATATCAATCAGAGATTGATAACAGTATACAGAAAGAAGAGCCATTTTACCACCCATGTTGTAAGGTAAAGAGCACTCCTCTCTGTAACTGGTGGGATGCTGGCAGTTTGCACTCTCCATCTAATTTCCAAAATCTATTTTTACAGGGTCTGAGACAAAGAAACCCTTTTTGGAGGGAGAAATACTTTCCCAAGATTATTTTTTAATATGTGTCCTGTTTTGACATTTTTGTTTTACCTCATTACTTATGGAATTTCTTGTATGGTATCTTTAGGTTACATGATCAATAAGATCAGGGAAATTCTAATCCAGTCATTATTATTGTTTTATTCCTTACAGAATCCATCTGTCATAACAAACATCCCACATCAATCCCCCACTTTAATACTTTTGTAGCCACTTAGTAGTTTGAGGTCTTTTCTCTGGACACTTTTTTCCCACAGGCTTGGAGACATGAACCATAATGAAATACAGTCCAGTATTTGATCATATGAAATTCCTGAATTCAGGTTACTCAGAGGTTAAGAACCAACAATCTGTCCTTAGAATTCAAATACACTCTTTACTAATACCATAAAGATTTGAGGGGAAAAGTTAATATGTGAATGAAATTAATATTAAAAAAAAGATGACTAAAAGGGTTAATATTTACTAAAAGATCAAATTCTTTTAGGAGATTCGGTTTGTTCAGGCATCTCAGCTCATCCTGGCCAGATTAGTCCATGTCTCTGGCTGCTGTCTGGGTAATGGCAATCCCTCCCTAGGTGGGTGAGAGGGACTCAAAAGGGCCAGCCAGGGGCAAATATGTAGGATGGGAATGAGAGACCCATGAAATTGGGAAATTTTCTGACAGGATCAGTTCTGAAGTGAGGTAGGTCCATGGGGGTTCTGGGATGAAGATCAATCATTGAGTGGAGTGTCCTGTGGTTACCGCAGCTGAAGATGACCTTTGTAGCTTGTCCTGAAAGTTATTGATTAGATGCAGAGCTTCAGCAACTTGTCACTCTTACGGTAACGGGGGTAAACAGCTGCTCCTTCTTGCTGGGATATGGTGGCCTGAGGTGTATGAGCCTGTAGTGCAGGAAGATGAGACAGGAAAGTATTATGGAGGCATAAACCAGGACCAAAATGTTTGATTTCCAAAAGTTTCTGTAACTATATCTCACGGTATTTCAGGGAACAAAAATCTCTGTCATTGTTTCACATGGATTAATTTAACGTCTATGCTCAATGAGGCTTCTGTACGTTTATATTTAATTCTGAATAGGGCTCTTAACTCTGTATATTTCACCAAAATATATCTGGACAATACTTCAGCCCCTGTATTAGCAGCAGTTGATGCCGTACCAACTATTCAGTCAGCGGTGGCGATCCATTGAAGTTCAAGGATGATTGTCTTCCATAAAATGATAGCTAGTTATCACTGGTGGATCTGCAGGTGGCTAATGAGACTGATCCAGGATCCATAGATTTTTGTCACAGTTGGGCCAGACATTTGCCAATGGAAGGGGCGGATCTGGATTTTAAATTGATCTGCTCCATGTTTTACTCCTTTCCTGTTTCTCCACTTCCTGTTGTCTCGGTTAGGTCTTGACATACTGTGATCCTTGCCACAAGGTCCTTTTCCATTTTGGTCAGTTGAGGGCTTCAGTTTCCCATGAGTTTATGCCAATATTGCACTTCTTCAGGTTGGCTTTGAAGTGCTTTTTTGACTTCCTCTCATCCATTAGCCATGGTTTAGTTGTGAGATTACATACAACTGCTCTGTAAAACATGAAACAAAGAAGGATATTCAGGGAGTTAGTGTGGACATTCTGCTTGCATCTAATCTACACTGCAGAGAGTCTTGCACTGCACAACCAGATCAAATACAGTATGTGTATCGTGTATATGAGAGAAAGTGAGAATGGGAATATCCTAATGCAGCACACAATCCCACCATGTGATGATTTATAGATTTTTTTTTTAAGACCAGAAGGGACTATTATGATAACTTACTCTGACTTTCTGCATAAAACAGTCCATACAACTTCATAACACCCAGTAATGACTAATAGAGCTCTCCATTGTGGTAACACTGAAATCATTGATGCTAACTATGCTTGATGCCCTAAAAATTCAGGTAGGTGGCAAGTTTTCTACACTATCTCAGGACTGCTCATCACCATAGGATCTATCCCAGTTGGTCATTGGCTAACTCATATGACTAGTGTGATAAATGAAGGAGCAGGGGTAGCTCCCTTTTATGGACACCCAGTTAGCTATAAAATCCCTCTTGGTGGCTGTTCTCTGCTTGCCTTACCTGTAAAGGGTTAACAAAGTCCCCCAAGTAAAGGAACGGGAGTGGAAACTTGAACAAAAGAGCCAATGGGATGCCTAGAACTTTTTTAAATGGGGGGAAAAAAGTTCCCCTTTCTCTGTTTTTTCTCTGGGAAAAAGGAGAACAGGGAGCAGTTATGCTATGAGAAGCTTTAAAACGGGTATGATCATAAATCTGATCATGCCTAGAACTACTTATTTGGAACCCCCAAATGTGTAAGTAGATCAGGAATATTTAGAAAGATGCAATTAGTTTTTTTTTCTGTTTATTTCTTATGGCTAATGGACTCCTCCGTGCCAACCCCCGAAGCTTTTGTTTGCTTGTAACATTTAAGAAAGCTATTTGGGGTGCTTAATTTTTGGAATTGCTCTTTTATAATCTAGCAAAAGCCTAAATTCCAGCTGTACTTTCTTTTTAAGAACAGGATTGGATTTTTGGTGTCCTAAGAGGTTTGTTCGTATGTTTAATTAGGTCATGGCAACAGCTAATTTCCTTTGTTTTCTTTCTCAGGTCTTCCTCAGAGGGGGGTGGGGTAAAAGGGCTTGAGGGTATCCCACAGGAAGGAATTCCCAAGTGTGTCTTCTGGGGTTCCCAAAGGGGTTTTGCATTTGGGTGGTGGCAGCGTTTACCAAGCGAAGGTCAGAGAAAAGCTGTAACCATGGGACTTTAATACAAGCCTGGAGTGGCAAGTATTAATTTTTAAAATCCGTGCAGGCCCCCACCTTCTGCACTCAAAATGCCAGAGGCCAGCAATTGCCACATCCTTCACACCTTCACCCTCGTGTCCCGTCCCGAAACAAAATGGCGGGACCTCCTGCCACCTTTGGAGGGGGAGGAGCCCCGGTGAGCCAGACTCCATTCCACCTTTGTCCCGAGGTCCGCCGGAGATGTCAGTTGGCGGCTCCTTCACAGAGCCTTGAGCATGGGCGTGTTCTTGGCACGGTTCACCTCAATCCCAGACACCTGCCCCTTTTGTGGCGTGAGGGAAACCCTGGCACACACATACCTGGAGTGTGCCAGGCTGCAGCCCCTATTCCAGCTCCTCACCAATATTTTATTACATTTTTGGTTGCACTTTTCCCCTCACCTTCTTATCTATGCACTCCCTATCCGTGGCCCCACAAAGTCACAGGATCTCCTGGTCAACCTCCTCCTGGCCCTAGCTAAAATGGCCATCTATAAAACCAGAGTGAGGAGGTTGGCCGATGGAGTCTCCTGTGACTATGGGGCCTATTTCTGATCCTCAGTCTGTTCACGTATCCGAGCAGAGTTCCTCTGGACAGCGTCCTCTGACTCCCTTGACACCTTTGAGGAGCAGTGGGTGCTGTCCGGGGTTCTCTGCTCGGTGTTCCCGTCCGTTCCTTTCGTTTGACTACATTCCCCTCCCTGTTATTTCATTAGTTGTCCCCTGGAATTTTTTGGTATCTAGGTCCTGCGGATCCCTCTTTTAGGCGGGGGGGGGGGGGGATCCTTTAGCAGTGGACGGGCTTCGCCCGCCCACTTCCCGGATCCCAATAAGACTACTCTTCCATAGCCATCTGGCCTTGCCCCATCACAAAAGGACAAAATCACTTATTGTCCATCTAGCTGTACTTTCACCTGGAGTATTCCTTTTGGGACTAACTTTTCTCTCGTATAAGTCTTCAATATCATGGATCCTTCTTCCAGGGGAACTTGTGGCAATGTCTGGTAGATGCAGAAATCATTGAAACAGCAGGTCTTGTATTAAGCTCCATTTTTTTAGGAACTCTTTTGATCAACAATGTAATCCAGATTCCATCTCTGACTCCAGTTTCTGTTAACATGTATAGTGCTAGGTCTTGATCAGTGTCACTAAAGCTTGTCTTTTTCCTATATCATAAATTCCTAACTTTAATCCCTTCTTTGGTTCTGTCTTCATACATGTCTTCCTGGATGCATAGTTACTCTGTGCTGCTGATCATTGAACTGTGCAGTCATGGCAATGTGTGCTTTCTTCTGGCACTTTCTTTAAATAACCTGATGTGCCCAACAATCCTTCTCAGAGTGTGTAGTTTTTGCAAAATGGTCCTTACATTCCTGTGGTTCTCTGTCTTGTTGATGAAGGAGGCTTCACATTAAATTCCAGAGTCTCTCTGCCTTCTCCATTGCAACTTCTACTTCAGTAGCCTTCTTGAATGTAAGCTCTAATACCATCAGTAACTTCTTCCAGACCTCATCATTGTATAATCCAGAGACTAACTGGTCATTTAGGGCATCAATTCGTGTTTGTCCAAGCTGATGATGTTCTGACAACTTCTTTAAAGCAGCAACAAACTGTGCTACTGATCCTCCAGTTTCCTGATATCACTGATAGAACAAATATCATCCGTGGGGTAGGAGAAAAACATGCCTGCATTTCTGCAGTAATTTTGGCATATGTAGCAGTTCCAGGCATAGTTGGAGAAAGTAGGTCACTCAGCAGTCTGAATGCCTTTGGACCTGTCACTGTGAGCAAGGTTGAAACTCACTGTCCATCTGCAATGGTGTTGCAAGTTACAAATTACTTAGAACATTTGAGGTACACAATCTATTTCCCTCTGCTAATTTTTCCCCTACTGTTACTCACACCTTCTTGTCAACTGTTTGAAATGGGCCATCCTGATTGTCACTACAAGTTTTTTTTTCTCCTGCTGATAATAGCCCACCTTAATTGATTGATCTCCTTAGAGCTGGTATGGCAACTCCCATCTTTTCATATGCTGTGTATTTATACCTCTCTACTATATTTTCCACACCATACATCTAATGAAATGGGTTTTAGCCCACGAAAGCTTATGCCCAAATAAATTTGTTAGTTTCTAAGGTGCTACAAGTACACCTCATTCTTTTTGCTGATACTGATTAACACGGCTACCTCTCTGAAACTTTATAAAGTTACTCTATGCCATTATCCTAATCATTATGAAGTTAGGGAACAGAGCCAGGTTCAGGACAGATCTCTTTGGTACCTCAGTCAATATGCCCTTCCATCTTGACTGTGAACCATTGATAACTCTGAGTACAGTTTTTCAAACAGTTTCCCAGGTTGTAATAGGTTTTCTAGGCTAAATTTCTCTTTTGTGCTTATGAGAAGGTCATCTGAGACAGTAAACAAAAGTATTACCAAAGTCTTGATATGACATTTAGTGGTTCCTACCAATTAAGGCTTGTTATCCTGTCAAATTCATGTTGACTTATCACCTTATGATGTTCTAAATGCTTACAAATTGATTATTTGCCTCATACCACAAAACCAGCGGTCAGGGTTCCCTCCACACTCTGAACTCTAGGGTACAGATGTGGGGCCCCACATGAAAGACCCCCTAAGCTTATTTCTACCAGCTTAGGTTAAACTTCCCAAGGCACAAATTCTCCCTTGTATCTTGGATTAAGTAACGGTGCCACCACCAAGTGATTTTAGACAAACTCAGGGAAAGGACCACTTGGAATTCCTAATCCCCCCCAATATACCCCAAGCCCCCCACCCCCTTTCCTGGGGAGGCTTGAGAATAAACAAGATGAGCACAGACCAACCTTGGGGTTTTTTTTTAGGATACTAAAAAAACCCCAATCAGATTCTAAAAGAAACAGAACTTTATTAGAAAGGTAAAAGGTAAAAGAAGCACCTCTGTAAAATTAGAATGGAAGATATATCTTACAGGGCAATCAGATTCAAAAACAGAGGATTTCCCTCTGGGCCAAACTTTAAAGTTACAAAAAGAAAACCAGGAATACACCTTCCACTCAGCATAGAGAGAATCACAAGCCAAGACAAAAATAAGCTAACACATTCCCTTGCTAGTACTTACTGATTCTAATGGAATTGGATTGCTTGCTTGCTTCCTTGATCTGTGTCCGGCAAGCACACACAATAGATAGACCAAAACCTTCCCCCTCCACCCCCCCAGATTTGAAAATATCTTGTCCCCTTATTGGTCCTTTTGGTCAGGTGCCAGCCAGGTTACCTGAGCTTCTTAACCCTTTACAGGTAGAAGGATTTTGTGCCTCTGGCCAGGAGGCATTTTACAGTACTGTATACAAGAAGGTTGTTACCCTTCCCTTCATATTTATGACTCCAGCCCTATGAAATGCCAACTTTTTATGTCTAGCTACCATCAAACTGAACACAAACAGTTCTATTGTGAAATGTTTGAAATAAGCAATTATATCAATTTTAACTAAAGGAGAAGTTAAAGAAAGCAAACATTTTTGGACACTACTTCAAAAGGTACACAAGTGTTGGTCACAATCCTGGATTAAAATAAAGGATCTGCACAGCTGAAAGACAATCTGATATCTGTATGAAAGAAGATACCTGGGCTTCACACAAAACAAACTAGATTTAGAAAGAAATCCATGCAAATCCAAAAGATAGGAGCTGATAAATGTTGACATTAATATTTCTATCAAGTTGCATTTTCAAAAATAATAACCCGTGCAAAGGCAAAAACAATGTTCTGTATTAAACAATCTGTTGCCATAGATACATGCAGTAATTTTTATTTGACAATTGGAAGATAGTCTTGCCAAATCTTGGTAGGCACCATAGGAAATCCATATGGGAAAAAAAATTGCATATCTTCTTGCCCAGTTGCTATCTAAAACTCTGTTGCTATTTGTCTACCAAAAGTATAATAGGTAATGTGATCTGCTTAGACTAGTGGGCTATGAAATAAATATCTGTTTTCCCTCCTATTAGATTGGTATGTACACTGCCCTTCCGCCTTATCCATTCTTCTACCCACGGTTGTATCCTTTCTTACTTCGTTTTCTTCCATCTCAAAGAGAATTACTGGCATGGAGATTACCTGGACATCTGCCAACCATCTCCCCTGAATTTCTAGTTTAACAGAGTACATTTGACTAGAATGCCTTGAAACTTCCTACGGTTCATAGCGGTGCATTCTCATAATCTGACAGTGCAATTTTTAGATAATACTTACAGTTCACACCTTTTTCCCCTTTTCCTCTTCCCATTAAATTCTTCATATATGATATGGTCATAATAAAAATAAATTCTGATTTATATGTCCCAAAGGCAGAAGGTGGACCATGAAGCATTAATTATCATTTCTGCAGTACACTAGAGCATGTTTTACTTTTTTCCATAGCAGTTTTAATTGAGAGTTAGAAACTGAATGGAATCTAGTATAGATTCCTTATGTAGAACTGAGAGAAACTTACAATTTTTTTTTGGCTCTCCTGAGCTTCAACAAACTTTATCCATTGGTTTCAGTTTGAGTGGTTTCATGTCCCTTGAGTTTTTTGCTTTAATAATTCCAGTTTGTTCAAATCCAATATGGGAAAGGTGAAACACAAAATGAAACCGAGCTTTAATAAGCTTTGTCGATTGCTTATGAGCTCTCTAATGTTTGTTCGTTCATCCTAGCACCAAATAAGCAGCTATCACAAGTTTCATTACTTAAAACAAAGAAGCCTATCTTCACAAAAGGTACAAAAGATCTGTTTTAAAGAGTTTGCGCCTATTCAGAGACAACAAAAAGTTTCACTCCGAGTTATGATAGTTTTGCCAACCTCAAGAGTTTCCACCACTTTACCCTTGTTTTTTTTATTATTATTATTTACATTTAAATCTGAAACTAGTTAAGTTTCACATGCTTTGACCCTGTTTTGCAAAAAGTTCACACAGGCTTATCTATGGATTTAGTTTGTATGAATATTATCACTAAATCATTTAAGATAAATAAATCACTTTTATATTTAAAGCCCTACCAAATTCAGTCCATTTTCATAAATTTCATGGTCCTAGCATTTTAAAAATCTTGAAATTAACAGTTTTATATATTTAAATCTTAAATTTCAGTGTTGTAACAAAGCATGAATATGTATTTAAAAATGGCAAAATATAAACATGTAAAGCCCTTTAGTTAACAAAAGCAGGTGAAAAAAAGTTCTGATTACAAATGTCATTAATTGTCTGACCGTAACTCAAAATATTGTGAAAAGCTGAACATTAAACAGATAACATTCTTTACATACTGAAGACAGTGGTTGAATGTGAGCATGGAGCATCTTGAAACTGTGTCTGTCTTCATTCTCTGTCTCTGCTCTGAAAACACCTGTCCGTGTTTTACTGCTGGGGGAATTCTGCACTATAGTGCACGTGCAGATTTAATGAGCCCTGCAGCTTTCTAATTTTTTTTTTTTTTTGAGCAGAAAAAGCTTCTGCCAAAACGTTGCTGCAGTTCTGCTGATTGCCCACCAGAGGGTACTGTGGCAATAGAGCAAAGGTGCAGCTCCCCCCAGCGGGGGAAGAGGGAGAGAGTTGCCTTCCAGTGCTTGTCAGCCAGGCCAGGAGACAGGGGTTGTAGGTTGCTGGGAGTGTGTGTTAAACAGGGGCTCATAAGGGCTAGTGGGGAAAGACGGACTGGGGCAGGCGCTGAATGGGAGTGTCAGCACAGGGCCATGGGAGGAGGGAGGTGCAAGGTGCTGGGGAGGGGGTGCAGAGCTACATAGGGACAGGGGGTGGGTACAGAGACACACGGTGATGGGGGAGGAGTGCAGAGCTACATAGGGAGTGAGAGAGACTCAAAAGGGCCAGCCAGGGGCAAATATGTAAGATGGGAGTGAGAGACCCATGAAATTGGGAAATTTTCTGACAGGATCAGTTCTGAAGTGAGGTAGGTCCATGGGGGTTCCCCTTAACCACCCCACCTCCCCACTGTATTTGATTCCTGCAGGCCGTGGTAACTCTCCCCACCCCTTTGAGCTGCATACAAACCCTGCCCACAGTGATATATAAACCATTCATAAACTCGGCACAATATGGTCCCTGAAGATATTGCATAGGGTGGCAAAATCTGACAACAACTATCCTTATATGTTGAAACATCTGTTGGAGCATGTTGCCACTGGTGCAACTTAGATGCTACAGTGCAACTCCAAGTTGCTCCTCGGGACCAGCCTTGCTTCAGAAGCAGCTACCATACACCACAAGCCGAATGTAGAAAAGCAGAGGAGGAAACCTTAAAACAGAAGCACCTTGCACTTCTATGCCCAGCAGCACTTCCAAATCATGTCAGGGCCAGGAACACTCCTCTGCATCAGAGAACTCAAACCTGCTCCTTGATAATGCCTCCCCCCAACTACCATTCCCCTCTATCCTGCCCAAGCATTGCCCATCTCATGGGGATCGGTTTCCTCATTTCTCATGAGGTTTTGTTCTGCTCCCCTCCCTCCTGAGGAAGGTTATAAACGATGTGACAGACAAGCAGAAGGGAAAGGCTCTGGGGGGGGGGGGGTAGAATTACTTCTTCTGTACCCTTGGCATCCTAGGGACGGACAAAGAAGAAAATCATCCGGTCACAGTGAAAAATGAGGCCTTGGTTGCAGCCATACCCAAGCTACCTTTCCCTGGCTTGTGGGAGCTCAGCTCCCACAAAGCTCCTCCCTCTCTGCTGCTGAGGGGAGGACTTGTCAGGCAGGGGAATCTGCAGTAAAAGATTAGACAGACAGACTAATCTACTTTCTTCATTAGAAGAAAAGGAGTACTTGTGGCACCTTAGAGATTAACACATTTATTTGAGCATAAGATTTCGTGAGCTACAGCTCACTTCATCGGATGCATACAGTGGAAAATATAGTGGGGAGATTTTATATACACAGAGAACATGAAACAATGGGTGTTTCACACTGTATACACACTGTAACAAGAGTGATCAGGTAAGGTGAGCTATTACCAGCAGGAAAGCGGGGAGGGGGGAACCTTTTGTAGTGATAATCAAGGTGGGCCATTTCCAGCAGTTGACAAGAACTGTAGGAGGGAAAATAAACAAGGGGAAATAGTTTTACTTTGTGTAATGACACATCCACTCCCAGTCTTTATTCAAGACTAAGTTAATTGTATCCAATTTGCAAATTAATTCTAATTCAGCAGTCTCTTGTTGAAGTCTGTTTTGAAAGTTTTTTTTGTTGAATTGCCACTTTTAGGTCTGTAATAAAGTGACCAAAGAGATTGAAGTGTTCTCCAACTGGTTTTTGAATGTTATAATTCTTGATGTCTGATTTGTGTCCATTGATTCTTTTATGTAGAGACTGTCCAGTTTGGCCAATGTACATGGCAGAGAGGCATTGCTGGCACATGATGGCATATATCACATGCTCAGGTGAACAAGCCTCTGATAGTGTGGCTGATGTGATTAGGCTGTATGATGGTGTCCCCTGAATAGATATGCGGACACAGTTGTCAACAGCAAAGCAACCTGATCCCACTGAGGGTTACCAAAAGAAACTACACCATCTGCTCAAGAAACTCCCTGAAAAAGCACAAGAACAAATCCGCACAGACACACCCCTAGAACCCCAACCAGGGGTATTCTATCTGCTACCCAAGATCTATAAACCTGCAAATCCTGGATGCCCCATCATCTGAGGCATTGGCACCCTGACAGCAGGATTGTCTGGCTATATAGACTCCCTCCTCAGGCCATACGTTAGCAGCACTCCCAGCTACCTTCGAGACACCACTGACTTCCTGAGGAAACTACAATCCATCGGTGATCTTCCTGAAAACACCTTCCTGGCCACTATGGATGTAGAAGCCCTCTACACCAATATTCCACACAAAAATGGACTACGAGCTATCAGGAACAGTATCCCCAATAATGTCACAGCAAACCTGGTGGCTGACCTTTGACTTTGTCCTCACCCACAACTATTTCACATTTGGGGACAATGTATACCTTCAAATCAGCAGCACATACCCTCATGGCCCCAGAGTATGCCAACATTTTTATGGCTGACTTAGAACAACGCTTCCTCAGCTCTCATCCCCTAATGCCCCTATTCTACTTGTGCTACATTGATGACATCATCATCATCTGGACCCATGGAAAAGCAGCCCTTGAGGAATTCCACCAGGATTTCAACAATTTCCATCCCACCATCAACCTCAGCCTGGACCAGTCCACACAAGAGATCAACTTCCTGGACATTAAGGTGCTAATAAGCGATGGTCACAAAACCACCACCTATACTGGAAACCTACTGACCGCTATAGTTACCTACATGCCTCTAGCTTTCATCCAGATCACACCACACGATCCATTGTCTACAGCCAAGCTCTATGATACAACCGCATTTGCTCTAACCCCTCATACAGAGACAAACACCTACAAGATCTCTATCAAGCATTCTTACAACTACAATACCCACCTGCTGAAGTGAAGAAACAGATTGATAGAGCCAGAAGGTATCTACTACAGGACAGAGAAAACAAAGAAAACAACAGAATGGCACTAGCCATCACCTTCAGCCCCCAACTAAAACCTCTCCAGCGCATCATCAAGATCTACGATCTATCCTGAAGGATGACACATCCCTCTCTCAGATCTTGGGAGACAGGCCAGTCCTTGCTTACAGACAGCCCCCCAATGTGAAGCAAATACTCACCAGCAACCACACACCACACAACAAAAACACTAACCCGGGAACCTATCCTTGCAACAAAGGCCGTTGCCAACTGTGTCCACATATCTATTCAGGGGACACCGTCATAGGGCCTAATCACATCAGCCACATTATCAGAGGCTCGTTAACCTGTGCATCTACCTATCTGATGTATGCAATCATGTACCAGCAATGCCCCTCTGCCATATACGTTGGTCAAACTGGACAGTCTCTAAGTAAAAGAACAAATGGACACAAATCAGACATCAAGAATTATAACATTCAAAAACCAGTTGGAGAATACGTCAATCTCTTTAGTCACTCGATTACAGATCTAAAAGTGGCAATTCTTCAAAAGAAAAACTTCAAAAACGGACTCCAATGAGAGACTGCTGAATTGGAATTAATTTGCAAGCTGGATACAATTAACTAAGGCTTGAATAAAGACTGGGAGTGGATGTGTCATTACACAAAGTAAAACTATTTCCCCTTGTTTATTTCCCCTCCTACTGTTCTTGTCAACTGCTGGAAATGGCCCACCTTGATTATCACTACAAAAGCCGCCCCCCCCACTCTCCTGCTGGTAATAGATCACCTTTCCTGATCACTCTTGTTACAGTGTGTATGGTAACATGCATTGTTTCATGTTCTCTGTGTATATAAAATCTCCCCACTATATTTTCCACCGTATGTATCTGATGAGGTGAGCTGTAGCTCACGAAAGCTTATGCTCTAATAAATTTGTTAGTCTCTAAGGTGCCATATGTACTCCTTTTCTTGTTATGGATACAGACTAACAAGGCTGCTACTCTAAACCTACTTTAATCATAAACCTGACTCTCACCTATTTCCAGAGGTACCCATAATAAACTTTAACAGGGGGTTATCCCTGTCTTCCGAAAATGTGTTTGCTAATTATAGTAACTATGTAGACATGTATATATTTCTGTTATATGCTTTAGTTCATTTTCCCCCCATTATTTCATAATGAAGTTGCATTATACAATGAGCTTTGGCTGAGGACCTCCACAACTGCCCTAGGAGTCACAAGCATTCAGTGATTAATCAGACCACCTGTGACTTGGTAAGTAAATTCCTCCTGTCATCAGTCTGGTGACAGGAAGGATGAAGATAGTGACAGTTGGCAAGGGAGACAAGGAGACTAAGTTCCAAGTGGCAGGCAGTTTAATTTCACATACCTATACTGTATGATAAAAATGTCATTAATAATTCTATTCATATTATTTGCACATTTTAAAATTCATAGGATTTATTTTTTAAAATTACACTTAGTCATGAACATCAGAACAAAAGTGGAGCTGAACTTGCATGTTACTAACCCATCAGCTAGAACAATGATTATTTATTGAGGTATACCTAGGTGGTAGGAATAGAAAAATAAAATTTCAGAGTGCTTGTTGAGCCAAATTCAAAACCAGCAGAAAGGGGTGCAACTCCATAGAAGTCAATGAAGCTGTACCCCTAACACCAACTTTGTCCTTTTATCAATAAAACATCCTGTGCCTCTAGCAGAAAATCTTGTTCATTTGGAAAAAAGAGAAAGTCGCCCAGTAATCATCATAACACAGGGCAGTACTTCTCCGCTATTTCAGGTTGGCAGATCTTTATATTTCATTAGTTCCTTACATTTACTATAAGAGTAAAAGGTGTATTAAAGATTTGTGCGTGTGTTTCTAGAGGTTGATAGAGAATAGTTGTCCTTGAATGGGAAGGGTGTGCAGGGAATGGGGGAATAGGATCTCCTTTGCTTTAGTTTAATACATTTTTCAATACCTCACAACCCCTTAGAGTAGAATGCCTTTCATAAACCCTGTGGGAGGTCACATCCGACTGGTTGAAAACAAGGCACAAGACACGTACAAGAATATTCTGGATGCATGAGAGGTAAGGAAGTATTCCTTCCTTCAGCAACGCACTTAGGATGGAGGGATAGCTCAGTGGTTTGAGCATTGGCCTGCTAAACCCAGGGTTGTGAGCTCAATCCTTGAGGGGGCCATTTAGGGATCTGGGGCAAAAATTGGGGATTGCAGAGGGTTGGACAAGATGAGCTCCGAGATCCCTTCCACCCCCGATATTCTGGGGCGGGGGGAGAGGATAGCTCAGTGGTTTGAGCATTGGCCTGCAAAACCCAGGGTTGTGAGTTCAATCTTTGAGGGGGTCATCTGGGATCTGGGGCAAAAATTGGGGATTGGTCCTGCTTTGAGCAGGGGGTTGGACTAGATGATCTCCTGAGGTCCCTTCCAACCCTGAAATTCTATGAACAAGTCCGTGCTTAACTTAAATTTTCTGACACAAACTCTTATTAAGAATATTGCCTAATATAAATAGGAAAATAATAGCACACAAGATATGATATTCAGTATAATGTAAAAAGAATTAGGAATACCCATGAATAGATTTGGAAAAAAGAACATTAAGTCATACTTGTATAATAAATTGTGTTAGGTTTCGTTTCACCTGTAAACTAAGGTGCCAGTTCTGAAAACACAACTTACCTTTATGTACAGGATTAGTGCTTATTGGCTAAAAGAGAAGCACATGCACAAGTATTTATGGGATTTGGGACTAAGGAAAACCTATTAATTATAGCTGCAGAATTGACTTTAGTTTTTGCACATGAAAAAGTAGAGATAACATTTATAGACTCTAAGGCCACACAGGACCATTGTGATCATCTAGTCTGACCTCCTGCATAGCATTGGCCCTAGAACTTCCCCAAAATAAGTCTTAGAGCAGATCTTTCAGAAAAAAACCTCAAGCTTGAAGCATTAAAGTAAATTAATTTTACAGCTGTGGTGTACGGATAAATGGAACTTGTCATTATCTGAATTTAAAATAAGGGCTGTATCATAAGCTGCTCTGTGTCAGCCCAACAAGTACATTTCAAAGGCTCCATAATACCATCGACTTTCTGCTAATGAGATTCCATAAAATAATACTTCCGTTCAGTAATATACATTAATTAAAGCTGTATCCCTCCTGGACATTCTAACAACAGGAGAAAAGTCACTCAGGCATTGCTAACATGTTTATGATAATACTTTGGAGAGCTGTCTTAACAGGGTACAGGTCATGCTGAGGATTCCCTTACAAAGAGGGAAATCTCTGGGTTGCATGAATGTGGCACAGACACCCCTATATCACTCCCATTGACTCTTATTCCCTCCTCCCCTCAGAAATAGGGGGCATTCCTATGTCATCTTGGAAGGAAGGGGTGGAACCATAGTGCCTCAGTCTCTAGTCCTTACTCAGTCCTTGGTCAGTACAGCAGCTATGTTGTAGCTAGTATAAGGTAGTTTTCCTGGGGGCTGGTTTGGTCTCTGCTCAGTGTGAGGATCAGGAGAGAAGAAAAATAGATTAAAGCCAACTTTACTCCAGAACTAGGCTGCATTCTGAACAGAGTTGACCCAGACCCGGAGATCTGGCCCATTATATTTATATATCACCTTTTAATTTTGAAAAGTTTTCTCAAAATATATACATACCACATAATAGATGCAGTCATCTCTGGGATACAGCCAAATCAGCATGCTGTACAACACCAGGATGCAAGGACAAAACCAGGGTCTTCTGAAAATGACCACAAGAGAAAATGATTAGATTTTTGTAGGGGGTTAGACTAAATGATCATTGCAGTCCCTTCTACGTCCCTAAGGTACTATGATTCTATGAATACTTATGCAGTACAGTCATGTTCCTATTTAGGATTTCCTCTGAAACCCCCCTATATAGTGAGTTGCATGTCATTAAATGTAATTAACTCCAGTGGAATGCGGGTCAATTTTGCTAGGATCTGAATTCATGATTCTAGGTATTCCCAACCAAATGCTTAGCTAACTGATCTGCACTGGTGAGGTAACCACACACGCTTTGAGTTCTTACTTAGCTTTTGTGATTCTGTTCATTCTTGTTTTTCCCTGGACCTCTCTAATCCTTCTGACAGCATGTTATTCAAACAGTCCTCCTCTTCCCCACTTTAACTTCCTGTGGTGGTTCCATAGGGTTCCAGTCTTGGCCTCCTCCTCTTTTCCCTGTGTGCCTTATCTCTTGATGATCTCATTCAAAACATGGCTTTAACTATTGTCTTTATGATAACTCAGATCTACTTTTCCTTCACCTGTTTATTCCATCCAATCTAAAATCTCAGTCTGTTTTTCTGATATCTCCTTGTTTATGTTCACCTGATGAGGCAAGCTCAAAATGACCAAAACTGAGCCTGTGATTTTTACCTCCATTCTGCCCTCCTTTCCCATTTTCTGAGACACATCCTCCCTGTCTCAGAAGCCCATAATCTATGCACCATCTTTGACTCTGCCCTCTCTCTATCCAGGACATAACTAAATCTTGCCACTTCTTTAATCATGTCTCTAAAATGTAGCATCTCTTCTCTGTTCAGAATGCTAAAACTCTGGTCCAGATCCCATTATATCTTGGGTAATGGAATCTCCTCCTTCCTCCTATACTGCCCATTATGCATGAGAAGAACTCCCTATAAAGTGTACAAAGCTATTGCATTTGCCTCCTTTATATCTGTTCCTAAAACTTACCTCTGCCATGATGCCTTCCAAAGACTTGACAATGGCTAGGAGCTAGTATGTGTGACTGCAGCTTATTACATTTGTTATAACAACCTCACCATTACCTTGTGCTTTCTTCATCCACTTGTTAGATATACTTGTTGTTCTTCATCATATACTAAAATTGTAAGGTCTTCAGTGCAGGGACTGTCTTTTCATTACATATTTGCACAAGGCATAGCACATAGGGTCCCATTCCCTGGCTACTGCAATAATAACAGAAGGCCTAGAAATACTGGTTTGGTATCCAGCAGGGCATAGTCCACCAAGCCAACCTAATATGTACAGTACAGGCAAAGTTATAATTATTATGAATGGCATTAATTGGTCCTGAGAAGAGGTGGGCCACACTGCAGGCTCCTTGCCCAGCAGGGTGTTCTGTTGGAGGTGAATGACCCCAGGTCAATATCTAAATAACCCAAGTAAACTAGAGATTGATATTGACAAAAGAGTGATGGACTCAGTGCAAATCTAGAAGTGATCTGATGTTGGATTTTGGCCAAACTAAGAGTAAGCCCAGAGAAAACAAATGCTTCAACACTGGAAGGAAACAACAATACTGAGAAAGAAATGGACTCATTAGATAACAGAGCTTTATTTCAAAGAGGACAATTTACCCAACTGGAGACTGAAGACTGAAAAGAGAGATCTGTAATATTGAAACATTTGCAGACATATTGGTAGCAGCAATGATGCAGGATAAAAAGCAGCCAAAAATGGAAGAAATATTGAGAACAAATGTGAGTGAAACAGCACATGACGAAAGTATGGGATAGGAATGATTTTTTAATTGAGATCATACAGACTGTAATGGAGACTGAGCATTGACCAGTGCTGTGAAATATGAAATTTGAAGATCAGCAAAACTGGGTGATATACAGCAAGCATGAATGAAGCACTCAAGGAGGCTGTAAGACAAATGAGTATTAGCGAGCTAAGACATATAATTTATGTCATAGCAATATTAACAGCTCAATGGTTTAAGTTCAAGCCAGTAGAAGATGTGAACCACCAGCAAATTCCGTACATCCAGTCATCTCCATGGAAACAAAGGTGAACCCAGAAGATTCAGATTTTTCACTGAGATATCAACCCATTGGATAAATATGAGAAAAGGTCATTTGAGGATAAAATGGAAGTGAACGGCCCTGGAGAAGAAATATCAGCTAAAGGGATGTGTGAATGTGAAGGAAAAATGTAAACAGAAGCTGATTGCACTGATTCATAGGTGTGCAAGACATTCAGCATGAAGCTGTCAATCTGAACAGATCAGTCTCTTCTTGAAGGACGCCAAGAGATTAATTTTGATCTGATCAAAGTCAAAAGCAGAATAGGAAAAAATAAAAAGCCAGTATATAATGTGAAAAAGTTTCAGCACTAGAAGGATTGAAGGAAATCTGGTCTAAAAATACACAACATAATCAGGCAGTGGACTGGATTAAAAATGTGAGGAAAAATTAAAAACCACACAATAGAGGAATATACAAAGAAAGAAATATGAGGTACTGAGAGAAATGGAAAATTGGAAGTCACCCAGAGTAGATGAGAGTGCATGGATTCTGGCTGAAATGCCCAGCAAATCTCCATGATTGTTTACATGAACTTAATAAATGTTTGAAGAATAGATATCCAAGATAGCTGGTGACATGGAGAACCATGCTCATACAATAAAAGAAAGAAGTGATTATATGAAGTATAGGTTGATCACCTGTTTTCCAACTATGTGGAAACTTCTAACTGCAATTCTGGCAAAGAAGAGCCGGGGTGTTAGCTCACAATGGAATGTTGCTTCCTGAACAAACAGGCTGCACAGTAATCCCAAAAGGCACAAAAGACCCACCTCATGTTGAACGGGAAGCTCACAGAAGATGCAAAACAATAAAAAATAGAGAGGGTGTGGATAGACTTTTTAAAAGCACATGACAGCATCCCACATTCATGGATTGAGATAGTGAAAATCCACAAGATTAATCCAAAGAACATTTCCTTTCTGTAGCAGCCAACTTGACTCTGCTTGGAACGGACTCTTTTTGATGAAGTCCAAGTTAAAAGAAGAAAAGGAGTACTTGTGGCACCTTAGCTACAGCTCACGAAAGCTTATGCTCAAATAAATTTGTTAGTCTAAGGTGCCACAAGTACTCCTTTTCTTTTTGCAAATACAGACTAACACGGCTGCTACTCTGAAACCTTTCATTATGTAAGTTAAAAGAGGAACCTTTCATGGAGATACCTTATCACCAATGTTGCTCATGGTCGTGATGCTGCTGCTGCTAACATGGATGCTGTGTGATAAATTATGTTTATCATATCAGCAGAGAGCAGCAACCCTACCAGTTAACCATTTGATATACAGTGATAATCTGAACCTATATGGATGGTTGCAAAAGGAGTTAGAGATTGATGATGTGGTAGACAAGTTTAGTGACGATATAAAGTACAGGTTGACTTGGCTAAACATGTGTGGGTAAAGAGGAGCAAACTGGTATAATCAGATGGCATACAAGTTAGTTAAGTTACTCTCCAAGATATCTCTGAACATGGCCCCTACAAATACCTTGGAATCAGGAAACTGTCAAGAGTTACAACATAAGGAAATGAGGAAAGAATATTACTGTCATAAGAACTACTCCAAGGACAAAATTCAATTCAAATAAATTTGATCTGAGCCATCACTATGTCAGTGATATCCGTAGTATGGTACACTGCCGGAGTGATCAAGGGGAATCAAGAGGAGAAGAAAAATTTGACAACCAAACAAGAATGCTCCTGGTGATGCAAAGAATAATGAATATCAGTCAAGACATGGACAGAATGTACATCTGACAGTGTGATGGAGGAAAAGGTCTGCTATATGTGGAGGAAGCAATTGACAACTAAGAATATAATATCAAAAATATAAGTGTTAGCCTGAATAAAAGATCATAAGATCATGACAACAAACAAAGGCTAAGCCAAGAAAACAAAAGAAAGGAGAGAGCAAGACGCCAAAAAAAAAAAAAAAACTCAGAAGATTTGCACAGAAATCAATGCACAGTCTGTGATGGAGAGTAAGTAGAGATTAACAAACTCATGACTTGTAAAAGGATACCTCAAAAGAGAGACAGAGAGGCTCATTATGAGTACACAAGAGCAGTCCTTAAGGCTTACTTATGTTCAAAACAAAATTGACTGATAACTGTTTCCTGGACTACAGAATGTGTGCCAAAAAGGAAGAGACAGTGGAGAATGTGTTGAGTGGTTGCAGGAGCCTGGCTGGAAGAGAATATATGAACAGACACAATTAGGTAGCCAAATGTCTGCACTGAAGCCTGTGTAGCAAGTACGTATTGAAATGAACCATGTGGTATTATGACCACAAAAATGAGTGCTCTAGAGCAGGGGTAGTTAGTAGGGAGACCACAGGCCAAATCTGGACCACCGGACACTGTTGAATGGATCCCGAAATCTTATTTACTTATTTTATCTGGAGTCTGGACCTTGACCCAAAAATTTGGACCTTGACAAAAAATAATTGACAACTGCTGCTCTAGAGCATGAAGAGGCTTAGATTTTATGGGATGTGGTAATTGTCAGTGAGTGAAGGGTGCAGGGAAAAAAGCTGGATGTGGTGGTTATAGAAAAGATACAAAATTGTTTTAATTGCTATTGCCATACCAGCAGACAAACATACAAAAGAAACAAGAAGAGGAGATGGAGAAAAGTGAAGAACTATGCCACAAAGTGGAACAGCTATGGAAAACTAGAACAAAGATGATCCCAGTGATTATTGGAATGATCATTAAGGGTATGAATGAGCAGCTCAAGAAGACATTAGGAGTGCAAGACATAACAATCAGTGACATCCTGAAGACAGCACTCATCATAGGCATTGTGAGAATTTTAAGGAAAATACAAGAACAACTGTATCTGAGCAGGAATGTAAAATGCAGGAATTCTGTGGAAGGTTTAACAAAACTCCCAACTACCCAAACCCATAGAGTTGGTTCATGATCAGCATTTATTGGAGACTCATGGGGAAAAATTTTCAACATAGCTTTCCCCTTTTTATGCTTAAATATATACTATGTTGTGAAGGATATTTGTTTAAAAACAAAACAAAAATATACCCATTATGTGATACTGAGGGATGAGGAGGAAGAGGAGAATAGTCTCAATGAGTTTGTTTAGACTCTTCAGGATTTGCAGGATAATGATCAAAAGCAAAATAACATGCTGCATAATTAATTAAGATATTAAATAATACTTCTAGATAATAGGATGTATACATATTTAATAACTAATAGAAAAGTATCTACAAAGAATATGCATGGATTTGTTAGTGCCAGAAAAGACAGTAACTATACCTGATCTTTTGTGCTAATATTCTGAAGCATTTTACAGACCAATTAGTTATCCCTGTGAACTGAGTAACTGGAAGTGCTCATGCTATTGTCCTTCACCCATTACATCGCCAACATCATTTAAGTGAATTAAACTCTTCATTTGAGATATTTTGATGATTCATTCTTAAAGAGCTGGTCTTCTAATACAAGAATTGTTTTAACACACTAACACACAATGTGCTTAGAGTCAAGAACAAAAGTTGTTTCACAGTTATTAAAAATAAAAATTTGCCCTAGATTTTATTCAAAGTTAAAACAAGCATGCATGAAAAATGCAAAGAATTTGGCACTTCACAAATTTAACCTTTCGGAATATACTTAATAAACTGAAATATTTATCATTGTCTGTGTCTTCAAAAATATACTATAACCTGTTAGCTTGTGTGTACCCCACCTGTGCCTTTTCTGATGGATGGAAAGTTAGAAATGTTAAACACATTTCACTTTCTCCTACTGGCTGAATGAATAGAAACTGCTCTGATAGTACTTGTGGCACCTTAGAGACTAACAAATTTATTAGAGCATAAGCTTTCGTGAGCTACAGCTCACTTCATCGGATGCAGCTTATGCTCTAATAAATTTGTTAGTCTCTAAGGTGCCACAAGTACTCCTTTTCTTTTTGCGAATACAGACTAACACGGCTGCTACTCTGAAACCTGCTCTGATAGTGTTTGTAAAGGTGGCGGAGTTTTGTCCTTGCTCTGTGAAAAGTTTCATTGAAATCAATGGAAATACTCATGGAACAAAGTTATATTCACCATGATTGTTACAAGTTTTGGTAATTATGATAGAAAATAAATGTTATCCTCTATTTTTGACTTGTATATGTAATGTCTTTTTAAAAAAGCTCATCTCCAGGTTTAGCTAAATTTAGTTTCTCATTGTCATTTCTTGAAAACTGTTTTTAAATATTCTTGAATTGACTTAAATACTTGAGTGATTACTGAAACAAAGAAAACAGACTGCTCTTGTATCGCAATTAATATAATTGGTAGTAAAAATATGTAACAGATTAATTGTCCTTCAGGAATATCAAAGAAACTTGAACCTGCCACAGCTGTTAAAGTCGGTTAATATTGTTTTTAATTAGCTGAAAAGTCTCACTTTTCCACTGTTTGTTTAATCTTTGCTATGAGAGTCTGATTTTTTAAATGTTTTCATTGTCTTTAGATATGAGAATTTCAGCATTTCAAGGGTTGAATGTGAAAGAATTCTTATATTTGGTTCATAAATAAGAAGAAAATATTCATCCTCTCTCATTCTTATCTGAATTACACTAATACCTAGATGCCCAAGCTGAGACTGGAGTCTCATTTTAAACATTGTGCAGACACAGAACAAGAGACAATAGCACTATCCTTAGATTTCATATATAGCATCATAATCTGAAAAATATGAACTGACTAGTAACATATCATATTTTGGGATGTAACGACGTTTCTCAGAAGCTAGCTTTTGTTACCAGTGCATATGGTACATTAGACCATTGACCTAAGTTTCTCTGAAAGAAGGTCATTCCATGCTTACCCATGGATTGTCTTGTCTCTGTCCAACTTTTTAAAAACATGTTTTAACTGAAGAAGAAACTATCAGTTAGAACAAGATTAATCTACAAATAGAAGGTGTTTCCCGGCCAGATTAATTAGACTAATTTAGCATTAGCAATGAAGTTCTGCAGTAGCCTTATATATGGAAAGACATGATCTCAGAAAGTGGTTGAAAAAGTCATTCTTGCTTTATTCTGATACTTTCTGCTAAGTCATTAGCTAGAAAGATATAAAGATTTGCCAGCATTGTTTCTTCCATGGCTTCCGTTTTAAAAGTATTCTATTTAAAAGATTGAATTTTATATCTAATATGTTTAGCTATGGATCAGCACTATGTTCCCTGAAACTATCAAAGGGAGCACTTCAAAGATGAACTTTTCCTATGCTCATTCTTCTGCTGGCAGTATAATATTTTGCATATGCATAGACTATGAAATGTTACTAGAATAGTTAATTATGCACTGAGTACTGCAGTGCCATATGTTTGCCATTTTTATATTTATTTTTTCTGTACTAATCTGAATAGGACTCTTCTGGAGACATAGACCCATTACTATTTTATAACATTTAATAGTGACCAAATTTTTCGGATGAGACAACAGCCTTCTCTGGCACTAGTTGTTTTTGGAAGATCTGTCTATTATGAAGCAGTTTGCTTGAATTGAAGACAACAGTGCTTGAATCTGATGCACTGATATGATGGGATCCCCAGGGTACAACCCGGAACTGCAGGACTGCTGTGCCCCCTTAACTCTCCAGCCTGGGGCAGTGATGCCAGTGACAAGCAGCAAACCCCTCCAGATGCTGTGATCACTCAGCCATCAGCATGTGGAGCCACATACCTAGCTAAATTGCATGAATATTCCCTGGGCCACTCATGAACCATATACAGAGAGGCAAATTGCCCAAGCTCCCAGCCTTGTACCTCAGGATTATACCATCTTACACTACAAGATTCCCTTGGACAGTGCAAGCTAATTAATACATTTACCACTTCTTCAAAGGAAAGTGGACATGTACCAGCCTTTGTAATCAGAGCACTTTTACAAAAAAACCCACACTGTTTTAAATTTATATATTATAAGATTAACTACAGAAAGACAGATAAGTGATTATAAGTAGCAGGCATAGAGATCAAAGTTGGTTACCTAAGAAATAAAAATAGAAACACAGACTAAATTAACTTTAACAAAGGAAGCAAGGGTTGAATCAAAGTCTCATACCCCATTGAATGTTACAGTTCTCAGTATTCAGACTGAACTTCCTTCTAGCTGGTGACCAATCTTCCAATTTCAAAATCTTTGTCTTCCAGATGGTGGGGAAGGGGAGGTCAAGTCCTGATATCACTATCCCTCTTTTATGCCTTCTCCCAGCTGCTAGAAAGGTGCTTGTTGTGACATGGGGGTCAGGAAGTCTCCCATTGTGTACTTGCCTTCTCTGAGAAGCCTCTGTGATAGTGGATTCTTCTTGATGAGCCCCTGCTGCCTGTTTGGCCAGTGATGGCTGCTCCTTTGTTGCAACTGAAAGGCCAGCTGTGGACATTTGCCAACCTCACAACATATTTCAGTGACACATATAGCAATACTTCATGACTTCACATACAATGATAGAATAAACAATTCAACAGGATGTTATGTTCAATAGATCAAGACTTTTAAAATGATACTGTACAAGGTATACTTTGTACAAAACTTATCATAATCATGACAGTGGTAAATATGGGAGTTCCAGGGTGCTACTTTGAGGACCAAAGTGTCACAGTTGATTTCAAAGTTCTGATTCCAGAATTACAGTCCATATATAACATCAGCCATCTTCCATTATGATCACTATATATAGGGCCCTACCAAATTTGTGATCCATTTTGGTCAATAAAACGGTTATAAGATTTTAAAAATTGTAAATCTCATGATTTCGGCTATCTAAATCTGAAATTTCACAGCGTTATAATTGCAGGAGTCCTGACCTCAAAAAGGAGGGGTGTGTGTGTGTGGAGGGGGGGTCTCAAGGTTATTGGGGAGGTTGCGGTACTGCTACCCCTACTTCTGCACTGCTGCTGGCTGTGGTGCTGTCTTCAGAGCCAAGCACCTGGAGAGCAGTGGCTGCTGGCTGGGAGCCCAGCTCTGTAGACAGAGCTATCACCAGCAGCAGCACAGAAGTGAGGATGGCATGGTATGGTATTGCCATCCTCATTTCTGTGCTACTGCTGGTGGGGTGCTGCCTTAAGAGCTGGGCGTCTGCCCAACAGCCTCCACTCTCCAGCCACCCAGCTCTGAAGGCACTGCAGAAGTAAGGGTGGCAATACTGCAGGCCTCCTAAAATAACCTTGTGACCCCCCCATAATTCCCTTTGGGTCAGGACCCCTAATTTGAGAAACTGGTTTTTCCCCCATGAAATCTGTATAAAACAGGGTAAAAGCACACAAAAAAAACAGATTTCTCAGTGGGAGACCAAATTTCGAGGTCTGTGAGTGTTTTTCATGGCCATGAATTTGGTAGGGCCCTAACTATATATATAAATGACAGACATTTTAAGTAATATTTTGTCAGATTGAAACTCAATATGATCTAAAGATTATATCACAAACAACAGTTCTAGTGACAGGTTTCAGAGTAGCAGCTGTGTTAGTCTGTATTCGCAAAAAGAAAAGGAGTACTTGTGGCACCTTAGAGACTAACAAATTTATTAGAGCATAAGCTTTCGTGAGCTACAGCTCACTTCATCGAATTTAGCCGTATAGAGTGGAAATCTGTCAACTTCATGTACAAAAAAAACTTGTACAGATACACAGACAGACATCATCTTCCTCTCCAAATGCAAACAGATGGACATCATACCGAAAGGACTGAAGGTAATGCATCCGACGAAGTGAGCTGTAGCTCACGAAAGCTTATGCTCTAATAAATTTGTTAGTCTCTAAGGTGCCACAAGTACTCTTCTTTTTGCGAATACAGACTAACACGGCTGCTACTCTGAAACCTAAAAATATCATGATTAGCCTAAATAAATAATAAAAATAATTCAGGAGGGTTTTTTTTATTTGACTTGTGGTTTCTGAAACACTTTAGCGTTCACGATTTCAAGATTAATTTCACAACCACAAACTAGAAGCATATTGGTTATTATTTATTAAGAATGATAACTCAGATTCTCACATACTCACTTGTCTCCAGGAGCTGGGGCATTATGTAAAACATCAAGTATTGTATTAAATAATCAGTTAGCACGCACGAGTATTTACCTCTGCTGAAGAACCTCTGACGTTTGGATCTTTACAAGACAAACCTGAGGGACATTTGTCTTTTCAGCAGTACAGTGTATTTTCAGCAAACACATTCTATTATTCACAAGCAACTATAAATAACTGGGAACTACAAAATGTCCAGGAAGTCAGGCAGGGAGTAGATGTGCTGTGTCTGAGGCATACCAGTAAACTAACCTGCCTCATAGGGTTTGGCAACACTGCAATTAAAAACACATGCCTGACCTGTGCTAACTAACTCAGGCTAAGGAGCTGTTTAATTGTGGTGTTGACATTCGGGCTTGGGATGGAGCCCAGGTTTTAGGATCCTGTGATATGGGAGGGTACCAGAGCTTGGACTACAAATAACCCATACTCAAGCAAAAGACCCCACAATTCTGCACAAAAGGGAGAAAGTAAGATGAAGAGCAATGCATAGTAACTTCAATATATGAGATGTGAGAGTGATGTAAATGTTCCAGTGCTCAGGATGTTCCAATATAGAGGTGCAGGCACAGCTTGATGGAAAGTATGCATGAAGGGGAAAAAAGGGTGGTGTGCCACCTGGTGAATACTAGCTGCATAGCAGGTAGTTGACTGAAAAAATGATCCTTCTATCTCCATCTCTCTAGGTACTTACATGGCTCTCATCACTGTAGTATCTGAGTGTAGTTTCCTTTTCTTTCATTTGTACTGCATTTCATACATATTTATCTACTTTATGAATGCCACATAGAACATCCTGCAGGAAGTGGGCATTGCTAACTTTTGGTTACAATGAGTTTTTAATCAATTTTATTTCAGAGGTTACAACCACTACAATTTCCAGTGCCTTTTCTCAGAAGTGGGTTTCCTGAGGGCACTAAGATGTTCTCAGGACAAATTATTAGCACCATGTTCACTATGCTGAGATTATTCTGTGGAACTCCTGGGAACACAAAGAATGCAGTATGTGAAAAAATAGAGAAGACTGTTGTCAAGGCTGATTCCCCACTTTGGCACTTCAAGTGGCACACTTCAAGTGTGGGGGCCCACAAGGATTCCAAAAATTAATATTTGCCATTCCTGGCTTGTATTAAATTCCCAAGCTTACAGCTTTTCTCTCACCTTGGCTTGGTAAACACTGCCCCACCCAAGTGAAAAAAACTGTCTCTTGCAAATCCTGGGAAAATGCACTTGGGAGGTTTTCCCTGAGGCTCCTCAGCTTTTCCACCCTTCCCTCAGGGAAGCTGACAAAGAAAACAAACAAAAGGGAAACCCAGCTGTTGCCACCAGCTAATTGAAAAACATATGTACAGACCTTTTCAGACACAAAGCCAATCAAGTTTTTTTAAAAGGTAAATTTTATTAAAAAAAAAAGAAGAAAGGAAACATCGGGAAAATAATTTTTTGCTAGATGTTATAAAGCAACTGAAAAGGAGTTAAACACCAGGAATGGCTCCCTGGGTCCAGCTTAACATTACAAAAGAAAACAAAAATACCTGAGTTTAGCACAGAGGAAATCCACAAGTCAAAATAAAGAAATAAACCTGACTGCTTCTATCTAAACATTCCCTGTCCCAATGAATCCTTCTAGGTATGGATGATAATTTTTCATACCTGGTTCAAACTTTACACAGCATTCCTGCTGCCCCTGTTTCTTCAGCCAAGAGAGAACAATAAAGACAAAGGGAAAGATTTTTCCCATTTTTAAAAAGTCCTAGCCTTCCCATTGTCTCTTTTGGTCAGGTACTGAGTCCCTTTTCTTTTTCTAGGGAAATTTGTTAACACTTTAGAGGTAAAGCAAGAAGAGAACAGCTACCAAAAGGGACTTTATAGCTAACTGGCTGGCTGGGTGTCCATAGAAGGGAGTTAACCCCCCTTCATTTATCACAGCTGTACTGTTTGGGTTGTCTAACAGCTGTTTGCCATTTCATTATTGAGATGAGTTATGATCAGATAAAATGAATAATAACAAACAACATATAGCTTTTCATCCATTGCTCTCAGAGCTCTAATTTACTGATAAGAAATGTGAGGCACAGATAGTTAAGCAGCAATCCATCCATTGGCTGTCACTGGGCTAAACTGCATCAATGGGAGATGTTCTACTAAAGTAGCTGCCCTGAGTAATGTGGTCAAAATAAGTGGAATCCAATGTGATCTATGGCATATTAAAGAATCCACTAGATTTTAACACTAAGTCTTTTCTGAACCTCTGTTACAGGACTCTAGTCCAAATTCATACCTGGAGGAACTCCACTGGTTTCAATAAAGTTACACCAGACATATACATGCTATGCCAACAAGATGTAAGGAGACAAAGTTAAGAGTGCCATAAAAGTCACAATTCACAATGTTAATGGTTGTGACTTTAAATATCAGACATTAAGCTTTTCTTTTTAAATTGACTGGGGGGAGGGGAGTTGCACAAGTAAGAACCTCCAGATTTGGCCCATAGTTCTTTGGTAATGAATAAACTAATAAGATCTTATATTTTCTGCACTGCTATTAAAACTGTGACTTGATGGAGGGGAAAGACAGTATTGAGCAATTGAATTTTAATTTACATCCCAGCTTCTCTCTGTAATGTTGATCAATTCTGGCCCCAAAATGAGATTAATCCTAAAGTGAGCATATGATTTAGTACCAGCAAAATGAATCATCATGCTACATGCAGTTTAAAATGTTTTCTTAGTAATTATGGTACCAAGCTTTTGATATTCTAAAAATGAATCCTCCTTGCAAACTTCTTAAAGATTCAAAAATTATTGTTACATTATATTTTTAGTTTTTTCAAAATATTCTGTCAATTTATGCATTCAACATTTAAAACAGAAGACCTCCCACAATTCCAAAAAATAAATGGCCTAATTTTCATAGGTGCTGACTCTAAAAACAAACCAAAATATAGCAACTTTTTGATTTATTGACAACTCCAGCCAATAATTGTTTCCCGTTTTGTGACCCATTTTGTGTAAGAAGATAGAATTTCTTATTTGAGTAAGTCAGAGAATTTGAATTTAAGTCATAGAGTCATAGAATATCAGGGTTGGAAGGGACCATCATCTCAATTAATGTTGTGAAAAACAAGAATCTTGAAAAAAGCCATGAGATTTTTTTTTAAATCTAGGTATACTGAAATCAATAGTTAAGAAACATGTCATTTTCCTGTACAGTGCCTTTCAACCATTAAGCTTAGTACTTGGCAGCTGCAAATTTGTATAAAGTCATTGATTCCACCCCACACTAGGTAACAGCTGTTTTATTCACTCTTCAGAAATCCTCCTTTCCAGATGACATTGGGTCTGTAATGAGAGACTTCATTATTGATTAAGTCAGGTAGTAGACTCTTGCTGGAGGATATCCAAAGTACAGACATTCAGCAGGAATAAGCAGTTGAGGCATGAAGGAAGTGGGAATGGGGGGGAAGGTATTTTTTCCCACTTACTTAGAACCCCAAAACTCTAAGATTCTGTTTTGCAATACATCCATTATGACACCAACCCTATTATAGGACAGTGTTACGAGATGCTTCAGTCACCGCTGGTCAGGCGCCTTCTCCTCGTTACTCTGGGGATTAGCTCTTGAGATCAAGCTAATCTTGACCTAATATTGAGGTCTAGCTCTGTCCAAGGTTTACAAACTATCACTCTGACTCTGGTCTGCAGCTCTTCTTGCTCCAGAACCCACAGCATCCTCTTTGTTACTTAGCCCTTTGGCTAGATCAGTCAGTGTTCCCTCGTCTGGTGTTCATGCCTTCAACAGTCCTAGGCAATCTTCCCATTCACTAGCCCAGTGCCACTGCCTCAGTGGTTGGTGAGGGAACCCAGGCCCACCCTCTACTCAGGGTTCCAGTCCGGAGACCCTCAGGTCAGCTGTTCTACGCTTCTTCTCTCTGCCCTCATTGCTCATTCTCTAGAATGCTTTCTACACTCTGGTTCCACTTCTATTACCAGCTCCAAGAATCCTCCTCCCAGGGAGGAACTACCTTTTCTCAGTAGTAGCCCCAGTCTATAACCAGCTTCCTGGCATTATAGGCCCAGCCTGTTCCTGCACAGGTGAGCCTCTTTCTAATTAGCTGCCTCCAGCTGAAAGCTCCCTTGTTTGCAGCCTATTTAGCTGATTGGGCCCACTTGGCCCAGTTCTGCTTTTCCAGGGCTCATGTGGGAATCTCACCCCATCACAACAATACTGTACACATTCACACACAGCAAACTTTAATTGATAAAATTTTGCAAAACACTATGAACACAAAAAGAAAAGGAGTACTTGTGGCACCTTAGAGACTAACAAATTTATTTGAGCATAAGCTTTTGTGAGCTACAGTTCACTTCATCAGATGCATTCAGTGGAAAATACAGTGGGGAGATGATTTATGTACACAGAGAACATGAAACAATGGGTGTTATCATACACACTGTAAGGAGAGTGATCACTTAAGATGAGCTATTAGCAGCGGAGGAATCGGGAGGAGGAAGAAAACGTTTTGTAGTGATAATCAAGGTGGGCCATTTCCAGCAGTTGACAAGAAGGTCTGAGGAACAGTGTGTGTGGGGGGAATAACATGGGGAAATAGTTTTACTTTGTGTAATGACCCATCCACTCCCAGTCCCTATTCAAGCCTAAGTTAACTGTATTCAGTTTGCAAATTAATTCAAATTCAGCAGTCTCACATTGGAGTCTGTTTTTGAAGTTTTTTTGTTGAAGAATAGCCACTCTTAGGTCTGTAATTGAGTGACCAGAGAGACTGACATCTTCTCTGACTCTTTTTTGAATGCTATAATTCTTGACATCTGATTTGTGTCCATTTATTTTTTTACGTAGCAACTGTCCAGTTTGACCAATGTACATGGCAGAGGGGCATTGCTGGCACATGATGGCATATATCACATAGGTAGATGTGCAGGTGAACAAGCCTCTGATAGTGTGGCTGATGTGATTAGGCCCTATATGGTCTCCCCGAATAGATATGTGGACACAGTTGGCAACGGGCTTTGTTGCAAGGATAGGTTCCTGGGTTTGTGGTTCTGTTGTGTGATGTGTGGTTACTGGTAAGTATTTGCTTCACGTTGGGGGGCTGTCCATAAGCAAGGACTGGCCTGTCTCCCAAGATCTGTGATAGTGATTGGTCGTCCTTCAAGATAGGTTGTAGATCCTTGATGATGCGTTGGAGAGGTTTTAGTTGGGGGCTGAAGGTGATGGCTAGTGGCGTTCTGTTCTATTAACATCTCTGTAAACAGTGCTATTGTGTTAATATTATACCCTAGTTTGTGTAAAGGGGAATTTTACACATTGGCCTACACATTCTTTATGCAAAACAAGAATTCCTGAACCCATTCCACACAAAAAAAACCCAACCCAGCATACACACACACACACATTACTCATCACTATCAAAGTATTAAACTTTAAACAATATATTCGAATGTAAACCGTGCCTAAGTACATGGCTCCCATTAGCACAGCTTTACCCACCAAAGGTTGGTGCCTAATTGCCCAATGGTAAGCATTCTGATTTTGCTTAGAAATATAGATCAACTGGTCCATCCTTGCTGTGAAGATCCAGCACGATTCTTTTCCTATTGTAGGTCTTGCCAGTGTCTCCTTCTTATCAACCCTCTTGGCTCCTTTGAAAGATGCTCTGGACCTCTCTGCAGCTCATAATTTACAGAATAAATAAAAAACCTCCCCTGAAGATCCTTACTAGCTGTTTTCTATTTGAGGGACTCTAACAATTTAGCACCTTTACAAATTATGATGACTAGTCAGGTTAGCCTTCAGTCCTTCCCTTTATGTACAATCCAGGGCGAGCTGAATAGAAAGCACTACATCTACTTGCATTTTCATTTAAAATATCTATATTTTATTCAAAAGACTGAAACCAAATGAAACCTCCTTCTATCACCTCTTCATATATATGCAAATCAGAAAAAATTCATTCAGTTCCTCCTTTTCCCCAGAAACCAACGTTGTCCCTGGAGCCTTTTTGGAGCTTTCTTTTAGAAACTTTCAACTTTTCTCACTGTCCAGAATACCCCTCCTTACTCTTAAGAGGAAGAAAACAATCCGAAGAGAGAGGAAATTGAACTATTTTGAAAGAATTATATATCCCTTACCTTTCACTGGAAAAAGTTTAAGAGCCTGGTCCAAAATCTAGTCAATTGGAATTGATAATAAGCTTGGGTATGACGAAGGGTATTTTTCAAATGGCTATTTATTTTCTCCTATGAAGAGAAAAGATACATCCATAAACCAATTACTAAGATTTGAGATCCACTGAGAGGGATTTCATCATCTCAAATTTGGCTCAACACTTCCATTAAAAAAAAGCTTTTATAAAACAAAATAAAAAATGTGTCAATGATATTTAAACAAAAATCCAAGAACAACATCTCAGCTTGGATTTAATATTTCCTACACAAACATTATAGAACTGTGTTGTTTCATTAGAATCAGAATGAAAAACTATAAGTAAAAATGAAACGAATTCCTCTACTCTATTTCCAATTGTTCAAGAATAGAGAACTCTAACAAACAGCATTTTCTTTTTATAAATGTATAATTTTTAAATTGATAAAGTCTATATTAGGATATCCTTACCCCTGTAGGTAAAACAGACATGGAAAGAACTCAGTGAAATCATGTTTTATTTAGGAAGCCATGTTTTTTATTTTGTATTCCAGTGCTGCACAAGTAGCAATGTGATAAATTTTAAGTGTATCAGCACTCCCACCTCATTCTCAATCTCTCCAAGGTAGGAAAGTTTGAAACACTCTCTCATGACATTCAACAGAGACCATTGAGTTCAGTGAAGGAGTGGAGATAACAAGATACTGATGATGGAAAAAAGAGTCTTATTATTGTGCAAGAGAAAAACTCAGAAAACAGAACAAACTCTCATTAGCTAACCTGGAGGACACAGGTACTTGGCAATGTCCTGCCTGGTGTTCAAAGACCTAAAAAGTGAGAAATGGCTAAACAGGGGAGAAATGGTGATTCTTAAAAAATCACAGATGGAGATATCACATTAAAAATGTTTACGGGCTGATATTTGGGACACACTTCAGATGCTATTATTTAAATTATATCGCTACAAAATGTCATTTCATTTAGTTTTGTGTGTGTTAATCTAGGATTACAGAAACCTACTTTTGTGTTTTATACACATTGTGGGACTGAGTCTCCCTGCATTTACACCATTATAAATCAAAAGTATCACCGTTATTCAGAGTTGCACTGATATAAGTGTGTGTCAGGCCCTCTGCCTTGCATGTGTTTCATTAATATGCATACAAGAAAATGTCACCATACTCATAAGGCTCTAAATGTAAGTGAAGACAGTCTGGCCTTCATAGCTACTGTGGATTTGCAGGGTGGGACCAAGAAGGTAATCAAAACCCCTCAGGTTGCCCTGTGACAGCAGACAGACAATAAGCAAGGTCCACTGGGAGGGGAGCTCTCAGATAGCTGCCGCATGCTAGCTGGGGTGCAGGACTGTTAAGAAGTATGGAAGAGGTCCTCTTTCTTCCTCTACTCATCACTGCAAAATCATTCCTGCCATCCCCTCCCCCACCCCACATGCTATTATGAGTGGATGCTAATAAGAGTTGTGCATTTTTTTGTCTTACAATTGAATTTGGGATTTTCACAAAATAGTGCAAAAGTAGAAGAATTCTATAGTCACCTGGACTGAAGCATTCTTGTGGTTTTATGTGATATGGGTATCACAGACTTTGACACTAATATACATATTAAGGAAATTGGATCAGCTGCGCGAGCTCCTGTGGACTTGGCAAGTTGTGCAATTATTTTGTGTGAACTTGTAAGGATTTCACAGATTTCAGCAGTTGCTTGGTTGGCTGGGGTGAGAGAAGAATTTTTGTGCTTGGATAACATTGGTATTTGAGGACTTCACAGTTGGTTAGCATGAATGTTCAAGCTGTTAGACAGTTGGTTGATATAAACCATTTGCTGAATTGGAATGGATTTGTGATTTTTAGTTTCACAGGGTCATAACTGTGTGTGGTAGGTCTAGGCATCAGAGTGTCAGAACTGCTTTTCATCGGGTAATTATTGGGGATGCTTATCTCAAACCTGCAAGGGGAGAGATTTAGGATGAAGCCCTTTTCCCTGCAAATCAGGCATCAACATATCTTGCTTACAAAAGGGGGTTGAACTCGCAGAGAAGCCTGAGCCATCTTCCAAGGCATGGTGGTTTCCCAGGCCATTAGCTGTTATAAATCACAGGCTAGAAAAGGCATTGGATAGCACAGGCTCTGATGGGCCTTAGTTTAAGTGAATAGGTTGAGCTCTGGGAATGGTATGCTCTAGATCTGAGCAACGAAAAGGGACAGATCAATCCCCTTTTTCCTTTTGTTGCCAAGACGTGTTGCTCCGAGAGGTAATCCTGTTATGGATTTAATAAGGTTGAAGGCAGTTGGCCAAAATTTCAAGATGTAGAGTGGCCTCCTTGGCCGCTGTCATTCACAAATAGTGTCACCAAATTCCTACAACAGTTAGGCTGCTGGAGTGCTGACTACAGCTTATCATGCTGACCAATATAATCTCAGTGTTTCCTCGTACTCCCCTGGTAGTCTCTGTGTATCCATCTATTGTCTCTTTTTTTATACTTTGATTGTAATTTCAGTGGGGCAGCATTTGTCTTTTTGTTCTGTGTTTGTACAGCCCCTAACAGAAATGGGGTCCAGGGCCAGTCCTGAGTCTCCTAGACACTAGGATAATATTAATAATAATAATTTGATAGATCCTTATCCCATCTTGATAAGATAAATTTCCAAAGGTCCAAAGTTATAAAGCAGCTAATGAATAGACACTGTACAGTTCTAAGAGTTTACTGTGACACAGTATATCATAATGACTTCAAAAGACATTATTGCAATATGTAGAATCAGTCAAGATATAAGCCTCCATTTAAATCCATGACACAGGCCTGGTAGAATGAATCAAGTTGGAAAACACCAGCAGTGACTGAAAGAAGTACTTGAAAGTGAAGTAAAATGGAAATAAACAATATGTTTCCTTTAAGTCATTTTCCTATATTATTCTATTTTTAAAAATGAACAGGAAACTAAAGAGTAAATGACTTAACTTAAAATATTAAAGGCTTAAACTGAAGAAAGGAAAGGGAATGAAATGTTAAATTGATTCTCTAGCTCAACTGGCCAAGATACTGTGAGGTTCTCTAAAAAGTGCACGATATTATTTATCCCATGTACTCCAATATCAATTTAATATACAACATAATGTAGTGAAGAGATGATGTTAGCATTATGCACTATACATTTTATTGTTTTTTGTTAATTTAAGTCCCATCCTAAAGAAGATAATTTCAGAACATAGTTCCTGATCCAGCAAAGCAGTTAAACTTACTTTAAGCATGGAGTATTCCCGTTATATTAAATGGGACTAATCACTTGGTTAAAATTAAGCATGTGCTTAAGTACTTTGCTGGAACAGGGATATAGTTATCACAGTTCAAGACACCTTCAAAATATCACAGATATCTAGAAATACCATAGCACTTTATATGATTATTTATCAACCCAACCTTATTGGTGAGTTTTATTAAGTATAGTACCACATACTTAGCATTTTGTTATATTTCACTCTATTTAGTTATATCAAATTAGTGAAAAATAAGTAGTGTAAGATGCAGTGAGTGGTGGTAAATTGTTACTTTCCAAGTGTCATGCTATTGGACTCAGTCCCACATGGCCTGTGTGCACAAATTTTCATTGAAACGTGGCAGGGTTGCAGTACTAGGCCTGTGGATTGGGATTTCAACTTCAGTAAAACTTAGTCTATGCTTCGCCTGAAGACAATGACAGTTAGAAATGTCAAATCATACTGACTGATAGAATAGCTTTGTTTCTATGAACCAGTAATATGGTAGGAATTTAAGAAATGCATTTTGAAACTGTGGCCCATAATGTCTTATCATTATTTGACTTACTGCTGAATAAAAGTAATGTAGGTGTAATTGCCACTTTGACAGCATTTAACTTAACAATCTTACAGGAAATCTGAGATTTCTTTTTTACCTTATCAGATGGCCTCTATTTTTTCCCCCAGTACTTAGACTTTTTCTAGATACCTCATAGTACAGATAAACAGGATACAAAGCCTTTCCCCAAACAGTTGATAATATAATTTCATACAACACATGAAGTGGCAACAAAATCCTGAATAAGTATTGAGATGAGGTCCCACTAATAACACTGGTAAATGCTAATGATTCAAAAAATCCTGCAGAATCTCAGAACATAAGAGGAAGAGTTCATATTTCATATTTGCCACCTAGTGAATACTATACAAAAACTAAGCTTCCTGAGCAAAAGATAGACCATCTAAAAATAAACCCATGAGGGAATAAATGCATGAGGGAATAAAGGACCAGAGGAATAAAACCAATTAAAAATAGGGCTGTCAAGCAATTAAAAAAAACTAATGACTATTAATCACATGATTAAAAAAATTAATCGTGAGTATAGTGTAATTAATCACGCTGTTAAATAAGAGAATACTGTTTAATTATTTTTGGATGTTTTCTGCATTTTCAAATATATTGATTTCAATTACAACACAGAATACGAAGTGTACAGTGCTCATTTTATATTTATTTTTATTATAAATATTTGCACTATAAAAACAAAATAAATTGTATTTTTCAATTCCCCTATTACAAGTACAGTAGTGCAATCTCTTTATCATGAACATTGAATTTACAAATCTGGAATTATGTAAAAAAAACCCCCTGAATTCAAAAATAAAACAATGCAAAACTTTTTAGCCTACAAGTCCACTGAGTCCTACATCTTGTTCAGCCAATTGCTCAGACAAACAAGTCTGTTTACATTTGCAGGAGATAATGCTGCCTGCTTCTTGTTTACAATATCACCTGAAAGTGAGAACAGGTGTTCACATTGTTGTAGTCAGCGTCACAAGATATTTACGTGCCAAATGCCCTAAAGTTTCATGCTTCAACCACCATTCCAGAGGACATGCATCCATGCTGATGATGGGTTCTGCTCGATAACGATCCAAAGCAGTGTGGACTGACGCATGTTCATTTTCTTCATCTGTGTCAGATGCCACCAGCAAAAGGTTGATATTTTGTTTTGGTGGTTCGGGTTCTGTAATTTCTGCATTGGAATGTTGCTCTTTTAATACTTCTGACAGCATGTTCCATACCTTGTATCTCTCAGATTTTAGAAGGCACTTCAGATTCTTAAACCTTGGGTCGAGTGTTGTAGCTATCTTTAGAAATCTCAGATTGGTATTTTCTTTGCATTTTGTCAAAACTGCAGTGAAAGTGGTCATAAAATGAACAACATGTGTTGGGTCATCATCCGAGACTGCTATTACATGATATATATGGCAGAATGCTGGTAAAACAGAGCAAGGGACATACAGTTCTCCTGCAAGGAGTTGAGTCACAAATTTAATTAATGCATTATTTTTTTAACGGGTGTCATCAGCATGGAAGCATGTCTTTTGGAATGGTGGCTGAAGCATTAAGGGGCATATGAATGTTTAGCATATCTGGCATATAAATACCTTGCAATGCCTGCTACAAAAGTGCCAGGCGAACATCTGTTTTCACTTTCTGGTGACATTGTAAATAATAATTTACATTAGTCATTATGGCCCATAAATGTAAACAAACTTTTTTTTTGCAATTGGCTGAACAAGAAGTAGGACTCAGTGGACTTGTAGGCTCTAAAGTTTTACATTGTTTTGTTTTTGAGTGCAGTTATGTAACAAAAATCTACATTTGTAAGTTGCACTTTCACAATAGAGATAGCACTGCAGTACTTGTATGAGGTGAACTGAAAAATACTATTTCTTTTGTTAATAATTTTTACAGTGCAGATATTTGTAATAAAAATAATATAAAGTGAGCAGTGTACACTCTGTATTCTGTGTTCTCTGTATTCTGTGTATTCTGTGTTGTAACTGAAACCAATATATTTGAAGATGTAGAAAAGCATCCAAAATATATAATAAATTTAACTTGGTATTCTATTGCTTAACAGTATGATTAAAACTGCAAATAATCGTGATTAATTTTTAAATCATGATTACATTGTTTGAGTTAATCGCATGAGTTAACTGTGATTAATCGACAGCCCTAAAAACAAACAAACAACAAAGTTTAATTACAGTTCTTAACCATATAGAAAATTTTAATCCGCAATAAAATAATAAAATACATATTTAAAGAAAAAGATATGCATCTAGTAGATAAAAGAATTATGATCAATAAACAGTATGCGTTTGTAAAGAGCAATTCATGTAAGATATGCTTGATCTGATTTTTTACTAAATGCAGTAGATGTAATACACTCTTTACAAAAGCATCTGATAGAAGTCTTGTCAAATATTACTTGAAAAAATAATTCAAATTGCCTTGGAGATCAACACTGTCACATAGATTGAAAACTATCTGAGGAACCATAAAAAAAGGATAATGACAACCAGCAATATATCAAGACTGGGGTATGTGGTGCTAAATTAGCTCCTTTATTAATGCTCTAGAAGAGAGAATAAATGGACCATTACATGCAATTAAAATTATTCTAAACTGGGAGGTGTCTCAAACATCAGTAGAGGACAGAGGAAAAACATTCAGTGACAAGAGAGGTTAAAATGGGCCAGTAAAAACAAAAGGAGATTCAGCCTGGAAACATAAAAACTAACACCTGCAGGGCATAGGCCAAAACACAGATATTTTAGGAATGCAGTAGTGATGTAAAAAACTTCTGGGTGATAGTGGACAGTAATTTTTATATTAGCTTGCAATGTGACATGGCAAGAAAAGAAGTCTATATGATTTTGGGCTATACATAGAAGGGCATAAAATCACAAAGGGAGTAAAGTCAGGTTCTATTTAAAATGGTTTATAAAGACCACTTTATAAATAATGAATATGGTAGCTGGCACTGGGAGACAGTGCTAAGTGTAACAGGTAGTGATATTTGTGTGCAGCCTGCCATGGAGGGGCTGCCTGCTGAGGAGAGAGGAACAGAGGTAAATTGGAATCAAGGACCAAGTGAAAAATGAGTAACAACTAACTAAAGACCTCTGGATTTATTGTAAAAGAATAAGCTATTGTAAATTTATAGAGGTGATAGAGAGTGGGGTTGCGTGAAATGACGTATTACAAGTTTTCCAAAAAATATTCACGCAGATTTTGGTATTTCGAAACAAAAACCTAAGGCACTTTAAAGTCCCATTGTATCCAAAATTATTTTGAAGGTTATGTAGTTAGTGGTTTTTTGGTCTCATTCATATTGCAGGATATTTTAGCATCTTTCCTCAAATTCTCATTCCTCAAATTCAAATCTCTCCAGTAATCTTATCTTTTATTCGTATTAGCATTTACAGCAACAGCAAATCTACAGAGGATGGTTCTTTAGTATGGCTGGTCAAAATTATTTTGCGGAAAAAAATGTATTTCAGTGAAAAATGGAAATTTGTCAAAACTTTTTGGATGCTGAAGAAGAAGAAAAAGAAGAAGAAGAAATCATTCAGCAAATATCTTAACAAATCCAAAGCATTTTCATTTTTGTCAAATTTTCATGGGAAAAAAAATCACTTTCCAACCAGCTCAAGTCCTTGGAAGCAGGATTAATCTTGCAAGAGGCCTGGCCTTGCATATGCATAGACCTATTAAAGCTAATTAAATAATTGATTTACCTAAGCAAAGCTTTGTAGGCTCAGAACAGACCCGAAGTGCTCTCTAGTGAGTCTAATTAAACAACTAAAGTTCAAAAGATCAGATAGTTTTAGTGTGCGGGCCAGGCAGGACAAATCCTAGCAGAAATGATTGACTACAAATGGCATTCTCTTCTCTATAATCTAAGAATAAGATTTTCAAGCCCACCTAAAGAATTTGGATGCCGAAATCTAATTAATTTTTGGTTCCTCAGAAAGTCTGAGCCTGGAATTCCTAATTCTCAATGTGGGGGAGAACACTCATTAGTACCAGCATAATCATCACAGATAAAAATGCTGGGGACTGAACTCTGCCTTATATTGTTTCACAAGGAATTTCATTTGAGTTTTTGATGACAAAATTTTGCCCTTACAGCTTAGTATTCCTTTAAAAAAAGTATTTTAATTCAGATCTATAATAAATGCAAGGCTTCACACCTGTGTGTGAGCACATCCAAATATGATGGTAGAGTAGGTTTGCTTCATGAACTCCTGAAGTAAATACATTCAAATAGATCTCATTCAATGATGGCTCAGACAAGGGCCTATAATTTTACTATAAGATCAAACTTTTGAATCTTCACTCTGAAGGAACAGTACAACTTTCCTTAAATCTGGGAGTTCTGGAAGCGCAGCTTTGCAAAATGAACGCTAGCAGCTAAATCACAGCTCATAATTTCATTCATGAGTTCAATTTCAAGTCAGATGCTTTCCCCGTAATGTCTAATGTCAGAAAGTTTAACTAGAATTAGGTAGTAATTTTAAAAGATTAGATGATATCACAAAGTATCATGCAAGAAGCCTTATTAGTTTTGAACCAAAAGTGCAGAAGCTTGTGACACAACTACAAAAATAGTGAGGCAATGAAAAAGAGAAAGCTGTGCTGCAAACTTGCTTACCAAACTCAGTACATATCATCAACCTAATACCCTTGAACAGCTCGTCTAATGCTTTTTCAGTTTCTTGTGAGAAAATACTAACACTGTAAACTAGGGCCAGCCTATCTCCACCGTCCACAAAGACTCTCTCATGGAGGTTACACTACAGGGTAAAGCCATGGGAGCTACTCCAAATACGGGAGATCCCAAGTGCCCCTAGAGACCCGGGATCTCATAACAGCTCTAACGCCTGGCAGTCATCTACTCCCAGGGGTGAAAGTAATATTAAATTCTTACCTATATGGGGGGCAGCGACATTAAAGCACTGCCAGGGCAGCGTGTTAAGAAGGGTCCTTTGCCATGGCAGCTCTTTAACGTGGGCTGCATATGGACTGGTATCAGCTTCTTACTGGTACACCGTACCGGCCCACTTTCACCCCGTCTACTCCCTAACTGGGTGGGTCCAATCAAGCCATGCTGCCCGGGAACTCTCCTGACTGCAGCTGACCCAGGACTCACAGATGTACAGGGGAGGTCAATAGAAAATGTAACATACATCCTTGGGTTCTACTGTCTTTTCCAGTTATGTTCTGTGGACAAGAGGGGAGACAATAGTAACCCTCCCTAGCCTCACCTGGCTCCAGCTTTTTTCCTTAAATGGAATAACCTCATTTCTTTGCCAACCCTTTTTCCATACAGAGGGCCCTCCATGGATAGGCTTGATCCAGCCCAATTTTCATTATTCTTTCTGTTACATTAACATGATCAAGCTGAAAACACCTTATAGGATTGTTTAATTTTCCCCATCTTAACCCAGAGGACCTTAAGAACTTTAAATAGAGAATTAAACATTTCCTAATAAAAGGCAAAATGGACCTATAAAAGATTAAAATATTCAGCCAAGTTTTGTCATTACCAATTTAAAAACTGCATAATTTAACTGCTGTATGTGTTCATTGGGATGTGAATAAAAATTTCTTGTCTTCTAGAAATACTATGATAAAGATAATTCTTTCCTTGATCTAGCTTTCCTCCATCATTTGTAAGGACTATGTCTCACACTAAAAACTATCAAAGAAAAGCATTTTTCAAATGTGTCTGTTCACAGATGACAAACAACAGCAATATATTTCTCAGTGGTTTGTGCAAGTAGAGGCACAGCTTCTGCAATCCTGGTGCCAGCAATGCCGAAGAATGAGTCCAGCAGTGTATGCCAGCAATAGACACCTTTCTGCTATTCAGAAGCAGTAAAATGATTGACAATAGATTCAATTTATGAACAAAATGTTTTCCTATTTGCCTACTGCTTCAAACTGTTATCAGAGAAGATTTTTTTGTGGGGGTGGGGGGGATGGTATTTCAAAGAAAAGGAGAAAAAACTGGAGGTTTGGGAAGTATTGTTTTATGGTTTCTGAGTTTTATAGCTTTATTACAGAAGCACAATTAAGCATTCTGGATGTTCACTTTTAAACATTGTCACTGTTGCAGCACAAAATTTATTCTCAGTCTATCATAGAATCATAGACTATTAGGGTTGGAAGAGACCTCAGGAGGTCATCTAGTCCAATCCCCTGCTCAAAGCAGGACCAACACCAACTAAATCATCCCAGCCAAGGCTTTGTCAAGCTGGGCCTTAAAAACCTCTAAGGATGGAGATTCCACCGCCTCCCTAGATAACCCATTCTAGTGCTTCACCACCTTCTGAGTGAAATAATATTTCCTAATATCCAACCTAGACCTCCCGCACTGCAACTTGAGACCATTGCTTCTTGTTCTGCCAACTTTGCTTCTTGTTCTGAGAACAGCCAAGCTCCATCGTCTTTGGAACCCCCCTTCAGATAGTTGAAGGATGCTATCAAATCCTCCCTCTCTCTTTTCTTCTGCAAACTAAATAACCCCAGTTCCCTCAGCATCTCCTCGTAAGTCATGTGTCCCAGCCTCCTGATCATTTTCGTTGCCCTCTTCTGGACTCTCTCCAATTTGTCCACATCCCTTCTGTAGAGGGGGGACAAAAACTGGATACAATACTCCAAGTGTGGCCTCACCAGTGCCGAATAGAGGGGAATAATCACTTCCCTCGATCTGCTGGCAATGCTCCTACTAATACAACCCAATATGCTGTTGGCCTTCTTGGCAACGAGGGCACACTGCTGACTCATATCCAGCTTCTCATCCATTGTAATCCCCAGGTCTTTTTCTGCAGAACTGCTACGTAACCAGTCAGTCCCCAGCCTGTAGTGATGCATGGGATTCTTCCTTCCTAAGTGCAGGACTCTGCACTTGTCCTTGTTGAACCTCATCAGATTTCTTTTGGCCCAATCCTCCAATTTGTCTAGTTCACTCTGGACCCTAACCTCCAGCATATCTACCTCTCTCCCCAGCTTAGTGTCATCTGCAAACTTGCTGAGGGTGCAATTCATCCCATCATCCAGATCACTGATAAAGATGTTGAACAAAACTGGCCCCAGGACCAATCCCTGGGGCACTCTGCTTGATACCAGCTGCAAACTAGACATTGAACTGTTGATCACTACCCTTTGAGCCCGACAATCTAGCCAGCTTTCTAGCCACCTTATAGTCCATTCATCCAATCCATACTTTTTAAACTTGCTGTCAAGAATACTGTGGGAGACTGTATCAAAAGCTTTGCTAAAGTCAAGATATATCACATCCACTGCTTTCCCCATATCCACAGAGCCAGTTATTTCATCATAGAAGGCAATCAAGTTGGTCAGGCATGACTTTCCTTTGGTGAATCCATGTTGACTGTTCCTGATCACCTTCCTCTCCTCCAAGTGCTTCAAAATGGATTGACTAAATGTACTAAATGCATCTCGTCAAATAATTCTCCATTGAAAATGGGCTTATTAAACATTTTCATCCTTTTTCTGTGGGAAAGCTCTTTTGATGCATTCAGTTGACCACAAGAGTTACAAACTTTTTATATCGCTGAATTCAATATTTTTACCTTTACATGCTTTCAAGGTATATTTTAGCAGAGTTCAGAACTGCAAATGCAGAACTGTTGTATGTAGAAAATGTATTCTTAATTCTTTAAATGGCAGCATTTTTACTCATGTATATGCTCCAGGAGATTATAATCTTATTTAAAATTCATATTTTATTTTTCAAAGGTTTTGCTTCTGTACTGATTTAGATTTCATCAAAGTGAGAAATAAAGAAATCCATAAACTTTTATATCTAAAAACAAATGACATAACATTTGTAATTAAGAAGCATCACTTCACTGGCAAATGGCACCCAGAATGACAATTTTATAGTCCTATTAATATCAATAGAAAATGTCAAAGTATCTAAATTTCAAGCCATTTTCTTTTTCTAACTATTATATTTACAAAAAATGGTGAAATTCCCATACTTAGATAGCAGAAAGGCTATCTAGATTTTATTTTGATCCCAACTTATTTCAGTGTTAGTCCATTGATTTTGATAGAGTTGCTTTTGATTTACACTGGTGTAAGCAAGATCAGAATATGTCCCTATATTTTGGTTGTTGAACAACTTTTCCTTCATTTTATTCACAACGTTACATGACCAAAAATCCCAAGTGTGGCCACAATGTGGTGACTCTTGTATTAAGACCCCTAAACAGCTAAAAAATTACATTACATGATTGAGGCCTGAGAAATAAAGCTGAGTTTCAATTATTACATCTAAAATTGTATTTGAATCTAAACTTCCCTAATGTTCTGGGGTGTTTGAAATCATTGCAATTAAAGGAAAAAGTCCTGCACAGTGAAATTTACTTATGGATCCAGGCCTTCCCAGAGTGCGTATGGTGGCATTGGATAATTTCAGTAAAAAAATTAGTTGTAGATTTAAAAAAAAAAGGAAGAAGAGAGACACTCACTTCCCTCTTCTAGTATTTTGAAAAGATATGATACAATTGCTGTTTCCAAATGTCTTTTCACTTGTTAATCTCTTAATTTCATCTTTTCTTTTTTTTAATGATTAACTAAAGACTCCGTTGTCAGCATTTTACAAAGAGGCACAATATGTATCTTTATTTTTAACTAATTCTTTTCACTATTAAGAGCAAATTTGATATAGACTAATAATAATAGAAGTACGTATCCAAATTCCAGCAGTCTTCTTTCATATTTTACTTTACTTAGAACAATAGCTTTTTAAAGCTATTTTAAGTCACCAAGCAAGCCTTCATGTAGACTTATTAATACAATGTATGATAATCAATCCAGAAACAGTTTCTTTCAGCATGTCCTTTCATTTGAAGTCAGCATCATTAGGGCAGGAGAACTGTTTCAACACAGTCTGCTCATCCATACAGTACATTTCCATATGCTCCTAATCCTAGAAAGAGTTACTCACATGTGTCCAAAGATGTTATTTGGCCTGATCTTGAATTCTGAGGGAAGACACTGACTAGGAAGAAGTTGAGTGTATTTGCCAGCTGTACAGAGGATGAATATTGTAAGAGGTGTATTAAAATGGTTTTATTAGGATGCTAATTAAATATTTCATTCACTGATATGAAATCTATCTTTCATTGAAGTGGAAACCTCACACCAGTTAATTTCAAGAGGAATTTTGTGGGTATCAGTTTGGTGTTCTAAAAACACAATTTGGTAAACACAATTTGAATTTTTCAGGAAACATATCCTCCCAGAAATAAGTTGGCAAGTAGAAGTCTGATTAAATGAACTGTAGCTCATGAAAGCTTATGCTTAAATAAATTTGTTATAGTCTCTAATGTGCCACAAGTACTCCTTTTTCTTTTTGCGGATACAGACTAACACAGCTGCTACTCTGAAACCGGAGATTTCTGTATAATTTATTATATTCATAACTGGTCTACTTAAAAGGTCATCTGAAAATCAACTGAAGGTTCCAATTTTGCAGTCAGATTATTGTTCCAAATGTATCTGGAGCCTACCATTATTCAGCCCTCTATCTATGAGCTTCCTCTTTCTCACTTTCTCATTGTCCTCCTACTCACGTGCTTATATATTCACACATATATAAAGTATATATAAAATATACTTTATTGCTGACCCTTCCAGACCTGGCAAGAGTGTGCAACATACGACTGCACAGTTCATATTTCACTAGGACTGAGTTTGGATGTATGGGGGGGGGAGGGTCAAATGGACACTATGACTATGCAGCTGAGAAAAGGACTAATAAGCTTCTGTGTGAGCTATAAAGTGAGGATACAAATGCTTCGTAACAAATAATATTTAAAATGTTTAAGAGATATCACTGAAGTTACAGTCATCATCAACCCCAACTATGGGATTCTGAAAACACTTACAGCCAGGCTTAACTTTATTCACATGTATAGTCCCAATGAAATTCACACTGCTGACATCTCTGTTGCTGTTGGGTCTTATAACACCAATGTCTGAAAAGAGAGACATTAAATTCAAATAACTTCTGATCTGTACAACAGCTGTACACATACATCAATCTGCTTTGGTCCCCTCTTGCCAACTCAGTGATGTGTTGGCAATAATCCAAATTACTGGAAAAAGTAATTTTATCACATGAAAAGTGAAAAAAAGATGAATAAAAGCAATTTAACAAAAATCAATATTTATCTTCTTCTGTTACATGGCTCCTATATCAGTGAAGTGAAATAAATCTGAAATCAAATATTTCATCCAGTGCATTTACTTTCAATTACCAGAAGATTTAGAACTATAAATTACAAAAGAACAATTTGTCATTTTATCCTATCATTGATGAAACTTATTAGTATTGTTCCAGAGATTACCTACGTCAGGGTTCAGTTTCATGTTTATGATTCATGTTGATGGGGGAGTAGATATGTTCAAAACAATTGCTTTTAATTGCAAGAGATGAAACAAAAAAAAGTCACTGTAAGCAAAAATTGCTTTTTTTAAATGACAATATGAATTTCTCCACTCAGTGCAACAAAATCTTTTTTAGGCTAAGGGCTTAAATAATAATAATAACAAAAAATACACTAATTGTTGCTGAGTAGTACCTTAGGCCCAGATACTCTAAGATATTGAGGAGTTAGGCACCTAAATCCTTTGAGGGCCTTTCTCACAAGTCATCCCAATGAAGTCAAAGTCCTAGTGCCCTTATGGTGTGCTCTTCCTCTCTTCTTTCTCAGGTTTATGGATTTTCTTTCCTCCCAGGCTCTGGGCTTAAATAGCAAATGTTGATCACATCATAATGGGCCAAATTCTATCCAGCCAGTTTTGTGTAATTAATACACAATGTAATTGAATACTTATGAATAAAACTAAAAATTTTGCTCAAAGTGTAAAGTTTTAAGAAACTGAGGAAAAATAATTAAAATCAGGCCATCTATAGTAGTTTCTGAAACTTCTGCCAGCAAGTATTTTCCTGTTCTATGTATCTAATCTATATTTTTCCAGAATGTGTCTCTCTTCAGACCATTCTAGCTCGGCTCATAATCAATCATAATTTTATTTTCAATTACACTGGAACCACAAAAGGCTGTATATTTCAAGGAGCACCAGAAACGTTTTGGATAATCAGTAGTTTGGTTAAATGAGGGAGACAGCTGGATAAAGGAGTTCTAGATCTGATTATGTTTGATAAGAGAGATTTTATACTAAGATTAAGAGATATTTAAAGAAGTTAATACTTCCCTTATTCAAAAAGGAAATTTTAAAAATTCTCTTTTTCAGAATATTCATAGTGAGGACAATGACATATAGCAGTAGTGAGGAATCATAAGCAACATTCAATACATAACATTACTGCTTGCATAAATTGGTACTACATTTTTATATTTTATGAAAAAATAATAACAGGGAAACCAGTTATCTGGTATGCACTCACAGAACTCAACTGAGTATCTGTCTTCCCCTAGAGTCTTCCCTGAGTTTAATTGTACCATTTGTTTCACTAGAAAATAAAGGCCTCTAAAATTACAGCCTCATTAGGTTTTCAGAGGTGGAAGCTGATTTTTCTGTCGTATGTCAACTATTCCTTACAAGAGTGTAAGAGATACAATTGGCATAATCATTTACAAATTTGGAGAATAATTTGTTAATCTTTCCAGGCAATGCACTGAAACACACCAAAACCTTGAGGGCTAAGAAGTTAATGCTTTGCTGGTTGTCGTGATCTTTTTTAATTTGTCATAATGGCAGGAACAAATCTGTTACCATCTAATGGTTCTAGTCTATATAACAAATAGAGATATGCTAAACTGACTGTATTCCATCTGTTGATGTTACTATTCATAGTACTCTATTCATTCAGATTTGTAGTCACATTATGTTATGCTATTTTAAGTGGAGTCACACAGTGACATTACTATATGTCACATAGCATTTCACAAATAGAGCTTCTAAGAGATTTATGAATATAGCGGTATGTGAATATGATGTTAGAAAGCCAACAACATTGAATTTTAAATGGTTCACTGAATAGATATACAGATTCTGTAGATTGATACTGCCATCAGTTCTGGAATCCTGTTTAGACTTCCATAATGTTCTTTATAGATCTGTGTAACTAAATGAAACCAGTACCTCAAATACAAGGCCCTTTGAATTTCAAGTTTTCAGATTTGAATCCTTGAATCCCAAACTTGTATTTTTTAATTGCAATGTGGATGGTGGATGATTTCTTTGGAACCCATCAGTCAAGATAGTGTAAACTTCTCATGCTTATTTGAACTTTGTACATTTTTATCACTTTAGAGCTAAAATCTCTCAAAAACAGATTGTGAGATTTTACCAGCATCAAATGCAATCCAGTGCATAAAAACAAAAAAATCAGAGGTAGGAGAGGGAGTTCGTTTTAGGAAATCCATGATACATAACTGTTTCTACTCCATCAAGGGGAAGAAGACAAACTTCTAAGGAAAATGGGCCTCTATTTTATATATATCTGACGAATTTTGTGCAGCTCCATATGTGGCATTTTACATATATCTATTTTCTAAATGCACAAATTAGTCCATAAAATAGTTTGCATATTTGTAAAATATTAGTATATCACCATAAAATTCAGCTTAAAATCATAACACACATCACCATGCAGTAAAAGGGGCAGGTCATAAACTGTAAAAAAACCTGGCAGTTGTGACAGGTGAGTGGATGCTGATGGGGTTTCTGGAGAGTAGGAGAGTACTAGGAGGGGGTTCTCAGGGTAGAAGAAGCCAGAGCAACTGGATCAGTGGTGTCTGGGCATGAAGATGTGGTGGCTATAGAGGAGCTGCAAGATTGGAGATGGCTTGGGGAAGCTAGTGGTAGCGAAGAGAAGCTGGATTTGTGGGGGTATCTAGTGAGGGTGGGGTACTTTTGTTTCTTGGAGGAAAGCTAGGAACATCTGAATTTGTGAGAGGTGTCCCAGGGGAATATGAAGGCAGCTGGGTCTTGTCAGGTGGATGGGAGTGTCTCCGGAGAGGCCGGGTGAGGCTGGATGGTTACTGGGTGGAAGAGACTGGGGTGGGTAGTGCCCCTCTGCCCAGTCTTTGGTTTTTACTACTTCTGTCTCTTCATAGCTGATCTTATGCAGCTCAGATCCAGCAGGGAGATGGTGGCCATGTGGTATAACAGCAGCCATTCCTGTAATGTAGCTCAGTGTGTGATGTTCAGTCTGGCCTGTGGGAATGCATGGGAGGCCACTGCCTGTGTGACACTCGGCAAGTGCAGTAAAAGGTTACAATTAAATAAATCCAGTAGTCCATACAGCACAGTGAGGAGACTTCTCAAAACAAAACTCATCATAATCCCTGTGACTTCAAGTTTCTCTGCATGGTCCAAAAATCATTTAGTAGTCCACATTTAGCAATCTCATTCAGAACATGAGTCAGCTAATGCTCCCTTCCTATAAAGAAAGTTTGAGCTACAACAGGGCAATCCTATAAAACATGAAATGAACTAAATACCTGAACAATGTTTGCTTAATAATGTAGCCATGCTTCCAACACAAACAGTTATCCAAACCACCCTATAAAAGGTACCACAATACCTGCATAGTACACAGTAGCCAATAACTTTAATTCCAGAGAAAACATGACCCTGCAATGGTAGGAGAATCAGAGTGTCTGATACAGTCAATGAAATTTCACTCAATAATACAGTAATAAAAATAAACTAACAGCAATAGCTGTGAAGTTACAGGACAATAGTGACAACTACAGCTCTATTTGGAGTAACAACTCCGCACTTCCGCAGTGCAAAAGGTGGATGGGATGATGTGTCCTAAAATGGGAATGGGGAAGGGATTAGAATAATCCTGTTATTCCGTCCCCTCATAGGGGCATTAATCCAATAGCCAGCTAACTAGCCAGGCAGTAGTTCCTGTTAGGGGCAGTGAGATGCTGCAGTCTGACAGCCTCTGTTCACTTGCGGGCTAGGTGCTCCTCTCATCAAAGAAGGGGAGTCAATGTTTCATTTACATTAAACAAGTTTATATTGGCAACAATATGGGTACATCATATTGTAGCCAAACATGTAATAATCGTATATATGCTCAAGCTCTATCCAAATAACATCTTTACCAAATATTCAGTTTTGAAGGAGAAATTACCTCACTCTGGTTAAAATCTTCGAAGCAGAATTTCAATAAATTTAAAAAAAAATCCCTCTTCATTACCAACATTTGAAAGACTTAAACTGGTGATATGCACCAGATGCAAAAGGAAAGAGGGGAGGAGTCCAGCCTCTGATGGACCACGCCTTCAAAAGTGTAACTAAGATCAATTTGTTGTGTGAGTCGTGTTTCTTACCTCCATTGTTATAAGGAAACATGGTTGTGTGAACAGAAAAACAAATGAACAGGTTTTCCACACCCTTCAATTTTCTCTTTTCAAGCACACTCATAACAGAATTATCATATACAATGGGGAGATTTTATGGGAGACTCTTACTAGTAAGTTAGTAGCAAATCATTGTCAAACAAAATCAAGTCCTTTCTCTCCTTGGTTGTGTAAGGATTTACTAAATATATATCTCCTGAAGATAGTATTATATATGTGAAAATGAATATATGAAAAATACTGGCACTGCAGCAGGCCAAACTACTCCAGAAAAACCTCATAGAAAAAGCAATGTGAGTAGGGAATTGGTGCTCTGTCAGGGTGAGCGGAGTTTGTGGTCTCACAGAAGAGTATTGGTGTGGACAAGGCCTACTAATTCTGCTAATCCTGTATATCTACAGGAAATATTATCCCAGTCCTGGACAAACCCAGATAGATCCTTCACTTTCACAGAACTCCATCCCCTACCCACCAGCACATCTACACTTGCCGTTGTTCTCCTGTTCCACATGGGCTTCCTTGCTGTGAAGGAGAATTAATGTCCAAGTATGCCTTATGTTGACTAAGATTTAAAGGCGTTGTGTTAGAAAGTGTTAGTTGAATGTTCTAACTAACACATTTGAAAAGTCTACTATAGACAAAGCTCTTTAGAGTTTAACATTTGCTGAGCAGGTTGTGTTTAAACCTGATCTCCACACTAGTTTTAACCTAATGAGTTTAGCACAAGTTAAACTTGACTTTTAGAATGTGTTAGTTAGACTGGGTTAACTCCTAGTCAAACTAGGCCTTAGAAGCTGATTATGTCCTAAGTCTCCTGCTTGGCTCTTTTTCTATACTGGCATATAACTCCTCAAAGAAAAAGATTTACAGAAATTCAACTTCAGTGTCTGCATAAAGGGACTTCCACAAGCTTCTGGAGCAGTAGGAGCATTTGCTGAAGCCACTACTTCCTCCTTCCCCTCCCCCATTTGCAGCCTTGGTAGTTTTTGAACCCAATTTATTGCTCCTTTTCTCTGCACAGTGGAGGAGAGAATTTCACCCACTTTTGGATATTCTATCAAATTACTGTTTAAAAAAATCAATTTTGACAATGATGTATTTGTAAGAAACAGCCTAAGAATCTTCCTTGTTCCAGATTAGTGATCAAGCACCTCAATAACCTAAAGGTTTTGTACAGAAGATTTGTTAAAATTAGTAGCCCCTTTGTTCACTGTTTTTAAACATAAACATGGTTTATCCTGATGTGAAATCAATAATTGTTCCATTTCCATTTCTAATTATATCTGGCACTGGTTAGAGCAGTTCATATATAAATCCTAACAAATTCTTCAAAGTGCTGGGATGGAGGGAGGATGAAGACTATTCTGTTAAAAGAGTTAGTGAATATTGTGTGTCTTGAGTCTATCTTGATTGCATTGATTAGTTTATTAAACTATCATTCAGTACAAGTATAATCATGTTTTAGGTGGTAGCTATATTAAAAACGTGAAGACTCAAAACTATAACTTTTATATTGATGTTGTGCAGCTTGACCCGTGAAGCACAACACTAGACTAAAAGATGAATGATTATCTGAATTCCTTTCTATCATGGATGGTTTAAATATTAACATACTTGAAAGAAAAATATTGAAATCTGGTTTGTACTTTTAGGAGGAAAGAATATTTAGTGGGAATGCAGGTTTCTACTGTACTATATGTATTTGTGCCCAGATATGAATTTATTCAGGTATTTAGAAACTCTTGTGTTTCAATGTAAATGCTTGGATAATAAACAGCAGTTCTAGGGCCAGTATTTTAAAGGTCCAATATCTTTGCACATAAATCATATTTAATCAATCAACATTGACTATTTAGTACCTAATCAGAACGTCTTCCTGGCTGCAGACTGGGCATGGACTGTAAAAGAACTTCAACCTACTTGTAACTATGCAAGCAGTTATGGCATCATGAACTTATGTTTACTTTTTAAGATTTGACTCAGTGTTTGATCTCTTTCATAAATTTTGTCATAGCACTGATGAGGTAGAAATCGAAGACGCAGAACTGACATAGATTATGATGCCAGAGTATTTAAAATACTGGTCAGTTTGTCCATTTAACTTTAAAATGGCAGAATAGATGAAGAAATGTGGAAGATATATAACTTATATAACTGACTAAATGGTTTTGTTGTGCTTCTTTGTGGTAATCTAGAATGCGTTACTCTTGCTAACTACATTATTGTTTTATTTATTGCTATGTTTGCTTCCCTTTGAGGCACTTGATTGTGTGAGCAATTTGAATGGACAGCTTCCCAGACCCAGATAGTCAATTCATATACTGGCAACAAATTATTTTCTAAATGCCAAGTAAAAAATAATTAGAAATGGGAAAATAGCATCTTCATACATTTCCATGAAAGACAGACAGAAATCAGAATATTCATCCCTCTACCCTCCACTCCCACACACACATATATATCCCAGGTAGCAGAATTTTCATGAATGCACACACAAGTTACATGTTATAGCATCTTCACCTATAGTGATGGCACCTCTTTGATTCCAGCAAGCATCTATTTGATGAGGAATGGTGGTTTAATGTCGACAATTTTGGACACTAGTCAGGGACAATTTAGTGTTGTGTACATAATTGCAACATCACTGCACACACTTGTTTAGTCACATTGGTATAAGACACAATGGTGCAGTGTATCTACACCAGTCAGTCATCTGTTGCAGTGCCTATCCCACAAGGCTTGACACAGCTTGTGCAGCAGATGCCTATTGTTTATCAAAAAGTCTATTTAAACTTTTCTGGTTGTTCTAATGGACACCTTGAATTCTTCTATCATGCACAAGAATCCATGCGTGATAAGTCGGCGTACTTCCTGGTGGTGAAACACAATCTCCCACTGGCTTATTGATCCTGCCTAGCTTTCAGTGATAGGTGAATGGCTTGACTGTTGACAGAGCCATTGCTCAGAGCTTCCACTGAAAGTTAGAAAGAAACGTTGTGGAATTATACCAGGCGGACTAATTGCATGATTACAGCTGCAAAACTTTGGAAGGGCAGCAGTGGCATGAAAGCCTGTGCAATGTTGCAAGAATGCTTGTATAAAAACAAGAGGTACATTCTGTGCTGCATGCATGCCAGAGGCTTGCACTGGTGATGACACTACCAAAATGTTGTAGCGTAAACAGGCTTTTTTGAGGAAGATGATTCTGGCTGAAGTTTTAGACACATGAGAAGTAAAAATTGCAATACTAGATAAAACCAAGGATCCATCAGGTCCTTCATATTGCCTTCAAGGGTGAGTCTACCTCTGGATATTTTTGTAAATTTCCATCGGTTGAACTACCATTACTGCACCTCCTTCAGTGACAGTAACTGGGGGAGTTCTGGTGCAGGCGAGTCTACAATGTTTTAACCTTTTTCATATTACTATGCTCAAAGTCGGTGTAAACAATATGGTGGTTAGAATGACAGTGGATGTCTTTGCCCTGTCTGTATCAGCACTCCCATAGTTGACGTTTTACTGGTGGTAGTGCAACAATGGGACATTTCAGGAAACTACTAGTGTAGACAAGTCCAAAGTAGCCAATACTACGTTCTTCACAGTTGGGATAATGCCTACCCCATTAATGGACAATTATACAAGAACATATCTGCGGAGGATGTTTCTTTATAACCAAACATATAGCACTAGGTTCATGCCCTAAAGTTTGAGGTTGATGGACATCCCTTCTAAAGTTTTATCCTTGATAGTTTTATCCTTGCCTATTTAAAGCAATAGGAATGATACACATATTGGAATGCATATCCCAGGTATATATCTATTCATTTCTCTCCCACCAAAGAAATATTTTCCAAAGTGTTGCTTTGTTTCATTTGTTACAAATAGCATTGTATCACAAATCTTTTTCTGAACTGACAGCTGGTAGAGTTAGTGTAGTTGCCAAGCCAGCCTCAGGGGGAGGAGGGAGAGCATCAGGCTGGGGCAAATAGGGTGTGGTGAAGTTGAGCTCCCCTACAATTGAACCTCTGACCTCCATTCATATAACTTACATCACTAGCAGAGAATAGAGTAGGCACCATGTAGCTCTAATATTCATCATGTCCAGGTAAACAAAGATCAGTGAGCTGTAACAAGCAGCAGAAGCATGGTGGAGAATCAGCCCATTAGTAATCTATGAAAATTGTTGCTCTAATGCAATGCAGAGAATATGCAATATATTCACTGTGGTGGAAAATATGAATTCTGGGTAGTGATTCTAATGTTATTCTTTTTTTCAGGAATCCTGGTGTATGAATAGTGTGACATATCAAATACACCCCTGCCACTGTAAATTCCATAATTACAATAATCTACCACAACTAGTGATTTATCAATCCCTATGCACCATTAATTATATGTTGCCTCAATCCAAAAGAGATTTGATAAGCTATACTGCGTTGTTTTTTTCAATTTCAGATCCTTTGGCAGAAATTGGAAAAATTCAAGTTTCATTTACAGAATTATTAACAAAACAATTGTCTCATGGAATAAATTAGGGATCATGATTTTAAATAGTAACTGGAACTAAAAGATTGTGCAAATCAATCACCATCTATACTTATATATTCCTAATTTAGGGATCTCTTCTCTTCTCAATGTGTAAGTCCTATTAATGTTAGGTGTTGCATTCATAATTCTATGGTGAACCTAGGCTTCTAACAAGTATAATTAATTTTCTTCTTCTCTTTAAAGCAATGTAAGATAAATGCAGTAAATAAATATCATCATTGCATGCAGACAATCAGTAAGCCACATTATAATGCATAAGTCATTGAGGAACACTGCACATTGAATAGCCAGCAATCAATAGTAAATGAACAGGAAGTTCCCACAGCAGGATTCATAAATGGTTAAAAAGAAGCAAACAGTCAGAATTAAAGGAATAATTGAGCAAAATAATCTTATATCCCTAGTTCTAACATTTTTTCTTCAAGTTAAGGTGTCTGCACAACATAAATCAAGCACAATTTTACACTTAACGGAAATAGTGTTTTAGAACTTTAGAGTTGAAAGTAACTTAGTGTAATAATTTTTTTAAAACTAGGCACACATATACATGTGAGATTAGGCAGAGGGGTGAGTTTGTTGAGAAAACATCACTGCAGGACTCCATTCATACTTATCAAAGTAGTAAAAATAAAATAATGTAAAATAAAAGTGTGCATGTGACAGCACTCATGAAGTAGAAATGGAAAAGTTAGAAATGGAATAGGTTGGAATACAAAACTATGATGATATTTTCAAAGGTGACTAATGATTTGGGTGCCATATAAGTTTTGGTGTGCCCACCATAGAGTGGGTGGACATCACTTTCTGAATATCAGGCCCTTTAAGGGTCATAGGCTGGGCATCCAAGAATTGACATCCCAAATCAGTAGTTATATTTTTTCATGTATTTATTTTACTTTTGTTATGAACATAATTATATGATTGCTTATAAGGTAACACTCAGCAGTCTCATCATGGGTAAATAGAGTTTACCCACTTCTCATTTGGGCAATATGGAATTTAGGTTAGTTCACCCACTTTTTTTTTTTTACCACTACACCACTAGTCGGACTTAGATGAAGTTTTAGGGTAAAACAGGACATCACACTGTTTGGAGGGAAACCTTTATAGAAGCACAAACATTTACAAAAATACTAAATAGAACTTAGAAAAATGCTGAAAAATACTGTATATTTTTGTATACATATCTTTTTCCAAATTTTAATTGTGTGAATTCTTTATAAGCACAGCCTGACCCAGCTGCCACTTAGGTGAGTCTAAGATAAATGCAACCATTCATGGGAACAAAATTACTCGTGTTTGCAGGATTGGGTTGCTTAGATGTACAGAACCGAACTGTTAGGTGATAATTGGGGTAGTCAGCAAAATGTTGAATCTACAAGGTCACAGCAGTGGTTTCACATTTGTTTTACTTCATCTGTTGCAAATAGCTTTGACTTGTGTGATCAGAGAGCTGGTATCAAATAAAAAAAATAAATTAGGTGTATTATATTAGATCAGGCCATTTTCATTTTGAATTACTATCATTTCCCAGTGGATTATATCAGATTCCTTTGTGTTGCATCACAAACAGCTGAGATGGTATAGAAATACAGCTCCTATAGGCTAACAGAACTGGAGGTTCCCTTGATATTCAGCTGAAGAAGTGGAAGCTTAGGAGAAGATTTAGAAGAGATCTTTGTACCTTTTTTTTTTTTAAAAAATTATCACTAAGGTCATGCCCCTCTCAACTCCTTCCTCTGCCCCGTGTAGGGATGTGAACCCTAAGGATACCATCCTTAGGTCCCAGTCCAGCACAGCATTTTGGCACATGCAGCAGGGAACAGTCATTGTGTTTCCCTGAGCACAGGGACAGCAGTTGGGAGTCTCCTTTGAGCCAGGCGTGTAAGGGCCTGAGAGCTCTCCCTGGGGCATACCCATGCAACAGCCACTCACAATCTGATTTTCTGGTTAATAGACCTATAGATCTATTGATGCAGAGGAAAGGTAAGGGTGTAAAACAAAAACTCATTTACTTACTTTTAACACTCAAATGCACCAGTCTTTTCCCATTGATTGTGCAGTTTCCTTCAGAGATACTGGCACTATACAGAGGTTCTATTAAGAACGGATGAATCATCATGAGCATTCAGATGCATATATTAGATATGAGTAATAGTAAGACATATTGCCCGGCACACGCTCAGCTGGATCTTTAAGAATCTGTGCGAACTATTTCTTATTCATTTATGCTGGTAGTTTTAGCTTTATTTAATACTGTGAAATAGCCGAACATGATTCTCTCTCAAGTGCCTTTCCATTGCTGTACTTTTTTTCCATTTGCATGCACTGTAATGAAGCCTGCCTTTATTCCAGTATTCTGTCAGTTTTAAAAAAAGGCGCCAGGTATGCATTCATGTATATTGTGGCATGAAGGGGTTTAACAGGCAGTAGGAAATGATATGATGTTGTGGTTTGTACCAGTGACCAATACCAGTCTGGGTATCAGCTAGTTATGCTTTCTGGGCTACTGCTTTTAACTATTAAATTTGAGAAGTTTTCTCTCTATATATTTGGTGAAGAATTCTTACCAGAAACTTGACTACAAACATGAAAAATTTCACTGATAAACCCAGTTGCCTTAAAAACATAGGGCTAGATTGTGACTTTAAGCACAGCCCTGAACAAGACACGATGCATAAATTGCTCCTATCCAAAAGCCATTTTGACTCAAATGCACACCTCTGTTTCAAAGCCACACCTTGCCTTTTATTTGCTCCTGAAGATTATTAATGTACTGATTACCTTTAAACAGCAGAAAATTGCTACTGCCTCTCATTCTGGCTTAGTTATTCTGACTAACAAGTAAGGACATGGCCTCCATGGTCTGCCCTGCCTCACTCATTCCCTGCCTCTCCTCTCCCTCTCTCTACCCATCTGCCCTGAGGCAGGAATAAGGAGGTAAGTAGCTCTGTTTACTCCTGTGCACCTGGACCAATGGATAGCCTGTTCTTACCTCCTTTCATGCAAGTTAAAATTAAGCCCATAATTCTCAGACAAAACACCTTCACACATGTCTAACTAGGACTATTTCAGTCTGCAGTTGCAAGGTGTTTTTTTAGGCTTCTTGCACTTTAAATCATCTCATAACACAAGGATCCCCAAGTGGGAGGGGAAGAGGTCTAACCCAAACAGGTTTCCTGTTTTTAAAGATTAGGGGTCATTAATTTGATGACTTCAAACATGGGTCTCTCACAACTGCTGGCAGTGGTGTTGATCTGTGTCCCTAAGCAGATTCAAGTACCCCTGAACCATGTTTTATAAGGTTTTACATCCTCTTTGCACAGGTGTAAAAGGAGAAAGTTAATGGAGAATCAGGTCCAAGATATGCAATGTGGGTAATAACTTCATGTAAGTTTGCTGGAGGGTTTTGGAGTTCCTTTTTTTTTTTAATGTTTGATTTTCCAGTCTAGACTGTATTTATGCAGCTCTTTGGTTGATTGGTTGTTTTTTTGGTATGTGTGTGTGTATTATCTGATGTATATATGAAAATAAAACATGAATTGGTAACTATATAATTAAAACACCACTAGGAAATGGCACAGCTTTCAACTTAACTCATAGATCAGAAGATATGTGAACACACATAGAATTTAAAACAAATTCATATTATGAAGACATGGGAAGCAATTGGGCTTTGGAATAATAACAAATGTGTCTAATAGCCTATTAGGCAAGGTTATTCAAGGAAACAACACAGGGATCATTCGGGAAACAAATATTATATGGCACAATGGAGAAAATGAAATACAGAAAAGGGAATGTGTTTTGACAGGCCTTTACTCTCAACACCCCCCAAAAATAATCTTTTGTTTTTATTTATGTCTTTCCTTAGGGCGAATGTGTCCTTGTTGCATATTCCTTTTAAAATGTCCTGTAAAATGATTATGGCACCTGCTGCAGACCAACTTCACTGGTTTATGGCTGCACAGACAAAATGGTCACCGTGTAAATCTACAAGCTGCCAGAATGTTCACACATACTATCCTGGAATTGCTGGTGATCTTTTATTATTTAACTTTAAATATTTTACGCTCCTGACACAAATCCAATATTGCTCGCATGGCTGGATGATGTTTTCAGATTCTAAGGTCACTTGCTGTGGCCAGTAGTTCATGAACCCTGTAAACAAACATTTTCCAACATTGTATTTTGCTTCAATACCATTGTATAAAAATGATCTCTTTCTTGAACATAAACCTGAGATTCTGACACGACTATTCATTCCACAAATGATCACTTTTTCCAGGAGCTTATTTCTTCCAACAATATGTGTAAATCTGAGAGATATGCCATTCTCTAAATCTGAGCAGTATGCCAAGTGATTTGGAAACAAAGTTTGGTAATTCTGAACTCTGTCCATTGGGTAAGGTTGGAGTTTTGTCCATCTGTCAACTAATTATGTAACAAAAGGAAAGCATCATAAAGTACCTGTCTGGCTTTCAGTAAGGGCTCCAATGCAGTCATCTACCAAAGATGTTACTCTTTATACATGCTATGCCATCTTACAGATTTTCTTTACTAAATGATTTTTTTATTTATAGAGGGACAGAAACATTTCCATAAACTTGGGCCTAAGAGGAAGCAGAGGCTAGCTGTTAGAGCACAGAGCTACCAAAGAGTATGATATTGGACATGTCAGCTATTCCTACCATGTCTCAATTTTTCCATCTGTAAAATGCACCTAACATTTCCCTTCCTCAGAGGGGAGCTATGACACTTAGATCATTAATGTTTGTAAAGCACTTTGAGGTCTTGAGATGAGAGGTATTATAATAATTCTTTGCACTTTTATAAGAATAAATACAAATATACCAAACATATAACCAAATTTACTATGTTTCAGAGTAGCAGGCGTGTTAGTCTGTATTCGCAAAAAGAAAAGGAGTACTTGTGGCACCTTAGAGACTAACAAATTTATTAGAGCATAAGCTTTCGTGAGCTACAGCTCACTTCATCGGATGCATTTGGTGGAAAAAACAGAGGAGAGATTTATACACACACACACACACACACACACACACACACAGAGAACATGAAACAATGGGTTTATCATACACACTGTAAGGAGAGTGATCACCCCCCTGCTGTTGGTGATGGCTTATCTTAAGTGATCACTCTCCTTACAGTGTGTATGATAAACCCATTGTTTCATGTTCTCTGTGTGTGTGTGTATATAAATCTCTCCTCTGTTTTTTCCACCAAATGCATCCGATGAAGTGAGCTGTAGCTCACGAAAGCTTATGCTCTAATAAATTTGTTAGTCTCTAAGGTGCCACAAGTACTCCTTTTCTTTTTGCAAATTTACTATGCTCACATATGTCTTTTCATATCTAGAGCTGCTTGAAAATTTATTTTTTCATAAGGTTTGGAATTTTCTGTTTTTTGACAAAATGATTAGAAACAACTGTTATGTGCCAAATTATTGAAAAACAATCAGAAAATAGCATAAGAAGTTTTGAAGAAATTGAGGGTTTTTTTCATTTTAGTATTATTATCTTTACATAGCCTATCATTTTCTTTTTATTTATAGTTTATTTAACTTTATTTTTATTCCTTTCCATGGTCCCACATGGAGCAGAAGCTTTCATTAGTCTGCCCCAGGTGGTTTTCCTGCCAATGGAAACCAAAATGAGCATGAGTAATTTAAATGGTTCCTTCTAATGTATGTTACATTGCACTTACTAGGGCATTATTCATTTTAACTATATTTGTCATGCCCAGTACTTAAGTATTTAGTCTCTTTGGAATCCCTTATAGTATGATCTTGTTTTGATTAAGCTACAAATCATGTCAACTGCAAATTGTATACCTCATTGCTGACCTTTTCTCCTTCTCTGACATTCTCCTACAGATCCTTAAGGTATCCCGTTGTCAACTTTTCCCATGCTGGAAATTGATTATCTATTCCTATTTTTATAGTGTCTTTCTTCACCAGTGTCTAATCCATGACAGTACTTTCCCTCTCACCTTGGTCATACTTAATTTCTTTAATAGCATCCCATGAGGGACTTTGACAAAGGTTTTTTAAAAGACTGACTCAACTATATCAACCACTTTTCCTTTTCTCACTTTTTTGCAGACATGCTTCTAGATTGGACAGCATGTTTCCTTTTAGGAAAAAACACTGGTTTGTCCCTTTCTCATATCATATTAACCTTAGTGTTTCCAAACTCTCTTTTATAATTGTGTCAACTGATTCACCTGGTATTGAAGTCAGGTTTAGTAGTCTGTTATACCCAGGATCATCTCTAGAGCCAATATGAAAGATATCTGTAATATTTTTAGTCTACAGTAAAGTATCTGTTCTTAGCGAGACGCTTCATCTTTTTGTTAGTAGCTCAGATACTTCATTCTGAAGTTCCTTATGAATCCTTGAATGAGCACTATTCAGTACTGGTGATTTATTGCTCTTAGTTTATCAATTTGTTCTAGCACCTCCACTTTTTGCAACATAGTTTTAATTAGCTGAAAACAGAAGAGAAGACTCATGCAATAAAATCATTTAGCTTGTCTGCACTGTTCTTCTCTTCTCTTCCTTACTCCATAGAATTAGGGGATCATTGATTCTATTACTCACTTCCTGCTTCTGATGAAATCTTTGTTTCTTTTAATATGTTAGTTTATTTGTTCTTCAAATTCCTTTTTAGCGCTCAAAATGTCCATCTTAAATTCTACTTTCGATCAACTTTTTTATCGTTAACTTATTCTAGTCGTCACCTCCTCTAAGTGCCAGCTGAGGTAACACTGAGGTATTCCGTATGCTAAGAAGTGAAATTTTCAAATTCTAAGTACTCTACATTAGTGTTTGTTGAATTTCAAGTACAGTGTTAAGTGCCAATGCCAGGGGACTTCATTAACACATACATACATTTTTACAGCATCAAATAAGAAAGTAAGGATTTTCTTTCTAAATTCTAAATCATAAATCTGCAACTAGCATTGCTTCAATGTACGTCATATTTTTATTACAATATAAAATAACTGACCTAATAATGCAAAAATTTAATCTTGTATATACATAATCCAACACAAGCTAAAATCAACTCCCACATCCAAAAAACGCTATTTGGATTTCTCTGTGCCCATCTGACTCACTAAAAAAAGCATAATTGATCCAAAACAGGTCTGTAGTCAGTTCAAACACTTTAGGCGTCTTGCTGCCTATGCCTAAATATTCTGGCCTTCAGTGATCAAGAACAATCAAAATGACATGATGCTTCATCATGGAACTTCTGCATTTGATTAATGGAGCTAGACAGTGAAAGTGAATTAAATATTCCGGCATGTTAGGCATAGGCAGGAAGACATTAGAATGAGAAGCCTAAAACATCTGACCTGACTATAGAACTGTTTTGAATCTCTCTCTCTCTCCATCTCTGTGACACAATGAACATTTAGTCATTTAAACAAAGTGGAACAGGAGAGCTTGAGAATGTGACAGACTGCCCTGAAGCCTGGTGGGTAAAATACTCACCTGGGATGTGGGAGACCAGCATTCATGTCCCAGTTCCAAATCAGCCCAGAGCAGGATTTGAAGCTGGGTGAGTGCCCCAGGCTAGTGGTTATTCTAGAGTTTGTATGCTCTCTTATACCAAAATATGCATCCAGAAACTTTCATGATAAAAGTTTTGTCAAAAATGATGCTTTCCCACAAAAGGGTTCCGTTTTGATGAATTGGTACTTTTCAACAACAACAAAAAATTAATTGAAAAGATCCTGACCAGCTCAGCTCCCCACCCTGATTCACTTTATACCATATTCAGGTAGTTTCATTAAAATGAGTGGAACTACTAGCAAGGGCCAAAGAATCTGGCCCTTTAGTTACAGTTGTATTGTTAGGTTCATTAGGATTGGAATCTGTTTATAATCTCTTTTCAATAGATTAGTCTTTAAAATAATATTAAAGGGCCTGATTTTGCAAAGTGCTTGCTTAATTGTTAAGCACATGCTTAAGTCCATGTCTATTCACAAATGTACTTTAATCCCATCATTTTAATAATAATCTTGTTCAGGGCACATCATGTAATCACATTCTAGCTTTTAACAATAAAAGAATGTGAGCTAAAATAATCCATATGGATAATGTGCAAATATGAGATTGTAAAATTCCCAGACAGCTCTATTATATAAAATGAAAGTTTTTTTATAGGAAATGCCCATTCATCAAAATCAAAATGGTGAGAAAGAGTTGGAATCAATGTAATATAATAGTAATCAATGTAATCAAAGGTAATGTCCTAATTCAAAAAAGTCTCAAAATTGTCAGCATGTCCCATTTCAACATTTTCTAAATGAAAAGCTTTCATGGGTGAATACCCACTTCATCGGATGCATGAAAAGGGTTTATTTTTCCAATTCAAAATTACTTGTTTCAAAATTTTAATTTATACAAAAAAATTAAAAGATCAAAATGAAAAAAAATAAATTCTGAAAAGCAAAATATTTTAATCAACTTGATAGAAAGCTTTTAGATTACCAGTTTGCAACAATTTGAGATTTTGACTTTTTTTGTTTCAGGATGGGGAAAAAATATGGTGATTGTAAGAATTCTTTCAGGATCAGAAAACCATATCCTGCCCAGCTTTATCATATAACATAGATCTCACTGTATGTTTGGGCTTTATCATATAGTAACAGCAACTCAAATAAACCAGAATTAATAAACCTGATTCACACTCACAATAAAAAACTGTGAATGATGCTATGGAAGTAATCAATCATAATTCCAATGAAGGGCTTTAATGACATCACAATTGTAATAGGACAGCTCAGGAGGTTTATATAGTGATTTGAATCTAAACATGGAATTACAGTTTCAACTGCACTTGTTTTATTCAGACTAGTTCCAGACTCCTGGCACAGATTTCTGCTACCTCCCTTTTCCTGTCTTCAAGTCACACAATCCATTTAATTGATGCTTTCTGCTTCCTTTTCCTACAGATTCACATTGTCAGTGTTACCTTCCTTCCTTCTTCCAACCCTCACAGCTTTTTCTTCCTCATCTAGCCACCCATCAATTCCCCCAGTAGTTACTTTCCCCAATAGTCTTCTTCAAACACAAACAAAGCATTCTTCTCTCCTTTTCTGGCAGCTCTCACCTGCCATTCTGGTGACTTCTACAAAACTAGAGTGGCCGTCAGCTAACTTTACAAGAAGGGAAGATAGCAAGCAATTGCCTGCTGTATTTAATAATTCATAGGTCTGATGACACATTAACTGACATTTTTTCCCATGGTTACAAAATGCTTAAAAATATTATAGAGTCCCTAAAAATATTTCCATACTTCAGAGAAGTGGGAAAAGTTTACCTGTTATTCCAATAAGAATACAACTAACCTTTTATAGAAGAAATAGCCTTTACACTTGTCTTTTCATTAGAACACCAGAATTCACCATTATTTCAATTAGTAGTGAATACTCATGAAATACATTTTTATATAATCAAGCATCAATATTACTGAGAGGCCTGCTAGTGTGCATCAGCAAGGTCAAATGCTCAGAAGCACAGCTTAACAAGAAATGCATTTTTATAAGCCTTAATTAAAATTTATTTTTATTCTTTTTTATTACAGTGGTAAATTTCAGCCTGCAACATTCAGAAGGAGAAAAAATCCAACGAAAGAACAATTTTTCAAATTCAAGCCTGTGGCAAGGAGAGAAACTACATCACCTTAAGTAACTCCTTCAGTCCTGAATACAAGTTTGTTCTTCAAGTGGATACGATATAGTCATGACAATTTTAAGGACTTGATACTTCGAATATAGGAACCAACTTCTGGGACACACTTAACTGGGAAAACACTGTGGGCTATGGATCCATAGCTGTCTATTCCATACAGCACAAACATACTCTTACCATTGACATCCAGTTTTAGAAAGTGGTGCCAAGGTTGCAAATATACTACAGAGAGCCCTGTAAGAGGTTGGGTAACTCCAATGAGATGCTGAGCATCTTTACAGAGTACCTGGCAGATTGGCTCAAAATCTCCAGTTCCTCTAATGAATATCCTAAATTTTCTTTTGCTCCCTTCTCAGGGCTGGCACAGAATTCAATTCAGGTGCAACTCTCTTTTGTAGTGGCAAGTGGGCAAAAAAGATTAATCTTTCTCATACTGCTGACTATCATATTGCATTGCCTCACGCATTTTCCCTCCATTAATATCTTATGTATCTTCTCTCCCTTCTCTTTACACCCAGATTCAGAAGGTCTTGGATGCTTGGGAGAAGCAGAGGTGAAGGTAGTATAACTCAGTCACCCTTTCCCTCTTATAATGTAGCTCATTGAGTAGCCATGCCTGACTATCTGTGAAGAGGAGTTTATCATTATGTATTTAGTTGTTTTATGCTTAATGTCATTCATTGATCTTTACTTCTGGAAATACTGTACTGGATAAATCAGAGACCAATAGCTGACATAAATGTCATTTAAATAAACCTGAAAATTTAAATTGAAAAACAGACCTCAGATTCACTGACACTCAGATGATGTCCCCAGAAAATAGTATCAACTGACAAAGATGACTAAAGAAAATACAAATCCAAAAAGTAAGAGGGCCAGATTCTCAAAGTGATTTAGGCACCTAAAAATGCAGTTTAGTGGGATTTATAGAAGCACATAAGCAGGTAAGATACCTAACTCCCTTGAAAGTCAATTGAACTTACGTGACTAAATCACAGACACTTCTGAAAATGCTACAAGGCACCAATCTGCATCTTTGAAAATGATTTTGAAAATCTGACCCAAAATAGATATTTAGAAGAATAAGACAGTATCTTAAAATTTTGGCTGACCAGTTGGGACATGTGATGGATTTTGAAGGATTTTCTGTCATATGCTTATTATTGGTTCCCAACTTTCAGAATTTCCCATTGTCATTTCAATTTCAACTGTGAAGAGGGAGTTCCTTTAAAGAAATTTGTTTCTAGAATTATTTCATACCATCCTGCTCAAATAAACATTTGACAGCAGACACCTGGCCGGTTTTGTTTAGAAAACTCCAAGATTAAATGTAGCCCACTGATTAATAATCATACACTAAATTGATATAAACTAGATTTTAAATGAATTAAGAGTGTACACAAGTTCTTCACCAGTCTAATTAAATCAGTTTTTAAACTGATTTAAAGTTAAACCAATACTTACTCTGAATATAGACAAGGCTTTAGGCTCCAATTAGACATTTAAGTATGTCTTTAACATTACCACATTTGTAAAAAATGGAATTTGTAGGCCTGTTTAGATGTTGGTATTACTAGAAAACCGATTGTTAAATGTGTATGGAAAAGAAGGAGGTCATTGATGGGAAAGGGCACTCTCAGATTTTTAAAGACACCTAGATATTTAAAGATGCAGATAGGCCTAGTGGGATTTTCAATAGCACCTAAGCAGCCAGCTGCCATTGAAATTAATAGGAATTATTCCACTAGTTGATTTGCTAAAGTAGAAGTCTTCATGTTTAGGTGCCTAAATATCTCTTAAAAATCTGTCCTTCAGATAATATCATACCATATCAGATAGATTAGATTGTTAATATAATTGTACATAACCTAGTTTTGCAGCCTTCCAGGTACAGTGATGATCCCATGCCATTGGGATACTCTTAGCTGTCTTGTTCAAATTAACTTCAACAAAATTACAGACTCTATGGCCACTTTTTAAATAATTTGTGTCTGATGTCATAACTACCTAAGCTCAGCACACTACAGGCAAGGGAAATGTATTAAGACACAGACAAGGTCTATAGCATAATTCAGTCTCTTTTGACTGGGAGAGCACATGGAGGGATTTTGCAGCATGAATAGAAGAATAGATGCTTTTGTTCTGAGCTCATCCATATACTCATCCAGCATAAAAAAATTAAAATCCCCCAAATGATTTTTTTCTTTAATATTGTTTAGAGGACAGAATTTTTCTTTCTTTCTTTTTCTCCCTCCCTCACTCCAAAAGACAATTTCTGTATACAGAAAAAGGACCAGAGAATCAATCAATCAATCAATACATTTTGCAGTAAGATTATTTTTGTTTTTGTTGTCTACCTAAGTGTGAAAATTCTTTTCAACTAGTAGGGTTGCACAGGTGTAAATCAGGTTACACTTTGGCTATTTACACATAAATTTGAAGAGAATTGCATTTCCCTTTCAGAGCACGAGATAGCTGCTGACCCAGTAGTTTCAACAGGATTTCCATGCTTCAGGGTCATGAAGGACAACTGCTGTTCTTTGGAGGATGTTCCCTCTCCTCCAGAACAGCATGCTTAGAATGCCTGATTTAAAAAAAAAAAAGTATTTGTTAAGCCTGGCTAAGCAATGACTATTGGGAACATGAAAACAATCTACAAAGTCTAAAATGATGGAAACCTAAAGGAAGGATGGCTTACCTCACTGCCCAGCTATCTATGTTTCTTATTGGAGACTGTTTTTTTTTTAATTAAACAATCCCAACAATACATATAAAATGATGGGGTCTAAATTAGCTGTTACGACTCAAGAAAGAGATTTTGGAGTCATTGTGGATTGTTCTCTGAAAACAGCCACTCAATATGCAGTGGCAGTCAAAAAAGCTAACAGAACATTGGGAATCATTAAGAAACGGATCAATAATAAGACAGAAAATATCATATTGCCTCTATATAAATCCATGGTACACCCACATCTTGAATACTGTGTGCAGATGTGGTCATCCCATCTCACCAAATACATACTGGAATTGGAAAAGGTACAGAAGAGAGCAACAAAAATGAATAGGAGCATGGAACACCTTCCACATGAAGAGATATGATTTAGATTGGGATTTTTCAGGTTGAAAAAGAGATGACTAAGGCACGATCTGATAGAGGTCTGTAAAACCATGACTGGTGTGGAAAAGTAAATGAGGAAGTGTTATTTACCCCTCATAACACAAGAACTGTTGTGGAAATCTGCTGGTGGGCCAGGACAGTTTGCTTACCTCCATGCCTGCAGGTTCGGCTGATCACAGCTCCCACTGGCCACAGTTGGCTGTTCCAGGCCAATGGGGGTGCGGGAAGTGGCATAGGCCGAGGAATGGCAAACCGCGGCCGGTGGGAGCTGTGATTGGCCAAACCTATGGACACTGCAGGTAAACAAACCATCCTGGACTGCCAGCAGATTTCCCTGGTGGGCCGCATGCTGAACGTTGCCAATCCCTGAACTAGGGGTTACCAAATGAAATTAATATGCAGCAGGTTTAAAAACAAACAAAAGGAACTATTTCTTCATACAACACAGTTAATCTGTGGAACTCTTTTCCAGAGGATGTTGTGAAGGCCAAGACTGTAATAGGGTTCAAAAAAGATATATTCATTGAAGATGGGCCCATCAATGCCTATTACCCAGGATGGACAGGAATGGTGTCCCTAGCCTCTGTTTGCCAGAAGCTGGGAATGCGTGATAGGGGATGGATCACTTGATTACCTGTTCTGTTAAATCCCTCTGAAGCACCTAGCATTGGCAACTATTGGAAGATAGCGTACTGGGTTAGATAGACCTTTGGTCAGATTCAGTATGGCCATTCCTATGTTAATTATTTTTGCCAGTTTGAGCATCAATAATAGTGTCCCTTTTCATGTATCATCAGTAAATTCATTCCTCCTCCTTGATGTATTTACAAAAGCTTTTCTTATTTCCCTAAAATATTCAGACCAGCTCCAGTATTAATACATTTTCTACTTTTGCTGATTTTACCTTTTCCCTACAAGCCTTAGCTGCCTTTAAATATTATTTTGTTGTTGCCTTCTCTTTTTCATTCATATCACACAAGGCTATGAAGAGATACTTGTGAATCAGTTGTTCCTTGCATTATTCTTTTCAGGGAATTGTAGTTTGTTGCACGTTAATTGTGTCTTTTTCATTCCCCAGCCTTCTTCCACACTGGTAAATTGTTATATTACCTCCTAATAGATCTTTCTTACTAAATGTGTTAATTCCTTCAAATTTGATCTCTGAAATTTAATATCCTTGTACTGCTGAATTTAATTCATTCCTCACTATTCTTGGATTCAAGAAGATATTTTGCTAATAACCCTCATATTCTCAGCCAATTTATTTCTATTGGTAAGAAAGTAGAACCAAAAGGAATGGTTTCTCCTTTAAGCAGAGTATTAACTTTAGGCAAACAGTCTTTACAAATAAAGAAAATCTTTCATGATGCATGTTTGTCCTCATTTGTTACCCACCGGATATCCTATTAAATAAAATCCTATGCAATTACAGTAACTTGTGTTTTTCAGTGTCTGAAAAGTTGGTGCAAAAATCGTTTGTTGATTTTTCTTCCCATCGTGATTATCTGTAACAAATTCTCCCTGTCATTTTTCTTGTCTTCCAGGCCCTGTATCCTAACTCAAAATAATTTTCCCTTGACACTAATAATTGTTAAACTGTATCTTGCTGGCATTGTAAATACATATGTTGTACTATATAACTGCATCCCTCCATCTCTTCTTCCCTATCTCTCTTATATAGTTTGTACTAATCTCTATTGATATTCCAGTTATGAGAATCTCACCAGATTTCAATGATGCTCAAAAGATCATAACTGCCCTCATTTAGCAATGTGTTAGTTCTCCTTCCTTGTTTCTCAGGCTTTTTGCATTTGCGTACAAATGCATTCATGCCTTTCATCATCACCTTCCTTTATTTTACAACAATTCTATCTTCTGATTTGTTTTGAGATATTATTGGGGCCATTCGCTTAGCAAAAAAGGATTAGACATTTGTATGGATAATAAGAACATCTACACTTACAATAAAATACATGCTTCGGGGTATGATCAACCACTTCCTAGCTTTAGGAAGAAAATTACTCTACCACATACAAGTCCATTATGGGGGAAAGACATTTTTTGTCAATAATGTCCATTATTGCTGTCAGTGAGAACTGCTGGATCCCAAGGACTTTTGAAGATCAGGTTCCTTATTTAGATGCCTAAAGACGGATTCAGAAATCTAAGCCCTTTTTTTAAAAAAAAAACCTGATCTAAACACTGAAAATGACTGGTCTGAAGTCACGTCTCAATATTTTACAACATAAAACAATCAGGTAAATCTCACTACATGAAAATCAGGGAAATAAAACAAATGAAGCACCTTCATTCAGACTGTTTAAGATGGACCAGTTCTGCTCCAGGTACAGTGTTTAGCATGTATCAGCACGAAGTAAAAATAAATGAGCAAAAGGAGAGTGGGGAACCTAGATGCTGCACTACCGAGAGTGCTGCTGAGCAGTCACCAACTCAATACCATCTATCAACAAGAAAAAGGCCATGTCTCGACAGATATGTGCATTCTCCACCCATACCCTGCCCACTTTTTACCCAGCACCCCCAACAGGAAGGTGGCAGGCTCCCAAAGGTTTGAGTCTTCTACCTTATGCCAAGGAATATATCTAAAACTTGACTTCAGTTGCACACAAATAGCCTACCTGTTTTCATGCATTCGCTCCAGTGCCAACAGCCTTCTGTTCACTGCTGTATAATGCACAATATGTTGCAGTATTATCAGAGATATGGCTGGGATCTGCTGCTGGTGCTGTAAAAGGTGAGGGACCAGCCATTAATTCACCAAGTGCTTTAAGCTTCTCTGGGTCTCAGCAGACTTCAGCAAATGTTTGCTCCCTTGGCCTCACTGGCACATTTCCTAGGTGCTGACTCCCAGAGTGTAACCCTTTCATATAATGAAGCCCACACTTGCCTTACACCCCCTAGACCAGCTCTGACCTCTCCCTGCCAAGATACCCCAGGAGTTTAAACACATTGTCTCTCAGAACTCCACCCGAAGACATGAGCTTTCTGGTTGACCTTTTCAAGGCACCATGTAAGTTGCAACATATAACACACAAAGGTCCCACACATGACTCGAACATAACGTTTCTTTTTAATAGCATAAGAAATACACAGATTTATACAAATATAATAAACCCTACACTGCATTATGTGAAGAAATATTTTCTTATGTTTCTTTTAAACCTGCTGACTATTAATTTCATGTGGTGATCCCTGGTTCTTGTGTCATGTGAAGGCATAAATAACGCTTTCTTATTCACTTTCTTCACACTATTCTTGATTTAATGGTCCTCTATCATATCTCTACAGAGTCATCTCTTTTCTAAAATGAACAATTCCAGTCTTTTTAATCTCTCCTCATATGGAAGCTGTTCCATTCCCCTAATTATTTGTGTTGCCCTTCTCCATACCTTTTTCCATTCTAATATATCTTTTTTGAGATGGGGCAACCAGAACTGCAAGCAGTATTCAAGTTGTGGGCATAACATGGATTTATATAATGGCATTATGATATTTACTGTCTTATGATAAATCTTTTTCCTAATCATTCTTAAAAGTCTGTAAGCTATTTTGAACATAAGAATGGCCATACTGGGTCACACCAAAGGTCCATCCAGCCCAGTATACTATCTACTGACAGTGGCCAATGCCAGGTGCCTCAGAGGGAGTGAACCTAACAGGTAATGATCAAGTGATCTCTCTCCTGCCATCCATCTCCACACTCTGACAAAAAGAGGCTAGGGACACCATTCCTTACCCATCCTGGCTACTAACTATTAATGGACTTAACTGCCATTAATGCCAACCTCCTCAGGCAAGGAGTTCCACAGGTTGACTGTGTGCCGAGTGAAGAACTTCCTTTTATTTGTTTTAAGCCTGCTACCCATTAATTTCATTTGGTGGCCCCTAGGTCTTATATTATGGGAACAAGTAAATAACTTTATCTTATTCACTTCCTCCATACCACTCATGATTTTATATACCTCTATCATATCCCCTCTTAGTCTTCTCTTTTCCAAGCTGAAAAGTCCTAGCCTCTTTAATCTCTCCTCATATGAGACCCATTCCAAACCCCTCATAATTTTAGTTGACCTTCTCTGAACCTTTTCTAATGCCAGTATATCTTTTCTGAGATGAGGAGACCACATCTGTACGCAGCACTCAAGATGTGGGCATACCATAGATTTATATAAGGGAAATAAGATATTCTCCATCTTATTCTCTATCCCTTGCCACCTCACTGTTTACCTCTTTCTCCAGATAATTTATGAATAAGTTGAATAGGATTGGTCCTAGGACTGACCCTTAGGGCACCCCTCTCCATTCTGAAAAATTTACCATTTATTCCTACCCTTTGTTCCCTGTCTTTTAACCAATTCTCAATCCGTGAAAGGATCTTCCCTCTTATCCCATGACAACTTAATTTACGTAAGAGCCTTTGGTGATGGACCTTATCAAAGGCTTTCTGGAAATCTAACTACACTATGTCCACTGGATCTCCCTTGTCCACATGTTTGTTGACCCCTTCAAAGAACTATAATGGATTAGTAAGTAAATTTGAAATGAAAATTCAAATTCATTTTTAGCCTAATTATACTTTTAAACTTGGCTTGCCAGAGTTTGGACTTCCAATTTTTAAAATATGTTTGTCTCTGCGTCTTTTACTCTGTCAAAGCAAATTTAAAAGATTAAAAAAAAAACTTTGACCCAAAACTGACATTTTCAACTTAATAAATAGAAACACGTTGTTTGAGCTGAAACGTTTGATACCATTTGTTTTTGAAGGGCTAGATTCACAAAACAGCCAGAAAAGGAGAAGCAGTCCACTGTATAGTCTTTAGCCCAGTGGATTAGTAGTTTGCCATCTGATAAAGATACATACAGAGAGTTCAGTCTCACACAGAATTCATGAACAGGCCAATCCCCAAATTATTAGAAATTATGGCCTAAAGTTGCAAATAACCACACACTAATTTAGTACATTTAGTATTGTAAAATTAATATTTCAGAGCACAGACATTTCAAAATTGCTGCACCAACCTTAACTCTGCCACGTTCCCCTTAATTAGCACTCCCCATCTAACATGTAATACACCAATCAAAAAATTATGATCTCCTCTACTACTTCTGGACCACAAACCCTACACTTCCTCCCCAGTATAGGCTCACATCTTATTTATTAATACTTATCAGAGAGAAACCTGCTCCCATTGATCCCATATTGCCCATATTATCCTCCAAATACTGGACCACTCACTCAACTATAAAAACAGATCAAAGATCAATTTTTAACCATCTCTACTACATACAGAAGATATAAGATCTAAATACCATACACATCCTGACTTAGGAGTGGTGCAAATTATATATGCAATAGGAAAGAATGGTAGGGAGAAATCAGGAGTGATAAGATTGATAGAGGAAACTTAACAAATTTCTTCACTTTCAAAACATTAATTTATTAAGACACTTTAGCTTCAATGTTCTACTAAATTAAAGTGGATTTACCACCTTATTTTTGTCCTAGTTTATATAGCATGTCGTCCTCCCCCCCATATCGTGAGTTAAAGAGATCAGTATTAACTAAATTGCCTTGTTTTGCTGGTTGCAGTCAAACCTTTTACACTACTTACACAGTAAGCTTTTTGTATTATTTCTTTTTTAAAAGGTCTGCCAGTTACTGTATGAAATAGTTTATCACTTTCACAGTCTAGCTCTTTTCACCCCATCATATACTCAGAAATCAATATTCTGTGTATTTCCAACTCTGGAAATTAGAGAAATAAGGTGATCTTCGATCTGATCATGCTTGTTTCTTCTCCTAGTCTTAGAGTTTAGAAGGTTGGCACTCCCTTGCTCCAGTTAGAAATGCTATAATAGGTTGCAATGTGTTTGACATTGTTATTTCTGAGGTGACAATAATAGACTAGTGGCCCAATTTCAGAGATATCGACAATATTACCCACAGCAACTTTTAAGTGTTTTTGTCTTTCAAAGAAAATGGATTTTAGGGTTGTTGGGGCTTTTTATGGAGCTGGCTATTATTTTATGTCCCTGTTTAGAAATCTCCATGTTGTCAGAAACATAATAAATTTCTATTCCTCTTGGAAGAAAAGCCTTTTCTGCATTTGTTCTACAATGGTATTTAAGTTTTCCATCTGGATTACTTTGTGCTTTTTGCTTTGTTTTGTCATCATCTTGAGGATCACAGTCTCTGTATCTAATTCACATTTTGACCTGAGGAGTTTAGTTAATGTACAGAAAAATAAAACAGGCATTAAACAAAATAATCCCTTCCCCTTCCAAAACAAAGAAAAATGCATCTATTTCCACTTTTAAAAAGATAAAATTATAAAACAACATATGCTGGATTCTATCAAGTGATCACAGAATAATAAGAATTCCCTACTGCCTTTCACTACCTGTAAACAATATTGAGTACACATTGCAAGAATTATGTTTTGCATAAATTTGAGATAATCACCATTCCATAATTTCTATGTAATAGTTCTATGGATTTTAATTGTGTAATGTGTTATCTAAGTTCCAGGCATCAATTAGAAAAGATGGAACCATTCTCACAGTTCTCCACTTAATAATGTTGGATTTAGTAACATGATTATGAATAAAGAAAAGGAGTACTTGTGGCACCTTAGAGACTAACAAATTTATTAGAGCATAAGCTTTCGTGAGCTACAGCTCACTTCATCGGATGCATCCGATGAAGTGAGCTGTAGCTCACGAAAGCTTATGCTCTAATAAATTTGTTAGTCTCTAAGGTGCCACAAGTACTCCTTTTCTTTTTGCGAATACAGACTAACACGGCTGCTACTCTGAAACCTATGATTATGAATTGCAGTAATACATGTTGTGTATATTTAGTCTCAGTTATTTGGTGCCTCCATGATAAAGTTCAACAGAACATGATCTTATCTCTACTGAACAGTTAAGACCAAAGATAATTTTAACCAAAATATTTTAATGAAAATTTACAACAGAGACAGATTTAAAAACTTTGATCTATACAATTTTTCATTGCATTCACAAGGGTCTTTCTTCTGTCAAGTGATCACTTCACATTACTCCTCTGAGTCTAGATCTGCCCTGATGCTAGATTTAGCCTATTTTAAATATTTGTGTTTGATTCCTTTATCTTCAGTTAATTGAGAATTAGCTTATTTCTTTGAAATTTTAATAGGTTTGTATCTCAGTAGCCTAGCCCTAAGATACCTTCTATGCCCTTCATAAACTTATTTAATATACTCTATAATTAATCTGGTTTTCCCCTTCAGAACTGCCATATGTTTTCACACACAATGTTAGGCTATGGCAATTTCATCATTACATGATGAAAATTATCTTTGGTCTTAACTGTTCAGTAGAGATAAGATCATGTTCTGTTGAACTTTATCATGGAGGCACCAAATAACTGAGACTAAATATACACAACATGCATTACTGCAATTCATAATCATAGGTTTCAGAGTAGCAGCCGTGTTAGTCTGTATTCGCAAAAAGAAAACATTTAAAATTTTGCTACCAAAATGTTCCTAGATCAAATTATTTGTATCTATAACTTTTTATGTCCCCTGCAATGCAATGAAAAATTGGCTTTGAAAGGCAACTTTGTAACAAATGTAGTTATAACCTGCCCCCACATTATACTGCCCAAAATTTACAACGAGAGTGCATCAACAACAGCCTGTTTCAACTAAGCATATTAAACTGCATCCGAATATTAAGAAGAAACCATAAACAGACCCACTCAGAGGACACAAAAGCAGATGAATCAATCTACATTTGCCCAGGCTATTTTGGAAACCACTTCCTACAGTGAACATTTTATTTGCTCCAACAGAGCTCTCTCAGATTGGCCATACTTTTCTCCAAATTTAATCTTTCTTCAGTTTTGCTCCATCAGTCTAGAAAGGCTGGGGCTGTACAGCTGGTTGAACTATTTGTTAAAGAACCTTTTTTGTGGGTGTCTACAAACAGTATGCACGTAAATAAATTTAAAATTAACAGATTGGGAGTTTCATGCATACGCTCGGAAAGATCCTCAGCTGGTGTAAGCTTTTTTTTTTTTTTAATAGCTCCAGTGAAGTCATTCAATTATCATTGAAGTGATTGATTTCAATAGACCTATGACAATTTACACCAGCTGAGGTTCTGCATCCTACTGTGTATCTTTCATGTGTCTGAAATTCAATATTCTGGCCTGATTCAGCAAAATACTTAAGCACATGCTTAAATTTAAGTACATTAATAGTCCCACTAAAGTGAATGGGGTTCCCCATTTCTTTAGAGTTAGGAATGTGATTTAGTGTTTTACGGAACTGCAGAGCTCAGTTTGTCTGATTAATCACTTCAGAAACCCTATTGTGTTACTTCTCATGAACTGAATGTTCTCACTTTCATTAACAAAGCATACCTGAATGTCTCAGGGAGAAAGAAGAGAGGGAGCACACTAGGGAGAATGAAAGCATGCGTGTTTGAGAGAGAGAAAGCGAGCGGACACGCAGGGTAGAGAATTTAGCACATTTTAAAATCTTTTCTATTTAAAAACTACTCTCCCTCCAAAAAAAAAAAATTACATTTGGCTAGGTGGATAGATTTCACATTTAAAAATAGCTAGTTATTTCTAGACTGAGAAAGTGAAAAAGTTATAAGCCTGATTTACTGTCTTCTTAGCAAACTTATATTTACTTTTCTCTCATCACATTGATACTGTACCAGTTGAGTCATGTTTCAAATGTTGCTGCAACGTTCTGTGGGTTCCAATGCTTTGGCTCGTAAACTTCGCAATGCTGCTACGTTTTTCCTTCTCAGACACCATCACACATCTATCTACAAACACGTAGCCTAGACTCCACTGGTCCACCTACAGTGTCACACAACCATTCACCAGTGTTATTACAGTCACTGATCACATTTACATGCACTGTCCTGGTGTAAAGAATTGTGCCTTGTGTCTCTTCTTTGATTAGCAGAATCATGAACAAGATTTTTAGGGAATTGCCTTGTATAGTTAAGTGTCCCCTTGACTTTCCATGTGATAGACTATTTTCATATATCTGCCAAATTCATGGATTGGATTTAATTACATCAATTTTTAAGTTTTCTTCATTAACACACACTGCAAGTCACAATAGCAATTTAGTCATAATGTATGTGTGTTTGGCCTCAGCTGTGAGAGTGTGATCACATACCCTCGCCCATCTTGTTTGATACACTGTATTAGTACCAGACTTCTGTCATGTGGTTTTGGGAACTGCTTTTGATAAGTGTCCAATCATTCTGCTTACAACATTTTGTATAAGCTAACAGTCTGACTGAACTTATCACTTTTCCTACTTTTAATCCCCGACTTCTACCAATAACTCGAGTTGTTGACATCTAAGTGTGTGTGTGTCTGCAACTACAGTTCTCCTAGCTGGGAAAGGTAGCCAGCCAGTCAGGCAGCAGCACAGACAGCTGCAGCGGCACAGGAGCTAGCAAACAGAGCTCTAAACAGGAGAGTTTGAGTGGGAGTTCTGTTGGAGAAGGTAGTTGTACTTGGTCTTGTATTTTTAGTATTTGTATTTGTGTGTGTGTAGGGTTTTTGTGCTGGGAGAGCAGCTGAGCCTGATTAGGGGGTGGGGCTTTGTGCTGAAAGAGCAGCTGAGCCCTGCCTAGGGGGCGGGGCTTCTGACAAGGAGCCCTATAAAGGTAGCCAGCCAGTCAGGCAGCGGCACAGACAGCTGCAGTGGCACAGGAGCCAGCAAACAGAGCTCTAAACAGGGGAGTTTGAAAAGGGGGTTTGGATTGTGGTGCTTGTTTGGGGTTTGCTTTTGCTGGGGAGGTGGTCTTTTTGGTGTGGCTTGTGTTTCCCAGATTAACTGGTTTAGGTGGGAAGGAGATGACAGATACAGAGGCAGCTCTGGGAGTGACTCCTGCAGTGAGAGACACATTGAGGATGACTGAATGTGGAAGCTGTGGTATGTACATGATCCTGGAGAGGGGAACCGGTAAGAGTTTTTTCTGCATGAAATGCCGTCTGATAGAGCTGATGGAGGAAAAGATCCGAGGTTTGGAGATGCAGGTGGAAAGTCTGGTTGAGTTTAGGAAGGGGTTTGAGCAGATGGAGCAAAGATATGAGGTATCTGAAGGGAAAAGCTCAGACGGAACCAGGGCTGGGGAATTTTGAGGAGAGACTGGATGAGGAAAGTGGTCAGTGGAAACATGTGACTCAAAGAACCAGGCAGAGAAAAAGATGGGCTAGTGAAGGAGAAAGAGCTTAGGAACAGGTTTGCAGAGTTGGAAAAAGAAGAAGGGGCTCAGTAGGTACTTGTTGAAGGTGGAAGGGTAAGGAAGAAGAGAAGAGAGGCTAGCCCTATAGAAAAAGGGGAAGAGTCAAGGGAGACTACACCAAATATGAGCCCCAGGAGGATACAGGATGGGTTGAAGATTGTAAGGGAAAATAGGAATGGAAAGAACTTGCAGCCAGAGAGAACAGGGGAGACACTGGAGAATAGCACTGTCACCAGGAAAAGGCAGGTCTATGTGATCGGGGACTCTTTATTGAGAAGAATAGACAGGCCTGTAACTAGAGCTGATCCTGAGAATAGAAGGGTGTGCTGTCTTCCGGGTGCTAAGATACGGGATGTAGACCTGAGGTTGAAAAGGATCCTAAAGGGAGCGGGAAAGAATCCCCTAATTATCCTTCATGTGGGAACAAATGATACGGCTAGATTCTCGCTGGAAAGTATCAAGGGAGACTATGCTAGGCTGGGGAAGACGCTTAAGGAAATTGAGGCTCAGGTGATCTTTAGTGGGATCCTTCCCGTTCCTAGAGAAGGACAACAAAGGTCTGACAAGATTATGACTGTCAACAGATGGCTTAGGCAGTGGTGCTATAAGGAGGGCTTTGGGATGTATGACCACTGGGAGGCATTCACGGACAGAGGTCAGTTTTCTCGGGATGGACTTCATCTCAGTAGGGAAGGAAATAGACTTCTAGGATGGAGGCTGGCACAACTGATAAAGAGAGCTTTAAACTAGGAATTGGGGGGAGATGGATGGGAGATGTCCAGAAAATCTCCACGCCAGATTTTAGCATTGAGGGGGAAGATGAAGAAAGAATGGATACAGCAGTGGGTAGGAGAATGTATATAAGGAGCGAGGGCGGTGTGGATACTAGTCTAATAGGTTATACTGGCTGTAGAATGACTGTGCCTAATAGGGTACAAAATGTGAGCGAGGCCAAACAGCAAAAATTAAGATGTTTGTACACCAATGCGAGGAGTCTAGGTAACAAAATGGAGGAACTAGAGCTACTGGTGCAGGAAGTGAAACCAGATATCATAGGGATAACAGAAACATGGTGGAATAGTAGTCATGACTGGACTACAGGTATTGAAGGGTATGTGTTCTTTAGGAAAGACAGAAACAAAGGTAAAGGGGGTGGAGTAGCATTGTATATCAATGATGAGGTAGAATGTAAAGAAATAAGAAGCGATGCAATGGATAAGACAAAGTCTGTCTGGGCTAAAATTACATTGGGGAAGAAAACTAGTAAAGCCTCTCCTACAATAGTGCTTGGGGTGTGCTATAGACCTCCGGGATCTAATTTGGATATGGATAGAGCCCTTTTTAATGTCTTTAATCAAGTAAATACTAATGGAAACTGCGTGATCATGGGAGACTTTAACTTCCCAGATATAGACTGGAGGACCAGTGCTAGTAATAATAATAGGGCTCAGATTTTCCTAGAAGTGATAGCTGATGGATTCCTTCATCAAGTAGTTGCTGAACCGACTAGAGGGGATGCCATTTTAGATTTAATTTTGGTGAGTAGCGAGGACCTCATAGAAGAAATGGTTGTAGGGGACAATCTTGGCTCAAGTGATCATGAGCTAATTCAGTTCAAACTAAATGGAAGGATTAACAAAAATATATCTGCAACTAGGGTTTTTGATTTCAAAAGGGCTGACTTTCAAAAATTAAGGCAATTAGTTAGGGAAGTGGATTGGACTGAAGAACTTATGGATCTAAAGGTAGAGGAGGCCTGGGATTACTTTAAATCAAAACTGCAGAAGCTATCGGAAGCCTGTATCCCAAGAAAGGGGAAAAAATTCATAGGAAGGAGTTGTAGACCAAGCTGGATGAGCAAGCATCTTAGAGGTGATTAAGAAGAAGCAGAAAGCATACAGGGAGAGGAAGATGGGAGGGATCAGCAAGGAAAGCTACGTAATTGAGGTCAGAACATGTAGGGATAAAGTGAGACAGGCTAAAAGTCGAGTAGGACCTTGCAAAGGGAATTAAAACCAATAGTAAAAGGTTCTATAGCCATATAAATAAGAAGAAAACTAAGAAGGAAGAAGTGGGGCCGCTTAACACTGAGGATGGAGTGGAGGTTAAAGATAATCTAGGCATGGCCCAATATCTAAACAAATACGTTGCCTCAGTCTTTAATAAGGCTAAAGAGGATCTTGGGGATAATGGTAACATGACACATGGGAAGGAGGATATAGAGGTAGATATTACCATATCAGAGGTAGAAGCGAAACTGAAACAGCTTAATGGGACTAAATCGGGGGCCCAGATAATCTTCATCCAAGAATATTAAAGGAATTGGCACCTGAAATTGCAAGCCCATTAGCAAGAATTTTTAATGAATCTGTAAACTCAGGAATAGTACTGAATGATTGGAGAACTGCTAATATAGTTCCTATTTTTAAGGAAGGAAAAAAAGTGATACGGGTAACTACAGGCCGGTTAATTTGACATCTGTAGTATGCAAGGTCCTGGAAAAAATTTTGAAGGAGAAATTAGTTAAGGACATTGAAGTCAATGGTAAATGGGACAAAATACAACATGGTTTTACAAAAGGTAGATCGTGCCAAACCAACCTAATCTCCTTTTTTGAAAAAGTAACAGATTTTTTAGATAAAGGAAATGCAGTGGATCTAATTTACCTAGATTTCAGTAAGGCATTTGATACCGTGCCACATGGGGAATTATTAGTTAAATTGGAGAAGATGGGGATCAATATGATCAAAAGGTGGATAAGGAATTGGTTAAAGGGGAGACTGCAACGGGTCCTACTGAAAGGCGAACTGTCAGGTTGGAGGAAGGTTACCAGTGGAGTTCCTCAGGGATCGGTTTTGGGACCAATCTTATTTAATCTTTTTATTACTGACCTTGGCACAAAAAGTGGGAGTGTGCTAATAAAGTTTGCAGATGATACAAAGCTGGGAGGTATTGCCAATTCGGAGAAGGATCGGGACATTATACAGGAGGATCTCGATGACCTTGTAAACTGGAGTAATAGTAATAGGATGAAATTTAATAGTGAGAAGTGTAAGGTTATGCATTTAGGGATTAACAACAAGAATTTTAGTTATAAGTTGGATGCATCAATTAGAAGTAACAGAAGAGGAGAAGGACCTTGGAGTATTGGTTGATCATAGGATGACTATGAGCTGCCAATGTGATATGGCTGTGAAAAAAGCTAATGCGGTTTTGGGATGCATCAGGAGAGGCATTTCCAGTAGGGATAAGGAGGTTTTAGTACCATTATACAAGGCACTGGTGAGACCTCACCTAGAATACTGTGTGCAGTTCTGGTCTCCCATGTTTAAAAAGGATGAATTCAAACTGAAGCAGGAACAGAGAAGGGCTACTAGGATGATCCGAGGAATGGAAAACTTGTCTTATGAAAGGAGACTTAAGGAGCTTGGCTTGTTTAGCCTAACTAAAAGAAGGTTGAGGGGAGATATGATTGCTCTCTATAAATATATCAGAGGGATAAATACAGGAGAGGGAGAGGAATTATTTAAGCTCAGCACCAATGTGGACACAAGAACAAATGGGTATAAACTGGCCACCAGGAAGTTTAGACTTGAAATCAGACGAAGGTTTCTAACCATCAGAGGAGTGAAGTTTTGGAATAGCCTTCCAAGGGAAGCAGTGGGGGCAAAAGATCTATCTGGTTTTAAGATTCTACTTGATAAGTTTATGGAGGAGATGGTATGATGGGATAATGGGATTTTGGTAAGTAATTGATCTTTAAATATTCAGAGTAAATAGGCCAAATCCCCTGAGATGGGATATTAGATGGATGGGATCTGAGTTACTATAGAAAATTCTTTCCTGGGTATCTGGCTGGTGAATCTTGCCCATATGCTCAGGGTTTAGCAGATTGCCATATTTGGGGTCGGGAAGGAATTTTCCTTCAGGGCAGATTGGAGAGGCCCTGGAGGTTTTTCACCTTCCTCTGTAGCATGGGGCATGGTTGACTTGAGGGAGGCTTCTCTGCTCCTTGAAGTTTTGAACCATGATTTAAAGACTTCAATAGCTCAGACATGGGTGTGGTTTTTCATAGGAGTGGGTGGGTGAGATTCTGTGGCCTGCGCTATGCAGGAGGTCGGACTAGATGATCAGAATGGTCCCTTCTGACCTTAGTATCTATGAATCTATGAAATGTGCAATCAGATCTCAGTAACAGATCACATGTTAAGGGACTCTTTCTAGTGGTCTATCCCCTGTTCTGTGAACTTAAGAAATGCGTCACCCCTGTTTGTAAGTGACATTGCATTGTTGACCAAAAGATACCTACATAGTGAACAAGAGAGAGGCATGACAGAATGCCAGTGGAGGGAGGAAAAGGATGGCAAAAAATTTTAAATATATGCCTCAGACAGTTGAGGGCAAGAGTTGTTACTATGCTACTATGGTGCTAGTTAATCCTGAGGGCAAGGAAGAGCATGAAGGGTGATGTGTTAAGTGTCTTAGGGAAGCAATTGCTAGTGTACAGGGAAGAAATATTCTCCATAGGTGAGTGGCAGTGACATTTTGCTTCAGCAGTGTTTGAAAGGAAATATACCTTCCATCATGGGGATGGGGAAGAGAGGGAAGCGAAACGCAGAGGAACAAAAGCTATTTGTAGGGATTCTGAAGTTTCTACAGTGCTGTAGTAAGTGCTTTAGCTCCACAGGAAAAAACATATGCAGGGTAGAGCATCTAGTAAATATTAAGCAAAATCATGAATATGGGAATATTTTACTATGGAACTTTTTACTTCAGGCCTAACATTTGTCTGGAACATTAGCAGATGTTACCTATGAATACCACATCTATTATAAAATATCCCAGCTACTACTTGGACTGGTTCTTGGTTCTGTTGACGAAGCTCTTGAGTTTCCTTAAAAGCTTATGGTTTCCATAGCAAATGTGAAAACAGTTTCAGCCTGGTGCTTTGGGAGGTTCAATCTATCTTCCTTCAGGTTATTCTGTTTTATCTCCATCTCCCTTTGGTTCCTTGCTTACAAGAACTTGTTGTGCACTGTAGAGCCATCTACACATTACTTATCTGCTCTGTTTACTATATTACACCAACAAAAGTTTATTAGTGTCTAATTCAGATGTTGAACACTACAGATCATTTGCTCCTTGTTTCTCACTCATTTCTTAACTCACTTCCCAGTTCTATATCAATGTTTATGCTTTTGTATTCCTGATTATCCTGTCACCAGTAAAATTGTCTATTCCTCCTCCCTGGTAATCAGTCCACAGCATACATACATTGTTTAGTACCTCCAGCACTCAAATTGCATATACTTACACTTAGTTTCAACTCATATTGAACTTTAATTTAGTTACAGTAATAGGAACAAAATTTCCTGTGCCAAATTAGGCCATTGGTTTATCACATCTCATATCTTACTTCCCAATACTTGGTGCAAAAATAAAATCTAAATATATGCATCCTATTTTGCAATAATGTATGTAGGATGAAAATAGGTTTCTTGGTCCTGAAGGCAAATCTGCTAACACCTCAAAGCATGAAATCTGATCACCCTTATCTGAGCTTGCCAAGTAAAAATGTTAAGGGTAATAATATCATCAAGACCTTTTTATAATCAGCCACAGTATTTGACTTGATGACCTAACCTGTCAGTGAATTCATAGCATAATTATAAGATGTATAATGAAATGTTTGTTTTAAATTTATCAACAGTCAGTATGATTGACTGGTCCTGCCCCTTGTTTCCATATTTAGGGATAAAGGTATACAGGTGACACTGATCCATCTATTTTCCCCACTATAGCCTTCATAATTTTGTTTAGCTTGATCCCTGCCAGCTTTTATATATTAAATAACATTGCTGGATAATGGTGTTTGCCTCAAATGTAGGTCCTGACATACACCGACTAACATTTTTGTTGCTTTAAGCCTTTAAAATAGTTATATCTTTAAGTTGTGATGAGCTAAACTTGAGCTTGTACTTCAGAAGAGTTCTCAAATAAACCTAAAAGAATATAAAACTTGCCTGCTTTAGAGGTTAATTGCAGACCTGACTCTCAGCCTACATTTGCCAAAGACCTTGTTAAGTTTCCTAAACATCTGAGCAAATATGACCCCAGTTCTGGATTAACTTGAGAGTTATGATTGCTTGTCAGAAAATTAGAACTGGTTGAAATTTTCATATGCAAGCATTTCTTGGGGGGGAAGTGATTAAAAAGGAAAAATGTCAACTTCAGAATTTTCAATTTTATAGTGAAAACTTGGAATGTTATTTATTTAAAAATTTGTTTTAAAACATCATTGAACACATTGACAAATCCAGTTAAAAATACTCATGTCACAGGCACTTTTGCACAAACCAAAACAAAGACCAGAAAAATGTCAGTCAAGATATCTGAAACAGATTGTTAATTTTATAACTTTAATGTCACACAATTGCTTCGCTTTTTTCCTTTAAAAAAAAACTCAACTCCTTTCATGAAACTTGGAGTTTACTGTACAGTTTGTTTTGACTTTCATTTTTCATTGACAGCTGCAATAAAAAAATGAAACCCAAACCTTGCAGACACTCTTGGATCAACACTGAAGAATAGTGTCCTGCTAACCTCTAAAATAAAACCATGAAATCTTCAATCAAGCAAAATAAATTTATCATATGCCAATTGATTCTGAAATTGTAGCACACTCTATTGGAGTTATTTTCAGGTTATGCATGCCCAGTGTGGAGCAGCAGTTAAAATCTGCCCACATGAAATTCAGCTGAGCAAGGAGATGTCATTAGAATATTTTCAGCTGTGTTCCACCGTTTTAAGGCACACAAGATTCCTATATACTTTTTCAATTGCTGGTGCACACTGGGCAGCCAGCAATTAGAGAAATAAATAGGATGTTTGGGTGTCTTAAAAGAGGAATAGAAGATAAATATTACTTTACATCTTTCCAAGCAACTAAGCATTGATTTGCCTTTTTAAACAATCAGCAGATAATTGATAGCTAACCAGAATGAAAAAACAAAAAATGATACTTGGGTATGTTAAAGGGAAAAAACAAAACAAAAGTACAGAAATTATGACCTCACTGCTTGCTATCATGGTGCCCAATCCACTAAGGCAAGTTGTTTCTTGCCTTTCTCCATAGTTTGTTAACTCAATTAACTTATAGTCTAGTTCAGTCTCCCTTATTTCTGATGATTCCAATATGACTACGTGTGGGTTATAGTGCTTCTTAGCATGAATAAGAGTGGCAGAATTTGACCCTAAATATTTTTGTAATAAACAGTGATCCCAGTACAGACACCTGAGGCAATCCTCAGTTTGCCCCCTCCCCATGGGCTGAAAGCAAAGGAAAGGGGGCATAGAGAACAATATTTTAGCTGCTCCCACTTGAGTTCTCTCCCTTCTCAACTCAGAGCGAGTGTCTCCACTGCTGCAGACTGTGTGAAAGCCCTACAGCAGCTAGTGGGGTGAGGTGGGGTGTATTTTGCCTTAAAAATACAAGTGATTCAAGTTCTTCCTTTGACTTCAATGAGACCATGTTATGCAAGTCAGGGCAGAATTTGGTCCTATTTTCTTAAATAGCTTGTGGGGCACATTATGACAAATTAGGGATGGATTTACTTACCTGCATGACCATGACTATAATTCTCTGACAGACCTCTTTCTTCCCAGTCTTTCCATTTAGAAAACTGCCTCTCCTTTTCCTGGATCTGGCCAAAATCCATTTATCACCACTAAATACTTGTCCTAAACAAATAACCTTTTTAGCCAAACTTGGTACTTATTCTTCTTTAACTTATTTTCTTTAACATTCCACAGGAGCATTCAGTTCTTTACCATAGTGTTGATCATTTTTACTACAAAGTGGTAGGTTATCAAGAGTTCCTTCAAAACCATCCTGATCTCCAAAACCCAGGGACCATAATGCTTTCTTATAGCACAGAGGATGATGTCCAACCCAAAAGTGCAGTTTATATTGTAGGGTTTGATACTTTCAATATATTTCTAGCCTGTCAACCCCACCACCATTGGAAGGTTAGATACATTTCCTCCACAACTGTTCTGATCAGGTAGCAACTCAGACTTTATGGCCTTATAGCTTTTGAATCTATAGGTGTCCTTTTTTCATCTTATAGTTATTAATCCATAAATTAGGATTTGTATTTACTCAATAGCATCTAATTTTACCAGATGCCCAGCATCAGCTCATATTTTATTTATTATTTAGTATTCAATAGAACTTTACATGGACAGGAGACTTTGTATACTCTAACTCTTTAAAAGAATTGGATGTAGTTTTTAAATGGTCATAGATTAAAGATCAGATTTAGTACCCAAATTTTGTGAGCAAGTGGCATACCCAACAAACTGTCATTGCAAACTGCCATTCAACTTGAGCACAAATGAAAATTTCCCCCCCATAGTGTGTCTGTGGGGGGTGGAAAACTAACACTAGTGGGCGAATCAACTTGTGATTGGGAAGTTTAGACTTGAAATTAGACGAAGGTTTCTAACCATCAGAGGAGTGAACTTTTGGAATAGCCTTCCAAGCGAAGCAGTGGGGGCAAAAGACTTATCTGGCTTTAAGCTCAATAAGTTTATGGAGAAGATGGTATGATGGGATAACATGATTTTGGTAATTAATTGATCTTTAAATATTCATGGTACATAGGCCCAATGGCCTGTGATGGAATGTTAGATGGGGTGGGATCTGAGTTACTACAGAAAATTCTTTCCTGGGTATCTGGCTGGTGAATCTTGCCCATATGCTCAGGGTTTAGCTGATCACCATATTTGAGGTAGGGAAGGAATTTTCCTCCAGGGCAGATTCGAAGAGGCCCTGGAGGTTTTTTGCCTTCCTCTGTAGCATGGGGCACAGGTCACTTGCTGGAGGATTTTCTGCTCCTTGAAGTCTTTAAACCATGATTTGAGGACTTCAATAGCTCAGACATAGGCGAGAGGTTTTTTTTTTTTGCAGGAGTGCATGGGTGAGATTCTGTGGCCTGTGTTGTGCAGGAGGTCAGACTAGATTATCAGAATGGTCCCTTCTGACCTTAGTATCTATGAAACTATAACTTTAAGGTTACTGAATTGCCCTAAAGAAGAAAAGTACAGAATAGCACTGGAATGAGAAAGGAAAAATCATTTTTTTGTGAATTAAGGAAAGTTGTAACTGAAGCATCTAATGAAATATTGTGACGTAATCAGAGAGACTGAGGATATGTCTACCCTGCAATCAGACACCCACAGTTGGCCCATGTCAGCTAACCCAGACTCACAGGTCTTAGGCTATGTGCTTTTTAATTGCACTGTAGATGTTCATGTTCAGGCTGCAGCCAAAGCTCTGGGACCCTACCACCTCGCAGGGTTCTACAGTGTGGGCTCCTGCCAGAGTCCAAATGTCTACCCCACAGTTAAACAGCCCTTTAGTCCAAGTATGACATGCCCAAGCCAGCTGGTACAGGCCATCTATGTGTTTAATTGCAGTGTAAATATACCTAGAAATCTCAGCTGATAAAAATGTAATGGGTTGGAAGCTTGCGGTCTTCCTTTGTGGTGACTATGAAGTGGCTTTCTAAGAGCTGATGAATACACAATGTGAATATGTTCTGACTGAAAAAGGAATGCTGGAAGTGTTCACAACCAGAGAAAATTGCCATTAATATACCTGAGAGCAGAAATTGGTATCTTCAGGAACAAAACACCTTGGAACCCATGTCCAGGAAGCTATTGTGAAAAGCACTCCAAAAGGATTTTAGAAAGTTATGAAATTACCAAAGTGTTCACTAGATGCAAAATACAGGCCAGCTAAGAAGGTGCTTATCAGAGTGGAAACTGGGACTTGTATAAGGAGGCCTAGAAACAGCAGTAAGGTGTGTCTGAAGAGTAACTATTCAAGAACTACCTTTCCGTGAAACAAAATTTGAGCATCTTACATGAGAAACCCTACCACTCCTTCAAAGTGCAGTACAAGTGGGATGGTGAGCAGAAAAAGCCCAGGCCTGAACAAATACTGGGACCAAAGAAATGAAGTATATGAATATCATAGGATGCTCTACAAAGGAATTTTTTTCCATAATAGCAACCATCAGATCAAGCCAAGCACAAACTGCCATGCACATCTAGGAATTGATAAATGTAAGCTCTTTGGAACACAGAGCATATCTTTACATATATTAAAATAGCACCAAGCACAATGAGGCCAAAGTCTTAGTTTGAGCCTGTGGGTGCTACATGGATATAAATATTAAATAGGAATTTTTTTTATCCTTGTATGAATGTCCCATTTAAAATACAGTATCCAGGGTAAAAATCTGGAACTAATACTAATACAAAACAGCCACTTTAACTATATGCTATTATTTTGTGCCCTTGGTCCAAGATTGGTAGAAGATCTATTCAGATTAAATGGGAATGATGATCTTAGTAGTGACCCACTACTCGAATTATTTTGAAATTGAACTCTTAAAGAACAAATCAAGGAGCAGTGTAACACATTGTTAATCATACGTTGCTCACTACAGCATTCCAGCTGAGTTAAGACAATTCATGAGTGGCTCATTTGAACAATTCTCTACACAGTTCAAGCTCATCACAACAAGCTTTTACAGTGCAAGAAAAGGCAGTTCAGATAACAAAGAAGTTAAAAAAGGCTTTGGAAGATTCTAGATATTACTTAGCTTTGCTAGAATACCACAACACTCTTCACAGTGGTATCTGGATAACCCGTTTACAGACTTATGGTCAAAAAGACAAATCTTATTTCCAATATCAACACAATTTTGTGTCAGATATAATAAAGCCCAGAATAGTTAGAACAGTTACACTTCAGCAAAACAAACCACAAAATATTTTATGTAAAAAAAAAAATCCAAACAGTACCACTCTGTCAAGTGGGGAGAATTAAATCCCAAACAAAAACTAAATGGCATCCTGCCAAGGTAACATAGCACTGAAGAATAGATCTGAGCAAACTCTTAGCAGTGAACAATTTATTCAACAAATGTAGCCCTATGTCTCTTCATGGATAATTTGCAAACTAATGTAGATTTGTATGAATTTGTTCATTCAGGTATGCAGGGAATATTCAGAGGTGAATAAGCCAGTATGCCCCAGTATGGTGTACCGGCAAGAGCCAGTGCACTGTACTGGGGTGGATCGGCTTCCCCAGGTGCCATTTAAAGGGCCTGTGGCTCCCAGCAGCAGCTGGAGTCCCTGGCCCTTTAAATTGCTGCCAGAGCCCCACTGCCGGAGCCCTGGGGTAGCTGCGGTGAGGTAGAGATTTAAAGGGCCCGGGGTGGTAAAAGCAGCCAAGCCCTAGGCCCTTTAAATCATCCCCCAGAGTCTGCCAGAGCCCTGGGGAAGCAGCAGCAGGGCTCCAGGGATGATTTAAAGGGCCCAGGGTGGTAGTGGCAACTGGAGCCCTGTCCCTGGAGCCCTGCGGAAGTGGTGGCAGGGATCTGGGAGTCAATTTAAAGGGCCTTTCAACCACCCAGGGCCCTTTAGACTGCTGCCAGAGCCCCTGGCTGCTGCTGTTACCCCAGGGAGGGGGAAGGAGGCACTTGCAGGTACAGGGTGTACCAGAGCTGGCTCTGACCTTCCCCAGACCTGCCCCTTCTGCCTGATGCCCCACCCCTTCCAGGGGCCAGAGCCAGCCCCAGCCCAGCCCCATGCTGGCAAGTCCCTAGACTTACTTTCACCCCTGAGTATATTCTGTGATCAAATTCTGCCTATGGATTGCTCACAAATTGTGTTCTGATTATTGTTTCAAGTATTCACGATCTGAGCTAAATAGTGAATACAATGACACACACACGAGAAAAGAACTTTAAGACTTTTGCAGAAAGTCAGTCAATACTATCAATATATACCAATATCGTATAGATGAAATTTCATTGCTACTGAAGTTTTTCATCCTTTGTCCCATAATATCCCTGTAAGTATAACACAAGTGGGTAAGCTGAGGCATAAACCGGTTAAATGACTTGCTTAAAGTTGACAGTGAGTTACAAGTTAAGTCATGAATAAGAACTCAGGTGTTTTGACTCCCAGTCTTCAGTTCTATTCAGTACAATAAGCAGCAGTTTTATGAATACTGAGCTAACAGGTAGAGGTCCCACTCATGGACTTTGTTGTATTATACTAAAAATGAATAAAATGTTACTACAGAATAATTTCTGGTACATCAAAGCATCGATATCCAACTCACAAAGCCCTTCATGTGTAATGTCAGTAACTGGGAAGCACACATGAACAATCATGTTAATGTGTTTAGAGTACTGGCTAACTCTATTCTGGGTAGAAAAGGAATTTTAAAAGATCTTAAAATGAAAACTTTTCATGATAACAAAAGTCATTGTTATCTTTGGCTACTTTTATAAAAGGAATGGTCATCTGACAGGGAATATCTGACAAACGTTCATATTATCTTGTTTCTAGCTAGTGGAAAACCAGGTATCTTTTTTACAACCTTTGCATATTTTCATTACATGTGATATAATACATCATAACAATGTTGTTCAGCTGCCTTTCATTCACATTTACCTTATGTCCGTGTTGGTTCAAACCACGTTTCTGAGAGCCAAAATGAAGGGCATACATTTTAAAGATCAATCTATCTTGATGTGAAAAGGCCAGGTTGACATAATCGGATGAATACATTGCCTTCTGTGTCACATAAGGTTTAATATATTGCTAAGAAGTGATCTCAGTGGGGAAACTTTTCTTTCCAGTCAGTCTGCGCATCTCTTTTCAGTTGCACCCTAAAGCAGAGCTTATCTCGTTATATTGTAAGTCCCTAAAACATGAAAAGATACCAAAACAAAAAACCAAAAAAAAAATGAATTTAATATATGGCTAAAGCTGCAAAAGTGTCTTTACATACATCAATTTCTACTGAAATACTTGCTTGAAATAGTAAGTTGTTTACTGGCCAGAAATGTATTTACAAATGCCTTTTTTAAATGAGGCAATACCCTAAATTTGTTTTAATATGTATGCCAATTAATTGCAAGATTTCATTACAAGTAAAATTTAAAATAGTCCATTGTGTTATTAAAATTGAAATGTGCTCCCTGTAATATATTTTGATAGTATTTCTCTGTTTTTCCCCACACTGTCACTTTTCTTCCCCCTGACCAACCTCCGATATAAAAAGGCAGTGAAACAGTCCAGCACTCGATACGGCCCAAAAGCAGAAGAGCTTGAATAGTATGTACCTGGAATTCAGAATTTCATTTTCCATGTGGAATTTCCAAACGTTGTCTTCCCCCCAACTGCAACTGTTTACTGAGAAGACAGTATAAGAAAGAATTCATCTTTCAACACCAAAAGCTTAAGACAGTTCATTTTAAGTAAATAAACTTTCAAAGATGATCAAAGTCTTGTATTGAAAATACAAACTCACAAATAATAAAACACTTAATGCACTATACAACCAATCAAGAATATACAGAAAGGATAATAAAGACACTCTCTCCACATGAGAATCTAGTATTGCTATACTAAATCTCTAGGATCTTTTTATTTAAATAATTTTGCATCACAGTCAGGAAACATTTCTAAAGATCTATGAAAATTGTGATTTGTGGATGTTAACATTGGGCTTGATCATTCCCTCCTAAAGCAGTCTAGACATGCAGAATTAGTTTCCTCTTCCCCAGACTCCCTGAGAAGGAGATAGGGAGATGTACATTAGTCCTCCCAAAACCCCGAGGAACCCCTAGGAAGTCACGACACACTGAAGTTGTATGATGTTTTAAGTGGAAGCCCTCCATGTTGTGGAGCCCACTTTAAATGTCCTGGCAGGGGACAGGTAAGCAGGAGACAGCAGCATGGAGGCACCTAAAACTGTTTTACTGTGCTATAAATCGAGCTTGTGTGTGTGTGTCAGAGGGTATTTTCAGTGCATATTGTATTAGAAGCGTGCTAAACTCAAACAGTGTTAAATTTCATGCTACATGACCCAAAATCTGAGGTTTATTAAGATTTTCCTCCTGCTGTAGCATATTTGTCACATCATGAATATTGTGGGTGCATTTGATGCATTCCTTAGAACCTAATGGGTGGTAGGATATATGATCTGGTACAAAAAAATATATTGTCCATTTGAGTGCTATTTACCCCACTGAAAGAAAGAACTGGGGCTATCAAGGTGGGATTGATCAAAGTGGACAGCATTGTCCTAAAATTCTTCTCCTTTTGAAGTAAACAGAAACTTTACTCCTGGGAATTACAGTTAGGCTAATACAGAGCCCTTCTGAAAAATCCCACCCCAAATATTTAACTCATTAACAATGAAAACTGCCAGTCTAGGGCAGTGAAGAGTTAGGTCTGAAGTCTTTGTTGAGATATGGCCTTAATCAAATTTCCTCTGGTAGCAGTTGCCCAGAAAATATATCTGGAATATGCATGGCCTAGAGAGAACAGTTAAGCTACCTCAGATTAATTTGAGCAGGACAGATGTCAAAAAAAAAATCAAGCAAAGAAGTCTAAGATGACACAGGACTGCTCTATCTTGCCAAACAGGGTAGTGGGCAGCTGTGAATTTTAAACAACTATAGAGCTAAGGGATTGGTCCTTTTCACATTTCACACCATGTCAGCTATAACAAAGTGTGTCTGCTTTCACATATTTAAAGAAAAACTCCAACATAATATTCAACTACATCAGAGGATAGACAATACAATAAATGCTTCTTGACCACCTTAATCCCAGATATTATGGTGTAAAAAACCAGAATACTACAGGACTAATTATCAGAGGAAGAAACCTGTTTTAGACTTTTATTGTGTATCCTTCTGACTTCAACTGTAACCATTACCTGGAAGACAGAAATAAGCATTCCTATTCTCAGGCTCGCGGGTTTTAATACACCAGTAAACACTTTGGACATGCAAGCCATAGGTGGATATTTTGTAGAAGCAAATATAGGCACCTAGATGTGAAGACTTGGCAGCTATATTAATATGTTTTACTGTAAAGCATAAACAAGTATATCAGTTTCTCATAAATATAAAGGGAAGGGTAACTGCCTTTCTGTATACGGAACTATAAAATCCCTCCTGGCCAGAGGCCAAACTTTCACCTGTAAAAGGGTTAAGAAGCTAAAATAACCTTGCTGGCACCTGACCAAAAGGACCAATGAGGAGAAAAGTTACTTTCAAAGCTGGGGGGAAACAAAGGGTCTGTCTGTGTGTGTAATGATTTTCCAGGAACAGATCAGGAATGCTCTTCAGAACTTCTGTTAAATTGGTAAGTAATCTAGCTAGAAATGTTAGATTTTTTTTATTAAATGGCTGGTAAAATAGGTTGTGCTGAATGGAATGTATATTCCTCTTTTTGTAACTTAAGGTTTCGCCTAGAGGGATTCTCTGTGTTTTGAATCTGATTACCCTGTAAGGTATATACCATCCTGATTTTACAGAGGTGATTCTTTTAACTTTTCTTCAATTCAAATTCTTTTACGAACCTGATTGCTTTTTCATTGTTCTTAAGATCCAAGGGTTAGGGTCTGTTCACCTGTAAAAATTGGTGAGGATTTTTATTAAGCCTTCCCCAGGAAAGGGGGTGTAGGGCTTGGGGGGAGATGTCTCCAAGTGGGCTCTTTCCCTGTTCTTTCTTTAAGAGGCATAGGGTTCGAGGACAAGGCAAAGTTTGTACCTTGAGGAAGTTTTTAACCTAAGCTGGTAAGAATAAGCTTAGGGGGTCTTTCATGCTGGTCTCCACATCTGTACCCTAGAGTTCAGAGTGGGGAAGGAACCTTGACACAGTGGCAGAGCGGAGAGATCATTTTGAGATTTTTTTGAACCATAAGCACAGCAAGATTTTAAGAGGTTTTGTAAAAGAGGCCTATAGCTATAAATTCTGTGTCTCTGCCTGGGGGACATCAAGCATAACAAAGGGATTTGTCTTTTTTGAGCTGGAGTTCTCTACCTCAAGGCAGGGTAGTTAACCTCATTCAGGGAAATTCATAAGTTTCACAGACCTGAAGAGCTTTTTTTTTTTAAGCTAACAGCAGCTAGAGGATTTTTCAGTAGGCTGAGAATAGCTATCACAGTACATATGTATCAGGTTACAGCACAACAAAATTTTACAAGCCAGGGTTTTCTGTTTTGTTTTCTTTTAACACTCAGGTGTAAAGTTAGTTAAAAAATAGAGGCTAACATGACAAACCAAGACACAACACAAACTAGAGTTAACCAGACTGGAGGCAGCGAAAGAGGCAGAAAAAGCCCTAGAGGATGCCCACAGGAGAGAAATGGAGGAAAAGGGGAAAAAAAAAAAGCAAGCATGCAGAGGAGGATAAGGAAAAGAGGAAGCATGCACTGGAAATGGAGAAGGCAAAGGCTCAGCAGAATATAACAACAAACCCTAGCAATTCTTCTCCAGGTACCACTTCCCAACCCAGAAGTTTCCCCACCTATAAGGCAGGCAATGATACCGAGGCCTTTGTAGAAAACTTCTAGAGGGCCTGCCTTGGGTACAGCATCTCTACAGCTGAAGAGGAAGAGATGTAAAATTCCCACTCAACAACAAGCTAAATCCCATTTATTCCAATTCTTTAAATGTGTGCATTATAGATTGTTATTAAACTGTAAGAAAGGAAGAAATGTTATGAGGCATGAAAAGCCAGGAAGCTTCCCTATTTCTTTTAAACCAAATGTTCTCCTCATGAAGTCAAGATTAAATTAGCTATTGCAAATAAATTTGGTTTTAAATCTCACTTTTGTCTCTTTAAGTGAGCTTTATAAGAGATTATATTTCTTTTATATAATGAATGTGTAAAATACTCTGTAAATAGACCCATACATTTAGGTTGGTTAAATGTAATTTTCTTAAGGTATACTTACAGTATTTGAGTTATAAGTATGCCATTCAATAAATCTAAGTATAGTGTTCAGCTTTTTTCCAAATAAGTTATTCCTCTACGACTTTATTCGTAAATATAAAACTGTGTGATCCACATTATTGGAAGACTAGACAGTTACAGTAACAATATAATCAGGTACAACTGAATATTCAAACCTTCACTTGATTGCTAAATGAAATATAGTGGCAACCCCTAGATGGTGCTCATTAAATTCTCCAGGCACTAAAATATTGTGAAATTATATTTAGTAAATGTGACAATTTAACCCACGGAATATTATTTGGTTTATTTTCTGAGTTGTGCGTTTTGTGGTATCTGTAGTTTTCTAGCATATTCTCCATTTCCTGTGTTGGTTTAAATGTTATTTATCTGTGCAAATGATGTTTTCTGTTTAACTATGGAGAGCATTGACAGCCCTCAATCTGAATCCTAATATTAACATTTATCTTCATAAGTGAAAACTAACAGCTCAGAAGTTATGTAGCCTTAACTGACTTACCTTTTGTCTTCTTATGAGTGAAAATGGATAATAGATCACAGCTGAACCACACACACTTACTTCTTTAGTATGTTTCCTCAGATAAGTTCTATTTTATTTGATATTTTCAGACCTGATCCTCCTCTTATTAACTTTGGTGGGAGGATGATTAGACCCTACATTTATCAAAGTGTTCAGATGAAAAGAAAAAAGTTCAATAAAATGGAAAGTGTAATGACCAAATGAATGAATGAACAAAAACCAGCAAAATTTACTTTTAGCTTATAACCCTCTTCAGAAGACTGTGCAAACATTAGCAAACTAATTCTCACTGTGTAAACATTAACTATCTAATCTTCACCACACTCATAATAGGTATTTTAAATATGTTGGAATTATTGCTATTTTGACTGATGGGGAAACCAAGGCACAGAGAGGTTAAATATCTTATCCAAGGCCTCATGATGATTCATAAATAGAACTCAGGGTAGAGGAAGTTAAAATAAGAAAAGTAGTATGTTTTCAGATTAATTGCATATCTTCCAATATTCTGCTTTTGCAGTGTTATTATTTGTTATGACCATATATTTGTTCCCTCATTAGGCTAATCCATTTCTGCCCTCTTTCCACAAAGAGCAGTGGCTGAAATACCACAATCTAAGCATTAATATTGTTCTTTGAAGAGCTACAGTTGTATATAGTGGCTTGATATTACTATGAGAGAGGACCAAGCTCCAACAAATTAGATGTGGAATTCAAAAACACACATGGGTTCAGATTCAGGAGTTTGTTTTATCATATTGAAAAGGCCAAGTACTAAATTTGGATTTAGATGTGGGTTCAGTTTCTAAACCTATAAAACAAGAAAAGGAGTACTTGTGGCACCTTAGAGACTAAAATTTATTTGAGCACAAGCTTTCGTGAGCTACAGCTCACTTCATCGGATGTGTCTAGAAAGCTACCATGATACCATGAACAGAAATCAAACTCCAGCTGCTGCTACTGCCCCAGAGCCATTTAAATCCCTGCTGCCGCTACCCCAGGGGCAGTACGGGGGCTGGAGCTCTGGGGCTCTTTAAATCCCTGCCAGAGCCCTGCTGCCCGAGCCCCAGGGTAGCGGCAGTGAGGCTCCAGCAGGTATTTAAAGGGCCGGGGCAGTAGCGGCAGCTGGAGCCCCAGAGCTCTTTAAATCCCCACCACAACCCCGCCGCCACTACCCCAGGGCTCGGGCAGCAGGGCTCAGGCGGGGATTTAAAGGGCTCCGGGGCAGTAGCAGCAGCTGGAGCTCCGGGGCCCTTTTAAATCTCTGACAGAGCCCTGCTGTCCAAGCCCTGGGGTAGTGGCGGTGAAGCTCCAGTGGGCATTTAAAGGGCCAGGGCAGTAGTGGCGGCTGGAGCCCCGGAGCCCTTTAAATCCCCAATGGAGCCTGGCCACCATTACCCCAGTGCTCAGGCAGCAGGGCTCAGGCGGGGATTTAAAGGGCTCCAGCAGCTGCTACCACAGCAGAGCCCCAGGCCCTTTAAAGCTCTGCCAGAGCCTGGAGTAGTGGTGGCAGCCAGGAGCCCCCAGGGCTCCTCAATGATTTAAAGGGCTCGGGGCTTCGCTGCAGTAGCAGCAGCTGGAGCCCTGGGCTCTTTAAATTGCCCCCAAGCTCCCAGCCTCCTCTGCAGCGGTAGCTCAGGGGTGATTTAAAGGACCCCAGGTTCCCAGCTGCCACTACCACAACTGGAGCCCTGGCCCTTTAAATCAAGATTTAAAGGGCCTGGGGATTTAAGGCCCTGCTTCTTCCAGTTGAGGCCACACCCCCTGCTCAGGACTCTGGCATACTGGTAAGTCCTCTAACTTACTTTCACCCCTGCTTGTATCAGGGGGAATACTTGTGCCTGTATTCTCCATCAGATGAGGGAGTGTGGTACTCACCCCTGCAGTGCCTTCTGCTGATCATTTGAAATTAGCTCTTTTCCAGTCTGGAGCACCCTTTGCAAGCCAGTGATCCACACAGCTCTGGCCCCCTGTGTCCCTCACAGACACCAGTGTCCCTTTCTCTTGGGTTCTGCCCCCAGGCAGTACCCCCCACACTCTGCCTCTTCTCTTCCTGGGGAACCCACAACCCACTATTCTCACCTTGCCTCAGTCTGAGCTACTGCCAGTCATCACCAAGCCCCCACTCCCTAGAACAGATTGCACTGTAAAGGCCACTCATCATAAGTAAGGGGGTTCAGACCTGCTGCCTTCCTCTATGGACCTTGGACCAGGCTCTACAGCCTAGGGTGTTGCCAGCCTGCACCCCCACTTAGCCTGCTCCTTCCCCAGTACTGCACCACTCTCAGTACCCTGGAAAGTAGGCAGCCTAACCCTGCTCTCTCCTAGCCCAGAGAATGACTCCTTGGGCCTCTGGCTCACAGCCTTTTTATACAGGCCAGCTGGGGCCTGATTGGGGCATGGCCCAGCTGCGGCTGCTTCCCCAGTCAGCCATCCCCAGCCACAGCCCTGTCCAGAGCTGCTTTTAACCCCTTCTATTTTAGGAGCGGGGTAGCCACCCCGCCACAGGCCTCTAGGATATTTCAGGATATAAAGTTAAAAGCCTTATGGATGGGGGGAAACAGTAGATATCATATATCTTGATTCAGTAAGGCTTTTGATACTGTCATGCATGACCATCTCATAAACAAACTAGGGAAATACAACCTAGACAGAGCTACTATAAGGTGCATGCATAGCTCATTGTAAAACTGTTCACAGAGAGTAGCTACCAGTGGTTCATAGTCAAGCTGGAAGGGCATATTGAGTGGGGTCCTGCAGAGATCAGGTCTGGGTCCAGTTCTGTTCAATATCTTCCTCAATGATTTAAATAATGGCATAGAGAGTACACTTATAAAGTTTGCAGACAATACCAAGCTGGCAATGGATTGCAAGTGCTTTGGAGGATAGGATTAAAATTCAAAATGATCTGGACAAACTGCAGAAATGGTCTGACATAAATCGGATGAAATTCAATAAGGACAAATGCAAAGTACTCCACTTAGGAAGGAACAATCAGTTCCATGAATACAAAATGGGAAATGACTGCCTAGGAAGGAGTTCTTCAGAAAGGGAACTGAAGGTCATAGTGGATCACAAGCAAAATATGAGTCAATGGTGTAACACTGTTGCAAAAAAAAAAAAAAAGCAAACATTATTCCGGGATGTATTAGCAACAGTGTTGTAAGCAAGATATTAGAAGTAATTCTTTCACTCTACTTTGTACTGATTAGGTCTCAACTAGAGCATCCAGTTCTGGGTGCCACATTTCAGGAAAGATGTGGACAAATTGGAGAAATTCTAGAGAAAAGCAACAAACATTATTATAGGTCTAGGAAACATGACTTATGAGGGAAGATTGAAAAAACTGGGTTTTTATAGTCTGGAGAAGGGAAGACTGAGAGGGTAGATGATAACAGTTTTCAAGTACATAAAAGGTTGTTACAAGGATGAGGGGGAAAAATTGTTCTCATTTGACCTTTTAGGACAAAAAGCAATGGGCTTAAATTGCAGTTTAGACTGGACATAAGGAAAAAAACTTCTTAACTGTCAGGGTGGTTTAAACAGTGGAATAAATTGCCTAGGGAGGTTGTGGAATCTCCATCATTGGAGATTTTTAAGAGCAGATTAGACAAGCATTTGTCAGGGATAGTCTAGATAATACTTAGTCCTGCCATGAGTACAGGGGACTGGACTAGATCACCTCTCAAAGTTCCTTCTAGTCCTATGATTCTATAGACAATTCCAAAACATTTTTTGTTCTTAGAAGCATGAAAAATTAAAGTAATCTGAATTTATTGTTACTTTTCAAGAAATATTAGGTCTAGTTTTAGATAAAGATTCAGTTCAGTCTTTATTTTCTCCAGATCCTTTCACCTGGTCTTGCTAGTAATATGAACTGCCAGAAGTAAATTCCAGTGTTTTTTATTATTATTTTTACAAACCTTCTTAAGGTAAAACATTTGTTACTTGAAAAGCAGGTGCTTTCTGCAGATATCTGGATTAGTAGTTCAAATTAGTAAATTTCTAACTATACTTTCATATAACAATGAAATCAGTACTCACTGAGAAATCACAACAAACACATACAGCCTGCAGGAAGTTGCATGCCACGGTCTCAAGGAAAGAAACACTATAAAAGCACTGTTTCTAGTGTGTTTAGGGAAATAAACCTCCAATCAATGAAAGACAGTACAACTAACAGAAAAATGGGTTGATCTCATGGAATGGGAGAAGAAGAAGAGGAAGTGACATAGATTGTGTTTACCAGACAAAAGAAAAAGCATAGATAACCTAATTCGGATCCAAATAATTTCCTTACTCAACAATATACATGTTGTGTATAATAAGGGACAGCAACAGAACTCAAGAAACTGAAAAAAAAATAGTCTAATATTTTCATGTTTAGGAATCAATAATATGTTACAAAGCATTAATATGGACATTTCCTTGTAACCCACATACCTAGTAGGGAGATATCTCTTTAAGAGATCTATTGGGGGATGGATAGGAATTAATTGTGTCTGGGTCATTGTTGCTAGGCAGATGCACAATTAGCTCTCCACACTCAGAAGTTTCTGCAATTGGGTCTTATAGTTCTGGGTATGCTCAATAGGTTTCCTGTTGCTGGACTAAGACTCCATAAGGGCAAGTAGTCATGGCAGCTGCTTTGCAATATTCCATGTGCACTGTGTGATTTGGGAGAAGCTGAGCCCCAGGAGCAGAAAGCAAGCTGTTTTCCCTAACCCTGAAGCATGTTGCAGCAGGTTAGTGATATTGTTAACCTCCACTAGGGAAGCCCTAGGAGTGTTAATCATAGACAGGGAAAATTAGGAGGGAAAAGTAATTTATTTTAATTCTATACTTTGTTGTTTATTATTTTAGCAAAACTATTTTAATTACATTTTCTCAACTAGTATGATTCACTAACTATTCTCTTATTTAAATGTGATGATGGGGAATGAGTCATTTATTTTGCTATTCTATTTTTTGTATTTTTCTTGTAATAGGTTTTTTTTTAAATGCTTAACTGAGTGGTTAGTTAATTGGTTAGCTGACTAGCTAAATGAGTGATTTCAGCAGATGAGGAGGAAGAGTCTGCATGGATTCTAACGGAATATTCCTACAAGCAAGTGGAGGGAAGATGTTGCTTTTGACTCAGCAGACTGTGTATATTTGCTGATCAAAGACTCTAACTCGGACTCAGCTTTTGGGAACTCTGAGTTTTTTAGCACTGTGTTTCTGTGAGCACTGACTTGTTTAGAATTGTGTTTTTTATTTATGTTTATGTATGACTGTCAAGATAATGTATGTGGCTTATAAAGTAGTCATGTTATGTTATGTTTCTTTATCATAAGATTTTATAAAGTTTGTACTTAACAATTAAGATAATTCCTTTTGTTCATTTTGGAACTTGAATGTGAGGAGTATGACCCTGTGCAATCCATGCTGAAAATCCTTAGAGACTGAATTCTGGGTCTCCAGCTACTTTTCTATGGAAGATGGGGATTTTTAGGCACTGGAGAAGGGCAATAAAGTAAATGCTAGCCCACCCAAAGGTTACACTAGAACAACAAGGATGCCAGTAGAAAAGTTCTCTGGGGAAAGATTTGTGCTGCATGAAGCAGCACTAAAAGCTTTGAAAATGACATGACTTCAGTTATTCTGATATCTTTACAATTTTAGGTTATGTACTAAAATGAAGTATATGTTATTAAGTACTAGAAACTCCACAGATTGGGTTTCAGATGTTCTGAATAGGATTTTTGAGTCACGAGGGAATTCCTGTAACTAAGCATTGAGAAAGTCCACTATCACAGTAAACCTTTCACTTAAAACAGAACTCAACATCCGCATTGGAAAAGCCGCCACAACAATGTCTAGACTGAACACATGGGGATGGCAAAACAACAAACTGACAGAGCACACAAATATCTGTGTCTGTCATGCATGTATTATCAGCACACTTTTGTATAGGAGTGAGACATGGACCTCATACTCTTATCAAGAAAAGATGCTCAACAGTTTTCATATGCATTGCCTTCGTTGACTCTTTAGAATCTCCTGAAAGGACAAAGTCACCAACACTGAGGTGCTCAAGCAGGCCAACATATCCAGCATGCAAACACTCTTCAGACAGAGATGCCTCCACTGGCTTGGGCATGTGAGTCAAATGAATGATGGGCGCATCCCAAAGGACATCCTCAATGACAAATTGGCATCCGGAAAAACAACCAAAAGGTTCCCAAAATTGCATTTCAAGAATGTGTGCAAACGAGACCTCAAAGAAATGGGCATGGATCTGCACAACTGGGAAGATCACATTCAAGACTGCAGCCTCTGGAAACAAGAGCTAAACAAAGGTCTCCGGAGGTACGAGAGGAAGCTGTCCAGCTTAGCAGAGGAGAAAAGAGCTTCAAAAGGCAGAGCCCAAACGGTCAAAACATCACCTTTAAATGTGACAGATGTGGCAGAGATTGTCTCTCTGGAGTGGGTCTCTTCAGCCTTGTCTGTGGCATAAAACAAACTGAGTAAATTCTTTACATTTCAGGGGTGCATATCCATGGTCTCTTGAGACTGAAGGATGCCTACTACTTATTATTTAAGCACAGAATTTCTGTCCCTAGACATTCAATGGTACAGTTTGATTCATTGAGATTTTTATTATATTTGACTCTCTGCTTTTTCACATATAGTACCACTCTGCCACCAGTACAACTTACTCTGTCATTCCTATACATTTTGTACCCTGTTCCATTAATTAGCATCATTGCACACAAAGTTTCTGTGATGCTTATAAAATCAATAGCCTCATTTAATACTAGTCACTCAGGTTCACCCATCTTAGTATTTAGACTTCTAGCATTTGTATACAAGGGCTTAGAAAAGTGGTCATTATTTAGTTGTCTGCCCTCACATGATGTAATTCAATGGGATTCTTCTTCATTTGACTTTTTTTCTTCAGTTCCTACCTTTAGTTTATCAACTTCTATTCTTTCCTCTTATCTGCCCACCTTAAAAAAACACCACAAACAAACAAAGTGCTGCAGAAGTAAAAATAATGCAGGCAGAAGTCCAGCAGCACAGTGGGGACAGCATGTTTGACTACCTACCCTTTGGGTAGGTGGTGTATATGTGCACCTGATGAAAGTTGTTCATGGCCCTCAGAGACTGAAGATGGACTCTTGATGCCAGAGTGCAGAGAGACGGAGAGCTACATAGATGAGACTTTCTGGGACACAGTACAGCAGTCCCACTCCCCAGTCTGACCCCCTCTGTGCTTTTGAGGAGGATGAAAGTCTTACGGAAAGAGAACATCAAACTGGAGCAGAAGGGAAATGATCTTTGCAGATGATATCATGGTATCCTTTCATACCAAGGATACTCATCCCGGGAGGCAATCCCAGTTATACATGTAATAGTATTGGGGGATTTGATCATTAGAAATATAGATAATTGAGTTTATGATGACTGAGAAAACTGCATGGTAAATTGCCTGAAGGGTGCAACAGTTGTGGATCTCTTGAGACATCTAGACAGAATTAGGTGTAGTTCTGGGGAGGAGCCAGTCGGTACCATGACACGGGGAAAGATAGTTGCGAGGTCCTGGAAGCCAAAGTTAGGCTGGTAGGTAAGAAATTAAAGTCCAGGATATGCATGGTAGCATTCTCTGAAATGCTTCCAGTTCCATGCACAGGGCCAGTTAGACAGACAGAACTGCAGGGTCTCAATGCGTGAATGAGATGATGGTGCAGGGAGGAGGGGCTTAGATTTATTAGGGACTGGAAGCCTTCTGGGAAAGGAGGAGCCTATATAGGAAGGATGGGCTCCACCTCAATCAAAATGGAACCACATTGCAGGCATGTAGATTTAAGGTCATAGAGATATTTTTAAATTAAGGGCTGGGGAAGAGACGACTTCTGTCTGATGATACTGGGAAGACAAAATGTAAAGGTGGGGAGGGGCACTTGTTGTCTCTGGGAGGAGTCTTCCAGCCCTACCTCCATGAGCCAGGGAAGCCAATCCCATAGGCTCCTCATTACGGGGAGGGGTGTGGGCAATGCCCCTAACTCAGGCTGTGCAGAGGGTAGTGCCTCCCAGTGCCTTCACCAGCAATCCCCCTATTCTGTGTCCAGCTCAGGGCCACTGCACTCTCCTCACCAGAATTGCCTTTGGTGATGGTGGGGGGAGGCTCTGTCCTTTTCCTGCTGCACCTTCCCCTGGCGTGTTTCCGGTTCCCTCACCCCAGTCCATGGCACCGGGTGGTGAGCGGAGAAGGTGGGATGGAGCCGTGTCTCATGGTGGCTGAGAGTGGCCACTTTGGGTCACTGCCTCTGAGCAGCATAGTGGCTGCCTAAAGAAAGCCCAGCTGGGGAGGCAGTGGCAGCCCAGGACAGGGGCAGAGTGAACCAGAGCCCCTCTCCCAGTACATTTCTGGTAAATGTATACTCTGGTAAAGAGGAGAGGAACATTCCATCAGTGAAGTCTCTCCAGTCTCAATCTAAGGATCATTTATAAGTGTAGAGTTGCTGCATGCAGGTTGTACCAACAGTTGCAAATAAACATTATATGGTGGCAAAACATTAGGAGCTGGATTTTCTGGTCTGCTAAATCCACTTTGTGATGTGTAATCTTTTACACTAAATCGTAGAAGTGGAAGGGACCTTGAGACTTCAGTGGATCCACTCACATATGAGAAGTTAAGCACATGTGTGCCAGATCAGGACTATAGATTGCCTGCCACACTGGGAATCTGTGTCCTTAGCTGATTCTCCATCATCAGCTGTGCTGAGCTACGCGTGGTGGCATTTGTTGAACCTGCTCTAATCAAGTAATGTATCAGAAAAATGAATTTCATATTTTAGACAACCCTCTCATATTCACCATTACTTTGAGGATAACACAATGGATGTAATGTGGTGATAGGCGATAGGTGATAATCGTCCATAAATTATATTATTATTTGCTGACAAACTGTGAATTATAGTCTGTGACAAGTTTATCTGGACTTCTCCATCCTGATTGGAAATGTTTGGGTAAGCGTGAACATTTTAGCACCTGAAAAAGTAGAGAAGTGCAGCCAAGTTCTTCTGTCCCCATACCTCAGATATCAGTTTTCACCTTCCTTAAGCCTCTGGTTGACAGTTGAGAAACTATTAATTGTTTCTTAGGCTAGGATTAGTTTGAGTATTGTGGATTCCTTTCCAAATCCCAGCCAATAGACAGACATCTTTGCTCATTAAAGATCTTTGCTTATGATCAAGTAATCATTCACTCGGAGTCTCATAAGTATATTTTGCTGCTTTTGTGCTGAGATATATTATGGACATATATATTCTATTTATACATTTGTACTTTTCCATAGCAATCCTGTGATATGTGAAGCATTGCATCTAGCAAAGTAAATCACCATGACTAGATGCAAAAGCTTCTGATGTATAAAATGTTTACTTTTTCAGTTCTCTCTTTCTCTCACACACACACACCACATGCACGCGCACACATGCACACACACATTATTATGCAGTGTTTATTACTTCTAACAGCCTGTAGAATATATGTAGAATACATACATATATATATATATATATATATATATATATATATATATATATGTAGAATATAAGACCAATATATCTAAGTGGCATTAACTCTGCTTTAACACCTAGTAACAAAAGGCTTTAAAAGGAACTCCGGCATCCACCACTCTCTTCAGTGAAGACACACACACACACACACACACACACACACACACACACACACGCATACATATATACATACCCCATTACAACAGCACAGAAACTTCATATTCCCACTCCTCTATATTAGGAAGTGTAATATTAGCACTTATGACAGCACTGTAACAAGTGCTGGGTAAGCAGTCTAGAGTTAAAACATACTATGCCAAATTACCAAGATATTGTTACTAGAACATTTCTCACACTGGAATAATGACTAATAATACTAAAAAATATGTATCAAATAAGCACCAAACAGAAAAAAAACTACTGTACTCTAGGAAAAATTCCAAGAACCTTCATTAAAACATTGCATCAGGTCCCTGTATGTTGGTTTCTAGTGGTCTCTGTTGTTTTCTGTTGGAGATAAGTAGCCTCAGGTACTAGTAGTTTCATTGCTCTGTACCAAAACCTAGTTTTCAGAAAGCTTAGAGTCCACAGGAATAAATTAGAAAATATTTCAGACTGTCTGTTTACTCAGCTACAGAAGTGCCTAAGGTGCCAATCAATAGCACTCACAGGACCAACATGTTGAAACAATTGAAGTCCTATCACATAGCATGACCCAAAAGTAGAAAATCAAGAAAAATGTAAAACATGATACTACGAATAAGGAATGAACAATGATAATAAAAACAAAACAAAATATTGGATACCTCTGGATCACACATACTCTGTATACTATATTTTATTAATATAGGAGAATAAAGAGGAATGAATGTGTGGGGTACACAAATATCCAATATTTTGCTTTATTTCCCACTGAGATCATTGCTCATCCTTACCCATAGTATCATGCTTTGCATTTTTTCTTCATTTTCTAATTTTGGATCATGCTACGTGGCAGGACTTAACTGTTTCAACATGTTGATTGTCCAAGTGCTATTGATTGGCACCCTGGGTTTCATAGCTGAGTGAGCAGAGAGTCAGAGAAGTGTTTCCTAATTTACTGCTGTGGAATCCAAGCTTTCTGCAAAAGAAATGTGTTTTCTTTGCCCCTTCTTCACTCTGTCTTCTTACTGTCGTTAGATGCATTTCAACTTAATGTCATAATCAGCTGAATGTTAAAACTTTCAGCACAGGTAGAATTCTGCAGGCTTGTGCTGAGGGTCAAGTTCAAATATCTTCAACTGAAATGAACAACCATCAAACTCATAATCAGAAATAATAGCAATATTGGGCTAAATTCTGCTTTTGGTAGGCTCATAGCACTCACACTGAAGCAGCATTTACTTCTTAGGTTTATATTGATACACATTTGGACATGAAATACTGTAGAACAGTTTAATTGCATGTATTTACTTTTGCTGGAAGAATCACAAGGGCTGGAGACCTGCAGACTTACAATACTCCTTTGGCATATCTGTGGAGCTTATAAACTCCACCACAGATCCACTGAGGCCAGATGTTGTAAGCACTGCAAATGTACAATTTACATGATTCTTGGGCTTTGGGCTCCAGCTGTTTCTTGTTTTGTTTTTTGAGAATTTTAAGAGATTAATGAAAAATTATTTTGCTGTGGAAAGGTCCAGTTCTACACTATTTACTTTTTGTTTTACTCTTTCTCTAGCTCTGTTTTTGTGTTTCTTTGATTTCCTTTCTTCCTCTTCCCCCCGTTGTTGCCTGGATGTTTTTTATAGAGTCATACAAAGCATTTTTATATTCAGATAGGGTTTTTATCGTCAGATGGGAAAAGATAGATGGAAAAATTATTAGATAATCCCCAGTTACTGACAGGGCAGCATACATTCCATAGATGAGGATATGTGAAATACTCAATTTATATAATTATTGCACTTTGAAAACAAATATTCATTGTATTTTCTTATTATAATTATATGCTGTTATAAGGTAACGGAGCTAATGTCAAACTTTGGAAGCTTCTGCATCTCTGCGTAATGGGAGGTAACACTGAGATATTTTTGTTTTAATTTAATGAAAATATAACCTTTGAAAACAGATTAAAATATTTTTGTGACATAGCAGCATAAACAAGTTACAGAACATTTTCAGTGTAATTTGATGGCTTAACAAGCATAGTGGAAACAGCATTATTACTAGACAGAGAATTTGAGGGAAGTGCTTAACAACAAATCAGAATTACCTGCAGAAAATTATTGTTGTACAGAGATTATAAAGTATTCAGACTATAGGGCTGAAGGAGCCATCTAGATTTAGAGGGCTGAAGACTCGGATGGTATGTCTACACAGCAGCTGGGAGCAAGCCACCCCAAAATGGGCAGATTTGCATTAGCGGTGCTCCAGCTGGCATATGAAAAATAGCTATGTGGTCCCTGTGGCTTATGCTGCAGTTTGGGCTCCGAAGCCTAAGAGGTTGAGTAGGCTTGAGATCCAAAGCTGAAGCCTGAGCCTCAAGGTCCATACTTCTATTTTCTGTGTACTAGCTCTAAAGAAAAAAGAGCACAGAAGGCTAGAGAACTCAGTCTTCTCTGTGACCTCCTCAACAGAACACCATATTTCAATATCAGTTCCTTTTGATACTGCACGTTCTGTCTGCCCCATTCCTTCCTTGCAGATTAACTGCTACACTCACAGCAGCAGTAGCACATTTATCTAGAACAGTGTTTCCCAAACTTGGGAGGCTGCTTGTTTAGGGAAAGCCCCTGGAGGGCCTGGCTGATTTGTTTACCTGCTGCGTCCACAAGTTCGGCCGATCGCGGCTCCCACTGGCCGCGGTCCGCTGTGCCTGGCCAATGGGGGCTGCAGGAAGCAGTGGCCAGTATGTCCCTCGGCCTGCACCACTTCCCACAACCCCCCATTGGCCGGGCATAGCAAACCACAGCCAATGGGAGCCGCGATCGATTGAACCTGAGGACGCAGCAGGTAAACAAACTGTATGGGCCAGCCAGGGGCTTTCTCTGAACAAGCAGCCTCCCAAGTTTGGGAAACATTGATCTAGAAGAAACCCAACTAATCAATGAAAAGATGCCGGGTTAGATTCACAAAGCAACTTGGGCATGGTAACACTGAGCATCTCCATGCCTAACTCACAGGTCATCCCAAAGTTCACAGGGAATCACAAAGCCTGAGTTAGGTCCCTAGGCTCCCTATGCAATGAATATGGAGATCTCTAAGAAGGAGATTCACAAACACAGCATGCTAGGCAGCTCCCAGCCAAAGGTAGCCAATAGGAGATGCTGAAGAGAAAGGTGTGTCCTAAGTCTCACACCTCTCACATACATCTGGTCTGAAAGGAGACACCTTCCTCTGCACCTACATACCGGATCGGGACACACAGGCAAGCTACATGGAAGAACGCTATCTTCCCCCAGTTCACAGATTGCACTGGGGGTTACATGTCCAGGCACAGAGAGTGAGGCACAAGTGCAGGTGGATGGAAACAAACAGAAACACAGGTGCTGAGGGAACTTTTACTGCAAAAATTCAGTTGTCAAGTGAGTGTAGGCACCTATAGGTTCAGCAGCTGAGTGTGGGTGGTGAGTGTGGTGTGTGGGGCGGGAGAGGTTGGGGTTTGAATCCCAGTGGGGTCTGCTTCTGGGATTTAGATGCCTAAAGTCCTGTTGTGAAACTAGCCCATAGTTACCCATGTTAATTATTCCTTGGAAGATTTATTCCTGAAGTCCTGATCCTAAAAGCTTTATTTTTACTTACTTGTCCAAAGTGATGTAATTCAGTAATCCAAGGAATGTACTTTTTTTGATGTCCCATTGACTTCACTAGATATTAGGCTCTTTAAGAAATAAAATACACAGGTTTTGTGTGTTATACACAAAAAAAGAAAAACAGATGGTGGATAGAGAAGAAAAAGAAAAGACTGGAAAAAGGGAATGGCAACAGAAGTGTAGACTGTCAATTTATATTTGCCAGAGAAATAGTATTGGCAACTCTAAGCTCTCAAAACTTATAAATTGATCCCCCAACAAAAATAATGAGATCAACTTGATTCATGAGACTTTTGAAAATATTAAAATTTTAGGGCTTCTGATTTGCTTTCTGGGTTTAGCTTTTAGGGGGCCCTGTTTTCAAGCTTTTTTCCACAACCAAAAGCACTAGAAATATAGTTGTTTTTTAACTGAAATGTCAGTGTCTCACATAATAACATGATTCCATGAGGTGGAAGTTTAAGTAAAACAAACAAATATTGTGAGAACAGGTAACACTGGATAAGGGGCAGCACACAGCTGTGTTACTTTAGGAGCAGACCATGAAAGAAATTGTGACTCAGTCACTTTTCTCTCCCTGACTTCTCCCTCCCTGAAGGGGAAAGTTTAAATCAGAATTGAATTGTGTCCCCCTTCACACTAGTTCAACTATGCCAGTTAGCCATTGGCATGGAATCAAGGTTCAGCTTCTAAGCTCCTACCCACATGTGTGGAAGGTGGTGTTGCAACCCCATGGAGGCTATTCACCTTTCTTCAAACTATTACTGTGAGGTGGATAGCCCACACAGAGGAGTAAGAGGGACCCTTACTCCACTCCCCTTGTGGAGGACTGTAATCCAACTATACATATAGAATCATAGAACTGGAAGGGACCTCAAAAGGTCATCTAGTCCAGTCCCCTGCACTCAAGGCAGGACTAAGTATTATCTAGACCATCCCTGAAAGGTGTTTGTCCAACCTGCTCTTAAAAATCCCCAATGATAGAGATTGCACAACCTCCCTAGACAATTTATTCCAGTCCTTAACTACTCTGACAGTTGAGAAGTTTTTCCTAATGTCCAACTTAAACTGCCCTTGCTGCAATTTAAGTCCATTGCTTTTTGTTCTATCCTCAGAAGTTAAGAAGAACAATTTTTCTCCCTCCTCCTTGTAACAACCTTTTATGTACTTGAAAACTGTTATCATCTACCCTCTCAGTCTTCTCTTCTCCACACTAAACAAACCCAGTTTTTTCAATCTTCCCTCATAGGTCATGTTTTCTAGACCTTTAATAATTTTTGTTGCTCTTCTCTGGACTTTCTCCAGTTTGTCCACATCTTTCTTGAAATGTGGTGCCCAGAACTGGACACAATACTACAGTTGAGGCCTAATCAGTGCGCAGTGGAACAGAAGAACTTCTCGTGTCTTGCTTACAATACTCCTGCTAATACATCCCACAATGATGTTTGCTTTTTTTGCAACAGCATTACACTATTGACTTATATTTAGCTTGTGATCCACTATGACTCCCAGATCCCTTTCTGCAGTACTCCTTCCTAGGCAGTCATTTCCCATTTTGTATGTGAGCAACTGGTTGTTCCTTCCTAAGTGGAGTACTTTGCATTTGTCCTTATTGAATTTCATCCGATTTACTTCAGACCATTTTTCCAGTTTGTCAAGATCATTTTGAATTTTAATCCTATCCTCCAAAGAACTTGCAACCCCTCCCAGCTTGGTATCGTCTGCAAACTTCATAAGTGTACTCTCTATGCCATTATCTAAATCATTGATGGAGATATTGAACAGAATCGGACCCAGAACTGATCCCTGCAGGACCCCGCTCGGTGTGTCCTTCCAGCATGACTGTGAACCACTGATAACTACTTTCTGGGAATGATTTTCCAAACAGTTATACACCCACCTTATAGTAGCTCCATCTAGGTGGCATTTCCCTAGTTGCTTTTTTTTTTTTTATGAGAAGGTCATGGGAGACAGGATCAAAAGCCTTACTAAATTCAAGATATACCACATCTACCACTTCCCCCCCATCCACAAGGCTTGTTACCCTGTCAAATAAAGCTATCAGGTTGCTTTGACACGAGTTGTTCTTGACAAATCCATTCTGACTATTATTTATCACATTATCATCTTCTAGCTGTTTGCAAACTGATTGTTTAATTATTTGCTCCATTATCTTTCTGGGTACAGATGTTAAGCTGACTGGTCTGTAATTCCCCAGGTTGCCCTCATTTCCCTTTTTATAGATGGGTACTATATTTGCTCTTTTCCAGTCTTCTGGAATGTCTCCCATCTTCCATGACTTTTCAAAGATAATTGCTAATGGCTCAGATAGCTCCTCAGTCAGCTCCTTGGGTATTCTAGGATGCATTTCATCAGGCCCTGGTGATTTGAAGACATCTAACTTGTCTAAGTAATTTTTGACTTGTTCTATCCCTATTTTAGGCTCTGATCCTACCTCATTTTCACTGGCATTCACTATGTTAGATGTCCAATCGCCACCAACCTTCTTGGTGAAAACTGAAACAAAGAAGTCATTAAGCACCTCTGCCATTTCCACATTGTATGCTATTGTCTTTCCCCCTCATTGAATAACAGGCCTGTTCTGTCCTTGGTCTTCCTCTTGCTTCTAATGTATTAGTAGAATGTTTTCTTGTTACCTTCTATGTCCCTAGCTAGTTTGATCTCGTTTTGTGCCTTGACTTTTTAAATTTTGTCCCTACATACATGTGTTATTTGTTTATATTCATTCTTTGTAATTTGACTGAGTTTCCACTTTTTGTAGGACTCTTTTTTTGAGTTTTAGGTAATTTAAGATCTCCTGGTTAAGCCAAGGTGGTGTCGTGCCATACTTTCTATCTTTGCTATGCATTGGGATAGTTTCCTCTTGTGCCCTTAATAATGTCTCTTTGAAAAACTTCCAACTGTCTTCAGTTGTTTTTCCCCTCAGACTTGCTTCCCATGGGATTTTACCTACCAACTCCATGAGTTTGCTAAAGTCTGCCTTCTTGAAATCTGTTGTCTTTACTGTGCTGTTCACCTCCTACCATTCCTTCGAATCATGAACTCTACCATTTCATTATCAGTTTCACCCAAGTTGTCTTCCATTTTCAAATTCTGAGTCAGTTCCTCCCTCTTTGTCAAAATCAAATCAAATATAACATGATGGGGTCTAAATTAGCTGTAAACACTAAAAAAATGTGTAGTGACAGTCAAAAAAGCTTACAGAATGTTGGGAATCATTAAGAAAGGGATAGATAATAAGACAGCAAATATCATATTACCTCTTTATAAATCCACGGTATACCCACATCTTGAATACTGCATGCAGATGTGATTTCCCCATCTCTGAAAAGATATACTGGAACTGGAAAAGGTTCAGAAAAAGGAAACAAAAATGATTATGGAAGAGCTTCCGTATGAGGGGAGATTAATAAGATTGGGACTTTTCAGCTTGGAAAAGAGACAACTAAGGGCAGATATAACAAGAGGTCTATAAAATCATGACTGGTGTGGAGAAAGTAAATAAAGAAGTGTTATTTACTCTCTCATAACAGAAGAACTAGGGGGTCACCAAATGAAATTAATAGGCAGCAGGTTTAAATGAAACAAAAGGAATTATTTCTTCACACAACACACAGCCAATCTGTGGAACTCTTTGCCAGAGGATGTTGTGAAGGCCAAGACTATAGCAGGGTTCCAAAAGAACTACATAAATTCATGGAGGATAGGTCCATCAGTGGCTATTAGTCAGGATGGGCAGGGATGGTGTCCCTAGCATCTGTTTGCCAGATGCTGGGAATGGGTGACAGGGGATGGATCACTTGATGATTACCTGTTGTGTTCATTCCCTCTGGGGCATCTGGCATTGGCCACTGTCAGCAGACAGTATACTTGGCTAGACGGACCTTTGGTCTGACCCAGTATAGCCATTCTTATGTACCATGATCAATGGAACTAAATTGAGAGGGCCCATGTTCCCTGGAAGTATTATTATTTAGTGGGAACCAAGGAAATGGGAGTATGGGAAGTAAGGCTGGAAACAACTCAGTCCCATGGACTGAGCTGTACACGAAGTTTATTAAAGTTCTACTTTTTCAACTTAACCAGCATTCAGCTTTACTGTTTGCTAATGAAACAGGCTGGAAGTGAGAAATGGAGACATGGGAGAAATCCTGGCCCCAAATGAAGTCAATGAGAGTTTTGCCATTGACTTCAGTGAATCAGGGATTTTAATTCAAGAACCTAATCATCCCCTCACACAATCTCCATTGATTTAAATAAAGGCCCAAGCTAGCAAAATACCTACTAGTGGCAATATCATACCTGCAGTAGCCCAAAAGCATTGCTAAGTGATATGGCTTCAGAGGATGTACTCAACTAAGGAAAATGTGTTTAGTTTTACTTTTGAGCATATTTAAAATCTATTTAGTTGGGGAAAGTGAATTCTTATTGTATTCTCTATAAATTCCCCAGGAGAAAACAATATTTTTCTAAATAATTTAGGATGTTCTTAATGCTTCCAGAATGCTTTTGTAACATATTTTGTTCATTTGTGATTGGAAACTTTAAATTCCATTATTAACCTTTCCAGGGAGAGCATGAAATACCATAAGAGAATCATAAACTAATATCAGTTTTGTATTAGGAGATGGTTTTGCTTTGCAGCAATAACATTTTCACAGAATTATGCAAACTTTAAAGCAGTTTCACCAAAATATGATTAGACTAGCCTCTACATTAGTATTTTGAAAATGTTAAGGTAAAGATAATGTAAACAACAGGAATTGCATTAAAAACTGGAATTTTAGAGGAACGAATATCTGAATTGAACACTTCTGTTTTGGCAACAAAATAGTTGTTAAGCCTAGAAAAATAGTTATTGTGTTGCCTGGCATGCAAATTTAACTGGAGACCTCAACAATTGATCCTACACAAAATAGTCTCTGTAGTCATTTGGGGAGCTCTGTGAATCTCTTGTGCTTTGCAGTTGCATTAGTTCTACAATATTGCCACCTACCAGATTATCATAAATATACATTTGTTCAAAAATATAGGATTGAAACATACACAAACAAAAATAGCAAACACAATTTAGAATGGCAGAAGACAATAGTGTGCAGTGCTTTTTCCATATATTATTTGATACTACATCCTTGTTTTGAGCTCTAGGGTTGGCACTGGATAACCTGGTGATCAGCTGTGACTAATTTGACCACTGAGATGACTTATAGTTCCAGTATATTAGCCTTCCAATATATCCAACCTTGGCCTCAAGCTACTCCCTGTTTGTTTTCATCTATTTATTATGCCTTGACACTTGGAAAGGGTTATCTTTGTTTCACTTGTTTGTACAGTGCCTACCATAATTTCAGCTGGAATCAGGAAGTACCTAAAAAGATTTAAAAAAAAATAGTTTATTTTAACATTTCAGTGTATTAATTCAATTTGAATTTGGTTCTAAAAATGTATAAAGGATCAAGGAGGATGATGGGGGATAATCTTATCTGATCTCAAAAATATTTTCAGTATCTTGAGAAAGTGTGGAAGGAGGGGGGGTATTTATCAGTATCTATCATATCAACCTTCCTGAATTAGATGAGAGATGTGATGAGGTTGTTTAATCTTGAATATTCAAAAAACTTTAAAATCCAGTTTGTTTGGTTCCAAGGATGGGAGAAGTTTCAGGCTGAGGCAGAGGCGAAAGTAAGCCGGGCCAGTCCGGTACAGAGTACCGGTAAAAAAAGATGCAGTAGTATACCGGCAAATAAGTGGAGCATTCAGTACTGGTTTACTTTCACCTCTTTTGGCTGCAGAAAAAAAAGTTGAAACTCAAAGCTAATAAAAGCTTGGAAAGGGAAAACTCACTGTCACATTTGTTTGTTGTCTCTCCTCCTCCAGCCAGGCTGCCGATGCTAGGTTTCCCGGTCCCCCAACCCTCCCACTCAGCCGGCGCTGCAGGGGCTCCCCTCTAGCTTGTGGCAGGGAGCAGAGGGACCGGCTGAGGGAGAAGCCTCCCCAGGTAGCCTGCTGTCTGCATAAAAACAGTTTAAACTGAGCTATTCACTCCGGGGTCTGAACCGCTGGATTCAGGGCTACTTCTGGCTTCCTTGTTAATTTCACTCAGGGTTGTTGCTGGGAGCGGGGGAGGAGGGGTTGTGTGAGACCAAGGCAGGGGCAGAATACAATAGCCATCTGGCCGCACAGCTTAAACCTAGAGCTAATAAAAGCCAGTGGAAAGGGAAAACTCACTGTCACATTGGTTTCTCTCCTCTTTCCTCCTCCAGCCAGGCTGCCCTACGCGGCTAGCCTCCCCGTTCCCCTTACCTTCCCCCCCACCTCAGCAGGGGCTCCCCTCTAGCTTGTCGCAGGGAGCAGGGGGACTGGCTGAGGGAGCAGCCTCCCCAGGATGCCTGCTGTCTGCATAAGAACAGTTTAAATTTAGCTGTTCACTCCGTGATCTGAGCCACAGAATTAGGAGCTATTTCTGGCTTCCTTGTTAATTTCACTCACGGTTGTTCGGGGGTGGGTGGGTACCAAAGCTTGGGCAGTTCTTTTCTGCCCCCTGGATGAGGTGATCTTCAATAATATAATACACAAAAATACAATCAAAATCAGGAACCATTCCAAGTTCAAATCTATCCCATTCCCTCCCCAGCAGAGGATCATGGTTGTGATGTCCAAACTGCTTGCAGATTCTCTTTGAAATGTTACTGTTTAAAAAAAAAACTTGGAGAACATGGTGGGAAGATGTGTTCTGATGATGAGGGTTTATTTTGGGCAAAGAAATTTTGGTAAAACAATGAAAGATTCAAAGGGAAAGCAAATAGCCCCATAGACAAAACCACAAAAGGACTGGAGGGGAAAACTGGATATTCAGGGAAATTATTGTGCCTCCTTTGAAAGAAATAGTAGTTTTCATTCCACCCTCTTTATATATTTAATTAAACACCTGAAATGGCCTTAGGACATAGGGGCTCAGATCTCTTTTTGTTTTGTGGGTGTTGGTGTCCTGCACAGTGCGGAGGCTGAAATTGACAAAACTTTCTCTAAGTATCTAAATGTGCTTCTGCTGGTATAGCTATTTTTGTACAGGAAGGGGAATAAGCGATACTGGTATAAGGCACCTTTCTTGAAATGACTGGAGGAGGAGAGAGGAGAGAAACCAATGTGACAGTGAGTTTTCCCCTTCCACTGACATATATTAGCTCTGGATTTAAGCTGTGCAATAAAATGTCTATTGTATTCTGCCCCTGCCTTGGTGTCACACAACCCTCCCTCCCCTGCTCCCAGCAACAACCTTGAGTGAATCTCCCTCAGCCAGTCCCTCTGCTCCCTGCTACAAGCTAGAGGGGAGCCCCTGCAGCATGCGGGGATCGGGGGAATGCGCAGCCTAGCCGTGTTGGCAGCCTGGCTGGAGGAAGAGGAGGGAGGACAAGGAGAAAAATGTGACAGTGAGTTTTCAGGCTTATTTCAATAGTAAAGTTTTATTACAGACAGTACTAGTAGTAGTAACTTTATATTCTATATCTAAGTCATGCAATGGGATGGATGCATGAAGTATGTAGGAGAGGTAGGTTGCTTGTGTTTGGACTGTAGGGGTAAGAAATGTAACTTACTTCCACCCCTGGCCCTGCCCCTGTATTTTACGTTCACCCCTGGCCTGAAATAATACATTTCCTGTTCTTTCCTAAACATTTTTACTGCATCTTAAAACATTTGAACTTCAGTCATAAATATAATATATTTTAGATTTTCTTGATATGCTTCTATAGTTTTAATTGCTCACAGTTACTGTTTTAGTGTGCATATTTGTGTAAAGTGTCTTCCATTACTAAGTCAACATTTACCCACAAATATTCTCCAATGATATCCAAGACTGAAGTAGTACCTACGGGCCTAAATATAAATAAGTAATAATTATCTGAGATATTAGTTTTAATTAGTAGCTTAGATAGCCCATTATTTCTATATATTTAAGTAACTACACAAACATTGCTCTTAAATAGCAACCACTGTACGTATTCAGACAACACACACTCTGCTGGTCTATGTCTAGCAAGAGGCTATTTTTTTTTTCATTGCTATTAGGGATATCTTACTGTTTTGTAAGAAACTGAGCCAGACTTTCAAGCAGATGTTCTCCTTCTCCTGTTAAGCTACAATTTCAGAGGCTCCCTCTCAACTGATCTATTTTTTAAATTGCTTTAATAAAATTCTTGTTAAAACTTTTCTGCTTCCAAAGGCAACAAAATATTGAAACTGCTGTGTGCTTACTGGAAGGATGCTAATGAGTGTGACAAACTTTACAGCTAACTCATTTTAAATTACAAGTGGACAGAATTAGGTGTAGGAATCAGTTTCAGTTCATTGCTAGTGTATGAACAAATCTGAATTATCACAGAAGAACTGGACTGTTAAAAATAATGTGGTATCTTTATTTTCTGGTATCAGAAATAGGGACAGTGAACAGATTACTACAAGTAGGTCACCGCGTAGAGGGACACCGGAGCACAAGTGTGAGCTATCCATGCTTCCTTAGTGGACCTCAATTTAATCAGCCTAGACATCCAAGTGATGATTCAACCCTTCAAGTCCAACTCTTCCAATTTTCCTACAGCCAAGTTGCCTATACAGTACAAGGGCTAGTCAGGAACATGGACTTTTGCAGTCTATGATGATTATCCCATCCCCATGCTGTTGGGGGAAGACTTGGACAATCGTGTGAAGTCAGCCAAGAAGGTGGGAATGGTCACCCGCAGCCAGGCAAAACAAGCCATCATTCCCAGCTCTGTTCTGGGAACTTCTACCAGGACCCGGTCAGAGGTGGTGGACCCGGACACCAGGTCAATAGCTGCAACAGCAGTAGTGGATCCAGTCCCAGAAACCCAGACGGAGCCAGTTCCATAACCGGAGCCAGTATTTATAACCCCAACACCAGAGGGCCCCCCCAAACCTGAACCGGCAGCAGCCGATAACCCTACACAAGAGGCTCAGCCAGAGCCTAAACCCCAACATAGTGCACCAGCAGAGAGCAGTTAACAGTCAACGAAAACGGCCCCATCCCCTACATCGCTTCCAGAGGGACCAAACCTAGGTCCACAATACAATGAGGAACTGATTTCTCCAGCATCAAGGGAACATTTTCAGACCGAACAGGAAGCAGATGAAAGCCTCCAGAGAGCTTGGACGGTGCAGGGAGCAACGCATCGCCTCTCAGCACTTCTAATTGATCCAGGTTTGTTGTAGAAAGAGGACTTTTATACAAGGAAACACTTTCTGGTGGACACCAGGAAGACTGGCATCCTCAGAGACAGTTGGTACTTCCAACTAAGTACCACGTAAAGCTCTTTAGCTTAGCCCACGATCATCCTAGTGGCCATGCTGGGGTGAACAGGACCAAAGACCATTTGGGGAGGTCATTCCACTGGGAGGGAATGGGCAAAGATGTTTCTACCATTGTCCGGTGTTGTGAGGTTATGACAAAAAGAGTGGAAAAACCCCAAGACCAGGTCAAAGCCCCTCTCCAGCCACTCCCCATCATTGAGGTTCCATTTCAGAGAGTAGTTGTGGATGTTCTGGGTCCTTTTCTGAAAAAGACGCCCAGCGGAAACCAGTACATACTGACTTTCATAGATTTTGCCACTCGATGGCTGGAAGCAGTAGCTCTAAGCAACACCAGGGCTAAAAGTATGTGCCAGGTACTAGCAGATATTTTTGCCAGGGTAGGTTGGCCCTCCGAAATCCTCACAGATGCAGGAACTAATTTCCTGGCAGGAACTATGGAAAGCCTTTGGGAAGCTCATGGGGTAAATCACTTGGTTGCCATTCCTTACCACCATCAAACAAATGGCATGGTGGAGAAGTTTAATGGAACTTTGGGGGCCATGACACATAAATTCGTAAATGAGCACTCCAATGATTGGGACCTAGTGTTGCAGCAGAAGCTCTTTGCCTACAGAGCTGTATCACATCCTAGTTTAGGGTTTTCACCATTTGAACTTGTATATGGCTGCGAGGTTAAGGGGCCGTTACAGTTGGTGAAGCAGCAATGGGAGGGATTTACACCTTCTCCAGGAACTAACATTCTGGACTTTGTAACCAACCTACAAAACTCCCTCCGAACATCTCTAAGCCCTTGCTAAAGAAAACCTACAGGATGCTCAAAAAGAGCAAAAAGCCTGGTATGATAAACATGCCACAGAACGTTCCTTCAAAGTAGGAGACCAGATCATGGTCTTAAAGGCACTCCAGGCCCATAAAATGGAAGCGTCGTGGGAAGGGCCATTCACGGTCCAGGAGCGCCTGGGAGCTGTTAATTATCTCATAGCATTCCCCACCTCCAACCAAAAGCCTAAGGTGTACCATATTAATTCTCCAAAGACCTTTTATTCCAGAGAATTAAAAGTCTGTCAGTTTACAGCCCAGGGAGGAGATGACGCTGAGTGGCCTGAAGGTGTCTACTATGAAGGGAAAAGTGCTGGTGAACATCTCCATGACCTCGGGCGTGTGCAGCAACAGCAGATCCAGGAGCTGTGCACTAGCTACGCGCCGATGTTCTCAGCCACCCCAGGACTGACTGAACGGGCATAGCGCTCCATTGACACAGGTAATACTCACCCAATTAAAGTTCAACGTTACTGGGTGTCTCCTCAAGCTAAAACTGCTATAGAACAGGAAATCCAGAATATGCTATAAATGGGGGAAATCTGCTCCTCTGGCAGTGCATGGGCATCTCCAGTGGTTTTAGTTCCCAAACCAGATGGGGAGATATGATTCTGGGAAACTTTCACGGGCGAGTGCATCAGCCACTTTTTTAGAAGCTCCTGAGATGCGTTGGATGTCGAAATCAAAATCTTGGAGAGCTAAACTCCACCGAATAAGTTTTTTGTTATTTCCCGTGGCGGTATGAAGCCACCATAGCGCAGCATGGTCGCTTTGCAGGTGGAAACGCTGTCCCCAAACATATGGGCATAGCTTTTCCAGAGCGTAGATAATGGCGTAACATTCTTTTTCACTGACCGACCAGTTGCTTTCTCTTTGACAGTTTTTTGCTGAGAAACACTACAGGGTGGAATTCTTGATCTGGTCCTTCCTGCATTAAAACTGCTTCCACACCACGCTCGGATGCATCTATGGTTACTAGAAATGGTTTGTCAAAGTCTGGGGCCCTTAGCACAGGGTCAGACATGAGTGTCGCTTTAAGCTGGTTAAAGGCTTTCTGACAGTCTTTGGTCAATAAATGTTGACTAAATCAGATAACATGTTTGGGTGGGATAGACATTATAATTGTAAAAATACCTAACTTTTGGGAATCTAGAAAAATGACAACACCAATCCCCCTACAATCCACAAAGCCTGAGTTATGCACCTGGCCTTCCTATGCAATGAATAGGGACAGATAAGCATGTAAGAATGCAAACAACCTAAGCAGCGAGGTGCCTAAACTAGCCAATGGGAGATGCTGATGAGATGGGTGTTTGATGAACCCCTTCCCTTCCAGAGATAGGCACCTAAGTCTGAATCATTAGATCTGGACCCATGCACAAGTCCATGGGTCCAGATCTAATGCGTTTGAGGGTGCTGAAGAAATTGGCAGATGTGATTGCAGAGCCATTAGCCATTATCTTTGAATACTCGTGGTGATCAGGGGGAGGTCCCAGCTGATTGGAAAAAGGCAAATATAGTGCCCATCTTTAAAAAAGGGAAGAAGGAGAAGGAGAAGGAACTACAGACCAGTCGGCCTCACCTCAGTCCCTGGAAAAATCATGGAGCAGGTCCTCAAGGAAACCGTTTTGAAGAACTTGGAGGAGAGGAAGGTGATCAGGATTCACCAATGGCAAGTCATGCCTGACCAACCTGATTGCCTTCTATGATGAGATAACTGGCTCTGTAGGTTTGGAGAAAGCTGTGGACGTGATATATCTTGACTTTAACAAAGCTTTTGATACAGTCTCCCACCATATTCTTGCCAGCAAGTTAAAAAAGTATGGATAGGATGAATGGACTATAAGGTGGATAGAAAGCTGGCTAGAGTGTCGGGCTCAACGGGTAATGATCAACAGCTCAATGTCTAGTTGGCAGCCAGTATCAAGCAGAGTACCCCAGAAGTCGGTCCTCGGGCTGGTTTTGTTCAACGTCTTTATTAATGATCTGGATGATGGAATGGATTGTGAACAGCTGAGGGTGCAAATGGCACTATGCTGGGGGGAAAGGCCTAGACAAATTGGAGGATTGGGCCAAAAGAAATCTGATGAGGTTCAACAAGGACAAATGCAGAGTGCTGCACTTAGGATGGAAGAATCCCATTCACTGCTACATCCTGGGGACTGACTGGCTAAGCGGCAGTTCTGCCGAAAAGGACCTGGGGATTACAGTGGACGAGAAGCTCGATACGAGTCAACAGTTTCCCCTTGTTGCCAAGAAGGCTAATGGCATATTGGGCTGCATTAGTAGGAGCATTGCCAGCAGATCGAGGGAAGTGACTATTCCCCTCTATTTGGCACTGGTGAGGCCACATCTGGAACATTGCAACCAATTTTGGTACCCCCCACTACAGAAAGGATGTGGATGAATTGGAGAGAGTTCAGCGGAGGGCAACAAAAAAATCAGGGGGCTGGGGTGCATGACTTACGAGGAGAGGTTGAGAGAACTGGGGTTATTTAGTCTGCAGAAGAGACGAGTGAGGGGGATTTCATAGCAGCCTTCAACGACCTGAAGGTGGGTTTCAAAGAGGATGGAGCTCGACTGTTCTCAGTGGTGGTAGAACAAAGAGCAATGGTCTCAAGTTGCAGTGGGGGAGGTCTAAGTTGGATATTGGGAAACACTATTTCACTAGGAGGGTCATGAAACTGGAATGTGTTACCTAGGGAGGTGGTGGAATCTCCTTCCTTAGAAGTTTTTAAGGCCCAGCTTGACAAAGCCCTGGCTGGAATGATTTTGGGGTTGGTCCTGCTTTGAGCAGGGTGTTGGACTAGATGACCTCCTGAGGTCTCTTCCAAACCTCATATTCTATGATTCTAAGTCCAGGCAACAGACAAGTACCTATTTCTGCTTAGCAATCCACAAATGGGAACCAGCCACCTGGAGTTAAGCAGCTTAGGCACCTAAGTAATTTTTTGTGGGAATGAGTTAGGCACTTTCCTAGCTCCGCACAAAATGGGATGCCCATATTATATGTTTTAGCCCTGTTGTTAGAGCACTCAGCTGGGATGTAGGAGACCCAGATTCAATTCCCCCCTCTGCCAAAGGAGAAGGAATTTGAAGAGGGAACTCACCTCTCATGGTTAGAGCATAATTACTGAGCTAAGGGATATTCTAGTGAGGGGGGTTCCCTCAATTCCTGCTGTTGAAGCTGTTCCACTCTGGATAAATACTTAGAGTGATAAGGGCAGGGGGACTGGACCCAGGGTCTTCCACTTCCCAAGTGAATGCCTTAACCACTGGATTATGGTCTCTCTCACTCACTCACATTCCATGATGGATATGTTACTAGAGGCTTTCTTTTACCTTTTCCACTTGCCTCACTTCTGTGTAGTTTACAGCACCCTGGAGTGAGATACTGACAGCGGGAGGTGGGGGTGAGAAACATCCTAACAATTCACCTCTTCTAATTAGCATTTCAAAGGTAGTGTTAATATCAGAGTGCTTTAGCATGCAAGAAATAGTATTTAGTTTTGAGCTAGCTGTTTTAGGGAAGTAAGAATTAATGATAGTTTGTAGTTAAAGATCCAACATGGCCACCACTATTATTTCCTATTAGAAACTCCCAAGGTGGAGGACACAGACTAAATTGACCAATAGCAAATCAGAAACAAGGGTTGAACAAAGTTCAGGGGGGTGACTCAAAACACCTTCAGGGAAGAAGGCAGAAGAACTAAACACACTGTTAAGACAAATAATGTTACTTTTCTACTTAGAAAACACAACAGCATTAATCTGGACTTTCCCATTGAAGTTTAAGAGCCAGGTAATTTATCAATAACTAAAAGTGTCTTATCACAGTGATATGAAACAGTCAGCTCAGCTGGCTCTGATTGCTATCACAACACTAGAGGCCAAATTCTTTGCTGCAGTCCTATGGAATTCTGATATCATTGTGAGGAGTGTGTAATAAATCCCAGAGATAGATTAAATATAGGGAAGTCAGTGCAGAATTTGGCCTCATATCTTTGCAGCAGAAGTACCAGAAATTGTGGTTCCAAATACAATTAGTAAAACTAGTAACTTCAGCCTAAAGTGATTAAGGAAAAAAAGGACAAAACAAATAAAAGGGACCAAATGTTCAGACCCTGCTACTTTTGTACTACTCTGATGATGCGGAGACAGCAGAAACTATCTATGTATCTCTAGGGCAGTGGTTTTCAACATGTGGTCCGCAGAACCCTGGGGGTCCGCTGACTATCTAAAATTTCTAAAGGGGTTCACACTTCCATTCCAAATTTTTAGGTCTGCAAATGAATAAAGGTTGTAAACCACGCCCTAGGGCATGTAGAGCTGTCATAGTAAGCTCCTAGAGGACACGCTGCAATCTGTGGTTCAAGAGGAGTGTCAGGAACACTGAGGGGGTATAACTAGAGTACACTCTTCATCAGTTATCCCCCGCTAAAAGTCAATCCCTTTGGTGAGGTGTGAGAATGCAAGACAGAACTTGCAATATGCCTGTCACATGTTCAACTACTTGCAACTTATTTCCACAGCTGGTGAATAGAGAATGTTCTGTCGAATGGGGAGGCACTCAGGTACTACAGTGAGAGAATCATATAAGCAGATGGATAATATGGAGTAGCTGTCCATTTGCACCTGCCTAATTTAAGATCAAACCTATCTTTTCCATTGACTTTTAAAAAGGCTTGGATTTTTCTTTAATCAGATTTAATAAGAGGTCAAGTTTCCAGTGAAACAGAGATGTCAGCTATATATTTCTGACCTTTTATTCATTAGACCGTTAAGGTCCTAATCTTGCAGCAGGACTAACATCAATGGGAGTTTTGCATAAGTAATGAAATGTATTGCCAAATCCTTCAGTGATATTTCAATACATATCTTCAGCACAAGCTATCTGTAATTTACATTATTTCTTCTTTGCTTTCTATAAAACTGAAACATCACCACAGAAAAAACAAGACAAAATGGAATGGTTTCACTAACGAATACGTATTGGAATATCCAGGAATCGGGTAACCCAGCCTGCCTCTCAGGTAACCAGAGGAGAATAGGCTGAAAGTACATTTCTGCAATAGGCAAAACACAAGCACACCCAATAATATGAAAAAGTATTGGAATAAGTTAATGATTATATTTCATTATATAATAGAGAATTTTGATTCCAAGAGAAAATTATAACCCTTTGGGGATTTTATCTTTCCATTAACCTGCTGTCTCTTGTATTATACTGAAAGTGTAAACTCTTGAGGGTAGGGATTTTTTTTTCCTGTATGTTTTTACAGGGCCTACCACAATGGGGATGGATCTCATTTCCCAATTGGGGCATTTAGGGACTATTGCAATGCAAAGCTCAATACTGATTTTTTCCAAAATTTTGAGGGACATGGTTTGTTTTGTAATACCAAACTCTGGGGTAGTTTCCAAGTCTCACTTTTTCTGATTCTCCAATTTAACAGAATATGGAAATGGCTCAGGTTCTGGCCAATTTCTAGCTAAGTACACTGATATATCCTGTTGCATACATTGGAGATGTCCGTGTGAATTGGTTCACCCAGCTCTTCAGCAATATATGGAGGGGTCAGCTGGAAGACCATTTTGAGTAGTATTCTATAACTCAGTCCAAAGAAGGGTGTCTTAAGTTTCTTGCTGTCTTGCCTTTATAACGTAAGTACTTTCACAGCTACTCTATCAATAATCACAACACAGATCTCCAGGAAACTACTTTAACTTAATTATATCTTTCAGCACAAGGTTCCTTCCCCACTCTGAACTACAGGGTACAGATGTGGGGACCTGCATGAAAAAACCCCTAAGCTTATTTTTAAAACTTAGGTTAAAACTTCCTCAAGGTACAAACTATTTTATCTTTTTCCCTTGGACTTTATTGCTGCCACCACCAAGCATCTAACAAATATATAAAAGGGAAAGAGTCCACTTGGAAACGTCTTTTCCCCCCAAAAAATCCTCCCAAATCCTACACTCCCTTTCCTGGAGAAGGCTTGATAAAAATCATCACCAATTTGCATAGGTGAACACAGACCTAAACCCTTGGATCCTAAGAACAATGAAAAAGCAATCAGGTTCTTAAAAGAAGAATTTTAATTGAAGAAAAAGTAAAAGAATCACCTCTGTAAAATCAGGATGGTAAATACCTTACAGGGTAGTCAGATTCAAAACATAGAGAATCCCTCTAGGCAAAACCTTAAGTTACAAAAAGACACAAACAGGAATATACTTTCTATTCAGCACAACTTATTTTATCAGCCATTTAAACAAAACAGAATCTAACGCATCTCTAACTAGATTGCTTATTAATCCTTTACAGGAGTCCTGACCTGCATTCCTGCTCTGATCCCGGCAAAAGTATCATACGGACAGAGAGAGCCTTTGTTTCTCTCCCCACTCCAGCTTTGAAAGTATCTTGTCTCCTTATTGGTCCTTTCGGTCAGGTGCCAGTGAGGCTATCCTAGCTTCCTAACCCTTTACAGGTGAAAGGGTTTTTCCTCTAGCCAGGAGGGATTTAAAGGTGTTTACCCTTCCCTTTATATTTATGTCAACTGCCATTTACTCTTAGCTGCAGAAATGTTCTCTGTTTAGCTAAAATGGGCCCCCTCCCATCAGGATTGTTCCCTTTCTTGCATCTGCTTCTATTTCAGCCACTCCCAGGACATGCCATAAAAAAGCATCCTTTTAAAAATTGTACACAGTGTTGTTGCAGTTGTGTCAGTCCCAGGATATTAGAGAGACAAGGTGGGTGAGGCAATATCTTTTATTGGATCAACTTCTGTCAGTGAAAGAGACAAGATTTCCAGCTTACACTGAGCTTTCCTTCAGGTCTGGGAAATGTACTCAGGGTGCCATAGGTAAATATAAGCTGAAGCAGATTGTTTAGTACAGCTAGTTAACACACATTTCAAGGGACAATTTAAGCTGAAGTGGCCCGTTAACACCCCTCCAATCATGGGGGGAAAGAAGAAATGGGGGGGGGAGGCAGCAGGGGGGAGGTTATACATTTTTGTAAAAGACATGAATTTAGTGTCTCTATTCAGACCATGAATTTTCATAGAAAAGTTATGAATTTAAGCTCCCAGGTTCATCTTTTGAAAGTGTTGTGCAGGTTTCCTTTGAAAATGAGGACCGATACATCAAATATAGAGTGATTGTTTGTGAAAAGTGTTCACCCACAGAAGAGGGTGTTTCTGTCTTTTTTTCATTTTCCTCTGTGAATTCATTGAGCATAGTGATTGCCTGGTTTGACTCACAGTTATTATTGGGACATTTAGTGCACTGGATGAGGTACACCATGTGTTGTGTGTAGGACACATTGATTTTGAAAGGTGTGTTGATCATAGTAGCAGTGGAGATATGTCTCCAGGTTTTGCACCTGTTGTTCTAGCCGGATAAGGTGTCACTTTCAGTTGGAGGGTCCTGGGCTATGGGGAGCTTGCTTCTGATGATGAGCTTGGAGAGGATGGAAGTTGTTTGAAGTCCAGAAGAGGGGAGTTCAGGAAGATTTCTTTCAGAATGAAGTCCCCACCAAGTATGGGTTACAGTTGTTTGATGATGCCCCGTATGGGTTCCAGTGTGGGGTGGTATGTGAAAATTAGGGGTGTGAGTTCAGAGGGGGTTTTATTTCTGTAGTGAAGCAGGCTCTTCTTCGGTAGTCCATTCCATCATGTGATCTGCTTCTCAAGGTCATTGACGAGAAGGTAAATTAATTCTTTGCATCTGTCCTCACTGCAGAGTATGTGAGGGAGATTCCCACACCTGAGCCATTTTTTTTCAGTGGCAATTCTAAGAAACTGTTCAAAATTGAGGTGTGAATAGGGGACATTTTGGAACAAATAGAAAAAATAAACAGTAATTAGTTACCTGGACCAGGTGGTATACACCCAAGAGTTCTGAAGGAACTCAGATATAAAACTGAAGATTTACTAACTGTGGTATGTAACCAATTATTAAGTCAGCCTATATACCAAAGTCTGGAGGATAGCTAATGTAATGCCATTTTTTTAAAAAGGCTCCAGAGGTGATCCTGGCAATTAAAGGCTGGTAAGCCTAATTTCAATACTGAGCAAATTAGTTGAAACTATAGTAAAGAACAGAATTATCAGATACATAGATGGACACAATTTTTTGGAGAAGAGTCAACATGGCTTTTGTAAAAGGAAATCGTGCCTCACCAATGTATTAGAATTCTTTTCAGGGGGTCAACGAAAGTGGACAAGGGCGATCCAATGGATATAGTGTATTCAATTTTCAGAAAGCCTTAGCCAAGTTTCCTCACCAAAGGCTCTTAAGCAAAGTAAGCTGTCATGGGATAAGAGGGAAGCTCCTTTCATACATCAGTAACAGAAAACAAAGGGTCAGAATAAAAACAGTCAGTTTTCAAAGTGGACATAGGTAAAAAGCAGGGTACCCCAATATCTGTACATGAACAAGTGCTGTTCAACATACTCATAAATGATCTGGCAAAAAGGGATAAACAATGGCATGGCAACATTTGCAAATGAAACAAAATTACTCAATATAGTTATATCCAAAGCTAAATTTGCAAATAATTACAATGGGATCTCACTAAACTGGGTGAATGGGCAAGAAAATGGCAGATGAAATTCAGTGTTGACAAAATGCAAAGTAATGCACAATACAAGTAATGCACAAAATGCAAAGTAACGCAAAGAAAAGGGAATCCCAACTATGCATACAAAATAATAGCAGCCAATTTAGACCCTAGCACTCAAAGAATATACCTTGGAATCATTGTGGATAGTTCTCTAAAAAACATCCATTCAATGTGCATTGGCAGTCCAAAAAGCTAACAGAATGTTAGGAACTATTAGGAAAGTGATAGATAACAAAACAGTAAATATCATAAAGCTATTATATAAATCCACGTTAGGACCACACCTTGAATCCTGTGTGAAGTTCTGGTCTCCCCATCTCAAAAAAGATATATTAGAATTGGAAAAGGTACAGAGAAGGGCAACACAATGATTAGGGGTATGGGACAGCTTCCATATGAGGAGAGATCAAAAAGACTGGGACTTTTCATCTTGAGAAAGAGCTGACTATGGGGGAGATATGATAGATGTCTATAAAATTATGAATGATGTGGAGAAAGTAAATAAGGAAGTGTTATTTACTCCTTCACATGACACAAGAACGAGGGATTACCAAATGAAATTCATAGGCAGCAGGGTTAAAACAAAGAAAAGGAAGTATTTCTTCATACAACACACAGTCAACCTGTGGAACTTATTGCCAGAGGTGTTGTGAAGGCCAAAAGTATAACTCAGTTCAAAAAAGAATTAGGTATGCTCCTGGAGGATAGGTCCATCACTGGCTATTAACCAAAATTTTCTGGGATGCAACCTCATGCTCTGGGTGTCCCTAAACCTATCAATACTGAGACAGGACTATAGGGGAAGGATCACTCCATAATTACCCTGTTCTCTTCATTCCCTCTGAGTACATTTGGCATAGGCCACTGTCAGAAGACACGTGTAAAGGGGTCAGTACCTGTCATGAGCGCCTGCTCTGGTTGGGTGTGTTCTCGGTCTTTAAACCAGTGTGCCCCTGGCATGGGGCCATATCCTCAGGGCTTCCTCCATGGAGACACTATCTTCCTGCGGCCCTCCTCAGGTTCTTCATAGAACACACAGTCAATCAATTTTCTGGGATGCAACCCCAAGCTCTGGGTGTCCCTAAGCCTCTGAATACTAGGAAAGAACTATAGGGGAAGGATCACTCCATAATTACCCTGTTCTGTTCATTCCCTCTGAAGCATAGGCCACTGTCAGAAGACAAGATACTGGGCTAGATGGACCATTGGTTTGGTCTTTTTTATGTTCAACTGTCCTTACTCGACAGGTGAAACAGTTCTCTCCTTTTCACCACGTCTCCTGATTCAGCAACTGTCCATGGCCAATCACAGCACTAGACATATTACAGTAATCAGCCATGCAAAACTGACACAACATCTTAATTAGCTGATTGATTATTCCTGAACCTTCAGTCCCCAGGAAGGTTTTAATTCTAGGTATTTAACAAAGAGAAAGTTGTCAAACCTCTCTCATGAATGAATTTCTCTTAGACCCAGATCCTAAGTATTAAAACAGCCAAAGAAAACAGAACTCTCTTACAAGCATGCTTTACTGAGACTCAGCTCCTAACAAAGGCAAAAGCTTTTCTTAAAGACACAATGACATAGAAATCAACTCCACCGAAGGACTCATTACTCCAAAGTAACCGTACGTGGCTGGGCCAATTGGTTTTCCTGTCATCATTCAGCAACTCTGCTCTAGCACAATAGGAAGAAAAATTACAGCAAGGAGATAGAAAATCACTCCCCAATTAGGGTGAAATTTCAGCTTCATTGAAATCAATGACAAAACTCCTATTGTCTTCAATAGGGCCAAGATTTGACCTTCAGTCTAGTAATTGTCATCTGACTTGTCATATAGAAAGCTCAGCAGTGACTTGCCATTATACAAATTTTGTACAGGCTATACCATGAAATAACTATGAATCAAAGCATTCCAATACAAAAGGGAAAAACAGGTTTGGGTGATTTAATAAATATGAGGCAAGTGTTTCACAGTAAAGAACAGTTCTTGGTGTTTTCAAAAGTAGGGAGAGATGGCCTGAATGGATGACGGAGAGAAACAAATTTCATCTCCCTAAGTCTCGGGTTGGCAGATGAGACTCAAAGGTAGGATCCTTAAAAGGTGTGTGGTGACAGATTGCAGATGAGCCTCAATAAGGAGGGTCTTGAATAAAGTCAAGGAGTACAATGTAGGGGACTTTAAAAAATGATATTACCAACTAAAAATCTCCTTGCTACTGTTATGCTGATGATTGTGCAATCACACCATCTCCCTGAAACTGTTCCGTATGACACCCACCTTCCATTTAGGCTAAATGGAACAGTTAAATGACCCTTTGTTTAGTGACAGCTGAAAGAATGGGGCAGGGGGAGGGAATGCTCCCAAGGACAAACCTGGGCAGTGGACCATGGGGTTCAAGTGGTTTCCCAGGTGGTCTGATGACAAACACAGGGACTGATCAGCTGTGTCTGTGTATGTCAGGTAACCTGAAGGAAAAACACAGAAGCAGCCAAAAAAGACAGCAAGGAATCCAAGACACATTTGTAGTGTGAACCTAAGAAAAGCTAAGAGAGTTTTTGGGCAACATGTCGGCTGGAAAGAGGCTTGGGACTGTGAGCAGGTTACTGTTTGATTCCGACTATGATCATGGAAACAGGACTTTATGTACATTTTTGGTAAATAAACAGGATTGCATTAAAGAAATACCTGACTCCATCATTAATTTGTCAGTCTAATAGAAAACAAGACCCTCAATTTTGGCTAACTGCTTGGACCAAAAGGAATAATCCTATTTTTCCAGGCAGCCAATATAAATAAGAAGGGAGGGTAAAATTCATTCTCATGCAAAAAGGATGACAAGGCTATTGTATCACTTAAGTTACACTTAAATACTCAAAACAAATGGTGTATAGGCCTTATGATAGCTCTGCACAGGAGGGAATTGAGCTCAGTGGGCATAATGTCTGTACAAACCAGTGCGTGAGTGGCCCTTAATGCTTGAGACAAAGATTATAGTTTTACTTTTCATAGATTCTTCTATATCCTCTGCAACTGGTTGGCAGACAGTTTGAAGGGAAGTTAATTGGGCAGCAGGGATGTTGCCACCTTGTGTAAGCACTTTAAATTTGTTATGGTTTACAACTCTTGCTCCTCTGATTGTTAACTAGGGTAGAAGGGAAAGGAAGAAATAGGCATTCAATACCACCACTGGTTCATAATAGGCTGGGTTAACCCAGTCTTAGCGCTACAAGAGAAGAAAAATAAATTAAAAATTCCACAAAAAGAGTCTGCCCACCCCTCCACCCCCAGCCATAAGCATTACAAAAAAAAAAACAAAAAACCAGCAACAAAAACTAACAAAGATGGCAAGCCACCATAAAATTTACAACTCAATCTGGCATCTTTTCAACCCTCAATGCATCACTAGTATAGTTGAGAAGAGAACTTCAGTGTGTACCTCTGTCCACATTTCAGCAAAAAGACCCTTCTCCACCCATCATGCAGGTTGCACAGTTAATGTCATCACAGTGATGCTCTTATTTTGATATAGACGTTCTACACATGGAGAAAAATCCAAAAGTATTAGCAGAAAAGACAGTAGTCTGACCCACTCACTAAGCTTTGTATGTAAAACTTGAAGAACCTGTAGAATACAGGAGATCAGGACCTAACAAAATTGCTACAGCTAATTTCTCTTTTGGGATTTTCCTTTTTTTTCATGACGTGATATTTTGAAGGCAAGCTTTATTACAGACTATTAACCTATGACATTGGCTAGCAAGACAGGAGACTTCACAGGGATATTAAACACACATTTCTCACCCACTTGATATTACAAGTCCTTCCCCCACTCCATAATTTGTATTCAGATTCATGACTTTAATGATGGTGGTTGTGTGGTGTAGACATAGTACAATGAAATTACCACTTAGATGTGCCAGAAAAAAACCAAACCAATTATTTCATTCATTTCTTCCTTGTTTATTAGCATTAAAGACACTGACTGTCAGTACTGTGGCATTTTCATTTCTAATCCATTCAAGTACCAAATAGCAGAAACAAAAATAAACTGTCTAATGAAAGTAGTGAACTCAGTGTGCTCAATGTATTGTACCTACCCCTACAGACCAAAGAGGCCTCAGATATACATGCTTTTCTTTGTTATTAACTTATCAATGCCTAATGATTTTATGGAATTACTTCAGCAAGATGTAAGCAATGTATAAAATGAAAACTCCTGCCCAACCAGTGCGCGCACACACATTAAAAATAGTGCTTTGCAGTTACTGCTGTGTTATGCTATTTCTCACGTCCAGAATTTTCACGAAGATTTAAATAGTGTATTGTGTTTATTTAGGAGCAGGAGGATGGTTGGAAGATTAGGTATCTTTTTTTGTTGACTGATTTTCACTTTTTCCTTCTCCACTGCTACTAACAAAGGCAAATACTGAGGGGTAGGTTAGTGCCACACACTGATTATCTTATTTCCAGTGAGCAGCATCTAACTCATCAAGAAATCATTCTGTGGAGCAAGGGGATTATTCTATGTGAGTGCAGGGTGAGACTGTCTCCTTATTTGGGAGCTAAATTGCCCATTCTTTTCAAATACACTTCCTGCCTTTGGTCTAAATATATTTCAAACCTACATAATTAGCAGTAAGAACAGGTACAACCAATGAATTCAGTCCTTCTGTCCCTACATGGTAGAGTTGTGTGTGCACAATTGTTGGGTCAGGCCCCAATGGACTTTGAACTTTAGAGTTTTTCTACAGCATTTTCTGGTAACAGCTGGAGTCAATTCAAAGACTTTTTACCCAGGGAAGCTGGGAGATCGAGATCTTTATATTGGCACGAAGATGATACAGAGTTGTTTATCATCTGAGAACTGATGGTGGTTTAGTCTATGGTGTCTCAGAATTCGGCCTAGTGACTTCATAGTGATGTGAACTAGATGAGGAAGAAGAAGGATCCTTGCTCTCTTCAGATGTTTACAAACTTGGAAATAGAAAACAAATGTGACAAATATTAGACATGTATTTTAATGGATAATTTTTTTTCTCAGGCTTATTTCATAGGAAAACAGTCTTTTTTAAAATCATGATACGAGTTAATTTTGAATGTTTGAAGGACTCTGCCCTATCATAAGCACTAGGTAGATGATTTAGTGTTGTCAAGTAAGTATTTCATTATTGTCCTTATTTTCACACTTTCCTGCTTGTTCAGGCTCATCACAGTAAAAGAAAAGTCTGAAAATGATTTCTCCAGTTTATTACTGCATTTGTCTGGAGGCAATTTTTGGATTGAAATGACACTAAATCCCCTGGGAAGTAGAAACTATGGACCTTATAAATATGCAGCCATCACTTCTATGATCAAGCTTTTGATGGTGCTGCTATGACTGTCATAATAAGCAGAAGTATTATGGAGAAAGTTTTCAGGTTTAAATTCCATGGAGCATTCCTAGCATTCCCCCCCCCCCAAAAAAAATTGATATACATTTTAGTCACCATAGAATCAAAAAATTTAATACACCCACTGTTGTCTGCTGCTGTCAGCTAAGACTGCAGTTATCCACTTCAGAATGTCATATTCAATATTTAAGAAAATATTATTGCTGTATATACTTCTGTGTATTATGTTAATGAAGATGATTTGGGCAATTGATTTTCTTTTGCTGCCTATGGGCTTCTGCTGGTGTGCTCCAGCATCCTACTCTTTCCACTTTTTATTTAACAAATAAAACAAATTTTATATGTAAATAAAATCTTGAGGGAATGACAGAGAAAATGTCATTCTGCTGGACAGAATACAGCAACTATTTTCTGCTGCCTGTAGGCTCATCACTAATAGATTTTTTATTTATCTAATTACAATTTCTGCAAGCCAAGTACCCCAGACTCTGCAAATAATGTACTGCAACCAGCACATTGCACCTCCCTCCACGAACAAGGCTAGGTATGGTAGAAGCTATTAACAGTCTAGTTTGAGTTAATAAGAGTGTGATATGGTAAGGAAGCTGTCAACCAATCAGAAGTGACTGCAAGTTAAAAACCTGTCCCTTTGCACTACATTTTGACAGCTAACTGGACAGGGGCACAGCTGGCTCAATTAAAAATCAGGTCTTGTACCTTCCCTTTTCTAAGGCACATCAATGGACCAAATCACTTTGGAAATAGCTAGATACTTGTTCTAAAAAGAAACAGTTTTGAGGCTCATAACCAGCGTTATTCTCTGTCATATATACCACAGCAAGAGTTGAACTGGGCCAGGCTCAATGCTACAGTATTTTTTTCTCTTTTTTTTTGGTGCTTGGTCCCCAGAGTTTAAGCTTTTTGTTAGTTTGAGGGGGGTTTTTTTAAGTGGATGGAAGTTGGAATCTGAACAGAGCTTGGGTGTCAGGGACTATAGTGCTTGCATCCTGGTCCACAAGGCACTTGGAAGCTAGTAAGTTTCAACCCACCACACAATGACATACTAACAATTGCCGGAATAGAAGCTGAACCCCAGCAGAAGATTCCAGTCCTTGACTGTGACTGGCAGAATTCTGGGGGTCCTGATTGGTTCACAGCTTCTATATAAACCTAGCATCCAAACAGAAGTTTGTCCATGTACCTAGGATTTCCTGCTTTGGATTGTTTCCCCTGCAACACCTGCTCCTGACATCCTGGTAACCTGTCCCTGCCTGACACATGACTCTCTTTTGCCATGGGTTCTGAGCTCCCGGTATCTGACCTGGTCTTATGTCTGCTCTGACCACTAGGTCAGACTGCCACACCCTAGTCATAAAATTGGGTTAAAACCAATTTGTCTTTTCCAAGCTGAATCTCTGGAGTCAGAAAGAAGAGGTGCCCAAAGGGGCATCAGAACATTTGAGACAACCAAGAAAACCACGCCAGGCAGATATCTGAGCTCTGTAAAGGGGGAGCTAAGCCCGAGGAGCTCAGTAGGGCACCCTTGACGGTAATGGTTTGAACATCTGCACATTATGCTGTGTAGTATTTTAATTACACATCTCAAATAGGTTTGTAGGCAGAGCCTGGAAGAGTACCACTTTTTTCCTCCTTTGAGAGCAGTGGTGCACTTCCAGCCCCAGAAGTAGAATGAATATTTTGGGGACATTTCAGATTTTATCAACAAATCCTGCACTCCTAGAGAGAGACTCAATGGGAGTTTTGCCTGAGTAAGAAAAATGGGATTTCATCAAAATGTTACATCAAAAGGCCAGGCATTTACTTGCATTCAGCTTTTATTAGTTGATTGCTTTCTCACCCTATCACACAGGTATAAAAAGGTGGGGAGGGAGAAAAGAGAGAATTTAAAGTATCTGGATTCTGCTTTTCCCCCAAAGCCTACAATGTGCAATGCACACCAGTTAAGCAAAAGCTGTACAATTGAAAAAAATGTTACAACCTCTCCCAAGATAAAGGGTAAAACAAAAATGGAAGAGCGTAGACAGCATAAAGTGATACCTAGCTTGAATGTTAAATTGTAGAGGAAGGCATACATTGAATACACATTTTGCATATCAACCTTCAGTTTCTCTTTCTGAAATTATAACCAGTTTCTGGTTATCCCGTTTCTTCTTCTTTCTAGTTGTACTTTGCCTTGTTTCCCCTATGCAGCTTTTCTTCCCTCTTTTCTCTGTTAACCCTTATTATTTGTTTAATTTTCCCCTTTAAATAATTTCTTCTTTTACTGCATTATCTGCTTCACTTCCTTCATCCATGCTTTTTCATTTGCTCCCTATAACTCAACCTTGTCTTCTCTCTCTCTTCCCCTTCCTGGTTTCCCCCACCTCTTATCCCAGATGAAGATGATCGGAAATATTGGGGTCAGGGTTTTGGAGTCTTTGCAATGGGTTGGAAGCACCTGCAAGTCGGCTGAGATTCTTCTCTTCCCTCAGTGACATGGGCAGGTGAGCCAGAGTGTAGAATCACTTCCTCCCCTTCCCCTAATCAGTTTCAGCCTAGATGAATTGTAGAAAGGCCAGGCAAGCAAACTTAGTCACTGCAGAATATGTTGTCAGTTAATTGGAGGATATAGCCAGAAGCTGGGGAGAGCTCACTGTAGCCCTAGCAAGTAATGGGACCAGCTTTTTATGAACCTCAAAATTATTTAAATCCAGTATTTATTTTTCTCTAGTTTTTGATTCAGTGATGTGTTCTTCAATTATGATCAGATTTGCCTTTCAATCTTAAAACATTTAAATAGGGAAACTCGAGCTGGTGAGAATTTCAGCAAATTTCAATTTTTTTGGCACAAGATATAAACCTAGGATTATCCGCTAAAAACTTTTGACTAAAACCAGAAGTTTACATTTAGAAATGTTAGTACAGTATAGTACCTCATAAGAGTTGTAGTTTAAGTTCCTATAGCTCTGTCAAGGTTCCCTCCCCACTCTGAACTCTAGGATACAGATGTGGGGACCTGCACGAAAACCTCCTAAAGCTTACTTTTACCGGCTTAGGTTAAAACTTCCCCAAGGTACAAACTATTTTACCCTTTGCCCTTGGACTTCTACTGCCACCACCAAATGTTTGACTGGGTTTACTGGGAAAGTGTTGTTTGGAAACGTCTTTCCCCCAAAAATCCTCACCAAAACCTTGCAGCCCCCTGCCTGGGGAAGGCTTGATAAAAATCCTCACCAATTTGCATAGGTGACCACAGACCCAAACCCTTGGATTTTAAGAACAATGAAAAAAGTATTCAATTTCTTACAAGAAGAATTTTAATATAAGAAAAGTTAAAAGAATCACCTCTGTAAAATCAGGATGGTAAATACCTTACAGGGTAGTTAGATTCAAAACATAGAGAATCCCTCTAGGCAAAACCTTAGGTTACAAAAAGACAGGAATATCCATTCTATTCAGCTTATTTTCTCAGCCATTTAAATCATAATCTAACACATATCTAGCTAGATTACTTACTAAGTTCTAAGACTCCATTCCTGTTCTATCCCCAGCAAAAGCATCACACAGACAGACACAGACCCTTTTCTCTCCCCCCCATCCAGCTTTGAAAGTATCTTGTCTCCCCATTGGTCATTGTGGTCAGGTGCCAGCGAGGTTATCCTAGCTTCTTAACTCTTTGCAGGTGCAAAGGTTTTTCCTCTGGCCAGGAGGGATTTTAAAGGTGTTTACCCTTGGGAGACAGACCAGTCCTTGCTTACAGACAGCCCCCCAATCTGAAGCAAATACTCACCAGCAACCACACACCACACAACAGAACCACTAACCCAGGAACCTATCCTTGCAACAAAGCCCGTTGCCAACTCTGTCCACATATCTATTCAGGGGATACCATCATAGGGCCTAATCACATCAGCCATACTATCAGAGGCTCGTTCACCTGCGCATCTACCAATGTGATATATGCCATCATGTGCCAGCAATGCCCCTCTGCCATGTATATTGGCCAAACTGGACAGTCTCTACGTAAAAGAATAAATGGACACAAATCAGACGTCAAGAATTATAACATTCAAAAACCAGTTGGAGAACACTTCAATCTCTCTGGTCACTCGATTACAGACCTAAGAGTGGCTATCCTTTAACAAAAAAAGCTTCAAAAACAGACTCCAACGAGAGACTGCTGAATTGGAATTAATTTGCAAACTAGATACAATTAACTTAGGCTTGAATAGAGACTGGGAATGGATGAGTCATTACACAAAGTAAAACTATTTCCCCATGGTATTTCTCCCCCCCACCCCACCCCCCACTGTTCCTCTGATATTCTTGTTAACTGCTGGAATTAGCCTACCTGCTTGTCACCATGAAAGGTTTTCCTCCTTCCCCCCCCTGCTGTTGGTGATGGCTTATCTTAAGTGATCACTCTCCTTACAGTGTGTATGATAAACCCATTGTTTCATGTTCTCTGTGTGTGTGTATATAAATCTCTCCTCTGTTTTTTCCACCAAATGCATCCGATGAAGTGAGCTGTAGCTCACGAAAGCTTATGCTCTAATAAATTTGTTAGTCTCTAAGGTGCCACAAGTACTCCTTTTCTTTTTGCGAATACAGACTAACACGGCTGCTACTCTGAAACCATTCTTTTCTCTACTAACCAGTTGACCAAGCTAAATTTTTAGCATGTGTTACTTTTACTTCCTTTCCAAGTAAGATTTAACCACCAGTAAATCTAAAACTAAGAGAAATGGGCCAACTGCAAACACTTCATCACACTCTTCAGGATATAGGCTCCAGTTTCTCTACACTGTAAACATGATTCCTTTTGGACTTACAAGAGCATGAATCTGGAGTAATTCCACTGAAGGAAATGGAGTTATTTAAAGTTGATATGAGATGAGACCCAGACTCAGTGTGTTTTCCTATCTCAGACTTCTATCCCCTGTCCTTATCGGACCTCACTGGATTTCACTATCACTTCAAACAGCTTTCTCCAAAATACTGTTCCTCAAACCTCCAGTAGCTCTGAGACAACCCTCTTAATTAGTGGCTTGGCCAGGAGGAGAATGATGCTAGAGGACGGGGTACTTTCCTGGTGCTCTTTAGCTCCTAGCAATTCCTCTCAATTCACAGAACTTGCTGTTTTAGGCAGACTCCATGTAAGCGGGGGAATAGTCCCGCTACTGTGGGGAACTTTTCTGGTTTCTGCACTACCCCGGTGAAGTGAGCTAACGAAAGGATCTGAGTCCTTGCTCCCACTTCCTTTACCCAGTGACCTCCCTGCCCTTCCACTCTCCTGTCTGGCAGATTCCTTGTAACCCCAACAAGGCTGGGCCCAGGATTCCTGGGGGGCTCAACCCCCAACCCTGCTGTAGTCACCTAGGACAGGGGCTAGGGTGTCCCCACTCCAGGGTACTCTCTCTTCACTGGGCACTTCTCTGACCCACTACCATTACATACAAGTTAAAGCAAATGCAAGTTATTTAATCAACAATTAATTTTAAAAAGAATAAGGAAAAATTGGAAAGGTTAAAGGAAACACATCACCCCGCTCTGTGGCTGGGAACATCACAAACAGCGTCTCTGGAACGTCAGGGCAGTTCACAGTCTGTTCCTTGTAAGTCCCAGGCCTCCTTCTCAAGCCCTGGCCATGCGGCAGGGATGCTGTGGGTTGGACGCTTGCTCTGGTGGTGGCCACATGCTCTCAGGCTCTAAGTGGTAGGACCCTTCTTCCCAGCGTTGTCCCTGCCTTGTCATGGGTGACGATCCAAGCCTGGCCAGCAGAGCCTCCTGGCTGAGGCGTCTCCCTGTGCTGGACCAGCTGCCCAGGGTCCCCCTCCCTCTCCTCAGCTGCTCACAGAACCCAGCTCCGGACTGCTCCAGCCCCAGCTCCACCACTTTGTCTCAGTGCTGCTGCTGCTGCTCTGCCTCCAGCTCCCTGGGCTGCTTCTTTGGCCCCTCTGGCTCTGCTTGCTGCAGCTCTGCTCCCACGACAGGTCTGCTCTGCAGGCTGCTTCTGTGACTCTGCTCCCAGCACTAACCTGCTTCCTGGGCTGCTTTTCTGGCCCCTCTGCCTCTGGCTTTGGGGCTGCAGCTCTGCTCCCAGGACAGGGTTTGCTCTCTCTGGGCTGCTTTTCTGGTCCCTCTGGATCTGGCACAGCTCTGCTCCCCAGCTTAACTTGGGGCTCTGCTTTCTCCTTAGCTCGGCCCCACTCTGCCTGACCCAGGCAATTCCAGCTCACACGGAGGATGGGACCTCCCTGGCCTCCTGATTCCCTGATTAGCCTGCCCGCTCTGTCATTCAGGATGACCTAGAGCATTGGCCTCTCCCCATGGTTCCTGCGGGCTGTCAGTCTCAGGGTCCTGATTCCCAATCAACCCTTCCCCCTTTTTAGTATTGGGAGCTAGCAACTAAAACACCCTCACTGAATCTTAGTAAGGGGGCAACAGTCCCCTTACATCCAGATGAACCAAAAAAGAAAAATAGTGTTCTTGTGACATTCTAGAGAATATTTGCTTCCACTCAAATTTTGATGTTTCTCCTTTTTTTTGTTTCTACCCAGACTTCGATTCAGGCAGCAAACAGAAGCTTTTTGGCTCAACTCTTGCTCTCAGTCTCCAGCTTCACATACAGTCTCTCCAGAGGAAAGTTCTATCAGAGGCTCGTTCACCTGCGCATCTACCAATGTGATATATGCCATCATGTGCCAGCAATGCCCCTCTGCCATGTACATTAGTCAAACTGGACAGTCTCTACGTAAAAGAATAAATGGACACAAATCAGACGTCAAGAATTATAACATTCAAAAACCAGTTGGAGAACACTTCAATCTCTCTGGTCACTCGATTACAGACCTAAGAGTGGCTATCCTTTAACAAAAAAAGCTGCAAAAACAGACTCCAATGAGAGACTGCTGAATTGGAATTAATTTGCAAACTGGATACAATTAATTTAGGCTTGAATAGAGACTGGGAATGGATGAGTCATTACACAAAGTAAAACTATTTCCCCATGTTATTTCCCCCCCACCCCCCCCCACTGTTCCTCAGATATTCTTGTTAACTGCTGGAAATAGCCTACCTTGCTTGTCACCATGAAAGGTTTTCCTCCTTCCCCCCCTGCTGCTGGTGATGGCTCATCTTAAGTGATCACTCTCCTTACAGTGTGTATGATAAACCCATTGTTTCATGTTCTCTGTGTGTCTATATCAATCTCCCCTCTGTTTTTTCCACCGAATGCATCCGATGAAGTGAGCTGTAGCTCACGAAAGCTTATGCTCTAATAAATTTGTTAGGCTCTAAGGTGCCACAAGTACTCCTTTTCTTTTTGCGAATACAGACTAACACGGCTGCTACTCTGAAATATTCCATGACACTCGCTCTCATTCACTGTCTAATAATAAGACTTTTGTCCTTTTCTTCTACCATTTTTCTGAAAGCAATCCACTGCTTTAAGGTTTACAATCCAAACTGTATGCTCTCTTACAGCTTGAGAAATTCCACTGAAACTGATGGGTTGCCCAGGCTTATGTCAGGGGATAATTTAACCCTACATGTCCCAAAACACATCCAATCTGATTCTGTCACTTCATTTCCCAGCTGAGTTTCTTGTCTATTTCCATTCACATCATATTAAGAAAAGGAATACTTGTGGCACCTTAGAGACTAACAAATTTATTTGAGCTCATGAAAGCTGATGCTCAAATAAATTTTTTAGTCTCTAAGGTGCCACAAGTACTCCTTTTCTTTTTGCGGATACAGACTAACACAGTTGTACTCTGAAACATATTAAGACTATCCCACATGCAATGGGAGGTTCTTGTATAATGTTTTCGCAAAGATGCTGGTTTCATGGAAAGAGTCATTTTAACTAATTCCATTTACCAATTACCAAAAATTACCAGTTTTTCCTCCCTCTCAACATTTGGAAACTCTGCTTGTCTCCCTCCTTTTCTTTTGTGGGGGAAGGGTTTATCCAGCAGTCTAGATTTTAGTCTAGACTAGAGTCACATCAGCAAAGATGAAGTCACTAACCCTTGGAGAATGGAGATTTGGATGGGAGTGATGTCCTTCAGTGAGTTTACACTAAGCAGGTCTGGTCCATCAGATTTTTTCCAGTACTTAGATGTGCTCCACAAAACAAGTAGTTGCTTCAATTGTATTCTGTCATTTTCTATTCTTATTGAAAGTCTTCAGTAATCACCCATCTTATAAGGCCAAGGACCTGCAAGCTGTCATATTGCTGTCTGCTGCTATCTGGAAAATAGTTTCTCAAGAGACAACAGCTCCTGTCTGGATGAAAAACCAGGTGTACATGTAAAGGAAGGCATAAAGAATGCAGATTTAGTACCTGTTGCTTTTCCTTGTTTTGCAGTTTGATGTAACTAAGTTACTTGGACTTTTGTTAAAGTAATATTTTGCAAGGATTTAGAGCTGTGCCATTGACATTAGAAGGGTTTTAAAATTGAAGTTTGTCCACTTGCAATCAACAAATGAGTTAGTCCCACTTTAATTTGAGCCCTGCTTTAGTACTTATATATACACACACATATACACACACACACACACACATATATACACACACATATACACACACACACACATATATACACACATACACACACACACACACATATATACACACGTATATACACATATATACACACATATTTTCCCATATGTACTTGAAAATAAGTATTCGTTTTAGACACAAGGATAATTTGGTAAGTGATCTGTTAAACTTTGGTACCCCACTTTGTAGCAGAGCAAGCTGAATTCACTAACTTCTTTATTTGCCTCTTCCATCTCCCATTCAGTAATACACCGATATGCATAGTCATTTGTATGTTAATGAAAACATCAAGACTTTTGTCTTCATTCTCTCTAAAGGTATTAAAACAAGCATATTTCCATCCTGCCATGCAGAGAAAGAAACTGTTAGATGTAGGAATGGCAAAAGTTTAATGAATTCAATGTATAATTCAACATTAATAGGAAATGAGTTTATTCTTCTTAATTTGAAAGTCTGTTGTTTTGGTTTTGCCAATGCCAAAGAGTCACAGAGGAGCTGAAAAAAATCCCTGATGAGAGTTGTAAAAAAATTCAAAATCCTAAATTATGCTCATTAGTATGTCAGACAACAAAATGATTTGTTCTCTGGGGAAAGAGACAGTGGCATACATAGTTTGCATGAACATTTAGGCATATAACTCCTAATACTGATAGAAAAGCTAAATCCCCCAGCTATTACAATGTTTTTGCTTTTTTTTTTCCCCCCTCTTGTGTTTGGGTACCATGGTGACCTATCAATGAAACTCTGTTTTCGAGATCCCTCCATGAGCCACAATTACAGTATATAAGCTCTGACCCAAAGTGTCTAAAGCTATTAAAACCAAAACATTATGACCTATTGTTTCATTGCATGCACGACCTGTAACAGAGGAAAAGTGCCGAACACACACCATTGTCTGCAAAAGAAAATGGAAGAAATGGTGGCCTAACTGAAGTCCATAGGAGTTTTGCCATTGACTCCAGTGGGGTCAAGATTTTACCCAGTGAGTGCAGTTATACTTCTTTTATGGACAGTACTAAGTCAAAAGAGACAGTGTGATCTATTGGGAAAGAAGTGTGGTGGAAGTTAAAAGATAGACTTTAAAAAAAAAAGCCACAGAGTATAAAGCCAAAGAGCCATGCACAGGTTTTAATCTTACTGGGTTAGTATTCGATGTGACCTTCCTCCGACATGAGTCTTCCTCCTGGGCCAGCTATGGCCTTTCAAAACTGCCCCTGCTACCGCAGAAAGCCCTCTTGTTGCCAACTCAGCCTGCCCTGTATTCGGATGCTAGACTAGTGTAATATTTAGGTCAGGCAGCCCCAAAATGGACCTCCTCTAGAATCCACAGTCATAAAGATAAAGAGGAAAATCAATGTTCTGGGAATCATTTTATTTAGTCTCTCAGCAATTCTGCCCCAGACAGTAAGGCAATAATTACATTCCCTGGTTTTGGTGTTATTTTGAGTGCATCTTTTCTCTCCAGGCACTTTTTTTTGCACCACAGGGTGTTTCAAATTCTAGCCAATATATTGATGGTCCTCTGAGACCGAGAATAGGTGATAGGTATACTCATTCCAATCACATTCTTTATATTACACTTATCATATTACTCACACAAGGTGAAGTTATGCAGAAGTGCTACCCGTGCTTTTAGACTCCACATCACACATTTTGTTTATGCCACACTTAACAGAAAAACCATTCAATAGAACAGAAAATAAGGAATTGTCTAGCAGCCACTAGCCCTCACTTCCTTCCTATAATTATTTTATACCAGTGGTTCCCAAACTTGTTCCACCACTTGTGCAGGGAAAGCCCCTGGCGGGCCGGGCCAGTTTGTTTACCTGCCACATCCGCAGGTTCGGCTGATCGCGGCTCCCAGTGGCTACGGTTCGCTGCTCTAGGCCAATGGGAGCTGCTGGAAGAGGCAGCCAGTACGACCCTCAGCCTGCGCCACTTTGATGTAGTGGCTATATCTCAGTGGTTCTCAGGTTTCTGATACCCTGCATTGTCCTCAGCAACTCCACTCTAAGGAGAAAAGTTCCTTCATAAATAACTTTAAATGTTCAGCTAAAATATTTAGACATCACATAACTGATGTACATGATTCAAAACAAGCTTATATAATAGCCTGGGAAAGTCAGCAAGTTAAAGTCACTTCATAGCAACTTTCAGTATTTGAGATATTAAATGGCCTGATCCTGAAACACTAAAAAGTCAGTGGGAAATATGCATTTGACCCCTATTAGCATAGGATTGCAACCCTTACATACAAGGGCAAGTTTTCAGAGGGCTTATAAAACGTATCCTTAAGTTTTTGAAACTACCTGTTTGTGTGCTAATATACACAAATGCAAGTGGACAGTTTGAGATGCCCTTATCTTATGTGTACATGTAGGTAATAGCGTGTGCAAATAATGCAATTGCAAATCGTTTTGGCAAGTCTTCAGAAGCCTTTTATAATTGATGTGTTACAATTCATCATTCACTGATCTTACATCTCTGATAGCCATAGACAAAAGGGTGGAGTTAAAGATAGAATTTCAGCCTACTCTCTAAATTTCCATACAAAACAGTACATTTGTTCCTCCCACTTCAAAATGCTATGAGGAAATGTAGTGTGTTAACAGTTTATTATTATATATTATGGTAAGTGTCTAGGGACCCCAGTCATAGACCAGGACCCCAGTGTGTGAGGAACTGTACAAACAGAACAGAAAGACAGTAAGAACTGACAATGTGCATGTTTGCTACTTTATTTGCACTTAAAGAAAAAAATCTGCAGGACAAATACATGATGATTCTTGCACTTTACATTACAGGAAATATGGATCCATGAACTTTTAAAATGTAAATCATATGGGGACTTTTAAAAAACACAACTCAAGATGTACAATACTGCACGCTGTGATGCATGTCGTATAGAGAAATATATCATGGTTGCACCCTGAGCATGTTGCACATAGACAGCAGCAAATATTGGATATACTGTATAAATACAAAAATAATCAATGATCTGTCAAAGTTATATAACATATAGCAAATTTTAGATTGTCTATACTTTTTGGCAGGGAATGCATCTTCCTCTGTTTATACCATATAGTCAATTACACAAATTCTGGGTGTTGTTGCAGTCTAAATAATTTATAATATGCTAATACTGATTGAAAACTGATGAACATTGCTAAAGAATGCAAAATATAATTTAGTTATATCTATAATTATAGATTTAGGTTGGAACTGCTTTACATGCAGGTGTTTGCATTATGTGCCACGATCCTCAGACCTCATTCATCACATCATTTTGTTAATCATTGTCAATTCATCTTAAGTGATAAGTTCTTAATCATGTTATTTTTCCAGGAAGGGCATCAATCTTTTTAATTACTAGAGTAAAAACCTCTTCATTGGAAAAGAAACAAAAAATACTTAGTTCATTTACAGAAAAGGCTACTGAAATTCCCATGATAGAAAGGGACATCTATCTCAAATGAGGTCTGAACAAGCTGAGCGCAAAGCAGGCACATTCAAGACTCAACACCTCTATCTTTCCATCTTTCTCTATCTTTCCTAGATATGAAATGTTTAAAATATTCCTAGGAACAGCGGCCTGGCAATGTGATTGAAGATGTACAATAAAATGTCTTTGCAACATGTTGTATGGATATTTCCACCATCTGAGAAGATGGAAAGAGTTCATGGATAGAAATAGAGTTTTCTTCCATTGCTCTTTCATGGGTTCAAATCATCATAACCATTATCTACAAATTTAGAACAATGTATTCCCTAATATTCTAGAATCATAGACTATCAGGGTTGTAAGGGACCTCAGGAGGTCATTTAGTCCAACCCCCTATTTCTAGTGTACAACTAGAATGAAAGGATTATTGAACCATAAGCCCTTTTCCCAAAGTGTCATTTAATTCTGTATCAAACTCAACATAAAAGACAAAAGTCAATTGCACACCCAGTTATCCTAATCAAATGACAAGCATACAAATATATTCAGGATGAACATAATATTTAAGAGATGGTGTCTGAAGGGGTCAGGAGCCTAGCGAGGGGGTCAGGAGCAGAAGGTGTTTAAGAGGGAACTTGATCATGGTCTATCAGCACCTATATAGGCATGAGATTTCTGTTAGTAGCCATCTAGAAGTAGTAGCCTATCATTGTCTATGTGGACCAGTCACCAGAGGGGGATGAAACACATACTTTGTTGTTATTTTCCATAGCTATTTGCTGACAACAGAAGAATGTGTAGACCTGGATACCTGGATTCAATTCTAAGCCATGTAGGGGAATGTACCCTAATGATTGATAGACCTTTCTGACCCTGATCCCCAAGGGGGCAGAACCTGAGGGATAAAAAGGGGGGATTGGAGCACAGGGGAAGGAAGCAGTAGCAGGGTTTGAGGCAGTGAATAAGTCCAGGGAGAGAGAGGATCTGGGTTGAAGTAGATAGGAGCTGTGAAAGGGGGAGACAGGAGTAGGAGGATAGGAGTTGAATGGGAGCCAGAGGGCAGGGGCTAGTGCTAGGTTGGATAGAAAATGAGGGGAGAGAAGAAAAAGAGACAGGCTAGGGGATCAGGCTGCATCCTTTCTAGTGTCACTATATCCAGGACAGTTTCTCTGATCTTGTAAGTGTGACCTACATTCTCAGTAAAACATGAGGCCAGATCCTCAGCTGCTGTAAATCAGCATAGCTTATTTAACTCAGTTGAGTCACCTTGATTTATAATAATAATTATGTAACCCATTTTTAATAATACAACTTGTAAAAATCCCATGTACCTAATGAGTTTTTCTGTTTTTAAAATATACATTATAGTAATATTTAAAATAAAAATATCATCTGCTTCCACAAGCTGCTTATTCTTTGAAGGGCAATATATGAAAATGACTTATGTCTCACTGAATTGAGAGTACTCTGGGGTCAGCCAGTTTTTACTGTGGCTAAATTGAACACCTGTTTAACTTCTGCATGCAAAATTGCACCTTGACCCAGTATGGTGCTAAATCTAAATAACCACTCTGCACATGACTGTATGATCACTTAACATTTAGATACACGTCTCTCGAAATTTTCCTTAGCAACAGATGCACTGCTCTGCATTTTAAATATTGGAAAGAAAGAATGCTAGGCACTATATACACACTGAAACCTGCACAGATCAATATAAAAGACTGTTCTGCATGCACAATGAAAAAAGCTATGAATAGAATCGGAAATACACTTCAACCAATGTGTCACAGGAAAATTAAGTCACAAGTTAGTGATTAGAATTATCTGAATTAATTATCTGTGAAAGTTCATAAAGGAAACAAACAAGAAATCAGGCTGGATGATAAAGTGCCCTTACAAATAAATAAAAAATTGTGAGAGTGAGGGAAAGTGATGTGTTGTGATGAGCAATGACTGATTTTTTGGAAAATTGAATGTTTCCCAACATATAGTAATACACATAATGAACTGACTATTAAGAAGAGTACCAAAGTTATATTTTTCTATTTGTGACATAATTTAGATGTCAATTTGGGTGAAATCTGTAGTGCCCAAAAAAGTAAGATACTGATTATTTTGTCTCAGAAATTCCTACTGTACAAGCAAGATTGTGTAGCTATACCCCATCCTGTTCTTTTTTATAATGCCCAAGTGCTTTTAGTCCTGAGCCATTTTCAAAGAAGGATCAACCATGTGGGACTAGCCCCAGCCCTCCCCCTGCCCAGCAGAGGGCTGGTCTGAGCCACTCACCCAATAGTGCTCTGATGAGATGCAGGAGGCACATGGGCCTTAATCAGGCCCTCTACATGTGCTGAATGTCACCTGTAACATGCTTTTGCACAGCTTGCTTTGATTGCCTCTCCAGGGCTATTTTCAGTTGCTGGTGGCCCTTCCCATGGTTGAGCAGGTATTAGGTTTCCTTTTTTGCTCAACTAATCACCATTTAGTCACCTCCCTGTAATTTACACCAGATCATTAACAGTCTCTTCCCACTTAAGCTGATGGAGAGTCTACTGAGTTTGGAGGCTGGTAACCCTAACAAAGGTCAAGAGTTTCCAGTTTCTTTGGGGTTTCAAACCCCTTTGCTCTGCAAGCTTTAATAACTGCTCCACTCAAGTTGATAGAGAACCCAGGCCCACCGACCCACTTCCCTGGGCTGCAATCCAGAGACCATGTATGAGTATGAAGCAGCTGGAATCAGTTTCTCCCTATCCCTTACTACTTCCCTGGAACGTTTCCTGCCATGCCTCCCTTGTAAGCTGCTTCCCAGACTCACATTCTGTATCTTCCTATTCCAGAGATCCAGCTACCACGGGGCTTCTCACCCATTTGCTACTGAAGGGCCCTACTCTCAACAATTCCTTAGTCTCTTTGCCTCCCCCTGCCCCTTCTGTATGGCCTGCAGCCTTTTTATTTCCCCAGCTGTTGGAGAGACACCAGTCAGCACCAGCTGAGAAGTGCAGTGAGTCTTTGTTAACCCTTTCATGGCTGGGATGGCCTGGTCTGTGTGCACCCTATGATATTGCTCCAATATTGAAGTAAAAAGCTTTTTTCCTCAATTATATTTCACAATTTAAAAAAGAAATAGTCTCTACGTTAAGCCTAAGGAAATGTCCTCAGCTAATGTAGCTCAACTCTGCTCCCTCCTTTTTGCATCTTTGTCTTTTTGTGGAGCTAGGCCCCGGGGCATGATTCAAAGCCCATTGAAGTCAATAGAAACAATGACTGAAGTTATTATTAGGAAATAAAGGGAGAACTGGGACTAGCTGTTACCTTAAACAAGCATGGAAGTGAAGAATAGAAAGACAACAGGGATAAAACACAAGCTAATGGATAGGAAGGATATTCTCTGAAAAATAAAAATGATAGATTTGGTTGGGCTACTGAACGACAAGAATGAAAAAAAACTGACTTTTTCAGGAGAGTAAAATGTGGGAGGCTAGAGCTGAGACAGAACCTGAGACAGACCCACAGCTTAGAGCTATGACAGTTTACATGAGCTGAGCATCTGATCTCTGGTGTATGAGGAAAGGGAGAAGCAAGAAAAATGATCGAAACATTAGAATTACAGGATGCATGCTGAAGAGGATCAGGGATATCAAAAAATATTTGAGCTGGAAGAGATTGATAGGAAAGCTGTCAACAGTTCAAGACAAGTTCCAAAAAAATAGATCTTTTTTTTTTCAGTAGTATCAGCAAGATAAAATATTGATTTATTTTTCCTCAAGTTTTCAAATGCTTTAAAATTGGGCAGTATTTTCACTTTTATATTAACTGGCAGAACATTATAAGCATTGCTAGATTGGATAATATTTATCTGTCTTGTACATTGCTAACACAGCCACTTTAAGAGTGTCATTTGACTCTTTGTACAACTCTTAATCTGAGATCCTAGTAGATGACATCTCTTTACTTTTTCTCATAATGTTGGGGCTTTTTTCCCCTGCAATTTCTCTCTCTCTCTCTCTCTCTCTCTCTCTCTCTCATTTTCCTTTAACTTTAGTATTTATAAATTTGGAAACAAATGACAAGTGTATCAGCTCCTCTTTTTCTCTACTTTGTTGGCCTCTCCCACTAGTCGTGGATAAGATGATTGTGTAGGGAGGAAGGGTTTAGATTTATTAGGAACTGGGGAAACTTTGGGGAAAGGAGGAGCCTATACAGGAAGGTTGGGCTCCACCTAAACGAAAGTGGAACCAGATTGCTGGCACTTAAAATTAAAAAGGTCATAGAGCAGTTTTTAAACTAAGAGCTGGGGGAAAACTGAAAGGTGCAGAGGAGCACACAGTTTGGACAGAGACTTCGCGTAGGGGAGGATCTATTAATGGAAATTCTCTATATCCTAATAAGAGGGAGAGGATGGAAAATGATAAAATATTGGTATGATCTGATTCAATTTTATCATGTAAAGGCAGACAGCTAAAAAGTGACAATTTTAAGTGCTTATATATAAATGCTAGAAGTCCAAATAATAGGATGGGTGAACTGGAGTGCCTCGTACTAGATGAGGATATTGATATAATAGGTATCACAGAAACGTGGTGGCCAGTTGTGTGACACCAATTTTTAAAAAGGGCCCCAGAGGTGATCCTGGCAGTTACAGGCTGGTAAGACTGACTTCAGTACTGGGCAAACTGGTTAAACCTATAGTAAAGAACAGATTTGTCAGACTCATAGATGAACATAATTTGTTAGGGAAGAGCCAACATGCTTTTGTAAAGTGAATAATACCTCACCATTCTACTAGAATTATTTGAGGGGCTCAACAAGCATGTGGACAAGTGGGATCCAACGGACATAGTGCACTTAGATTTTCAGAAAGCCTTTGACAAGGTCCCTCACCAAAGTCTCTTAAGCAAAGTAAGTAATCATGGGGCGAGAGGGAGGTCCTCTCATGGATCAGTAACTGGTTAAAATGCAGGCAACAAAGGGTAGGAACAAATTACCAGTTTTCACAATGAAGAGAGATAAATAGCAGAGTACCGCTAGGATCTTTGCTGGGACCAGTGCTGCTCTTCATATTCATAAATGATCTGGAAAAAGGGGTAAACAGTGAGATGGCAAAATTTACAGATGATTACAAAAGTACTCAAGATAGTTAAGTCCAAAACAGACTGCAAAATGTTACAAAGGGATCTCTCAAAACTGGGTGACTAGGCAAGAAAATGACAGTTTAAATTCAATGCTGATAAATGCAAAGTAATGCACAGTGGAAAAGATATATAATGATGGAGTCTAAATTAGCTATCACTCAGGAAGGAGATGTTGGAGTCATTGTGGATAGTTCTCTGAAAATATCCACTCAATGTGCAGCAGCAGTCAAGAAAGCGAACAGAATGTTGAGAATCATTAAGAAAGGGATAAATAATAAGACCGAAAATGTCATATTGCCTCTATATAAATTCATGGTACTCCCACATCTTGAATATTGCATACAAATCTGGTCACTCCATCTCAAAAAAGATATATTGGAATTGGAAAAGGTTCAGAAAAGGGCAACAAAAATGATCGGGGTCGGAACAGCTTCTGTAGGAAGAGAGATTAATAAAATCGGGACTTTTCAGTTTGGAAAAGAGACAATTAAGGGGGCATAGGATAAAAGTCTATAAAATCATGACTGGTGTGGAGAAAGTAAATAAGGAAGTGTTATTTACTCCTTTTCATAACACAAGAACTAGGGGTCAACAAATGAAATTAATAGGCAGCAGGTTTAAAACAAACAAAAGGAAGTATTTTTTCACACAATGTACAGTCAACCTGTGGCAGTCCTTGCTAGAGGATGTTGTGAAGGCCAAGACTATAACAGGGTTAAAAAAAAACTAAATAAATTCATGGAGGATAGGTCCATGAATGGCTATTAGCCAGGATGGGCAGGGATGGTGTCCCAAGCTTCTTTTTGCCAGAAGCTGGAAATGAGTGACAGGGGATGGATCATGTGATGATTTTCCGTTCTGTTCATTCCCTCTGGAGCACCTGGCATTGGCCACTGTTGGAAGGAAGAATAATGGGCTTGATGGATCTTTGTTCTGACCCAGTATGACTTTCTTCTGTTCTTCACAGATTATTCTGGCTGGTAATGAGACAAAAGTGGTCACTACACATTTTGTTGTCTCAGAGGGTAAGGAGTGAAGAAATAGCTTAAAGTTCTCATGTTCAGACAAAAGTGGAAAAAATCTATATTAGCGTTTCGTAAACTGGGGATCCTGACCCAATAGGGGATCAGAAGGCTATTGTACAGGGGATCGCAAGATCACAAAAATATTGATGGGGAAAGGAGCAACTGTAGAGGAAGAGGGGGGTACAGCAGCCACTGTCCTCCAGCCACCCATCTGTGAAGGCAGTGCCACTGCCAGCGACAGCACAGAAGTAAGGGAGGCAATACTGTGAATATGCTCCGATGAGTATGTACAGTAATTTGTTACCACTTTTTTTTGGTGTGTGTAATCAAAGCCTGAAATATTTTCAAGGGGAGGGAGCATAAAAAAAAAGTTTGAGAGCCCCAATCTACATCATAAAGGTATATTCAAGACAGAGCAATTTGATGTTGCAAGACAATTGATCTGCTTTTTTAAAAAAAAACAAAAAACAAAAATGTTCTAACTTCTTTTTCTCATTCCATTTTCAGTTAGGCTTACTCACAGCAAGTTAATGTGAGGTTTTACTTTCCCATCACACTCTGAATGATAATACTTCCTTGTACCAGTTGAACAGGTTTGCTCCCAGCTGAAACATGCAAAGGATAGCAGGATTGATTCTCTGGGCAGTGGGGTCTGCTCTCTTTCCTGGTGAAAGGCATTGGAAGAGATTTGTGTAAATTGGTTGCTTGTGTGATGCTACACTGATTTAAACACCAACTAAAGATGTCACCTGGTAACTCTACACTGCAATTGAGAGTTGTGATTACAGCACATGTAGACATAACCAACATAGCTTTGATTTATTAGATCAAAACTAGCTCAAATAACGATAGTACTGAAGCTATGTCAGCACAGGCAGTAGCTGCTCAAGTATGTTGTGATCCTAACAGCATCCCAAAGCAAGAGGGCAAGGAGCTCACTGATACCTGGTAGTAAGTTTCAGCTCGCTCAACCAGTTTAGTGTACCCCAACTCATTGTCATAACTTGCATCTGGAATGGTGTGGGCAAACTTTTTGGCCTGAGGGCCACACTGGGAATAGAAATTGTATGGTGAGCCATGAATGCTCACAAAATTGGGGTTGGGGTGCAGGAGGGCGTGAGGGCTCTGGCTGGGGATGCGGGCTCTGGGGTGGGGCTGGGGGTGAGGAGTTTGGGGTGCAGGAGGGTGCTCCAAGCTGGGATCAAGGATTTTGGAAAGTGGGAAGGGAATCAGGGCTGGGGCAGGGGGTTGGGGCATGAGGAGAGGCTCAGGGGTGCAGGCTCTGGGCGGTGCTTATCTCAAGCAACTCCCAGAAGCAGCATCATGTCCCTTCTCCAGCTCCTACACAGAGGCGCGGCCAAGCTGCTCTTCATGCTGCCCTGTCTGCCAGCACCACCCCTGCAGCTCCCATTGGAGCACTGGAGGTGGCCATTGGAGTGGGGTCATTGGAGCGCATAGGAACCGGGAGGAGGCCATGCGGCTGCTTCCGAGAGCTGCATGGAGTGGCCCCCGACCCTGCATCCCAGCTAGAGCACCAGAGAAGGACAAGCCCCAGACCCTGCTCCCCAGCGGGAGCTCGAGGACCAGCTTAAAACGGCTGGTGGGCTGGATCCAGACCATGGGTTGTAGTTTGCCCACCCCTGATCTAGAAGGTGTCATGTAAGATAACAATAGAAATCTAATAACATAAGGATCATTAATAGTATAGTGTGATATATGTACAACGACAAATTCAGAATTACAAACATTGGAAATCATGTTATCAAAGTGTGTCTGCCAAGCAGAGCTAAAGTTACCCCTCCCTAGACAAAGGAACATCGTTCTCTCCCCTAGAAGATATTTCCAAGGTACATTAAGAGACAATTGGAATACAATTTACATTGAAAGTGAACAGGACCAATCAAGCCAACAAGGGGAGGAGATTGCAGGAAACAGATGATTTTGCATTTTTTTAAACATGAGTGCGGGGAAGAAACCAGCATGGAAATTCCTTCACCCCCATACTCCAAGTTGCCTTTCTCTCAGCTTGTATGAACTTTACTTGGGGGTGGGGGTAATCTTCAGACAAATACATTTCAAATGTTCACTGGCTTATAGGAGAGAGGGACAGAGAATCCCAAGTTATCTTTCACCTAAGAAGACCAAAAAAACCCAAGCACTTTGGGCTTTGTGAGTGATCCTGGCCAACAGGGTGGTTCCATCTTGCTGGAAGGAAGATTGGGAAGGAAAATGCCTTGAACAAAGGCTATAGCTTGTTTTGTTAGGTCTTAGCTTCTAGAAATAGTTTTTCATTTTTATTTACTTGTAACCATTTCTAGTTCTGTCCTTTATACTTGGATTACCTTAAAAGCCTATCTCCTTTTGTTAATGAACTTGTTTTACTTTTAATCTGAACCAACCCAATGCTGTGTTTGATTCAATGCAAATATTAACTCCATTTATTGTGGCAAACTTCTGGGTATTGTATCTTTAAAGGACCAAACCAACCTTAATATCTCTCTGAATGGTCCAGGAGAGGGCTGAATATTGCAGAGCACAAGGTTTGGGGAAAATTCAGAGGGATATTGGGATCCAGTGTAACCAAGGCTGGTGAAGGCCAGAGTGTTGCAGTGGTGTAACAAGCCAGTCTGCTGGAATCAGAGCTGCTTAACACATAGACACCGAGGGCATGCTTGTATGCTGACTGGAAGCATCAAGCCAAAGGAGCTACAGCAGCAGAGCATTGTGAGGTTCTCAAGCCTACAGGGCACACACTGATATAATGCCTCACCGGTGTGGCCTGCATCCCAAAATGTGACATATGTACTCAGGGTGCTCGAAGGACAGGGATAGTTCATGCTGCTTCAGCTTCCCTTCTATAGTTCACTGCTGCATCTGGTTTTGATCTACCTAAATCAAAGCTAGCTTGGGTATGATGCACATGCTGCAGTCACGACTCCCAATAGCAGGGTAGACATAGCATTAGTCTCACTCTTGGTGGCCCCAACCAGCCATGTAGGCTCATTCCTTTATGAAGCAAGAAACCAAGCCTCCATTAGGCTCACTTCCAATGGGCAGAATGCCTGTTCTCTCTCTTACTCATGGCTCATTTCCTTCTTCTTAGTAGAAGCTGCCATCTATCTGCTTGTTTTTCCACCCTAAGGAGGAAAGAGTCCCAGACTCCAAAAGACCTCTCTCCTCACTCTATTTTTAGTGATCCAACTCTTTTTTTCTACAGTTTATTATGAAATTAAATGTTTTGTCCTGCCATTTACTAAAAGGGACACTAATTTGATGAAGTGTTTAAATATTCTTTCATGCTTTGAACCTTGTGTACACATTTACCACTGTGTAATGTGAGTAAATAAACACAAACTCCACAGTGCTGATTTTGAGTTCATCATAACTGCTCTCAATGCCGAACATGAGGGGTGAGTAAAGGTAGCTTTCTGTTACTTTTATGCTCCTTCACTCGCAAGGATACCCACAGGGCAGTCCCTGGCACAGCTAAGAGCAGCCAGTGGGAAATTCTAAGTTACATGTGTCCCTTACAAAACACAATGCTAACCATGGATCCAGTAGTGCTCCAGCTGAACCACCTCTTCCACTCACAGTTCTGACACACCTCTGACGCCAAGGAGGCAAGGATAGCATCAGTAATCAGCCCCATGGGCTAAGATTTTTACATATTTACAGGGATTGATTATCCATTGCCTTGCACCTGCTAATCAATTACATTGTGAGGGTAAAACACCATTATTCAGATTTTGCTGGAATTTTATACCTGCTGTGCACAGTATAAATGACAATACTAGCTGCAATGGAAATGAAGTCCCACAGTAACCTTGTTGGGCTAAATATGAGGTTTTCTTCTGCAAATATCTGAAATCCATGCTCATCCATGGTTTTCACATTTGGCCAAGTCCCATCCATATGCTGATACATAGCTTTATGTATTTGGATTTCTTGCTGATGAATACTCTGTAATCAGTGCACCTCTCTTGTTATACGGACAAATTCTTTTAAGAATGTAAATGTCTGTGCAGCTCAGTTATTACTATCCAGGATCAAGTAACATCTTACATATTGCTAGATGAACTGCCCATCCACGGAATACTGATATTCTGGGCTAACTCATGTACAGCACAGGCATGGAGCATTCCTAGTATAAGAGTAAATTAAAAAGTGATGAGCAAGATGTGAGTCCAGGGAAATGTGATTCTGCATTAATGTGAATGCTGTCATGAGGCTGCCTAGTCACCTGGTCAGTAACAGGAGAAAGACACACAGCTAAGCATCTTATTAGTATGATCAGGATGATTCTTCAGAATCATCCAATCTCTGCCCTAGAGAAGAATGTTGGAATGAAAGGAACTTGAGACTGCTGCGTGTTAAAGACTGTGTATGGCACTTAATCAATTTTTCTTTGTAAATTAATAGAATTAGAATTAATCTAAAACCATGCATGTTTGCCTATATATATTTCTACCAGTGTGGGGAAGAGAAAGTTATTCATCTTGTGCAGTAGTGATGGTTCTTTGAGATGTGTCCCCCTCTGGGTGCTACACTGTAGGTGTGCTTGCATCCCTGTGCTTCCAATTGGAGAACTTGGAGATTAGAGAACCAGGACACATGGGGTGACCCTCCCTCCTTAGTTTCTTCTCTACTGCAGAGTCTTTGACAAAAACACTGAAATAAACGAGAGGAGGGTAGGTCGTGGAGCACCAATAGGGACACACATCTTGAAGAATTATTGTTACTGCACAAGGTGAGTAACTTCCTTTTCTTTTTAAAGTCATTGTCCCTACAGGTGCTCCACTGTAGCTGATTCCTGAACAGTATCCCTATTCTCCTCACTAAGGTGATTACCACCAGGAATATTGTCTTCACAAACAGGTGTGTAAGCCCTGGGTTCGAAGGGAGTCTGAGTCAGGCTCTTTAGTACTATATTCGGTCCCATGATGGGGTGAGGTATCTGGGTTGGGGAAAAAGATTTACTGTACCCTTAAGAAATCGCTTTTTAGTTGGGTGCAAGAGTGCTGAGTATCCCTGTTTTTTGATGGAAAGCTGCTATGACTGCTAGGTGAAATTTGAGTGAACTAAGATATAGTCCTGATTTTTTTTGAGAGTCAGTATATACTTTTGGGAAAGTAGAGCTGTCAGGGAAGTTTGCTTGGAATTACACCAAACCTGAAACCTGGTCCACTTTTGAAGGTAAGTATAAAGGATAGCCGATTTACTACTGTGTAGTAACACTTCCTGTCAAGGTTCCTTCCCCACTCTGAATTCTAGGGTACAGATGTGGGGACCTGCATGAAAACCTCCTAAGCTTACTTTTACCAGTTTAGGTAAAAACTTCCCCAAGGTACAAACTATTTTACCTTTTCCCCTAGGACTTCCACTGCCACCACCAAACGTCTAACTGGGTTTGTTTTTGAGAAAGCGTTGTTTGGAAACTTCTTTCCCCCCAAAATCCCCACCAAAACCTTGCACCCCCCTTCCTGGGGAAGGTTTGATAAAAATCCTCACCAATTTCCATAGGTGACCACAGATCCAAACCCTTGGATCTTAAGAACAATGAAAAAAGCATTCAGTTTCTTACCAGAAGAATGTTAATAGAAGAAACAGTAAAAAGAGCACCTCTGTAGACCACACAAAAACGTATCTCCCCATCTGGTTTGGGAACTTGAACCACTGGAGATGCCCATGCACTGCCAGAGGGGCGGATTTCCCCCATCTGTAACATATCCTGGATCTCCCGTTCTATAACAGTTTTAGCTTGAGGAGACACCCGGTAAGGTTGGACTTTAATTGGGTGAGCATTACCTGTGTCAATGGAGCGGTATGCCCGTTCAGTCAGTCCTGGGGTGGCTGAGAACATCGGCGCGTAGCTAGTGCACAGCTCCTGGATCTGTTGTCGCTGCATACGTCCAAGGATCATGGAGAGGTTCACCAACACTTTTCCCTTCATAGTAGATACCTTCAAGCCACTCAGCGTCATCTCCTCCCTGGGCTGTAAACTGACAGACTTTTAATTCTCTGGAATAAAAGGTCTTTAGAGAATTAATATGGTATACCTTAGGCTTTCGGTTGGAGGTGGGGAATGCTATGAGATAATTAACAGCTCCCAGGTGCTCCTGGACCATGAATGGTCCTTCCCATGACACTTCCTTTTTATGGGCCTGAAGCACCTTTAAGACCATGGCCTGGTCTCCTACTTCGAAGGAATGATCTCTGGCATGTTTATCGTACCAGGCTTTTTGTTCTTTTTGAGCATCCTGTAGGTTTTCTTTAGCAAGGGCTTAGAGAGGTTCGGAGGGTGTTTTGTAGGTTGGTTACAAAGTCCAGAATGTTAGTTCCTGGAGAAGGTGTAAATCCCTCCCATTGCTGCTTCACCAACTGTAACGGCCCCTTAACCTCGCAGCCATATACAAGTTCAAATGGTGAAAACCCTAAACTAGGATGTGGTACAGCTCTGTAGGCAAAGAGCTTCTGCTGCAACACTAGGTCCCAATCATTGGAGTGCTCATTTACAAATTTATGTATCATGGCCCCCAAAGTTCCATTAAACTTCTACACCATGCCATTTGTTTGATGGTGATAAGGAGTGGCAACCAAGTGATTTACCCCATGAGCTTCCCAAAGGCTTTCCATAGTTCCTGCCAGGAAATTAGTTCCTGCATCTGTGAGGATGTCGGAGGGCCAACCTACCCTGGCAAAAATGTCTGCTAGTGCCTGGCATACACTTTTAGCACTGGTGCTGCTTAGAGCTACTGCTTCCGACCATCGGGTTGCAAAATCCATGAAAGTCAGTATGTACTGCTTTCCCCTGGGTGTCTTTTTCAGAAAAGGATCCAGAACATCCACAGCTACTCACTGAAATGGAACTTCAGTGATGGGGAGTGGCTGTAGAGGGGCTTTGACCTATTCTTGGGGTTTTCTCACTTTGTGGCATACCTCACAGGACCGGACATAGGTAGAAACATCCCAGTGGAATGACCTCCCCAACCGGTCTTTGGTCCTGTTCACCTCAGAATGGCCACTAGGATGATCGTGAGCTAAACTCAAGAGCTTGACCCGATACTTAGTTGGAACTACCAACTGTCTCTTAGTTGGAACTCACCAACTGTGAGTATGCCAGTCTTCCTGGTGTCCACCAGAAAGAGTTTCCTTGTATAAGAGTCCTCTTTGTACAACAAACCTGGATCGATTAGAAGAGCTGAGAGGAGGTGGGTTGCTCCGTGCCGCCGTCCAGGCACTCTGGAGGCTTTCGTCTACTTCCTGTTCACTCTGAAACTGTTCCCTGATGCTGGAGACATCAGTTCCTCATTGGATTGAGGACCTAGGCTTGGTCCCTCTGGAAGCGATATAGGGGATGGGGCTGTTCCATTGACTGTGAACCGTTCTCCGCTGGCACACTATGTTGGGGTTCAGGCTCCGGCTGAGCCTCTTGTGTAGAGTTATCGGCCGGTGCCGGATCAGGTTCGGTGGGGCCCTTTGGGGTTGGGGTAGCAAGTACTGGATTCAGTGCTGGCAATGGGTCTGGTGCTGGTTGTTCCGCTGGTTCCGGTTCTAGGACTGGCTCTGTCTCGGTCTTTGGGACTGGATCCACTATTGCTGTTGCAGACATTGGCCTGGTGTCCGGGTCCATTACCTCTGACTGGGTCCTGGTAGAAGTTTCTGGAACAGAGCTAGGTGTGATGGCTTGTTTAGCCTAGCTGTGGGTGACCATTCCCACCCTCTTGGCTGACTTCACACGATTGTCCAAGTCTTCCCCCAACAGCATGGGGATGGGATAATCATCATAGACTGCAAAGGTCCATGTTCCGGACCAGCCCTTGTACTGGACAGGCAACTTGGCTGTAGGCAAATTGAAAGAGTTGAACTTGAAGGGTTGAATCATCACTTGGATCTCTGGGTTGATTAAATTGGGATCCACTAAGGAAGCATGGATAGCCGACACTTGTGCTCTGGTGTCCCTCCATGCAATGATCTTCTTCCCGCCCACACTCACAGTTTCCCTCCGCTCAAAGGGTATATAGGAGGTATCTGGGCCTGAGGACCTCTGAGGTGATTCCGGTGCAATGCACTGTAATCTGTTGGGGTTCTTGGGGCAGTTGGCCTTTACATGCTCCAGCTCATTACATTTAAAACATCGTCCAGCTGACGGGTCATTGGGGTGAGGTGGGTTGCTGGAGAACGGTGTGGCGGGATGATAAGGTGGATGGAGGGTTCCTTGGTGGGTAGGCGGGGCCTTGGGCGGCCCCCATAGTAGGGTGTGGTCTGAAGTTGTCCCTTCTGCTATCCGCTTCAACTGCGACCAGCTTTTTTCTTTTCTGCTACCTCCACCCATTTGGCTCCAACCTCCCCCGCCTCGATTACAGTTTGGGCTTCCCATCTAGGATATATCTTTCTATTTCCTCAGGAACACCCTCTAAGAACTGTTCCATTTGCATTAGGAAGGGCAAATCTGCTGGAGATTTAACACTTGCTCCTGATATCCAGGCATCCGAATGTTTACAATGTGGTAGGCATGTCAGGTAAATGACATGTCTGGTTTCCACCTTAGGGCTCTGAACCGCCGACGGGAACGCTCGGGTGTTAGCCCCATTCTGATTCTCGCCTGGGTTTTAAACAGTTCATACTTGTTCATGTGTTCCTTAGGCATTTCAGCTGCCACCTCAGATAAGGGTCCACTGAGCTGTGGCCTCAGCTCTACCATGTATTGGTCTGTAGAGATGCTGTATGTAAGGCAGGCCCTTTTGAAGTTTTCTATGAAGGCCTCGGTATCATCACCTGCCTTGGAGGTGGGGAACTTTCTGGGATGGGAAGTGGTACCTGAAGAAGGATTGCTAGGGTTTGTTGGTATATTCTGCTGAGCCTTTGCCTTCTCCATCTCCAGTGCATGCTTCCTCTCTTTTTCCATTTCCTCCAGTTCTTTGGCCCTTGCCTCCATTTCTTTGTCCTTGGCCTCCATTGCACTCCTGTGGGCAGCTGCTTGCTATTGTTCTGCCTCTTTCGCTGCCTCCCTTTCTTTGTCCTTTGCCTCCATTTCTCTCCTGTGGACAGCTTCGAGGACTTTTTCTGCTTCTTTGACTGCCTCCAGTCTGGCTAACTCCAATGTGTGTAGTGCCTTGGTTTCTGTAATCTTTACCTCTCTGTTTTTTACTAACTTTACACCCAAGGGTTAGAAATAAAACAAACAAAACTTGGCTTGTAAAATTTTGCTGTGCTGTAATAGGATACCTATAGTCTCTGATAGTGATTGTCAGCCTACAGAAAAATAATAATAAAAAAAAACCTAATACCTTTGGCTCCAGGCAAATAGGCAAAACCCCGCTAGTTACTCTTAGGAAAAAAAACAAAACTTCAGGTCTGTGAAGACTGGTGAATTTCCCTGCAGGAGGTTAACTATCCTGCCTTTAGGTAGAGAAAACTCCAGCTCACAAAAGACAATTCCCTTTTGTCTCTGCTCTGGCCCCAAAGCAGAGAGAAAGACTCCAAGTAATTCCAGTTGGAAACCTGCTTTCCAGCAGCCCAAAGGAAAAACATATTTCCTTTTCAAATCTGTGCTTCTGGTTCAAAAAAATCTCAAAATGATTTCAAGTTGATCCTACTGCTCTGCCACCATGTCTAGGTTCCTTCCCCACTCTGAACTCTAGGGTACAGATGTGGGGACCTGCATGAAAACCTCCTAAGCTTACTTTTACCAGCTTAGGTTAAAACTTCCCCAAGGTACAAACTATTTTACCTTTTGCCCTTGGACTTCCACTGCCACCACCAAACATCTAACCAGGTTTATTTTTGAGAAAGCGTTGTTTGGAAACATCTTTCCCCCCAAAATCCTCACCAAAACCTTGCACCCCCCTTCCTGGGGAAGGCTTGATAAAAATCCTCACCAATTTGCATAGGTGACCACAGACCCAAACTCTTGGATCTTAAGAACAATGAAAAAAGCATTCAGTTTCTTACCAGAAGAATTTTAGTAGAAGAAACAGTAAAAAGAATCACCTCTGTAAAATCAGGATGGTAAATACCTTACAGGGTAAATAGATTTAAAACATAGAGAATCCCTCTAGGCAAAACCTTAAGTTACAAAAAGACACAAAGACAGGAATATCCATTCTATTCGGCTTATTTTCTCAGCCATTTAAAGAAATCATAATCGAACACATATCTAGCTAGATTACTTACTAAGTTCTAAGACTCCATTCCTGTTCTGTCCCCGGCAAAAGCATCACACAGACAGACACAGACCCTTTTCTCCCCCCTCCAGCTTTGAAAGTATCTTGTCTCCTCATTGGTCATTGTGGTCAGGTGCCAGCGAGGTTATCCTAGCTTTTTAACCCTTTACAGGTGCAAGGGTTTTTCCTCTAGCCAGGAGGGATTTTAAAGGTGTTTACCCTTCCCTTTATATTTATGATGCTTCCTGAGAGCAAGATCTTTCTATGTGATGTAACCACGAAGGAGCCAGTCCATGAGTCAGAGTATCCACTGGTTGAGGTGGAGAGTCCTTCATTCTGTGAGAGAAGGTTAGGCGTGGGATGAAAAGGGATCAGCGGACATGTCGCCAGCTGTGATGGGTAAGGGTATCATATCTTTCTCAGCCAGGTGGGAGCAATCAATATAATGTTTGGTTTCTCACTTTTTATTTTTAACAGGACTTTCAGCAATAGAGGAAATGGGAAGAAGGTCTGTCCCACGAGAGAAGGAGAGCATCCCCTAATGAGTGCTGTCTGATGAGTGACCTGGAGCAGTAGTGTGGGCATTTCTTGTTTAGGAAAGTAGTGAACAAGTCTATTGTCGGTGTCTCCACTGTCTGAATATGTGGTGAAATACTGTTGCGCTCATCTCCCATCCATGGCTGTATGGAAACTTGTGGCTGAAACTGCCTGCTGTCGTGTTCTGCACTCCTGGTCAGTAGGCCACTGATATGTTGTGGGAAATGTACTAGTTCCAGAGTTTTAGTGCTTCTGCACAAAAGGAGGATTATCTGGTGCCCTCCTGCTGATTTATGTAGTACTTGCATGTTATCTTGTCTGTCATGACCCTTGAGTATGTACATCTGATGAGCAAAAGAAAGTGAGCACACACATTTGGAGATTGATATGAAGACATACCTCTGTGGGTGACCACTTGCCTTGTGTCATGAGGTTATTGAAATGTGTTCCTGAAGGGTTAAAATCCATTGCTGATGTAATAACCTGGTATATGGATTTGTGTACAGGCTCAAAGTCCAGAGTTTGGTCAAGAGGTTAGAGGCCATAGTGATTAGCTAAGAGAAAGCAGAATAACCAAAGATAACCTTGCTTTTGCTAAGATATGCCTGGTCAGCACAACACCAGATGTTGGGGACAATAATTGTTTCTTATTCAAAGTTGCAAAGAGAACAAAGAAGCCCTGTTTCTCTTGTGATAGTTTCTTCTGTAGGGAGATGTTCTTCCCACACATCCAACCTTGAGTTTATGAAAGGTTCAAGTATGTCAATATAAGATATGGCCTCCTCCCACTTCCCTTTCCCAGGGACCAATGCCTATCTTAAAGCACAAATGAACAACTTGAAAGACAATCTCTATTGCCATATACTTTCACTGTTTCTTTGCTTTTAACCCTAGATATGTATCCGTTGGACAATCAAAGGAGCTACTTCATTCCTATGGACCCCAAATTGAATTCAACATATATATGTTATACTAATAATTTATTAAAGTACTAATTAAATGTTAAATGTTAATTTGTTAACTCGAGACCATGGGTGGAGACATTATGTTACCTTTGACTATTGGCTACTGTGCTATCTGTGTCTTGCAGCTAAACCTATCCGGGGATGTGGGACTGCCTACCCCGTCACTTTCCCCCGCCCATGGAAAATCCATATATTCCATTGTAATCAATTGATTGACAGTGTCTCTGAGCCTAATAAGCAATGTGGCACTCCATCAGCGCTGTACATAATAAACTCCTGTACTTGACCTCTACATGGTGTGGATTTATGTCCTTCAGTTCCCTATCCTATGATTGGTTCATCAGTGGTGAGGAGTTGTGACAGAGGAGGCTGAGTGAATCGGATCCCTGTGCAGATGTTTGCTGTGTCCTTCCACCAGTTCAAGAATTGATTGCGGGGTAGTGATAGGGGTTTGTCTAGGCCAGAGGTTCTCAAACTTCATTGCACTGCAACCCCCTTCTGACAACAAAAATTACTACACAACCCCAGGAGGGGGGAATCAAAACTTGAGCCCACTGCCCTGGGGTGGGGAAGCAAAGGTCCAAGGGCTTCAGCCCCAGGTTTGGGGCCTGTAACCTGAACCCTGCCACCCAAGGCTGAAGCCCTCTGGCTTTGGCCACGAACAGTGGAGCTCCAGCTTTGGCCCCAGGTGGTGGGGCTTAGGTTTCACTTTCAGCCCCAGGCCCCAACAAGTCTAACACCAGCCCTGGTGATCCCATTACAATGGGATTGCAACCCACTTTGAGATCCCTACCCACAGTTTGAGAACCCCTGGTCTAGGCTGTCTTTATTTGGCCTGTAAACTGAGCTGAACCATAACTGGAGATAGCTCATGCCAGACTTCACTTGAGGTATCACAAATGTGAATGCAGCCATGTGCCCCAGCAATTGAAGGCAGTGTCTAGCTTATATTTGAGGGCTGGTTTACACTGTCTGTATGAGCATGGACAGATTGAGGAATCTGTGTTGTTGGAGGAGTGCCCTCGCTTGGAGAGAGTCAAGATCAGCTCCTATCAACTCTAATCTCAGTGCATGGGTTAATTTCGATATTTGGATGTTGATTTGTAGGCCAAGGCTTCTGAATAAGTCCATAGTCATGTGGGTATCCCATAGAGCTTCATCAAAGGAATAAGCCCTAAGGAGGTATTCATCTAGATAGGGGTAGATCCTAATCCCCTGGAAACAAAGATAAGCCACCACTACAGTGAGAACAAATACTCTGAGAGCGAATGACAGCCCAAAGGGGGATATTCTGCACTGGAAGTGGTCCTGTCCTAGGGTAAATCTGAGGAATCGTCTGTGGGATGCCAAGACTGAAATATGTAAATAAGCATCCTGAAGGTCAAGGACCAAAAACCAATCTCCCTGTTCCAAAGCTGGAATAATCACTTCCAGAGTGACCATCTTGAATTTTTGAGCCTTGAAAAAACTGGTTGAGTGTTCTGAGGTCCAGTATGGGTCTCCAACCCCTTTTCTCTTGGATATTAGGAAGTAACAAGAGTAAAAACCTTTGTCTCATACTTGTTGAGGTACTGGTTCTATGGATCCTACACAGAAGAGGTAATCTATCTCTTGTCACAATAGACTCTTGTGAGAAGGGCCCTGAAGAGGGACGGGGGGAGGATGCTGGGGCAGGAAGGGAGGTGAAATTAATGGAATACTCATTGTAGATGATCTCTAGCACCCATTTGTCAGATATATCTGTTCCGAGGTGCTGTGGAACAGAGCAAAGGGTATCCAAAAGGATGCAAAGGGTTGATTAGCGTCAGATGGCATTGGAGGGAGTGGTCTGTTGGCACCCCAACCAACCTGTCAAAACTGATGTTTTGAAGTGGATACTTGGAAAGTGGAAGGTGTAGTCCCAATGGTTTGTACTTTGATAATCTGGACTTCTTCCTTTGTGGTTCATAAAAGCATTGAGTTTGATAATGTTGTGTTCGTGAGGGCTGTATTTAAGTGAGGGCTGTATTTTCTCTTCTATCCAGGTGTAAAATTCCTAATGACCGAAAAGTAGCCATGGATCTTTGTGTGTGGAGGGATCTATCCGTCTTTTCTGTGAACAATTTGGTTCCTTCTAAGGGAAAGTTCTCCACAGTTGTCAGTACGTCCTTGGGGAAGCCAGATAAATGTATTGTGATACAGCATGGCCAGAAGGCAGCAGGAGAGTGATATAGGAGAGATATGTAAGTCCCAGGATGAGGAGAAGCCTTATTCCCTGTAGAGGGAAAAAAGGTTTCTATAGATTAATTAAAAGCACCTGAAGCCAATTAGAGCACCTGAAGCTAGTCACCTGATAAAACCCCCCTGCTTCAATCAGCCAGGGAAAGGAGTTGGAGCAGAGGAGAGTTTGGAGAAATGCCGTGGCTGGCTAGAAGACCAAGACCCTCGGTAAAGAGTCACCCAGCTTATGCAGAGAGGGCAGGAAACCCCACAGCTGAAGAGCAGGAGAGGGAAGTAGCTCATGGGAAGGAAGCACTAGTTCAAGTGGTTAACCACTATCCCTAGGGCCCCTGTGCTGGGACCCAGAGTAGAGGGCGGGCCTGGGTCCCTCCCTGTCCACTATCCTTCTCTGGGTTACTAGTGGGACAGTAGATACCCTCGTTCAGGGGCAGGAAACTGCGCCCTGAACTTCCCTCCCCCAGAAGAGGAAGTGCGGGACCCATCATAATCGTACTGGAAATTTGCCACAGTATCCAAGAGGCTCATCGCTCCACAATTGTTGTGGAGATGGATAGTTCAGCAGTATCAGCTGCATCAAGCGCTGACTGAAGTGCCATCTTGGCCACCAGTTGTCCCTCAGTGATAATGGCCCTAAGATGATCTCTGTGTGATTCCAGAAGCTGATCAATAAATAAATTTAATTTGGAGTAATTCAAGTAGTCATATTTTGCTGATAGCACTTGGTAATTCGTGATATAGAATTGTAGTGTGGCACAAAAATAAGCCTTTCTTTCAAAAAGGTCAAGGCATTTCCAATTCCTATATTATGGGGTGGACTTCGCCTGGTGTTGACAACCTCTGGAGTTCAAACAATAGAGTTAACAATCTGATGACCAGACAGACAATAGTGCTATCTCTAGCCAGGGGCGATTGAGAAGGAACTGAGGGGGGTTTGGCCACGCATGCTGCTTAGCCTTGTGGAAGAGCATGAGGGAGAGGGAGAAGCACATGTCTGAGCCAAACAGACACTGCTACCAAAGTGCTCCAATCGGCAGCATAGGGACACAAGCACATCTACAGTGGAGCACGCATAGGGACACTACTCAAAGTAGAATATTATATACCCCATAACTCTGAGATCATAAAAGAGGCCAAATTGGAGCTCATATTGAAAATGCATGGGGGAAATTATCCAAGAATTATTAATATTGTGGTAGCATCTAGAGGCCACAGTCAAGACTCGGGGCCTGTCAATTGATCTTGGGGCATTTTCTTTAGAGGTCCCAGTTTTCTCCTAACTGGTCTCCTTCTATTCATCTCAAATTAGCTCAGTCTATCATGTAATCCCAAAATGAGTCAATCAACCCTTAAACTCCAATCTTTTTTTGTCTCCCTGTCAATTTCTTAGCGGTAACCTGGTGTGTGACTGTCACGCCTCCACTGTCTCAGACCTTTCTGCCTTCTCATCTCTCTGTTCTCATTTTATACCTGGGCTTGGTTTCTTTATTGGTCCCACCTGTAGGTGCATGCCTCGCAGTTCTGGCAGCTGTGCTGGAGGTCAGCCTCATTACCTGAAAGTGGGAAAGACTCACCTCTCCCTTCTGCCTAAGCTCAAAATGGGATTTGTAAACCCCATTACAGGGCCCTACTAGCTAGATACAGTATACACACACAAAAATAAAATATGTCTCTGTGCTCATTGGACTTACAGTCTAACAGTTTATACATTTCTTGATTATCCAGCATCTGGTCAGAAATTTAGTGTACCTGGAAAAAACTTTCAAAGTTATAATGAGTAGATTGAGATTTAAACCGACTCAGTCATCCCAATGGAAAACCAAATTAATTCCACCAATTTCAAACTGATTTACACTGGAGCACCTGAGATAAGTGTGGCCCTGAAACATCCATCCACTTTGTAACGCATGTTGCAAACTACAGTGAATGAAATGAATTTCAAGAAATCAGACACAAAGGGAGGGTCCCTGGTGAGTCACAAGATGCAAGCATATTGTTATCCTTAGCAACTGGCATTTATTTTGGAAACAGGGAAGAATAATGTAAATCTTTGGAAGCGAATACGAATGCATTCTTTTGAGCCAGCTCCTGTTGGGTTACAGTCGAATCCAGAGCCAGCCTCTGTATAGTGTGCCAACTGGATGAGAGCAGATGATTATCTTTTCATTGCAGATTTTTGCTGCTATCCATCAGCCCGATCCAAAGTCCATTGGAGTCAATGGAAAGGCTCCCACCTGACTGCAGCGGGCTTTGAATTAGATGGATCCTATGGGCAGAGTAGGTACAATACAGCTGGTAAATCTGTGTTATGTGTTTCTAGCAGTATAATGCTATCATGAACTTTTTTTTTTGAACTCAAGCATATTTATTTCAAGTATTGAAAATGTTTGGGCCTGACGTGACCCCAGCCTTCCACCCCTTTTGAAATCAATGGCAAAAATCCCATTGACTGCAGTGAGGCCAGAATATAGCCCTTTTCATATTGTAAAATCAAAAAAATCAAATACATTTGAAATTCTTTTAAAAAAATAAAACCGGAGGTTAGCTTCTCTCTTTAGCGTTTTAATAGGCAGGAGTTTGTGTATTCAGGGCAGGAATAGCATTCATGCTGTTGACTCCACACCATTGTTATGATGTGGATAATAGTCCCCCTGTGCAAGGGAAGAAGACTTTATTAAATATTAAAGCCATGAACATACTCTGGTTCCCCCTCCCCCCCCCGTATTCTACAATTTTTTTTATTAGGACTGATGTTGTGATACACTTTAGGGCTGAGCCCCTCACTGGGAATAATTTTAAGCAGAGGTTTGCTAGAGCTGAAATACATCAGACTTGATTTTTTTCCCCTGACTTGTGGGAGATTGCTTGAATGCGCTAACTAGCAGCCACAGTTTCCACTAGAAAGAAAAGTAACTGAAAATGCTAATTCCTGCTAATGCATAATAATGCTGATATAAATATGGTCAGGCAAAACTACCTCTATATATGGTAGATAGTCTGTTAAATTCATATCTGGATGTAGCCTTTTCTAAAATGTGGAACTTGAAATCTGTGGCTTGATTTAGGCCCATCTCTACTGCTCCCAACTCACAGTCATCAGTTGGCTCAGAGTAATGTGACAAAGCTCTGTCCTTACCTCCGTGGGTCCCACGTTTCCTGGCGGATTTCGCTAGCCTCAGAGGCTCACTGTGACCCTCCACGTAACCCTTCTCTCTCTAGAGACAAGGGTCACAGTCTACTGAGCCATTTTCATAAGTCAGTGAGGGAGGTGAGGAGAAGTTATCCATCCTTTTAAAGTCTCTGTTGTCTCCCAGTCTCAGTGATTAATCAGGGGGCAAAGGTGGTGGAGGGGGAGGGAGCCCAGGCCCACCCTCTACTCCGGGCTCCAGCCCAGGGACCCTAATAATATCAGCTATGGTAGCTGACCTTTTAGAAACATGACATGTACAATTCCCTATGCTATTTCTCCCATAGCAGCCCTCACTTCCTCAAGCTCCACTTCACCCTTACCTCAGGGACTCCTTCCTTGTGCCCATTATGGTGTGTACTACTCAGTCTCTCCAACAGCACAACTTCCTCCCACAACTCCTGACATGCACCCCCACCTGACTAACTGGGAGGCTTTTAACTAGTTTTAGCCAGCCTCTGATTGGCTTCAGGTGTCCCAATCAACCTAGCCTTCTCCCTGCCTTCTGGAAAGTTCTTAATTGGCCCCAGGTGTCGTAATTGACCTGGAGCAGCTGCCATTTCACTTATCCTTACCTCACTTACCAGGGATTTGTTTAGCCTGGAGCGAATCTCACTTTCTCTTCCATGACTCTCCCATAGCCTTCTAGCTTGGAGGGAGGTGGGAAGCTGCTACTTCTGCTGCTGCTAGGCCTTAAGCTCTCCCTGCTGCTCCAGCTGCTTCCCTGGTTGGGCCAGATACCCCCCCCCGCTGTTCTCTGCTACTTGGCTGCTGGACCCCCCCACTCTCGGGTGCTGCTATTGCTCCAACTGCAGCCCCGGGGGTGGGGGCTGCCAGCCCACTCCCCAGAGAGGAGGAGTGAGGGACCCCAGCCATTGCTGTTGTGAACACCACCACCAACTGAGAGGGGTCCTTTCTGCATGCCTGGACCACCACTTGGAGTTCCTGGAGCTGCTGCTGCTGCAGAGGCCACTGCCTGGAGCTGCTGGAGCCCGAGGAGAAGAAGAAGAGGATCATCTACCAGTGGGGGAGCACCTAGAGATTTTGCAGACCACCATGGAGGGGGCCTAAGACTGAGTAATTTTCAAACTGTGCTCTTGTGGTGGGGTCTTGACTGTGTTTCCAGGGACACAGGGGCTGTGGTGTGGAGCTGTCCCCCAATCCATCTGTGTGTCCCCCCACCCCCCACCACTACTACCACCACCGCTGCCCCCTCCACCACCCCCACTGGCTGTACACCATCTGCCTCAGCTCCTGCCTCTGGACTCAGCTGCTTGCTTGGCTTGCCACGCCCTATTTCCACCCTTTGGGCCAGAAGCAGCAGCCAGCTTAAAAAAAAGACTTGTGCAAGTGCACGTGGGCACATGTGCCCCCCCCCGGACTGCCTACCCCCCAGCTTTGCCCTTTACTACCTGCCCCATTTGCCACTTGCTTTGCCTTCTCTTTTGCTCCAGTCCCCCTTACTAGCTTCAGTTTGTTTGCCTGCCCTGCCCATTTCCTTCTGCAGCCTTTGTTTGTTTGCCCCGCCCCAGCCTCTGAAGCTAGCCACTTGGTTTCCCTGTTCTACCCCCAGACCGCTTAGCCCCTCGCTCCGTGTGCCCATGCCCCCTCCCATGCGCTTGTGCAATTCCCCATTTTAGTTGCAACCCTCTTCACTGCACCCTCAATGTTGTTGAATCCCCCGCTCCCCTAGTGCACCAAGAGGAGCCAGAATTTCCACCTTGTGTCGGTGACTGACCCCTAACCCCTGATTGCCCCCAATCCAGCCCACCCCTTTTGGCGCCCTCCTCCCCTGCCTGCAGCCTAGCGGGGAGGAGTGGTCGACCTGCTTCCCCTCTCCTTTCCTCCTTGCTCATGATGGTGGGGGATGAGACGGGTGAGACCCCTTCAGCAGCCCGAGCTCCCACTCCCCCACCTACCCCTCCGTCACCCCCCCAAGCTTCTACCTCCGCTGCCGAACCATTTGCCACCGCCCCCTCTGGGGCACCAGCAGCGACGGGCACCGGGGTGACCTCTACTGCTGCCACGTCTCTCACCCCCTCAGATTCAGGGGGAGTCCACCCAGCCAGCCTGGGAAGGGCCAGGGGAAGAAGAAGGGGAAGGGCCCCGCTAAAAAGACCAGGCCCTCCATGGCAAGGGCTGCCCCCAATGCCCCGGCCCCATCTCCAGTTGGGGCGCCTCTCCCCGCTGTTCCCTCCGCCAGCTCTGCAGGTGTCCCTCCCCCGGCCCCCAGAGCATACGCCCAGGTGGCGGCAGCCCCCCCACCTGCCGCTACGTCATTTCTCCAGCCCACCGCCTCTGCTACCATCTATAGCACCCGGGGCCCCTTTCCCACCATGACCAGGAAGCATGGCGTCCGTTGCCTCCTGGTGCCCGCCTCGCCCCACATGGAGACCTATGTGCGGGCGTTGGCGAGGGTGGTGGGGCCCACGGCCATTGTGGCGACCTCCAAAATGTATGGCAAGGTCGTTTTCTTCTTAACATCGGAGGCCGCCGCCCAGGAGGCGGTAGAGAAGGGCCTGGCGGTAGGGGGCATTTTTGTCCCCCTAGAGCCGCTAGAGGACCTGGGCGTCCGCCTGGTCCTGACATCTGTCCCTCCCTTTCTCCCTAATGCCGCTCTGCTACCCGCCCTTTCTACCTTGGGGAAGCCCATCTCTGTCATCAGCCCTCTCCCGTTGGGCTGCAAAGACCCCACCCTCCGTCACGTCCTCTCGTTCCGCCAGCAAGTGCAGCTTCAACTGCCGCCGGCGGCGCGTGACAGAGAGGCCCTGGAGGGGTCCTTCCTAGTCCCCTACCAGGGGGCGCATTACCGGGTGCATTATTCCACGGGGGAGGCCCGGTGCTACCTCTGCCGGTCAATGGGGCACGTCCGGAGGGACTGCCCACTGGCCCAGGAAGGAGGGGCATGCAGGACCCCCGAGCCCCGGCAGGGCACCGGCCCCGTCATCGCTGACACCCCTGGCTGCCCGGCGCCCGAAACCACCTCTTCTCCTTCTCAGTCCACCATTGCTCCTGCTCAGGCCCAAGGGGCACCTCCCCAACTATGCCCAGACGAGCGGGAGAGCCCCGCCCCCGCTGTTTGCAATCTGGCGGGGCCTGTGGAGGAGGGTGCAGCAGGGACACCGCCAAGCATGGGAGAGGGCCCGCCCCAAGGGGAATCTTCCCTCCCTTGTGCTGCCCCACCGTTACCCCCTCGAGTCCCTGAGCCGTCGCCTCTGCCCCCTGAAACAACCCCTGCTAGCCAGCCACTGGATGATGCCATGGAGGGCTGGGCCCTAGTCCAGGGGAAGCGGGGCAAGCGGAAGGCTCGAGCTCCGCTCTTCCCATCTGACGCGGAAGCCCCCCGGAAGACCAGGAAGGGGGGCACCGATGCCGAGCCTTCCGCTCTACCCACGGGTGTGTTCCATCCACCAGAGCCGGCTGGGGAAGACGTGGCAGCACTGGAAGGCAGTATCTCCCCTCCATGGGTGTCCCTCCCCTCCAAGACCCCCGAGGCACCATCTGAAACCCCAGTGTGCCCTGAAGTAACCGTCGCATCAGTTGACGGCGGGGAGAATCCCGGGGTAGCGGAAAACAATTTCCCCTCTATATATGAGGAGATCGAGGCCCTGGGTCTGACCCCGGTCACCCAGGGGGAGGACGATCCTATGCCAGCGGGCCTCGATCTGGGCGACTTCACTCCAGCCCTCCTTTCCCCATGTTCCCTCCCCCTAACCATTGCTTCTGCTCCCACCTCCGAGGAACCCCTGGACTCCTCCATCAACCCGGCTGCAGAGAGCACCCCGCTGAGAGCCACCGAGCCAGTTGAGGTGACGGCCAGTGCCACGCGGCTGGAACCTGAGCCACCAGGGGCATCCCTCGCTGGTGAGGAGCATTCGACCTCCTTCCCGGGAGAGGGCCCTACAGAAGAATGTCCACCTCCTGATGCCGTGGCTGCCAAATCCACCAGAGAGCTTGCGCCCGGCATCAGTGAGAGCCCTCTCCTGACCCAGACTCTCACCTCTAACCCTGCCCCTGCCCTTATCCCGCCCACCTCCCGAGATATTATTGCCACCCCTGGGGCTGTCTCCTTCCCCTTTCCGACAGATGACTCCCAGGGAGTGTCCTTTGTGTTTACCCGTCCCGACCCACCCGGGGCTGCTATCCTCCCTCCGCTGCCCCCTATCGCCCCAGCATTCAGGTCAACCCATCAGGAGCCCCGTCGGTGGTCCGCACCCTGTCTGCCCGTCTCGGTGGGCAACGGGGCTGTAACAAGGGCCCCGTCGGGGAGTAACCAGACCATAACCCCAGCCCCCCATGCGCTGTGAGAGGAGTTGCGGGAGTTTCTAGAAGGCGTCCGTGGCTCCCGCAACAAAGTCCAGCTTGCCATCCAGCGATGGGGGGACTTTAATCAAATCCTCCGGGCTGCAAGGGCCCTCATGGGGGAGGGTAAATGGCCCGGGAGGCAGGGCGCCGCGGCCTACCAGCGGGTCCGCCACTTCCGTGACTCCTGACTCACCTACGGGGTGGGTCACGGACTGCTGCGCGGCCCGCCAGGAGCCACGATCATCCCTGCCAGCGAGGATCCCCCCCAGCCCTCCTCATGGCACCCTTTACCATCGCAACATTGAACACCCGTGGCTGTAGGATGGGTCTCCGCAGGTCCCAGGTGCTCTCCTTCCTTCGAGAGGGGAGGTACTCCGTGGTTTTCCTGCAGGAGACCCATACGGATCCGACCGCCGAAGACAGCTGGCGGCTGGATTGGGGGGACAGGGTCTACTTTAGCCACCTCACAGTTCGTACAGCTGGAGTGGCGATCCTGTTCTCCCCCGACCTATGGCCCGAGGTGCTGGGGGTCACCGAGGTTGTGCCGGGTCGCCTGCTGCACCTCCGAGTCCGCATGGAGGGGCTCGTAGTCAACCTCGTCAACATCTATGCCCCAGCAGCGAGCCCGGAGCGGCTTCAATTCTATCAGCAGGCATCCGCCTTCCTCGGCACCTTGGATCCTCAGGAGTGCCTGGTCCTGGGAGGGGACTTTAACATCACCCTTGAGGAGCGGGACCGCTCGGGGACCGAACAGAGCCCGGCCGCCGTCGCCGTCCTCCAGGAGATAGTCGAACACCACTCCCTGGTGGACGTCTGGCGCGACCACCACCCGGATGACATTTCCACGTTCACCTTTGTCCGGGTGGAGGCCCATCGGTCGCGCCACTCCCGGTTTGACCGCATTTATTTATCACACTTTCATCTTACACGAGCCCACTCCTCCAGCATCCGGCCGGCCCCATTTTCTGACCATCATATAGCCACCGTGACAGCCTCCCTCTGCGCGGAGAGGCCGGGGCCGGCCTATTGGCATTTTAACAACAGCTTGCTGGAAGATTCGGGCTTCGTGGCGTCCTTCCAGGAGTTCTGGCTGGCCTGGCGAGGGCAGCGGTGTGCCTTTCCTTCGGCACGGCGGTGGTGGGACTTAGGGAAGGTGCGCGCCCGGCTCTTCTGCTGTGACTACACCCGGGGCGCCAGCCGACGGAGGGATGCGGCGATAGAGCAGTTGGAACGGGAGGTCTTAGAGCTGGAGAGGCGTCTGGCCGCCAGCCCCGAGGATCCACCCCTCTGCGGAATGTGCCGGGAGAAGCGGGAGGAGCTCCGGACCCTCGAGGACCATTGGGCCCGGGGTGCCTTTGTTCGATCCCGCATCCGTCTCCTTCGGGAGATGGATTGCGGCTCCCGCTTCTTCTACGCCCTGGAAAAAAAGAGGGGGGCTAAGAAACATATCATCTGCCTACTGGCAGAAGATGGCACCCCCCTCACGGATCCGGTGGAGATGTGCGGGAGGGCGAGAGCCTTCTATGCAAGCCTATTCTCCATGGATCCAACCGATCCTAACGCTTGCAGAGTGCTTTGGGAGGAGCTCCCGACGGTTAGCGTGGGCGACCGAGACCAGCTAGAGCTGCCTCTCACTCTGGCTGAGTTCTTGGAAGCCCTCCGTAGCATGCCCACCAATAAATCTCCGGGCATGGACGGGCTGACCGTGGAGTTCTACCACGTGTTCTGGGACGTCCTGGGCCCAGACCTAGTCACCGTCTGGGCTGTGTCTTTGCAGAGCGGGGTCCTCCCTCTTTTGTGCAGGCGAGCCATGCTGGCCTTATTGCCGAAGAAGGGGAACCTCCGCGATTTACGAAATTGGCGTCCCGTCTCGCTCCTCAGCACGGACTACAAAATCGTGGCAAAAGCCATCTCCCTGCGGCTGGGGTCCATGCTGGTGGACGTGGTCCACCCAGACCAGACCTACACCGTCCCGGGCCGCAGCATCTTCGACAACCTATATCTGGTCTGGGACCTATTGGAACTTGGGTGTAGGGATGGTCTGTCGTTCGCCCTCCTGTCCTTAGATCAGGAGAAGGCGTTCGACAGGGTGGATCACGGGTATCTCCTGAGCACTCTGCAGGCGTTTGGATTCGGACCCAGGTTTGTGAATTTTCTCCGGGTGCTGTACGCTTCTGCAGAGTGTCTGGTAAGGCTCAACTGGACCCTGACCGAACCGGTCAGCTTCGGGCGAGGAGTACAGCAGGGGTGCCCCCTCTCAGGCCAGCTCTATGCTCTGGCGATCGAGCCCTTCCTCTGTCTCCTTCGAAGGAGGTTGACAGGGCTGGTGCTGCGGGAGCCGGAGCTGCGGCTGGTCCTGTCGGCATACGCTGATGACGTGCTCCTCGTGGTCCTGGACCCGGGCGACTTGGTGTGGGTGGAGGCTTGCCAGGCCATCTATTCGGCAGCCTCCTCTGCACAGATCAACTGGGTCAAGAGCTCTGGCTTGGTGGTAGGGGACTGATGGCAGGCGAGCTACCTCCCACCCGCGCTTCAGGCCATCCGGTGGAGCACGGGTCTGCTGCTCTATCTGGGCGCTTACCTTTCTGCCACGCATCCCTCTTCGCCGGAGAACTGGCAGAATTTAGAGGGCGGGGTGATAGAGCGGCTCCGGAAATGGACAGGACTACTCCGGTGCCTCTCCCTTCGAGGGAGAGCTCTTGTGCTTAATCAACTAGTCCTGTCCATGCTCTGGTCCCGGCCCCGGCTTTCCTGACCAACCTCCGGACATCGATTCTGGAGTTCTTTTGGTCAGGACTGCACTGGGTCCCTGCAGGGGTTCTCCATCTACCTCTGGAGAAGGGAGGGCAGGGCCTAAAATGTCTGCTTACTCAGGTCCATGTCTTCCGCTTCCAGACCCTGCAGAGGCTCCTTTATGGTGCAGGTAGTCCGGCGTGGAGCATACTGGCACACGCCTTCCTGCGCCGCTTCCGAGGGCTCCAATACGACCGGCAGCTCCTTTATCTCCATCCGAGAGGTCTTCCGCGAGACCTCTCCGGGCTGCCGGTCTTCTACCAGGACCTCCTCCGGACCTGGAAACTCTTTACAATGACCAGGTCCGTGGCGGCCACCGAGGGGGCAGATCTCCTCGCGGAGCCCCTACTACACAACCCCCAGCTCCGTGTGTAGGTGGCGGAGTCCCGCTCGGTGCGCCAGTGTTTGATCCTGGCAGAGGTCACAAGAGTCGGAGACCTCCTGGACAATGACCGGGGAGACTGGATGGATCCCCTGATGCTTGCTCAGCGCATGGGGCTTTCCAGACCTTGTACTCTCCGGCGCATACTTCAGGAGGTGAAGGCCGCTTTGCCGCCCGCTGCTCGGGTTCATCTCGACCGGGTCCTGCACGAGGGCACGCCCCTCCCACCCACTACCCCAGGCCAGCCGGACCTTTTAATTGGACCCCTGCCCCGTGGACCGAACCGACCCCTTCACCCCTTCACTAGAAGCCGCCTGCATGAGATGCAGCCTGTCTGCTTTCAAACCGTGCCAAGAAAACATCTCTACACCCTCGTGCTCCACACCCTTCACGCCCTCACCCTCGTGTCCCGCCCCGATACAAAATGGCGGGACCTCCTGCCACCTTTGGAGGGTGAGGAGCCCCGGTGGGCCAGCCTATATTCCACCTTAGTCCCAAGGCCCGCCGGGGACATCAGTTGGCGGCTCCTTCACGGAGCCATGAGCATGGGCGTGTACTTGGCGCGGTTCACCTCAATCCCAGACACCTGCTCCTTGTGCGGCGTGAGGGATACCCTGGCACATATATACTTGGAGTGTGCCAGGCTGCAGCCCCTATTCCGGCTCCTCACCAATATTTTATTACGTTTTTGGTTACACTTCTCCCCTCACCTTCTCATTAATGCACTCCCTATCTATGGCCCCACAAAGTCACGGGATCTCCTGGTCAACCTCCTCCTGGCCCTAGCAAAAATGGCCATCTATAAAACCAGAGTGAGGAGGTTGGCCAATGGAGTCTCCTGTGACTGTGGGGCCTATTTCTGATCCTCGGTCCGTTCACGTATCCGGGCAGAGTTCCTCTGGGCATCATCCTCTGACTCCCTTGACGCCTTTGAGGAGCAGTGGGCGCTGTCTGGGGTTCTCTGCTCGGTGTCCCCATCCGGTTCCCTTCGTTTGACCCTTTCACCACACTCCTGTCCCTGTTATTTCATTAGTTGTCCCCCGGAATTTTTTGGGTATCTGGGTCCTGTGGATCCCCCTTTTAGGCTGGGGGGAATCCTTTAGCAGTGGACGGGCTTCGCCTGTCCACTTCCCGGATCCCAACCTGACTACTTTTCTATAGCCATCTGGCCTTGCCCTGTCACAGTAAACATAATTTGTTTTCTAGATGAAATAGCTTCATAACCCGCTCTGTGTTTTTGTTATCAAGAAAAGTGCAGTGCTAAGTTTTTTTTCTTTAGCACTGTAGAGTGTGACACAATACTTTCCATAGGAAGGAATGAAAACCAGGAGATCAGAACTGCAGAAAGTGAGTCAGCAGTCGAGGGAGATATGTCCACTGCAACTCTTCTCCAGGGACAGTGGGGTGATTCTTGCCATGCCAGGCTTCTGACCAGTGTCTGCAGTATGAGTGGTAAAGCCCTTTGTCTAGGTAACTCCCCTTTCCACGAGCTCCTCTTACTGGTTCCCTTTTCTGGTAGGTTCCCCAGAAAATTCACTTCTAGGCTTCCTGCTCACCCCTCTGGTTCAGGCTTCTTTTAGGAGTTCCCCTCCGTGGGAGCCTCCTGTCTCTCTTTGGAGTTACTCTAACTGAGCTTGGGCAACCTTTATTGGGGCAAGGACTTGTTTTCTAATCTGCCACTTGGGACAGTCAATTACCTCTAGCTGGGGCCTTCATAAGGGAGTCATGGCCAGACTGACCCTATCGCCCCATTAAGAGCAACTGCACCATGACACCAACTAACAGCTGAAAACTGGCATTTCCCCAAACATATTTTATCATCTATTATTTCTGTTTTGATTGAATTAATGCTCTTTAAAATGGGAAGTGAACACTGCTTTTGTGCTGATTTTGCTGTATTTCTAAAATATACAGGACTCTACTGTGTCGTAGAGGACATCTACACTGCCAAAAAACAAACAAACACACAAAAAAACCCCCCAAAATCAGGGCAGTAAGTCTCAGAGCTCAGGTTAACTGACTCGGGTTTACACTATGAGGCTAAAAATAGCAGGGTAGACATAGAATCATAGGACCATAGAGTTAGAAAGTACTGCAAGGATAATCTAGTCTAACCATCTGCCCAGGTGCAGGATTGATACATTCCTGCTCAGTCTGGACACTGTTATTTTGGGTTGCATTAACAGACATAGCATGCAGGTCCTGGGAGATGATAGAAATGCTCTACTCAGCACTGCTTAGGCCTCAGTTGGAGTAGCATGTCCAATTTTGGTCACCAATGTATAGAAAGGATGTAGAGAAACTGGGAAGGATTCAGAGGGGAGTGACAAAGATGATCAACAGGATGGAATGCAAGCCATATGAGCAAAGGCTGAAGGAACTGGGTATGTTTAGTTTTGAAAAGAGGAGATTAAGGGGGGACATGATAGTGGTCTTCAAATACTTTATAGGCTACCATAAATGGATGGAGAAACGTTGTTTTCTCTTGCTACAGAAGGCAGGACAAGAGGCAATGGGTTCAAACTACACCATAGCAGATTTTACATTAAATCTCAGGAGAAACTTCCTAACTGTAAGAACAATAGGACAATGGAACAAACTGCCTAGGGAGGTTGTAGAGGTTTTCAAAAGGAGATTGGATAGTCATTTGTCTTGGATGGTTTAGACACAACAAATCTTGCCTACTTGCAGAAGGTTAGACTTGATGACCCTTGTGCTATCGTTCTATGATTCTATACCTAAGGCTTTGAAACTCTCCCCATTTACTGGGTCTCAGACCCCAGGCTCCAGCCCAAATGGAAATATCTACACTGCTATTTTTAGGCCTGTAGCATGAGCCCAAGTCACTTGACTCTGGCTCTGAGACTCGATGCCTTTTTTTTTTCAGTGTAGACGTACCCAGACTCACACCGGAATCTGCCATAGGAAGGATTGTGATTCCAGCAAGCACAATGTTTGCTGGAGCTCCAAGGAGAAAAACTACTCTGACAATATGAAAGACAATTCAGCGTCCATTCCCCTTTGCAGTTAGCAAGCTCTGCTGGCCAGTGTCAGGGAGGAACATATGAGTCCAAGCAAGCCCTTTCCCCTCAAAGAGGGGGCTATCTCCAGCAGTGTTGCTAGCTCTATTCAGGCCTTACAATCCCAGAACACAACTCCATTATCTAGAAGCAGTAATAATAATAATATCAAGCTCTTATATAGTACTTTTCATCAGTGGATCTCAAAGCGCTTTAGAAAGGAGATCTGTGTCATTATCCCCATTTTGAAGATGAGATAACAGAGGTACAGAGACTTGCCCAAGGTCACACAGCAACTCAGTGGCAGAGCAGGAAATAGAACACAAATCTGCAGAGTCCCCATTCAGCACTTGATCCACTGGACCCTGCTATCTCAGCAATAGGCTCTTATCCACCGGTGGGAGATATGACATACTTCTAGCACTTACATGGGACAGTCCTGTCTATGGAGCTCACAAGCCTCACTTTATCAGTGAACAGTTTCATTGATCCAGTGTAGGTCATGGTAGAGGAGGGAGAGACAATCTGTCTGACACTTACAGCTAGTTTCATGAAGGGCTTTGAAATTCAGGGCCAACACCTCAAACTGGACTCCCTATTCAATGGGTTGATGTGTTCAGTGTGGCCTGTTTTGTTTAGCAGAAAGCCTGATGTATTTTCTGCCAGCAGGAGCTTTTTAAGGGCATGTAGCTTAATTTCCTGTGTTGTTTAATTCCCATCACTAATCAAGCCTGGAGTCCACAAATGCATGGATAATTGTGGCTCATCTGACTCTGATAGGAAAGTACTCTGCTCACCTTAGACCCTCTTGCCCATCTCCACAGGGGCTGACCAAAATGTTGCCTTAAATGTAACAATGAAAAAAAGATTATGGATAGGGACAATTACAAAATGAAGAATTTCATAAGGATTATACCAAAGTTATTCTAAAGATATATAGAATTTAAACACAGAATGATATATTTTTTGTAGAAATTTTAAACTAATTTCTGAAATTTAAAAGTTTATTTTATCTTTCTTATGGAATTTAATAAATTGGTTTAATATGTCTATAGAAATTATATTCTCCATTAAATTTTAGCAGAATTTTCTAAAAGAAATATCCTTCTGCTTTTTTTTTCTTTGCAATTGCAATACATTATTTGCGCACAAAAGTATATTCATGCAATGTGCAATTATTTTCAAATTGGGCTCCAATATTTAACAGTATTGTTTTAGAGGAAGATTCATTTAAAAAAACATCTCCCTCAAAGTCCAATTTTGAGGTTTTCTGATAGCTTGCCTGGATCTAGCAGTTTCTTTATTTTACTGAGTCTGCCCTAGAACTGTTCATCTTTTCCTTATTTCTTAAATACTGATAAAATAACAGAAGCAGACTGCATACATCTTAATAGTGAAGAAAGATTCTGTCCAATTTATCCATTGAAAAAAATCAAATACATTCCATGGTCAGTGCATAATTCCATGTTTATTAATGCAGATTAAATCCCAGTTTCCAAACATTCTCTCCATCATGAGGCATCTCCTTCATTTCACCTCTATTTGCTTCTGTCAATCAATGCACTTCCTCCAATTAGGAATTCAGAAAAAATACTTTTTAAAAGGTTTTCCCTGAAAAAAGAGATAATCATACCATGACTGCAATTTCAGGAAACCCAGATTAAAATAAATAAATATGTATTTATATTTTACCTTATCTTCATGACATCAAAATGACCTTGTCTAGAAAAAATATAATTAAAGTGTACAATATATTCAAGCAGGGTTATTTAGGAGAAGAGGAGAACAGATTCCAGGCACAGACCATTGATATTCACTTTCATTGATTCCCTATTCAGAAATACTGGTGAAAAATTATCTTCCTGAACTTGTAAAATTTAACACAGGACTATGCTAAATTCTTAGGATAAAGGTAAAGCTTGATCTGTATGAGGCTGCTTTGTTGCACCATACTTCTGCTCTGCCATTAACTCACTGTGAAGCCTTAGGTTATCACTCTCTATGCCTCAGTTTGCCATCTGTAAAAAGGGGACAATAATGTTTTATCACCTTTGAAAAATGATTTGAGATCTGTGAACAGAAGTATTAAATATGATTATGGCTCTCCAGTACCTGCCATGTATATCTGTCTAACCTCAACCTCTCCACAGATGAAAAGTCTGTGACTTCAGCCCCATTCCTATATATAGCAGTCGGGTCACTAGGCAAAAACAGGAATAGGACTAGAGATCTCTCAGGCCTGGTCTACACTATGAGTTTATATTGGATTTAGCAGTGTTAAATCAAATTAACCTTGCACCTGTCCACACAACGAAGCCATTTTTTTCGACATAAAGGGATCTTAAAACTGATTTCTGTACTCCTCCCCAACGAGGGGATTAGCGCTGAAATTGACATTGCTGTATCGAATTAGGGTTAGTGTGGATGCAATTCGAAGGTATTGGCCTCTGGGAGCTATCCCACAGTGTACCATTGTGACTGCTCCTGACAGCTCTCTGAACTCGGATGCACTGGCCAGGTGTACAGGAAAAGCCCTGGGAACTTTGAATCTCATCAGCACAGGTGACCATGCAGTCCCAGAATCGAAAAAGAGCTCCAGCATGGACTGAACGGGAGGTACTAGATCTCATCACTGTATGGGGAGAGGAATCCATGCTATCAGAACTACATTCCAAAAGACAAAATGCCAAAACATTTCAAAAAATCTCAGAGGCCGTGAGGGACAGAGGCTACAGTAGGGACGCAACACAGTGCTGTGAAACTTGAGCAGCTCAGACAAGCGTACCAGAAAACCAAACAATCAAACGGACGCTCCAGGACAGAGCCCCAGACATGCCGCTTCTACGCTGAGCTGCAGGCAATTTTAGGGGGCGCCGCCACCACTACCCCACCCCTGTCCATGGACTCCGATGATGGGGTACTTACTCTCTGCCATGTCTGAGGATTTTGCAGACGGGGAAGATGATGATGAGGAGGACGAGCTTGAGGAGAGCACACAGCACACCATTCTCCCCGACAGCCAGGATCTTTTTATCACCCTGACTGAAATACCCTCCCAACCCAACGAATCCGGAGAAGGGACCTCTGGTGACTGTATCTTTTTAAATATAGTACATGTTGTTATAAAAGCAAGAGTTTTTTAATGATTAAGTAGCCCCGAGGACTTGGGATGCATTCGTGGCCAGTACAGCTATTGGAAAAGTCTGTTAACGTGTCTGGGGATGGAGCGGAAATCCTCCAGGGACATCTGCATGAAGCTCTCCTGGAGGTACTCTAAAAGCCTTTGCAGAAGGTTTCTGCAGAGAGCAGCCTTATTCTGTCCTCCATGGTAGGATACTTTACCACACCATGCTAGTAGCAAGTAATCTGGTATCATTGCATGAGAAAGCCTGGCAGCGTATGGTCCCAGTGTTTGCTGGTATTCAAGCAACATCCGTTCTTTATCTCTCTGTGTTATCCTCAGGAGAGTTCATGGTCATCTGGCTGAAATAGGGGAATTTAATTAAGGGGACATTCAGAGGTGGCCATTCCTACTGGGCTGTTTGCCTGTGGCTGAAAAGAAATCCTCCCCGCAGTTAACCATGCAGTGGGGGAAGGGGGGCATTGGCACTGAGCTGTTTGCGTTTGGCTAGCAGGGGATCTTTCCTGATACCAGCCATGCGGTGGGGTGAGGGGTAATCATCCCAGAGAATTGGATGGCAGGGGTTAGTTTGGTTTCTGCTGCTGCACCTTAACAGGAAAACCGCAGCACTAAATGGCCAACTCAACATGCTTTGCTTGGTATGGGAGAGGAGGGCACTGCTGTTATGAAGGTTGCAGAAGCCGAAAGACTATGGCTTACCATGGCCACCTGCAAGCCGAATTCTGTAGCCCAGCACTGCATGTGTGATCTCTAACATCAAAGCCACAGGAACTCAATATAAGATGCAAAATACGACCTTGTACCAAAAAGAAAAGGAGTACTGGTGGCACCTTAGAGACTAACAAATTTATTAGAGCATAAGCTTTCGTGAGCTACAGCTCACTTCATCACATGTGCTATGTAATGTGAATAGTGTTGCTCACCATGAAAGAGTATAGCCATTGTTCTGTAAAATGTATCTTTTTAAACACTTCACTCCCTTTTTTTGTCCAGAAGCTGCAAATGTTTTAAGCCTCTATCCTCTACCCCAAAGGCTATCTCAGCTAAAAAAAACACACGCGCGATGAAATGTTCTCTGAGCTCATGCAGTCATCTGGCACTGACAGAGTTCAGCAGAATGTGTGGAGGGACACAAGAGCAGAGTACAGCAAAGTGGACGATGAATGTGAGGAGAGTTGCGACAGGAAGATCAGAGGAGACATGAGGCAATGCTGGGGCTACTGCAGGATCAAACGGACATGCTCCGGCATCTGGTGGAGGTTCATGAATGGCAGCAGGATCACAAACTGCCGCTGCAGCCCCTGTTTAACTGCCCTCCCTCCTCCCCAAGTTCCATGGCCTCCTCATCCAGATGCCCAAGAACGCGGGGGGGGAGGCTCCGGGCACCCAACCGCTCCACCCCAGTGGACAGCCCAAGCAACAGAAGGCTGGCATTCAAGAAGTTTTAAAGTGGCCTTTTCCTTCCCTCCTCCCACACCCCACCTGAGCTACCTTGTGAGTTATCTCCCTATTTTTATAATCAATATAAAGAATACATGTTTTTTAAATGATAGTGACTTTCTTTCCTTTGCAAGCAAGCTGTGATCGAAGGGGGTGGGCGGGTGGCTTACAGGGAATTTAGAGGCAACCAAGGGGAAACAAACAGAAGTGTCACACAGTTCCCTGGCCAGTCATTAAATTGTTTTTCAAAGCTTCTCTGATGCGCAGCACTTCCTGCTGTGCTCTTCTAACCGCCCTGGTGTCTGGCTGCGCGTATTCAGTGGCCAGACGATTTGTCGCAACCTCCCAACCCACCATAAACATCTCCCCCTTACTCTCACAGAGATTGTGGAGCACACAGCAAGCGGCAATAACAATGGGAATATTGGTTTCACTTAGGTCTGAGAGAGGCAATAAACTGTGCCAGCGACCCTTTAATCATCCAAGTGCACACTCTACCACCATTCTGCACTTGCTCAGCCTATAGTTGAACAGCTCCTTACTACTGTCCAGGATGCCTGTGTATGGCTTCATGAGCCAGGGAATTAAGAGGTAGGCTGGGTCCCTAAGGATAACTATTGGCATTTCAACATCCCTAATAATTATTTTCTGGTTGGGGAAGTAAATCCCTTCCTGCAGCCATTTAAACAGACCAGAGTTCCTGAAGATGCAAGCGTCATGAACCTTTCCCAGCCATCCCACGTTGATGTTGGTGAAATGTTCCTTGTGATCCACCAGTGCTTTCAGCATCATTGGAAAGTACCCCTTGTGGTGTATGTACTGGCTGCTCTGGTGGTCCGGTCCCAAGATAGGGATATATATTCCGTCTATAGCCCCACCACAGATAGGGAATCCCATTGCAGCAAAACCATCTAGTATGGCCTGCACATTTCCCAGAGTCATTACCTTCAATAGCAGCTGCTCAATGATTGCGTTGGCTACTTGCATCCCAGAAACCCACACAGTAGATTTGCTCACTTCAAATTGATTACCGACTGACCGGTAGCTGTCTGGTGTTGCAAACTTCTACGGGGCTATTGCCACTCACTTGTGAACTGTGAGGGCTGCTCTCATCTTGGTATTCTTGCGCTTCAGGGCAGGGGAAAGTAAGTCACAAAGTTCCATGAAAGTGCCCTTACACATGCAAAAGTTTCGGAGCCACTGGGAATCATTCCAAACTTGCAACACTATGTGGTCACACCACTTTGTGCTTGTTTCCCGTGCCCAGAATCGGCGTTCCACAGCGTGAGCCTTCCCCAGTAACACCATGATCTCCAAATTGCTGGGGACTGTGGTTTTAGAGAAATCTGTGTTCATGTCTTCATCACCACGCTGCCATCACCTTCTTGCCTGGTTTTTCAGGTGTTGGTTCTGCATAAACTGCATGATAATGCGTGAGGTGTTTACAATGGTCATAACTGCTGCGGTGAGCTGAACGGGCCCCATGCTTGCTGTGCTATGGGGTCTGCTTGGGCAATTCAGGGAAAAGGGCACGAAATTATTGTCTTCTGGGGTTTTCACGGAGGGAGGGAGGGTTGACTGACGACATTTACCCATAACAACCCGTGACAAATTTTTGGCCCCACCAGGCATTGGGAGATCAGCCCAGAATTCCAATGGGCAGTGGGGACTGCAGGAACTGTGGGATAGCTACCAACAGTGCACCGCTCAGTAAGTCAATGCTTGCCATGGTACAGTGGACGCACACTGCCGAATTAATGTGCTTAGTGTGGACACATGCACTGAACTTTATATAATCTGTTCCCAAAAATCGACTTCTGTAAAATCGGAGTACTTTCATAGTGTAGACATGGCCCTAGTCTCAGTGGTAGCTGAAGAAGGAAGACTGAGAGGCCTATATGGATTGGAATCAATGGGCCAGATTCTATGGTAGGCTATGGCCACTTTGCACTGCTTAAGTGGCACAAAGTGACCTTAAAGTGATCATTGATAGCCAGTATCTATCTATCTACCTAAAATATAATTAATATAATATAATATATTTGGTAAAAACGGCAGGCCAAGAAGGGCTCACAATCAGTTTCATGAAAACAAACATCTTTGAAATCTAGACATAAAGCAGTAACATCACATTAGAAGGCAAAAATATCAAGAAAGTAGAACAGTTCATCTACCTGGGCAGCACTGTATTAGCCAACAGAGGCCTTAAGAAGGCAGTGGCATCAAGGATAGGAAAGACATGCACAACATTTACTAAACAATGCAAGGAAATCAAAGATATACAGCACCAGAACAAACTTGAAATTTCCCATTGAAATGTAATCTCTGTGCTAACATATGTCAGTAGGAGCTAAGATCTACTAAAACACTAGTCAGAAAACTAGACACCTTCAAAAATAAGTGCCTATGAAAGATTCTGCGCATTGGTTGGCAAAACTTTGTCACCATTGAAAAGATCTGAGGAATCCCCACCCAGCAGCTGGTTTCCACCAAAATCAGAAGGAAGCGCTGGGTGTCCTGGGGTTTCTACTCCAGATGCCAACACACACACTCCCACATGAAGCTGTCAAGTGGAAACCAATTGGTATGAAGAAATCAGGGCACTTGGCACCAACTGCCCTGGAATGGGAAGGATATTATTAAAACATACATTAAAACCAGCTTAATTAAAAACTTGAATTCTTGAAAAACTAGCTCTTCAGCTGGATGTTGTAGTATATCAGTAATCTCTCTTTTTCCCCATCCCTCCATCTCTCACCTAATTATTTGTCCACATAACATCAGTGATAAAATAGTACATACAGTTAATAAAAATAAAGTGGAATATAATTGTAACTTTTTTGCCAATATTGCTTACAGAGGCTTTAGCATTTTGTTCAGTCACCATGAAGACTCCTAGAAAATTCCTGAGCTGGAAGATAATTCTGTCCATAAAAGTTTTAAAATTTTTAGATACACTGAGCTATCCTGAATATTCTTTTAGAAATAATAACAGTAGTAAAACATTTGTAGTGTAACTCTGATTTTATCTCCATTTCATTCCTGTCAATATTATATTTTACCAAAATGTATAGTTCACAAACTATTTAATGAATACAACTCTACTAGGAAAACATTATTATATTGATTCCCAGTCTCATAAAAGAATACTGTAAAGAGAAGGCCATGCACTGCAAGTGATATTCCTGCTGGAATTATAGACAGTATAGAATTATAAATAGTATAGATTGAATCTAGCTGTTTTTCCCATGACATTCATAAATGGGAAGACTGCTGCCTGCTTTTCTTCCATAAACCCTTACAAAATAGAGTAATTCACCTACCACTAAATGGAATGTTAATTGGTCTGGTTCCTTACTGCATCACTTCAGTTTTACATTAGCGTTATTTCAATGAAACTGATGTTGTTACACCAAAGTAAACCTGAAGTAATGTAGTGCTGAATCAGGATTATTGTCGGTAATGCAGCTTTGTATGCATTACATTGCATAGACCAGATACATTATTAATAAACATGTCACATTGAAAATACATGCAAGACACTTGTAATGTTTTACTAGAAAATGCAATAAGCAGTTCTAATTAGCTTTACTATTTAACATAAGGACTTTACCGTTAAACTATTTTCTGGCATGGATTTTGATATTCCCTTTGCACAGTTAACATTTGTCTGAATTAATTCTAGTTTTAAAGTAGCTTTCAAAGCAATATTAAATCTGAAATCTTAAACTTCAAATTCTGCACATAATAGCCTGAGTTGATAGTCTATGGTTTAAATTATTAAAGGAACAAATGAAATAATTAGCATATTTGTTTAACAAATTTATACATCATTTATGAATCATAGAATTGCAAATCCAACATACCAGTCTCAAAACTAAACAGAGACAATACTGATAAAAAAAGAAAGGACAGGATATTGGGAATTGTAAAGAAAGGGATACAACATGAAAACAACACAGGAGTTTGTGTTTTGTCTGTGAGGTTTAGCTCAATAACCACGACAAAATGAAGTTACAAAAACAGATTTCAGCATCTAAAATGAACATTCAAGTAAAGTACCAGCTCAGAAGATTGACATTTTATTACATTTACTTTAGAGGAACAGCAGGAAGATGACAGTTTATATTGATATACTGCAATAAATGGTGACAAACGACAGACAAAAAATAATTCAGAAAGGAATCTGTAAAAATCAATAAACAAAATATTATGAATTATGTTGAATATTTAATTACCTTGTATATTACCTTAAATAATTTTTCTCTAAAAAACAAGCATATATATATTTCAATTTAGAGCTTTTGTCAGATCAACACACTCTATAGTAAGCAAAAAAACAGGCACAGTTGTAAGTCTAAAAAGATTTTATTTATGTTCTGTTTGCTATCGGATGTGAAAAAAATAGTGTAATCATCCTGTCTGTAGGAGATAAAATATGTGAGCATAAATGTATATTGTTAAATCTCTCATTTAATAGACCCAGTTATGTATTTGTTATTCCATTAACTAGATTAACAACATATGGTATGAACATACCTCATCTACCAGTTATATTACTTGGTACATCTTATGCATAGCAGTTGATAAATGGGGTAATAACATGTTAGCAGTGCTGTGGCTGTCTATACAGCATCTCTTGAATTGCTTTTTGATCATTAATATTTAATAAATTAATCAGACCAAATAATAAAACAAAAACTTACTCTATCTTATGATGTAGCAATGGGACATTATATTTTGGTCACTAAGAATAAAATTACTAATAAATGGTTGAAGTAGGCAACTTCATAAAAATAATATAAAAGGGCTTATGCAGCAATTTTGTTTGGAAATGCAAACACTTCAAAACTAAATAAAAAATCGAATCAGGAAAAAGTTAGGGTAAATTGATGTCTTTTTCATAAATGTCAGTTTCATTCTACACTGTCAGAACCATTCCTCTAACAAATGAAGATTTAACTCTTTATAATATCTTGATAAAATCTGGCAGGAAGTTGCAAAATGTCAATTGGTTATTCTAGTAGTGTCTCTTGTAGAAAAGATGTGGCTGCAAAGAATATAAAATGGCTATTCATATAGGCTTCTGGACATAGACAGAAGCTGTAGTTTTCCCTGGCCTTTGACTCCCACACAAATGGTGTGATGGGCTGGACCAGGCAGTCATGAAATGGATTACTAACTACTAACAGTAACTGGAGTTAGATACTTGTTTTATGTGGGTAAGTTTACACAGACTAGTAAGCCTGGATCTATGTGACCCACACCTGCAGACTCAGTATTTCCAAGCCCATGCTTCCACATCCAGACTGTATTGGAAATTTGGGTCTCACAACTATGGTGATGTGTCCCAACTGCGCTACACAGACCTGAGTCAGAACGTCAGCTCTTGTGGGAGTATGCTATTGTACCCCAGGGTTCCTAATGCCTCAGCCAGCTGTAGCTGCTCTAGGGCTTTGTCCACACTGGTCTATGTAATGATTTGACCCGCACGAGTTGACAGGAAGTGTTTTGAGTGGTTTTAGCCCACCAGTACATCCAGGCAAGCCATTTTATCTCTACACACTCCCAACAGCCAAACCCTTCAATGTGGATCCTGATACAGTGGAAGAACTTTTCCATCTCACACTAATACCTATTTTGGCATTTGTAATCAGGCAGTGCATCTGCAAAAGGATGGAGGACATTTCAGTGGCAGTTTTGGACCTGCTGAAAACACATCTTGGAGGGTGGGAGGTACTGACATGCCAGCTGTGCCCCAGATATTGTTGCTCATGCCTGTTGCCTGAGCCATAGAGTCCTCCCTATGCAGACTGGAGCTTCTGGAGCAGGGCCACAAGCACAGACTGGTAGGATCACATCATCATGTGATCTTGAGATGCCCAACACTGGGTTCAGAACATTACATGAAGAAGCAGATGTATCTGGAGGTTTGTGATCAGCCTGCTCCTATCCTCCAGCACCAGGATTCAAGTAGCAGGTCACTATAGCCATCTGGAAGCTGGCCACTCCAGACTACTACAGGTCCACAACTAACCAGTTTGGAGTTGACAAATCAACTGGAGGTAGTTGTGACAGCGGTTCATGAGGCACTCAGGTGTGCAAAGTGCCCAAAGATGGTAGGCATTACAAATATTCCTGAAAAGTTCTGAGCCTTAAATTCAACATAAACATTGTTAATGTCCTAAAGATTCTAAAGAATACTTAATATTTAAATGGTCGACCGCAGGGACAGATTCTTGGACAGTAATGTGGGATGCACAGGTAGAATGTATGATGCAAGGGTGTTCCAGAGATCAGGATTTAACCTTGATGGTCAAGCTAGGACATTATTCCCCCCTGAATGACATTGTTATATGTGAAGTTACTGTCCCCACTGTTATTCTAGGGGACCCCGCTTACACTTTGTTGCCACGGCTTATGAAACCATACTCTCATTTCAGAGGAACTGGTAAAGGAAGGTTCAACTAAACGTTATGTAGCTATAGGATTGTGGTGAAATATGCATTTGGCATAATGAAATCTTGGTGATGTTGCCTTCAAAACTGTTTGGATGCCAGTGTTGTCAACACAATTTGCATTATTGTGGCCTACTGTGTCCTGCACAATGTCTGTGAGGAGAAAGGGAACTTCTTCCTAGGACTAGACTCCAAATAGTGTTGGATTTCTGAACTGGTACACTCAGTAAGACAGTGCACCTGTCATGACTGCTACTAGATGACCCAAACAATTCAAATCAGGGATTCTTTGTTGGTTTGCACAGTCTCATGCATGAAATGGTATTGGAAGCAGTGAATAGGTGTGGAACATCTATGGAATTTTTTATAATGTATTGGTATTATGTGTTATAATTTTTGTAAACACTTTCCTTAAATGTACGGAGATAAGTTATGCATTCTATAAATACTGGTCATGTATTTCAACTAATGGTTTATGGAACACTGTGATGACAGTTTGTACATTTTTATGAGGAAATGTGCATTTGATAACATTTATTAAAATCTGTGCCACTTCTAACATTACATATAAAATTTGCTATTGGAGCTTGTGTGCAAATGCAACACTTTATTGCACACATGTATTTAGAGACCAACATAAGACCCAGAAACATAGATCAGTTGCCATCAAAATGTACAACACAAACTCAGTGCCAAAAAAGTGACAGGTGTATGTTGCCAAATGATGTGGCCAATTATTTCTGGGTGTCCCCTGTCCCTCTGTTCTCCATGGCCTCTCTGGCACAAGCCATGACTCAAGGAGTAGATAAATGCACAGGGTACATTTGTGCATTCCATGTGCTTGTTCATTACTTGTGATATGTAGCCAGTCTCTGCACTGTCCAAAGACTGCATAGTCTGCAGGACATGATAGCATGGAGGGGACTCAGAGCATGGGGTTGGAACAGGAACAGGTGGTGCCTGCAGTCTCGTAACCATGAGCACAAGTAATTGCTAAGGCATCTCCTGCTGTGCTCTGTCATCTTCCCTTAACCTGTGATCATGGCCCATGAATCTCTCTGCCAGTCTCTTCTTGCGCCGTGCAGCCAGATTCTCTTTCCACCCTTCTTGCATCCTTATCTTTCCGATACTCAACCTGGTCCTTCTGGATCACTATCTGCTGATTTACTTTATCAAGAATTTTTCCCATCAACTCATCCTGGATTCTTTTTCTTCTTCCATTCATTAGTGGGCCCTCTCCCATAGGCTCTTGGTGTTTGCCCTGTGGAGGTGTAAGGGCCTTGAAAGGAAAATGAAATAACACTTTATTGTCTGACTGTGATTAAAAAAAAATACATTTTCCACTTTATCAAAGGGGTTATTTAATTTAAGGTCCAAAGAGGGTTTTCTTTATCAAGGAGCTTATATTCACATGAATATCAGGTATCCTTTGGAGAAACACTAAAAGCCATCACATATCATGGTAAGATACACATACAACATTCATCTGAAATTATTTCTACACCCTGTCATTTTTTTCAGGGGTAGGAGGGTGCCGAGAGAACTTATGAGGGGGTTAGTCACTAGCTATATTTTTCAGTCCTTTCAGGTAGGGCAAACTCTGAAGAAAATTGACATTCTGGAGGTCCCCGAGTGGAAGTGTAACCCACACACCTCCTGGATGGGGTGTTCCGTCCCATCTAGTGTCACTAAGACCACTTAGAGAGAGAGAGTTAAATGAGTTTGCTCTACAGCCTTACCTAACAGCCAGTTGGCTTTTGGCTCATGTACTAAGCTCCAGATGTCCCCGCTTCGATCCTGCCTGCAGATGACTGGGGTCTGTCAGCATTACAGAAGCATGAACTTCTGTCCCAGAACAGCAGAGGGCAGCCATCTGTCTAGGCTAAGGAGATATTTAGGTGTCCAGTAGTTGATCAGGGCTTGTGTGTTATAGAGGCAGCCCTAACAAATATGCTCTATCCCAGAACATAAGCAACTTCCTGGAGTTCTTACTCTGTGAGAACTTTGCTTTCATCACCAGCCATCAATGGGTAAAAGTCTATGGTCAAATGAACAAGCTGCTGATTTAGCATGAAGATGCAGTAGAACCTTCTTACATGTGCCCCTGTGTCCATGCACAGACCCGACTGCCAGCCATGGGGTCTCCTAAGACAGTTAACCAGCCTTTGCTGTAATTTGGACTCTCATTTAAGCCAGGTATAGACAAAATACACACTCCAGTACTGTTTGAACTCATAACAGCCAGGTTGTTTTGGGACTCGGTTGACAAACAGTTGGGACTGTGTTGGCATTTTAAGGTATGCTTTATTACATAGGAAGGTATGTGAAGCACATCAAAATCACAGCTTGTATGGATATCTTATTAGCACCATAAGCCAGAAATCCCTCTCATCCATATATTAATAAGAACAAACATGGTGGCAGAAACTTATCAGGCTCTGGCACTTGGTCTGATGGCAGTTCTGCAGCAGGCTGCTCCCCAGAGCTCCTCCAAGTACAGTTGCAGGATGTGCTGTAGATTCCAGCAGCACAGCCTCTTTGGTTACCAGCCTCAGAACCAGGGTTACTTCTTGCCGTTCATCTAGCGGCTTGCTCTCCTCAGCAGTGCTTGCACCCGGGGCAGTGAATATAAGGGTGCCATCTATGCTCACCAGATTGTCATACATCCCTGTGGACTCAGTGCTAACCAAATTTCCAGTACCTGGTTGAATTCCTCATAAAAGAGCCATGAAGATGGGGTGTTCCCAGAGGTGTCATTAGAATATTTGACTTTGAAGTAGCAAGTCTTCAGCTGCTTGATTTGCTTCCTATATTGTTCTGTCTGGTTGATCCCCAGTACCACCAACCACTTAGCTAAAGTTTTGTAGACATGATTATTTCTTGTGCTCTTACTAAAGTCAAATATCTTGCTCTCCTCACACCAGAAGTTAATCAGAATCTGGGTGTATTCCTCTGGCCAGCTAGCAGCATGCTTGATGAAGGACTTCTTTGTGCTTGCCATGCTAATACATGTGAGGGTTAGCTGTATTTACACTTGAGCCATCTGCATGGAAATGAAAAGTTAAACACTCAGCAGCTGCATTTGAACCAGGAGGTTGCTTCCAGTTCCTGTTATCAGGCTAGAGTCAGGACCGAGCTGTAGGCAGCCCGCATGCATGGGTCAGTTACCAAGTTGTGGTCAGAAGATGAGTAGCAGAGTCAGGGTCAAGCTGGATCATGATGTCAGCAAGGCTGAGCTGCATGCAGACAGAATGAAAGTAGCAGAATCAGGGTCAAACTGGGATTAGGAGCTAGAATCTGGTTTTTAAAAAGCCAACAGCTCAACTAGATATTTTCTTGCTCTCTCAACCATTTATACATTGTGACACTCTAACTTCTCCTGGCTGTGTGTTTTTCCAGGCCCTTTAAAGGTGAATTGGTGATGTACCTTACATTGAATGTCAAAATGTATAGTGGAGGTGTGACTCATAACTATTTTATTGAAATTTAACTACTTCACTGCTGCATTCTGCTACAACTTTGGGATCCTAGTATAAAAATAATAACAACAACTTCTGTGCAGTAGAGGACTGCAGCAGCTTACTTATGAAATTCTGGCACTTTGACAAGAATGTACAAGGCATATGGAACATCAGTGAAAATGCATTTTCCCTCATGGCATATACATTATATTGCATTACTGCCAATAATGTGGAAGTAGTAAATGCTTAGTAAGTGATGATTACAATAGTTTTATTGCATGGTTATTATCAGTGAAAAAAAACCTCAATATGTCCTAGTAATTTTGTCAATATGTAATAGAATTATGCTTGTTACTAGTGACTAACTTTCCTGAAACAATGATAGTATCAGACTACAAGCTTTGAGACTCCTGGGGAATAGCAAGTGGATAAAAGCACTTTGTCTTCCCAGCTGGGACCAGGTTCCCTTTAGTTCCTGCTTGCATTTATAAGGAAGCTGCATGTAATAGTGAAATTGTCCAATAAGAAACATCACTCATGCAATGTAAGAGAGTTGTTACAAAATCAAACTGAAAGTTAGATGGTAATAAAAGAGGGATTTTATTAATAGTCTAATGGAAAATCGAAGGTTTAGAAGGTCCATTGTTCAAGGTGACAGTTCCATCTGAAGAATAGATACTTTAGACAGGTTTATTTTTGTTAAATTCAGTTAATACTGTCAAAAATCTTGTCTTGATTACAGCAACCTTCCTTTCTTTGGTCTTCCTGATATCCACGATGCACTTCCTTAAATCCATTTAAAATGCTGATTTGTCGATTTATAGATTCCAAGGCCTAAAGGGGCCATTGTGATCCTCTTCTGACCTCTGGTATAGCCTAGGACACAGAACTATCCCAAAATAATTCCTAGTGCATAACATTTAGAAAAACATCCAATCTTGATTTAAAAACTGTCAGTGATGCAGAATCCCCCATGATTCTAGGTAAACAGTAATTACTCTCACTGTTAAAAAATTATTTCCAGTATGAATTTGTCTAGTTTCAACTTCCGATCATTGGATCATGTTATATCTTTATCTGTCAGACTGAAGAGAAATAGCCATATTGATGGATTCTTCATTGATTAATTAATATTGATTATTAATAGCTTAGACCACAGTGGTCAATAAAGGTTCTCTCTCCTGAGGGCTACAGCATCAAGAATATTATTACCAGTATCATTAAAATAAGAGATCCTGAAGCACACAAGAAACAATTGCAATTTGTTCCAAAGTCCCTTTAATAAACAAATCCACTAACCAGATAAAACAATCCCACAAATACTGAAATACAATAGCAGATAAAGAGAGATAGTGCAGAGTGTTTAGCCCTATTTTGGCATCACTCACATCTCACGTCTCCTGTTGGGAAACCCTGGAGCAGGGATTGGCAACCTTTGGCACCTGGCCCGCCAGGGTCAGCCCCCTGGCAGGCCGGGCCAGTTTGTTTACCTGCCACATCCATAGGTTTGGCTGATCGCAGCTCCTGCTGGATGTGGTTCACCGTTCCAGGCCAACGGGGGTTGTGGGAAGCGGTGGCCAGCACATCCCTCGGCCCGCGCCACTTTCTGCAGCCCCCATTGGCCTGGAGCGGCGAACCGTGGCCAGTGGGAGCCGTGATTGGCCGAACCTGTGAATACGGCAAGTAAACAAACTGGCCCAACCTCCCAGGGGGCTTATCCTGGAGGGTCGCATGCCAAAGGTTGCCAATCCCTGCCCTGGAGCATCAGTCATTTTCTTCCTCATCATCATCTCCATCATCATTCTCATCACCCATGGTTGTCATCTGGAATCTTCCCATGCGTTTGCACACAGGCCAGGCAACATCTTTTTATCCTGAGTTAGGCTCACACCTACTAAGTTTCATACATATGCATAAGGGTTTCAACCCCTTTTTCCTTATTTATACTACCACACCCCATTAATTTAGGGGTGCCCCATTTCTTACTGGCTATTCCTTTAGTTCCCTTTAGTTCCATCAACAGCTATTTCACTGAATTACCATAGCAACTTGAGAAATTACAGAATACTCCAAATTGTTACTATTGGACATCTTGCAGTATTAATTGGCACATTGCAGCATATATTCCAGTCTATTGTTGCATAGTTTCCAGAACATCAGCACTTTTACTGTAATGTTACACTTACTGGTACAGAGTTATTTTTTGTTCAACTGATCATGCCAACCTATTTCAGGTCTAAGGCCTTGTGTGGCTAAACTGAATATCTCACAGGCCTGTGCCTGGTGTTACAACACTAATTAATACTTATATTTGATCTCTAAATTCTAAATATTCCTAACATATGTTATTCTTGACTATAGAGCCAATTATTAAATATTTGTTACCCATGTACATACTTATAGACTGTAGTCAAGCCACCCCTTAACCTTTTCTTTGTTAAAATAAACAGACTGAGCTATTTGAGTCTATCACTACAAGGCATGTTTTCTAATCCTTTAATCCTTCTTATGGCTTGTTTTAGAACCCTCTCCAAATTATTAACATACATCTTGAATTGTGGACACCAGAACTGGATACATATTCCAGCATCAATCTCTGGTCATCTTCCAATTCAACTGTTTGAACATCCCAACCCTCTTTAGAGTCTCTGCACTGCATGCCCAATATATCAAAGACAAGCTCCTTGGACCATATTTTAAAAGGTGTTTAAGTACCTAAACATGCAGTGCCCAGAGGGATTTTTAAAAGGATCTATGCAAGATACCTGACTAACTCCCATAGCTTAAGAACATAAGAACGGCCATACTGGGTCAGACCAAAGGTCCATCAAGCCCAGTATCCTGTCCTCTGATAGTGGCCAATGGCAGGTGCCCCAAAGGGAATGAACAGACAGGTTATCATCAAGTGATCAATGCCCTGTCACCCAATCCTAGATTCTGGTGAACAGAAGCTAGGGACACCATTCCTGCCCATCCTGGCTAATAGTCATTCATAGACCCATCTTCCACAAATCTATCTAGCTCCCTTTTGAACCCAGTTATAGTATTGGCCTTCACAACACCCTCTGGCAAGGAGTTCCAGAGGTTGACAGTGCGTTGCATGAAAAAATACCTTCTTGCATTTGTTTTAAACCTGTTGCCTATTAAATTCATTTGGTGGCCCCTTGTTCTTGTATTATGAGAAGGAGTAAATAACACTTCCTTATTTATTTTCTCTATACCACTCATGAATTTATAGACCTCTATCATATCTCCCCTTAGTCGCCTCTTTTCCAAGCTGAAAAGTCCCAGTCTTATTAATCTCTCCTCACATGGAATCCGTTCTATACCCCTAATCATTTTTGTTGCCCTTTTCTGAACCTTTTCCAATTCCAATATATCTTTTTTGAGATGCGGTGACCACATCTGCATGCAGTACACAAGGTGTGGGGGTACCAGGGATTTATATAAAGCCAATATGATTTTTCTGTCTTATTATCTATCTCTTTCTTGATGATTTCCAACATTCTGTTCGCTTTTTTGACTGCCACTGCACATTGAGCAGATGATTTCAGAGAACTATCCACAATGACTCCAAGATCTCTTTCTTGAGTGGTGACAGCTAATTTAGACCCCATCATTGTATATGTAGAGTTAGAATTATGTTTTCCAATGCATTACTTTGCATTTATCAACGTTACATACCATCTTCCATTTTGTTGCCCAGTCACCCAGTTTTGTGAGATCCTTTTGTAGCTCTTCACAGTCTGCCTGGGATTTAACTATCTTGAGTAATTTTGTATCATCTGCAAATTTTGCCACCTCACTGTTCACCTCTTTTTCCAGATCGTTTATGAATATGTTAAATAGGACTGGGCCCAGTACAGATCCCTGGGGGACACCACTATTTTCTCTCTCCATTCTGAAAACTGACCATTTATTCCTCCCTTTGTTTCCTATCTTTTAATCAGTTAACAATTCATGAGAGAACCTTCCCTCTTATCCCATGACTGCTTATTTTGCTTAAGAACCCTTGGTGAGGGATCTTGTCACAGGCTTTCTGAAAATCTAAATACATTATATCCGCTGGATCTCCTTTCTCCACATGATTGTTGACCCCCTCAGAATTCTAGGAGATTGGTGAGGAATGATTTTCCTTTACAAAAATCATGTTGACTATTTCCCAATGAATTATGTTCATCTATGTGTCTGACAATTTTGTTCTTTATGATAGTTTCAACCAAATTGTGCAGTACTGAAATGAGGCTTACTGGCCTGTAGTTGCCAGGGTCAGGCTTTAAAAATCTGGGCCCTTTTCTTTACCTTTAAGACCATTCACAGAGTACCTTTTCCTCATCTCTCAGTCTAGATCTTCTCAGTTCCAGTCCAGTGCCATTAGCCACAAGACTATCCATTCCTCTATTTGTTTGTTACACCAGTTTGTTGCATCTTGTCTTAAATTAAATAGTAAGAGTCAGTCTCTGCCCCCAGGAGTTTACAATGTGTAAAATGCCTAGTGTCATGTTGCCCAGATCCTGACCACAGCTTCTGGAGGCTATGATAATATTAATAAAGACCCCCACGCAAAAAAAAACCCACACCTCCTTTGCCCACATGCATGTTTTATTTTCCTACCATACCCAACTGTTCCTGCAGGCCCTCTATGAGTTTGGGGAATCATGCACAAAGAGGAAGTAGACTAGAGATTAGAGTGGGGAAGAGGGTTGAGAGTGTGTGCCTTGTCCCACAAACTCACACATAGAGATCCTGCTTACACAGAGCCCCTATGCAATGTGCAACCACAAACATTTGAGGGAGAATGTGGCTCCAAAGTCAGCACCCAGCAGGGAGAGAACTGGCAGTACACCCCCGCAGGAACACTGGGGGTAGGAAATTGAGGGTGAACACAGTACCATGATGCATCAACAATTTGCTGGCTTTAGGTCACTGAATGAGACCAACAGACAAAATAACCGCTAGAGTAAGTAATGTTAAGTAACTGGCTTTCTGAAGGTTCATGCACTGCAGAAAACCAATAATTAGAATGGACCTTATAAGAAGTAGGTCTAAGAAGTTGTATTTATCTCTAATTTTACACACAGGCCTAGGAAAATGCTTCTTTTTGTAGCTACCATACTTTGCCATCTCTTCTCTCACTGTGGGCCTGATCCAAAAACTGTTGAAGTAATAGAAATCTTTCCATTGACTTCAATGGGCCCTGTTTAAGGAGACAATCTCTGTGAGCTGAAAGTATTTACTACTTTTCAAGAAGTCTTAAACATTTTTAATAGTTCTTTGTTATGATGCAGCCTTTCCTGGTATTCATTCACAGTTTTAGATATAGCAGTGAGTCACATTAGTAGGCTATTGGCTGATGCCTTGGGCGGTAGACTGCCTTCAACCACACCAGCAATGTAGCAGTAGCCTACTAATGAACAGCATGGCATGACTTATCGCTTCACCAGGTGCTGATCAAAGATTAGAGATTTTTTAAAAAGGAAAGAAAAATCTGTACTGGACCATCAAAAAGGAGGAGGCAGCCAAGCAAGAACACACAGTCATTTAAAGCTTACAGGGAGAAAAATAAGGACAGCAAGAAACAATAAATGAGATAATGCTAACCAAAGAGTTTAGGGAATATTGGGTTATTGCTATTTAATTAATACATTATTAAACTCCAACAATATGCTCAGTCCCCGCCCTCAGGAGTGAAAGTAGGCCCATCAAAAAATGAGGTGGGGAATGAGTACCTCATGACAGTCCCTCACCAAAGGAAACTTATTAGTCATGGGATAACAGAGAAAGCCTTCTTGTGGATCTGATTAAATGATAGGAAACAAAGGGTAGGAATAAATGGTCAGTTTTCACAATGGAAAGCGGTAAACAGTGAAGTCCCCCAATGATCTATATTGACACCAGTGCTGTTCAACATATTTACTGATGATCTAGAAAAGGGAGTGAGTAGTGAGTGAAGTCACCAAGTTTGCAGATGAAACAAAATTATTTAAGATATTCAAGTCCAAAGCTGTGAGAGAAGAGTTACAAAGGGATCTCACAAAACTGGGTGACTGGGCAACAAAGTGGCAGATGAAATTCAGTGTTGAAAAATGCAAAGTAATGCACATGGGAAAAAACAACCCCAACTACACATCCCTGGGTCCACGCCACTTCCTGCACCCCCATTGGCCTGGAAATGGCAAACTATGACCAGTGGGAGCTGCGATACGTCAAACCTGCGGACGCTGCAGGTCAACAAACCATCCTGGCCTGCCAGCGGATTTCCCTGATGGGCCACATGCCAAAGGTTGCCGATCCCTATTATACAGTCTCATAAAATCCTATTAGCAAAATTATTTTTTTCTTGAATTCATCTGAACACTCTCTCACTGATTGAAAACTGCGTTAATTTTCTGCTACCTTTAGTTAAGCCTTAAGCTATATCACCTCCTCTTGCATTACAGACACCTCTGTCATTTTTCTTCTTTGTATGTGTGTATCCCTGTGCCTTCTTCCACACTTAAGGTGTTCTTAAGCCTTGAATAGCCCCCTGGATTTTGTGTGTCAAGAATTCTCCTAAAAATACCTTCTACTGGCTTGCCTTCCACCACTAATCTCTACTCTTCCCCTCCATTGTTGAAAATATTTCAATAATTAATTCCACAATGTTATATAATTGCAGTGAAAATCCTGGAAAATATTTTTATTCTATGATTCTGTGATTGACTCATTCCATACAAGAGTTTTTCTGACCTTCCTCCCTGCTATTGGAAATCTTTTTCATTTTTTGGAATAATGCCCCAACATAACTATTTTTAAAATTCTAAAAATAGTCATTTCTAGGTGGTGTTTACGTGGAAATCAGATAGTTCTCCAAGGATTAAGGAACTCAGTCCTCTGTGTATTATCTGCACCTCATAGCAACAGTTTTGCATTATTGTTACTATAGAGATAAAAAGAAAAGGAGTACTTGTGGCACCTTAGAGACTAACAAATTTATTTGAGCATAAGCTTTCGTGAGCTACCACTCACTTCATCGGAATGATCCGATCTGATGAAGTGAGCTGTAGCTCATGAAAGCTTATGTTCAAATAAATTTGTTAGTCTCTAAGGTGCCACAAGTACGCCTTTTCTTTTTGCGAATACAGACTAACATGGCTGCTACTCTGAAACTATAAAGATAGTAACTTTACTGACAAAATAGACCCACAATGCTTGTCATCTGTATAAGAATCATATTCTGGCACATTTTTAAAATTACTGCTATGCCATCATAATGGGATAGGTAGGTGGAGACAGTTATAGGCCAGCAACTGAACCTGGAGGTATGTTTTGTTTACATTTCTAAGGAACTGACATGATTTCTTGACAGGAACTATGCAGGAATTCTTTATAAAACAAGAATAATTTAAAAAAAGACCCTATCACAGGAAGGTTGAATCTAACAAATTAGCACTTTGAATAGTAAGGTAATAGCAACCATTCTATTATTATATTCTGGGGTCTGACATTCATACTGCTCTGAATACAATGGGTTAAATTTGTCCTCTGAGTAATTCCACTGCACAGAACAAAAGATTCCAGTATTTAGAGAGATGCCTTTTAGCATTCATGTCCTATAGCAGGTCTCTGCACAAGCTCAGATAGAAGGTACACACTAATATAATCAGTGAAATTCCACTCTATTACACAGCTTAACCAATTTAAACCTTATGCCTAAAGGCTAAGTACTACAAAGTGCTGAGCAACCTGAGCTCTCACTGACATCAACTTATAGTTACTATTGTTTGTAAATGTCAGAGTTAAATCATAGTATTACCGTTAATGTTTGTAACATGCTGCATGATTCCAGAAAGAAATTTGCTGTATAACTGCAAATATGAATATTGTTAATGTAAGGTCTGAATATGCAAGGTACAGAGGACCTTGTATAAGGCGCTGAACACACTCAATTCTCACTGGAATCAATGGCAGTTAAGGGCACTGTGCACCTTGCAGAATCAGGCCTTCCTTTAATATTAATATTATTGGCTGGAAGCTCAGGAGAGGCAGAAATCAGTGCCTGTTCCTGTTTTTCACCTTCACTGAAGAACTGACTAGTGGAACTGCTAAGCCCCAGAAAAGAAAGGGATCTTTGTGTGCTTCCCCCCAACTTTTCATCTCCCTCCCTTTCCCCCATCCCTCACCCCAACATATTTTCCTCTCTAATGTATGTAATAATCCACTGACTCCCAAGTAGTGGGTGGGGTGACTGATGTCAAACAAAATGGTTAGTCCTTAATAGAGCTAGTCTTTCTTTATTCAATAAACTAAGAGAAAAATTCAAATGACTAAAAGAACAAAGGACCTTGAACCCCCAACTAGAGATCTCCAAATCCCACATACTGGTAAAGAAAGATAATTCTGATACTTAGAGCTTTTTTACAGGCTGCCAGAGAGTACCAGAAGAGCCCAAAGAGGAGCTCCCTGTGGGCCAACATCCCATTCACAAACAAAGTACAACAGGGGAAGATAGGGGATGTGTCTGTCACAAAGGTAGCTAATAACAAATTATTGGCTCAAATAAGCTCAATGAAATTTGAGATGCAAGCCAGCTCCAAGGAGAATAACTTGGAGTTAGAAGCAGAGTCACCAACATTCATGATTTTATCATTAATATCACAGTATCAATGTATTACTGAAAGCCCCAGCTCCTAAAACAAGTGATGATGAGAGAATCTTAGCTTTCATTAAAAAGAATAAATGTCTAGCCTTCATGGTTGCAGATAAAAGCTTCTGACTGTGACCTGAGGGCACCCTATAGGTTCATAAACCAGAACTCCAATAAACAGAAGGCACTATTCATTGTCTTAAAAAACGTGTTTTTTTTTTAATCTCATGATTTTGGGGGGATTGAATCATGATTTTTGAACACTGAGACTGATTGAAGTATAATGACAGTTTCAGAGTAGCAGCCGTGTTAGTCTGTATTCGCAAAAAGAAAAGGAGTACTTGTGGCACCTTAGAGACTAACAAATTTATTAGAGCATAAGCTTTTGTGAGTAATGCATCCGATGAAGTGAGCTGTAGCTCACGAAAGCTTATGCTCTAATAAATTTGTTAGTCTCTAAGGTGCCACAAGTATTCCTTTTCTTTTTGATTGAAGTAGTGAGCCACATTCAGGTATACTAATTGATTTAAGTGAGAAAGTTCTGGTGAAGGCAGAGAACCTGATTTTGAGCTAACAGTGAACAACTTGGAAAACAAGGAGAAAAGAAATGTTAATATTACTGTCCTCAGTCTATTAGCTTTTCCTGAAGACATTAAAGAATTGCATTCTTCAACATTCATACAGATTTTAAAATAAATGATTCCCGGTGTGGGAATATGCCCCTTGGTGTGTGTGTTGGGGATGGGGCGAGGGAGGCAAAAGATGGACACAAAAGACTAGCTGGTGGAGGAAAGGGAGATATATAAGGTCATATGTGTGTTTTAACAGCAGATGGTGGGGCAGAAGGGAATCATAATTTATTTTTCCTGAAGGAATGCTCAGCCTTTCAAAGTTTGAGAAGTACTGAAGTAAATGTAGTTCAGGGTTTGGCTTTTTTAGAAAAAAAGGAAAAGTGTTGGAGCAATTGGGGAAGTCCCTAGAGAGGGTAACACAGTTTGAATTTCAAGAGAAATAGTGGATCTACAATGGTGTGGATGAGTAGTGCTCTCTCCACCACACAGAAGAGGGACTGGCCCTTTAAGAAGCAGGTTCTAGGGTTGCTGACATCTCTCGGTTATGGAGGTGAGAGGAAAGGGGAATGAGTAGGGAGATTTCAAACTTCACAGATCAAGCAGCTTAAAAAAATCACTGAAATTGATTTGGTATAAACATAGGAATTTTATAATTGGATTGGAAGCAAAGCCAGAAAAAAGTAGCAATGACAATAAGTTCAAGTTTGACAAGATGGTTTTATGGCATATCGTACAAAGCAAGCATGATTCCTTAAATGTCAGGGGATTAAATAATCCCCTATGAAGAACTGATTGGTCTTACCTTAAGAAAATGCATCCACATAATTTATATTTTTACAAGAAACTCATAAATGTGAAAGAGAAAATATGTCTATGTCGGGTTCAAGCAGGACTTTTATGCATCCAGAAGTATTAAAACAAACAAACCAACCAAAACACACTTTTGTGCACAATATTACAAATCCCAAACAATATAATCAGATATGTGACTTTGAAGTTACTTTCACAAAAAGTAGGAATATACAGACTGAACAATCTGTGATGCTACTGGTTGTGCTGAGCAACAGAATTTGGGAACCCCAGGAGGTCTGTGTGACTAATATAGAGCAACAAAATGGGGTGTGCCAACCAGGATGCTCCTGCTTAAAATGAAAAGGGGTACTTGTGGCACCTTAGAGATTAACAAATTTATTTGAGCATAAGCTTTCGTGAGCTACAGCAGCTTATGCTCAAATAAATGTGTTAGTCTCTAAGGTGCCACAAGTACTCCTTTTCTTTTTGCGAATACAGACTAACACGGCTGCTACTCTGAAACCTGCTCAAAATGTTTCTCTTATTCAGTTGTAATCACCAACCCATTTCCAGCTTCCCATCCCTTTCATCATTGCCCACCTGTGTATCCCTTATCTGTAGCCCTAACAAACCCAGTAAAGGGAGCTGGACTAAGCAAAGAGTTTACATTTGTTTGAATCTCACTGGAAGAAGGCAGCTACAAGAAAAAAACAGGGCAGAATGATCAGTCAGTACACACCTTTCAAGGCTGTAATGTGTGCCAGAGTGTCCACTGAGCTATTCTGAAGTTTAGAAGGCCCAAGTCATTCTCAGATTGGAATATTAAGGTAAAAACGCCTTTCCAGATTATACGTTTTTATTTTTAAAACTACAAAAGCCAGGAAATTCAAAATTAAGGTCACACTACTGGGGTAAGGAAAGGGCAAATGAGAGACTAATTGCTCCTTCTGCAGAGCTGCTCCTCCTCAGTCCTCTTCACTATAGCGATTGGATTAAATCCACTAAAAACATTTGGGAACATTTATGCTATGTACAGTAGACAGGAATGGATGTTCTGATGTCAGAGTTAAAACACTATATAGTATTAATATAATTGATGGAATTAAAGAGATTTAAAACCCCTTTTTGTGGTCAGAACACCTTACAGCAGGAAGTCAGGAGGGATCCATCTGAAGGAGAAATCATACCATCTAACAATCTGAAAAACAAACCAAGAATAGCATTTGTTCATAGATCAGCTAATCCAAAATAATGAAACCTGAGAAACATTTCTCAAATAGCATATAGGAAAGCCTCAGAGCTGAAGGCTTAGAGGGATGGAACTCTCGCTCCTTCTGTAAGAGAGAAGGAGAAAAGTCAGCTGTAGCCAGCCTCATTTACATTAATTATAATTTGCATACTTATAGTTCAATTTACTGTGTTTTGTTGCATTATTTGGAATTGATCCACATTATGATTGCTATTCTGTACTCATGAAGGGCCATAGGAATTGAGCAGGGTGTGTCCTGGAGTAAGAGGTACCCTGACTTTACTGGAGTGGACATTAGTTTGGGAATGGGATTCAAGCTCCTAACGGAGAAGGCAAAGGACTTTGTCCTTGAGACCAGGAGCTCTGTCCCAGAGAGCAGAGATGCTGTACAAAGACCTGTTTTGCCTTGGATTTCCCCACCTCAAGGTTCTAAAGAGTTGATGGAATGATTCTGTGGGACTGGTCTCGACTGTACCACACTGAACTGGAGGCAGTGGCACATAATTGGTTTTTTAACAGGGTCTGACTGGAGATGAGGCAGAATCATAAAACTTAATTAAGAGCAAGACTCCACTGGACAGGTGATGGTGGCATACAGCTGAATTTTCATTGAGGTCTGATCTGAGCACCAGCAGCGCAAAACTGACTCCACTGTGCCCCAGTAGGCAGCAGGGCAGAACTGACTGAAGAGTGCCTTGACATCCAAGGTGGTGGAGAGCTGACTTCACAGCAGGGATCAACCTAAGCAGTGGCAGCGGAGCTGAATTCACAGAATTAGACCAGGTAGCAGCACATCAGAACAGGAGCAGGTAGTGTAGACTTATTTGGACTGGAGCAGACAGGCAGCCTCCTGACAACCATTTCTTGGTCTAATTGGAGTCAAAACTGGAACTGCAAGGAGATGAGGATTGTTGTGTGATGAGGAGTTCTGCACCTCAATGAGTCAGACAATTTATGTGGAACTGTTGAGTTGGCCAAACTCCTGACATACTATTTGGGTTTTGCTTATTTTGATGTTTTTGTGTGTGTATTGTATATATTGTTTTTCTTTTATTTACTCCTCTCTCCTTTTCTCCTAAATAAATATATTTGTGGTTCCATATTCCCAAGGATTGCTTGCAAAGGTGGGGAAATGGCCTACAAAGGTGACCATGGAAATGTTAACTTCCCAGAACCATGGAAATGTTAACTTCCCAAAAGTGGTACAGTTCTGGTGCATGGCTAAGACATAGTTTTATTTATTTTAGAAAAGAATCGCTAGACAGATTGAACCTGGCCTTTGTTTCTCCAGTTGGTACCTGACAGAAGACCTCCATGTATAAATATAATTTGGACTCTCACAAATATAGCATGAAGGTCAGTATGGATAGATAAAGAAAAATATTTATAAAAAGGTGGACACAATAAAAACATAATTAAAAACAGTAGCAACTCATAGGTTCAGACAGAACTCAGTCCTAAACTAAAAAATGTGTTATGTTGTACAAGCTCTGAAATAGCCTCCAGAGTACAGAGGGCTAGATTGCAACTAAGTGAAGGCTAAGACAATGGGGAGTAATTCCTTACCCACAGCCCTGAATCAATCAAGCTCAATCAAGCAGTGTTTTCTCAGATTGTGACTTTACCTATAAGGGCACAAAGGTCATTTTGCTGTCTCATCATTTTGACCACATCATCTCTCTGTTTACAACGATGAACTGGCTCCCCCTTCTCCAATGCATCAAATATAAGTTACTCATCTTCATTTTTAAGGCCCTTCTTAGCGTACCCCTGCTGTCTCTCTTAGACATAATTGAGATGTTGAGTCCTGAACTTCTTTCTGTCAATGTTGCCAGCATTCATTGATCATTTGCTACATTTTCAAACAAGAATCTTTGTGCTTTCTTCATGCATTACAGTTGCTCCTGGGAAATATCTGCAGGTCCACTTTGTTGTCCTTCTTAAGTCCTTCCTTAGAGGTCTCTTCAGCCATGACACCCACAAATAATTCAACAAGCTAAACATCAGGCATGAAAGCTGATGATCATTGTATCACTATTACCTTGTGGTCCTCTGTTTGTGGGCTCAACTGTTGCTGCTTGTCTTGTGCTTAGATTATAAACTCTTTAAGGCACAGATTATCTCATTATTCTGTATTTGTACAATGCCTAGCAGATTGAGATGCTGATCCTTGACTGGGGCTCTGATGTTCAACTGCTATACAAATAATAATGAGGAAATCCTGGGCAGCTGACCAAATACTCCCCCTGTGAACTACTAAGTAGGAGAAATCTTGTCTCTGTGCCCCCACCACTGGCTGGCCAGAGTAGCTGGCCAGGCAAACAAGTAAGTAAACAGTGTTGCTACATGTCTTCCCCATACAAAATAAGGGGGAGCAATAAAGGAACTATGGCTCAGAGTCACAATTATTCCTCAGACTATAACTGGGGCAATTCAGCTACACTCAACCCCTTGTTCAAGGCTAGCTGTAAAAAGCATAATCTAGCTCAGTGTGCACAGCTTTCTCTTCCTTAAGAATTCCCTCATTTCACTTGGAGTAAATTTTGCACTTTGTTAAATGGCCACACATATGCATATGCAGAATGAATTATTTAAAATGTCTTTTCTACTTTTCAACTCTAACCACAAGTTACAGTTTATTTCCAAAGACATAAAATGCAGACATTCTCTCAATGAAAACTTTTCAACTTCAACAGACACAGTGTGTTTTGGGTCCAATATTGTCCTATTGAAGTCAACAGCAAAACACCCATGGACCTCAAAAGGAGCAGGATATGGCCGTGTGACAGTTAAGTGTTGATATTTCTTACTGATTAGCTGAGCCAGAGCATTATCAGAAAAAAAGTAACTGAGGAAATCCTATACATATATATTGCAAAAATCTAGAAAACAGTGAAATTTGGCTAAGAGTCCCTCAAAACAAGTTAAATGTGTCATATCTATTGAACGTTGGGTTGATGGGAATACCAAGAAGGGATTAATCTTAAGTATGATATGAATATAAAGATCACTCCTGCTTCTATTTGGGATACTAAAATATTGAATCTGCTGATGGTTTCATCATTCTGTAAGTCTGAAATCTTCATTAATATGAATTGTAAAAAATCTCCAAGAAAGTATTTGTAGGAAATATGCATACTATCTGCCTCTTTCTTAAAGGTTTTCTGTAGCATCCATCACTATAGTGATGATATCTAATTGATACGCTAGAGCTACATGGCAAGATCCCTGCTGGGCTTTGTAGAATGTGTTCTTTTTCCGTCCCTAGTCTTAGGATGTAGTGCCAGGGTTCAATATGTGTTTAGTTTAGGGTGTTTTTGCATTAATTAATTAATTGCTCTCTGTGCAGCTATAGTAGAAACATTTTTGCAATGGGAAGGATCTTGGAGAGTGCCCTAAAGATGGGTAAACTCCAAGCTAATCTGAGTTCATCTGGGAAGTCTCCCAATATTCAGATTCTGTAGAATGTGAGGTTTTTATCTCCATCTGCCAAGTGTTTTGTGAACTGCATTGTCTGATAAGAGCACAGTACGTCATACACAAAGGTGTGGGGCAGATGTCGTTCGTATCTAATTCATTGGTGGCCTTGAAGATCAGGGCCAAGACCTTCATCTGATACTGGAAGCAGGCTGGGAGCTAGTACAGGAAACAGAAGGTGAGTGGAAATACTCATAGTAACCCATTGAGGAGGTGGCAGCCATATTCTGCGCAAACTGCAATGCTTCCACTTTCAGACCCAAATACAGTGGATAACTGTAATCTATTCTGGAGGTGATAAATGTGAATCACTGCAGCCAAATCCTCATCAAGGAGAAGGGGTGAAATTTCCTAACAAGTGAAGTTAGAAAAAGGATGGTTTTGCCTCCGATGCTTCCTGGTTTAGGGATAATGATGAAATATGTTAGACATAATTCCCAAACAGTGCTTTTTAAACTAGCATTCCAGCTGGTCAGAATCCCATGTGTTCTGTAAACTACCAAATAAAGTTTTATAAACAAAATTATCAAGTGAAGTTATAAGCAATATCGGATATATGTTCACATGCAGTTTTAAATGTGTTGAAGTGATTTAAGAAAAAAAGAATAACTCACAAATGTTTAATTCTCAATCTGAAGGTTAAAATGGAAACAACTTAAGGATTTTACACAACATCCTGTTCTAGCCTGGATAGCATATAGTAAAATAGAAAAATGCAGACATCTAATTGCCATCTTCACTTATACAGTTAAAGGAGGTCTGCTATAAAAATTACATGTAATCAATATGAATGCAGCTATAAAAGGAACCAAACATGGCACCCTGCAATTTAATTCTGTCTTTATTATTCTTAGTTCTAGTTTTATATTTATAGTACGCATAATGACTGAATTCATTTTAGAACTGAGCCAAAAAAAATGCTTTTTTAACAGCTTCGGAATCAACTACTTGTTTTTCTTCAATCTCAATTTAAATAAAATTGTGCTGGTTTGAGAGTGAATTGAGGAGGATCTGACATTGTTCTGAGCCCAGTGAGAAAGCAGAGGCATCCCTAAAGCTATGGGAAGAGTAACGATTAATTATGTAAAGAAAAAATATCAGAGATATAATACAAAAGTGAAAGGGATAAAATAACCAAGGGCAAGTTAGCAGCAGCAGCAGCTAACTGATTAGAATGCAAAAAGCACATTGTTTTGAGGTTCCTGTCTATTTTTGTCAATGAGTTCAAAAGGGGGCTTTTTGGATTACTTTGGCAATGCTTTTAAAAATGAGTATTCTCCATTTTAAATTAATATGCATAATTTAACAGGTGATACATTTTATGTGAGAGAACTCTTTTCTAATAAGTTGCTTTACTTCATTTAAATCTCCATGTGCCTCTCCATTAGAAGTTTATACAGTTAGATCCATTCTAATTTCACATGCACATTTAAGTCCCAGACAAAGCTGGTGGGGATTTATTTTGGGTCTTGTACCCAACATTCTGTGTGACTGCATGCAGAGCATTTAGGTTCATGCATTCGATGAAGTGAGCTATAGCTCACGAAAGCTTATGCTCAAATAAATTTGTTAGTCTCTAAGGTGCCACAAGTACTCATTTTATTTTTGCAAATACAGACTAACATGGCTGCTACTCTGAAACATAATCACTGTTATCTATTGTCATGCTTTAAGGCTTGAGCCATTCACTTGCAAGGGTTAGGAAGAAATTTTCTCACCGTCCTCCCTCCCTTTGCACAGTTCTAATCGGTTTCTGTTTGATTTTCTCACCTTCCTCTGAAGCATCAGAGATCTGCTATAGCTGGAGAAAGGATATCAGTTAGGGTGAACCAGCATTCTGAGATATAACAGAAAATCCTGTATTAGATGCCTGGCTGGTGTGTTTTGTTTACATGCACAGGGTTAACTGATGGCCAGATTTGGCGTCAAGGAAGTAATTTTCCCCTTGATCATGTTGGCAGAGACCTTAGAGGTTTTTCACCTTCCTCTGAAGCACAGGGTGTGGATTGCCAGATAGGATAATTTGGGAATATCTCATTTAATCCGTTCCTTCTCATCTCAGCTGTCTCAAACATTGATGATGCCTTGGTCTCTCCTGTTCTGTCTGCTGCACACGCCAGTTTAGTTTCCTGAGACTAAAATGTTGAAATATAATTGAAGTCATTGGGCTCAACATAGGGGTCTCTGGGTGGAATTTAATTGCCTGTGATATTCAGGCAGTCAGATTAAATGATCTAATGGTCCCTTCTGGCCTTAAACTCTATGAAACAATAAAGAATTACAGACATATCTACAATTCACATTCTACATAAATATAGAATGGAATCAAGAATGTGTCATAAAATTTAATTGTCAAGGATTTATCTTTTCCTATCCCCTGTTAATTTACTTTTTGTCACCACACATGACTTACATATTGTTTAAACAGGTCAGACTTTTGGCCAGTACTAAAGGACATAAAGAATGTAAGTCATATACTTCTCTTATGGAGTTATTTTCATTTTAAACAAAAGGTAGGGTCATTTTCTAAAATAATAAAAGTGTGATGTGACCTTATTTTTTACCTCAAGGGAATTCTGTTTACAAGTCAATGGGCACCAACTATATTTATTAGGCTTTGAAGAATGTATGGGATTTCTAATTAAGTTTTTCTTCAGTGTTTTTGTAAGGAAAATATTAAGGAAAATATTTGATTTGATCATTTTTGATCAGTAGGTAATCTACTTTACTCTAGTCCTGCCCACTCATTAATGAAGTAAAAGACATGGTAACAAAACATGAAAACATATCAAATATGTATAGATAATTTCAGGTGAAGAGCAAATCACCAAAGATGTAGTGAAAAAATGAAAATATGTACATCTTTAGTACACAATAAAAGGTGTGCCAAGAGATGCCTTCCAGCTTTTCAGACTAACTTAATCAGAACTCTGAGCTCTGAAGCTCCAAAGCTTGTCCCTTCCACCATCAGAAATTGGTCCAATAAAAGATATTTCCATACGTATCTTGTGTCTCTTTCATCTAAACAGACTTTTTTTTTCAAAATTCTCTTTTTGAACTTTAGAATATGTTTAAAATTATGGGAAATTAGATTATAACAATTCTGAGAGGTTGTAATTGCCACAAGTTATATTGTATCTTCATGTCTTGTTTCAAAGTTTTCTGAAATCAATGGAAAGACTCTATCTGACTTCAGTGGGTAGGTGTAGGGTCTGGAAAGGGAGATTTGAAAAGTTTTGGCATGATTACAGAATATACAGGATAGGCATCCAAGTTTGGGGCTCAAATTCAGCTGTGAGGTAATGTAAGTGGAAAAAATTTCTACTGACTTGGAAGTGGTAGCCACTTGTGCCAGGGCTAAATTAGGTCCATTGATTAATGGTAATTAATGGTGTGGGAATGCTCAACTTGGTAATAAATTATATCTTATCTGAGGCTCTTTATTTAAGACATCAGGCCAAATTCTTTTTGAGTTATATGGGTAAATCTCCCATTGAAGTCGTGCTGGAAGTTTTATGCAAATGAATTGGTTTAAAAGTTTCTTATTAGTGAGTTTCAGAGCAATAGACTCAGGGCTATGACTTTTTGAAAGAAATCAAATTGTTTGTAAAACACCACACATAGGGCTTGATATAGCTTCACAAAAGAACCTTGAGAAATATTGGCAGAAATTTTACATCGATAGTTTATCTGAAGAAATTATGTGTAAATATTGTTAATTATCTGCTCAATATTTCAATCATAAATACCTCATAGATACTTCCTTTCTCATCTCCTTCTCTCACATTCTTTGGGATGTGTATTTTATTTCAATATCTGTTGACAAACATAGAAAAGAGTAATTTTTTTTTGAAAATGAGATGTTTGTAAGAGTTAAACAGAAAGGAATAAAAATTGTCACAAGTATTAGTGGAAAGATGCCATAATAAAGCATAGTAATTTGAATCCTAAGCAGTTTTAAAATGGAAACAATTATCTGTGCCTGATCTCAGCTAGATAGTATGTTATTTGTGATGCTACATTGTACATTTAGGTCCCAATCCAGCAAAGCACTTATGATCTTAACTTTAACAGGACTTAAACACATTCTAAAAATTAAGCATGTAATTAATTGCTCTGTCTTGCTGAATCAGGGCCTACAATACAATGAGAATTGAATGTATAGTGGAAATCCTGGACTCACTGAAGTCAATGGCAGAACTCTGATTGACTTCAATGGGACCAGGACTTCTCCAATATTGTCAATGCACTACCTCAGTTCCACAGGAAATAAAAAAAAATCCATTTCCATTAACTATTGTTTATAGCCAATGGAGGCATATTTAGAATTAATTTAATATGAGTGCAGTTTTTTAAAATTACTACCAATAGAAATTTATTTATAATGACCAACGAAACTACAGAAAATATCCTCTTGAATGACTGTCTGTGCTTCCTTCTTTGCCACTTAAAGTTAAATATTCTCTAAACTGGCAAAACCTCGAGAATCACATTCCTACTTCTGCCCCTCTCTAGACTTTTACTCGCTCTCTCCCACATGGAAAACACACATACATTCTATGTTACATTTCATATGCTCTATTTTCTAACTCTTCCAGGTCAATCACTTTGGTGCCTCCTCACCTTGAGGGCCAATTTTTTTCTTTCAGTTACACTGACGTAAGGCAAGAATGACTCCTCTGTTATTTGGTTTTGAATTTACACCAGTACAACTATGATAATTTACCCCTGTATCTTTAAATGTTAATTTATTTTACACAAAGGCTTCTCTTCAGAAAACTCAGGAGGCTTGTCTAGCATTGAACAAGTCTGCACTTCTCAGCATTTAATCTTCTATACTTTTTTTTTCTTCTGGTCCAAATCTACAATCTGCTATGCAGTCATTCTTGCTCATTTCCTAGATATGTTTCCCTGCATCCATATTCTATAGTTACATAACTACCCACACCTGCTCTTTCACTCACAAACTACAGATTTTTCTTTTATCTTTTTAAATTGGAACTATAGCCTCTATTTCCATTTTACTAATCACAGATGATCACAAATCCTTCAAACAAGGCAGTGTAGTTCACTAGAAAACCTTTAGCTAAACTGCTGTTACTACTGACTGGCTCTTTAAAACAGAAGGTTACCAGTTTTAGTTCAATTCCGAATCTTCTCCAAACTAGCCTAATACTTACTGAACATCAATTTACATAAAACTATTATACCTTCTTCTTGGGTTAATCACTTATCTCTGGATTCTGCCACCTTTACTCATGGTATTACCTTTCTTTGCAAGTAGCTCCATTGGTTTCAAAGGGACTACTCAGTGTACACAGATACTATTCATTTCAGAATCCCTTTGAAGACTGCAGATACATAGAAAGAGGCAGAATTAAGGTTGCTCAAATAGCTTTAATTTGGTCATTTCCTGACTTTTGAGTCCCAAATTCTGTAACGCTGACATTCTCTGATTATGGATAATTATTTAATATAAATTCACAATACAAATATCCACCCCAGGTTCATGGGATATACAATAAGAACACATATTTACTATTTACTCATGGTAGGAAGTACAGTTTAATTTAAAATAAATGTACTTAAATGTAACATATTAATTTTATGTAGAATGTACATCCCCTGGAAATTAAATATTATTAAATTATTAAATATTACAGTGCAACAGCCATTCCTTTGTTGGTGCAGGGGGTGGGGGTGGGGGTGGGGGTAGAGTGGGAAAGAGAAAATATTAGCAGGTAGAGAATACAACTTTCCCTGCAGCTTCCTGATTTCACTTCTGCAACTCTCACACAGATACTATGCAATACAATGAAGCAAAATTAAATTATCCTCTTTGTGCTCCCTGTTTCTCTCATATATGGCCATTAGTAGACTGATAGAGACTTCTCCATAGCTCTGATAGCATCATATATCAAATAGGAAGAGTAACAAAGATAACAGCTTTCCCTTACAGAAAAGCAGATTTGATTAGATCAATACCTTCTATTTTAATTTAACATAGTGTCTGTGAACTTTACTATGTATTTCCTGCTATAGCCAATACTTTTTCCACTGACTACAGAAAGCCTTGCTTAAAAAAAAGTTTTGTACACTAGAAGTAAGCTCCTCACAGTAAAAAAACCTATTTGTATTGATGTCAAAAGGAATAATTTTAGGCATATGAACTTTGAGGAAAGTCATAAAAAAATCAGTCTGTAGCACTTTTCAAATTTGTGGCAGCTTTGAAATTAATGAAATGTGTTGATGTGCATTTGAACTTGACACTTTGAAATGTGCAACTAAATGTGCTTGGATTTGCAACTTAGCAGTAATGTTCTTTCCCCTCCCTTCATGTCCCCGAGACCCCAAGCTGCCGGTCTCAGATATCTAGACTTTTTTATCTCTCACTTCTTTTTAGAACAGTCGTTTATAATTTTGGCAAAGGTACCTGCTGTAAGGTGCTTTAGCACCCAATGCTGGAGTTCAAAGAAGGGATTCAATATTCTCATGGTTTTGTTATTGTTGTATGAATTAGACCTGAATTAGAAGACTGACAATCCCCACTCTCCCCCAAACAGCTGAAATGCTTAATTCTCATTGCACAGATTGTCAAAGCTCCTGAGGAACTATGACGAGATTTTGAATCCTCATGAGCATTGTTAATGTGAATTAGATGGCAGATGATTGCAAGGAAAGCAGAGGGATGAAAAGTGGGCATAGCACTCAATGTAGTGCTATGTAGTGGAGGATCAGTAGAGTAGCAGCCTACAGTTTTTCATGCAACAAAAATAACAGTGAACATAAAAATCACAAGGGCATATTGAAAGAGTGGGTTCTGTCCCTAAGCTCTACTGTTTTTGATTGCATTGTATCAGGAGCACCTTTAAGAAGTAGTGGGGTCCAATGCACCTGTGACCAAACACCTGCTGCCCAACTGTGCATAAGGGAAGCCACCTGGGCCTTATAAAGAAGGTCCCGGACAGGAAGCAAGGAGAAGAAAAGGAAGAGGGTGAGCCTGGTAAGAGGCACCTGGAGTTCTGAGCTAAATAAGTTCTCTAGGGAGAGAACTCTGAGAAGGCACCATCTGGGGAAACGTGGAACTATACATAATATGCTTAGAGAAGAAGTTTATCTCCAGAGGGAGAGCCTAGAGAATTACTAACTGGAAAGAAGATGGTGAAATGTTAAAGCATTGAGTAGCCTCATTGGAGAGGAGTCTAGGAATGGGTGAACTGGAAAAAGGAGGGACTGCTACTCTCTCTGGACACTGGGGTTTAAAATTAGATGAATTTTCTTGTTTGTGGGAGTGAAGGTGATATTGTACAATAATGAAGCCCAGGTTGGCATAAGCACAGATAAGACTGGTGTAATTCCTATGTGGAACCCCAACTGGTGGAGAAAAAAAGGCACGAAAGGTGCTGCAAATTGACCCATGTCCAGAAGTGGGTGGGACAGGACTTGCATGCTCCTTTACAAATTGTCACATGAACAAATCCTTTTTTTTTTAATTGGAGCCTGTGTAGTCACTGGGCATACTGATAGGGCTCAAACTTAAAGCATGGTTCTACGCTGGGAAGTGACTCTTCAGTGGCATTGAGTTCTCTATTCACTGTCTCTTAATGATTTTCAAATCAAGTGTGTTCAGCTTATCAAGTAAAAAGAAGTTTTCCCTAACTCTCAGTCCTGTAAATACAAACTGAGATCTGGACTTCCAGCTGAATTTGTTCTCTCTTGTGGATTGTAGCCTTATCTAGTGTTATGGGTTATTTTAACCAATTACCCACCCCAAGGGGAATGTTTACAGCTACATTAGTCTATGAGAATTAGACTACAAGATAGACTACAGGAGAGAAGTAACCAATAGAAGTTATCCATGGTACAGAACATAGCCCTGTTCTACAGTATGGAGTGATGTCTAATTAAGGTGTGTTAGGTCGGTTTTAAAATGAATGTGTCTACACAATCAACCCCATTCCATCAATCTAAAGGGCTCTTAAAATCGACTTCTGTACTCCTCCCCGGTGAGGGGAGTATCGCTAAAATCGACCTTGCTGGGTCAAATTTGGGGTAGTGCAGATGCAATTTGATGGTATTGGCCTCCAGGAGCTATCCCAGAGTGCTCCAATGTGACCACTCTGGACAGCACTTTGAACTCTGATGCACTAGCCAGGAACACAGGAAAAGCCCAGGGAAATTTTGAATTTCATTTTCTGTTTGGTCAGTGTGGCGAGCTCAGCAGCACAGGTGACCATGCAGTCCCCTCAGAATCGCAAACGAGCTCCAGCATGGACCGAAAGGGAGACACTGGATCCGATTGCTGTATGGGGAGAAGAATCTGTGTAGACTGAACTCTGATCAAAAAGAAGAAATGCTAATATATATGCCAAAATCACACAGGGCATGATGTTGAGAGGCTACAACAGGGACACACAGCAATGCCATGTGAAAGTTAAGGAGCTCAGACAAGCCTACCAAAAGACAAAGGAGGCAAACGGTCACTCCGGGTCAGAGTCCCATACATGCCACTTCTATGATCAGCTGCATGGCATTCTAGGGGGGGACCCTACCACTACCCCACAAATGTCCTGCAAGGGGGGAGTCTCACACAACAGGGAGGAGGATTTTGTGGATGAGGAGGAGAATGCACAGCAGGCAAGCGGTGAATCCGTTCTCCCCAGCAGCCAGGACCTTTTCATCACCCTGGAGCCAACACCCTTCCAAGGCAGGATCCCTGACCCTGAAGCCGCAGAAGGCAGCTCTGGTGAGTGCACATTTGTAACTACGGTATAGGGTTTAAAAGCAATAGTGTTTAATGTTTGATTTTCCCTGAAGAATGGGGATGCATTCATGGCCAGTACAGCTACTGGAAAAGTCTGTTAACTTGTCTGGGGATGGAGTGGGAATCCTCTAGGGACATCTCCATAAAGCTCTCCTGGAGGTACTGTGAAAGCCTTTTCAGAAGGTTTCTGGGGAGGGCTGCCTTATTTTGTCCTCCATGGTAGGACACTTTACCATGTCAAGCCAGTAGCAAGTAGTCTGCAATCATTGCAGCACAAAGCATGGCAGCGAATGGTCCTGGGTTTTGGTCACATTCAAGCAACATTCAGTCTTTATCTTTCTGTGTTAGCCTCAGGAGAGTGATATCATTCATGGTCACCTGGTTGAAATAGGGGAATTTTTGTAAGGGAACAGTAAAAGGACCCCGTTCATGCTGGGTTGTCTGCGCTTGGCTAAAAGGGATCACCCCAGAGAATAGCCATGCAGTGGGGGGAGAGGTGAAGGGATCATCCCAGAGAATAGCCATGCGGGGGGGAGGTGTGTGCTGCACATCCACCTGAAAACCACAGCCCCTCCTTTTAAATTTGAAACCCAACCAGCATTGCTTGCTATGGGAAAGGATGGTGCTGCAGTTTGAAATCATTCCCACATGTTATGAAGGCGTAAGAAGCCAACTCCGCGTACCAAAAGGCTTACTGTGGCTGCCTGGAAACCGTATTCTATTGCCCAGCCTTTCTGTGATGTGTCATCATACTGGCAGATGCTCAATATAAAAGGCAAAATGCTACCTTGTACATAAAGCACATGTGCTGTCTGCTGTGAACTGCTTGATTCACGGTGACAGAGTCTCACTTTTATTCTCAGAAATGTAACATCTTGAATTTTACTTTCCCTTTTTATCTCCCCCACCCCAGGTTCATAAGTTACTAGGCTCCCCCTATCATCTTCGTCCTTGAAGTTATCACAGATTAGAAGGCAAAAAAAATGCACTTGCGATTACATGTTTTCTGAGGTCATGCAGTCCTCCTGCACTGATAGGGAACAGAATAATGCATGGAGGCATTCAGTGTCAGAGTCCAGGAAAGCATTAAGTGAGCGTGAAGAACAGAAGTAGGAGGCGATGCTGAGGCTAATGGGGGAGCAAACGGACATGATGAAGCGAATGTTCGAGCTGCAGGAAAGCCAAAAAGAGCACAGACCCCCCAGGTCAAGATTCCTTCCCCACTCTGAACTCTAAGGTACAGATGTGGGGACCTGCATGAAATACCCCCTAAGCTTATTCTTACCAGCTTAGGTTAAAAACTTCCTCAAGGTTCAAACTTTGCCTTGTCCTTGAACCCTATGCTGCCACCACCAAGCGTATTAAACAAAGAACTGGGAAAGAGCCCACTTGGAGATGTCTTTCCCCCAAAATATCCCCCCAAACCTTACACCCCCTTTCCTGGGGAAGGATTGATAAAAATCCTCACCAATTAGTACAGGTGAACACAGACCCAAACCTTTGGCTCTTAAGAACAATGAAAAAACAATCAGGTTCTTAAAAGAAGAATTTTAATTAAAGAAAATGTAAAAGGATCACCTCTGTAAAATCAGGAAAGTAAATACCTTACAGGGTAATCAGATTCAAAACAGAGAATCCCTCTAGGCAAAACCTTAAGTTACAAAAAGACACAAAACAGGAATATACATTCCATTCAGCACAGCTATTTTACCAGCCATTAAACAAAAGAAAATCCAACACATTTCTAGCTAGATTGCTTACTAACTTTTTACAGTAGTTCTGAAGACCGTTCCTGATCTGGTCCCAGCAAAAGCATCACATAGACAGACAGACCCTTTGTTCCCATACCTCCCTCCAGCTTTGAAAGTATCTTGTCTGCTCATTGGTCATTTTGGTCAGGCACCAGCGAGGTTATCTTAGCTTCTTAACCCTTTACAGGTAAAAGGGTTTTGCCTCTGGCCAGGAGGGACTTTACGGTTCTGTATACAGAAAGGTGGTTACCCTTTCCTTTATATTTATGACACCCCCGCTGCATCCATTGTATAACAGCCTGCCCTCCTCCCCAAGTTCCATATCCTCCTCAGCCAGATGCCCAAGAATGCGGCTGGGGGGGAGTCTCTGGGCACCCACTCCACTCCAGAGGATGGCCCAAGCAACAGAAGGCTGTCATTCAAACAGTTTTGATTTGTAGTGTGGCTACAATAAGAAATGTGGCCTTTTCCTTCCCCCCTCCCGCACCCCACTCCACCTGGGTTACCTTGTCAGTTATCTCACATTTTTTTATTTAATAAAGAAAGATTGCATGGTTTCAAAACAATAGTTACTTTATTTCCTTTGCCAGCTGTGATCGAAGGGGGGAGGGTGGTTGGCTTACAGGGAATTAAAATGAACAAAGGGGGCGGGTTTGCAGCAAGGAGAAACACACACAAATGTCACACCATAGCCTGGCCAGTCAGGAAACTGGTTTTCAAAGCTTCTCTGATGTGCAGTGTGCCTAGCTGTGCTCTTAATCGCCCTGGTGTCTGGCAGCTCAAAATCGGCTGCCAGGCAATTTGCTTCAACCTCCCACCCTGCCATAAACCATTTCCCCCTTACTCTCACAGATATTATGGAGCACACAACAAGCAGCAATAACAATGGGAAAGTTGGTTGTGCTGAGGTCTAACCTAGTCAGCAAACAGCACCAGCAAGCTTTTAAACATCCAAAGGCACATTCTACCAACATTCTGCACTTGCTCAGCCTGTAGCTGAACTGCTCCTTACTACTGTCCAGGGTGCCTGTGTATGGCTTCATGAGCCCTGGGTGCAAGGCGTAGCCTGGGTCCCCAAAGATAACTATTGGCATTTCAACATCCCCGATCCCCAACATCTGTGGCCTGGGAAGTAAGTCCCTTCTTGCAACTGCTTGAACAGCCCCAAGTTCCTAAACATGCGAGTGTCAGGCACCTCTACTGGCCATCCCACGTTGATGTTGGTGAAATGTCTCTTGTGATCAACCAGTGCTTGCAGCACCATTGAGAAGTACCTCTTGTAGTTTACATACTGGTTGGCAAGGTGGTCCCGTGACAAGATAGGGATATGCATTCCGTCTATCGCCCCACCACAGTTAGGGAACCCCATTGTAGCAAAGCCATCCAGTATGACCTACACATTTCCCAGAGTCAGTATCCTCGATCACAGAACACCAGTGATTGCATTGGCTACTTGAATCACAGCCGTCCCCACAGTAGACTTGCCCACTCCAAATTGATTCCCAACTGACCAGTAGTAGTCAGGCTTTGCAAGCTTCCACAGGGCTATTGCTACTCACTTCTCAACTGTCAGGACAGCTCTCATCTTGATATTCCTGCACTTCAGGGTGGGGGAAAGCAACTCACAAGGTTCAAGGAAAGTGGCCTTATGCATGCAAAAGTTTTGCAGCCACTGGGAATCATCCCATACTTGCAACACTATGCAGTCCCACCAGTCTGTGCTTGTTTTCCGGGCCCAGAATGGCGTTCCACTGTATCAACCAGCCCCACTGCCTCCATGATATCCTAATTGTCACAGGAATGTCTGTGTCCATGTCCTCATCACAATAGTCCTCATACTGGTGTCTCTTAACCCGGTTCGGCACATACTCCAGCATAATGCACAAGGTGTTTACAATGCTCACAACAGCAGCGGTAAGCTGAGCAGGCTCCATGCTTACCATGGTATGGCATCTGTTCGGGTAACCCAGGAAAAAAGGTGCAAAACGATGTTCTGCTTTTGCTTTCACACAGAGAGAGGCAACTGACGACATGTACCCAAAACCACCCGTGACAATGTTTTTGCTCCATCAGGCATTGGGAGCTTAACCCAGAATTCCAATGGGCAGCAGAGACTGTGGGAACTGTGGGATAGCTATCCACAGAGCACCACTCCATAAATCGATCCTAGCCACGGTATTGAGGACGCACTCCGCCGACTTAATGCGCTTAGTGGGGACATACACAATCAACTGTATAAAATTGATTTCTAAAAATTGACTTCTATAAAATCAACCTAATCTCATAGCATAGACATACCCATAGACTACGTAGTCTCTATAGTAATTATTCTATAATAATTACTTTTATTAACCAACCAAGCAATACACACACTGCAATCTGGTAAATGAGAGAAAGAGACCAAGATAGAATGCATAATATGTGCATTACTCATTCCATGCTTTGTAGAAAAACCCAAAATCTTAGTCCTCATCCTCAACCACACCATCATCATCATCACCAGATGTCATCTTGGCATCTCACGCTGCATGCAGGCTCAGATACAGCTTTTATAGTGTGTTAGGCTGATGCCAACTGGGGTTCATACATGTTTATGAAAGTTTAACCCATTTTCCTTATTTGAATATCCACATCCCACTCCTTTTGGGGTGCCCTTTTTCATAGGCTAACTGATTAATTCCCTGTATACTCATTAACATTTATGTTACCTTATCACCATACTAACAGGCAGGTACCTTAACAAAGTTTCTAACATTTCAGCCCACCTATCAACCATCATATTGTATTGTCTACTGATCTATAGTAGACATTATTATCCAACTCAGCAGTTATGTTCAAAACATCAGCATATCACAAACATAAACACAAGCTCAGCAGGTTTATTATTAATTTACTTATGCCAATTTACCCGAGGTCCAAAGACCTAATTTTGATAAGCTAAATATCTTAGTTCTGAGGCTTGTAGGCCTGTGTTTCAACATTAATTAATATTTATATTCCATATCTATATCCTAAATATACCTGATATCTTTTATTCTTGGCTACAGTATCATCACTGTAATAAAGATTCTACTGGACAAATTATTCCCACACATGCTTGTACAACCAACACCATTGCATATAATCACCTTAATGCTACTTATGTAGCCCCCATTGCCTTTGTTAAAATGTATGATTGGCACTTAACAAAATTATGTAGATTATGCTCTAGAACAGTGGTTCCCAAACTTGTTCCTCTGCTTGTGCAGAGGAAGCCCCTGGCACAACGGGCCAGTTTGTTTACCTGCTGTGTCAGCAGGTTTGGCTGATCGCAGCTCCCAGTGGCCATGGTTCGCTGCTCCAGGCCAATGGGAGCTGCTGGAAGCGGCGGCCAGTACATCCCTCAGCCTGCACTGTTTCCAGCAGGTCCCATTGGGCGGGAGCAGTGAACCACGGCCACTGGGAGCTGCGATCGGATGAACCTGCAGATGTGGCAGGTAAACAAACCGTCCCGGCCCACCAGGGACTTTCCCTGCACGAGTGGTGGAACAAGTTTGGGAAGCACTGATCTGGAAAGTATAGAACACAGTTTTGTCTTAGCTGTGTTAGTTCTGCAAGGCTAAAAAAGTGAATATCAGTACAATCTTATCATTTGTCATTAAAGCCTGCAGAAAATATTCTGAATACACTCTGGGGTTTAATTTGTTGAATGAAAAGATGGGTGAAGTACCACTGGTAAACAAAGTAGTTGAGGTAATATCTTTTATTGGAACAACTTCTGTCCCTAAAAGAGACAAGCTTTCAAGTTTACATAGAGCTCTCACTCAGAGGAGAAGGTGTAATTTTAAAATAGTCACCTTTATGGGTAGAACTTCACTCTAAGGAAGGCTCCAGGGCAGTTGCTGCCAGGAGAAACACAGGGAATTGGCAACAATATGTTGCATATTCTCCAAGATCCACACTAATCTCAGCTGCTCTGAAGGTTCTTGGAGTTTAACTTTCCTTCATTCATAGGGATAAGTAGTGCAAGTCTTGCCCCAGAAGGATTCAGAGGAAACAAAGAAGCTCTACTTACATAGGCTCTCAGTCCTAGCTTCCAATTTTGCCTTCTGTTACTCACAGTAGTATCCAGTCCATCGGTGCAGAAATCACATTGTTGTAATTTGTACACTTCACCCATATAATTTTTGTCTCCTATATAGGCCCAAGTGCTTGCTATTTAAAGATGGGTGAAGCTGAGTGTATTTTTTTTTACAGTTATTATGCAGCATCTACAGTATCTATATTACTGTCATTTTATTTTGATAGGTTTTCTTTACACTATTCTTCAGCAATTAGCAAGTAATACAAGTTGCTGTAGCAAGATTATTTTAAAAGCCAAAAAGCAGAGCCGTATTCTCCTCTGTCTCGCTAGTTCTCACTGTTTACTTGCCTGCCAAAAAGCTTTTGTTATTGGCATTATTGCCTTGCACAAATTGCTATATTTGACTGAATTATTCTTTGGCTACAAATCAGGGCAACAAATTCCACTTCTAATAATCAATTTAACATCCCAGTGGTATGTCGGTCAACATGGGGTTGGAAGCTTGAACCTCTTATGCACCAATTTGCAGAATGTACAGTATTACCATTTTATATTTACTTTTAAAAACTAATTCAAAACATGTCTACTCATGACTTCTAAAGTAAAACATCTCTGGGATCTTCCTTCTTTTTCATAATATCTAACACAACCTTTTTCAGAACATTTATTTGTAATTTTTTCATAGTCAGTGTTATTATTTATTTTATAATATAACAGGAATGCACCTATTTATAGCAGCTTTCATGCAAAACAATCCCAAAGCACTGAACTTATTGTATGGGTTAGATTGTGGAATTTAGGCAGAAGCCTTGATTATTTCATAAATTTCAAGGCCAGAAGGAACCATTGTAATCATCTAGGCTGACCTTCTGTATACCACAAGCCTTAGAACTTACCCAAAATAGTTCCTAGACCATTCTTTAGGGGGAAAAAACACATCCAATATTCATTTAAAAATGGTCAGTAATGGAGAATCCATCACGTCCCTTTTATTTTACCATTTTATATTTACTTTTAAAAGCTAGTTAAAAACATATCTTCTCAACTTGACTTCTAAAGTAAAACATCTTAGGGATCTTCCTTCTTTTAAAAACTGCACCTGTATACACCAGTCTAGTTTGCTGGGTGCAAGGGAATTCACATCCCAACTGTTCTCCTTCAAAGTTTCTGTGGGGTGGGAGGATAGAGGGAAGTTTTAATCTCTACTGTGGGCTGCAAAGCACCTCCACAAGCAATGCAATGAAGGCCTGATCCTTAACTATTGAAGTCATTTGGAGCGTTGCCATTTACTTCAATAAGTGCTGGATCAAGCTCTGAATCAGTAGATCCCTTGGCCTTTGTTGCCCCACTTCTTCCTGACTGGGCTACTCATTGTTTGGGCTACATAGGCTGACTACAGGCGTTCCAGTAGAGGGCAAGTTACAGCTGCCTTGTAGTGACACATTTTCTTGTCACAGAAGAATTTCCACTGCAATGGCCCTGTCACAGGTTGTATGGCAGCAGAAGTCAGAACAGACCCTGACTTAATCTAGTCCATAATTTTTGCTCCTAATCATCAAAAAGGAAGTGATATTCCCAAGAGAATCAAATAAACAATTCCCCTTCCATCTTACTGACTCCTTTACACAATACCTGAAAGAGAGAAAAACCATGACCTGCCACCATATTGTAACTCTGAATGGACACAGGTTATGTTAGTGGGATAAGTGAATTCCAGAGTTGATGATCTTTTGTTGAGAATGCCAGGTCACCAACCCCCAGAAACGTAAAATCGGTTGCCCGCTAGCTCAAGCACTCTGACCAATCTCCAGCACATGGCAGCACATGCTTCTTTTTTAACAACAAGAAGCAAGCCCTACAAATCAAAGTCAACACAAGGAACTGCTCTTAGAAGCAAAAAGGATAAGTGTAAAATGTCACATCCTGAAGAGTCTGCTTATAATGTAGGCAGTCATATTCTACACCAGCCGAAGCTTCTGAGTGGTCTCTAAACATAGCTCCATGAAGACTGCAGTGTAGTAATCCAGTCTAGAAGTCAGAAAGTTGATGATTCCCATAGTGAGATTTGGATTTGAAAAAAAGGATTTCAACTCCTAACCACACACAGATGTAAATAGAGATTCTTGGTCACTTGGTTTCCAGAAGATGTCTGAGACTACCCTCAAACTGCAAACCTCATGGACAAAGGTGGGTAAACTCCCTCAGTAATAGAGGCAAAATCACCACTGTCAGATCCTCAACATTCTTCCCTTAATTACCTGACCTGGATTCAACTTCAGATACCTCAGTTTCAACTAGGAAATTAATTAATTAATAAAATAAAAACACCTGTTTAGTTACATGAAAAAAAGAGAAACCATAACCTAAATTCCCTCATTCTCTCTGCCAGTGACCATTCACACTAATAGTACAGGAAGGGGGTGACAAAAGAGAGCTTTGTGGAATCCCACATAACAGAATCCTCAGGGTGGATGAACCACCAGGCAAGCTGTCTCAAATAGGAAAGCACAGAACTAAAGCTGGTCAAAAATGTTTTGACAGAATACGTTTCTTGTCAAAATTAAAATGCTTCACAGGAATGAATGAATGAATGATGAAATTTTCTATGGGAAAGTAAATAGTTTTGACTTACTTGCTTCATTTTTATAATGTCAAAATATTTCATTTCAATTGTTGAAAAGTCATTTCAACAAGCTAAATGTTCTATTTTAACTTTCAGTTAATTTTATTTCAACTTTTCTATATAGCTATTTTATTATATTTATAACATATATTTGGTATAATATACCATTTGAAATAATATTTAATATATGATGTTATAATTTACTGTGAATATCACAATGAAAAAAATGAAAAAATAGTCAAAAAGAAACATTTTACCTTATCAAAAGGAACTGATTCAATATTATCAAAATGAAACATTTCAATGGTCCCAAATCAATTTTTGGGGGGCATTTTATTTGATGGGAAATTTCAAAATTTTAGCATTTTGTTCTGATCTGGAAAGAAAAATTATGTGAAATGTCAGAACAGAAATTCCAGTTTCTGACCAGCTGTACACAAAACTATTCAACAGTAATGCCATCTTTTAAAATGGATGGCCTGCAGGTGACTTAACAAGACCTCCTGGTCAGTAGAACACAAACTGTTGATAGATTAAATGCATCAATATGAACACCTAACCATTGTATATCTTTACATGGAGCTCAAACCTCAGCCAGATGAGTACCATCTCAGTGCTATATTCAGGCTTAAAGCCAAACTGATAGGGATTGAGGAAACCTGAATACTCTTCTTTGCTAAATGTTTAAAGTACTTTGGATCTTTATGTAACTAGAGGAATCTTGTGCTTTGTCCAGACTAGTTGTCAGTTAAAGTAAACCATGGTCCTTTCACCACCTCTGCATGAGGGATTTTTGTGCTGCAAAATGATGAACAGTGGCCTAAAAATTGGCTTAGCAAACCCCAGGGGATCCTGAGCTCCTTTATGACCCATCTATCTCTGACTTCCACAAAAGCCTTTTGGATCATAAAAAGCCAAGGGAAAACTGAAGTAGACTTCCTCAGTAGTACTGTGTGGTGCCCAGCCTGGCACACAGAGATCCCAGGATCTTGGGAGTGCAAAGGTAGTTAAAGGACTTTGTACCCTTTCAATTGAGATGTGCTGTCAAGGTTCCTTCCCCACTCTGAACTCTAGGGTACAGATGTGGGGACCTGCATGAAAGACCCCCTAAGCTTATTCTTACCAGCTTAGGTTAAAAACTTCCTCAAGGTTCAAACTTTGCCTTGTCCTTGAACAGTATGCTGCCACCAACAAGCGATTTAAACAAAGAACAGGGAAAGAGCCCACTTGGAGATGTCTTCCCCCAAAATATGCCCCCCAAGCCCTACACCCCCTTTCCTGGGGAAGGCTTGATAATACTATCCTCACCAATTGGTACAGGTGAGCACAGACCCAAACCTTTGGATCTTAAGAACAATGAAAAATCAATCAGGTTCTTAAAAGAAGAATTTTAATTAAAGAAAAAGTAAAAGAATCACCTCTGTAAAATCAGGAAGGTACATACCTTACAGGGTAATGAGATTCAAAACATAGAGAATCCCTCTAGGCAAAACCTTAAGTTACAAAAAGACACAAAAACAGGAATGCACATTCTCTCCAGCACAGCAAATTTTACAAGCCATTAAACAAAAGAAAATCTAATGCATTTTCTAGCTAGATTACTTACTAACTTTACAGGAGTTGGAAGGCTTGCATCCTTGATCTGTTCCCAGCAAAGGTCTCACACAAACAGACCAAACCCTTTGTCCCCCGCCTCCAGATTTGAAAGAATCTTGTCCCCTCATTGGTCATTTTGGGTCAAGTGCCAGAGGGGTTACCTTAGCTTCTTAACACTTTACAGGTGAAAGGATTTTGCATCTGGCAAGGAGGGATTTTATAGCACTGTATACAGAAAGATGGTTACCCTTCCCTTTATATTTATGACATGTGCTACGCCCTCTTTGACCATCTAATCCAGAGTTACTCCTTGAAGAAAATTAAGATGAATTGTTGTCAGAGATTGAAGTTTCAAAAGAAGAACTGAAGGAACAAAGTGAGTATCTAAACTGCATTAAGTTACCAGGACTGAATGATATTCATCCAACATTTAAGGAAATGAAAAAGTCCATAAAACAATGAATATAGAAACTGTAACTTTCCAAAAGTGATTGATAATGTTCTGTTCAAGGAGATACACAGAGAAATAAGTAGTCATGGAGTAAGAGGGGAAAACCCTATCAGGGATTATGAACAGGTTATAAGAAGATATAAAGGGAAAAGAAAGAGGTAGATCAAAAATGACCAAGTTTTAACAAGGCTAACAGTGGGCTGTGCCAATGACCTCCCATTGTTTATGTATGATTTTAAAGAATTGCAAAATTTGCAAATCACAAAACAATTTAGTCACAGATAAAAAGGAATTGTGAAAAACTTAGCTAAGAAATTGGACAACCAAAGAGTAGATGAGATTCTATGTAGACAAGTACAAGAAAATGAACTTTGTAAGGAACAACTGAACTACTCATACAAATTAATGGAGTGTAAATTTCCTCAGGGAAATCACATAGGAAACATTGTGGATAGCTCAATGAAAGTGTCTGCTCAACACACTGACAGCACAAAAAAACAAAACAAAAACAGGTTGTTGGGCAATATTAAGAATGGGAAGTGCTCAAAATATTCTACTACCATTTTGCAAATCATTCCTATTCAGCATTGAATAATGATCACTTTTGTTTCCACATTCATCATGCCCATCACAAATAAGATATAGAAAAAAAGAGAAGATACAAAGAAAGATTATGAAAATAATTAGTATTGTGGAGAAGACTTTACATGAGAAGAGATTAAAAAAAGATTAGAATGAAAGATAAATAAGAAGGTACATAGTAGAGTAAAGCTGTTCAAAAACAATTTTTTCTTATAGAAAATGTCAACTAAATAACAAATGCACCATCATGGTCTTCCTTCTTGAAGAGGATAAGTGGTACATCTTTGGAGTCCCTGTCCATAGAGCCTCATGGGGGATGCAGTTCAGCTAGAAAAATTGACCCATAGAGGTGAATGGGAATGCTCAGCACCTTTCAGTATGAGGCCCATTATAAAAGCTGAGGGTGCTCAGCATCTCATAGGAGGCTTTCATTCTCATGGGCTCAGGGTCAAATTTACTATAAGACGGTCATGTATAATGTGTGTTATTTATTAGAAACAACAGGATGCCATGGCGACATTTTCCTTTTTCTTTAAGAATGTGCTAGTTTAACAACATAATAAATTAGCACATGTAAAGTATTTACTAATATAATTAACCTTTAAAACAATTTTTTCCAAAATGTCAAGGTTTACTATGTCTATTATAATGATAGGTAGTTATTTTAAACTCATAAACAGGAAAATCATGCATTCATCCAAAATTTTGTGCCCTCTAAAAAGATTTACAGTAAAAATAATATTTGTCTCATGCAGAAAATTATGCTAATTAGAACAATATCATGTAGCATAGTCATCAGTTAGGTCTCTTGTTTATGTTCTTCATCCAGAAATTGTAGCATTGTATTATTCTTCTATTATAATTAATAGTGCCCTTGTACTGATGCAGCATCTTTGGAGGATTTCTTCATTTTTTGTCTGTTCTGTTTCCTGATTGGCAGGTTATCTGCTCTACCATCTGTCTGACTTTACAGTTACTGATAAGAGATATTTCAAAGATGATGCCCACCATGAAGAATTATGTAAAAAAACAAATGTGCATTTCATTTGCTAATCCAGCATTATTGTTTCCATGCATAATAGCAATAATGTGCAAATAACTATAACAGATTCAATAACTGTGATAATAATACACTGAGGACTATAAACATCATTGGAATCAATGCCAATCATGTTCATTGTACAGACAATACTACCTTTAATGCAAATTACCCTGAAGCTTCAAGATCAATTAATCATACCAGATGAATTGAATTTAGCTATTTTATTATACTGATACACAGAAAAAGAATGCTTTCCTCAACATATATGGATTAAATGTGTTTAATATTATTCACATTTTCAAAGCCAAGGTTTCTCATTCTTTCACACACTTAAAATTGTGACAGGTTGGAACAATTTTTGAAACTAATACAGGGCTACATTCAATAAGAACTTCAGAGCCAGGAAAGCTTTCAAGAATGTTGGGGCAAAATTATGGAACTGACTGCCTTCAAAAAGCTACAATGGTGATAGGAATTCCTCTAAGGCTACAGCATTGGCAGCTGGAGGTGTTATACCTGTAATTGGCATAAGGCCTCCTGGATATTGATCCAGGGGAGAGCATGCTATGCAGCTACCTTTGCCACATCACTCCCCAAAGTAATCCTTTGTTGGCACTGTTCAATGCACAGGGTGGAAGTGGAGCAATGGCCACTCTCCCACCCAAACACACCTCCTTTTCTGCCAGTAAGCGCTGCCATCTGCATTAGCTGGCTCTGGCTCTTGTACATCCATGCATAGCCAAGCAATTCATGGCTGACTGCTGCATAGATGCCGGGATTGAGGGAAAGAGCTCTTTATGCCCCCCTCTCTACTCATATTGGCCAGGCATATTTCATAGTCCGTGGTATTCAGAGGCTTCTGCATTAGTTTGTTACATTATGTATTTCATCTTATTTATATAGACTGCAAATCTCTATATATGACATATAGAGAGTGAGTCATGGAGATATTTCACACACAAGTTCTATTTCACAGAGTAACTGCTTGCACAGCACTGTGAAAACTTACTGCAAAATGTTTAGGTGAAACCAGTATTCAGGTTAAGTCAGGATTGTTGAAAATTATGTGAATAATTCATTTACTTACACAAGGTGCAGCTCCTGAACTCCCCCAGCCATTTAATATTGAAGCACTCTACCAAAGAGGTTGGGAGTGGAAAAAATGAGCAATCAAAAATTTCCACTACAATTTTTTAGGGAAAAAATCTAAAGAATAACTTCAAATGGACACCTTTGGACACCTGGAGTGCCAATAAACTGTGAGGTTGTATTTGAATGATTGAAAATGAAGGACTAATAATTCTAGTTAGAAACAGGGGTAAGATGTGAAAGTCCTGGGCAAGTTTCCTCACCCATTTCTAACAACAACATCAGCCCTAGGCTCGCTAAAATATTCCTCCTAATTTAGTCCAGGGCCTCTCCTAAGAGTTTAGGGCTAGCTTCAAAAAGGGATGTTTAGGTGCCCTGGTGCCTGGTGTAATCCTTAGCCATGAGTTAGTCACCCAGGCTCCCTGTACAATATATGAGAGACAAGGTGGGTGAGGTGATACCTGAGATACCTGAAGAAGAGCCCTGTGTAGCTTGAAAGCTTGTCTCTCTCACCAACAGAAGTTAGTCCAATAAAATATTTTACCTTGCCCACCTGGTCTCTCTAATATCCTGGGACCAACACAGCTATAACATTGCATATACATGGGCCTTTAACATCATGCACACGGCATCCACAAAGGGGGTTACTGCACTATTCACACTTCCTTAGTTTGAACTGTGGGGTAAAGTAGACCTGACCTTAGGTGCCTAAGAAAGGGATTTGCAGAAGCCAGCTAAGGAGTGCATAGGCACTTCTGTAAACCCCACTAGTTACCTATCTACATCTTTTGTTGCCTAAATACCTTTGAAAATCTGGCCCTAACAGACAATAGTCCTCCTCCAATGGATCCCAGTCCAGCAAAGCTTTGAAACGTGCATCAGTTGAAATCAGTGACTGCTCATGTACATAAAATAACCCCATGTGCAGGTTCCTTGCTGTACCAAGACTCTTGTATATAAATTAATGTAGTTCCAGTGCTTAAATTGGTCTGAAAAAAGTGAGGAGTCTATCATAACCTGGGAGCAGTAGTTTTGGTAAAACAGTGCTTAAAGTGCACCCCTCAGTGATCTGGCTTGATTTTTTTGTTATTGTTTGTCTGGACCACAATCTCTTATGACTCCATGCTTTAAGCGTTGTGTAGTTCTTTTATCAGAAATGAACCTATGGCAATTTACACCAGCTGAGGATCTGGTACTAAGTTGTGTGGCAGTTTAATGATATGAGGAAGCATGTGCGCAAGCTGAGGTTGAGAGTATTAAAATCACGTTTACTTCTGGTTTAAATAACAGTGAATCTTGGTCTTCAATTGGAAAATTCTAATACATTTACTCTATCTACCACCCAACACCCTAATGCCACAGAGTGAAAAAAGAATTGTAGACATTATGATAAATAAGTCTTAACACAAATTCGTATGAAGAAATTAGAGAGGAAGATTAATAAATATTTTTGGGCTGTTTGTGTTTATGAAGATTATTTATTTATTTATGTGTTTATTTTTATTCCCATCTAATGCTGTGGGCATATGAACAATACAAATATTTATAAAGCTTACCAGATAAACCACATACTCTCCTTGACCAACCAGCCATTCAGCAATAACACAGATCATACATTCCCTTCCATGCAGATGTGCTGGATGGGATACTCAAGAGTTTCTTGAATCCTCTAATTAAAATTCAACCAGCAAGTTAAACGGGAGGTTGGATGACTGTCTTTCCACTGGTGGAGCTCAATCCCCCTATGGATGCTAAATCATAATACTAAACAGTTTTAAATTCAAGGTACGGTGCAGCAGCTAACTAATTTATACTTAAAACACCCTTCCGCAGTATGGAGGTAGGTATTATTATCCTCATTTTACAGATGGGGCAACTGACGTGAAATCATAAGCAGCTTACCTGAGACACAAAGTGAATGTCAATAAAGCCACATATAGAACTCAAGCCCTCCTCACTCACAATTTTGTGCTCATGCCTGAAGCTACCAGTTGGTCAAAGATTCCAGTGATTTTATGTGACCTCTGCAATTTCAACCCCATGCAGTGGGGCTTCACCTTCAGCCACAGGTGATGGGGCTCAGGCTTCTGCCCTGGGTGGCAGGACTCGGGCTGTCAGCCTGGGGCAGTGGAGCTCCGGCTCCAGCCCTGGGCGTCGGGGCTCCGGCTCCAGCCCTGCATGGCAGGGTTCAGATTTCCATGATTTATTGTTTATTGCTCACGTCCTGTCTGTGACTTTTACTAAAAATACCAGTGCCAAAATCTTAGCCATGTCATCCCTCCTAACCAGGCTTCACTGCAATTCCAACTCAAGAGTACTTATCCCTGGACTCAGAAAAAGATACTTCTGAAGAGAAAATTCTGTATAATTGAAATGGATGAGATTGTATCTAGTTAAATGTATCTGCAAAAACAACAACAGTCAGACAACAAAAGAAGATACCTCCCGAACTCCTACAAAGTTTTACCACATGCCACAATTCAAATTACATGGGATGAGCACTGGACTATAGTATCAATATACTAAGTATAGTTTTTCAGGAACAAAATATAAATGTTTGCAGCAAAGGACAATTTAATAACAGTTCCTTTCCCAAGAATATTTCTATCTTTCTTGATTACAGTTATCAGAAAGCATTTTAGTTTAAATGAGAAAACAAATGTATAGATCCCACCATCTTCTCTGCAGGCATATGTACAGTCTAAGGAGTAAAATTTTTGTGAAAGCCTCTAGTTCAAATACCAGCAGCACATCCCTGAGTAAATAGCGTATATTCAGAGTAATCCATGGGGATCCTCTGCCAAGGCAGCATGGATTGACAATAGGGTCTACTGAAGGCTCAATACGTAGCTTCTTTTGATTACATACACCCCTGGATAGAAGGAGAGGATTGGCAGGTAAATCCACTAGTATTAGTAGTACTATTAATGTAGTGCCCAGTGGCTCTAGTCATAGACCAAGACCTTATTATGGTAGGTGCTGTACAAAATCAAAAAGACCCTGCCACAAGGAGCTTGTAGTCTGAGACAAGAGGAAGATGGACATAGACAGATGGGGAAGTACAAGTAAACAATGAGACAATAATGGTCAGTATGATAAGGCAATGGCCTCTGCACTTTAGCAGACTAACCATTGTCAGGCTCTTTGTAGGCATCACAGAAAGTAGAGTTTTGAGGAGAGACTGAAGGTGGATAATGAGGTAGCTGTGTGAGTGTTTGCAGGGAGCACCTGCCTCCCAACCGTGTGGGATAGCAAGTGAAAAAGTATGAAGGAATGTGATAGTTTAACAAGTGGGCAGTGCAAGTTGGCATCATGGGCTAATCAGAGGTGATTATCAGCCTCATAGTGAATGGGAGATGTTAGTTAGGTTTGGGATTGATTATGAAGGGCCTTGAAAGAAAATATAGGCAGCTTATGCTTGAGAAAAGGGAATAAGTGGAGGGATTCAAAAAGATGAGTGACACAAAATGATAAGCTAAGAAAATGACCTTAGCAACAGCATTCTGAATGATGTGGACATGGCAAGACTGCACTTGTCAAGACCAGAAAGCAAGATATAGCAGTAATCAAGACGAGAGATGATGAGAGCTTGAACAAGAGTTTTAGCTGTCTGGATGCACAGGAAAGGCCATATTTTAGAGCTGCTATGCAGAAACAAATTGGCAAGATTTAGATATAGCCTGGATGTGAGGACCTTGAGAGAGATCTGAGTGGAAGATGATACTCAGGTTGTGGGTCTGAGTGACATACAAGATTGTGGTGTTGTCAACAGTGATCGAAAAAAGGAAGTAGCTGGGAGATATTGTGGGGGAAGATAAGGAGCTCTGTGTTAGCCATGTTTAGCTTGAGCTGGTGACTAACATTCATGGGGGAAGGCAGAGGGACAGGCTGAGGTTTGGCAGACCATGTGCTTGCCCCTTCCCCATTACATGCCTTATCTCCACGCTCCATATACTGGGATAGAGGGATCACTACAAAATACAACTTCTTTACCTGAAAGAGCGTATCAATAGAATTCTGTGCAGTAGAACCATGCAAGCTCCACAGCCTATTAGACCTTCTGCATGCATGTGAGGTGTGTGGGTAGAGAAAGGTTTGACTCTCAATGAATCATACTAAAAATCTGTCACTGTTGAGAATGAGACATGCAATAAAGGAGACAGGATAGTTTAATCAAAATAGACATTACATCTAATCTGCTTGCCTAAGCACTTATATGGCCCAAATTGCCATAGTATCTGAGCATCTCTGAAGTATTTAAAAATAGAATAGGTCTCTTTCTCTCTCTTTCTTCCTTCCTACTCTACAGGTAAAATAGCTAGATTGTAATTTCCAGGATTTTTTTTTGTTTTCTTTTCTGTTTTCACTTATGTTTGTGTGTGTATGTGAGTGAGTGGTATATATGTGTGTGTGTGTATATATGTTTGTGTGGAGGAATTATTAAAGGAAAGATAAATTGAAGAAATGAGTTTGGAACAGAGTTCTCAAAGTTGTTAGTTTTCTGTGGTCATCTTATCTTTTAACAGAATGAGTTCCATAGTCCAAGCCCAGCTTCAGGAAAAGATCTGTCCCTTCAATTCATGAGCCTCCACAAATTGGTCAATAGTTTTATTGTTTCTTGGAATAACACTGTTTTGTCTAGACAGAGTCATTGTGGGGAAAGTGATTTTTCTGGTAGCTGAGCATTGGGGGCCTCATGAAGGACAGAGTAGAAAAGAGGAGGGACGTGGGGAGCAGTGAGCGGTGGAAGGAAGGGGAGAGGAGAGGAGGAATGTGGCAAGTGGCAGCGGGGAGGACGAACAGGGAGGGGACTGAGCAGCAGAGGGGACGGGGCCTTAGGCGGGTGCAGGGACTGGGGTGGAGTGGGGGGTGGAGAGTGGGCAGGGCTGTGGGCCGAAGAGGTGAAACAGCGAGCTAGCCTCCCCCAGGGGAAGCTTCACCCATGAATTTGGGTGCTATATTTCTTGGTCCAAATCATGATCTTCTATTATTCAGAAGTAAAGTGCATGCCACTTTGGGAACTCTCTATTGGCCTGATTGATACTGAGGACACCCAGACTAGTATATTAAGGGATTCAAATGCCTTCAACATGATCATTCTGTGGTCTGGACAAGAATAACCTTTCCATAGGGACATCAGAGAATGCAATTCTTTCCCCAGAAGCACTTCTTTCTGCCACCACGATCATATGATGATCATGGGGAAATACTGGGTGGCCAGGAAGCACCTCTAAAGCTGTGGTGGGGTTTCCCACAATGACTTGTAATAGGTCTCCAGTGTTCAGGGTTAGGCTGGGCCATGGATTGTTACCAATAGGGAATAATCTGTCTACACTATTATCCTGTGTTATGCTATTTGATTTGATCACAAGTTTGATTTCTATATTTAGAAGCATTTGAAGCAAAATTGGTGTTGGTGCTGGGTGGGGAGGGTATGGGGTTGAGGCAGAGCAGCCTGTTATACTGGGGAGAAGTAGACTAGACAAGATGATATTCAGAATACATTTCTGTTAATGAAGTTTAAGAGGACAGATGGGAGATTTTCAGATAATATGCTATGATAGTCTTAAGAGAGCTAACCTTAACTCTGTTTGAAGAATGAACAATCCAATGCAGATTTATTAATGACTCTCACATACTGCCACACTTGCTATCTGTATTGCTCATCCTGGACAGCTTTTTTCAAGTACAATCAAACATAGAATAAAAAAAATTCCCAGGAGCAATTGAATGAGTTAGGTACCTGGTATAAATCCTGTGCTGTAGAATTATATCAAGAACTCAGGTAGGTATGAGGGAAATTGTGAAATGAGGGAGATTATGATACTTGAAGGGTTCAGGATTAGCAATTATGATACAAAGAGCTCTTTGAGAGATGGACATTTTTGCCCCTGTATTCCATGTTTTATAGGCTGGGGAGGATGCCACAGGGGAAGAAGTATTTGTAGAGGTTTGATAAAGCATAGAGAAGTATAATCTATGGTGAGGAACTATGTATTCCATTAATTCAGATTCACTGGAAAGGAAGTGACAAGATAACTGTGAAGAAGAAACACTATTTTGCACAAAACTATTAGAAAGAGCCTGGCAGGAAAAAAAATCCAGAGTCCCATCAATTGAAGTCAATTCAGAGTTGCTGGGAATAATTTATTTGATGAAGAAAAGCATTTGGAAATTCTTTTAAATTAACTCTCTCACTAAGCATCCTATGGTTGCTTGGCTTCACCGTATTACTGAGAGAGCTGTTTTATACCTCATCATGCTTTATATCTTCATCATGCTTTTACTGGGCTCCATAGAAGAAACACTGATGGATACAATTTATTGTACACAGGGGCAGATTTACCCTTAAATAGGATAAAGATTCTCCACAACTTCATGCTCCCAGATTCTGAGGGATTCTCCATCTCCCTTGGATAGATTCTTTCTCACTGCCCAGTTGACCAGAATCTCTAATTTTCCTCAAAATGTCTGCTACCTAGAACAACTCTTCTGCTCAGCTCCAATCCCCTATGGGCTCCTTCAGCCACATCAACAACAGGATTTATGTGTCTAATTGCCACTTTAGGTATCACTGAGATCCTCGAAACACCTATTCAGCTGCCACCTAATCCTGTTGGTGCCTAAAGTCCCTTTTCACCTAAATGTTCATGCTAAAAGTCCCCTATGTTTTGGCAGCTAGGCATGTGTACAGCTGCCTCTCTCTTGACTGCACCACAGTTTGGTGCCTATCTCACACCTAAGCCCCAAGAGGAACTTCAAATTAGTCATTGCCCCACCTGTCAGACCTGTGGCAACAGATTTGGTAGGCATGCTCTGAATAAAACAGCCTTGGGTAGTAGCAAGATGGGGTGGCAGCAGCTTCCTGTTAGGCCAGTGGTTCAGGCACATGCCCAGAATGTAGGAGATCCCAGTTCAATGCCCCACCCTACCTGGAACAGGAATCTCCCAACTTTCTAGTGAGTGCCCTAAACACAGGCTTTGGGGAGATGTTGTCTCTCCTTTTGAAGATGTTCCACTGGGTATGAAATACTTAACTACTTAAATAGTGATTGGGTCAGAGACAGAATAAGAATGACTTTATAGGCTTTAGATTATCATATTTATAATGATAATCCCTTCTATTCATCAGGCAGCAGTTGGAATTAAACCCGGGTATCCCTCCTCCTGGGTTGTTGCCCTAAAAACTGAGGTAAAGGATATAAGGGAGGCCTCCTTCTCCCACCCAGGCTCAACTTAAGTGGAGTTAGATGTAGGCTACCACCTTTCATGCAAGAAACAGCTTAGGCATTTGACTACGGGAGGAGGTTCCTAGCTGTTTATCCCAAGCAGAAATAGTCATCTCCCTCCTGCCTGGCCTTAGGTGCCAAACTCCCTGAGAGGGGCGGAGTTTAGGACCCTTCTTTTGACATCTGCTATTGGCTAGATCAGGCAGCTCCACATTCAGTTTGCTGCCTTTTGTGGCTCTAGGTCCCTCTCTTCCTATACATTGTAAAGGAAGCTTAGGCTCCCAACTCAGGGCTTGTGGCTTCCACTGGGCGGCTAGATACTTTAAAGTTGCAGCATCTAAATCACTTTGCGATTTGGACCCTTTTTCTTTCCCACATGGGCAGCTTACCCAGGACAGAGTTTACCAAGGGTTAGCCCCATACTTGTGATGTTCGTCCCAGCACGAGTTTCAGATCTTTCTTTGACTGGATGATGTGCAACACAATGCTCCACTCTTATAAGGCATTTCTATTATTTTTAGAAGAAATGCTGAAGAGCTGAATTTAGTTGCAAAGGTCACCTATTCACATTGATTGCAAAATTGCTATACCCAGTAACAGCAAAAAAAGTATGTTGCTGCCAAACCTGTAAATGTCAAGTGAGCTACTGTTGGGATAAAAAAGTGTTACTGTAATTGAAGATCTCTGCGTAGTTATACAAGAAACCAATTAGAAGATATTTATAATTTTTTTCACCTGGAAACAGCATGAAATGAATATACGGAATGTTATTCTCAGTGACCATTCAGTTTCCCAACCAGCTTCTCCGAGACATTTGTCATTCCAGACTCCGGACAATAATATTTATCACGTTGAGATGCTAGCCCAGGAATGGGATGAATGACATTTTTATACATAAGGCTAAACACTGCCTTCCTCAGAGAAGTTTTTCATGACTCCTTTTTATGGTTGTGGTCTTGGCAAAAACCTGGAAGATCAGAGAAAAACAAACATGAACTCAATTGCCCTAAACCAGTTTAATTGGTCACAGGAGGCTTATCCCAGTATAATGGAATTTTTGTTTCATGAAGAGCTACCATAGTGTCTTCTGTGTACTTCATATGGCTGGGATAGGAAGCATGCCAAGTGAAGGAGACATTCCATAACAACCTCTTGGTGGCTCTTCAAGCTTTTCTAATTTTGCTTTCCTCTTTTAATATTTAATATTCTGACAATTTATTTTATCAGGTTTAATATAGATTCATAGATACTAAGGTCAGAAGGGACCATTCTGATCATCTAGTCCGACCTCCTGCACAGCGCAGGCCACAGAATCTCACCCACCTACTCCTACAAAAAACCTCACCTATGTCTGAGCTATTGAAGTCCTTAAATCATGGTTTAAAGACTTAGAATCATAGAATCATAGAATATCAGGGTTGGAAGGGACCCCAGAAGGTCATCTAGTCCAACCCCCTGCTCAAAGCAGGACCAAGTCCCAGTTAAATCATCCCAGCTAGGGCTTTGTCAAGCCTGACCTTAAAAACCTCTAAGGAAGGAGATTCTACCACCTCCCTAGGTAACGCATTCCAGTGTTTCACCACCCTCTTAGTGAAAAAGTTTTTCCTAATATCCAATCTAAACCTCCCCCATTGCAACTTGAGACCATTACTCCTCGTTCTGTCATCTGCTACCATTGAGAACAGTCTAGAGCCATCCTCTTTGAAACCCCCTTTCAGGTAGTTGAAAGCAGCTATCAAATCCCCCCTCATTCTTCTCTTCTCCAGACTAAACAATCCCAGCTCCCTCAGCCTCTCCTCATAAGTCATGTGCTCTAGACCCCTAATCATTTTCGTTGCCCTTCGTTGTACTCTTTCCAATTTATCCACATCCTTCCTGTAGTGTGGGGCCCAAAACTGGACACAGTACTCCAGATGAGGCCTCACCAGTGTCGAATAGAGGGGAACGATCACGTCCCTCGATCTGCTCGCTATGCCCCTACTTATACAACCCAAAATGCCATTGGCCTTCTTGGCAACAAGGGCACACTGCTGACTCATATCCAGCTTCTCGTCCACTGTCACCCCTAGGTCCTTTTCCGCAGAACTGCTGCCGAGCCATTCGGTCCCTAGTCTGTAGCGGTGCATTGGATTCTTCCATCATAAGTGCAGGGTCCTGCACTTATCCTTATTGAACCTCATTAGATTTCTTTTGGCCCAATCCTCCAATTTGTCTAGGTCCTTCTGTATCCTATCCCTCCCCTCCAGCGTATCTACCACTCCTCCCAGTTTAGTATCATCCGCAAATTTGCTGAGAGTGCAATCCACACCATCCTCCAGATCATTTATGAAGATATTGAACAAAACGGGCCCCAGGACCGACCCCTGGGGCACTCCACTTGACACCGGCTGCCAACTAGACATGGAGCCATTGATCACTACCCGTTGAGCCCGACAATCTAGCCAGCTTTCTACCCACCTTATAGTGCATTCATCCAGCCCATACTTCCTTAACTTGCTGACAAGAATGCTGTGGGAGACCGTGTCAAAAGCTTTGCTAAAGTCAAGAAACAATACATCCACTGCTTTCCCTTCATCCACAGAACCAGTAATCTCATCATAAAAGGCGATTAGATTAGTCAGGCATGACCTTCCCTTGGTGAATCCATGCTGACTGTTCCTGATCACTTTCCTCTCCTCTAAGTGCTTCAGGATTGATTCTTTGAGGACCTGCTCCATGATTTTTCCAGGGACTGAGGTGAGGCTGACCGGCCTGTAGTTCCCAGGATCCTCCTTCTTCCCTTTTTTAAAGATGGGCACTACATTAGCCTTTTTCCAGTCATCCGGGACTTCCCCCGTTCGCCACGAGTTTTCAAAGATAATGGCCAAGGGCTCTGCAATCACAGCCGCCAATTCCTTCAGCACTCTCGGATGCAATTCGTCCGGCCCCATGGACTTGTGCACGTCCAGCTTTTCTAAATAGTCCCTAACCACCTCTATCTCTACAGAGGGCTGGCCATCTCTTCCCCATTTTGTGTTGCCCAGCACAGCAGTCTGGGAGCTGACCTTGTTAGTGAAAACAGAGGCAAAAAAAGCATTGAGTACATTAGCTTTTTCCACATCCTCTGTCACTAGCTTGCCTCCCTCATTCAGTAAGGGGCCCACACTTTCCTTGGGAAACTTCAAGGAACAGAGAAGCCTCCCTCAAGTCATTTATGCCCCATGCTACAGAGGAAGGCAAAAAACCTCCAGGGCCTCTCCAATCTGCCCTGGAGGAAAATTCCTTCCCGACCCCAAATATGGCGATCAGCTAAACCCTGAGCATATGGGCAAGATTCACCAGCCAGATACCCAGGAAAGAATTTTCTGTAGTAACTCAGATCCCATCCATCTAATATCCCATCTCAGGGGATTAGTCCTATTTACCCTGAATATTTAAAGGTCAATTACTTACCAAAATCCCATTATCCCATCATACCATCTCCTCCATAAACTTATCGAGTAGAATCTTAAAACCAGATAGATCTTTTGCCCCCACTGCTTCCCTTGGAAGGCTATTCCAAAACTTCACTCCTCTGATGGTTAGAAACCTTCGTCTAATTTCAAGTCTAAACTTCCTGATGGCCAGTTTATACCCATTTGTTCTTGTGTCCACATTGGTGCTGAGCTTAAATAATTCCTCTCCCTCTCCTGTATTTATCCCTCTGATATATTTATAGAGAGCAATCATACCTCCCCTCAACCTTCTTTTAGTTAGGTTAAACAAGCCAAGCTCCTTAAGTCTCCTTTCATAAGACAAGTTTTCCATTCCTCGGATCATCCTAGTAGCCCTTCTCTGTTCCTGCTCCAGTTTGAATTCATCCTTTTTAATCATGGGAGACCAGAACTGCACACAGTATTCTAGGTGAATTCTATAATTCATAGAAAATCATTTGTCATCTCAGGAGTTTAAGTATTCAGAAATGGCTTAAATAGAAAACTCAATAACCCATCTTTTTTTGTACTAAAATTAGCACTATTGAATGTGTGCTACAGAAAAGTTCCAAACAGTGAAATGAGATTTAAGAAAATTAATTTAAGAAAATTTCTTTCTACCAAGAAAAAAAAAATCGGGCTTCTGAAGTCCCAATCTTCTCAAAATTCCTTATGCTTATAAAGTCCAATAAACTTTTCCTCAAATTCCCTTGCAGCAAGGGTTCCTGACTCACCCATTGATTCCTTTTTCTTATCTATTTTATTCTTTTATAGAATTCACTCATTAGCCTTTATGTCCACTTACAATCCATGATAAAAACAACAACCTCCAAGAACTATTAATTCCATGTTAATCATAGCAATGAAGTATGGAGCCCACCAAACCAAAAAAGCCCAAACGCATCAGAAAATACCTACAGAATGTGCCTTGAAGTGGGATTTTCAAATGTATTCAGCATTGGCTTATGTCTTCTTAGTATCAAAGTGAGTGGTTCAATGGGATCAATTAGGCCAAAATTAAACACTTTTGAAAATACCACCTTTGGAAAAAACCCTTCATCATGCTCTGAAGGTCAACAAACTCTGACTTTGCCAAAGTGAAGTTGAGGAGTACATTACAGAATCATGGGCCCTCCAATGAGAATGCTCATCCTCCTGGCCCCACATGAGTACATCTACAGACTGTCATGAGGATAGCTTCTCCCATCCATGTCCCAGTCTTGTCTAGGTTCAGGGAAAGCTATTTCACTACAATGTCTAGGCCCAGTGAAACAGGGATTTAGCAAGGTATGATGTGAATTTCAATTTTGCTATCTTTAAAGATCCCACTTATGCCTTGTCTAAAGACAGGTAATGCTTGTAAAAAATAAGCAAGGGACCTTCATTTTCACTTTTTAATTGATATTTACAAAAAATTTCCCAGGTTTTATCAAATTTTCTATTCATTTTTACCCATTTTCACACAACTATTAGACAACTCAAGTACATGAAAATATGATTAAGTTAAGCAAATCCAATACATTACATTAGATAGATATCTTTATGTTAATAATAAGTTAGTTTAAGTCTAAATGTGAGGTTGTCTGTTCAAGTAAGGCAATGCAGTGGAAGATACACATGCATATGTGTGTGGATATGTGTAAATCTATACAAAAAAGAAATATGATTAGAGGAGTTGAAGACATGTATAGGCAGAACTAGCAAGACCATGATGTAATTCATCTGAAGAATTTAATTCATCTGAAGTGATATTACCATTTTAGTAGATTCAGTTCGCTACAGGATCTCTAGCAGGAGAATCAGAAGTTTTAAACAAACCTATTAAACAGTATCATGCCAGTCACTGACGATATTTTAGTATCTATAGTTCATAGAGCTTTAAATAGTTCTGTTTTCCTTGTAGTTATGATTTACTTTTAAACTTTTGTTTTAAATGATAAATTTAGGATTCAGATCATTTGCAATGTTGAGTCATTCCAGGAACTGACAGTTTTCACTGGCAATCTTGTACAGGAGGAAAGAATCTTTACACAAACATTGAAATAAACTACTTTTAGGATTTTTTAAAAAAAAAATTATTGAATCTAATCTTTTTTGTACTCATTTTAGTTACTTACTGTCCATTCTCACAACCCCATACCCTGCTAAGAATCTGATGATAGTAACAAATTTTTAGTATTTCTTAGTTTAGTTTTGGACATCTCTGTCACTGTTTGTAACCACTCTGCACAAGGATTTGTAAATTATTTTCACAGGAGGATATTTCTGAACTACTTCATTTGTTACTGATCCAAAGTATTATAATGACACCGAAGTGAAAGAGGTCTTGCTGTGATATATTGAAAGACTATCTCTGCTCAATAACAGCACCAAACAAAACTTATTCCAGATTTGTATTTTTAAACCAAAGTGTAAATCTACTTCATAATACAAATGTATTAATTTTAATATACTATTTTATAACTGCAATATCAAATTTCAGTGAACAATTACAAAATAACTGCTTATCTAGACAGTTAAAACCACTTGGCTTTGATTCATGGCTCATAACACATGCAAGGAAGGTATTTTTCAATAAATGCACATATAATGTAACTAGTTATATATTTCAAGTGGTGTGGGGTTCTTTTTAAATTTAATTCTGAGTTATAATTTCGCTTTTGTTCATTCAAGCGAGTCTTTATGAGAGCAATGACCTGTGTACTACCTAAATGAGGAAACATAAATAGCACCCCCTACATGATGATCATACAGCTATTCTTAATAGAAAATTATGGGGTCAATTCTGGCCCCTACCTGGGCCTCCATATGCCATTTTGGTATTGTATAGGACCCGTAAAGGAGCCACAATTCAATAAGTGACAACTTTCCCAGCACAGGAACAGCACAGGGCTGATATAAGGTCATGGGACCAGGGGCAAAGGACATGCGTCCATCACACTCAATGTTAAGGGGATTCTGAGCATACCGTATAGATAAAGGTGAGGACACTGTCCTAAATTTAGGTATACAACAAGAAGGTTCCTAAAGAAGTGGCTCAGGTTACCTACCAAGATGCACAAGTCACAGCAAAGGTGGATTAAAATCACCTTGCCTTCACCTGAACTGTACCTCCTGCACTATACTGTCAGGAGTCATGGCATAGGTTCTGTCCCTACACCCATGTATGCATGCAATAACAAAATGAAGACATTCATCACAATTGAATACATCTAGAATGAGGAGCAATAAAATGTAGTATTTCATGATCTAACAGAAACTGTCCTATTCATAATATCAAAATGAGTGTCCAATGCACTCTGGTACTATTTGTAACATACAAGATGTATTAATTCATGAACATTTATGCCAAGGTCTGGGGCACATATTACACTTTGAGAGAAAAGAAGCAGCATTTTTTTCTCTGTCGCTGTAGTGCCATCTCCTATTAAGGCTGATCTTTGGACCCATGTTGTTTTTATTATTGAGAGATGGAACTTTTTAAATACATTGCTTATAATTTACCTTAGTGGAAATAAGAACCAGTCTGGCAGTTAAAATAGAACTAACAAGGCTGGAGAATTGCACTATGTTGCAACAGTTATTGAGATGTCTGTTTGCATAAATCATGTTAAAAACTTGACCATCTTTTCATTTAAGAAAAGTGTTCCATGCTAAATAAAGAATATATGGTGATGTAAAAAGGATTTATTGGCGTGAGTTTGTGACAGCCACATTATACATATTATCTGAAATGAATTTCAGTTAAAACTTTAATACATCACTGTCAAATATGTGCCACATAGTTTAAAAGGGAAAAAAAAAAGGAAAACTATCCCCCATTATTTTAGACATGTTTTTAAGAATTTTACAGTTTTTATCAGTACTATTATTCATCTCCCTCCACTTATAAAATCAGGGTCTCTTAGTACTATCACAGGTTTCAGAGTAGCAGCCGTGTTAGTCTGTATTCGCAAAAAGAAAAGGAGTACTTGTGGCACCTTAGAGACTAACAAATTTATTAGAGCATAAGCTTTCGTGAGCTACAGCTCACTTCATCGGATGCATCACACGAAACTCTTGTTCTAACCTGACAAGATGGCTGATGGTTCTCCCTGTGAGTAGCTTAAATTGTCAAACTCCTGCTGGCACTTCCTAAGCTGATCCCTTAGGCATTAGAGAAAATAGTGTTCTTCCTCTCAGTCTCCCTTTGCCATCCTTACCTTGGATCCTAGCCCCCTTGCTTTGTTTCCTAGTTGATCATGGACTTTCCTGGATCAGAGCCTGGGCTGTTCTAGCCCCTGTTATACAAGAGGCTGAGAAATCCACCCAGTCTCTTGCCAGAACTGTGGGAGAAGGCAGTCCCTTTACCACTGTGACATCTAGTCAAGATCTCTGACCCCAAACCTCCAACTCAACTTCTATGGTGAGATAGACTCATGTCTTGCCAGGGATACAGGAGACATATACTGGGAGGTGCTGATCCAGGCTATTTACCCTCACTACTCTTCCTGAACCAGAGTATGATACTGTATGATGGAATATGACCATTTATATAATTGATATTGCCACTGTTACACAATTGCAACAAACCTTGTACAAAGTATATCATGTAAGGTGTCAATGGAAAAGTTATGATTTTCTAATTGTGATTATCTTGTTTATATGCATGAATCATCTTTGTATCTAAAGTTATGAATATTGGCTATGTACTGGTATCTTACACATATGCCGTATTCCTGAGAACACCCACCAGATAGGATTTACATCAAGGCTAGACAGCTATGTATTGATGACCCATTAAGAACACGTCACTCTGGGCCATAAAAGAAACTCATCCTACCCAGTAAGCCTTCCTGTGGACACCTCATCAAAAATATGGGTAATGGTTGCCCCTCTGAGTCATCAAAGCATGTAAGGACAAGTGATATGTTCCTGTGAGCCTGGACTCCATCTTAGGCGAGTAAGTTTCCACAGAGACAGTACATTTCCAGGCACATGACAAAGGATATATGGATATAAAAGACCGCTGAAATAACTCCATTTTGCTTCTTTCCTGCCCTGATTCTCTGGATGGTGAATTTACAACAAAAAGGAGCATTTTGAACAATGGACTGAGGACCTTCCAATTTTTTGAAAGTTACCAGAGAGACTTTACAAGCTAGCAGTCTATGCCATCACTACTAGAAACCTGATATAAAAACGTGGTATATATATGATCTATTAACCATTACTAATTCTCTTATTCAGTTTTTATTGTTAAACCTTTTGTTTTATTCACTAAAGGATTGGCATAAGCACAATTATTGGGAAAGATCTGGCTTATATATTGAACTGGCTATGTGGCTGATCACTTGGGATTAGTAGAACCCTGTTTGATGGAATTGGTTTTCAGTACCACGCATCATAGACTCCAGTGTCTGGATTACCTATCAGCTCTGTGTTCTTGGGGAACCAGGACGCAATATCCAGCCTGTCTGACTCACGAAAGACCTCCATCCCCCAAGCCTCTGCTTGAACCAAAGCTGATCAGAAGAAAGACTTACAAAAAGCAAAGAAAAGACAGTGGAAGACACACCTAAACTACTCTGGACAAGGTGACAGGATTAAGGAAACCCCCCAGCCTCGTTTTCATCAAAGATGGGACGGGAGGTATCTCCATTAGCATACAGAATGAAGAACAGAAATTCCAAGGCAAGAACCGCACTGAACTTTGGGCTCCCAGCTCTGAAGGCAGCACCACTGCCAACAACAGCACAGAAATAAGGGTGGCAATACTGTAACCCTCCTACAATAGCCTTGCAACCTCCCATGACTCCCTTTTGGATTGGGACTGCCCCACTGTTACATCACCATGAAATTTCAGATTTAAGTATCTGAAATTATGAAATTTATTATTTATAAAATCCTATGACCATGAAATTGAGCAAAATCAACTGTGAATTTAGTAGAGTCCTATTTATAAGGGATATATACTCTCACACTCCAGGGTATAATCCAACCAATAATTGATGGGCAGGTCATTCAATCATTTTCCACTGTACAGTATCTTGCACCTTCCTCGGAAGCATCCGAGGAAGTGAAGTTTTGGAGTAGCATTCCAAGGGAAGCAGTGGGGGCAAAAGATCTATCTGGCTTTAAGATTAAATTCAATAAGTTTATGGAGGAGATGGTATGATGGGATAACATGATTTTGGTAATTAATTGATTTTTAAATATTCATGGTTGTCATAAAAATAAAGGGAAGGGTAAACACCTTTAAAATCCCTCCTGGCCAGAGGAAAAATCCTTTCACCTGTAAAGGGTTAAGAAGCTAGGATAACCTCACTGGCACCTGACCAAAATGACCAATGAGGAGACAAGATACTTTCAAAGCTGCGGGGGGGAGAAACAAAGGGTCTGGGTCTGTCTTTATGATGCTTTTGCCGGGGACAGAACAGGAAAGGAGTCTTAGAACTTAATAAGTAATCTAGCTAGATATGCGATAGATTATGATTTCTTTAGATGGCTGAGAAAATAAGCTGTGCTGAATAGAATGGATATTCCTGTCTTTGTGTCTTTTTGTAACTTAAGGTTTTGCCTAGAGGGATTCTCTGTGTTTTGAATCTAATTACCCTGTAAGGTATTTACCATCCTGATTTTACAGAGGTGATTCTTTTTACCTTTTCTTATATTTAAATTCTTCTTTTAAGAAATTGAATGCTTTTTTCATGGTTCTTAAGATCCGAAGGTTTGGGTCTGTGGTAACCTATGCAAATTGGTGAGGATTTTTATCAAGTCTTCCCCAGGCAGGGGGCTGCAAGGTTTTGGTGAGGATTTTGTGGGGGAAAGATGTTTCCATATAACTCTTTCCCAGTAACCAGTTAACGTTTGGTGGTGGCAGTGGAAGTCCAAGGGCAAAGAGTAAAATAGTTTGTACTTTGGGGAAGTTTTAACCTAAGTTGGTAAAAGTAAGCTTAGGAGGTTTTCATGCAGGTCCCCACATCTGTACCTTAGAGTTCAGAGTGGGGAAGGACAATGGTAAATAGGCCTAATGGCCTGTGATGGGATGTTAGATGGGGTGGGATCTGAGTTACTACAGAAAATTCTTTCCTGGGTATTCTGCATAACTAAATATATATTTTCTTTCTACATCCTACCCACAGTTTATTTAATCATACTTTAATCTGATAAATACCACCTCCAGTATATTATAGTTCTGCTTATGACTTTGAAGGATAGGCAGTGACAATTAACTAGTGCTAAAATTCACATCAGCTACCACTTTCTAGAGATGGTGCTATTTGGAATGATAGTACTGTAAATCATGATTGGTATGCTGAAGAGGCATTATCACTTCCAAATACCTTTTCTCTCAGCCTTAAAGATCTGTTAGTAGTTCTGTCATTATTAGAGATTATGAAGATTTTGTAAAGAAATTAGATTTTGTTCCCAACCTTAAATCACAACCCGGGATTGCTGAATGGTTTGCAGAGTTTCGCAAAATGGTGGCTGATCCTAATATCTATTCTGGGAGGCTAGGATTTGGAGTGGAAAACATGCAAACCCCATGCCAGTTGCCACTGAAGTCAGTGGATACTGACTCCTGCCACACAATGGGGTTGCAACCTTTTTTAACCTTGATTTACATCATGTGACTGGATCAAAGAAATGCAGTCAATTCTTCATTGGGACTCCTGAGTGACACACTTTTATTACAGTTTTGGTCAAGTTTCACTTTGAAATTTAGGGACTGCTTGATCCCAAAAGAAAATTTAAGTAAAATTGTGGTTTAAACCACTGAGAATGATGGTTTGTGGGGAACAGTTCACTGAAACACCTGTGATGTGAAATTTCCGAAGTTTTTTCAGAGCTTCATTCATTATTAGCTAATATTGTGATCCCTTTACTTTATTTTTATATTCTTTGGACCAAACTCTAATTTATACTAGGTCCCTTTACATCACTCAGGCAGTGTGAAGGGTCCTTAAAGTGTATGTAAATATAATCAACGCCCACTTTAATGCCTCTTTTTAATTGCAGAGTGATGTAAAGGTCTTAGTTTAAATAAGAATCTGGCTCTTTAAGTTTAACACAGCTTTTTAATAATGTTTAGCAATCTAGCTATCTGAACTAATAAGCACTATAGAAACTTGCCTTTAGGTGCAGCAAAGAATATATATAACCCACTGCACTGTAGGAGAAAAAAATAATCTTGCTTCCTTTATTTTGTAATTGCTTCATCTTTTGTTATGATTTGTTGATGCCAGAATTAATAGAGTTTACTATCAGACCTTTCCTGCTGAGTGCTGCAGCAATAAGCAAGAACAAGAGAGTCGTTGAATTGATTAATTTGATTCTTCAGGGACTGGAATTGATGAGTGTGTGGGACTTTCCCTTAAGGCAAGTTGATAGAAATATATATACTGATGATTAGATTCTTTAGTTCATAGGTCTTAAGAAGTCTGTCTTGATCACAAACAATATTTTGATTTACTATGAGGGTTATATGGTCAGTGCTGATGGAAAGGGCTCAAGGACATTGCCTCAGTGGACTGCTGGAAAGACATTGCAGGGAGACTGGTTTGTTGGTTTAGTTGTTGTTATTGTTTTCACAGAATTGTAAACACTAAATATTTTCAGACAAATGAAAAGACAGAGTTACATTTGTAAATAGATATTCATTACTGCAAAGTAATATTAGACTGTTAGTTTTATAAATAACTTATGAAAGTGAGTTTGCAGTGTTGTTGTAGCCACGTTGGTTCCAGGATAGTAGAGACACATGGTCGGTGAGGCGATATCTTTTGTTGAACAAAGCTCTGTTGGTGAAAGAGATAAGCTCTCAAGCTTAGAGTTTGGTGTAAGCTTGAAAGCTTGTCTCTTTTCAGCAATAGAAGTTCGGCCAATCCACTGTGTCTCTCTAATTTGAAAATGAGGAAATTTAGAGTTAAGTTTATACAAAGTTTATACATTAAAGGCCAGATTTTTAAAGTTATTTAAGAGTCTAAAAATGCAGATAGGAGTCTAGGCACTTTTGAAAATCCTACTGGTTGCCTATCTGCCTCTTTAGATAACTCAGGTTTCAGAGTAGCAGCCGTGTTAGTCTGTATTCGCAAAAAGAAAAGGAGTACTTGTGGCACCTTAGAGACTAACAAATTTATTTGAGCATGCTCAAATAAATTTGTTAGTCTCTAAGGTGCCACAAGTACTCCTTTTCTTTTTTAGATAACTCAATACCTTTAAAAATCTGACCCTCATAGTCTACCCCATGAACTCTCATTTACTATATCACTAAATCTACTTCTGTATTTTAAACATTAAAAATAACCACACTTAAATCTCATATGTGCTTCTATCTATCTATCTATCTATCTATCTATCTATCTATCTATCTATCTATCTATCTATCTATCTATCTAATTACCTCCTGCTCACTACATACAGGCTACAAACCTAACCACATTTTCTTCTCCAGTTAAGTTTATATTTACAAGCCACCAATATCAATATTTTGCCTATGACAATATAAAACTTGTGCCTCCTTCCCATTATAATCAAAACCACACACTGTATACAACACCTTGTCCACACAGTATACCAAACTACCTTCCTATAAACCAGAGAGCCCAATATACCTCCTCTATATATGCAAGGAATGCAACTTTATCTAATCTGATATATCTCCAAGACACACATCCACAAATACAGCACTGGTATTTACTTATAATTCACTGTGTTAATTATTATTCCTTCATACTGGTACCTCTCAAATGGCCCAGGCAGATTAAGGCCTCAAGTTTGCAACGTGCTGTACAGATGCTCAGGAAGTCAAATTCTCTGACTTGAAGTGCTAACAATCTAAACAGAAAGATAACAGAAATAAGAATGGAGGGAAGAAGTGCAACATGGAAGTAAAGTGATCAGGGTGTTGGCTGACAAACGTAATTTAAATCAATTTATTGTTCTTAATTATTCAATAATTCATTGAATATAGTGATAGGGAGAGTGGGAATGATAAGAGGCGGGTGAGTAAATAAGAACTAGGATATGGGGGAGTTTTAAGCTCACCAAAATGCACATACCTCCAGTGGCTGAGGACCTAGCAGTCCTCTATCTTATCTGGGAAACTGTAACTTGCAACTCTTTTCTCATTGTTGACAACTATATATAGACACTATAACGAACAGCTGAGCTCACTTCTGCAGCAAGAAATGGCTTGGACGCATAGGATCTCAAGATCCCAGCATACAGATATTACATATATGTATTATTTCATAATTTATTATATACACTGTGTAATTGACCATAATATATAGGTATAGTCCAAACAGGTAGTAACACACAGTCACTGACTTGAACAGTGCACAGCCTGAGAAACTAAGCAAGAATTTCAGGGTAGGGTAGAAGGAAAAAAACATAAATCAACTTTTTTCTGTAATTATGAACTATTACCTTCTGGGCTTCGACTAAGCCCTTGACATCAGCCTACCTGGCTAAAATCTTTGTCAGTATCACAGTAGGAGTGGATCTTGGGAATTAGTGCTCTCAGGTAATCCATTGATTTAAAACTCACTGAGTTTTAAATGATTTCTGAAGACTGGAATGTAGCCAACATGCTAGTGATGGACTCACTGAGAAATTACAGCCCAACTAGTTTAACATCACTAGAATCACCACAATCAGAAGAGTTTGGTGTCCTTATGAATCAGTTCAGGGAATTCTATGTTTAAGATATGGCACGGATGAAAGTGGTAAGATGATTGGTGAGACAAATGGACAAACAGGTGTTTGAGGATAGCAAGATTTGTGGAGCCAAGGGTAATATGATATGATACAAAGATAAGAGTGGATAAGCAGGGTGGGACAGAGATGTGAAGGGGCAAGTTGTAGTCTATGACATAGAATTATTTCACTAGCCCTTCCCCAAAATTCCCACCCCTGTGCATAGTGATGTGATGGAAGTAGAAATATTTTGTAGACTCACCCAAATATACTAAGGAGTGCTCTGGTGTGAAGACCTTAAAGAATTAACAACCAAAACAAATAAGCATTCTGACTTTAATGATTAGCAACTGACAAAAGAACTACCGAGCCTTAGAGTCCTGACTAGATACTGTAAGCAAGAAATGTTAAAGTGCAACTTCAATTAATGTATTAATGGATGCTGTACAGTCATCACACCACTTATAATCACATTTTCATTTGCTACACTCTTAATGTAATTGGTTGGAGAGTGGAACACTGACATTTAAAACTAATTTATTGGGAGAGGTACTTCCAGGAGTAAAATTAAAATCCTGGTAATGTGCATATCTCTTAGAAGGAGGTGGTAGCAAAATATTTTCTGGCATCTGAATACTCCATTATATGAAGGAAGCTTAATTATAGTGAACCTGTTTAGCCCATACCTATAATAAATGTCCATTTTATTATTTATATGATTAACTGGTTTCATGTTGCTGAAAAATCCACTGATGAATTAAGACCTTTTTACTTTAACCATAATATGCATACTGCAATTATAGAACACACAGTTTCTTTTACAATGCATTTTGTAGAGCTGGCTGATAATTAAGTGATTTACAGGACTGATATTTTGAGATGGATCACTCCATATTACACCACCATGTAGCCAAGGGCTATGGAATAATAGTTTTCTTCATTGTTTCCCACATTTCAAATTTAACTATGGAACTTTACATCAGAACTCTAACCGGGTATAAAATAATAAGTAAAGATATCTGCAGTTGTCTGAATCATAGAATCATAGAATATCAGGGTTGGAAGGGACCTCAGGAGGCCATTTAATCCAACCCCCTGCTCAAAGCAGGACGAATCCCCAACTAAATCATCCCAACCAGGGCTTTGTCAAACCTGACCTTGAAAACCTCTAAGGAAGGAGATTTCACCATCTCCCTAGGTAACCCAGTCCAGTGCTTCACCACCCTCCTAGTGAAAAAGTTTTTTCATAACATAAAACCTAAACCTCTCCCACAGCAACTTGAGACCATTACTCCTTGTTCTGTCATCTGGTATCCCTGAGAACAGTGGAAATCCATCTTTGGACTCTTCGGAACCCCCCTTCAGGTAGTTGAAAGCAGCTATCAAATCCCCCCTCATTCTTCTCTTCTGCAGACTAAACAATCCCAGTTCCCTCAGCCTCTCCTCCTAAATCATGTGCCACAGCCCCCTAATTATTTTCATTGCCCTCCACTGGACTCTCTCCAATGTGTTCACATCCTTCTTGTAGTATGGGGCCCAAAACTGGACACAGTCCTCCAGATGAGGCCTCACCAATGTCAAATAGAGGGGAATGATCACGTCCCTCGATCTGCTGGCAATGCCCCTACTTATACAGCCCAAAATGCCATTGGCCTTCTTGGCAACAACAGCACACTGTTGACTCATATCCAGCTTCTCATTCACTGTAACCCCTAGGTCCTTTTCTGCAGAATGGCTGCCTAGCCATTCAGTCCCTAGCCTGTAGCAGTATGTGGGATTCTTCCATCCTAAGTGCAGGACTTTGCACGTGTCCTTGTTGAACCTCATCAGATTTCTTTTGGCCCAATCCTCTAATTTGTCTAGGGCCCTCTGTATCTTATCTCTACCCTCCAGCATATCTACCACTCCTCCCAGTTTAGTGTCATCTGCAACCTTGCTGAGGGTGCAGTCCACACCATCCTCCAAATCATTAATGAAGATATTGAACAAAACCGGCCCCAGGACCGAACCTTGGGGCACTCTGCTTGATATCAGCTGCCAACTTGACATGGAGCCATTGATCACTACCCATTGATCCTGACGATCTAGCCAGCTTTCTATTCCCTTATAGTCCATTCATCCAGCCCATACTTCTTTAACTTGCTGGCAAGAATACTGTGGGAGACCATATCAAAAGCTTTGCTAAAGTCAAGGAATAACACATCCACTGCTTTCCCCTCATCCACAGAGCCAGTTATCTCATCATAGAAGGCAATTAGGTTAGCCAGGCATGACTTGCCCTTGGTGAATCCATGCTGTCTGTTTCTGATCACTTTCCTCTCCTCTAAGTGCTTCAGAATTGATTCCTTGAGGACCTGCTCCATGATTTTTCCAGGGACTGAGGTGATGCTGACTGGCCTGTAGTTCCCCGGATCCTCCTTCCCCTGGTTGCAGAGTGGGCTGATCTATCCAGGGGAAAGTTCAGACTACCACAGACAGTCAAAAATATTTTGCTGAATGGGAAAAACTTTAGGAAAGACAGTTCTTATAAATGATCTTCCCACCTCATGTGCACTACAAACCCTTATCTTATATCTATTTGTCCCAGAGCTGTGGCTTCACACTCTGCAAGGAACACCAGCTGAGTAGCTCCAAAAGGGGAAGAAGATTAGGTTTATTTGTCCTATAATTTATTAAAACATTATTTGGCTCCTGGTAAGGTGGAATGTCTATCTCACTCTGATCCACTGAACATAGCTGGAAGGCTTTCTTCCCTGAACATCTCCTGCTTCTCAGGGAGCTTTGACCCAGTGGGTTCCTGTCTTCTTCAAGAGTGACTTCCATAACAGAGCATTACGACAGATTAACTTTGGGCTCTTTATTACCTTTAACGTTCCTTTCCAAGTTGACAGCCAGCCAGTGAGGGAAGAACTTGTCCCTCTCTTTAGAAGGCCAAGGGTGTACTCAACTGTCCTTTTATACAACTGCTGTGAGCAATTATACAGTTTGTGTCTTTGAGTTGCACAGTGTCAGGATGTGTTTAATATTAAGCAGAAGCTTATATTTTATTTTCAAAGCTAAAAACAATTATGAGACAAATCAGTTGGAAGAAAGAATTTAAACAGAAAAATGTAAATGATAATTGAGAACTGTTAAAGAACATTTTATTATATACCCAAAAAGTCACAATGAAGAAAAAAGACCACACAGGTTAAAAATCCAGCTTGACTTAGATAGGATATAGAGGCAGATATAACAAATGGAAGAAAGGGGAAGCTGATAGTACTGAAGATAAGTCATAAGCTAGGAATTGTAGAAAATTGATCAGGGAATCAAAAGGACATAGCTACAGGAGAAATCTACAGCCAGCATAGTTAAGGACAATGAGAAGGAGGTGGATTTTTTAAAGTACATTAGGAACAAAATTAATCTTAAAAATGGTATTAGTCCATTACTAAATGGAAGTGATAGACTTGTCAATAATTCTTATAAGTCAGAAATGTTCAATAAATATTTCTGTTCTGTATTGGGATGGGGGGGAGTATAGATGATGAAATAATATCATATGATGAGGAAACACTTTCCATTCCAATAATAAATCAGGAGGTTTTTAAACAACAGCGAGTAAAGTTAGACATTTCTAAATTGCTAAGTAAAACAATGGAATGGCTTATGCAGGATTTGATTAATAAAGAATTAAAAGAAAGTAATATAATTAATGCCAATCAATATGATGAAAAATAGATCCTATAAACAGACATTTTTGTTGAAATTACAAATTTTGTTTATAAAGGTAATAGCACTGATCTAATATACTTAGACTTCTCGGAAGCATTTGACTTGGCACCCCACAACATTTTGATTAAAAAATCAGGAAAGATAAAAATAAAAAATAAAATGGCATACGTTAAATGGACTAAAAACAGGCTAACTTACAGGTCTCAAAATACAACTGTAAACCTGGGATCATCATCCTGAGTCAGTTTTTCTAGTGAGGTCTCATGGGGTCGATTCTTGGTCCTACCCTATTGTGATAGACCCAGGCCAGTTGTGTACAGCAGAGTAGTAGAAGGCAGATATATGGCCACTGAATAAAAAGTTTTCTGTTCCCTGAGTGAACAGAGCAGAGGCTGCGCAAGTGCAATCAGGAACCTGCTAGAACCAGTTAAGACAGGCAAGCTAATTAAGATCTCTGGAGTCAATTAAGAACATACTAGAATCAATTATGGCAGGCACACTAATCAGGACACCTGGTTTAAAAAGGACCTCCCATCAGTTAGTGAAGGGCATGCAAGGAGCAGGGAGTGAGAAGGTGTGCTGCTCAAGAACTGAGGAATACAAGCGTAATCAGGCTTCAGGAGGATAAAGAAGGAGACAGGAAACACTGTAGACATCTGCAGTCCACAGGGCCCTGGGCTGGAACCTGGAGTAGATGGCGGGCCCAGGTTCCCCCTTCTATCCCACTCAACTCCCTATTTGACATAAGAGGAGTTGACCTGGACTGTGGGTCCCACCAGAGGGGAAGGTCTCTGGTGTGTCCCCCAACCCACGAGGTGGGCCAGCGGGGATTGTTCTCCTTTTCCCCATGTTGGCCAGTGATGAGGTTAGCTGAGTGAATGGCAGGTTTGAGCTGCTGGCAAAAGTGGCTAAACTGAGGGCTGCTGTGAATCTCTGAGGCGAGCAAATCCGTCAATAAGTGCAGGATCCATGAAGGCAGAGGAGGAACTTTGTCACGCTATTTAACATTTTTATCAATAATCTGGGGAAAAAAACATTAAACGATCTTGAAGAAATGATCTGGAAAAAAAACATAAAAGCATCACTGACATTGTAGCTAACCACATAAGGTTTGAAGGAATGGTAAATAATGAAGAGGACAGGTCATTAATACAGAGTGATCTAGACTGCTAGGTAAGCTGAGTGCAAGCAAACAATATGTATTTTAATAAGACCAAATGTAAAATATACATGTAGGAACAAAGAATGTAGGCCATATTTACAGGTTGGGAAACTCTTTCCTGGGAAGCAGTGATTCTGAGAAAGATTTGGGGGTCATGATGGAAAAATAACCTGAATATCAGCTCCCATTGTGACACTGTGGCCAAAAAGGGCTAATGTGATCTTGAATTCCCATGTTTCCCCTCACCTCTGTGCCATCTTCTCTCTTGCTGATCCTTGTGAACTCAATTAGGAATAGGGAGGTTATACTACCTCTGCATTTTGCACTGGTCAGATCACTACTGGAATACTATATCCAGTTCTGGTGTACACAGTCCAAGAAGGATATTGATAAATTGGAGAGGGTTCAGAAAAGAGCAACAATGGTTAAAGAATTGGAAAACAAGTAGCACAAATATAGCTTCAAAAAGAGAAGGGTAAACGGTTACTTGATTATAATTTATAAGTACCTCTGTGGAGAACAAAATATTAAAATGGGGTCTTCTAGCAGACAAAGGTATAACAGATTCAATGGCTGGTATCTGAAGTCAGAGAAAAAATCCAACTGGAAATAAGGTGTGACTTTTTAAGAGTGAGGGTAATTAACCATTGGAACTATTTACCAAGGGAAGTGATGGATTCTCCATCATTGACAATACTTAAATCAAGATTAATCGTTCTTCTAAAAAATATGCTCTCATTGAAATGTGAATTATTTTGGGGAAGTTCTATGGCCTCTGTTATGCCGGAGGTCAGACTCTATGATCACCATAGTCAATTCTGGCCTTATAATTTATGTTTCAATGGCATAATTTCAATGTCTATTTGAATGTACAGTATATTAACAGTCTCTCTAATTACTTAACTGAATATTGTCTCATAGAAAGAGGGTTAAAGAAGATAGGTTACAGTTTTATCAAAGGGAACTGGTGTCGAGAAAATTAAACTGGAAAAATCTAAAGAGGCAGCAGAAATAAAGAATTCCCAATCCTCAGGAAATATCACTTAAGTTTAATAAGTATATAAACTCCACCAAATAGATTTTATTACAATTGTGTGACAGGCACACAGAATAATCAGCAAATACAAAGATGGGTATGTTCATATGGTTAGTAAACAAAAGTATAAACTGAAAAAGAAAGAACAGCAATCTGTCAAGATAGTCAGAAAAGAGCAATGTGTACCAGAAACAGATTACCTGAAAAAATAGGCTATTTGCAAGCAAAAGACTCAACCTACCATGTACAATGGAATTAATATCTTTACAGATCTTGTTTTGGGCTCTGTCCAATATAATAATGTAAATTTACCTCCATGACTTTTGCAGATTCACAAAAAAACTTGCAAAAGTTGCACCCTCTTCAGAGGCACTTCCATTTGCTTATTATGGCCCCAATTCAGCAACGTACTTTCTCCAAGTTGGTTCTATAGTTCTTCGTAATGGATTAGATGGGGCTAAGATCTAGCAGATAAAGTGTACCTTTTGGAGCAATTATGTAAAGGCAGTTACTTCAGGTCTGAACAGCCAGTTTGGTGTTCAACATACAGAATACCCCTACTATTGCCTTGATTCTCCAAATATCTGTCCCCATTTCCTTTTTCTGTTCTCCAGGGTGAACAAGCCCTCTGTAACGGAGTGCAGCTGTTGGAGTAGCCGCTGCTACAACTGCATCTCTGTTTGCTAACCACTTTTTTGGTGTGAGCAGGCTGCTTCAGCGTACAGCAGATATGCAAAGAGCAGACCTGTACATCCTCATTCAGTATTGGGCCTCCCGTAGACAAAGCTTATATATATTATAAGTTCAAGATATTAAAGTTTGAGAAATAGAAGACCAAGCACGTACAATATCTACATTTCATAGTGTTCCTACATAATCTTTAAATATTCATAAGTGTTATATGAAAGTTTGTAAAGCCATATTCCTATACAATGTGATGGATCTGTATACCAAGACTTCCCTTGAACATAAAATAAGATGTTTCTGAATTAAGATTGTAAATCTTCAGTCATATTTCATCAAATGTTTATATGCATTCACAATGAATGATCATGAAGAGAATTTCTCTGGACTGTTAAAAAAGGAAGACAATCTTTGTAAAATATTTTTTTCCAAATCTTATTCTACTACAGTAGAACCTCAGAGTTACAAACTCCAAATTTTCAAATTGACCAGTCAGCCACACACTTCATTTGGAACCAGAAGTACGCAATCAGGGAGCAGCAGAGACAAAAAAAAGAAGAAGAAGAAGAAGATGCAGATATAGTACAGTAATGTGCTAAATATAAACTATTAAAAAATAAAGGGAAAGCAGCATTTTTCTTCTGCACAGTAAAGTTTCAAAGCTGTATTAAGTCAATGTTCAATTGTAAACTTTTGAAAGAACAACCATCACATTTTGTCCAGTTATCAACATTTCAGAGTTACAAGCAACCACTATTCCAGAGCTCTTCATAACTCTGAGGTTCTACTGTACTGAAAGAAAATACAGAATTCAGTTATTCATTACAACAGTAGTTCCCAAATTTGTTCCGCCGCTTGTGCAGGAAAAGCCCCTGGTGGGCCAGCCAGTTTGTTTACCTGCCATGTCTACAGGTTTGGCCAATCACGGCTTCCATTGGCTGCGATTCTCTGTTCCAGGCCAATGGGAGCTGCTGGAAGTGGCGCGGGTTGAGGGATGTACTGGCCACTGCTTCCAGCAGCTCCCATTGGCCTGGAGCAGCGAACCGTGGCCAGTGGGAGCCACGATTGGCCGAACCTGCGGATGCAGCAGGTAAACAAGCTGGCCCGGCTCACCAGGGGCTTTCCCTGCACAAGTGGAAGAAAAAGTTTGGGAACCACTGCATTACAACATGATGTAGACCACTGTTCAAAATCCACAATATAAACAAATTTGCTGCATGAAATCTGCGAGGGAAAAAAAAGATATCAGAATCAAATTATACCCTCTCATAGTAAAACTGACAGGAAAGGGGTAAAGAGTTCATGAAACGTCACAGACTTAATCTCAGAGTATTCGCTAAAAATGTTCCTCTCAAAAGAGTTTTGGAGAAAGAGGTTACATCTTCAATAGGGAAGGAAGCACTATAAATTAGAATTACAAAAAATCTAGGACTGGAAGGGAACTTATTAGGTCACCTAGTCTAACCCCCTCCACTGCAGCAGGACTAAGTATTATCTAGACCATACCTGACAGGAGATGTCTAGCCTGTTCTTAAAAACCTCAAATGATGGAGATTTCACAGTCACCCTAGGTAACTTGTTCCAATGCTTAACTACCCTTAGAGTTAGAAAATTTTCCCTAATGTCTGACCTAAATCTCCCTTGCTGTAATTTAAGCCCATTACTTGTCCTATCCTCAGTAGTTAAGGAGGACAATGTATTATCCTCTTCTTTATAACAGCCTTTTATGTACTTGAAGACTGATACCATGTCCCTACTCAGACTTCTCATCTCCAGATTATACAAACCCAGTGTTTTCACTCTTTTTCAGAGGTCATTTTTTCTAGACCTTTAATCATTTTTTGCTCTTCTCTGGACTTTCTCCGATTTGGCCATAACTTTCCCAAAGTGTGGTACCCAGAACTGGACACAGTACTCCAGTTGAGGCCTTACCAGTGCCGAGTTGATTGGAAGAATTACTTCTCACTTCTGACATCCTGCGAATGCAAACCAGAATGATGTTTGCTTTTTTTGCAACAGCATTAGATTGTTGACTCATATTTTTAGTTTGTGATCCACTATAACCCCCAGATCCTTTTCTTCAGTACTCCTTCCTAGGCAGTCATTTACATTTTGTATGTGTGCAATTAATTGTTCCTTCTAAGTGTAGTACTTTACATTTGTGCTTATTGAATTTCATTTTCTTTACTTCAGACCATTTCTCAAGGTTGTCAAGATAATTTTGAATTGTAATCTTATCCTCCAAAGCATTTGCAACCTCTCCCAGCTTGTTATCATCCACAAACTTTATAAGTATACCCTCTTGCCATTTACTATGCCAGTTATTCAGATTGTAATCTCTTTGGTGCAGAGACCATCTTTTTATTGTATGTTTTACAGTGGCTACCACAAGGGGAGTCTATTCTATGACTGTGGCATCTAGGCATTACCTGAATACAAATAATATTAACTACAACAACACCACTGGGGAGGGCTTATTTGCCACAGCACTACCCATGCTCAGCAGCATGGCTTCCCTGGCCACACTTCAGCAATAAAACTTTCTCTAAAGGGGCACTGTTGAGAATCAGCATTGCCTGCCACACAAATATTTGCCTGAGGATGGTGGCTAATCCTTGGGCCTACTCTTTCCAAACCCTAGCATGTATCTTCCTGGCCCTGTACAGTGGGGATAGAGAGGATTTTGTGAGCTTCTAAGGAGCAGAGAGCATGTTGCACTGCTTCCTCTTCTTCCAGGCTGTTTACCTTATCTCCAGGCACTTTATCCACATGAATGCAGGGAAGCAGTGGGCCTTTAATTATTAGACAACAGTGCCACTATACCAGAGGTATAAACAGGTGTCTAAATGCCTTGTAAAGCAAAGGCCTGAGAAAAATATGAAGCATCATCAAATAGAATGGATTTATAATAAATGCCAAGATTTGTCAGCAAATTCAACAACACCTTATCTCTAAAGGTATCCAGAAAAGGAGAGGAAAATATTTGTATCATGTGTTAAGAATGAAACCAGAGTGTTTGCCATGACAGACGTGCTGTTGGACTGCTGAAAGGAACACGTAGAAGAGGCTGACCAAAAGAATCTCTCCATCAAACACTATTCAGAGAGCACAAACATATGGGACTTAACAACACACAGAGAGCGGCACAGGAAAGAGGGAGATGGCACAGCCTTATTTGTGTCCTAAACAACATCTGACAGTACAGGGCCTCTGTCTTCATGGGGCTAAAAGTGAATTATTTCCTCAGAAGAGTACGGTGGCAAGATTGCATCCTGCTATATTTTTGGCTACTAATATTCATATATAAAAAAGACACACACTATTAGAATACTAAGTTAAGGTCGTTTATTGATATATGTCTTGTAAGTAATTTGTTTGAAGAAGTAAACTTCAAGGATATTTTTATTTTATCTGTATTTCATTGTTTTATTTATTGTATGATCTTTATAATACTTGAGAGTCCAAAAAGCTGCATTCTCACCCTCTCACTGATCAGCTGGTAGATAACAATCATGATCTTTGTTCCAAAAAACATATATGGTTTATTTAAAGAATTTCTGCTTTCTTCACCAGTGAATCAAAGGAGTTGTCCATCTAAAATAAAGGGCAAGTGGTTTATTCTACTATTTAAAAAAATACAGACAATTATTATGTATTAAAACATAATATTTTTCTTTAGAAATCATTTATTTTCAAAGAAAAAGAGACATTAAGTCATAAGTATTGTTTTAGGCCCAGTCCAACTTCTTTTTAAGTAAAAAGAAATCTCCCGTTGACTTCAATGGGGGTTGGATTGGGACTATATACACTTGTCATTAAACCACTGGGACCTGGTTCTTCACATTCACCCTCCACATGATGTAACTCCCATTGATGTGCCCTGTGGCAGGGAGAGAGTTAGGTATTAGGGAAGAAATTAGGATCCTGATATCCTAGGGGGAAAAAAAATTATAAAGAGATCTGCTCCCCACTTCTGTGAGTGGATGGGACTGAATCTGAGCAAATCTACCTGGTGGGGAGCAGTTACAGAACCCAGTACCATCCCCAGCCTTGCCAAGAACCCAAAAGTGCCATCTCTAAACCTTAATGGGGATCAGGCTATATAGTATTTTCAGGTGAAGGCTTGAGAGAGGCAAAAGACACTCTCCTGAGTTGCTGTCCTCGATAGGCGGCAGTTATTTATTTCTAAATTAATGGTACTGGAGGTAGCATTAACTCAGTTATACACCTGCGCCCATCTCAGAGAAGGCAATCTAGCAGAAACACAGGATTCTTAGCCAATCTAAACAGGGCTTCTTCAGGAGCTGAATTCTGTGTTGAGCAGTCCCACTTCAAATTTGAAAACTCACACTATTGGGATAGTTAACTTATGCTCCATTATCAACAATCAGGGAACAGATTTGACCGAGCTATGTTCTTTTTTGCCAACTAACTCTGCTCACGCCTGCAAATTCTTTGGAATCAGATTGGCCCTGTCACAGGAGTAAATCTAGATGAAGGAGTTAATAAACTGGTTGCTTTCTTTAATATAAAACAAATCACCAAAAGGAGCATAAGGTGTGTGTTATGTCATGGGACATGAAGATACTGTAACATATTATGTCACCCAAAAGGACCATAAAATAAGGTATTTAAAATATATAGCAACACCAGTAAATTCAATGAGATGTGTATTTTTTTTCCTTTTCATGGGTCACATTGGGACGCCTGCAGTGGCAGACAAATGCCAGAGCAAATATAACTCAAATCCTCTATAACACCTCCCACTAAATGCTGTAGAAAAGCAGATACTGTGGTAATCATTTTGCCATTTTTTTTCTTCTTGATATAGTTTTGAGTATGTATCAAAGGTGCATACAGTTTGCTTCTTTGGTTGTAATGGGATTTTAAATTATTTACATAGGCATATCAAGTTTTGATTTACAAGAGCACCTGCAAAAAAGTGATGTCCTTTCAAATCAAAAGCTTATGGACCAGATCCAGATGGTGTAAAGGGTAGTTTAATTGGAGTCTGGATATAACACTTGCAAAACTAGCCCAGCTATATTTCCATCTTTTTTTGAAAAACCTGTATTTTATGTTATATTTTGGCCAGTTTGAATGTAAGAAAGAGCAGCAAAGGCAGTACAGTTATGAAACCAAAATGGCTGCAAAGTGGACAGATGAATGGCATAAGGGAGCACTTGAATCAAATATGGAGGGAGAAATCATAGGCATGTCTGTCCAAGGATACATAGGTTGGGGCCAAGTTTTCTGGTGGATTTACTATCTGCTCTCTTTTTCGGAGCACAATCTCCTACAGCACTTCTACCACTGAGTGAGTGAAACCCAACAGTTACACATTCTCAACTACCAGCCTTTTTAGTTAATTGTGCTATTATGACAGCTGCTGAGTAGTGTGGTACACCCAGTCACTTAGGGTATGTCTTCACAGGATTTTGAAGTGAGCCAGTCTGGGTTGACAGACTCGGACCTCTGGGGCTCGTGCTGGCAAGCTCAAAATAACTGAATAGGGAACACTCCGAAGTTGTAGCTTGGGCTGGAGCTCGGACTTTGAAGCCCACGGAGACAATGCCACCATGACTGTATACCACTCAAGGATTTCTAGTACTGGGAGAAGTCCTCTTGTGGCCAGTTAAACCAGCTTTAGGTCTGCTTTAGCGGCAAACAGCAGTGTAAAGCTGCCCCTAACTACCACAAAATCTGGGCATGAAATGCAAGAACCTGAGCTCACATATGGGGTTCTAGTTCTCTGTGGCTTGTTTGGTTTTAAAACTAATTAATTTTCTGAATAACAAATATTCAAGTACACAGTACTGCAAGTGTTAAGGATTCTTCAAAATCATTCTTTCTTGAGTGATGTGATATTCTAACCTGAAACTATCATGAGAAAGAATGTTTACATGTTTTATATACGTCATGGTACCAGGTATAAAATTAACTCCAGTTGTGTTAAATTAGGTCTCCTCCTAATTTGTACTGTATGCCTGAAGATTAGGGATACCAGAATCATTCCACTTAGTATTTCTGGTTGATCCTGGTTTTGTTTTGTATACTTTAAAATCATTTTGTGAGTATAGATAGATAGATAGATAGATAGACAGAAACATATAATTTACTTTAAACTTCTAAAACATCAAATTAATCCTTTGTGTTAATATTTTTCCAACATATTTTTATAGATTTTAGGATAAAATATTCATTCCAAATGTGTGTGCCAATAACCCTATTAACATATCAAACCATATGCAGTTTGAAAATGTAATCATGTTATTTATTAGTATGTAGCATAATAATTGTAAACACTAGCAAGCATAAACTAAATTAATAACTCTCAGAATGAGTTGGAGTAATATGACAGACTATGTTAAGAGTCAGAAAATACCGACACTGAAAATGAGTTCTACTAATTATTCTACTAAATATTGGCAGCAGGAGGAAATAAGACTTAAAATAGATATACGATATATCTCCAAACATTATTGCAATGTTTCTTCATTTACCTCTTATACATAGCCTCGATTCAGCCCTCATTTACATGGATGCAACTACTGGAAGTTGTGACCATGCACATGGGGTAAAATTGGAACCAATTTTTTATAAGATAATTACTATTCATTCAAAATATTGTTCATTTTAATTGCAGCTGAAGGGCTCACCAAAAAGATTATATTTGGATTGTTTACACATCTTTTGATTGAGAAAGTTATATCTTTCCGAATATGAATCCAGATAGTAGTCTTTTTTAGCTTACAGATGTCCAACCTGAAACAATAGGTTTAAAGAGTGTAAACTGACCAGTATAGCTCAATGAGTGTTGACTCTGAAAACTAGTGATGACAGCATAACAACTAATTGTTAATTTTAAAACAAAATGCAGATGCTGACCCTTATCCTTCACTGCTTTGTACTTTGTGGAGACATTTGCTCTTGAGCAAAGTGAGGATGGTAACATTTTACACTCATTTGCTGAGGGGAAAATGACTACATGCCACATGTCCAGTGCAGAAAAATGGAAGAGAAAAATTAATGGCGGCTCTTATTTGAACACAAATCACCCTCATCAGGTAGGGTTTTATTGTAGGGACTTTGAATTAATCCTAATAAACACCATTTGGTGAAAGTTCTAGCTGCATTCCCTCCCTAAAATTCTAGAAGTTGCAAACTTAAAAAAGTACAAAACAGACTCATGCAGCATAGCTCAAATACTTCTCCAAAGCTCCTTTTACTGGCTTCTAATCAAAAGAACACTCTTGTCTCTTCCTGCTCTGACAGCAAACCCTTCTTTAAAGCTCAGTCCATGTAGTCTCATTTGTACTTCACTATAGCCAACCTAGAAGTGCCTCCTTAAACTGCCTCTGAACTCCAGCTAGGAATGGATCCCAGAAACCTCAGGTCGAAGTCTAGCATAGCGGGGCCCACTATGGACACCACTGGGATGTGTCTGATATAATTATCCATTGTTGCTGAACTCAATGGCACATACATCTGTTGGACAAGCTGGCTCTATTAGTTTAAAAAAATGCATTGCTATAAACTCGGGACACCCCACACACTGTCCTTTTTCTCTCTCAGTTACTGAATCCCTGAGAATTCCCAGAAAGGATGAAGATAGAGGCTGAATGGACTTTCCTACATTTTCTTGAAAAACTCCTGTTTATATCAACTGGATTTGTGCTGTGGAATGACCGTGCTAACTTTGTAGACCAACAGTTCATGGACCCTAATTAAAAGAGCTATTCAGCTGTCCCCACAGAATGAGTGTGACACCCTAGTTTAGAGTCTTTTATTCTAAATTAAAGAAGTTGGGAAGACATCTAATTTTAATTAGTCCTCCCCATTTGGGAGATCATCTGATTTTACTTGCAGAATTAGAAAGTAGAATCATTTAAAGCTGCCATGTAAACGCACCTATCCCGAGAGTTGTAGTATATTAAATGAGCATAGTGTTAACCTGGAAAATTATTAGTGATATTACTACTTTAAAATGAGAACAGCTGTGAAATTTGGGGAGGGGGGGAGAAGAGCATATTAAAATCATCATTTTGATTTCTCTCTTGATCATTACTAATGGGAATTAGCCATGGAACTTTCTTATTTATGAATAGCATAAGAAGCTCCCCCCTGCCCATTCACATACTCTTTCTTTCTAATTCATATCACAGATAGTTCTGTGATCCTTTCCAACAAATGAAAATGTATAGAGAATCTCTATTGCTCTCAAAAATGAGATTTCCCCCATGATTTTTATCATGACACCCTTTTTTGTTGCACTACCAGTGAACTGCAATTATATTTTTTGGATATATTTCAGTACAATTCATGGGGATGGTGTTGTGTGGCTAAATCTTGACATATCATGTTACCCTTCATGCCCTATGCATATTGCAAGTTAACCATCTTGCTATAACCCATTTGTGACACTCTCATCCAACCCTGTTACAACAAACACTGATCATTCGAGTCCATATGGCAACTCTTCTGCCTTAGAACAGGAACTGGTCCACGTTTGCACTTCCATGGTTACCATCCCTAATCATGTGAGAATCAATGCATTCTGATAAAATCTAGGCAGCTATCCCATACTTACAGTTGAGCTAAACAAATTAGCATTTTGAATTATTTTATGAAAAAGGGACATTATTTTTAAAAATATTGGAGAAAAAAGTCCCTTTTTGACTAGCTCTACTCATACTGCTTCAGCACTTGACAGACTGCCTGAAGTTTATACTCAAAAAACATCACAAGCAGTATATGAGGCAATGCACCATGTTCTTTCACACAGACAGCAGGGAGAAAGGAAAACTACTCACACAAGCTCTGTTAGGAGGTCCTGTCCAGCTTGCAAAAATGAGCATGCTGAATGGTTACAGGAAGAAAAGTATGTGCTAGCCTAGGTCGCTGGTAGAGGCCATACACAGTTAGTTGCCATAGTTACTAAACATGTTGTGTGAAGACACAAACCATGTTTAGACATTATATGGGGCGCACATTCACACTTGGAGTGCCCCCTTGTGTCTGGATGTAATGTTACTGGGATCCTAGCTATAGCACCTCCTGGCTTTTGGCTCCCTGTAATATGCTGCCTCTGTTATATCTAACTCTTACCTGCACCCTGCGGTTCTCTCAGCCAGAGACATCTGTCTCCTCTGTGGTCTGTCCCCCAACTGACCTCCTTCAGGCTACTTCCTGTGGCTTAGCTCCGCCACCTCTGATTGGGAGCCGATTGGCTACTCATCCAACCAGGTGCAGAGCATGACTAGTTGGATGCACTAGTTGGATGCACTGGGGGTTAAGCCCAATCACAGATGATCATGGTGATATCTAGACAAGACAAACAGGTCATATTTTAAAATGTATTAACTACCATGTTAAACAATATAGTCCACCTATTGTAGACAGAGGAAAGGAGTTCAGGGTTAACTAATGTGTTTTCAAACAAAAGTTGCACTATCTGTACTAGGTACCAGAGCTTGTTCATAATCATGCCAGTTATAGATTCATAGATTCCAAATTCAGAAGGAACCACTGTGATCATCTAGTTTGACTCACAGTATAACAGAGGCCACAGAACTTCCCCCAAATAATAATTGGAGCATATCTTTTAGAAAAAAAAGTCCAATCTTGATTTTAAAATTGCTAGTGATGATGAAACCAGTATAAACCTTGGTTAATTGTTTCACTAGTTAATTACTCTCACCATTAAAAATATAAAGCTTATTTCCCATCTTAAATTTGTCTAGCTTCAGCTTCTAGCCATCCAATCATGTTTACCTTTCTCCGCTAAATAGAAGAGCCCATTATCAAATATTTGTTCCCCATGTAGATACTTCTATACTGTAATAAGTCACTCCTTAACCTTCTTTTTTTTTGTTAAGCTATATAGATTGACCTTCTTGAATCTTCATTACAAGATATGTTTTCCAATCCATTAGTCATTCTCATTGTTCTTCTTTGAACCTTCTGCAATTTATCAATCTCCTTCTTGAATTATGGACTCCAGAACTGGACACAGTATTCCAGCAGCAGTTGCACCACGGCCAAATCCAGAGGTAAAATCATCTCTGTACTCCTACTTGAGATTCCCCTTTTTATGCATCTAAGGACATTAGACCTTTTGGCTACACAGTCACACGATAGCTCATGTTAAACATGTTTGTTAACACTTAAAATTTTTTTTAAAAAGACCTATTTTCCCAGTCCAGATGTGGTCCATGTCACTGCTTAGCTACAAAACTACAAAAAGTTGTAATGAGGAGAGGGTAATAGTGTTAGAAGAAGCTTTATGTGTTTTTTTAACTTTTAATATTATGAATTCAGGAACCTATTATAACTTATTTTCAGTGCTGCAAAGCAAATAATGCATTCAAGAGGGTGTTGGAAATACAGTTTTCAAAATTATTTTCACTTTCAACTTTTTAACAATATTTTGCTAATTAACAATATTCCAAATTCCAATATTCCAAATGTCCCCAAATCTCTTCTTTCCAAAGAACCACACAAAAATGTATCCTAAAAGTAATTCTATATCCCACAATTTTCAAATATTTTCAATTCTAAAATGAGGCTCCTACATAAAATTTACCTAATTTCGAGAAGTGCTGAGAATTCACAAATCCCTTTGAAGTCCATGGGAATTGCAGATATCCAATACCTTTGAAAATCAAACCTTTAGTTACCTTTCTGCTCCCTCAGTCATGGAGCCACCCTTTCCCAAATGTAATTTACAGCATCCTCAAACGGTGGTAAAGGCACAGAAGAGTCTCATGAAAAAGCAGGGATATTCTAACTTTCAAACAGAATCATGCCAACAGATAAGACTGAAACAAGAACACTTAACATTGTATTAAAATAGAAAATTGTTCAGGAGTAACACACTCATGCTGCAGAAAATTCTGCATACATAGAGTGTCAGAAAACTAGATGCTTTCATCAAGGACAGTCTCATCCATTCCTTGACAGAGTCAGGAATATTTTCCTTCCTTAGTCACTGACAGAACCTTAAAAATAAATGTGTAGGAGCAAAAAAATGATGAAAATTAGTATGAGATAGAAGAAACAGGAACATAATGAAAATATATTTTAAACTTAATATCAGCAACATTAGCATTAACAAATAACTCAGTTTTGCAAGGGATTGGCTTAGAAAATGGGTCAGATCCTCAGCTGACGTAAATAGGCATAACTCCATTGAAGTCAATGCAACTACACCAATCTACACCAACTGAGCATCTGGCTTTGTATTACCAATATAGCAACTAGCAATTCAAAAGACTGATTGCTAACACAGCAGGATATGCTAACTTTATGTTCATCGTTTAAAATTGTTTGCTTTTAGGTTTTTGAAAGGACTTCAGTGTTATTCACATGCATGGGAACTACTCTCCTTCCTGCATATATGCATGCACACACTCACACAAAGAAGAAAAGGAGTACTTGTGGCACCTTAGAGACTAACAAATTTATTAGAGCATAAGCTTTCGGCTGCTACTCTGAAACACTCACACACCTATCTCCTCACACATCTCCAGCATTATATCTCAATAAATAGGTAGGACACATTTAAAAAAAACAACAACATTCTTTAGTCATCTTTGGTATAAGTCCTTAATTTAACTTGCTCATTGATGTAAAAAATAAACACAATTTGTATGAAAATTTCAAATCAGTTTTTCTGGAAGCACTGCTTCTAGAATTGCCAATTTCCTTCAACAAACAACCAAGAGTGAAACCTTCGCTAAGAATTTTGAAAGACTACTGTTAAAAAGAAAGCAGGAAACCTGAAAAGGGCTTAGAAATCAATCTAACAATAGGGGCCATATTTTCTCCTATGTGGGAAAATGTATATAAGGGTCAGGAACCTGTGGGCCCAATTCTCCATTGCCTTGCATTATGCACAATCATTTACAGCTGTCCAAAGTGAATGTAAATCACTACCATTTTGTGATTTACATAAGTGTACAGAACTATACCAGGTTCAAGGCTTTGGAGAAATAGTTTCTGTGAATTTTGACTCATGTGATTTCTTCTCTGTTGTTTCCTAGTTTGAGATGGTGTGTAATTTTGTCCCTCCATGGAGTGAGTAGGGGATGTGGGCCTTTAAATCAATGGATTACCTGAGATCAGTGCAGATCTTGGATCACGCATAGAAGCCCTATATTTCTCCACAAAGGCTGACTATTTTCCCTGGCAGCATGGGTCCTTCCTCTGGTAGTGGCTGTCTCCCCTCTGTGTGGGTTGGCATAAGCAGACTAAATCTATAGAAAGGAGCCATTTTAACACTGGAATTCTATGAGTCATAAATGTTTGCATTGTAGCAAATTTCTGGACAGCTAGACAAGATACAGTTCCTTATGATGGCTCTACTTCATGTCATCTGCTTTGTTTAGAGAACTATACACAACACTGAATGCTCAGGTTTTGGCCTTACCCTTGAGGAAACTATCTGGTTTGGTCTTGTACCCTTGATACATCAGCTTTCCACAAAATGTCAGGAATACTAGTGACAAAACTGAGCATCATAAATAAGGTCAGTGTTAATACAACTGCTTTAGTGTTAAGCTTCTATGAATAATATCATAGGCAAAGATAGGTAGGAACTTAAATCACTATACCCCTTCTTATAATGTTCTGATATATATGGCTAAATTCTGCCCTGATTTATACTGGGGCAATCAAAGGGCTTGTATGAAGTTTTAAATCAGGGCAGAAATGGCCAATGACCACTAATTTCTATTTAACTTTTCATCTCCTGGAGTCCAAACATTTCTCCTCTTTCATCCTGTTCAGTTATGATCTATCATGAAATGTTCCCATTTTCAGGCATAGTCTCCTCAAATGACTTCATGTGGAGGCCAAAGTAGAAAAAACAGAGTTGATTATTAATTATAGAATATTTAATAAAATAATTAATAAATGAGACAGTGAGATCTTTGTCTAAGCACGGGTTAACCCCTTTACGAAGGACAGATTTAGTTCACTAACACTGTGGGTATATTTGTAAGTACTAAAGGTCACTGTATGAGACAATGGTGTTTTTAACCCTAATACAGAGTCAAGTAGCAGCAATCCTCCAAACCAGATGACCATGGTAAAATTAAAGAAGGGTGTTGAACAGAAGCCATTATAAGCAGATAGAGAGTGTAGTACATAAGGATATATGCCTGGTAACTTTCTGCTTCCTTTGCTTTGTTGGTTTATTGATTTCCATTCTCTTATGTCAAGGTCAAGTAAAAAAAAATGGTTACTTACTGTAAGTGTAGTTCTTCAAGATGTGATGCAGATGTGTATTCCACTTAGTTGTATGCATGCCCAGCATATCAGAGCTGGAGAATTTTGCCTAGCAGTACCCGTAAAGGGGTGCCACTTGAGCCTCATGGCCATAGCTCATCCCCAGCTCTATGAGGCAGCACCACCCCAATCCCCCTTAGTTCCTTCACACCAAATGCCCAGAGACTAGACTCTGATGCAAAGGGGACAAAGGGTGGGTCAAGAAATACATGTTTGCATCACATCTTGAAGAATCACAGTTACAATAAGCAACTGTTTCTTCTTCCTTGAGTAAATGGAGCCAAGTATTTCACTTACGTGACTCACAAGCAATACCCACAGGAGGCAGGGCTAATATGATATCTAAACAAGGATTGCAGGACCACACTTCCAAAGTTTGCATCATCTCTGGAAGATGCAATAATGCCATAATGATTTGTAAATGTATGTATCGACAACCATGTGATGGCCCTGCAAATATCCAGTATTGAGATGTCACTGAGGAACACCATTGACATAGCTTATGCTGTTGTAGAATGAGTTCACACCCATCAAGGACGAGTATTCAAAGCTTTTTAATATGCAGACTTGACACAGGATTTTATCCATTTGGAGATCATTTGTGAAGAGACCTCTTTCCCTTTTATATGTTCCACAAATGACACAAATAGATGCTGTGAAGTACAACACAGTTTAGTCCTGTAAGGCTAGACATTGCCTGGCATTCAATGTATGGAGATATTTCTCCTCCAGAGATGAATGCGGCTTATAAAAAATACAGGTAAATAAACTTCCTAGTTCAAATGTAACTGGGAGACCACTTGAGACAAAAATTTGGGGTGCAGCTGTAAAGTTACTTTGTCCTTGGAGAACTGTGTATAAGGAAGCTCTGGCATCAGAGCCTACAAATCAGAGACTCTATTCGCAGACATTATCACAATCAGGAAAGCAGTTTTTTGGCACAAAAGTGGACAGGGCCAAGATGCCAGAGGCTTGAGCAGAGGGCCCATTAATGCCACCAGGACTCTGTTAAGTTCCCATAGAGGAACTGGCTCTCGGACCAGAGGATGGAAATGAAGAAGCCCTTTTAAGAATCTTGCTACAGTAGTACTGGAAAAGACTGGTCTTCCATGAATGGACAAATGAAATGCTGAAATCACCAGCAGGTGCATCCTGAATGAGCTAAGCACAAGGCCTTGTGACTGTAGATGCAGCAAGTACTCGATGTCCTGAATATAGGCTGGGGACAGCCAGGCTCTAGCTGCCTGGCTTACTTGTCTTTTCACCGTTCCAGCATGGAGCCCTGAAATTGATGAGACAGCCGACAGCTGATGTAAGCAACACCATGTCTACAGCAGTAGTGGGTAACCTGCAGCCTGCGGGCTGCATGTGGTCCGTCAGGGAAATCCACTGGCGGGGCGTGAGACAGTGTTTACACTGACTGTCCCTGCAGCTCGAGCCATTTCCTGAAACTCCCATTGGCCAAGAACGGTGAACTGCAGCCACTGGGGAGCAGCAGGTGGCTGTGCCTGCAGACACTGTCAATGTAAACACTGTCTTGTTTTGCCCACCACTGGTCTACACAGACACTGTGTCACTCTAATTACACTCACATAAGTCCTATGCCTCTCATGGAGGTGGAGTTATTATGTCGGTGTAGTAGGATACTTACATTGGTGGGACAAGGCTTTAGTGTGTACACTGACAGAATTAGGTCTAGGTAAGCTGCCTTACATCTATCTAACTGTGTAGTGTAGACCAGGCCTAAGCATACTAATTAACTACATACAACTAGAAACAGACACTAGGAGACAGGCAAGAATGTGCCATTAAGAATCACATCAAAATCTGACTTCAGCCAAAGACAGTAAGAAGGAACTGAGAGGTGGGTCAGAGCTACCACATATAGCCAGGGGAGAAGGTATGGCCACGAGGCATAAACGCCACCCCTCTATGGGTACTACCAGGAAAAATTCTCTGGCGCTTGTGCACTGGGCGTGCACACACTGAAGTAGAATATATAGTTGCATCTACTAGAAGAACTAAATATATCATATTAAACTGTGATTATGTAGCAGAAATGCAAGTTGTTATGCACACCCTGATTGGGTTCATTCAATGTCTGGACAAATATATTGCCATCCATTAAGTAATTCTTGCTTTGCAGATTGGCACCACTATCTTCCTCCAAAATGCTTTGGTGATCAGTATGAATAAAGAGCTATACAGTAAATAAATACTCTCTTGAATATAAAACATATAACTCGTATTAGATCATGCAGAAAGAAGGAAATGAGTGTCTATATATAAACATGTAAATGGACTACAGTCCTCGTGAGTTATCAGTACTACGGTCTGACACAGGGAATTAAACCTTCCATTTTTCTAAGATAACAATAGAAGTCTTAATAACAGTAACTCTTTGGCATGAGCTATATGTAACTGCATTTAATAGGACATATCGCTATCCAATAATCTTTAAAAAATGAACTTCATCACTCTTCCAAAATGTTACTTTGAGTATATAGAAGAAGAACAGAAATAAGTTGTTGTGCCAAATAACTGTCGGTAGAGTAAGGACCTCTTCACATACAGATTTGGGGAGGGCACCATGCAGTCATCTGTCATTGTCTCACAAAGTAGAATTTTAACAATGGTTCTGTCAGTTCTAGTTTCCCCTTTAAATCTTTCTTTCTTACACACATGTTCCTCAAGGGCAGTGTATCATATTATTTTTTGTGGTCAGCTTTTCTCCAGAGTTTCAAGGAGACTGCAGTGATGTTTACTTTCCTACATAGACAAGGACAGCAGATGTTCCATTGTATTCTTCTTTCTTAAGCTCCAGAAAGTTTGCATTTTCTGCACCTTCTATACATGCACATATTTACATTATACACTATACTAACCAGCTCTTTCAATTTGCCTCTGAAGAGTTATAGCTTTTCAAAATAAGTATAAATACCCTCTGGCACCCTCAATAAGGAAAGCTCAGATCCCCTGGGTTTAAACCCCTTCTGATGAGAAGAGATCTCTCTGTCTCTTCCTGTGTACTGACTGATCTAGGGGTCCTGTGGGGAAAAAGAGTATGTGATCATGTAGTTAAAGGCTGTATCCTAATGAATATGCATATGTGGGCTGAATTAAGGTTGCACTGACAACCTTAAATTCTGGCTTTTCCTAACTTTTAAGTGTTTGACTTTGCAACCTTAATAATACACTTTTAAAGGAGTTTTGCCTGTAATTTCATAGGTTTTTAAAAAAGAAAACTGGAAAAAAAAAACAACCAGAAATTGTATCATCTGAGATCCTATTGACACCTATTGAAAGCTTATCAGAAAGGTTGGAAATTTTAGATCCAGTGCACAGACCTCTGCCACTTGAGCTAACAGAAAGAAAAGGAGTACTTGTGGCACCTTAGAGACTAACAAATTTATTAGAGCATAAGCTTTCGTGAGCTACAGCTCACTTCATTGGATGCATTTGGTGGAAAAAACAGAGGGGAGATTGATATACACACACAGAGAACAAGAAACAATGGGTTTATCATACACACTGTAAGGAGAGTGATCACTTAAGATAAGCCATCACCAGCAGCAGGGGGTGGAAAGGAGGAAAACCCTTCATGGTAACAAGCAAGGTAGGCTATTTCCAGCAGTTAACAAGAATATCTGAAGAACAGTGGGGGTTGGGGTGGGGTGGGGGGGGGGAGAAATAACATGGGGAAATAGTTTTATTTTGTGTAATGACTCATCCATTCCCAGTCTCTATTCAAGCCTAAGTTAATTGTATCCAGTTTGCAAATTAATTCCAATTCAGCAGTCTCTCAGAGTAACTGATAGCAACAGTAGGTTGTCAACCTCTTTGTGGATTCAGACTAGATGGGATGAGACACTTTGCTAGTGGTTTTCACCAATGTCTGGACAGCTGAAGTATGGTGAGACTCGTGAATATTGGGTTACATTCCAAGCTCTCAACAGGAGTGCATATCCAAACTGTGATTTTTCAGTCTGATTACTTGGTCAAATTTGTGTGGATGTTCACAGGGACAGCAAAAGTCACATCACTGACATCCAGGCCTGCTGTTCTAAGAAAAAGCCACCAGAATTGTTTTAATATGAGCAAAACAGCATATATCCCTAGCTTGATTCTCAGAAACAAGTGGTTTGGGCTGAAATTTTCCAAAAAAATGTAGTTTGAGGCAGACCCGCAGCATGAAAAATTTCAGTTTGAATGGTTACAGTTTAAGAAAGTTAGAAGCAATTGAAAATAAGGTGTTATAATGGGAAGTGCCAGATGATCTAAAAATTCATAAAGATTCATGCTTCAACCACCATTCCAAGGGACTTGCATCCATGTAAATGACAGGTTCTGCTCAATAACAATCCAAAACAGGGTGAACCAACACATGTTCTTTTTCATTAACTGAATCAGATGCCACCAGCAGAAGGTTGATTTTCTTTTTTGGTGTTTTGGGTTCTGTATTTTCTGCGTCAGAATGTTACTCTTTTAAGACTTCTGAAAGCATGCTCCTCACATCATACCTCCGAGATTTTGGAAGGCACTTCAGATTCTTAAACCTTGGATCAAATGCTGTAGCTATCGTTAGAAATCTCACATTGCTACCTTTTTTGTGTTTGGTGAAAAGTGTTCTTAAAATGAACAAAATGTGTTGGGTCTTCATCTGAGCCTGCTATAACATGAAATATTTGGCAGAATGCAGGTAAAACAGAGCAGGGGACATACGGTTCTCCCCCAAGGAATTCAGTCACAAATTTAATTAATGCATTATTTTTTTAATGAGCATCATGAGCTTGGAAGCATGTCCTTTGGAATGGTGGCTGAAGCATGAAGGGGCATATGCATGTTTAGCATATCTGGCATGTAAATACCTTGCAATACCAGCTACAAAAGTGCCGAGCAAATGCCTGTTCTCACTTTCTGATGACATTGTAAATAAGAAGAGGGCAGCATTATCTCCTGTAAATGTAAACACACTTTTTTGTCTTAGCGATTGGCTGAACAAGAAGTGGGACTGAATGGACTTGTGAACTCTGAAGTTTTACATTGTTTTGTTTTTGAGTGCAGTTATGTAACAAAAAAAGGTCTACATTTGTAAGTTGCACTTTCATGACAAAGAGATTGCACTACAGTACTTGTATGAGTTGAATTGAAAAATACTATTTATTTTGTTTATCATTTTACAGTGCAAATATTTGTAACAAAAATAATATACAATTTGATTTCAGTTATGACACAGAATGCAATATATAAGAAAATGTAGAAAAACATCCGAATTATTTAATACATTTCAGTTGGTATTCTATTGTTTAATAATGTAATTAAAACTGAGATTAATTGCAATTAATTTTATCATGATTTTTTTTTAGTTAATTGTGTGAGTTAACTGTGACTAATTGACAGCCCTACTTAAAATAGATTACCTTTTTTGAATATGCATAAACGGAACAATATGGAAAGTTGTGGTCAATATTACAGTGTGCAAATAGATGAGAAAATAACAATAGCTCTATTTCTGCCATTGCTAAGCAAAGCCAGCAAATAGACTGAATTAGACTAATATTATATTATTGAAATCTGATTTGGACATGCATTTATCATGGATTAATTAGAAAACACAACATGTTGTTTATACTTACAAGTACATTATTAAGCACAACACAGTATAAAGTTCAGTGAACATATGGCAGTTTCAAAACTAGTACTGCCATAGAAAAACATAACAGCTGTCATATTTTGTTAATCTTATAATGAACTATCACCACATCATAACCATATAAACAAGACTGTCAGCCAACAAAATCATTATCTGAGCTTCAGTTTTTTTTTGAATCTCTTGTAGTCTACAAGTGAGACTGTTTATGAATAATGCATTGTTTTACTGATTTTAAAATAATGTAGGTACAGTGGGCCAAATTCATCCGTAGTATAACTCTACTGAAATAATGGATATTCACCAGGGATGAATTTTGTCCCATATATTTTACATTGTTTAAGTTTATACATAGTTGCTGGCACTAGTAATTAACCTCTTACTCTTTAGGTGATGAGTGATTAACTTCAACAGGTGAAATTACAGTGCCCTTAAAAGCAGAACATTCACATTTACCTCTCACACATATTAGAGGTTAATAATTGTGCAAGTTAATAACTGCTAGCTAAAACAGGGACATTAATATTATTTTGTATTTCACAAATTAAAATGAACAGAAATGTATTTTGGCAAGAGAAAGAAGAACTGTAACCTCTAACTAACATAGCATTTTTGAGTGACTGAGAAATAGGCCAGCATGTTAAAATGTAACTGCTGTGGAACAAATGACAGTGTCTAAAACAAGCTACCATGTTTTTAAAAGCTACTCCAAATCCCGTGTCACTTGGTAAGTAATTTTTGAAATACTGAGTGATCAAATAGCCTTCGAGAAACCTTAAAATAACTTTGTAGCAAGTACACATTTTGTAGCAAGAATATTTTAATATTATTTATATAATTTGTTTGTATTATTTGTTTTTAGTATCAAATTGCTACATAGTACTGATTTTCATGGACAAGAATAAAAAGGAATTAACCGTTAGTTTGACAAGGTCAGTAAACTCCTTGATTGCATCTAAGTTCAGTGGATCAGAGCTATTTTGCCTCTGGGTGCTTATTTCACTATTAATTAGACCCCGCCAAAGAAATCAAATGTCTTTACCCAATAAACTTGTCACTGATAAGTCAAATAAATGGTCTCAAGTATTTTTCAACTATGGGACTTATATCAAGTATATTTATTAAATTAGTTTATATTGAAATATCTTAACTGTTGCAAGTATAGAACCAGATCAAGAGCCCATCAACATCACTGGGAGACTTTTCATTGATTTCTGTGGGCATTGGATGAGGCCCATAGTTTACTAATAATTATTAGGACAAGGACAAAATATGCCACTTATGCACTAGTGGAGCTGAGGAGAAATTCTGCCTCTCTGAGCTCCCAGTCTGCAGGGACAGTTAGCTCACCTCTAGGCTGCTTCATTAGGTATGGCTTATGACTCGTACTGCACTGGTCCTGACAGTTATATGGGACATGTTAGGCTTCTTCTGCACCCTCATGTAAGGACAAAACAATCATAGTTAATAATCATATATATGTAAGCAGGGTCTGAATGAACTCTCCCCTGACAGCTAATTGGGGCATGGGAGAGACTTCAGGAGCAACTGTATTTAAATTAATGCACATACTCTGCATAGCTATCTAGCAGACAGAAGCAGTATAGCTGCAAGTGATCAGCTTTGGCTGGTGTGGGGTTACACATCACATTAAAACTGAATGCAGGGGTAGTGAAATGTTGTTATCAATATTGTTATCTTCATTGTATGACTAAAGGGGAGGAGAACTATGCTGAGCTTGTCCTGATTGAGGGCACCCTTAGCTGAAAGGAACTCGCTAAGCCAGGGGCTCGATTGCCTGACCCCTGTGAAAGTTAGAGGAGTGTGGACAGATGTCCCAGATAGAAGGTGTGATTCTCCCTAAGGAGCCCCAGTCTGGCTTAACCTGTTTCTCCCCAATGTTCACATATAGAGCTAAATAGGCTTCATTAGAAGCCTTTTGTTATTTTAAGTACTCAATAAGAGCTGAAATCACTTGTGGTAGGACAGTGTTTCTGCTCAGCTTGCTGAGAGCTAAAAATCACTAAGAGACTGATCTAAAGAGGTCACAGCAGAGAGGCAGGTGGCAGCAGAAGGTGACTGATGGGTGGCTGACAAAAGTGGCAAGCAGTCGGCTGGTGGTGCATCCAGCAGAGAGGAACAGTGGCTGATAAAGTGGCCAGCCTGAGCAAGTGCTCAAATGGTGTAGCAAGCCTTCTTCCCAGGTGGGAGGTGAACTCACACAGATGAACGTCTGAATCCAGGGTCCTAATTGACCAAGGACAACCACTATGAGTGGGGTATGGTGAGGGAGCAGAGGGCAGCACAATAAAGGAACTTTTGGTTTAAGAACTCAAGAACAAGAGAGAAGGACTCTGTCCCATACACTCTGGAGGTGGGTATCCTGCTCACAGTGTTATGTTTATGAATCCTGCTTGTGGCATTTTCCCTAATTAATGTCATGTGACTTCTCTCCTTTCATTAAAAGTTTCTTTTCTACACTCAGACTCTGTATTTGTGAGTGGAGAAGTATTGCCTCTCAGAGGTGCCCAGGGATGGTATGTAATGTTCTCAGTTTACTGGGTGGGGGCTCGCTTCTGTGTTATATTGTTAAAAAGGAACCTCTTGAGATTGAACCCAGCTCTGGTTGCTGTCGGCTCCACCTGGCAGAAGGGTTACATACACATACTTATTCATACATTTCCCATGTTCCATATTCATGGATTGATAAACTGAGAGATAAAATAATGCATTTAAAAAAATATGGACACTGAAACTGTACTAGATATATCTCATTGCAAAGTGTGTTTATGTTGGGTATTAATAAACACTGGCAATGCTGAATTAGCTACAGTACTGAACACAGCACATTTGAAGATATGTTTAGAGATTAACTGTTCATGTTTTAGGAAAATACATGCTAATTACTTCCAAATTCCCATTGACTTTAGCAGATCAGGTTAAAAAAGACCATTTCTTTAATATGTGAGCAGCAATAAGGATATACCAGTGAAGGCATCATTTGAAATATCTTACAGCAATTTAGAAGATATATTTCTTGATCATTAAACAATCTATCTAATCTATCTATCTATCTGTGTGTTAAGCAGATTTATAATAAGCAAAAAAATGTCAAAGTGTATGTTTACTTATTGGACAGTAAACAATCATACTGGGAGCCTTTCTATATGTGAAAGAACAACCAAAATGCCTTTAATGTGTCAAAAACGTAAATTTCAGGATTGTGCACACTCTAGAGTGAATTACTGCACTTCTGAAATATTTTTTGATTAAAAAGAAACACTGGTTATATTTTTTAATTATTATTTTATTATGTTTGTATTTCACTAGCAGCTATAATCAAAGATTAACATGTCCCTGTCCTAGGCACAGTACAAACAGAAAGACAGTCTCTTCTGCAAATCCAAGACACAAAAGCTGGATTCAGGGGCAATAGAAAGAGGGCCAGGGGAACAGTGTCCCCTCAATGGAAATACTGTGGGGACTGATGTATATTTCTGTCTACCCCCCTCCCTCAATATTTTCTATTCCCAAATAGCTCACAGAGGTGAGAGCAGGACCTAGCAATGTTTCTGCTGAAGGGGTGCATGTGTGTGCAGAGCCAAGAGCCCCGAGTGGGGAAAGATGTGAAGGAAAGAGCTGCAATGGATTTGAAGTTGGGGCTGGAGTGGCCACCATAGCCCTGAGATCATACTGGCTGCCAGGGAACAGGTAGGAACAGCTCTTGTCACTTCACCTTCCAGTCATAGATGGTCCTGATGGAAACACCCAGACCAGGAGAAGGACAAGACCACTTGTGTCAGCAGCTAGGGTAGGAGACAGAGCACCAGCATCTGGGTAGGTAGGCATCAGCACACAGATTGTGCCAGTTGCTTGGGCAAGCACAGGGCACCAGCTGCCAAGGAACTCCCAGGATGCCTCTTCCGAGCCTGGAGCTGGATACCCTCCCCACCCCATCACAAAATAGCAATTGTGCCCCTTCCTTACCCCTCTGCCCTCACATTCATAGTCAGCCTCCACAATATCACCCACCCCCACACCCAGGTGGGTGAAACAGAGAAATGGAGTGGAGGGGACAAGTGGACATGAAAACATATATTTTGTATTGTAGGCAGTAGTCAGCTCAACACTCGTTCATGCTAATACATTTATTAAATATTTCACTCATAAATAAAATAAATGCATGAGGAGACAGGGTGAATTCCTGGCCAGACTGAAATCAGTGGGAGTTTTCCCATTGACTTCATAGATTCTAAACCCAGAAGGGAGCATTGGGATCATGGAATCTGACCTGCTGTATAATACAGGCCATAGACCTTCCAAAAGTAATTCCTAGAGCAGATCTTTTATAAAAAAAAAATCCAATCTTCATTTAAATATTGTCAGTGGTGATGGAGAATTCACCTACAACCCTTTGTAAATTGTTCCATTGATTAATTTCTCTTACAATTAAAAATGTATACCTTATTTCCAGTCTGAATGTGTCTACCTTCAACTTCCAGCCATTGGAGCATGTTATACCTTTCTCTGCTAGAATGAAGAGCTCACTATTAAATATTTGTTCCCCATATGGGTACTTACAGACTGTAATCAAGTCATCCCATAACCTTCTCTTTAGTAAGATAAATAGATTGAGCTCCTTGATTATCACTATAAGGCAGGGGTCAGCAACCTTTGGCACTCTGTCTGCTGCTTCCCACAGCTCCCATTGGCCAGAAACGGAGAACTGCGGCCACTGGGAGCTGCAGGGGCCATGCCTGTGGATGGTCAAACTAAACAAAATGTCTTGCGGCCTGCCAGGGAATTACCCTGATTGACCATGTGATGAAGGCTGACCCCTGCTATAAGGCATGTTTTCTAATCCTTTCTTCATTCTCTTGGCTCTGCTCTGAATCCTCTCCAATTTATCAACATCCTTCTTGAATCATGGGTACCAGAACTGGACAGCATATTCCAGCAGCATTCGCACCAGCGCCAAATATAGAGGTAAAATAACCTCTGTTCTCCTACTCAAGATTCACATTTATGCATCCCAGGATCATATTAGTTCTTTTAGTCACATTGGGAGTTTATGTTCAGCTGATTATCCATAGGGTGACCAGATGTCCCGTTTTTAAAGGGACAGTCCAATTTTTTGGGACTTTTTCTTATATAAGTGCCTATTACCAAAATCTACCAAAATCTTCATTGACATGGAGGACTTGTTTACATGACACATGCAAAGCACACTAGAGAGATGTGATTTATAAAGCACTCTAACATATTATGGTTTGGCTACCCCATGTAGACCCTACTGCTGCACTTTCCAAGATCACATTACCATAGTCCTGTTTTAAATGGGAAAGTAATAATGAGAAATTATATCACAACAAGCTATCTAGCTATCTAACCAGCTAGCTATATCAAATTTTCATTTTGGCAGAGTAAATCTGCAGGCTGCTTAAGAAATAATAATTTTCTTCATTATTGACTTGGATACATTTTTATGCGTCTTTTTCAGCGTATTAAATGCCACAGTAACATATTTCCAGCTGTTATTATCAGATTCTAATTAAATAGGACTCTACTTTAGATTTCTGAACCCTTCTAGCTAAAAATCCTGTAAATTGAACTGCACTCTTTAAACTAAATTCATAGTTGTAGTAGAGAAGTGAGAATCATAAATCTTTGTAAGTGAAAGGCATGACCCTATTTTGAAATGGCATATGAGACTTAAGTTATGTGGCAAGGTTCCTGGATATATGTAGTACTTCCTCCTCCCATGCCTTCTGATACTAAATATTCCCCAGTCCACTCCTCCTTCTCCTGCTCACTCACATTCCTTAAAGTGTGTAGGCCTTTTCAAAACCCATAACTGGTTTTGAGATTCACAAACCAGCCTACATTACGTTCTCTCATGCCACAAAACGATTTAACTGAGTGGCTCAGGTGAGCTGTTTTATGCACTTAGCAACTGTAGGAGTAGGATGTTATATTTCTATTAGAGTTTATAATGATTGACGGTTATAATAATGTAGTATGTATTAAATGTATTAATGTATGATTTGATTTCATCCTGCCAGCCACCCTTTTTGATTTCAAGGCAGGAATAGACCAGAATAGTCCTTATGGTTTATTATGGTCACCTTTTGTTTTAGGATAAGATTACATTACAGTCTTTGCTATAAGGTCTTGCTTCTTGTATGCATTGCAAACTAAGTTGTGTAAGGTTTTTTTATAATCCCTTTAGTAACCATATAATCCTTTAAAAATGTTATACTGTCTGAAAGTCTCTGTAAAATTCTTTGGTGTGAGTAAAGGATGTGTGCATGCTTAAGGATGAGTATAAAAGCCATCATAAATGTCCAGATGGTCAAGAAAAAGTGAGAGACTTGGAAACACCAGGAGAGAATCAGAAAACATCCATTGTATCTGATGTTAAACATGTTAGCAACATTGACGACCTCAGAGGTGAGGCAGGCACCTCAAAGGCAAAAAACAAATAAGAGATAACAGCGGAAAACCCTAAGATTAACACCACTTAAGGACTAATGATTACAGAATAGCATTGCAAAATCCATAGACTAAAGTGGAAATGTACAAGTATAAAGCTGGAGTGTTTTGCCATAGAACTTTGGGTTCAGTCCTGCAAAGCCTCAGAGCATTGGATTGCGACTGACAGAGCCCAGTTCCTCACTTGTGTTCAATCTAACTGGCCATTAGATTGACTCGAGCTATGACAGACAGGAAACTATAAAGACCATCTGCAGGACTTGTGTTTGTGTGTGTGTCTGTGTGTGTATGTATGTTGTATAACTGAATGCATATGCATATGCTGTATTTTCAATAAATGTGGCGTATTGCCTTTTTCCCTGAAAAAGATCTCATGTGCTTCTTATAAGCATAACACCACTGTGTCTCTATATGGCTCATTAACCCTAATGAGCCTCAAATTTATCCCATTGTTAAGAAAAATACATTTTTTTTAAATCTGAAAAAATTTTGGAATCAATTGTACAAATAGGAAAGCAAGACCACAAAAGTTTTTCTTCAGAGATAAGCTATAACATTTAAGACGTAGTTACAATGGAATTCAGAAGAAATACCAACTCCAGCAATATTCCTTATAGTTAAAATGGAGATTACAAACAGAACCAGCAATACCACTAAAACTGTAATGTACTTTTTAAATATACCCAGTATAGCTTATGTTAGGGTTCCCTCCCCACTCTGAACTCTGGGGTATAGATGTGGGGACCCACATGAAAGATCCCCTAAGCTTATTTCTACCAGCTTAGGTTAAAAACCTCCCCAAGGCACACATTCTTCCTTGTCCTTCCTTCCTTGGACGATAGTGCTGCTACCACCAAGTAAGTTAGACAAAGATTCAGGAAAAGGACCACTTGGATTTCCTGTTTTCCCAAAATATCCCCCCAAACTCCTTCACCCCCTTTCCTGGGGAGGCTTCAGAATAAAATACCAAGCAAATAGGTAAACAAGGTGAGCCTAGACCAGACCCATCTAGACAGCAAGAGATGTCAAGAGTAACAAGAAGGGTTTCTTCAGGTATGTTGGCAACAAGAAGAAAGCCAAGGAAGGTGTGGGCCCCTTACTGAATGAGGGAGGCAAGCTAGTGACAGAGGATGTGGAAAAAGCTAATGTACTCAATGCTTTTTTTGCCTCTGTTTTCACTAACAAGGTCAGCTCCCAGAGTGCTGTGCTGGGCAACACAAAATGGGGAAGAGATGGCCAGCCCTCTGTAGAGATAGAGGTGGTTAGGGACTATTTAGAAAAGCTGGACGTGCACAAGTCCATGGGGCTGGACGAATTGCATCCGAGAGTGCTGAAGGAATTGGCGGCTGTGATTGCAGAGCCCTTGGCCATTATCTTTGAAAACTCGTGGCGAACGGGGGAAGTCCCGGATGACTGGAAAAAGGCTAATGTAGTGCCCATCTTTAAAAAAGGGAAGAAGGAGGATCCTGGGAACTACAGGCCGGTCAGCCTCACCTCAGTCCCTGGAAAAATCATGGAGCAGGTCCTCAAAGAATCAATCCTGAAGCACTTAGAGGAGAGGAAAGTGATCAGGAACAGTCAGCATGGATTCACCAAGGGAAGGTCATGCCTGACTAATCTAATCGCCTTTTATGATGAGATTACTGGTTCTGTGGATGAAGGGAAAGCAGTGGATGTATTGTTTCTTGACTTTAGCAAAGCTTTTGACACGGTCTCCCACAGCATTCTTGTCAGCAAGTTAAGGAAGTATGGGCTGGATGAATGCACTATAAGGTGGGTAGAAAGCTGGCTAGATTGTCGGGCTCAACGGGTAGTGATCAATGGCTCCATGTCTAGTTGGCAGCCGGTGTCAAGTGGAGTGCCCCAGGGCTCGGTCCTGGGGCCCGTTTTGTTCAATATCTTCATAAATGATCTGGAGGATGGTGTGGATTGCACTCTTAGCAAATTTGCGGATGATACTAAACTGGGAGGAGTGGTAGATACGCTGGAGGGGAGGGATAGGATACAGAAGGACCTAGACAAATTGGAGGATTGGGCCAAAAGAAATCTAATGAGGTTCAATAAGGATAAATGCAGGGTCCTGCACTTAGGATGGAAGAATCCAATGCACCGCTACAGACTAGGGACCGAATGGCTCGGCAGCAGTTCTGCGGAAAAGGACCTAGGGGTGACAGTGGACGAGAAGCTGGATATGAGTCAGCAGTGTGCCCTTGTTGCCAAGAAGGCCAATGGCATTTTGGGTTGTATAAGTAGGGGCATAGCGAGCAGATCGAGGGACGTGATCGTTCCCCTCTATTCGACACTGGTGAGGCCTCATCTGGAGTACTGTGTCCAGTTTTGGGCCCCACACTACAGGAAGGATGTGGATAAATTGGAAAGAGTACAACGAAGGGCAACAAAAATGATTAGGGGTCTAGAGCACATGACTTATGAGGAGAGGCTGAGGGAGCTGGGATTGTTTAGTCTGCAGAAGAGAAGAATGAGGGGGGATTTGATAGCTGCTTTCAACTACCTGAAAGGGGGTTTCAAAGAGGATGGCTCTAGACTGTTCTCAATGGTAGCAGATGACAGAACGAGGAGTAATGGTCTCAAGTTGCAATGGGGGAGGTTTAGATTGGATATTAGGAAAAACTTTTTCACTAAGAGGGTGGTGAAACACTGGAATGCGTTACCTAGGGAGGTGGTAGAATCTCCTTCCTTAGAGGTTTTTAAGGTCAGGCTTGACAAAGCCCTGGCTGGGATGATTTAACTGGGACTTGGTCCTGCTTTGAGCAGGGGGTTGGACTAGATGACCTTCTGGGGTCCCTTCCAACCCTGATATTCTATGATTCTATGATTCTATGACCCTTGGGTTTTTAGGAGACTAAAAACCAATCAGGTTCTTAAAAGCAGAACTTTATTATAAAGAAAAAAGTAAAAGAAGCACCTCTGTAAAATCAGGATGGAAGATAATTTTACAGGGTAATAAGATTTAAAACACAGAGGATTCTCCTCTAGGCAAAACTTTAAAATTACAAAACACAGGATTAAACCTCCCTCTTAGCATAGGGAATATTCACAAGCTAAAACAAAAGATAATCTAATGCATTTCCTTGCTTTACTTACAATTTTTGTAATCTTAGATGCTTATTTCAGGTAGGGTTTTAGGAGAGGTTTTTTTCCCCTGCTTGGTCCCTCTCTCTGTACCAAGAGAGCACAACAAAAAGAGCAAACAACAAACAAAACCTCCCCCCACAGATTTGAAAGGATCTTCTTCCCTTTTTGGTCTTTTTGGTCAGGTGCCAACCAGGTTATTTGAGCTTTTTAACCCCTTACAGGTAAACAAAGGATTTTATGCTACCCATAGCTGTATGATCATGACAGCCTAACTTTAGGAAGATTTTTAAGATAACTAATTTTTTTTGGTCCATTTACAGCTCTCATGCTGATGGAACATCCCCTCTTCTGGTTTCTTATATACTGTGGTGTCAGATTAAAAGTGCTATTTTCTCCTCTAATTACATGATTTCTCACAACAGGAAACTGTGTCAGAATGCAGATTTATATGATATTTTGAAAAATTCTTTAACACTGGACATACTTTTTTAACTGCCATTGCATTTCAAATGACTTTTACAATTAAACCATATAATAAATCGTAAGAGGTCGGATTTGAGTATGTGGTTTACAGCTATTTATACACAAATCTGACAATTGACGTTAGACATAAACAAGAACTTTTCCCACTGAACTTTTCTCCATGGAGAAAGATTTTAATGGATGACTGTATTTATTTTTACCATGTAGCTAGAATTTGATAGGAGGGATGTCTAAATATGTCATAGCATAAGAAAACAAGTAGGCATGAAAAACAAGACAGGGCATAGTAGTAGGGCATCATGTATGATATGAATAAAAATGTATAAATGTAAAGTAGTCTTTCTTTATTACTTTGCTTCTCTATTTAATGTAATAGAACAAAGAACACATAATTAAGGATTGGTTGGTGCTATTTAAACATGGTGGCTTAAATAAACATGCCAGTCCAAATGCACTCTTGATATAATGCCATTGATATCAGTCAAGTTACCCAAGGGAAAAATCTGCCTGATACTATTTGTATTTTATTCCGTTATCTTTCTTTGCACTTTATCATAGCTGCATGCCAGATTATTTTCTAAATGTATTTTAAAAGCCTCTTCCACCAAAAATTAAGAACAAGGGAGCCCTGGGTGATGAACAAGTTTGAAACAGTATCCACTTCATTTTGTGTGTGTGTGTGTGTGTGTGTGTGTGTGTGTGCTTATAGTGAGATTTTCACCTCCACTCCAGATGCTTTTCTCCAAGTAAAAAGGCTGGAATGGAATAAAGGTACCCTAAAAGCCCTGGATCCACCCAGCGGAGAATTCACCCAGTGCAGTAACTGAGGAAGAAAGAGGCAGGACATCTGTCCTCTGAGGATTCCTTCATAAGCCCAGGCATAAGGGGGTGCTGAGGATGGGTCTGCATTATGTAGCTCTTCAGAGGTTCTGAGCAGTGCTGCCATCCACAGGAAGCTGAGGTCAGACTGCCATAAATTAGCCAGGAATTGGGAGGGCCCAAATGTGGCTTCCTTTGGGCTGTGAGTTCAGTGCTGTGCCTCTTCATGGTGCAGCACAGAATTTTACCCTCAAATGGACTTGAGCTCTTTAGAATATCCAGTCCCAATTGTGGGCACTGAGCACTTTTGAAAAATGTGGCCCTTTGTTTTTGTCTTACTTAAGGATTGATCTTACAGTCTTACAGTGGAGTACAGTGAATTGAGGGCTTGCATTCTCTGGCTTTTAAAGGGATGCATACAAGGATTCTTGGCTTAGCAGGAGCTGAACTTTAGCTTGTAAAATTAACTTGATTTTGTTATCAGATATTAGTAGAAACAATGTAAGCTTGTAAATTATTTTGTATAATACAGCTACACCTTATTTCCTGAAATTACTATATTCTCAGTGCATTCTCAGAAGCTAAAATGCTCTCTTCTCATCAAAATAAGGAACAGAAAATGTCTTTGTGGTACTAAGTTTTAATAATAAATAAATAAATAAATAAATAAACAATAAATTTAATAATACATTCAGAATTGTCTTACTTTGACCTCTCTCTAGATCAATAAAAACACTGTTATCACTTCTGCAATGAGGGTCTATATCCCATTTAGGATTGTATCAGCAGCCACAAATTTGAAATCTGATGCACATGAATTGTTTAGCAATGTTTCTGTCAACAATGTTCTACTCTATATTTTACAGCTTTACACTTCTAAAAAGCCAATTTTCCATGTCTGCGGATGCTTTTTTAAAATACATAAGTCTTATTTCACATTTTAACATAAGTAATCAACAGAAATATAATTAAAATAAAGAAGACAGAGATTATAATAAAAATACAGATACAGTGTGCCACATTTGGTTCCCTGTTCCTGCCACTCCACATGGTCAAACATCTTTCCATATATTTGTATGCTTTCCCTTTATGTACTGATAGTATCTGAGAGGCCAGGAACTCTAGATAAGTACGTTATTTTATGCCTGACTTCTTTTCTTCGTACTTGGAATCCTCATTAGGATATCCCAGTGCCATCTTAGATAAAAGTGGTCTCAATAAAAAACTAGATTTATTAATAATAGAGAAAGAAAATCAGATTACAACAAAAGATATGCAAAACATGTCTAGTTTTATATTCAGCAAAAGCCAATTTAGATGGTGCAACTTGGATTAAGTGCAATTGAAGAAACAACATTCTCATAGTTGTATCTTGACATTGTAGATAATGTTTTCTATTGCAACTCTACTTTTAAATATAACAACTATTAGTCCCAAGTAAGTGAGAATGTTTGCATTTGTTTTTTATATAAAAATCTCAGTTTTACAGTAAATTTCAGAAATATGGGATAAATGAACATGCAAAGTATCGGACTTACTTCCATCAGTGGATGTCATGTTTTAGTTAACCAGTTATCAGAGAATCCAGTATGCATTGTATATAAGTATACAAAGATAAAAATCTGTTAGTTTGATGGAATGTGTTGAAAATCTCAGGAAGAACCATAAACTATTATTTATGTGTATATCCTACAATTATGTTGTTTCCTGGTTTGGGCCACGTAGGTCAAAATAAGAATTTTTTATCAAAATAAATTAGTGGGTTGAGAAGCACTTTTGTAATGGGATCATTTGCTTTGTGATGCATTGTCTAAGGATGAAGAAAAGGAGTACTTGTGGCACCTTAGAGACTAACAAATTTATTAGAGCATAAGCTTTCGTGAGCTACAGCTCACTTCATCGGATGTCTAAGGATGAAAACCAATTCCTAAATGTTTTCAATGTTTGCTGACATGCTGTCTGGCATGGTCCTCATGCGCAAGTGATTACACAAATGGGTAGAAACAAGGTTTGTTACAATAATAAACATCTCTATAGTTGGTCCAATATATGCTTTTATAAGCACTAGGAATAAGTGACTGCTGTCCCCTAAATTGGTGAGGTATACTCCTCCTAAATTGCAACCCAGAATTATCTTTTGTTAATACAAATATTGCAGGCAGGCTTGGCATTCCTAGGCAAGGAATACATTTATATAGATGAAAGTCAGCCAGTACATGTAACCTCAGAAAAAGAAAAGAGGTTGACAATGGCACACCTGGATTAGGAGACAGCCCCATTTTCTATGCCCTCTATTCAAGGCAAAGCTTAAGGCTGGCAAGCAGGAGAATTGAGGCAAGTGAACAGCTTGGAAGCTGGGAAGATAGTGCTTAATGGGTTGGCTTCACTATATGCACCTCCACAGGGGTATCCATGAATACTCCCTACCCCTCTCTCAATTTTTTTCCCTCTTTTTGGGAGGCCATAAATGTGGCAATCCAGTACCTCACAAACTATTACTGTTTCTAGGAGCAGATCTGTAATGTGGGTAAGCTAAGAGGATTTTTTATCAATTCAGTTGCCTCATATATATATATATATATATATATATATATATATATATATATATATATATATATATATTACGTTCTTAGGTTGTTGCTGCAGTTCGAAATGACATAGTAACAGCAGCTTGCCTTCTGTCTCAATACACCATGTGCTGCTCTGTGCTGCTGCTGCCTCCTGCTGATGAGGAGTCTTCTTCCTAGAAAAAGAGGAGGAAATTGGATGGGAGCCCCAAAACTATCCAAATGGAAATAGAAAATAATCATTTTTAAGAAATGAAAAAGTAAGTTTGTGGATGTCCTTCTGAATATTTTTCTCTAAAAAAATACCTATTGATATTATGTCTTGTCCCCACACACACACACGGCTTTTTTTATTTATCTGGTTTAATTTATCCCTCACTGAAAACATCAGTTTATCTGAAGAGCACAAGCTCTTCTTTCTTAAACTATTACAAATCTTTGTATTGAGCTCTAGTTTGGTCACATGGTATAACTTTTTCTTTCATATGGCATTTGTAAATCAATATGCTGGGATTATACTTAAATCTTAAGATTCAAAAGCCGTTCTAATGCTTCTGAGGTAGCTAGATGGATCCCCCTGGTTCCACCACTGTAAGCATGAATGGGGGCAACTGTCCTTGATGTGTGACATAGTTTGTATCTTATCACAGTCAAAACGTGGTGATTCTTTGATTTTCCATTTATGGAGGAGATATCCACATCTTCCTTACATTGTACGAATGCAGCTGAGTATAGTGTACAGCCTATGGTTAAGGCAGAATCACAGAATTTCTTTTGTTGCCTCTTCAATCAGATCTTTATCTGGGATGACACAAGCAGCCCGCAATTCAAGCCAGCATGTGCTGGCAACTTTTCGAGTGGCCTGTAGCACTGATGCATGTACTCAGAAAGGCTTCCTGGATTTGAGTAGGGAGAGTGGCAATAAATTGAGGCTGGTGTTTTGGCAGGTCCAGGGTGGCCAGGATCTTGTTATACTCTTGGACAATGGCAGCATCTCGCCTGACTTTGGCTGATCCAATGCCTGTCAAAACTGATTTCAGAGCCACTTATAATCCTGGGAGCAGCATTAATGTCAGTGTCAATGAGATTAGTGTGGGAGCTGTTGCACCAAACTGGTATGCAATATTCAGTTTTGACAAGAACAGGGTTTTTACTGACATTCAAAGTGTGCATGCATCACATCACCAGGAAGCTTCTGCATGATGTGATCATCTCAGAAGGATGACTGTCTCCAGTTTGGGACCATCAGACTTGTGAGATGGCCTAGAAACTGAAAACATTCCAACTTTAAATTACTGAATTTTAGTTAAAAGAAAAGGAGTACTTGTGGCACCTTAGAGACTAACAAATTTATTAGAGCATAAGCTTTCGTGAGCTACAGCTCACGGCTTATGCTCTAATAAATTTGTTAATCTCTAAGGTGCCACAAGTACTCCTTTTCTTTTTGCGAATACAGACTAACACGGCTGCTACTCTGAAACCTGAATTTTAGTTGAGTGTCATACTGGCAAAGTTCTGATCTGGAGCCATTTCTTCAATAATAACCAATTTTAGTTTTGAAGTAAGATCATACAATCTGTTCATTTTTATGATAAACAATTAACCGGAAAATTAAAGAATACCACACTGTAATTCATTTTACTTGAACTGAGTCTTTAGCATTTAATAAGTTGCATTTTATAAATGTGGGTTAAAATGTAAGTAGACTGTTTATTTGCCGCTTACATTCTTTAGGTGAGACTAAGTAAAATTAATTTTTATGCCACTCAATAAATATTTTCATAGGAATATCACTGTTACATGTTGTGTGTTCCATACTTAATTCAGGTTCATAAGTGTCATTCTATATTCTTTTAAATGTACAGAGTTTTTAATGATCAAAGATAAACCAAACTCTGAAACATATGTGGTGATTATATTGTATGCTATACTATATAGTCAACCACATGCTGTTATTAAGACAGTGATGTGTAAATATACTCTGTCCCCTTTTAATCTTTCTTTCAGGGACCAATTAAGTAACCAATGCTCATGTTGGTGAGCACGTACCCACGTTATATACTTCAATTGGATGATTCATAAAAAAAAAATACACACCAGGGTGTGCACAGGATGCAAATTCAGATCCTTTTTGTCTCTCAGTTTGTCACTTCAGAGTAGCAGCCGTGTTAGTCTGTATTCGCAAAAAGAAAAGGAGTACTTGTGGCACCTTAGAGACTAACAAATTTATTAGAGCATAAGCTTTCGTGAGCTACAGCTCACTTCATCGGATGCATTTGGTGGAAAAAACAGAGGAGACATTTATATACACACACACAGAGAACATGAAACAATGGGTTTATCATACACACTGTAAGGAGAGTGATCACTTAAGATAAAAGAAAAGGAGTACTTGTGGCAAATTTGTTAGTCTCTAAGGTGCCACAAGTACTCCTTTTCTTTTTGAGAATACAGACTAACACGGCTGCTACTCTGAAACACTTAAGATAAGCCATCACCAGCAGCAGGGGGGGAAAGGAGGAAAACCTTTCATGGTGACAAGCAAGGTAGGCTAATTCCAGCAGTTAACAAGAATATCAGAGGAACAGTGGGGGGTGGGGTGGGGGGGAGAAATACCATGGGGAAATAGTTTTACTTTGTGTAATGACTCATCCATTCCCAGTCTCTATTCAAGCCTAAGTTAATTGTATCCAGTTTGCAAATTAATTCCAATTCAGCAGTCTCTTGTTGGAGTCTGTTTTTGAAGCTTTTTTGTTGAAGTATAGCCACTCTTAGGTCTGTGATCGAGTGACCAGAGAGATTGAAGTGTTCTCCAACTGGTTTTTGAATGTTATAATTCTTGACGTCTGATTTGTGTCCATTCATTCTTTTACGTAGAGACTGTCCAGTTTGGCCAATGTACATGGCAGAGGGGCATTGCTGGCACATGATGGCATATATCACATTGGTAGATGCGCAGGTGAACGAGGTGAGCCTCTGATAGTGTGGCTGATGTGATTAGGCCCTATGATGGTATCCCCTGAATAGATATGTGGACAGAGTTGGCAACGGGCTTTGTTGCAAGGATAGGTTCCTGGGTTAGTGGTTCTGTTGTGTGGTGTGTGGTTGCTGGTGAGTATTTGCTTCAGATTGTGGGGGGCTGTCTGTAAGCAAGGACTGGTCTGTCTCCCAAGATCTGAGAGAGCGATGGCTCGTCCTTCAGGATAGGTTGTAGATCCTTGATGATGCATTGGAGAGGTTTTAGTTGGGGGCTGAAGGTGATGGCTAGTGGCGTTCTGTTGTTTTCTTTGTTGGGCCTGTCCTGTAGTAGGTGACTTCTGGGTACTCTTCTGGCTCTGTCAATCTGTTTCTTCACTTCAGCAGGTGGGTATTGTAGTTGTAGGAATGCATGATAGAGATCTTGTAGGTGTTTGTCTCTGTCTGAGGGGTTGGAGCAAATGCGGTTATATCGTAGCGCTTGGCTGTAGACAATGGATCGAGTGGTATGATCTGGATGAAAGCTAGAGGCATGTAGGTAGGAATAGCGGTCAGTAGGTTTCCGATATAGGGTGGTGTTTATGTGACCATCGCTTATTAGCACCGTAGTGTCCAGGAAGTGGATCTCTTGTGTGGACTGGTCCAGGCTGAGGTTGATGGTGGGATGGAAATTGTTGAAATCATGGTGGAATTCCTCAAGAGCTTCTTTTCCATGGGTCCAGATGATGAAGATATCATCAATGTAGCGCAAGTAGAGTAGGGGCATTAGGGGACGAGAGCTGAGGAAGCGTTGTTCTAAGTCAGCCATAAAAATGTTGGCGTACTGTGGGGCCATGCGGGTACCCATCGCAGTGCCGCTGATTTGAAGGTATACATTGTCACAACAGAACGCCACTAGCCATCACCTTCAGCCCCCAACTAAAACCTCTCCAACGCATCATCAAGGATCTACAACCTATCCTGAAGGATGAGCCATCGCTCTCTCAGATCTTGGGAGACAGACCAGTCCTTGCTTACAGACAGCCCCCCAATCTGAAGCAAATACTCACCAGCAACCACACACCACACAACAGAACCACTAACCCAGGAACCTATCCTTGCAACAAAGCCCGTTGCCAACTCTGTCCACATATCTATTCAGGGGATACCATCATAGGGCCTAATCACATCAGCCACACTATCAGAGGCTCGTTCACCTGCGCATCTACCAATGTGATATATGCCATCATGTGCCAGCAATGCCCCTCTGCCATGTACATTGGCCAAACTGGACAGTCTCTACGTAAAAGAATGAATGGACACAAATCAGACGTCAAGAATTATAACATTCAAAAACCAGTTGGAGAACACTTCAATCTCTCTGGTCACTCGATCACAGACCTAAGAGTGGCTATACTTCAACAAAATAGCTTCAAAAACAGACTCCAACGAGAGACTGCTGAATTGGAATTAATTTGCAAACTGGATACAATTAACTTAGGCTTGAATAGAGACTGGGAATGGATGAGTCATTACACAAAGTAAAACTATTTCCCCATGGTATTTCTCCCCCCCACCCCACCCCCCACTGTTCCTCTGATATTCTTGTTAACTGCTGGAATTAGCCTACCTGCTTGTCACCATGGAAGGTTTTCCTCCTTCCCCCCCTGCTGTTGGTGATGGCTTATCTTAAGTGATCACTCTCCTTACAGTGTGTATGATAAACCCATTGTTTCATGTTCTCTGTGTGTGTGTATATAAATCTCTCCTCTGTTTTTTCCACCAAATGCATCCAATGAAGTGAGCTGTAGCTCACAAAAGCTTATGCTCTAATAAATTTGTTAGTCTCTAAGGTGCCACAAGTACTCCTTTTCTTTTTGTCACTTCAAAATCCAGTTGGGGTCTCAAAGAAGTGAGATTCCTTCAAGATGCATGAAATGGATTTTGTCAGTCCACTTCGTATCTCTCTGCCTTATTTTCACCACTTATTAACTTACCCAACTTACAGGGATGTTGTGGGTGGTAAAAATACTCCCATGATTACAAAGAAGATGAGGAGATGACTGAATCCCTAAACTTTAAGACCAAGCAGGTGAGATATCACAATGTAACAGCATATTCTCAAATTAGGAATTTACAAAGTTTCTATTGTGATAGATCTTCACTCTAAGAACCTTAAGCCATCAAGAATATCTCTAAATATATGTATCTGTTGAACACTGACATTATTTTTGTTCTAAACCATATCTTGTCATGGATCTAACAGCCAAACTAAACAAAACTGGTGAATATACAGAGGAAAAGCTATTTGGCTGCTTTGCAAAACTCCTAGTTAACAGACTGGAGGCTGATGATGCAGCAAATTCACTTCCCAGAAAATAAGTCTTGACATGATCTTAACAGGCCTATCAAACCAACCAACATGATTTACTTGAAAACTACTAACTTAGAACACCTAAATGTAAGTAAATTTATTCATGAGTAGTTCTATTGACATCAAATGGACTATTCATTGAATAAAGGTATTTGCGTCCCCATTTGTACAACTGGGAACATTGCAGCAAGCAAAACAGATACTCCATACAAGTTATTTTTATGTAAATTAAATTATGCAAAATAACCACAGGGTACTTAATGTATAGGATTTTGTGATAAGTTTATGTGTGAAAATGGTAACTAAAATTCAGTTACAAATTCTGTTCTCACTGTACTAAAATCGATCAGACTGCATTAGCGTAGGAGATTTTGGCCCAGTGAATAAAACTAAAATGTAGTTAACATAACTAAATAACATTTGTGAACCCATAACAAATATGAAACCTTTTTGAATACAAAAACAGTTACAAGCTTGTAAAATCTCAAACCCCACCAGTTTCACCAATTTCTCTCTAAAATATCACAATGAAAAAATATCAGAAAAATATATTATTGGACATTTCATGTTTGTCATTACGTGAAATAGTCAGACAACAGAAACTGGAACAATTTGTGATCTTAAACTTTAATATTAACCTTTATTATTGTAAGTGGCATGGCATTTAGGTAGAAAGTCATCCCCCAAAAATGGCTCAATCAATTATGATAATCCCATTTAAGTGACAAAAAAATCACTTTGTTTATTAGAGAAAAATATCTCTCAGATATTTGTCACATTAAAGTGTCTTTTCCAATTACCTATGCTCCATTTAAGTAGCATGAAATGTTCTAGATTGTAGAAATGTATAGATCTGAATATATTTGCATGCTTGGACATTCAACTGAAACAGTTTCAGGTGTGAATAAGTAGAATAACAAGCATTAATATATACATCTGTTTTTATTTGATTTAATAACTAGGCATTTATTGCAAACATATGAAGGATTAGATATCTGAAGTCTCACACATTCAATTTGTTTGAGTGATTATATCAAAACTCCATGTTTTCTGTCTGATTGGGAAATGGACACTCAGAGAACTTTATTGCATTATGCTGTGTGTGCACTGAGGGCTTCACTAATGGTAATGGTTCTCCAGGAACAAGGTAAATTCTTGTCCAAGCTGTAAATAAATTGCTTGTCTGTGGCATCCTGAGGTATAAGACACAAAAGACAACCATATATGTGGCTAAATTAAGAATACAACTTTATTAATAGCCAATCAACATTACAAATTAAATCCTCTTACCGCTACCCATCAGAAATAGCCAGTGTGGGTTTCTGCTATTAGACTCTCACACAATATGAGAGCCCTCTGTTCACTGATCAGAGCAGGGAAGGTTTCCTAGCACCTGCTCCCTTCATCAATATAATAAATAATAATAACAATCACAAGAAGACTTTAGGCTCTGCAACATAAATAACTTTTTACCACTTCCTCATATGAGGATTAGGTCTTTGATGCACATATGCTTGACTTGAACTCTTCCCCTGACAAAACAAACAAACAAATAACACAAAGAAAGACAGTTACAAGCAGTCTTCCTAAATTGGCTAATGTGTTGCTAGTTGGACCTGCGTAGCCTAATCAGCTACAAAACTGTGAAAAAACAAAGAAAAACAATAAAAAAACAACCAACCAAATACAAACAACATTTTTTTGCTGCTGAAAGGAAGTGGAAAAACAAACAATGAACCTCTGGAACCTCTGGAAAATTTTCTCTTGAGGAAAAAGTATCTTCCTATTGTCAAAGAGCTATTACCTAAAGCTATACATAGCGCAAAATTCAAGCACCAACTGAAAAAATAAACAACAAGTGAAGTGCATGGGGTAGATTTCTGTTGCTTAATAGCTCCTCATGCAAGGGGGTGAGAATACACCTTCAGTAGGAAGAGAAATGAGCAGCTAATGATAAGCACCTGCTGCATTCCTTCCAAAGGTAAAGGAGTGACAGGAATGCAAGACAGGAATGTGTTCAGTCCTGTCTATGACATCTCTGCACTTAAGATTCATAGATACTAAGGTCAGAAGGGACCATTCTGATCATCTAGTCTGACCTCCCGCATAACGCAGGCCACAGAATCTCACCCACCTACTCCTACGAAAAACCTCACCTACGTCTGAGCTATTGAAGTCCTCAAATCGTGGTTTAAAGACTACAAGGAGCAGAGAATCCTCCCTCAAGTGACCCGTGCCTCATGCTACAGAGGAAGGCGAAAAACCTCAAGGGCCTCTTCCAATCTGCCCTGGAGGAAAATTCCTTCCCAACCCCAAATATGGCGATCAGCTAAACTCTGAGCATATGGGCAAGATTCACCAGCCAGATACTACAGAAAATTATTTCCTGGGTAACTCAGATCCCATCCATCTAATATCCCATCTCAGGGGATTCAGCCTATTTACCCTGAATATTTAAAGATAAATTAATTACCAAAAATCACATTATCCCATCATACCATCTCCTCCATAAACTTATCGAGTAGAATCTTAAAACCAGATAGATCTTTTGCCCCCACTGCTTCCCTTGGAAGGCTATTCCAAAACTTCACTCCTCTGATGGTTAGAAACCTTCGTCTAATTTCAAGTCTAAACTTCCTGATGGCCAGTTTATACCCATTTGTTCTTGTGTCCATATTGGTGCTGAGCTTAAATAATTCCTCTCCCTCTCCGGTATTTATCCCTCTGATATATTTATAGAGAGCAATCATATCTCCCCTCAACCTTCTTTTAGTTAGGCTAAACAAGCCAAGCTCCTTAAGTCTCCTTTCATAAGACAAGTTTTCCATTCCTCGGATCATCCTAATAGCCCTTCTCTGTACCTGCTCCAGTTTGAATTCATCCTTTTTAAACATGGGAGACCAGAACTGCACACAGTATTCCAGGTGAGGTCTCACCAGTGCCTTGTATAACGGTACTAAAACCTCCTTATCCCTACTGGAAATGCCTCTCCTGATGCATCCCAAAACCGCATTAGCTTTTTTCACAGCCATATCACATTGGCAGCTCATAGTCATCCTATGATCAACCAATACTCCAAGGTCCTTCTCCTCTTCCATTACTTCTAATTGATGCATCCCCAGCTTATAACTAAAATTCTTGTTATTAATCCCTAAATGCATAACCTTACACTTCTCACTATTAAATTTCATCCTATTACTATTAGTCCAGTTTACAAGGTCATCCAGATCCTATTGTATCTTCTCTGAATTGGCAATACCTCCCAGCTTTGTATCATCCACAAACTTTATTAGCACACTCCCACTTTTTGTGCCGAGGTCAGTAATAAAAAGATTAAATAAGATTGGTCCCAAAACTGATCCCTGAGGAACTCCACTGGTAACCTCCCTCCAGCCTGACAGTTCGCCTTTCAGTAGGACCTGTTGTAGTCTCCCCTTTAATCAATTCCTTATCCACCTTTTGATGTTCATATTGATCCCCATCTTTTCCAATTTAACTTATAATTCCCCATGTGGCATGGTATCAAACGCCTTACTGAAATCTAGGTAAATAGATCCACTGCATTTCCTTTGTCTAAAAAATCTGTTACTTTCTCAAAGAAGGAGATCAGGTTGGTTTGGCACAATCTACCTTGTGTAAAACCATGTTGTATTTTGTCCCATTTATCATTGACTTCAATGTCCTTAACTAATTTCTCCTTCAAAATTTTTTCCAGGACCTTGCATACTACAGATGTCAAACTAACTGGCCTGTAGTTACCCGGATCACTTTTTTTTTTCTTTCTTAAAAATAGGAACTATATTAGCAATTCTCCAATCATTCGGTACAACTCCTGAGTTTACAGATTCATTAGAAACTCTTGCTAATGGGCTTGCAATTTTAGGTGCCAATTCCTTTAATATTCTTGGATGAAGATTATCTGGGCCCCCTGATTTAGTCCCATTAAGCTGTTTGAGTTTCGCTTCTATCTCAGATATGGTAATATCTACCTTCATATCCTGACTCCCGTTTGTCATGCTACCATTATCCCTAAGATCCTCTTTAGCCTTATTAAAGACTGAGGCAAAGTATTTGTTTAGATATTGGGCCATGCCTAAATTATCTTTAACCTCCACTCCATTCTCAGTGTTTAGCGGCCCCACTTCTTCTTTCTTAGTTTTCTTCTTATTTATATGGCTATAGAACCTTTTACTATTGCTTTTAATTTCCTTTGCAAGGTCCAACTCTACTCGACTTTTAGCCTGTCTCACTTTATCCCTACATGTTCTGACCTCAATAAGGTAGCTTTCCTTGCTGATCCCTCCCATCTTTCACTCCCTGTATGCTTTCTGCTTCTTCTTAATCACCTCTCTAAGATGCTTGCTCATCTAGCTTGGTCTACAACTCCTATGAATGCATCCGATGAAGTGAGCTGTAGCTCACGAAAGCTTATGCTCAAATAAATTTGTTAGTCTCTAAGGTGCCACAAGTACTCCTTTTCTTTTTGCAAATAAAGACTAACACGGCTGCTACTCTGAAATCTAACTCCTGCCTATGACTTTTTTCCCCTTTCTTGGAATACAGGCTTCTGCAGCTTTGATTTAAAGTAATCCCAGGCCTCCTCTACCTTTAGATCCATAAATTCTTCAGTCCAATCCACTTCCCTAACTAATTTCCTTAATTTTTGAAAGTCAGCCCTTTTGAAATCAAAAATCCTAGTTGCAGATTTATTTCTGTTAATCTTTCCATTTAGTTTGAACTGAATTAGCTCATGATCACTTGAGCCAAGATTGTCCCCTACAACCATTTCTTCTATGAGGTCCTCGCTACTCACCAAAACCAAATCTAAAATGGCATCCCCTCTAGAGGGTTCAGCAACTACTTGATGAAGGAATCCATCAGCTATCGCTTCTAGGAAAATCTGAGCCCTATTATTATTACTAGCACTGGTCCTCCAGTCTATATCTGGGAAGTTAAAGTCTCCCATGATCACGCAGTTTCCATTAGTATTTACTTTATTAAAAAACATTAAAAAGGGCTCTATCCATATCCAAATTAGATCCCGGCGGTCTATAGCACACCCCAAGCACTATTGTAGGAGGGGCTTTACTAGTTATCTTCCCCAATGTAATTTTTGCCCAGACGGACTGTCTTATCCATTGCATCGCTTCTTATTTCTTTACGTTCTACCTCATCGATATAAAATGCTACTCCACCCCCTTTACCTTTATTTCTGTCTTTCCTTTCCAGCACATACCCTTCAATACCTGTAGTCCAGTCATGACTATTAATCCACCATGTTTCTGTTATCCCTATAATATCTGGTTTCACTTCCTGCACCAGTAGCTCTAGTTCCTCCATTTTGTTACCTAGGCTCCTCGCATTGGTGTACAAACATCTTAATTTTTGCTCTTTGTCCTCGCTCACATTTTGTACCCTATTAGGCACAATCATTCTACAGCCAGTATAACCTATTAAGACTGGTATCCACACTGCCCTTGCTCCTTATATACATTCTCCTACCCACAGTTGTATCCTTTCTTACTTCATCTTCTTCCCTCTCAATGCTAAAATCTGGTGTGGAGATTACCTGGACATCTCCCAACCATCTCCCCCAGATTCCTAGTTTAAAGCTCTCTTTATCAGTTGTGCCAGCCTCCATCCTAGAAGTCCATTTCCTTCCCTACTCAGATGGAGTCCATCCTGAGAGAACTGTCCTCTGTCCATGAATGCCTCCCAATGGCCAAACATACCAAAGCCCTCCTTATAGCACCACTGCCTAAGCCATCTGTTGACAGTCATAATCTTGTCACATCTTCGTTGCCCTTCTCTAGGAACAGGCAGAATCCCACTAAAGATCACCTGAGCCTCGATTTCTTAAGTGTCTTCCCCAGCCTAGCATAGTCTCCCTTAATACTTTCCAGTGAGAATCTGGCCGTATCATTTGTTCCCACATGAAGGATAATTAGGGGATTCTTTCCCGATCCCTTTAGGGTCCTTTTCAACCTCAGGTCTACATCCCATATCTTAGCACCTGGAAGACAGCACACCCTTCTATTCTCTGGATCAGCTCTAGTTACAGGCCTATTCTTCTCAATAAAGAGTCCCTGATTACATAGACCTGCCTTTTCCTGGTGACGGTGCTATTCTCCAGTCTCTCCCCTGTTCCCGCTGGCTGCAAGTTCTTTCCATTCCTATTTTTCCTTATAATCCTCTTCAACCCATCCTGTATCCTCCTGGGGCTCATATTTGGTATAGTCTCCCTTGACTCTTCCCCTTTTCCTATGGGACTAGCCTCTCTTCTCTTCTTCCTTGCCCTTCCACCTTTAGCGACTACCTGCGAGCCCCTTCTTCATTTTCCAACTCTGCAAACCTGTTCCTAAGCTCTATTTCTCCTTCACTAGCCTGTCTTTTCTTCTGCCTTGTTCTTTTAGTCACTTGCTTCCACTGACCACTTTCCTCACTCAGTCTCCCCTCAAAATTCCCCAGCCCTGTTTCCATCAGTAAGTCTGAGCTTTTCCCTTCAGATACCTCATGTCTTTGCTCCATTATCTGCTCAAACCCCCTTCCTAAACTCAACCAGACTTTCCACCTGCATCTCCAAGCCTCGGATCTTTTCCTCCATCAGCACTATCAGACGGCATTTCATGCAGAAAAAACTCTTATCAGGTCCCCCCTCCAGGATCTTGTACATACCACAGCTTCCACATCCAGTCATCCTCATTGTGTCTTCCACTACACGAGTCACTCCCACAGCTGCCTCCGTATCTGTCATTGCCTTCCCACCTAAGTCCTGTTAATCTGGGAAACACAAGCCACACCAGAAAGACCACCCCCCACAGCAAAAACAAACCCCAAACAAGCACCACAATACAAACTCCCACTCAAATGCCCCTGTTTACAGATCTGTTTGCTAGCTCCTGTGCCGCTGCCTGACTGGCTGGCTATCTTTATAGGAGTCCTAGTCAGAGAAGCCCCGCCCACTAATCAGGGCTCAGCTTCTCTCCCAGCACAAAGCCCCTACAAGCCTCTACACACACAAAAACTCCAAATACAAAACCAAGTAAAAATACCTTCTCTTCCAACGGAACTCCCACTCAAACTCCTCTGTTTACAGCTCTGTTTGCTAGCTCCTGTGCTGCTGCAGCTGTCTGATGCAGTGTGGCCAAAACCTGAGGTCCGAAAGACGCTGTGCCCAAAAGGAAATGTGAGGAGGAAAAGAAGAAAGTGAAGAAACCTTATCTTCATCTGGCCAATTCAACACCCCATCCTGCTAAGTGGTCAGGCATTTAAGAAATGTGCAAAATGGATTTCCTTCTCCTAATCATTTTTTGTGTGTCTAATATTCTGGTCACATCCTGGATTCATCCCATTCATTTTAACATTACAGAATTTCATTATATCAATCTTGTTCATACTTTGCAACAGTAAGGGAACATAAAAGTCCATGTTTTTCTAGCAGTTGATTAGAAGTTATTTGATGCTACTTGCTCTATGTTTTAACATATGTTAATATATCAGTAAATTGCAGAAGAAAAAGAGCATTTAGAAGCACACAGGCTGCTAACAAAGGCTTGGTGTTTGCACTTTGCTCATCATATTATTTTTCATAAAACTGCAAAATACATAGTACAAAGAAAATAATTGCATTTTAAGACTTCTTATTACAAGCTCTCTGAACTTTATTTCACCTAATCTAAAGGAGCTGATATCGCTCTTATCAGTGAAGATGCCAATGGACTACAAAAATGCAGAAACTAAGTAAAAGAAGTAATGGAGAAGATAGGTTTAAGACACAAAGAAATGTAAAGTCATGTTAATGGGGACTATAGGGACAGAAATCAAAATTGAAGACGAGAAACTGGAGAAGGTGGACAATTTTACATATCTTGGAAGTACTATCAGCCAACATGGTACTAGTTCCGAGGAAATAATAATAAGAATTGGGAAAGCACATGCTGCATTTGGAAGATTCAAAAACATTTGGCAACTCAAAAACATCTTCCTCAAGACAAAACTGAATGTGTACAAAGCAATTGTTATTGCCATCACAACACATAGCAGTAAGACAAGAAAGATACACAAAAGCTGGATGCATTTCATCACAAATGTCTGAGAAGAATATTGGGAATATCATATAGAGATAGGAAGACAAATGAAGAAGTCAGAAAAATTGCTGGATAAGGTACCCTCTCACAAATAGTCTACAAAAGAAGACATCAGTGGCTGGGGCATGGGCTGAGAATGGGAAAAGAATGCTTACCAAATACTGCCCTTGAATGGAATCCAGAAAACGCAAGAAGAAAGAGAGGAAGATCATGAATAACATGGAAACGAACAGTTCTGAACAACATGAAGCCCCTCAACAATAAATGGGAAGATTTGGAGAGAAGGGCAGTTGACAGGCAAGAATGGCAAATGTGGGTAGCCCAATATGCAGCAAAGCATAGGATGGACTAAGGTCTAAGGTAAAGGAGCAACAAACCAATATGCATTTAACTGTCCCTCAAAATGAAGTAGCTCATAACACAATTTAATTTTATATAGTGTCCTTCATATGTTGTGTCAGGAAACACTTTACAAAGCTTGTCATCCATAATTTTTTTAAAAAAATATCCAGACTAGATTCAAAAAAGTTAAATAATTCAGTATCTCTCTCTATATATATTTAAATAACTTGTCTGTACATCACTGTAGGTAGGGTATGTACAATTAGAACATTTACAAATCTTACAATAAAACAAAACCAAACACAACAATCCAGGAGCTCCATTTCATCCACTGAGGAATACAGAGGTAACAAAAATACCACTTTCTTAACACAACACATTCATATAAACCTGTGAGAACAGAATTCCCAGGAATGTAATGAATTGTAGATGTGCTCCAAGCAAAGAAATTGAATGGTTTGTCTCTTATCTCCACCACACAACTTCTTTCCCCAATTTTCAATGACTTCCCTATGTCCTCGTTGCCACATTCCAAATTTCCCTCCGAAGTGTTTGCTTATAAAGGACAATTTCAAAATCGTTCAGAGGTTCTAGAGGAGTGTCTGGTGGATGCTTCACATGGGTTATGCTGAATCAGTGCTTATATTGGCTATATTCCGTATGTGGCCTAAGCCACCCACTTCTTGCGGAGTGTTGCTGGTCCCCTGCCGGCTACCTGAAATGTAACAAATTGTGGCCACTCTTTGGCACTGAATCCACCCCAAGATGTATTTGGAAGATCATTAGCTGTATGCGTCTATATTGTACCCTAAGCTTAATTACATTTACACATCAAACATAAAATATTTATGAGTAATCTGATACCATGCATTTGATATTTTACTTTCCAGTATTATCAGTCACTTTATTTTCCACCAAGAAGAATTACACAGTTTTCAATAATCTGCCAAACTATGTACATCTACATTAGGGGTTCCTAAACTTGGTTCGCAGCTTGTGCAGGGTAAGCCCCTGGCAGGCCGTGAGACGCTTTGCTAATCTGAGCATCTGCAGGCACAGCCACTCGCAGCTCCCAGTGACCGTAGTTCACTGTTCCTGGACAATGGGAGCTGCGGGAATTGGTGCGGGCCTGGCCACCACTTCCTGCATCTCCCATTGGCCAGGAACGGCGAACCACAGCCACTAGGAGCTGCAAGCAGCCATACCTGTGGACGCTCAGGTAAACAAAGTGTCTTGCAACCCACCAGGGGCTTATCCTGAACAAGCCGCGAACCAAGTTTGGGAACCCCTGATCTACATGTAGCACAAATTACTTTACTGTTTATAGATGTTTAAGAACAATTAGAACGTTTGAAAGACAGATGTCTTTAATGTAATGCATATTCCTTTGCCACATACTACAATGGCATTTACTCAGCAATTTATGACCTTTCAAGTAGTCCTATGGCCTGTCTAGTTCCACCAATATCTCATTCTATTGTCTCCTGTAACATGCTTCTCTATATATGGTTCAGCTGGCTCATGCTGATAGCAGCCTCTGGCAGAGTGGACTAGGTCTGGAGGCCCCTGCTGGAGGCCTTGCGGGTCTACAACACCCTGTCCCAGAATAGAGCAGCAAGAAGGCCTCCAGGCAGAGTATAGTGGCTGCAGAAGAGCAGCCAATCAGAGGCGCTGCTGGAGTGACCAATAAGGGGCCAGAAAGGCCAGATAAAAGACAAGCTGCAAAGCAGAGCCTGCAGTTGCTGTGTGGAATGTGACATGGGACGATTGGGTGCCTGGCTGGCTGGATAGAGTAGGAGCAGGGCCATGAAAAGGTCAATGTGGGCAGGCTGAGCCTAAGGGACTAAGCCCAGGACCTGATCAGACCAGGCGAGGGTACCAAGATGGGCTCTGATGGTCTGGTAGTAAATGAGCCCAGGGAGGGCTGCCGAAAAGGACACTAGCTGAAGGTACCCAGATTGGCCCCAGCTGGGTGGCTGAAGAAAGCATTGCCTTGGGGAAGAAGCCTTTGAGCTACAGCCCCATACCAGGTCCAAGGAAGAGCTTGGACTATATACCCTGGAATGGGAGGACAGCATGTGCAGCTCAGTCGGAGGGCTGAGCTGCCAAAGACCAGCTGAGAGAACCAGCGGCTGGGGGGTGCTTGCGCGAAGCAGGCACCACCCTGATATAAGACCAAAAAAGAAAAGCAGGCTCACACCTAATTGAGAGAAAGGGGGCCATCCATGAGAGGTGGGTGCTCCCTCTGCCCCATGAAAAGACTGTTTGCAGGCACTATCGGCCAGAGAAAAGGGGGCACGCACGAGAGGCAGATGCCGATCCCATTACACAGCCTCAAGTTTTTGCTGTTGAATGCAAGATCAGCCATCAACAAAATCAACATTCTTCATGATTTCATTTTGGATAGGGTACCTGATATAACCTTCCTGGCAGAGATTTCTTTAAGTGCCATTTAATCTAGCCTGCTCTATTGTAGCCAAGACAATGTCCCCTCTTTCCACCCCACCTTCAAAGGCCTCTGGCTGCTCTTTATCAAAATAACAGGAAGCCAAGGAATACTGCTAGATTCAAAACTAATACTACAATATCACATAATATCAGTGGCAAAAAAATATCTTCCATCTGCAGCTTGTTAGAAAACATCACCCCTTCCTCCCCGATAAGGATCTAGCCATAGTGGTCCACATGTTCAACACCTCAGAACAAATGGCTGCAACTCACTATATCTGAGCTTGAATGTGACTTCAGTGAGATGTTCCATTGTGAACACATTGCCCTGTGCGATGATTCCCCCACTGGTTCACAGTCTGCTTCAGTTGCCGTTTACGGCCTTGGTTCATGACCTGCCAAAACAGATGCACTTATCTAGGACAATACAACTGGTAAAGCCCAGGATGAAGCACATGAAACCTAGAAATAAATAATGCACAGACATAGTCAAGGGGGTTTGTAGTGGGATGAACTCCCAGAAGAGATGAAGTTATATGACCCAATATAACGCTCTCTGATAATACTTTCCCATCATAAGTGGAATGAGTTATGAAAAGAATACATATACCTAGTTAGAATTTCCTATAAACAGGGAAGGAACACAGGCACAAGACTCCATGAGGGAGGGAGTCTGTCATGCTGTTTTAATTCACCAACACGATACTTAGATAGAAAGACAGAAAATGGAAGATGGTATGAATCTGAATGCAAAGGAGAGCTCTAAGTCTTGACCCTTTCATCATATATTTTCATGCAATATGCATGAAAAAAAAATAGCTATGTGCCGCTTCCATGTAAACTAAATTAAAATGGTGTGAATTAACAAAGTGTATTTGAGACCTGGGATACTCATCCAACATGTGTGGTTATGTGTAAGCCAGAAAGGGTAGAGAAGATGAACTAATTTAATGGCACTGGGATAATCAAGTACAGATGTAGTTTAATGAATGAAAAACATAACATACGCATGTTAAACTTGCACAGCCAACACTTACAATACCTGGCAGATAACTGAAGCTTGCAATGACCTTGGGAGCTTTTCAAGGTTTTTGCATGTTTTTGCAAGGATGAACTGTTCTTGAACAATTTCTCTGATGTATTAGGTCCAAAGATGCTTTCCCGCAACAACAGGCATCCCTGTCTTTTCTTGCTTCCTTTCTTCATTAGCAAAAGTATTTCTGGTCAATGTAAAGCATGTCGGACTCCTTTAATATGTGACGTCTCCTATTATACATCCCTGGTGTAATATCTCTAGGTCTCTGGAACAGAACAGAACTGTATTCCTCCTCACCTTTTACTTTTTGGTAGGTATCCTCCTTACAGCGCTAAGTCTACAGAATAACTGGTTGTTATAAGTTATTTTCTGCTCAGTAGTTTCATCTACACAAATATATTTTAAATGTATTTTGTAATCATCTCGGCATATGAGGATATAGAATATGTCCTCCCCCTGCCTCTCGTAAGAGTTTCTAAAGGAACAATTTTGTAGACAGCAGAAGCACCAACAGCAAAAACTCAAAAACATAAGTAAAGCAAACTGTTTTGAGGAAATTTTTCTACTTTGTGCTAAGAAATCAACTTGTTCCTGTATTATGACACGGGCTACTTTTTTGTTATGGTTCTTGCTTACTACATAGTGATTGAGATATTTTTTACACAGATAAATATGGAGCAAAGTAGCAAGCCTGTGGGGGATGTAAAAATGTGTTTCTCTGTGTTCATATTTGAAATTTTTCTACTTTGTGCTAAGAAATCAACTTGTTCCTGTATTATGACACGGGCTACTTTTTTGTTATGGTTCTTGCTTACTACATAGTGATTGAGATATTTTTTACACAGATAAATATGGAGCAAAGTAGCAAGCCTGTGGGGGATGTAAAAATGTGTTTCTCTGTGTTCATATTTGAAATTTTTCTACTTTGTGCTAAGAAATCAACTTGTTCCTGTATTATGACACGGGCTACTTTTTTGTTATGGTTCTTGCTTACTACATAGTGATTGAGATATTTTTTACACAGATAAATATGGAGCAAAGTAGCAAGCCTGTGGGGGATGTAAAAATGTGTTTCTCTGTGTTCATATTTGAAATTTTTCTACTTTGTGCTAAGAAATCAACTTGTTCCTGTATTATGACACGGGCTACTTTTTTGTTATGGTTCTTGCTTACTACATAGTGATTGAGATATTTTTTACACAGATAAATATGGAGCAAAGTAGCAAGCCTGTGGGGGATGTAAAAATGTGTTTCTCTGTGTTCATATTTGAAATTTTTCTACTTTGTGCTAAGAAATCAACTTGTTCCTGTATTATGACAAGGGCTACTTCTTTGTTACGGTTCTTGCTTACTACATAGTGATTGAGATATTTTTTACATTGATAAATATGGAGCAAAGTAGCAAGCCTGTGGGGGATGTAAAAATGTGTTACTCTGTGTTCATATTTGAAATACACGCTGATCTGCATGGTGAACTATATGCTGTTAGATACCAAGACAAAAGGCAACACATCCTGATTTGCAGCCAACACCTGTGTCTAGATAAGCAGCTGATTCAACTAATATTAAAGCTACCATCCAATCCTGTAAGCAAAATATTGATGATTTAGTTACAAGAAAGAAAGAATTCCAAGAACTTCATATTTCACTACTCAGTTCAAAGTCAGTGAGAGCATTCACTTTGCTTAAAAATTTCTTTAGAATTTTTCACATAATTTTATTCAAAAGCTGCTAGAATTTGTTGGCTAAATCAATTTTTTAAATCAAGTTATACTTTAGTTACTTAGTTAGTAAGCATTAGTTAGAATAACATCTGAAAATTTGGCTAGTTTTGTTTAAATATGCTATCAATTATATTTATTGAGGTATCCAAAAGTAATAACCATATAGAAAAAATGGAGTTGAGATTGTAATGTTTTAAAACCCATCAGCTGTTTACATCACAACAATCGATAATAATTACCAGATGCCAAATGCCTTGTCACTGAACTTTGTAATGTATTTGGTGACATACAATCCTACTCACCGCAAGAGTGATTATTTTTCAAACTTTATAGAATATTTTTAAAAAGGGTTAAATACAGAAAAATATCTGAAACTAACTGACATTTATAGTTCAATCTTCTATGGCATCTTACCACATGTTGAGGATATATGGGGAATATATGCATTTAACACTGGTGTCTTCACAAATAGTTTTTACACAAAAAATCTGACATTCAAGTTTCTAAAGTGACTAAGTTTTGTTTGCCCTGTTTTTGGTGTACACTTTCCTTCACTAATCTCCCAAATGGGACACAGTTAAGGTTTTGATAAAAATGATCTGTCTTTGCTGTTCTCTTTAAAGGGTTTTTAAAATCTTTTTTTTTAATCATTGAATACTGAGAGCAAAATCAATGCACGGGGGACTTTGCAGTTCAGCTGTTATAGCATAAATCAATATTTAAAATGTATGGTAGTGATTTTTCTTCCATTGAAAGTAGGGTTTTGTGTCCTGAATTTCTTGTTCTATTAAAATACATAACTGTCTAGGCTAGACTACAAACTCTAATGTTAGCTTATAACTATATTTTACTAACTCAATAATGATATAAAAGAACAGTAATAGAACTGCTAATGTTTGACTTCTGTACTCTTCTGAACGATTATTCAAGCTGTCTCTTATTGCGTTAGGGAAATCATCTCTCTCCCTCTTCCACTTGCATACACAAAGGGCTTGGTGTAACAGTCTTTTGATGGCTCATTAAAGCAGGGTAAAAGTAGCGAAGTATCCTGAGGAAAACATGAGTTTCTTATCAATTTTTTAATGAGAAAAGCCCTCCTTCCTCCTCCAAACAACTTATGTCAGACAAGGAAATAATTTGCAAGTGCAGTGTGTATCATTTTATTACCTACAGCCTTCCATCATGCATATGATGATTGAAGGTGAGGACATCCAATACAGTTTTGCCACTGTAATCCTCTCCTTGCCTTGTCTCCACAAAACCTTTCATTCTGTGATTATGTCCCAGTTGCACAATGGCCTTTACAACACCCCTCCAAAGTGCTTACCTACCCCTAAGCACATTTCTCTGCTATGACTGAACATCCCTGGGGCTTACTGTCTGAACGCATTAATGGCAGAGACAAAGAGTGAGAATTAGATGTGTGGCGGCCCTCTATCTAGTATTTTCTACTACTACAAGAACACAAAGGCAGGAGGCTAATGAAGCAGCTAGTCGTTAACCTGCAACTTGATCACAGTCTATGAAGTTTGCACACTTGTGATTCACGCTCTTTTATTTACGGCTGCTGCTGCATTGGTTGACGTCCTTTTTACTTTTAGGGCCATGCAGCGGTCTCAGAACCAAAATCAAAAGGCGACCAGACCTGCCCAGGGAGGCGGGGGAAGGGACGAGGACAGTGAGACCTGCAGACTGACTTGCCTGAGGAAGACTGAAGCATGCATCTGTCTCTCCTCTCTGAAGGCTCCAGTGCACATCTGCGTCACTGGGGAGGGGGCGGCTCGGAGGGAGGCGCTGAGGGGGCAGCTGAAAAATTGTACAGTGCGGACCTCGACAGCTTCACAGGCGGGGGAGCGGGTGTCCCCCCGCCTCGTGATGTATACAAAAGAAGCCCCGCTTGCTCCCTTCGCCAGCTCCCAGGCTCTGCTTGCCCAGATAACTGCAAGCAGGGGACTCCCCGAGAGACCGAGGGTGGGTGGGTGACTTTATTCCCTCCTTCTACTGTGTCACTGAGCACTGCGAGGCGGAGGAAGAGCTTCCCCCCCCCCCCCCGGCGTTATACCCCGGCGGCCACTGCTGAGCCCGCTCTCGCCTTGTGTCTGTGAATCAGATTCGTGCTTCTTGAGCAGCCTCCCTCATCCCCTCTCCTTTGCAAGTCTCTCTGTCTCTCTCTTTCCTCAGAGCGGCCTCTGCTTCTCTCCCCCCCCCCCTCACCCCCCTTTGCCTTGGTCGCTTCTCCAGCTCGCTGCGCCTCTCCGTTCTCCGTCCTCCCTGCGTGTGAGCCTCCCGCCCCGCGCCACTGCTCTCGGCCCGGCCCCTCAGCATGCCCAGCTCTGCCCGGAGAGGCTGGGGCTGCTGAGCCGGGACTTTCCGCAGCTGCCGGGGGACCATCGCCGCGCGCGCGCGGGGCTGGGCGCAGCAGCTCAGCGGGCGCCCTCCTGCCCGGGCCATTTTGCAGTGTCAGGCTGCGCGTCGCGCCGCTCGTGCCTCCCCGGCCGCGGCGCCCTTCCCCGCGCGGTGCTCTGAGCCCCTCTATCTCTCCCCTCCCCCCTCCACCACCACCACTGGCCCAACGCAGAAGCAGCTGCAGCATGTCAGGCTCGGGCAGGAAGGACTTTGACGTGAAGCACATCTTGCGCCTTCGCTGGAAACTATTCAGCCACCCATCGGCGCCGGCCGGGCCGGTGGCAGGCGGCTGCTTGCAGCCGGACAGCAGCTTCGAGCACTGGGGGCCGAGCCAGAGCCGCCTGCTGAAGAACCAGGAGAGGGGCGGCAGCGCCTTCTGGAAGAAATCCTCTTCCTCCAGCCCGCTGAACGGGACCCTGCTGCCCGCCACCAGGCATGGGCTGGGCCAGCGGCCATCGCCCAGGACCGTCTTCTACGTGGAGACCCTGGAGGAGGAGGAGGAGGTGCGCGGCGGGATGGAGCTTACCCGAGAGCAGGAGAAGTCGCTGATGCTGCGGGAGATGAAGGAGGAGCCGGCGGACTGTTCGGACTGCAGCAGCCAAGCAACAGGTGAAGGATGTGGACACAGGTACAGTGACCCGCGCGGCGCATCCCATCTGTGGGGCTGAGGCTATGGAGACGGGGGGGGGGGGGAGAGGGGGAAGGTGTCTGAGGTTTGATGCTCCTCAGACTTTGTCCGTCCGCGCGGGCCAAGCCAGCCTCAACTTCGGAGGCTTCTTGTTGGTTGCTTTGTTGTGACCAACTTTCGTTAGGCTGGCAAGCGGGCCGTGCCGTCAGGAGGGAGCTCAGCTCCACAAGGCTCATCAGCCTGGGGACTCAGATCATTGCTTTTGTGCCGCCAGCCTTGCGCGGGGATTTGGCCTTCTACGTGTACCCTCGACCTTCCTCGAGCTCTTTACAGCAATGGGCAGGACATATCTGCTCTCCCTCCATCCCGTAAATTGCTGGTGTCATGACAAGTGTTAGTCAAAACCAGCTGACTAGCTACTACACATAGGGGTGGGGGCGGAGGGGGGGGGGGAGGTAACTTGAAAAAAAAAAAAACTTTCCTGAAAATGTCACTATGGACATTTTAAATGGAAAAGACTTACTTAATAAAAGCATCACAAACGTAAAGGTGTGATAGAAAAAGATGACCTGAAGATGTGGCACTTTTTTTTTCCCTTCAAATTTGTTACCTAAATACTAAAAGATGGTGGCTCAGCGTTTTCTCTCTCCCCAAATCAATTTCCTTTACCAGCATAGACAAGTTCAGAAACAGTATTGTATTTAGGACCTACCTTTAAAACAGTGAACTGTCCAGCTCAAAGAGGAAAGGAGATACCTGAGAAACTATAAGTTAAGACTGTGAGAAAGGTTATTTCAGGCATGTGTTTTTCAGATTCCTCCCCCCCCCCCCGTTTTTCAGTTATTTTTTCTAACTTCTTTAGGTAAAAAGAAGTGAAAAGTAAAATGAACAGTGTATTCATTAAAATAGTGGTGTGTAATTACCATTCAGTGTAGAGGAGACAAGACTTTTTGATGCAAGTGAACCTGAAGAGTAGATCCCTGAGGTCCATCAACAGTGCATCAATGTCTGTTTCCCCTGCTTTCCTCATTACTTTAGTAACTTTCATTGCATTTCTTTTGCTCTGTATTTACTTTTTCCTTAGTAAGTAAAATTTCAGTTTTATTTATAAACAGAAAGGCAAGTCCTGGTACTCTGTTACTGTATTGCAAATAACACATATGTTAAATATTTTATTATGTGCAGAGACAACATTGTGTAAGTTCTCTGGGATTCACATGATTGAAGATCAAACTTCATTTGACAGAAGCCACTCTAGTATGTATGTAAAAGCTTTCACATGGGGACCAAAAACATATTTAATCTACTTGAAAAAGGCTTTTAACATTTTTATCAATTAGTGTACTTCATTTCACAGTAGCTACCTTTTTTAAACAAATGTGGACCATTCAAGGCATGAATTAGAGTATTTTGCTAAAGGGGAGGTCAGTGGTGCCGAAATTTAAGGTACTTTGGAGATTATTATTCAGAATGAGTTGAGTGTTTAACATAGAATTAAAGATACAAATATTTGCAATGTATATATAAGGAAAATCATCAGCACTTCATAATAAAAGCATTCATAGTTCATATACATTTTCTGTGCACACATTTATTGTTGGGCACATCATTGATTTAAGGCTCCTAAGAGATTCTGCATATTGACAAAAGAAAAAATACTTTCCAGCCTACTGAATTTGAATAGAATTGCTTTATCCATGAGGATAGATATGATAATTATATATGTATTTTCTGACATGAGGTGTGTTTAATGGATTATGTGTGTTCTTAGATTTTTAGACTGCATTGGTTTTATGCTTTGGATTCATTGCTACGTCAGTAACATACACAGCCATCTATTATTGCTATTGTTTTGTGAAACTCATATATTAATTTTTTGAGTAGTTAAAATGGTTAGATTAAAGGAGGGAAAACAGTTTTATTAGTAAAAAAGAAAACAACCTCTTTTTCAAAAATAAAAATGTATTGATCAAATAGTTTTATAATACAGAGAATTTCTTCCAGGATAATTCCAATTTAAAGTATTTCAGTTTTCAATACCATGATGTGAGGGTATAAAATATTGAAATAATTGCTTTTCTGTGATAGAGTATCATCCTGTTTATCCTTCTGACATGTACTGTTCAGTACAGTGAGTCAAGTATACTTCTACATTAAAAATCCCTAACATTTCATCTTATTGTTTAACACCTGACTTGATAGCTACCATGTGCTGTCAACAATCTTCTCTATGCCCTGACCACTTTTGTTTTGCTTTCTATAGGAACTATGCTTGCTGAAATGTAGCAATGTTTGTTTACATCATTGTGTCTGTAAGATATGATCCATGGTTCATTGTTGAATGACAGCCTGATTCTATCTAGGTCCGTGGCACAAGTGCAAAGCTGCTAACAGTGTGTTTGACCCACAAAGTATGAAATTGTTCAAGTCTTGCATCTCCCGTTTCCCGTATTTTGATATGTGATTTAAGACTGCTGTAACACTTCAAATGCTTTTGATTCTGGGAACTGAAACAGCAAACTTGTTTACTACAAAACTAAAGTCCTGTAAGATTTCAGATTCCATCTATACACTGACATTGTTTGTATACCATACTTTTGATGTTACCGTAAACTGAAAATAACAGAAGTTATTCCTAAAATGATGTACTTTAGTATGATGGTATATCTGTCTTATAGGAAATATAAATCCACAGTAAAAATCCTTTCAAGAAAAGAAAGGAAATAATTTTGCATTTCTTTAATGAATGTTAGCTTTTTCATAACAGCATTTTTAAGACATATTTTCATGCTTAAAATTTTAAATAAATACCTCATAAGCATGAACGAATTGTAGAATTTATTTCTGATGATGGGTGATGTGTTCTTAACATAAACACAGTATGGAATAATGTGAGTTCCTTGTGCATGTAATCAAACACTGTAACAGGTATAGGAAGGCAGTATTTCATGGGAGGGCCTAAATGTATGATTCCACTTTCTATAAGTCTGAATCTTATTCATGTCTTTCCTTGGGTTCTGATCTGCATGCTCATGTCCAGGCCACACAGTTTATTGGCAATTCCTGTCACTGTTCAGGGCAATTGTAACTGTATTTCCACTCAGTGGTCCAGTAAGGACACTCAGTCCCAGGCTTCCAGCCCCCCAGCTGCCTTTCTTGGGTAGAGAGAGATCCACATTTTGGTTCCTTCTCACTGGGGTGTTTCCAAGCTACACAGTTCCCAGCCTTCACTATGTTATTCCCGGCAGAGTCAGGTTGCCCAAGCATACCTGATTGCTTTCTCTTCAGAGATTGTTAATAGTGTGATGGCCCATGTTTATAGATGTAATCGTATTTTATTCTTAAGGTAAAAGCACTACTGAGAAAACTGATTAAGAACAATAAAAGAACCCACACACATGCTAATAAGCTTACCAGACTCTACCAACTCTACCCCAACTCTAACATGAGCTCTGGTAGGAACAGGACTTCAAAACCCCACAAAAAGATTCTCTTCTGTGGACAGAAGTTCATAAGATTCTCAGCTCAGAATTAGCATCCAGTGTTATCGGTCTCAATAGGCCAAGGCCTTCCAACCCATCTTTAAGGATTGGGACCCACCGTGGACCAGGGATCCTGTCCATTTGCTGAATCAGGAAGAAGGCCCAGAGCCAGTTTAAAACCAGGCTATTTATCAAAAAATCCTTTCTTTGTATGTTGGTCCTTGCAGAATCTAGTTTGAACTAGTATATGTGTACCTTTCCATGAGGCCGGCTTCACAGGGTTGTTAATGAAGGAATTACATTAGCATCCTCCTCCTACTAGAGAAGATACATATAATTCCACAGTAAGACACACAAAAATTGCATTTTTAATACAGTGGACCTCAATGATATTAAACCTAATTCAGTAAGGATTAATTTAATTCAATACATTTTATCTTAATTTCGTAAAGTTTGTCCAGGGTATTACAGGATATTGTTAGTCTGTCCCAGTTCCTATCTATTGATGCAATAACTTTGTGCAGACAGATTTTAACAACAACGTAGCATATATGTGGAACTCCCTTCTTTTGGTGATTCATGACTCTTGACACAGGCTCAGTTTTTAGATCTGAGCTAACAATTTAGCTGTTTGGTCTTAATTACTCTAACTCCTAAATTTGACTTTACTATTTTGTAAAATAGTATGGAATGCATTTTATAAAGGGTATTATACAAATATAAGTTTTATTTAATCATAAAAGGCACATTTTGCTTTGTCAATCTCATTTTGTTCATCTGCAAAGAGTTATGTGGAGCTAATCCCACAAACACGTATGCACTTGCATAAAGTTAAGTTAACAGTGCCATTGACATCAAACGATGTGTATGAGCATCTTTACTTGTGCAAGTACTTGCACAAGTAAAGATGCTCATACACATCATTTTTTTTCAGGATTGGGCTTCATATCAGGTAGAGTACTCTCATAATTTTCTGCCTCTTCTATTGCTACTATCAAATACTTTAATTTAATTAAATAGTTAAAACCTATGCATAAATAATGTGCTAAAATACTAGTTGACAGTTGATTGTTTGATTTAGCTCAGATTTAAAGATTTGATAGGCAACCTAGAGATAACCATAGATAGAACAAACTATAAGCTATATTTATTATTACTGACTTACACAAAAACCTCATTAAAAGAACAATGTTAAGCTTTCAAAGTCAAACACTCAGAATTTAGGATGTAACATTGCCTGTGCAATCTTAATTCAGCCCTCAAGGGCATGTGTTTTATGATATAGTCCTTAATTATATGTTCACATATTAGTTTTTCCTGTCTCATACAGTGCAGAAGATGCATAATTAATCAGCAGTTATTCAATATTTTGTTTTATCCTCATTGTTCAATGTTTGGCCCCAGACTTTAATTAAAGCAAAGTATTGAAACCCTGCTCTGAAGACAGCATTATCCGTTTCCTCACAGGATTATCTCTTGTTCCAGTCACTAGAGTATGTGACTGCTTCAAAAATATTAATTAATTTGTCTTCATAACACCTCTGTGAGGTGAGGGGTGTTATTATGCCTGTTTTACAAGTGGGGAGCTGAGGTACAGAGAGATAAAGGTCAAAATATTCACCAATTTTGGGAGTGGAATTTGAGACTCCTAGGACATGATTTTGCAGAGCATTTACCATCATATAGCACTGTATTAGTTCAAAGCACAGTTCCCATTGACTTCTGATGCAGCTGTGAGTGCTCAGAACTTTTGCGAATCAGAGAACAGGGTCTCGAGTTGAGCACTCAGAAAATGAGAAACACATATCTAGTGAGCACCTGTGAAAAGTTTGGTTTAAATGAGATGTCTGTCATCACATAGGACCTTGGCACTAGATCTACAAAGGGCACTTAGACTCAGTACTGCATTGCACAGGCAGCCTTAATTGTGGTTTTTCCTAATTTTGGAACACTTCACTTTGCAGCCATAATAATGTTCCTTCAATATAGTTCTTTATGTGTAATTTCCTGGTTTTTTTTTTAAAGCAAACAGAGAAAACAAAAGTTCCACGATGTTGCTGTGACGGGTTGTCACCCCCTGGGTGCAGTCTGGGAGCTGTTGGAACTGCTGTGCCTAACCATTCAGCTGAGTTCGCCTTTGTCAAGGTTCCTTCCCCACTCTGAACTCTAGGGTACAGATGCGGGGACCTGCATGAAAACCCCCTAAGCTTATTTTTACCAGTTTAGGTTAAAACTTCCCCAAGGTACAAACTATTTTACCTTTTGCCCTTGGACTTTATTGATGCCACCACCAAGCGTCTAACAAATATATAAAATGGAAAGAGCCGCTTGGAAATGTCTTTTTCCCCCAAATCCTCCCAAACTCTATAGCCCCTTTCCTGGGGAAGGCTTGATAAAAATCCTCACCAATTTGCATAGGTGAACACAGACCCAAACCCTTGGAGCTTAAGAACAATGAAAAAAGCATTCAATTTCTTAAAAGAAGAATTTTAATTGAAGAAAAAGTAAAAGAATCACCTCTGTAAAATCAGGATGGTAAATACCTTACAGAGTAATCAGATTCAAAAACATATCCCTCTAGGCAAAACCTTAAGTTAGAAAAAGACACAAAAAAAGGAATATACATTCCTTTCAACACAGCTTATTTTATCAGCCATTTAAACAAAACAGAATCTAACACATATCTAGCTAGATTACTTACTAAGTTCTAAGACTCCATTCCTTTTCTGTTCCTGGCAAAAACAACACACAGACAGAGAGAACCTTTGTTTCCCCCCCCTCCAGCTTTGAAAGTATCTTGTCTCCTCATTGGTCATTTTGGTCAGGTGCCAGTGAGGTTATCCTAGCTTCTTAACCCTTTACAGTTGAAAGGGTTTTTCCTCTGTCCAGGAGGGATTTTAAAGGTGTTTACCCTTCCCTTTATATTTATGACAGCCTTTCTTAAACTGCTCTGCTGGGGACTCAGCCAGCCTCTGCACGCCCTGTTATCACTCAACACGATAGCAGGTGGCGCCACCCACTCATCTGAATTACCTGAGTTCTTTACTTCAGCTACTCATAGATTAACAATGGAGCACTAGCCAATTTTCCAGCTCCCCAGCCTTGTATCCCTGCTGGAGTATAAATCCAGAATTATACCATTTTGGACTGCACAGGGATCTGTACAATGCAAACTCATTAATATAGTTCACTTCACCTTGATGTGGAAAAGATATGCAACAAGCCTGTGTTACCCAAACTGAGATTTTCCCGTACACTTCACTCAAAACACACTATTTAAGATAAAACATAAAACAAGATACAGAAAGACAGATTTTAGGTTATTATAAGTGATAGCAAATGGATCAAAGCAAATTACATAGCAAATAATACATAGTCCACTAGTCCACAGGCTAGAAATCCCATTAGCCTGGGACCAGGACTTCCCTCATATCAGTCTGTGTTCCTTAGACGTTTCCTTGTGTGGGAAGTGAGGCCAAGAGATGATGTCACTCCTTAGCTTTTATAGTCTCTCCATATGGTGGGAACCCTTTGTTTCAAGCTAAATTCCCAACCCCATTTGTGGAAAACTACAGGAACTGAAATGGAGTTAAGTGGTCTGGTCACATTCCCTTGCATGCCTTGCTGAGTTATAGCAGCCATTACTCATGGGCTGGCTGAAATGGTCACAGAAAGGCTAAGCTCTTTGATTGTCCATTGTTTTTTTGATGAGCCATCAGCACTGTCTAGCTTCTTCATTGTTGTACCTGAAAGGCTAGCTGTGGGTGTTTTCAACTTCAGAACATCTTTCAGTAAAACATACTTAGCAAAACTTTATAACTTCACATACAATGATAACACAATTCAACAGGCTATTAATGTTCAACAGATCAAGACTTTTAGAATGAAACCATACAAGGCATACTTTGTACAAGATGCCACATAATTATATCATAATCATACCATAATCATATTACTATGGTGAATGTGGGATGCAAAGTGTCACTGTGGCATCATACCTAAAACTACATGGTTCATCACCTGATCTTGAACATTTAGATATACTGCCCTGACCTCTGCCACTTGAGATAATAGCGTAACTTATAGCAATACTAGATTGTCATCCTCTGTGTGAACCAGCACTAAAGGGGCTGAGACTCTTTGTGTTTTACAGATATTTTTCTGACAGCAGATGAATGGTCAGACTCAGGAATCTTGGGTTCCTTTCCTGGCCCAATAGGAAATGTACTCTAGTGGGTAGACTTTTTTGCCTGCGTCCCCGAAGCCTGCCTTACCTCATCCACCTGTCCCTGTGCTGCTTCTTCAGAACTAGTGGATCCTTGTCCTAGTCTCATTCTTCTGTCCTACCTGGTCTCCATTCCTCAGTCTTCTCATCCCTTTCCCAATCTCCTTGCCCAGAAAATCATAGCCTTCTCCACTCCCACTCCAACTTCTTATCCACAGTCTGCTTGTCCAGCAAATCCCAGTTCTCTCCTCCTGACTGAGAGATCACAAGTCTCAAATGAAAGCTCAGGAGTCCCCAGCTAGTCCTCAGATGATGGCCATCACATGGCAGCTCACAGGCACCAGCAGGGAGTGTGGGCTGGTGGACCCTACCCCACCATAGGCACCATCCACAAATCTTTCAATTGGAAGAGGTGTTCAGCCTCTCTGATTGGTTCAGACTTACTCTTTAAGCCAGAAGGAGGAACAGGAAGTTGTCTGAGCCCCTAGGTAAATCTTTGTGTAATGTACTCTGTATGATTTTATAAAAGTATGCACATGAGTGTGAATATAATGTAATTAAAATATGCTTCATGCAAAAGGTCTCTTGTAAGGTATCATTACAAAGCTTATAATCTACTGAGTGTGGCCATCCTATTTGTATAAATGTATCCCTCTTATATCTGAAACTAGAAATATGAAATATAACTCTGAGGGCCTATTGTAGTTATGCAAATTGTGGGCCATTAATGGTGGTTTGGAATCTTGATGGCTCCCATCAACCAGGACAATTGACTGTGGATGGCTCTGTTTGCAGGCAGGCCTTCCTGTGAGTCAGGCTGGGAGGAATGAAGGCTTGGCATCTCACAGGAAATGTGACCATGTCACCTGGAACGAAAATCCATCTTAAACCTGGTGCTTTTCCATTTAGGGGCGGGGGCGGGGACCCAGAGAGACAAAAGATTCCCGTCTTGTGCCAAAGCCATATAAGGGGGTGGAACAGAACAAGGGAGGCAACAATCATGAGAAATCCTGTAGCTACCACCTGAGCTAGAACAAAGGCTGTACCAGGGGAAAGGATTGTGCCCAGACTAGAAAGGTGTCCGGTCTGTGAAAGAAACTTATTGAAATATCTCTAAGGGTGAAATTTTACCTGTATTCAATTTTTATTACAGTTTTATTACTAGACTTAGACTTGCATTTTTTTTTTTTGCTTGGTAATTCACTTTGTTCTGTCTGTTACTACATGGAACCACTTAAATCCTACTTTCCTAACATTAGTGAGACATGTTCCAAATTTAGAAAAGCATGCACAAACCAGTTCCTCAAAAACAAAAGACAAACTAATGCCTCAGCCAGGAGTCAGCAAAATCAAATGGCCTATAACCTGGTTAAGTGGACATTCTTCAGCATGAAAAAGGGTGTGAGCAAGAAATCTACATTTTGGCAAACAGCTGGAGGTTCCCATCCCCACAGATTTTCTGTCTCCTGAACCTCAGCTCGAGATGGTTTTCAAAGAAAAAGAGAACTATAAGAAAGGGTAACAGCTCTCAAAATACTTTTCCTTTCTCTCTTCTCATGACATCAACAACACCTGAAGGATAAGGAAGTAACACTGAACTGGGGGAAGGATCCTGGCTGAAAGGAATCCAGCCAATAACCATGTGGTGAAAGAAACCTTTGCTTTGACTTAATTTAACTTGTTAAGTTAGATATTAGTTACATTTTATGTTTTAATTATTTGTAACCAATTCTGACTTTTATGCATATTACTTATAATCACTTAAAATATATCTTTCTATAGTTAATAGACTTATTTTATTGTTTTATCTAAACCAGTGTGTGTTTGGATTGACGTGTTTGGTAAACTCCATTTGAGATAATAGCATTTGTGCATATCATTTTCTATTAATGAAATGACAGACTTTATATGAGCTGGTATTGTCCAGGAGGGTGCTGGGAAGTACAAGACGTATGCTTCTGGGGGAAGTCTGGAACTAGGAGTTTGCTTCTGTTGCCATGCAATGTAATTCATGAGTGGATAGCACTGGGTATAGCACTGATATAGTATAGCTAGGAGTGATTTACATACTGGAAGGAGGAATAGTTGCTCTCACAGCAAAGTAGTATAAGAGGCACCCCAGGCTAGAAGATTCAGGGGACACAGCTGTCCATCTGTCCAGATTGCTTCCTGGGTAATGTCACAAAGGGCTGCTCAGATATACACAAAATCGGACCTCAGAGAGGCATATAACTTAGTACAAATTAGAGCTGGGGATAAAGGTAAGACAGACCACCTTTTGAATCTGCTGGGGACATTTTGAATACATCATAAGGCCTTTTGGTTTAACCAATGACTCTGCCACATTTAAATATTTTATTAAAGACATGGTCCAGGATATTCTGGACCAATACATGGTGGTATACCTGGACAGTATACACAAGTAACATACTTAGAGGTAACCTTTAAACAAATATTCAATGGAAAGTTGAATGTTACTAGTACAATTAAATACATACAAGTATTTTTAGTAATAATGAAGTGAAGGTGTATCAATTTTAGCCCTGAAAAGTCCCTGTTTATAGCTTTGAAATGTTCACAGATGACTGTCATTATTTAGGAAGTGAAGGCAGTGCTGGAAATGAGAAATTCTGCTTAAAATAATTTTTTAGAAAATGAATAAAACCTAAGCCAAGAAAGTATTCTTTTTCTGGAAAGCACTTACATATGTGCTTAAATGTTTTCTAGAGTCACAGCCTAAGTTAGGGCTCAACATACCATGGCTTAAGTTAAATCCAAAATTCAGTTTTTGGCATGTTTGGGGATGAGTGTCATGTGGTATGTACACTGCATCCTCCTTTGGGGCATGATGAGGTTGTGATATGACTGTGGTTACAGTCTATAAAATTGTCCTTAGGCTGAAAGTGGCATGGCCCAGAGGCCAGAGTCAATATGGTGGCCCTTGGGATTAGGGCAGTGTGCTCTAGTGGTCAGAGTCAATTACAGCAGCCATTGCATTCTGGGCTGTGTGGCACAGTGACCAGAGTCAGTTACTGTGGCCTTGTGTTCAGGGCAGTGTGGCCTAGCAGCCGGAGTCAATATAATAGCCCTCAGATACAGGGCAGTGTGGCCTAGTGGCCAATATCTGAGGGGCTGCCACCAGGAGGGTGTTGGCCCGGGTGTGGGGGCCCTGACCCAAGGCTCTAATAGTAGCGGAGTGGTCCACCATTGAGTCCGTGGGGAATCACATCAAAACACACTGACCTCACATAGGTGGGTGTTACCACCTGCTCACCCTTCCTGGGTCACTTCCTACCGCACTTCCTGAACGTGCAGTCCATGAGGCATTGGGGTCTTCAGACTCCTCATAGCGGGTAATTCCTTGGGGCTTTCTTGGCCACAGATCTCCAGTCTGCATTTCAGGACCTCGATCTCCATCTCCATCTCCATCTCCATCTCCATCTCCATCTCCATCTCCCATGGGCAAGGCCTCCACCAAAGGTCCTTCCTGTCCAGCAGTCAGCCTAGAATGAGCTGGGCTGCTCCCTTTTATACTGAGGCAGCAGTTGGAGCATGCCCAGCGCGGTCTGTGGGGAAGGACTTCCATCACCCATATTGTGGAGTTAACCCCTCTTGCCCAGTGTGTGGTATGTATTTTTTAAACATTGTCAATTGTCTTTTCTATCTATGGAATACAGTACTTATATCTTAACAACTGCTGCATATATGGTAATTCTTAATTCCAGAACACTTTAAATACAAAAAAGAGCTCAGTGCTAAGTGTTTTGTTTACAATGAATGTTTTCAAGGATATATTTGGTTATGTTTAAGGATTTTGATTTGAGCTACACATAGATTGTCTTTTAATTATTTTCATGTAAAAGATTAAGGATTTCTGTTTAAAAATATGGAAGAACAGGAAAGTAGGTACAAGGGACCACTTTTGCACAATGCTCATCCAATAGATTGTAATAGAAGGCTTGCTACAAGTTATGAGGACTAGGTTTGAAATAAAACATGTAAGCTTCACATGATGATTGACTGGATTTATTATTATTTCAGTTATTTTTCAAATATATTCTCTTTTTTATGGCCATTCGTCTTTCTGTTTGACCTTTTGCAATTTTTCACTGGCTTCCCTTTGGATTTCCTATCCCTATAAAGGGAATGAAAATCTTATCAGATTCCTAATCATCCCTGGAATAACCTAAGAAGGCTATGACAGAATGGCTTGTGCAAGTTATGATTCAGGTGGGCTCCTCAAACCACCTCCAAACCCTCCTCTACCAGGCCGGAAATAGAACTACCTTAGTGCAACACTGTCATTCTATGATGGCAAGCAAAGGATAGTGGTACAGAAAATACAGAACATAAATACTTCCCTTTCTAATAATTAATAGTGGTAGTTTCTTCTGTTCCAACAGTGCTACCATTCTCTGCCAACCCTAGGGAATCAAACACAAAGTTCAAAACCTGGTCTTAGCAGAGGTAATACAATTCACAGCTTGTAGACCAGTAGAAAAACCCTCATCTCAGTTTATTCTGTTTAGTTCTTTTCAATTTATTTCAGATAACTGCAGTGTAATTTATAAAAAAATCTCTTATTTAAACCAAAATATCAGTTTTGATACTTGTCTTTTTATGCATAATTCTTTTTTTTCCCCTATTATTATCAATTGTTTATATTAGAGTTGCTCCTAAAGGCCCCAGCTGAAATCAGGCCCCATGGTGCTGGGCACTGTACACATATATACTCAGAGACAATCTCTGCCTTGAAGAACCTACAGTCTAAATGGACAATATGAAGCAGAAGTATAAGCAAGTATTAGCCCATACTATAAAGGAGGAATTGAGGAACAAAGATATTAAAAGACAGCCAAAGATCACACAAGCAGACTGTTGCAGAATCAGACTTGAATCCAAATGTCCTGAGTTCCAGGTCAGTGCCTTAATCACAAGACCGTCCTTTCTATCTCCTCCTAAAATAAATATCATACTAAAGTAATTCTTACCCACCATTCTCACAAAGGAGATGCAGGAGAGGCTTGTCTATTTGATCCCCCTTTTATTCCAAAACCTCAACTGAAAAGCCCTCATTAAATCAGTTTCATGTTGCTTAATGTATTTGGATAAATAATGTTCCACTGTTGACTACTTACTGTAGTTTTAAATACTGTATTTCATCCTAAATTTAATGAAGAAATAAAAAAGAACTAGGCCTCTCAAATACCATCTGTCTAATCACCATCTGAGCTGCTTGGTCAACTTCTGCTCAAGTGTCATACAAATGGAAGCTTCCAACATTAGTGCAAACCCTTAAGAAATTATTAACAAAACTGTGTTTGTTAGAGTTACATAAGGTGATTTTCTTTCCCCATTCATATGTCCCTTATCTTCACCTTGTTATTATCAACTATTCAAAATTAAAGCAAAAAAATAAAACAAACCATCACCAACAAAAGCTGCTTATTCCATCATGTGGATTGCTCTTCAGGGAGAGCTGTGAAAGCCATGCTGTCTCCTCAAGATCTCTGTTATCTTCAGCATCCTAGTGGCTAAAGTCTGATAGTCGGAGATGTTTATCAAACCAGTTCTCCTTTCATGTGGTATTGTAGTTAGCTATCCTTAGAATGGCACAAGAACTCTAAAATGATTGTAGTATCACCAAATAAAGTTCAAAGTACAAGAACTAGCTTAAAAATAAGATAAATCTCAGGTATGAGTTTTGAGAAGAACCAAATTGACAGAATGCTGTTTCAGTAACAATAAAGAAAATATCCAGCCAAATCATATTGCAAGTTGAAGTTGCATAACTTCAATACAGAAGTGTTTCCTTTTCTCCCTTACCTCTTTGTATATTCAAAAGAGAACATTTTATGATTTTTTATTTTAAATCTTGCCCTACAGAAATGCCTAATGTGTTATTCTTCATTTTTAATGAGCATATTTAAACGATAATGAAACAGCAGATGGTTTGTGCATTCTGTTGGAAGCAGGGGAAGAGATGCTTAGCTTATCAATATGCATATATCATTCAGTTTGCAAATAGTTTAGAAGATCAATACACCATGGAAACATATTTTGATATAAAAGAAGCATTAAAAATCTCAATATGTCATTTTTTTGGTCAAAGAATGCAGAAACAAAATATATAAATGAAAGAATAATGGGTAAGAAGAGAGTATTATTAACTGATTATTAATGTTGATATATATATGTTTATTAATATAATAATTATATTAAAATATTATACGTTTATTAATGTTTATATATATAATGTTTACATATATTATTATTTGTATATTATATAATGTTTACAAACATTATTATTAATGTTTAGAGAGAGAGAGAGAGAGAGAGAGAGATTCTGGTAGTTCTTAGAGGTATGAACTAAGATCAGTTCCCTATTGTACAAACAGAGAATGGAAGACAGTCACTTCCCTAAAGAAAATAAAGAATAAACAATGTTTATAATAAACTATATCAAAATCAAAAATCATGACAACAGTAAGCAGTTTTATAAAAGTGATGAAAAGTTGAAATAGGCAAATCTGAAATCAGGATCATGACTTTAGGAAAGTTTTGGTCATGAAGTTTTATATGGTATGTTCTTTCTTTTTCAAATGTGTATATTTTAATAATTTTGTCAGCACCCATTTCAATCAGCACCTTAGTCTTCCTCACATGTAATTCATGGGATGAGGCAGTTACTTCAAACTTAATTTAACTGTACACACAAGTGCAGCACAGGCTTTCTTTGATTTCTTCAGTCCAGTACAGGGGCTGAAAAACTTATCTGTGAAGCTACAGTAACTCATTTGAAAATTAGATGCCTATTTATGTCATCAAATTTTATTCTGTTTATTGTACCTAATCTGTAGTATGTTGTATACTTGTGGTTTACTGATTAGTTTTCATATTCATGACTTTCACAGACTGTGTCTGGCATACACAGAACAGTAACTAGTACTACATAATGATAAACAGGAATATATAACGTTATATAAAAATGTATGATTATATTTTATTATTTGAAAAATAATGCATCATGTAATTACAGTCTGTACTGCTGAGTTAATGTTGTGTATTCAACCTAAACTATGGTATTTCCTGACTTTTGAGTTTTTAAAACTGTATACATTAGATTTTCTAACATAGTTCTTTCACAGAATTTCTCAGATTCTTTTAATAAGAAACAAGATATTAAAAATGCACTTTAAAAAAGGAGTTTTATTCTCAAAGTGTTTGAAGCTAAGATTGGGAGAGCCACAGAATACACAAATTGGCCAGATTTTCAGTAAATAATCTTTTCCAATTTATTTAGAGATTAAAACTAACTTTAACTGGCCCACTCTTCTCTGGTACCAGTACTTTCACTATATTTCTCAACTTTCTAGAAAAAATATACAGAAAACTAACTTTAATAGAATGATGATGTCAGGTGAATTAGGAAACAAAAGAAATATAACTAATTTATATCAATCTTTGCAAATAGGTTTTCTAACAAAGAAGTGTCCATATATGACATGCTGGAAGAAGGATGTGTATAGACAAATCAGCCCAGAGGAATGGGGTTTGATCTGGATAGGAGGACCAGCAACCTCAGTCTGTAGCATAATAAAGGAAAAATTCTTTAAGATACTGTTTCAGTGATACCTCACAACAGTCAGCTGTGCCTGGTGAATACTGTTCCCTGGTAGTCAGGTCTTGGCCCAGCTATGACTGCTAGGCCAGACTACCTGCACCTTTGTCCAATCCAATGATTTAGTTGGGGTTGGGCCTCCTTTGAGCAAGGGGTTGGACTAGATGACCTCCTGAGGTCTCTTCTAACCCTAATCTTCTGTGATCCCAGGAAGTCTGCAAAGGAAGACCTAGGAGATATGTAGAACACGGCATGTGTTCTGTACTCCCTAGGAGCTATGCATCTTGGGAAGGAATACTTGGTAACATTTCAGAAGTCCTACATGACTTAGACCGGTAAATCCCATATGCAAAAGTATTTAGGTGTTCACGTGCTTTTGACTTTCTATAAGTCAGTGTACAGTCAATGAGTTAGTGAAGAGGAAGACAGCTCACAGAAGTGCTGTAGTGAAGAGAGTTTTCTTATTCTCATAAAGTTCCTTTTCCAGTGTTAGAAGAAAGCAAATCTTCTGTAATTCTTTACCTTCCTTGCATTATATACAGCATCCCTCTCAGACCTCTTCATGTCTTAAAATATTTAAAAGGACCGAGTGCCTGCATAATTTACAAAGTATCAAACTTTCCCAATCCCTTTCTACCTCGAGTACATTTTTTCACTATGCAACTGTGTCAGCATGTAGTTGTACAGGGCAAACTACATTGTCTATGAGCTGAGAAAAAAAGCTTTTAGCAAAATATACTGCACATGCAGAGTGTGCAATTTTCAGTGGGTCATAACTTGATATAATAAAACCCAGATTACATAGGAACATGCAAAAGCACTTATTCCCAACATTTGCTATTTTCATATGAAATATCAAATATCAAAATATCAAACCCTAGCCCTTTTTAGCTGTAGGTCTTTTCTTTGGAAAAGGTTGCAAGAATTATTTATAAGTAGAAAAGTGTATTTTGTCATTCTCCTCATTCAGACTCAAAACTTGCAAAACTATTTCTATACCAGCTTTAAAAAAAAATCATCTTTGGGCAGAGTCTGAGCCTGGAAAATTTCATCTCAATGGTGAAAGTTTCAAGTTCCACAGTAACAAATGAAAACACATCACATATATATCCAAAACACTGTAGAAGAGTGTATCAGAGAACACCTCTTTGACACAAACATACAGGTAATCATATCTTCACAGCTGTCTACAATTTTGTGTAAATTCCTCATTAGTTTCTCTGAATAATTGAGTTGACATCTTAAAGTCCAAAAGGAGTAATATTTTCTGTACATTTCTGGAATATTTGAATCACGGGATCCATAAGTGTATGAGTTAAGGAGGGTGAAACTTTTTATTCTCTCACTTGCTGTTTTAATTTTAACCTCAAAAATTTTAAAAAATACAACTTATTTTCACTGTAATTTTGGATTTTAAGAAACTGCAGTATAAACATCTTTAATTTAAATGTGATGTTGTAAACTGCTTATTATACACACTGGAAAAATAATATAAGCTTCTACCTACCTTTTTCTTATAAAGTTCTTAATATTACTTCACTTCTTCTTGCTCCAGGGGAAAAGATCCACCACATAATAAGACTGTTGGAGTCTTAAACAAAAGCTTTCTGCTCCATTTTTCTCCACTGTGCATACACATTCTTAAGGCAGTAGTAGTACTGTACTAAGTAGACAGAGAAGCTGTACTTGCCTAGTTAAACCTTATGCTTTAACTTGACCAATTTAACAATTTCCGTTGGCTAATTTAGGAATTAAATGGAGAGAAGAATGTGCTAAAAGGAAGAAAAGTGCAAATGTTGCCCAGAGCTAGGAGGTGGTTACCTGGAAAAAGTCTTTCCTCTTTTCACACGATTAATTCACTGGGGAGATGTCATTCACAAACAGATGTGGATTCCTTTTTCAGCCTAGAACATGATAAGTATTTTGCAGAACACACACACAGAGTCGGGGGAATGTGCTTGGTTGCTAATCTTAAAATTACATTTCTTGGCCTTTGTCCAATTGTGTGTGTATCTGAATGTTATTTAAATTGGTATATGTTTTTGTCATAAAGAATGTTTATAGTATTGTTGCCTTATTGTGTAACAGATTACTTAGTACTGTGTTTGCTTGCATTCTAATTACCTGTGACAGCAGCTAGGGATTTAAACAACAATAATTGACTTTAGATGGATAAAGTGTACGCTAATCAGTGACCTCTTAACAAGTAGACTTAATTATTTTTGAATGAAAGTTTTATGATCTGCTATCAACATATTTTGACCTTATAGTTTTTTTTTTGTTATGTACTTGCATTATGTACATAATGCTGCCATATGACAAAAAATTAGACTGTGTGGTGATGATAGTATTACTGATATTTAGTGACTGAACCAAAGGCCCCAAATCAGGATAATGTCCACATTGTGCTAGGCAAACATGCAGCACAAACATACAGGAAGGTTTGATTCCTAAGAATTAACAACTTAAATTTGAGCTGGAAATGTGGGAAGGGTTAGTAACAGACCTGTGAACTTACTGATGACAAAAAGAAAAGGAGTACTTGTGGCACCTTAGAGACTAACAAATTTATTAGAGCATAAGCTTTCATGAGCTACAGCTCACTTCATCGGATGCATTTGGTGGAAAAAACAGAGGAGAGATTTATATACACACACACAGAGAACATGAAACAATGGGTTTATCATACACACTGTAAGGAGAGTGATCACTTAAGATAAGCCATCACCAACAGCAGGGGGGGAAAGAAGGAAAACCTTTCATGGTGACAAGCAGGTAGCCTAATTCCAGCAGTTAACAAGAATATCAGAGGAACAGTGGGGGGTGGGGTGGGAGGGAGAAATACCAGGGGGAAATAGTTTTACTTTGTGTAATGACTCATCCATTCCCAGTCTCTATTCAAGCCTAAGTTAATTGTATCCAGTTTGCAAATTAATTCCAATTCAGCAGTCTCTCATTGGAGTCTGTTTTTGAAGCTTTTTTGTTGAAGTATAGCCACTCTTAGATCTGTGATCGAGTGACCAGAGAGATTGAAGTGTTCTCCGACTGGTTTTTGAATGTTATAATTCTTGACGTCTGATTTGTGTCCATTCATTCTTTTACGTAGAGACTGTCCAGTTTGGCCAATGTACATGGCAGAGGGGCATTGCTGGCACATGATGGCATATATCACATTGGTAGATGCGCAGGTGAACGAGCCTCTGATAGTGTGGCTGATGTGATTAGGCCCTATGATGGTATCCCCTGAATAGATATGTGGACAGAGTTGGCAACGGGCTTTGTTGCAAGGATAGGTTCCTGGGTTAGTGGTTCTGTTGTGTGGTGTGTGGTTGCTGGTGAGTATTTGCTTCAGATTGGGGGGCTGTCTGTAAGCAAGGACTGGTCTGTCTCCCAAGATCTGAGAGAGTGATGGCTCCTCCTTCAGAATAGGTTGTAGATCCTTGATGATGCGTTGGAGAGGTTTTAGTTGGGGGCTGAAGGTGATGGCTAGTGGCGTTCTGTTGTTTTCTTTGTTGGGCCTGTCCTGTAGTAGGTGACTTCTGGGTACTCTTCTGGCTCTGTCAATCTGTTTCTTCACTTCAGCAGGTGGGTATTGTAGTTGTAGGAATGCATGATAGAGATCTTGTAGGTGTTTGTCTCTGTCTGAGGGGTTGGAGCAAATGCGGTTATATCGTAGCGCTTGGCTGTAGACAATGGATCGAGTGGTATGATCTGGATGAAAGCTAGAGGCATGTAGGTAGGAATAGCGGTCAGTAGGTTTCCGATATAGGGTGGTGTTTATGTGACCATCGCTTATTAGCACCGTAGTGTCCAGGAAGTGGATCTCTTGTGTGGACTGGTCTAGGCTGAGGTTGATGGTGGGATGGAAATTGTTGAAATCATGGTGGAATTCCTCAAGAGCTTCTTTTCCATGGGTCCAGATGATGAAGATGTCATCAATGTAGCGCAAGTAGAGTAGGGGCATTAGGGGACGAGAGCTGAGGAAGCGTTGTTCTAAGTCAGCCATAAAAATGTTGGCATACTGTGGGGCCATAGGTGAATCTTAAGTTATGTTTTTAAAACAGAAATATCAATGAGATGGGGGCAGAATTTTGTCTGTTACACATAGCTGATAGAAAACAGGCAAAAGGCTCAATCTCCAAGAGAAAGGAGAGGAGTTAAAAGGAGGTGAGAACTTGAAAAGGTGAAGGTTAGATGAAGAAGTAGGGGAATCTCCTTTGAAATCATGTGAGTTAATTTCAGGGATAAGGCTGTACAGTTTCTTGAAGATTTAAAAAAAAATTGTACTGGAATCACTCTCTCGTAACCAGGCTGATAGAGTTGTGTTTGCATGTGTGGAGAATGGGGCAAGCTGTAGCTTTTGATCAGAATGAAGTCTGGTGATAAGTAACTATGTGAGGCCATAAATAAGGGAGTAGCAGTAATTAAGATGTGATTATGGATGAAATCAATGAGTGAGTGATTCAGTAGAGTGAATGCCAAAGTAGTGGGGACTGTGTTGCAGAAATGATTGCAGACAGAATGCTGTAGTGAAAAAAGGGAGCTTGACTTTAATGACTTCATGATTACAAAGCTGAGCGGTTAGAGGTAGGCTAGGCATGAATGAACTAGAAATATGATAAACAGGAAGTTTATAAAAAATATATAAAATTGACTGAGAATCAGGTACATATGTGCTTGAGACAGCTGACAGGGAGCTTAAGGAGTAGTCTCAGAAGAATGTAAAGAAAAGGGTGAGTTGAGTATAAGTAGCTTCCATTTTGTGTGTATGATGGCAATCCTGTTGGTCAGCAAGTGCAGTAGGTGTAGTGCCTATATGTATTGAACAGTTGATGATAAAGATATAGAATCATAGAAATGCATGGCTGGAAGGGACCTTGAGAGATCACCTAGTTCAGTTCCCTGCAGTGAAGAAAGACTAAGTATACCTAGGCCATTCCTGACAGGTGTATGTCTAACCTGTTCTTAATCCAGTGCTGTGAATTCCACAACCTCCCTTGGAAGCCCATTCCGGTACTTGACTATCCTTATCGTTAGAAAGTTTTCCCTAATATCTAATTTATATCTCCCTTGCTGCAGATTAAATCCATTACTATTTGTCTACCTTCAGTGGATATGGAGAACAATTGATCACTGTCCTCTTTATAACAGCCCTTATCATACTTGAAGACTGTTATTAGGTTCCTTCTCAGTCTTCTTTTCTCAAGACTAAACATGCACTCTTTTTAAACTTTTCACTGAGCTTGTCTGTTCCACCAGCCTGGGCTCCCTTACTCTGTCCTGCCTTGCCAGACCATCAAGCACACACACGGGTAGGACACACCCAACTGCAGAAAGACACGGACACTAAAATCAGCTCTGCACGGGAAGACTCAGCTAGGGGACACTCAAGTGCACACCCCCTCTGTGGTACAAAGCCAAAATTGAATAGTCTTGCGCTGCACACTGAACTGTACAGTATAAACTAATTAAATTTGCCCCGTCCCTCAATGTGGAGGAAGATATGCACAGCTTTTTTGTCCCCCAGTTATGAATTCCACAAACTGGGTTTAGAGAAAACAAACACAATTTTAGTAACTACACAAGATAGATTTTAAGAGATTATAAGGGATAGCAAACAGATCAAAGCAGATTACTGAACAAATAAAATAAACATGCAGACTAAGCTTAATACACTAAAGAAACTGGTTACAAGTAGTAATTTCTCACCCTATATGTTGTTTTAGGCATTTCTTTCACAGGCCAGACACCTTTTCCAGCCTTGGCTCAGCTCTTCTCCTCCCTTTTGTCCTTGTTTCTTAGGTCTTGTCTACGCTGCCACTTTACAGCTCTGAAACTTTCTTGCTCAGGGGAGTGAACCCCCCCCCCCGAGCGATGCAAGTTTCAGCACTGTAGAGTGTTAGTGTAGACAGCACTGGTACCTACGCCCCTCATAGGGGTGGTTTTTTTACAGTGCTGGGGGAGCTCTCATCAGTTTTTAGTTAAGTGATCAATTCATGTTTATCTGTGAGACTCAGGTCTAATATAGCATTATCCTCAGTTGATTGCTATACTTCTTTGTGATAGAAAGAAATCATCTGTAGTTTTTTTTTAATCCCTTAGTCTACTGTAAACAAAAATAAGTTAGTGTTTTATGAATCTGACTTGCAATTTTAGGAGCAAAATATGCCTTTAAACCCCAACCGTGGATCTCAGAAAAGTGTTGTAAATTAATTTATATTGGGACTGTTTAAAGTCACAATCTACTGGTATTCTGTAATGCTCCAAAATTATACATTTTGGATTTGCATCCAAGAGCCATATTTTGCTCCGCAAAAGGTGTTTTTTAATAAAATGTGAAACCTTCTGCTTTTAAAGTGTCAGGCTAATGATGCTTAGATGGAAAGGCTGCACAACACTTGTTGATAATGCTATCCTTTCTTGAAGAGCTCCTTGAAAATTCAGAAAATTTCAACCATCTTTACATGATAGCTTGTTCTTTTGTCAAGTACTTCCTCAACTCTTGGAGCCTGCTTACCTTCACTATTACTTCCTCAACCCTCTCTTCTGGCTCTTTCTCTGTCACTTATATGTCCCAGCTCTCCTACATACCCTGCCTCTCTTCTTCATGGTGGCTTGGCAACTTTTTACCACTGGGAGCTCAGCCTTCCTTTCATATTCTCTGGTGTTTCTCCTGACCCCTCATTACATCCAATCTAGTCCTTGTTTTCCTATCCTTCACTCACACTTCCTTCTCTATATGAAATTTCCATGCTTCCAAAGAATTGCTTCCCTGGTCTCCATGTTGCCTCTGTACCCATCTTCCTTCAGCTGCACCTCATTCTATTCTTCTTGCAAAATGCTTCCAAAGAATTGCTTCCCTGGTCTCCATGTTGCCTCTGTACCCATCTTCCTTCAGCTGCACCTCATTCTATTCTTCTTGGAAAATACATAAGCCTCCCTATACTTCCCAACTTTAGCTTCCTCCTTATATTTCCAAACCTCTTTCATCTGCGCTCTCACTACAGTACTGTCAATCTGCTGCTCTGCTCCACTACTGTCTCCTGCTCCATTTACAGTTCAGAGTCCCTCTTGTGCAATCTACTGATATGCTTTCTTTCCACTGATATGCTTTGTAGGAAAAAGAAAAGTAGTACTTGTGGCACCTTAGAGACTAACAAATTTATTTGAGCATAAGCTTTCGTGAGCTACAGCTCACTTCATCGGATACATTTTCATTGGATGCATTGAAGTGAGCTGTAGCTCACGAAAGCTTATGCTCAAATACATTTGTTAGTCTCTAAGGTGCCACAAGTACACTTTTTCTTTTTGCGAATACAGACTAAAACGGCTGCTACTCTGGAGCTTTGTAGGAAGGCATCTTCTTGCCTCCATCAGCCTCCGGGTTTGTCCCTCTGGCAGTGGGGCCTGGAGTAAATCAGTCCTACTGAAAATGTTGTAATTCTTTGCTTTATTTTTTAAATGTTTACAGGGTATTCAAGGTATTTCTTTTAAGTTAAACCACAAACTCACAATACAAAATAAATATATTTCATTTCCCCCTCCCCAAGGCATTTCCTTATTACACAGGCATCTGGTTGCCAGTCCTTCCCCAAACAGCAGTAAACTTGATTGTTCCATTATAGGAAGACAACAACCTTCCACCTAGGAGAAGCTTTTTCTCCTTGCTGCCTCTAACCTGAATGCAGCATGTTTCTCATCCCTCTGTCTCTCATCAGAAAAGGGGTTTATAAAAGTCACCAGCAGCCCTTAATTGGACTCAGGTGTTTCTAAATAACCTGAGATACCCTCTTTTCAGCTCATAAGGAAAAGGGTCTCTGCCGTTTTAGGACTGATATATCCATCTTCCACCACTCTTATAACTGTCATGTCTGAATTTGTCACAGCTTTTCCTTTTAAGTCTTTAAAAAACGCATACAATTACTATCATCATCGATTGAAAGGCATATATCCACTGGTTTTTGCTTTGCCATTCAGCACAATTGACTTCAAATGTCTGATATTTTGTAAGATACCTAAATGAAAATCTTCTGTGTTTTCTAATATCTATTTCAGCTTACTGAGAAAAGGAGGTATACCAATAATTCAAATGTTGAGAGTTCAAGTCTTGAGAGCGAGAGCATTTTTTTCAATATTTTTATTTTCATGAATTTTAATTACAATTTACACTGAGGGGGAAAAAAATCACACTACCAAGCTTGAAGTCTGTCCTTTGGATTATTTACTTAGTAATAATTATTTGGTCCTTAATGTAAGTTTGAATTGCAAAGCGTTTTAAGGCATGAAGTATTTTGAGATCCTCTGATGACAGGTGCTGTGGTCCAGACATTATTTGGCCCTTATGTGGGAGCCCAGAATGGGAAGGGGCCTACTTAAAGAGCAACCAGAATTACAGTACATCTACTCTTATTTCCTCCCTATTCCACTAAAGGAACGCAGTGCTTGAAAGGTAAAAGGTGTATCAAAAGCCTTGCTTCCCTCTGTGTTCAAATAAAACAGTAGACATTGGGTACACATGCAAGGCACAAGCCCTGCTGAAATCCAAACCTAAAGAGGAGTAAGCATATGTAGTGGCAAAGTCTCATGAAGAATTCATGCAGCTCCACACAACAAAAATTTACTGAAGCACACAAGCAACCAGGCTACAAAACTGGCAGACAAAAGGAAAATTACTGGGACATCACACAATCCATATCAATGAAAAAAAATAGACTGTATGTGTTTTAAAAAAAACATTATATAAAACTGTGCAAATCCAAAAGAATCCATGAGGTACATGCATCCCCACAGCACAATACAAACAAATATGTTTTTTTGAAGGAGTTATCCATAAAAGAGCAGGGATAGCAACAGGTTTAGTTGTAGTACCCTAGTTGGATCAAATGGTTACTCTTTGTGAGAAATGTTTCCTCATTAAGCTTACATCGATACACTGAAAGTCAATGAGCCTTGTGTTTCTGCATCCCAGATGCTTTTGAAAATGTCCCTCATAATGTCCCCAAATATAAAAAAAAAACCCTCTTAAAGTACTTCATACTCACTGCTTAGAAATTGTTTGTTAATGTCCATGCAGTGCACTATGAAAACACAATGTAACATGTTTACGTATCTAAACTGTACACCCAGTCACCCTCGGGTCTTGATAACAGAGCATTCCAGTATCTTAAATTTGATCAAATTGTGAATGGCAGTGAAACGATCCTGGTGCCAGTTGCACTAGCACTTGCTCAAATAGATAACCTAATTTTAGGATTTTATTATTTTTATTACTTTTATTATTTATTATTTATTTATTTGTTTATTATTTATTTATTATTATTTGTTTCCAGTACCATCCACAGTGCTCTAGGCACTGTACGAACATAAAGGTAGGCAAAATGCTTGCCCAAAGGACTTATCTAAAATGACAGATAAAATTGACAAAGAGTACTGGAAAGCGGAATGCCATGAAAGTAAAGTGCTCAAAGTGATAATGTCCTGATATTTGATAATATTATGTTTTTATCAATGGCATAGACTTTTCCCCAAATGGTCAATCATCACATTATTAGTCAGCTAATTTCTTGTAAATCTCCTGGGAGAGGTCGGTCTTCAGGAGAGATTAGAATGCAGAGAGGATAGAGGACTTGTGGACCAGCTAAAGCTTGTCTTTACATGTGTAAGGATACTCAAAAAATGTATAATATATAGTTCAGGTTGAAATCTGTATTTGCTGCTTTGTTCTCTGTAAAATGGGGATCATATCTTATCTCTTGAAGATAAATCCATTACATGTTATGAAGTATTCAGATACTATGGTGATGAGGGACATATAAGTAACTTAAATAGTACGCCCATTACGCTGGTCATGCTGATATTTAAATTATCATAATTAGACTTCAGCATGAATTATTAAATCATGCTACTATCCCATTACCCCTGCTGGCCATATTGTAAAATCATCTGAAATTTAGTAATATTTTTCATAAAATTAGTACCTACATTTTAAATTTAAAAAGGCAATGTTCAGAAATGTTTGGATAAGGCAAATTACTACTCTTTTGAGAATAAAATAATTGTTGTTTCCATAGAAAGAAGAAGGATGTAGCATTACTAGGAATCACTAGATGGCACTATGTCAGAAGCTCTTGTTAACTCTATCTGAATTCATTGGAATTAGCTTTTGATAGAAGTGCTTATTAATTTTTGTGATGCACTTTTTTTTAAAAAAAAGCTGAGCATATCTCTAGCAAAATCTTTTTTTCCTTGAGTCTCTCTCTAAGCATATTTTTCGTAGGTGTAGTTAGTTGCTACTTTCAGATTATGTTTAAACAAATAGACATATTTTTACACTATGTAAAACATGCGTAGTACTAAAATATTACATAAATGATAACTTTTTAATTGTACTACCTGGAAGAAAAAAGTAGAATCATACTTTCTCTAGAAGGTGGTGAAGACTGAATGAACTGTGAGGTTCATAGCTAGCTTACTGGTGGGAGGAAGAAATGATGATCTCTATTCTGAGTACCTCAAAAAAGCTGAGAAAGGCTGGTCAGAGAAGAAGGGGAGATGCCCAGGAGCTGAGGGGAGTTTACAGATGGCGGAGGGGTGAGGAGGGAGGGACTGTTGAGGTGACTTTTTCTACAGTAAAGGAAGGACCCTCCACTTCCTGGTACCTGAGCCCTAAATGGATGAAGAGTGAAATACATGTGTTTTCTTGCTTATTAAATTATAAGTGACAGATTAGGTTTTACACTTAAAATAGATTACATTTTAAAGAATATTTTCTCAGTGTGTGAGTCATAATTACATTTGCTGTCTATAATGAGCTTGCACACCTTTCAGTTAACCAAAATGTGGATACCTCAAGCCAGGTTTTCAGAAGCGCTCAACATCTGCAGCTCCATGTGAAGTTAATGTAATCTGTAAATATTCTACATAATGGTTATTTGGCACAGGTTCCAATTGTTTCTGTCATATTTGGTAGGTTTGAAGGTTGAGAGGTGCGAAAAGGTGTTGATCTTTTTGGATCAATTTGTGGTTTGGTTAGCATTGTAGAACAATGGAACTGTGGCAGGTACTTACATTACAGGTGATAACATGGGAGGGGAAGCAGGCTAAGCAGAACAAGTACATTTCACTTTCACACACAGGTGGGTGGGAAGGTTTGGAATGGGATGGAGATGGAAGAGCAGAGTCTGGGCCCTGCTCTAACACACTGGCTAACCTACTGGAGAGAAAGAAATCAGTTGATTGCCATTACAATTCTTTGTGATGGATTGATGGAAATAATTTACCTCTTTCTAACATTACCATCATTATAATAACAATGTAATTAACAACAATAGAAATATTTGCACCTTTATAGCACCCCCATTCATTATTTTCAGCGTGCCTTACAAGTATTACTGAAATAAGTGGACACTTTTAACTTTAAGTTGGGAGATAATTTAGATTTTACTTAAACAAAGAAATAAGTTTATTATAAAAAAAAATCCTGCAGGAACAGTTGTTTTAAAAAACAATGCCATCAGCATGAATCATAGTCAACTTAAAAAAACCCCAAAAAACAAGTTACCAGAAGCTGCTACTTGTACTACTATGTAGCCCTTAAAGCCTATGCCAGTTTTTGGTTTTATAGTCACATGTTCCCTATGATGTCAAATGCTTTTCTCTTCTGCTGGTATGTAAAAGACCCACACATACAAGAGGGAAAATTAAATAGTTAACTAACTCTAAAGTGGAAATAACAAAGCTGACCATACACAAAATAATTTCAAATACACACACACATAGTAAACATCTTGTAAAAAAAAAGGGAAAATCATTGTTGTCTACTATTTAATTTATAGGTTTCAGAGTAGCAGCCGTGTTAGTCTGTATTCGCAAAAAGAAAAGGAGTACTTGTGGCACCTTAGAGACTAACAAATTTATTAGAGCATAAGCTTTCGTGAGCTACAGCTCACTTCATCGGATGCATTTGGTGGAAAAAAACAGAGGAGAGATTTATATACACACACACAGAGAACATGAAACAATGGGTTTATCATACACACTGTAAGGAGAGTGATCACTTAAGATAAGCCATCACCCACAGCAGGGGGGGGAAAGGAGGAAAACCTTCCATGGTGACAAGCAGGTAGGCTAATTCCAGCAGTTAACAAGAATATCAGAGGAACAGTGGGGGGTGGGGGGGGGGGGAGAAATACCATGGGGAAATAGTTTTACTTTGTGTAATGACTCATCCATTCCCAGTCTCTATTCAAGCCTTAGTTAATTGTATCCAGTTTGCAAATTAATTCCAATTCAGCAGTCTCTCGTTGGAGTCTGTTTTTGAAGCTTTTTTGTTGAAGTATAGCCACTCTTAGGTCTGTGATCGAGTGACCAGAGAGATTGAAGTGTTCTCCAACTGGTTTTTGAATGTTATAATTCTTGACGTCTGATTTGTGTCCATTCATTCTTTTACGTAGAGACTGTCCAGTTTGGCCAATGTACATGGCAGAGGGGCATTGCTGGCACATGATGGCATATATCACATTGGTAGATGCGCAGGTGAACGAGCCTCTGATAGTGTGGCTGATGTGATTAGGCCCTATGATGGTATCCCCTGAATAGATATGTGGACAGAGTTGGCAACGGGCTTTGTTGCAAGGATAGGTTCCTGGGTTAGTGGTTCTGTTGTGTGGTGTGTGGTTGCTGGTGAGTATTTGCTTCAGATTGGGGGGCTGTCTGTAAGCAAGGACTGGTCTATCTCCCAAGATCTGAGAGAGCGATGGCTCGTCCTTCAGGATAGGTTGTAGATCCTTGATGATGCGTTGGAGAGGTTTTAGTTGGGGGCTGAAGGTGATGGCTAGTGGCGTTCTGTTGTTTTCTTTGTTGGGCCTGTCCTGTAGTAGGTGACTTCTGGGTACTCTTCTGGCTCTGTCAATCTGTTTCTTCACTTCAGCAGGTGGGTATTGTAGTTGTAGGAATGCATGATAGAGATCTTGTAGGTGTTTGTCTCTGTCTGAGGGGTTGGAGCAAATGCGGTTATATCGTAGCGCTTGGCTGTAGACAATGGATCGAGTGGTATGATCTGGATGAAAGCTAGAGGCATGTAGGTAGGAATAGCGGTCAGTAGGTTTCCGATATAGGGTGGTGTTTATGTGACCATCGCTTATTAGCACCGTAGTGTCCAGGAAGTGGATCTCTTGTGTGGACTGGTCCAGGCTGAGGTTGATGGTGGGATGGAAATTGTTGAAATCATGGTGGAATTCCTCAAGAGCTTCTTTTCCATGGGTCCAGATGATGAAGATGTCATCAATGTAGCGCAAGTAGAGTAGGGGCATTAGGGGACGAGAGCTGAGGAAGCGTTGTTCTAAGTCAGCCATAAAAATGTTGGCATACTGTGGGGCCATGCGGGTACCCATCGCAGTGCCGCTGATTTGAAGGTATACATTGTCACCAAATGTGAAATAGTTATGGGTCAGGACAAAGTCACAAAGTTCTGCCACCAGGTTAGCCGTGACAGTATCGGGGATACTGTTCCTGACGGCTTGTAGTCCATCTTTGTGTGGAATGTTGGTGTAGAGGGCTTCTACATCCATAGTGGCTAGGATGGTGTTTTTAGGAAGATCACCAATGGACTGTAGTTTCCTCAGGAAATCGGTGGTGTCTCGAAGGTAGCTGGGAGTGCTGGTAACGAAGGGCCTGAGGAGGGAGTCTACATAGCCAGACAATCCTGCTGTCAGGGTGCCAATGCCTGAGATGATGGGGCGTCCAGGATTTCCAGGTTTATGGATCTTGGGTAGCAGATAGAATACCCCAGCTATACTTCAACAAAAAAGCTTCAAAAACAGACTCCAACGAGAGACTGCTGAATTGGAATTAATTTGCAAACTGGATACAATTAACTTAGGCTTGAATAGAGACTGGGAATGGATGAGTCATTACACAAAGTAAAACTATTTCCCCATGGTATTTCTCCCCCCCACCCCACCCCCCACTGTTCCTCTGATATTCTTGTTAACTGCTGGAATTAGCCTACCTGCTTGTCACCATGGAAGGTTTTCCTCCTTTCCCCCCCCTGCTGTGGGTGATGGCTTATCTTAAGTGATCACTCTCCTTACAGTGTGTATGATAAACCCATTGTTTCATGTTCTCTGTGTGTGTGTATATAAATCTCTCCTCTGTTTTTTCCACCAAATGCATCTGATGAAGTGAGCTGTAGCTCACGAAAGCTTATGCTCTAATAAATTTGTTAGTCTCTAAGGTGCCACAAGTACTCCTTTTCTTTTTATTTAATTTATAGTAACATTAGGTGTTTGTAATAGTTTTTGGGAAAAAAAATTCTGACATATTATGTATGTTGTCATCACCTGCTTAATTAAAGAAAGATATATTTGCAGTATTTGAACCTAAACATTGCAACATTTAGAACTTGATAGTGAAAGTGACTATAAACTATAGGGAAACTGATTTTATTGTGCAAGATGCAAGAAATGCAAAATGTAAATAATAAAAAGTACATGAGTATTTGTATTTGTTTTAATAATTGAAAGTATTGTTAGAAATATAAGGCATTTACTTATCTGTGAATTAAAGTAAGTAAAAATTTCCTTTTCTTTAAATATATGGGGGGACTGAGACACATAAAAACAGCACCTTACATTTTTGTCAGAGATCCTGAGCACCTTCAAATTACAGTTGGTGCTGCAGGTGATGAGTACTTCTGAAAATCAGTGCCATTGTATCTGAAGTGGAGAACCATACTTTGAGGCACCCAAAATCAGTGGCTGAATGTGATTGGTCAACAATAAATCTCTAAATAGAACTTAGATATAGATAGCCTTAGATAATTTATGATTTGACCATTAGATTACAGTTCCCAATTGAAAGATCCTTAAGAAAGCTTGCAACAGTATAAATTAATTGATTAAAGTAATAGATTATTCAATTTTTTATTACTTCCTGCATTTACCAAAACAAAAACAAAGTTGGCTTAGAAAAAAGAATAGAATGAGAGAGATTGTAAAGCAAAGTTGTGGTAAAGAGTGCATTTTTCATTTTGGTAGATGCACATGCTCTTTTAAACTGTACATAGCAGAACCTCAACCCTGGTGTTAATATTTTATAACCTTAACCATATAAAAGTTTAACTCAGAGGATAAAAGTAATATATCAGCAGAAGCTAGCTGCTGAATAAGAATGGTTTGAAAAGGTTTCTTAAGTACAAAAAAGAAAGCATTGAAATCATTTTTAAACATTTCATGTAACAAGAACCAGTTTCAATGAAAGGCTTCAACTTGTTGACACAAAGACCATCAAAAGATTAGGTATAACCTTTGGGAAAGGTTCATCCACTAATACCAAACATTGAAGTAAGTGAAATCCTTGCTCACCTTTGTTTTTAATATATATATCTCTGAGATAAATTAAAAATATGAGTAGTACTAAAGATGCCTTCAACCCATTGAGAGATTATAAAAGCAGATGGAGAGGAGAAAAAATTCAATTAATTATTTTTTTAGTAAGAAAGATCTCTGTATGCCCTATTTCATATGCGAAAATTGAACTGCAATATCTGAACTGGTTTTCAATTATTTAAAAGTGGCTGGAGAGTTTGATTGGCTGGTGGGGACACAGCAAAATTATTTGAACACTGTGTTTAAAACTTGCTCCTCTAACATGGTTTAATTGAGCCTACTCTACACTCCAGAGATGGCACCGTGGAGTATTGTGGAGTGAGAAGTCAGTTCTGTTCCCAGCCCTACCACTGACCTCAAACAGTCTGTGCCCCAGTTTTCCCATGTGTAAAATCAGGATAATGATATTTACTTGCCATTGTAAAGCATTTTGACCTCTATGATTAAATATTTTTATTATCTAGAATGATATTTGCAAAAAAATAGGTCATGGCCTTTAATTTTTTTTTTCCACTTTTGTTCATTATACTAGTGACCAAGCCTGCTACTATTCATGGAGGAGATTTCAGTTTTTATAGTATTATTATAGTTGCATGGACATTTTATAATGGTACTTGAAACCAGGGTTAAACTTGTGATTTTCACAGGGTTTTTGTTTGTTTTTGGCAGAGCTCATTGAGTATAAGCCCACCTTCATCACCTTGATCGGTTGGTCCTTCAGCTCTCATATAGATCACAACACGTCTTCCATTCTTCTCGTATCCTGGCCTTTCTTATCCATGTATGGCCATGTCTTTTCATGATAAAATCTTCCCATCTCTTTGGAGGTCAGCTGAGTGGTCGTTTCAATTCCCATGGGTACCACTCGGTGACAGCTGCACTCCATTTGTTGTCAGTGAGCCTCACTATATTCCCAGCCCATCGCATTTTACTATGCCTACTCTCAACAAAAATGTCCTGCACTCCACTCTGCTGTCTGATCACTTCACTGGGGACTCAGTCATGGATTGAAATTCCCAGAATTCTTCTTTCTATCGCCCTCTCCGTGACAGACAGTTGCTACTCTCTGTCTTCATCAGTGCCCATGGTTCGCTGCCGTACAACATTGCTGGCAGGACCGTTGAGTTGAAGAGGCTTGCACATGTTGCCTTGTTGATTTTTCCCTGGAAGACATCCTTGATAGAATTGAATGCGCACAAACCTGCTTTGCAAGAGTTCACCTTCCTGATCATCGCACATGTTAATTTCTTGGCCCAAATAGACATATTGCTCAACTTCTTCTATTTCTTCTCCCTTGATTATTATTTGGGGTTTTGGCAAGGTAACAGACCTCATAAATTTTGTTTTGGAGTTGTTAATTTTCAGTCTGACTTAGCTGCTTTTTGTTTTGAATTCTCACAGCATTTTCTGTAGTTTGATAGTATTTTTGGCAATCAACACACTATTGTCTGTGAATCTGAGATGCTTTAATGGCTCTCTATTGATGTTGATTCCACCCTTCCAATTAATCCACCTCATTACCATTTCAAGGCAGGCTGTGAAGAGTTTCGGTGAAACTGTGTCTCCTTGTTTCACACCTTTCTTAACTGAGATGTGAATGGGGGTATCAAATAAAGTTATATCTGTAGTGCAGTCAGAATTTGACCACACAAAATTAAAATAGAAAGAGAGGTCTCCTGAACCACTGCTCTGTGTCACACAGATCTTATTATAAATACAATTTATGAGGACATGCTTACAGTCCTGATATTGCCCTCTGCAATGTTTTCTGAGCAAGAACATGGGTCTTCCCCTTCATTCACTTGACCAATCAGAAACTCTTAGGAGGTGTTGCAGCAGTCACACAATATGCCAGAGAGCTCCTGGAGTGATTATGTCTCATTAAGGTTGAATGGTGGGATTACTCCAAATTGTTTCCAATTCTGGGCTGCCACTGAAAGGCACAACAGAGCCCTTATGAAGATGGGCAGAGGTTTTATTGAATGTGAGCTAAAAGGAATTTCCCTTGTGGAAAAGGATAATTTTCTTTAATTGATCTGTATTGGACATGAGCAGTTACTATGCACATTTCTGGGAAAGGATCCTAGAAAGGACAAATTATTTGAAGTGAATTCTAACTCCTTTCTGCTCTCCATGTCTATTTTGAAATATAGCTCAATATTTCCAACTTCTCAACCTTGCTCTTTTAAAGCTATTTTAGCACCATAAGATCTGACATGTCGAAAGGCTAAGACCATGTCTGATGTTGAACAATGGGTCAATTCTCTGTCAGAAACTGGAATAGCTTGTTTCTGCTATATTCAACAAATTGTAAATGTATGATGAGTTTACAACAAAGCATGATACAGGACATAGCAGGCAGCTGTCCACTAAGCCTCCAGTTTAGCATGTACAAGAAAGAAAATGATGTTTTTAAAATAATACCCTGATTTTTCCTTCTTTTCTACACCATATCATATTATGATTTCATTAAGATTACATTTAAGTTATTATATGCAGTAATGACAATGTCCCCAACACCCAAATAAATGGGTTGAAGTAAACATGAGCAGAGGCTATACCAGGCTCTCCAAACATGTGAACTCAGTAGCCCTATTCTTTTTCTTTTTCATCCTGTTCCCAAAGTCTCTTCTGTGAGTGTGCTCTGGAGATCACCTAAAAGTTGTACTCTATAGAGTGAAGACACCCTATGTGTAGAAGCTGTGCAGGCTGCTCCTCGTCACAATGCGGAACTTCTCTAGCTTCATATTCAGACATAATAATGGAATTCCATTTTAAGGCTGGACAGACTGGGGTTCAGAGAAGTTACCAGTAACTGATTTATCAGAGAATACACAGAGAATCAAAGTCAGAGCTGGGGATAGAACACAGGTAAGGAGGAGAACCCACCAGATCAGTTAAATCCCATCAAAATAATGACAGGTTTCTGAGTAGCAGCTGTGTTAGTCTGTATCAGCAAAAAGAATGACGAGTACTTGTGGCACCTTAGAGACTAAATTTATTTGAGCATAAGCTTTCATGGGCTAAAACCCACTTCATCAGATGCATGCAGTGGAAAATACAGTAGGAAGATAGATAGATAGATAGATAGATAGATAGATAGATAGATAGATAGATAGATAGATAGATAACATGAAAAAATGGGTGTTGCCATACCCATTATAACGAGAGTGATCAGTTAAGGTGAGCTGTTATCAGCAGGAGGGAAAAAACACAAAAACCTTTTGTAGTGATAATCAGGATGGCCCATTTCCAACAGTTGACAAGAAGGTTTGAGTAATAGTGTGTGGGGGGAAATAAACATGCAGAAATAGTTTTACTTAGTGTAATGACCCATCCACTCTCAGGCTTTATTCAAGCCTCATTTAATGGTGTCCAGTTTTCAAATTAATTCCAATTCAGCAGTTTCTCGTTGGAATTTGTTTTTGAAGTTTTTTGGTTGCAGTATGGTTATTTTTAGGTCTGTAATCGAGTGACCAGGGAGATTGAAGTGTTCTCTGACTGGTTTATGAATACTGTAATTCTTGACATCTGATTTGTGTCCATTTATTCTTTTATATAGAGACTTAACGGTTTGGCCAATGTACATGGCAGAGGGGCATTGCTGGCACATGGTGGCATATATTACATTGGTAGATGTGCAGGTGAACGAGCCTCTGATAGTGTGGCTGATGTGATTAGGTCCTATGATGGTGTCCCCTGAATAGATATGTGAACACAGTTGGCAACGGCTTTGTTGCAAGGATAGGTTCCTGGGTTAGTATTTTTGATGTGTGGTGTGTGATTGCTGGTGAGTATTTGCTTCAGGTTGCAGGGCTGTCTGTAAGCGAGGACTGGCCTGTCTCCCAAAATCTGTGAGAGTGCTTCAGGATAGGTTGTAGATCCCTGATGATGTGCTGGAGAGTTGGGGGCTGAAGGTGACAGCTAGTGATGTTCTGTTACTTTCTTTGTTGGACCTGTCCTGTAGTAGGTGACTTCTTGGTACTCTTCTGGCTCTGTCAGTCTGTTTCTTCACTTCAGCAGGTGGGTATTGTAGTTTTAAGAATGCTTGATAGAGATCTTGTAGGTGTTTGTTTCTGTCTGAGGGTTGTATCTTGAAGCTTGCGGTTCAACACATGTGGTTGTATCTTGAAGCTTGGCTGTAGACAATGGATCGTGTGGTGTGGTCTGGATGAAAGCTGGAGGCATGTAATTATGTATAGCGGTCAGTAGCTTTCCGGTATAGGGTGACCATCGTTTATTAACACTGTAGTCTCCAGGAAGTGGATCTCCTTTGTGGACCGGTCCAGGCTGAGGTTGATGGTGGGATGGACATTGTTGAAATCATGGTGGAATTCCTCAAGGGCTTCTTTTCCATTGGTCCAGATGATGAAGATGTCATCAGTGTAGCACAAGTAGAATGGGATGTTAGGGGACGAGAGCTGAGGAAGCGCTGTTGTAAGTCAGCCATAAAAATGTTGGCATACTGTGGGGCCATGCGGGTACACATAGCAGTGCCGCAGACTTGAAGGTATACATTGTCCCAAATGTGAAATAGTTTTGAGTGAGGACAAAGTCACAAAGTTCAGCCACCAGTTTTGCCGTGACATTATCGGGGATACTGTTCCTGATGGCTTGTAGTCCATCTTTGTGTGGAATGTTGGTGTAGAGGGCTTCTAAATCCATAGTGGCTAGGATGGTGTTTTCAGGAAGATCACCAATGGATTGTAGTTTCCTCAGGAAGTCAGTGATGTCTCAAAGATAACTAGGAGTGCTGGTGGTATAGGGCCTGAGGAGGGAGTCTACTTAGCCAGACAATCCTGCTGTCAGGGTACCAATGCCTGAGATGAAGGGGTGTCCAGGATTTCCAGGTTTGTGGATCTTGGGTAGCCGATAGAATACCCCTGGTCGAAGTTCTAGGGGTGTGTCTGTGCAGATTTGTTCTTGTGCTTTTTCAGGGACTTTCTTGAGCAGATGGTGTAGTTTCTTTTGGTAACCCTCAGTGGGATCAGAGGGTAATGGTTTGAAAATGTGGTGTTAGCAAGCTGCCTAGCAGCCTCTCGTTCATATTCCAACCTATTACTGATGATGACAGCACCTCCTTTGTCAGCCTTTTTGATTATGATGTCAGAGTTGTTTCTGAGGCTGTGGCTGGCATTGTGTTCTGCACAGCTGAAGTGATGCTGCTTTTGGATCATGATGTGTTCTAAAATATCATAAAAGGTAAGACACAACACTTTTCCACTCTAATAGAATTTACTTACTACCCACTGTGAATTTAACTTATTTTTATGAAAATTTGAGACATAGTTGAACTGTTGAATAAGAATGAAAATAAAGATGATGGACAAGCTTAACTTCAGTGGAAAGTTGAGGAAATCAAATCAAAGCTGCTGTAATTCATAAACTAGAGCTAACTCAGGACATTTCTGTCACAGTAATTTTTTTAGTGAAAAAATGCAGACACTTTCATGAACATTTCTTGCCTCTACCTCCCCTCTGCACATCTCTTTTTGACCATCTCTTGTGTGTACACTCACTAGCCTTTCATTAAAATGAAAACCAAAAGCTTGTTAACCGTCTCTGAAATCCAGTGAAAAACACACATGCCCTAAGCCTGGCAAAAGTAGAAATTTTGCTTGGAAAAGAGGTCAGGATTTGGGCTACATGACTACATTTTAATCTCAGTTACAACAAGGTCAACTCAGAATAACTCACCATAATTGAGACCAGAATCTTACTTAGTATGTTCAAAAAGTAAACCGTGATTGCTGTACCTTTAAAAGTAAAATAAAAGGAATGTATATGAAAAAATAATAGGATGCAGCATAGAAGTTTTCATAAGATTTTAAAAATCTTGACAAATAGACATTTTCATTTAATTTATTGGTCAGTTATGCGTGATTGTTTTCAGTGTAGCACTAAGAATATTTTTGCTATCAAATTTTTAATCTTTGTTGGCAGAACCTACTTTACTTCAAATATCTCCAGAAGTCATAAAACATTTAATGTATAAGGAAGTGCATAAAATATATCCTTGTAAGACGGTGTAGAGCCCAACACTTACTCAAAAATATAGAAGAGGTTTTGGAACTTAGCACAAAATATCTGCAATTATTTATCTAATACTTGTTAGATACTTCTGTTTTTTTATGATAATGCAGAAAACAGTTAATGAAGAGCAAACTACTTATGTTTGGGTTTTTTTTACACAACACTGTGGCTTTGCCAAGATGAAGTGAGAGGACGGACAGCATACATATTGAGAACATTTGTGCATTGTCTCATAAACTGATCTTTTTCATAACAGAGATAAAAAAATATGAGGGCTGGATTCTCAGTTGGTTTAAATCAGCAGATCTCCAAAAATCTGACCCTATATTTTTGGCTGAAACCAATGGCAATAATTATGAAACTAAATAATTTTGTGTAACATTCATCTGTATCTGTACTTACTGAAGATTAATTTCTATGCTAAGATGTACAGTAGTTTCCATTAAAAAGTCAACAGTTACTGAGTTATTACACAGTAGTAGTTACAAAACCTCAATTATTATCTGTGGTAAGAACAGTGAAATATTGTGACATCTCAGATACTGAGGACTGTCTCCTGTCCCAGTGAAGTCAATGGCAGTTTTGCTGTTGATTTAAACAGGAGGAGGATTAACCCCTATGGTTATGTCTAGACTGCAATGTAAGACCAGGGTTTGTAGAACTCAAGTCACTAGTCCCTGGGTTTGTTAACCTAGGATTTGAGCATCTATGCTCATTTGTAACCCCAACTTAGGAATTGTTGAACCCTGGGTCCCCACTGGAATTCTAGCATCTGTACTGCATTATGTGGGCCTGAGTTCAACCACCTATATCCCAGATTTCCTAATACCTTCCCAAAATTTGGCTGCTCTAGCCACATTTGGTTCATGGTGCAATGTTGGAAAACTTGATTGTCCCCCAAACTACAGTGTGCAGAGGACAAAGAAAGTCAGCCCATGGGATTGTGTGATGCCTTTGGCAGACTCCCTGAGCATGAGTCCAATGGGGCTGTGCCTATACTACAAAGCAGTAGGGCTTGGAATCTGCGTCCTGGTTTGGCTCAGGCTTGAATCCTCTACCCTTGTGAAGTCCTCGTATCCTAGTGCCATTTGGGTGTAGATGATAGGGGGGTAGGCTTGAGCCTGAGTTTGAACCCTAGGTTTACATTGAAGTATAGACATAACCTATGCCTCCACTCCGCATACACATTCACCATCATCACACATGAGGGAAGGTTGTGTTATTCTCTGTGACAGGTCAGTACAGCAACTGTGCTCCTTCTTTGTTCCCAACAGTCCCAGAGGACATCATGCCTGCCCACCACCACCTATCTAGTGACTTGTGTGGCCCAATTATTATGTGTCTGAAGATCCTACAAACATTAGTGATTTTAGCCCCAAAACAGCCATAAGAAGTGGGGAAGTAGTATTGTCCCTTTTTACAAATGAGAAAGTGAGATTTAGTGACTTGTCCAAGGTAATGCAAGAAGCTTGAGGCAGAATCTGTAATTGTTCTCAGTCCTTTTGAGTCCCTGTTCAAAGTTTTAACAACTATACAAGTGGGTTTTAACCTTTTTTTATTTGTGGACCCCCTTAGAAATTTCAAATGGAGGTGCAGACCCCTTTGGAAATCTTAGACATAGTCTGCAGATCCCTGGGGGGTCTAAAGACCACAAGTTGAAAGCTACTGAACTAAACTAACCTTCCTCCCATCTTGGTTTGTTTCCACATTGCCTTCAGTGTAGGGGCTGACCCTTAAGAGCATATTTAGTACACAATTTATGCAAATTATTTTGATGTGGTTGGCTCTTTAGTGTTCAGGAAGCTTCTGTGTTTTATTCCATAAATAATATTTTAATATTTTTTCATAAATATACAATATTATACAAACCTAGTACAAAATAGGTACAAAAAATGTTCAGTAGAAAGAAGAAACAATGATAGAAAATTTTAAAGGGAGATGTTCGACAGTTCAGTTTGTTTCATAGTATTTGAAACATACATTGTAGAATTAATAAGGAGAAAGCAACTAAATAAAAAAGTCTTCCTATTGGAGTCTAGGTTAACAATATAAGCTTAATACCATAGTGGTCTCTATGAAATGAAAACTAAGAGAAAGAATAAGAAACATGAAGAAGGATATCACGAGAAACAGAGAGAGAAAGAGTATGTTTCAAATGAATCAAATTTTATATGCATCAGACTATTTTTCAATATTAACTTTTATATTTTAGTATAGTTTTTTTTTTAAAAAATTCATAAATTAACTCTGGTTAGAAATGTTATGAATTTTAGGAATTGTTCTTTTGTGTGATTACTAGCTGAGGAAATAAAGAGTTCTCTGACTAAGATTTCCCTGTTTTCATTTAGTAAAAGAGCTTTGCCACCCAAGATCAAAACCATACATACTGTCTTTTCAAATCTACTTTAAGACAGTCTGAAGAAATCCCTGAAGTGTGTGTGAATGTATATTGATGTAATTTCCCTGTATTCTTCTCTGCTTATATTGATTGTTTTTTTTATTTTGACTAAAGGGAATAAAAGAGACTTCATAAACATAATAGACCAGATTTAAAGTACTAGCTAGAGGATTATGTAATCAGATCTAATTTCCTGCTCATAAAAACAAAACCAAAAAGTTCATTAGTAAGAAAACTACCTAGTATGAAAAATCCAGAATAGTTTTATATTAAATAACTTGTATGGTACATGTATTAAGTCATAAGGAAAATCATATGAACTCTTCTTGAGCATAAATAATCTATTTTTTTTATTTAAAAATGTCTGTCATTAGATCATGCTTTCTCAAAGTTGCATGAAAAAGTGTCCTACTGGTGTTGATCTCCTACTCTCTATGTGGGAATCAGCTCACATGCTTCCATAGCACTGTACCCCAATTCAGTGGTGCTCTCAGGAGAAGGGAGTGAGGCAGATAAACTGTGGGACTAGTGGGCAGGCTGGTGGCTGATGAGGACACACATCATCCCCTTCATCCTGTAGGAGACACAGTGTGCAGTTCTGGTTTCCCATGTTTAAGAAAGATGAATTCAAACTGGAACAGGTGCCGAGAAGTGTTACTAGAATGAACAGAAGAATGGAAAGCCTACCTTTTCCAATGATGAGACAAGATTCAAAGAGCTTGGTTTGTTTAGCCTAACCAAAAGAAGGCTGAGGGGAAGATATGATTGCTCTCAATAAATACAGGTTAGAAATAAATACCAGAAAAGGAGCAGAGTTATTATGTTAAGCACCAATGTGACCATAGGAACAAATGGGTATAAACTGCCTATACAATTAGGCTTGAAAGTAGACAAAGGTTTCTAACCGTCAGAAGAGTGAAGTTATGGAACAGTCTTCCAAGGGGAGCCATGAATGCAAAAATCCTAACTGGCTTCAAGACTGAGCTGGATAAGTTTATGGAAGGGCTAGTATGATGGGAATGCCTAATATGCTATGTAGGCAATCTGCAACTGCTAGCAGCAAATATCTCCAGCAGCCGGTGATGGGACACTAGATTGGGAGGTGTGACTCTCTCTACCTTGGTGGAACATCCTGCACCCCCATGTTCATTCATATAACATGAATGTGTGGTATCCAATGCAAACTTTGTCATGTCGGGTGTCTTTGGAAGGCTCATGATGCATTAAGCTTTGTTGTTATAATAATGCTATAGGTTGTATTTACATATACATAGTTATGAGGCTGAAAATGTGTCCTCATGGCTTAAAACAAGTTCAGGCAAAACTCTCCAGGAGCAGAGGGGCAGTTCACACCTCATTAGGCACGGATGCGACAAACCCAGCCCAGCCTCACAGGAACAAAGGACACTGGCCTAGTCAGCAACAAAGGATCTGTTGGACTCTCGAGTGAGTCACCCCACTTCCCTTGGTCACTTTGGGACTATGATGAGGTAATCTCAACTGACTCTGAAGTGGGGGGGGGCAAAACCAAGGGGGAAGAAAGAACATGATAAAAGGAAGAGACGTTTGCCATGTTTCAGAGTAGCAGCCGTGTTAGTCTGTATTCGCAAAAAGAAAAGGAGTACCCGTGGCACCTTAGAGACTAACAAATTTATTAGAGCATAAGCTTTTGTGAACTACAGCTCACTTCATCGGATGCATTTCTCTCTCTTCAACCTCCATCTATAGACACGCACCAAGCGACTAAAGCACTGATCAAAGAGGAGATCCTGGCTGAAGGGCAACCAGCCAGCCTGTGGTGAGAAGCATCTAAGTTTGTAATGGCACTGAAAGTGTTAAGATCAGCTTAGAATGCATTTTACTTTTATTTCATTTGACCAAATTTGACTTGTTGTGCTTTGACTTATAATCACTTAAAATCTATCTTTTGTAGTTAAAAATTTGTTTGTTTATGCTACCTGAAGCAGTGCATTTGGTTTGGAGCGTGTCAGAGACTCCCCTTGGGATAACAAGCCTGGTACATATCAATTTCTTTGTTAAATTGGCAAACTCATATAAGCTTGCATCGTCCAGCGGGCATAACTGGATACTACAAGACAGCGGTTTCTAGGGTTGTATCTGGGACCAGAGATATTGGCTAGTGTCATTCAGTTGCACAATCCAAGCAGCGGCTGGCCAAAAGTGTTCACTCACGTAGCAGGGAGCAGCTTACATGCTAGAGGTTGTGTGTGAATAGCCCGAGAATGGGGGTTGTCAAAGCAGAGCAGGGACAGCCTGGCTCCCAGAGTTGAGGACTGGTGTGACCTAGCAAATCACTGGTCCAGATAACACCAAGGGAACATCACAGAGGGCTCTGAGTTATTATGGAACATTCTTTCCCAGGTGTCTGGGTGGTGGGTCTTGCCCACATGCTCAGGGTCTAACTGATTGCCATATCTGGAGTCAGGAAGGAATTTTCCCTTTGGTCAGATTGGCAGAGACCCTGGCTGGGGGATTTCACCTTCCTCTGCAGAATGGGGCACAAGTCACTTGCAGGTTTAAACTAGTGTAAATGGTGGATTCCCTGTAACTTAATGTCTTTAAATCATGATTTGACGACTTCAAACTCAGCCAGGGGTTATGGGTCTATTACAATAGTGGGTCAGGTGAGGTTCTGTTGTCTGCAATGAGCAGAAGGTCAGACTAGATCAGAGGTGGGAACCTGTGGCCCATGTTATCCATAATCTGCTAGCGGGCCGCAAAACAGTGTTTACATTGTCCGTCTTCAGGCATGGCTGCCCGCAGCTCCCAATGGCCGCAGTTCACCGTTCGCGGCCAATGGGAGCTGCAGGAAGTGGCGTGGGCCACAGGGACATGCTGGCTGCCACTTCCCGCAGCTCCCATTGGCCAGAAATGGCAAACCGCAGCCACAGGGAGCTGCAGGGAGCTGTGGTTGTTCCTCTGGATAGTCAATGTAAACTGTCCCCCGGGAAATCAGCTGATTACCCTGACGGGCTGCGTGCAACCTGCAGGCCTCAGGTTGCCCACCAATGGACTAGATCAGTGTTTCCCAAACTTGGGACGCTGCTTGTTCAGGGAAAGCCCCTGGCGGGCTAGGCCAGTTTGTATACCTGCCATGTCCGTAGGTTCGGCCGATCGCTGCTCCCACTGGCCGCGGTTCGCTGTGCCCAGCCAATGGGGGCTGCGGGAAGCGGCACGGGCCGAGGGACATACCGGCCACCACTTCCCTCAGCCCCCATTGTCCTGGAGTGGCGAACCGCGGCCAGTGGGAGCCGCGATCGGCTAAACCTGTGGACGCGGCAGGTGAACAAACCGTCCCGGCCAACCAGGGGCTTTCCCTGAACAAGCAGTGTTCCAAGTTTGGGAAACACTGGACTAGATGATCGTGATGGTCCCTTTTAACCATAAAGTCTATGAGTCTGTGATACCTGAAAATATTAATCCAGCCTTAGGCTGTACTGACTTTCCTGCATACTCCCAACAGGATACCTACCAGGGTGTGAAGGAAAGATAGAGTGGGGACACACACATGCCATGCAGATGGTCCTGGCCTCCTGACCTTTAGCTGGGTTTGGACGTGGCTTTTCCATGAGGAACCAGGACTGTCTCTGTGAGGAATTTTTTTACAAGAAGTGGAAGAGGATAATCTAGCCCATATATTTTATGAAAAAGTGTAAACTATAGCCAGAGCAATTTTTGCAAAGTATGGAACATACTCATACTTCTTGTAATACACGTTGAGGTCTGATCCAAAGCACATTGAAGTCAGTGGAGAAAGTCCCATTTACATTAATGGGAGTTAAACATGCACAGTGAATGAAGAATACATCGTTATATATCTTTATTTTTTTTTAAAGTGCAGTATATAAAATGCAATTTTAAAAATCAAATTAAAAATCATTGGTTTCTTTTTTTTGAATTATTTGTCTTCAAAAATAGTGTAAAATCATGAACAAGTACAAGCCTGGAAATTTGTCATTTTTCAATTCCTGACTTACAGTATGCAATACTAGAAATATGTGTTGAGGAACTTGTATGTTTGTTTCTACATTTCTGTTTGCTAAAATAAAAATAAATAAATAAGTTTCATAATGCATATTCTAAAATAGAATGATTCAGTTGTACATAACAAAAACACTTTCAAAATTCCAGGCCTAAGAATATTTCTATTTGCACCATTTTAGATTACAGAATAAGATAAAATATCTAGACATAACTAGTCAGCTTTTCTTATCTTCATTAAAATAATATTCTATTTTACATCATACATGGCCCAAAATGCTACCATTGTTAAAGTTAGCAGAGTAACTTCATTGAGAGCCGGTTTATATCCTCTATTATTGTAGAATACCCTACTATTTTTATACTGATGTGTATTTAAGTGTAATCAAATGGATATGCTTAAAATGCAGTGGGGGCAGGGAAATATGATGAACAGCTCAATGTATGTGATCCTTCCATATTTTTACTTTATTCAAAATTTGAAGTCCCCTTATTCTGAGATATTACTATTTTAAAATATTTTGTCTTTGCACATAGTACTATATTGCTATTTTAATACCAAAAGACTAAATCTTGTCTTGTGAATATTGATTATTTTTAAATGACTTTCCTCTGTGCCAGCTGCACAATGCCAATTCAGACCAACTGAGGACACAGCTTTTTGAGAAGTGCAATAAAACTTCAATAGCCATACATAGCAGGCAGACTCATGGGAATGATGTTGGAGGAAGCACTGAACTTGCTCATTCCCCCCACCCCCCTCATATTTTAATATATAATCTGATCTTTCCCTAGTCATACATGATTCAGCCATGGAATATTTTAAAGGCACTGGGTTCAATTTTGAAATCAGTGGAGTTCTGAATTTACAGCAGTCATGGTGAAGTAGCTCCTCTCTGGGGAGTGAAGATTACACTTTAGCTGATAGACATGGGAAGGCCAAGCCTCAGGGGGAATATCCACAAGGTCTCCACAAGCAATTGGTTGAATGGCCCTGTCACTCTACCCAAATTTCATTCCTGCTGAATTATTGTTTTAACAATATAGCCAAACCCCGTCCCTAATTTTAATTATTATTTTACATAAAGGGGATAAGAATGTGTAGACTGACTTTTCCTTCCCACTCCCTTTTTGGATTCTCTTGTTCTGTTTTTGTCTGGAGTCTGTGGTATGTACACGGGAATATCCCTGGAAGTTGCCTTTCTCTCATTCTTTTTTGCATGATTAAGATTGCTAATCTTGAAGGAATCTCTGAAGTGGACCACTTTGGATGGAGGGTGAAGAGATTTAGTTTTGCTTAGTTGGAAGCATCTTAATGATTATATTAATCTCATTCAATTATTTTTAAGATGCATTTTTCTTTTTAAAAGAAAATCTCAATATGCATAGAACCCTGAATAGGTAGATCCTTTTTTAAAAAAAATAAATTAGAATAAATAATATTTGTTACCTGTCTAGTTATTTAAATGTGGCTATAGGCTACCTTTTAATGGTGAGAGACCTTGCACAGTCCCCTGATCCAACTCAGGTAGTAATCTCTATTTCTCCTCTCTCCTCAAGTATAGATGCCTAGCTTCACTATGTATGTTCACTGTTTATGCTTCTCCCTTAAGTCACTAAACAAACAACTTTGGTGTGTGTGTCCTATTAAAAGCTGAGGCCCCCAATTCAAGAAAATACATGCCAAAATGTAATGATGTGCTTGAATCCTATTGATTTAGAAAGGATTTATTTAAATGCTTTGGTGAATTCAGGGCTAAATAAATAACATTTTCATTTCAACTTGTCTCCATGAACCTGAATAACAAAAACTCTGATATTACTTCGAAAGTGTATCTTCTGCACATTAATACAATCAATTCCATCTTTTCTACCAACAATAGCCAGTAAAATATTACTTGTAGTGGACATCCAGAGAACCAAGGAGAATCAAAAGTGCCAATTGTATTTCCGCATGAAATCTCTGCAGAACAGCAATGTAAAAAAGCAGCTAACAAATAATGGATTATTTAGATTGTTGGTAATATTTGTACAGCCACTGTGACGGGGCAAGGCCAGATGTCTATAGAAAAGTAGTGGGAGATAGATATATTAGCTCCAGGCTAAACAAATCCCTGGTACCAGATTAAGTGAAATGGAAGCTGCTCCAGGTCAATTAAGACACCTGGGGCCAATTAAGAACTTTCCAGAAGGCAGGGAGAAGGCTAGGTTGATAGGGACACCTGAAGCCAATCAGGGGCTGGCTGAAACTAGTTAAAAGCCTCCCAGTCAGTCAGGTGAGTGTGCATGTCAGGAGCTGTGGGAAGAAGTTGCACGGTTGGAGAGGCTGAGTAGTACACACCATATCAGGCACAAGGAAGGAGGCCCTGAGGTCAGGGTGAAGTGGAGCTTGAGGAAGTGAGGGTTGCTGTGGGGGAAGTAGCCCAGGGAATTGTACATGTCATGTTTCTAAAAGGTCAGCTACCATGGCTGATATTATTAGGGTCCCTGGGCTGGAGCCCAGAGTAGAGGGTGGGCCCGGGCTCCCCTCCCGCCACCTTTGCCCCCTGATTAATCACTGAGACTGGGAGACAACAGAGACTGTGCAAGGAAGGATAACTTCTCCTCACCTCCCTCGCTGGCTTATGATGAAAATGGCTCAGTAGACTGTGACCCTTGTCTCTAGAGAAAGAAGGGTTATGTGGAGGGTCACAGTGAGCCTCTGAGGCTAGCAAAATCTGCCAGGAAACGTGAGACCCAGCAGGAGGCCACATGGGTTCAGGCAATGGCACAATAGGAGTCTATGCGGCTACAGCAGGAAACCAATCAATTATTGATGAGCCAGGCGACCCAAGATGAGAGAGTTGGTGGACCAGCTGAAGATCCTCAGCACCCAGGCCCGGGGGTCCGATGGGACGCGAACCCTGAGGGCCACTGGTTGTCTGCCAAAGATGACGTCAGGAGATGACATAGAGGGATATCTCCTCTCTTTTGAAAGGATTGATCAGCGTGAGGCGTGGCCCAAGGAGCAGTGGACCAGCATTCTTGCCCCTTTTTTGTGTGGAGAGGCCCAGAAGGCCTACTTTGACTTGCCTGCCACGGATGCCACTGACTATACCTGTCTGAAGGCAGAGATCCTAGCACGATCAGGGGTAATGGCAGCAGTAAGGGCCCAGAGTGGAAATACCAGAAGAACAAACCCTCGAGGTCCCAGCTATTCAATCTCATACACCTCGCACGGAAGTGGTTACAGCCTGAGGTGTGCAGGCTGGAGGAGATTTTGGAGACCCTGGTCATAGACCATTACATGCGGGGACTGCCACCAGATCTCTGCAAATGGCAGACAGAACGATCCGTCACCTACGACGAGATGATCACACTGGTAGAAAGACGGATGACAGCCAGGGAACTGACCCAACTACCCAAGGAAGGCCCCTTTCTAAGCAAGCACCCGACCCCAACCCTGGAAGGTTGGACAGCCAAACCCCCGGGGAGTCCTAGGTGGAAGAAGGTGGGGGGGCGAAAACCAGCAGGGATCCCAGAAGGAAGGGATTGCCCTGAGTGGGGGGAACCCCAGGACTAAAGCCCCTAACCCCCGGGATAGGGGAGTGATTAAAATCAATTATAGATGTTATGCATGTGGGGAGTGGGGACACATAGCAGCACAGTGTCCCAGCACCGAGGACCCTGTGCAATGTAACTTGGGGGATTGGGAGGTCCACCTCGCTGGGGTTGCATTAGCCCTGCATAATTACACCAGGTCTTTGAGGATAAATGGAGCAGAGACTACAGCGATTGTGGACTCTGGGAGTGCTATCACCCTCATATCGGGTAAGCTGGTAAAAAATAGTCAGCTGCTACAAGCCAAACGGGTAGCAGTGACATGCGTGCATGGGTCCATGAGCCATTACCCCACCATCCCAGTGGAGATAGAGGTTCAGGGATACCCCATTGAGGTGACCGTGGGTGTAGTTCCTAAACTCCCATATCCTGTAGTCATTGGGAGGGACTATCCAGGGTTTGATAATTTACTCCCCCCGGAGAGGCTGGAGGGAGGTGGGGACCCTGAGGACAGCAACTCATCACCGAGGGAATGTCAACCCCTGATGTTCACTGGGATTTCTCAGGATCTGTTCTTAGCCCTCAAAAGACCCGGAAGACAAAAAAAGAGAGGAAGTCCGCAAAGGCCTTGGGAACCCGGATCCTGACCCAGGGCCAGAAGACCTCCCTAGTAGGCAGATGGATGCGAGCAGCCAAGAGAGAAACTTTCACCATAGAAGGTGAGCCAGAAGCTGCCCCCAGCCATGATGGCAGTGAGCCATTGGAAGAAGCAGGAACTGGCCCCTGGGAGCTTGGGCAGGTTAGTCCTGGGGGAGAGACTTTTGGGTGAGACCAGGCGGAGGACCCCAGATATGATAACGCCAGGAAAGAGATGGCCGAGATCAATGGGATACCCGTGGATGGGAAGGTCTGGGGTCCCGGACCTTACTTTATAGTGAAGAAAGATCTCCTGTACCGCATGGTACAAATGCAGGAGCAAGAGATTCAACAACTTCTGGTGCCACGAAAACATCAAAAAGCCATATTGAATCTCGCCCACAGTCACCTGTTTGGAGGACACCTAGGGGTAGAGAAAACCCAGGCACGGATCCTGCGGATGTTCTTCTGGCCACGAGTACATGAAGCTGTCCGGCGATACTACACCTCTTGTCCAGAGTGTCAGTTACATAGCCCTCACCCGCACTTGCGGGCTCCTTTGATACCTCTTCCAATAATAGAGGTTCCTTTCGAACGGATAGCCATGGATCTGGTAGAGAAGACAGCTCGGGGCCACCAACATGTGCTTGTTGTACTGGACTATGCAACCCAGTACCCGGAAGCTGTTCCCCTGTGCAACACAGCTTCCAAAACAATAGCTAAGGAGCTAGTACAGATCTTTGCCCGGATTGGGCTACCCAAGGAGATATTGACTGATCAAGGGACACCTTTCATGTCCAAGCTGATGAAAGATCTCTGTACATTGCTCCATGTACAAGCCCTATGGACCTCTGTATACCACCCGCAAACAGATGGCCTTGTGGAAAGATTCAATAGGACCCTCAAGGCCATGATCAGGAAAGTGGTGAGCTGGGATGGGAAAGATTGGGATACCCTATTGCCTTACCTTATGTTCGCCATCTGGGAGGTTCCGCAAGCCTCCATGGGGTTCTCTCCATTCAAACTACTATATGGGCGCCACCCTTTGGGCATATTGGATATAGCCAGAGAAGCCTGGGAAGAGGAGCCAAATCCCAGAAGGAACATAGTTGATCATGTACTGCAGATGAGAGATCGGATAGCCTGAGTTACGCCCATTGTATGGGAACACTTGGAGAAAGCACAGGAGACCCAACGAACCCATTATAACCACCAAGTGAAGCTTTCACGGTTCCAACTAGGGGGTTCGGGTGATGGTACTGGTGCCCACAGCAGAAAGTAAACTGTTGGCCCAGTGGCAGGGACCCTACGAAATAATCGAAGCCGTGGGAGAGGTGAACTATAAGGTGCAGCAGCCAGGCCGCCAGAAATCGGAGCAAATTTACCACATCAATTTTCTAAAACCTTGGCACGATCGAGAGGCATGCTTAGTCATGCAGGAGACCCTTCCCCAGGAGGATAACTTACACGACCAAGTGAGGATATCATCCGACTTGACGCCGATCCAAAAGATCGAGGTAGCCAACATGATTAATCGCAACAGAGATGTGTTCTCTACAAAACCAGGGCGGACGACTGAGACCTATCACCATATCCTCATGATCCCCAGAGCCAAGGTAAGGTTGAGACCCTACCAAATCCCAGCAGCCAAAAGAGAGGAAATCAAGGCCGAAGTAAAGAAAATATTAGAATTAGGGGTTATTGAAGAATCTTACAGTCAGTGGTCCACCTAAATGTGCATAGTGTTTTATGGACAAATAAAAGAGAAGTTCCTATCACAATTATCATATAGCCTAAGGCCTTGAAGGCAATATGTAAAGCTAAGAAAATGCATATGTTTTTATGGGTTTGGGACCTAAGTGCTAAATGGAAGTTGGTCATTCTGATATTCAAAGATGTGGAGGATATAAGGTGTCACTCCCTTAATACGTCCCAACAAAGGTCAGGTGGAATAGCAGCTCCCTGTGGACTCTTTGGTGAGTGCTCATAGAATTTCTGGTCCTCCACATGTACCAAACGTGCAGGATGTTTTGCAGAAGGCAGCTTAATAAAGGTGGGAACTTCTTGGTTGGGAAGTTCTGTAGTTGCTACTTAAACATAGCTCTTTGCGTTTGTCTCACACTGCACTCCTCGCTCGCACTGCAGGCATGCAAACCACCTCAAAGTGATGGAAGAGAGGGAGGACGTAAGAACATTGCATCACACCATCTCTATAGTGGTTAACAGAGAGGTGAACATATTGCACTATCCTAAAACATGTAAAAAGTACACACACAAGTTCTGTGGAGCTATGGAGGAACTGAGCACAGTCCCTCCTGGGCCACTGTGGCCAGGACAGGACAGCCCCTTCACCATATAATCTGGCCCTAAGATATAACACAGTTTGGAATGCCGGACAAAGGGAAGGACCAAGGTTAAAACAAAAAATGTAATTAGATAAACCATTGTAGGTGAATTTCCTATAGGTTCCTCTGAGTTATTTAGGAGCATAAGTTGTATTGCTTTTCAATGTCAATTGTGCTCCTAAAACATCCAAATACTTAAAAAACTCATCCAAAATTATTTAATAAGCAAGAAGAACATCCCCATAAAACTGGAAAAGGAAGTTATCTCATTAATTTTCATTGGAATCATCTTTCCAGCTTTTGGACTGAATTAATTTTACGACATTCCCCTCCCCTCTTCAAGTAAATGAGAATGTACTGCATATCTCTGAGTTGAGTCTGGTTGTGTTGCCTTCTATTGTGCCATTTATTATTGTGATAGTATTGAAATATACTTTGTCCATGTGTCTTGATATCAAGAGAATTTATGTGAAGATGAAGAAGTAGGCATATGTGTGAGAAACAGAATTAATAAAGCATTCTAAAATGTAACTTTTTAAAAAAAGTAGAAGGTGCTATCATAGGCCTATTAGTAATGTTTTAATCATTACTATTGCCACTATGTGGTTAAATACAGTTTAGAAAACAATTAAGTATTTATAAGAGGTTTATTTATGGTTTAGAATTATTGATTTAGAAATAGGACAGTAAATCTAAAATGTTAGCTTCCACATGCTGAAAGCTCTGGACTAATCTTGTTCCATTTCCCTTCTATAGAATTCCATAGTTTATTCATCAATGGTGTCAAGGTTCCTTCCCTACTCTGAACTCTAGGGTACAGATGTGAGGACCTGTATGAAAGACCCCCTAAGCTTATTCTTACCAGCTTAGGTTAAAAACTTCCTCAAGGTACAAACTTTGCCTTGTCCTTGAACAGTATGCTGCCACCACTAAGCATTTTAAACAAAGAACAAGGAAAGAGACCACTTGGAGACATCTTCCCCCAAAATATCCCCCCCCTGCAAGCCCTACACCCCCTTTCCTGGGGAAGGCTTGATAATAATCCTCACCAGTTGGTACAGGTGAACACAGAGCCAAACCCTTGGATCTTAAGAACAATGAAAAATCAATCAGGTTCTTAAAAGAAGAATTTTAATTAATGAAAAGGTAAAAGAATCACTCTGTAAAATCAGAATGGTAAATACCTTACAGGGTAATCCTATTCAAAACATAGAGAATCCCTCTAGGCAAAACCTTAAGTTACAAAAAGACACAAAAACCGGAATATACATTCCCTCCAGCACAGCTTATTTTACTAGCCATTAAACAAAAGAAAACCTAACACATTTTCTAGCTAGATTACTTACTAACTTTACAGGAGTTGTAAGGCTTGCAATCCTGATCTGTTCCCGGCAAAAGCATCACACAGACAACCCAAATCCTTTGTTCCCACCCCCTCCAGATTTGAAAGAATCTTGTCCCCTCATTGGCCATTTTGGGTCAGGTGCCAGCGGGGTTATCTTAGCTTTTTAACCCTTTACAGGTGAAAGCGTTTTGCCTCTGGCCAGGAGGGATTTTATAGCACTACATAGAGAAAGGTGGTTACTTTTCCCTTTATATTTATGACAAATTGGTATATATTTGCTTTCTTCCCCCCCCCCCCCCCCCGTGGGCCTTAAGCAGCAATAGTTTCTGTGGGAAAATAGCAAGGAAACCTTGTGAGCATAAGGTTTTTAACCGATGGACATATGAACCATATTCTGAAGCATGAGCTCAGAAAGGCATGCTATGATGCTTACTCAACTATACAGTCTACAAGATCTCTCTGACACCAAACATTAATATATCTAGGTGTCTTCTAGTTGTTACAGCTCCACTAGGAAGCTTTGAAAAAGAATAACTTCACTAGTCTTTTATTGAATGGAATTAAATACGCAAAGTATATTGCCACCCTAGTTGGACTTAGTGTTGTAACTTGTCAACCAAAGAGCATCAGTGCTGAACCTGTAATACAATGGTGCTTAAAAGGTCAACCTTTATCCAGAGTCCACATGGTGATGTGTAAGAGACCACATTATTTCCATATGGTTGTTGTAGTAGATAAGTTATCTCAATTACCACGGTGCAACAACTGCAGTTAAGATTGACCTTTTTAATGGTGGCTGCTGTAACACGGCTAACTTGAAAATGGTGGGTAGCATGTTCAAAGCAGTGTTCATGAGTGTTTTGTAGAAAAAGATAATTTAATAATACAAAATGTAGCACTACATGTTTTATTGATTTCTATGTTAAAATTTTCACTCATTGTATAAGATAAATTTAATGATGCAGTGGCCCTTTTATTTACACAGTGACCACTTATGCTAATGGGAGTCCCATAGGCATATCAAAGGGAGGCTAAACTTTATTATAGTGTAGGCATTTTGAATACATTAGCTGGGCCAAACTCATTTAACAACAATATAGTCATTAAACCCCATTTTAAGAGGTAGAAGAATTAGGTCCACTCTTTTAATAAAGAATATTATTCCTTAATGCAAACATGGATATTGTAAAAATCCCAGACTATTTTATATAAAATAATTCTCAGTACTGATTAAATTTCAATTTTCATATCCTCTCTTTTAACAAACTGTTTTCTTGTGAAATTTTACATGATTTTGCCTAAACTGTCAAATTTCCTCTGGAGTTCAGTGCTCAGTCTGTTCATCTCACCAGTGAGTTCTTTCTTTAGAAGAGGCTCTGCTTATATCTTCTAGCAGCTTTACCTGAAACAAGTCACTCTGGTTATAATTTGAAACACTAAAGTTACCAGTGTGTCCTGTATGACTAACTGTTAAGAGTCATTTGAGTACATCAGACAGTTGATAAAATCGCAGAGGAATATGGAAAAAAAAGAACGTATACTGCTTTCATCTAACAAAAGAAAATGGGAGAGTAAAAATATACAGATTACTCAGAAAATAGTTTTCACTTATAATTAAATCCATATTTGGCTAAAACTGATATGATATATATATTTATGATATATATATATATATATTTCTTTCTTTCTTTCTAGCTAATGCTGGAATAACTTAAACAGAAGTGAATTTCATTATTTGAAATACCTAAGCACCTTGCAGTAGAAAATTTATATGATTTTGTACTAGAACAAATCCAGCCTCTTAAGAAAACAAGGTATTATTTTAGGGGACAAAATTATTCACATTTCTTTTAATCTGATTTGTTTTCCACTTATAATCTTTTTTTCTCTATGGAAGTAAAAGGACAATTTATGCTGGACATTTTGGAGAACCTATGTGAATCATAGAATATAAGAGCTTTGGAACATCTAACAGATTCAGTGTTCTGATTTTTGTGCAATCTGAATGGAGGACATGATTTTCAGTTATTTGGGTGAGGGAAAGGTGTTGTGTGTCATTCTCTTTGCATGTCAGAAAATGCTGTAACCTGCGGTGAAATAAAAGAAGGAAAATCTGGCATTAAAGGACATGATCCTCATTCTTTACTTACTTATCAGAAGTAACTTCACTGAGTTACAGCTTTATGTAAAATGAGTATTGTTACTATTATTTAGTAGGAGTAATAAATAAATATATTGTCATAGTGCTCAAAAGTCTGCATTGTGCTGGGTAATATACAAAGAAACAAAGGAGACATTCTGCTCCGTGCGGGGTTTCAGTCTAAATACACAAACAGGCAGGTTAGGAAATGTGGACACTATATTTAAAAAGAGAATCAAGCCCCTTATTCTTTGAGGTCCCAACTATTAAGGCCTTGCTATACAAAACATAGTCTTCAATCTCTCTAGCAGTAATACATGGAATTAATGGATTTGGAGGATATTAAATTTCTATTTCTGTATCAATTCTTACTCTACATATTGTCTTGCTGCTATTTTTGCAATTTGGAATGTAATAATATTTTTTTCTTTGTATATGCTCCAAATCTGCAAATTGAGTAAACAAAAAAAACTTTATATACATTTTAGTTATTTATTCAATGCCTAGATACTATAGTGAAGGGGGCATTATAAGTACCATATATAGATTAATTAAAGAATCCCTTCTTTAACTGTGTATGAGCAATTTCCATTCCTTTTTTCCCCTCTCTCTCATGGATTTCTGATCGCAGTTTGTTGCAGCTGTGTCGGCTGCAGGATAGGAGAAAGACAAGGGAGGTGAGGCATTATTTTTTATTGGACCAACTTCTGCTGGTGCAAAGGACAGACCTTTAAGAATCACAGAGCTCTTCCTCAGATCTGGAGAAAGTAACCAGAGTGTCTTAGCTAAATGCAAGGTTAGACAAACTGGTAAGCATAAGGATTGGACATGTGGTGTAGGAGACCACTTAAAATGAAGCGGCAAGTGAAGGGTTAGCAGGCACTAAAAGGTGTTACAAATCATTGTAATGAGCCATAAAAGCAGTGTATTTGTTAACTTCATGGTTTCTAATGTTCAGCAGAACCATGATTCTAAGTTCTGAGACTTACATAATAAGAATACTTACCATACAGTATCTTCCACAGAAGAAAAAATGCTGATCACAGTTATCAAATTATTTATTTCTGAATTCCAGATGCTACAGAGTGTCTCAAAAATAAATTATGCTGTTGGCTATTTTAAACCGTATCTGCTTAGTGTCACAGGGTTTTACCCTGTGTAGACAGGGAAGAACTTGTGTTTTGCAAAACTGGAATAGTTTGTAGCCTATAGTTAAAGCATGTTTTTTTTAAAGGAGTTTATATAATATTTCATCCTTGTCTATATTGGTCAGAGAAACAGTACTAGAACTGCAACTGATAAAAAAAATCAAGGGAATTGATATTTTTTAAAATTTCTTCCTCCTGTTTTGAAATTCATACATTTTTGACTAGATATATAGCTGGTGAAAAAACAAGGAAAAATTCGCCAGAAGAATTTTGTCAGTGCTGTTCTCCATATTTTTTCAAAGGTTGATTTCAAAAGTTTTTGAAATTTCAAATTCGGAAAATAAAATACTCACTGTAATTAGAACCTACCTTAGAACCTACCTAAATTCCATTAAATGTGTCTAAAGGATCTCTGAAAATATGGTGGTGGGGCTAGTGAAAGCAGGCCCTAATCTGCTGTTGGGTGTAAATAATCATATTAGTTTGACAGCTCAGCTCCCTGTTGGATATGTGTATTGCTGACGTGGCTTAAGGGCAGTTTACTCCAGGTAAGGTCTGTATTAATTTAGACTCACCAAAGTGACTTCAAATGTGTGTGTCTATCTCTATTGTCATATTTGTTATGACTACAAATAGGAGTGGGAAGGGTTTATCTGGCAGGCAGAGCTTTCTTCATTTAGTGTTTCACAGAGATCTCATTGAAACCATCAAACAAGCTTATTTTGTGTGGTTTCTACCTTGGGGAATCCACCCCTTGGGGAGATAAGTAAATTATTCCATCTATATAGAGAAGGGGGGCAAAAGGAGCCCTTGAACTCCAAAGACTGTCCCTTTCTCTGAATGCTCCCTGTGAGACAGAAGCCAGGGAGGGCAAAGCAGCAAGAGATGCCAGCAGAGAGAAAGGAGCCGTGGATATGGGAAAGTTGCCATACATCTGCAGAATTATTCCCACTGCAGGATCACTTCCTATCTGAGGATGAAGGTAGGAAGTAGACAGCAGCTGCTGTCTTGTTTTAGTATATTCACCTGACTTCTCTTCATACTATTTTCAATGCCCGAAGTGTCTCTTTTATGCTCTCAGTACAACTCACAGACAGCACAATTATGTGAAAGAATATGTTCCTCCCCTCCTCTCAGCATGAACCGCTCTGGTGAAAAGGGAAGCAGAGAATCTGCCAGAAAAAGAGGGAAAGAGAAAAGAATAAAAGCAGCAGAGAGATCTGAAATGGGGAGAGATAGAGGAAGGGAACAGAAAAAGAGACTGTGGAGGGAACTGAGAGACGGAAGTTAAAAGAAAGAAAAAGAGGTAGAGAGGAATCTGGGAGGAACAGAGGGAGAGGAGGAAAGGAGAGAGGGAAATGTGGGAGAGAAAAACAAAATAGAAACCAACAATAGTAAATAAATAATGGAAGTCAAAACCTGCAGAAATGAAAGTGGAGAAAAAAGAAAACAACTGATGATAAATATGTACAACTTCTGTTTTCTGAAAGTAACAGTTTCTTTGAAAAAAACAGCAGCAGTTATCAACAACATTGAGCGTATGCTGACAATTCCTAATACTGTAGTATTGAAAGGCAAGTGCTTTTCCCACCAAGGTCAACATGAAGATTCTCTCCATCAGTTAATCTGTTGACAGAGGGAGTTTGTAGGGACCATGAAGTAAGTTCAGAGACATTTACTGCCATACAAATGTCAAAATGGATAGTATTTATTTATTTATTTGTGTCATACTATAAACCTTTACCCATGATTATATACAATATGATAATACATATGATTATCTAAGCAGGATACAGTTTGATACAAAATTTCATTTTATAAAAAAACCCCAAAACCTGATGTTTTCCTTTAACAGAGCCAAATTTGTACCTTTTACCTTGTGCCTTTTAGCATTAATATACTTTTTCCTTCTCATCCCTTTCATTTGAGTTATTCTGCTGTTGTCCATAACAACTGTCTTCTTATTCGCAAAAAGAAAAGGAGTACTTATGTTCTCCTTTGGTGGAAAATGTTCCACCAAATGCATCCGATGAAGTGAGCTGTAGCTCATGAAAGCTTATGCTCAAATAAATTTGTTAGTCTTTAAGGTGCCATAAGTACTCCTTTTCTTTTTGCAAATACAGACTAACACGGCTGCTACTCTGAAACCTGTCTTCTTATTCAGTGACTTCAGTGAATTTGCTCTTAGTAGTCAGCCAATGGTCTTGTTCTCCTCTGATAATTTTCACATGCTGTCTTTTGTTCCAAGAACTCTTACTTATTGTCTTCTGATAATTTAATTTTTGTTCTCATCTGTATACCCCTCCCCCCAGTTAATTTTATTCAAGATAGTACTCCCACTGATGTGAGCACAGCTTTAATTATAATACATCCAGTAAAGCAAAGATCATGCAGACAGTGATGTATTTGCACACATGTAAACTAACATGATCCTGATACCATTATATCAATTGTATATTTACTAATCTCCAATTTTGCTCTTTTGGTATTACAACATCTTAACTGTTACCCTAATAACAGAATTAAAATAAAGTAAACATTTCAATTCAGTAATACTATAAATCAAAAAGGAAACTGCAAGACAGCATAAATTTATCTTTTTTATCTTTCCCTCCTGAATAATTGCAGGGTATGATTGGAAAATAACTCCCTTTTGAATAAAGCTGCTGTTAAAAGCTGATTTATATATTACCTACATATCTTTAAAGTGAAGGCAACTACTTTCAGGCTTACGTTTAAGCACATTCTTAGCTTGTACCATGCTGAATCTGGGCTGCACTAGTTCAGAGACTCTTAATGAGCATGCATTGTGGTATGCATTGGATAGGGTTTATAAAATGTTATAATTTTAAAAATTACTCTGTTTCTTTTCTTATTGTGGCAATGATAATAGTAATTTTAGTTTATGGTTCTGCTACCAGGGAATTAATTTAATTAATTGTACACTACCAAACAAGAAGTACTTTAAAATGTTCATTTAACACACATAGAAGGTAAAGAAAATTAGGGACTAAACAACTTTTAAGGCTAAAAAATATCATATACATCTTCATTTTTAATGAATTCTCATATTGCATCACTCTCTATTGGTGTACAGTCTTTGAAAGGAATGCTTTGCTTGGAAGTCTCTTAAATTACATCAGAAACCCTTGGTGGGAAGGAAGAAGTTTCATATAGTAGCTCTCAGGTCTGTTAGTATAGTCTGATTCTGTTTCGTCTTAAGACAAAACAAGACAAACACACGAAGTGGAAGAGAGAAAAAAATAACAAAGGATATGAAAATGTATTTTTCTGATGCTCGCATGAGGTGGTGTTGTAGCAATGTCAGTCCCAAGATATTAGAGAGACAAAGTGGGATATGTAATATCTTTTATTGGACCAACTTTTGTTGGTCAGAGGCAAGCTTTCAAGCTGACCTGAAGAAGAGCTCTGTGTAGCTCGAAAGCTTATCCCTCTCACCAACAGAAGCTGGTCCAATAAAAGATATTACCTCACCCACCTTGTCTTTCTCTGATGCTTGTTGTTCAGTTTCTGGAAGACCTTGCTCACAATAAACAACACATGACAGAGTTAGCCGCTATTACAAACTGACTTTACTGCCCTAGCTCTTGAAAATGTTTGGATAGGCTTCTTTTATTTCCAGTCTATGGCCAGTTTACTGGCCATACTGTGGGTTGCAAAATATAGCAGAGAGGCAGGATAATGGTGTGGTTAAAGTACTGGCTGTCACACTGTCTAGAGTGGCTCACAGCTGCGAGTGCCAATCTCAGGTCAGACTGTTAAAAAACAGGGCACACCCCAAATGGTGTTATATTCTATTATTAGATTTCCAAACCAGTAATAAATGTTGCCATGGAGCCACAGAAAGTCTTCTTAAGTTCGCCATACCCTCTTTTCCCCTCAGACAAATTGGATTTTGTGATGAAAGATTATTAAAACTAAAAATCACCACACATTAGGTCACTCCTGACCCCAAAGGGCTAGACATTTACCCCAGGTCAATGGATTCTCAGGATCTCACACCAAAGACAATGCTGTAGCCAATTTTTCTAGTAAACTAACTAAAGACTAATTAGCTAAGAAAAAAGAAATGAGAGATACTGATAGGCTAAGGCAGGTAAAATACATTATAGGTGAGTCAAAGTTTGTAAATCCAAATGATTAGCAGAGGTGTAATAATCTGTTGGTTTCCCATAAGTCTCTCAGGGCTACCCAAATGGCTTTCGAGATCTCTGTCCAATTGCTTAGAATTCCCCCGTCAGAATCCATCAGTCCAGAGAAACAGGATCACTCCAAGGGTTCATTCTTATAGCTATCTTTCCCAGAAAGCAGTCTGGCACATGTTCCCATCACAGCCTGGTTCCATAGATTTCCCATTGGTGAACGCAATGACACATACTTTGAAGTTATCACGCTTCTCATTTACAGTTCTAAGGCTTCAATCCCAGTTAATGGGCAACAATGACCTACATAATGCAATTAGTTACAGCCATCCGGACACTTTTTTATTAGTTTTTCTGAACAATGTGATAGACAGAAACAATTCTTCATTAGTTTTCATGCAGTTTTACACATTAAGTAAATTGTCATCTGAACACTAATACATCCTTTGATCTAGGGCTAAGTAAGTACAGATAGATATATAATGTAAATTGAAATGTAATGACATTCAACAGGTTACAGATAAATGAAGACCACATCAGCACATTTCCTTTGAATTATGCCAACACTCAAGTGAATTGGCCTGATCACATTACAATGCCTTTTGACACCCCTTTGATTTCTATTAACATGTAAGTGAATTAACCTGCTGCTTTCATATGAGCTGGCAACCTATTAGACAGCATCACACTGGCCTAATACAAAGGAGATTGAGGATGAATACTTGGCTCTGTTGTAGACTTTGTGGGCAAGTCACTTACACCTCTGTGCTTCAACTCTCATTCTAAAATAAAGATGTTTCTTTGTCTAATTTTTCTATTTATTTTGTAAGCTTTTCAGGGCAGGTCCTATTTCCTATGCTTTATATGTTGAGGACTTAGCACACAACTGGAGACCAATCTCACATGGAGCTGTTCCTGATGAATGGGAGCTGTGGGAAGTGGTGCAGGCCAGGCCAACACTTCCCGCAGCTCCCATTGGCGGGGAACGGCGAACCACGGCCATTGGGAGCTGCGAGCGGCCGTTACTGCTGACACTCAGGTAAACAAAGCATCTTGCGGCCCACCAGGGGCTTACCCTGAACAAACCACAAGCCAAGTTTGGAAACCCCTGCCTGAAGTGGACTGGGGTTTATTTTGCCCAAGCTTTTGATGTGATTTATAATAGAAGTTTTTCTTGGATGTTCATTTTATATATATTGATGAGTTGTATGTGTTAAGAGATTCAGGCCTGTATTCACAATTACTCTCATAAAGCTCTTTAAACTGTTTAGCAACATCTCGTCAATAAGAATCATTGAATGAACCAATTAATCAAACTTCGCTTAGGAAAGACACATTTATTGTTAAATGTAATGCACATATTTAAACATTCTTTAATCTCTTTTAACCATAGACATATATTTCCATTACTTTTCTTCAGTGATTTCTGCCACATAACAGATGTAGCTTTAGTGTTTACCTGCACAGCTGCCACTTGAATTGTATTTTAAAAAAGTGGCCTAAATTAAAGTGTTTGTTACTGGTAATTAACCATTTCAAAAACTTAAGATGTAGAGAACACAGTGAAAAAAACTCATAGTACTTATATATTACAATAATAGATGTTATGGGAAAGAATAAAATAGATTACTACTGTAGGTTATGAACACAGGATAGCATCACATTAACACCAATATGGCATCTATGGCCAGAGAAAGTCTAAAAATGTCAGTGGGAATACCATGGCTACAAGGCTAACTGCTCCTCTGTCTACTTTGTAGTCTCTTTGAGTGCTTCCCCCGCTTCCCCACTCCTTGTGTCAAGCCTTGTGCTTTTATCTATCTCACAGTGGAATTCTGCAGCTATCCTACTCTCTGACCAGGCTCTTTGTAGCAATCATTCTTACCCAGTAGGTCTGACTGAGTTCGGATATCTGTGGTTCTTCCCTTCAGGAGTCTGTGACCACTTCTATACAGTGACCAGACAGCCTTCTTAAACCAAAGTATTGTTTATTCTAACAGCAGGAACAAAACAATTAGAGAAAAGGGATTTTACAGCAACAGTTTATGCACATGTCTATCTTATGTCTTACCATCCCTTTCAGGTGTCCCAGGGAGGTCTAGTCTTTTCAGACACCCTCAGCAGGGAGCAGTGTCTCAGTCTGGGGCCCCCAAACAATTCCGTAAAACCTCCATTGAGACACTGTGACTTTTTGAACCTCCCACATTCTTTTGGTCTCCATTTGTGGGTCTCTTCTTGCCTTGACATTGTCTCAAGTATTTGCAGAGAAGAGGCTTATCTTGAGCCATTCTTTCCTTACCTGCTTATTTTTTCCTTAACGATCTCTATTAAACTAATTCAATATATTCATATTGTAAATATCCCAACAACCAGGTCAAAATACAGTACGCATAAATTATTTCAGAGCAGCTCCAATTCCATTATAGAGAGTTTAGCAATTGACCTAAATCATAGCTGCATCAGGCTCCCAGTCTTTTTCATGTCTAAACAATATTATATCCTATTGTTTGATCTATATATTTTATATTTTCAAGTGATGTGTAACTGGATGTCTGGGATACACCACACTCAGAATGCCACACTCAAGGCAGAATGAAAGAAATAGGGTAGACAATCCCCCAAAACTGGTGGTTTATTCTATAATTAGATTCACCAAGCCAGTAATAAAAGAGCTCATGTGGTACTACACCGATTAACCTGAAGCCAAACACAGTCTCCTTTAGGCATTCCAGTCCTTGGCTCCCATCCAGACAACCCAATCTAATATAATGAGGGGTAATTGAAAACCCATTTCACCATATGTGAGGTTCTTTCTAATCCTAAAGTATCAGACACATATTCCCAAGTCAATATGAGTCTTAGATCTTGCCAAATATCATGCTGTCAGCCAATCCTTACTAACTAACTAAAGATTTATTAATAAAGAAAAGAAGAGTTAAAATGGCTAATAGATCATATACATACAAATGGTTGCTAAATCCCTATATCACGTTTGTACCCGTGATAGAATAGACTGCTGGCTTGCGAAAGTCTCTCTAGTAGCTTCCAAAAGATTGGAAGGTCCTCAGTCCATAGTGTAAGATGCCCCATTTAGTTATAAATCCACAGTTCAGAGAATTAGAGCAGGAAAGAGGCAAAATGGAGATGTTGAAACTGCAATTTATATCCTATGCAGGATATAAGAGTCCAGGATCACATGTCCATATCATACATCCTTACATGCTTTCCTGACTCAGAGGCAGCCATTGCCCATATTCTTTCAGAGGAGTCCACAGGAAAGACTTACTGGCCCATTGTGAGCTGAGTGTCCTTAAATGGCCATTAACACATAGCTGTGTAACCCTGACACAAATCTATCTGAGGTAGAGTCATCCAGGATCATAACATATATATATATGGCCATATATATATGACACTACCTCAGAAAGATTTGGCTATATCTAGCCAATATTCATAACTTTAAATACAAAGAAGATACATGGATTTAATCAGGATAATCATATCTAATAGATTGTAACTTTTCCATTGACATCTTACATGATACACATTGTACAAGAGTTACAGCAACTTGGTAACAGTGGTGGCTGTATCAGTGTAACTAGCCATTTTTATGTAGCATCACATGAAGTTCTGTGTGTTGTGTTGCTGTCTGTGATTCAATCCTAAAGATGGTGAAATGAGGCAGAATGTCATTTTAACTTAGAAATGCATGGTGTAATATTGTTGTTCAAAAACCACAAACAGAAGTCAAATAAATGGTGGGAATTAGTTTATCTTGAGTAAAAGAATGGGTGATTACAGATTTTCAAAACTTCTGATGAGGTTATAAAATAGCTATAGCAATAGACCAAAATCTTTTTAAGATTAGAAAAGGAGAATTTATAGAGACTACTAGATATTTATACAGATTGGACAATTTCAGCTGGACATTTTGGACGTTTTCAGTGCTTAAATTATGCCACGGCTTTCCAGGGCTGAGCCCTGGCACCTCTAGGCATGGCAGCCCATAGCCCTGGTATCTCTCCTCTTACCATATCAGTTATGAAAGTAAAAAAAAAATTACAAGAGCTCCAACATCTCTTTCATTACACATTAAGCACTGGACATTTCTATTTTGGGGAGTACTCAGCAATTTAAATAGAGATCTTTAGAGCAGCATCACAATGGTTAGCCATTACCAACATCACAAACACAGTCACCAACACTGTATGAGAATCATATGTAGACCATCATTAACTGAAACTAACTTTTTCCAGTATTGTAATATATTTTGAAGATCCCACATGAGAGGGAATCAGAATGCGTAACTATCTCCATTGGTGTACCCTGAGCAAATCCTGTGACGTGAACCTATGATTCCTGCTATTCAACCATGTTCCTCCCACCACCACCATCTTTTACCCATTTCCCATCTCTCTTTTTACCTTCTGTCTGAGTATAGTACAGCTTTACCAGACAGGACAATCTAAAATAGCTCCCAAACAACTAAATTTCAATTATTATTGGTAGTGGTATTGTATTTCTGTGTCATGGTTGCATTATTGGCTACTACACATTTTTAGAAAGGAAAATGAATATATTGTTCAAAAGTCACTAATGCATTTATGTTGCGTTAAAGTTCAAATAACAATTGCTAGATTAATTCATAAAATTATAGTAAGAAAAATATTATACAGTCAAAGCAAATACGGTTCCTTGTTTTATTCTTGAACAAATTCTTTTTCAAGAGATTATACATCTGCATTAAAAAAGCAAGAAGAAAAGCAACAAGGCATTCTTCAAAATATCTTCAATGCCTATATACATATACAAATGCAAGGCGTATGGGAACAAGCAAGATGAACTGGAAATCATGATATATGAACAAAATTATGACTTAATTGGCATTACCAAGACTTGGTGGGACAACTCACATGATTGGAATATGAGTATTGAGGGATATAACTTGTTCCAAAAGGATAGGTATGGGAAAAAAAGGAGGAGGTTTTTCACTGTTCATCAAGAATACATATACTTGCTCCGAAGTCCAAGAGGAAGTGAGTGACAGACCTACTGGGTGAGGATAAAAAGGGAAAAGAACAGTAGCAATGTTATGGTGCGAGTTTAACAACCAAATCAGGAAAAGGAAATGAATGAGTCATTCTACAAGCCAGTAACACGATTAGCTAACACACATGAGCTAGTATTAATGGTAGATTTTAACTTTCCTGTATCTGCTGGAAGATTATTACAGCAAAACATAGTATGTCCTTCAAGTTCTTAGCATGTGTAGGGGACAACTTTTTGATTCAGAAAGTTGAGGAAACAACTAGGGGACATCCCTTTTGGTTCTGGTTTTGACCAACAGGGTTGTGAACATGCAAGTGGTTGGGAACTTGAGAGGAAGTGATCATCGTGTGATAGAATTCAAATCCTATGAAAAGGAGGGCATGAGAACAGCAAAACAAGGACATTGGACTTCAGAAAGGCAGATTTCAACCAACTTAGAGAAATAGTAGGCAAGGTCCCATGGAAAGACCAATTAGGAAGAAAAGGAGTTAAAAGGGGGCTAGCAGTTCCTAAAAGATGTAATCTTAGAGGTTCAACATCAAGGTATTCCAATGCAGAGAAAATATATGAAGAGCCATAGGATGCCAATGTGGCTTCACAAGGAGCTTTTTAGCTATCTAAAAACTGAAAGTATATATACTGGAAATGGAAGGAGGCTGTCACCAAGGAAGTATACATGGGAATAGCACAAGCATCTAGGGACAACATCAGGAAAGCTAAAGCAAAGAATGAGTTTCAGCTGGCAAGGAATGTTAGAGATAACAAGATAGGATTCTTGAGATATTTCAGACAAAAAAATCAAGGACAATGTGGGTCCACTGTTCAATGGAGAAGCTGAGTTGGTAATGGAAGATGATAGAAAGGCAGAGCTGCTCCATACCTACTTTGCTTTAGTCTTCTCAAAAAAAATAATATGTGGCTAGATGATTAGCAAAGTTACCAATAAAGGGGAGGTGTCAAGATTCCTTCCCCACTCTGAACTCTAGAGTACAGATGTGGGGACCTGCATGAAAACCTCCTAAGCTTACTTTTACCAGCTTAGGTTAAAACTTACCCAAGGTACAAACTATTTTACCCTTTGCCCTTGGACTTCCACTGCCACCACCAAACGTTTGACTGGGTTTATGGGAAAGCATTGTTTGGAAATGTCTTTCCCCCCAAAATCCTCATCAAAACCTTGCACCCCCCCTTCCTGGGGAAGGCTTGATAAAAATCCTCACCAATTTGCATAGGTGACCACAGACCCAAACCCTTGGATCTTAAGAACAATGAAAAAAACATTCAATTTCTTACAAGAAAAATTTTAATATAAGAAAAGGTAAAAAGAATCACCTCTGTAAAATCAGGATGGTAAATACCTTACAGAGTAGTTAGATTCAAAACATAGAGAATCCCTCTAGGCAAAACCTTAAGATACAAAAAGACACAAAGACAGGAATATCTATTATTTTCAGCTTATTTTCTCAGCCATTTAAAGAAATCTTAATCAAACACATATCTAGCTAGATTACTTAGTAAGTTCTAAGACTCCATTCCTGTTCTGTCCCCGGCAAAAGCATCACACAGACAGACACAGACCCTTTTCTCCCCCCCTCCAGCTTTGAAAGTATCTTGTCTCCCCATTGGTCATTGTGGTCAGGTGCCAGCGAGGTTATCCTAGCTTCTTAACTCTTTGCAGGTGCAAAGGTTTTTCCTCTGGCCAGGAGGGATTTTAAAGGCGTTTACCCTTCCCTTTATATTTATGACAGAAGGGGATACAGATTAGGATTATTAAAGATCATGTCAGAGATCTTCTGATCAACTTGAATTAATTCAGATCAGTAGGTTCTGATGCTATTCACCCAAGGATATGGAAGAAAATAGCTGAAGAATACTTGGAGCCACTGGCAATGATATTTTCTATCTTATGGATGACAGGAGAGGCCCTGGAAGCCTAGAGAAGGGCCAATGTAGTGCCCATATTTAAAAATGGGGAAAAGGAGGAGCTGGGAAACTATAGACCAGTCAACCTGACTTTGATACCTAGGAAGCTACTAGAGCAATATATAAAACAATGCATCCTTGCTTAACCCCAGTTTTGATGATAAAAAGTTCTGTTTCAAGGCCATTATGGAGAATTGTGGCAGTCATCTGATCATGAGAAGCCTTAGAACTGTAATACATCTTGGAGGGCAGCCAAATCTGGCCAGCGCCTTCCACAGGGCTTCACGACTGACAGAGTCAAAGAGCTTTGTCAAATCGATGAAAGCCATGTAGAGGTCTTGATTTTGCTCTCGAGATTTTTCCTTTGAGAAATTGCTCCAATGCATTTTCACGGCAGGACACCAAGATCCAGATTTATAAAACAATTGTTGTTCCTACACTCCTCTATGGATGCGAAACCTGGGTGACCTATCAAGAGCACCTCAAGAGATTGGAGAGGCAGCACCAGTGATACTTCCAGAAGATCCTTTGCATCAAGTGGCAAGATTGCCCCACTAATGCCAGCATCCTCATTGAAGCCAATGTCACCAGCATTGAATCAATGATCCTCATGCACCAACTTCGCTGGGCTGGACATTGTGTTCAGATGCCAGACTCTTACCTCCCAAAACAAGTCCTCTACTTTTAGCTCACGCATGATCTGAGATCCTGTGGTGGTTAGAGGAAATGCTACAAAGAAACACTGAAAGCGTATCTTAAGAAAACTGATGTGGACATCACAAGCTGGGTAGAGCAAGCCACCAAATGACTCCAGTGGCGCCATATCCATCAGGCAGTGCCCCATTTCAAGGAGAAGTGCCTTTCCCTCAAAGCTGACAAGAGAAAGAGGAGGAAGGAAAAATAAATAACTTTCTACCAGCAGGTCACTGGCTTGCCACAAAATGTCTGTACCTACCACAGGTGGATCTGCAGTTCCTGGATCGGACTCCCGAGTCACCTCAGGACCCAAATGTAAATCCGTGGTAGAGATCATCCTCAAATTGAGGGATCACCAATCAAGAGTAGATGATCCTTGCAGTCACTTCTAACCCTATGATTCTATGACATTGTATACAAATATATATTTCTTTATTTAGATACATTGGCCCAAATCCACAAAGGGACTTAGGCATTACAACACCTAACTTTTAGTTATATAGCCACCGGGTGGAATCCTCAATGCTTGGGAGCCTACAAATGGAATCTAAAAAAGCTAGGATGCTAGGCTGGAATCCTCTTAACCTACCCAATAACTGAAGCTGACAAGAAGGGTGTGTTCTAACTCTTGCCCCTCTCAGGAAATTAGGCATCTAAATGTACACAGGAGGGAAGCCGGCCTTTCAGCTTGGATTCATAGTCATGAACACTTGCCTGGAAATGGTGTCTAAGCCATTTCTTATCAGAATAACAGTAGTACATGTCTGACTCCACACAAAACAGCTAGGAGGAGAGGCATAAGAGCTAATAGCTTCCCTTAGTAGTATTAGACCATTGGTTAGGAAACTCATCCAAAATATGAAAGAGCATCCTTCCCTCCCCCAGTTCACTTACTTCTACTTGCTTAGAAGGGATTTAAACATAAAGTTTCTACCTCCCAAGTGAGGACTTGAGCTATGAGATAGTCCCAAGCTTTCTTGCTGAAGTATAAATAATTTAACTCTATTGGGCCAGAGAGAATATGAGGATGACTCTATAGCACATATGTTAGGGCACCCAGCTTCATTTTTAATAGAAAGAACATATTTTATATTTGTGCTATTTAAATAATAAAGCACTTACATATTTGCTATTTTTCATGTATATTTTATTGTCATTGTTATCTTTGTGAAGCTCCATATTTCAGTACTCAGTGCAATGTTGACCAATATATTGAAAGTAATTAAATTAAGCTGCATTCATACAAAAGGTAGGGTGTTTCTTTTTGTTTAAATGCAACTTCAGTTTTACCGCAACTTCGAAATTACAAAAGTGTGTAACAGAAACTGAGGAGGGACTCAACTCTGTTATTGACCACCTTTCTAAAAAAAAGTCAATATGCAGAAAGTTGTAGCCCCCAATTCGTAAAAAGCCTATAAACAATGTACATAAATTCTGTATCCTATTTTAATTTAACCCTTTTTGAGGAAAGTAACATTTACCCTTTGAATAGAAACAGTGTAACTTACATTAGCAGAAACTAGGGCTGTCGATTAATCGCAGTTAACTCACACGATTAACTCAGAAAAATTAATCACGATTAAAAATTAATCGTCATTATTCACACTGTTAAACACCAATAGAACACCAATTGAAATTTATTAAATATGTTGATGTTTTCTACATTATCAAATATATCAATTTCAATTAGAACATAGAATACAAAGTGTACAGGAGGGACAAACACCCCAAGGAAACACTCTCTCTCGGCCCATTGAATTGATGGCATCTGAAGTTACAAAGAAAGCATTCACTGGCTTCCGGGGAGAAGGGGTCCTGACCTAAGAAAGTTGGTAAGTAAGACTGCTGAATACAGTGAGAAGACGTTGCTTCATAAGGTGCACAAGGTTGCAGGGCAAGTGTGGCACACCAGCTCATTAGTCTAGATTGTACCCTGGTATGTCACAAAAGTATTTCTTGTTGTTCTAATTTAAATAGCTTTTGTGTATGTATGCTTGTTGGTTAGGTCCTAAAATATGGGATCAAATATATTAGAGGAATTTCATCTATTGAAAGTCAGGTTTTAGTATGCCCTTTAGCTTGGCACGTCTCTCTGTTTAAATGGAACAATGAACTGTTGCAAATCTGCACGTTATATAGCAGGACATCCATCTTCACCCTCTATAGTCTTATGGAGACTATTATTGGTTAATATGCAAATTTAAAAAATGGAAAGTTAATGCTCATATTTAGTGTATTCTTATATACTGAAAACTGTTTACAAATAAAATAAAGCAACGATCTTTTCTTTGATACAGCAAGAAACTACTATCTAGGCAGTTCTGAACAATACTTACTACTTCCCTGATAGCCTTCATTATTTTTATGCTCTTTTTCCAACTTACCAGAAAAGCTTTTTCCATCTCTCCCTGTCTTTCTAAAAGTTTGCAGAATGTCACTTAAGAAATCTTTCTATTAAATTATCATGGTCTGGCAGTAGCAACACGATAGTTAAGTTGTGTCAGACTTTTCAGTTTTACAGAGTCTGTATATTAGCATCTCTCCTTTTTTCAGAACCCTTTTTTGTAAACATGCCATACAGAATTTGAACCAAATTTCAACAAAGAATTAATATAGTGTGTAATGATCTCCAGTGTGTCCTTTGTTTTTGTATGTCATCAGCGTTTTTATGAAATTTAGGAGAATAGGAACCTTAGAAAGCCTGATTCTTTTCCCCACATACTGCAAGTTTGTTGGCTCCTGTGGCTTCCTGAGCAGTATCATTGTGACATTAAGATAATCAAGCTACTCATCAATCACTCCCTTCAGTTCATTTGCATGGTTGTGGAGACCTTGGTTGTCATGCCAATGGCTGCCTTTGATAACAGAGATATCTCACATTATTATAACACTGTTACAAAGAAGGGTCCCAGGAGGAGCTGTAATGAAGGCACCCCTGGGTTTGGATACGCTTCTGCTATGCTTCTTTAGGTTTGTACTAGAGCTGTCAAGCGAATAAAAAATTAATCATGATTAACAGTGCGATTAAAAAATGTGATTAATTATGCAATTAATCACACTGTTAAACAATAATAGAAGACCATTTATTTAAATATGTTTGGATGTTTTCTACATTTTCAAATATATTGATTTCAATTACAACAAAGAATACAAAGTGTACAGTGCTCACTTTATATTTAGTTTTGATTACAAATATTTGCAGTGTAAAAAACAAATTCACCTAATACAAGTACAATCTCTTTATCATGAAAGTTTAGCTTAAAAATGTGGTGTTATATAGAAAGAAACCCCTGCATTCAAAAATAAAATAATGTAAAATTTTAGAGTCTACAGTCCAAGCAGTACTTCTTCTTTTTCAGCCAATTGCTCAGACAAACAAGTTTGTTTACATTTGCAAAAACTGGGTCAAAGCTTTAACATAGAATCTTAGAATCATAGGCCTGGAAGGGACCTCGAGAGGTCATTTAGTGCAGTCCCCTGCACTCAAGGTAGGACTAAGTATTACCTAGACCATCCCTGATAGGTGTTTGTCTAACCTGCTCTTAAAAATCTCCAATGATGGAGATTCTTCAACCTCCCTGGGTAATTTATTCTAGTTAAGCACCCTGACAATTTATTCTGCTTAACCACCCTGACAGTTAGGGAGTTTTACCTCATGTCCAACCTAAACCACCCTTGCTGCAATTTAAGCCTATTGCTTCTTGTCATATCCTCAGAAGATAAGGAGAACAATTTTTCTCCCTCCTCCTTGTAACAATCTTTTATGTATTTGAAAACTGTTATCATGTCCCCTCTCAGTCTTCTCTTCTCCAGACTAAACAAGCCCAATTTTTTCAATCTTCCTGCATATGCTATGTTTTCTAGAACTTTAATCATTTTTGTTGCTCTTCTCTGAAATGTGGCACCCAGAACTCGACACAATACTCCAGTTGAGGCCTAATCAGAGTGGAGTAGAGAAGAAGAATTACTTCTTGTGTCTTGCTTACTCCTGCTAATACATCCAAGAATTATGTTTGCTTTTTTTGCAACAGTGTTACACTGTTGACTCATATTTAGCTTGTGATCGACTTTCACCCCCCCCCCCCCCGATCCCTTTTCGCAGTACTCCTTCCTAGGCAGTCATTTCCCATTTTCTATGTGTGCAACTGATTGTTCTTTCCTAAATGGAATACTTTGCATTTATCTTTCTTCAATTTCATCCTATATACTTCGATCATTTCTCCAGTTTCTCCAGATAATTTTGAATTTTAACCCTATTCTTCAAAACACTTGCAACGCCTCCCAGCTTGGCATCATCCACAAACTTTATCAGTGTACTCTCTATGCCATTATCTAAGTAATTGATGAAGATATTGAATGGAAGCAGATCCAGAACTGATACCTGCAGGTCCCGAATAGATATGTCCTTCTAGCTTGATTGTGAATCACAGATAACTACTTTCTGGGAATAGATTTCCAACCAGCTATGCACCCATCTTATAGAAGCTCCATGTAGGTTGTATTTCCTGGAGGTCATGTGGTTATGAGGAGGTCATGTGAGACAGTATCAAAAGTCATACTAAAGTCAAGATATAAAACATCTACTGCTTCCCTTCTATCCACAAGGCTTGTTACCCTGTCAAAGAAAGTTATTAGGTTGGTTTGATCTGATTTGTTCTTGACAAGTCCATGCTGATTGTTTCTCATCACCTTATTATCTTCTAGCTGTCTGCAAATTTACTGCTTAATTATTTGCTCCATTATCTTTCTGGGTACTGAAGTTAAGATGACTGGTCTGTAATTCCCTGGGTTGTCCTTATTTCTCTTTTATAGATTGATACTATATTTGTCCTTTTCCAGTCCTGCAGATTCTCTCCCATCTTCCATAACTTTTCAAAGATAATTGCTAATAGCTCAGATATCTCCTTATTCAGCTCTTTGAGTATTCTAGGATGTATTTCATCAGGCCCTGGTGACTTGAAGACATCTAACTTATATAAGTAATTTTTAACTTGTTCTTTCCCTATTTTAGCCTCTGATATACCTCATTTTCATTGGCATTCTCTATGTTAGATGTCCAATCTCTAATAACCTGTTTGGTGAAAACTGGGAAAAAAAAGGTCATTTAGCACTTCTGTCATTTCCACATTTTCTGTTATTATTATTTGTGAGGAAGATTTGGTGTTATTGTTGGGTCTCATGATAAAGACTTTGGTGCTAATGGTAAACCTCATGAGAAAGAATTCTGTACTGATGGTAAATCCTTTGAAAAGGACAATATAAACAATTTTTGGGAAAAACCTTTTGCATGTTATGAGTGGTAACTAAGAACACACCCTGTGTTAAGAAACCCTATAGTGAGGCTGCTTCTTAGATAATACCTATATCAGGATTGAAGTTTGGCACAACAGAGAAACCATAATAAACCTGATCTGCTGTGTGGAAGTCGAAAGTGAGGAACACCACCTCATGGTATTGATGACTAAATGGCAAGATACCTAAACTCTAGAAAACATTAATATCTGCATTGAGTTAACACCAGTGGAAAAGCAAAAGGGTTAACAATGCTGCACAGATACAAAGAGAAGTTTTCTAGCAACCCAGAAAAGACATATTTGCTAACTTTTGAAATTATCTGACTGATCCACAAAGTATTAAGAGGTACACAGAACTTTGAAAGCACATGTATGGGTAGCAAGACAATGTTTAGCAACACTTGGGAGTTGTCAAAAACAAAAAAAAAGGATGTTGGGCCCACTCCCTCTTCATTAGTCTGTGACTAACACTCCTGCAGCAAACAAAGTGGGGAGGTGTGACATACTGTACCTGTAACCTCCATATTCATCATTCATTTGGTTGTGATATTTCATACAATGCATGCCATGTAATGCCTGTAAGATATCATATGAAAGACCATGATCTGCTATTATTCTGTCAAAATATGTATATTGTTAGTATGTATGAAGTTATGAGATTTTGCTGAATGGTTGTTATTGAAATATTTTGTAGATTTGGGAGTTGCCTACTGCTCGTTCTCCAGTAACAACAAAGGCATTGATCCACACCTAGACAGGTGTTAAACAACCATTAATCAGCAGGGGAGCAGTAAATACGGGATCTACAATTCTGCACTAGAGTTGTGGAAGCACCACCCAATGGGGGATTGCTCAACTCTGACTCAGCAAAGCCCACCAGGATATGTCTGGGCTAGTGTTTTTCAGGCACCTGGACTGAGAATATAAAACAGGAGACCGTGGCATCAAGCTTTTACCTTTCTCCTCACCCACCTGCACTGGAAGCAACAAAAATGCTCGGAAGACAAAGATTGGTCCCAAGTTTAAAGGGGAGGTCTGTGTATTAAGGACTGTGACCTACCTATAACATCCAGTGGGATGAGAAGAACTGCTTGATCCAAATACTGCCTAATCTAATAAGGTTTAAGATTTAAACTGCACAATTAGCTTTTATTTACTTTGGTAACCTTCTCTGAGCTTTTGCACTCACCACTTACAATCATTTAAAATCTATCTTTCTGTAGTTAATAAATATCTTTTTATATTTTACCTAAAACAGTGTGTTTGGGTTGAAGTGCTTGGGGAATTTCAGTTCCATTTACAAAGGATAATGTGTGCCCTCTCCACATTGAGGGAGGGGAGGACTGGGTAATGAATTTATGCTGGTCAGGCTTTTGACCAGGGCAAGATGGTATATTCCAGGGGTACAAGGTTATGGGCTTGGGAGATTTGCTGGTGCCTTTCTCTGTGTGATTTGTGAGTGGCTTTGGGAGCATTCATGCAATTTAACTGGGTGTAAGGCTCCACGTGCTGTTGTACTGAGTGATAACAGTGCCTGGAGGGGTTTGGTGCTTGTCAGGTTGGAGAATTAAGGGGGCACAGCAGTACCCCAGTTCCAGGTTGCACCCTGGGGATCCCATTACAATGCCCCCAGACAGTTTGTGTAAAAGTGGTACTAACTTTTTAATCAGTTCATAATATTTTGGTGCCTTTTTCCTTGGATGTCTCAGTTATTAATTAATACAGGCAGTACATCATTTAAGGTTTGAGGTCTGGTGTACAGAGACCTCTTCCTGCAGAGTACCATGGTGAACATACTAGTGAAAATCCTTTTAAACCTTTCATTAAAGATACAGAAAAGAAGGGAAAACAGTTAAAGCAATTGAAATGTGAAGTATTAAGTACAGCTTTCATTTTAATCTTATCCCATGTTTCCTTTCCCTTTAATGGAAGAAAGATTTTAAAAGGGGTGGGTAAGTAGGAACCTTGTTTGACAGTCTTTTCGATGGTATCAAAGATGGTAATAACTATCCTTTTGAAGAAAAGAGATGCTGTTGGTTGAGATGTGTTGGACCTGTCGTTGTTGTTATTGTTAAAAGTCTGAACCTGTTTTCTAGAAGACAAAACAAGACAAAGATACACAAAAGGGAAGAGAAAAAGAATAGCAAAGATAGAATGTGCAGACTCTGGTGTTGACTTTCACTTACACCTCACTGCTGGAGAAAAACAGGCCCAGGTCTTATTAGCCAGTCAATACCCGGCAAACTGGTACAGCAGGCACTGTTTAGGACATTGCTTTTCGTTACCTTTTTCTGGTCACAGGCTAACAGCAGTGGTACAAAATATATAGTCCTGGCTGGCTAAGCCAGATACTTATTAGACAGAAGGAAAAAAGAGAGGGTAGAAAAGAGAAGAAATAATGTGGGGAAGGAAAAGGACACATCGGGGATGGGGAAGGCAACATCTCACATCCCAGGTGGTAGTTGGGATTTAGGTAGAGCCAATGTAAATAGTGGAATCATCTGGGTCCCTCTCTCTGCACTGCTCTGGTCTCACGATTAGGATGAAGAAGGCCAGGGTCCCAGGAGGTGGTGGGAATGGTAGTTATGGTGGTGGAGCTCACTTCAGTGGCCAGTTTTTCTTCCCAAAGTCTCTTCCTTTAAGGACCCCAAAAGGGAGTGAAGGGAGTAATAGGCCTAATTTCCAGCAAACCAATTTTGGTTCATTGATTTTTGGACTTGCACTCTTTGTTTACTAGGCATGTTCTTAACAAAGGCCTTGAGTTATATCAGTAGGGCTTTTAGTATGGACTAATTCAGTCTGTCTCCCTTTTGCACATGTTCCCATCAACATTTATTGTTACTGGTTATTGTTATATCTTATAAACTTATACTCCCTTTTTACAGCTGAGCTCACACTTAGGGTAAATATATATGCCCAATTATCATAACAGATGGGATTTGCATCAGTGCCGGGCACAGCATGGTCAGTGCACTGGTGCCAGTCCTCAGTTGCTCCCAGTGCTGAGATCTATGCACACATGCTGCCACATAGAAGAGATGGTCTGCACACACTGAGCTTCACAGAATTGCACAGATGGCAAAATGGGTCTGTTGATGGGTAGAGTCGTGGCATGTCACACCCTCTGCAGACAGGGGATCCAGAAGACAGTGGATGTGTTCAGAAGATGTCCCCGCCCCACCACACACATACACACCAAATAGCCCTATGCCTACTGGCTTCAGGCATAGGGGCCGTCTGCACAGACGGGGCACCAGGCAGGAAGCTGCAGGGACCTGGTGGCTGCACCGTAAGCTATGGTCTTGAGCACAGGCAGACCTGCTCTAAAAGACTCATGTCTGAATGATGGCCAGCATTGAGCAAGCCAAAGAGGTGACCCTTGAGAGAGGTGACCCTTCTGCGCACTGTTACAGAGTCATGTGCTCTTCTGCATCATGTGCACTGTCTCGTCACAGGAGCCCATTCCTTGCTTCACAGGCAGCCTTTGGATCATATGCAATTTTACAGTGTACTCACCATGTACTCCATGTACTCATTGGTACCCTCCGATCCATACAGCAGCAGGATCAAGCCCTCTGTGAGTAGTCCCATTGATGTCAATAGGACTACTCTCAGTGTACAAAGATAATTATGTATGGCAAGGACACAGACCATCTTTTCATTATGTGTGTACAGTGGGAATAATGGGGCTCTTCTCCCTGATCAGGGCCTTTGGGCAATACCATAACACAACACTAACTAATTAATTAATTGATTAATAGACTGATGCTGATTTTATCTTGATGAATATTTAAACCAGAATGCAGAAATGATTAATAGAAGCACAAAAACTATAAAACATAAAACTGCTCTACTTTTCTCACGACCTTCTCTATCAAGCAGACTTGCAGTCTTGGTCACACCCTTGATTCTTTCCTTCTTATTTTACATTTATAAAAGTAACTAAGTTCAGTTGCAATATGACAGTCAGAAATCAGATTGTCATTAACATTTAAATTTCCTGAATGTTGTGTATTTCAATTCTGATTTCTACATTAATATATTTCTTGCATTGATATAGGATTTATACACATTAAACAGGATGAGTCTCTGTATCAGATTCTGACTTGTCCTATGGCAGAATGTACGTGCCCAACATTCATTTTGCCCATAAAGGGATTATCTATCATTTTTATGATTTTCTGTAGTTCCCATTGTCACAGATCAGGATAGCTGCATCTGTGCTCTACTTCTATGGTCCAACAAAGGCCCCCCTGCTAGGTCTTCAGAAGTCACCTCTCTTGGATGGAGACCTGCATCTTTCTCCCTTCTGGGATATTTCAAGGCTGAACAATTTCTTGCCCTCAATATGTTATTCCCAGCAAAGACTGTCTGCCTAAGCAGGCCTGCTTTGCTTCTCTCCTCAGAGATGGTCATAGTGTAATTGCCTCAGTTATAAGTTACCACATAGTTCTTTCTGTAAGCATATTTTATTCTTAAGGTAAAGTGTAGAGAAAACATACTAAAAATAATAAAAGAACCTACATGTGCTAATAGAAGCTTACCAGAGATCACACAATCTGCAATATGGGCTGTGGCAGCAGCAGTCCTTCAAACCTCACCCAGGGTTTTCATGTGCTTTCAAGTTCTTCACGCCCTTTGTTCTGAAGAACACTCATGAGTAAGAGTCATTCATTTATCCAGTTTGATTCTTTGAGTGTATAGGTAATCACCAGATAATAGGACTCTGCTCAAAGTGAAAGTTAAAAAGGTTAGATGTGAGGTGGGTCCTTTTTATTCTGCTCATCCCCATTTGTTTCCTAGGAAATCCACTTCACATGTATTGTTCCCTAAGTCCGTTGAAGTTCCTAATATCTTCCAGATATTGCAGTAATCCTGTCTTCCTCTTGAAGAAGTTCTGTACAAGTAGTATACAAACATTTGCATTTTCAATACAAGGGACTCCTCAAGCACTTAAACTTAATTCAGTGAAGTTTAATTTAATTCTATAAGATTTTTTCCTGGATATTGCAGGATATTCTCAGTCTGTCACACACATCACCACAATATTTGCATTTGTAAATTACTATCCAGTGTGTGAATTTATCATTGATCCCCAAATCCCTAATGCTATGTATTTTCTTGTGGAATAGTTTTTTAATTGATTTGAATATATCCATCTCCTTTCCTTCTTCAGTTTTGTATGCTCTGTTCAAAGACATTTATTAGATCATTTGGACATGATTTTTTCTCTCATATACCCACGTTAGCCATTGCTTAGACTACCACTCTTTATTAGGAAAATCTCCCACTCATGTCTTTTAAATAATACTAAAAAAATGTTTTGTAATTGAAATTTGACTTTCAGGCCTATAATTCCATGTTTCCCTTAGTTAAAAACTGGCACTATGACACTGCATACGCTGTTTGGGGGAGTCTCGTGTACCCCAAAAATGCATCCACTGCAACAAATTAAAAGCGCAGACCCGCAAAGACTGGGAGCTCAGGCTTAAGATGCTGCTCCTGGAAAACTCCCTCAGAGCTGCCTCTGACCCTGGCCAGCAAACCTCTGTTACACACTTCCGAGGTAAAACAAAAACAAAAAAATGGCCAGCTTCCTCTCCCTTCAGGAGTCATTCCTCAGGAAAAAAAGTTAAAACTGGCTCTCCGGTCTCTGCTGACTCCGGCTTCACGACTCAGCACTTTTCACGCGGCAGGCACCTCGGACACCGACCGTGAGTCAGCTGCCCCACTGCACGTGCCGAGGCTCAGGGCTTCCAGTTGCCCACCTCTTTCAGCTCTCCTATGTCCACCTTTACTACAATGGTGCCGAGAGCTGCTACGGAGCCAACAGCACAAGCCGCGGCTGCGGCACCATCCTTTGATTCTGCAGCGCCTCTTTTACACCTGCCACTTTCAGCACTGAGCCTCCTGGGGTCTCCTGCCTCACTTGCAGGGCCTACCTCGGGATCCTACTACGCGGAGCTAGCTTGCGCTCCCGGGACACCGTTCGGTGCTCCAGTAGATGCCCCAGCAGACTCTGCCTCCACCAGCTACACTGGCACCGATTCCTGGTAACTCAGGTCCACTGCAGCTTTACAGCCAGAGGACTTAAGGGTGTCCTATGCTCCTGACTCTCCCCTTCTCAGCACCAGTTTATTGCCAAGATTTTTAGCACCCTACCTGCAGTACTCCCCTACCGCTTCAAGCCTCTCCAATGAATTGTGGGAGGAGGAGGAGGAAGAGGAGGAGGACAAGAGGAAGAGGAATACGATAACCAGATGTTTTCCTCTCAATACTCCCCCCAGAGTCGGTTACCCACAACTGGGAGACACATTTCAGCATGATCTCATTATCCTCAAGGCTATCCACACAGGTATGGCAGTCCCTGGATGAGACCACCTATGCCCCCCCCATCCTGGGCAATGGTCACACTGGGGTCCATGGACCTACACTGCACCACACTCAGGTCTTCCATGGGCTTCCCAGAGGAAAGCTGTCAGACCCTCCCCACTGCCTGCTTGTACTGAAACCCTGATAAGACCCTGAAGTGGTCACCACCCCTACAGAGGACACTGCCCCACACACCTCTGCTATAGAGATAACACCACAAGATACCATGGAACCCCCACCAGCTCCCCCTTCTGATGAACTTGCTCTCTTTCAAGAGTTGTTTCACAGAGTAGCAGAAGAGCTCAAGATTACCCTGGAGGAGGCACCTGAAACACACCACAAGCTTACAGACATCCTGCAAGCTACGACCTCCTCCAAAATAGCTCTACCAATTAGTGGGGCCATTATAGAACCTGCTAAAACAATTTGGCAGACCTCAGTTACTATAACACCCGCTAGCAAGAGATTGGACTGAAAATATTTTGTTCCATCTAAGGGTTCTGAGTTTCTAATTCACCTCACCTAATTCGCTAGTGGTCGATGCTGCCAATCAGAAAAAAAAATACCAGCACTTCCACTCCACTGCATCAGACAAAGATAACAAGAGACTGGACTCCTTCGGCCACAAAGTGTATTCTTCTTCACTTTGCAATTTAGAGTAGCAAACTATGTGGTGCTCTTCGCAAAATATGACCACCAAAATTATGCTAAGGTAATGCAATTTATTGATGATGTGTCGGAGGATAAACGACAACAATTTTAAGCAGTAGTGTCCAAGGGCCAATTGATCTTCCACACAGCTCTTCAAGCCACCCTCGATGCTGCGGATGCAGTGGCCAGATCCAGAGCCATGGCTGTTGTCATACGGCGGTCCTCATGACTTGCTTCTTCCTCCTTTCCGAAGGAGATACAGAATACAGTGGAAGATCTCCCTTTCGATTGAGACAGTCTATTCTACGCTACAACCCGTGAGGTCCTTCACTCTATGAAGGACCCCCATGCCACTCTCCAATACTTAGGCATCCAAACACCTGCCTTAAAGAAGAGAAAATATAGATATTAGCCATAGCAACGACCGCTGGTCATTGATATGGCTAATATCTATATTTTCTCTTCTTTGCACAAAATCCACCTCTTCTCATGCCTTTGCACAACATCCACCTTTCAGACAATATGATACACAACAACGACGACATAGGCCCAGAAACCGACAATGCCCTCGGCATACAACGGCGACCCACCCTCCTAACCTAAATAAACAAATTTGAAGTCTTAGTCGAGGGAATAGAAAACCTCACACCCTCTCCAGCGTCATCTCCAGCCAACCTTTTTTTTGGACAACGTTTGCATCCTTTCCTGGCCAGCTGGAAAGCCATCACTATGGACAGATGGGTCCTGGAAATTATCAAATTGGGTTATGCCATCCCTTTCCTTTCCTTACTGCCCACCCACCCTCCCATCCTGTCCCTCTTCAAGGACCCCTCTCACAAACAATTGCTCTGTCAGGAGGTACAACATCTCATACATCTCGGAGCAACAGAGGAGATACCCCCTCAACACAAAGGAAAAGGTTTTTACTCCCACTACTTCATGACGGAAAAGAAAAGCGGCAGTTGGTGCCCTATCCTCGATCTTCGACATTTGAACAAGTTCATCAAGAAATAGAAATTCCGGATGGTTACTCTCCCAATGATAATTCTGACGCTGAAGCAAGAAGATTGGTTTTCAACCCTCAACTTCCAAGACAAGGCATATTTCCATGTCTCTATATCCACCCTTCCCATCGACGTTTCCTCAGGTTTGCTGTGGGAGTGCAACACTACCAGTACAGGGTCTTCCCTTTTGGCCTTTCCACTGTACCACGTGTCTTCTCCAAGGTGCTAGCAGTTGTAAGAGCCCATCTCAGAAAAAAAAGGAATCCTCATATTTCCTTACCTGGTTGATTGTCTCCTGCACATGTTGGCAAGCCACCCATTCCCCTTCCACCACTCAGCAACCCCCTATCACAATGCAGGGAACAACTATTTCACCCTGACATACAACATCTCCACCTGAGGGCCTGGCTGATTAATGGTTCTCTAATGTGGAGTTAGCATGTTCGGACCAAGTACTCACTGTCTTGCTACACAGTAGAACACACAACACGCGCACTACCTACCTGCATAAATGGAAACGGTTAACATCTTGGTGCGCTGGCAAACAGACCTCTCCAATTCCTGCTTCCCTCCCTGATTACTGGATTACCTATTATACCTTAAAACATCTGGCCTTTCTACAAGCTCACTCAAGGTCCACCTCGCGGCAATCACTACCTTCCACCATAAGGTTGACAACATAATGGTTTTTGCCCATCCAATCACCAAAAGGTTCCCGAAGGGAATCCAGACATTATACCCAGATGTGAAACCGCCTGCTGCACGGCAGGGGAGGAGGGGGTAGCTTAGTATTCTGGTTGGCCAGGGGCTTCTCCAGCTGTGGAAGGAGAGCAGAGGGGCCTCAGAGCTCCAGCCGCAGCGGGTAGGGCCTCATGTAGAAGGGGCGGGGCTAGCCTTGCCGAAGTGGGTGGGGGTCCAACCACTGCCCATGCTTATGTCTAAGTATGTGTTTCCATTACTGCAGTAGGCTTCGGTCAACATTTATTTGGACTCTAATATCTTCATTTAAAAAAAAAACAGAAAAAAATGTGCATTGTCCTGGAAAAGGATACTGGTTTATCATTATATTTATTTCTTTTAACTATTTCATGTACATAAATTAAAATACATAGATTTTGAATTCCTTTTATTTAAATGTGTGTATAAAATACATACAAATACATATGTAAAATACATACATATTAATTGCTAACTACTGACTGAAGAGTCTGGTAACAAGCATACCTTCCTTTATAACTTACTTCTTCCTAAGACTTTGTATCATTATAAAAACATTTCTCCTAGCACGCCTTTCCTGGGAGTGACCCTTTAAATTTAACACAGTCAAGTAACTATGGCCCTTATGTGACCATTTTGCAGTTAACTGTTGTTTGTTGTATCTCCTCTTCCTTCAGCTGGTAAATATTAACTGGTAAGTTATATTTTCTCCCCTGTTTCTCCCTCTCTTATGTCAGAGGGACTGCTACAAGCACTTTCTTATTTTGCTATTTAATACACATTTTTTACTTATGCAAGCTCCCAAAAATAATATCAGGGTTTAGGGTACATATATGCTTTGATAAAACAGACCCAAATCTTGTTCTTTCAAAGCCTGCTGTGGAGACACTGTAGTTGTGTTGTAGGTAGGTCAGGATGCAGGGAGCTCATGCATGAGGTGAGATGATCCCTTTTGTGAGTGTCACACAGCATGGCCCAGCTGTGTCTAGAAATTCTTTGGGGATAGGTATAAGGCTTTGGTGGTCCTCTGACATGCTGGCCCACCTGTCCTCTGCTTCTGACTCCATAGGGTTGTTACGAAGACTGCAGAGCCCACTTAGCCATTAGGCTGGAGTGATTGCCTTAGAATGGCTAAACTCCCTCTTTTTCATGTGGGTTGTAGGGAAGATTAGGCCAAATTACAACGTGGCTCTGGGAAGAAGGATAAAAGAATTTGAGGTGCAAGTGGTGTTCTTGTCCATCCTCCCCATGGAAGGAAAAGGCCTGGGTAGAGACTGTCAAATCGTGGAAGTCAACGAATGGCTACACAGGTGGTGTTGGAGAGAAGACTTTGGATTCTTTGACCATGTGATGGTGTTCCAAGAAGGCGGAGTGCTAGGCAGAGACGGGCTCCACCTAACAAAGAGAGGGAAGAGCATCTTTGGAAGCAGGCTGGCTAACCTAGTGAGGAGGGCTTTAAACTAGGTTCACCAGGGGAAGGAGACCAAAGCCCTGAGGTAAGTTGGGACGTGGGATAAAAGGAAGAAGCATGAGCAGGAGAACGTAAAAGGGGAGGGCTCCTGCCTCATACTAAGAAAGCAGAACAAACAGCAAGTTATCTCAAGTGCCTATACACAAATACAAGAAGCCTGGGAAACAAGCAGGGAGAACTGGAAGTCCTGGCACAGTCAAGGAATTATGATATGATTGGAATAACAGAGACTTGGTCGGATAACTCACATGACTGGCAAAAAAGGTGGGGGAGTTGCATTGTATGTAAGAGAGCAGTATGACTGCTCAGAGCTCTGGTATGAAACTGCAGAAAAACATGAGTGTCTCTGGATTAAATTTAGAAGCGTGAGCAGCAAGGGTGATGTCATGGTGGGAGTTTGCTATAGACCACCGGATCAGGGGGATGAGGTGAATGAGGCTTTCTTCCGGCGACTACCGTAAGTTACTAGATCGCAGGCCCTGGTTCTCATGGGAGACTTCAATCACCCCGATATCTGCTGGGAGAGCAATACAGTGGTGCACAGACAATCCAGGAAGTTTTTGGAAAGTGTAGGGGACAATTTCCTGGTGCAAGTGCTAAAAGAACAAACTAGGGGCAGAGCTCTTCTTGACCTGCTGCTCACAAACCAGGAAGAATTAGTAGGGGAAGCAAAAGTAGATGGGAACCTGGGAGGCAGTGACCATGAGATGGTCGAGTTCAGGATCCTGACACAGGGAAGAAAGGAGAGCAGCAAAATACGGATCCTGGACTTCCGAAAAGCAGATTTTGACAACCCTCAGGGAACTGATGGACAGGATCCCCTGGGAGAATAACATGAGGGGGAAAGGAGTCCAGGAGAGCTGGCTGTATTTTAAAGAATCTTTACTGAGGTTACAGGGACAAACCATCCCGATGTGTAGAAAGAATAGTAAATATGGCAGGCAACCAGGTTGGCTTCACAGTGAAATCCTTGCTGATCTTAAACACAAAAAAAGAAGCTTACAAAAAGTGGAAGACTGGACAAATGATCAGGGAAGAATATAAAAATATTGCTCGGGCATGCAGGAGTGAAATCAGGAAGGCCAAATCACACCTGGAGATGCAGCTAGCAAGAGATGTTAAGAGTAACAAGGAGGGTTTCGTCAGGTATGCTGGCAATAAAAAGAAAGTCAAGAAAAGTGTGGGCCCCTACTGAATGAGGGAAGCAACCTAGTGACAGAGGATGTGGAAAAAGCTAATGTACTCAATGCTTTTTTTGCCTCTGTCTTCACGAACAAGGTCAGCTCCCAGACTGCTGCACTGGGCAGCACAGCATGGGGAGGAGGTGACTAGCCCTCTGTGAAGAAAGAAGTGGTTTGGGACTATTTAGAAAAGCTGGACGAGCACAAGTCCATTGGGCCGGATGCACTGCATCTGAGAGTGCTAAAGGAGTTGGCGGATATGATTGCAGAGCCATTGGCCATTATCTTTGAAAACTCATGGAGTTTGGGGGAGGTCCCGGACGACTGGAAAAAGGCTAATGTAGTGCCCATCTTTAAAAAAGGGAAGAAGGAGGATCCTGGGAACTATAGGCCAGTCAGCCTCATGTCAGTCCCTGGAAAAATCATGGAGCAGGTCCTCAAGGAATCAATTCTGAAGCATTTAGAGGAGAGGAAAGTGATCAGGAACAGTCAGCATGGATTCATGAAGGGCAAGTCATGCCTGATTAATCTAATTGCCTTCTATGACGAGATAACTGGCTCTGTGGATGAGGGGAAAGCAGTGGACATGTTGTTCCTTGACTTTAGCAAAGCTTTTGACACGGTCTCCCACAGTATTCTTGCCAGTAAGTTAAAGAAGTATGGGCTGGATGAATGGACGATAAGGTGGATAGAAAGCTGGCTAGATTGTCGGGCTTAACGGGTAGGGATCAATGGCTCCATGTCTAGTTGGCAGCCGGTATCAAGTGGAGTGCCCCAATGGTCGGTCCTGGGGCTGGTTTTGTTCAATACCTTCATTAATGATCTGGAGGATGGTGTGGATGGCACCCTCAGCAAGTTTGCAGATGACACTAAACTGGGAGGAGAGGTAGATACGCTGGAGGGTAGGGATAGGATACAGAGGGCCCTAGACAAATTAGAGTATTGGGCCAAAAGAAATCTGATGAGGTTCAACAAGGACAAGTGCAGAGTCCTGCACTTAAGACGGAAGAATCCCATGCACCGCTACAGACTAGTGACTGAATGGCTAGGCAGCTGTTGTGCAGAAAAGGACCTCGGGGTTACAGTGGACGAGAAGCTGGATATGAGTGAACAGTGTGCCGTTGTTGTCAAGAATGCCAATGGTATTTTGGAATGTATAAGTAGGGGCATTGCCAGCAGATCGAGGGACGTGATCATTCCCCTCTATTCTTCATTGGTGAGGCCTCATCTGGAGTACTGTGTCCAGGCCCTACACTACAAGAAGGATGTGGAAAAATTGGAAAGAGTCCAGCGGAGGGCAAAAAAAATGATTAGGGGACTGGAACACATGACTTATGAGGAGAAGCTGAGGGAACTGGGATTGTTTAGTCTGCAGAAGAGAAGAATGAGGGGGGATTTGATAGCTGCTTTCAAATACCTGAAAGGGGGTTCCAAAGAGAGTGGATCTAGACTGTTCTCAGTGGTAGCGGATGACAGAAAGAGCAGTAATGGTCTCAAGTTGCAGTGGGGGAGGTTTAGGTTGGATATTAGGAAAAGCTTTTTCACTAGGAGGGTGGTGAAACACTGGAATGCGTTACCTATGGAGGTGGTGGAATCTCCTTCCTTAGAAGTTTTCAAGATCTGGCTTGACAAAGCTCAGGCTGGGATGATTTAGTTGGGGATTGGTCCTGCTTTGAGCAGGGTTTTGGACTAGATGACCTCCTGAGGTCCCTTCCAACCCTGATATTCTATGATTCTATGAATTTTTTGAGACTTAACTGAGATGGATACATTTAAAATTAAGCATACAATTCTATTCCAAAAGACCAAGAATCAAAGTTTACCAACCTCCATTCAATAAGATACAGTTGGGATTTTAAAATAACTGTCTATTTAGGTATACTTTCCAATTATTAAACTTGTAAATGAGCCTTTGAAAACAGCTGGTGCTTATTGGCATTGTTAAAAATGGGACGTTTACCTCAGTATTTCCCATTCTGAGTAGAGGGGAAATTGCAAAACTGCAGTAAAGTTAAATACCAGAATATGGTAAATAACTATTTGGTAATGATGTTCATTGGATTTGATAATCTGTGAACTTCATAAATGAGGTTTCAATGACTGTACCTATGCTGAACAAGTACGGTATCACTTAGTAAGCTTAAATAATAGTAATAACTGAATCCTATATCTTGTAAGGGGGGAGAAAGAGGAGGACCACCAAACCAAACACTTTTAATGGTATCTCCAGCTAAATCTCTAAGATACAATAATATTTTCTTAATTTATTTTTAATCAAAAGGTACTGTCAGTAACCTCTGGGCATCTGATCTTTTCCTAGTACTGTTCAATTGTGCTGTTAATGAGAACAGGTAAAAATGAACTCACTATTAATATTCTTTATTTCATAAATATGTAAAATACAGCAATATAGTGTTTCCTGTCAGCTGCTGACTAATCTTGATAACAATATGTATTACGAGCTTATCAATCAACCTTGTAGGTTACTCTTTTTACTAGCACAGCATTACAAAGTAGTCAAAATATATGCTTCCCAACATGGGGAGAGGATGTCTGATGGGCAAAATCAATAGATCTCTCAAAGGCCTTTGAACTACCTTATCATTATCGCATTCTTAATAAATTGTTGCCTGTGGACGAATAAACTTGTTACAGTTTTTTATCATAAGTATTCAGATGGCAGCAGTTTCTTGCCATGAAAATTAAATTCTTCATTCCTACCTATTTTAAAAATTAGATTTCTCACAACAGTGAATTGGGTGCTATTTGTTGGTTTACAATTTGTAATTTTAGCAAGTTTTTATAGCTGAAAAGGGTTAAATAATGTACTTTTCTGCTGTGCAATATCCCACATAAATTTCACGATGAAAACTAGGTTTTTCCTTCTCCCAAATCAAAGTATTTCTCAATTATTTTTCAAGGGCTCAGAATATACTTTCAGAATCACTATTCCTTTAAATCTAAAATAAAACTGTATTTTAATGTTTGTACCAAAATATCTGTGAACACTGCAACTATTTGATAAGTTTAAGAAGGTTTGGAACTATGATTCCCAATTGAGAATCAGTAATGTAAAGTCAGGAGTGTGAGAGTGAACTTGTGATGTGCGTATATAACAATAACATGTTTCAGAGTAGCAGCCGTGTTAGTCTGTATCAGCAAAAAGAACAGGAGTGCTTGTGGCACCTTTGAGACTAACAAATTTATCTGAGCATAGCCCACGAAAGCTTATTCTCTAACAATAACATGTAATGCTTACATTACTGACACTATTGTTTAATTCATGATTTTATCTTGCTGTCAAGCAATGATACACCTAGGGGCCTACTTACAGAATAGCTGCCCATAAACTCTGGGTTAAATCTGAATGGAGAGAGCTTTTACTTAGAATTTCACACTTTTCTTAATCCAGGGAGTAAATGTCCACTGCAGAATTTCTTCCTGTGTTCTCAAAATTTATGAAATAGTGCAATATGCTGTTTCCCCCCTCTTTTCTTTCCAACTGTTTTCTAAATATTAGAGCACCAATTGCAGCAAAAGTGCCACAGCAAAACAAGATGGGTGAGGTAATATCTTTTATTGGACCAGCTTCTGTTTGTGAGAGAGACACACTTTTGAGCTTACCCAGAGCTCTTGTTCAGGTCAGAAGAGTTCTGGGAAAGTTCAGAAGCTTGTTGGTCCAATAAAAGACATTACCTTACTCATCTTGTCTCTCTAATATCCTAGGACCAACACAGCTACAACAACACTGCATACACAGAGCAACTGTACTTGAGGGTTTCCCATTTTAAAATGTATAGGTTAGTGCAGCGGTGGGCACCTTGTGGCCCATCAGGGTAATCCACTGGTGGGCTGCAGGGCAGTGTTTACATCGAACATCTGCAGGCACGGCTGCCTGAAGCTTCCACTGGCCGCGGTTTGCTATTCCCATCCAATGGGAGCTGCGGAAGGCAGCGCAGGCTGCAGGAACGTGCTGGCTGTGGTTTCCCACAGCTTCCATTGGACGGGAACGGCAAACTGTGGCCAGGAGCTACGGGCGGCTGTGCCTGAGGACAGTCAATGTAAACACTCTCTCGCGGCCCACCAGTGGATTACCCTGATGGCCCAGGTGTGACCCACGTGCCATAAGTTGCCCACCACTGGGTTAGTGTGTTGCATGGGAGCAGTTTTGAAAGTTAAAAGTATAAAAAAGGTTTTCTTGCTATATTATATTTACCTGATAAGAGGTATTACGTTAACCCTAATACTCCCGAACTTTAAGAAAATAATGAAAATTACAGCATTTGCAATGGATAGAATCATGTTTGGATCTAGAAAACAGCATACCAACAAGCAAAATCACTGGAAATTAAGAGTTAGTCAATTGAGATGATCCAATATCTGATCTCAGTGTTAATGACGAACTGTTACAAAGGCATTGGAAATGTGAGAGTTATGGCCTATTCTAAACTCATAAAATAGAGCGTGATGCTATGCTCTAATAAATTTGTTAGTCTCTAAGGTGCCACAAGTACTCCTTTTCTTTTTGCGAATACAGACTAACACGGCTGCTACTCTGAAACCGCTCTTTTCCTGTTAGTAATGCATAATTGTATGTAATGTACAGGCTTTTGTTGGTCTCAGATTTTGCCAGTTAAGGTCAGTATTTAGTTTGTCCGTATGGGAATATATTTCTAGTTCGGGGATGGAAAAGGCCTACTAAGTCCTTCTTGCAATATATTTTCATATCCTGTTAGTGACTGTTGCCTCCATAAATTATATATTTGTCAAAAACACTATTGGCTATCTCCTGTTCTGGTGTACATGTGTAGGAAGGAGGGCATAAGGGGCTCCTTATGAATAGCAAGAATTCAATTACCTCAATTATATGCCCAGTTAATGTACCACCAGTGACTGTAGTCTGCAGGCAGAAGAAGATGTGCAGGTAGTTAGTGAATATGTTGTCAGCAGAATCAAGTACTAAGTACATAGCTCCAAAATTTTGTGCAGCTTTGTGGGACCTTTTATTTAAATAATCAAATAAGCAAAACTACTGTTTTGAAGTAATTTGCATATGGTCAAAACTTCAACATAAAAATGGATTTAGTGCACATGAAAGGTATTAGTTTGACAGCCCTTGGTGAATGAAGTCATTTGTTTTTCTATAGTACAGCATAAGGATAAGCTTCCCATGCCTGTCCTCATCCCTGATCTTGCCTTGAAACATCTAGTCTCACAAAAGTGCTTACATGAAAAGGGGGTACTATAGCCATATTACACTAAAAAGAATTATATTAATAGAACTGTAAGGATAGTATTTATAAAAGTAGTCTGTGTTCACCTAACTCTGCCCCATTCAAATCAGTGATACAGCTCCCATTGACTTCAGTGGAAGCAGATTTAGGCTGAACCTAAGCACTTTTGAAAATCTTACCTTCATATTGCAAAGTCAAGCACTCCAAACTAGGAATATCAGAATTACTGCCCCCTTGTGGATATGCATCATGATAATCTTCAATTACATGATCACATACTACATTTTCCCCACATGGATCATTACCAGGTTTTGAACAAATGATCTTCAGATCTAACACACGGACTCCTTAAACTTGAGTTGAAGGAAAAACAGATAGAAGAACAGTCTGTTATATTCTATCTAGATTAACTATAGAAAAAGACACTTTACCAGTTGGTTGCACAACTCTTTATTGAACAGCAGCGGAATGGTAAGTATGGATATTTCTGGCTTGTATTCTTGGTTCTGGGAGCAAAGCATGGCCTGGTAGTTAGAGCAGTGGTTACTGATAATATAAGTGAGAACGTAGATTTGACACTGTCATTTCAAATGACAGTGGGACAAAGTGTATGACATTTGACTACTGAGAACAATAGGTCTTTGAAGATGCTAATTTCCCACCTTTCTGAGAAGTTTCTGGGATGCTACAAATGACCTTTGACTCATAGCTGCTTTGACACTGCAGGGTCATGTGATCATGTCACCTGGTACTGGACTCCATGATAGAATACCACTATTTTTCCACCGGGGGTGTGGGGGCAACCACACTGGAAAACAAAGGATACCCGCCATATTTAAATCCTATTTAAGACAGGGGAGTGAGATGATTGGGGTTGAATCCCCACTGAATCTTCACTGAATCCCCATCCAGGATGACTGCTGGAATCATCAAAGAAAGAAAGACAAAAAGAGCTGAGCCCAGGCTGTAAAAGGTGTATGGCCTATTTAAGAAAAGCCTAAAACAGCATTTAGGGTGCAAAATTACTACTTGTAACCAGTTTCTTTAGTGTATTAAGCTTAGTTTGTCTGTTTGTTTTATTTGTTCAATAATCTGCTTTGATCTGTTTGCTATCCATTATAATCACTTAAAATCTATTTTATGTAGTTAAGAAACTTGTTTTTGTTTTCTCTAAAACCAGTTTCTGGAATTCATAACTTGGGGGCAAAGAGCTGTGCATATCTTCCTCCACATTGAGGGAGGAGGCAAATTCCAATAAGCTTACAGTGTACAGTTCTTTGTGCAACACAAGATGTTACAATTTTGTGTTTGCACCTCAGAGGGGGTGTACACTTGAGTTCCGGGCAATTCCCTAGCTGAGTCTTCCCATTCAGAACTGATTTTAGTGTGTCTTTCTGCAGTTGGATGTGTCGATACCTGGATGTGGGCTAGCAGAGGTTTGAGGGGCTGGCTCAGCAGCACATTGTAAGAGAGTCCAGGCTGGTGGAATAGGTGGGCTCAGTGATTTCCCCTCAGGAAATTGGAGCTCCGCAGATTACAGGGAGCAGAAAACGAAAAAGAACACAAAAGACGCATGGAATTACTGGAAGGAGAGAGTGCCAGACAAGAAGCAGAAAGTACCAAACAAGACACAGTACACTAGAGGGCCATGGAAGCCCAGAAGCAAGCTCTGGAACTGAAAGACAAAGAAATTGAAGCCCAGAAGCTAGCCATGGAGGTGAAGGAAAAAGAGAGACATCATGAATTGGCCTTGATTGAGAGGCTGAAACAGAACCACATGCTAGAGGGCCCCACCTCTCCAAAAATCCACAATGGGAGTGGTTGTGTCCTGCATATAGTGAGACAGGGGACATTTCTGAATATTTCATCACCTTTGAGAGGCTGTGTGGGCAACATGAGATTCCTGAGGATCAAAAGGTGATTACTTTGGTTGAAAGTTGTCTGGGAGAGCTCTGGATATACTCAATAAGATGCCAACTGATGATGCTTCAAATTATGGTAAATTCAAGGAAATGGTTTTAGAACAGTTTCAGATTATACCTGAAACATATAGAGTGAAATTTAGAAGCCTTAAGAGAGGAGCTCGAATGAATAATGTGGCATTTGTGAACCAACTGATAGATTTACTGCACAAGTGGATAAGGGGAAAGGGAATTACAGGCTTTGAAGAAATGTGTGTTCTTGTTGCTCAGGAGCATTTCCTGAATATGTGTAATAATGATGTGTAACAATGATGTGGAAAAGTGTCTATGGGACACAAAAAATTAAAACTTGAAAAACTTGCTACTTTTGCAGATGAATTTGAAAAGTCTCTGGCATCTATTAGAAATAAACCACAGGCAGCCGGGGTTAAGTTTGGTGGGAAGCAGGGTTCCCATTTAGCCTCTGGGAAGAAGAAGTGACCTAGACAAATTGTAGGATTGCGCTAAAAGAAATCTGATGAAGTTCAACAAGGATAAGTGCAGAGTCCTTCACTTAGGATGGAAGAATCCCATGCACTGCTACAGACTGGGGACTGACTGGCTAAGTGGCAGTTCTGCAGAAAAGGACCTGGGGATTAAAGTAGATGAGAAGCTGGATATGAGTCAACAGTGTGCCTTGTTGCCAAGAAGGCTAACAGTATATTGGGCTGCATTAGTAGGAACATTACCAGCAGATCAAGGGAAGTGATTATTCCCGTGTATTTGGCATTGGTGAGATCACACCTGGAGTATTGCATCCAGTTTTCAGCCCCCCACTACACAAAGGATGGGGACAAGTTGGAGAGAGTCCAACAGAAGGCAATGAAAATGATTAGAGTGGTGCGGCACATGACTTACGAAGAGAGGCTGAGGGTACTGGGCTTATTTAGTCTGCAGAAGAGAAGAGTGAGGAGGGATTTGATAGCAGCCTTCAACTATCTGAAGAGGGGTTCCAAAGAGGATGGAGCTATGCTGTTCTCAGTGGTGGTAGATGACGGAACAAGGAACAATGGTCTCAAGTTGCAATGGGGGAGGTCTAGGTTGGATATTAGGACAAAACTATTTTACTAGGAGGGTGGTGAAGCATTGAAATGGGTTACCTAGGGAGGTGGTGGAATCTCCATTCTTAGAGGTTTTTAAGACCCAGCTTGACAAAGCCCTGGCTGGGATGATTTAGTTTGGGTTGGTCCTGCTTTGAGCAGGAGGTTGGACTAGATGACCTCCTGAGGTCTCTTCCAACCCTAATCTTCTATGATTCTATGCTACCAACATTGTGACATGCTGCATGGGGAATCCTGTGGCAAAGTTCTAATTTTACTGAGGCATGCCATATATAACAGAATACTCATCTTTTTGTAAAGATATACATATATATGTAAAGAAAGGATTAAATTGATTTATTCTATATATAGATTATAGAACAGGCCCCATTTGTAAAGTGGAACATAGAGCCTTGCACAAAAGATAGTCATGCATACATACCCACATTATTTTGAATGCATATGTAACCCACTAAATTTTGACATACTGGTCGCACTATAATTCCATTTTATGCAGGAATAGTGAGCAGGTTCAGTCTATTGTGAGAGCAGAACTCCCACTTGCAGAAAATAACACATAAGATTAATATGAAAATGTGGACAGTCATGGGATGCCTGTAATCTGAGTTGCTCCAGTTTGAAATAGATACCACAATGTAGTAATTTTTTTGCTGCTCAGAGAAAAAACACACACACACACACAGATCTTTCAGTTTATAAGAAAACAATTTGAGTGTTAATTAAATTCTTCATAAAGCTAAACATGATCTTATCATTACAGCAATACAGCAAATACTATGCCAACAAAAGTAATAAATATCAAATATACAGATTTCTCAGTGCCAAAAGATACACAGGTCACAAATCTTATGCATGTAAAACATGTGTCTGCTATTTGGAATTTTTGTTACCACACCATCTTGAGCTGAAAAGACAGCAAGCTCCCAGTTCTTTGAATAGATTGGTATCCTTCTCCTTGCGGTTATCTTCTTGATGCATTAAGTAAATGCAGACCTTTGAGCATCAGCCCTCAGGGCAGAGATCTTCTTCTCCCTCTGGTATGGCTTTCTGCCTCTGGGTCTGACTGAAATCACTGAAGTTTGACACTTCTTTGATTTTAATGTTGGAGGGGGATTGCTCCCCCCCCCACCGCACCCCATCCCACCCTGGAGATGCCCTACTGAGCATGAAGTCTGAAGGTTCATAAACTTTTTTTTTCTGATACTACCAGACTTGCTGGAGTCAATGAACAGCTGCTCCACTCTTCTGGCAAACAAAGAAAAACAAATAAACAAAACTACATCAAAACCCAACAAACAATTGACTACTACTGTTTAAAGGAATAGCAACAGAAGCATGGGTTACTGAGGGACAAATTTGGTAACTATGCCAGCAAATGTATTCAGTTTGCATATGCAATTTTAGTAATTTACATGCCACCAACACAATCTTTTGAGTGCACAAGTAGACCTCTCCCTTTGAAAATGTGGTAGTGTTTTAGTATCTTGCATTGCATTATACCTGGGTAAGATACTGAATGAATTATACTGGCTGAAAGTTGAAGCTAGAAAAATTCAGACTGGAAATTTTTAACAGTAAGAGTAATTAGCCATTGGAATAATTTACTAAGGGTTGTAGTGGGTTTCTTCACTGAGTTTTTAAAACAAGATTTGTTGTTTTTGTAAAAGCTATGCTCTAGGAATTGTTTTTGAGATGTTTTATCTCTTGTGCTATACAGAAGGTCAGACTAGATATTCACAATAATTCCTTCTGAATTTGGAATCTATGAATCTACTACTACTATAACTGGATGAAAAAAAATCAATAGGTACCATAAGGGAATCAAAGGAATCTGTACTTTGTTCGGTGAACTCACAATCGTTAGACTGTCACAGATCCACCAATGCCCCTGATTGCTGGGTTTTATATTTAGATGGATGAATTAGCCAAAATATGAGTTACATCCAAGATGACAGGGATTTTTCCCAGTGCTTTGTGTCTGAGAAGGCTCCTTTGTGTTGTTTGTTTCAGCAAACATAGTACCTAAAATATCTCAGCTTATGAAATGCAGCACTCTTGTTTTCCCTGAAAGTATGTGAGCAAGTGATGCATAGGTCTGTAATCACATCTTTCTTTTATCAACATGCCTTTTAGAGCACAAGAGTATTTTGTTACAGCTAGTTTTGTGACTTAGCCACTGAAATGGTTCTACTTTTAGAGGTACATAAATCAACATCAGTTCAGAATTCTGCTTTAAATTTAACCTTTAACTTTATACACACACAATAATGTTTCAAATTACAGCATCCCATATTTAATAATGACATTCATAAATTTCACAGCAATAAAATATAATGGCATTTTAATCATTTAATTAAAAGTGTAGTTATGGGGCAGTTATCTATAGTTAAAAATACAATAATCAGTTCTTCTCCAGTTCAACTGAAGAAGCGTTTCAAATCAGGAGTATCAGAATCAGGCCCCAAGATCAAATGTTGAAACAGTGCATTTAGGTTTGCTTTTTAGTATAGCAAAGTAGCAAACCCAAATCACTTCTTTTTCTGTGGCAGGATCTAAAGTAACACTGTAACAATTAGGACAAGAGTCAGCTTGCAGATACCACAATATACTTTAAATCAAAAAATCTTTTAGATGATGATCCAGCCTGTTACACTATCCTGACTAAATCTTTGGAAGAACCAAAGACTGTCACCAGAAAATCCATCGGAGGTCTTATGCTGTACTCAGTGTAGGATGGAGTGCATGCCGGCTACAATTGAGGGGAACTGCGCCTGTTCATGGTCCAGCAAGGGCAGCCAATGCTTGGGCTTCCTGCTCCCTAGTTATCATGTCTCTTGGGTAGAGATATGCATCCTTTTCCCTCCTGACCAGGGTATTTCCAGGCTGAATAGTTCCATGTCTACACTGTGAATTTCCCAGCAAAGTCAGACTGCAAAGTCAGGCCTGTTTTACTTTTCTCCTCAGAGACAGTAAACAGTGTAATCACCACTGTTAGGTTTCCACAGCCTTTTCTAAACAAGCACACTTTTCTAAAGGTAAAAGCAATACAGAGAAAATATATTAAAACAATAATACCTATACACATACTAGTAGGCTTACCAGAGATCACCCCATCTTCACCAAAGCTCTAACTGGTGAACAGTCTGTCATACAACATCAAGGGATTTTTCTGCAATTACAAGTTCATAACCTCTTTTGCTAAGAGCAAGAACCTCATGAATCTGGGAGTTGCTTCTTTATGCCTTTAAGGCTTTTTGATCCTTGGACTAGGTAATTTGTAATAAAGGTGCCTTCCCCAGAGCAAAGCTTCAAAATATCAGGTCCATAAATGGGCATTTGCATTCTCCTACTCTTAGGTATTTCCTAGGGAACCTAATCAATTAATAGTTTATTCTGGTGTTAGCCCATTGTTTTAAGAGAGTTATTTGAAACTCATAACGCTTCCCAATATTTACATGTCTTCAAGATAAATTACATACAATCCCAGAATAACACACAAACATTTTCATTTTTAAAGCAATGAGCTCCTAAAATACTTCAACTTAATTCAATAAGGTTTGTCCAGGATGTTGCAGAAAATTGCCATTTCTATCACAATGTGTTTTTTGGGAGGTTTTCCTGCTGGTATGAAAACTTATTCTGGATGAAATTCATTCCACCTGCATAGCACTCAAGTAAATATGGATTCATGTCTTAGCCCCTGGACCAGAATCAAATTAATGTTTTACAGAATGGCATGCAGACCAGTTGTGAGGCTTACAGGAGTGCACAGGTTTTGCTGTATTACTGCTTAGCAACTGACCTTCCCATCCTCTTTTCTGTGCAGTGTCTGCACGAAATGTCAGTGATTTGGACAATCTTATGTGAGCCCTCTGCACTAAAGGTCAATTTCACCAAGTGGGAAGATAGGAGCAATATGATTTACAATTAAATAATACACTATTAGGTCTGAGTGTCATGCTTTAAGGGATTCCTGGTAAACAGATGCACATCACTCTTGTTATCTGTTCAGGCATGATCTATAGCCTTCGACCACATGAATATGTGGCCTGGAATGTTACTGGTGATATTGGCTTCAAGCTCCATGGGACCAAATTTTCAAAGCAAGGATACACTGGGTGCACCCACAAAAACTTTCATTTACTAACACAGTGGCAAAATTTAACTCTTGTCTACACATGCAATTGCTCAAACTTTGGGTGTAAGTATAGGGATTTCTTTGTTCAGAAATGGTGTTTGTACAGTTTTTAGGAAATTCTGCTGTGGAAATTTGTCACTAAATGATTCCTTCTTTAACTGTAGTTTTAAGACTAGTGAAAGTTGCTAGATTGACAAACCTGTTTTCTGAAGTCCACTGTTTATCCACAAAAGAGGGAGAGCACAAGTGATGAGTGAAAGCTACTCCTTGTAGCTACATGACTTGATGTAATCAAAGTTTCATTTTCCCTGTCCATTCAGTACTTATCCTTACTGCAGGCACCTCAAAAAAGGATACATAGTAATATCAATAGTAGTGGTGATTTTTGTTATATGGACAATTTATTTGTCTATAAATTGTTCTGAGACAATAGACTTACCGTAGGCTGCCAAACAGCCATTGGTAATGATTTCCAGTCAGTACTTTTGTGATTTGGATTGGAAGAAATGACCTAGAGGTGAAAGGCTCTACAGTGCATTACCACTCCCTTGAGCTGTCTTGCCTCCCAGGCTCTTTATTTGTGTGTGTAAAGATGTATGAGAGAAAGGTCTCTTTCTGAGTTGTAGTGAATAATCTACTCTGGAAGGACAATAGACGAGGCAGTGTAAATGCTGCATGAAGGACCAAACAAATGACAGAAAAGAAAACCAGAAATGGATCTTGAAAATTAAGTGATTTTCTGGCAGTAGATTGATACTCTAATTTTTGGAGTGTTTTTGAGATACCATCTCAGTTAAGTATTATTGTAAATGTCAAACAATCATGTTCTTGGAATAGATGGTAAACTATTTGGAGTGTCATAGATCAAATTGCTATTCTTTAAAATATTAGGGAAAATTTTGCTTTTTCATTTTTGGAAGTTGTACATTATATTGGATTAGCCAAATAGAATATTTTGGGATCTACCATGGATTTTATTTAATTGCACTGTATAGACAGGCTATGGCAACAAGGTCAATTAATATGAAAGAAAAGGACAAGACATTCTTTATTCAAAGTTCCATTAGGTCTGAATTTAGGCAGGTAGAAAAGTGCATTTGTATATAGCACATTGGATGCAATCTGCCACTGCTTTTCACTGTAATGCAGAGATTAATTATATCAAATTGTTGGTGCAAATAAGACAGAAAAGAAAAGAAAAACAGTATTTGAATATTTTATGCTATTGGCCCAATACCATAGCTGCTCTATGTAAAGACACACATTAAAGTCCAAGGGAATTTTATAGGCAGAGTGACTGCAACTGCAACATTATGTAGGTACTTTTGTGCATTAATTTAGCTTTCCCAGTCTTAACAGGCATCCTTCAAAATGTTTTCCACAACTAATTTAGCAGGGAAGCTTGTGACTTTAATTTGTGTATATCCTCTTTATTCTCCCACCTGCTATGGACTGATATTTTTTGAGTCTGGAATTCTAAAGACATTTGAACAAGGAAAATCATAAAAATAAAAATACTGGACAAAGCTTGCTTTTGGAGAGCTATTTTTTGCATATTTAACAGGCTCTCTGATTCATTAACCAAATCCAAATTAGTTGTACCTATTAAAGCTATTTCTTACATTACTAGTGTCAGTAAAATGTTAACCCCATCCATTAAAAGAATTGTTCCTGAAGAACATACTGTTAGTACTAGCTACCAAACCCTGAAGTTCATGCTGTTGAAACTGTCAGTCCTGAGACAAGATCCCTATCCATTTCTCTTCCGTTGAATGAGTTTATAAAAGATCAACATCTGCTATAGTGTCACAAAAGCCAGCAGATGGTCTTACCTATGCTTCATGTTTCATTCTGCTTGGAAGCCAGTTGCACAGACGTGAGAGTATTATCCAATTCTAAAGCTATTAAGGAATAATGCCAGTGAACAAACAGAATCCTTTTTTCTCCCCTTTCATTTACATTACTTTGAGTGATCCTGACTATGTCTCCCGTATTTAAAACAAACAAACAAACAAACAAACAAACAAACAAACAAACAAACAAACAAACAAACAAACAAAACTGGTTGTTTCACAATAGTAAATACAAGCCTATGTTTGTGTGCATGTCTGGGAATACACAACGGCATTTGGCCTCACTGTAGACCTGCATTATTACAAACATGAAATCTGCTACTCTGGCAAATTATTCTCATAGGGTGATACTTACCCTTGTTCCCACTTACATCTTAAATGCATAGTGTGAAGAAGATAATTGCAACAACAACACAAATCCTTCTAAAGTAGGATATTTCCCATCCTACGCAAAGAACGTTAGACTCCCATGACCACACAACTAGGCTTCTGATTTTTTTGATTGCCACAGAGTCACACATATGTTGATATACAAAAATAAAAGAAGCTGAATTGCCTGTACTATCTATAATCTTTTGTCACCTAATTAATTTTAAAAACAAACAAAATCAACCTTACCATCTCCCTTTCTCTCTTCCCTCTCTCTCTCTCCCCTCCAGAAACTCTCTACTGTCTCCATAATCCCTCAGTGTCATTTCCCCAGAAAACTCTCTTACCTTTGCAAAAGGCTGTACTCTGATCAGATGGCAGGGGTCAGTATGTGCTGAATCCAGTGACTATCCTTACAGTAAGGAGTGGGTGGAGGGTGCACCCTTTTGCATCACTACATTGACAGACCCATACCATCTGGGCATTAGATATGGATCTGGACATATCTGAACCCATTAGATATGAGATGCTGACACTCTATCTGTAATGATGCATCTTTAATGTGTCCGTTATTTAAATCAGGTTTGGTTGGGATAAATTCCACAGCACTGCTAATAAATATCCTTTTCATTGTTCTCTCTTTATGTCCTCCTTTGTTTCAGTATATGTCCAGGCACTGAATGATGAGTGCGGGGTGGGAGTAGGGATATTGTACTGGAAACTGTGGTGATTTTATTTCTGCTAAGCAGGTCAGGTACCAACTGCATGACCTGAATCTTTTTCTAATAGCTGGAAAGATCGGCTTGCCAGCGGCTCACAAGCTTTTTCTTCTAACAAAGGATACTCAGGCAGATCATGCATAACAATATCCATTCATCCTTATCTTCAGGCTCAAACATTCAGTCCATTGTTATAGCTGAGTTACAAACCTGTAAAAATAAGGGTTGATTATACAGGAAGTGCCTACATACTGGGTTAATAAGAAGCACCAAAGGTTAAGAGAATTATTTCAGTTTAGTAGGAGAACTTTTAAGTCTGTTTTGTCAGTCCTCCTCAGAAAATGAAAAAGGCTTGGGGTCAGATCCTTATCTGGTGTAAATCAACATAGCTAAGCTGATGGTGGACACCTGGTATCATGAATTCCTTGTGTTGCTAGGGCCCACTGGGAGCCTGGTAGTGTATGCTAGGGAAGGAGTTCTCTCCTCTCCCTCTTGTTGCTGCAGTTGCCTCAGTCCCAGCCCGGTGTTTCTCTTACCCACAACCCGATGCCAGGGCAGCTTCTTAGTCTATGCATCCTTGGATCCAAATATTGTACATGTGGAGTCAAGCAGGGAGGAATACCTCCAGCTCACCACTCATCAGTACCTCCTCACAAATCTCCTGCTCATCAATACCAATCCTCCCACCCAGCAACCTTCCACATAGTATCACTAGTCCCTTTGCCCCACAAACTTTCCACCAAGCAACACTGGCTCCACCCCTCCCATAGCAAGACCGGCAGTCCATTCCTCACTCTACTTTCAGAAACCTTTTATAGCCTGTACATGCAATTCCCTGGATACTGCCTCACAAACCATCTTGTGCAGCACTGCCTTAGAGAGTATAGAATTTAACAGGTAAGAATTCCGAGTCTATAAAGGTAGATTGGACCATTATTGTTAAATAAAATAGAACAATAAATTTTTTTACAGGATATGTGAAGGCTGTAGAAAGACTGGATTTTATACTGTAAAAATTGAGAAATGGTCCCTGGGTGATCATGCCATTAAGACTATTAAAATGTAAAATTGAGTGGAGTTGGAGGTATAAATTCAATCTGAGTTTTGGCATAATCTCAATTTTCAGTTCCTAACTCTGCCACTTGACTCTTGTTCTCTCAACATAGTATTTTGTATAGTATTAACACAGTACCAAATATAATGCAAAATTAATCTATATATCAAAAAAGTGTTTTATGATGGCAGTTCTGTGACTAAGCAAGAGTTTTTCCAGCAATATCAGTTGGTTAATTAAAATATTAATTAGGACTGTCAAGTGATTAAAAAATTAATCATGATTAATAGCACTGTTAAACAATAACAGAATAATATTTACATAAATATTTTTGGATTTTTTCCACATTTTCAAATATATTTATTTCAATTACAACACAAAATTCAAAGTGGACGGTGCTCACTTTATATTTATTTTTATTACAAATATTTGTACTATATAAATAAAAGAAATAGTATTTTCAATTCATTTAATTCACGTACTGTAGTGCAATCGCTATCATAAAAGTTGAACTTACAAATGTAGAATTATGTACAAAGAATAAACTTTCAAAAATAAAACAATGCAAAACTTTAGAGCCTACAAGTCCACCAGTCCTACTTCTTGTTCAGCCAATCACTCAGACAAACAAGTTTGTTTACATTTTCAGGAGATAATACTTGTTAAGATAGATAAACACTTCTTGTTTACAATGTCACCTGAAAGTGAGAACAGGCATTTGAATGTCACTGTTGGAGCCAACATTGCTAGATATTTATATCCCAGAGGTGCTAAAAGATTCATATGTCCCTTCATGCTTCAACCACCATTCCAGAGAACATGCGTCCATGCTGGTGATGCATTCTGTTTGATAACTATCTAAAGCAGTGCAAACCAATGCATGTTCATTTTCATCATCTGAGTCAGATGCCAGCAGTAGAAGGTTGACTTTCTGTTTTGGTGGTTTGGGTTCTGTAGTTTCCACATCTGAGTACTGTTCTTTTAAGACTTCTGAAAGCATGCTCTATACCCCGTCCCTATCAGATTTTGGAAGGCACTTGAGATTCTTAAATGTTGGGTCAAGTGCTGTAGCAACCTTTATAAATCTCACATTGGTACCTTCTTTGTGTTTTGTCAAATCTGCAGTGAAAGTGTTCTGAAAATGAACAACATGTTGGGTCATCATCCAAGACTTTTATACCATGAAATATATGGCAGAATGCGGTAAAACAGAGCAGGAGACATACAATTATCCCCCAAGAAGTTCAGTCACAAATTTAATTAACTCATTATTGCTTTAAGGAGCGTCATTAGCATGGAAGCTTGTCCTCTGGAATGGTGGTGGAAGCATGAAGGGGCATATGAATGTTTAGCATATCTGGCACGTAAATACCTTGCAATGCCGGTTACAAAAATGCCATGCAAATGTCTGTTCTCACTTTCAGGTGACATTGTAAATAAGAAGCGGGTAGCATTATATCCTGTAAATGTAAATAAATTTGTTTCTCTTAGGGATTGGCTGAACAAGAAATAGGACTGAGTGGACTTGGAGGCTCTAAAGTTTTACATTGTTTTTTTTTTTAGTGCAGTTATGTAACAAAAAAAATCTACATTTGTAAGATGCGCTTTCATGATAAAGAGATTGCATGATGGTACTTGTATGAGGCCAATTGAAAATTACTATTTATTTTGTTTATGATTTTCAGTGCAAATATTGTAATCAAAATAATATAAAGTGAGTACTGTACACTTTGTATTCTGTGTTGTAATTGAAATCAGTATATTTGAAAATGTAGAAAAACATACAAAATATTAATACATTTCAATTGGTATTCTATTGTTTAATAGTGCAATTTAAACTGTATTAATCACAACTAATTTTTTTTAATCACAATTTTTTTAGTTAATTGCATGAATTAACTGATTAATTGACAACCCCAATATTAATGTACTGTAAAAGAATTACAAACCTCTTCACTCCAGTTGTAATGATTTTCCTATTTTATAGACTTGCTTGCACTTAGAGGTTAAGGAGACCATAATTCAATAATTTCAGTTTTCTGGAGTAAAAGAAAGCCAATTCCTGGCAGAGACACAAGGGAATTGTGTTCACATAGTGGTACAACATTTATTTACTCACTTGGGACCAAATTCTTCATTGTCCAAAAAGAAAAAGGAACCAGAGGGGAACACTTTTGTGGGGTTCAAGTAGCAGCCCTGCTCCCTGTCCCATGCACAGCATGCTGTCTCAGGGGTGTGTGTATTTTTGACCGCTCCTGACAGTGTAAAAGGACATGGAGAGGGCAGGAAAGGAGGGCTCCCCTCGGTTTCTCTCTGTTGTAAGAAGCCCCTTCTGGTTTCCCTTAAAGGGTTGAAATTCCTTCTCCATTATCTACTGGTGGCACTTCTCTAAGTTGGAAGTTTGGCTGTACTTCTATGTTGCTTTTCAGGTGCCAGCAGTTTTAAACAGTGAAGTCTCCTGTGACTTCTGATGCTGTTTTCTGGCTATGTGCCTCATTTTCAACACAAATGACTGATATTCCTCCAGCTCCTGTTGTTTCTTTTCATATAGCTGCTGTATTATGTGGGTTTAACTTTGGTCTGTAGCTGCTTCATGTGCTTTATAATAAGCTTTATAGTACGCTTTCTGCTGTGTATACCCTTCAGGAATTAAAATGCATTTGTTTTCAAAGTAATATATTAGGTGAGAAGCAACAAGACAAAAATCTGCATAAAAATGTGAATGAACTAGAGAAAGCTAATGAGGAAATGGATTTAAGTGTAAACAAAGGTTACAGTGAGAGTCAATAAATTGTTAATTTGTTTACATATGTAATATAACCAGAGTGCAATGTTGGATCCATTGGCAGAAAGATTAGCTATAAAACTGATGACAAGGATCCTGTCGTATTAAGTTCATTTGGAATAATAGGAACAATATGCCCCAAACAAGGTTGAAAGAGAAATGGGTCCTCTATCAGCAGTGCAAGGGAGATGGAGCAACACGACAGGAAAACTCTGCAATGCTTTCCCATTGAGGAACACCACTCAATGGCAATGCAGACAGGTTTGTTTAGGAGTAGGACAAGGAAAAATCAGAAAGCGTACAAGGAGTGGAAGATGGGAGGGATTAGCAAGGAAAGCTACTTTATTGAGGTCAGAACATGTAGGGATAAAGTGAGAAAGGCCAAAAGCCATGTAGAGTTGGACCTTGCAAAGGGAATTAAAAGCAATAGTAAAAGGTTCTATAGCCACATAAATAAGAAGAAAACAAAGAAAGAACAAGTGGGACCACTAAACACTGAGGATGGAATGGAGGTTAAAGATAATCTAGGCATGGATCAATATCTAAACAAATACTTTGCCTCCGTCTTTAATGAGGCTAATGAGGAGTTTAGGGATAATGGTAGGATGACAAATGGGAAGGAGGATATGGAGGTAGATATTAGCACATCTGAGGTAGAAGCCAAACTTGAACAGTTTAATGGGTCTAAATCGGGGAGCGCAGATAATCTTCATCCAAGAATGTTAAAGGAACTGGCACAAGAAATTGCAAGCCCATTAGGAAAAAAAATTAATGAATCTGTAAACTCAGGGTTTGTACCATATGACTGGAGAATTGCTAACATAGTTCCTATTTTTAAGAAAGGGGAAAAAAAGTGATCTGGGTAACTACAGGCCTGTTAGTTTGACATCTGTAGTATCCAAGATCTTGGGGGGAAAAATTGAAGGAGAAAGTAGTTAAGGACATTGAGGTCAATGGTAATTGGGACAAAATACAACATGGTTTTTCAAAAGGTAGATCATGTCAAAACAACCTGATCTCCTTCTTTGAGAAAGTAACAGATTTTTTAGACAAAGGAAACACAGTGGATCTAATTTACCACAATTTCAGTAAGGCATATGATATGGTTCCACATGGGGAATTATTAGCTACATTGGAAAAGATGGGGATCAACATGAAAATTGAAAGATGGTTAAGGAACTGATTAAAGGGGAGACTACAATGGGTCACACGGAAAGGTGAACTGTCAGGCTGGAAGGAGGTTACTAGTGGAGTTCCTCAGGGATCTGTTTTGGGACCAATTTTATTTAATCTTTTTATTACTAGCCTTGGCACAAAAAGCAGGAATGTGCTAATAAAGTTTGAGGACAACACGAAGCTGGGAGGTATTGCCAATACAGAGAAGGCCCGGGATTTCATACAGGAAGAACTGGATGACCTTCTAAACTGGAGTAATAGGATGAAATTTAACAGTGAAAAGTGCAAGGTAATGCATTTAGGGATTAATAACAAGAATTTTTGTTATAAACTGGGGACGCATCACTTGGAAGTAACAGAGGAGGAGAAGGACCTTGGAGTATTGGTTGATCACAGGATGACAATGAGCCACCAATGTGAAATATAGCCGTGAAAAAATCTAATGTGGTCTTGGGATGCATCAGGCTACGTATTTCCAGTAGAGGTAAGGAGGTGTTAGTACGGTTATACAAAGCACTGGTGAGACCTCATCTGGAATATTGTATGCAGTTCTTATCTCCCATGTTTAAGAAAGATGGATTCAAACTGGAATAGGTACAGAGAAAGGCTATTAGGATGATCCGAGGAATGGAAAATGTGTCTTATGAAAGGAAACTCAAAGAGCTTGGCTTGTTTAGCCTAACCAAAAGAATGCTGAGAGGAGATATGGTTGCTCTCTATAAATATATCAGAGGATAAATACCAGGGAGGGAGAGGAATTATTTAAGCTCAGTACCAATGTGGACAAAAGAACAAATGGATATAAACTGGCCATCAGGAAGTTTAGACTTGAAATTAGACAAAGGTTTCTAACCATCAGAGGAGTGAAGTTCTGGAACAGCCTTCCAAGGGAAGCAGTGGGGGAAAAAGACATATCTGGCTTCAAGACAAAGCTTGATAAGTTTATGGAGGAGATGATATGATGGGATAGCCTAATTTTGGCAATTAATTGATCTTCAACTATTAGCGGTAGATATGCCCAATGGCCTGTGATGGGATGTTAGATGGGGTGGGATCTGAGTTACTACAGAGAATTCTTTCCTGGGTGTCTGGCTGGTGAGTCTTGCCCACATGCTCAGGGTGTAGCTAATTGCCATATTTGGGGTCGGGAAGGAATTTTTCTCCCGGGCAGATTGGCAGAGGCCCTGGGAGTTTTTCACCTTCCTCTGCATCATGGGGCACAGGTCACTTGCTGGAGGATTCTCTGCACCTCAAAGTCTTTAAACCATGATTTGAGGACTTCAATAGCTCAGATATAGGTTAGAGGTTTGTTACAGGAGTGGGTGGTTGAGATTCTGTGGCCTGTGTTGTGCAGGAGGTCAGACTAGATGATCATAATGGTCCCTTCTGACCTTAAAGTCTATGATTCAAGAATTCAATGGCATGAGGATGGCTGGTCCAGAATCTGCATAAATTCAATCAACAGAACATCCATGTAAGAGGTGTGTAGCAGGCTACAGCCACTACTGTAGCTGCTCTGCTCTCTGAAAAAAAAAAAGTATGTGCTCTGCATTTCTACAGATGACATGAACTTTCCCAAAATCGTTCCTAGAGGTCCATGAGTTTAGAAGAGGAACATTTAAATGCTGGAATCAGTTCCAAGGAGAACAAAAAGAGCAAATTTCAGGATGATGGGATTGTCTGCTGAGGACAGCCTTCAACATCTTAACGTGTTCTGACTTGGAAAAAAAGAAATAGGAAAAGGATCTAATTATGTTTCCCAGATCTGGGAAAGAATCTGTTCAAATTAAAAAAACAACAACAACAAAAAAAGGAATATAATCTGAAAATGCGGATTAAATTGCTAATGTTGTCAAACTGTGCTTTTGACTGATGTATATGTGGAGACGTAAGATTTGGGTATGTATTTGCTGCAAAACAGGTATGCCAACTAATGTTCTTATTAAAGATAAAATTGAGTGTGAATGGGAAGAATGAAATCTATAGAACATTTGGAAAATATCCTATAATGTTTATCCAGAGTATGTGCTACTATTGTTACTGGAGGTCTTCTATTGGATGAATAGATCTCATGACCACCTGTTGTAAAAGTGTACCAGCAGAGAGCAATTGAATTTGTCACATTTAGGGAAGAAAAAAACTTCCAAAACCTCTTCCAGACATGGAAACCCTTGGCCAAATACCTTTCTTACATACAATTATGTACTAAATTAATATTATAGGCAATATTGATGTTTATCCTGTATAGCCCCATTGAAGTCAGTGGAGATGCTCAAGTGTAAAAAAAGAGTAGAATTTGGCTCCACAATTATAAATTACATTATGAAATAACAGGTTTCAGAGTAGCAGCCGTGTTAGTCTGTATTCACAAAAAGAAAAGGAGTACTTGTGGCACCTTAGAGACTAACAAATTTATTTGAGCATAAGCTTTCGTGAGTTATAGCTGCCACAAGTACTCCTTTTCTTATTATGAAATAAAATAACAAATAACTCCTTGTAACTGATCTAGTAAATTATAATTAGACATACCACCTCTAACTGAGTCAGATAAAGGGAACAAAAAAATAATAAACCAAGTCTTAGTGATACCCTAATATTAAGAGTTATTTTGGTCAGAAGAAACTTTACTTCATCTGAGATCACTTATAAACTAAGTGATCTTGCACTGTTGAAGTTAAAGGGAATTTTACCCTTCCAAATTGAGGAGCACTGATCTATTGGGTTTCTTCCTTGCAGACTAGATCATTTTAGGGATAGAAACACGGCTACTTTTAATTCAATGGTAATATTCACATTGCAATGCTGGCCACCAAGGAGAAGGTTATATTTGATTTAATATATTCATCATTTTACAATGAATCGTTAGATTTGCCCACATAGATCATATTATAAATTTCCACTATATAGAACTATTATATCTCTTTGATATTTTTATTGTTTCTTTGTCTCTCTTTTCTTGGTTAAATGTCATTTCATTTTAAACAAATCATGAACCTACAGCCTGACATTACTATATTAGTTGCAATGTGTACATTACCAGAAATGTTCCTATAACAAGGTCACATGAACACAAACATAAGAAAATTTTAACTAAACATTTATCATCTATCAACATGGGCAGGGGGGAAGGAAAAATATTACTGCCAAATTATTAAGTATTAACTATCAACATCTAAAAACATGTTTAATATACAAACTAGTCATCTCATTATAGCAATAGATAGTCAGATATCTCAAGAAATATTCAAAATGAGACCAAACATTATAATTCTGCAAAGAAAATGAGCAATGTGAATGACATATGTTTTGCCCACTCTTCAGTATCAAGCATAGTCAATTTTGCAAGCCCTATCCTTTAAAATTAAGTCTAGTTAATCAGTTTCTGCATTCTGACTTAAATTATTCAGGGAGTTTTCAGACTGTCTAAACATTTTCATTGACTAAAATAAAAATGGATATCGTAATTTTGTCTAATTTAAACAAGAGAATTCGTACCAAATTGATGTGACAACACCATGGAATTTGAGATATAAAAACATAAGAACAGCCATACTGGGTTAGAAGAAAGGTCCATCTAGCCCAGTATCCTGTCTTCCGACAGTGCCCAATGCCGGGTGTCCCAGAGGGAATGAACAGGACAGGTAATGACCAAGTGAGCTATCCTCTGTTGCTCATGCCCAGCTTCTGGCAAACAGAGTCCCTGTCCATCCTAGCTAATAACCACTGATGGACCTATCCTCCATGAACTTATCTAGTTCTTTTTTGAACCCTGTTATAGTCTTGGCCTTCACAAGATCCTCTGGCAAGGAGTTCCACAGGTTGACTGTGCATTGTGTGAAACAAATACTTTTGTTTGTTTTAAATCTGCTGCCTATTAATTTCAAATCAAACCCTAATTTCATTTGGTGACCCCTAGTTCTTCTGTTATGAGAAGGAATAAATAACACTTCCTTATTTACTTTCTCCACACCTGGCATGATATTATAGACCTCTATCGTATCCCCCCTTAGTCATCTCTTTTCCAAGCTGAGAAGTTCCAGTCTTATTAATTTCTCCCCATATGGAAGCAATTCCATACCTCTAAGCATTTTTTTGCCCTTTTCTGAACCGTTTCCAATTCCAATGTATCTTTTTTTTGAGATGGGGGACCACATCTGCACGCAGTATTCAAGATGTGGGCAGACCATGCATTTATAAAGAGGCAATATGATATTTTCTGTCATATTATCTATCTGTTTCTTAATGATCCCCAACATTCTGTTCACTTTTTGACTGCCGCTGCCCTTTTGAGTGGATGTTTTCAGAGAACTATCTACAGTGACTCCAAGATCTCTTTCTTTAGTGTTAACAGCTAATTTAGACCCCCATCATTTTATATGTATAGTTGGAATTATGTTTTCCAATGTGCATTCCTTTGCATTTATCAACATTGAATTTCATCTGCCATTTTGTTGACCAGTCACCCAGTTTTGAGAAATCCTTTTGCAACTCTTCACAGTCTGCCTGGGACTTAACTATCTTGAGCAATTTTGTATCATCTGCAAATTTTGCCACCTCCTTTTTCCAGGTAATTTATGATTATGTTGAATAGGACTGGGCCCAGTACAGACCCCTGGGGAACATCACTATTTACTCTCTCCATTCTGAAAACTGATCATTTATTCCTACCCTTTGTTTCCTATCTTTTAACCAGTTCACAATCCATGAGAGGACCTTCCTTCTTATCCTATGACAGCTTACTTTGTTTAAGAGCCTTTGGTGAGGGACCTTGTCAAAGGCTTTCTGAAAATCTAAATATACTATATCCACTGGATTCCCCTTGTCCACATGCTTGTTGATCCCCTCAAAGAATTCTAGGAGATTGATGAGGCATGATTTCCCTTTACAAAACCATGTTGACTCTTCCCCAACAAATTATGTTCATCTATGTGTCTGACAATTTTGTTCTTTACTATAGTTTCAACCAGTTTGCCTGGTACTGAAGTCAGATTTACTGGCCTGTAATTTTTGAAGTGAGCTCTGGAGCCCTTTTAAAAAATTGGCATCACATTAGCTATCCAGTCATTTGGTACAGAATCTCATTAAAATGATAGGTTACATACTACAGTTAGTAGTTCTGCAATTTCACATTTGGGTTCCTTCAGAACTCTAAGGTGAATACCATCTGGTCCTGCTGACTTATTACTGTTTAGCTTATCAATTTGTTCCAAAACTTCCTCTAATGACACCTCAATCTGGGACAGTTCCTCAGATTTGTCACCTAAAAAGAATAATTCAGGTCTGGGCATCTCCTTCACACCCTCAACTCTGAAGACCGATGCAAAGAATTAATTTAGTTCCTCCACAATGGCCTTATCATCCTTGAGTGCTCCTTTAGCATCTCCATCGTCCAGTGACCCCACTGGCTGTTTAGCAGACTTCCTACTTCTGATGTACTTAAAATTTTATTTGCTATTACTTTTTGAGTCTTTGGCTAGCAGTTCTTCAGATTCTTTTTTGGCCTTCCTAATTATATTTTTATACTTCATTTGCCAGAGTTTATGCTCTTTTCTGTTTTCCTCACTAGTATTTAACTTCTAATTTTTAAAAGATGTCTTTTTGCCTCTCACTGCTTCTCTTACTTTGTTGTTCAACCACAGTGGCTTTTTTTTGTTTTTTTTACTATGTTTTTTTTAATTTTGGGTATACATTTAAGTTGAGCCTGTATTATGGTGTCTTTAAAAAGCTTGCAGGGATTTTACTTTTGGTGCTGTACCTTTTAATTTCTGTTTAACTAACCTCCTCATTTTTGTGTAGTTTTTCTTTCTGAAATTAAATGCTGCAGTGTTGGGCTGCTGTGGTGTTTTCCCCACCACAGGGATGGTAAATTTAAATATATTATGATTACTATTACCAAGTGGTCCAGCTATATTCACCTCTTGTACCTAATCCTGTGCTCAATTTAGGACTAAATGAAGAATTGCCACTCCTTTTGGTGTTTCAGGACTAGTTGTTCCAAGAAGCAGTCATTTAAGGTATCAAAAAAGGTATCTCTGTATCCCATCCTCAGAAAATATGTACCCAGTCAATATGGGGGTAGTTCATTATTATTGAGTTTTTTTTATTTTAATAGCCTCTCTAATCTCCCTAAGCATTTAACAGTAACTATCACCATCCTGGTCAGGTGATCAGTAATATATCCCTACTGATGCATTCTTATTATTCAGGCATGGAATTACTATCTATAGAGATTCTATGGTACAAACAGAAATATATAGTTTTTGATTAAACTTTCAAGGGGAAGGTTTCTCCACCCCAGCATGGGGGGTGGGTGGGAGAAAGCGAGATCCCACACCCAGAAATAGTCTATTGGCTAGGGTTCTCACCTGTTTTGCCTGTGGGTCTCTAGTGACTCAGGTGAGTGATATAACCACCAGACTATTGGGTATTCTTGGATGCTCTCCCTGTGATTTTTCCCTTCATGAAAAAAAATGATAAGTCTTAGTTATGTTCCACATCTGAATGAAAACAAATATTGAAACATAAAAATCTTTTGCAAAATAAAATCCTTGTTTTCCAGTCAGCCCTACTAATGAGCTATATGGCTGAGGTTTGGCTGAAAGTTCCATTGTTGTAACGGTTAATCAGGACACTCTTGGATCGAACAACCAATTCAGTAACTTCTCAGTTGTTAGCCAGACAATAGCCGCACCTCACCCTGGATAAGGTGTTGCCCACTGACATCTTCTCCTGTGGGTCCACCTTCATTAACACTGTACATCTGTTTCAGATTAGTGTTCTTCTTTTTGGGACGTTTTTATGTGTCTGCAATTGTTGAGCTGCAACACAGCATGAAGCTTCTGAGCTTTTGCCATTAATTATAATAAAATCTAAAATAAAATAATACTTGTGCAGATGGCTCTTAACTTAACTTTGTAGAATATTTTATATAGAAAACGTCTTTTAGAAATGTTTCTACTGAAGGTGTTAATTCCTTTCAAAAACAATTATACAGTCAAAGCTCAGTTTCAGGACTGACTGCAAAATTGGAAAACCTCATGTCTTATAGGACATGTATGAGCTTATTTTAGAAAAACAGATTTATATAATCCAGAAACTAGAAGATGATTAAAAAACAGAACTTCTGACTTTAAATCCTGCAGTCACTATTACAGGTGTTATACTTTGTCTGTGAACATCCCCTTTTACCAGAGTGAAGGTATTTGAGCTCTTCATCAATGCTAATTAATTGCTCCTTTACTGCTCATGTGAGAAAATAAAGCATACTTGTTCCCATTTTACTGATAAGGAATTAAGGCATTGAGAGATTAAGGGCCAGAAGTTTTGAAGCAAAAAAAGCTCAATTCTTTTGAAAAATTTTCCATAAGTGTCACAATTGGAGCTACTGAGGTCAGAGCACTTTTTGATGTCTACATCACTGGCACCAGAACCGGAGGGCACCAGGAGGCCATGGTCCCACACTTTTAAAAGTGGGAGGGACATGTCATCCACTTTTTAACAAAAGAAACATAAGAGCAGAACTCATGTCCCCTGCAAATTCTTCCCCACCCCTCAGAATAATAGACTCTGCCGGGGAGGTGCTGCAATTCACCTTTCACCCACCGGGGCTTTTGTGACACCAGAAGAGAGGGCACCTGGCTCACCAATGGAGCAGGCAGCTGCAGAGAGGAAGGGGGAACTTTGGCTTTGGCCCCCACACTTCTACAAAGGTTCCAGTGCCATTGGAAGTGGAGACGAGCTCTTCTAAAAATCTGTCTCCAGTTGTGGGTACTTAGCAAATGAAAATCTGTCACTAAACTCGTTTGAAAATCCACACCATGTGACTTGTTCAAGGTCACATTGGAAGTCTGTATCCAAACTGGGAATTGCCCCAGATTGTTACAGTCCCAGGCCAATGGTTTAGCCAGAAGACCATTCTTCCTGGTGTTATTTCTGCTTTTATCTAATTTTATGATTGTTTCCATATTGCCAACTGTATGTTAGATGCTTTACAGACAGATGTGAGGGCAAGTCAGATCTACACGCTGAAGAGATTACAATCTCAACATATAGTCACAAACATAAAAATGGGAATGGGAAACATTGGCAAGCAGTGTGATTGGATGATGTTTATTTAAGTATTCTGTTAATTTTATGATTTTTTCCTCATCAAGTTTAGTGCTTTATTTTGAGAAGACTGTTAGCAACTCTTTAAGGGAGAGTATACCTAATGTTCATAAGTCTTGTGGCATTTTATTGTTCTTTATTCAGATTAATAACATTCTGATGCTATTTTGTATATGGCTCTCCCTCTGGTCTCAGAGAAAATTTTGTACATAGAACATCAGATTGACCACACTGCACCTTTAAACTGGGGGAATATTGTCCAGCTGGCCGAGGGAAAAGAAACAGTGCTATATGGGTGTCGGGGGGGGGGAGAGGTCAGATACTGTTGCAAAATAGGGGGTCAATGTGGCAACGCTTATTTATCCCCTGGGACCAGAAGGGCCGGAAGGTTGAAAAGAGGCAAGCCTGGGTGGGAGAAGCCCTTTTCCACCAAGCAGGCAAGGCAGCACCCACCCTTAGGGGACAAAATACCAGGTTTGATCAGGACCTGCTGTGGGCTTTGTGCTGACTGCCCCTTTTTAGGGGGACTGGTAAGGAATTTTTCCCACACCACCAGATTATCTTAGGTGAGTGGGGTTTTTGTTGTTGGTTTTTTTGCCTTCGTCACAGTGGGTTAGGGGAGTGCTTTGTTGACATGAGGCATGAAGGGAGTTAGGCTAATATGGCACAACTCATTAAGTAAGTGTGGGGCTGATGGCCAGTGTAGGTACTCCATAGGAAAGGTATACAGTGACCGGATAGATGGCTTGGTAAATGACTTGAAAATGAGGTGTCATAAAATAACAGAATGTGAAGGAGGGTTGTTTGGGGTTCCTATGACCGTTACAGCAGGGACCCAACTCCCTTTTCTTGTATTCCACCTAAATCCTCCTACAAGGGAATGTGGATGATAAGGTCTCAGCAATGGATTGGCTGTGGGACCTGGATGGAAGAAGAGTGTGGGCTGATGGAAGTCCCCCAGGTAGTTATTGAATGAACGTGGGGTTACCTGCACTGTACACCTCTATCTGCTATGCAGTCCCAGACATCTAATAATAAATTACAGCCTGATTAAAACCATATCAAGGGTCTCCTGTCCTTTCAGAAAAGCCGGACAATCAGGTATATTTTGATTAAGTATTTGCACGCCATAATGCTTGAATGGTGCCTTGTGGTGACTAAGAAATGAGTTCGGTTACAAGTAGTTTTAGCCCCAAATTAGTCCCTGGACAAAATTCTATTTTCAATGATACATTGTACAGATTTTGCTGTAGGAAAGGAACAGATGATTTGGGCAACCAGTGATCTTAAAAATAGATCTACACTTGACTTCATTTGTGTGTGTGTGTGTGTGTGTGTGTTAAAAAATTGTGAAAAAAATCATTAAAATAGATAACAAAACTGTAACACAATCTTTGAACTAAATGAAAAGGAGTACTTGTGGCACCTTAGAGACTAACAAATTTATTAGAGCATAATAATCGTGAGCTACAGCTCACTTCATCGGATGCATTTGGTGGAAAAAACAGAGGGGAGATTGATATACACACACAGAGAACATGAAACAATGGGTGTATCATACACACTGTAAGGAGAGTGATCACTTAAGATAAGCCATCACCAGCAGCAGGGGGTGGAAAGGAGGAAAACCTTTCATGGTGACAAGCAAGGTAGGCTATTTCCAGCAGTTAACAAGAATATCAGAGGAACAGTGGGGGGTGGGGTGGGGGGGAGAAATACCATGGGGAAATAGTTTTACTTTGTGTAATGACTCATCCATTCCCAGTCTCTATTCAAGCCTAAGTTAATTGTATCCAGTTTGCAAATTAATTCCAATTCAGCAGTCTCTCATTGGAGTCTGTTTTTGAAGCTTTTTTGTTGAAGGATAGCCACTCTTAGGTCTGTAATCGAGTGACCAGAGAGATTGAAGTTTTCTCCAACTGGTTTTTGAATGTTATAATTCTTGACATCTGATTTGTGTCCATTCATTCTTTTACATAGAGACTGTCCAGTTTGGCCAATGTACATGGCAGAGGGGCATTGCTGGCACATGATGGCATATATCACATTGGTAGATGCGCAGGTGAACGAGCCTCTGATCGTGTGGCTGATGTGATTAGGCCCTATGATAGTATCCCCTGAATAGATATGTGGATAGAGTTGGCAACGGGCTTTGTTTCAAGGATAGGTTCCTGGGTTAGTGGTTCTGTTGTGTGGTGTGTGGTTGCTGGTGAGTATTTGCTTCAGATTGGGGGGCTGTCTGTAAGCAAGGACTGGCCTGTCTCCCAAGATCTGTGAGAGTGATGGGTCATCCTTCAGGATAGGTTGTAGATCCTTGATGATGCGTTGGAGAGGTTTTAGTTGGGGGCTGAAGGTGATGGCTAGTGGCGTTCTGTTATTTTCTTTGTTGGGCCTGTCCGTAGTAGGTGACTTCTGGGTACTCTTCTGGCTCTGTCAATCTGTTTCTTCACTTCAGCAGGTGGGTATTGTAGTTGTAGGAATGCATGATAGAGATCTTGTAGGTGTTTGTCTCTGTCTGAGGGGTTGGAGCAAATGCGGTTATATCGTAGAGCTTGGCTGTAGACAATGGATCATGTGGTATGATCTGGATGAAAGCTAGAGGCATGTAGGTAGGAATAGCGGTCAGCAGGTTTCCGATATAGGGTGGTGTTTATGTGACCATTGCTTATTAGCACCGTAGTGTCCAGGAAGTGGATCTCTTGTGTGGACTGGTCCAGGCTGAGGTTGATGGTGGGATGGAAATTGTTGAAATCATGGTGGAATTCCTCAAGGGCTTCTATTCCATAGGTCCAGATGATGAAGATGTCATCAATGTAGCACAAGTAGAATAGGGGCATTAGGGGACGAGAGCTGAGGAAGCGTTGTTCTAAGTCAGCCATGAAAATGTTGGCATACTGTGGGGCCATGCGGGTACCCATCGCAGTGCCGCTGATTTAAAGGTATACATTGTCACCAAATGTGAAATAGTTATGGGTGAGGACAAAGTCACAAAGTTCAGCCACCAGGTTAGCCGTGACATTATCGGGGATACTGTTCCTGACGGTTTGTAGTCCATCTTTGTGTGGAATGTTGGTGTAGAGAGCTTCTACATCCATAGTGGCTAGGATGGTGTTTTTAGGAAGATCACCAATGGACTGTAGTTTCCTCAGGAAGTCAGTGGTGTCTCGAAGATAGCTGTGAGTGCTGGTAACGTAGGACCTGAGGAGGGAGTCCACATAGCCAGACAATCCTGCTGTCAGGGTGCCAATGCCTGAGATGATGGGGTGTCCAGGATTTCCAGGTTTATGGATCTTGGGTAGCAGATAGAATACTCCAGGACGCGGTTCTAGGGGTGTGTCTGTGCGGATTTGTTCTTGTGCTTTTTCAGGGAGTTTCTTGAGCAAATGCTGTAGTTTCTTTTGGTAACTCTCAGTGGGATCAGAGGGTAATGGCTTGTAGAAAGTGGTGTTGGAGAGCTGCCTAGTAGCCTCTTGTTCATACTCCGACCTATTCATGATGACGACAGCACCTCCTTTGTCAGCCTTTTTGATTATGATGTCAGAGTTGTTTCTGAGGCTGTGAATGGCACTATGTTCTGCATGGCTGAGGTTATGGGGCAAGCGATGCTGCTTTTCCACAATTTCAGCTCGTGCACGTCGGCGGAAGCACTCTATGTAGAAGTCCAGTCTGCTGTTTCGACCTTCAGGAGGAGTCCACCCAGAATCCTTCTTTTTGTAGTGTTGGTAGGAAGGTCTCTGTGGGTTAATATGTTGGTCAGAGGTGTGTTGGAAATATTCCTTGAGTCGGAGACGTCGAAAATAGGATTCTAGGTCACCACAGAACTGTATCATGTTTCTGGGGGTGAGGGGCAAAAGGAGAGGCCCCGAGATAGGACAGATTCTTCTGCTGGGCTAAGAGTATAGTTGGACAGTGAGCTGTAGCTCACGAAAGCTTATGCTATAATAAATTTGTTACTAAGGTGCCACAAGTACTCCTTTTCTTTTTGCGAATACAGACTAACACGGCTGCTACTCTGAAACCAATCTTTGAACTGCAACTAAATATTGATATAACTTTCCAGAGAGGAAAATTCTAAGTATTTCACTTTTATTTAGCACTCTGGATAACTTGGTTGTGATTAAAAAATTGAAGACAAGTAATCTGTTTAAACTGCTGGTAAGGCATATAATTACATCTTTGATTGCTGGTGGCAGACTGGAAACCAAACCTTTGATTGCAAACAAAACCACAATCCTTCTGTTACTGTAAGCAAGCGTTTAGAAGCGCTATAAAATTCTTTCTCTCGTGAATTTTAACAGTTGATCACTGATATAGGTGATGACTCTTGACAGACTATTTTAGATTAGAAACAGCAATCCCACAGATTAATGAACACAAAGCACACAATGAAACTGGTTAGGGAAGAAATTATGTGAAGTTTTTTTTTGTCTGTGCTTGTAGAATATTTCTTTTGTTCATTTGCCAGTTATAAAGAGTAGAATAATATATATATATATAATATATATATATATTATTAAGGAACTGTAGATATTTTGTTTCTATAAAATATTTATTATAAAGATTCATTTGCCAGTTATAAAGAGTAGAATAATATATATATATATATATTATATATATATATATATTATTAAGGAACTGTAAATATTTTGTTTCTATAAAATATTTATTATAAAGACTTAAAGTATAACATATTTTATACCAAATGAAACAGGTGGCAGATAATTGGATTTCTGGATGGCTGATCCCTTTATAAATTGAAAAAAAGTTAAATACAAGAGGGCAAATTGTGTGTTCCAATAACAATGAAATCCTCTGATGTATCCCAGTTTAAGAGATTCTCATTGAAGGCCTGGACTTCAGTGGTTGAAGGGAAAAGTGCATTCAAATTAGGCAGATAAAATAGACAATAATCAAGGATATCTGTGTAAAGTAGTGGCATTTTACATTCTTCCTTTTCTATGGCTCTATCGCTATAAAATCTGAGCACCTATTTTGCAGAGGTGTAAATGTCTACACAAGGTGCCAGGCAATGGAGTGTCCAACCCTACCAATACACATCACATTTTACTTCAAATTTCTTTCTCTTCTGTTCATTTTGAGCTTTTGTCAGTCATACATTTCTAATGTTATTGTTTGCTATTTGTATATTTGGGGCTCAGCAACTCAAGGGTTGCAGTGTCTCCATGTAATTGTTCAGTTTTCCCCAAGAGAGAGAGAGAACCAGTGAGTGGTGACAACATAGCCCTCCGCTTCCCTCCATATCCTCTGGGCACCTCTCCAGTCACTTTCCTATTGACTTTCTTTTAGCTCCATCCTACTATCAGTCTTTTTACTAAGTACATCTAAGGCAGCGGTGGTCAACCTGTGCCTGAGAAGGAGCCAGAATTTGCCAGTGTACAGTGCCAAAGAGCCATAGTAATATGTCAGCAGCCCCTATCTGTTCCCACACCCTGCCGGCCAGCCGCCCCGCCCATCAGTGCCTTCCCTCCCTCCCTGTGCCTCATGCAGCATTCAGGAGGCTCTGGGGGTGAGGCAAAGAGTGAGGGCATGGCAGGCTCAGGGAAGGGGGCAGGAAGGGGCAGGGCCTTGGGGGAAGGGGTGAAGTGGGGGCAAGGCCTGTGGCAGAGACAGGAGTTGAACAGTGAACATTGGAAAGTTGGCACCTGTAGCTCCAGCCCCGGAGTCAGTGTCTATGCAAGGAACTGTGGATTAATCATAGTTAACTCACACAATTAACTCAAAAAATAAAAGTGATTAAAATATTAATTGAGATTAATCACAGTTTAAATCACATTATTAAACAATAGAGTACCAACTGAAATGTATTCAATATTTTTGGATGTTTTTGTACATTTTCAAATATATTTATTTCAGTTACAACACAGAATAAAAGTGTACACTTCTCACTTTATAGTATTACTTTTTATTTTAAATACTTGCACTGTAAGAATGATAAACAAAAGAAAGTATTTTTCAATTCACCTCATACAAGTACTGTAGTTCAATCTCTTTATCATGAAAGAGCAATTTACAAATGTAGATTTGTTTTTCTCACATAACTTCACTAAAAACAAAACAGTGCAAAACTTTAGCGCCTACAAGTGCCCTCAGTCCTACTTCTCGTTCAGCCAATCGCTAAGACAAAAATGTTTGTTCACATTTGCGGGAGATAATGCTGCCAACTTCTTATTTACAATGTCACCAGAAAGTAAGAACAGACGTTCACATGGGACTTTTGTAGCCAGCATTGCAAGGTATTTACGAGCCAGATATGCTAAGCATTCATATGCCCCTTCATGCTTCCACCATCATTCCAGAGGACATGGTTCCATGCTGATGACACTCCTTAAAACAATAATGAGTTAATTAAATTTTGATTAAACTCCTTGGGGGAGAATAGTATGTCTTCTGCTCTGTTTTACCCACATTCTGCCATGTATTTTATATAATAGCAGTCTCGGATGATGACTCAGCACATGTTCATTTTAAAATCACTTTCGCTGCAGATTTGGCAAAACGCAAAAAAGGTACCGATGTGAGATTTCTAAAGATAGCTATAGCACTTGACTCAAGGTTTAAGACTCTGAAGTGCCTTCCAAAATCTGAGAGGGATGAGGTGTGGAGCATGCTTTGAGAAGTCTTAAAAAAGCAACATTCAGATACAGAAACTACCGAACCTGAACCACCAAAAAAGAAAATCAACCTTCTAATGGTGGCATCTGACTCAAATGATGAAAATGAACATGCATCAGTCCACACTGCTTTGGATTGTTATCGAGCAGAACCTGCCATCAGCATGGACTCATGTTTTCTGGAATGGTGGTTGAAGCATGAGGGGACATATGAATCTTTAGCGCATCTGGTATGCAAGTACCTTGCGACATCAGCTACCATAGTGCCACAAGAACATCTGTTCTCACTTTCAGGTGACATTGTGAAGAAGAAGCGGGCAGTATTATCTCCTGAAAATGTAAACAAGCTTGTTTGTCTGAATGATTGGCTGAACAAGAAATAGGACTGAGTGGACTTGTAGGCTCTTATTTTTTGTACATAATTCTACATTTATAAGTTCAACTTTCATGAAAAAAAATTGCACTACAGTACTTATAACGGGGGAATTGTAAAATACTATTTCTTTTGTTTTTTACAGTGCAAATACTTATCATCAAAAATAAATATAAAGTGAGGAGTGTATGCTTTGTATTCTGTGTTATAATTAAAATCAATATATTTGCAAATGTAGAAAACATCCAAAATATTTATATAAATGGTATTCTATTATTGTTTAATAGTGTGATTAATTGCACAATTAATTTTTTACTCACACAATTAATTATAATTTTTTTAAAATCACACAATCACAAATAATTTTTAATTGCTTGACACCCCTAATATAATATGGTACTTTAATAGGGCCAATTGCACAAAGCTGAAAACAGTTATGAGCAAAATCAGTTGGGAGGAAGAATTTGATCAGAAAAGTGTGAATGATAATTGGGAATCATTTTAAAACACCTTACCTGATACCCAGAAATATACTGAGACTTTTAATGGTGTGTTTGCAATGGTACTAAGAAGGCTGACGTTTCTATATATCAAACTCAGACCTTGTTGAAAACTATTTAATATTAGGCAGTGTGACAGGATCATGTTAATGCCTTTGACTCTTTGGGCCTATATATTCCATCTAAGTTAATACAACCACAGGGCTGCAGCTCCACTCAACCATATCCCGTCTCATACTCCACATCATGTGGGTTTTCTCCATTCATTATTTTTTGTATGCTTTCTCTTTTTTGAGGTTGGGTACAACAAAATTAAATAAATAGTACATTATAAATTGATTCATTGAGTAATACGTTCAATAAAGTTCTGTCAGTTCTTATTTTATATCAAGAAGTATAATTGGTTCAGGTTCACATATATTGTTAAACTTGGCATGGTGTGGCTCAGTAGGGGAAGTGCAGAGGTGACTGTGTCTGTGCTCCGTAACCTAGAATCGTCTGCAGGCCGCCCTGAATTATGCTTGCTGCCAACCACTTCAAGGGGACGCCATTACATCCAAGAATCAGTGTGGAATAGGGATGCTTTCCTAGTCTTGCCCTCTTTTACCTGGCAATAACAGCAGGGTATAGTAGTGGAATAGCTTTGAATACAGACCAGATTTAGAATCTGAAAATATAAAATCTTTGGTAAGTGTATATGGAAAAAACAGAAATAGTTACTGTAACTATTTTATACATTTAAGGAGAAATTGCAACCAGAGACAAGTAAGCTTTCTTGATTTTTTAAAATTATTTATAGCATCTGTTTTTCCTGCTTTAATATATAATTGTGAAATTACTTTATTGACTTCAGTGGGAATTTTGCCTGTGTTGGGTATGCATAGTTAAGCCCTGTGTATGGTGCTGCGGAACTGTCAGTAATGTCACTGGAATATTCTGGATTCAACTTTTGCTTTGAAAAGGCTGTATCACAAGTATCAGTTATCAATACACCATATGTTATCTTTAGCATTTTCATTTTGGTAGAATATTTATACATTGTGATTGCTTTTTATTTATTGAGCATATCTTTGATATATTGGGCTAAATTCTGCCCTCAGTTACTCTGATACCATCCTGTTGATTTAGATGATTTGCAAAGGTTTGGCTGAGCGGAAGAATTTGATGAAATTTATGTGAAACACATCATTGTTAACACCACTAGATATGAAAAAAACCCACAGTTTTAATTTAAAGTAGTTGCACAAAATGTTTGTAAAAGGAGAGGATTGTTTTTGTACCAATACTTCCATTTTGCTCAAGGAATGACTGGAAGCACATACTAACGTGAAAGATCAATAATTCTGATGGCAGATATTTTTTACTTTTAGGAAAGGGTTTGTACTCAGATCTGAAACTCTTCAAGCTTTCGCAAAAAGAAAAGGAGCACTTGTGGCACTTTAGAGACTAACTAATTTATTAGAGCATAAGCTTTCGTGAGCTACAGCTCACTTTATCGGATGAAGTGAGCTGTAGCTCACGAAAGCTTATGCTCTAATAAATTTGTTAGTCTCTAAGGTGCCACAAGTACTCCTTTTCTTTTTGCGAATACAGACTAACACGGCTGCTACTCTGAAACTCTTCAAGCTTTGGAATCCAAGGTTTTGCATCTTCACAGGCATTTTACATCTATCCCTAATCTCTAAGACCCGCTTTCTGAATTTTGGTATCACAAGTAGCTTACCAAAATGGGCTAAATTAAGTATAGCATCATTAACTATTTGTCAAAGTTCTGGCTTAGTGTTGGATATTTATTACCATACTAAGGGCCCAATCCTATTTCCAGTGAAGTCAGTTTTGTCTTCTGAAGTGGATCATAACAATTTTAAGATTTAAAGATCTGAACTAGACGAGGCACACTTATAACAAGTATAGAGATATTCTATTTCTTAATTTCTCCTGTGAAAACTCACTTTTCCATGTATTCTGTTGCAAATAATTCTGTATAAATAGCAACTTATAAAGTTTTGTAAATAATAAGAATCCAGAGTGCAAAAACAGTAACAAAATATTGAAAGTTGATTTTTCAATAACCTAGGGACTGGATTCTACAATTAACATTAGCATAAGTATGGTAAACTCTTTTTTATTCTTTGACTTTTACAGATTTAATAATATTTTACTTTAGCTGAAAGAAATTACTGTATATACTTTTTCAGTGTCCCAGAAACAAGAATGGTTTTGCTAAACCACTGTTACATAATGAGTTGAACTGACAAAAAATATTATTCTTTGAACTGAAAAAAAATATTTTGCTATCTTGTGTTTCCAGTGATGATAGGAAAAGATGTATTGATTTCTCTCTATCACCCTCTAAAAGTCTGTGATTAAGACTAGACAATTGGTGGCATTTCAACACTGCCTTTCTTTTGTGTTTCACAGGTTGTCAGCAGTCGCCCATCCCCTGACACCTCAATGTGATATGGACTCCAGTAGCTCTGAGGAGTTCTATCAGGCAGTACACCATGCTGAACAAACCTTCAGAAAAATGGAAAGCTACTTGAAGCAACAGCAACTCTGTGATGTTATCCTGATTGCTGGGAACCGTAGGATACCTGCACATAGGTAGGGCATAAAAACATGGTGTTGAAACAATTAAAATAAACATCCGGATTATCTATCAACCTGCACCTTGAAAAGTCACTTACGCATGTGAAAAGTGGATGCAAAACTACCATTCCGATTTGAGTGTTTTACATCCACATAAAACCAAGTTTGCTCAAGTGAGGACATTCACAGAAGTCAATACATGCAGATCAGTCCTACGGGTGTCTTTCCCCCAGTATGTAAAATTTATGCTTATGATTAGTTATGACAGATTTATAAATTTTAAAAAAATTAGTTAAACCAAAATATGCACATAAAGGAATATTTCTCAATACTGCCCTTCTCCTAAACTGTTAACCTGCATAGGCAGAAATATGCATTAAAACTAAAAGTGTTACTAACTCATTTTAATCATAATTATGCATGCAAATGTATATTGCCATTACAGCTTGTAAAAAAATACCAAACTAAATGCATTGCAAAGGGTCATCTTGGTATGAGGCAGCAGACCTATGTGATCCTTTTCTTAGGTTATGGCTTTCATTTACACCTGAAACTACTCCCTCTTTATTGAGGGTCTGATTTAAAAAATGACCTCTGGTTTTGTGACAGTAAAATGGCTCTCAAAATGTGTGTGTGGGGGTACTAGACATGAGACCCCTTTGAAAAACAGACCCTAGTGCAGGAGTTCTCAAACTTCATTGCACAGAAACCCCTTTCTGACCACAAAAATTACTATAAGATCCCAAGAGGGAGGAACCAAAGCCTGAGCCCATCCGAACCTCCCCGCTTTGGGTAGGGGGCCAAAGCTGAAACCTGGTCCCCGCTGCCTAGGACTGAAGCCCAAGGGTTTCAACTTCAGCCCCAGGTGGTGGGGCTCAATCTTTGGCTTTGGCCATGGGCCCCCACAAGTCTGATGCCAGCCCTGGCGATCCCATTAAAATGGGGTCATGACCCAATTTGGGATCTCGACCCACAGTTTAAGAGAGCTACTGCCCTAGTGTATTTCTGTATTCAGCCATTTATTCAGACTGTAATCAACCTGTGGTATTTGTGGGCCATTGCAAGGAATGCCTCATCACTTTAAACTGACATAGGCAGCATTTAGAGGACCAAGTTGTGCGGAGTGGCCATGCACTGGTGTCATTGTCTCCTTTGCAGTGCAAAAAAGCTGTGAATTATACTACTCATACTGAGAAAAATGCAAGAGCCATGCAAGCAATATGCAAGACTGGGAAAGTCAGAGCAATGATTGTCAACGTATTAAGGAAAAAATATTCTTTCCATTTAGGTTTTTATTTTACCACCGTAACCATATTATCTGAATAAATGAGATGCTGAACAAATGCAAGGGACTAAGATGTAAGGTACCTATCTCTGATGATACAGAAATATACTCTCCATTTAGGTCCCCATCAGGAATTGTGGAAGTGGCCCAGAACTCTCCATCCCCTGCTCAGTGCTCTTTCACCTTTCTATGCTCCTACTTCAGTCTCCTCTTAAAATCTGGTTTCTGTTCTTCTAACCTTCAATATTTGCACAAGTCCATTTGCCAGTTGCAAGCAAACTCCTCAAAAATTGTATCTAGTGAACTGACAATCCTACTGCCTCTCATTATCCTTCCTGTTAACTGGCTCAACTCCAGCATTCCCGCCACCAATGGACACTTTATATGCCCACCAGACATCCTGAGCGGATGTGGGTATGGTAGTGTTTAGACATAGTTGGGTTGTCCAGACTCCTTTCACGTGTAGGTGCGAGTTCCACATGGGGAGAGGAGGATCATAGATGAATCTTCACATCTCCTCTGTGTATTGGATAAAGTCCTTTGGGATGGGCTCATACATAGCTCCTGACACAGAAGAATACTTAAGGACTGGTTATCATTTACACTAAGGCCCCACTAATTTACACCTACCTTAAGACCCCTTTTCACTATCATCAGTATAAAAGGGTTTTAGAACAAATGAGAATTAGGTCCTTAATCCTTTATGGCTATTACTTTTCTAAAAGTTAGTCGGTTTGTGCCTAACTGTCCACCTTTCACAGATGGATAAGATGGGTGGGAAATAATCTCTTCTAAGACTTCACCCACATTATTAATTGGATTAAACAATACAAAGTATATTAGATACATGTACCATATTTTCTCTTTTTTTTTTGCCATGATACAAGTTGAATTGTTTAAGGTATATCTGTGATCCAAGTCACCCTGTATTCACATCCCACACACTACTCCAATAATTTTGTACAGAATATGCCTTGTGAGGTATCATTTGAAAACTGATAACACCCTGGTCAATAATATCATTGTAAAATGTATGTAGCAATGCTGCATGAAAAAGTACAGCTGCTCACTAGTACTGTGTTTTAAAGTCTGTGTCCTAAAAGGTCTTTAAATCAGACATGTCAGAGGAAGTTGATAAACAGGTTTTCTCTAGACAAAGGAAGGAGGCAGATACCTCAGACCAGGTGTGGTCCCTTTTCAGTAGACCAGCATTTCTCAAACTGGGGGCCCATGGGCCCTGCTGATCAACTCCTCCCCCATCCTTCCCTCCTCCCTCTTCCTTCCAGGGACTCCTTTACCTGTTCCCTGGCCTGAAGGAGCTGTTCCCCGGCCTGAAGAAGGCCCTGGGAGGGAAGGGGAAGAGCGGGGAACCTGGGACCACACCACTCCTGGAAACAGCCAGCCCTCCATGCGCTTCCCCTGGCCTGAATGTCGACTCCGCAGCTGCCATGGGCAGGGAATTGTGGGCAATGGGAGCTGCAGGGGCAGTGCCTACAGCAGGGGCAGTGTGCGGAGACCTCCTGGCCCCCTGTCTAGGAGCCACTGCCAGAGGTATGTGCCAATCGCTTTCGGGAGCCACCTCACATAAGAGCTGCCCCCAATCCCCTTCCCACACTCTAACCCTCTGCCCTAGCCTTGAGCCCCCTCCAGCACCCAAACTCCATCCTGCACCCCCTCCTTCACTCAAACTCCCTCCCAGAGCCCAAACCCCCTTCCGCAGCCAAACTCTCAGCCCAGAGTCCACACCCTGCTCCCTCCCACTCCCCAACTCCCAGCCTAGAGTCCATAGCCCTTGGGGGAAGGGGCAAGGGCTGAGCGGGGGGTGTTTGGGGATCCCCAAAAATTTAAATCAAAATGGGGGCCCTCAGGTTGCTAAAGTTTGAGAACTACTGAAAGAGAGCATTCCTTTGTATCGGAGGTTGCATCTGCAAGAGATAATTTGCATAGTAGCAACTACCAGTGGAGGGGAGAATCCAGCATGGAGCCTTATTTTTCAGACCTCCTGGGTCCTTTACTCAGCATGAACTAATGAACTGTATTTGGTGGTACCCTTCAGAAGAATACATTTCAAAAGTTCACAGAACTATAAAGAGAAGGGGAGCAAACCCCTAAATTATCCTTCATTTTAAGGAGACAAAGGAAGCAATTTGATTTTAGTGATGGGTCCTATCAAAGCCAGCCAATAAAAGGCTGCAAAGGAGACTGTGGTTGAGAGAAAAAAAACATCTTGAACAAAGATTGTCTTGCTAAATTAAGTGTTAGACTTTTAGATGAGTGTTTTCACTTTCAATTGCTGATAACCATGTCTGCCTTTATTTTATTTTACTTGATATCACTTAATCCATATTTTTTTGTTAATAAACTTGTTTTGCTTTCATTATATATCATCTGTTCTGGATAAGTTCAGTAAAGCGTGTGCTTCTAGTATTGGAATATTATTGTACTGTCTCTGTAGAGGCAGGAAACCTAATACATTTCTGTTAGGGTCCTGTGAGAGTGACTGGACCCTGCAGGGAGGGCACATTCAGGGCTGGATGGGTACTAACGTCTGCCTTCAAGGAGTATCCAAGTTGGGCAAAACCAGGGTGAGGCTTGAGGGCTGCTGTAAGGCTGTTGGGTTTGGAGCTCTGAACCAACTGCACAGTCACAAAACACCTAGGGTTACAATGCAGATGTTGACTGAACTCCTTACTGGTCTGGGTGAACCCCAGATGTCACAACATCCAGTGCATTTTCGTGCCAATTTTAAATGCTTCAATAGATGACAAAGAAGGATTGACAGAGGAGTCTGTCACTAGAAAGTCTTTAGTTAGTTCAGTGCCATCTTTCTACTTGTTTTTATTTTGAAGACAGATGTGCATATTTGTATTCATACTTGCCAGTGGTAAATTTGATTTCACATGTGTCATCCCAATTCTACAGCATATCTAAATCCCTTTGGAACTGGGAAAGTACTCTAATAAATATGAGATTGACCATGAAATAAAAACCCAAAGCCTGTTTAGATTTACCAGGAAAGCTTCAGACAACCTTGTGTATCATTTCTGGCTTCTCAGTTGTCTGCAGTCAAAGGACTAAATCTGTTCCTCCTCAAATGAATGGCAAAAGCCACTGTTAAATTAAATGGGAACAGGTTCAGGCCTTCAGAAATATTTGAAACCCCTTGTTTTGTTGTACAGGATAACAGTTCAGTGTTTTACAGATTCAGACAATTGGAAACCTCACTTTCTTATAGTTTCACTATACACATTGCCTGACAATACAGTCAACATATATGTGTGTGTGTGTGTGTGTGTGTGTGTCTGTGTTGTACATGCACACACACACAGGCACACACATTACCTTAGCATACAAACTAAAACCAGCCAAACCACTAGTGATTTGTATGTTAAAATCCTTTTAATACTGGTCCATATGTAAGGTTAGCAGGCTCATTTGTGAATATATGCCTCTAAGAAACAGGCTTGCAGATCATGTTATATGCTCAGTAACTGCAGAGCTTATAAAGTCTCCAAGCCTGTAGAGTTTATAAATTCCTAAAATGTGGTGTATACTTCCCTATACCAAATAAAATGACAAACACACTCCTCCCTAAAAAGTCAGTCTGAAATTGTGTTTTAATTATTTTGGATAATTTTATAATAGGTTACAAGCGGCGCCACATGCTGGATATGCTAAGTTGCAAATATACTTTGCAACAAGTTAAAGACATATTCAGAATTATTTTCTAATAAATATTAGGTAAAGCATCAGCGTCACTAACTGAATTCAGATGAAAATAGGTTCTCATAGGAATGCATTACTCCAAATGAAGTGAAGTAGATGTAAAGTAATTATTCTAGCATTGATTTCTTCTTGATCTTTCTGAATCCAACCAGTGGCCACTCAAGAGGATACTCTCTGAATGGTTTTGTGTTTTATTCCTGGTAACATATTTTTCCATCTTGATTATATACTCTAGACGCTTTTTGAACATAACTATTCCCTTGGAGGGAAAGCTGTTCCTACTGTCCAGATTCTCCAATAATAGGCCCTCATGCTGTAAGTGGCTGTCATATAAGTCTGCCGTAGACTGAGGGTGGCTTCAAGGGCTATTCTTTGGATACTGACTCTCCAAAGAGGAACAATATGGAGTCAAAATACAAAATGTTCTCTGCTTGGAGACATAGTTGCCAGATCTCATTCTTGTTATAGCTGCTTTTCACTGCTCTGGTTTCTCAGGCAGCTTTACATTTCTAACATGCACAAATGCTTTGCTGGATCTGGGCCCGAATATTTTATCTACACCTCAACTAAATGGTGAACATTTTGGCAGTGTTTTCTATTCCACCAAAAGTACCCGATGGATTTCCTGATGGATCTGCAGGAGGAGGATGAGGCAGAGGAAGAGGAGTACCCTAGCACTACAGACTCTCCCTGGCAGATGCTGCTCAATATAATTGGCATAGTCATTGATGCTCCCTACGTAGACCACCACTTCTGGACATAAGCACATTGCAAACCCATGAGAATCTCTGATAGTGTGCCTTCTGTGAGCCTCTCCCCTTTGGTCAGTGCTTCAGTCCCTGGGTGATGGTGTCTGTAGATGGAGGAGAAAGAGCATGACAAATGTCTCTCCCTTTTATCATGTTCTTTCTTCCCTCTTGGCTTTGCCCACCCCCCTTCTGAGTCAGGTGAGCATTACCTCATCGCAGTCCCAAACTGATCAAAGGAAGGAGGGTGACTCACTCGAGAGTCCAACAGATCCTTTTGTTGCTGCCTAGGCCAGCATCCTTTGTTCCTGTGAGGTTGGGATGGGTTTGTCCCGTACATTCCCTGATGAAGTGTGAACTGCCTCTCTGCTCTAGGATTTTTTTCCTGGGTTTATTTTAAGCCATGAAGACACATTTTCATAACTATATACACAAAATTATAACCTATAGCATCACTATAACAACAATGCTCAGTACATCATGAGCCTTCCGAAGACTCCCAACATCACAAACTTTGCATTGGATACCACACAATCATTTTAAAAGGATGAACATGGGGGTACTGGGTGTTCCCCTGAAGTACAGAGCATCACAGGGGTAGCTTCCATTTTCAGTAGCATGCAATGCAGATTGTTGGCTTTGAGGGCTAAAAAATTTGCCCCAAGGAATTGTGGGATACTTCTGGATGACTCCTGGGACCGGAGTCAAGCAGATCTGTGTCTATACTGCAAAGCAATAAGGCTTGGACCCTGGGCCCCAGTTTCACTCAAGCTCGGACTCTCCAGCCCTGCAGAATTCCTATTGCCTTTGTCCAATCCCAGGGTTAATGCAATTGTAATGTAGATGCAAGGGGCTTTGCCTTGAGCCTGGGCATGTAGACATGCCCTAAGATACTAGTAGTGTGTCAGGTGTACCACGACTAGGAGGCAAGCGCTGAATGCACTTCAGCCCCTAGACCTTGTAAGTGCTAGCTCTTGTTGGTCTGAGTAACCACTAAGGCTTATGGCTTAAGTGATGTCTTAATAGTGCTAGAGAAAGGGAAAGGTTTCAGGTACCCTAGGTACAGTAGCTTAAGCAGTTATAACTGAGTGAGACAATAGTTGTTCTTATTTGGGCCCCCTGGTGGTGATCAGGGACAGTCCTGTCAAGGATTAGGGCTCCTCAGTCCTAGTGTCTGTGCTGCTTTCCCTAGTCCAAGTTTCTATTTAAAGCAAATAGGAGCTTGAAGGTTTCCAGGTCAGGCTCAGTTAATGATATATCTCACTGGGGCCCATCTGCACTGGCTCGCTGCCCAGTCTTTATGCTCCAAACAGACTTGCACCCACCTGTAATGTCTGGCAGTCATATACGGCTCCAGATTACAGTTCTGCAGCTTCTGAACTGCCTGCTGTGTATCCAGTTCCTGGGTGTTACTCTCTGCATCCAGCTTCTTTGTCGCTGTTGGCTTCCAAATATCCACTGGTTCCCCAGAAGTGTCTAGTCATTTCCTGGGTCAGCATCCTTCTGCCTGGTCAGGAGAAAGGAAAGGGAAGGTAATCATAGTTTCCTGCTTAACAGGTTCATTGCAATATTATTCAAAACCATTGCAACTTAAGCAAAGCATCAGTTAGCTCCAAGGATAATGAAAAAATCCTGAACCAAATCCTGCAATGGTCTGATGGATCAAGAATAAAATAAAATAAAAAAACAATTTTCCCTTTAAATAATCGAGAATGATTGATAAAACTCCAAGCACTTTAGTGCATGTTTCTGAATATCAAATGCGGAAGACAGCCAGTAAATAAGCCTCCTATAATCAATTCTGTTTAAAAGCTGCAAATAAGTTTAAGCAAAATCAATACTAGTGATAAACCTTTTGAATTTGCAATGGAAAGGTCATTAAAAGCTTTAATCATAACTGCTTCAATGCAGTGGCCAGCTCTAAATGCAGATTGAAAAGAGTAAGGCTAGTCATGGTTGTGAAGAAATGACTGAATTTGACGAAGAACAATGCACTCAAACTATACAAAAACATATACAATTAAGGAAATTGGATGAGAAGAATTTACAATGAAGATAGGATTCACTAATCCACAATTAAATTCAAATAGGGAGGTCCTTGAAACCAAAAAAGGAGGGATTACAGTAAAAGGAACAAACTCCTGTAATGCTCAGGGAAGAGGATCAGACCCTCAAGAGTAACTTTGACTTTCATAGTATTTGTGGTAAATATAATCTTCTTGATTAATGGAAATTAATTAAATTGAGGGAAAGTCAAGAACTGTTTTTAAGAAAGGGGGTGGTTAGTCTTATGTCTCATACTGAATAAAGCTTCCTATTTACATAGCCTTTAATCTTCAAGTCTATGTGAATTTATTTTTCTTTAATCTAAACTTCTATTTACTTTCTATAGTATATCCACAGAACAATATACTTGTGATCTTTCATATATTAAAGATGTATGCAACTCTTGCAGTGGGGGAAGCTGTGATGATTGAGTGGCGGAGAAAGGATGGAAAGAAGAACTTGCTGAGTTGAGCTTAAAATGGGAATCTTTGTAGTAGGGCTGGTCAAAAAAAGGAAATTTTATAGTAGGGCTGGTCAGAAATTTTTAATCAATTGTTTTTAGTGGAAAATTGGGTTTTCAATTAAAGAAATGTTTTTAATGGAAAACATCTGCTTTCCACAGAAAAAATTGACATAAAAAAAATCTGAAAAATGATATATTTTTTTCTTTCCATCCCAAAAGTTTGGGGTTTGCTATGACAAGTTGAAATTTCTCTCTCTCTCTCTCTCTCTCTTTCTCTCTCTCTCACACACACACACCATTCTGACATGCCTAGTAATTTAATAAAACCACATGCTTATTATCTTTCTGATCACTTTTTTTAAAAACTCTTTAGGGCAGACTCTATCTTTTCCTTTGTATCTGTACAGTGCCCAGCACATTGTGGGTGCTACTGTAAATAATAATGAACAAGACAGGAAGCCTCAAGAGAAAAAGATTGTAAAGAAGAGAAGAAAAGGATCTAGCTTGGTGTTTGTTCATGAGAGAGAGAGAGGAATCCCAAATAATTTGTTAGTACAAGAAACTAAGCAGTAAAGAGAGGAAGGAGGGGTGAAGTAGAAGGATGGAAAGGAAACAGTTCAAGAGAGTACAGACAGGGGCAGAAAGGGGACAGAGAGCACAGGAGGGGCAGAACAAGTAAGAAAGCTTTGCCAGCAAGGAGAAACCAACCAGCCAGTTATTCATTCAGGGGAGACTATCTAGGAAGCATATCTGACCAATGAGTTTAAATAATCACAATCTCTGATCTTTTATTTGGACTTGTTATGCCTTCTGTAGAAGGGCAACAACACATGAATATTTTTCCTGATAGCATTAATTTCCATATTTTCAAAGGGCACTCATCTCCAACCTCCAAATATGAACTTTCCATTTTGCGTTTGTTCCTCTTAATGCTTGAAAAATCTTGTATCTTGTATACAAATGGCACTTCTATGTTAAAAATGGGTAGACATACCAATGACTGCCTATCTAATTTATTACTGCATGATTACACATGCCAAAAATATATCCTAAATTTTAAGACCTGTTCTGAAAAAGTTGGTTCAAAAACTGTAGTTTGATTTAGAATCCAAAGGATTTCAATGGATGTTGCTTAATGCTCAACTCTTTGGAAAATCAATCAGTTACATAGATGCCTAAATGTGGACTTAGAAGCCTAACTCTAGCTACCTATTTTTTAAAATTCCAGCCAGAATATTTATCATACAACTTTTCACAGGAAAATTGATATTCAGAAATTGTCTTAGGTGGCCAGAGTTTCTCAATATGCTTTGTATGTCTCTGGTCTAAGCTAACTTCAAATCACTTCTTCTTAATTATGTTGAATGTAGCCATGGAGTCTGTATTAATAAAAAGTGTAGGTAGTAAATATTGCTTTCTTTGACCACCAAGTATGGGATTTCTGGGATTCTTTTCCTTATTTAAGGTCAAGTGTGTGGAATAATTGTCTTAGACTATGCGGGTAGACTCACTTATTCATGTCAAAAAGAGAGGAGTTTCAATTAGTTAGTCTGGTTCCTGTCATTGGTAGAAACCAAAAGAGCTCAACATTGTCAAGTAGGAACATTAATTTATTATTCTAAACTTTTAAACTCAATCGTCTTCTGTCATTTGAATTAAGAAAGATGATCCACATTTTTAAAAGTAATCAGTCTTTCGTAGCTGTGTAAGCAGCACTGCAGAAAGCAGAACTTTATAAACTAGCGTAGAAAACTGATTTGTTTTTATTTTTTTATTTTTTATTTTTCCACCAAATGTATCCGATGAAGTGAGCTGTAGCTCACGAAAGCTTATGCTCTAATAAATTTGTTAGTCTCTAAGGTGCCACAAGTACTGCTTTTCTTTTTGAGAAAACTGATATATTCTGTTGGTTTATTGTCTGCAGTTGGACCCTGTGACAAAAGAGCTGGGCAATAGTGGCTGAACCAGCATTCTTATTCACTGCAGCTCCAATTAAACACTGCAGAACAGACCTTGTTAAGAAGAGCTTTGCCTAATTAGTGGGTGGAGGAGAGCTGGAAGGCTAATTAAGCCATTAGGCAGAAGATTAAAAAAGGCCAGGGCTGGGGGTCAGGGGGGATGGAGGAGGAGAGAGAGATTGTTCTTCCCTGCTTGCCTCAGGAGCAGAAGGCTCCCCTGGTCTCTGGGCCATTTGTGGACTGGAGCAGAGGCAGGAGTGAGTGGACCCTGCCACAGAGCTCAGAGTAGGAAATAGGAAAACACACACAAGCTCTTGGCAGGATAAAGGTGGCAGCCTTTTTTGTAGTAATGTTTTCTTGAAAATAAGTTATCTACAAGCTTTTCACTAAATAGTGATTTGTTATGAGGTCAATAGCAATAACATAAACCCTAAGGGAACTGAGGTTGTTATAAGATTAATTATGTGTGAACCTCAGCAAGCATGGATGCTTATGATTTTTTTCTGAACATTTGGAGTTCTTTTTTTTCACATCCCTTCTTTCTCCTTCTTTTTCTGGTCGACACCACACCCTTCTTCCTCCTTTCTTCAGTCTATCTCAACAAGATTTTTTTCCAGTTGTCTGATGCTACCTTTCCGTTTCACAATTCCCTCTTTCAATCTGGACCCTTGCTGTCCAACATGCTGTCCACTGCAACTCATGTCAAGCCTTCTTTCATTTGATAAGATTGCATGTGATGAAATAAAAAAAGATAACTTTAAATATATATTATACTTGTATCCATTTAAAGCATTCTACATACATTAGCTAAGAGTCACAATTTTCCTGTGAGTTACAGTTGCATTAGGCTGTATAGTTATATCCTCAAATACCACTAATATTCAGCCTCATGTGAGAGGAACACATCAGCTGGTAGCAAGAATATAGAAACACCACACAATGTTTTAGGACACACAAAGTACTTTATTCCTTTGAAACTACAGGAGAAATCTCTCTAGGCAGAGTGTAGTTACTAAGTGGGACTATAACTGTAGTATTTAATACATTCTTTAAAAAAAGCCAACAATCTCAACTATAATTTATGCTGATGGCTGAAATATGTACCTCTCCACTTCCAGATATGTCTCCTTCTTTCCAAATTGAAATCTCTGCTGTGTTTCTGATTTCTTCTCAGTATGGCTAAAAGAGAGTTCTTTATGTTTCCCCAAGCCCTCATTCCTCCTTCCTTTCTGAGTCACCATGAACAACAATCAATATCCTCATTGCTCAGACCCATTACCAGGGCATCATTTTCTACCAAGTGCTCTCATTGGGCCCTCACATCTACCGCATGCTTAGATCTTGCCTTTACTTCATGCACAGTATCTCTGAGATCCAGCCTTTCCTCTTTATCCATACAATAAGAATTCTTCTCTGGGCCTTCATCACCTCATCTGTTGACAATGGCAGACTTTTCTTTTTGTGGCCTTTACAAATGCTATTTTGTCTCACTTATCCACTCGACTCAACACATTGGACTGAAAATCAACCACAATAAGACTGATATCATAACCTTTAATATTTCCTCAGTATGGATAGAGGATTATGTTCTCAGCAATGTAGAAACATTCACATACTTAGGCAGCAACATCAGCCAGGACAGTGGAACAAGCCAGGACATCCAGAATAAAATCAATAAAGCCAGGAACCCGTTCAGGAGCTTAAATACAGTCTGGAAATCACCAAAATACAAAACCAAAACCAAACTCAAGATTTATCAGAGCTGCGTACTTTCAACACTACTTTATAGTGCAGAATGCTGGGGAATGAGAAAGTATATCATGTCCAAACTGTCTTCATTCCATACAACCTATCTCACAAAAATCCTCTGTATCTTTTGGCCCAGAACAATCTCAAACCAAGATCTATTGACACAGTGAAACCAAGAGGATCTGAGCACCATCATTGCCAGGCAGCATTGGAGACAGATCAGTCATGTGCTTCGGATGGAAACTGATTCCATTACCAGAGTAGCCATAAGATGGACACCTGAAGGCAAGCAAAAACGAGGCTGCCCGAAAACAACATGGTGAAGAGCTGTGGAAGCCAAGCTGAAAAACCTGGGGCACAGCTGGGGAACCATTGAAAGACTTGCCAGAAGAAGACAGGAGTGGAGGAGCTTCGTCACTCCCCTAAACGCCAGAGACATAATAGGAACATGATGATCCACTCACTTGTTGTTTCAGCTGTGTCACCCTCTCTTTGTATGCTTCCACTGGCTTTCATTTCTCTATCGCATCAAATGCCAAAGACTACTTTTCACTTTTAAGGCCCTTCAAGGCCTGTCTCCACCTTAACACATCAATATCATAAGAAATAATAGGTAACTCCCACCTCCACTCTGCCAATGATGCTAACCTTGGCTCCCCATTTATTATATTTTCTGATAGCACTTGCTCCCTTGCTGGCCTTTATATATATATATATATATATAGGAAAATCTCCCCATAAACATCTGCAAAGCTACCTCATTGTCTTATTTCACATCCCTTCTTAAAACTCTCTCCTGGCATGATGCCTACAAAAAACAAAAACAAACAAAAAAACTCAACTGTGACCACTGTGTACAATAGGTAAATGGTGTGTGGAGACCATAGCTTACCACACTTATCATAATTATTCATTTTATCTAACTGTCTGGTTTTCAACCAGAAAGTCCACTCAAAAAGGGGATCTAAAAGTAGTACTGACCAGACACCCAAAGTCCGGTTAATGTGGGAAAGGCACCAGGTTATCACCCGTACTCAGCCGGGGCTGCCTTCTACCTATGTCGGGCCACTGCAAGCAAGCAAGCAGGCAAGTCTCCCCCAACCTGGTTGGGGTAGCGGAGAGAGGGGAAGAGCAGTGAGCAATGGGAAGAGGAGGGAAGAGGAACAAATGGGGAGTGGGGGCCGCAGGGAAGAGACAAGGCAGGGGAGGGATCTCAGGGGAAGAGGTGGGTCAGATGCACTGCCTCAGGGGGGAAGAGATGAGGTTGGGGCACATTCTGGCACCACTGCTGGAGTGTCTGTTTTTTAAGTATTACAAATTGGCAACCCTATTGTTACCTTATGTCATACTGTCTTTATTGTATTCACCTCTTGTCTTACACTTTAGATTTGAAGCCATTTTTGGGCAGGGACTGTATTCTTTGCATTTGTATTTCTTTGCAAGTGTCTAGCACATTCGGGCCATGATCCTTGTTGGGCATTTAAGCACTATTACAATACAAACAATATATGATAGGTTCTAAATGAGCCCCAGAGGTCAGTACTTCAGTGTTTCATCTCATCTGAAAGGCATGTACAGAAGCAGTGTCCGCTAGCAGAATGCTAGGTTATTAATGGACTTGGAAAAGTGTTATATATGGTACTAAATCACCTACCCTAGTTCCTACTATACCTGAATGTTCATGGGAGTTCTCCCATCCAAGTACTGACATAGTACAAACTCTTTTTAGCTTGTGGAATATCATGAAATTAAAGTAAAAGGGTGTTTGCTGGAGAGCAGGGAGAAAACCTTTTTTTCAACATGCAATCTACTTTCTTCTGAGCTCTGAGGGTAAGTCTACACAAAACTTTGAACTGAGCAGGACCAAGCCTCCTAGCTTGGGTCAACAGACTTGGGTTAGCAGGGCTCATGTTAGTGCTGTAAAAACAGCTGTAATAGACACACTTTGAACTTGTGTCTTGGGCAGAAGCTTGGGCTCTGAAGCCAAGGGAGAAGGATGGGCTTCACAGAAAGAGAAAGAGGCACCCCAGGCAGCCTCCCAAGATATTGTACTACCCTTCCTCAAAAGACTATTAGACCACTCTGCCTTTGATAGTGGGAAATACATGGAATTTGTAAGATTGGCAGACAGCAACCACTCCAGCAGTGACTCTCAGTGCTTTTAAATGAAGGCATGCCTATTGGGACAGGAAGAGGTTATATTTCTGAACTTTTTTAACCAGGGTGAAATTAGGAAAAAAAAAGGTAGTGGTATTTTCCAAGACTACTCACTTAATAAACACCAGCCACACGAGACACTGTATGGTGGATTGTGCAGATGTTCAAAATATGACCATGCATGCTTTCTGGGCTTAACTCACTCTCAGTAAATGCACCCGTGTGCTCTCCTAGGGTTTGCCTTCCTTTCCCAAGACTCATATGCCTCACTGGGCTTTTTGAGTTTGGCTCTTTGAGAGGGATGCTGATGCTCTGCTAGACTCTTAGGCTTGGCTTCTTGATGGGTTGGGGGGAGTGGTGATGTCTCCCAAGCCCACTCACTTGAAGTGCTGAAATGAGCTGTCACCCTAAGTAGCTTGTGCAGATCTTTATATTATGATCCTCCTTCTCCTTACTTACTGCTCTGACATTTCTGGCTTCTTTTAATCAGATTTAGGCTGAGATGTCTTTTATTTTATCAATACAAGTTCATCCATCCATGATAGAATTCACCATGATGCAAGACAAAACAGTATTTCACAATCACTTTTATATCCTGAGAGCATTACTGTATGCAGCTGTATAAAGAAAAGTTTCACATTTTATTTTTGTAATTAATATCCTTCTTAGAAAATTCTAAGATATTAGATATTAATATTAGATGTTATGGGATCTGAGTTACCCAGGAAAGAATTTTCTGTAGTATCTGGCTGGTGAATCTTGCCCATATGCTCAGGGTTTAGCTGATCGCCATATTGGGGTCGGGAAGGAATTTTCCTCCAGGGCAGATTGGAAAGACCCTGGAGGTTTTTCGCCTTCCTCTGTAGCATGGGGCATGGGTCACTTGAGGGAGGATTCTCTGCTCCTTGAAGTCTTTAAACCACGATTCGAGGACTTCAATAGCTCAGACATAGGTGAGGTTTTTCGTAGGAGTGGGTGGGTGAGATTCTGTGGCCTGCGTTGTGTAGGTCAGACTAAATGATCAGAATGGTTCCTTCTGACCTTAGTATCTATGAATCTATGAATAGTGTTGTGGGGATAGTTTGGACTACACATGCTTTCTAGAAACCAAGAACAGTTCTTTAATGTTTTAGGAGAAAAAATATTTAAATTCCAGTGTCACAAAAAAGTCTTTAATTATATTGTGGGTGATTTTTGTCCCCAAAATGCATTCAGAACAATTTTTAAAGTGTTAGGCAAAAACCAAACAAACATAACAAACCCCTGAAATTGAAAGAACCAGCAGGAGTCTCATTTAGTGTGAGCCTGTATGCAGTTTTCACACATCAACATTTTTGTGGAGCATACAAATTCACTGCCTTCTTCACATTGCTTGTGGATCTTCTGGGCAGCTGACCTTGGGCAAATGTGGCAGTGTCCACTGCTGAGTCTGCTAGGTGCTCCTGTTGTGGCTGGTTTTCAATGGTAGTCAAGGGATGAGAATGCTGCTTTGATAAGCACGTTGCGATAATAAGTATCACATATTTTTCTCTTTATATGTACAACTGCAAGTCATTCTCCTAGATTGATAAGGAACAAGCGCCTTCTTTGTCTTGGTTCAGTGTGCTGTCAAGCAGGATTGTTGTGAAACCAAGTGATGAAACTTGCAATGCTAGCAACATTAAACATGTTGAAAGAAAAAGAACCCGTTGGCCCCCTATTTATCTTGCACCTACAGGAGCACATTATTTCAAGATGTTCTATGGTCTATGTTATCAGCACCACTTTTAGTGTTATTGTAGTGGAGAATTATGTAGGGTTTCTTTTTTGTCTCCTTTTAAAACCATTTCATGATGCCCCTCAATAGCATTATTACTGAGTTGCCCTTCTTTGGAATGCAGGAAACCAGGGATGAGTGGTCCAGAAAACCCCAACACTAATGAAAATTTTCTGTACTGTGATGCAGATGCATCTCATTGAGATGCATATCTGGCTGGCTTTGTCATATTGTTAGAACATAGGTGAAATTTTCATTGATGAGATCTTCAGCAAGCTGAAACTGGTTAAGAAGTTATCCCCAAATGTTTCTTTCTGTCTTAGATCAAGGTTGTACACGAGCGCCTTGTTGTCTGAAGACAAGCTTGATGAACAAATCAATGGAAACATGGTCTTCCTTCTCAAGGCAACTCTCAACACTATCCAGCACAAAGTCATTATCATCTAATACATTGTGATCACGCAACAACTGGCTTTCAGAGTTACGAATCATTTTTATAAGATCAGAAGCAGAATAACGTGCCCTTTTGTTCACCATCTTGAATTATACAACACAGAAAATCCCCTTAAGAGCCTTCTATGTTTTCAGTATTTGGAGCACAATTCCTAGACAGAAAATCCCCTCAGGAATGTTAGGTAAAGGAAGACAGGCATTCTCAACACAGAGTCAACTGGTGCTAACTATCTGTGGCACTAGTGGGCTCGGGAATTATTTTACTGGGTAAAACACAAACCCATTGACAAGTGAATTGATAAAAATGCACAGTGGCAACGTTTATTGGATAAACAAAGTTACACGGTGGCTGGGGAATAGAGCCAATGGTTTGCCCATAGACAATTCAAATTATACAACCTCCTAGGCAAAGGGGAAGTAGGGGGAGTTACAGACTTAAAGGTGATAGGAAAAGTTACATACATACCACACATCTGAGCCAACCGACCAGCAGTGCAGACACCAATCGCATGGTAGGCATAGGGTAAGTTACAATGAACACTACAAGACACGGGCCGGCGCTAATGGGAGGATTATCTCGGCCGAGGGATGATCAGTCTCTTTGGTGTACACGTGGAAAATCCCCCCGTTTCGCTTGTTGGCTGCTGTATTTTATGGGGCTTTGTTGGGTTCGTGTCATTTTGCTATAGGTCGCTTAGCTTTTCCGCCTTCTGGGTGCCGGGTTGGGGCCCTTTTATGTCAGCAGGTCTGCTTTTGGTTCTCTGCACACGACACCTTTGATTTAAGCACTCAACATGCTTTTGCTTTTTCGCCTGCCGGGTCCCAGGTTGGCACCCTTTATGTTAGCGGGTCTGCATATAGCTCCTTTTGGTGTACGTGACAAGAACCTGCTGTAAGATGGGGAGTTTTGTTGTTTCTTGTGGTGGGTCGATAATTGGTCAGCCTTGCGTTGTGACATTAACTTGACTGGATTTGAAGGGGCCAACATCCCTGGAGTACCTTCATCTTAGGGAGAGACTGTATTCTGCTGCCACTGTCTCAGCTATTAGTAATTAGCATATGCTATTAGAATACAAGATAGAGCCATTAAAACATATGGTAACAGTTCAACATGTCTGAGGTACATTTGTCCTTTTTTGATATAGACAATTGTTTTACTTCCTTTTTTTTTCTGAACTGTATACATGTGCATAGGTGACAATGCCCTAAAACAGCATAGTGGAGGGCCACTAGTTCATGAGCTATCACATCATATTTGTTTGTGGGGTACAACATTACCCCACAAATGTGAATTAGGATTAGTTTATTTTTGAAACACCTTAATACTCAGAGCCAGCCTTTTAATGTTCAGCATAGTGTCAGGGTTGGGGGAAGCACAAGATGACTTTTAGCCTCCTTTTCAGTTGCCTGATCTTTTGGCTGCCAGTCTGGTTCCAATGTGCAATGTACAGCAGAATCACAGCTGCTCAAAGTTGTGTCAGCTGCTTACTACCCCAAAGGATCCTTTTCAGCAGCTGAGGATCATTAATCACTAGTGATGTCCGAGCTCTGTCTCCTACTTCTGGATATGTCTCATATACTGGATCAAGGAGCAGGGCTGCATTAGAGCTGTGCTAACTCAAAGCTGCCTGGGGACTTCTTGAACAAAGAAAGCCTGAGCGGGCTTGGTTAAGCTTTCCTTTTCATGTCTAAATAATACAAAATAGTTGTAGCAGCACTGATAATCTATCCCAGAGAGTTATAGTAAGTGTTTCATATGAAGCTTTGCATAAGGATAGTTTGAGACTGAAAGCTTAATTCCAAAAGTTTTTTGACTTTGTGATGGATGAGTCTGCTATATAATCCAAGAATAGTGATATGTTACAATGGTATTAACAGTGTGAGGACCTGGTGAGTGAGATGAGATTACTGAATAATTATAGTTGATTATTAGAATTTCCTGTATGAATGTATTGATCTAACTTTATATGGGGTTCCTGCAAGAACAAACAGGAAAGCAACACAATACATCTAGATAATCACATTTGAAAGACAGTTGGGCAACATAGCAGCATGAACTTACATGGTACGGCATGTGCAACTCTGCCTCAGGCCCATACAGGCATGGCTGGCATCTGTCTATGTCCCCAACTGGCATAGTATGGACTGGGTGATCAAGATTCCAGACAGTGTACTGTTGTCCCTTACCTGGTGGCAAGATCCCACATCAGTGCTGGAGGGAGTCCCCTTCGCGGCCCTGGTCTATTCATCACCAATGTTTTGGACCTCAGTTGGGGAGTCCACCTGGGTGATCTCAGTACTCAAGGCCATTGGTCCAGTCACGATTGGTCCCTGCACATCAACATCAGGGAGATCAGGGTGGTACGCCTAGCCTACCAAACCTTTCAGACTCACATTCAAGGCAGGGTGGTTCAGGTCCTAATGGACAACACCGCCACGGTCTTCTACATCAACAGACCGGGGGAGCCAGGTTGTCTTCCCTCTGTCAGGAAGCTCTCCAGCTCTGGGATTTCTCTCTGCAGCACAACATCCATTTTGTGGCTGCTCACCTCCCAAGTGCCAGAAACACCTGGGCAGACCGCCTCAGCAGGACATTCTTGTCTCACCACGAGTGGTCCCTTCACCTAGAGGTGGTCAGTTCTATCTTCCATAGGTGGGGAACTCTCCAGGTGGACATATTTGTGTCCAGGCAGAACAGAAAATGCCATGTCTTTTGCTCGTTCCAGGGCAGGGACAAGGAATCCCTGTCAGATGCCTTCCTGCTCCCGTGGTCAGGGGCTCTGATGTACACCTTTCCTCCAGTGCCATTGCTGCCCAGGGTTCTCATGAAGATCAAACTGGATAGGGTGAAGGTCATCCACATAGCACCGGCGTGGCTGCACCAACACTGGTTCAGCACTCTGCTGGACCTCTCAGTGGCAACTCTGTTCTGGATGCCACTCAGGGTGGACTTTTTGTCCGTGAACCATGGCAGTCTCTTGCACCCAAACCTGGCAGCGCTTCACCTGACAGCTTGGCTACTGCATGGCTAAACACGCAAGAACGGCAGTGCTTGTCCGAGGTCCATCGAGTCCTGTTGGGCAGTAGAAAGCCCTACACCAGGGCTACCTACTGGCCAAATGGAAGCAATTCACCTGCTGGATAGTGAATAAGGGGGTCTGTCCCGAGCGAGCCCCATTGCAGCTCATTCTAGACTACCTCCTGCACCTCAAGCTTCAGGGCTTGTCACTCTCATCCATAAAGTCCATCTAGCGGCCATTTTGGCCTTCCACCCACCGCTTGAGGGCAGGTGGGTTTTCTCTCAGGATATCATGGCCAGATTCCTTAAGGGCCTGGAGCGCCTCTACCCACACATCAGGTATCCTGTTCCTCCAAGAGATTCAGGTGTCACCTTGGTCTTATACAGTCTTCTACAAGAACAAGATTCATCTAAGACCGCACCAGGCCTTCCTGCCTAAGGTAGTCTCTAAGTTTCATTCGAGCCATGACATTTACTTACCGGTTTTCTTTCCAAAGCTGCATAAGTCGGAGGAAGAATGCAGGCTATATGCCCTGGACGTCAGGAGGGTTCTGGCCTTCTACATTGACAGGACTACCCATTCCGTAAGTCGACACAATTATTTGTCACTGTGGCCGACAGGATGAAAGGTCACCCTGTTTCTGCTCAGATAATTTCCTCCTGATCATTGTCTGCATTCGCTTTTGCTGTGATCAAGCAAAGGTTTCCCCCCCACCCCTACGCGATCATCACCGCCCACTCTACCAGGGCATAGGCCTCTTCAGCAGCCTTTTTGGCACAAGTGCCTATTCAGAACATCAATAGAGCGGCCACCTGGTCATTCGTCTATACCTTCATGTCCCACTATATGCTTACCCAGCAGGCCAAGGACAATGCTATCTTTGGTAGAGCAGTACTGCAAGCTGCCAAGCAGTGAACTCTGAGCCCGCCTCCCTAGATACTGCCTGTGAGACACCTAGAATGGAATCAACATGAGCAAGCACTCAAAGAAGAAAAAAATCGTTACCTGCCTTTCGTAATTGTTGTTCTTCAAGATATGTTGCTCCATTACCCACCCTTTTACCCCTCTGTCGGACTTGCTGGCAAGAAGGAACCAAGAGGGTGTAGGGCCAGCTGCGTCTGATATACCGCCGCATGAGCACAGCACTCCAGAGGGCACCACAGCTGGCCCTATGGCTACCACTAAGGAAAAAGTCTCTGACAATTATGCACATCGGCATACACACACCTAGAATGGACTGGACATGAGCAACATATCTTGAAGAACAACAGTTACGAAAGGAAGGTAACAGATTTTTTTTCATTTTTCTGTTGATTTCATCAATATTTGAATAGACTTTGTATATTGACTGATTATTACTTTAAAAATATATCATCATTGTATTTTCTCTAAGATGTTTGTAGATTTTTTCCTGAAAGTGTGCATTTAGGGCTAAAAGAAAAGGAGTACTTGTGGCACCTTTAGAGACTAACAAAATTATTTGAGCATAAGCTTTCGTGAGCTACAGCTTACTTCCTTAGATGCATGCAGTGGAAAATACAGTGGGAAGTTTTTATATACACAGAGAACATGAAACAATGGGTGTTAACATACACACTGTAACGAGAGTGATCAGGTAAGGTGAGCTATTACCAGCAGGAGAAGAAAAAAACAAACAAACAAACAAACAAAAAACCTTTTGTAGTGATAATCAAGGTGGGCCATTTCCAGCAGTTGATAAGAACATGTGAGGAACATATACTAACTGCTACACTTATCTACATGCCTCCAGTTTTCATCCAGACCACATCACATGATCCATTGTCTACAGCCAAGCTCTACGATATAATTGCATTTGCTCCAACACCTCAGACAGAGACAAACACCTACAAGATCTCTATTGAGCGTTCTTACAACTACAATACCCACCTGCTGAAGTGAAGAACCACATTGACAGAGCCAGAAGAGTACCCAGAAGTTACCTACTACAGGACAGGCCCAACAAAGAAAATAACAGACCACCACTAGCCATCACCTTCAGCCCCCAACTAAAACCTCTCCAGTGCATCATCAAGGATCTACAACCTATCCTGAAGGATGACCCATCACTCTCACAGATCTTGGGAGACAGGCCAGTCCTTGCTTACAGACAGCCCCCCAACCTGAAGCAAATCTTCACCAGCAACCACACACCACACAACAAAAACACTAACCCAGGAACCTATCCTTGCAACAAAGCCCGTCTCCAACTGTGTCCACATATCTTTTGAGGAGACATCATCATAGGGCCTAATCACATCAGCCACACTATCAGAGGCTCATTCATCTGCACATCTACCAGTGTGGTATATGCCATCATGTGCCAGCAATGCCCCTCTGCCATGTACATTGGCCAAACTTGACAGTCTCTACGTAAAAGAATAAATTGACACAAATCAGACGTCAAGAATTATAACATTCAAAAACCAGTCGGAGAACACTTCAATCGCTCTGGTCACTCAATTACAGACCTAAAAGTGGCAATTCTTCAACAAAAAAACTTCAAAAACAGACTCCAACGAGAGACTGCTGAATTGGAATTAATTTGCAAACTGGACATGGTTACATTAGATTTGAATAAAGACTGGGAGTGGATGTGTCATTACACAAAGTAAAACTATTTCCCTATGTTTATTCTCCCCCCCTACTGTTCCTCACACTTTCTTGTCAACTGCTGGAAATGGCCCACCTTGATTATCACTACAAAAGGTTTTTCTCCTGTCCTGCTGGTAATAGCTCACGTTACCTGATCACCCTTGTTACAGTGTGTATGCTAACACCCATTGTTTCATATTCTCTGTGTATATAAAATCTTCCCACTCTATTTTACGATGAAATGAGCTGTAGCTTAAAAGCTACATGAAAGCTTATGCTCAAATAAATTTGTTAGTCTCTAAGGTGCCACGAGTACTCCTGTTCTTTTTGCAGATACAGACTAGCATGGCTGCTACTCTGAAACATGTCATTTAGGGCTAGATTATGCATTTAGAAGTAGCCCTGAATACAGGCTGGCACATAGCTGCACTGCCACAAGAGTAGCCTAGGCTGAAACCCAGAGTTTAAGAATGGCCTTGTCCAGATTATTACTCTGTCACGATGGCCCAGCTATGCTACCCAGTATATTGGAAGGAACAATTGTGGCTCTTTCCACTCCTCACCCATCTCTGCCTACTCCCTAATAAGGAGGGGAAGGAGAAGTACTAGAGACATAGCTCCTGCTTTCCATCCTGAATGTGTATCAGAGAATCAGGGAAGTTAAGTGATGTGTTACTCTGCCTTACATCTCTATGTCAGCTGGATCATATTCTGGCTCTTACATTACTGAAGCTAAAATAAAATATATCTGATGAAAAATATTTCCATTACTAATTCCTGAGAATAGATAGAGAGTCAAATAGGGCTCTTGAGAAAGTTTTATGGTAATATTATGCAGGGTGAGCATACAGTCTGACTTGAATAAAAGGCAGACATAATAAACCAAATTTACAAAGCCCTACATGTACCATTCTAAAATTATATTGCACCTAAAACTCCTATTCAGCACCATATAAAGTGAAATGAGCATTATTTCTCACGGGATACAAACCAGAAATGGACAAATGCAAGCACATAGTGCTGGATTACTCAGTGATCAAATAATAATGGAAAGAAATAGGCAAAGGTCTAAAATCAATATGAAGAAGTACTCAGATTAATGACTGTTATGACTGCAATAGCCCACAAAAGTCTCATGTTAGTGCTAATAGTCACCAAAAAAAAACCTGTCTACAGAGAGGGAGAAAGCACTAACTATCCCACAAGTAATGAAAGAATAAAAGGTATTCAAACAAAATGTTAACTTCCAGGAAGCAAATTTAGAACAAAAAGAGTAATGGCCGGATGGGCCAACCAATGTCCAGCTTTCATGGACTCCCTCCTTTTTCTGGAGAGTGGAGGTGTCAGCTGTCTCTTCTGTCATGGACTTTGTGTAGTTCTCTTCAGGGCATCAAGAATCCAAAGCTGGGGAGGAGCTTGTCTGTGCCCCAGACAAGGGGACCACAGACCATCTTCCCTCACAAAATCTAGAAGAAATTTAGGCCTGGATCCAAAAAGGGACTTGAGCATTGCAATGCTGAGTGTCACAAATCCTATCTTTTCGGCAACCAGAAAATCACTGAAACAACAATGCAATGTACAAAACCTCAGTTACATGTGTAGGCTCCCTGTACAATGAATAAAGAGAGAAACATTAGAATGTTATCTCGAAAAGACAGCATTCTAGGTAGTGTGGTTAGAGCACTCATCTGAGAGGTGGCAGATCACTGTTCAAGTCCCTTCTTATCAGGTGGAGGGGAGATTTGAAGTAGGAGTTTCCCACATCCGAGGTGAGTACCCTAACCTCTGGGCTGACAGTAATGAAGGATCTCCTTCCTCCCCTCCCCCCACTTTCCACCCACCGGATTATTTAGGTGCCTGACTCCAGCAGAGAGTTCAGAGCTGAGAATCCCAAACAGAGATAGGTGCTAGACCAGGGATTGGCAACCTCTGGCATGGAGCCCATCAGGGAAATCCACTGGTGGGCCAGGGCAGTTTGTTTACCTGCAGCATCCGGAGGTTCGGCCAATCACAGCTCCTACTGGCTGCAGTTCACTGTTCCAGGCCAACGGGGGCTGCAGGAAGCAGCGTGGGCCGAGGGATGTGCTGGCCGCCGCTTCCTGCAGCATTGGCCTGGAATGGAGAACTGCGGCCAGTGGAAGCTACGATCAGCTGAACCTGCGGATGCTGCAGGTAAACAAACCATCCCGGCCTGTGAGTAGATTTCCCTGATGGGGCCGCGTGTCAAAAGTTGCCGATGCTTGTGCTAGACTGAACTCCCTGAGAGGGTGATGCTTAACACACATGCCCCTCATTGGCATCTCCTCTTAGCTATCTTAGGTGGCTCCCTGCTCAGCTTGCTGGCTTTTGTGAATCCCATTTTAAGGTGCCCGTTTCCCTACACTCATTGTGTAGGAAGCCTGAGTGCCTAACTCAAGCTCTGTGCATCCCACTGCGTTTTGAATAGGTATTGCAACACCTAACTCCCTTTGTGAACCTAGCCCTCTCATCCTAACTTTTCTTCCCCACAAACTTCTTTCTGTAGATATTTATATAAAAAGTGGTGCTACAGGAAAATACAAAAAGAAATATGGAAACCCATTTTAGACTTAATTAGCAAAAAGTAAATTGCCCAATTCTGCCACCCTGTTTGTCATAGTATCAGAACACATAATTTTTTTTAAGGTTGAAGGGACAATTAGATCATCTTGTCTGACCTCCTGAATAACACACAGGCAATAGACTGTATACTGTTACCCCTGTAATGAGCCCAGTAACTTGTGTTTTACTAAAAGCGTCCAATCTTGAGTTGGAGACATCACAAGATGGAGAATCCACCACTTCTTGGTAGCTTGTCTCAGTGGCTAGTCACCTCCACTGTCAAACATATGCTCCTTATATCGGATTGAATTTGTTGGCCTACAACTTCCAGTAAATGTTTCTTGTTATGCCTTTCTCCACTAGGTTAAAGAGCTCTTTAATACTTGGTATTTTCTCCCTGTGAAGCTACTTAGACACTACGATCTAGTCACCTTTCAGCCTTCTTTTTGATAAATTGAATAGATCGAGCTCCTGAAGAACTCCTACTCACCTGTTTGTGCATTCATGGGCTACATTAACCCTTCTGGCCACCCTGGAAGCTCATTTTTTGTTCCTTGTCCACTTTGAGCAATAACTCCTTTTCACAATCATTGCTTTCCAGGATACAGTTCCCCTACTGTAGCCTTCGTTTTTGTTCTTCCACTTCCAGTACCTGTTGAAACCATGAAGTACCAAGGGTAGCAAATAAAAAATGAATGGTAGAGAGAAATGATCAAATTCTTTTGATCTTGAGGGAAGGCTTTCTCCAGTAATTTTTGGTGAAGGTTCATCTCTATTTTTATTCAAACCAGGTTGCCTATTTTAAAATTGAGCATTTTCTGCATACCCATACATTAAGTATTTCTATGTAATTCTACATTACTGCATCAAGTAAAATATCTTTTGTGTCTCACCATCTGAAAAAGGACTATATTTTAATGTAAAATATTTCTGAATGTTAAAGAATCTAAGATGCTGAGGCAGATGCCATTAGTGTCTTTCTCTTCTCATTTACACTGCTGTAAATCTGGAGCAATTTCACTGAAGTCAATGGAATAAACTAGTATGAGAAGAATTAGGCCCTAAATGTCCTTATGCAGTAAGGAACCCCCGAGATGTTTCCTGCTGTGTGACTGGACATTTGTATGTAGACTTGTGACATTACCCAGGGTATCATCTATACTGCTGAATAGCTGTGACTCCTCAGTTCTCCAACTTGGGATGCCTTTTACACTGCTTTAGTCATGAACAACCACTCCTGGCTCGTTAACACACAGCTTCCAGCTTGTAACTTGCTCTCAGTTACACAGCGTTGAGTACTACTAGCTAGCTAGTCATGAATCACACTGCAGAAGAATACCAGAAGATTCTGTAATTCCAAACTTTTCCCCAGAAATGTGTGTCTTATATTTCCCAGCACACTACTGAACAGTGCAAGGTCATATAAAGTCTGTCATTTCATCACAGGAAAATGATATGACCAGCATTGCTATCCCAAATGGAGTTTCCCTCACATTTAATCCAAACACACTGGTTAAGATAAAACAATAAGATAATTTTATAACTACCAGAAAAAAAAAAGATTTTAAATGTCCAAAAGTAGAGAAGTATAAAAGTGAGGAATGGTTACAAAATAAATAAAAGATGAAATGCAACTGATATCTATTTTAACAAGCTAAAAGGGATTCAAAGAAAATATCTCTCTCACCAGACATTTTGCAGTCCACCAGCTGAGTTTTTTTTCAGCCAGGATCTCGCCCTCCCCCCACAAAGTTCAGTTCTGTAGGAGTCATTGATGTCATAAGCAGAGGTGAAGGAAGAGAGTGAGGTAAAGCATTTTTCTCCCCTCTTTATAATTCAATTTCTTGTACTAGAGACATTCTTGCTCAGCCATAGTGAAAAATAGTCTCTTGTGGATGTGAGTTTTAGGTCATCCCTGTGATGGAATGTAAATTCCTTGTTCACACTTTCTCCCCTGCTGAATAATGTTCAGTTAACTAAGTTATAGTCTTGTTGTCTCTGCAAAACTGTTTTTGGCCTGCTTTCTAACTCTGGAGCATGTTACAGCATTGTTATAGAGTAGAATCTTATAACTCTACATACAATGTTGATACACACATTTTACCAGGACAGTAATGTTCAGCAGACTGATTTGTCAAATGATACTCACAAGACGTACTTTGTACAACATAGATCATAACTTTCTAACAGAGTGATCATAGGGGCCTAGGCTGTCACAAGACTGCTGGGGAAATTGTAAGGCATCATTGTACTATGAAAGAAGTCAGACAGAAATAAAATGGAAAAAGCTTGCCAGTACATAACATATTGCAAGTGGAAACAGGAAAGTTTTGAGGGCTATTGGGAGCAGGTTGTAATTCCAGCTAGCGGTTGGTGCAATTAAGAAGTCAATATTTCTTTCAGTATCTTGGATTAAATTCCTCTCCCCCCACAAATTCTTTTTCTTTCCATGAATCATCTCTGAAGCTATGTGAAGAACTGGATGTAATGATCTTCAAGGGAAGAGAGATTCATTTGTATATTCCCATGGCCAGGGCAGTAGTTGGAAAAAAGTAAATGACATCCATGAGACAACTGACCTTTCTGTTGAATAGGTCAGCATACCTCCAGGCCAAGATTTACAACTATTTACTATTTGTAGCCTCGAGAGGTGCAGAAAACAGTAGATCACTATAGATTAATTGGGCCCTTTGATATCTTCTTTTTTTAATGCCATTTGAATATTGGATGTTTGTGAAGCACTAGTATGATTTAATAAAGTGTTATCTTTCAGAAAAAAAATAATTAGGAACTGTCTTTCAATTGAATTTCACTTGTTTAATAAATAATATTAAAGGGAAAAAAGTTTTAGAAGGTTGTGGAATTATTGGCCTTTTCTGTTGCTAATATAGCTATTTTTTCACTATTAGTATGTTACTCAGATGTTGCTGTAGACTGTTTTTAAAGAAATCCTAACTAGTCACTAGACAAAATCTTGGCTCGTTTGTGTGGGTGTGCTAGTGCAATGGCTAGTCCAAGTAGCCTCTTCACAATCCCCTTGCTTGCCCTTGGAGAGGCTTGGCAAGAGATATGAATAGCACTCCTGTGCTACATTTCTTCCATCCACTGCACCTCTGAGTTAGGTCAGAAATTATCCCTTTATTTGGATATGTTATAATATAACATCAATAATGTATGACTGTTATGAATGGTGAAAATTAGAGAAAATATATTTAATTGTTTTAAAAGAATATTGTTCAACTTTATTTAATCAGTGCATTTTTACACAGTATTTTTATCCATTGGAAGCCTGTGAATCTGTGAATAGCATTTTAATGAAGTAAAGTTCTCCTTTGAAGTTTAGCCAACCTTTGATTTTTTTTAAATCAGCCATTACTTAGAAGTCTAATTGTCTAATTTACAGCTAGGCTATTAAATCCAAGACAATTATTAATAAATAAAAAACAATATGGCATTTGTCACATGGGAATAAGGTCATGCCATAGATGTGAGATTTAAAACAAAATGACTTACCATCTACTACTTGAGACAGGCTTTATCTGACAGAATGTTTCCAAGTATTAAATAATACTTTGATCATGAATCAGTTAGGAGTCTCTTGAGAGCCAAATAAAAGCTATTGTCTTTTTTTAAAGTGCTGTATTGTGATGTATTTTTCTCTTATTGTCATTAAAGGCCTGATAGAATAAGTATGTGAATGTATCAGATCTGGATGTGATGATTGGTACTGAATACACATCCTCATGCAAGGGGAGTCAGCATCTCCCAGGGCTGTTCCTGCCCCCTCTCTCAGCTATGCACTTGTGCATTGACTGTTCAGAGAATATAAGACTAGGACTATTGTTATGGTGTATTACAGTCTGTAGGACTTATTCTGTGTTTAGGTCCCCCCCAAACGTTTTTTGATCCTATTATTTTTTGTAAATGTCCACGCCTGACAAAGGGCCCAACATTCACATTGTTGTAAGGCGACATTTGAATGAATGTTTAAAGATCTGGTGTTTGGGTCTTAAAAAATGGGATATTCCTCATATATATTTCTTTCAGTATCTTAGTTTTATACAAATTATGTCCCGAGACAAACGAGCCATAGATGGTAGCAATTAAGCAATTAATTTTCTATATGCAATGTCTCCTAAATAAACAATTTGTTTCCACTAGATTTTGATGTCTTTGCTCATGTTTAATAGTACCTTACACTCTAAATAATCCCACTGAAATCTAAATTGCTATGTGTGGAGTTCAGATACTGCTTGCTGTGAGTAAAGGTACCATAATCTGACCTTTTTGGAAGGTGTTAAGAGCACCTCTGATCCATGGTACCAGTTTCTCTCATAATCTGGCTTTGACCCCAGGTGGTGGTTATCTTAACAAAAGTGACATTGTTTCTGATACTGACTGATAGGGCCTCAGCAACTAAGACTGTAAACCAATTTGCCTATTTTGCTTTTGTACTTCTGTGCTTATGTACCACTTGAGTTACATCCAATGAAGTGAGCTGTAGCTCACAAAAGCTTATGCTCAAATAAATTTGTTAGTCTCTAAGGTGCCACAAGTCCTCCTTTTCTTTTTGCGAATCCAGACTAATATGGCTGCTACTCTGAAACCTTGAGTTACACTGTGATGCAAAAACAAATTATAATGAGAAGTGTTAGCCCTACTTGTAATTTTATATCTCTCCACCTACAGATATAAATAAAATATTGATACTACTTTGTACTTATATTAAAATAACATTTTTAACAAATAAAAATCTGTGAGTGTTCTTAATGTAAGCATTCTAGGGAACTAATGGAAATGCAGTAATTTTACTGACACCTATGTCACTTTTTTGTAGGCTTGTTCTCAGTTCTGTCTCTGACTACTTTGCTGCCATGTTCACAAGTGATGTTTGTGAGGCCAAGCAAGAGGAGATCAAAATGGAAGGCATAGACCCTAATGCGCTGTGGGATCTTGTTCAGTTTTCATACACAGGTACTATGATGTGTTCATTATGTTTCCTAGAAAGCAGGATATTGATATTTGTTTCTAATGAGTTAATTGGAGGTATATGGTATTAATATATATGAATTTTTCTTAATCATTATTAATTTAAAACCCTTCATTTAACATGTGTTTGGAATATTAAATGTCATTCTATTTTTGTATCCATCATCATTCTGCACCTTGGACTGTGAACTCAAACCTCCAAAACCTATATAGGATCTGGCTTGGTGGAAACTTGGAGTGTTCAGGAAAGGGCATTTTTAGATAGTCAGTAAGTGGCATTCTCCTCAATGTGCCAGCTGTGATCTAGCATGGTATTATCTATCACGGTTGAGAAAAGCACCGTGTATTGGATAATGCTAAAACACAAGTTCTTTAAAGGCCATATATGGTCAGGACCTATGACAAGTACAGGAGTGTCCTAATGTCCTGGTCAAATTCCATTTACATAATACTTTTAAAAAATTCCTGTTTAAATTTAGTTTGAATTGGATACAATCTTCTTCACTTCCTGCTCTAGTCTTTCAATCTGTTGTGTAGTGTTTCTCTGTTACTAAACAGCTCTGTTTTTCTGAACAGCTGCTGTATTTTATTACTAAGTGAAGTCAAATTGTATATATGTATCTCACACACAAAAGCAACATTAAAAGAATGTTAAGGTTGCAAAGTCAAGCACTCAAAAGATGGGAAATACCAGAATTAAGGTAGTCTGTGCAACTTTAATTTGCCCCCTTATGTGTATGAATAATGATACAGCCATTAATTATGTGATCACATACTGGTTTTTAACCACAGTGTACCAGACTCATTCAGTCCACAAAATGGATGGTGGTGACTGAATGAGCCCCTATTCAATGTTTTCGTTTTTTTACTCACTGTTCAGTATGTAGCCCCAGGCACTATTTACAGCACACTATTCCAAATCTTTTCAGATTATACAATTATTAATTTCATCATGGGCTTTTATTTTCCCCATGGTGCTCATTACTGTAATATTTGAGTGCTTCACAAACATTAATTAATTATTTTCAAAGTACTCATGTAAATTCAAGGGATTATATTATCCCCGATTTACACATGAGGAAGTGAGACACAGAAAGATTGTGTTCAAAAGTGCCCACTACTTTGGGATGTGCAGTATGAGACACATACGCCTGATTTATCAGCATACTTAGTGAAGGAACAAAATATGGACATCGTGTAGAATTAAGCACGTGGGTTTATTACACACAGCGCTGGTGGAGTGTTGCCTTGCTTATTAGGCTTAGAGACACTGCCAAACAATTGATTACAATGGATTATATGGATTTTTCATGGGTGGATGGAAATGACAGGGTAGGGAGTCGCAAACCCCTGGATAGGTCTAGCAACAAGACAAGATAAGCACAGTAGCCAATAGTTAAAGATTACATAATGTTCCGCCCATGGCTTTAGGTTAACACATGACACTTAATTAGTACACAGGTGTTTTTCTTTAAACAATATATAGAGTGTGTTAGTATAAAATATATATGTTGAATTTTGATTTAGGATTCATAGAAATGAAGTAGCTCCCCTGATTGTTCGACAGGTACACACCTAGGAGTTAAAGCAACAAATGAAAAGGACAAATGAAAAGTATATAGCAATAAAGATTGTCTTTTAGTTGTTCATTTGTGTTTCTAAGGCAGGCGCGGGCACTGGCAATGGCTTGGAGGAGAGGTGCACATCTGTGAGAGGGAGGATATTATATCTCATACTGACGTGTTTGAACCTCTTCCATAAACTCAAGGCTGGTGTGTAGGAAGGCACCTCTTCTGCAGAAGAAACAGGGTCCCTTTTATTTTTTAGGTTTCTTTGCATTATATAGCACTTTTATGTGATGGTTCTCGTGGTACCCAGGACTGTGAGTCACCTTGTTACCCCCCTGCCACCAGCAAGAGAGAGACTTGCTTGTGCTTAACTGGCTGTCAGCTACTTGACAGCCCCACTTCAGCCTGGTAGCCCCCCTCCCAAACAATCTCCTCTGGCCTATGTCAGCCTTTACTTTATTTTGAAGGTTAACAATAGATGTACCCCACTCTTTAAGCCTCTTTGAAGTGTACCCTGTAGTATCCAGCCCCTTCTCTACTGAACAGGTCACAGAAGTAGCACATTAGCTGTACACGCCAGCTTGGATGACTCAACTCAGGATCAGCACCCTGCACAATACTACCATACTGAGATATATTTATAGTGAAAACAATTGTAAGTTTATTACCAAAGATCAAGATTTAAGAGAATGTGAACAAGAATGTGAGACACAAATGCACAACTTTGCTTAGTTTTAGCTGCTGAAAAATCTCAGTTTGCACACACTGGGTTGCAATTAACTTTGGGAATATAAGAGAAAAGCAAGGAAGACAACTTTATCCTGCACCTAGGAAGTAACCGGGCAGTGTGATTACATTCATGAAAATAGGATCACAACTAGCCCTGCAGAAGACATTTAGGGTGAGAAACTTATTCAGACTGGAGGTTGGCCTGTTAAGTTTAGTCTCTAGGAATCATGTTATGATTTTGTTTTATATGCAACCCTTCTGTTTTCAGGCAAAAAAAGCAACCCTGCACCACATTTCTAGTCCTTGTACCAAAGGCTGGGGCTGCTAGAGAGCTGGTCAATAAAACTTTTGTAATAACTTTTTTTTGAGATGAGTAAAACATTTTTTCTCTTATATTATTACCTGAAATAATAATGCACACTGAAATTTTAGCTGAAACTTTTTAGATAAATTCGGCGTGAGGGAAACGTGAGATTTTTTAGGCCCTGCTTGACAAAGATGATTTTGTTGGTGCTGGGATGATTTTGTTGATGCTGGTCCTGTTTTGAGCAGAGGGCTGGATTAGATGACCTCCTGAGGTCTCTTCTAACCCTAATCTTCTATGATTCTATGATTTGGAAATTTGCAGCTGAACAGTGCAAGTTTGTCAAAGAAGTGGGAAGTGTCAAGCAAACATAAGTGCAGCAGATGCTACCATCTTTGACTATAAAACTAATGTGTTAGAGATCAGCTTAGAGTGGAAAGGCAGATCCAAACCCTCTCAAACTTTAGCTAACTTTAGCTCTGGATCTGAACTCTGGGGCTCGGGCACACCTCTATACACAGGGTCCAATGCTTGGTTCTGAACCCACTCAAACTTTGTGGAAATTTGTATATAAATCAGGATTCTAACTGTACATCTTAGGTCCATTTCAGATAATTAGATATTATATGTTAAATGCTGGTAAATAGTTATTCACTGTCTGAGTCAGTTAACATCAAAGTTCCCAAGAGCTTGATTCTTTAAATTGATATGCTAAGGGCTACTGAGTACAGGAGCAGGGGCAAAGTCTGAAGTGTGAGCTTTCCAGAAGAGACTGCAAAAAGGCCATCAGTATTTTATCAGATTTCCACCACGCTGGTATCCTTCCATCTACAATTTATAAACATACAGGAATTTCTTCTATGGGATACCTATGTTAGGTTTCCAGTTTGTATAGAGGCAGTAATTGACTTTACTATCTCCATTTGTCAGAATTAGACAAGGAAATTTCCATAATTATATCTGGATATGCGATACCAAAAATTACATTAATTTCAGATTTAGTTGCTGTTATCTGAAACAAAGTCTTTACCTGGGGGCAGTTGAGTATTTCAGTAAATCAAAGATGATTATGGACTGATACCAGTTTTTGAAGAAATCTATTAGAACAGAAAAAAGTGAGCTCAGCGTACATGCTGCCAGTATAATGTTGCCACCAGTTTTAATGTAATGCAGGAGGGCCAGGGAGCAGTGGGAGAATGCTAGAGGGGAAATATATAAGCTCAAGGCTAATGAAAGCATGTTTCCTGTAGACTAGGTAGGAAGGTGGCTGCAGGTTAATTGGAGCACCTGCAGTCAATTAAGGTCCTGTTAGGAACCTAATAAAACCCCCTGCAACAGGCAGACAGGGCAGGAGAAGGAAGGAGAAAGGACTGGAGCTTGGAGGTGTGTTGGGAGATTTGGAAGTCCTGAGAATTGAAGTAAGGGAGACCCTGTCCAGCAGGACAGGGAGACTCCCTTCCCAACAGCATCTAAGGACTGAGGGTAACCCCACCTAAGGGAGACAAGGGTAAGAAACCCACAGGGGTTGAGAGGGGCTGGGACTCAGAGTGAGGAGCAAACCTAGACTCTTCCCTCCTCTACCACCTTCCTGGGCTAGTAGCAGGGCCCTTGGCACCCAAGAGCAGGGGCAAAGGGTGGCATCTTAGCTCCCTGCCAAGAAAAGCGCAGGATCCACAGACTAAAATCAGCCATCTTGCCACATGTGGTGTGAGAAGTGGGATTTCTGTGCCATGAACATAGTCCAGGGGGGTCACAAAATGGTGGATGTGGTCAAAGCACTGGTGCAAGCCACTGCTGCCCAGCAGGAGGCTACCCAGGTCCAGGCAGCTGCACAACAGGAGGCCATGCGGCTGCAGCAAGAGACCAATCACCTGTTGATGATCCAGGGCACTGAATATTGGGCCATGCTGCAAGAACTAGTGAACCAGGAGAGGAGCCGTGGATATGATGGGATGCAGACCATATGGACAAGCTACTGTCTGCAGAAAATGACCCGGGAGGATGATGTGGAGGCATACCTCCTGGCCTTTGAGAGGACAGCCCTGTGGGAGGCCTGTCCCTGAGATCAGTGGTCAGGCATCCTCACCCCATTTTTGTGTGGGGAGGCCCAGAAGACCTACTATGATATGACCACAGATGAGGCGGCAGATTACCCCTGACTGAAGGAGGAGATCCTGGCCAGGGCAGGGGTAATGACAGCCTTGCGAGCCTGGAGGTTCCATGAATGGCAGTACTGCGAAGACAAGACACCACAACCACAACTGTTTGACCTAATTCACCTAGCACAGAAGTGGTTATGCCCAGAGTCTCTCAGCTCAGAGCAAATGATGGAGCTCCTGGTGCTGGACCACTATATGAGGGGATTACCCACAGGCCTCCAAGCCTGGGTAGGCCAAAATGACCCCTCCACCTATGATGAACTGGTCATCCTCATCGAGAGACAACTGGCAGCCTGTGAGCGGTTTGAAATCCCAGGAGGTGAAACACGGTATTTCAGGAAACCAGTCCCAACCCCGAGGACCCAGATCATCGAGAATGCCAGGAAAGCCATAGCCAGAAGAACAGGCCCCAAGGAGTGGCCTGAGGCCCCAAGAGGACCTGGGGATCCAGGGGGAGAGACTTGGGGGAAGGAGTCCAAGGGTCTAAGACAGACGGCACCTCCGGGATGAGATATCACTGTTATGAGTGTGGGGAGTTGGGGCATATAGCAGCCGAGTGCCCCAATAGGGAGGAGCCAATGCAATGTAATCTGGGGGATCCTGGGGAACAATGTGAACTAATCAGCCTGGTAGGGGTCGCAATGGCTCACATGAGTACACCAGGCCGGTAAAAATGAACGGCATCCAGACCATAGCTTTGGTGGACTCTGGGAGTGCTGTCACATTGGTCTCAGGGAAGTTAGTGGGGCTAGACTAACTGGGCCGGCCCAAGAGCACTGGAGTGACATGTGTCCATGGCACAGTAAATTTCTACCCTGCAATTCCAATACAGGTTGAGATCTAGGGAAACACTACCAAGATGACTGCAAGGGTGGTCCCCAAGCTCCCCTATCTGGTCTTAATTGGCAGGGACTTTCCTGAGTTCGAGAACTTACTTCCCCCCAATCGAGTTAGGGGAGGGAAGTAAACCCCGAGCAGAGTCTGAGGTGCCCATGAATGACCCTACCACAATTTTTGATGGGTTTTCCCCAGAGTTATTTTCACCCCCCTGGGAAGTCTCAGAAATCCAGATGGATAAGGAGGACAGACAAAAGACTAGGAACCAGGATTTTGGCAGCAAATCAAAGATCTGCCCTGGTTGGGAGGAGGTCCTGGGGAGACCCAGAAATGGCCCCCAGCATGAGCGGAAGCACCCCAAGAGGAGGAGGGGAGCCCATTCCAATAGAATCAGGCCAGATCAGTCCCGCATGCGACTGTTTTGGGCAGGACCAAGCTGATGACCCACTGTATGCAAACGTGAGGGAGGAGGTAGTAGAGGTAAAACCTCACTTCGCCACAAGGTCAGCACCTCTGATGGACCTGATAAGAGCTCGGGGCCTGGAGATAGTTAAGTGGACCGAAGCGGCAGAAGAAGCTTTCACAGACCTAAGGATGGCCCTTTGCAGTCATCCAGTGCTCATAAAAAGGATTTTAAAAAGGAATTCATCCTACAAACAGACACCTCGGAGGTAGGACTTGGGGCCATCCTTTCACAGATGGTGGGGGATGAGGAGCACCCAATCCTTTATCTTAGCCAAAAGCTCCTGCTCAGGGAGCAACGATATGCCATAGTAGAAAAAAAATGCCTAGCAGTTAAATGGGTCATGGAGATTCTACAGTACTACCTGCTTGGGCGGCTGTTCACCCTTGTGACAGACTATGCCCCACTCTAATGGATGCACACAAACAAGGAAAGGAATTCACGAGTGACTAGATGGTTTCTATCCCTACAACCTTTCCACTTCCGGATACAGTATAGAGCAGGAAGCCAACATGGCAATGTGGACATCCTGTCACAACAACACTGTGTCTTGTCCCAAGTAGCCCAACCCCTTGGTGTTGAGCTGGGGGGGGGGGAGGAGATATGTGATACAGGAGGGCCAGGGAGCAGTGGGAGAGTGCTAGAGGGGAAATATATAAGCTCAAGGCTAATTAAGGCGTGGTTCCCTGTAGACTAGGGAAGTTGGCTGCAGGTTAATTGGAGCACCTGCAGTCAATTAAGGCCCTGCTAGGAACCTAATAAAAGCCCCTGCAACAGGCAGACAGGGCAGGAGGAGGAAGGAGAAAGGACTGGAGCTTGGAGGTGTGTTGAGAGATTTGGAAGACCTGAGAACTGAAGTAAGGACAGGGAGACTCCCTTCCCCACAGCATCTAAGGACTGAGGGTAACCCCACCTAAGGGGGATGAGGGTAAGAAACCCACAGGGGTTGAGAGGGGCTGGGACTCAGAGCGAGGAGCAAACCTAGACCCCTCCTCCATTTCCCTCCTCTACCTCCTTCCCGGGCTAGTAGCGGGGCCCTTGACACCCAAGAGCAGGGGCAAAGGGTGGCATCTTAGCTCCCCACCAAGAAAAGCACAGAACCCATCAGACTAAAATTGGCCATCTTGTCCCACAGGGTAAGCAATTATATGTCCTTGTTATATTAATGTAACCTGTCTGCTAGTTTTACAGTGGTTTATAGTCTAATGAAATTAGTTGATCTTTGCCATACACTAAAAATTGTAAGCAGTGTTAATAGATGCCTGAAAATCTGTATTTATAAATAAAAGATCAGTGATTGAGATAAAAGCATCCCCTTATTGATCACCGGCTGCTCTCTTCAATTAAAGTAATAAAACAAAATAATGTTACAACACTTGAAAACTGAACCTTCCAAAACATGAGTGAATGTGTGTTCATCACAGACACCGAGGTTGATAGCCACATCTATCCAAAAGGGGGACTGCCATCAGTTACTACATCCTGTGATCAATAAAGAGATGCTTTTATCTTAAAAATCAAGCACTTATTGGTATCTCTACAGATTTTCAGCTTCCTAGTAACACTGTTTTTGATAATAACAGTGCCTAACAACTCCTTCATGGAAACTGCACTCTCTACGACACTGACAAGGGCCTTTTGGGTCTTTTGGACAGTGAAATCACTGGGGCTGCTAAGTGCTCTGCACTTTTAAAAATCGGGATGCTTATTTCTAAAAATACAAGATTTTTTTCTCATACCTTACACAAAATGTCCAGTTACTTCAAATTAAACAAAATCTCTATCATCTCTTTTTGAGGGTACACTAAAATTCTTTCACTAAAAAATAAAATGAAATAAAAATATCCCAGAGCTGTGAAACACTTACCACTGCCATCCCTAATATATGTAGCAAAGTCCTTGCTGGGGTGTTTTCAAATGAACTGTTCCTTCTCTCAGTTCATATATATCGGTCTGGCTTTCTACAGTATTGGACAGCGAGCAACAATATAAGGAGAATAAAACCTTATTTACTTCCTCAGGTGGAAAAAAAATCATGAACTCTTTCATCTTGAGTCAGCAGACACAGTCAAATGGCTTCTTTAGGAGATTTATTTTCAGCTCCAGAATTTTTCAATATTGGTGCCCAATTTTGTACATGGATCAGTCTCTGATCAAAATCTACCAGTTACAATATTGATGAATGTATAATCAGAGCTCTCTAAGCTTCTGAGGGGAACAAAGCAAAGCTGTTTATCATCCTTATTATATGCAATAGTCATTGAACTTTTGCTATTTTTTTTGTATTATCCTTATCTACTAATCTACCCGAGTCTAAATCCACAAAGTGGCTTAGGCATCTAAAGTGGCAGTTAGATACGGAAGTCCAACATTTAGGCACCCCTGAGACCCTCCAGCCCCCAAGTGAGTTCCCACCAAACCCTGTAAGCACTTAAAGTCTGATGTGGAGAAGAAATTTGAATTTGGTCTCCCACCTTCTGGTTCAAATCCCTACTCCAACATCCTTGGTGAGTGTCTTAACAACTGTGCTAAAAGTTATGGGGTGGGGAGAATTAAAATACCATTTCTTGCAAAAAACAAAACAACTTAGGCACCTAACTCTGGGAGAGGGTTCATAGCTCAGATAAGTACCTAACTCCATAAGGGGTATGGGGCTTAGGCCACATCACTGTCCTCAGCATTTCCTCCTGTCTCCTCACTTAGCATTCCGGTTTTTGTGTATCCCATTCTTAGGCACCTATCTCTCCCTGTGTATTGTACATAGAGTGCAGGTACCTAAATAAGGGCTGTGGATTCCACTGAGTGACTAGGCACCTAATAATTAGGTGTTGCAATGCCTAAGATCCTTTGTGGGTCTAGCCTGTGAGAGACTGCTTCACCTTGTGCCACACTGCCAGAACTGAGATCAGCAGAGACATACAAGAGGGTACGAACATTTTTGGTGTAAATCAGAAGTGGCTAGTGGCAGAATGTTCTCTGTGAATGTCCCCAAGGATGAAAGTATTTTATCTTTCTTGGTGTAATGATCCTTCCTTCTCAAGTTCGGAGGGAGGCCACTCTGTTTCATCATGGCTGACTCCAACAATTGGCTTTCTGTCCCTCTGGGTGGGACAGCACCACAAACAAATGACCTATGGCCACGGCCTTCAGGTTGGGGCAGACAGTAAAGAAACAGTCTTCGGGTTCTGGTCCTCTGGGCGGGGCAAAGCAAGAGTCTGTGGCCACAGATTTAGGCCTCATTTGGGTTGATAGCCAGTCCCAGGTGTGTGTGTGTGTGGGGGGAGGGTTGTGACCAGAGGTAGGGGGACCTAGCCAAGAGCCTTAACAGTATCAGGTAGTCTTGCCACTTGGTCAGGTGCAAAACAACCAAAACATGCTGCCTCTTTTCCTGGCAGAACAACTGGATCAATGTCTGGTTACCATGGGCTACTTCCTAATGCACTTCACTAGCATTGCTTTGCTGGCAGCGAGATCTCTCTCACAGCTCCATAATTGGCTGATGTTGGCGCTAGCAAATCCACCCTGCCCTCAGCCTCCTCCATTGGCAGGGCACTGCATGGGTCAGTGACTGGGCTGGGATCCGACAGAGGGCTCCAAGCATCCATGAGCAAAAACTGAGCTAAAGGGCCCTCCCTTTATACTTCTGTCCTGACCCTCTGTTTTCATATGGGAGGAAGGGCAAGTTTGGTCCAGAGGGAGGCTACTTTGCCTTACTACAGTCTTAAATAGCCCAAATCTGTTGACCTTCAGGGATGTTTCAAGGTTTACCTGTTTGTTTGTTTGTTTGTTTGTTTGACTGATTGATTTAGCCATTTGAAAATGGACAGGAAATGTAAGAGTGGAGAATTGTTGGAAGGATGTTGATGGGGGGGAGACAATCACAGAAAATGTGGAAATGGCAGAGGTGCTTAATGATTTCTTTTTTCAGTTTCAGTTTTCACCAAGGAGGTTGGTGGTGATTGGACATCTAACATAGTGAATGCCAGTGAAAATGAGGTAGGATCAGAGGATAAAATAGGGAAAGAATAAGATAAAAATTATTTACGCAAATTAGATGTCCTCAAGTCACCAAGGCCTGATGAAATGCATCTTAGAATACTCAAGGAGCTGACTGGGGAGATATCTGAGCCATTAGTAATTATCTCTGAAAAGTCACAGAAGATGTGAGAGATTCCAGAAGACTGGAAAAGGACAAATATTGTGCCCATCTATAAAAGGGAAATAAGGACAACCTGGGGAATTACAGACCAGTTAGCTTAACCTCTGTACCCAGAAAGATAATATAGCAAATAATTAAGCAATCAATTTGCAAACATCTAGAAGATAATAAGGTGATAAGTAACAGTCAGCATGGATTTGTCAAGAAGAAATGATGTCAAACCAACCTGATATCTTTCTTTGAGAGGGTAACAAGCCTTGTGGATGGGGGGACATGGCAAATGTGATATTTCTTGACTTTAGAAAGACATCTGGGGTCATAGTGGATCACAAACTAAATATAAGTCAACAGTGTAACACTGTTGCAAAAAAAAAAGCGAACATAATTCTGGGATGTGTTAGCAGGAGTGCCGTAAGCAAGACATGAGAAGTAATTCTTCTGCTCTACTCCACCTCTCATTAGGCCTCAACTGAAGTATTGTGTTCAGTTCTGGATGCCACATTTTAGGAAAGATGTGGACAAATTAGAGAGAGTCCAGAGAAGAGCAACCAAAATTATTAAAGGTCTAGAAAACATGACCTATGCGGGAAGATTGAAAACATTGTGTTTGTTTAGTCTGGAAAAGAGAAGACTGAGAGGGGACAGGATAACAGTTTTCAAGTACATAAAAAGTTGTTACAAGGAGGAGGGAGAAAAAAATGTTCTTCTTAACCTCTGAGGATAGAACAAGAATCAATGGGTTTAAATTGCAGCAAGGGAGTTTTAGGTTGGACATCAGGAAAATCTTCCTAGCTGTCAAGGTGTTTAAGCACTGGAATAAATTGTCAAAGACTATGGAATCTCCATCTGTAGCATTGTGATCTTACATATAAAGCATGCCTAGTAAGGTATCAGGGGAAAGGTTATGATCTGCTGAAAGTCTTTTCTGTATTCATATATGTGTATCATTAACACATATGAAGTTTTGAGAATTGTGTTCTATGGTAGTCACTAAAGCATGTAAATTGGGGAATCAGCCAGATGTTATCTCCCCAGAGGCAACAGCAAGGAAAGTAACCAATGCCCGGGCAGGGTATCAATCAACCCATCAACAACCATTGTCCAGCAAGGGACCTACAATGCAATAGCTCACCTGCATCAGTCCACATCAGGGGAATTGCTCAGCTCTGCTTGGAGAGACTCAGTAATGCTCACCTGACTCTGAAGGTGAGGGTGGGGGTGCAAAGCCAAGAGGGAAGACAGGACATGATAAAAGGGAGACATTTGCCATGCTGTCTCTCTCTTCTACCTCCATCTAAAGACACCACCACCACCAACAACTGACTGAAGCACTGATCAAAGGGGAGAGCCTGGCTGAAGAGCATCAGCCTGTGGTGAGAAGCATCTAAGTTTGTAAGGACATTGAAAGTGTTAAGATCACCTTAGAATGTGTTTTGCTTTTATTTCATTTGATCAAATCTGACTTATTATGCTTTGACTTATAATCATTTAAAATGTATCTTTATAGCTAATAAATCTGCTTGTTTATTCTTCCTGAAGTAATGTGTTTGGTTTGAAGTATGTCAGAGGCTTCCCTTTGGATAACAAGCCTGGTACATATCAATTTCTTTGTTAAATTCATGAATTCATATAAGCTTGCAGTGTCCAGTGGGCATAACTGGACACTGCAAGATGGAGATTCCTATGGTTGTGTCTGGGACTGGAGATATTTGCTAGTGTCATTCACTTGCAAGTAGCTGGGAGCAGCTTACATGCTAGAGGCTGTGCGTGAACAGCGCGGGAGTGGGGGTTCTCACAGCAGAGCAGGGTAAGGCTGGCTTCCAGAGTCAAGGATTGGAGTGGCCTAGCAGATCACCGGTCTAGATAACACCGAGGGGAATGTCATACCATCATTGGAGATTTTAAAGATCAGATTAGACAAACACCTGTCAGGTATGGTCTAGATAATACTTAATCTTGCCATGAGTGCAGGGGACTGGACTAGATGACCTCTTGAGGTCCTTTCCAGTCCTATGATTCTATGATTGAAGCCTGGTTTGCTGGTGATGGATTATACTGAATTGCATTACTAAGTTTTAATGTATAATTTGTCACGTTATGCCAATGGTTTCTAGAGCATATGAATAGTATTTTTTACAAATTTTAATAAATTTTGAAGGAGTCAAGTTGGAATCCAGGAACATAAAATTTCATTCTTTGACTTGTTAAATATATTTAACCTCTAACCAAAATGCTGTACCTCAGGTACAGGATCTACTTCATACTTTCAGGAAGCTGTTCCATATTCCTTAACTTAAATGAATCTGTGGCCATTTTATTGTAGTCTTTGCAAACCAAATCCTACCAAAAGATTTTAAGTTACATTGGGCACCTACCAAATTTAAATACCTAGAGGAAAAGTACCAAAATTACCTGAAAGACACACCAGGAAAAGTGTCAGGGTCTCCTATTTTCATTATGGGTCTATGTTTATTTAACTAAAAAGAAAATACTGTCAAGTCTCTTTTTCAAGCCTTCCATGTATAATTGAAATCAGTAATTATAAATCCCTTGGGTCAAGCAATCAAACAATTATTGTGGAGGGAAAAAATGCAAGAAGCCAAGGAATAGCTTTGGTAAGTTACACTTGTCGAGTAAAATAAAAGGGGTCTTCATGCTTCCTAGCTGGAAATTGTGACAGTGCATCATGTGATATGAACTTGTTCTAGCCCAGAAAAGGCATTAACATGATGGATCAAGAAATCATTTCTCCAGTTAAATTGAGTTCTTTAATTTAGTTATCAGTTATTATCTTTTTTCATAAAAGGAATCGTGTTCCATTAACATAAACAGTGTATTGCATTACTAACATGGCTGTCAGCATTTTTGCCTTGTGCACTGTGTGATGTTGAATAAGTCACTTGACCTCTTTGGGCTCAATCCTTCCAGTTGCTCTGCATGCTCAGCCGCCTTTGACTCACAGGAGGCACATAGTATCTCACAGCATCAAGTTCTTTGTTTCTCCCCCCCATTTTGTGAAATAGGGATAATGGTTATATCCTCAAATGTTTAAAACTCCAATTAACATTGTAGACAGCTTTCAGTACATAAGGAATGAAAGATTGAGCCTTAATAACTCCAGTTCTTCAAGCAAACATTGGCATAACTTTTAGACTACTCATGTGAACAAAGTTATACATGTACTTAAGTATATTAAGTAAAAGCTGTATATAATGTTTGCCTGATTTTGAAAGTTGCTGTACTGTATGTGTGCAAAATGTTAGTCTGATGGTTTGTTGACTTTTACTTTTGATAATGACCAGTCCTTGCCGAAATATTATTTTCTTCTTAAGTGTATTATATTATTTAAAATAATTGTAGTGCTTGGTTATAAAGAAAAAGTCATTAAATTATCTTCTCTGTGAATATCCTGTGTGGATAGACACTAGCATCATGAGATACTGTGAAAATGTACCATGTTCACTGATGTATAAATAAATAGAGTTCTAAAAAAAATTGCAAGGTGGAATTACAAGGTTACCCGCAGAGCATCAAGTTCTATACAGAATTGATAAGGGTATGGCTTAAATAAAGGGAGCTGTCCATCTAGTAGTGCTAGGAAGATGGGTAGGAAATTAAACTGCCAAACAACAACCCTTCTATAATAGTGAAGTGTGTTTAATATTGCTGTGAGCAAGCAATGTCTGCAGCAAAATTAATTAAAATCTAGTATGTAATACATGTCCTTAAAACACAACTTGCTTAGGGCAGAAAACATGAAGAAAATATATACAAATATAAGCTATAATATCTGTATTGCGTATTTTTTTTCACCAACAAGCATCTGTAATTGAATAATTTAAATAAATTTTGTAAGAAATTATTTTTATAATTGAATCATCACACATTATTTTATTATCTAAAATAAGTAGTTTTCATTACAAAGTAAATGAAAGTTTAATTCAAATTATATGTATTATGCCAATGCATTAGTAAAGTATTGCTGTAATTTACAGTTTTTTTCTCTAGAATACTAATTACTCAGTCTTCAAATCAGTAGATTGCTTGCAATTTTTAATGTATGTGTTTTACTCTACTACTTATGGAAAAAAAATATATTTAGTGGGAAAACGTGGCTCTTAAATGCATCATAACATTTAACTTGTTATAAGATAATACTTGTCACAAAGAAAATACCAGAAATATATTAAACTTAGAATTGATTGGTTTGATTTTATTTAAATGGAACTCTTGGATGTGTTATATGTGGAAATAATCTGCATGTTACTTGTGTAGTGTTAAATAATAATTTGTGTTATCTTTATAAATGAGTATTTGTTAGCATTTCTGTGAAAGGTATAGGGGCATGGTAACTTTTGAGAATATTGCAAGACAATCTCCAAAAGTAAGAATTCACTGCACAGCAGAATGGTTAAATGGAATAAAAAGTTACACTCACCTTCCTATAATCTAAAGCAGCATGTATTTGCTCTAATCCTACATCTGCTGTCTCTGCAATTGATATGAAAACATAGTCTGGCCAACAGCACTTCCTTAGATACATCCTTTACTCCATTTACCTGTGGCTTTATTGTCTTTATTTTACAGACAACTGCCTGTAAGCAACATTCTGGCTTTTTTATAGCTGGCAATCTATCTCTAAATAAAAATAAGACATTGCCATAATAATTTGTCTCTCTAGAATCATTGTGAATCCTTCCAAGGATGGTGAAAAATGTTCTTGCCAAATTGTGCATTTATCTAATTTGTATAGTATGTCAATCCCAATGTTCAAAAAGGTTTGTGTTTAAACTAACCTAATCTTACAGTGACTGTTGTGTTGGACCAATAGGAATCACAGAAATTCAATTAGTTCATGTCCTTTCATGCAGTTTTGCTGTAGTTCAATGGTTCATTGAAACTATAAGTGGACTAGATTTAATCTCTGAGGTAATAGAATGCTGATCTAAGGAAAACAAACTTCCCCTATTATACCTAGGCTAAATTTATTATGTGAGCCAAATTATAGAATTAAGGGTCAGATGCCAATATCTGGGGGAAACTCAGAGTCAATATCTATTTGCACAGTAATAAGGCCTCATTTTTCAAGCAACAGGAGAACTCTGAACTCTGTTTTTTTTTCTTTCTAAGGCCAAGAACCTGCATCCAACCCATTAACTTCTTATGTTACATGGTGTAGCACACAATGGCTTTAGTGGGTCTCTGCTTAGACTTAGGACTTGACGCTAGTAGATAAACAAAATTACTTTGTAAAAAGCTCCTAGGGCCATGAATACACTCCAATCAAACCACTTCTAATTCAGTTATCCAGTTAAAACTAATGTGATTTACAATCCTCTTACAGTTCAAGTTGAGCAGTGTGCAGAATGCTATCTTTAGCATCATTTTCTGGAGTATTGGCCCTTTCTTGACCTTACAACTACGCTTTTCTTCATTTTCAGTAATGTTGAAACATTTTAGATGTGAGTGGAGATAGATATAGGGCCTGCTGAATCCTATAGGATTTGTCTTTCGATTCAGTTGGCACATAAAATTTGCCAAACTAGATCAGACCCAAGATTTCACACTCTGGGATCTAGGTGTCCAGTACTGGTAGCCACGGACAAGCCGGGTGTCAGAACTGGGGTCAGAATCTGTGGAGAGGATCATAGTCAGAGTTAGGAAGCAGGCCAAATGTTGAAGATGGATTGAAGTCAGTTCAAAGCTCTGGGGGTCAGGAGTTGGGTTCAGGGCTGGAACTGGTCAGGATGGGGCATGGACAAGGCTAAAGGGGGCTGGAAGAAGGCCCAGGCAAGCTTGGGGTAGGAACAGGAACGAGACCAAGAGCAGACTGGAAGCCTAGGGAGTCTGTCACACTGTGAGGTAGCAGGAGGGCTCATGGCCAGGTAGTGCTGTTGCACAGACTAACTTGCAGCTCTGGCAGGGTCAGTAAAATACTTGTGCGTGGAGGTCATCTGACGCAGTTCCTGCCCATGGATAGGCTGCAGCATGTCTGAAGGCTGAGGCTTTGCAGGCTCTGCTGACAGGATCAGTCCCTGCAGCTGAGCTGCTGCTGCATGCCTGAGTGATGAGTCATTTCAGGCTCTGTGGGAGGGGTGAAGCATGTCAGCTGAGCAAACAACCTTGGTCTGGCTATGAGTTTGCCTAACACAAGTTCCATCTAGTTCAGTATCCTGTCTCTGACAAAAGTCAGTAGAGGAGAAGGATAATACCCATCCGTTATATGAAGAGGTTCAGGGATACCAAAACTAGTGATGATCCTGATATATTTTTTTTAAAATCTGTAATCTGTTTGTAAACTCTTTAATAGTAAATGTAATATACACATGTATAATGAAGGAGAAAAATATATGGTCCAAATTTAACTCTGGCTAAATTAGCAAGAACAACTTTGGATTTCAAAGGGAGTTTCACCTCTTATGTCAGGAGTTAATTTGGTCCTTTGAATGTATCCTTCTTCCTGCAGCATTACTGTATTTTATAACTAATTCTTTAGAATGCTTTGTACAATGAAATCCCCCTGGAAAGTAAGTAGAAATGTTATTTAAATGAATCTTGTATAGTTACAAATGCTGTGCTAAGGAATGGGGGCTCTAGTTAACTTTGAGGTTTACTAATATCAAACCAGCATTCAACTGATAAATTAGAAAAAAAGTTTAGGAATTTAATGTGAATGTATTTAGGTTACAATGGGAAACAAATATTGCATATCTTAATGATATACAGTAACTTATTCTTCTAATTTGCCTTCTGTATTCACTAGAATAAGACAAAGATACAGCCATGTCTTATTGATTATAGAAAATATGAGAACCTGTTTTATCCTGTAATCATAGAATTATATAAATGTAGAGCTGGAAGGGACCTTGAATGTCTATACTAATGTTTCCCTTGGAACTAGGAAGAGTAGATTGTCTTAAGAAAGATACTTGACTACAAAAGGCCATGAACTGGTGAATTGAAATGCCCTGCACAAAATAGTATCCTAGTGTTTCTTGAATAGTTTAGATAAAGGGCACTGTGTTCCTTTCAATTTTCTTCAAGTCGTGCATTCTTTTACACTGCCAATGCCACCAAGCATGCACATCTGTGCATACACGGGATGGAGAATGCTGATTTTCCCCCCCCCACTGATGGCGAACGAATAAATAGCCTTTTAAAAAAGTGAGTGATTAATTTAATTCTTTCCTCCAAAAATACAGCTGAGTGTCCACCCATCTGTGTGAGAGATTAACCATACCAATTTTCTTTTAATTAATTAATTAATTAGGATTTTTACATTAATAAACAGGATGCCTATCCAAAATATCAAGATGCCTCTGACACCACTTACAAGAATAGAAAAAAAAACAGCAGCTTAACTCTGACTGACAAAAACATTAATCCCCCTATAAAACCTAAAACACAGAAATCCCTTCCTTTCCACACATATCTAACATCCAACAAAACCCATCATCTGCAACAGCTCACAAGAACAGGATGACCAGGGAGGGGAATTTGGTCCAGAACTGAGGCACCTTTGAACTGCATACATACTGCCACCATCATCTTTTTTTAATACATGAGGTATCCAGCTGATCACAGCTGCAATGTGGTGGCATATAAGGAGAAGCAATCTCTCATGTAGAAAGGTCCCAAGACATCTATAGCACTATAGGTTAAATCTAACTCTTTAAAATTGAAGAAACCTGGCAGTTTTTCAAAGAGACATTATTAAGGGCACAAGAGCAAACTATCCCACTCTTTGGAAAGATAGGAAGTATGGCAAGAGGCAACCGTAGCTTAACCAGGAGATCTTCAATGATCTAAAATTCAAAAAAGAGTCCTACAAAAAGTGGAAACTCAGTCAAACTACAAAGGATCAATATAAACAAATAACACAAGTATGTAGCGACAAAATTAGAAAAGCCAAGGCACAACACGAGATCAAACTAGTTAGGGACATAAAAGGAAACAAGAAAACACTCTACAATACATTAGAAGTAAGAGGAAGACCAAGGATAGAGTATACCCATTACTCAATGACAAGGGAAGACAATAACAGAAAATATGGAAATGGCAAAGCTGCTTAATGTCTTCTTTGTTTCGGTTTTCACCAAAAAGGTTGATGGCAATGTGACATCTAATATAGTGACTGCCAGTGAAAATGGGGTAGGATTAGAGTCTAAACTAGGGAAAAAACAAGTAAAAAATTACTTACATAAGTTAGATGTCTTCAAATCACCAGAGCCTGTTGAAATGCATCCTAGAATATGCAAGGAGCTGACTGGGGAGATATCTGAGCCATTAGTAATTATCTTTGAAAAGTCACAGAAGATGGGAGAGATTCCAGAAGACTGGAAAAGGACAAATATTGTGCCCATCTATAAAAGGGAAATAAGGACAACCTGGGGAATTACAGACCAGTTAGCGTAACGTCTGTACCCAGAAAGATAATATAGCAAATAATTAAGCAATCAATTTGAAAACCCAGAAGATAATAAGGTGATAAATAACAGTCAGCATGGATTTGTCTAGAACAAATCATGCCAAACCAACCTGATAGCTTTCCTTGACAGGGTAACAAGCCTTGTGGAAAGGGAGGAAACGGTAGATGTGGTATATCTTGATTTTAGTAAGGTTTTTGATACTGTCTCCCATGACCTTCTCATAAAAGAACTAGGGAAATACAACCTAGCTGGAGCTACTATAAGGTGGGTGCATAACTGGTTGGAAAATCATTCCCAGAGAGTAGTTATCAGTGGTTTACAGTCATGCTGGAAGGGCATAACGAGTGGGGTTCTGCAGGGATCGGTTCTGGGTCTGGTTCTCTTCAATATTTTAATCAATGGTTTAGATAATGGCATAAAGCATACACATAAAGTTTGTGGACAATAGCAAGCTGAGAGGGGTTGCAAGTGCTTTAGAAGATGGATTTAAATTCAAAATGATCTTGACAAACTGGAAAAATGGTCTGAAGTAAATAGGATGAAATTCAATAAGGACAAATGCAAAGTACTCCACTTAGGAAAGAACAATCAGTTGCACACATACAAAATGACTGACTAGGAAGGAGTACTGCAGAAAGGGATCTGGGTGTCATAGTGGATCATAAGATAAATATGAGTCAACAGTGTAACACTGTTGCAAAAAAAAAAGCAAACATCATTCTGGGATGTATTAGCAGGAGTATTGTAAGCAAGACACGAGAAGTAATTCTTCTGCTCTACTCCGTGCTCATTAGGACTCAAGTGGAGTATTGTGTCCAGTTCTGTGTGCCATATTTCAGGAAAGATGTGGACAACTTGGATCAAGTCCAGAGAAGAGCAACAAACATGATTAAATATCTCGAAAACATGACTTGTGAGGGAAGATTGAAAAAACTGGGTTTGTTTAGTGTGGAGAAGAGAAGACTAAGAGGGGACATGATAACAGTTTTCAAGTACATAAAAGGTTACGAGGAGAAGGAAGAAAAATTGTTCTTCTTAACCTCTAAGGATAGGACAATAAGCAGTGGGCTTACATTGGAGCACGGGCGGTTAGGTTGGACATTAGGAAAAACTTCCTAACTGTCACAGTGGTTAAGCACTGGAATAAATTGCCTAGGGAGGTGATGGAATCTCCATCATTGGGGATTTTTAAGAGCAGGTTGGACAAACACCTGTCAGGGATGATCTAGATAATACTTAGTCCTGCCTTGAGTGCAGGGAACTTGACTTGATGACCTCTCGAGGTCCCTTCCAGTTCTATGATTTTATGAAAATCAATCCAGAAACAAACGGACAGTCAGTGCAGATCATGGATCATCTATTGCCATTCTGCACTGACTGAAGTTTCTGGATTGATGTAAAGTATAGCCTTACGTAAAGCACTTTTTCTCATGGCCATAAGTTGACAAAGGCATTGATTATGGTAACAAAGACAAGGAGTACTTGTGGCCCCTTAGAGACTAACAAATTTATTTGATCATAAGCTTTCGTGAGCTACAGCTCACTTCTCATGAAAGCTTATGCTCAAATAAATTTGTTAGTCTCTAAGGGGCCACAAGTACTCCTTTTCTTTTTGCAAATACAGACTAACACGGCTGCTACTCTGAAACCGGTAACAAAGACAGCATTCAAAAGAAACAATTACAATTTCTTGGTAATAAAACCATCCCAGGACACTGATGCTATAATACTAGCCAACCGCTGTTGGGGATCTAACACACTCCATAGAATGTGCTCCTGAGTCATGAATAGTGGTAAAAAATCTGAGGTCTTATATGGACAAGATAGCAGATTTTCTATTTGTTTAACAGTCTTGAATGGGAGCTGAAGGAAAGGACCAATTGAGTACAGTTTGAAAAAGTAGTTTCCTAATATGACAAAACATAAATTCAAAGCAGGAGTTTATGTTGAAATTACTACAGGAAATGACATACAGTGGATAACGTTGGGGAAAGGAGTAATTATGGCTGGACAACATTTTCTGTTTAATTTGAAAATCAGAGACTTACTAGAAGACCTGTATTACCTCTCAATTACATCAGCAGCTCACCAGAACAGAATGTCTTGAAAAAATTATAATATAACTGTTTATGTTATAGTGAAACTGAAGGGTTTCAAACATTAAGGGTCAAGAGCTGCAGTTGTTGCACACCCAAAGGTAAGGGGATTTATTCTATTTCTGATCTTGCAATTAACTCCACACAAGTGGACCCTATGGAGGTAGGTGGGGCTCCACAAGAGTTCCCCTCCCCTATTCCCTCAGAGGCAGTTATGGGATCATGGCCTAAAAGGGTAAGAATTTGAGCAGAAAATATATTAAAACCAATGACAGTTGTTCAGAGAACAGGGCTATCAAAGGAAAGAAGGGACTAGGGAATATTTATTCCGTAGTCATCAAGCCTTGTATAACAAGGTAATACAAATTATAACAATATTCATTATAAGGATGCATCCTACAGACTGACATTTTTATTTCTGCATAATCAATACACATACAATTTGACACAAATAGAACTATAATTTAGCATAGTAATTATAATCCATTAAATTTTCTATTGATTGTTTCCCATACATTTTTTATTAATTTTAATTAATGTAATACAAAATGAGATTCTGAGCCTTAGTTAATTTGTTTTGACCAGACTGGAGCTGTTGGTCAGGTGGCATATTGCATTTTGTAAAGCTGGTGGGGAAATAAAACAAATCAGTAACTAAAAATGAATAGCCCTGTTAAGAAATTTTGATTGAGTGCTCGGATCTTCTCATTTTCAGTATCAAATTGTCAAAGAATGCAGATCATTCTTTTGGGTTAAAAGTTTGTATTTCCTGAGCTTCTTTACTGCTTTTCCTCTTTGACCATCTTGAAGCATTTGACATCGGAGTACACTTAGATCAAAATTTTAAAAAGCAACTAGGATCCTAATTGTCATTTTAAAAAGTGATTTTGTCATTTAGAGTTAGTTTTACAAAAATACTTCAAGACCTAGAGGGATATTGAAAAGTTTCTAAGCAGTGCCTAACACCTGTTGAAGGTAACACTTTACACAATAAAGCCAGATTTGTGCACAAAAGGCAAATTGAGGCCCACTTTTAAAAGAATCAGAGCCCTCCAATCACATCTGCAATTTGGAAGCAGCAACCCCCTGTTTCAAGTTAGCCACATATAACTTTTTTGCTCTTATCCTAGGATTTTTAAGCATGGAGATGAAATCACTGCATTTAGTTTTTAAGAAGAGCTATCAAACTTCAGCATACCCATATCCCCAGGTATCTAAATCCATTTGTCTGTTTCCTTGATAGGTTCACCTTGAAGCCACATACTAGTTCATACTCTGCCATAAAAAAAAATGCTGCAAAATGGCCATATTAGTTATGCAAATTAATATATCATCTGTGAACAGGATCAATTTGTGTGCACTAAAGCCTATTTTAATCCCACTAATGCCCCTTATGGCTATCGTAATTGTCTTAGTTGTTAGCGTGAATGGGCAGGATGAGGGGTAGGGGAGATAGAAGTCATTCTATCTTTTTTCAGAGAAGCAGCCGTGTTAGTCTGTATTCGCAAAAAGAAAAGGAGTACTTGTGGCACCTTAGAGATGAACAAATTTATTTGAGCGTAAGCTTTCATGAGCTACAGCTCACTTCATCGGATGCATTCAGTGGAAAATACAGTGGGGAGATTTATATACATAGAGAACATGAAACAATGGGTGTTACCATACACAGTGTAACCAGAGTGATCACTTAAGGTGAGCTATTACGTGCAGGAGAGCAAGGGGGGGAGGAGGGGTAGAACTTTTGTAGTGATTATCAAGGTGGGACATTCCCAGCAGTTGACAAGAACATCTGAGAAATGGTGTGTGGGGGGGAAACATGGGGAGGTAGTTTTACTTTGTGTAATGACACATCCACTCCCAGTCTCTATTCAAGCCTAAGTTAATTGTATCCAGTTTGCAAATTAATTCCAATTCAGGAGTCTCTCGTTGGAGTCTGTTTTTGAAGCTTTTTTTTTGAAGGATAGCCACTCTCAGGTCTGTAATCGAGTGACCAGAGAGATAGAAGTGTTCTCCGACTGGTTTTTGAATGTTATAATTCTTGACGTCTGATTTGTGTCCATTCATTCTTTGATGTAGAGACTGTCCAGTTTGGCCAATGTACATGGCAGAGGGGCATTGCTGGCACATGATGGCATATATCACATTGGTAGATGCTCAGGTGAACGAGCCTCTGATAGTGTGGCTGATGTGATTAGGCCCTATGATGGTGTCCCCTGAATAGATATGTGGACAGAGTTGGCAACAGGCTTTGTTGCGAGGATAGGTTCCTGGGTTAGTGGTTCTGTTGTGTGGTGTGTGGTTGCTGGTGAGTATTTGCTTCAGATTGGGGGGCTGTCTGTAAGCAAGGACTGGCCTGTCTCCCAAGATCTGTGAGAGTGATGGGTCATCCTTCAGGATAGGTTGTAGATCCTTGATGATGCGCTGGAGAGGTTTTAGTTGGGGGCTGAAGGTGATGGGTAGTTCTGTTATTTTCTTTGTTGGGCCTGTCCTGTAGTAGATGACTTCTGCGTGCTCTTCTGGCTCTGTCAATCTGGTTCTTCACTTCAGCAGGGTATTGGGTATTGTAGTTGTAAGAATGCTTGATAGAGATTTTGTAGGTGTTTGTCTCTGATGGGTTGGAGCAAATGTGATTGCATCTATCTTGTGTTCCACCTAGAGAATATGAGGAGGGTGTGGGCCATGCACCCATGTGGGAGTGTTCCACTGTTGAACAGAACAAGGATAACTCCCCTGATCAGCAATTGACTCCTTATTCTGTCCATGTTTCATTAGTGAGTGAAGGAAATTAATGAACTGGTGGAGAACAGCTTCTCGGGGTCATGAGCAGGGGTGTTATGTTATGGGATTTCTTGTTCAGCTGCTTTGGTGTTTGCATTATTTGGTGTTTGGAAATATTCATGTGAGCAAAATTTCATTCTCTAGAATACTTGTTTAAAGGAAGCTTTACATGCATATGTGTCCATATGCCAATACTTATGTGAACGTATATTTCCATGAGCATTCATACCGTACGTGTTCATGTTGGTCTCTTGATAACTGTTTTCATGTATAGAAGTCATCCAGTTAAGGAGCACAAACAATGCAATATTCCTTAGGTGATCATTCACAAAATGCAATTATGAATAGCAGCTGCTTGAAGCAATAGTTACACCAAGTTATTCATGATCAAGCTTTAGCTGAAATATGTTCATATAAATCCTTTGTTGAATACATTTGAGTTTTATATATATATATAAGCCTATTGATGTGTAGTTTTAATAGAAGATGGCTATGTTGATCAAAGAAATTGTTGGCTCTAAATGGTTTGTTCCAAGTATTTTTGGTATAATGCCTTGAATTTCAGTGACTGCTTTCTCGTTGTGTGATGTCATGACAGTTGGAAATAGCCGAGGTGTTCAAGCAGATAGTTTTCTAATTTAATTGTGAGAGGTCTGGTGTCAGCTCATTCTAGGCGGAGGATCCTGCACCCGGGAATGCACCTCCCTACCTCCGTCTGCTAGAACTCATGTTTCCAAGCCTTAAATATTTTACACATGAAGGAAGAATTGTTTGAATTTGGGGTAATGATCAAAGGTTTCAGTCTTTAGATGTTAGTCCTATTTTGGAATTTGTTTTATACTTTTGCATATTTTTAGAAATTTTGATGGGTACATTTTAACTAATTCTAGTGAGGAACAATTGTTTACTTCCCTGTTATATCAAGCCCTTATTGTATTAAAAGAGAGGAAGCAGAGAAGGTCCGAAATTTATATTCCATGCTATGGCTAATGCATTTTGTTTTTGTTTTTTATATCAAAAGATAAAGTGTTGGGTTTTCCTTTAAATATCTAGTGCTGTTTTATTTAAGATGCCAAGAAGGTTTTTTTTTTTCAGAATTGTTCAATAGTTGGTGATAGAATTAAGACTTGTCGATTTTTTTCCCTTATTATGACAGTGAACAAAAAATTTGGATGTGGAAAAACATAGAGGTTATTTAATAGTGAAACTATATTACTTTAAACAGCAAGATCAATATGCACTTTAATCTTTGCCTTATATTTTAAATGTTTTGATCAGTACAGTAAAAGTAAAATCAAAGTGCTATTTTCTTAGCATGTTTTTTTCAGAAATTATCTTAAGTACTGTACTTTTGCATGTATTAATTTCCATAGTTTCTTATTTATTTCTTCCCTAATGACCTCTAATTTGTCATCTTTATAATGTAGGTAATGTTTTGTAGTGGTACTCTCATTAGAATGATGCAACATTACATGTTTTCTACTTATTGGTGTTTGAGATGTATAACTAAATTTAGAAGATAAAGCATGAACTGTGAAATAACAACTAAAAATGGAATATAATTACTGAATTTCTGACCTTTGGGTTAATGTCAAGTGTTGTATCAGTTTTAATATCTGATATTTTTTATCTCAAAAACTTTATGATCTAAAAAATCCATGCTTGTATATTATAACTTAAGTTAAATTTACCCTGAAGTCCTCATATATCAAGTCTTCTTAATTATAGTTGTGAACAAACATTCACAAATTTGGAAATTTGGACCCCATTCCTGCAAATACTCATGTATTATGAATAGTCCCATTGAAGCCAGTGAATCAAGGCCTTTACAGTCATATAATAATCTAGGGTCTCAGTCCTGTACCACTGAAGCCAGTGGGAGCTTTGACATAGATTTCAGCATGAGGTGATCAGAGCCTAGATGATATAGAGATGTTTAATCCAATATATCAAAAATCTTTTCTAGGTTTCCACTTCTTTCAATCCTTTGTCAGGCCCAATCTTACTTTACTTCGCTTATCTAATTGAATCAATAATATTTTTATGGGCTATGTCGCTGTATCTAAGTGATGAAACACTGGAATCCTTGAGACACACACCCATGGAGACCAGCTTCCCTTGTCTTTGGCAATTTCATAAATTGTGGCGTTTAAGTCACCACCATGAGCATTGCATAAGGGAGGCTATGCCATGCATATTTCAAATCCTTGTCACTAATATTACTCTGTACTCTATCATCTTTTGTTACTTATATGTGTAAACCTTCTGCCATGTGGAATCAGCAGTAACCAGGGGTGGGTTCAATATCTAGGGGTTCCTTTTCAACAATACAATACGAGCTCGAGCCCACCCAGTAACCTTGGAAAATTGCACACTGACCTGGGTGCCTCTCTGAGGCAATACTTCCCCTCACACAAGCAGAGTGTCTGAGTGTAGGAAGTTACCCAATATTGAATAGGGAAAATGCTGTAAGCAGGATTCATAAACATAATACCGTGAACAGGACACCCACCCCAGAGTGCATGTTCCAGTGTCTTCTGCTTCATTTGCTTGAGTTCTACAACCAAAATTTCCTTTACTGTGCCCCTCTCTGCTCTCTCACCACACCCCACTCAGAGTCGTTGTCCTGGGTCAATGAGGACCCAGGGTTCAGAGGTGCATGTGTGTAAGTTCACCTCCCACCTGGGACAGGGAGAAGGCACCTTGATTGCTCCACCTCTGAGCACTTGCTCTGGCTGGCTGGCTGCCCTGCCAGCCGCTGTTCTGCACACAGTCACCTTCTACCATCTGCTTCTATACTGCGACTCTGTAGGTCAGTCATTTGAGGGTTCCCCCCAACTCTTAATGATTTTCAGTTTTCAGTGATTGTCAGCTACTAGTGGAGGAACTTAAGCAGACTGGGCAGAAATGCTCTCCTGGCAACAAGTGATTTCAGCTTTAGTGATCATTTAACAAAACAAAAGACTCCTAATAGAGCATTACTTAGTTCTGTCTTTTAAACAGTGGGGAAGGAGCAGATTAAACCATGCCTGGGGCTCTGAGATAGAGCCTACCTCCTAGCATGGACACCTGTCTCTACTCCCATCTTATTTTCACTGGATCTAGCATTCGATCCCCTGGCTTAGCTAGTTCCTTTCAGTTGAGAGTGACCCCTCAGTCAGGCCAGACTAAGCAAAGTTCTGCTCCCCTTTGCTCATACAGTAAAGATAACAACATTGATAATATTTCACAACACCTGCATTCAGTAATAAAGTGATTTGTAACCCAGGAGCAGCCAAAGTTGATCACTTTGGGCAACACAGCTCTATCTGCTGGGTACCTAGGCAGAGTAGGAGTGTTTATGTAAATACAGTCTGCTCCTGAAGTCTTTCTCCACTCTCAGAGGAGAGCTCATTCAGACCCTGCTTATATATGTTTAGAAAAATATTATTGTTATTGTTATTAATTATTATTATTATATTATTTTATTTTGAAAATCAAATTTTAATAATGCAAGATGTTTTAAAGGTTAAGACTGCCTATAACTTAGAAGGTTTTCTTGAAGACTTAATAGTTCCATGGCATTGGTTTCAGGTTTTGAGAACTGAGCAGTTAAAATGAAAGTGAAAACAGTTAAAATATTACCTTCCATAAGTCCTCCATACCATCCCCTCTTCTGTCCTCCCTGCAGCCTGGCCTAAAAACTACCTGAGGTCATTTTAGGTCTCACTGGCATGGCCCACTCAACACACTTTTTTTGTATGTGTGGGTTTTTTTAAGCCTGAAAATTACATTTGGCCAACTTGTGGTTTTATAAGAGCCTGAAAGACTCTAATCCAAACTGCAAGCATTTGATTTGCCTGATAGATATATTTTAAGACTAGGAACAATTTAAAAAATTCCCATTGTGTGATTTGCTTCACAAATTTCTGCAACCATCTGGATCTGCACTACCTACAAATTGGCTATTGATGCCCAATGAAGAGTTAACTCTGATTCCCATATGCCACCAAGGCAGGCTTAAACAATAATAAATGTTGGTGTTAAGGTTGTCATCTGACCATCATACAGCAGGTTAGCATTTATTTATTACTGGCTTGTTTGCTAAAATCCCATTTGGCAAGTGTTTTCTTATGTAGACACACATACAGGAAATAATATGTATCTTAATCTCTTTTTCAGGTTGCTTGGAATTGAAGGAGGACACCATTGAAAACCTTCTGGCAGCTGCCTGCCTCCTTCAACTCCCACAAGTAGTAGAGGTTTGCTGCCATTTTCTAATGAAGCTTTTACATCCATCCAACTGTTTGGGAATACGAGCATTTGCTGATGCACAGGGGTGCATAGATCTTATGAAGGTGGCTCACAGCTACACCATGGTAAGGCAATTTCAGTATATTTCAATTATACTAATGTGAATAATATATATTATTTTCAAAGTATCTCACTAGCATTTGAGATACAATTCTGCTGCCATTACTCTTACTGAACAGTCCTATGCTCCACAAGTGATCCTATTAAAGCCAGCGGGGACGCCTGTAGTGTGTGGTACTGAAATGGAATAAAGTCACAGAATGTCACCCTGAATGGTGAATGAATTAACTGATAAGACACTGTTCAGGATGTGCTGTAATTACAGTAGCATACTATTTCATGAGGTTCATGTTTCTTTAGTGAAAATGAATCTCAAGGCCTCAAAATATTTTTTATAAAGGTTTCTATTGTGCCTGCTTTTGGATATAGGGAAGCTTTATGCTTAATGATATTCTTCAGTGTATTTAAGAATTTTAGTAGGCAACATTTTTTCTACATTGATTCCAATTAATTTCTAATAATGTTAATGTGATATCAGCCTGTGGGTTGTAGTTGGTGTCATTTAAAGTTCTGTATGATATAAAATCTGTAATTATTTTTTTTAAATGATCATTTTAATCGTTAATGCACATGAGAGGGAAGAGGAAAGGCAAAATTAAATCTCTTCAATGTATTTTTTTTGCCTTTTCTCTTCTCTCTCTCATGTGCAGTAATGATTAAAATTATCATTTAAAAAAGAGCTACAGATTCTATATCATACAGTACTTTAAATGATACCCACTATAATCCACAGGCTGACATCACATTAACATTATTAGAAATTAATCAGACTCAATGTAGAAAAAATGTTGCCTGCCAAAATACCAAAACCTATCTGTAGAATCATTTAATTCTGCATGGTTTGCTGCAATTAAGGACATCTGGCTCATGAGATGAGGTTTACATGGAGACCAGATCACCTCTCACCTCTAGAGAGATGATGGTCCCTTCTGGTCTAGACTGAAATTATTAGTGAAATAATAGGAAAGTTTTTGATGCAGCTGCTTGGTTTCTCCAGCCAGTTCTTCGTTTTAAAAAGCATACTTCTTCTATTGCTTGATTATTAAGTACCATATAATAACACAGATGCTTTCAGACCACTAATGCTGATGTGATTATATGCATGTGAATATTAATATACCATTACAGAAGTTTCAAAATATGCATTGAAACTTCTGTGCCTTAGAATGTAAATTCCACAGGTCACTGGATTTGAATCTGAATCTGGCACTTAGTGCAGATATTGACCTTTGTAATAATCTACTGAACATATGAAAATGAAATTCATTTCATTTTTTTGGTCATTACACTTGTTTGATTTGGTTTGATTTTGGAGTTTCTTGTTATTGCAGAATTGATTGCTCATATCTGATATATGTAATTTACTTCAGTTTTTATTTTGAACCTGTTTCTGAGATATGAGTAGCTTATGCACAGCTTTTTGGAGACAGGGGGCCTGATCTTCAAGCTGTTAAGCAAACATTGAATTTCATGCAATGGGAAAATGGCCCTAGAGAGGACTGCAGGCCAGCAAGGAAAACCAGTTGTAACTAATAAGTTGGCTTTTATATTAAGTTACTTTGTCTAAGTGGTAAACTCTAGAAGTACATTTTGAAGGTCACATTTTCAAAACCAAGACCCAAGTTGCATGTGTAATTGTAATTGCATATGTAGCTACACTATGATGGCTGCCTTTGAAATCAGATAAATATGCAAATGTGCACATACAGGTATGTGTATTATTCTGTGTACATAAATGATCCTCTAACTAATGGAAAACTTGATCCTATACATGTCTGATTACTTGATAGATGAAATATAGAGTTACATTTATGCATCTTTTCAAAATCAGTTTTTTGCATAATAAGTAATTTGTAATCCTTTAGCTGTAGTGTTTTACATTACATTTTTATTTTGTAAAAGTTTAACATTTTTGGAGCGCCGAACAAACTAATAATGATTTGTTATGAATGTTTCTGACTTCAAGGCTATAAAAAGGATGAATGAATGCATACTTTCAAGATTCAAGTGTGTTTACTTTTCATGAAACCAAAAGGTAATTTGAGGCATGAAAAAATACGGAAACAGGTGAATTGAATTTCTCTAGCTAATTTTCTTAATTACAAGACCTAAATAATTTCTCATATGAGCTACAGAACTGTCAGAATATCAAGCATAATGGAAACAGTGGGGGAAAAATCAGGGACAAATTTGGAAAATACTGCAGACCTTCAAAGGCTTTTGTAGAGTTAAAGAACATGGTTTTTTAAAATTATTTTTTAAACTTTTTTTTTCAAACTTCAGAAACATTGTACTTGTGACTGGATATTTATCACTAAAATTATTATATTATACCAAGTGAATGAGTAGGAATCAGAACTGACTACATGGACACTTAGAGAATATAGAACTGGTAATCCAAAACACAATATATTTTATTAATGGGTCAAAAATATCAACCAGCCAAAGAATAATGACAGCAAATGAAATGATGCCAAAAATTGTCTTCAAGAGATAAAAGCATTCTTATACTGAGATAGTACCAAGAAATTCTCAGTCTCAGTATCTTATATCTGTTAAACATTATATTCTCCAAGTGATAACCCCCCGGTTGATCATTTCTGCTCTGGTGTTTTCCCTATAGTGACATGATATATTTTACTTTGTTTTAAAAATTATGGGATGCTGCACCTAAAGATTCAGAAAGTCATTAGTAATTTAGTTCTCAGTCACTGAATGTTCAATTTTCATTATAATATAACTTTTATTATAATGGGGGGGAATGTCAATAAACTCTAGCTTGTCAGTTTGTTTTATAAGCTCCATTCTCCCCTACTGGAGAACAGCTCAATAGGGGAAAGGAACTCTGTGAGTTGACAGTCATTTCATTTTTCCCATTCTTGTCACAAAGATGGCAGTCACTGTCATGAGGAAGATGGAATTTCAACTCTTCTTCGACCATGAATTCTGGAGGAGCTACAGGAGCTGGGGTGCATTGGCATAGATGGTCTTGTAGCATCTTGACACTAAATCCCATCAATTTTTCCCCTACCATGGCAGCATGCCTTCTGTTGAGACATGCTTCCAGAGCTTACATGTACTGTACAGTTACGGGATACCCCTGAGGAGTTGGCATGGTTCCAAAGCAGAGAATGAAAAGTAGTGCAAATTGGTAAAATATAGTGCTGTTTTTAACATTTGCTCCTATTTCTCAATTGTTTGGAAAAGGAGAATCTGGAGAAACAAGCTGTCTCCCTCATACTCTCCCTTCTTCCCCTTGCCCCTTCTCTTTCAGCTACCATTCAGCCCTTCTGGACGGACTGCTATACAGCCACAGGAAAATAGGTATCAGAGTAGCAGCCGTGTTAGTCTGTATTCGCAAAAAGAGAAGGAGTACTTGTGGCACCTTAGAGACTAATAAATTTGTTAGTCTCTAAGGTGCCACAAGTACTCCTTTTCTTTTTAGGAAAATAGGTAGTATGCCAAAGAGGCAGAACTCCCACTTTCACAGGCATAGGCTCCCTCTCCATACATGGATACATCAGGCCATTCATATTTTCTATTCTATTCTATTCTATCTCAGTTTTCAGTGAGAAATTTGACTATTATGTGCTTAGAATGCAAAAGCCAAATGAAGACAAAGGCTGGGGGGAGGGAGGAAGGAGCAGAGAGGAAAGGTTACCAAAAACATCTATGGGGAAAATAAATAAGGGGAAAGAAGGATAAAAGTTAGTAAAAATCAAGCAATTCAAACACAAAAGCAGCATATAGGTTTTAAATACAGCAAATTTCCAAATGTTGTTCATCTTATTGGAGAGAGAGCGCTCTGTCTAGGCCCTTATTATCTCCACTCTTGCCCTTGGACAATGAGTCAAATATATATTTTCAGTATGAATAAGATTTATTTTAGTTTGAGAAACTCAAGAAGAAGAACAGAACTAAATTTTCAATGAGGAGCATAATATGTGTGAACAAAATAGCTGCTGTCCCTGCAACAGTCAGAATTCTTAGATTTTTAAAGGTTAAGTGCACAGAAACCAAAGATGTCAGTTTCATAGCTGTATTAATCACATGTGAGGTGCAGAACACTTTCAACTCCCATTGTATGAAATAGGAGTTGAAGTCACTCAGCACTTTTCAAGAGTACTTTTACAGTACTTCATACCGTTGGGCTCTTTGGTCTTAATACAGCAAAAGCACCTACACACATGCTAATTTTAAGCAGATGAGTTGTCACAGTGAAGTCTATTTTCTACACACTGAACTTTTAATTTCCTAAGAATTCCGACTATGTTGCAGGAACAACCAACATTTTGTTCTCACACACACACCCCTCTCACAGAGACTTTAATTTAGTTATTCCTTGTTGATCAGTCTGTAAACATATGGCTTCTCTTCATGCATAGAAAAGTATAAATGGGGACTACTCTAGTGATTAAGCATGTGCTTAAATTAAACGTGCTTAAACGCTCGATTGGGATCTTGATTTTCATAACTACAAATGATCATTCAGGATATTATGTTGATACATTTTCCTATTAAATCAGGAACAATATAGAATCTCATCACTATATTTGTTTCCCACCCTGCTCCTCAATGCCACACCTATCATCTCCTATTTGTATCAAAGATTTAATTTAAAAATGCTATAGTGAGGTTTCATGTTAATAATGGTTAATAGGAGAGCTGGTCAGAAATTGTCTGCTGCATCATTTTTATCCCAGAAAATGCCGATTTATTGAAATTGAAACATTCTGTTGGGAGCATGGTATTTTGTCAAAACTTTCAATGGAAATCAAGCAGGTTAGAAAATTGCCTGGTGTTCACCCAACTTCCTCTAACATCAAACAGCCTCTCAGAAACCCACCTGGTGGATCCTTGGGAGCTTGGGGAGCATATTTCATTTCAGAAACACTGAAACATGCCAGCTGCAAGAATGTGCTTGTGTTCACAAAATGAAATATTGTGGCATTTCATTGATTGAAGATTGCTGAGATTTTGTGGAAAAAATATTGTCCCAAATCAGGATAAAAAGCGAAAAAAAAAATTCAAAAAGTGAGTCATTAAGTACGTTGGGAGCAGATTTTCAAATGTAGGTACCTAAAAGATGCCTAGGAGTGGGAGGTCACAAGATGGTTAGGCAGCTTTGTTAGGCATTTTTGATTTGGTTGGTGGGTGGTTTTGGTTTTTCTGTTTGTTTGTATGTGTTCATTTGTGGGTTTTTTTTTTTCTGGGGGATGCATAAAAGTACTTGCTTATTTCAAGATAGTGTGGTATGATCAAGCAGTATGGTCAAGGGATGAGCTAAGGTTGCTTCCTGCTCTTCTGAATGTGAAATGAATTGTTGCAGTGTAAATTACTTTGGTCAAAATTCTGTCCTGACTTCAACAAATGAACTCATTTTCTGTTTGTAATCAGATTGTTACTTTGAAACATGATTTTGAAATTGTTGCATTAACTACAGAAAGTAACATATGTTAAATAGTATGCCTGGAATACTAGGAAATCTATCTTTAGAAACCCATTTTTTCACAACAGGAGTTCTTCCCTTGTCCCCATTTATCCCTGTTTCCAACCATTCCAAACTGTGACATAAATATCAGAAAGGAAAAGGTTAACAATCCTTTTTCTTTGTTTTACACACACACACACACTGAATGTCCTTCATGCATGACTCTTGGTTATATTACAGTCCTGGTTGGGAGTTCTTTGTGCCTGCAGCATGGCTTTTTACAGTCCATATCAATTTGATCATTCACTCTTGTAGATTAAAATATCAACATTTTAAAAATCTCAAACTAGAGTAACAATAAACAGTTCCTTTTCTAATTAGCATTTTGATTATTTCCTTAATTATTTCTTGCTTAGACTATTGCAATAGTCTTCTTGCTGGACCTCTCTCTTTTCAGAAAGACGATCTGATTGTATTTTTCTTCTGCAACCACTGACAAGCGGTGGTGTAGTGGTTTTAAAAAAGGGTAAACTCAAGTAAACTAAACTCCACATTCCATAAATTGAAAAGTGGGCGAACTGTTTACCTGTAAAAAAGAAAAGGAGTACTTGTGGCACCTTAGAGACTAACAAATTTATTTGAGCATAAGCTTTCGTGAGCTACAGCTCTCTTCATCGGATGCATTTGATGAAGTGAGCTGTAGCTCACGAAAGCTTATGCTCAAATAAATTTGTTAGTCTCTAAGGTGCCACAAGTACTCCTTTTCTTTTTGCGAATACAGACTAACACGGCTGCTACTCTGAAACCTGTTTACCTGTATTTACCCTCAACCACACTACTGCTGGCATACTGTGTAATGGGAGAGTACTTGTGCACATATAAGGTGGTGGATGGTGTGGAGAGCAAAAGCAGGGGTCCTTGTGTCATCATTATAGTAACTTGTGTGTGTTCTATTGCCTATTCAACATAGTTTTTGAGAATTTCTGAATGTGGATATCTCAATGGAATGTTTGCATTTCATTGCATACTGCATGCCTAATCCTAAACACCATGATCGTACTGTGATGTTTTGAGGTTCAACCCAGACCAGTAAGGGGTTGTGTCACCATCTACTCTATAACCTCAGGTGCCTTAAATGCTCTGCTGCTGTGGCTCACAGTCTGGACACCAAACAGCCAGCAGACAAACATGCAGTTCTTGAATGTCTGTGTGCTGTGCACCCTGGTTCAGCAGTCTGTCCCTGCTAGCTTGCAACAACACAACAGCTGCACCCTGGCCTCCATTAGCCTTAGTTACTACCAGCAGGAGAACCCAACACACCCCAGTCCCAAATTTCCCCCAAACCGTCTGCCCGGAAGTGTCCAGCCCTCTCCTGAAACACTCAGGGATCAATAAGGTTCATTACTTTTTTAAAGAGACAAAAGAACAGCTTATTACCTTTATAATTAACAATTGCTTCAATTAAAACACAGCACTGTATTAGGTTAGATTAAAGTAAAACTAGTTTATTGACAAGAAGAGAGAATTGTTAAGTGAATTCAAGTACAAGGGATAAAGGCAAAAATGTTTAGAAGCGAATAAAAGTAAAATACACTTTCCAATGGCTGAGACTTAACTCAACAATCTACAGTCTTGGATCAAGGTAGATTTCTTACCAATCTTTATTCTTTCCAGCCATGGCTGACTTTCTCTTAGTCAGGACCTTTCACAGAAGTACAAGGTGCTGGTTTCCCTTTCCTAGACAAAAGTAGCCAAAATGGCTCTCTCTTTCCCCTTATATGTCTTGGCCCTGGTTTACGCTAGGAGTTGAGGTTGAATTTAGCAGCATTAAATCGATTTAACCCTGCACCCATCCACATGACGAAGCCCTTTTTTTCGACTTAAAGGGTTCTTAAAATGGATTTCCTTACTCCACCCCCGACAAGGGGATTTGCGCTGAAATATGCCTTGTTGGGTCGAACTTGGGGTACTGTGGACACAATTAGACAGTATTGGCCTCCGAGAGCTATCCCAGAGTGCTCCATTGTGACCACTCTGGACAGCACTCTCAACTCAGATTTACTGGCCAGGTAGACAGGAAAAGGCCTGCGAACTTTTGAATTTCAATTTCCTGTTGGCCAGCATGGCAAGCTGCAGGTGACCATGCAGAGCTCATCAGCAGAGGAGACGATGCAGAGTTCATCAGCAGAGGTGACCATGATGGAGTCCCAGAATCGCAAAAGTGCTCCAGCATGGACTGAACGGGAGGTATGCGATCTGATTGCTGTATGGGGAGAGGAATCCATGCTATCAGAACTATGTTCCAGTTTTCGAAATGCCAAAACATTTGTCAAAAATCTCACAGAGCATGAAAGACAGAGGCTATAACAGGGACCAGAAGCAGTGCCGCGTGAAACATAAGGAGCTGAGGCAAGCCTATCAGAAAACCAGAGAGGTGAATGGCTGCTCCGGGTCAGAGCCCAAAACATGCCGCTTCTATAATGAACTGCATGCCATTTTAGCCACAACTACCCCAGCTGTGTTGTTTGACTCCTTCAATGGAGATGGAGGCAACACAGAATCAGGTTTTCAGGATGAGGAAGATGATGATGAGGAGGAGGTTGTAGATAGCTCACAGCAAGCAAGTGGAGAAACCCGGTTTCCTCGACAGCCAGGAACTTTTTCTCACCCTGGACCTGGAGCCAATAGCCCCCGAACCCACCCAAGGCTCCTCCCGGACTCGCCAGGTGGAGAAAGGACCTCTGGTGAGTGTACCCTTTAAAATACTATACATGGTATAAAAGCAAGCATATTTAATGATTAATTTCCCCTGGCATTTGTGGCTCTCCTGCATATACTCCCAAAGCTTTTGCAAAAGGTTTCAGGGGTGGGCAGCCATCCACCATGGTAAGACACTTTACCACTCCAGGCCAGTAGCACGTACTCAGGAATCATTTTAGAACAAAGTATTGCAGAGTATGTTTGCTGGCATTCAAAAAACATCTGTTCTTTATCTCTCTGTGTGATCCTCAGGAGAGTGATATCATTTCTGGTCACCTGATTGAAATAGGGTGCTTTTCTTAAAGGGAGGAGGAGCCCATTCCTGCTGGGCTGTTTTCCTGTGGCTGAACAGAAATGTTCCCTGCTGTTAGCCACGGAGAGAGGGTAGTAGGGAGGGGCTAGCCACGCACTGGGGGAGGCAAAATGCAACTTTGCAATGAAAGCACATGTGCTATGTATGTAATATTAACAGCAAGGTTTACCGTGAAAGAGTGTATCCATTGTTCTATAAAATGTGTCTTTTTAAATACCACTATCCCTTTTTTTTTCTCCACCAGCTGCATGTGTTTCAAGGATTTTAGGATCTTCTCCTTCCCAGAGGCTAGGAAAGATTAGAAGGTGGAAAAAATGCACTCACGATGAAATGTTCTCTGAGCTCATGCTGTCCTCCCACGCTGACAGAGCACAGACGAATGCGTGGAGGCAGACAATGTCAGAGTGCAGGAAAGCACAAAATAACCGGTAGAAGAGGTGGTGGGCTGAAGAGAGTAAGTGGCGGGCTGAAGAGAGGGTGAAGCTGAAATGTGGCGGTAGCATGATGAGAGGAGGCAGGATTCAATGCTGAGGCTGCTGGAGGATCAAACTAATACGCTCCAACGTATGGTTAATGTGCAGGAAAGGCAGCAGGAGCACAGACCGCCACTACAGCCCCTGTGTAACCAACCGCCCTCCTCCCCAAGTTCCATAGCCTCCTCACCCAGACGCCCAAGATGCAGTGGGAGGGCCTCCGGCCACCCAGCGACTCCACCCCAGAGGATTGCCCAAGCAACAGAAGGCTGGCATTCAATAAATTTTAAAGTTTTAAACTTTTAAAGTGCTGTGTGGCTTTGTCCTTCCCTTCTCCACCACCACTCCTGGGCTACCTTGGTACTCATCCCCCTTTTTGTGTGAAGAATTAATAAAGAATGAATGAATGTGAAGCAACAATGACTTTATTGCCTCTGCAATCAGTGATCAAAGAGAGGTGGGGAGGGTGGTTAGCTTAGCGGAAAGTAGAGCAAACTAAGGGGCGGGGGATTTCATCAAGGAGAAACAAATAGAACTTTCACACCGTAGCCTGTCCAGTGATGAAACTGGTTTTCTCCGCGCCCTTTTTTGCTCTTCTAACCGCCCTGGTGTCCGGCTGTGTGTAACCAACAGCCAGGCAATTTGCCTCAACCTCCCACCCCGCCATAAACGTCTCCCCCTTACTCTCACAGATATTGTGGAGTGCACAGTTAGCAGTAATAACTGTGGGAATATTGGTTACGCTGAGGTCTAACTGAGTCAGTAAACTGCACCAGCGCACTTTTAAACGTCCAAATGCACATTCTACCACCATTCTACACTTGCTCAGCCTCTACTTGAACAGCTCCTGACTGGGTCCCCAAGGATAACTATAGGCATTTCAACATCCCCAACGGTTATTTTCTGGTATAGGAAGAAAGTCCCTTTCTGCAGCTTTTGAAACAGACTAGGGTTCCTGAAGATGCGAGCGTCATGTTCCTTTCCTGGCCATCCCACGTTGATGTGGGTGAAACGTCCCTTGTGATCCACCAGTGCTTGCAGCACTATTGAAAAGTGTCCCTTGTGGTTTATGTACTCACCAGCTTGGTGCTCTGGTGCCAAGATAGGGATATGGGTTCTGTCTATGGCCCCACCACAGTTAGGAAATCCCATTGCAGCAAAGCCATCCACTATGACCTGCACATTTCCCATGGTCACTACCCTTGATATCAGCAGATCTTTGATTGCATTGGCTACTTGCATCACAGCAGCCCCCCACAGTAGATTTGCCCACTCCAAATTGATTTCTGACTTCTGGTAGCTGTCTAGCGTTGCAAGCTTCCACAGGGCTATTGCCACTCAGTGCTCAACTGCGAGGGCTGCTCTCATCTTGGTATTCTTGTGTCTCAGGGCAGGGGAAAGCAAGTCACAAAGTTCCATGAAAGTGCCCTTAAGCATGCAAAAGTTTTGTAGCCAATGGGAATCGTCCCAGACCCACAACACTATGAGGTCCCACCAGTCTGTGCTTATTTCCCGGGCCCAGAATCGGCATTCCACTGCATGAGCCTGCCCCATTAGCACTATGATGTCCACATTGCCAGAGCATGTGCCTTGAGAGAAGTCTGTGTCCATGTCTTCATCACGGCGCTGATGTCACCTACTCACCCGGTATTGCTTTGCCAAGTTCTGGTGCTGCATATACTGCTGGATAATGTGTGTGGTGTTTAATGTGCTCCTAATTGCCAAAGTGATCTGAGTGAGTTCCATGCTTGCCGTGGTATCGCAAAGAAAAAAGGCGTGGAATGATTGTCTACCATTACCCTGACGGAGGGAGGGGCAACTGACGACATGGATTACAGGGTTGGCTTACAGGGAATTAAAATCAACAAAGAGGGTGGCTTTGCTAGAAACTGAATAGCCCCGTCAAGGATAGAACTCAAAACCTCAAGGATAGAACTCAAAACTGGGTTTAGCAGGCCGCTGATTTCACAGAGGGAAGGAGGGAGGAGAAAATGAATACAAAACAAATCTGGTCCATTTCTTGTTTTGAGCCACTTCATCTATCTTTATACATCTTGCTGGCAGCAGACTGGGCAGTACGACCGCTAGCCATCGTCATTTCCTGGGTGCTCGGCAGAAGACGGTACAATATGACTACTGGCCATCATCTTCTGCTAGCTGAAGATTAAAAGACAGTGCACTGCCAGTAGGACTCAATTGACATGAGACAAAACAAGGGAAATGACCTGGCTGAGTCACTCCCATGTTTGCCCAGGTGCCCGGTTAAAAGAGCACCCAGGACTACGTTGACGATGGCTACCAGTCATACTGCACTGTCTGCTGCCAAAAGACAATAAACTGCTGCTGTGTAGGAATGCACTACCATGTCTGCTAGCACCCAGGAGACATAAGATGACGGTTAGCTGAGTGGGCTCCATGCTTGCCGTGGAATGGCGTCTGCACAGGTAACTCAAGAAAAAAGGTGCAAAACTACTGTCTGCCCTTGCTTTTACGGAGGGAGGGAGGGAGGGAACGGGGGCCTGATGATATGTACCCAGAACCACCCGCGACAATGTTTTAGTCACATCAGGCACTGGGATTTTCTACCCAGAATTCAAATGGGTGGTGGAAACTGCGGGAACTGTGGGATAGCTACCCGCAGTGCAAAGCTCCGGAAGTCGACGGTTGTTTGGTACTGTGAATACAGTCCACCGATTACGTGCACTTGGAGCATTTGTGTGGGGACACACACGCTCGACTGTATAAAAACACTTTCTACAAAACTGACTTCTATAAACTTGACCTAATTTTGTAGTGTAGACATACCCTAAGGTGAGTTACTGAGGGTGAGTTTTTTCCTCCCTATGCCTTGCTTTCTCCACCCTCACTCTGATGTCCTGAGATCATAATTTACATCAAACTGGCAAATTAAGCTCTGGTTAAAATGCCCATAGGTAAAAATTTTAATGAATTTGTAATATTAGCATATTTAGAGTAAGAGGTATGCTTAAAAAGTGTATTTGAAACAGATGATGCATGATGTGGAGAACTGGGAAATATCTGTATTATTTTGTATGAATATTGTGCATGCCTCAGTGTGTTTTGGTTATGATAGGTTATTTACTATAGGGTTAGATCAAAAGATATATGTTGGTGAAAAAGCAGGAAAGATAAAACAATAATCTACATATGGAGCATCCCAGCACGCACAAACACAATAGCCAGGTTTATGGTCATGAAGAGGTGACTTGTTAGACCCAATCCTAGGTCACATAGCTGTTTTGCCGAAGCTGAGAAACTGGAGATCAAAATACATTGACCTGTTAAAAGATCCAACCTACAGAAAGGGAGGTGGAAAAAGGGTTGTCAGTTGCTGCAGAATAACTGTAGGACAACAGGTTGACAGAGAGTCAGGAGCCCTCAGCAAGGATGCTTTAATTTGGTCCCTAAGAGACTGGGGGCTATAAAGACTAAGTCATGTCTGCCTATGGACTGGAGGGGAATTCCCAGAGTAGGTAAGACAGTATGGGTATAGATATAGGCCTTTGTTAGTTTAAATTGATTTTCTTAGAGTGCTGTGTGGCTTTTGGCAAAATTAAGCATTTTCTGTTCTTTTTCCCTTCCTGTGGAAAGAAGCTGCTTCTGTGTCACTGCTTACTGTTAATACCCATAGGCTGTGGAATGGAAACTCATCTAGGTGTTTAGCCTATTGGGTTTTCTAGTTATCACAGTTGGTGACCGAGAGGTGAAACCTGGAAACTCAGTTGGGGAACTGCAGGTTCTCAACACCAAGGCAAGCAGAGGCACAAGACAGCCATTTGAATGGGATGCACTTGTAAGACTGGAAAAGACCCTAAAATGGGGTGCTTACCCAGCAACCAACATATTTTGGGCAGCAGAATGTTCTTTCTAAGTAAAAAATAATGAAGACTTCTGTTTTTCATATTGTACACTAAGTGCTAAAGACAATGATAAATAAAAAGTTACCTTTTTAAACACTACTTTATACAAAAAGAAGAATTCTCTTTATTTTGTAGAGAGTTTTGAAAACACAATATATTACACATTTAGACAAACTCTGGTTCAGTTATGTGAGTTACATTCTAGGAAACATTATCTATCAACATTTGAAAGGATTAATTTGTTTTCACAATTGCTAGAATTGTAGGATTTATTATGTTGTTAGTTTCTAGTTGGCTGAAGGAGAGTTTAAATAGGGCATTTCAAGAAACAACGATACAATACATAATAAAATGAATGGGATGAGCTCTGTTGCTGTTAAGAGTGCCTCAAGTATTCTATGATGGACTATCTATACAAAGAAAAATGCTCTTACAGTTCACCCATTTTGTGCAAGATTCCATAAAGTTTCAACAGGCACCTTGCAGTTCTATACCTGCTATTTACAGTACACATTGTACAATAATTTTTTTTGTAAACACATTACTGACACACAGTAAGAACATCCGGAGAGTCACTGCATGCTTTAAAATACAAATGTGTTACTGTTAACATACTACTAATAGAAGTTGCATCAAACTTTAAATGTAAGGACTTGTCATCCCATCTGCTGCATGAAGAACAGTGTAAGGAGACCCAGACTAGAAAAAAAGAAAAAATAAAGTGCAACACAAAACATACCAAAAAGGCAGCACTTTCACAATACATTGCCCCTGCATGATGTGCTGTATGGATCCCAAAATACTAGAGATGTTCAAATGAGATTCATCCATAAATGGAGTATGGTATTCCAAGAAGCCATAGTCTGACTGAAAAGTATAGCATTTTATAACCCTTCTCAGAATTTAGCTGTCAAACACACACAAGTGAAGCATAAACTAAAGCTGTCCCAGGTGTCTCTAAAGTAAGCTACATGGTGTGTGCTCAAAGATTTGAGAGCTAAAATGGTAAGAACAGAGATGAGTGCAGGCAGTCCAATGAGGAAAGAGGAAAGTCTAGCCAAAGGGAGGGTAGAACAGATAAATCATCCTTCCAACGATGATTGGACTTCGAGTCCATAGGTATGAAAAGATAAAGGCAAGTTATGGTGTATGTGTGACACAGAGGCCCATTGGTGGTTCACTATGCTATGTCAGTAACTCTTGTCAGGCTTGACATACTCAATACACATAACACACTGTTGTCATGATATATACTCAAAAGGTGGCATGTAATTTATCACTGGAAAACTAGTAACTCACTGATCATTAATATTCTTGTGTGCCATATGTATGGGATGTGCACAAAGAGTTACAGGTATGTGCTAGAATGACTGGATTAAAATGTGTTTGGCAAAAAATGTATAAGCTCAATCTGCCCTACAAAAAAGAATGCATATGTACTTGTCTGATCAATCTGGTTGTCAAGCAGACACAATGAAGCTACATTTACATAAAAGGTAATACAACCATCAACCTAGCAAGTGAGGCAGTTTATTGTATATACTATTAATATATTATAAAAGGGTAATAGCTTTTGTAAAAACCTGTGACACTCTAGTGGTAAATATCATTGTAAAATGTAAACATTGACATCATATGAGGAATTATGATACTCACTGCTACCATGCTTTAAAGTCTGTAACCAAACACAGGGAGAAACAGGCTTACCCCAGACAGAAAGGAAAGAAGCTCTCTATCTGCCTCAAATATAAAGTGAGAGTTATAGAATCAAAACAGTGGAATCCCCATTTACATATGAATCAGCAAATGGGAAGTCCACAGGAAGGGAAAAAGATAAAAAGGTCATCCTGCTCCTTGATACTGGGTCAATGAATTCTAAGGGTATGTCTACACTACAAAATTAGGTTGAATTTATAGAAGCCGGTTTTGTAGAAAGCATTTTTATACAGTTGAGTGTACGTGTCCCCACACATATGCTCTAAGTGCATGTAGTCGGAGGACTGTGTCCACAGTACCGAGGCAACCGTCGACTTCCGGAGCTTTGTACTGTGGGTAGCTATCCCACAGTTCCCGTAGTCTCCACCACCCATTTGAATTGTGGGTAGAAATCTCAGTGCCTGATGTGGCTAAAACATTGTTGCTGGTGGTTCTGGGTACATATCGTCAGTTCCCTCCCTCCCTCCGTAAAAGCAAGGGCAGACAATAGTTTTTCACCTTTTTTCTTGAGTTACCTGTGCAGACGCCATTCCACGGCAAGCATGGAGCCTACTCAGCTAACTGTCACTGTATGTCTCCTGGGTGCTGGCAGACATTGCTACACAGCAGCAGTTTATTGTCTTTTGGCAGCAGACAGTGCAGTATGACTGGTAACCATCGTCAATGTAGTCCTGGGTGCTCTTTTAACCGGGTGCCTGGGCAAACATGGGAGTGACTCAGCCAGGTCATTTCCCTTGTTTTGTCTCATGGCGATTGAGTCCTACCGGCAGTGCACTGTCTTTTAATCTGCAGCTAGCAGAAGATGATGGCCAGTAGTCATACTGTACCGTCTTCTGCCGAGCACCCAGGAGATGACGATGGCTAGTGGCCGTACTGCCCAGTCTGCTGCCAGCAAGATGTATAAAAATAGATGAAGTGGCTCAAAACAAGAAATGGACCAGATTTGTTTTGTATTCATTTTCTCCTCCCTCTGTGAAAGCAATGGCCTGCTAAACCCATATTTGAGTTCTATCCTTAAGGGGGCCATTCAGTTTCTAGCAAAGCCACCCCCTTTGTTGATTTTAATTCCCTGTAAGCCAACCCTGTAAGCCACGTCGTCAGTCGCCCCTCCATCCGTCAGGGCAATGACAGACAATCATTCCATGCCTTTTTTCTGTGCAGACGCCATACCACGGCAAGCATGGAGCTCACTCAGATCACTTTGGCAATTAGGAGCACATTAAACACCACATGCATTATCCAGCAGTATATGCAGCACCAAAACTTGGAAAAGGAATACCGGGCGAGTAGGTGAGGTCTGCGCGGTGACAAAAGTGATGACGACATGGACACAGACTTCTCTCAAAGCACATGCCATGGCAATGTGGGCATCATGGTGCTAATGGGGCAGGCTCATGCAGTGGAACGCCGATTCTGGCCCGGGAAACAAGCACAGACTGGTGGGACCGCATACTGTTGCGGGTCTGGGACGATTCCCAGTGGCTGCAAAACTTTTGCATGCGTAAGGGCACTTTCATGGAACTTTGTGACTTGCTTTCCCCTGCCCTGAGACACAAGAATACCAAGATGAGAGCAGCCCTCACAGTTGAGAAGCGAGTGGCAATAGCTCTGTGAAAGCTTGCAAGTCAGACAAGGGAATCAATTTGGAGTGAGCAAATCTACTGTGGGGGCTGCTGTGATGCAAGTAGCCAATGCAATCAAAGATCTGCTGATATCAAGGGTAGTGACCCTGGGAAGTGTGCAGTTCATATTGGATGGCTTTGCTGCAATGAGATTCCCTAATTGTGGTGGGGCCATAGATGGAACCCATAACCCTATCTTGGCACCGGAGCACTAAGCCTCCGAGTACATAAACCACAAGGGGTACTTTTGAATAGTGCTGCAAGCACTAGTGGATCACAAGGGATGTTTCACCCACATCAATGTGGGATGGCCAGGAAAGGTACATGGCGCTCGCATCTTCAGGAACTCTAGTCTGTTTCAAAAACTGCAGGAAGGGACTTTCTTCCCAGACCAGAAAATAACCGTTGGGGATGTTGAAATGCCTATAATTATCCTTGGGGACCCACCCTACCCCTTAATGCCATGACTCATGAAGCCATACATAGGTAGCCTGGAGAATAGTCAGGAGCTGTTCAACTACAATCTGAGCAAGTGCAGAATGGTAGTAGAATGTGCATTTGAACATTTAAAAGCGCGCTGGCACAGTGTACTGACTCAGTTAGACCTCAGCAAAACCAATATTCCGACTGTTATTGCTGCTTGCTGTGAGTTCCACAATATCTGTGAGAGTAAGGGGGAGACGTTTATGGCGGGGTGGAACGTTGAGGCAAATCACCTGGCTCCTGGTTACACACAGCCGGACATCAGGTCGGTTACAAGAGCACAGGAGGGTGCAGTGCGCATCAGAGAAGCTTTGAAAACCAGTTTCATGACTGGCCAGGCTACAGTGTGAAAGCTCTGTTTGCTTCTCCTTGATGAAACCCCCCGCTCATTGGTTCACTCTACTTCCCTGTAAGCTAACCACTCTCCCCACCTCCCTTTGATCACTGCTTGCAGAGGCAATAAAGTCATTGTTGCTTCACATTCATGCATTCTTTATTAATTCATCACACAAATAGGGGGATAATTCGCAAGGTAGCTCAGGAGGGAAGGACAAGGCCACACACCACCTTAAAAATTTAAAACTTTAAAACTTATTGAATGCCAGACTTCTGTTACTTAGGCAATCCTCTGGGGTGGAGTGGCTGGGTGGACAGAGGCTCCCCCAACGCGTTCTTGGGCGTCTGGGTGAGGAGGCTATGGAACTTGGGGAGGAGGGCGTTTGGTTACACAGGGGCTTTAGTGGAGGTCTGTGCTCCTGCTGCCTTTCGTGCAGCTCAACCATACGCTGGAGCATATTAGTTTGATCCTCCAGCAGCCTCAGCATTGAATCCTGCCTCCTCTCATCATGCTGCCATCACCTTTCAGCTTCAGCCCTCTCTTCAGCCCACCACTTACTCTCTTCAGCCCGCCACCTCTTCTCCTGGTTATTTTGTGCTTTCCTCACTCTGACATTGTCTGCCTCCACGCATTCGTCTGTACTCTGTCGGCGTGGGAGGACAGCATGAGCTCAGAGGTCATTTCATCGCAAGTGCGTTTTTTTGCCTTCTAACCTTCGCTTGCCTCTGGGAAGGAGAAGATCCTGAGATCCTTGAAACACATGCAGCTGGTGCAGAAAAAAAAAGGGACAGTGGTATTTAAAAAGACACATTTTATAGAACAATGGGTACACTCTTTCACAGTAAACCTTGCTGTTAACATTACATACACAGTACATGCTTTCGTTATGAGGTCGCATTTTGCCTCCCCCCACAGCGTGGCTAACAGCGGGGAACATTTCTGTTCAGCCACAGGCAAACAGCCAAGCAGGAACGGGCACCTCTGAATGTCCCCTTAAGAAAATCAGCCTATTTCAACCAGGTGACCATGAATGATATCACTCTCCTGAGGATAACACAGAGATATAAATAACGAATGTTGCTTGAACGCCAGCAAACATACACTGCAATGCTTTGTTCTACAATGAATCCCGAGTATGTGCTACTGGCCTGGAGTGGTAAAGGGTCCTACCATGGTGGATGGAATAAGGCTGCCCTCCCCAGAAACCTTTTGCAAAGGTTTTGGGAGTATATCCAGGAGAGCCACGAATGCCAGGGGAAATTAATCATTAAACATGCTGGCTTTTAAACCTTGTATAATATTTTAAAAGGTACACTCACCAGAGGTCCCTTCTCCGCCTGGCAGGTCCAGGAGGCAGCCTTGAGTGGGTTCGGGGGCTATTGGCTCCAGGTCCAGGGTGAGAAATAGTTTCTGGCTGTCGGGAAAACCGGTTTCTCTGCTTGTTTGCTGTGAGCTATCTACAACCTCATCATCATCATCTTCCTCATCCCCAAAACCTGCTTCCATGTTGCCTCCATCTCCTTGAAGGAGTTAAACAACATGACTGCGGTAGTGGTGGCTGAACCCCCTAAAAAGGCATGCAGCTCATCATAGAAGCGGCATGTTTCGGGCTCTGACCTGGAGCAGCCATTCGCCTCTCTGGTTTTCTGATAGGCTTGCCTCAGCTCCTTAAGTTTCACGCGGCACTGCTTCGGGTCCCTGTTTTGGCCTCTGTCCTTCATGCCCTAGGAGATTTTGACAAATGTTTTGGCATTACGAAAACTGGAACGTAGTTCTGATAGCACAGATTCCTCTCCCCATACAGCAATCAGATCCCATACCTCCCGTTCAGTCCATGCTGGAGCTCTTTTGTGATTCTGGGACTCCATCATGGTCACCTCTGCTGATGAGCTCTGCATGGTCACCTGCAGCTTGCCACACTGGTCAAACAAGAAATTAAAATACAAAAATGTGCGGGCCTTTTCCTGTCTACCTGTCCAGTGCATCCGAGTTGAGAGTGCTGTCCAGAGTGGTCACAATGGAGCACTCTGGGATAGCTCCCGGAGGCCAATACCGTCTAATTGCATCCACAGTACCCCAAATTCGACCCAGCAAAACAGATTTCCGTGCTAATCCCCTTATCGGGGGTGGAGTAAGGATATGGATTTTAAGAGCCCTTTAATTGTAAAAAAAAAAAGGGCTTTGTCATGTGGACGGGTGCAGGGTTAAATGGATTTAATGCTGCTAAATTCGACCTCAATGCCTAGTGTAGACTGGGCTTAGTAACTAAGGAGCACAGATCAACGACTTCATTGGTGAAATATATGTATGACTAACATCCACCTCATTTCAGGCCATAATAATCATTAAAAACACCTTTCTGAGGAAGTGAGAAGTCTAACAGCAACCACACTTGAGACTTGTGCCAGAATGATTTCCAGAAAAGTATTAAATCTAACTTTGTATAATCAAATAGAATTTTTATTCATAACAGTCTTCCTTCTGTTGAGAAGGCAGTGTGAGTAACACAGGAAAAATAGCATATTTGAGTTATCATTCACAGGATCATAGAGTTATAGAAGATTAGGGTTGGAAGAGACCTCAGGAGGTCATCTAGTCCAAAGTCCTGCTCAAAGCAAGACCAACCCCAACTAAATCATCCTAGGCAGGGTTTTGTCAAGCCAGGCCTTAAAAGCCTCTAAGGATGGCAATTCCACCACCTCCTTAGGTAACCCATTCGGGTGTTTCACCACCCTCCTACAGAAATAGATTTTTTCCTAATATCCAACCTAGACCTTCCACACTGCAACTTGAAACCATTGCTCTTAGTTCTATCATCTGCCACCACTGAGTACAGCCTTGCTCCGTGCTCTTTGGAACCCCGCTTCAGGAAGTGGTAGGCTGCTATCAAATCCCCCTCCCACTTCTCTACTGCAGCCTAAATAACCCCAGTTCCCTCAGCCTCTCCTCATAAATCACGTGCCCCAGCTCCCTAAAAATTTTCGTTGATTCTCTGCTGGACTCTCTCTAATTTGTCCACATCCTTTCTGTAGTGGTGGGCCCAAAACTGGATGCAATACTCCAGATGTGGTCTCACCAGTGCCAAATAGAGGGGAATAATCACTTCCCTCGATCTGCTGGCAATGCTCCTTCTAATGCAGACCAATATGCTGTTAGCCTTCTTGGCAACAAAGGCACATTGCTGTACAATGTGTATAGGCACAAGCATATAGAGCTTGTCATCCACTGTAATTCCTAGGTCGTTTTCTGCAGAACTGCTGTTTAGCCTGTCGGTCCCCAGTCTGTAGCGGTGCATGGGATTCTTCCTTCCTAAGTGCAGGACTCTGCACTCGTCTTTGTTGAACATCATCAGATTTCTTTTGGCCCAATACTCCAATTTGTCTAGGTCACTCTGGACCCTATCCCTACCCTCCGGCATATCTGCCTCTCCCCCAAACATAGTGTCATCTGCAAACTTTCTGAGGATGCAATCCATCCCAATATCCAGATCATTAATGAAGATGTTGCACAAAACCAGCCCCATTGGGCATTCCACTTTATACCAGCTGCCAACTAGACATCGAGCCGTTGATCACTACACATTGAGCCCTACGATCTAGCCAGCTTTCTATCCACATTATTGTCCATTCATCCAATCCATACTTTTTTTATTTTGCTAGCAAGAATGCTGTGGGAGACCACATCAAAAGCTTTGCTAAAGTCAAGATATATCACATCCACCTGTCTCCCCAATATTCACAGAGCCATTTATCTCATCATAGAAGGCAATCAGGCTGGTCACGCATGACTTGACCTTGTTGAATACATGTTGACTTTTTCTGATCACCTTCCTCTCCAAGTGCTTCAAAATGGATTCCTTGAGGACCTGATCCATGATTTTTCCAGGGACTGAGGTGAGGTTGACCGGTCTGTAGTTCCCCGGATTTTCCTTCCTCCCTTTTTTAAAGATGGGCACTATATTTGCCTTTTTCCAATGGTCCAGGACCTCCCCTGATCATCACAAGTTTTCAAAGATAATGGCCAATGGCTCTGCTATCACATCGGCCAACTCCCTCAGCACCCTAGGATGCATTAGATCTGGCCTCATTGACTTGTGCATGTCCAGCTTTTCTAAATAGTCCTTAACCTGTTCTTTCACCACTGAGGGCTGCTCACTTGCTCCCCATACTGTGGTACTCAGTGCAGCAGTCTGGGAGCTGACCTTGTTTATGAAGTCCGAGGAAAAAAAAAAAGCATTGAGTACTTCACCTTTTTCCACATCATCTGTCATCTCCCCCATTCAGTAAGGGTCCCACACTTTTCCATACCTTCTTGTTACCCTTCACATCCCTTGCTAGCTGCAAATCAAATTGTTCTTTGGCCTTCCTGATTACACCCCTGCATGCTCAAACAGTATTTTTATACTCTGTCCTAGTCATTTTTCCAAATTTCCACTTCTTGTAAGCTTCCTTTTTTGCATTTAAGCTCACTGAAGATTTCTCTGCATAATGTTGCTCCTGACCTGAACTGGTTTTAAGCAGTTTTTATGGTTATGAAAGAGCATGTCACATGATAAGCACAACTCTGTTGTTGAATCTCATAACCTCTTAGCTGTGGATTCTGATACCTCCAATAACAATTGCTCATGAGGAATACATAATAAAGCTTTTGAGAGTCACTTCTTAAGAAACCTTTCTGTCCTGTCTGTTTTTTTAAAGTTATCATAAACCCCATCATGCTTAAGTTCTTAGTTTTACTTCTTTTTTTGTAAACTCAAAGTTATTCCTGCTCTTCTTTATAAATTCCGTAATCTTAGTTCACCCCCCACACCCCTGCCTCCACACCCCCGCCTCAGCCTCCTGGAGCGCACCGCGTCCCCACCCCTCCGCCTACCTCCCAGTGTTTCCCACCACCAAACAACTGTTTGGCAGCGCTTAGGACTTTCCAGGAGGGTAGGGGAGGAGCAGGAATGCAGCGCAGTCAGGGGAGGAGGTGGAGAAGAGGCAGGGCCAGAGCGGAGATTTGGGGAAGGGGTTGGAATGGGGCAGGGACTTTGGGGAAGGGGTTGGAATGGGGCAGGGCAGAAGGTAGGGCCTCATGGAAGGGGTGGAGCCGGTGGCAGAGGTGGGGGCTTTTGTATCTTTGTATGAAAAGTTGTCAGTGATGCGACCCTTGGGCCAATGTACTAGTCCTCATGTGGCCCTCGTGGTGATTTGAGTTTGAGATCCCTGTCTTAGATCATACCCACCCCCAGCCCCTGAAAGTGTCTGTAGAGGTCTAACTTGGACAGCTAGAGCCTCCTGGCAGCTGTGGCTGCTTTATACTTCACTGGCTTCCATATTCTATCCATAAATCTGTTATAACCAACACAGAGATTATGCCAATGTCAAGATGGCTTTCTAGTGGCAAAAAGATGACATATGGCCCTTTGCCAAGGATCATCCCTATTGCCAGTGCAGCCAGAAGAGGATAGTGCCAAAACCCTTCATGAACTATACTGCTTTCCTTATTGTACTTCTGTGGCTGTTGCAGCCCTGTGTTAGAAAGCAAACCTTTGGTCATTTTGTACTGTGTTAGAGCAGCCTAATCTTCACAGAGCAACAGCAGGATCAGGGATGTGCAAAGGGGAACTTTAAGACATTTTGTGCTCTGTGACATATGGATGCACCAGAAATTCTGGTTTCCTGTCTTCAAAAGTTTCATTTTTCCCCCTCTCATTGTCCCTCCTTTCCCTCTGTCAGTCTCTTCAAGGGACCAAAGTTTGATTCATCATCTCATTACCCTGAGATACCAAGTTTAAACTGTCTTTCTGGCTAGGACCATTTGACATCTACTCTGATGAGCTGATAGCAGAAATAAAATCCCTTCAGTTCCCTGACTGAGTTTTGATTTTGAAAGTTGCTATTTTGACATTGAAGGTTTCTTTTTAGGCATCTTCTCTTATCCCAGGCATCAATAGGACAAACAGATTAACAGATTCCTCTGAATCTTCTTCTGATCTCTCTCTTTCTTCTCATGAAGAGAAGGTCAGCTCTCACACTGACACGATTTGAAGATGCTTTTTGAATTGAATTATTATCACTAACGCTTTCCAAAGCATACTTTTTAATCATATGCTTTCTCTGATACAGCCATGGCCTGGCATATTACAGTACCACTCCATCAACACACAGTAGGAGAAAAGTAAAAGTAAAAACATTTAGGAACAAACATATGGACAAGAAGTCAATTAATAGGCAATGGAGAAGACAACTGCTGATAGTAAACTGCTGTGAAACCTACAGGAAAATATTTAAGCAAATAATTCACAGAGCCTTAATCAGCAATCTGATGTCTGATTTATCTTCAGGAACCTCCATTTTATTGCTTAGACTCCACTAAATAGATTAATATGGTAGAAAATGGGACTGAATTACTGCTGGGGAAATACATCAGGGATATCACTCTAATCTGAGCCTTAGTGTTTTATTGGGTGACCCCTGGTTCTTGTGTTATGTGAAGAGGTAAATAACACTTTCCTTTTCACTTTCTCCACACCATTCATGATTTTATAAACCACTATCATATTGTGGTTTATAAAATATCATATCATATCGGCTCTTTTCTAAGCTGTTCTGTCCCTGTCTTTTTCATCTGTCCTCATATGGAATTTGTTCCATACCCCGAATTATTTTTGTTGCCCTTCTCTGTACCCTTTGCAGCTCTAACATATCCTTTTTGAGATGTGGCAACCAAAACTATACACAGTATTTAATGTGTGGTTGTACCATGGATTTATATAGTGGTGTATGATATTTCCTGTCTTATTACCTATCCCTTTGCTAAGATTCCTAACATTCTCTTAGCTTTTTTGATTGCTACTGCTCACTGATTTAATTTTTTTCAGAGAACTATCCATGATGACTCCAGCTTGTCTTTCTTGAGTGGAAACAGCTAATTTAGATCCAGCATTTTGTATGGATAGCTGGTATTATGTTTTCCAATGTTTATGACATTGTATTTATCAATATTGAATTTAATCTCTCATTTTGTAGCCCAGTCACACACTTTTGTGAGGTCCCTTTGAAACTCTTCAGAGTCATGTTTGCATGTATCTACCTTGAGTAATTGTATATCGCCTGCAAATTTTTCCACCTCACTCTTTACCATCTCTCCACTGTGAATATTGACCATTATTCCTGCCTTTTGTTTCCTATCTTTAACCAGTTACTGATCTGTGAATGGACCTTCCTTCTTATCCCATGACTGCTTACTTTGCTTAAGAGCCTTTGGTGTGAGCCCTTGTCAAAGGCTTTCTGAAAGTCCACATCCAAAGTGACAGCTGTATCAGCCTTGTCCACATGTTTCTTGACTTCCTCCAAGAATTCTGATAGATTGATGAAGCATGATTTCCCTTTACAAAAGCCGTGCTGACTTCCCTAACATATTATGTTAATTCTGTTATTTACTATAATTTTATAGTACTGCATAATTTTATAGTACATTAGACTGATATTGAAGGTAGGCTTATTTGCCTTTAATTGCCAGTATAGCCTCTAGAGCCTTTTTTAAAAAAATGGTATTCCATTAGCTATCTTCCAGTCATCTGGTCCAGAGGCTGATTTAAACAATAGAATACATACCAGAGTTTGTAGTTTTGCAACTTCATATTTTAGTTCCTTCAGAACTCTTGGTCGAATACCATCTGATTCTGGAAACTTATTATTGTTTAATTTATCAACTTGTTCCAAAACCTCCTCTATTAAAACTCAATCTAGGATATCACTCCAATCTGAGCATTCTCGGACATTTCCTCAGTTCTGCCATTTAAAAAGAATGGCTCCCACGTGGGAATCTTCCTCACATCCTCAGCAATGCAGATTGGTGCAAAGAATTCATTTAGCTTCTCTGCAATGGCCTTGTCTCTTTCAGGGCTCCTCTAACACCTTAATCGTCCAATGCCCTTATTGATTCTTTGGCAGGCTTCCTGCTTCTGATATACTTAAAATTTCTTGTAACTTTTTTGTCTTTTACTAGTTGTTCTTCAATTCTTTTTTGGCCTGTCTAATTATATCTTTATACTTGATTTATCAAGAGTGTATGGTCCGTTCTATTTTTCTCAGTAAGATTTGACTTCAGTTTTTAAAGGATGACATTTTGCCTCCAACCACCTCTTTTACTCTACTGCTTAGCCTAAATGGCATTTTTATCTGTCGTCTTACTGTTATTGATTTGTTTGATAATTTCTTTGGGGTATGCATTTAGTTTGAGCCTCTGTTATGTTGTTTTTAAATAGTTTCCATTACACCTACACTCATTTATAACCAACCTTCCACACAAACTTCCTCGTGGCTGGACTTTACAAAAACTAGACAAGCCATTTACAAAACACACTTTGATTCTCTACAAAAGAAAAAGGACACTAAGCTATCTAAACTACTATATGCCACAAGGGGCCACAACAATGGTTCCCGTAACCCACCCAGCAATATTGTTAATCTATCCAACTATACTCTTAGCCCAGCGGAAGAATCTGTCCTATCTCGGGGCCTCTCCTTTTGCCCCTCCACCCCCACGAACATGATACAGTTCTGTGGTGACCTAGAATCCTATTTTCGACGTCTCAGACTCAAGGAATATTTCCAACACACCTCTGACCAACATATTAACCCACAGAGACCTTCCTGCCAACACTACAAAAAGAAGGATTCTAGGTGGACTCCTCCTGAAGGTCGAAACAGCAGCCTGGATTTCTACATAGACTGCTTCCGCCGACGTGCACGAGCTGAAATTGTGGAAAAGCAGCATCGCTTACCCCATAACCTCAGCCATGCAGAACACAGTGCCATCCACAGCCTCAGAAACAACTCTGACATCATAATCAAAAAGGCTGACAAAGGAGGTGCTGTCGTCATCATGAATAGGTCAGAGTATGAACAAGAGGCTACTAGGCAGCTCTCCAACACCACTTTCTACAAGCCATTACCCTCTGATCCCACTGAGAGTTACCAAAAGAAACTACAACATTTGCTCAAGAAACTCCCTGAAAAAGCACAAGAACAAATCCGCACAGACACACCCCTGGAGCCAGGACCTGGGGTATTCTATCTGCTACCCAAGATCCATAAACCTGGAAATCCTGGACGCCCCATCATCTCAGGCATTGGCACCCTGACAGCAGGATTGTCTGGCTATGTAGACTCCCTCCTCAGGCCCTTCGTTACCAGCACTCCCAGCTATCTTCGAGACACCACCGATTTCCTGAGGAAACTACAGTCCATTGGTGATCTTCCTAAAAACACCATCCTAGCCACTATGGATGTAGAAGCCCTCTACACCAACATTCCACACAAAGATGGACTACAAGCCGTCAGGAACAGTATCCCCGATACTGTCACGGCTAACCTGGTGGCAGAACTTTGTGACTTTGTCCTGACCCATAACTATTTCACATTTGGTGACAATGTATACCTTCAAATCAGCGGCACTGCGATGGGTACCCGCATGACCCCACAGTATGCCAACATTTTTATGGCTGACTTAGAACAACGCTTCCTCAGCTCTCGTTCCCTAATGCCCCTACTCTACTTGCGCTACATTGATGACATCTTCATCATCTGGACCCATGGAAAAGAAGCTCTTGAGGAATTCCACCATGATTTCAACAATTTCCATCCCACCATCAACCTCAGCCTGGACCAGTCCACACAAAAGATCCACTTCCTGGACACTACGGTGCTAATAAGCGATGGTCACATAAACACCACCCTATATCGGAAACCTACTGACCGCTATTCCTACCTACATGCCTCTAGCTTTCATCCAGATCATACCACTCGATCCATTGTCTACAGCCAAGCGCTACGATATAACCGCATTTGCTCCAACCCCTCAGACAGAGACAAACACCTACAAGATCTCTATCATGCATTCCTACAACTACAGTACCCACCTGCTGAAGTGAAGAAACAGATTGACAGAGCCAGAAGAGTACCCAGAAGTCACCTACTACAGGACAGGCCCAACAAAGAAAACAACAGAACGCCACTAGCCATCACCTTCAGCCCCCAACTAAAACCCCTCCAACGCATCATCAAGGATCTACAACCTATCCTGAAGGACGAGCCATCGCTCTCTCAGATCTTGGGAGACAGACCAGTCCTTGCTTACAGACAGCCCCCCAATCTGAAGCAAATACTCACCAGCAACCACACACCACACAACAGAACCACTAACCCAGGAACCTATCCTTGCAACAAAGCCCGTTGCCAACTCTGTCCACATATCTATTCAGGGGATACCATCATAGGGCCTAATCACATCAGCCACACTATCAAAGGCTCGTTCACCTGCGCATCTACCAATGTGATATATGCCATCACGTGCCAGCAATGCCCCTCTGCCATGTACATTGGCCAAACTGGACAGTCTCTACGTAAAAGAATGAATGGACACAAATCAGACGTCAAGAATTATAACATTCAAAAACCAGTTGGAGAACACTTCAATCTCTCTGGTCACTCGATCACAGACCTAAGAGTGGCTATACTTCAACAAAAAAGCTTCAAAAACAGACTCCAACGAGAGACTGCTGAATTGGAATTAATTTGCAAACTGGATACAATTAACTTAGGCTTGAATAGAGACTGGGAATGGATGAGTCATTACACAAAGTAAAACTATTTCCCCATGGTATTTCTCCCTCCCACCCCACCCCCCACTGTTCCTCTGATATTCTTGTTAACTGCTGGAATTAGCCTACCTGCTTGTCACCATGAAAGGTTTTCCTCCTTCCCCCCCCTGCTGTTGGTGATGGCTTATCTTAAGTGATCACTCTCCTTACAGTGTGTATGATAAACCCATTGTTTCATGTTCTCTGTGTGTGTGTATATAAATCTCTCCTCTGTTTTTTCCACCAAATGCATCCGATGAAGTGAGCTGTAGCTCACGAAAGCTTATGCTCTAATAAATTTGTTAGTCTTTAAGGTGCCACAAGTACTCCTTTTCATTTCACTCTTGTGACAGTTCCTTTTAATTTTCACTTAAACATCTCCCTAATTTTTGTGTAGTTCCCCTTTTGAAGTTAAATGTTACTGTGGGGAGTTTCTTCGGTAATTTAACCCCTACAACTATGTTAAATTTAATTACATTATGATCACTATTACTGAGCTGTTCACCCGTATTCACCTCTTGTACCAAACCCTGTGCGCTATTTAAGATTAAGTCCAGAATTGCCTCTCCCTTTGTGAGTTCCAGGACTAGCTGCTCCAAGAAGGAATCATTAATGGAATCTAAACACTTTATTGCTGCACCCTATCCTGAGGTGATATGTGCCCAGTCAATATGAGGATAGTTGAAGTCCGCCATTTGTATTGGGTTTTCTGTTTTTATCACATCTCTAATCTCTGTCAGCACTTTACAGTCACCACCATCATCTTGGTCAGGTAGTCTGTATATTCCTACTCTTATTATTCAAGTATTAAATTTCTAACCACAGAGATTCTATGGTACAGTTTGGTTCATTAAAGAGTTTTAGTATATTTGACTCTGTGCTTTCTTTCACATATAGAGTCTCCCCCACCAGTGTGGCCTTACTTTGTCATTCCTATAGATTTTGCAACTTAGTATTATCAGGCCCTATTTATTATCATCATTCCAAAAGTTTCTGTGATGGCTGTTATATCTATATCCTCATTCAATACCAGATACACAAGTTCAATCAACTTAGTATTTAGATTTCTTGCATTTGTATACAAGCACTTATAAAATTTGTCTATATTGGTTATCTGTCTTCATGTGATGTAATTGAATCAGAACCCTTTTCATTTGACTATTTCATTGCAGTTCTTAACTGTATTTTATCAACTTCTATCCTCACTTTTTTATTGGGATATGTGGAAATAGTATATATCCCTTTTAATAAAACCTCCCCTAAAGGATTAATATGTCCAAACTGTGTGCTCCTCTACACCTGTCAGCTTTCTCCCAGCCGTTAGTTCAGAAAGTCTTCTAGAATCTTTTCAATTTTACATGCCAATAATCTGGTTCCATTTTGGATTAGGTGGAGCCTATCCTTCCTTTTTGGGCTCCTCTTTTCCCCAAAGCTTCCCTAATGCCTAATAAACCAAAACCCCTCCTCTGAGCACCCATATCTCATCCACACATTGAACCCTGAAGTTCTGTCCGTTTAACTAGGCCTGGATTTGGAACTAGCAGCATTTCATAAAATGTTACCATAGAGATCCTGGACTTTAATCTGTTACCTATAAGACAAAATTGGCCTCCAAGCCATATCTTTCCCTATGTCATTGGTACCTATATGTACCATGACCACCAGCTCCTCCCCAGCACTGCACATAAGTCTGTTTAGATGTCTCAAGAAGTCGGCCACCTTTGCACCTGGTAGGAAATTTACCATGCTGTTCTCCAGGTCATAACAAATCCAGATATCTATATTTCTAATAATTGAATCACCCATCACTCTCTTCCTAATAACTGGGATCTCCTTCCTCAGAGGGGTAGCCTCAGTGCAAGAGGATACCATAATATCATAAGGATGGAGGGTGCCAACTATGGTATTGTTTCCCTCCATTTCAGCTTGTTCTCTGTCTCTGAGACTTTCATTTTCCTCAACAGCACAAAGGCTGTCAGACTGGGGGTGGGACCATTCTGTGTCCCTGAAATTCACATATATGTACCCCTTTGTCTCCCTTAGTTCCTCCAGTCCAGCCACTCTGGTCTTAAGAACCTGTACTCGGTCTTTGAGGGCCATGAGTTGCTTACACTGAATGCACACATATACTCCCTGCCCACAAGACAGGTAATAATGCATACTGCATTCGGGGCAATAAACTGGATAGCCCCCACCCTGCTGCTGGTCTTCTGCCTGCATTATTTTTACTTTTGCAGGATTTGTATTTGTTTGTTTACTATTTGCTTTGTTGGGGGGGGGGGCATCAGACTGATTTTTTAAATTATTACTGTTTATTTAATTCAGTCAGAATAGTTCAGACATTTCAGAAAATGAGATTCAGGTCACATGTTGTTTGGACCATTTTAAAGATTTTTAAAGAAATAATTCAGATGCTCTAGCAGCCCCATGGTTTGGCAATTTGGCAGCATAGTTGCCTTTGGGATAGATATTTTTCCTGTTCTCATGAAAAAATAAATTAGGCAAAATTTGAAAAATTAATTTGGACATGTTCAGTAGAAACTTAGCTTGGCTGGTAGATTCTCAGAAGATTCAGTCGACATCGGGCATGCCACAGTCTAGGGCTGTTGGGTCTGAACAAGACCTTTTCTGCAATTGCTGCTCCTCGCTGCCCCATGATGCAGGGTACAGGAACTTAGAGTAGGGATATTGCCTGTCCTGTGCTCTTAGTGCTCTTCGCCTGAGGCAATGGGGCGGATGAAACAGCCTGACTGAAATCCACAGAGGACATGAACAGAACAGGGCAAGTGGGCAGCAAAGGGATTAGATTGGGCAACAAGCCGCTGAGGAGGGAATTGACAACTGGAAAGGGGAAAACTGGAATAAGGATCCTAGGAAAGGAGACTGAGTGTAAGAGCCAAGATCGGAGGAAGACTGGGACTCAGTACAGCTTGTGTTGTAATGCAGCTACACGTAAATGGATACATGGAGGAACAAAGAATGCAGGCCATACTTACAAGATGGGGGACTCTATCCTGGGAAGCAGTGACTCTGAAAAAGACTTGGAGGTCATGGTTGATAATCAGCTGAACATGAACTCCCAATGTGACCCTGTGGCCAAAAGAGATAACACACTCCTGGGATATATAAACAGGGGAATCTCAAGTAGGAGTAGAAAGGTTATTTTACCCCTGTATTTGGCACTGGTTTGACCACTGTTAGAATACTGTGTCCAGTTCTGGACTAAAGAAACTACAACATTTGCTCAAGAAACTCCGTGAAAAAGCACAAGAACAAATCTGCACAGACACACCCCTGGAACCCTGACCTGGGGTATTCTATCTGCTACCCAAGATCCATAAACCTGGAAATCCTGGACGCCCCATCATCTCAGGCATTGGCACCCGGACAGCAGGATTGTCTGGCTATGTAGACTCCCTCCTCAGGCCCTATGCTACCAGCACTCCCAGCTATCTTCGAGACACCACTGACTTCCTGAGGAAACTACAATCCATCAGTGATCTTCCTAAAAACACCATCCTAGCCACTATGGATGTAGAAGCCCTCTACACGAACATTCCACACAAAGATGGACTACAAGCCATCAGGTTTCAGAGTAGCAGCCGTGTTAGTCTGTATTCACAAAAAAGAAAAGGAGTACTTGTGGCACCTTAGAGATTAACAAATTTATTTGAGCATAAGCTTTTGTGAGCTACAGCTCACTTCATCGGATGCATCAGGAACAGTATCCCTGATAATGTCACGGCTAACCTAGTGGCTGAATTTTGTGACTTTGTCCATACCCATAACTATTTCACATTTGGAGACAATGTATACCTTCAAATCAGCGGTACTGTGATGGACACCCGCATGGCCCCACAGTATGCCAACATTTTTATGGCTGACTTAGAACAATACTTCCTCAGCTCTCGTACCCTAATGCCCCTACTCTACTTGCGCTACATTGATGACATCTTCATCATCTGGACCCATGGAAAAGAAGCCCTTGTGGAATTCCACCATGATTTCAACAATTTCCATCCCACCATCAACCTCAGCCTAGACCAGTCCACACAAGAGATCCACTTCCTGGACACTACAGTGCTAATAAGCGATGGTCACATAAACACCACCCTATATCAGAAACCTACTGACCGCTATTCCTACCTACATGACTCTAGCTTTCATCCAGATCACACCACACGATCCATTGTATACAGCCAAGCTCTACAATATAACTGCATTTGCTCCAACCCCTCAGACAGAGACAAACACCTACAAGATCTTTATCATGCATTCTTACAACTACAATACCCACCTGCTGAAGTGGAGAAACAGATTGACAGAGCCAGAAGAGTACCCAGAAGTCATCTACTACAGGACATGCCCAACAAAGAAAATAACAGAATGCTACTAGCCATCACCTTCAGCCCCCAACTAAAACCTCTCCAATGCATCATCAAAGATCTACAACCTATCCTGAAGGACGACCCATCACTCTCACAGATCTTGGGAGGCAGGCCAGTCCTTGCTTACAGACAAGCCCCCAACCTGAAACAAATACTCACCAGCAATCACACACCACACAACAGAACCACTAACCCAGGAACCTATTCTTGCAATAAAGCCCATTGCCAACTCTGTCCACGTATCTATTCAGGGGACACCATCATAGGGCCTAATCACATCTGCCACACTATCAGAGGCTCATTCACCTGCACATCTACCAATGTGATATATGCCATCACGTGCCAGCAATGTCTCTCTGCCATGTACATTGGTCAAACTGGACAGTGTCTACGTAAAAGAATAAATGGACACAAAGCAGACGTCAAGAATTATAACATTCAAAAACCAGTAGGAGAACACTGCAATCTCTCTGGTCACACGATTACAGACCTGAGAGTGGCTATCCTTCAACAAAAAAAACTTCAAAAACAGACTCCAATGAGAGACTGCTGAATTGGAATTACTTTGCAAACTGGATACAATTACAGGTTTCAGAGTAGCAGCCGTGTTAGTCTGTATTCGCAAAAAGAAAAGGAGTACTTGTGGCACCTTAGAGACTAACAAATTTATTAGAGCATAAGCTTTCATCCGATGAAGTGAGCTGTAGCTCACGAAAGCTTATGCTCTAATAAATTTGTTAGTCTCTAAGGTGCCACAAGTACTCCTTTTCTTTTTGTGGATACAATTAACTTAGGCTTGAATAGAGACTGGGAGTGGATGGGTCATTACATAAAGTAAAACTATTTCCCCATGTTATTTCTCCCCCCCCACCCCAACCCCACTGTTTCTCAGACGTTCTTGTTAACTGCTGGAAATGGCCCACCTTGATTATCACCACAAATGGTTTTCCTCCTTCCCCCCCCTCCTTCCTGCTGGTAATAGCTCATCTTAAGTGATCACTCTCCTTACAGTGTGTATGATAAAACCCATTGTTTCATGTTCTCTGTGTGTGTATATAAATCTCCCCACTGTATTTTCCACCGAATGCATCCAATGAAGTGAGCTGTAGCTCATGAAAGCTTATGCTTATATAAATTGTTAGTGCCACAAGCACTCCTTTTCTTTTTTGCGAATACAGACTAACACGGCTGCTACTCTGAAACCTGAAAAGTCCATTACTAAATATTTATTCCCCATTTAGATATTTATAGATTGTAATCAAGTCACCCCTTAATCTTCTCTTTGTTAAGATAAATAGATTGATCTCTTTGAGTCTCTCATTATCAGGCACAGTTTCAAATTGTTTAATTATTCTCATGGCTCTTCTTTGAACCGTCTCTAATGTATCAACATCCTTCTTGAACGGTGGGCTCCAGAACTGGATGTGGTATTTCAACAGTGGTTTCACCAGTGTCAAATATAGAAATAAAATAACTTCTGGTTTCCTACTCAAGATTCCCCTGTTTACGCATCCCAGGATCACATTAGCTCCTTTGGCCTCAAAGTCACATTGGGAGCTCATGTTCAGCTGATTATCAATCACAACCTGAAATCTTTTTCAGAGTCTCTGATTCTTAGGACAGAGTCACACATTCTGTAAGTGTGGTGTACCTTGTCTGTTCCTAGATGTATCCATTCAAATTTAGCCATATTAAGACACACATTGGTTGCTTGTACCCAGGTATCCAAATGATTCAGATATTTCTGAATCATTTACATGTCCTCTTCATTATTTACCACTCCCCCAATTTGTGTCATCTACAAACTTTATCAGTGATGATTTTATGTTTTCTTTCAGGTCATTGATAAATATGTTAAACAGAGTAGGGCCAAGAACAGATCCTTGTAGGAACCAGGACTTGCTTTGATGATGATTCCCCATTGACATTTACATTTGGAGACCTATCAGTTAGCCAATTCTTAATTCATTTAATGTGTGCCATGTTAATTTTACATCATTCTAGGTTTTTTTTAATCAAAATGTTGTGCAGGCCTTCAGAAGGCCTTACAGAAGTCTTAAGTATCTTACATCAACACTATTACCTTTATTAACCAAGCTTGTGGTAACAGACACAATGACACTGAATCCCCCCCAGAAACCTGTAGTAATAATTAGCCATGCATATAAAAGCCTGAGCTTGCTTTTTGGTTTGGGGTACAGGGCAGTTAATAATGGATCACACTTTCAAGGAATCTGAGCAAATTTGGCTCCTGCTTCCATGAAGTGACCTAGGTAAGTGACTTTTTTAGCTGCTCCTATCTTACACTTGGAAACTTACATGGTGAGACCTGCATCTTTGAATCTTTCCAACACACTTCCCAAGTGTTTTTATGATCTCACCTGGATTTTCTGAAGATTGCAATATCATCAATGCAGACCCATGTAAAATCCTGCAGCCCAGTAAACATCTGATTAATGAGCCTTTGAAATGTGGTTCCTGCATTAATTACTCCAAATGGCAACAGTTTGAACTCAAAAAGTTCCAAATCATTAATGAAGGCAGATTTTTTTGCTGGGTGCAGACTCTGATCCTAAAATGTTAATTGTATGGACTATTTTGGGAGTCAAGCCTGGCCTACTAGGAAATTCTTGCTGGTGACTTCACAGCATAGCCATAACCTGTTCCCTCTCCATTAGTGATAACTCTGCATACATGCATACTCTCTACTGACTGAATGTCATAGTGACCTTCCACCCTGCCCCTGCCACTAAATCAATATGTCTCTGCATAGCACATGATGTTTACTATGGCTTCATGATTGTAATATGCTTTTAACATGCTTATATACACAGTTTTAGTTGCAGCCCTTCTGTGGGTCCTTTGTACATTGTAGGCAACATCATTCACCCTTTCTACCACTTCAGAAGGACCCTGCCCTGAGTTTTGCATTTTGTACACTTTTTACAGGGAGTAACACTAGAACTGAATCTCCAAGAGCAAGTGATTGGTCACAGGTGCCACCATCATACCGTTCCTTGTGCTTGGCTGGTTGGCTTTTTGTAAGGTTTTGCTGCACCATTTCCATCATAGACTTTAAATCCTTCCCAAACCTTTCCATATATTCAGCTACTGTTTCCCACTCTGCCTCAGTACTTTCCTCCCAGGAGTCATTGTTGAGATCCAGTGGATCTCTGATCTTTCTTCCATACAAGAGGTCAAATGGGGCAAACTATCGGGGCACCTCTTAGTAAACAAACAACAGATAGGGTAACATAACATCCCAGTCACTTGCCAGCTTGTTTACCTGCATTGTCAGCATAGATTTTAGGGTCTTGTTGAACCTTTCAACTAAATGATGGGTCTCTGGGTGATATGGGGCAGACTTTAATTGCTTTACCCCATACATATTCTGTAATTCACTAAATAGCAGGGACATAAATCTGTCCCACATTTCCTTTGCAAAGCTCTCCCTAGTAAATATAGGGGGAAAAAAGTGCCTTACCAACTGTTTCAGCTTCCACATTAGATAGGGCAACTGCCTTTGGGTAACTGGTGACAAAATCCATCACACCTAATGTTAATTTATTTCCCCTCTTTGTTGGCTAGGGTGGCAGCCCTATGATATCCCTGGCCACCTTGAAAAATGATTCTTTGGATACTGGTAATGGGTGTAGGGAGTCTTGTGGTGTCCTAAAGGTTTTTTTCCACTTCTTGCAAATGTCACAAGTCCTGCAGTATTCCTTTACTTTATTTTGAATATTGGGCCAACGGCTGTTTTTCTTTAACCTTTACTATGTCTCTTCTGATCTCAAGTGATCAACCAAAAGGAACTTGTAGGCTAATAGCATTAACTCGGCATGATGCTTTCAGGGCACAATCAGTTATTTGTAGGGTTCCCCAGGACTTATTTTTTTTCCCCAGGAGGTTTTTCCCTCTTCCATAAAGAATCTTCCCTTGTTCTTTTTATCCGAGGCATTACTGAGAATGATCCTCGTATGCTTTCTAAGGAGGGGACTGCATTCTGTTCTGCTGCAGACTCCATTTGGCTTCTGCTTCACTGGGAGCTGTCTCAGGCAGTGTAGGAGAGTGACTCTTTACTCATCTCACCCCAAACATATTTTTTTGCTGATAAGGGTATAGTGGTTTCCTCTCCTCTCTCAGCTGTTTCTTCCTCCTGAGAGTTTACCTCTGCGACCTTGGAGACAAATTCCCTTTTGCTACAGGTCAAAATATTAACAGCTTTGAGCAATTATATTATATCATTTCCAACCAAAATTCTTTTAAAAAGAATTAAAAGTTCCCTTTAAACCTTCTCAGTCTAATTCAATGTAAACTAACGGTGCTGTAGTTTTAAATTTCCCTACTGCAAGGAGTTTTACCTTCTCCCATGGGAGCATATCACTTCCTCATTGCATCTTTTCTGACTAGAAAATCTGTGTTCCAGTGTCTCTCAACTCCTAGCATTCTCTCCAATATACCATGGACTCTTTAGTAGTCTACCTCGCAGGAGGTCAGACCTGACAAAATTAATCAGAATTCCCTCTGCTGCCACTGAAGTTTCTGACTCAGTGTTAGCTGGAGAGATCGGGGAGTGTATTTAGATTCCCTATACCTTGGCCACTGCTTTTTCATATATTCAAGGTACACACATAAGTAACAAAGAGAAAAGGAGGACTTGTGGCACCTTAGAGACTAAAATTTATTTGAGCATAAGCATCCGACGAAGTGAGCTGTAGCTCACGAAAGCTTATGCTCAAATAAATTTGTTAGTCTCTAAGGTGCCACAAGTCCTCCTTTTCTTTTTGCGAATACAGACTAACATGGCTGCTACTCTGAAACCTGACATAAGTAACTTTATTGAGCCTTCCTCTTGGGTTGGGGTCCGATAATCAGAGTTACTAGGAGGTGACTGATATTGGGGTGGTGGGTGCTTAGTTATTTCTTCTCTTTCCCAGGAACAAGCTGGGGGCTGCCTTTTGCTACAGGCTTTTGCCCTTCCCTTTGGAATCTGCACTCCATGAAGGGTCTTGCTAGTAAGTATGAGTTAGCCGCCTTGGCTGCTTCTTCAGCAGAAGCTAAGGATTTCTCCCACACAGTTGCTCTCACATCAGCTGAGCAGATTCAAAGAACTCCTCCTGAGCAATTTGATCTACCAACTTGTTATACTTTTCTGTCCATTTCCTCAATTTATCCATTTGTTCAAATAATCCACCATTTTATGAACACAGTCATTGCAACTTATTTTTTCAGCTTTTCTGAGGCTTCAAAATTTTAAGTAACATGCTTCTGGTATAATTTGAAACCATCTGAACTCAGACCCTTTAAAAACTTCATAGGCTCTTTACATCCATCTCATTAAACACTTACAAAGCTTTGCCAGTCAGTTTGGAGAGTAAGATAGTCATTCTCTGGTCATTAGGGATTTTATACACACTGGCTACCCTTTCAAAGATGGTTAAATATACTTCAGTGCAATCAGTATCCCTATAACAGTGCAGTGTAATGTCACTTTGGGCTGCTGCTTCCCTTTCCTTCTCTCATTTTTTGGCTGTTGCTCCCATTTCTCTGCTTTCTGGTCTGAGGAAAAGCTCTGTGTAGTTCGAATGCTTGTCTCTCTCAACAACAGACGTTGATCCAATAAACCATAACAGTTACAGTTTTTAGGGCAGGGGTGGGCAAACTCTGGCCCAGGAGTCACATCCAGCCCTTCAGACATTTTAATATGGTCTTCAAACTCCTGCCAGGGAACAGGATCCAGGGCTTGCCCCGCTCTGGCACTCCAGCCAGGGGCTTGCCCGCTCCATGTGTGCTATGGTTCCGTGCAGCTCCTGAAAGCAGTGGCATGTCCCCCCTCTAGCTCCTATGCATAGGGTCAGCCAAGGGGCTCTGCAGCTCCCATTGGCTGGGAAACATGGCCAATGGGAGCTGCAGGGGTGGCACCTACGGATGGGGCAGCATGCTGAGCCGCCTGGATGCGCCTCTGCATAGGAGCTGGAGTGGGGACATGCCACTGCTTCTGGGAGCTGCTTGAGGTAAGTGCTGCCTGGAGCCTGCACCCCTGACCCTCTCCCACATCCCAACCCACTGCCCCTGCCCTGATCCCCTTCCCACCCTCTGAAATCCTTGGTCCCAGCCCAGAGCACCCTCCTGTACCCCCAACTCCTCATCCCTACCCCAGAGCCTGTACCCCCATCCGGAGCCCTCATGCCCCCTCCACACCCCTGCCCCAGCCCAGAGTCCCCTCCCACATGCTGAACTCCTCATTTCTGGCCCCACCCCAGAGCCTGCACCCCAAGCCAGAGCCCTCAGCCCCTCCCACACCCCAACCCCCAATTTCATGAGCATTCATGGCCTGCCATACAATTTCCATAACCAGATGTGGCCCTAGGGCCAAAAAGTTTCCCCACCCCTGTCTTAGGCCATCCTGGATTATGAATCACCTCACTGCTCTCTGCCTCCAGTCAGAGGGAATATTTTTGTGGTATCTGGGTGTCATCTCCATAACACCTCCAGCCTTTCAGGCACTAAAGTGCTCTCTTCTGGGCTGTGCTAACTTTGCGTTGCAGCTTAACAGTAGATAAACCCCAATCCCTGAGTCCCCTTAAATAATTCCCCTATGATATCCAGTCCCTGATACTGGCTAGTCACAGAAATTCTGTTTCCTCTGCATCCAAAGATGCAGTGTACCCCAGTTTTACCTTAAACCACTTGTGAAAACTTATGATAAAACAAAAATATGTCTATTTAAGAAAGGGTAAAGATTTAACTAGAAATGAGAGAAAGTTATAGAAGCAAATGGTTACAGCATAAAACAAAATCATAAAATGTGAACCTGGGTCTACACTTATCTCTAGTTACCTTTCCTATACAATGAAGTAGGTTTTCCCACCAAAGTTCAGTCTGTTGCAGAGCTGACTGGTTTCTCAAGAACAAGGATCCAAACATTCATGAAAGCTCACAGATCTTTAAGAGATTTCCTCACTGACTGACTGAATGAATCCAGAGTGCTTTTCCCTGCACTGTATTATATTGAAACAGTCTTTTGTCTTAGCCAAGGTGATCTCCTGCCTGTTATAATATTCTTTTTCACCTACAAGTGGCTTCGATCATTTGCAGTTGTCTTGATGATTTTCAATTGATTGTTCAGGGATGCAGCAAGGGTAGACAACAGAACCTTGCAATATTTCAGCTGCTCACTAGGGAGGGGTGACAAATCCTTCATGCTTCAATGGGTCTTCACCGAAACACATTACCATGATGACTAATTTCTACTCTAAGGCCATGATGCATATTTTCAATATAAATACCTTATTCACTGAATATTACTATGTGATACAGCATGGCCAGAAGGCAGCAGGCGAGTAATATAGGAGAGATATGTAAGTCCCAGGATGAGGAGAAGCTTTATTCCCTGTAGAGGGAAGAAAGGTTTTTATAGATTAATTAAAAGTACCTGAAGCCAATTAGAGCACCTGAAGCTAATCACCTGATAAAAACCCCCTGCTTCAATCTTCCAGGGGAAGGAGTTAAAGCAGAGTGGTTTGGAGCTGGAGTAGAATGAAGTTTGGAGGAATTAAAGTAGAGGAGAGTTTGGAGAAGTGCCATGGCTAGCCAGAAGACCAAGACTCTAGGTAAAGATACACCTGGCTTGTGCAGAGAGAGAGAGAGAGAGAGAGAGCACGCATGCACGAAGCCTCACAAGCTGAAGAGCAGGAGAGGGAAGTAGACCAGGGGAAGGAAGCACTAGTTCAAGTGGCTTACCACTATCTCTAGGGCCTCTGGGCTGGGACCCAGAGTAGAGGGCAGGCTGGGGTCCCTCCCTCTCCACTACCCTTCTCTGGGTTACTAGTGGGATAGTAGATACCCTAGTTCAAGGGCAGGAAACTGTGCCCTGGACCCCCCCCCAAGAAGAGGAAGTGTGGGACCCATCATAATTGTACTGGCAATTTGCCACATTCATACATATGTATTGCAATGATTATGAATCTCACCAGTTACTAGTTTTCTATAGATAGGCAGTGGACCACCTCCTGCCGTGCCGTGCCATGCCAGCCGTCTGAGCAATTTTTCAATTGTGCTAGAGTGATAGTGGAGTGGGAGCATGCTGCATCTCTTAAACGGATGTAGCAGTTTGTGTGTGTGTGTGTGCCCCCATACACAGGATTTTTGGGAGGCATTCTGTCTCCTTGAGGCAATACAAGTGCACTGCTTTTGCCTGAGGTTGTGCTGAATTGGTATGATTGAGCCCAAGATGTTCAAACTTATCGGGAATAGTGTTTTTCAAACACTACCTACTGTGAGGCGTAATTACTAACAGAACTAACCTGTTTCTGCTCAATGGAAGTTCATGCATAAGTAAAAGCGGCAGAATTAGACCATTGCAGCATCCATAGTTCAAGTCTGTTCAAGTGATAAACAAAATCGTCCTAGAGACTGACTATCCTTTCAGAGAAATTAATGTTAAAAATGAAAGTGAAATCCCCAAAATACTAGAACCCACAAAATTAGCCTCTAGAATCATATCCTTTACACAGAATCTTTGTTAAACAACTAATATTTTCATTAAATTCAGAGGTAGTTCGATTAAATACAAACATACAGAGATGACATAACTTTGAACTTTTAATTCATACCATAGTTTTTAGTCATGCATTATTATTTGGGGGAAAAAGCCCACCAATGTTTAATTCTGGAATCAATTTAAAATTGCACAAATCAACAAAAGGCCCAACTGACTTGGAACAGAGATGGATGAAATGTAGTCTACCATGAGTTTCAGAGTAGCAGCCGTGTTAGTCTGTATTCACAAAAAGAAAAGGAGTACTTGTGGCACCTTAGAGACTAACAAATTTATTAGAGCATAAGCTTTCGTGAGCTACAGCTCACTTCATCGGATGCATTTGGTGGAAAAAACAGTTTTTTCCACCAAATGCATCCGATGAAGTGAAGCTTATGCTCTAATAAATTTGTTAGTCTCTAAGGTGCCACAAGTACTCCTTTTCTACCATGAGTGTTACTAACTAAAGTCCCAGGTGACATGAAGAGCTGTAGAATGTCAGTTCTGCTTGGCCCTTGGTTCCTGTAGATCCATACAAAGAAAAGACACACATTTGGGGTGGAAGTGAATTTGTTCCATAGATACATAATGCTGACCACCCTGGATCAGCCCATAGGTTTTGACAGATTGAGGTATCTGTTATTAAAGTACAGAGCTTAAAAAGACTGAGGACAACCAGTGCAGAGTTTGGTGAAATTTTTCAGACAAGTTTTTATGCCAAAAAATGCAGATTTGGCTCAGATGAAAAAAATTGTAAATGTGTCATTTGCTGAAATTTTCCAATCAACACAAAAAACTAAATAAAACACCCTGAAATGTTTTGTTTTGATATTTTGTAACCAAACTGTTGATATTTTTATTTGAAACAACTTTGTTTCAAACTTAATTTTAATTTTTAAAATGATTTAAAAACTCAAACTAAACATTTCATTTGATTGGACTTTTTTCAGTTCTTCAAAAAAAAGTCAAAATTAAAATTTTGTTTTAAAATCCATTATTCACACAGCTCAGCTTTGTCACAAATTGTTGGAAGAGACGTGTTAATGGTACTTAATCCAATGCTGGCTGAACTTCAGGCCTGCAAAGGAGCCATCAAGGACATGTTATAATTGGGCCTATAAATTTGCCCTAATCGTAAGCTCTTTTGTAAAAAGCATATAACATAAGATGTTACAATAACCTGTAATAAGAAACATTGATGGAAAGTAGGTAAAGTTGCTTTCCATAATGAATGTTATAAACAGGAGCAAGGGAACCAGAGAGAAGACCTAATTAGTACAAACAAAAAAAGGCTATGCTGATTCAAATCAGGGATGATTTTGAAGTCATGATGTGGAAGATGTGGAACCAGAAATTAATGAACCAAATTTGGGGTTCCATATATTAAGCCTAATTAGTGGAGAAACTAATGACAAACTATTCCAATCATTCCCTTTTTGGATCCTTGAAGAAAGTGACTTGGTGGGGGAAAGAAGAAGAACAGAGGGAAGAACGAAGAACAGATTGAGGCTACTGAAGCAAGCTTTCAACATCATGGCTGTCCCACCCACTATTTCCTGGGACCTCAGACCTTCTTTCTCCCAATCCCAGGAGGTGCCTTTATCAGACTTGCCAGAGAGAGGGATCCAGATGATGTTGCCACCCCTACCAGTTCCAGCTGACTCCTAAACTCCACCTGAGATGAAAAGAAATCAAACTTTAACAGCAGCAACAATAGCTCCAGGCCATCTTAACTAACTCCTGTCCATTTTGATTAAAAGAGAAGTCATTACCATCTTTGATACCATCTAAGATACTGTCAAACAAGGGTGGGAGTTGCCTTCCAAAACTCTCTTCAGCTAAAAGGAAGGGGAATAAGAAATACTGTTTTAAAATGAAAACTTTATTTAATACTTCACATTTCAAATGTTTGAACTGTTTTTCCTTTTCTGTATTTTTTATAAAAGGTTAAAATATTTTAATGGTGTGTCTGCCACAGTGGTAAGCAGGCTGAAGTCTCTATACCAAACTGTGATTGGATGTCGTTGCAGTGGCCTCTTGCCTAATGGGGACAGGTCAATATGGAAACAATCCTGCCTAGTAGCAATAGCTCAGGATAGTGTCAATCCCACCTAGTTGTAACAGCTCAGGGTGGTGGCAATCCTGCTGCGTGGTCATTGCTTGAAAGGGAGTAGGAGAACCTGAACCCACCCTACTTCACTGAGTTTTGACGCCGGGTCTAGTGGGCTTACTTGACTGCTCATCTGGCTATGTAGAACGTTCAGCTTCCCATCAGCTTCCCTGGGTCACTTCCTTCTCCAGTCTGTGTCCCAAATAGCTGCTGCCCGACTCTGGAGAATGGGCTCCAAGCCCTCATCCTCTGCTGCCATTTGCTTATATCTCCTGCTTGACAGCTTGAGGCAGACTCTTCTCCAGTCCACCCTGTAGAGCTCCCAAGATATGTCCTCCACCCTGGCTGATCAGGCCAAGACTGAGCTGCCTTGCTGTCTTTTAAACCCCAGCTCCAGTCTTAGCATGCTCAGCAAGGGCTAACTGCAGGGCCTCCTTAGTATATAGCTGTTACTTAACCTTTTCTTGGCCAGTTAAGGGTTTGTAAATCCCATCCCAAAAACTCTGAACCTTGTTTAACCTAGTTACTATCCAAACTACTATTAGTCTTGCTTTGAGCAGGGGGTTGGACTAGATGACCTCCTGAGGTTCCTTCCAACCCTGATATTCTGTGAAACAGTGGTATGTTAACATCTTTGGCTCATTTATTCCATCTAATTTAATATAACAGATAGCAGAGCCTCCAACCCTAAGGTGGTTGGGATGGATTACTTACTTTGTCATCTACCTCAGATACTCTGTGATCAGCTGTTGATTCAAGGATCATACGTCAGAAAGGTCAGTTTTTTCCCCTCGATAATTTTACTTCTGAATTTATAGTGCCCTCTGTAGCTCCCTATACTTACTACAAGGAATACCTGTAAATACTGAGGCATATTATTTAGTTATAAAAGGCAACTGGCACTGTAGGTAGGGGGATTATTGCCAATATTCCAGTCTCATCACCTATGGTTTGTCAATGACAGAGCCCCCAGAAAATCTTATCAATCAGAAGAATCCCTAGAGGTGTTTGCTATTACCCATCTCCTCTACATGGAAGACAGTCAGATACTACAGTCATGGGTGATAGCCTACAGAGTAGTCATTATTGAGTCAGATCATTATTTTAATAGACCCTTCCAGCTAATGGTTTATCCATTATGGAGGATTCATTTGAAAATACATTCCACAGGAATAAGAATGTAAGATTTAAAGATGTAAAAAATCAAGTGTGGAATGGACCTGGTGTTGTTCTGGCACCACCATTTGAGTGAAGGGCTTAATATAAAAATAAGCTGCTATGAGGATCAGGTTCAGGTTATCAGCCAGTGTAAACCAATGTAGCTCCATTGATTTAAATGAAACTGTTAATCTACATTTGCTGAGAAAATGGTTCTCATACTCATTCCTTCTATAGCAGCTGATGTTACATTAGCCTCAAAATCCTTCCCATCATGTTAGGTTTTTTCCTTCTGAGAAGCACTGATTCTTCATCTAATTGTGAAGCATGTTTTAATTCCCAAAGTCCATTAGAATCAATAATGTTAAAACAGGTTTTTGGAAGTGAAAATTAAACTATAAAAGGACCTTAGAAGTGAGTGTGAGCAATCACTCCTTCTGGGGTATTATGGTTTCCATGAGACTCTGAAAATTGTGGTCCTTGTTCCTACCACACTGCATCACATTTGAAGGGATGGCATTGTAGAATATAAAAAGAATGATCAATTACAATGATATGCTTATATCTGCTGTTGGAATTTGAAAATTTTATAAAATAAGAGTGTGTGTGTGTGTGTGTATGTGTATATGTGTGTATGTATGTGTGTGTGTGTGTATGTATATATATATATATATATATATATATACGTATGTAGCCAAAATGTAAATTTCATCCAATACTACTCTTCTGTAAAGGACATGGAACAAGGTGCAGAGTATTATACGGTGTCCTAGTATTCTTTTTCTCATTCTTAAAGCATGGAGTGGTGTTGGCTGTTATGCACCAATTTATATATCAGCATTAGAGTTCAGTATCAGAGAACAAGTAAATTGCTCACTCTCTCTGCTGAAAGATCACGAAAACCACAATTGTTTTCTGATAAATTTTGAGAAATACATTGGGGCTGTAAAAGAATCATAGACTCATAGAATATCAGGATTGGAAGGGACCTCAGGAGGTCATCTAGTCCAAAACCCTCCTCAAAGCAGGACCAATTCCCAACTAAATCATCCGCGCCAGGGCTTTGTCAAGCCTGACCTTAAAAACTTCCAAGGAAGGAGATTCCATCACCTCCCTAGGTAACACATTCCAGTGTTTCACCACCCTCCTAGTGAAAAAGTTTTTCCTACTATCTAACCTAAACCTCCCCCACTGCAACTTGAGACCATCACTCCTTGTTCTGTCATCTGCTACCAACGAGAACAGTCTAGGTCCATCCTCTTTGGAACCCCCTTTCAGGTAGTTGAAAGCAGATATCAAATCCCCCCTCATTCTTCTCTTCTACAGACTAAACAATCCCAGTTCCCTCAGCCTCTCCTCATAAGTCATGTGTTCCAGTCCCCTAATGATTTTTGTTGCCCTCTGTTGGATGCTTTCCAATTTTTCCACATCCTTCTTGTAGTGTGGGGCCCAAAACTGGACACAGTACTCCAGATGAGGCCTCACCAATGTCGAATAGAGGGGAACGATCACGTCCCTCTATCTGCTGGCAATGCTCTTACTTATACATCCCAAAATGCCAATGGCCTTCTTGGCAACAACGGCACACTGTTCATTCATATATCCAGCTTCTCGTCCACTGTAATTCTTAGGTCCTTTTCTGCAGAACTGCTGCCGAGCCATTCGGTCCCTAGTCTGTAGCGGTGCATGGAATTCTTCTGTCCTAAGTGCAGGACTCTGCACTTGTCCTTGTTGAACTTCATCAGATTTCTTTTGGCCCAATCCTCTAATTTGTCTAGGGCCCTCTGTGTCCTATCCCTACTCTCCAGCGTATCTATCTCTCCTCCCAGTTTAGTGTCATCTGCAAACTTGCTGAGGGTGCAATCCACACCATCCTCCAGATCATTTATGAAGATATTGAACAAAACTGGCCCGAGGACCGACCCTTGGGGCACTCCACTTGATACCGGCTGCCAACTAGACATTGATCATTACCCGTTGAGCCCGACAATCTAGCCAACTTTCTATCCACCTTATAGTCCATTCATCCAGCCCATACTTCTTTAACTTGCTGGCAAGAAGACCATCTCAAAAGCTTTGCTAAAGTCAAGGAACAACACGTCCACTGCTTTCCCCTCATCCACAGAGCCAGTTATCTCTTCGTAGAAGGCAATTAGATTAGTCAGGCATGACTAGCCCTTGATGAATTTATGCTGACTGTTCCTGATCACTTTCCTCTACTCTAAGTACTTCAGAATTGATTCCTTGAGAACCTGCTCCATGATTTTTCCAGGGACTGACGTGAGACTGACTAGCCTGTAGTTCCCAGGATCCTCCTCCTTCCCTTTTTTTTTTTTAAAAATAGGCATTACATTTTCCTTTTTCCAGTCGTCCGGGACTTCCCCTGATCGCCATGAGTTTTCAAAGACAATGGCCAATGGCTCTGCAATCACATCCGCCAACTTCTTTAGCAGTCTCGGATGTGGCGCATCCGGCCCCATGGACTTGTGCTTGTCCAGCTTTTCTAAATAGTCCCGAACCACTTCTTTCTCCACAGAGGGCTGGTCACCTCCTCCCCATGCTGTGCTGCCCAGTGCAGTAGTCTGGAAGCTGACCACCTTCGTGAAGAGAGAGGCAAAAAAAGCATTGAATACATTAGCTTTTTCCACATCCTCTGTCAGTATGTTGCCTCCCTCATTCAGTAAGGGACTCACACGTTCCTTGACTTTCTTTTTGTTGCTAACATACTTGAAGAAAGCCTTCTTGTTATTCTTAATATCTCTTGCTAGCTGCATCTCCAGGTGTGATTTGGCCTTCCTGATTTCACTCCTGCATGTACGAGCAATATTTTTACTCTTCCTTGGTCATATGTCCAATCTTCCACTTCTTGTCCAATTTTCCAAGCTGGTCACCTACCATATTTGTTGTTCTTTTTACACATCGGGATGGTTTGTCCCTGTAACTTCAATAAGGATTTTTTAAAATACAGTCAACTCTCCTGGACTCCTTTCCCCCTCATGTTATTCTCCCAGGGGATCCTGCCCATCAGTTCCCTGAGGGAGTCAAAGTCTGCTCTTCTGAAGTCCAGGGTCTGTATTCTGCTGTTCTCCTTTCTTCCCTGTGTCAGGATCCTGAACTCGACCATCTCATGGTCACTGCCTCCCAGGTACCCATCTACTTTTGCTTCCCCTACTAATTCTTCCTGGTTTGTGAGCAGCAGGTCAAGAAGAGCTCTCCCCCTAATTTGTTCTTTCAGCACTTGCACCAAGAAATTGTCCCCTACACTTTCCAAAAATTTCCTGGATTGTCTGTGCACCGCTGTATTGCTCTCCCAGCAGATATCAGGGTGACTGAAGTCTCCCATGAGAACCAGGGCCTGCAATCTAGTAACTTCCATGAGTTGCCGGAAGAAAGCCTCGTCCACCTCATTCCCCCAGTGGTCTATAGCAGACTCCCACCATGACATTACCCTTGTTGCTAACACTTCTAAACTTAATCCAGAGACTCTCAGGTTTTTCTGCAGTTTCATATTTGAGCTCTGAGCAGTCATACTGCTCCCTTACATACAATGCATCTCCCCTACCTTTTCTGCCCTTCCTGTTCTTCCTGAACAGTTTATATCCAATACTACTCTTCTGAAAAGGACCCTGGAACAAGGTGTAGAATATGATAAGGTGTCCTAGTATTCTTTTTCTCCTTATTCTTAAAACATGGAGTGGTGTTGGCTGTTACACACCAATTTATATATCAGCATTAGAGTTCAGAAGAAATTAACGTTCCAGAGTAAAAGGTTGAAGTCACTATGGACTCGGGTGAACAATAGACTTATTTTGTTCAGTTTTTCCTCATCTTGCACAGTTGCTTAGGAGAAAGGCAGTAACAGTGTCTATATATGAGGGAGAGAGGGAGAAAACATTTAGAAAGGCAATGTTGTACACCTGTAGGTCATAGTACTGCACTGAACCCTAAAATGGGGAGTTGTATGTAATCTGATTTATGTAAACTTTTTATGTTAAAAACATTTATTATGGGGAAGTCTCATTTCTTCTGCAAAATCTTTCCAGTGACTCACAGGCCTAAGTGGGCTGCTTATTGAACAAACTAAAAACTCTTTAAAATTGAAGAACCAATATGATAAACACATACAGAGAAAAGATGCTGAAAGAAAGTTACATTTTAGCTTTCTTGTGAGTAATACAGTAAAAAACAAACAAACCTGAAGCCTACAATTCAGCTCCTTAATCATCAAATGGAGAAATAGAGTCCAGATTGTTTATTATGGCTTTTCTGCAAATAAGACAGATCTCTGCCATCTAATATATGAGAGAGTTTAGTAGATTTACAACTTTATTTAGGAGAGACCAGGGTGTGTGAGGTAATTTATTGGAGCAACTTCTGTTGGGGGGAGAGAGAGAAACTTTCGAGCTACACAGAGCTCTTCCTCAGGTTAATAATTAGTGTCACAGCAACAATCTTGTATTTAGCTATGACACTCTGCCAACATGAGGAGGATCTCTGTGTAGCTCTGTGAAGTAAAATATTAATTCACCCACTTTGTGTCTCTAATTTCCTGGTACTGACATGGCTACAGCAACACTGGATACAACTTTAGATTGGAGCATTTTATCATATGTCATACACCAAAAGAATCTTAAACACAAAATTTTATTAATATGCAAGAAAAAATGAGTTTTAGTGATTAGTATGATCATGGCAAAATTCTAGATTTCCATCAAGTTCATATCTCCACATGCACTCAGACACATATCAGATGTTTGATACACACTTAAATCTTGCGTTCTTATTTCTGTGGAATGTATTTTCAAATAATCCACCATAATGGATAAAACATTAGTTGGAACATTATTAAAATAATTGGTGATTACTCAAATTGGTACAATTAAGCTTGAGTTAACATTACACTGGGAAGAAAGGGGCAGCTCAGGAGTCTCAGGAAGACAACCTTTCATTATCTCAAAAAGAAAAGGAGTACTTGTGGCACCTTAGAGACTAACAAATTTATTTGAGCATAAACTTTCGTGAGCTACAGCTCACTTCATCGGATGCATCAAATAAATTTGTTAGTCTCTATGGTGCCACAAGTACTCCTTTTCTTTTTGCGAATATAGACTAACACGGCTGCTACTCTGAAACCTTTCATGATCTCACATTCAGGAAGATATTTTTATCACCAGAAGGATTAGAAATGTTTCTTTTCAATTAAAGCTTAAATTCTGCAGAAAACAGTAGAACTAATAAAATTTAGAAAGACCTTAAATCTGTGCCAGAATATGGGATTTCTGAATTATATATGTAATATTCAGTGTACTAATGTTTCTGGGATGACCCAGGCTCTTCCTTCACTGCATAGCTATGGAACTACTTTTTCTTTCCTATTTTACTTCTTTCTGGGCTTCTTCCCTGCCCAGTCTAATTGCCAGAGATGCATATACTAGGCAAGGACAAAAGACTACATTGCATGTATTTGAAAAGGTCTCCAACATCCTGTTGCCTGGGTGGTTCTTTGCCAGATCTTGGAGGAAGTTTAAGGGGCTAAAAGTATTATGCTGTCTAAAGAGAGCAAAATGTGATTTGAAGAATTAAAATATGTTTTGAAACATGACGTGGATTAAAAAAAGTTAGAAATATGTAGGATGCTTAATCCAAGAAGTTGTGTATGAAGTAAAAATGGAAAGAGAACTAGATTTTAAGATGAAATCTTTAAAAGACAAAATTATGGGGCACTGACCGTCTTTGTTTTGTATGTACAGCACCCTAGCACAATGGAGTCATGATTCATGACTGGTGCTCCTAGGTGCTAAAGCAATAATGATATAAAAAACTTAGATACTAGATGGTAATTAATCTGTGCTGCCAGTCTAAATATGGTATGTACTGCTCTGGTAAGTTAAAACTGTCACCATTATTCAGTGGTTATTTTTTAAAAAAAATTGAATTTGTTTTAGAAACTTTACTCAAGGTCAGGTTATTCAGAAATTATTGTGATTTTACATTTATACTTTTTAAAGGTTGAAATAACTGTCTGTATGCTTACCATCTACATGTACCATGTGCAGGCTGATAAGTAGTTACTATTTGCAATAGTCATTTATATATGAATTCATTCGAAGTGTAGCTCTATTTTTTTAAAAAAAGCTGTGTTCCTATTTGCAGATAAGACTAATCTCAGAAATAAATCTTGTTAAAATATCACTTTAACCTTCAATGAATCCTTTCTAATTGTATAGTAAGGTATTTTGTTTCCTGAACAAAAAATCTAAATCTGATAAATATAATGAAATCTGAACAGAGAATCACTATCGTTGGCACAGTAAGATGGCAGCTGCAACTCCTTGTGTCAGTCTAATACTTTGCACCCCAAAGGAATTCAAGCAAAGAAGAGCATGCGGTGATACCACCGCCAACCTCTTCAGATTTTCCACAGGAGGAATATCTCTAACTTGTGTCTGAAGCATTTTCAGTGAGGATATACTGAATCAGCACATTTCCTCTTGTTGCTTTAAAGTTCAAGGGCAAATTAGTTGAATCTGTCATCTTGGTTCTCCTCCCCTAAACTTCTTCATCTTAGAAGCCTTGCACAATGTCTACTAGAGATTGATTCCATGGGATTGCCCTGGAATTGATGTGGAAGTTTGGCTCTGCAACACTTTAGGGATAACTTGTGTCCATGAGGAGTTTCACCCTTTTGAATCCCAATTTGTTTATTTTGTTGCATGTATTGTGCTTCTGCTTCTTCGTTTCCTTTGAGTTACACTGCCAGTCTGACACTTTCAGCACTTACAAAATTCAGTGTGCCTCTTATGTATTTCTGCCTTAAAGCGGTACACTTACGCTAAAAGAGTTCCATTTTTTAGGCAATAACTCTGCCTTGTAGATCAACCTTCCTGTAAAGGCCATACTTGCCTGAATTTCACTAGCATGCAGGAATAGTAGGCACAAATTTCATCACCCTGCATGGCCACTCAGTACAACAAACCTCCAATTTGTAAATGAAGCAAGAATTTGCATTCATAAATGAGAAGAGTGGCTTAAATCCTTTAACAGAATAGTTAATTCTTAATAAAATAATGGTTGGGTTAAAGAAATAAAGCATTACTATTTTCTGAGGCTGGTGAAATAAGATTTATAAATTCTACATAGTATCAAAATTTTATGTTTAAATTAACCTTATTTTGATTATTCTTGAGGTGATTTTTTTTGCTGCTTTTGTACTCATAGCAGTAACAAAGAGCAATTTCTTCATGAGTAGTGGGAAGGGATGGAAAGTTCTATTACAACTGAAAAGAACCATGCCAAATCAGTTCTTGCCTGAGGTGGAAACTAATATAAGGCTGTGTGTATATTACATTGATGATGAGGCAGGTAATCACCATGAAGAATAACACAATTCTCACAATTTTATTACATAACAATATAAAAATAGAAATCAGTTCTTTTTTTAATCAAAATTTTGTCTTCTAAAGTAGATTTATATGAGAAAGCACTACAGAACGGTTCATTCTAAAAATGTTAAAGCATTAAATTGGCATATATCTTACAGACTGGGAAGAGTTTATCTTGCCACCCACAAATGTAATACTATATAAAGGGTGCAATATTTGCAGTGTTTGGTTTTTTTAAAGATATAATCCTGTTGCAATATTTATATGGCACTGAATTCAATGTTGTTAACTCTAACTTATTACATTAATATATACATTTGTGATTCTGTTTGTAATTTTTTTTGTCCAGTTTCTATTAAGGCTCTAGGGCAGTGGTTCTCAAAGCCGGTCTGCCGCTTGTGCAGGGAAAGCCCCTGCCGGGCCGGACCAGTTTGTTTACCTGCCGCGTCTGCAGGTTCTGCCGATCGTGGCTCCCACTGGCCACAGTTTGCTGCTCCAGGCCAATGGGGGCTCCAGGAAGGGCGGCCAGCATATCCCTTGGCCCATGCCACTTCCTGCAGCCCCTTTGGCCTGGAGCAGTGAACTGCGGCCAGTGGGAGCCGTGATCGGCTGAACCTGTGGACTCGGCAGGTAATCAAACCGGTCTGGCCTGCCAGGGGCTTGCCCTGAACAAGCGGCAGACCGGCTTTGGGAACCACTGCTTTGGGTGCATCTGCAATTTTAACTCATAATAGCAAACATTAAAAAACACATTTTCTTACTGTTATATCAGAGACCGGCAACCTTTGGCATGTGCCCTACCAGGGTACGCCTCCCCGGCGGGCCGGGCTGGTTTGTTTACCTGCCATGTCAGCAGGTTCGGCCCATCTCGGCTCCCGCTGGCCGCGGTTCACTGCCCCAGGCCAATAGGGGCTGCAGGAAGCGGCGCGGGCCAACGGATGTGCTGGCTGCTGCTTCCCGCAGCCCCATTGCAAAGATAAATATTGCCATTTTGCCCTGATTAAGAATTTGGAAATCTTATTTTAACTTGTGTGTGTCAAGAAGGTCTTCACTACTAAGGTACATGTGTGACATGGAGGTTCTCTACTCTGTGTCAGCCTACACACTCACTACACCTAACACACTGTTGTCATAATCTGTTTCTAAAAAAGAGTCATGTAAGGTATCATATATAAATTGGTAACATGCCAGTCCTGAAAAGTCATTGTGTGGTGTATATCTGGAGTGTGTACAAAGAGTTATAAATATGTGCGAGAGTTGTGTTCTTAAAATGTGTTTAGCAAGCAATATGGAAGCCCAGTCTGCCCTAGACAAAGGAATGTATTTGATTTCCTGACCAGCCTGGTCATCAGGCAAAGATAATTAAGGTATATTTACTTAGCGAATGGGGGACATAGATTCTTAACTATCATGACTGGGGGTGAGAGAAGAGACTACAAAAATTAACAAGGCATCAGCTCACTAGTGGTCACAGCACCCGGGGAGGGTTTCCTGGCTTCTGAAGCAGGGGCAATGAACTTGGGAAAGATATAAAGAGAGAGAGAGACATTTTGGCAGTCATCACTTGAGGGACTAAAGGGCCCAGAGCTCTTGAAATCACAGAACATTGGATCCTTCAGCCAAAGGCCTCTGGGAACTGAGTATAGGTGACAAACCTGCTTAGGCAAACATTGTAATTTGCAGTAAGTTTTTTAGTCTTGGGAGCATATTTTTAATTTGTTTATTTGTAACCCCATTTCTATCCTTATTCCATCCAACTCATATCACTTAAACCCATGACTTTTTGTTTTACTTTTAATATATACCAATTCAGTGCTGTGATTGAAATAGTGTTTGTGAAATCATGGTTAAATTATCAAGCTGCTGTTTACTGTCTCCTTAAAGGAGCAACAAATTGAACAACTTCTGTGAGTGTCCTAGGAGACGGATGAACATTGCGGGGGGGGGGGGGGGCAGATTGTTTTGGTGAATTTTGGGAGTGGGGTTTGTGTTGGGGTCATCCTGCAAAAAGAAACTAGGTGGGGGAAGCTAGGGTGTGACCTGCATTCCTGTTGGCTGGTGGTTGTTGTCAGGGCTGTTAGCCACAGTAGCATAACATTTAAGGCAGCCAGATTTACAGGGCAGGTGGTGACACAACCCCTTACTGGGCTGAGTTGAACATGACACAGTCATGCCTTGCCAAATGCAGTATTCAAAAGAACTTTTTATGGATAAATACAACTATTTAAGATTCCAAATTCAGTGCACCACAGTCTTTTTATAGGTGGAGCTGGTAGTAACATCTATTAAAGGTGGTGCCATTAGTACTACCTATAATACAGATTGCTCAACATTCCCCTTGGGCTTCTTATTTATAAACTAATAACTTCACCAAACTTTTTGACTTTTTCAGCTGAAATTCTTCATTGTGGATGCCATTTCTGGAAATTGTCAACAAAGTGTCAGCCATTTCCAACAACAAGAATAAGAACTTTTTTTCTTTTTATATTTTTTATAAAACCTAGGAAATTACATACAAAAAATATGCTAAATGAACACTACGCTCTGGTCTACACTACGGGGTTAGGTCGAATTTAGCCGCATTACGTTGATTTTAAAATGCATGCGTCTACACAACCAACCCTGTTCTGTCAACCTGAAGGGCTCTTAAAATGGACTTTTGTACTCCTCCCCGGTGAGGAGAGTAGTGCTAAAATCGACCTTGCTGGGTCGAATTTCGGGTAGTGCAGACGCAGTTCGACAATATTGGCCTCCGGAAGCTATCCCAGAGTGCTCCAATGTGACCGCTCTGGACAACACTTTGAACTCCCATGCAATAGCCAGGTACACAGGAAAAGTCCTGGGAAATTTTGAATTTCATTTCCTGGTTGGTCAGCATGGTGTGCTGTCATAAACATACAGCTCAGTGTAGCCTAGAATTCCTCCTTTCCTGTAAGGGGTTAAGAAGCTTAGATATCCTGGTTGGCACCTGACCAAAAAGATCAATGGGGAAGGAAGATGGTTTCAAATCGGGGGGAGGGAGGGGGAGGATTTGTTTGTGCTTTGTGTTGTGTGTTCTCTGGGGAAGCAGAGAAGCATCAAGTCAGAAACTCCTTCTCCTAAAATGAATCTCAGTATTGCAAAAAGAGTAAGTAAGGCAAGGCATGTTAGATTATTTTTTGTTTTTAGTTTGTGAATTTTCCCTGTGCTTAGAGGGAGGTTTATCCCTGTCTTTTGTAACTTTAAAGTTTTTGCCTAGAGAGGAATCCTCTGTGTTTTGAATCTGATTGCCCTGTAAAGTTACCTTCCATCCTGATTTTACAGAGGTGCTTCTTTTACTTTTTTTTCTTCATAATAAAGTTCTGTTTTTCAAGAATCTGGATTACCTGTTTGGTTGGTATATGATTCTCAAGCCTCCCCTGGAAAGGGGGAAATGGGGCTTGGGGGATATTTTATGGAACACGAACTCCAAGTGGTCCTTTTCCTGAATCTTTGTCTAACTCATTTGGTGGCGGCAGCAGTACTCATCCAAGGAGAAGGAAGGATTTGTGCGTTGGGGAAGTTTTTAACCTAAGCTGGTAGAAATAAGCTTAGGGGGGCTTTAACCTTTATTTGCCCTGTTATGCTTATTCATTATGATACAGTCTTAATTTACCTGATTACATTCTATTTTTCCACAGAACTGCTGCCTCATTCAATCAGCAGGATGAATCAGGGTTGTGTAGTGACATCCATGAAATTTGCTATTTATGCCATGACCGACACACAAAAAATGTGTGATTTCTCCACTATTTAAGTAACCCCTACAAATAATTATAAAGCTTATCATATCTGAAGTATTCTTGTGTAAACACTTATGAAATTAGGTTTTGTGTTAGTCTGTATTCACAAAAAAGAAAAGGAGTACTTGTGGCACTGTAGAGACTAACAAATTTATTTGAGCATAAGCTGTCGTGAGCTACAGCTCACTTCATTGGATGCAACTATGAAATTAGCTAAAGTATACTGTCATGTATACTATGCTTGCTAAGTTAGAATCTGGTCCTTGAATGGAAAATAAGTAAATTGAGTGGCACTCACATAAACATAGTTAGGGACATGGAATAGCAGTAAATATCTTATTAGACAGATTTTTTTCTCGTTTGCACTAGCACAGTGACACCACCTTCGTGCACATTCTTTCTGAGGGGAAACTGACCTCTACATTCTTCCTCCTTCCTTGTAATCAAATATGTCCCAGTAGTACAGCAGCAGAGGTGCTACTGCTCTGAGTAAGGTGACAGGAAGCTTTCTCTTTTTCCTAGTGCTTCTGCACAAAGCCTGAAGCAACAGAAACTTGGCTGGGGAAGCCCCTACTTCATGCCTCAGAAGCTCTGAATGAGGCCAGGAAAAAATATTTGCAGGTTCCAACTGAGGAGTTTAGAAGTTGGGAAGATTTACCTCAGTGCTGCTGTTTTAGTGGCTGCTCATAAACTTGTGGGGGGTGGGAAGAATACAGTTGTTGGTGTTATAAGCATCACTCTTTTGTTCCCTGCTGAAAGACCTCCCTAACAGTATGAGAGAAACATATACAACTTTTGTTTAAAATTTAAGAGAATTTCAGTACATACCATTTAACATATATTCTGCTCTGTCAGAAACTGGATTTTTTTTTAAAGAAACATCAATTTAAATATATTCAATCTGTCAGTCTCTTCAAATGCAGTCAACACAGCTTTAACAATTATATGCTAACTAATGCACAACTCAGTAACAGTCTGAACAAGTATAAATCACACTGTGTAACTTAATTATTCATCTCACTCTTAGATGCTGAACATAATTAATTTTGGATAGCAAAATGATCAAACAGTTAGGCAATTAATATTAGATAAGAGTGCCAATAAAGAGATAATTCTTTGAAATATGGATATTAAGTTTAAAGTGCTGCAGCGAATGCTAGGTAGGTAAAAAATTCATCCTGATTTCAATAGCTGGGTAAGTAATGGCTTTACACTTGCTATTGTGATTAAATAGTCATTCAGCAATTGCATAGTTTATAAGTGAACAGCATATTATTCAAGGTACTTTTTATAGGAAATCTTCCATGGATAAGGTTTAAAAACATTGAGGTTTTGGTTGAAGAATTGCTATCCCTGGTTTTAGAAGGGAGATGGATATTTTAATTGTCATGCATAATATAGCTATATCTTGGCAATAGCCATATACTGTGCTAACAAATACATTGGCCTTTGGATTGTGAATTAGTTTAGCCTAGGATATAGTTATTTCTCACAAAAGGGAAATGGTTATCTTTTAAATAATGTTTTCATAATCTTATCCTAAATGCATACAAATATTGACCAATGCATAGCATGTAGCAAAGCTGAAATGATCCACTACTATTTTATCTTTTATTTTCCATTTGCTGGTAAGTCATTTTTCTTTACCATAGCAATTGTATATATCTTTAAAATATGCATATTTTCCCTAAAAAGTAAGGTCTCCTGAGATCAAAAAGAAACCTAGAATGGAAAAGCTGTAAGAAAGAGGCTTATAGGTTTACTTAACAAATAAAGTCAAGCCAAATTGTGCTTTAGTTCACTTTATCCTCTGAATAAGTAAATAAAACCTGTAACTATTCCTTTTAGTTTTTGTTTCTTCTTCTCCAGTCTCTCTGATCTTGACAGACTGGGATCTTTAAAAAAAACAAAAATAGGGGTGCTTTAGTTGAGACTGCACTGCCAAATAAATCTCTTTAACACTTTCCACTACTGTTGTTTTCCTTCAGTATTTTTTTATTGATATTGTCAAGTAATACTTCATATTGTATAAAGTCTTTGGGGGCCTGATACTGGCACAGGATTAAATATTGTTTAAGTGGACAAATAAAGGAGGTTTTATTCCATACTAGGTTTTAAACTGGTGCAGCATGACTAGGAAGCAATTTTTTATCCCGTATATTTGTTTGTCATTAATGCCAAATTCTGTGGTCCTAATGTGGGGTCCAATCCTTATTCTGTTTTGAGTCCATTTGAAATCTTCCATTCCTTTACAACAGAGAAGGGCCCCAGAGTTTAAGTAAATTCCAGTACCAGATCCTGTCTTTCTCATCCACTTTGAGAGATCTTTGATCCTGCCTATGCTTTAGTTCCTGATGTCATTTGATTGAATCAAAATCTCAGCTTTTTAAAATAAGTTTGTGTTTTTCTCATACTGTTACAAAGAAAACCTTGTCAATGTGAAAAGAATGTCTGATGTCCTGAATCTGCAGAGAGCCTGAAATAATAGCTTTGAGGTATAACTGACTCATGCATTCAGAACAGGATGCTAATTCCCAAACCCACTTCTCTGAGGATGGTCCTGCTAATACCATCCCAGCAGAGGACCTTGTGTTTTGCATGAGAAGAGTTCCGTGGGCCTTGCCTGCTTCTGCATATACATCCTATCCTCTGAAGTAAGTGCTGTGGGATCCTTTGCTGACCTGCCTTGCCTGGCTGGAGAGCAAGAAGGGGCCCCTGCTGCTAATGCTGGAGGGGGAAGGAGGATCATCATTCCACATTCCTAGAAGCTCATGTTTCAGGATTCAGCAGGAGTCAAGAAAGGGTCACCCCTTGCTCCCAGTGTATTCTGGGTTTCCATGTTTATTTTGTTTAATATTCCCCTGAAGCATCAGGGATGGCCATGGCTGCAGAAAGGACATTGGATGGGGAGCGCCAGTCTTCTGAGGTGATACTTGGGCATTCTCTCTCTAAGGTGCTTGACTGGCTCATTCTTACTCAGATGCTTAGGACCTAACTGATCACCATATGTGGGGTCAGGAAGCAATTTTTCCCAGGTCATATTGGCAGTGATCTTGGGGGTTGTCATAAATATAAAGGGAAGCATAACTATCTTTCTGTATACAGAACTATAAAATCCCTCCTGGTCAGAGGAAAAACCCTTTCACCTGTAAAGGATTAAGAAGCTAAGATAACCTCGCTGGCACCTGACCAAAATGACCAATGAGGAGAAAAGTTACTTTCAAAGCTGGAGGGGGGGGGGACAAAAGGTCTGTCTGTCTGGGTGATGCTTTTGCCGGAAACAGATCAGGAATGCTCTTCAGAACTCCTGTTAAGTTAGTAAGTAATCTAGCTAGAAATGCGTTAGATTTTCTTTTGTTTAATGGCTGGTAAATAGCTGTGCTGAATGGAATGTATATTCCTGGTTTTGTGTCTTTTTGTAATTTAAGGTTTTGAATCTGATTACCCTGTAAGCTATTTACCATCCTGATTTTACAGACTGATTCTTTTACTTTTTCTTTAATTAAAATTCTTCTTTTAAGATCCTGATTGCTTTTTCAATGTTCTTAAGAATCAGGGGTTTGGGTCTATGTTACCCTATGCAAATTGGTGAGGATTTTATCAAACCTTCCCCAGGAAGAGGGTGTAGAGCTTGGGGGATATTTGTGGGGAAAATGTATCCAGTAGGCTCTTTTTCTGTTCTTTGTTTACAACGCTTGGTGGTGGCAGCATAGGGTTCAAGGACAAGGCAAAGTTTGTACCTTGAAGTTTTTAACCTAAGCTGGTAAGAATAAGCTTAGGGGGTCTTTCATGCAGGTCCCCACATCTGTACCCTACAGTTCAGAGTGGGGAAGGAACCTTGATGGGGTTATTTGCCTTCGTCTTCACCATGTGGGTATGGGTCATTTGCTAGGATTAATGGGTATATCTCACTTAAGCATTTCCCTGTCGTGTGGGGACCTTGGGCTATGGTGAAATTAAGTCCTTCCTATTCATCCTCTGTGACATATGACAGTCTAAGCTCCTGTGTATATGCTGTAATACTTGGTCTAATTTTGGTTGTTGGGTTTAGTGTGCAGGTGCATGATGATGATATACAAGAGGTCAGACTAGATGATCTGGTGGGCCTTTCTGGTCCTAAATCCTGACTCTAAATGGGGAGTAGGGCCACATCGGGTGTTGTGGTCTGTTTAGGGCCTTGGATTATATTAATAGGTTTTGGGGAGACCTGTTCCCTCTGCTTGAATATGGGGACACAATCTGTTCAGTGATATTAATATAAATCTCATAACTCACAGTAATTAGCTGACATGTAATTTATTTCAATCTGAGTGCTTGTGCTTTGCTAACTAATGAATGGAATTGAAGGAGAGCTGTATTTTTGCAGAATGCATTTGTGTAGATCTGTGGCTCCACAAAAATGAATTGTGCACACGGTGGTGATGGATTAACATAATCTATCACAAAACCTCAAGTAGGCCTAAATCCGTCAGGTTTTTTATTGCTCTAGAACAATGTTTTGTGCCTGACAGCAATATAATTGTTCACAAGGTGAACTGCTGTGCACTGTTCATATTAATAAAAAACAATCTCACCTTCAACCCTTTTGAACAGAGTTATGAGCAAGTCAGTAAAGAGAAGTTGTTTGCAGCTGACCTAAGAAAATCTTCCCTGGAAACAGACCCTTGTGGTGCTGTCATCACTGTCAGATGATGGGTAAGGAAATTGCTTTTCCTGACTATTCAGTTCTTCCTAAAGGTGAGGAAGAATTTAATAGATTCATCACTCCATTTTCCCAAAATATTTTCTTACAGATTTCTTACTGCACTCTCAATATTTGTTCTAGCTGTACCTGTGTTTTTTCAGGCTGCGAGCTAAATGATTAACAAATCGGAACCTACTGCAACGTGGGTTTAGTAGCACTGAAAGTGACCGACTGCTTTTTCTTTTACATTTTTAAATAAATTAATCCAGAGTTCAGATAATATCAACCAGTAATTTAATGGTATGCATTTCTATTGCACAACATTGTAACTAATTGTTTCCCAGGTTGTAGCATCCCAGGTCCAAATGCTATTATTAGCTGTGTATGTGTAGATGGGTACATTGTAAACACACACTCACCTACATGCAATTTTTGTAGCCTATGTTCTCTGACATTGAAATATGCCAATTAACAATCAGTGGTTAGCAGAGATATAAATTTATAGGGCCAGATCCTCAATCTCTTAAAGCACTAGCTGAGGATTCCCCTAGCAGGAGGCTGACATGGCAGGAGGCTGGCCACCTTCTCTTTGGTTCCCCCACTCGAGGTGGTCAGGGGTGGGGTAGAGAGCCAGAATTCAGTGCACTCTGGTGACTCCAACTGACAGAGCTGTACTTAAGGGATGTTACACACCGCTGTTAGTTAAAGCAGTTCTGAGGCCACTCTGACATGTCCCAGGGAACAATTCAGCCCCTGGTGACTCTCAGGAGTAAGGGATATACTTCTTTCAGGCCCAACTTCCTTCATTTTGTCCCCCCCCACTTCCAACAACAAGAAGGCAACCTCCCCCGCCCCCACAATCAAAAATTCACTTTCTTTTCTGAAGTCTTTATGTTTGTAAACATTGAGGGCTCATTCTGCTATGAACATGTATGGGCAACTTTAATTGAAATAAACAGGGCGTCAATTGGGCATATGTGAAGGGAGAATTTGTCTCTAAATAATATTGTTCTGCATATTATACTTATCTATAGGTTTGCTGCCTTTCTAAATTACTCTAGATTATCAATTTTATTTGGCATTTTTAATCATTTTGCACTAGAACTAGAAGTCACTTTCACTTGTTTTCTCTCTAATGTAATTCACCTGAGGCCATATTCTGCCAAGGACTTTTATCCACAACTTCCAGTGACTTTAGAGGAGGAGACAAACAGGGTATGCTCTTGAAGTCTTTTCTGTTTGATGATGAAGATGAACCATTTCTTATGTGAATGTGAGGAAGAAATATGTTGGTGGGAGAGGGAATTAAAAAAAAAAAGAGAGAACAAAAACATCCTCAGAACTCACAGGAGATCTATGTCTGTTGCTGCTTAATCTAAGATATGCATTTTTTTGGTTTTTAAAGATGTTTATTTTCCTGTGTGTCAGGGGGCTGGGGAGAAGCTGAAGCATACTTAACAGTTTTTAATTCATTGTTCATAAGAATAACACTGACAGTAAAACATTGAGACATTGTTGGATTTATTGCAAAATGATACATGCAGTAATGAAGATAGTGGGGGGGAGGGGAGATTTAATTGCTATTCTCTTTTAATCATCTCCTAGACAAATCTCTTCATGGAAAAAAAATACTTTTATTCAGGAAATAAGAGCCTTTCCCTTTTAGCATATAATAAACTGCCCCTATGTGCCTAGTAAGTGCTGAGGAAGCACCAGTCAAGTTATTTGGCACATAAGGGCAGTTAATTGGCATGAAGAAATACTGTAGACTTTTATGAACATATTCAAATTGAGTAGAGGTTATATTGCTTTTATGCTTCTTTTTATGCATTTTTATTGTGTTTTGTTTTGCTAGCACTATCTGCTTTATAGAATCTTTCTGGAGGTTGATTAGTGTTCTTGTTGGTTACACTGGAAAAAAGACTGTAGGTTCTGTTTATTATGAGTTTATCTAGATTCCTGGTGGATCAATTTTACTGCAACTTTTTGAGGAAGATAATTCCAAAACGGGTTATTCAATAAAAACTAAGTACAACATTTACAAGTACAAATGCAGTATTAGGTGCATATTGATACCAGGTCAAATATGTAGATCGGTATATTTAACTGTATTATAATCAGACTTAGCACTTCTGTTGTGCTTTAAATCTTAGATCTTTTTGTTACAATTGGCATTAAAAACTTAGTCTTAAAGACATTGTCAACCGGATATCTTCATTACATAAACGTAGTTTCAGGCATACACCAATTCTGAACCCTTCTACCATTCTTTTTTTATATGTATGTGGTTGGTTTTTTGTTTTTTTTTTTTTTTGAGTGGGGGGAAGTAGGTTATTTATCTTATTTTTTCTTTTCCTTGTTTCTGTGTGGGGGAAAAAAAACCTTGCCAACAGGAAACTTACAAAGTCAGGGCCCAAATCTGAAGGCACTAGAGCTAGGGGAGTTAAGCTCAACATTCCCAAGGGCTAAATCTCATTGTTAAATGCATAGGAAGATTTAGGTGCCTAAGAATGGGATTCACAAAAGCCAGCAAGCTGAGTGGGGAGCCATCTAAATTAGTCCATGGGAACTGTGGAGGAGTGGGGTGGGTTCTAAGATCTACCTCTCAAAGGAACGTGGGCACCTAACTCTGAGCCAGAGGAAGATGCCTATCTAGGCATCCAATCAGATCTGCCCATTCTTGCAGAAAAACATGTTCCTCCCTCGCATAGCACACTGATTAGGGTACTCACCAAGGATGGGGGAGACCCAGGTTCAAATCCCTGCTCTGGATGATTTGGGGCAAGAACTTGAATCCAGGTCTCCCAAGTCCTGGGTGAATACCTTAACAGCTTAGCTATGGGGTAGAAGGGAGGGTGCCAGTGCCACACCTTCTCTTCCTTAGGTGTTTCTTGTGCAGGGACCCTTCAGGTAGGCATGCTCTGAGGCAGCCTGTGAGAAACAGCTGCCAGATCAGGCTCACAGGTGAGATAAGTGTGGGAACACCTCGTTTGAGAATCCGAGTGGGGCTTAGGCATGAGCTAGGTAACTGAGATTTTAAGTTTCAGAGTAGCAGCCGTGTTAGTCTGTATTCACAAAAAGAAAAGGAGTACTTGTGGCACCTTAGAGACTAACAAATTTATTAGAGCATAAGCTTTCGTGAGCTACAGCATGCATCCAATGAAGTGAGCTGTAGCTCACGAAAGCTTATGCTCTAATAAATGTTAGTCTCTAAGGTGCCACAAGTACTCCTTTTCTTTTTGAGATTTTAAGCAGATTTGTGCATGCTCTGAAGCAGTGGACTCACCACTGGCACCTCCTTGTGCTACTATGCCTCTGCAGTGACCTGCCTCTCTCTGTGACTTGACCCTCCAGCCATGTCACTTTAAAGTCTCTCCTCTTCCAGGGTAGTCCATGAACAAATAGCAGGGGTTTAAAAGATCTATTTTTTAGATTTAGGTGCCTTAGACATCCTGCATAGCTTGCACGATGTTGTGGGGATCCACAGTGAAAACATGCTTTTACTTTATTTTGGATTTGCTGATTCAATGGTTTTTCATTAGTTTTCCTCTTGCAATTGTGTGTCTGCAGTGGCAGTGAACTTTTCTGCAAAGGAGTCACAGCCTGGACTGTGCCTCCTGTATCCATGCTCATTATTTTGGCTTCAGCTGTAGCTGACTCAATCTGAGTAGCAATTGTTATTGCTTTTTCTAGTGTATAGATACCAAGGTCAGAAGGGACCATTCTGATCATCTAGTCTGACCTACTGCACAACACAGGCCACAGAATCTCACCCACCCACTCCTGCAAAAAACCTCACCTATCTCTGACCTATTGAAGTCCTCAAATCGTGGTTTAAAGACTTCAAGGAGCAGAGAATTCTCCATCAAGTGACCTGTGCCCCATGCTACAGAGAGGCAAAAAACCTCCAGGGTCTGTTCCAATCTGCCCTGGAGGAAAATTCCTTCCTGACCCCAAATATGGTGATCAGCTAAACCCTGTGTAAGTTGTGGTTCTAGATGTAAGTGTTCTCTTACATGAAGTATGGCTGTTTTCTCAATGAGCTGGTCTCTAATCATCTCAGCTGCCATATTCCCAAAGTCACAAATTACAATCAATCAACTCCTCAGGGAAGCAATATACTGCATTATAGTTTCCCCTGTTTTCTGCTCACGCTGGCAAAATCTGTAGTGATTAGCTATTACATTCACTTTTGGCACAAAAAATGCTTTAATGCAGTGAGTGCAGTCTCATTTATCATCTGCAAGGGGAATAGTGTAAAATATATGCTGCCCTTCTGCTCCAAGGCAGTGGATTAGCAGAGCATGCTTTCTTTCTTCAGAAATCTTTGTAGCACTGATTGCAATTAGATAAGTCTCAAACATATGAATACAGGTGAGTAAAAGCAATTGGAGCTCACTTGGGCTTTGCAGAAAGGCTGCAGGTGGGTTCAGAGGCAGAATATCCATCCTCGTTGCCAAAATGTTGTATCAAGCAGGTAAGGTACTAACTTCAGCAGGACTTTATATTCAAAGTGGAAACCTCTTTACCAAGCTGCTGCTGCTGCACCCTCTATAGCTTTCTCCCAGCCTCTCAACTCCTCCCCCCTCCTTCCTGTTTCCTGTCCTTTCAGACTCGCAACAGCCAGTGCTCCCAATTCTAATTACAAGCAACATCTAATCCACGCCCCCCCCCCCCATACCTTATTATGCTGCTCAGAGCAGCAGGAGCTCACAGCCCCACCATCCAGCTGGAGCCCACCACATGGTGCACTAAGGCTGCAGGGAAGTGGGGGGCAGCAGGGGAGGGGTCGGTCTCCCTGGCTGGGAGCTCAGGGGCCGGGCAGGACAGTCATGAGGGCCAGATGTGGCCTGCGGGTTGTAGTTTGCCCACCTCTGACAGAGGGAGGCCTTATGTCTTGGAGGATAGAATTAGGGAGCTAAACAAATTAGGCTGAAAACATTTGTGTTAAATAAGTAAATCAGTCAGTGGACAGAATGTCTGAACCAGCTAAGACAAAAGGGAGAATACCCAGAGAACCATTTACTAACAATGGACAAGGTACGTTAGGAATGCAGAGATGAGGCAAAGAGTAAGTTGAACATGGACAAAGCATGGACCGAGCATGCTGCACTGAGATAGGTTTCTGCAAAGTAACCAAGACAATCCCAAAATGTGAGATGCAATGTAATGTGTAAATATATATATAAAGGAAGAGGTTTTCTGTGTAAGTTTGGATGTGGTATGCCCACCCTATGCTTGAGTCTGGTCAACTCAGTGTAGCTTTGCTGTATGACAAATAAATAAAGAAATAAAGACAAATAAAGTAACCAGACTAATGACATCTGCGAGTCAAACTGAATTTTTGGATCCCAGAGAACTGGATGAAGTGTTCTCTCAGAAATGGACAAGGTATTCTGGATAAACCAAGCAGGAAAGAGAATCCCCACAGAATATGCAAAACCATAATTTTTTTAAAAAAATCCTTTAATAGCTAATCAATACTGTAATTAACATAATGTTCAAATAATAATTGGGAACTCTGCCAAAACATTAGAGAAATTGTCTTCACATTCCTGTACATTAAATTTAAATTAAATTAGCCATTAAAATGCAAATGTATCTGATTAACCACGAGGAATCATATTATGGACTAAGGCATGGTTCTATTGCACACACTTCCCACACTACAGAGATTTAAACATTTCTCCCCTTCATTAGCCACCTCTCTCAGAACATATAGAATGTATGCTTCAAAAGTGATCTCTGTTTTTGTAGAGAATGTGTTTTCAGTTAAGTTTTTATGAAAGGAGTAAAATGTTTAAAAAACTGTTATGTTAATACATCAAGTCCTAGGGCTATTTGAACTTAAAACCAAATATTTTAAAATTATCACAGTAGAAATGTATGAAAGATTTAACATTTATATTACATCTTGGTGTAGAAAAACATTTACAATAAGGAAGCACTTACAGAAAATACATTTCCAATCAAAGAGGATACATGCAGTACAGCAACACTGCGGCACCATTTGTTCTTCCTTTTATTTATTTATTTATATATACACACACACACACACACACACACACACACCCTACTTCCTAACGCATATGCAGTGTATTGGAAGCCTTAATAAGCGTCCCACTTAGAATGATTTTACTATGACTCTAGGAAACAGAGGCTGTATTCTAAATGGACAAAAAGGGCACACAAAAGTGAGTCTGGTAGAAAAAAATATTTCCCTAATACAAAGGGACTTCAAAAAATGTAATTATTAAAGTTTTGATAATTATTTCTTGTATGTGTGTATATATATATTGTGTGTGTGTGTGTGTGTGTGTAGATTCAAGCACATTATTAAACCCAGACTTATTTTAAAGACAATTTGCAATGATTTCTCTCTTGTTTTAATTTTATTTAAGTATAGTCCCCCATCTTCCCCCTAAAAATGACCTTCAGATTGGAGCAATCTTTTGCCATCAAAAGTCTTCTAAAAGATATAGTTTGTACAAAGACTTATTATACTCAACCCTAGTGACTACTTTATCTCTTCCAGCAAAATAAGTCCAGACATTGTAATGGCAGTTACCAGAAATGAACTACTATGAACTTCCTATGTGGATGGTTAAAATGCAAGTCACTGAAAATCTGTCACATTAAGCTATTACTCCCTGATGAAACACTTAAAAACTGTTCAATGAATGCTGGAAATATATCAATGAAATCCGAAAGACAAATTTCACCCTAAAGTGAGATTGTAAAACATTTGTCATAATGTACATTACATTGATTAATCTGACAGATACAAAACATGAATAAAACAAGAGTAAATTGGATATTCTGAAGGAATGTGAATTATGCTCTACTTTGTCCAAGGTGTTGCACGACAGTATCCAGTAATCTCATACTATCAACTAACTGTAACATGCAATAATTTTTCAATGTCAATTTTTTGTTGGGGAGGGGGAGGGAACTCAAGCATTCTTATCTCATTGTTTGTTATTCATTACCTGCTCTTCCTCAAGGCCCCATCTCATGCTGACTCATTCTACTCACTCCCTTTAAAATACATCAGTATACTGTAACTCCTTTATTAATGGGGAGAACTGTCTTAACGGCAAGGTGATGCAACAGTCTTGACCCCAACTAGAATTGCTACAGCTACACTGTCACTAGACCATTAGTCCCTGATGTCACTTATTTAAATTGCTGCTAATCAACGGAAGGATTTCTAGACTAATATTTGCTCCAGTAAAATTACACAAATTCTTTCCTCTTTTGCGCTTACAAACATTTTCAGTAACTTATAGAAGAAATAAACAGGCTACAAAAGAGTCAGGATGTGGACCAGAGAAGATACTCTCTGCTGCAGTTGGCAGTTTAGAGAAGAGAAGCATGAAAATTCTTTTAAAATAAAGAATGAAAACACCTTGTGCTTGGAATTTGCAAGAATGTTATAGGGAAGCCCCAACACCATTCAGGTTCACCTGCCCCTGCTTTCATCTCTCCACAATTTACAAGGTTAGTATGCTTTTTGCAGGAGCAGGGGGAATATTTCAACTCAGAAAGACAAATGAGATTCATTCAAAAATATTAATAGTTATTCAGCTGAGCTGCCTTTAGTGCTGCTGGAAGAAGTTCTAGAGGAAGCCAACAAAATCTTGAAAGTCACAACAAAATATGTCAAATTCTAGTAGAAAGCTCTGCAAATAAAATATTTTGTGCTGACTAGACAGTAGCAAACATCTCCCGTATACAATATTATTAATAAGGCTATCTAATTGGCCTGTAGCGCCAAATGAAGTAAATAAGTTCAATTTCCAGCTGTAGCCACTAACTACCCAGTCCAGCATGTGCTACAAGCCCTACCAATCCACTACTCTCAGACTTTGCTTAGAGGGGGGAATGCCTCATGCTGTTGTGGAATGCTTATTGTATCTGAGCAAGGATCAATGTTGATAAGCTCTGTTTCCTAATGGAGTTTCAGTCAGACCTAGGAAGATCTCTGCAGAATGTTCTCATAGAAGAACAGAATGTTAGGAAGAGATGAGAACATTCAGGTGTAGTACAAAATGGATCAATCAATGATAGGCTTCAACAATGACTATCAAAAGTTAGCACCTGACTGAGCAATTACAGACCGGTAAGTCTAATGTCAGTACCAGGCAAATTAGTTGAAACAATAGTAAAGAATAAAATTGTCAGACACAGACAAACAAATTGTTGCACAAAAGTCAGCATGGTTTCTGTAAAGGGAGATCATATCTTACTAATCTATTAGAGTTCTTTGAGGGGATCAACAAATATGTGGACAAGGGGGATCCAGTGGACATAGTGTACTTAGATTTCCAGAAAGCCTTTGACAAGATCCCTCACCAAAGGCTCTTACATAAATTAAGTTGTCATGGAATAAGAGAGAAGATCCTTTCATGGATTGAGAACTGGTTAAAAGACAGGGAACAAAGGGTAGGAATAAATGGTAACTTTTCAGAATGGAGAAGGTTAAATAGTGGTGTTCCCCAAGGGTCAGTCCTATTCCTATTCAACGTATCCATAAATGATCTGGAGAAAGGGGTAAATAGTGAGGTTGCAAAGTTTGCAGATGATACTAAACTGCTCAAGATACTTAAGACCAAAGCAGACTGTGAAGCACTTCAAAAAGATCTCACAAAGCTAAGTGATTGGGCAACAAAATGGTAAATGAAATTTAATGTGGATAAATGTAAAGTAATGCACATTGGAAAAAATAACCCCAATTATACATAAAATACAATGGGGGCTAATTTAGCTACAACTAATCAGGAGAAGGATCTTGGCATCATGGATAGTTCTCTGAAGACGTCCATGCAGTGTGCAGCAACAGTCAAAGAAGCAAATGGGATGTTAGGAATCATTAAAAAGGGATAGAGAATAAGATGGAGAATATTTTATTACCCTTATATAAATCCCTGGTACACCCACATATTGAATACTGTATACAGATGTGGTCCCCTCATCTCAAAAAAGATATACTGGCATTAGAAAAGGTTCAGAAAAGGGCAAGAAAAATGATTAGGGGTTTGGAACTGGTCCTATATGAGGAGAGATTAAAGAGGCTAGGACTTTTCAGCTTGGAAAAAAGAAGACTAAGGGAGGATATGATAGAGGTAAATAAAATCATGAGTGGTGTGAAGAAAGTGAATAAGGAAAAGTTACTTACTTGTTCCCATAATATAAGAACTAGGGTCCACCAATTGAAATTAATGGGTAGCAGATTTAAAACAAATAAAAGGACGTTCTTCTTCCCTCAACGCACAGTCAACCTGTGAAACTCCTTGCCTGAGGAGGTTGTGAAGGCTGTGACTATAACAGGGTTTAAAAAGAGAACTGGATAAATTAATGGCGGTTAAGTCCATTAATGGCTATTAGCCAGATTGGGTAAGGAATGGTGTTCCTAGCCTCTATATGTCTGAGGATGGAGATGGATGGCAGGAGAGAGATCACTTGATCATTACCTGTTAGGTTCACTCGGCATTGGCCACTGTTGGTAGACAGGATACTGGGTGGATGGACCTTGGTCTGACCCAGTATGGCTGTTATTATGTTCTTTACTAGAATTTCACACCTGTCTGGGATTTCACTCCCTCCTGTTGGATTTTATATTGTCTCTGCTAATTAAAAACTAAACTAAACTAAATCATTCCTTTGGCACTTCATACATTTCAAATACATCACAGAATCAGATTTTTTTTTTTGCAAGTTGGTCCAGCTTTCTTCCCTCTTCGACATTCATATAAACTTGAACCTCTGGAACATGAATGTCATTTGCCCATGGATTAGGATTTGGCTGGGCCAATAGGGCAACCAGGTTGGATATGCCTGCTTGCTTACTCACTCTTACTCCCCTTCATAATGCACTCATTATTTTCATTCTTTTTCTGTCATTTTATATGCTCTTATTTGATCTACTCTGTACTGTTCCTCCTTTCCCCACCTCTCCCTGCATTCAGTAAACGTGGACATAATGTCCAAATTTTGGGAGATTGCTCTATGAAGATTAAATCAGTGACTACCAGCAAGTTCTTTTCCGATTTGCTCTATTGGACATTTGCAAGGAAAATGAAAAAGTCCTTATTCTGTTTCTGTCTGATCATCTTCTGTTAGGTCATTTGCAGGGGAGAATTTAAATTATTTTTGTACTAATGCAAACCAGCAATTAAAAGTGCACACACTGCTTTATAACCTTACAGTACTCAATTCACAGGATCAGTATTAGTAAAATGGCTTCTTTATGCTTTTTGTGGCATGTAAAGGGGCTACATTGGTGCTCGATCTTCTCCGGGGTGGCGGGGAGCCACATCAGCACACTACACACAGTTGACTTTGGGGAATTTCTCTGGCCACCAGAGTCTCCCTCGGCAGCCCTTGCAGTACCTGGAACAAGCACCGTAGGTCCGGGCCCCGAGTCAGGACGGGGCACCAAATAGTCAGTAGCTCAGGCCCTCAGGCAGGGGCTGAGCAGCACAGCATGTGTGAATTAGCCCAGGCTTCCAAGGACCTGGAAGAGGGGGAGACTGCCACCCATGAGTTCGGTGGCAGGGGGGATGCAGGCCCACCCACTCCACTACGTCCCAGCCCGGGGCCCTAGGAGCAGCAAACGACTCACTGCTGGGTCAGTGGGGATCCTGGCCGCAACACACTGACATGGGTTCTGGCAGAGTTATAGCCAGACTAGGGTCAACTGTCCCCGGGCTGCTTCGTATCTCCCCTCCTTCTGGTACCTGGGTCACGGCCGTGTTCTCCAGGGCATCCAGCACCATGGGTTCCTCGGGGCAGTGGACAAGGGGTAGGCCGGGTAACTCCTCTGGAGAGTTGGCGCAGGGCAGGTCCAGCAAATCCTCTGGATAGCTGGGGCGGGGCAGGGCAGGCCAGTCTTGAGATAGACCTGGGGCCGTGGGGTTTTCCCAGTCGCAGCCTAGGCTGGCTGCATCTGGCCTCCCCGGCGGCTAGTCTTCTAGTGAGCTCTGAGGGCCTGCCTTTATACTTCTGGGTCGTGCCTTTCTACTTCCTGGTCGCTGCCTGTCCCTCTGAGGGGCGGTCTCAGAGCTTCCTGGCTCCGCCCACTCTGGTGTCTGGAGGGGCTCGATGCTCTCCGGGATGGCAGGGAGCTGTACTGCCTCACTTCATGGCAGCAAAATCATCAGTCAAATTATGAAACGTTTCTCCTTCAGTTGAAGTGAGGGGCCAAAAGTTTAGTCATGCAAAAATGTTCTAGAAATCAAATGAATTGATTACTGAGGCCAATTCAATGGCTTGTGTCTTTCTGCTAAAGTTGAAGTGTCTGTCATCATACATACACTTAAAATCTTGTTCTGCTGGGGCTCAGTTCTACCCTGAATGCAGCACCAGAGATCAAGAGGAAAATCAATGATCCTTTGCTATCCAGGTCTATTGGGATCAGTTTCAGCCCCTGCTACAGGTAAGAGTAGACAGGGCACTACAGAGAGCAGTCCCTGATGGTACTCTGTCTTGCATCAGTCATCAAACCATTCTGGAATAGCTGCAGGATGATGGAGGCATATTGCCTTTCCTTTCAGTCCCTGAAGTTGGACTCAGAGCTGGGGAAGGAATGAACTCCCTCCACTGAAGACAGTGGCCCCATGACCCAAGGCTGGGTCCTCCCTTTTCTGACATGATTAGCTAATAGAAGTGAGCAGGAAGTCCAAATGGGCTGAATAGGAATTGTATGGCAGCTCCTCATGTGACACAGACTGGAGCTATGAGCAAGAAGGGTCATGGTTAACTAAGGGAAGAAGTTCTGAGGTGTGCAGAAAGACTAACAAGAAGCTGTGTTTCAGAGTAGCAGAGTATTCGCAAAAAAGAAAAGGAGTACTTGTGGCACCTTAGAGACTAACAAATTTATTTGAGCATAAGCTTTCGTGAGCTACAGCTCACTTCATCGGATGCGTTCAGTGGAAAATACAGTGGGGAGATTTATATACACACACAGAGAACATGAAACAATGGTTTTTATCATACACACTGTAAGGAGAGTGATCACTTAAGATGAGCTATTACCAGCAGGAAGGAGGGAGGGGAAGGAGGAAAACCTTTTGTGATGATAATCAAGGTGGGCCATTTCCAGCAATTAACAAGAACGTCTGAGGAACAGTGGGGGGTAGGGTGGGGGGAGAAATAACATGGGGAAATAGTTTTACTTTATGTAATGACTCATCCACTCCCAGTCTCTATTCAAGCCTAAATTAATTGTATCCAGTTTGCAAATTAATTCCAATTCAGCAGTCTCTGGTTGGAGTCTGTTTTTGAAGTTTTTTTGTTGAAGGATAGCCACTCTCAGGTCTGTAATCGTGTGACCGGAGAGACTGAAGTGTTCTCTGACTGATTTGTGTCCATTTATTCTTTTACATAGAGACTGTCCAGTTTGACCAATGTACATGGCAGAGGGGAATTGCTGGGAAACAAAGTTATTAAACGACAAACCAAGTGTTTAAAACATAATCTTAATGCAAACAAATGATGGTTAAAACAGATGGTTAAAATGAGTCCGTATTGGAGTAGTACCAGAGAGGGAAAGTGATAGTTAGTTTGAACTCAGCTGTATGCCAGGCCTTGGAAGAAATGTTTTTAAAGAGAAAGAAGTTAATGATATACATTGGTCTTCAGACCAATCTTGACATTTTCATTCATGACATTGGCATAAAAAATGGGAATCTGCTAATAAAATTTGTGGATGACACAAAATTGGGAGGGATTGCCAAAACGGAGGAGGACTGGAATATGATACAAGAAGATCTGTAGGATTTTGAAAACTGGAGTAATATAAATGAGATGAAATTTTAATAGTGCAGAGTGCAAGGTCATGCACTTAGGGACTATCTACAAGAATTCTTGCTTTTATCTGGGGATGTATCAGTTGAAAGCAACCAAGGAGGAGAAAGACCTGGGTATATTGGTTGATCACAGGATGACTATGAGCCACCAGTGTGATGCAGTAGTGAAAAAGACATGCAATCCTAAGTTTCATCAGCCAAGGTAATATTGGCGGAGATAGGGAAGTGCTATTGCCATTTTACAAGGCAATGGTGAGACCTCATCTGGAATACTGTGGGCAATTCTGGTCTGCCGTGGTTAAGAAAGATGAATTCAAACTGGAACAGCTGCAAAAAAGGACTTATTAGAATGATTAGAGGAATGGAAAACCTATCTTGCAAGTGGATACTCAAGAAGCTTGGCTTGTTTAGCCTAACCAAATAAAGGTGGAGGGGCGATATGACTGCTCACTATAAATATATCAGAGATGCAGAAGAGTTATTTAAGTTAAACACAAATATTGACACAAGAGCAAAGGGATATAAACTGACCAGAAACAAGTTTAGGCTTGAAATTCTAACCACCAGAGGAGTGAAATTCTGAAACAGCCTTCCAAGGGGAGCAGTTGGGGCAAAAATTCATAACTGCTTCAAGACAGAGCTAGTTAAGTTTATGGAGGTGAAGGTATGATTAGACTGCCTACAATGGCATGTGGCCCATCTGTGACTGCTAGTAGCAAATATCCCAGTGGCTGAAGATGGGACACTAAATGGGGAAAGTTGAATTACTAAAGAGATTTTTTCCCTGGTGTCAGGCTGGTGGGTCTTGCCATCATGTTCAGGGTTCAACTGATCACCATATTTGGGATTGGGAAGGAATTTTCCCCCAGATCAGATTGACAGAGACCCGAGGGGGTGGAGAGGGGAAAGGTTTCACCTTCCTCTGAAGCATGGGGTGATTGCTGGTTTAAACTAGAGTAAATGGTGGATTATCCATAACTTGAAGTCTTTAAATCATGATTTGACTTAAGTAGCTCAGCCAGCGGTGATTAGTCTGTTGTAGGATGTGGTGGGGGAGGTTCTGTGTCCTGTGATGTGCAAGAGGTCAGACTGGATGATTATGATGGTCCTTTCTGGCCTTAAGTCCATGAGTCTGACTAGCGTTTGCCTTCTTCACTTGAAATCCTAGAGAAATAATAGTTACATTTCTGGTATTGCTGGATTATTAATTATTATTGTTATTTACATTATGTTGAGGGTAGGATCTTGTAATCGGTAGAACTCAACAAGCCAAATACTTGTACAAGGGAGTGAGTAATTATTAAGTATGCAAAATACAAAATAAATAAATAAACATAAAAAATATATTGAGGCTAAAAGTGTTCTGAATTCAGCGTATTTTTCTAATTTTTGAATACGAGCCAGCAAATAACTTAACTAATATAAAGATATTCAGTTGCAACCAAATGTTCTCCAAGAACATTCAAAATTTATGAATTCAGGAAGGGTTGTTCTACCACCTCTGTACAGTTAAATAATGTTAGGATATTGGGTGCATACATTATTGCAAAGTTTTATGTTGGTTCTTATTAGCAAATAGACTTAATTTTTCTTTATAGTAGGGTTTAGATTAAATTTAACCAAACTGTAATTAAGCTTGACTTATGAATCATTTTGGTGAGAAAATATAATTGTTTTTTCCAAGTTTTATCATGCAATTAAAATAAAATAAAAATAAAGCCAACTTGTGGTTAAATGCCTGAAAACTTTTTCCTTAACATTTTTAAATCACTACACAGGATCTTAGCTATTAAACTTAAATTTCCTTTAATGGGAGTTAAAGACTTAAATCCCTGCAATGACTCAAAAATTTATAGGTTCTGTAGGTACTTCATAATCTTTAGTCAGGATAGGTTTTTAAATGTTGATGTTCTTTGTTCTATTCAGCAGTTTCTATGGCTAAGTAAATAAAGCAGTTAATATGGATCATGTTCATAAAAGTGCAACTCTGTGTATGTGTGAGTGTGTATATAGATATATACATACACAAACACACAGGCAGATATTTTCAAGTTTTAAATAATTAAAAACAAGGGTTTATAATGGAAAGTATTTCACAACCTCTACTACAAGCATCAGATCTACTTTATAAACTCTATGCGTGTGTGTGTGTGGGTACACTGTGTATTTTATTTATACACACACACACACACTCTGTCTTTTTCAGTTTCTTTCTCAGGTACACACATATACACCATGTGTGTGTATATACATATACGTTATAGAATATGTTCAATATACCTGGGGCCTCTGACTCAAGGGTACAGTAATGGAATGCAGAGCCTTTCATCATTTTGTCATATCTATGTCCTTGATGACTTAAAGTCATTACAATTTGTTACCTTATATAAAATAAGTTGGTGATTTCCATTCTTAGTGGACAGTTGTCTGTCTCCCCAAAAAAACCCATTGTAACTGGTGCTAACTTGAAACTACATTGATAGTCTGAGGCTATGTCTACCCTTGGAGCTAGGGCTGTGATTCCCAGCTTGAGTAGACATACTTGTGCTCACTCTCATTGAGCTAGCAGACTAAAAATAGTGTAACTGTGAAAGCATTGGCAGTGGTGAACAGCGACATTGGCTAGCTGCCCTGAGTATAAACCAACCTGGACCCTGTAGGTATGTATTTGTGACAGCTAACCCATGCTGCTGCTTTCTACTTCCCATGCTACTGCCACTACCTCTATGAGAGCTAACATAAGGAAATCTACTCAAAATGTAAATTACACTTCCAGCTCCTGGTGTAAATGTAGCCCAAGAACCGAATGGATATGGAGACAGAATTACTTCTCACCCCATTGGGTGCCTACCTCTTTTCCTATTTCCTCTTAATTCCTTGTCTGTACCTTTGTCATTTCTCATCTTCTCTTTTTTGCCCTGCCCCTCATCTCACTTTAGGTGTATCCAGAATCACAATCCTTTCTCACTACTGGACTATCTCACTCCCCTCTTTAAAACTTTTCACTGGCTTCCCATCCCCTTTCATATCTAGGTAAGTCTTTCACCAATCAGAAGGCCCTGTGCCTCCAACATAACCCTCCAAATCTGTGTGAATCTCAAGAATTTTGTAAGAAAATTTTCAGTTCCTTCTGAATGAGCAAACTCTGCCTCAGTGGACAAAATTGGAGGAATCTCTGCTGAGGAAGCCTTGCATAAGTCATCCTCCTTCCATGCACTTTTCCTGTGAGTTTTCTTGTGAGAGGGCACAATTAAACCTTCAGGATTCAGCCAACTAAAATCATTTTCTGATTATTTCTTTGTCATTATGAATGTTTTATTATGAGCCTCTTGCTTTTATTATAACTTTTTAAAATTACTGTATACTGTTCTTGGCACTGACTTGGCTTGCTACAGTACGTTCCCACTAGAATCAAGAAATAACTGCAAACCTCAGTTCCTTGCTGTACCTTTTTCCCTAGTTTCTTCACACACTAAAACATCACCCACTCACTCACACTCGTGAATATAAATAACACAATCCTGAGCTAATTAAACTATTTCCCCAGCAGACTGGGAAGAAAAAAAAAGAGAGAAAGATGTGGTTTTTCTTTTTCTTTCTTTCTATACTTTATGTGCTCTGTTACTTCAATGATGGGTCCCATATACATATCTAAACAGACACACTGATCTTCACTAATTCTCAGATGATGATTTACTTTTCCATTTCTAGTTGTTCCCCTATTTCAGGTTTTTATTGCACTCCATCTTCATAACAAAGTTCCATAGTGTAACCCTCCCTTTGTATCCTGAGTTTTACAAGTATAGCTGTTTCATCCTAACATCCTGTTTTTTTCTTAAGGATCATGTTAGGATAAGTGTGAAGGTCATTGACTAATCCTGTTGTTTTTTGTGGCTTTAGCAGCTGAATTAATTTTCCAGTAGGACTTACTCTGAAATACTTCTCTCTACGTAGGATAACATAATGGAAGTTATTAGAAATCAAGAGTTTTTACTACTGCCGGCTGAGGAACTACATAAACTTCTTGCCAGTGATGACGTGAATGTTCCTGATGAAGAGACTATTTTCCATGCCTTAATGATGTGGGTTAAATATGACATGCCGAGGAGATGTAGTGACCTCAGTATGTTGCTTGCCTATATCAGATTACCACTGCTTCCACCACAGGTAATGCATTCTCTTGTTTGTTTTGTAAAGTGGCATATGAATTAGTTATTACAAAAATAGCAATTCATAACTGGTAAATGTTTTATTTAATTTTCTGATAGTTTACAAACAAGCAGTTCAAGGAGTTGAATTCAAATTTTACAGATAGTTTGGTGATAATTCCTTTGTGTTTATCAACTCTAAATGTCTATTCTCCATTCAGCTAGACTAGACTATCCTAAGAATGATTACTTACAATAATGATGGGATTCACAAGGAAGATGTAGCTACCTAAATCCAATATTTGGGAGCCATTGGCTTTCACAAAACCCCTGTTCAGCTGCTGACTAACCCTGTAGGCACCTATAGTCCCTTATAGTTTCCATAGTTAGTCTCCAAGGTGCCTACATTTCACTTGCTAGCCACATACACAACTGCCTAAGTCCTGACTTTACCCAGGAGGTTGGTGCTTGATTTACATTTATACCTAAGCCCCACCACAGTGCACAAACTAGGCATTCCCCTACCTGTCTTGCCTTTGAGGCCTAATCTGGTAGGCATGGTTAGAGCAAGCTTAAATTTACACCGAAGATGACAGTGGCAGTTATGTCTTTCTCCCTCCCCTAATAGCCTATACCCCGTGGTTAAAGCACTCATTCAGCTGGTGGGAGACCTGAATTCAAATCCTCTCTCTGCCCGATATGGAGCAGGGACCTGTACTTGGGCCTCTCACCTCCCAGAAGAATGCTCTATCCCCTGAGCTATGGGATATGCTGGGGCAAGTTTCTCTGTCTCACCTGTTGGAGCTGATTCACAGTGCATAAATACTTAATGCTATCCTGTGTTTATGTAGAAAATTTCACCTGAAATTCAGAGAGAAGTTGGTGAATGTTTGTATAGTTGGTGTAATTTCCTGTTTTTTTCTCATTTCTTGGAGCCACCTGCCAAATGAAGGGAACAAAGAAACTGCATATTTCAGTTATTTGTTAGCAATTGGTTGCATTCTGAATATTTTAAACCTGTGACTCTGAAATGTTTTGCTGTTTACTGGCAGCTTGGATCTGTAGCTGCAGCTAATGGTCATACCAGACATTATGTCTTATTAAACATTATTTTCATTTCATGTTATCTTTCTGGATGTATTTTACTATATTTTTCTTCTAAAAAGTTTTAATTAGGTTTTAATAGAATAAAATACGGCCCAAGGGAATGGGTGAGGAGACACTCACAGTTTTTGGCTGAAGTGTATAGAGAATTTTTGGAACATGTTGGAGTAATCTATGTTGCTTAAAACTGTTTTATGTACTATACCTTTAAATTTCTGCTCATCTGCAGAGATAAAAGCTTTTCTATTCTCAGAGTTACTCAGAGGGAAGACCTGTATTATGCTCTCCTGTGGAGACTCTACTTTTGATGGTGGTTGTTGGTTTATTAAAATTTAAATACATTTTTTCGACTGAATGTATGTTTTTCTCTCTGTGTGTAATGTAATATCAAGGCCTTTTTAAAATCCAGTATGTGTTGTATCTCATTTTTTCAAGACTGAAGTATAAATTTGTAGCTAAGTGATTTTAGTAAATTAGGTGTTAGGTTTTGTAGAACGTATAACAGTGTCACTCGAACCTAATAATTGTAAATAAGAATATAGACAACTGTTTACAGCTATTTTTCTATTTACAACTGTTTGGTGTTTAAAGAGAAACTCTCATGGCAAATTTGCCTCCAAATTTAAGGAAAAGTGAAAAAACGTTCATAAAAACCAATAGAAATATATAAACTTCAACAGAATTGTATTTTTTTAATTCCTGTAGTGTTTGCATAGCAGTCCAGTCAGTGCAGCCTAATGACAGTGTATGAGAATTCAGAAGTTAAATTGATTGGAAAAGAAGAGAAATTAAATAGTACATTTCAATTATCTGAGCAGAGAAGAATGCAAAAAGCAAACAAACAATTAGCATAATTTGTGAAAAGTTAGATTTTTTTTTCCAAATCCTATTTTGAAATCTATTGTCACAATGATGGAATATTAAATTACTTCAATTTATGAGATGGAAGATGTTTTGTCAGCCTTACAAACTACCCCAGAGATCTAAAGTGAACTTACAGCTTATTATGGTTTGCCCCTCTTCACTAGAGCTAAGCAAAAATCTGAATTTCCATCCTGTGGGAAATTCCAATATTTCAATATTGTTTCTATCTCACATCAGGACAAAAATTTGAAATATTTTTTTTTTCCACAGAATGAAACATTCACAATAATTCTGATTTGGAAATGCTGAAACTTTGTTTGAAGTCAATTTGACATTAAACTACAATGGCCTAAAGTGCTTTAGTGCCTCAGGGGAATTGTAATGTGGGTGCCTTATCCCCTCATTCTTCATTATGAGCCTGGCTACTTGGTCACATTACGTCTCCCATAATGCACTACATGACTCAGTCAGAGAGAAGGCAGCACCTCATGGGAAATGTATTCCAGTCATGGAGCATGGTCCATAGGAAAGAATTAGGGCATGAGGCACCTGAACTAGAAGGCACTAGGCGCTCTAGCACCATAGGCAGATGCACTTTAATGTCAAACTGACTTGAAAGAAATTATTTTGGTTAATTTAAACAAACTGAAATGTTTAGACTTGGGCCAAACCAACCTGAAATGAAATATTTTGTTTCAGTTTTGCTCATGGAAAATCAAATAAGTTTGGCAAAATTGATTTTTTTTCCTGAAGAAATCGTACTTTTCATCAAAAAATCATTTTGACAGAATATTCCCAACTGGCTGTACTCATCACCAGTAAAACAGTTTTAACTTACCATTGCTGTTGACAATGCATGGGGCAAAAAAGGATCCAGCTCAGTCTCTAGTAAAATCAGCACAGATATAACTTAGAATATATTTAACCCTCATAATGTTTTGCGGTCTCTCTGACCCCAACCCCCATTAAAATCATAATAGAAATTTTCATGCCAAACCTGTTTCTATTCATACATTAAGTATCTTCAAACTAGGATGATTTCAATCTTTCTGCATTGGTTTTATTATCCTATCTGTTCTGGTTTTTTTGCTAGCAAAAAAAGTGACTAAAAAGGTAATGGGGTCAGTTTACATTTAGGTCACTTTACATTGAGGAATCAATGTGGAAAATGAAATTACTACACTTCCAAGGTCTTTGAGGGTCTCTTGGACCCCAAACATTTACAAAAATTTAAATAAAACATAAGAAGCAAACCTCTGCTTTTTCTTTCTTTATGTATTCTCAGACTATGACGAGGACAAGCTGTTAGCATTGGTTTTGTCTGCATACTTGTGGTTTTAGTGTAGTGGGGAAAGACACACACTCAAGTTAGACCCCTAATTAATTATGCAAGTATTCAAGAATTAGCTTGTTTTCATTCTGAGGCAGCACTTCCGATATGTTTATATGAACCTTTTTAGCAGTTTTTATCTTCATAGTCTTAGTGGGGTTTGTTTTTCCAAAAAATGCACTAAAAGGACTTTTGGGGTCTGTGAGACCCAAGATAATATTTGCCTCATGTATCATCGCAATTGTCCAGGAAAATGAGTTTACTTGAAGATAATACTGTACCTTCAAAATGATTTTTTTGGAAGCCTACACTTCCTAGGAAGAGTTTCTAGGGAAAACACAATTATGGGATTTCTTATTTCTTGCAATCCTATGCTTGATGGATGCTGTTACTGGGTCAAAGACTCATTGTTGCATTGAACATACACATTGCATGTCTGAATGTGTATGTTTGGATTTTGTTGAATTGCAGTTGGCTTAATCTTTGAGTAAGAGAATTATGTTCCTCAGGGACCTGGGTTCAGATATGATAAAACCACTAATGACTTCATCTGAGTAGGGAAGGAAATAGACTTCTAGGATCGAGGCTGGCACAACTGATAAAGAGAGCTTTAAACTAGGAATTAGGGGGAGATGGATGGGAGATGTCCAGGAAATCTCCATGCCAGATTTTAGCATTGAGAGGGAAGAAGACGAAGTAAGAAAGGATACAGCTGTGGGTAGGAGAATGTATATAAGGAGCGAGGGCGGTGTGGATACTAGTCTAATAGGTTATACTGGCTGTAGAATGACTGTGCCTAATAGGGTACAAAATGTGAGCGAGGCCAAACAGCAAAAATTAAGATGTTTATACACCAATGCGAGGAGCCTAGGTAACAAAATGGAGGAACTAGAGCTACTGATGCAGGAAGTGAAACCAGATATTATAGGGATAACAGAAACATGGTGGAATAGTAGTCATGACTGGACTACAGATATTGAAGGGTATGTGCTGTTTAGGAAAGACAGAAATAAAGGCAAAGGTGGTGGAGTAGCATTGTATATCAATGATGAGGTAGAATGTAAAGAAATAAGAAGCGATGCAATGGATAAGACAGAGTCCGTGTGGGCAAAAATTACATTGGGGAAGAAAACTAGTAAAGCCTCTCCTACGATAGTGTTTGGGGTGTGCTATAGACCTCCGGGATCTAATTTGGATATGGATAGAGCCCTTTTTAATGTCTTTAATAAAGTAAATACTAATGGAAACTGCGTGATCATGGGAGACTTTAACTTCCCAGATATAGACTGGAGGACCAGTGCTAGTAATAATAATAGGGCTCAGATTTTCCTAGATGCGATAGCTGATGGATTCCTTCATCAAGTAGTTGCTGAACCGACTAGAGGGGATGCCATTTTAGATTTAATTTTGGTGAGTAGCGAGGACCTCATAGAAGAAATGGTTGTAGGAGACAATCTTGGCTCAAGTGATCATGAGCTAATTCAGTTCAAACTAAATGGAAGGATTAACAAAAATAAATCTGCAACTAGGGTTTTTGATTTCAAAAGAGCTGACTTTCAAAAATTAAGGAAATTAGTTAGGGAAGTGGATTGGACTGAAGAATTTATGGATCTAAAGGTAGAGGAGGCCTGGGATTACTTTAAATCAAAGCTGCAGAAGCTATCGGAAGCCTGTATCCCAAGAAAGGGGAAAAAATTCATAGGAAGGAGTTGTAGACCAAGCTGGATGAGCAAGCATCTTAGAGAGGTGATTATGAAGAAGCAGAAAGCATACAGGGAGTGGAAGATGGGAGGGATCAGCAAGGAAAGCTACCTAATTGAGGTCAGAACATGTAGGGATAAAGTGAGACAGGCTAAAAGTCGAGTAGAGTTGGACCTTGCAAAGGGAATTAAAACCAATAGTAAAAGGTTCTATAGCCATATAAATAAGAAGAAAACTAAGAAAGAAGAAGTGGGGCCGCTTAACACTGAGGATGGAGTGGAGGTTAAAGATAATCTAGGCATGGCCCAATATCTAAACAAATACTTTGCCTCAGTCTTTAATAAGGCTAAAGAGGATCTTAGGGATAATGGTAGCATGACAAATGGGAATGAGGATATAGAGGTAGATATTACCATATCTGAGGTAGAAGCGAAACTGAAACAGCTTAATGGGACTAAATCGGGGGGCCCAGATAATCTTCATCCAAGAATATTAAAGGAATTGGCACCTGAAATTGCAAGCCCATTAGCAAGAATTTTTAATGAATCTGTAAACTCAGGAGTAGTACCGAATGATTGGAGAATTGCTAATATAGTTCCTATTTTTAAGAAAGGAAAAAAAAGTGATCCGGGTAACTACAGGCAAGTTAGTTTGACATCTGTAGTATGCAAGGTCCTGGAAAAAATTTTGAAGGAGAAATTAGTTAAGGACATTGAAGTCAATGGTAAATCGGACAAAATACAACATGGTTTTACAAAAGGTAGATCGTGCCAAACCAACCTAATCTCCTTTTTTGAAAAGGTAACAGATTTTTTAGATAAAGGAAATGCAGTGGATCTAATTTACCTAGATTTCAGTAAGGCATTTGATACCATGCCACATGGGGAATTATTAGTTAAATTGGAGAAGATGGGGATCAATATGAACATCAAAAGGTGGATAAGGAATTGGTTAAAGGGGAGACTGCAACGGTTCCTACTGAAAGGCAAACTGTCAGGTTGGAGGGAGGTTACCAGTGGAGTTCCTCAGGGATCTGTTTTGGGACCAATCTTATTTAATCTTTTTATTACTGACCTTGGCACAAAAAGTGGGAGTGTGCTAATAAAGTTTGCAGATGATACAAAGCTGGGAGGTATTGCCAATTCAGAGAAGGATCGGGATATTATACAGGAGGTTCTGGATGACCTTGTAAACTGGAGTAATAGTAATAGGATGAAATTTAATAGTGAGAAGTGTAAGCTTATGCATTTAGGGATTAATAACAAGAATTTTAGTTATAAATTGGGGACGCATCAATTAGAAGTAACGGAAGAGGAGAAGGACCTTGGAGTATTAGTTGATCATAGGATGACTATGAGCTGCCAATGTGATATGGCTGTGAAAAAAGCTAATGCGGTTTTGGGATGCATCAGGAGAGGCATTTCCAGTAGGGATAAGGAGGTTTTAGTACCGTTATAGAAGGTACTGGTGAGACCTCACCTAGAATACTGTGTGCAGTTCTGGTCTCCCATGTTTAAAAAGGATGAATTCAAGCTGGAGCAGGTACAGAGAAGGGCTACTAGGATGATCCGAGGAATGGAAAACTTGTCTTATGAAAGGAGACTTAAGGAACTTGGCTTGTTTAGCCTAACTAAAAGAAGGTTGAGGGGAGATATGATTGCTCTCTATAAATATATCAGAGGGATAAATACAGGAGAGGGGGAGGAATTATTTCAGCTCAGCACCAATGTGGACACAAGAACAAATGGGTATAAACTGGCCACCAGGAAGTTTAGACTTGAAATCAGACGAAGGTTTTTAACCATCAGAGGAGTGAAGTTTTAGAATAGCCTTCCAAGGGAAGCAGTGGGGGCAAAAGATCTATCTGGTTTTAAGATTCTACTCGATAAGTTTATGGAGGAGATGGTATGATGGGATAATGGGATTTTGGTAAGTAATTGATCTTTAAATATTCAGGGTAAATAGGCCAAATCCCCTGAGATGGGATATTAGATGGATGGGATCTGAGTTACCCAGGAAAGAATTTTCTGTAGTATGTGGCTGGTGAATCTTGCCCATATGCTCAGGGTTTAGCTGATTGCCATATTTGGGGTCGGGAAGGAATTTTCCTCCAGGGCAGATTGGAGAGGCCCTGGAGGTTTTTCGCCTTCCTCTGTAGCATGGGGCATGGTTGACTTGAGGGAGGCTTCTCTGCTCCTTGAAGTCTTTAAACCATGATTTGAGGACTTCAATAGCTCAGACATGGGTGAGGTTTTTCATAGGAGTGGGTGGGTGAGATTCTGTGGCCTGAAATGTGCAGGAGGTCAGACTAGATGATCAGAATGGTCCCTTCTGACCTTAGTATCTATGAATCTATGAATCTTTTATTGGATCAACTTCAGTTGGTGAGAGAGACAAGCTTTCAAGCCACACAGAGCTCTTCAGCTCTGAGAAAGGAGCTTCCAGCTTCACAGCAAAATGCAAGGTGGAACAGATTATTTAGCCTAAGACATTAGCACATATTGTAAAGGACCTTTCAAGGTGGATGGCCCATAAACTCCTCTTCAGTCATAGGACAAAAAAAAGGGGGGGAAGGTGTTAGTGGTTATTGATTGTTGTAATAAGCCTTAAATCCAGTGTCTCGGTTTAGTCCAGGATTTTTGGTGTCTAGCTGAGTAATGAATTTAAGCTCCCAGTCTTGTCTTTTGAAAATGTTGTGCAGGTTTCCTGTGAGGATAAGGACTGATAGGTCAGATAAAAAGCTTTGTGTGGCTCGAAAACTTGTCTCTATCACCAACAGAAGTTGATCCAATAAAATATATTACCTCACCCAACTTGTCTCCCTAGGATTCTGAGACTAACACAGCTACAATTACACTGCATATCTCAGCAGTGTGGTTTTCATCACACTGTTCTATTTAGGGATAATGGAGGTCAAACAGAGATGGCCCTGCACAGAGTGCCTCAGGTGAGTGAGAGAACAGGGGGAATGATGCAGCAGAGGCAGCAGTTCCTAGTTCTAAACCAGCAGTCCCCAAACTGTGGGGTGGGCCCCCCCTAGGAGGGAGCGGAGGAATATTCAGGGGGCGGGGACTAGGCCAGCCCACCCAGCCCCACTCTACCCCAGCCTAGCTCTGGCCCAAGCCGCAGCTCCACTCCACCCCCAGCTAGGTTTGCCAACCCTCCAGGATTGTCGTGGAGTCTCCAGCAATTAAAGATTAATTTTTAATTAAAGATTATGTGTTGAAACCTCCAGGAATACGTCCGTGTCCAACCGAAACTGGCAACCCTACTCCCAGCCACAACTCTGGCCCCAGACACAGTTCTACTCCATCCCCTGTTCCTCCCCAAGCAAGCTCTGCTCTCATTCCCTCTCTTCCGCCAGGCCAGCTCCACCTCTAGACTCAGCTCCTCGCCCATCCCCAGTTCCGCCTCCAGCTCTGCCTTCAGACCAAGCTCCTCTGCTGAGCCAACTGTGCAGTATTGAAGGGGAGGCCTGGTTAGATTTCACAACTGGTAAGGGGCCGGGGGGGGGCGGTTAGTGACAGGAAAAGTCACACCATTCTAAACTGTAAACACATGGTCTCCTCCCAGGAACCCTCCTCTTGGCCTCAGGGCAGCCTTGCAGGTGATCCCTCACCTCAGTTTCCCTCTTGGATCCTCAGTAACTCCATTCAAATTTGTCGTCTAGTCCACCAACATGAATTTTTAACAAAACATAATTCAAAAAGGTCCATAACATAAGTCCCAAAACATAGTCCATACCATCCCCAGTGCATGTAGTCCTTAAAACCTGGCTTTGTTTTTGCCATGCCCCTGTGTCTTCTGCCACACTAGCATCCCCCTGCCAGGACACCAGCCCTTCTTTCTGGGGACCCACTATGCTCTTCCCAGCAGAAACTCCCACATCCTCTCTGGTGGAAACCTCTTGTCAGGGAAACATCCCTCACTCCCCTGGGCCCTCTCACAGTTTCTCAGGGTCCAGCTCTCCAGCAAGCTGCTGCCCCCCGCCTTCCCCTTCCTTGACTCCAGCTCTCCTCCTTAGAGCCAGTAGTCATCTCCCTCTGGTGCTCCTCCTAACTTCAGCCTTCTGGGTCTCTGGCTTGGACACCAGCCAGCAAATCCCACTTGCTGCTCTCCTGCTGCTCTACCAGGAACAAGCTTCTATGTCTGGCAGCTCTCATCTGTGCCCTTCTCCTGACTGACTCTGTCTCCTGTGACTCCTGATTGACTTCTTATAGGCCCCAAGTGCTGCTCCTCCCCCTTAATTGGCCCAACTGGGAGCACCAGGCCTGGAACAGGAGAGCTAAGCCCAATTTTGTGTAATGGGTCAGCTACCCTGTTACATTCATCCTCTGTCCCTGGATAGGCAGAGATTTCTTCTTCCAGCCCAAGGAGATAGGAGAGCTAAGCCCAATTTTGTGTAATGGGTCAGCTACCCTGTTACATTCATCCTCTGTCCCTGGATAGGCAGAGATTTCTTCTTCCAGCCCAAGGAGATAGAAGGGCTAACACGCATGTGAAGGGACTCACCCACACTCTGGTGAAGAGGAGAATAAGGAGCTCTTCTGGGCCTGTTCAGCACTAATGAGGTGTGCCTGCAAGGCTTATTCTGCCTTGAGTGGGAGGAGCTTAGAAATGGAAACCTGCCACAGGAAGGGGAGGTGAACAGAAAGAGGGTTGTTCCGCCTCAGAGTCTGCTGACAACATAGACAGGTCAGCTGAGACAGGGACAGTCACAGGCCACACCACTCCCAAAGCTGTACATACCAGCTGTAAAGCAGGATGCCCCAAGAGGAGGGCTGGATGTAGGCTCCACTAAGGGACTTTGATGGACCAAGTCATAGAGCTGAATCCAGAAAAAATGACAGACAGGACACCTTTGGCTTTCTTTGTTTTCACCCAGATCTCCTCTCTTTCCATGATGAAAGAGGGAAGAGGCTCTTTCTTTTGCTGGTTTGTTTGGCTCAGAGAACACCTCATGTGCTACAAAATGGCGGGAAAGACAGTATAAACGAATGATAATCAGGTCTGGAGCGGGTTAAGGGACCCTCTGCCTCCTACAAAATGGTGGAGAATGTGGGCATAATTATGCCTGATTCTAAGGCTTTTTATCCCCTTGTGAGGTTAAAACTCAGCTGCTCCATGTAAGATAAAAGCGGAGTAGTGCTATAAGTGGTTAGTGGAGATGCAGCAGCAGCAAGTTGCTCAGAAACTGGAGTTCCAACAGCCATTATTGCAATGGTGAACCATCTAACAGCAAGACCAGACCAGACAACAACAGCTGCTGAGAGAACTGATGTCCCTGCAGCAGGAGTTTCAAAAGGAAATACTATGAATGGTAGTTTTCAGAGTAGCAGCCGTGTTAGTCTGTATTCGCAAAAAGAAAAGGAGTACTTGTGGCACCTTAGAGACTAACAAATTTATTAGAGCATAAGCTTTCGTGAGCTACAGCTCACTTCATCGGATGCATTTGGTGGAAAAAACAGTTTTTTCCACCAAATGCATCCGATGAAGTGAAGCTTATGCTCTAATAAATTTGTTAGTCTCTAAGGTGCCACAAGTACTCCTTTTCTTTTTATGAATGGTAGTGCAATGGTTAAGACAACACAGTTGGAATTGTTTCCAGCCAGAGGAAAGATCAGGGTTCAAGTGGCCAAGGCCATTGTGACAGAACAATATATAAAGCTGTTACCCATGAAAGGCAGGGAGTTGGTACTACGGCATCGCCTAGGGACGTTATTTGAAGGGGTTAGGCTGATGGAGGACTTTATAGAAGCTGAAGGATCACTCCTGGCCCCCACAATGGGCCATAGGCAAATACAATTCTTTTTCTTTTTCTGTTTTGTTTCTCTCTTTTTTTAAAAAATGAGATTTTAAACCTGACAGTGTGACTTTGTATATTATAGTCAAACATTTTGAAACATTTTTAAGTTGGGATTTTTTAATCAAAATATAAAAACAACCTTTCCACCCTTAAGTATTAATACTAGGTTTTTAATTATCTGCATAACATGAATAAGTAGTAATTTTGTTTCACTGATAATATTACCTATATATTATAGCTCATATATATTACTTTTTCATCAGTAGATCTCAAAGCACTTTACAAAGGGAGTCAGTATCAGTAGTTCATCCAGGGAATGTGGGAAGGAGGATTAAGGGAGAAATATTTTCCACCTAGCAATATAGCAGCAGTTCACTACATGAACAGACACTGAAAGGTCTCTATTCACCAGGAAAAATATTGCCACAACTAAAGGATTCAAGGAAAAAGCAAGCAGAATGATAGGAAAGAAATCAAGATAAAAAGAACAATCATAAATCACAATACCAAGATTTATACACTGTTAATAGTGAGTTATTATTACTACTTTTTACTTTCCAACATAAAATTTGGGATAAAGGGAACGCTGTCAAGAATGAAATATTTCAAGGTTCAATGCAGACTGTTCATTTTTTAAATCTCTCTGCACAATGCAGAAAAATCTATTAGTGCATAATATTTTGTACTTTTATAGCATTGTTAATCTTCCAAGCACTTTGCAAACATTAACCAGATCTCATATCAACCTCACATGGCACATAAGTATTATTATTGATACTTTACAAATGGAGAGGTGAGGCTGGCTGATCCAGCCCCAATTGACAACAAGAACACCACTCCTTTTGACATTAGTAGCCATAAGATTGGCAATAACGTATTAATTCAGTGGATCTATTCATGCGAGTAAAGTGGAACGTATATTTGAGTGTTTACAGGGTCTGCTTCTATGTGATTTACTCAACGCTATTCGATTCAGGATCAGAACCATAAATGGATAGACAGCCAGAATCAGAAGACAATTCCTGGCTCTCAGTCTTGTGTGTAGATCAGATAATAGATTCATAGATTCCAAGGCCAGAAGGGACCACTGTGATAATCTAATCTGATCTCTAACACAGGCCATAGAACTTCCCAAAAATAATTCCTAGAGCAGATCTCTCAGAAAAAATCAACCCATCTTGATTTAAAAAATGGTCAGTGATGGAGAATTCATCATGGTCCTTGGTAAATTTGTTCCAGCGGTTAATTACTCTGTCAAAAATGTATGTCTTATTTCCAGTCTGAATTTGTCTAGCTTCAGCTTCCAGCAGTGGATCATGTTATACCTTTCTCTCTTAGACTGAAGAGCCCATTATTACATATTTGTTCCCCAGGCAAATACAGTACTTAAAAACTGTAATCAAGTCACCCCTTAACCTTCTCTTTGTTAAACTAAATATATTGAGCTTTTTAAGTCTATCAGTATAAGGCATGTTTTCTAATCCTTTAGTCATTCTCATGCTTTTTCTCTTAACCCTCTCAGATTTATCAGTATCCTATTTGAATTGTGGACACAGAACTGGGCACAGTATTCCAGCAATGGGCACACCAGTGCCAAATATATAAGTAAAAAACTCCCTGCTCCTATTTGAGATCCCTACTGATGCTGTCAAAGATTCTGTGAGCCCTTTATGGCCACAGCTTTGTTCTGGGAGCTCATGTTTGCCACGACCCCACTTTTTTTTTTTTTTCAGTCACTGCTTCTCAGGATAGAATTGTCCATCCTGTAAGTATGCGTACATTCTTTGTTCCTAGATGTTTAGATTTACATTTAGCAATATTAAAATGCATATTGTTTGTATCCACGTTACTGAGTGATCTAAATTGCTCTAAATCAGTGGCCTGTCTTCTTTATTATTTATTCTCCCAACTTGCGTCATCTGCAAACATTTTTCAAGATTTTATGTTTTATTCTATGTCATTGATAAAAATGTTAAAATGGCATAGGACCTGTGGGACCTCACTAGAAACACACCCACTCAGTTACTATTGTTGTTTACAATAGCCAGTTTTTAAATCCATTTAACATGTGCCATGTTAATTTTATATTCTAGTTTTCAATCAAAATGCGGTGTGGTACCAAATCAAGTGCTTTGCAGAAGTCGAAGCATATTACATCAACAGCATTACCTTTATAAACTAAACTAATAATATCATCAAAAGTTAGTTTGACAGGATTTCCATAAATCCATGTTAATTTGCATTAATTACATTACCCTCCTTTATTTTGTTATTAATTGGGTCCTGTATTAGCTACTCCATTCTCTTAGCCAGGATTGATGTCAGGCTGACAGGCCTATAATTACCTGGGTCATCCCTGTTTAAATATTGGCACAACATTAGCTTTCTTCCAGTCTTTTGGAACTTCCCCAGTACTCCAAGACTTATTTAAAATCAATCTTAACGGTCCAGTGAGATCCTCAACCAGCTCTTTAAAAAACTGTTGGATGCAAGTTATCTGGACCTGCTGATTTAAAAATCTCTAACTTTTGTAGCTTCTGTTTAACATCCTCAAAAGATACTAGTGGAATGGAAAGAGCATCATCACCACCATATGATGAGACCCTATCATCTGTTTTTTCCCCAAATACAGAACAAAAATATTTATTGAACTGTTCTACCATCTAAATTTAGAGCCCAAATTTCAAAATAGTTTAGCACCAAGCAGCTCCTGTTTGCAATTGTGAATTCTAGCTTTTGAAAATCTGGCTTTTAATCTCTCTGTATTCATTCATCCCTATGAAATGTAAGTTTTCAAGGCCATGGGATGGACTTACTATGTTACTCCTCATCTATCCAAGTTTCCACCATTTTTTTCCATTTGAACTTTTGTAGGGCAAGTAAGCAGTAGGTACATTTTCAAAGCATAATTACTTTAAAACTCCTGTTTTGATTTTACCAGACGTCTCACAAAATGTCTATCTTGGATTGAGATGTATCTCTAAAATTTCCAGGTAACAGGTTTCTTTTTGTATGCAGTGTTGTACCTATGTTGGTCCCAGTATATTAGAGAGAGACAAAGTGGGTGAGGAAGTATCTTTTATTGGACCAACATAAGTTGGTGAGGGAGACAAGCTTTCAAATTATATTGAGCTGAGGAAGAACTTCTCTCTTTCATCAACAGATGTTGGTCCAACACAAGATATTACTTCACCCACAAGGTTTATTTTTGATAGGAGACAGGATCTATCATCTGAGCGTATAATAGGAAGAACCATAACTACTGATCCATAATTTTCTTAAAAGGAGTCTCAAGAAGGATTATTTTAAATTTATATTTTGCTATTCTCCATATTTAAGATCACATAATCCAATACCATAAATATTTGTGTAATGCTAAGGCCATGTCTACATGTACAGCGTTGCAGCGGGACAGCTATACTGATAGTTGCATCTGGTGAAGACACTCTATGCTGATGGGAGACGTCTCTCCCATCAGAACAAAAAAACCACACTCCTATGAGTGGCATAAGCTATGTTGGTGGGAGGTCTCCACCCAACATAGTGCTGTGCACACTAGCACTTACATTGGTGTAACTTATGTCAGTCGGGGGGGGGGGTTGGAATATTCACAGCTCTGAGCGAAACTTAGTTTCACTAACATAGGTGGTAATGTAGACATAGCCTAAGGAATTGCTTTAATAAGTACATAGGAATTACTTCCAAATGAAAGTTAAGATAAAAATAAACATACAAGAGATTATATATAAGGGGTTGAGGGCGGAGGAGAATGATACGTTTATTTTTATTACCTAGGAGCTGAAAACTTACCTCCTGAGATTTTAATATACAATGGTATCAGTCAAATAAAGCACCATATCATTTTAATACCACTGAGAAGCCTTCTGGGGAGGAGCAAGGTCAACATTAAGGACTAATCAGAGAACTTTGAAGGAGTAGATTCAGATTCCTTTTTTTCCCCCTCAAATCATCTCTTTAAAAAGCAAAGCATAAACCCTCCAGGTTATTCCCAAATTGAAAAGATTGTACTGAGATCCTTTTTAAATGAAGGTTTACGTTTAAAGCTTCTGTTTTAAGATACTTCATTTCAATTTCAAGGTGCAGTAATAATCTTGGTAATATAGTCATTATGTGTAATAGGATATCAAACAATATCATTTGGAATTCAACTGAAATAATTTTAGGACAAACCAATGAAGTATTAAGATATAAAAGGAAAATATCATGAAGCTGAAGATGAAATGACACACCCATATGTGTTGCCATGGTAGCCTTAGTACCATTTTTTTTCCTCACTTTGATTTGTGTGAAGGCTCTACTAAACCCACTGGGATTTTCCTTATCAAATAATTATAAAATGGTTGGGTGATTGACCAACATAACAAATATCTTCTATTAAAATAAAAAAGTCAGAGTATATATATAAAACACTTCCTTATCATACATATTCTGAATACTCAATGTTCTTTGTGCACTATAAAGCACATATTCCTTGATTTCACAGAAGACTATTCAGGGAGCATTGAAGTTGGATGGATGCCAGTAAGCATGTCAATGCCAAAGGATTAAGCTGGATATTAAATTAGTTTCATTTTACACCTAAATTCTTGCCCAGCATCCAATACTGAAGTTTAGTGTATTTGTGTGTTGGACAAAAATTAACCTACCTTTTTTCAGTTTATAAATTTCACAAATAAATATATTTGTGGCTAAAAGGTTCCAGGATTGGTCTCTACACAGAGACTGATCTATTTTTAATGTGCAGCTTGAGTAAAATCAATTATATTTTTTTATTTCTGAGTACATTTAACAAACAAAAACAAAACAAAAATACGCAAAGAATTTTGAATACATATCCCTAAAATGGTTGAGCTGATTTTGTTCAAATTGTATTGTTTTACACATCTAATAGAGAGATAAGGAATAAGCCAAGGTTGAAGAAAATTGGTTCATTGTTTTTTTAAGGTTAATCATATTTGAGGAAATTCCGTGTATTTGTGATAGCATTTGCTGCTATTCTTTTTTGATTGACATAGTAAGTTAGTGTCTTAGAACCCCAGGAACCATGTGAGGCCCTTCTGCTTTAGATTAATCTAAACTCTGACTTGACCCAATATTTGGGCTGATCCAAACACTGAGTCTGGAGCCTTCTGAAGGCTTTCATATGAAGTGAGGGTGTATCCCATTCTTGTTGAGGTGAACCATTAGTTTCTTTTGTGCGCTTTAAGAAACTATGGATCCAGTTACTAATTATACCAGATGCCTAAGAGATTGATTCAGTAGATGAAAATCATTCTAAATATTGCAATATTATTACAATGTTATAAATAAGCATTGAAGACTGGCATCTAGACATCCTGTCCCCTCACAGAACACAATGGTTTACTGATAGCCTATGTCTGATGAAGCAATAAATGTGATATATAAAGCAATGGTGTTGAAAATTTCTCTTTTACAGCCTGAGCCCAACCCTACTGCAGTTAATAAAAAGCCTTTCATTGACTTCACTGGGTGGTGGATCAGGCTCCAGTTGAGTAGTAGCGAGGCTACCTACATGAATTAAGGTCTTGAGTCCAAAGTTGTAAAGGTATTTAGGTGCCTAAAGATGCAGATAAGTACTTTAAAAAAAACCATTAGTTGCCTAGGAACCTAGTGAGAATTAGGCATCTGGGCATGTTGGAAAATCTCAAGGCACCTATCTTCTTCAGGCACCTAAATGCCTTTAAAATTTGGCCTCTGGTGCTCTTTAAGTTCTATGAACATAACATATTGGCCTCATTTATTTATTTGACATTGACAATATTTTTGGTGCTCTACAAAAGAAAAAAACTTGCTTCTCAAAGGAGCTTACAATCTGATGAACCTTGGTGTGATGATTTAGACATTTAGATTTAATAGCTAATTCATCCAGTAATAATCTTCTCTCCAAAAGACATGAAAAGTTACTTGGATGTTTAAAACAAAGAAAGCTCCAGTATACTGCAGAAATTGCTGTGGGCTCTGAATAAAGTTTTCCATGTTTTCATGTGTTTGTAGGATGAAATCCTTGTGGAGGAATCAGGATGTAGCACAATGCACAACTTAGTGATTCTGAGGTCATCTCTAGTATATAAAAAAATAAAATTGTGCTCCCTCATCCCAGTTGGTCATGCATACTCTTTAACTAACACACACACACAAATAAATCTTTCTCCAAATAATACAGTTCTGGAAAGGGCAACATCAGGAACTAGAGTAACTTTTAAGAAACCAACGTAATTTAAGATGCATTTTAACTATGTGAATAGTATTAAGTGAATGTGTAATAAATTATTCACTTACAGAAATACTCAAGTTAAAAAATATTTTTTGTCCCACTAGTCAGCTGTGTACATGATGAACATTTTTGTCTTGCTTACGATATCAGAGGCTGGTTGTGTGGGAACACTAGATAGCAGAATGTACAGCAGGGACACTATTTCATTTCTTTCTGGTGTACTTTAAATAAGATCATTTTGAAAGACTTGCAAATTACTCCCAGTACATAGTTTGAGAGTACAAAATATAGTATGTGATTTTAAGGATTTATATTAATTTGCTCTTTTTTTGGATGAGATGTAAAACCACTTTTGTGTCAAATGTCTTTTGGCACTTGTCAAGAGTAGAAGAGGTCTGTCTAACTTCCACCTTGGGCAATTATAATAGTCACCTATCTACTGTAAATTCTACCTACAGTTTCAACTGACAAAGTTAGAATTCTCATTCCCACTAAAAAAAAAAATTATGAATTGATGCTCAAACAGGACCCAATTCTGCCACCTTTTAATATCACACTGGGTTTGGCTAAGAGTTTGAAATGCTGGTGTGGTCATTGGGCCTTTGTTCAGCAAACAATTGGTTAACCTAGATAATGGTACTTGATTTCACCCTCTCCCTAACTTGCCCCATCTGGGTAACATTACTGAGAAGGGGGAGTGAGGCAAATCTGGAATCCACAAATTTATTTGTCCTGAAAATACTCACTTTATTATTCATTGCAAGACTCTAATCACCATGGAATCTAGTGTGAGAGAGAAAGATTTTTAGTTTACAGAGAGCCAACTGGTCTTCAGGTAACTTTGCTAATTTGCCTTAGTCCTCGTAATGTGAGACCATGTTGATATTTGAAAGAATAAATTTGTTCTGTGTCCATCTATCACTTGAAGTGAAGAAACAGATTGACAGAAGCAGAAAAATACCCGATGCAGGACAGACCCAACAAAGAAAATGATAGAACGCCACTAGCCATCACCTTCAGCCCCCAATTAAAACCTCTCCAGCACATCATCCAGGATCTACAACCTATCCTGAAGGACGACCCATCACTCTCACAGATCTTGGGAGACATGCCAGTCCTTGCTTACAGATAGCCCCCCAACCTGAAGCAAATACTCACCAGCAACCACACACCACACAACAAAAACACTAACCCAGGAACCTATCCTTGCAACAAAGCCCGTTGCCAACTGTGTCCACATATCTATTCAGGGGACACCATCATAGGGCCTAATCACATCAGCCACACTATCAGAGGCTCGTTCACCTCCACATCTACCAATGTGATACATGTCATCATGTGCTAGCAATGCCCTCTGCCATGTACATTGGCCAAACCGGACAGTCTCTACATAAAAGAATAAATGGACACAAATCAGACATCAGGAATTATAACATTCAAAAACTAGTCGGAGAACACTTCAATCTCTCTGGTCACTCAATTACAGAGTGGCAATTCTTCAACAAAAAAAACTTCAAAAACAGACTCCAACAAGAGACTGCTGAATTGGAATTAATTTGCAAACTGGACACCATTACATTTGCAAACTGGACACCATTACATTAGGCTTGAATAAAGACTGGGAGTGGATGTGTCATTACACAAAGTAAAACTATTTCCCCATATTTATTTCCCCCCTGCCACTGTTCCTCACATGTTCTTGTCAGCTGCTTGAAATGGCCCACCTTGATTATCACTACAAAAGGTTTTTTTTCTCTCCTGCTGGTAATAGCTCACCTTACCTGATCACTTTCATTACAGTGTGTATGGTAACACCCATTGTTTCGTATTCTCTGTGTATATAAAATCTCCCCACTGTATTTTCCACTGCATACATCCGATGAAGTGAGCTGTAGCTCACAAAAGCTTATGCTCAAATAAATTTGTTAGTCTCTAAGGTGCCACAGATACTCCTTTTCTTTTTTTGAACATACAGTCACTTATTCATTCTCTGAGAATACTGGAAATAAATGTAATTAGCCCATAACAGCTGTCACTTTCTTGCAATGAAAAAGACAATTAGCAAAGGACCTATGGGACCTCAACTAGATACAGGTTTATGATTTATACTCAGTAACTTTTTGATGTAAAAAGAGCTGCTTTTCCAATTTATCCCTGGAAGGCATTATATAGGGATTGATTTTCCCTCATACAATTCCAGAGTCTTTGCAGGTGGAGCCCGAGTTTTGAATAGAAACTTTGAATGGAAGGTCTCCAGTCCCTGTTTTCTCCCATCTTCCCTTGAAGAGTGCATGCATATAGAGTTTCCTGTACACTTTATTCCATGTAGATTTTCCCCTATGGAAGAACACATGGTCCTGTATGTGTAATTTTCCTACCCAATTTTGCATTACATTGTACCATTTACATTTCAGAGAACCTAAATGTACTAAAAGAAAAATTTCTGCTCCAGTTCACCATCTGAACGTGGCATTATTATAACACATTTTCAATTACAAGTTTTTTCCATTTTTTCTTTGCTTTTAATATTTTTAAAGTGTTAGAATTATATTTGAGGTAGTAGGGACATTATATGGAGAAAAGGTGTTCCTGTGAAGTGTCATATCTTTTCACAAATTTTCTTTACAGAAAGTATCTGAAAGTAGCAATATTTTTTGCAGACTAAAGTTCATTTGAAAAATGTGCAGCACAAATGTAGATCATAATGTGTTACTCCATATAAGCAACATTTACACTTCATTAGTTGACCATTTGCTAAGACTTTTGTTTAGTCTCTTATTTTGATTCATTTACTTGTTTGAACAAAAAATTCTATGGCTGTGTCTATGCTGCACAGTTAACCTGAGTGACTGGCACTTCCTCAAGGTACAAACTTTGCTTTGTCCTTGAACCCTATGCTGCTGCCACCAAGCGTGTTAAACAAAGAACAGAAAAAGGGACCACTTAGAGACATCATCCCCCCAAAATATCCTCCCAAGCCCTACACCCCCTTTCCTGGGGAAGGTTTGATAAAAATCCTCACCAATTTGCATAGGTCAACACAGACCCAAATTCTTGGATCTTAAGAACAATGAAAAAGCAATCAGGATCTTAAAAGAAGAATTTTAATTAAAGAAAAAGTAAAAGAATCACCTCTGTAAAATCAGGATGGTAAACACCTTACAGGGTAATCAGATTCAAAACATAGAGAATCCCTCTAGGCAAAACCTTAAGTTACAAAAAGACACAAAAACAGGAATATACATTCCATTCAGCACAACCTATTTTACCAGCCATTAAACAAAAGGAAATCTAACACATTTCTAGCTAGATTACTTACTAACTTTTTACAGGAGTTCTGAAGAGCATTCCTGATCTGTTCCCGGCAAAAGTATCAAACAGACAGACAGACCCTTTGTTCCCCCCCACCTCCATCTTTGAAAGTATCTTGTCTCCTCATTGGTCATTTTGGTCAGGTGCCAGCAAGGTTATCTTAGCTTCTTAACCACTTACAGGTAAAAGGGTTTTGCCCTTGGCCAGGAGGGATTTTATAGTTCTGTATACAGAAAGATGGTTACCCTTCCCTTTATATTTATGACATACCTAGATATAGGATGGAGTCCTAAACTGACTAAAATAGGTAAGATCTGATGTAAAACATTTAAACATTGAGGGCTCAGTTTTCAAAAAGGATTCAACCTCCTCTTCCTTTGGGTACCTGCCAGCATCTGCACACCACTTTAAAACACTGGCATCTGAGTGTGCAGTTGATGGAGTCAAAATATGTGTAAGAATAACATTTACAAGTCCTTACCTCTTTTGTTTCAGAACACCCTGCACTGGGAACATTTAATTATTTAAAGCATATTACAGAGGAATCTTGAGAGCTACCTGAGGGGCTCTTTCCCAAAAGGCTGTGTATACTTCCTCCACACTTCTTTTTATTCTTGCCAGCTTGAGGATTGAGGAATTCAGTTTGGGATCTGAACGTTTATCTCTTACATGGCATCATATTATGCTGATACTAATTTGAAGCCCAAACAAGATCTGCAGTGTCCCATTATATGGACATTTAACTCATGATGTTTGCTATGATATGGGAATCTTTACTATTTGTAGTTAGATCTAAAACAAATATTAAAGGAACTTAGTTATAAACAGTTGCCGGAGAGTGTCACCATGTGCAGATTGTGCATTATCAATTAAAGATTCAATACTATTCAATACTATTCCTGTTCTCTTGAATCAGTGTGAATTACTGATGCACCTGGACAATAAATAAATTGGTCAAAATCATCAGTAGTACCATTATCAAAGATATACCCAACAGTACTCATTAGCCCAGGGAAATTCATTGCCAAGAAGTGTGGACATATTTAAGAATTAAGTTAAACTGAAGTTTAAACAGTATGTTAAAGTACAACAGGGGACCAGTTGTACAAAATAATACTGAGGATTTTAATAGATGGGCTCATTAAATGATAATCTTTAGGGAAGTGTTACTGTTGTGGAAATGGTTTCAACACCATCATTTAATTACTTATCACAGATGCTACCAATGAATATTCTCAATTCCAATCGTTAGCTTATTCAGCTGGGGAGGGGGGATAATTTTTTTTCCCACTCTTACAGAGTAAATGGAAAACCTCAACCAATAATTTTTCTACTCTAATGGAGGGCTAAAAGCACCAACCTTTAGCTTCTGCCAGATTGTTTTCTACCACTAACCACTGTATTTTGAACCCAGGATGATAAATTGCTCCTTTTTCTTCTTTTTTTTTTGGTTAAGAACTGCTATAAATATGGGTGATATTTTTAATGTGGAAAAAGGATTTGAAATGACAAATCATTGAGATGCTACACATATTAAATGTCATAAGATTAATAAAACATCAAAGTTAACTGTGGGGAACAACTAGCCTACATAGAAGGTATCTTCCTTGTAAAGATAGGGGATAAAATGGTACACTATATTCTGGTTTAAAAGAGGTATTCTTGAGACGGTTTCTTTCAGATCAAGAAAATGTTTTGGGGTCCAACGTAGTTGTCATCTTTAGGTGTTCCTGCAATATAACACTAATAAATAGTGATGATAATAACTTCATAATGCAGTGACTGAAATTACACTGTAGCTGAACTGCAATTACACTGTGGTTATGCTGTTAAGAAATTACCATTCATTCACATAACTGGAAAATTAACTTCATTATAAAATTGCTAGATATTACTATGACTGTTCTCAGAATACACAGGACTGTGAATCTCCTAGTTACCTCCATGCCTCAGGTATGAGGAAGACTTGCTTCTGGTTAACTGGATGCCAGCTTGCTGATGTCACCAGCCTGTTAGCCTCTCAAACACTTTCCTCTGGACTGTGTGAGCCCTTACTTTTCCTTGCAGGTTAACAACCTGTGTACCCCAGTCCCTGAGTCCCTTTGAAGCATTCCTCTCTAGTGTCCAGCCCCTGAACACTCACAGAAATATCAGATCTGTTGTCCTAAAGTGACCATAGTATACACCGGCTTGTATGATTCAACTCAGGATCAGCTTCTTGTACAGTACCATAGTGCTAAAATATAGTTATAGTGAAGCCAACAATTAGTTTATTATCAGAGATTCAAGAGACAGTGAGTAAGGAAAATGGAAACAAAAGGCTTACATATAAAACAAAATTATCACACACTTTCTGGAGATTAAATTTAACTATTAGCTTAACCTTCTGTCTAATGAAGTTAATCTCACCGAAACCCTTTTGGAGCATCTTCAACCAAAGCTGATGGTGATTCTGTTTTCATGAATATAAATGTACTGCCCACTTACTTCCTAGGTTCAGGATGATGTGGTATCTTCATTATTCCCCAAATATAGTCCAGCAAACCTTTGAAGTATATCTCAAAATTAGATTCTCCTCCCCCACTGTGTTGACTTCATATCTCTCAGCTGCATACTTAAATGTGCATCCATTGGGTTAGTTTACAATGCTGAATTTACATGCCAACAGACAGAGACAGGTGAATAAACATATTTTGTCTGTCAGGAAACCTGTTTCTCCACCTTTGCTGTGATAAGGAATCTAAGAACATATTTTCAGTATATATATGCAACTCTTTATATAGTATCTGTACATATATTTCATTGAAGACCTTACATGACTTTCTTTGATGAACCAGAGTGTACATACCAGAATAAGGAAATTCTTGTAACCCACTTGCCAGTTCTCCTTGGGGGTTCTTGTGTCACAATTATCTCTTCAGTTCCAAACAAAATACATGTTTATTTGTTTTTTGGAATACAGGTACATTGTGTTTACACTTTATCATGTTCTTAACCAGTCAGTGAAGTGACTGTAATTGCAAATACAGGCATCAGGAGCATAGCTACAATGTAATAACAGTTACCTTTCGGTATTATATAGAGTAACCATGATACAATTTGTCAAAGGCACTATTACAGTGTATTCCTCTTTGCTTCACTTAATTTTAGGGTGCATGGAGTTTATTTTCTTAAAGCACTTAAAAAAAGTATAAATTTCAGGGAACTGTATGCATACATGAATAATTGCTTTGAACCAATGGTGCATGATACAGATGCAACCGTATATTTGGTATACTTTATATTCCAGTCTTGTTCACAAAACTTTTTTCAAGAGTCCTGGAATAAAGGATATGTTAGTGAAATCTAACCCTGACATAGAGTTAGATGCATTTTCTTTCTCTGTCAATGACTATGTTTACAGAAAATAATAGATGGATAGATGCAAGAGTGCAGTAGGTATATTTTGTATGTGTCTGGCTAATCACAACAGAAGAACCAATTTGTTTCCAAAATTTCTGTCCAGATACTTGATTATTACTGAGATCTGATTGCTGTCTTCGCCACATAGTATCACAAATTCAATACAGCGCAAATTCATGAGTGTGACAATAGTCTTTTGCACAGGACAGGATATTTCAGGGGTGTGTAGTCAAATAGTTCCACAGCATTGAATGCTTACAGAAAAATAATAATAAAAGAGCCTGGACAATCTCTCTTTAAGGGCATGTAAGTTGCTTGTTACACCCAGATAATAAATCTTACTGCAACCTAATTTTTGTAGAATTGATAACCCTCATATGACACCTCTATTGCCCCTTAAAGGCAAATGTTTTAAATTTCCTAAAATTCCCTAAATCTGGTTGTCTGTTGCTTCCTTTCCCTAAAGTGCTCCCATCCTCTCCCTGAAATATCAAAGTCTAAAGAGATGTATTGATGTTATTCTATTTGATGAGCTAGTCATCCAGTCATAGAATAGAAACAATATCATGTGACTTAAGTCACCAGCAACCAAAATATTTAATTTCATATATTGAATAATTTCAGTGGTGGAGCAAAATGCTTGGAAATAATCCCTATACTAAAAAAGGTTAGCTGAGTTGCTTGATAAAATGTGAATAAGAAAGAAAGAATCACAATCACTTTATGGACATTCTGCTAGCTGAAAAAAAAATTCTAAATTACTCAAATGATTCATCACTAATATTTTCTACAGCTTCACTTTTAACTGAGACCATATATGAAAATTACATTAAAAATCCAAGCATAACAAGATAAACCAGATTTAAACTTTAAATCTTTAAATTTCTATTAAAATTCAATTTAAGCATGTGCAGCTTCTCATTATGATAGATTAAGATGGAGATTGGAGATGATTAGATTGGATTTGGCCCTATATATTGGTTTGCTTGCAAAACTAAGAGGCCTTTATGGGTAAGGTTGGTGTTGAATAAAATGGATTTTGGAATGGAATTTGCACCTCAGCTGTATACATAATCAGTTTGTGAGTAATTATGTATTGTGAGATCTTTAAATTCAAGGATGAGCTCAAAAAGACATGGCAATTCAGGAGAAAAACCAAAAAGAAAGAGCAAGAGAGTGCTTTAGGGTTTTGATAACTTCAGATAAAATCTTGGAGGCTTATACCCCATAGGCTATGTGTAAGGAATGCCAACAGTAAAAATCGAGTGATATGTCTTCTCAGATCAAGAATTTGAGGTAAATAATCTGTTTCTGAAATGGTGATACATTTGTTGTTGTTGACATTTTAAAAATAGACAAGTCTGAATAATTCACATTGACTTTTGTAATTTTTAAACATATTCTTACAAGGCAGAGGCTCTGATGTTGAATGTGCTATACATGCCAAGACAGCATCTCATTGTGAGTGATGCTAAGGTCTATGAGGCCTATCTAACTATCATCTCTGCTGTTTTCCCATCATACAGCATTCTTGATGCTCTTGATTACGCAATAAAATAGAGCTAAAAACAGTTGCAACATTTCATCCCAGAGCTAGGTACAGTTTAGTACTAGGTAAAGTGATCCCTGTGTACGGTTTAAATAGCAGTTTGAATTTCTGAAGAACTTTGATGGCCTTTGGGATAACAGCTATTATACAAACATAAAATATTTGTATTATTTCTGGTCAAAAGCACATACTTAGACAACAGTATAATTTGCTGTCCATTTTGCATGTAAATACTGCAAACTTACAGTTGTTGATGTGAATGCTTCCACTGTCTTTCCTATTCTTTTACAGTGATCATTAATTTGATGTATTTGAAAACCAAATTGTATAATGCATTTTCCTTAGCTAAGCAAAAAGTACAAGAAAATTTAATCAGAACATAATCTCTTTAAAGCTAAGGAGGTGCTTATTTTGTTTAGAATCAATACATAATGACATAATGGCATAGAATCAAAACATAATGACATAAATGACATAAGGACCTGTTATTATAAACTTGATAACTGAAATGTCGTGCTCATTTTTCTTATGAACATAACATATCTATGTGATTAATGGAAACCATGTAAAGTTATAATACAGAATGTTAAATGAATAAATCATGTTGTCAAGAGAGCCATAATTCTATTAAAATATGTTCTTTTCTGATCTAAAAGTTGTGGGGCGGGGGGGGGGAAATCACTTCTTAATTATATAAGAGGCAAAGTTAAAAGGAGATTGAAAAAGACAAGCCATATTTTAGCTCCGAAATCCAAGTGCTTTTCTATTACTAACTTCACAGTTATCTCTTACCATAAGCCAAGGATAAAGAAAAAATAAAGTCCTGTAACTTACTGAAAGAGGTGATGTGTTGGCTCTGTGTCATGCTTCCATTCATTCTTTCAAGCTCAGAGGCTCCTGCATACAAACACTGTACAGGCAGGATCTGCAGGCCAGGGCATGATATTAGAGCTGGACAAAAAGGGGGAGAAGGGTGGTTTCCCCAGAAAAAAAACTTTGACTCAAAAAATAAAAATAAAAATCTAAATTTTCCACAGAAAATGTCAATTTTGGGCAGAGATTCAAATACTGAAATCAATGTGAGTACAGATAAAAACTGTATTCCTGCATAGTGATAACCACTCAGTATACTCTTAGCATTGTGTGCTATAGCTGTAAGGTCTAACTTAGGTGAACATAACTTAAGCTTTTTCATCAGGCAGTTGGAGGGAAAAGGAATAACAAATAACTGTTTAAAATGCATTGCAGAGTTGGATCAAATATGTAGGTTGTCCCCCAGATAATAAGATATCTACTCAATTAACCTATGAAAAATATAACTGGCAACTAGCTGATCAGACTGACTTTTTGCTGAGAAAGTTCAAGAAAGAATACTGTTTTAGAGGGAAGAACAGAGAAAGTATTGGCTAAAAGGGCACATTTTATCCAACATTTAAGCTGATGCACATCCGGAACAGGAGTAACTAAACTCACTATTTTTAGAATCTGTCTACCTTGTTTATCTAAACAAGTTCAGAAGAGATTAGGTAAAAATGGTGCGCTTAAAGAGATTATTAAGGATCTAGACTTTATAGCCTGTCGGTTTGTACCCAACACGGAGAGGTTTACCCCAAAGATTTTTTTAAAACCTTTATTAATATGCAAGATCCTATTCTGCTTCATTTTTGCAGTGGAGTCTATTTAACTGACAGTTCTCACAAAAAAATGTGTCAGGCTTTGATCAGGGTAAATCTGAAGGAAGGTGTAATCTTCAATTATATAGCCATTGCAATTTCTTGCTATTAATATAAAATGTTCGTTAACTGATTCCTTCCAGTACATTAGACAAATCAAAATGCTTTTATTTAAAAGTCAACAAAATGAGATGGGAATGATTCAAAACATTATCTTTTGCCTTTCTTTATCAGCTCTAAAAAGGATGTTTTCTAATAGCGGCCTTGTCCATAGATGTAGACAGTACTTCTAATAGGCTTGAATAACACAAGTATCCTGCTCTGCTTTAAACATCATCTCTTACGATGGATCTCAGTCCACTATTATATTTTCTTGAGAATAATATGGACCAATGCATTTTTGACTCTTAATTTCCATTTGTATGAACTACACAATAACATACTTTCCCCTCTGTGCCCTCCTCCTGAATTTTAGCTCCTGTAGTATGACAATAGATGGCTACAACAAATAAAACTCTAACTAATGTGATTAATCTAACAATTCTGAGAATTCTTTCAGTACAATTTGTGGAGGGGGGGAATCACAACAATACATCAAAACAATTTAACAATGTTTAGTTTTGAACACTTCATAATTAAAATGGTTTCTGTGTGTGTGTGTGTGAGAGAGAGAGAGAGAGAGAGAGAGAATTTCATTTTTCAACCACCTCTACCTTTATGAGATCTCATGAGCTAAATAAGCAAGGTCAAAGCTGAGTCCTTGTCTGGGAGATTTCAATGGAAAGCATAGGTTCTGCAGGTTTCAGAGTAGCAGCCGTGTTAGTCTGTGTTCACAAAAAGAAAAGGAGTACTTGTGGCACCTTAGAGACTAACAAATTTATTAGAGCATAAGCTTTCGTGAGCTACAGCTCACTTCATCGGATGCATAGGTTCTGCAGAAAGTGATGTTGCTTCAGTAGGTGGTAGTCTTTCCTCTGAATTACTATTGAACCAATGTCCCAGTGTGATTCTGCTGCTGGAGACGCCATCTTTCAGATGAGCCATTAAATTGTGACTCACAGCTTTCATGGTCTCTAAGGCTTAAATAGTATTTTTCACAAGGGTGAATGTTTATCTGGTTTTCTAGATACATTCCATTCTGAATAATCCAATTGTGCCTACCTGAAATACCCCTTGTAGTGTCAAATGAAAGATATATTCTTCATTTCATTTCCCAAGAAACCATTGTGTAGTGTTACTGGCACAGAATTGCTGCTATATTCCATCCCAGAAGTAGTTGAATTCCAGTGGTGGGAGTAGTGATATACAATCTGTAAAATATATTGGGGGATAAAAGATTATTTTATAATACTTTGGGGGATAAAAGATTATTACTAAAAACAGTTTTATTTGCTTTTTAATACGTCTTTAATCTTTGAATAGAAGGGAAATTTACTGAAAACACCTGCACTCTTTACATATTTTCTTAAGAGTGAAAGTGCTTCTTACTGCACACATCAGAGTCTTTAACTTCTTGATCCTAATGGTATGGGTAGTTTCATGCTGTCCTTTTCACTCTGTCTTATTGATAAATGTTTTCTTAGAGTACCCTATTGACAGTCAATTGTACAGGTAGTCTAAATGAAAAATACTATTATAAAAAGCAATTTACAAAAACAAGAATGTATCTGGATACAGTAAATCAGGGATTGGCAACCTTTGGCATGTGGCCCATCAGGGAAATCTGCTGGCGGGCCGGGATGGTTTGATTACCTGCAACATCCGCAGGTTTGGCTGATCGCAGCTCCCACTGGCTGTGGTTCGCTGTTCCAGGCCAATGGGGGCTGCGGGAAGCGGCGTGGGCCGAGGGATATCGTTTCTAAAGTGGTTAAAGTCATTTACCTTCAGTCTCAAGTCTCACTATGTAATATAAGCAGAATTTTATTAGGTGGTATCCCTACAGTTGTTTAAATATCTAATTTAAATATTAACCTTTTTGCTGTCTTTATGAACCTTTGATCCTGTGGTTGTCTGATTGTATGAGTTCTGCTAAAATAAGAGGTGACCATCAGAATTACATTACCACCAATAAAATAAGAGGCCAGAGAATTACACCAATTTGAATGTTTCCACCTTTTAAGTTATAGTCAGTTATCTGATGACCTGCAAAAGATCACTGTTTGAAAAGTTGAGGCCATGGCTGACAAAATCAGAGTTCCATTGTTTAATCTCATTTGCAGGTTTGTCTGCTTTCTGTCTTCCAAAGTGTATATTTTAATTCACAAAGAGCATTAGCAGTAAAACTGCTCAGATAGTAGGAAAACTGATGAATGTTTTGATGAAATGAACTGCAATTTGCTTTATCATATTTTTCCTATTATTTCTGTGAACCTTGTTTCAGGCAAATTTATTCTAATAAATCTTTATGGAAAATTATATTTGAGCTTATCCTTGAAATTCAGTTTATTCAGTTTAATTAGTTTTGGAGAGAAATACTAAAGTGATGATTTTGTTTGTTGAATTAGTGAGGGGAAATGGGTAGAAGGCAGTGCAGAGAGAGAGAGAGAGAGAGAGAGAGATTAGATCAAGAAAGGACAGAGATGGAAGGGTTTGTCAAGGAAGAAAGGCCTGTGTCGGCCAATTTCATATATGGTGCATGTTGCCCGTTCCCTGGAACCAGCCAAGAAATAACCACAAACAAAGGTCGAACTGAAACAGTACTGAGGGCTGATTTATCGCTTGCTTCCCTTATTGTGCAATTATACTTATACACATTCTATGCATACTGGCAGGCTGTAGACACAGGTGTTGCTTTTGATCTTAAGTGACTGAGACTGGCCAGGTTCTAGCTTCCCGGAGATCGAACCACTAGGCAACGAGAGTCCTGATGTTCCTTCGGATCTGCGGGAGGGCTCCACTGTTTCAGGTCCAGTACTGAGATTTTTTGCTGTTGTGGGTTACATCTCTCTGTGGCCACTACTGCCGTATGTTTATATATAGTCCCATATACAGCTTGATTATCTTTACATGGTAATATTTCAGTTCAAGCCTTGTGATTCGTTTCTTACACTTACACTATCTCACTCACTCCTTACATATTGATTACATATTCATAAGCATGAATACAATTGGTAATATAACTTTAAGCAAGCATGCGACATCAGCGGGGCTTCTGCTGTTATTTGTGGTTCAGAGAGAAAACTGTGCAAACTGTAGAAAACAACATGACAGGAAGTCTACACAGACACAGGCACAGACTGTTTGATAGGCGGCGGGGAGGAGGGAAATGGGCTGCCCCTCCTCCCCATGGACCAGGATTTGCTCCTGCCTCGCAGAGGCCAAGCCATGGATGGGGCTGCGACCGGTGCAGGGGATAAGATTTTTGACAAGAATTTTGGCACCTTGACCAGGCTGAGCTCACCACAGGGTAACCTTGTATTAAGATAAGCTGCTGCTGCTTTTTGTCATTAGCAGGCATGCAGTCTACCTCTGAAGGACCAGTATCTATTCTAGGGAGAGCATTTGGTGGGGCCTAACCTGCTGGTTCTGTTTCCGCAAAATGGGAGCACCTGCTCAGAGACTGGTTATAGAGGAGTGAGTTGTGGGACGGGGGCATGTATGGGGAAGATATTTACAGAAGGGGAGATGATGTGCAGCCTTTTTTCATCAGATGAGAGATGGACAAAGATTGTCTTCTCTCAGGCTTTATGCCCTCTGAGTTCTTCTTTCCAGTGGAGTGGAATGTTCTATGCTCCCCTTGATCATTCTAAGTCTAAGAGTGAACTAACAAGCTAAACAATAGTCTACTCTATTTCCTTTAAGCACAAATTGCCCCTGCAAGCTGCTATCTGCTTAGCACCATATTGGATTTTATGGCTTCACCACATAACATTTTTGATAACAGACAGATTTAGAATTCAGGGCTTTTTAAATTTACTGAAGGAAAAAAGAAGAGAAACCTATGAAATCCCCATATAATAACATTGGTTAACATGTATTTAAGGTTGATTAATATTACATTAATGAAAATTACATAAAAGATTTATTGTAATTTAAAAGTGTGAGAGAGATGAATTAAGCTGATTCACACATATTTCATTACCCTTAGGGTTCATAACAAAATTGACATACAGATTCAATTTGCACACATCACAAACAATGCATAATTGTGATGTGCATGCTGAAAGAGTCCACTAAATATATACTATACAGAGTCAAAAATACACATAATATTACAATAGCATCTTTTTTTCTTGTAGTTAGTGTCTCAGCAAAGACTTGACTGAAGGGGTCCAGAAATGAAAATGATCTAAAATGTCTTAAAATTCCCTTATCCTTTAGGCCTATCACTTCCTATCTCCAAAAAATCTCAGACCCTCTGTGTGAGAGAATCAAAGTCCCACTAATTTGTCATGCCTTCCCCAATGTCACTGCAATTACATTATCCAATAAGGGAATGTTTAAGACCAGCTGACTATAGTGACAAGAGTGATGGTAATGAACAACAAATAGTGAATGCACATGATGAACACAATGTGTGAGAAATCCATTGGTTGAAATTTGTTCACTTGAAACATTTGTGAAATAACGTCAATAACACATTACTACACATAAGACTGTTCCCGAACAACTCAGGAACAGAAATGTGAGAGAAACACATCAAATAAAACATTTGCTATGAATAGGTTGTCCAGCTGTAATTGTCAGTATATTTTAGTATAACACTTAGTGTTAGTGTCAACAATGTTAAAATAAATATTGACAGAAAAAGTAAGTATTCTTTCCATAGTTAAATACTTCAAAAGGTAAAGAAAAGATTTCCATTAAGGAGCTCAGAGAAGTTGAAGATGAAAAGAAAATCTATGAAAGATGGCATAGGGTTATTACTCTTCTTCTAAATAAACAAAACACTGATGATTTTAAGATGAAAAATAATTGACAGGACAAGCAGAGCTGAACAGCAGCACAGTCAAAGTGGCTGGAGCACAGAAAATAAGTGCACCTGATACTACTTGTTAGTGACAACTGACCTGGGTTTTGTACTGCTGTAATTCATGTCTGCCTTTGATTTTCCCATGAGGGTTTTCTATATTTGTGAGTAGTTAAACTTTTAAAGTCTAACAACTTTACAAATATACAACTGATACTACAGTGCTAATTTCCTGTGCATTTAAAATAATCTCATCTATGCACATACTGCATATAGTAACTTCCATTTGAATCGTTTCAGTATTTTCATAAGGGCAGATATTTGTAAGCATATAAAAAGCAGTATTTGGCTTCTCAAAGATTGCACAATAAAATTAAATGTCTCATTAAACATACATTTTGAGGTTATAGATCTGAAAATTCATAGATAAAAAATTGTTTTGGAAAATTCAGTTTACCTAAAAGGCAAGCTACATCCCATTATCACTCTTTAACATATGGAGAAAATGAGGTCTGGGAAGATGCCCTTTTGAAATAGTAATATTTATCTCTTGTAATAATTAAAGAGCTGAACAAACATTAGTCCTCAGAATAAGAGGACTAATAAGAATTAGTCCTCAGAACAAGAGTGATGTCATGGTGGGAGTCTGCTATAGACCACCGGACCAGGGGGATGAGGTGGATGAGGCTTTCTTCCGGCAACTCACGGAAGCTACTAGATCGCATGCCCTGATTCTCATGGGTGACTTTAATTTTCCTGATATCTGCTGGGAGAGCAATACAGCGGTGCATAGACAATCCAGGAAGTTTTTGGAAAGCGTAGGGGACAATTTCCTGGTGCAAGTGCTAGGGGAGCCAACTAGGGGGAGCGCTTTTCTTGACCTGCTGCTCACAAACCGGGTAGAATTAGTGGGGGAAGCAAAAGTGGATGGGAATCTGGGAGGCAGTGACCATGAGTTGGTTGAGTTCAGGATCCTGACGCAGGGAAGAAAGGTAAGCAGCAGGATACGGACCCTGGACTTCAGGAAAGCAGACTTTGACTCCCTCAGGGAACAGATGGCCAGGATCCCCTGGGGGACTAACATGAAAGGGAAGGGAGTCCAGGAGAGCTGGCTGTATTTCAAGGAATCCCTGTTGAGGTTACAGGGACAAACCATCCCGATGAGTCGAAAGAATAGTAAATATGGCAGGCGACCAGCTTGGCTTAATGGTGAAATCCTAGCGGATCTTAAACATAAAAAAGAAGCTTACAAGAAGTGGAAGGTTGGACATATGACCAGGGAAGAGTATAAAATATTGCTCGGGCATGTAGGAAAGATATCAGGAGGGCCAAATCGCACCTGGAGCTGCAGCTAGCAAGAGATGTCAAGAGTAACAAGAAGGGTTTCTTCAGGTATGTTGGCAACAAGAAGAAAGCCAAGGAAAGTGTGGGCCCCTTACTGAATGAGGGAGGCAAGCTAGTGACAGAGGATGTGGAAAAAGCTAATGTACTCAATGCTTTTTTTGCCTCTGTTTTCACTAACAAGGTCAGCTCCCAGACTACTGTGCTGGGCATCACAAAATGGGGAAGAGATGGCCAGCCCTCTGTAGAGATAGAGGTGGTTAGGGACTATTTAGAAAAGCTGGACGTGCACAAGTCCATGGGGCCGGACGAATTGCATCCGAGAGTGCTGAGGGAATTGGCGGCTGTGATTGCAGAGCCCTTGGCCATTATCTTTGAAAACTCGTGGCGAACGGGGGAAGTCCCGGATGACTGGAAAAAGGCTAATGTAGTGCCCATCTTTAAAAAAGGGAAGAAGGAGGATCCTGGGAACTACAGGCCGGTCAGCCTCACCTCAGTCCCTGGAAAAATCATGGAGCAGGTCCTCAAAGAATCAATCCTGAAGCACTTAGAGGAGAGGAAAGTGATCAGGAACAGTCAGCATGGATTCACCAAGGGAAGGTCATGCCTGACTAATCTAATCACCTTTTATGATGAGATTACTGGTTCTGTGGATGAAGGGAAAGCAGTGGATGTATTGTTTCTTGACTTTAGCAAAGCTTTTGACACGGTCTCCCACAGCATTCTTGTCAGCAAGTTAAGGAAGTATGGGCTGGATGAATGCACTATAAGGTGGGTAGAAAGCTGGCTAGATTGTCGGGCTCAACGGGTAGTGATCAATGGCTCCATGTCTAGTTGGCAGCCGGTGTCAAGTGGAGTGCCCCAGGGGTCGGTCCTGGGGCCCGTTTTGTTCAATATCTTCATAAATGATCTGGAGGATGGTGTGGATTGCACTCTCAGCAAATTTGCGGATGATACTAAACTGGGAGGAGTGGTAGATACGCTGGAGGGGAGGGATAGGATACAGAAGGACCTAGACAAATTGGAGGATTGGGCCAAAAGAAATCTAATGAGGTTCAATAAGGATAAATGCAGGGTCCTGCACTTAGGATGGAAGAATCCAATGCACCGCTACAGACTAGGGACCGAATGGCTCGGCAGCAGTTCTGCGGAAAAGGACCTAGGGGTGACAGTGGACGAGAAGCTGGATATGAGTCAGCAGTGTGCCCTTGTTGCCAAGAAGGCCAATGGCATTTTGGGTTGTATAAGTAGGGGCATAGCGAGCAGATCGAGGGACGTGATCGTTCCCCTCTATTCGACACTGGTGAGGCCTCATCTGGAGTACTGTGTCCAGTTTTGGGCCCCACACTACAGGAAGGATGTGGATAAATTGGAAAGAGTACAACGAAGGGCAACAAAAATGATTAGGGGTCTAGAGCACATGACTTATGAGGAGAGGCTGAGGGAGCTGGGATTGTTTAGTCTGCAGAAGAGAAGAATGAGGGGGGATTTGATAGCTGCTTTCAACTACCTGAAAGGGGGTTTCAAAGAGGATGGCTCTAGACTGTTCTCAATGGTAGCAGATGACAGAACGAGGAGTAATGGTCTCAAGTTGCAATGGGGGAGGTTTAGATTGGATATTAGGAAAAACTTTTTCACTAAGAGGGTGGTGAAACACTGGAATGCGTTACCTAGGGAGGTGGTAGAATCTCCTTCCTTAGAGGTTTTTAAGGTCAGGCTTGACAAAGCCCTGGCTGGGATGATTTAACTGGGACTTGGTCCTGCTTTGAGCAGGGGGTTGGACTAGATGACCTTCTGGGGTCCCTTCCAACCCTGATATTCTATGATTCTATGATTCTATGAATATCCATGGGAAGTAGAAAAGTAGTAATAATCCCATTTTGAGTAAGAAAAATGGAGATAATGGGCTCAAACCTGCTCCCATTAAAGTCAATGGCAAAAAACCATCCAACTTTGTTGGAAGTAAGATTGGCCCACAAAGAGAGTAAGGCCAAAAATGTAAACTATAGGATCCTAAAGGTAGACTACTAAATCTCTATTGAGGTATCTAAGGCGATGGCATGAATTTCAGGCCACATCTTTTACAGGCTAACTTCAGGCATCTAGGATATAAAATGTTGTAAAATGATTTTCTAAAACCACAAAGTAGTAACACTGGAGTTATTACCTTTTAGTCTTCCACTAGACTTGACTTTCAGAAATATTGGAGTGACTTTCAGTGAAGTTTTCAGATTGCTTTCTTTCACTCACATTAAACCTACTGACTCACTACAGAGTTGCAGTAAAGGGAACTTAGAATGGTAACTGAGAAACGGCTTGGTGGTTTGGTTCAAACTGAATCTGAAAGGAATTGAAATAGAGAAATACAGTGCCACAAAGTAGCTGAGAAATCTCATAACACTGCCAATCTGAGAAGTGTAAGCAATGTCTGGAAAGCAATAAACAGTTTTGCTTTACTAAGCAGTACTGGCAGTGGTCCTTTGAGAGGACACAAAGCAACATGAGCTTCTGAGTGTGGCAAAGGTCATAAATCCTTATTTCAGTGTGAATAAATTAGAATCCTAATTAAGCAGAAGTCCTAACCATTAAATATCACTGAGCTTAATTTCCTTCCGTGGGAAACATCCTGATTAACGGGATTACCTGATCAAAGTACATCCTGATTCAGTTGAAGTGTACTGTCTATCTTGTTGTCATAGAGGAGAGGTAAGTAGGTACAGGAAGGGGAAGAGTACTGGAACTTAGAGAACATAAATTTCTAATTGACCTGATATGCATTTTGTTTTCTCAACTGTACTTTTTATCATTTCTTAAGTAGTGTGATTAATAGTATTGTATTTAAGAGATTTAACCTAGTAGAATCAGGATATGTTGGGCTCAGTCAGAAACCAGTCTATGGACTCAGAAAGGAGTGGGGTGTGGGAAAGGGAACACTTGCAACTTTTTCACTTGCAGTGGTGCATGGGAACTGTGCAGTCAGGGATAGAGAGAAGGTAAAGTCTTTACTCCACTTCCCATCTCTCAGTGGAGTTCCCAGCACAGCAGAACTGGCTCAGAGGAGGGTGAGCTGTGTCAGGAAAAGCATTCATCCTCCCAGGGAGCAAGGGAGAAAAACACAACCAACTTGTCACTCTGTGCTTAATACATAGTAAATGGCTATTTGTGTAGCCCTAAAGGGATGTTGCATGCTCATCTTTGTAGTTTCTAGGACCTATCCTTCCCCTTTCAAATACCACTGCTGGAGCCAGACTCAGAAAATATTTACTGGATTTTACAAGAAGATTAATATTTTATTAAGATAATGTTGAAGTAAAAAGAAAACGGTACAGAGTTTAGGCATAGAAGTTTCTGGTTATCAGGGAATAAGGTACAGATTATCAAGGGGTGCAAAATTCAGTTTAGTAGTGGGTGGCGTAAAGAATACATAATCTGCAATCTCCCCGATTGGGGGTAAAAGTTTAATGGGTCCAAGTGCAGACATTGAGATATGGGGGTATATTGGCTATGTTCATTGTGGAGTATAATGAGCAGATACGATGATGGATCTACCCTCATTTGGTGGGATTTAATGTTCAGTGAGTTTATGGTTCCAGTTCATATGGTCCAATGGAAAAAGTCTCTCAGTCCCTTTCCCATAGTTGATGCATGATGTCATACCGGCTCACACCTCCTGGTATTGTCAGTGGCCAGTGATATGTTCGATGTAGATGTCTCTAGACCATCAGATTGTGTCCGAGACCAGAGGCACCACACGTCGACTGATCCCGCAGATCCACAGCACATGTTCGTTGCAGGGGTCCCAAGCGCCCATGGCTCCGACAATCAGGGCATCCATCTGCACCTCATAGCCCTTCACTCTCAGGGTGTCAGCCGGGGGGGCGTATTTTTCCAGCTTATGAGCTCGGGATTCGCGGAAGGCCGGAGTCCTGTTCTTGAAGGAGACCGTGATGTCAATGAGGATGATCTTTTTCTGGTCCTTGTCTGTTAGAAAACCAACAACAATAAACCTAAAATATTTTTTTTAAAAGATGGCCTAATAAAGAATGATCCATAACAGTGTTAGGTTCTTTAAACAAGCAAACTGTCAAAGTAAAAAGTGGAAAAAATGCTCAGTTTTGTTCTTTAAAATACATTTTACCTAAACTATATACGTACTTTACACATTTTACATTAAGAATTTATTAAAACATGTTCTATGCTTCTGCCATTTGCAAATATTCTACTACAAAGTTTGGCCAAATGATAACAAAAAAGGTGATATTTGTGTCCATTCCTTTGCTGCACCATTATTCTTTGAGTTTTTACAGACTAGGAACAGCATAAAAATAAATACTAGTAAAATACCATGGCATGATAAATGAGTTAAAGTAGCTCATAGGGTTTATTATTTCCTCCCCATGTAACTATGTGGTCCTTCATCAATCCAGTATTTTCCATATGTTTTCCCCCCACGCTTTGAAGGTAGAACATTACATTTATCTCGTGTGCTCTAACTCTAAGGTCATGTCAATACTCCTGCTGGAGTGCTTGAGTAACTGCTCTAGAATTAGGATTGATTCCAATGAATTGTTACAACTTTATTTTGGCTTTGCCTTGTAATTTAGGCCTGCTCTATACTTAAAAACTAGATTGACCCCATTATGGATACAGATAGGTCAATGGAAGAATTCTTCCATTGGCCCAGCTACCGTCCTGGAGAAGTGGATTAATTACATTCATGGAAAAACCCCTTCCATCAGTGTGGGAGTGTTTACACTACATATGCTAGAGTGGTACAGTGTCAGCAGTGCAGCTACGCTGCTGTAGTATTTGTAGTGTAGACATACAAGTTGATTCTCTCTTCAGATTCACAGAAAGGCACTTCTGCATGAACTATTACGCTTACGTATGCACATCTGACTTACAGAAGACAGGATCAAGCTATAAATCAGGAAGCAAAAATAAATGAAATCCATAGAATCAGATATAGACAAAGTTTTTTAAATGCAAAAATAGAAAATCCATTTTACCTTCTCTCAGGAATATACTGCCAACTTGGTGATCACAGTCTCATTCATAATATTCATTGATAAAGCGGGAGAGATGCCTTCATCTCTCGACTGACATGAGGAAATGCAGAAGCCAAAAAATGGCAAACAAGAACTCGCTCATGAAGAGTTTGTTACTCACTCAAGGTCATACTGGGAGTCAGTGTCAAATCCAAAACCTAAACCAATCTTCTGACTGCCATTCTTCCTGTGGTTAAATGAGCAGATCATATGAGTTTTATAAGATCTCCTCTCATGCTACCTGGTCTCACAATAGATGATTTGAGAAGTGCTGAGCAACCAGGATCACCTTCCATTCCTAAAAGTGTCCAGGAAGGGAGTTCTGGAAGCAAAGAGAAGATAAGAGAAAATTCCCTCAAAGCAATTAGTTGTGGGGGAAGAGAGAAACAGATAACAAAGGGGAGATAGTACACAGGAGACAGAAAGCTGTAGACTAATCACAACACAGAATCCTGACTTAATATTGTGGTGTATCAGCATGTCATGATGTTAAAACACAGTAACTCAACATCATAAAGAGACAGCTGTCACAACACAATGTCAGTGAGTCAGAATGATTATTTTGTGAATCTCAGTTACTCTATTTCATCACAGAATGATATGTTAGAAGGGACCACAAAGATCATCTAATCTAATGATTTAATGGCTCTCAGTTTTTCAAAGCTATGCACCATTGGGACACATAGGGTTACTTTCCCATCTGTTTCTTGACCCTCAATATAATACTTTGTTGGTTGGATTTCAGTTGATTTACCATAAAACCAGTGCTATAATTTTTACAATTTTTCTTTTGATCTATAAGGAACTTTCTGCTCTGGACCATAAATATGTCTCAGACACAATTAATTTGAAGAAATGTCCTTCAATACCTCTTGATTCCAGGGAATGTTGAGTTATAGACCATTTTGGTAATGTGATAAATTATTGTAGAATAAGCTATTTTTTTTAAATAGAGAGACAAAGTTTAAGGCCAGAAGGGACCACTAGATGATCTAGTGTGACCTTTTTATATCACAAGCCCACAACACCACCCATCAGCCACACACATCAAAGGAAATGAGACCAAAGTATTTGAGAACCAGAGGAGATTGGACTATTATCTGCCACAGGCAAAGAATAGGAGAAACCATGGTGCACCAGTACTCGAGATCCTTGCAATGGCCAGGAAAATAAAGTAATATATATTCAGATAATCCTGGCCAGTGATGTGCACCCACATGCTATAGGGGAAAATTAACCCTTCCCCCAGGTCACTGCCAATCTATATTGGAATTGGAAAAGCTTCAGAAAAGGGCAACAAAAATTAGGGATATGGAACAGCTTCCCTATGAGGAGAGATTAATAAGACTGGGACTTTTCAGCTTGGAAAAGAGATGACTAAGGGGGGATATGATAGAGGTCTATAAAATCATGACCGTTGTGGAGAAAGTAAATAAGGAAGTGTTATTTACTCCTTTTCATAACACAAGAACTAGGGTCCATCAAATGAAATTAATAGGCAGCAAGTTTAAAACAAACAAAAGGAAGTATTTCTTCACACAATGCACAGTTAACCTGTGGAACTCCTTGCCAGAGTATGCTGTGAAGTCCAAGAATATAACAGGGTTCAAAAAAAAAACTAGATAAATTCATGGAGGATAGGTCCATCAATTAGCCAGAATGGGCATGGATGGTGTTCCTAGCCTCTGTTTGCCAGAAGATGGGAATGGGTGACAGGGGATGGATCACTTGATGATTAACTGTTCTGTTCATTCCCTCTGGGGCACCTAGCATTAGCCACGGTTGGAAGACAGGATACGGGGTTAGATGGTCTGACCCAATATGGCCATTCTTATGTTCTTAATCTGACATGGGGGGGGAGGAAATTCCTTCCCAGCCCATGTATTGTGATCTGTTATACCCCGAGTATGTGAGCAAGAACCAGCCAGCCAAGCACCTGAGAGAGATAATGCTCAGTGCCATCTCAGTACCCTGGCTATACCTGATGCTTCAGAGAAAGGAAATCAGGAAAATATCTCAGAATACCCTGGGGGTGGGGGGATCCCTTCCTGATCCCTGCAGGTGGCTGGCTGAAACCCTGAAACATGTTATAAACTACAAGAATAAAGAACATAAGTTATAATTTTTTTTGTTTTTGTTTTATTTAATTGTTCCTGGGAATTTATCAGTAAATTTATTTATTTATTACTACTACAACAAAAACAGGTAAAAAAAGTCTGTCAACAATATTTTTTCTGGCTAAAATATCGGGGTTTATTTTGATGGAAAGAAGGACCGGGGGAAAAAAAGGTATTCAATAGATTAAATTCCATTCACCAATGCATTAATGTGCTTTGCTGCGGAACTAAAACAGAACTCAAAACACAATGTTTGTAAACTATATATCTGTAATCCCCAAATAAAACTTTTCATTTGAATAAACAGTTTACTCTTATACACTTAGAACTATTAGCCTACAAAAATTTACATTTAATAATTGGGCCACATCATTTACAGCGCATACACTTAATGTCATCCTTTTTCTCCCATTTTTGTTTCTTTTTTAAAATTTTGAATACTTCCTTGTGTTCTGAAACATATTCTGTTACAAATTTTCATTTTCTTCCCATTTTAATTTGTCAGATCTTTAAACCGTTATCTGCTAACAGCTTGAAATATATACTTGGTGGATGTGAGATACATCAGTACAGTCAGATGTGCATGGACTTCAGAGTTTGCGTGCGTGCCTGTTTATTTATTGTGTGTGTCTTCTAGACTAATACATAGCCTTACTTCAACAGGCAGCTTTGTATATACACACAGACTAATGTATTATTGTAATACATATATCTCATATATAGTGTGATGGCTTCGGTCACAGAGGAGCCCCCCCTCCCCCTTGGGACTGTCACCTGATGTGTTGAAACTACTTCTGAGCCAGTTTTCCCCTGTCAGCCTAGGACTCCAGAACCCTGTCTTGTTGAACCAGACATGCAAGCCTGCTGCAACGGAGATCCAGGGTCTAAACCACATCCCCATAGCTGCAGGCTTTAACTGAAAACCACTCAGCAGGTATCCTGTCTCCAGCACCCTGTTCCCAATGGGATCCAAACCCCAAATAAATCTGTTTTACTCTGTATAAAGCTTATACAGGGTAAACTCATAAATTTTCCACCCTCTGTAACACTGATAGAGAGATATGCACAGATGTTTGCTCCCCCAGGTATTAATCACTTACTCTGGGTTCAATAATAAACAAGAGTGATTTTATTAAGAATAAAAAGTAGTATTTAAGTGGTTCCAAGTAGTAACAGACAGAACAAAGTAAGTTACAAAGCAAAATAAAACAAAACACGCAAATCTAAGTCTAATGCATTTAAGAAACTGAATACAGGTAAAACTTACCTTCAGAGATGTCCCAATAAGCTTCTTTCACAGACTAGACTCATTCCTAGTCTGGGCCCAATCTTTTTCCCTAGTACAGTCCTTGTTCCAGCTCAGACGGTAACTAGATTTCTCATGACTGAATACCCCCTTTGTTCTGTTCCACCCCCTTTTATAGCTTTGGCACAAGGCGGGAATCCTTTGTCTCTCTGGGTTCCCACCTCACCCTCTAAATGGAAAAGCACCAGGTTTAAGATAGATTCCAGTATCTGATGACATGGTCATATGTCACTGTAAGACCTCATTCTTCATTATCCCACAGGCTGGCCCCATGTCCACAAGAAGGTTTGCAGGTAAATAATCCATCTATAGCCAATTGTCCTAGTCCGTGGGTACCATCAAGATTCTAAGCACCATTAATGGCCTACACTTTGCGCAAGTACAATAGGACCTCAGAGTTAACTTAATATTTCTAGTTTTAGATATATACAATTAGGATGAACATACTCAGTAGATTATAAGCTTTGTAATACCTTGCAAGAGACTTTTGCATAAAGCATATTCCAATTACATTATATTTATATTCCAAGCATATTTTCATAAAGTATATGGAGTGCAACATCACACATTGTATTTTATTGTATTTTCCTAATAAAATTTTTATATACAAAAATGATATAAAAGTAGGATGAACATCAAAAAATGAATATTTTTTGTAAAATCTGGATTTTTTTGGTAAAAATTGGTTTCAACTGAAAATGAAGGGTCTTACTTATAAACCAGAAGTGAGTCCCAGAGCTAGTGAGTCCTGCCCGCATCATCACATGCAACCCTGTCATACAGTTGTCCTAATATATTTGTCCATCTCTCTCTTAAAACTAATTAAGTCATTTGCCCCCACAACTGGTATTGGTAGGCTGTTCCAGAACCTCACGTCTGATGGTTAGAAATCTTCTAATTTCTAACCTGAATTTGTTCATGACCAGTTTATATCTATTGTTTCATGTGCCAAAATTGTCCTTTAGCTAAAATAGCTCTTCACACTCCCTGGTATATTCCTCCTAATGTATTTATAGAGAAAAATCATATCTTCTTTCAGCCTTCCCTTTGCAAAACTAAACAAGCCGATCTCGTTCAGTCCCCTCTCATAATCATCATAGTCATTCTAGTAGTTCTTGTCTGCACCTGTTCCAGTTTAAATTCACGTTTTTTGAACATGGGTGACCAGAACAGTATTTCAAATGAGATCTTACCAATATCTTGTACAATGGGCATCAATACTTCTCTATTGGAAATGCGTTGTCTAATACATACTAGGATCCCATTTGCCTTTTTCATATCCACATCACATTGGTGCCTCATAGTCATCCTGTGATCAACTCACACACCCAGGTCTTTCTCCTTTTCTGTCTCATCCAACTCATTCAACTGATTAGCAATGTTGGAAAACCTACTCACTTTCTGTTGTTTTAATATCTTTTGGTCTGCTTTTATATCGATAAAGTACTTTACTATATTTTTTTTGAAAGCAGTATCTCCTCTGTCCATCCCATGGAGATAAATACATAATAAATAATAATAAAAAAAATAAAAGTAAAATAGATGGTAAAGAAGATGATGATCCTCTTACTACAAGCCAAGGAAAGAGAGAAAGGACAAACCTCAATAGTTCTTAAAGTTATTGCGCATATGAACTTTTAAGATGCTCAAATAACATGATAGTGAGGATAAATACTTTAAGTAAATGATTCACTCACAGATTTATAGGAAGTGTTGTGGTTGGGATTTTATCTACATAATATACCTAAAGACAAGGCAGATGTGGAGAAAGAAGTGTTACACCAAATCCTATAAATAAGATTTTTCTATATTAAGATAGCTAATTCCATATTTGGGTGCTCAAGTCAGCACTTAAGTATCCAGGTGGCTGTTGGAGTGCAGATCCTAGCACCAAAAATGTAAAATTTGATATCTTAAGTGACCAGATTTGAAAATTAGACTCCTATATAGTTGTGATATGCTTTTTTCTATTACACAGGAAAATATATTTGTTATGATGTGTCTATCATTTTTAAAATGGAAAAAATTAATATTACAGTAGACCTTAATAAATCATTAAAAATTAAAGTAACCTAATACAGCTATCTCAGATTTCATATGGAGGAAAAAGTTGATAGGTTGATATTTAAATTTGTTGTGGTTCATTTCTGGTAAGTGAAAAGGGGGAATATTTGGTCTAGTTGTTCTGATTGGATAATAAAGCATTTAGCAAGAGCAGACATATTTTTCTTTTTAACTGCTGTCGTAGTGAGTAATTACTGCAGTTTACAGTCTATGACAGAGTCATTCTGAAAGTTTTATATGGTTTTAAAGCTCCAACATCATTTTTATCAAAATGAAATGCACAGAATCTGTAAAGCAGTAACTTCCTAACTTGATAAACTACAGAAATCTATTATCTCCTTTAGTGTTAACGAATAGAAGAACCATTCATCCTTTTAAAGGCCAAATTTGATTTTAATTTACATCATGGTTTTATTTCAGAAGTATGAGCACCAATAGTTCCCAGGGACTTTGTTTGGAGTGGGTTGTGTTCAGCACTTATAAAAATCAAATCTTGTGGTAACATTAAAAAAAAAACACATTACTGAATGAGACCAGCATCCATCTGGTCCAACATCCATCTCATACAGTTTCAAAACTCTGCATAATGGATAACTCTGGAATAACTTGCCTATTAAGGAAGCCTCTTTTTAATCCTCATCAATTAGTAGTTGACTTACACCCTGAAATAGTAGGGGTGTGTGTGTGTGTCATACCCCAGCTAATGTAATAATAGATAGCCCTCAGTTTCTATAAAATTTTCAAATTCTGTTTTGAGTCCAGCTGTTCTGAACACAGTACTGTGTAATTAAAACAGTATTTCCTCTGATCCTTTCAATTTCATTTAATGTCCCCTTGTTCTTGTATTTTAGATAGGTTAAACAGGACCACCAGTTTAGCAATGAGAGCTTCAGAGTACTATGCACTTTCAAAAATCAGATCACTCATGGATTTTGGTACCTAATATTAAGCATCCTTAGCAAAAATACAAAGGATACTTTGGTACATAGCTTCTACTGAATGAATCCTTTATAAGATGCACTCTTGTTAATTCCTTTATTGTATTTAATACAAAAGGTCTAACAGAATTGACTTACAGTATGGAAAGTTACTTGAAGAACTAAATATGTTTTACTTGATTAAATTGCTAGTGTAACTGTCTAGAAGTATTTGAGCATATGGAGATCATTGTATATATGCAGCTGAACCTGAGCTCCCGCTGTGATGCTGTGGCCAAAAGAACTAATGCAATCCTGGGATGCATAAACAAGGGGATCTTGAGTAGGATTTGTGAGGTTATTTTACCTCTGGTATGGCACTGGTATGACTGCTGCTGGAATACTCTGTTCAGTTCTGGTGCCCACGATTCACAAAAGATGTTGATAAATTAGAGAGGGTGCAGAGAAGAGCCACAACAATGATTAAAGGATTAGAAAACATGCCTTATTCTGATTGACTCAAAGAGCTCAATTTATTTAGTTTAAACAAAGAGAAGGTTAAAGAGTGACTTGATTACAGTGTCTAAGTATCTACCTGGAAAACACATTTAATAATGGCATTTGCAGTCTAACAGGGAAAAAATATAATACCATGGATGTTGAAGCTAGAAAAATTAGTCATACATTTTTAACCGTGAGAGTAATTAACCTTTGTGGGGAAAATTACCAAATGATCATGGTGGATTCTCCATCACTGACATCGTTTAAATCAAGATTGAATGTTCTTCTAAAAGACTTCCTCTAAGAATTATTTTGGGGCAGTTCTATGGCCTGTGTTTTACAGGAGGTTGGATTAGATTATCACAATGATCTCCTTCTGATCTTGGAATCAACGAATCATCTTAGTGTTCAGTATTTGTGGAACTGCTAGCACTTTGGGGTCCTCATCTGTGACTGGGGCTCCTAGGTGTTACTTCCATACAAATAAATAAAATAATAATAATAATTAAAATAATGTAAATACCCTGAAGGAAAGGGAATTGTGTAGGGAGGTACAAGAGGATGAACTGAAGAGTAGCAGGATGAAACTCAAAGAAAAATGCCCTGAACATCAGGGATATAATGAATACCTGAGAGTATTTAGTACTAAACTGATATCCATGAGAGCGGGTTGAAGCCACAATAAGGGAGTTATTTTTGACTAGAAAGAGTACACCACACATAATATACTGTAAGGAAAACCCTGCTCTATTTGGCATATAACCAAGATGACCTTTATTTATCCCCAGTTTCTCTTTCTCTGTTATCTGACAACATTTGTAGTCTTCATGTAAAGCTGTGGGAAATGCTGAGTATCAGATGTTTTAGAAATGTGTGCCAAGTAATGGAAAATAACAGTACAAGAGGCGGGGCTGCGGGTGGCAAGTTGAAGGACAAGGCCAGAAGATTTTGGCTGGACTGAGGACTAAACTTTGGCTGAACTAAGGACTAATGAGATAAGCAGCACCTGAGAGTCTTTACCACCACAAGATAATGGAACCCAAAGATAAGAATGATGAGAACATTGGGTGATAAACAACAGAAAAGGAATAAACAAGTGCTGTATATATATGGCTGTGGGAAGGGAAATAAAGTGTTTTTTACGAGCAACTGTGTCAGTTGTCCTGTAAGCCAGCCGCTAGCAGCAACATAAAGCACCATGCTCACCTATTGCAATATATAAATAATGATCATAGTACCAACATGAGTTTTTCAGAACTCTAATGCAAAGTCCAAGGACTAAACCTAGAAAATCTACAGTTGGAACACTCTATGCTGTTGGAGGAATGGACAACAACAAAGGTATTAGCTTATTGCTTGTTTGTTTTTTCTTTAAACAGGTTATGCTTTGAAGCTGTGACTATATTTTGTCTGATGGCAAATAATGAAATAATTTTCTATTCAAAAGTTTTGGGGATCTAATCCAACAAGAAGTAACTTTGCAGGCTATTGGCTTATAGAAATGCCACTAGTTTTCAGAGGCAAAATGTAACTATCAGATAGGGATATTCCCTCTCTAACAGATGTAGAATAACTCATTCCCAAGAACTGAGTCTTGAAATGCACCTAACTTTATTCTATAAATATCACATAAGGTCTGGGAAGTGATGTTTGGGATTCCACTGAGTATTATTTGAGAATTCCTTGCCCTAACACCCTCAAGATAGGTTCCTCCTTTTTAAAAGGTACCACTTACAAATCTTTATTTTCTATTTTTCACTTATGGGGCTAACACAATGTTATCACCAATGAATAAGGTCTTTTAAAAGGTTGTATGCCTCCTGTAAAATGATGGCATTAGAAAGAGCAGACAATAGAGGAAAAAGTAAATAAGAAAATTGATTTAAGGGAAACTTACCAGGATAAGCACTTGGTTTAGGTATCTTTAGTACATTATGTACTTCAGTAACTAGTATATTTATCAGAAACTGTCAAAGCATTTTTTTTAAAAGGAAGGTCAGATTTAGGGTTTAAACATTTGTATAGTGTTTTTCTATTTTAGAATTTTTTTGTATCCATTGAGAAATATATTGTGGAATATAAATGCCTTTACAAAAAGAAGAAAAAGCCAAATGTATGAATAGTTCTAAACAGCTATTTTATCACAATTTTACACTGTAAATCCTGTGAAAAAATAAGGAAACTTAATAAACTAAATCTGGCCCTAACTATAGGCCCAATATGACTTCTACAGCAATACTGGGAGACTTTCAGAAAAAAAAAATCTTTTCACACAAGATCATTGCAATCAATGGAAAAAATTTCATTGTGTTTTAGGGAGAATACAATCAACCCTTATCTGAGAACTAGATTCAGGAGGTTAGATATGAATCATAGAAGATTAGGGCTGGAAGAGACCTCAGGAGGTCATCTAGTCCAACCTCCTGCTCAAAACAGGACCAACCCCAACTAAATCATCCCAGCGAGGGCTTAAAAACCTCTAAGGATGGAGATTCCACAACCCCTAGGTAACCCATTCCAGTGCTTCACCACCCTCCTAGTGCAATAGTTGTTCCTAATATCCAACCTAGACCTCCCCCACTGCAACTTGAGACCATTGCTCCCTGTTCTGTCATCTGCCACCACTGAGAACAGCTGAGCTCCATCCTCTTTGGAACCCCTCCTTCAGGTAGCTGAAGGCTGCTATCAAATCCCCCTCACTCTTCTCTTCTACAAACTAAATAAGACCAATTCCCTCAGCCTCTCTTCCTAAGTCACGTGCCCCATCCCCCTAATAATTTTTGTTGCTGGACTCTCTCCAATTTGTTCACATCCTTTCTGTAGTGGTGGGCCCAAAACTGGATGCAATACTCCAGATGTGGACTCACCAGTGCTAAATAGAGGGGAATAATCTCTTCCCTCAATCTGCTGGCAATGCTCTTACTAATGCAGCCCAATATGCCATTAGCCTTCTTGGCAACAAGGACACACTGTTGACTCATATCCAGCTTCTCATCCACTATAATCCCCAGGTCCTTTTCTGCAGAACTGCTGCTTAGCCAGTCAATCCCTAGCCTATAGCAGTGCTTGAAATTATTCCATCCTAAATGCAGGATTCTGCACTTGTCCTTGTTGGACCTCAGATTTCTTTTGGCCCAGTCTTCCAATTTGTCTAGGTCACTTTGGACCCTATTCCTACCTTCCAGCTTATCTACTTCTCCCACCAGCTTAGTGTCATCTGCAAACTTGCTGAGGGTGCAATCCATCCCATTATCCAGATCATTAATGAAGATGTTGAAGAAAACCAGCCCCAGGACCGACCCCTGGGGCACTCTGCTTGATACCGGCTGCCAACTAGACATCAAGCCATTAATTGCTACCCGTTGATTTAGCCAAGATATGGTTATCATATAAATCAGGGATCGGCAACCTTTGGCATGGCGAACTGCAGCCAATGGGAGCAGCGATCGGCCAAACCTGTCGACATGTCAGGTAAACAAACCTGCCTGGCCCACCAGGGGGCTTACCCTTGTGGGCCATGTGCCAAAGGTTGCCAATGCCTGATATAAACTATATTGAAATGCTAATAGTTTTAACAGATGTGATTTGATACAACTGTACATCAGGGCCAGTGCAGGCAGGAAAGGAAAACAAACAGGCACAGGAGCTCTGGGCAGCTCTTCCTCTTGAAAAAAAAGTTGGAGGGTCAAATCTTGAAGCCCTTAATCAGATAAAATTTCCATTTCTGTCAGTGCCTCCACTCAGAGATTTTAGTATGTGCTCAATAACAATACACTTCATACTGAAAACACTGTGCCATCTTGTCCAGGGCTACGCACTGGAGCACCGGAACCTGGGTAGAAGTGGGGGGTTACAAGGCCTGCCCTCTCTTTGGCCCCACCCCCTGGCCTGGATGGAAGCCAGAGCTGGGCCATGGTAAGAATGGCCCAGGGAGCCCAGGCTGCTCTGGGGAACCCCGGACTCTCTACCTGCCCTGAGCAGGAGAGCTAGGATGCCTGAAAGCAGTCCCCAGCCCATGTCTGTGCCCCCCTGGGGCATGCTGCCCAGGACAGGTGGAGGGTCTGGAGATCCCCACAGTAACTCGGGCTCACTAAGTGGCTCTTACCAGGGTCCAGCTCTTGGTTCCAGACTGGCCAGTAGTTGGGGCCTTGTGGGGGAGGAGGAGGAGGATCAGCAGGGAAAGGGCCTCTGAAAGGGACCAGGCCTTGTGGCGGGGCTGGGGGGGCTAAGGTCCCCTCAGTCCCACACCAGGAAGAAGCTTGGGCTGCTAGCAGGGGTTGTGCTTCATGTCAGGAGAGCTGATCACCTAATCAGCTCCCCCACCATGAAGCACAGCCACGCCAGCATTGCTCTGCACTTGCCCAAGGCTTGTGGTTTCCACAGGCAGGGGATGTAGCCCCCTGCCCTCCAAACTATGCCCATGTTAAAAAGTGGGCAGGCTTGGCCCTCTCTCATTTAAAAAAGTGTCCCCCACAGCTTTGTACCCCCGGCTACACATCTTATGTGCATTGGCTCAGGGAATATATTTTCTGGCATATTCTGAACTGTGCTGAGCACACAGATGGTGCCCAGAGAATAATACAAATCATGACAATAATCATTGACTTTATGGACACTGTGGATGCAATTTCTGTTCTTTGTTCTGGAATTGGCCTGGATACAGCTGAAACCCAAAGAATGTGAGGCATGAACACATCAGATACTCCTATAACATGTTCTCATTCCTTCCTTTTCTCAAACTCAGAACAAAGAGTGACAAAACAAAACAGTTTTCAGTTAAAATGTAAAATTACACTGCAGCCATTGCTTTACAACCCAGCACGAGGCAGAACCTGTCATCCTTTGGGGGTTAAGTGATCTGACTCATTCTCCCTTTCTTCATCCTTCCTGTGCTGCTTTTGTATGCCGTCCACTATGACATCTTTGCCAACTGCCTAGGAGTCTCGGAGAACTGGCCTTCTTTGTTTTGCTCCCATCTATCAGACCCCTCTTTTTTTCCAGTATGCAGCAGAAAGGCAGGTCCAGAGGATAGAGTGCGAGCCCTGAGAAACCTGGGTTCATTTCCCTACTTCCCCCTTGGACTTCCTGGGTAGGGAGAGAGTTTCAAAGGTTTGTAGGCACCCAAAAATACAGTCTGGCATCTAGGGGGGTTTACAAAGCACCTAACCTTCCAGGCACTTTTGAAAATTCCACTAGCTGCCTAAATACCTATAAAAATCTTGCCCTTAATCTCTGTCTCAGTGCCCCATCTGTACAATGGGGATAACAACACTGCTCTACCTCACAGCAGGGCTGTGAGGAGATATAGGTTAGACATTATGAGGTGCTCAGATACTATGGTGATGGGGCCACATAAGTACAACAGGTAGAGTGGGAACTTCTCTATATTGCTGATATCCCTTCCCTTGGTTTCAGCCCCTTCTTTTCATTATACCCCTCATATCTCCATCTTTCCTGAATGTAACTTTGGCTGTATTTCTTCATTCTTCAATGCCCCCATGCAAAGGGATTCTTGTTTTACAGATCTAGGAACTGGAGTGCTGGGCAATGCCTTCAGGCTAATCTAACAAATTCCAGATCCTTTATTTAATTTAAGTTTTCTTATCTTAATCACCCTGCCTGTTTATAAAAAAAAAAAAAAGACTCCCTGCCCCAGGGGAGCAAGCTGGGAGCAGCACCTCTTCTCTGAAGAACTCATTACATTCCACACTCAGGCTGCTTATCACCTTTGCCAGATGTCTGTACTGAAAGCCAGGCAGGCTGGGAGCCAACCCCCTCTTCCTAGTAGAGGAAGCTCACCGGAGGTGGGAGCCATAGCCTGAGAACCCCAGCTCCTGGGAGGAGGGGACCTGGCTGGGCAGTGCAGCAGTTGAGAGCACCATCTGGGGCGGGGGCATGTGCTTCAAGCAGGTCTCCGGTATTAAGCTGAGGGGAGCAGGTGCCCCTCCATAAATGGCACACATGTCCAGTCTAAGTCTCTGCCAATGCAAGGTAGCCCTTCAGTACATGCTGTAAAAAAAAAAAATCTGTTATCTTTCTTTTGCTGCTGTAAATCAACCTGTTGAGAAAACTGAGTTAGAACAGGGTGAAATTTTTCATCTGAAACTTTATTTTTGCCAAAAAATGCAAAATTGAGTGAACTGGGGGGGGGGAAATAGCAAATGTGGGTCACTTTCATCAAACAGTTTTGTTCGAAATCAAGAGAGGACAACATTTAGAAATGACAGAGTAAAATCATTTGGCATTATCAAAACATTTCATATTTTTGGCTAGATACAGGTGTCGTTTATAAAATTGGAGGACGACGACGAGGTTGTGTCCACCTTATGTTCAATATCCCAGTGGTTAGAGTACTCAACTAAGTAGAGAGATACCCAGGTTAAAATCCCCTCTCTGGAGCAGAGACTTGAACCTAGGTCTCCCTGCGGAGTTTGTGGTAATATGTGAGCCTAAATGTTTATTCTATTTGTGAGCTCAGCTGTGAGGAGTGAGTGAAAGTTTATAAAATGTCACAATAACTTAGTACTATAAATGTTGATGAGAAAAGATGCCAAAGGGAGACAGACTAAATTGGTCCAATAAGGTCCAAAAAGACCTAATGATATAATTCAAGGACTTTATTAAGATGATATATAAAACAAGAGAAGTGTGGAATTGGAAATCAATAGATCAAAATTGTTGCGTCAGAAATTAGGTCTAACTGGTGAACAAAATATTGAGGGGATTGTTTATTCTGCCCATCAGTCTCCTTGTGGGGTCCTCAAAATGAAGACTTTGGGGGGCAAATCAAGAATAAGTTGTCTGTCTCTACAGCGAGTTTCACCATAATGGCTGCAACTCCCACCATCTCCTGGGACCCCAAGATGTATTATAACATTGTTGGGCCCTTGCCATTCTGAGCCCAAAAGATGTCCTGGACAGCCCAGGAAAGAGACCGGGACCCAGATGATATCTTCATCTCCTCTGGCTTTGGCTAAATCCCACCAGGGATGTGAGACTTGTCATATACACACTTGTTAGTTTCAGAGTAGCAGCCGTGTTAGTCTGTATTCGCAAAAAGAAAAGGAGTACTTGTGGCACCGTAGAGACTAACAAATTTATTAGAGCATAAGCTTTTGTGAACTACAGCTCACTTCATCGGATGAAGTGAACTGTAGCTCACGAAAGCTTATGCTCTAATAAATTTGTTAGTCTCTAAGGTGCTACAAGTAAACTTGTTAGTGTATCATTTTCCTTCCCCACATTATTTTTTCTCTTTCCTATCCTCCTTTTTCCCTTCCGGCAGCCAGGACTGTATGTTTTGCAACAGTTCCATAAGTATGCGATCAGAGGGAGTTAAAAGTAGCACCCTAAATGGTTTGATCCTTGTACAAGTTTGCCAGGTCTTAGAGTGGCTAATAAGATGTGTGTTGTATTGTTTTTCCAGCATTGAGGTTTCAAGTGAGTCAACACCAGTAACAGAAGCTGCTTTGACTTGCTAAGAAACGGGATTGGACTTTAACAATAGCTCCATCCTATCTCAACTAACTTTTTTTCTTTCCCCCCAAAAGAACAGTTATTTAACATCTATGTTTATGTCTACACTGCAATAAAATGCTCATGGCTGGTCCATGTCAGCTGAGTCAGGCTGCAGAGCTATAAAATTACAATGTAGACGTTTGGACATGGGCTGGAGCCTGGGTTCTGAAACCCTTTAAGGGGGAAGGCCCTAGAGAGCCTGAGCCCAAATGTCTACACTGCAATTCTATAGCACTGCAGCCCAAACCCTGAGAGCCCAAGTCAAAACAATTATTAGCAGTATTTTTTTTTAATCTGGCTTCTGTTAGTGACTCTTTAGTTATTATTTGATTACTTCTTAGTGGCTTGGTTATTAGTTTGTGCTCTTGAACCAGTACTTATGGGATAGATGTCTACATCTTAAAGCAACCATTATGGTTGGCCTTAGTGGGCACACTTGCTGGTGGTCTTATTGGAGGCTAAGGGTTGAATGAACGTGGAGACTAAACTAATTTGGACCCCAAGTTTTGATGGTCCCTCAAATTCAGTGTTGAAGATCATTAATGGGGCAGTGGGGAGGAGCTTGCACTGTCAGTAATCATGCTATGTCTGTTAGCCCCTCTGGGCTAAGCAATTATGCAGCTGTGTAATTTACTGCTTTGAGAATTTCTGCAATAGTTCATCAGTGACTGTGTATAAATAATCAAATATACAAATTATTTACAATCTTGCATTTCAAAAGGTAGTAGAAACTTCTATAATAAGCTTAGACCCTTGAGGTTTAACCAAAACTAAGCCACTGGAGATCTCTTGCTTATGCCTAAAGAGCCTTGACCCCTAGAGTCCAAGCAGCTTAGAGATCTTTCTGTATGGGGTCTTTATCCCTCTCTTGTTATGTGCTCCAAGTTGTAAACACAGCTGATGGGAGGAATTCACTTGCATCATTTGGGTGGGTGTTGTGGAGAGCAGGACACTTAAGTCTTTAGTCCTCTATATTGTTCCACAATAGTCCATCTGCTGTTGATGGATCCTTCCTTTAGTACAATTTGCTATATAAAGAAGATTAAATTATTTCAAAACAAAGACATCATGTGAAATGTTTAACTCTGGTGGAACAATCTCTTCTCCTCTTCTTTTGGGTGAAAAATGAAGCAGAAGGTCAGACAGATCTTATACTAGAAAGAAGGATATGGATACACCCCTGAGACACACGGGTGTTTTTCTCCCAGCAGGGACTTCTGATGCTCCATGCACTGGTGGAAAATGCTGGTAGCCCCACACATTCCTCAGCTCTGTCCTTGTCTCCAGGGGTCTCACATTGCCTCACAGATTTCACTAGCCTCAGAGGCTCATTGTGACCCTCCTCATAATCCCTCTCTCTTTAGGGACAAGGGTCACAGTCTACTGAGCCATTTTCATCATAAGTCAGCAAGGGAGGTGAGGAGAAGCTATCCTCCCTTGCAGAGTCTCTGTTATCTCCCAATCTCAGTGATTAATCAGGGGGTACAAAGGGGGGAACCCTCTACTCTGGGCTCCAGCCCAGGGACTCTAATAGTATCAGCTATGGTAGCTGACCTTTTAGAAACATGACATATACAATTCCCTATACTACTTCCCTACAGCAGCCCCCACTTCCTCAAGGTCCACTTTACCCTTACCTCAGGGTCTCCTTCCTTGTGCCGGATTGGTATGTACTGCTCAATCTCTCCAACCGCACAAATTCCTCCCACAGCTCCCAACATCCACACCCACCTGACTAACTGGGAGGCTTTTAACTAATTTCAGCCAGCCCCTGATTGGCTTTAGGTGTCCTAATCAACCTAGCATTCTCCCTGTCTTCTGGAAAGTTCTTAATTGGCCCCCAGGTGTCTTAATTGACCTAAGCAGCTGCCATTTAACTTATCCTGGTACCATGGATTTGTTTAGCCTGAAGCTAATATATCTATCTCCCACAGCTTTTCTATAGCCATCTGGCCTTGCCCCATCACACTGGATTATCCAAATTTCAGATTTCTCAGCATTGTTTTTATTCCCTAAATCTGAGTATTTATAGGAATCAATTTTCCTTTGTCTTATTCTCCAATAATAAGGGGTTTATGTGTTCAGATTTTCAAATAATTGGATTTTACCTGTGTTTACTTGTATTCTCAAAAAGAAAAGGAGTACTTGTGGCACCTTAGAGACTAACAAATTTATTAGAGCATAAGCTTTCGTGAGCTACAGCTCACTTGAAGTGAGCTGTAGCTCACGAAAGCTTATGCTCTAATAAATTTGTTAGTCTCTAAGGTGCCACAAGTACTCCTTTTCTTTTTGCGAATACAGACTAACACGGCTGCTACTCTGGAACCTTGTATTCTCAATTCACTATTTTTTCTTCTTCTACTGCATCTTTTGGTTCTGAGATAGTCATGGTGAAAGACACCTCGGAGATAACTAAAACAGACAACAGATATTGCAAGTGTTCAACTCAATGCCTCCCCTTCTAAAAATTTACATACTACAATTTCTTTTTAAATTTACTTACTGTTTTGGGCAATCTAGTTCATCAGGCACCCATATCCCATGAATCTTTATTGCAAATCCTGTGCCAGTTTCAAGAGATGCAGTCATTTTATTACTGTAAATTTAGCAGAAAGCAGCATCATAAGTGTTCGTCTATGTCTGCAGCGTTAAATCAGATTGCTACTAACATACACAGATGAAGCAGAAATAATCCAGAAAAGCCATGAGAAACTCTCAAATGAATAGCTAAATAATGTATTTGAAAACAATTAGCTTACATCTCTGTAAACCACTTTGTGGAATACTATAGAAAGTTAACAAAGAACTCTGACTAATGAGTATATTTGTGATCATTTAAATATGAATGTTTTTTACCTATAATGGAAGCCATTAAAAATCAACATTCATCCAGTTGCCGTGCTGTGGTGTACAAGAGTGTTTCCCAAAATTCTGAATAGTAAATACCTCCCATATCTCATATACTGTGGGGAAGTAATTGTTCTAAATGTGTTTTCATGATCCACACAGCATTGCCCATTTCTTGCACAAAAGGTTTTGAAATGAATAAGCTTGACAGAATCTTGCCTGCAACAAGATGATATATTTAGTGTTACTTTTGTAATCAACATTGTTAATTTCCTGGTGTCTTTGCCTTTGCATAGTACTATTTATCCAGGAATACTGTATCTCTATTGATTCATGATTGTGTCATTCACAGATATTGGCTGACCTAGAAAATCATGCACTTTTTAAGGATGACTTGGAATGTCAGAAGCTAATTCTGGAAGCTATGAAATACCATCTTTTACCGGAAAGAAGAACTCTAATGCAAAGTCCAAGGACTAAACCTAGAAAATCTACAGTTGGAACACTCTATGCTGTTGGAGGAATGGACAACAACAAAGGTATTAGCTTATTGTTTGTTTGTTTTTTCTTTAAACAGGTTATGCTTTGCAGCTGTGACTATATTTTGTCTGATGGCAAATAATGAAATAATTTTCTATTCAAAAGTTTTGGGGGTCTAATCCAACCAGAAGTAACTTTGCAGGCTATTGGCTTATAGAAATGCCACTAGTTTTCAGAGGCAAAATGTAACTATCAGATAGGGATATTCCCTCTCTAACAGATGTAGAATGATGCATTCCCAAGAACTGAGTCTTGAAATGCACCTAACTTTATTCTATAAATATCACATAAGGTCTGGGAAGTGATGTTTGGGATTCCACTGAGTATTATTTGAGAATTCCTTGCCCTAACACCCTCAAGATAGGTTCCTCCTTTTTAAAAGGTACCACTTACAAATCTTTATTTTCTATTTTTCACTTATGGGGCTAACACAATGTTATCACCATTTTTACAATACTCCATTTTTATGATAAAAGTACTTGTTAATTGAGAAAATAGATTGAAGTTAAGGATTATATTTGCCAGGAATCATTTCATTTAAAGTGGAGAAATTAGAAAGCAATGGAAATTGGAGCAGTCTTTGTGGTGAATATTTTAAGAATATTACTTTCGTACCTTTAAAATTGGTAAAGGAATGAAAGTGATTTAATTATTTTGAAACTAAGGAAATCATTGCACTAAAATGGTGTTACAGAGTCTTATAATGAGACAGGCTTTCTTTGCATTTCTAAAGGCTCACTAACAACAAACCCACAGTATCCTCCTGTCAAGGTTCCTTCCCCACTCTAAACTCTAGGGTACAGATGAGGGGACCTGCATGAAAACCCCCCTAAGCTTATTTTTTACCAGTTTAGGTTAAAACTTCCCCAAGGTACAAACTATTTTACCTTTTGTCCCTGGATTTTATTGCTACTACCACCAAACATCTAACAAAATATAACCAGGAAAGAGCCCACTTGGAAACATCTTTCCCTCCAAGCCCTACACCCCCTTTCCTGGGGAAGGCTTGATAAAAATCCTCATCAATTTGCAGAGATGAACACAGATCCAAACCCTGAGGGAACATCTTTCACTGGAACATCTTTAAATCCCTCCTGGCCAGAGGGAAAAACCTTTCACCTGTGAAGGGTTAAGAAGCTAAAGATAACCTCGCTGGCACCAGACCAAAATGACCAATGAGGAGACCAGATACTTTCAAGGGGGACAAAGGGTTCTCTGTCTGTGGATTTTTTTTTTTTTTGCCAGAAAAAAACATTCAGACCAGGAATGCAGGTCAGAGGGTTAAAGGGTTAATAAGCAATCTAGTTAGAGATGCGTTAGATTCTGTTTTGTTTAAATGGCTGATAAAATAAGTTGTGCTGAATGGAATATATATTCCGGGTTTTGTGTCTTTTTGTAACTTAAGGTTTTGCCTAGAGGGATTCTCTGTGTTTTGAATCTGATTACCCTGTAAGGTATTTACTATCCTGATTTTACAGAGGTGATTCTTTTACTTTTTCTTCAATTAAAATTCTTCTTGTAAGAACCTGATTGCTTTTTCCTTGCTCTTAAGATCCAGGGGTTTGGGTCTGTGTTCACCTATGCAAATTGGTGAGGATTTTTATCAAGCCTTCCCCAGGAAAGGGGTTGTAGGGCTTGGGGGGATTTGGGGGCGGGGAAGACGTTTCCAAGTGGGCTCCTTCCCGGTTATATTTTGTTAGATGCTTGGTGGTGGCAGCAATAAAGTCCAGGGACAAAAGGTAAAATAGTTTGTACCTTGGGGAATTTTTAACCTAAGCTGGTAAAAATAAGCTTAGCGGGTTTTTTCATGCAGGTCCCCTTATCTGTACCCTAGAGCTCAGAGTGAGGAAGGAACCTTGACACCTCCACTTTCATGCCAGCCTTTAGACTAACGTTTCAAACATCAGTTCTAGAATGAAAAGTATTGACTTACAACCAATAAAGAAAAGATAAAATATCTGTCTTTCACAGTTCTCATCTAAACTTCTGGAATGTACATTCACAGTCACAACTGTATATAATGTGAATAAGACCATTCCTTCCATACTGATAAGTCACACTTCCATGGGATTGTATGATAAAATTAATCACACATTATGGCTACTGGTATTCTGTATAGCACTTGAAAATTTTCTGTAAAACCTTTGAAGTATCCAGGTTTTTTTAAATAGCTGCAAAGCTTCTAATTCAATTGAGTTTAGTTTAGTCATATGTAACCTTTCTCCAGTCATATGTAACCCTTCAGAAGCAACAAGAGTCAGGTTCAGCATCTAGGGGTTCTTCTTAAAATTACAAAACAAAAATGGCTTGAGCTCCCACTCAAAAATCTGGAAAAAGTAAATATCTCCCCTCTGTGCCTCTAATAGGCAGTACTTCCCCACTCACACATCCTGAGTATGTATATAATGAAAAGGTTTGTTAAGAGGAGAGGGAGCACAGCATTAATTTGAGAAAACAGCAACAATAACTCAAAAGTAAGGAGACAATAAATAACATGCCTTCCCCACAGTATCTTGGCAGTCCTTTGCCTCAGTTTCCCACCTGCAGTGTGAAAGTCCAATAGATGAATGTCCCTGTAAAATGCCACTCCTCCTTTCCTTCTGCGATACCTCACTCTTGTTGTCCAAAATCAGCAAAGCCCCAGAGTCCAGCAGTGCATTTAGGTAGGTTCACTTCCAGTTCCACATCCAGGTCGTGTTGGTGGTGATGTTTGGACAAATGATGCCTCTGCCATTGCTCACTACTGCCTCTTCTCACCACCACCTCCACTGCTGCTCATCTGTGTCGTTGGTCAAGTCCAGTGCAGTTTGGTTCTACAGCACCATGACCACCTAGGTATTAGTAATCACAGATGTAGGATTTTCTGGGTATGGGGCACCTTTGATGCTGATTCTGTGTCTCTTACCATATTGCAATTAGGTGCAATGCCATGTTCTGAGGTTTTACTACTGAGCTCAGTTCTTAGTGATTTCAGCTCTTAGTGATTTCACTGAGTAATGGGAAGTCTCACTGTTGCTGTCCCCTCTGTGTTATCTTTCACTGGAACACTGTCTCCACACCAGGCCAAAGGCTCAGCTCCCTAGGCAAACATAGCAGTGATCTCAGCTCTGGTGATCTCTGAGAAGGGACAAAAGGTCTCAACTGAGTCTAATCAGTTCTGTCTTTAAATACTGGAGTGAGAGGATCAAATAGCATGTAGAACTCTTAAAAAAGAATCCTCACCATGCACTTGGAACACCTATTCCCACCTCCTCTGACTTTCACTTTGCTACTCCACACTTAGCAAGTGACATTTCAAGTTAGGGTGACTCCTCAATTAGGGCATATTAAGTACAGTTCTATTGCCCTGTAGTCATGCAATAAGGATTGCAATATTTCATTACCCCTGCAGCCAAGACAAATGAATTTTAACCCAAAACAATCAAAGTTGATCAACCTGGCAAAGCAGTTCTATTGATCACCTTAGCAAAGTAGTCCATGCAAATATGGTTTATAGAACCGTGCACAGATACAAAATTTGTATCCGCATCCCATCCATGATCTGCAGACATGGTCCACGGATATGAAGCAGATATCTGCAGATTTGCTGGGCTCTAGATATAAAATCTGGATCCGCATCCATCCGTAATCTACAAACATGGTCCCTGGATATTTGTGGATACGAAGCAGATATCCACAGATTTGTGGGACTCTAATTGCTCTTGAGGTCTTTTTCCCCAATTTATCAATAGATGACAGGAGACAGCTCATTCAGACCACTGGCTTACACATATGGAAAAACATACACACAAAACAATTTTGCCCCTATATATAAAAATACGATCAATAAAGTGCAGATTCACAGACTATGAGTGTGCAACAGATTAGAATTAATCTGGAATTTTTTTTAATATTAAAGCACTGTTGCTAATGAAGCTTGAAAACTTAAAATGGGCCAGACATGTTGATAGTTTGAAAGAAAATAAGTATACATTCTTGTACATCTCCCATGATCTGCGTGGTAATCTTCTGTGGTATGTTACAAGTTTGATATTATGCTAAGGATTCTGATTAGAACTCTGAGGAGATTGGAATATACAGTATAATATATACTAAATTAAAAAAAAATCTGCATCTTCAGCATAGTCTCTGTCAGAGGCTTAAATCTCATCAACAAGTTATGGGTTTTTTCATGCCTCCCATGCCATGATTGTTTGTTACATATGGGGGCCTTTTTAAATTTTAGAGCCAAATTGCAAGTGCGTAGATATGCATAGGGGAACCAATGTACTCTAAGTCATTGGTTATAGAACATATAGCATGCCCAGGCTGTGATCCTCAAAGTGCTTGTCCAAAGTGGAACAGTTTCAACAGGAGACATTGAGGCTAGATTTTGAATGGGGTCTGATCTGGTAGGCATGCTCTTAGTACATCTACTGGGTTGGGCCCCCATAGGCAAGATAGGCCAGGGAACTCTTTTTTTTTACCTGGTTTGTGGATCACATTGGGGCATAAGCAAAAAACAGGGCCTTTGTGCTGTGCTGTTTAATTTATAACATCTTTATTGCTAGGCGTGTGCCGGGGATTAATAATGGCATTGTGCTGTATATGTTATGTTATGACTGGAACAATGGCCTGTGCTGCATATGTTATGCTTGATAAATTTATGCTAGATAAATTAAGTTAAAAAGTGGTTGCCTAAATAAAACAGATTTTGGTCTTGCTTTTTTCCTGCATGTCTGGGACAACAATCATGCTCCTTCTAGAACAGAGTTTCTCTGCTGTGTGGTTTCATCCCCTAAGTAGTTGCTGCAGGATCATGTACAAAAGATATTGTAGGTTTTGATCAAAGAGGGGCAACTATGTGAAAAAAACGTGAGGGAGGGTGGGAGAAGAAAGGGACTGAAAATATCAGAGTCATGTAAGTGCATTAAGGAGTATATTGAAAAGATAGTAAAAAAGCTCAGGAGAGATGTCCTTCTTATCTACTCTGGATATACCTATGTTTGCCCATGTATTTAAGAAAGTTTACATTGAATTACATTGAAATATATATAGCTGTCAGCTATTGATTTGCATTATAAACTTTTCCTTCAGAGAAGCTAGAGAATATAGAAGCTTGAGACATGTTTACAAGTCACAAATTCTTTGAATCCTAATTTATTTCTCCCCTGGAAATGTGTTTCTGAAAATTACAGATTTGGTAGTAGGAAATCAGAGGCAGCTTGAAATGATCTTTTGGAATCTCATCTCTAATTAGGTATTACAAGGTTTGCTTTGATTGTGTGTGTGTGTGTGTGTGTGTGTGTGTTTATATATATAAAGGAACTGCAGGATGTAAATCCACAGCAAATTTACTATGTTGATATTGATAGTTTCTCACAACAAGTGTTTTTTCTGGGCAATTCAGAATGTATGTTGATTTTTTTGTCATGAGACATTTAAGGTAAAACCTGTGTCTGTTTAGCTATCATAGTGCTTATTGAAGATTTTCTCACTGCTGGAAATTTATCTAATTCTTAGATAACTATTTGGTTATAAATAACTATTTGGTGTGGTGGGATGGCATGAAGCCCAGATAAGGTACAACTGAGTATCTGTTGGTTTGCTGTACAAACCTGTTTGTTTTGTGTTTATGACTACATAAAAGAACATTCAGAAAAAGGGGGAAAAAAGTGGAAGTGGCATCAAGGCATGTAAATGTGAGAGAAGGTTGTGTGTTTTGAACAACTGCTGGGAATTCATAAAGTGACTCTTAACCTTTCATCCTTATGATGATGCTATCAATGTATTTTCACCCATCAAAGGTTTATGTGTGGAAGTCATACGATCTTTTCTTCCACTTTGCTCATGAAAGTATTTGAATAGAATATGCACTGCTTGTTCACAAAGATGTATTTTACAATACCAATATGCGATATAACCGCATTTGCTCCAACCCCTCAGACAGAGACAAACACCTACAAGATCTCTATCATGCATTCCTACAACTACAATACCCACCTGCTGAAGTGAAGAAACAGATTGACAGAGCCAGAAGAGTACCCAGAAGTCACCTACTACAGGACAGGCCCAACAAAGAAAACAACAGAACGCCACTAGCCATCACCTTCAGCCCCCAACTAAAACCTCTCCAACGCATCATCAAGGATCTACAACCTATCCTGAAGGACGAGCCATCGCTCTCTCAGATCTTGGGAGACAGACCAGTCCTTGCTTACAGACAGCCCCCCCAATCTGAAGCAAATACTCACCAGCAAGCACACACCACACAACAGAACCACTAACCCAGGAACCTATCCTTGCACAAAGCCCGTTGCCAACTCTGTCCACATATCTATTCAGGGGATACCATCATAGGGCCTAATCACATCAGCCACACTATCAGAGGCTCGTTCACCTGCGCATCTACCAATGTGATATATGCCATCATGTGCCAGCAATGCCCCCTCTGCCATGTACATTGGCCAAACTGGACAGTCTCTACGTAAAAGAATGAATGGACACAAATCAGACGTCAAGAATTATAACATTCAAAAACCAGTTGGAGAACACTTCAATCTCTCTGGTCACTCGATCACAGACCTAAGAGTGGCTATACTTCAACAAAAAGCTTCAAAAACAGACTCCAACGAGAGACTGCTGAATTGGAATTAATTTGCAAACTGGATACAATTAACTTAGGCTTGAATAGAGGACTGGGAATGGATGAGTCATTACACAAAGTAAAACTATTTCCCCATGGTATTTCTCCCTCCCACCCCACCCCCCACTGTTCCTCTGATATTCTTGTTAACTGCTGGAATTAGCCTACCTGCTTGTCACCATGAAAGGTTTTCCTCCTTTCCCCCCCCTGCTGTTGGTGATGGCTTATCTTAAGTGATCACCACCTTACAGTGTGTATGATAAACCCATTGTTTCATGTTCTCTGTGTGTGTGTATATAAATCTCTCCTCTGTTTTTTCCACCAAATGCATCCGATGAAGTGAGCTGTAGCTCACGAAAGCTTATGCTCTAATAAATTTGTTAGTCTCTAAGGTGCCACAAGTACTCCTTTTCTTTTTGCGAATACAGACTAACACGGCTGCTACTCTGAAACAATACCAACTGTTGTTTTCCTCCAGAAATGAAACTCTTAAGTGGAAGAATTAGATGTGCTAAGCAAGGTAGGAATTCAGTAGCTTGTGCATAAGGAAGGAGGTTGATGCTAGATATTATGAAAGGTTACATAATACATCATATAACAATAGTGTAGTGTAATAAGACACTATTTTGAAATCTCTGCTGCAATTATTTTCTTCCTGATAAGAACAGACATTAAACCCTATCAGCAAGTTACTGGTATCATGACTTAAACAATAAACCAGTATTCCTATGGCATAGAAATAGCTTTACAAAATCAATAGGAGCAAATGTATTGTATTGTAAATGTTTAGCTCTCTATAGGTTTCAGAGTAGCAACCGTGTTAGTCTGTATTCGCAAAAAGAAAAGGAGTATGTGTGGAACCTTAGAGACTAACAAATTTATTTGAGCATAAGCTTTCGTGAGTTACAGCTCACTTCATCGGATGCATTCGGTGGAAAATACAGTGGGGAGATTTATATACACACACAGAGAACATGAAACAATGGGTTTTATCATACACACTGTAAGGAGAGTGATCACTTAAGATGAGCCATCACCAGCAGCACGGGGGGGAAAGGAGGAAAACCTTTCATGGTGACAAGCAAGGTAGGCTATTTCCAGCAGTTAACAAGAACATCTGAGGAACAGTGGAGCGTGGGGTGGGGGGGAGAAATAACATGGGGAAATAGTTTTACATTGTGTAATGACTCATCCATTCCCAGTCTCTATTCAAGCCTAAGTTAATTGTATCTAGTTTGCAAATTAATTCCAATTCATCTGTCTCTGGTTGAAGGTTTTTTGTTGAAGGTTAGCCACCCTCAGGTCTGTAATTGAGTAACCGGAGAGATTGAAGTGTTCTCCAACTGGTTTTTGAATGTTATAATTCTTGACATCTGATTTGTGTTCATTTATTCTTTTACGTAGAGACTGTCCAGTTTGACCAATCTACATGGCAGAGGGGCATTGCTGGCACATGATGGTATATATCACCTTGGCAGATGCGCAGGTGAACGAGCCTCTGATAGTGTGGCTGATGTGATTAGGCCCTATGATGGTATCCCCTGAATAGATATGTGGATAGAGTTGGCAACGGGCTTTGTTGCAAGGATAGGTTCCTGTGTTAGTGGTTCTGTTGTGTGGTGTGTTGGTGCTGGTGAGTATTTGCTTCAGGTTGGGGGGCTGTCTGTAAGCAAGGACTAGCCTGTCTCCCAAGTTCTGTGAGAGTGATGGGTCATCCTTCAGGATAGTTTGTAGATCCTTGATGATGCGTTGGAGAGGTTTTAGTTGGGGGCTGAAGGTGATGACTAGTGGAGTTCTGTTATTTTCTTTATTGGGCCTGTCCTGTAGTAGGTGACTTCTAGGTATTCTTCTGGCTCTGTCAATCTGCTTCTTCACTTCAGCAGGTGGGTATTGTAGTTGTAAGAATGCATGATAGAGATCTTGTAAGTGTTTGTCTCTGTCTGAGGGGTTGGAACAAATGCGGTTATATCGTAGAGCTTGGCTGTAGACAATTAATTTGTAAACTGGATATAATTAACTTAGGCTTGAATAGAGACTGGGAATGGATGAGTCATTACACAAAGTAAAACTATTTCCGCATGTTATTCCCCCCCCCACCACTGTTCCTCAGATGTTCTTGTTAACTGCTGGAAATAGCCTACCTTGCTACACACACACAGAGAACACAGTGATCACTTAAGATGAGCTATCACCAGCAGCAGGGGGGGTCACTCGATCCATTGTCTACAGCCAAGCGCTACGATATAACCGCATTTGCTCCAACCCCTCAGACAGAGACAAACACCTACAAGATCTCTATCATGCATTCCTACAATACCCACCTGCTGAAGTGAAGAAACAGATTGACAGAGCCAGAAGAGTACCCAGAAGTCACCTACTACAGGACAGGCCCAACAAAGAAAACAACAGAACACCACTAGCCATCATCTTCAGCCCCCAACTAAAACCTCTCCAACGCATCATCAAGGATCTACAACCTATCCTGAAGGACGACCCATCACTCTCATAGATCTTGGGAGACAGACCAGTCCTTGCTTACAGACAGCCCCCCAATCTGAAGCAAATACTCACCAGCAAGCACACACCACACAACAGAACCCTAACCCAGGAACCTATCCTTGCAACAAAGCCCGTTGCCAACTCTGTCCACATATCTATCAGGGGATACCATCATAGGGCCTAATCACATCAGCCACACTATCAGAGGCTCGTTCACCTGCGCATCTACCAATGTGATATATGCCATCATGTGCCAGCAATGCCCCTCTGCCCTGTACATTGACCAAACTGGACAGTCTCTACGTAAAAGAATGAATGGACACAAATCAGACGTCAAGAATTATAACATTCAAAACCAATTGGAGTACACTTCATCTCTCTGGTCACTCGATCACAGACCTAAGAGTGGCTATACTTCAACAAAAAAGCTTCAAAAACAGACTCAACGAGAGGACTGTTGAATTGGAATTAATTTGCAAACTGGATACAATTAACTTAGGCTTGAATAGAGCTGGGAATGGATGAGTCATTACACAAAGTAAACTATTTCCCCATGGTATTTCTCACCCCCACCCCACCCCCCACTGTTCCTCTGATATTCTTGTTAAACTGCTGGAATTAGCCTACCTTGCTTGTCACCATGAAAGGTTTTCCTCCTCCCCCCCCCCCCCGCTGCTGGTGATGGCTTATCTTAAGTGATCACTCTCCTTACAGGTGTATGATAAACCCATTGTTCATGTTCTCTGTGTGTGTGTGTGTGTATATAAATCTCTCCTCTGCTTTTTCCACCAAATGCATCCGATGAAGTGAGCTGTAGCTCACGAAAGCTTATGCTCTAATAAATTTGTTAGTCTCTAAGGTGCCACGGGTATTCCTTTTCTTTTTGCGAATACAGACTAACACGGCTGCTACTCTGAAACCTGTCAATCAAGAAACACTCCAATAAAGATCAGACAGGTTAATAATGGAGAGAGAGAAAAGTTGATCTACTGAAACAATGATTTTGAATTTATCTATTCATTTAAACTAGTGATCAAACATATCAAAACTATCAACAAAACTATCAACAAAATTACTTTTTGATGAGCAAGCATATAAAATACATTATCAATGTGCATCAACCTAAGCTAGAAAAAAAGAGTTCTTCCATTACGAACTGTATCAGACAAATATAAAAGTCTTGGTATCAGGTCTGAAGATACCAAACAGGAGAAACTTTATGCTTTTAGGCTGAAATCCTGAGGTCCTCAATCACTTTGTACTCAGATCTTACTTAGCAAATTCCCATAGGCAGTATTCTGCCTTTTCTATCACACTTTTAAATTATTAATCCCTTTTCAATTTAAGGTATATTTTCCTCTGAAATAATGTTACAGTTGTATTATCTGGCATGACATCATAAGGATTTTATCATTCTCTGAGATTTCAAGTTCTTTAAAAAGGCAGTGTTTTGAATTTTTCTATATATGGAACCCATACTATACTTTTCATTCAGCCCTTACTTATTTTGACCTTGTAACCTTTTTTTTTGTTCCCATATAGACAAACTTTGTAAATCATTCTGCAACAAATATTGGTCATACTACTCCTGGTAGTCCTTTTGAAGTCTGCTGGGACTGCTTGTCTAACTACAGTTTCTTGTTTGCAGGACTGGATCTTATGTCCTTTTGTGTCCTCCTTCTGAATTGCCTCATAAGATCACACCTTGAAAATCTATTTCCTTTATATTTATTTCAGTTGGAGTTTGCCTGAAAAAAATGTATAAGGACCCCCAAGATCTTGTTCATAGTGATCATCACAAACCACTCCGTCATCATATACAGAAAACAGTTTGATGGATAATCATCATTTCCCATAATTTGAGTGTTTGCTATCACAAAGGAAAATTCTAGCTCTCATCTTAACTCTTCATTTCACATTTTTTTTTGTTGAAAATGCAGAGGATGCAGTCATTAAGTAGGTACTTGTAAAAGCGTACATTGGTGGATATCTTGTATGTAAAATTTGAATGAATAGTGCTTATATTAACATAATATGCTTATAGTGAAGCCTGCCCTAAGAACCACATCCAGTAGGCATATCCTTTCTTAAGCTATCAGTTTTAAAATATCTTTAAGGGTCCCAGCACAATTTAGTTCAAAGTCTAGTTACAGACCGTCTCTCCAATGTGACCTCCTATTTTTGGTCTTTATAGAAAGACAGACTTTTACTGTTGTCAGGGTTCCCTCCCCACTCTAAACTCTGGGGTACAGATGTGGGGACCCGCATGAAAAAATGCCTAAGCTTATTTTTACCAGCTTAGGTTAAAAACTTTCCCAAGGCACAAATTTTGCCTTTGTCCCTTGAACAGTATGCTGCCACCACCAGTGATTTAGACAAAGAACAGGGAAAGGACCACTTGGAGTTTCTATTTCCCCAAAATATCCCCTGAAGTTCTTACACCCCCTTTCTTGGGGAGGACTGAGAATAAACAAGATGAGCATAAAGTAGCCTTGGATTTTAAGACCCCCAAAACCCAATCAGATTCTTAAAAAACAGAACTTTATTAGAAGAACAAAAAAAGATAAGAGAACAACTCGTAAGATCAGAATGGAAGATAATCTTACAGGCAGCCAGATTCAAAACATACAGAATCCCTCTGGGCAAAACCTTAAGTTACAAAAAGACACAAAAACAGGAATACACATTTCCTCCAGCACAGCGAATTTCACAAGCCAAAACAAAGAAAACCTAACGCATTTTCTAGCTAGATTACTTACTAACTTTACAGGAGTTGGAGGGCTTGCATTCTTGATCTGCTCCCGGCAAAGGTATCACACAGACAGACAAAAGCCTTCCCCCCACCTCCAGATTTGAAAGTATCTTGTCCCCTCATTGGTCAGTTTGGGTCAGGTGCCAGCCAGGTTACCTGAGCTTCTTAATCTTAACCCTTTACAGGTAAAATGACTTTGCCTCTGGCCAGGAGGGATTTTATAATACTGTATACAGAAAGGTGGTTACCCTTCCTTTTATATTTATGACAACTATGCATTATTTATTTAGTTCCACTTATTACTGAGGCCTTCCTCTCAAAGACTAAATCTTCAGTATGATAAGATATTGTAACAAGCTTCTGAATGGAAAGAATCGGAACGCTTACTTCTATTCATGCTGTTGCATGAGCCAATGTGTACATCAACTCCTGGCTAGGGATGGTTTAGTTATAGACTGTCTTCATCATATATTGTTTGTTAAGTGTCATTACATTACTTTGTGAATAATTAGAAAATTTTGGAGCATTTTGTTTTATCTTTTAAAAAAAAAACCTGTTGTCATAAACACAACTGACTATAAAGATCTCAAAAGTTTGGGGGCCGAAAATGGCTTGTAAGAAGGAATGAACCAGTTGTTCTAGATGTGGACAAGAATAGTCCTTGAGAGTTAGATTGTGAAATCTAATCCCACTGTTTTTTATGCTTCATATTGCTGTAGCTGTTAAGTTGTTTATTACAACTACATAAGTTGTTTATTACTTCAACTGTTACAGCAGTATAAGTTAACCTTTCTTTAATTTTAGACATATTTCAAAAAAATATATTTCTTGAGGAGAAATAGAAGGTTGTAATGCATTTGAATGAATGCAAAATTGATATGCTTTAATTCCCTGAAAATGCCAATAATTTACCACAATTTTATGTAGTGAATGTTCAGAAAAGTGTTGTGAGATCAATAATGCCTTTGCTAAATATCACGTTTTTAAACTGTAAGAGAAGATCTCACTGCTCTATAGGTCAATGATAAAGTGCCTAGTCACAAAGATATTGTGTCAGTTTAGCGCAAACAAAAGGAGGATTGGAGAAAAAAGAAGTTCGTTGAACTGCATCTCTCACCTTTCATATAAATGTTTGTTTTGAATGATTTAGAACTCATGTAAGGCACACTGTACACAGAAGAATGAATATTGTCTAATTGTAATGCATTTTAATCTCCTTTAGGTTCATTCTTGTGTGGCTGCTTTTCCATTCAGTCATGATGGTTGTCTTTCTTGCATGAAGTGGTTATTGATTTGACCTTTCTTTAATATTTGTATTGAATGTCTGCTTCTGATTCTAGCAGGATTGTTGTCTAGTGATTAGAGCAGAGCTCTGGAACACAGAACTCCTGGGTCCAGCCTTTGGCAGTGATTTAGGCAAGTCCCCTATCCCTTCTGCACCCTAATCTATCTATAAAGTAATTGTAATCATATTGCATTAGCCTTGCAACCATTCTTCTCTAACAAGCACTTCGAGATCCTCAAATGTAAAGTATTATACACATTCAAATTACTGGTAGTAGTTATACACAACATGAAAAATAAAATAAAATTTAAAAAGTCTTAATTTTCCCAAATCTGCTTTCTAGACATCTAATTCCCTTGTTCTGATGTATTCTTTAAACCCAGGGTGAGGCTCTGAAAGGCCAAAAGATTTATCTGCTACCACCTGCCCTCAGTGTGAGGAAGCCTTTTCTCTGCCTGCTGAGGATGAGTTCTCTGATTCCACCGGCCACAAGCAACACTAGCACTCCTCTCTCAGCCTACACAGGCTCCGCTGTCCCTCTGCAAGTTAGCAATAAGCATATTCCAACACTCATGAGAATCGCCATACTGAGTCAGACCAATGGTGCATCTAGCCAGTGGCAGATGCTTCAGAGGGCATTAACAGCACAGGACAATTATCGACTTACCCATCCCCTGTCATCTAGTTCCATCTTGTGATACACAGAGGTTTAGGGACACCTGGAGCATGAAGTTGCATTCCTGACAATCTTGGTTAATAGCCAATGATGGACCTATCCTCCGTGATCTTATCCAATTTTTTTTTAACCCAGCTGTATATATGGCCTTCACAACATCCCATGGCAATGAGCTCCACAGGTTGACTGTGTGTGTGGTATGTGAAGAAGTACTTCCTTTTGTTTGATTTACACCTGCTGCTTTAGAATTTAATTGGATAACTCCTGGTTTTTGTGATATGTGAAGGGGTAAATAACACTTCTTGATTCACTTTTTCCACACCATTCATGATTTTATAGACCTCTATCATATTCCCCCTTAGTCATCTCTTTTCAAGAACGCAGTGTCCAGTCTGTTAATCTCTCGTTATAAGAAAAATGTTCCATACCTCAAATCATTTTTGTTGCCCCCTCTGTATCTTTTCCAATTCTAATATATCTTTTTTTTTGGAGATGAGGCAAGTAGAACTAAAGGCAGTGTTCAAGGTGTGGCTGTACCATGGCTTTATATAGTGCCATTATGATACCAATGAGATGGGTTTCTTTGGTATTTTCCCTCCTACAAATATGTTAAATTTAATTATGTCATGGTCACTATTACTGAGCAGTTCAGCTATATTCATCTCCTGATCCTGTGCTCCATTTAGGACTAAATTAAGAAATGCCTCACCCCTTGTGGTTACCAGGACTAGCTGCTCCAAGAAGCAGTCATTAATAATGATGTCTAGAAAATTTACATCTGCATCCTGTCCTGAGGTGATAGGTACCCAGGAAATAAGGGCATAGTTGAAATCCCCTGTTAGTATTGAGTTTTCTGTGTCTGTAGCCTCTCTAATCTCCATGAGCATTTCACAGTCGCCATCACCATGCTGGTCAGGTGGTCAGTAGTATATTCCGACTGCTATACTCTTGATATTCAAGCATATAACTGGTACAGTTTGATTCATTTAAGATTTGTACTACATTTGACTCTTTCTTTTATTACATTTGACTCTATGCTTTCTTTTACATACCACACTACTTGCCCCCCAGTGCTATGTACTCTGTCATTCCTATATATTTTGTAATCTGATATTATTATGTCCCATTGATTGATTATAATAATTCCATCAAGTTTCTGACATATGTTATATAAATATCATCATTTAATACCAGGCACTCAAGTTTACCCATCTTAATATTTAGACTTGTAGCATTTGTATACAATCAACTTATAAAATGTGACAATATTTAGTTGTCTGCTTTTATGTGATGCAATTGAATGGGGCTCTTTTTCTTTTGACTGCCTCTTCAGTTCCTACATGTACTTTATTATCTTTTATCCTTTCTTCTTTATTGGATATAGTAAATAATATACCTTTAATATATCTTTCCCTAAAGGGTGTCTTCATCAGAACTATGTGCTCCTCCACACTTGTCACCGTTTCCCCAGCTCTTAGTTTAAAAACTCCTGTACATTCAAAACCCCTGGGATTCCCCCTGTAATGACCAATTGCTGATCCACTGGAATTCACAAATCTGCTACTATCTCTGGATCACCACTCCATTTAATACATGTCACTTAGATATGCATACTGTGAAACCAAGTACAATTTTATTTAACAGAAGGTATAGATTACATGATAAGTATTGGAAACAAATTGTTATATTACATGTAAAATAAAATAATAACAAGGACTCTAGAACCTAGACTTACTTAACTTGTTATTGTCATGTCTGATAGTATTGCTCACCAAGTAGTCTGTTATCCATTTTCCATGAAACAAGCTCTCAATTTATCTCCTTAGTGAACGATGAAGGGTGTCTTTTGGTACTCTTAGATATATCAGGACAGTTCCTTATTCTTTTTGATAAACAGAACACCCCCTGCTGATTGTTTTTCCCTGTGGCCTCCCTCTTTCTTTGACTTTGAAAGGATAAGTGAAATAGAGTGGTGGTTCTCTAAAAGCTGTAGTTTAAAGGCAGAACCCAACTCATCTATGAAGAACTCCAGTTAAAGCAGATATAAATGTATCTGCTTGTTAAGATTCAAATGTCAGCTTTTTTTATAGAAACTGAGAGAGTTACTTTCAAAAGCCTTAGAATATCTGTTGTATGAAAGTATAATTTCATTCTTTTTCATATTTGTCCAAGAAATATAATTCATCTAATTCATGAGATTCCACTTGGAACCATTAAATATTATTTGGTTGGGGGTTTTTTGTTTGTTTTTTGTTTTGCTAGTAATATTATGTTTTATTTGATGTACTCTATTATATGACATTCTAATTAAGCCTTAGAATAGCTCAAGCATATATGTATGTTTTATTTTATTTGGCTGGCAAGACGATGTTCAGTAGAGATTAATCACAATTAATGATACAATATTGGTGCCATTATTGCACAATGAGGTAGATCTTGCTTAATTACTTCACCAAAGGAATATGAAATACACTTGTTAATGACTGATGAGTTAATTAAATGTATAAATTACTTTAAAATCCCCTTCTCATTTAGTTCCCTATGACTATTAACATTATTACTGGCTTCTTTTCACTCATATGAGTTTTAATATGTTCTCGAACATTCACTCTCATAGCCCATTTAGCAGTTACAGTACAGTACTTTCATTAAAATGTGGCTTTCTGAACAAAAAATGCCAACTTGTAATGCCTGCTGGTAGTTTCTTAAAGCCTATTTTACATTTCACTTCTGGTAACTTTTCAGTTTTATAGTTAACCTCTGAAAGTACTATTTCTGTCACTTTTTCAAATGGAGCAGGTGACCTGGAATAGTAAAGGGTATGTTTCCTTCAAATGTAAACTTAGAAAAGTCGCTACTGTAGTTATAACAAGCTTAGTGTCTGGTTTCCTTTATGTCTGTTGTCTATCTGCCCACCAGAAAAGCTCTTTATATGGGTTTCAGAAGCCTTCATAATGCAGTCTATAAAGAAAATAGATTTTTAGCAGGGGAGAGGGAATCACAAAAAGGAAGAAGTTTGAACATTTAGTAATAGAATTTTATTTTGTATTTATTTATCTATGATGCCCCAGATAATATTTTCAGGAACAAATTTATATCTAATCAAGGAGACTACTACTACTAAAACCCATATTACAGTATAGGCTCACTTAATAATAATTAAGTGATAATAATAATAATCTCAGATATTATAATAAGATAATTAAATTGTTGGAAAATGTTGGGGAGGGGACTTAATTTAATCCATGGGGAACTTACATTGAATTGATACAAAGAATTTTCACACTAGATCTATTTTTATTTTCCTGAATTAATTAGTGCTGCTGAGGCAGAGCTTCTTGCAAGAGAGCTGGAACAATTTGTTTAGTGGGGATGCTGAGAGCCCCCCCACCATACTGTAAATCCTGTATATGATGGAAACCACTTCAAGCCTCAGGTGCAACAGCACCCCTTGTTCCACCACCACCTATGGCTCCCTGTAAGAATGCTTAGGCAACTATTTTGTCGATAGGCAAAGACTGACTAGCATACCCATGTGGTGCCTATAAATCTCTATAAATCCTTGCCTGGACTTCCCAGTTATGGAATAGACGGCTGGTGCTTACTACACTATAGACTGGCTTCTCTAGTCAAAGGCAGTCCAAATTCCCAGGGGATTCAACAAAATGATTGGAATATTACTGAAAATGTGCTAGTTGAGAGTTTTAGAAATCGCAGCATCAGTGGTGGCCATCTTCTTTTAATATTTTTCTCAATGGTAGTTTTGCCTAGGTAGGGACTACAGGATAAGGCACAATGTAAAGTGAACTGGTATAATCTGCTAATATTAGAAAATTGAATACTTGCAAACAAAAAAAACCCAATCTCTCACACACCACAAAATAGCATGTGACTCCACATGCTCACTCACATGTAACATGTACATTTTACAAGGCTATATAAGATATTGTAGCACTATCTCATAGTTTCTGAAATCATGTTGGTTGCTGGGAACCAAATTTCCCCTTAGGAAGTTTCGCTTTGTTTGTTTTCACCCAACAAGGTGAAGCCCAGTTGTATATAGGTTTTGTATACTTTTTGAAACATTTCACAAAGGAAGTCCTTACCATTAAGTTAAAGAAGAGAATAGTGAACTCCTAACATATTTACTGTATACCTTTTTCTCCCTTTACAAACAAATACTCCTGGATATCTACTTCAATAATCCAGTTCAATCACTTTTTTTCCCCTTCAATAGACTTGTTTTCACTTTTACATGTAATGTTTCAGATCACTAGATCAAGGTCATCAGCTTGCACCTACACACAGCAACATCTCTAAATCTTGAACAAAATGGCCAGCGTACATGTCCACAACAACTTCAGCTATAGCAGAATCAGCAGAAGTCATTATGGACAAAAATAATAGAGAGATCCTGTAGCAATAAACTTCATTTTCTTTTGTTCCTACCTTTCTCTGTTATTTTAAATGCTGAGGTCATTCTAGCAATACTTGGATAGACTGGTATAAGGAGGATATTCACACTGAAGAAATGGAGGAAATTCCTACAGACTTCTATCTGTATCAGAAGTGAGAAAGATTAATCTTTCACTAGTAAAATATTATATATTTCATATATAATAATATGTTATCTATCTAGAGAGAATTGTATCCAGCACTAACACAACAGTTTTTAACTATGCTAAGAAATTCTACAAAGTAGGGAAGAGTTCTGTACCCCGTGGAACTGCAGGCAGAAATTAAGTAGTCAAAATGTAATTATTTGAGTTGGAATTTTTACATGACATCAGGATTAATGCCTCTACACTCAGGAAACTCCTTCAGAATCATTAATGCTCCTAAGTGTCAGGGCTTTGGGTTTAGATGTCATCACAGGAACACACTCCTATTTAAAACCGTTCTGGGATATCTGCAGTATCTTTAGGATTTCTTAGAGATTTCCTATCAAAGACAGGCCCAGCTTAGCTTGTGAGATCCAGCAGGATCATAGCATAAAGTGGCATTGCTGGAGATTCTGTCTAAAAGACTAAGACATCACATTCTCAACAGAAATGGGATTCCTTTTTACAGCTGTGCCAAGATGAACACTAGTCCTTTTTTGCATTATGTAAATATGTTGTCTATACTAAATTGTAGGAATGTGTGTATTTTTTCGAGGTGGGGGTTGATAGCTTGAACATATATGTTAAGTGCTTGGCACATTTGATTGTATAACTGCATTATCTTAGTTTAATCTGGTGACAATTATTAGTTCCCAGACTAACAGATTACTCAAATATATAAGATTATCCTTCCAAATATTGTGTAATTGATCCTTTTTTTCTCATTCCAGAGCTCTATATACAAATTCAAATTCTTTAGACTGCCTATGAAGACATTAATTTTACTTCTACACACCATGATTCTGGAAGCAACTGTACAATGTACAATGATAGTTACATCACCTATTATGTACTAGCAGTCTTTTATGTAATTTGTAATATTTTAGATTAAGTGTGTGGATTTTTACTAGTGTAGTGCTCTTTCTGCCTTGTTCATGTATCTATGAATCCATCAGTTGGAAAAGTCAGTCCATAGTCAGCACTTTTTCTGTAGTTAAAAAATGGATAATAAATGCCCCATCTGTTTTTACATGTCTTCCAGCTTGGCCTATAGCCACAAGGGTACTTAGGTGCCTAAAGAAACAGATAGACATCTACTCCCAACCTCTGGGCACCACTGACATTCTCAAAACCACTACTCACCAGCTGCCTCACCTTTTAGGTGCCTACAAAATCCCCCGACACCTAAGTTTCCATTGGTAGGCTTGTGTATAGCAATCTAAGCTCTGGCATTACTGCACAGCTAATGAGCTTCTCAGCGACCTTCCTGAAGCAGGATTCTCAAAGTGGGCATTCCCCTGCCTATCTTTCCAGTGGCACCCAATCTTGTAGGCCTTCTCAGAACATGCATAAAGGCTCAGTCCCCCCACAAAAGACATGGTAATATTTTTGGGGGAGCTGGCTGGATGTGTGAGTTTTGGCTTAGTGGTTGGGGCATTGGCCTTAAAAGGAGAAGACCCGTGTTCAGATCCCTCATTTGTAGCAGGGTCTTAAACCAAGGTCTCCCATCTCTTGGATGACTGAGCTAAGCATTGGGCTTTTGGCTATAATGGAGTGTTCCTCTGATTTTTTATGAGAAAGGACTGGCAACAGGCTGACCTGGCTTTGGCGCCTGTCTCCAAGAGAGGGAGATTTTTATCCATAAACCCCAGTGCACTTCCCTCTGGCCTATTAGGGTTCTAGAGGCACAAATCAATAGGAGCTAGGCATCTAAGTACCTCTGTGAATATGAGACCTAAAGAGACAGCAGGGTCACACACATCAATTCTACGTTTGGCTATTGTGAACTGGGGAAGCTACTACTACTAAAATCCATGATATTGGTCATACATATTACAATGGCTGTATTATAAATAGGCTTCTAATTTGATATTCATATCAATAAAATATCCCAAATATTTTAATCAATGTTTATCTAATAAAAACCAGTAAAACATCAGATATGGTTACTTGTATCTAAGGGCTTGTACATGGAGCAGTAATATGGACTATAGGGGTGTGTGATTTCTAAAGCACATGAATGTGTTGCACATTGTTGGTTTGCACTAGAGGTAGTGTGTTTTAATGTAGTTCTGTTTAGAACAGTACTATGTACTAGGGAACATTACAAAGAAAATAATCATTACAATATATATATATATATATGCTGTAACGAATCGTGTATAGAATACATATTACTTATTACAGAATGAAAAAAGAGAGCCCCCAATTTTTGGACAGCTACATAAAATTCAAAAATTGTTACAGATAAAGTTCCCCAAATGAAATTAATAAACCCTGAAAGAACAGAACCTTAATTATAAATGTATTGGTCCAGATTTTTTATATCAAATTATTCTGAAGTTAGTAGTTTTCCACATGTCTGAGAGCAAAAACTGGCCCAGTGTATTTTTTAATATTATTTTAGTAAACATTTATACTATATTAATGATAGATGGCAGCACGCAATGGCTTCAGTTGGGATGAGGGCCCCCACTCTGCTGGGTTCTCTATAAACACAGAGAAAAGATAATCCCTGCCCCTTACTATCTAAAAGACACAAAACTGAAAAAGGATATGGGACAATGATATAACATACAGGCAAATTAATATGGTTAATGACTGGCATAGTTTTGTTAATTACATGTTTGGTTCCTGCTTCCTGTTGTTTTTTATATATGGATTTATTTTTAATTGTACAGATAAGATGTGTATTGACAGGAATAGGGAAGTTAGTAAGAATAAGTGAGTAGAAAAAGGAAGGAAGGAATGGGAGGAGAGACACACAGATCATTACTTGCGTACTCAGTAGGTAAAGCTTTGTAGTCATGACAATGAAGGCGAGTCTTAAAGAAGGTTTGAAGATAGTGCCTGTACAGATTGTAGAAGGGAGTTTTTTCTAAACCTAGGGGGCAGTGCAGGAGGAAAACAAGAAGGTATTTAAGATTGAAGCTGATTGGTGGGCAGTGAAGGCTCTAACATGGGCAGAGCAAAGGTGGGATTTGACTTCACAGTAAGTTATGAGATCAGCTAGACAGGATAGAGTTAAGTTATAAAGTTCTTTCAAGGTAAAGACAAGAATCTTATGTTTGAAGCTGGAGCAAATGGAGTTCAGTGGAGGGACTCTCAGAATGGGAAGATGTGGTCCAAAAGATGAGTCGGAAAGATAATCTGGTGAATTTCCATCTCTGTCCCCCATACAGCCAGTCCTAAAACATTTCCAGGTGTGGGTGAACTAATGTAGGAAATATTTCACAACTCCGTATGAGTTTTAGGAAGTTTACAGAAGTTATGAGGGAGAATTCACATCCCTCAGTAAGATAAGATAAGTATGGAGTTATTCCCTTTAAAAATATTTATTTTTAATATATTGTATTATATTTAGAACTCAAAGTATATTGTGCCATGAGAATTTATTGTGCTTTCAGCATTATAGAACAGTGCAAAGTGTAACAAATTCCTCTGGCTGTTTTACAATGTTGTGTACCATGTCTTTCATCCTTGGTCAGACACGCTACATATAAGATATCTATGTGAAGTGTACAAGAGTATATCAATACAGTTTTATTTTTTTAAAGAAGAGATTATAACATCAGAAGGGGCTATTTTGATCATCTAGTCTGATCTCCTGTATAACAGAGGCCAGAGGTCTTCTCTGAATTAATTTCTGTTTCAGTTGCTGCACATCTTTTAGGAAAAACATCCAGTTTTGATTTAAAAATTGCCAGAGATAGAGAATCCCCACCAAAACCCTTCAACTTCAAGCCATTAGATCATGTGAAACCTTTCTCTGCTATACTGAAGAGCCCTTTATCAAACTTTTGTTCTGTAATCAAGTCACCCCTTAACCTTCTCTTTTGTTAAACTAAATATATTGAGCTCCTTGTGTCTATAACTGTAAGTCGTTCTTATGGCTTTTCTCTGAACCCTACCCAATTTGTCAATATCCTTCTTGAATTGTGGACACCGGAACCGGATGCAGTTTTTCAGTAGTACTGGCTTCATTACCAAAGAAAAAGATAATATAAATGACCTATTCTTGCTTGTGATTCCCCAGTTTTTACATTACCCCTTTTGGCCACAGTCTTGCACTCTGAACTCATATTCATCTGATTATCCATCATAACTCCCTAGTCTTTTACAGTCACTGATTCTCAAGACAAAGTCCCCCACCCTGTAAGGGTGGCCTATATTCCTTGTTCTATATGTATGACATTATATTGGTCATATTAAAATACATAGAATCATAGAACTGAAAGGGACCTCGAGAGGTCATCTAGTCCATTCTCCTGCACTCGGGGCAGGACTAATAATCTAGACCATTCCTGAAAGGTGTTTGTCTAACCTGCTCTTAAAAATCTCCAATGATGGAGATTCCACAACATCCCTAGGCAATTCATTCCAGTGTTTAATCACTCTGACAGTTGGGAACTTCTTCTTAATGTCCAACATACACCTCCCTTGCTGCAATTTAAACCCATTGCTTCTTGTCCTATCATCAGAGGTTAAGAAAAACAAATTTTCTTCCACCTCCTTGTAACAACCTTTTACATACTTGAAAACTGTTATTATATCCCAACTCAGTCTTCTCTTTCCCAAACTAAACAAACCCAGTTTTTTCAATCTTCCCTCATAGGTCATGTTTTCTAGACCTTTAATAATTTTTGTTGCTCTTCTTTGGACTTTCTCCAGTTTGTCCACATCTTTCCTGAAATGTGGCACCTAGAACTGGACACAATACTCTAGTTGAGGCCTAATCAGAGTGGAGTAGAGCAGAATAATTACTTCTTGTATCTTGCTTACTACACTCCTGCTAATACATCCCAGAATGATGTTTGCTTTTTTTTCAACAGTTACACTGTTGACTAATATTTAGTTTGTGGTCCAGTATGACCCTCAAATGTGGAAGCAGTACTCCTTCCTAGGCAGTCATTTCCCATTTTGTATGTCTGCAACTGATTGTTCCTTCCTAAGTGGAGTACTTTGCATTTGTCCTTATTGAATTTCATCCTATTGACTTCAGACCATTTCTCCAGTTTGTCCAGATCATTTTGAATTTTAATCCTATCTTCCAAAGCACTTGCAACCCTTCCTAGCTTGGTATTATCTGCAAACTTTATAAGTGTACTCTATATGCTATTACCTAAATCATTGATGAAGATATTGAACAAAACACAACCCAGAACCAGTCCCTGTGGGATGCCACTCGTTATGTCCTTCCAACATGACTGTGAATCACTGATAACTACTCTCTGGGAATGGTTTTCCAACCAGTTTTGCACCCACCTTAGAGTAGCTCCATCTAGGTTGTATTTCCCTAGTTTATTTATGAGAAGGTCATATGGGACAGTTACAAAAACTTTACTAAAAATCAACATATACCACATCTACCACTTCCCCCTATCCACAAGGTTTGTTACATATTCTTTGCTTATTAATCGATCCAGCATATTCTGTATCAGTGACCTGTCTTCTTCATTATTTAGCACTCCTGCAATCTATTTGTCATCTGAAAAGTTGCCATGATGATTTTATAAAAAGAAAAGGAGTACTTGTAGCACCTTAGAGACTAACAAATTTATTTGAGCATAAATTTTCGTGAGCTACTGCTCACTTCATCGGATGCATGCAGTGGAAAATACAGTAGGGGGATTTTATATACACAGAGAACATGAAACAATGGGTGTTACCATACACATTGTAAGGAGAGTGATCAGATAAGGTGAAAAGAAAAGGAGTACTTGTGGCACCTTAGAGACTAACAAATTTATTAGAGCATAAGCTTTCGTGAGCTACAGCTCACTTCATCTGTAGCTCACGAAAGCTTATGCTCTAATAAATTTGTTAGTCTCTAAGGTGCCACAAGTACTCCTTTTCTTTTTGCGAATACAGACTAACACGGCTGCTACTCTGAAACCTGTGATTATGCAGATAAGGTGAGCTATTACCAGCAGAAGAGGGGGGGAAAAAAGGCTTCTGTAGTGATAATCAAGGTGGGCCATTTCCAGCACCTTGATTATCACTACAAAAGGTTTTTTTTTTCCCTCTCTCTCTCTCCTGCTGTGAATTAACACCTGGCTGGTCTAGATGAGATCAAGCAGAAAGGGCATTTCACATGATAAGTTCAATGGTATGGCCATGACCATTGGTGAAGGACATGAAAAAAATGAGTAAAAATAAGGAAGTCAAGAATGGAGAGCATTAAAGGAAAGAGGATCAGTACATATCTGCACAGTGAGGGTTAACTGAAAGGAGAGAGAGAGAAGAATTAGGGACACAAGAAGGTTTGTTTCTTGTTATATCCAGAAACATTTTTAGAGACACTATTCAGTATTCATTTCTATTCAATAAAGTAGTAGTCTTCATAGGAGCAGCTTGTAGAAATTAAGCACAAATAATTTAAAATAATTAATTTTAAAACTCCAAACATCAAGCTAATAAGAACTCAAGCTAAGATTTTCATAGAAAGATTATATTTGGAGGTTTTAAATAGAAAATGTTCCCTACAGTTCATTTCACAGAGCTGCCAGTGTGTAATTATCACAATGATCCATTAAGAGTTCTGTTCTGCGTTTGCTTACTTTTGCCAAAATTATAAATTCCACTCAACATTTTAGTTGCGTTGTCAGTTGCAATGTTATAAAAACTGGTGGTTTCTAAAATATTTGCAGGTTAAACCTTAAAAATGTCTGAACAGTAAGAGAAAAAGAAATCAATAATGCAGTATATTTATTGGTCTGAAGATTTGGCCTATAGGACCCACCACCATAGAATATTGGTGCTTTTTATGTAAATTAGACCTACTTGATGAGGTCCTTTGTTAACCTGAAGACTTAGCTCTTCTCCCTTCCGAGGTACAAAAGGCTTTGCTTGAGATATACACATATACTTCATTTTCCCTCCTCCCTTTTTCCTTATAGGCCTATCATTCTGGCAAAAGGGAGACAGCTTTCTTAGAGATGCAGTTTTTTCTTATAAATTGAACTTGAACTAGCAACCAAAATAGACTGTGAGTCAGTGGAGGAATTGGAACATAGAAGTAATATGCTTGTGATGTCTCATCCAATTTGAGTTTGGGCTGCAACATTATGCACAAACTCAGAGCTTTCTGCATTGCTTCTGATTAACTTCCCAAGATCATCGTGCAGGAGGAATTTGCTGTCTTTTCTAGCAAGCTGGAAGTGAAAGGTGTTCTCCATTCTGTTGTGCATCTGAGCTCTACCAATACTAGTTAACTTGAATAGGAATCCGGAACAGCAAAACCATCTGTAACTTTAGCACCTTCATGGCCAAGTTGGAATGTACTCTGCAGGCAGCTCTAGCCAAGAGAAGGCACAAGCAGGAACACAGCAAGGAAAGTCCCTTACACCCCAGGGGCACCTATTCCAAGCACCTCAGAGTGAACACACACCGGGAGTACAATGAATATAGGAAAGGGAAATATTTATTTACAGAGGGATAAAAGGAGAAAAACAACAGGGTGGAAGATGCAGCGATAAAACAGGGTTGCATTCAACACAAGGGCCGACAGGCCCAGTGGTAGCACAGTCTGAAAGGGCAGGTAATCGAGCAATGTGTCTGCACATAGAGTTCAGGAATTCTGGGCAAAGTTCCAGTCAAGTGGTGAGTCTTGGGTGCTCTTGATCGTCTTCAGCACCAGTGAACTTTCCCCAACAACCCCCTCTGCTGCCCTCTTCTGCCGCTCTCTGAAAAGCCATACAGAGTGACCATCTCTGCACTTAGCTAGCTAACAGCCTCCCTCCTTATTCCCAATGCAAAGTCACAAGCCCCTGTACTCACAGCCCCATACAATTCTGGGCAGCAGTGATACTGGGTCTAGCTCTGGTTTGTCCTTCTCGGGTGATTTCTCCCTCACAAAGTGCTCCTCCTGGCTCCTGTACTGGGTTCTCCCCTGGTTGGCTGCTCTGTCTCTCCCAGATTTCAGGCAGGTTCATGCCTGCTTCACTCTGTGAGGGCCTGCTTGCTGCAGCCCTCTTGTCTGGAGCTCCCAACACACAACCTGTTGCTCTCCCCTCTCCTTCTGCTCCCCCCTCCCAAAAGCACTTTCTCTTTTTGAACAATCAGCAGTACCCCCCTTATGAAAAACATTTAAAAAGGACATGCTCTCTAAACCCCAAAGGGATTAAACATCATAAGATACAAACTCTAGGCTCAAGCTTCAAGCACTCTGCATATAGTTTTCATTAGCCTTGTCTATATTAAAAAAACTTACTATGGCAAAAACATTTTGTTGCCCATACATGCTTGTAAAGCACATCAAGTCTACACAGAAAAATTCTCAAAGCCTTGTACATGCATGCTGAATACCATCAATATTCAGTTTACTTTCAGCAGGACTAAGGGCCTGGCTACACTTGCAGATGTACAGCACTGGGAGTTAAACCAGTCTTCAGAGACCACAGCAGGGAAAATGCTGCTGAGTGTTTACACTCTCAGCTGGAAGCACACTGGCATGGCTACATTAGCAGCTCTTGCAATACCACAAAGAGCAGCGCATTGTGGAAGCTATCCCAGCGTTCAAGTGGCTGCAACGTGATTTTCAAATATTGGGGGGTGGGTGGAGCATGACAGGGAGTGTGTTGTGTTTATGTTGGGGGAGAGAGAATGAGGTTTTGGGGTGATGAGAGTGTGTCAGCATGCTGTCTTGTAAATTCAGACCCCCCTCTACCCTGCCTCTCTCTCACACACTCACAGCAAGCAACATTCCATACTAATGGCTTGCTTTATCCTGGAGCAGATAAGCATGCTGGCTGTGAGAAACGGAGCTTTGAAAAGGCATATCCACATTCCTACAGCCGATTCCAAAACAATGGCAAGAGTGGTCACTTGACTTAAGGGGATTAGGGGACATTTCCGGAGGCATTACAGTAATGCAACACCTCGTTCACATTGACGCTGGGGCACTTCAGCCGAGGCGCAATAAGTGTTATGCTTTTCATGGAGGTTGATTGCCAGGAGGGCTCGAGCTGCAGAGTCAAGGCACTCTAAGTGTGACAGGTACAACCTATTATGGCTCCCTTTTGAGCCCTAATGGGATTTTAATTAAGTAGCATGGTATGTTTCCATGTTTTCCACAGAACCCCAGGGATTGCATCCGACTTTGGTGAGAGCCTTCTCCAGACGGGAGAGGTCTTTACCACCCTTTGAAAGAGGCAGCAGGGTCCCATCCCTCTTTGCTGCCTCCCCTGTGGCTTGGGCATTAGGTCCACCTGCCTCCCATGATGCCAGCTGACCGGGCAGCCGGACTACCCTGTCCACACTCCCTAATGCCCATACGTCTGCACTTGAACCCATCGTTGATCCCAAGTCCACAGCTGTACCCTTCTGTTTTCTGAACATGTTGTTACAATTGCTTAGTACAATTTTTAAGATTTTTTAATTACTTGAGATTTTATGTAGCTCACGCCGGCACCGGGGCTTCCAGTGTTACCGCACTGGGCCAGAGGGAGAGACACTAAGCCTCACTCCATATTACTCGTTCTTTACCACCGAGGATCCATACACCAAATGCCCCCCTGGGCTGAGCAAGAAATGCTAAGCTCTTCTCTTCAACTTAGCCATACTACGACTGAGGACGTATTCACCAAGGATACCTGTTGTATGGAGCTAGAGTCTCTAAGCTACATCCTATTGCCCAGCACTCCTACGACCAGGTGTTGACCCACCTGCACCCTTCCCTCGCTGACTGGAGTGGAGAGGGGAATGCTAAATCCCTCTCCGTTCTCAGCCATGCTATGACTGAGGGTGGGGCACACCTGTCATTATAAAATCCTTAACATGAAATACCAACAATGCCGGGCAGAGCAAATGCAAAATCTCAAGGGCAGACCAATTGGTGCACTCTGCTCGGCTCCCTCCACAATTCTCCATCAAAACTGTGCCAGATTTCTGTTACCAATCTGCCTGAGGCATTAGGTGATCAGGGTAAGGCCACAGGATTATTAGGGCAGGAGATGACGGAACACACTAAGTGTCTAAGTTTTAAAGCTTTATTGATAAAATAATAAAATAACAGCGGAGAGTGCCAAGGGGGGGGTCCCCATGTCACTCAAAGGAAGGAAGAAAGCATTAGTGCCCAAGCCCTAACCCACTTTCATACTCACAACCTCACTACCCAAGGCTGGCCAGGCCTGGGTGTAATGTAAGAAGAAGATGGGGAGGGGTGGATGGTAGTTCTGTTCTGTGCGCACGGGTCATTCAGGGTCTGCTGTTGATCTCTGATTTGCCTTGGCTCTCAGAAGGGTTTTTAAGTCCTGGGTTCTTTTGGGGGCATTTTGTTTAGTGACCTTTGTTCCCCGTGTTTTGTGTACCAGTCCAAACCAGGTCTCTGTGGCCTCCTCAGCTTTTCCAAAACACATTGGCTCCAGGGACACAGAACTTTGTTTCCCCTCTCCTTCCTGCTGGCCTTCACTGTTTTGTTTGTTTTTGCAATTTTTTCAGTCCTGTTCAGCTTAGTTCTCCTTTATTTAAGGCTGGCTGGGTTGGCTAAGATATGAATACAGCTGCAGACTTTTTGTCAGGCTCCATGACCTTGGACTGGGGCCAATGCCTTATCTTTGGACTGAGCCTGCTAGCTGCAGTTTTTGAGTTGACCCGTTCTTTGCTCTCTTTCTCCTTCCCCCTTTGGCTTCTTGCAGCCTGTAAAGGAGTCTTTCACTCCACACTTGCACTTTTGACCCTTTTCAAAATGCCTTGTGAAGCTTGCAACAGCCTTACCAATATACAATGCTGATCTGCCTCTCCCAGGAGACCCACTGAGGGAGGGGGCCATTGGGGTTTGACGGGTCGGGAGTTAGGGCACCTGGGGATGCTTTAATGCTCTCTAACTTGCAAGTGTAGCCAAGCCCTAAGTAACAGTTTCTTCTGATCCATTCCTGTCTGCCCCACTTTCTTTCAGACTGAAATGATTAAGATAATCTTCTCATTGCTGTCTGGTATGGAGAGGTGACCTTAATTTCAAAGAATTCAGAGCTTCTGAGAGGTGATACTGTAGTATTTAAGAATCTTTCCAGTAGTGCATCAACTACCATGGTGTGCTTCATTCTTGCTCTTATCCCCGACAGTGGAAAAAATTTGTGTTCAGTTTAGTGTTTTGGTATATGTACACACTCCAATGTTCATTTGTTTTTTCATGTTAGAGAAATCAAGGTCAAAGAAATTCGCCTTTTACTTGGAATGGAAAATGGTGATGTTTGTGATGATCCTTAGTTCCTCAGAGAATTAATTCCACAGTATCAGACCCACTCTCATGAAAGCTCCGTCTCTTGCATAATTAAGCTTTACCTTTATCTAACAAAGTGCCATTGTGGCAGAGGAGCAGAGTTGTCAACCACGGTCTTCAACCCGAGGTGCTAGGTGATTTCTTAGATATGCTGATCCCAGGCCACTGAGTGCCCTTAAAATAAGGATTGAGACCTTGAACTTGACTTGATGTTCTAAAATGGGAAGTCAGTGAAGAAGCTCCCATTGGCCTGGAACGGTGAACCATGGCCACTGGGAGCTGCGAGCTGCCGTACCTGCGGATGCTCAGGTAAACAAAGTGTCTCGTCACCCGTCAGGGGCTTACCCTAAACAAGCTGCAAACCCCTCTTTCAAATTGAAAACCAGGGCATTGTGTGCTAGGATGGGACAGAGAATGCTAACATGGCAGAAAGCATTACTCACAAATGCTACAATGTGGGAATATTAACATCAGTGAGAAATCTTGAAGCATCCCTAAATTATGGACTGAATTGACAATTAGGTGTGTACCTTCAACTAGAGCAGACTGCACTGTAGAGTTACACAAAGAGTTTTCCTCTGCCTACTCGCAAAACCTCTGTCTTACTCAGGTTCACCTTCAACCATAAAATCAGGGTTGGAAGGGACTTCAGGAGGTCATCTCGTCCAAAACCCTGCTCTAAGCAGGACCAATCCCCAAATAAATCATCCCAGCCAGGTCTTTGTCAAGCCTGACCTTAAAAACTTCTAAGGAAGGAGATTCCACCACCTCCCTAGGTAACGCATTCCAGTGTTTCACCACCCTCCTAGTGAAAAAGTTTTTCCTAATATCCAACCTAAACCTCCCCCACTGCAACTTGAGACCGTTACTCCTTGTTCTGTCATCTGCTACCACTGAGAACAATCTAGATCCATCCTCTTTGGAACCCCCTTTCAAGTAGTTGAAAGCAGCTATAAAATCCCCCCTCATTCTTCTCTTCCACAGACTAAACAATCCCAGTTCCCTCAGCCTCTCCTCATAGGTCATGTGTTCCAGTCCCCTAATCATTTTTGTTGACCTCTGCTGGACTCTTTCCAATTTTTCCACATCTTCTTGTAGTGTGGGGCCCCAAATTGGACACAGTACTCCAGATGAGGCCTCACCAGTGTCAAATAGGGGGAACGATCACGTCCCTCGATCTGCTGACAATGCCCCTACTTATACAGCCCAAAATACCATTGGCCTTCTTGGCAACAATGGCACACTGTTCACTCATATCCAGCTTCTCATATCCCCTGGGTCCTTTTCTGCAGAACTGCTGCCTAGCCATTCAGTCCCTAGTCTGTAGCAATGCATGGGATTCTTCCGTTCTAAGTGCAGGACTCTGCTCTTGTCCTTGTTGAACCTCATCAGATTTCTTTTGGCCCAATCCTCTAATTTGTCTAGGTCCCTCTCTATCCTCTCCCTACTCTCCAGCATATCTACTTCTCGTCCCAGTTTAGTGTCATATGCAAACTTGCTGAGGGTGCAATCCACACCATCCTTCAGGTCATTTATGAAGATATTGAACAAAACTGGCCCGAGGACTGACTCTTGGGGCACTCCACTTGATACCGGCTGCCAACTAGACATGGAGCCATTGATCACTACCCTTTGAGCCTGACAATCTAGCCAACTTTCTATCCACTTTATAGTCCATTCATCCAGCCCATACTTCTTTAACTTGCTGGCAAGAATACTGTGGGAGAACGTGTCAAAAGCTTTGCTAAAGTCAAGAAACAACACGTCCACTGCTTTCCCCTCATCCACAGAGCCAGTTATGAGATGACCTCATCCAAGCACACGACCATCTTGATAGTATGGTATGGATGGTATGATAGTAGTGGTATGGAAATATATTGTGAAGGATAGAAAGAGCACTGGTTTCAGAGTAGCAGCCGTGTTAGTCTGTATTCGCAAAAAGAAAAGGAGTACTTGTGGCACCTTAGAGACTAACAAATTTATTAGAGCATAAGCTTTCGTGAGCTACAGCTCACTTCATCGGATGCATTTGGAGGAAAAAACAGAGGAGAGATTTATATACACACACACAGAGAACATGAAACAATGGGTTTATCATACACACTGTAAGGAGAGTGATCACTTAAGATAAGCCATCACCAGCAGCAGGGGGGGGAAAGGAGGAAAACCTTTCATGGTGACAAGCAAGGTAGGCTAATTCCAGCAGTTAACAAGAATATCAGAGGAAAAGTGGGGGGTGGGGTGGGAGGGAGAAATACCATGGGGAAATAGTTTTACTTTGTGTAATGACTCATCCATTCCCAGTCTCTATTCAAGCCTAAATTAATTGTATCCAGTTTGCGAATTAATTCCAATTCAGCAGTCTCTCGTTGGAGTCTGTTTTTGAAGCTTTTTTGTTGAAGTATAGCCACTCTTAGGTCTGTAATCGAGTGACCGGAGAGATTGAAGTGTTCTCCAACTGGTTTTTGAATGTTATAATTCTTGACGTCTGATTTGTGTCCATTCATTCTTTTACGTAGAGACTGTCCAGTTTGGCCAATGTACATGGCAGAGGGGAATTGCTGGCACATGATGGCATATATCACATTGGTAGATGCGCAGGTGAACGAGCCTCTGATAGTGTGGCTGATGTGATTAGGCCCTATGATGGTATCCCCTGAATAGATATGTGGACAGAGTTGGCAACGGGCTTTGTTGCAAGGATAGGTTCCTGGGTTAGTGGTTCTGTTGTGTGGTGTGGGTTGCTGGTGAGTATTTGCTTCAGATTGGGGGGCTGTCTGTAAGCAAGGACTGGTCTGTCTCCCAAGATCTGTGAGAGTGATGGGTCGTCCTTCAGGATAGGTTGTAGATCCTTGATGATGCGTTGGAGAGGTTTTAGTTGGGGGCTGAAGGTGATGGCTAGTGGCGTTCTGTTGTTTTCTTTGTTGGGCCTGTCCTGTAGTAGGTGACTTCTGGGTACTCTTCTGGCTCTGTCAATCTGTTTCTTCACTTCAGCAGGTGGGTATTGTAGTTGTAGGAATGCATGATAGAGATCTTGTAGGTGTTTGTCTCTGTCTGAGGGGTTGGAACAAATGCGGTTATATCGTAGCGCTTGGCTGTAGACAATAGATCTAGTGGTATGATCTGGAGAACACTTCAATCTCTCCGGTCACTCGATTACAGACCTAAGAGTGGCTATACTTCAACAAAAAAGCTTCAAAAACAGACTCCAACGAGAGACTGCTGAATTGGAATTAATTCGCAAACTGGATACAATTAATTTAGGCTTGAATAGAGACTGGGAATGGATGAGTCATTACACAAAGTAAAACTATTTCCCCATGGTATTTCTCCCTCCCACCCCACCCCCCACTGTTCCTCTGATATTCTTCTTAACTGCTGGAATTAGCCTACCTTGCTTGTCACCATGAAAGGTTTTCCTCCTTTCCCCCCCCTGCTGCTGGTGATGGCTTACCTTAAGTGATCACTCTCCTTACAGTGTGTATGATAAACCCATTGTTTCATGTTCTCTCTGTGTGTGTATATAAATCTCTCCTCTGTTTTTTCCACCAAATGCATCCGATGAAGTGAGCTGTAGCTCACGAAAGCTTATAATTTTTACAAATTTCTAATAAATTTGTTAGTCTCTAAGGTGCCACAAGTACTCCTTTTCTTTTTGAGAAAGAGCACTGTGTCATTTGCATATTCCTGGCACTTGAGACCATGTCATCTGACCAGTTCACCTAGTGACTGCATGACAGTGTTGAACAGGATAAGAGAGAGAATTGATTCTTGTGAGACTCCACAGGAAGCTGGCTACTGGCAGAAGTGCAGTTTCCCATAATTTCTCTGAGTTAGTCTCTCCAGGAAGGATGTAAACTGTTTTAATACATTCTGTTGGACCACTGCTACCTCTCTCAGGTTGGACACCAGTGTCTCTGGGTCAGTGATGTCAAATACTGCAGAGAGGTCCAGGAGGATGAGAATGGATTTCTATCCAACACCCAGTTAGAGTTGGAGATCATCCATCGGAGCAACTAAAGCTGTTTCTATCCCATACACCGGCCTGACTCCAGATTATTTTGGGTCTAGGATATTAGCTTCAATCAGATGATCTTATGGCTGGCCTTTGGCTAGCTTCCATATGGATTTGCTTGAAAAAAATTGTCAGTCAATCATTCATGGAACACTAGCAGGATCAAACACTCAAATTAGAGTTTAAATAAAACAATGTGTCAAACTTTAAAATGCAGCCAATATTAGAAAATAGGAAACTGTGCAACTGACCATAGTTTAAAAATATTTACTGGGTATGATCTGCCATCCAAATTGCAAAATATCTCAACTGTATTTTTTAACTGCCAGATAGAAAACCTGTACATTCGAGTGCCATGTCCGTTATAAAATCAATACCTGCAGCATGTAAAATGCTTCTTAGTAATGCAAACTCAAGAATTTGTAACAACATCAGCAATGTGTGTTAATCCATGCAATATCACCAAAAACGATTTTAAAGTTCTCTCTGATCTGTAGATTAATTTATTTATGCAGCTCACAATTTTAAATTAAGGTCTGCAGAAGAAAAAAACCCCTGAGTTAATTGAATGTGGAAATTAGTTCATATTTCTTATACCTTCAGAAAATTAACAGGGGATTTAATATATCCAGTTGAGTATCTACATTATTATTGCTCTATTAAACTTGGATACAAATTGAATTTAAATCACATCTGTTTTAGTTCAATTAACAAAACTACTGCTTCCACAATGTTTGTTTTTGTTTTGTTTATTGCTTCTTCTGTTCCAAAGAATGAATGAATCCTGAAAGAATTGTTTTACAAAGAATTGTAACCTTTTATTACAGTCCAAATAAAATAGGATAGCGAAGCTTAATTGCAGAGGGTAATGATGCTTACTTTCTCTCTAGGGATACTTAATCATTAGGGATAAAGCAATGTTAGATGTGTAAATGTGTATGAAAATAAAATACTGAAGGTGTACAGATTATATTAATTATTATATATCTTTCCTATGGATTACTTTAAAACCATCTGTCATTTAGATATTTGTGATCTGGATTTAGATTAACCTCTCCTATATGCATATGTAAATTAATAGAATACATTATTCTGTTAGACTTGTACTTGATTAAGTTAATTATGGTCCCTTTATCAGTGTGTTTCTTATAACCAACTTTATTGCATTTTTCATCTTTCCTTGTTATGTACAAGTTACTTTTAGCAGCAGAAGCTTCTTAATTTACCAACTAATCATGACAAGATTCCGAATTATTTTATATGTTTTGTTCTTTACAGCTTTTGATGTCAGATGTGTAAGTAAAACAAATAACCATATTCAGAAGAAAACATTGTTGGATGTATAAATAAATCTATTTTAACTCTATTACTTGTAAGTCTGTAGGTGACAGTCTGTGGTATAATACTGGGTCTGAAACAAACAAAAAAATAGGTCTGAACTAAAAAAACTAAGGAAGTATAGACCCAGATATGAATACTAACTTCCCAACTCTAATGAAAATAACACTTAATTTCACAGGTTTTTTTATGTAGGATACTGAACAAATGTAATGAGGTTAGGGATCTTAAGGAGTTATACCACTGAACTGTAAAAGAAATCATTGAGCCAGTACATAATGTTATTCAAACTAATGATACTCTAATTCTGGAGTGGCCATTTGGTCCTATTTCTCTTCCAGGAAAAGATGCATCAATCACTCATTCATGGGCATTTTACAAATGGCTCTAAATAAACAGAAAAAGTTTGATAAGATTCACAAACAAGCTGACAACTAAGTGAAGTTCTCACTTTTGGGGGCAGCGGGGTATATGAAGCCATATACAGTAAATACATTATGCCATTAATATGTCTCATCAGGTGCTACAACTATAGAGAAGTATGATCTCAGGACAAATATATGGATCCAGGCTGGAGTGATGAATGGCAGGAGGCTGCAGTTTGGTGTGGCTGTCATTGATGACAAACTCTTTGTTATTGGAGGTCGGGATGGTCTAAAAACATTAAACACTGTTGAATGTTACAATCCAAAAACCAAGGCTTGGACTGTCTTACCCGCAATGTCAACACATAGGCATGGTTTAGGTAAGAAATTTAAGTTTTAAAGAGAGATAATTTGTTTTGGAAATGTATAATTTTTTCTGCAAACCTCAGTATTTTTGAGCTAAAGTAACAATGCAATAAGTAATTACATGTGTTTGATGGACGTTGCCAGGATAGATAGTAGGCAAGCAATGTTAAGTGATTCCTGAATTACAGCAATTCAAAAGAAATGCGATTTGCCAAAATGTTTCATATGCAGATACAAAAACAATATTGAGTCACTCCGTGGTGTGCTTGTATATGAAAATAAAAATTAGATATAGAATTCTAAAATTAAAAAAAGCAACAACCAAATACAGTGTTGGGTGGAGGGAGAAGAAGAAAAGGAAACTGAAACTTGCAAAGATTGACCCTGAAGCGCAGTCTTGATTTTCTTTTTTGTCACTGGCATCCTGAATTATTTTTTATTTTTGATCAAACAGTTAAAATACGCTACACTTTCTCATGTCTTCGGAGAGCCTCAGCTATGCTAAAGGATACGGACGGGAGGTACATCAGCTTAGTGGCAGTGGTGAAAGGCTTATAATTTTAAAAGCACTGGCAAAAGTGGCATTCATCAGCAGTAATAGCATCTGTAGCATTGTGCACTTCAAGACTGCCTCAGATAAATGTAACCGGGGTGATTAGAGCATGCACACGCCTTTGCACTCCAGAGTGCTTACAGTCACATTACTGCTTCATGCAAACCCTTCACAATCCATTAACAATTATATAGAAAGGTAAGCCCTGATTACCTGAATCCTCACTACCAAAAAAAAAAAAAATTGTCCCCAGTATTCAAAATGTGTATACAAGTCAAATTTTGCTTTTCTGAAACTTCAGTTATCTGAAGACTTCAGATATCGTTTTAAACATCTAGATTATCAAAGTGTGTGTGTTTGTGCATGTGTGTGTGTGTGAGAGAGAGAGAACATATTCTCTAGCTCAGTGGTTCCCAAATTTGTTCTGCCACTTGTGCAGGGAAAGCCCGTGCTGGGCCGGACCGGTTTGTTTTCCTGCTGAGTTCGCAGTTTCGGCCGATCGCGGCTCCCACTGGCCGTGGTTCGCTGCTCCAGGCCAATAGGAGCTGTTGGAAGTGGCGGCCAGTACGTCCCCTGGGCCTGATTTTGACCTCCATCAATGTAACTCCTTTGATATCCACTGATGTGAGAATATGGTATATTACATATTCTCATGTCAGTGGAAGTCAATAGCGTTACACCATTGTACAACCGATGAAAGGTCAAAATTAGGCCCATTATGTTCAGTAGCATATAGATACAGGGCTCTTCCTCCTTTCACATCTGTCTTATATCTGGGTAACTCATGGAATATTGTTGGAGTTACTCTTTACTTAAACTGGTGAATGAAAGCAGCCCATAATACTTAAATTAAATGTGATACTTGTGAAGATTGCTAGATTGGCTACCTTGAAGACTGAAGTTCTCTCTTAATCCACAGAGTAGGTACAGTAGAACCTCAGAGTGATGAACACCTTGGGAATGGAGGGTCTTCACAACTCTGAAATGTTCGTAATGCTGAATAAAACGTTATGGTTGTTCTTTCAAAATTTTACAACTGAACATTGACTTAATACAACTTTGAAACTTTACTATGCCAAAGAAAAATGCTGCTTTCCCTTTATTCTTTAGTAGTTTACATTTAACACACATTTTACTGTATTTGCTGTTTTTTTTTGCTTTTTTTTTTTGGTCTCTGATGCTGCCTGATTGTGTACTTCCAGTTCCAAATTAGACGTGTGGTTGATCAGTACGTAACTCTGGTGTTTGTAACTCTGGGGTTCTTCTGTATGGTAAAACATAGGCATCATTAGCGCAAGTTATCTTTGCCCTGAAATGACCATAGATGTCAATGGATGATTGTTTTTTTTGTCTATTGAATTCCTTACCTTTCTCCTGACACTGTCAATAAATGTGCCAACCATGCTGATGGTTTTGTGTTACATACATTCTCCACTGGGAGCTGGATGAATGCTACCTTAGAGTTGTCAGATGGTAATGACTGAGCTGGATCTGGACTAGTGAGTTATAGGTGGAAGATTCTGAATAAACTTACCATTTATTTGAGCAACCCCGTCCCCAGTCTACCTCAACACTGTTTTATTATATTTTTTATTTTTTGTCAATGTTGGCAGGAGATGGGTGGCATGTCTCCCTGTCTGGAGTGAAATTGAGACAAAACTATTAGATAGTTTAAAAATAATAGTTTGGGTTTTAATTTAATTCATTAGTAATCTTTGAAATAATTATATACATAAATGTATAATCCTCTGTAAAATAAAATGTATTTTCCTTCCAAGTTTACTGTTTTCCATTGGCAAACTTTGATTTTTTTTCCTAATGGAAAGCAAGGCATCCTGATTTCATTCCAATTAATTTGTTATTCGTACTTAAGTGACATTGATGATATAAACAGGATTACACACAGCTTTTGAAATAGTGTAAGTTAACTCTTCTTGAGAGACAAAAGGGATCACAAAAGGCTACAACATTTTAAAGTAGGCTTCAAAAATATCCTTTGATTTTAATTCTCTGCTATTAAGCGAAGGATTTTTTTCTCTTAAAGCAATTTAGAGTCCAGAGGACATTCACCATCAGAATATTACATTTATAAGGTATGGAAAAACTGACCTACCTGTGCTGTGTTCTGGTAAGCTTGCCTATTTTGATAGAATCATTATAGAATCCTGGAATCTAGAAATGGAAAAGACCTGTTAGATCTTGTCCATTTCCCTGAGTTACAAGTTGTACTATTGTTTTTTTTTTTGCGTTACTTTTGAATTTTGTTTTCTGCATACAGCTTTTTTTTTCTTTGACATCTTCTTTTTTAAATTACTTTGCAATGATTTCCTGCTTCTTTTTCATTAGAATACATGTGCATAATCTGATGTTACAGGTTGAGCATAGACTGACTACCTGTGCATATTATCTGAGAGCAGATGATATTGATTTCAAAATGTAATGTTACTAATTTTCTGAAATAATCAGTCATTGACCTGGACTGAAGACAAGCTGTTAGTAAATGAGAACATTACTGTGTTACACCGAACCAGAAAATAGTGCAGATTAGAGGTGTATTAAATGCCTTGTGCCACAGATATGATAGATAAATCTCACTAAGGGAAACATTCTACTCTCTGAAGAGTGTAGGTCTCAAGTGAGCCCATTTACTTCAATGGATTTACTCCATATTTACACCTGTGTAACAGAACAGAAATTGGTCCTATGAATATTAGAAAATGACTGCCTAATCCATAGTACATAGCAGTGACAATTTGCCCCATAATGTATAAATATAAGAATATGGCTGAAACGTAGGCTCTGTGTTTTAAAAAATTTCTGTACAGAATATCTAATGATGCTAGAGGTGCCAACTCCATGGGTACTCCGGAGCTGGAGTACCCATGGAAGAAAAATGGTGGGTGCAGAGCACCCACCGACAGCCCCCTATCAGCTCCTGCCTCTGCGGCGCCTTCCGCTTGCCAGCGACTCCGCCGATCAGTGCCTCCCTCTCCATGGCTCCTGTCCGCTGCAAACAGCTGTTTTGCGTCGTGCAGGGAAGCTGGGAGACAGGGGGGAGGAGTGAGGATGTGGCACACTCAGGGGGAGGGGGCAAAACTGGGCAGGAAGAGGCGGGGCAGGGGTGGAGTGGGAAGAGCTGGGGGTGGAGTGAGAGCAGGAAGAGGCAGGGCAGGGGTGGAGCCTTGGGGAAAGGGGCAAAGTGGGGTCAGGACCTGGGGCAGAGCACCCCCCAGGAGTTTGAAAAGTGGGTGCCTGTGAATGATGCATCAGCATTCTGGGTAATCTGACAATTATTCTACTATTAAAAAATAATTTCTGGATAAAATAATATATTTACAATAGAAAAATCCATATTAAGTTATATGCAGTGCTGTCAGTCCCAGGATATGACAGAGACAAGGTGTGTGAAGTAATATCTTTTAATGGACCAACTTCTGTTGGTGACGGAGACAAGCTTTCAAGCTTACACGGAGCTTTTTTTGGGTTCCCAGACTTGAAGAAGAGGTATGTGTAAGCTTAAAAGCTACTCTCTCACGAAGTAATAAAAGAGTACCTTGCCCATCTTATCTCTATATTAAGTTATAGACATGTCTATAGAAATGATCTAGAGAACATTAACTATCTACAGTCATTTTGCCAGGGTAGGGGGGACTTTACCCTAGATCTTCCACTTCCTGGATGCCTCATCACTGGAATATAGTGTCATTCTCACTCTCTCTGTGCCAGTGTACAGTGTACAGTGGAACAGCTTCAACAGGAGAGACTGACAGGCAGCTGCAGCGGCACAGGAGCTAGCAAACAGAGCTCTAAACAGGGGAGTTTGAGTGGGAGTTTGCAAGGGGAGTTTGGCTTGTGGTGCTTGTTTGGGGTTTGATTTTGCTGGGGAGGTGGTCTTTTTGGTGTGGCTTGTGTTTCCCAGATTAACAGGATTTAGGTGGGAAGGAGATGACAGATACAGAGGCAGCTGTGGGAGTGACTCCTGTAGTGAAAGACACATTGAATCATAGAATCATAGAATCATAGAATATCAGGGTTGGAAGGGACCCCAGAAGGTCATCTAGTCCAACCCCCTGCTCAAAGCAGGACCAAGTCCCAGTTAAATCATCCTAGCCAGGGCTTTGTCAAGCCTGACCTTAAAAACCTCTAAGGAAGGAGATTCTACCACCTCCCTAGGTAACGCATTCCAGTGTTTCACCACCCTCTTAGTGAAAAAGTTTTTCCTAATATCCAATCTAAACCTCCCCCATTGCAACTTGAGACCATTACTCCTCGTTCTGTCATCTGCTACCATTGAGAACAGTCTAGAGCCATCCTCTTTGAAACCCCCTTTCAGGTAGTTGAAAGCAGCTATCAAATCCCCCTCATTCTTCTCTTCTGCAGACTAAACAATCCCAGCTCCCTCAGCCTCTCCTCATAAGTCATGTGCTCTAGACCCCTAATAATTTTTGTTGCCCTTCGCTGTACTCTTTCCAATTTATCCACATCCTTCTTGTAGTGTGGGGCCCAAAACTGGACACAGTACTCCAGATGAGGCCTCACCAGTGTCGAATAGAGGGGAACGATCACGTCCCTCGATCTGCTCGCTATGCCCCTACTTATACATCCCAAAATGCCATTGGCCTTCTTGGCAACAAGGGCACACTGCTGACTCATATCCAGCTTCTCGTCCACTGTCACCCCTAGGTCCTTTTCCGCAGAACTGCTGCCGAGCCATTCGGTCCCTAGTCTGTAGCGGTGCATTGGATTCTTCCATCCTAAGTGCAGGACCCTGCACTTATCCTTATTGAACCTCATTAGATTTCTTTTGGCCCAATCTTCCAATTTGTCTAGGTCCTTCTGTATCCTATCCCTCCCCTCCAGCGTATCTACCACTCCTCCCAGTTTAGTATCATCCGCAAATTTGCTGAGAGTGCAATCCACACCATCCTCCAGATCATTTATGAAGATATTGAACAAAACGGGCCCCAGGACCGACCCCTGGGGCACTCCACTTGACACCGGCTGCCAACTAGACATGGAGCCATTGATCACTACCCGTTGAGCCCGACAATCTAGCCAGCTTTCTACCCACCTTATAGTGCATTCATCCAGCCCATACTTCCTTAACTTGCTGACAAGAATGCTGTGGGAGACCGTGTCAAAAGCTTTGCTAAAGTCAAGAACAATACATCCACTGCTTTCCCTTCATCCACAGAACCAGTAATCTCATCATAAAAGGCGATTAGATTAGTCAGGCATGACCTTCCCTTGGTGAATCCATGCTGACTGTTCCTGATCACTTTCCTCTCCTCTAAGTGCTTCAGGATTGATTCTTTGAGGACCTGCTCCATGATTTTTCCAGGGACTGAGGTGAGGCTGACCGGCCTGTAGTTCCCAGGATCCTCCTTCTTCCCTTTTTTAAAGATGGGCACTACATTAGCCTTTTTCCAGTCATCCGGGACTTCCCCCGTTCGCCACGAGTTTTCAAAGATAATGGCCAAGGGCTCTGCAATCACAGCCGCCAATTCCCTCAGCACTCTCGGATGCAATTCGTCCGGCCCCATGGACTTGTGCACGTCCAGCTTTTCTAAATAGTCCCTAACCACCTCTATCTCTACAGAGGGCTGGCCATCTCTTCCCCATTTTGTGATGCCCAGCACAGCAGTCTGGGAGCTGACCTTGTTAGTGAAAACAGAGGCAAAAAAAGCATTGAGTACATTAGCTTTTTCCACATCCTCTGTCACTAGCTTGCCTCCCTCATTCAGTAAGGGGCCCACACTTTCCTTGGCTTTCTTCTTGTTGCCAACATACCTGAAGAAACCCTTCTTGTTACTCTTGACATCTCTTGCTAGCTGCAGCTCCAGGTGCGATTTGGCCCTCCTGATATCTTTCCTACATGCCCGAGCAATATTTTTATACTCTTCCCTGGTCATATGTCCAACCTTCCACTTCTTGTAAGCTTCTTTTTTATGTTTAAGATCCGCTAGGATTTCACCATTAAGCCAAGCTGGTCGCCTGCCATATTTACTATTCTTTCGACTCATCGGGATGGTTTGTCCCTGTAACCTCAACAGGGATTCCTTGAAATACAGCCAGCTCTCCTGGACTCCCTTCCCTTTCATGTTAGTCCCCCAGGGGATCCTGGCCATCTGTTCCCTGAGGGAGTCAAAGTCTGCTTTCCTGAAGTCCAGGGTCCGTATCCTGCTGCTTACCTTTCTTCCCTGCGTCAGGATCCTGAACTCAACCAACTCATGGTCACTGCCTCCCAGATTCCCATCCACTTTTGCTTCCCCCACTAATTCTACCCGGTTTGTGAGCAGCAGGTCAAGAAAAGCGCTCCCCCTAGTTGGCTCCCCTAGCATTTGCACCAGGAAATTGTCCCCTACGCTTTCCAAAAACTTCCTGGATTGTCTATGCCCCGCTGTATTGCTCTCCCAGCAGATATCAGGAAAATTAAAGTCACCCATGAGAATCAGGGCATGCGATCTAGTAGCTTCCGTGAGTTGCCGGAAGAAAGCCTCATCCACCTCATCCCCCTGGTCCGGTGGTCTATAGCAGACTCCCACCATGACATCATTCTTGTTGCACACACTTCTAAACTTAATCCAGAGACACTCAGGTTTTTCCACAGTTTCCACAGTCATTGAGGATGACTGGATGTGGAAGCTGTGGTATGTACATGATCCTGGAGGGGGGAACCGGTAAGAGTTTTTTCTGCATGAAATGTCGTCTGATAGAGCTGATGGAGGAAAAGATCCGAGGTTTGGAGATGCAGGTGGAAAGTCTGGTTGAGTTTAGGAAGGGGATTGAGCAGATGATGGAGCAAAGATATGAGGTATCTGAAGGGAAAAGCTCAGACTCACAGATGGAAGCAGGGCTGGGGAATTTTAAGGAGAGATTGGATGAGGAAAGTGGTCAGTGGAAACATGTGACTCAAAGAACCAGACAGAGAAAAAGACGGGCTAGTGAAGGAGAAATAGAGCTTAGGAACAGGTTTGCAGAGTTGGAAAATGAAGAAGGGGCTCATCAGGTACTTGTTGAAGGTGGAAGGGTAAGAAAGAAGAGAAGAGAGGCTAGTCCTATAGAAAAAGGGGAAGAGTCAAGGGAGACTACACCAAATATGAGCCCCAGGAGGATACAGGATGGGTTGAAGAGGATTGTAAGGGAAAATAGGAATGGAAAGAACTTGCAGCCAGAGGGAACAGGGGAGAGACTGGAGAATAGCACTGTCACCAGGAAAAGGCAGGTCTATGTGATCGGGGACTCTTTATTGAGAAGAATAGACAGGCCTGTAACTAGAGCTGATCCTGAGAATAAAAGGGTGTGCTGTCTTCCGGGTGCTAAGATACGGGATGTAGACCTGAGGTTGAAAAGGATCCTAAAGGGAGCGGGAAAGAATCCCCTAATTATCCTTCATGTGGGAACAAATGATACAGCCAGATTCTCGCTGGAAAGTATCAAGGGAGACTATGCTAGGCTGGGGAAGACACTTAAGGAAATTGAGGCTCAGGTGATCTTTAGTGGGATCCTTCCTGTTCCTAGAGAAGGGCAACAAAGGTCTGACAAGATTATGACTGTCAACAGATGGCTTAGGCAGTGGTGCTATAAGGAGGGCTTTGGGATGTATGGCCACTGGGAGGCATTCACGGACAGAGGTCAGTTCTCTCGGGATGGACTTCATCTGAATAGGGAAGGAAATAGACTTCTAGGATCGAGGCTGGCACAACTGATAAAGAGAGCTTTAAACTAGGAATTGGGGGGAGATGGATGGGAGATGTCCAGAAAATCTCCACGCCAGATTTTAGCATTGAGAGGGAAGAAGATGAAGTAGAAAGGATACAGCCATGGGTAGGAGATGTATATAAGGAGCGAGGGCAGTGTGGATACTAGTCTAATAGGTTATACTGGCTGTAGAATGACTGTGCCTAATAGGGTACAAAATGTGAGCGAGTCCAAACAGCAAAATTAAGATGTTTGTACACCAATGCGAGGAGTCTAGGTAACAAAATGGAGGAACTAGAGCTACTGGTGCAGGAAGTGAAACCAGATATTATAGGGATAACAGAAACATGGTGGAATAGTAGTCATGACTGGACTACAGGTATTGAAGTGTATGTGCTGTTTAGGAAAGACAGAAACAAAGGTAAAGGGGGTGGAGTAGCATTGTATATCAATGATGAGGTAGAATGTAAAGAAATAAGAAGCGATGCAATGGATAAGACAGAGTCCATCTGGGCAAAAATTACACTGGGGAAGAAAACTAGTAAAGCCTCTCCTACGATAGTGCTTGGGGTGTGCTATAGACCTCCGGGATCTAATTTGGATATGGATAGAGCCCTTTTTAATATCTTTAATCAAGTAAATACTAATGGAAACTGCGTGATCATGGGAGACTTTAACTTCCCAGATATAGACTGGAGGACCAGTGCTAGTAATAATAATAGGGCTCAGATTTTCCTAGATGCGATAGCTGATAGATTCCTTCATCAAGTAGTTGCTGAACCGACTAGAGGGGATGCCATTTTAGATTTAATTTTGGTGAGTAGCGAGGACCTCATAGAAGAAATGGTTGTAGGGGACAATCTTGGCTCAAGTGATCATGAGCTAATTCAGTTCAAACTAAATGGAAGGATTAACAAAAATAAATCTGCAACTAGGGTTTTTGATTTCAAAAGGGCTGACTTTCAAAAATTAAGGAAATTAGTTAGGGAAGTGGATTGGACTGAAGAACTTATGGATCTAAAGGTAGAGGAGGCCTGGGATTACTTTAAATCAAAGCTGCAGAAACTATCGGAAGCCTGTATCCCAAGAAAGGGGAAAAAATTCATAGGAAGGAGTTGTAGACCAAGCTGGATGAGCAAGCATCTTAGAGAGGTGATTATGAAGAAGCAGAAAGCATACAGGGAGTGGAAGATGGGAGGGATCAGCAAGGAAAGCTACCTAATTGAGGTCAAAGATGTAGGGATAAAGTGAGAGAGGCTAAAAGTCGAGTAGAGTTGGACCTTGCAAAGGGAATTAAAACCAATAGTAAAAGGTTCTATGGCCATATAAATAAGAAGAAAACTAAGAAGGAAGAAGTGGGGCCGCTTAACACTGAGGATGGAGCGGAGGTTAAAGATAATCTAGGCATGGCCCAATATCTAAACAAATACTTTGCCTCAGTCTTTAATAAGGCTAAAGAGGATCTTGGGGATAATGGTAGCATAACAAATGGGAAGGAGGATATAGAGGTAGATATTACCATATCTGAGGTAGAAGCGAAACTGAAACAGCTTAATGGGACTAAATCGGGGGGCCCAGATAATCTTCATCCAAGAATATTAAAGGAATTGGCACCTGAAATTGCAAGCCCATTAGCAAGAATTTTTAATGAATCTGTAAACTCAGGAATAATACCGAATTATTGGAGAATTGCTAATATAGTTCCTATTTTTAAGAGAGGAAAAAAAAGTGATCCGGGTAACTACAGGCCGGTTAGTTTGACATCTGTAGTATGCAAGGTCCTGGAAAAAAATTTGAAGGAGAAATTAGTTAAGGACATTGAAGTCAATGGTAAATGGGACAAAATACAATATGGTTTTACAAAAGGTAGATCGTGCCAAACCAACCTAATCTCCTTTTTTGAAAAAGTAACAGATTTTTTAGATAAAGGAAATGCAGTGGATCTAATTTACCTAGATTTCAGTAAGGCATTTGATACCGTGCCACATGGGGAATTATTAGTTAAATTGGAGAAGATGGGGATCAATATGAACATCAAAAGGTGGATAAGGAATTGGTTAAAGGGGAGACTGCAACGGGTCCTACTGAAAGGCGAACTGTCAGGTTGGAGGGAGGTTACCAGTGGAGTTCTTCAGGGATCAGATTTGGAACCAATCTTATTTAATCTTTTTATTACTGACCTTGGCACAAAAAGTAGGAGTGTGCTAATAAAGTTTGCAGATGATACAAAGCTGGGAGGTATTGCCAATTCGGAGAAGGATCGGGATATTATACAGGAGGATCTGGATGACCTTGTAAACTTGAGTAATAGTAATAAGATGAAATTTAAGAGTGAGAAGTGTAAGGTTATGCATTTAGGGATTAACAACAAGAATTTTAGTTATAAGTTGGGGACGCATCAATTAGAAGTAACAGAAGAGGAGAAGGACCTTGGAGTATTGGTTGATCATAGGATGACTATGAGCTGCCAATGTGATATGGCTGTGAAAAAAGCTAATGCGGTTTTGGGATGCATCAGGAGAGGCATTTCCAGTAGGGATAAGGAGGTTTTAGTACCGTTATACAAGGCACTGGTGAGACCTCACCTAGAATACTGTGTGCAGTTCTGGTCTCCCATGTTTAAAAAGGATGAATTCAAACTGGAGCAGGTACAGAGAAGGGCTACTAGGATGATCCGAGGAATGGAAAACTTGTCTTATGAAAGGAGACTTAAGGAGCTTGGCTTGTTTAGCCTAACTAAAAGAAGGTTGAGGGGAGATATGATTGCTCTCTATAAATATCAGAGGGATAATATAGGAGAGGGAGAGGAATTATTTAAGCTCAGCACCAATGTGGACACAAGAACAAATGGGTATAAACTGGCCACCAGAAGTTTAGACTTGAAATCAGACGAAGGTTTTTAACCATCAGAGGAGTGAAGTTTTGGAATAACCTTCCAAGGGAAGCAGTGGGGGCAAAAGATCTATCTGGTTTTAAGATTCTACTCGATAAGTTTATGGAGGAGATGGTATGATGGGATAATGGGATTTGGTAAGTAATTGATCTTTAAATATTCAGGGTAAATAGGCCAAATCCCCTGAGATGGGATATTAGATGGATGGGATCTGATTTACTATAGAAAATTCTTTCCTGGGTATCTGGCTGGTGAATCTTGCCCATGCGCTCAGGGTTTAGCTGATTGCCATATTTGGGGTCGGGAAGGAATTTTCCTCCAGGGCAGATTGGAGAGGTCCTGGAGGTTTTTTTGCCTTCCTCTGTAGCATGGGGCATAGTTGACTGGAGGGAGGCTTCTCTGCTCCTTGAAGTTTTGAACCATGATTTAAGGACTTCAATAGCTCAGACATGGGTGAGGTTTTTCATAGGAGTGGGTGGGTGACATTCTGTGGCCTGCGCTGTGCAGGAGGTCGGACTAGATGATCAGAATGGTCCCTTCTGAGCTTCGTATCTATGAATCTATGAATCTGTGACTGAGGGAGTCCCCCATCAGAATAGATCATAGTGCAGTGGTTAGCGCACTCTCATGAGAGACCCCTATTCAAATTCTTACTCCCTCTCAGGCCAAAGGAGGGATTTTTTTTCCCACATCTCCAATGAGTATTCTAATCACTGAGCTAAAATTTATAAGATGGGCACCACTACACCGCCTAAGTCTTTGTGGATCCAGGCCCTAAATCCTCCCATCAGCATTTACTACTAGGCTCCTAACTCTCCTTATGCATTGTATAGGGAGATTGGGCACCTGACTCAGTAGATTCTCCTAGGTGGCAGGATGCCTAAATGATAGGTATTGCAACACTGAGTATAGATCCAATTTATGGATTTGGATGCTGGTCTGATCCTGGTGGGCATTTTCTGTGTTTCTACATAATTAATGAACTCAGCTGTTTTTATTCCAACGCTTAGAGCCAGAGGCTCAGCTGGCATGAACCACCCTAGCTTCATAAACCTCAATTGATTTACACCAGCTGAGGATCCAGCCAATTAACAACTGAACTCTCTGGCAGTTTTGGGGGTGTTAGAAATGTAAGACTGAGACTGCAATGTCTGTGTATATATAATATTGTGATTAGGCTTAGTAAAGAGTAGTCTCATTGCTGGGCATTACTATGGATATGGTTTAGCTGGAGAATACTTTTGAAATGTTAGATAGGCAGGGCATTTTAATTCCACTTGATAAAATTAGTGTTGATACCCTCTCTAGAGATGAGAACATCTTTTTTCCCTAACATCAAAAGGAAAATGAGTATTATGAAACAGTTTAAGTAGCTTCTTCATCAGGTTTATTATGCAAAAATCTTCAGCTGATTCCTAGCAGGGAAAATTTTGTTAATTTAAATATTTTCCTGTGGGCTTAAATGAATCAGCCCCCAGGAAAGCATTTTTTTCTCTTGCCATTTCAATATTTTGTGGCAATTCTAACATAACACATATTCCTTTGCCATAAATTCCTATATTTTATATCTATTTCAGTTAATTGGCAGCAGATAATTGTAATGATACTTTCATTTCCTTCAAGAGAATGCTTATTACATATTATATCAAGTTCTTAATGGCTGTTAACAATATTCTTGATCCTTTTTTATTATTGTAATCACAGTCCATAACCGTATGATAGGAAGTCTGTCAATGTTTGCACTGGATTAAATCTGCATGCTATGAGAATATAGTCTAATCACTTATTTCCTTATCAGCAATTGTTTAAAGAGCTCAGCAGTATTCACTGCTAGACATGTGTATGACACTTGCTCCTTATGCTGAGTCAACAAGAAACATTGTGAGCATGAGTAAAACGATGTAATTTTAAACTTATGTTTTCATCAGTGTGAAATGACAAAACATTGATTCTCTTATGGAATTCATTCCTTTTGGCTTTACTTTTACTCTTGCTATTTGACAATTCTCAGTAAAAATATTTACATATTTAAAAAATCTATAATGCAGGTATTGATGAATTAAAGAAACCAAACTGAATAAGAAGGTAGAAACCATGTATAGGGTAGCTCCTAAAATGTTTCGGTCTACTTAGATATTTCTGAACAAGAATGTTTTGATATCTGTCCATCTGTTTTAGAAAAAAAGTGTTGTGCCCTATAATAGGGATGTAGCAGATTATTCCCTCCTGTCTTCCTCCCTTCTCCTCCCCCTGCCCGCTTAACCTCAATCACAAGAAAGAAGCCCCTGAGGACTTGTGCCTCAAAGGTGCATGTTTGAGGCACAAAGCCTGCTTAGGTGGTGCTGTTTCTGCACTGCATTTTGTTAGGTTAGTGCTTAAAGGTACAATCTATCCCTATATATCTTGTAGCCTGGTAGAATAGTATTTTGGATTAATTTTGCTTTAATTAATTTTAAAAGTATCCCAGTGTTGCCAACCCCAAAGGTTCAAAAATCATGGATCAAGTTCCAAAACATCTTGAGATCACCTTACAAATCATGAGATTCTAAAACAAACCCCAACAACGTTGGGTTCTTTTATGCACCTTTTTATTTTTAGCCATTAGGATACACTTGGGTCATGTTTACAAGCTTTCTTTATAGCCATTAGGGCTATTTAAAATGAAATGAAAGCTGGGATTATCATGCATTCACACAAGTCCAGGAACTGAGTCTTTAAGAGATACACAAAATGTAGCAAGATTCATGATAAAATTGTGAGAGTTGGCAACATGATATCCTAGTCTAAGAGGTAAAATATTCCATCATGAAATGTATTAGAAAATGTGTGTCCAATCTGTGGGTTGAGGCCACTCTGACAGCTCTAAATTGTGGTCCTCAAGGGAGACAGTTAAGAAAAAAAATGCATTTTATTACAAGTTTAAAATGTTTTCCCTGAGCCACTCCTTGTGACTTTAAATTGAAGTGTCTGAATCAGTTCTGTCACTATAGGGAAGTTAACAGGGGTGCTGCCTCTCCAAATGCCTCTCACCACTCCATCTGATCTCAAAATAGTGTCTCTACTGTGAGCTGAGAGTACTTTGAGCAGCTCCATTCCTTTCTCTGCTGCAGCTATTCAGCAACATCTCTACTACCACCTGTTGCCTTTCAGGGAAGAGAAAAGAGATGCTCTGGTTGCTCCATGGCTTGCTTGCCGGCCTGCTGATCTGTAGGAACTCATGGAGAGCAAGTTTGAAGCTTGACTGGCATTGGTAAAGGATGGCTTCCCACCTCCCATGTTGCCGTTTGCAATGAATTTTAAGCAGAAGCTTAAAAAGAAGAAAAAAACCACTAAGATAGTTCAGGTTGTCCTAACACATACATGCACATATATGCCTTATCCATATTTGAAAAACAAAGTGTATTTATCAAATGAGCTAGCAAACACTTGTTAATTAAACAGCACTTGGCATCTAGTTGTAGACAAAGGCAACAGTATTTAACATGTTAGTTGGTCTTTCTCAACATCTAATTTTCCCAGTGTAGACAAGGTCACTAAAGAGACTCTGGCTATGGTGTCAAACTGGTTGTTTGTGATGTGTCCAGTGCCCACTTTGAGGTAGGATAAGACCACTAAACTACAGTATCACCCCAGGTTTCTGAAACTGAAGGAAACATATTTAAGATAAAATGACAGTGATTTTCATTTTCAGCAGTCTTTTTCTTTTACATGCATTTTTACTTTTTTATTCATTTTTAAGAACTGTTTTCACAGTGGAAGACACTTCAGGGTGTGTTTAACATAGCGAGTAGACCTGATTTGGTTTAGTGCCCTGGACCGGGCCCCATAGTTTATTCTTGTAGCCATTCTAGTAATCACCTGTCATGTTTATTGCTTAAGTACAATTACGCTGCTGCCATCTAATTTGAAGAGAGCCCTTATTGCAGTCCATTATATGTTCATAAACTCCTCAGGAGTTTAGAATAAATCTGCTTTTGTTTGTTCACTGTTTTTTAATTTAATAGTAGGTAACATCATTGCTAGCAACCATAGGTCACTCACTTCACGAAGAGGTAAGGATCAAATATGCAAGTAATAAAGATGGAAATTGTTCAGAGGCCTGGGAGGAAAACATATCCTCAGGAACTGAAACATTTGGGAGTATGGAGGGATTTCACAGCATCAGGAGAATGTCATACCCCAAATGTAACACAGGGTTTGTCATGGTCTATACTTTGATAGGAAATGTCCAATGAAAACCCACAAGCTATAAGAAATCATGACAAGGATGGTATCTACCCCTTTGAGTCAGGAGTTGGAGGTACTGTGCTTCTAGAAGTGTTGTCAATCAGATGAAACATAAAGCCAACATCCTGACATCTCTAATGACCATCTTGGGCACTGTCAACAAGAACAGGGGTGACATCGCTGGTGTTTTGGCCAAAAGCCATTTCTGGCTACCTAAACTTTTTCTCTTTAATTTCTATATGTGAAATTATGGTTCATCTCCAATCCTAGTAAACTGTTGTGTATTGTTGTAGTTAAATAGTTAACTTACTGTTGAATAGTTGATGTGCTTCACCCTAGAAGAGTAAATTTCAGGGGTGGGTAAAATCACTATTTTATTTACAGCAATGCCCTGCTGCTATTTACTGAGTCGCAAAAGGTTGGAGGGGTAAGGTGTCATTTTCACTGTAGGGACCCTTGCATCTTGCAGAACAGAATGGTTCATAGTGGCCAAGGGAGAATGCACAGTGAGGCATATGTAACACTTGCTCTGAGAAGGATCATCTTGCAACTTCTATGGGCTCATGTTGCCACCACCACAGCATAAATTCACGGGGACCAAGAGTCTAACCATGCTCCGTTGGCTCCCTGGGACTACGGTGGATGAGCAAGCACAGCAGCTGGTCTTCCATAATAGCACTCCTTTGAGCAATAGGTTGTAATATGCTGTGCTGCTATGCTGTGTCTTCCTCATCTATCACACAGATGCAGTGGAAGGCAGAGTTTGCCTGGGGTTTATGTGCCTTAGGATTTTTTTTTTTTGGCTGAAAGGCCTGTGTTACTGGCCTTTTTCAACAGAGTAATAAGCAGGGGCTGAAGAAGCCATAGTGCAGATCCAACCCCCTAATGGAGGGAAACTTGCTAAATGCTTGGCATGATCCATTGAAATGGCACAGTTTAAAGCTTCCCATCTTTGCTTTCAGACAACCACATAGCATAAACTGGATTTTCTGAAAAATGCAACTAATTTCTAGAACTAGTCAGTACAACAATGGACAGTGGTAAAAGGATGGAAGAGGAGGAGGAGGAGGAGGATTTATCTTTATTTCTCGCCACCTTCCTCTCCCCGTAGATTCTTTGGAATAGTTCTCTGACTTGGCTCATTGTAGGATCACATAAGGTATATTAATTTATAAACCGTACCATTAGGCTAACTCTGAGATAAAGGTACAGATAGAGTTATGGAGACTCTGTGTTACTCAAGATACAGTCACAGTATTTCTGAATAAAGTGAATTATTAGGCAAGTTTTACATGTCTGCAATTTTATCACTCTCCCAGGAATTCAGAAGTTTCTTTAATTTATTTTGAAAACCCTCAGGGCCCAGATATTTAATAAAAGCTCCTTCGCTTCCCAGCACTCACCCACATCCAACCGCCCTTGGTAACTTTTCCCTGAATAAAGGAAACTGCACATTGCATTTGTATCCTTCTATAATCCATCACAGTGTTTAATTTTTGATTTCAGAATCTTTTCTAAAGAACTAGTAACTTTTGGATTATGATTTAATTGTACCACCAAACAGCAAGAAAAGTTGGACTTCGAGTCAGGAAGCTTATATTAAGATATAAACATTATCAATAATAGCGAGTGATATGTAAAAAAATTACAAAGGAAGAATAATTATTTATTTATAAATGTTCCCTCTTTTTATGTTCATGTCTGTGTAAAAGTACTTCTCCCAGAATATTTTGAATATTCTGTAAAATATATTTTAATGCAATGAATTTTTGAAATGAGTTACCTAATACAAAGGTATTTAGGCCAAGACACACTCTGAATTAAAAAGAGAGGAGTGACCTTAACTCATCATCACCATCACCAGCAAACATTTCACCCAGTAAAGTTCTAAATGAAACTAAAGGCAGGCCGATACTACAAATTGACGTTAGCACAGCTGCACCGCTTTAATGAAGATGCTCTAAGCCAATGGGAGAGAACTCTCATAGAATCATAGAATATCAGGGATGGAAGGGACCTCAGGAGGTCATCTAGTACAACCCCCTGCTCAAAGCAGGACCAATCCTCAACTAAATCATCCCAACCAGGGCTTTGTCAAGCCTGACCTTAAAAACTTCTAAGGAAGGAGATTCCACCACCTCCCTAGGTAACGCATTCCAGTGTTTCACCACCCTCCTAGTGAAAAAGTTTTTTCCTAATATCCAACCTAAACCTCCCCCACTGCAACTTGAGATCGTTACTCCTTGTTCTATCATCTGCTACCACTGAGAACAGTCTAGATCCATCCTCTTTGGAACCCCCTTTCAGGTAGTTGAAAGCAGCTATCAAATCCCCCCTCATTCTTCTCTTCCGCAGACTAAACAATCCCAGTTCCCTCAGCCTCTCCTCATAGGTCATGTGTTCCAGTCCCCTAATCATTTTTGTTGCCCTCCGCTGGACTCTTTCCAATTTTTCCACATCTTCTTGTAGTGTGGGGCCCTAAACTGGACACAGTCCTCCAGATGAGGCCTCACCAATGTCGAATAGAGGGGAATGATCACGTCGATCGGCTGGCAGTGCCCCTACTTATACATCCCAAAATGCCATTGGCCTTCTTGGCAACAATGGCACACTGTTCACTCATATCCAGCTTCTCATCCACTGTAACCCCGAGGTCCTTTTCTGCAGAACTGCTGCCTAGCCATTCAGTCCCTAGTCTGTAGCGGTGCATGGGATTCTTCCGTCTGAAGTGCAGGACTCTGCTCTTGTCCTTGTTGAACCTCATCAGATTTCTTTTGGCCCAATCCTCTAATTTGTCTAGGGCCCTCTGTATCCTATCCCTACCCTCCAGCATATCTATCTCTCATCCCAGTTTAGTGTCATCTGCAAACTTGCTGAGGGTGCAATCCACGCCATCCTCCAGATCATTAATGAAGATATTGTACAAAACCGGCCCGACGACTGACTCTTGGGGCACTCCACTTGGGGCTGCCAACTAGACATGGAGCCATTGATCACTGCACGTTGAGCCCGACAATCTAGCCAGCTTTCTATCCACCTTATCGTCCATTCATCTAACCCATAATTCTTTAACTTACTGGCAAGAATATTGTGGGAAACAGTGTCAAAAGCTTTTCTAAAGTCAAAGAACAACACGTCCACTGCTTTCCCCTCATTCACAGAGCCAGTTATCTCATCATAGAAGGCAATTAGATTAGTCAGTCATGACTTGCCCTTGGGGAATCATGCTGACTGTTCCTGATCACTTTCCTCTACTCTAAGTGCTTCAGAATTGATTCCTTGAGAACCTGCTCCATGATTTTTCCAGGGACTGACGTGAGGCTGACTGGCCTGTAGTTCCCAGGATCCTCCTCCTTCCCTTTTTTAAAGATGGGCACTACTTAGCCTTTTTCCAGTCGTCTAGGATCTCCCCCGATCACCATGAGTTTTCAAAGATAATGGCCAATGACTCTGTAATCACATCCGCCAACTTCTTTAGAACTCTCGGATGCAGCGCATCTGGCCCCATGGACTTGTGCTCGTCCAGCTTTTCTAAATAGTCCCAAACCACTTCTTTCTTCACAGAGGGCTGGTCACCTCTTCCCCATGCTGTGCTGCCCAGTGCAGCAGTCTGGGAGCTGACCTTGTTTGTGAAGACAGAGGCAAAAAAAGCATTGAGTTCATTAGCTTTTTCCACATCCTCTCTCACTAGATTGCCTCCCTCATTCAGTAAGGTGCCCACACTTTCCTTGACTTTCTTCTTGTTGCTAACATACCTGAAGAAACCCTTCTTGTTACTCTTAACATCTCTTGCTAGCTGCTGTAGGCTTCGTAGTTCCACCTCCACAAGAGGCAGTAGCCAGGTTGGCAGGAGAAGCTCTCCCATCAACATAGCGCTGCCAACCTGAGGACTATGTCGCTCCAGGGTGTGGATTTTTCACACCCCTGAATGACGTACTTATGCTGAAGTAAGTATGTAGTGTAGACCAAGCCTGTGGTTACACATTAAGGCTCCAAACCTGCAAAAACTGATTCATAAGCTTTACTTTAAGCATATAAGAAGTTCCATTGGGGTTACATATATGCTAAATGACAGGTTTCAGAGTAGCAGCCGTGTTAGTCTGTATTCGCAAAAAGAAAAGGAGTACTTGTGACACCTTAGAGACTAACAAATTTATTAGAGCATAAGCTTTCGGAAATGCATCCGATGAAGAAAGCTGTAGCTCACAAATGCTTATGCTCTAATAAATTTGTTAGTCTCTAAGGTGCCACAAGTACTCCTTTTATATATGCTAAAGTTATGCATGTGCATAACTGTTTACAGGATTGAGGCTGATTTTGCTATACATTAGGGAGTAAGGATAAAAATCACCCCATATGCAAAAGGCCCACAGAAGTCCTATGTGCCCCTTATTTTCCATTTAAGACTCATTTTGAGATTTTAAGTCACACTTAGGCCTGGTGCTGGTCCTATGCACAGTGATGAATTTCACTCATACCAAATTATCTAGTAGTATTCAGCAAAATTCTGAATAACTGGTAATATATATCATCAAGCTCTCTGGAGTGTGTCAGGAATGTGAGGGCCAACCTTAAGGTGGACTGTTAAGAAGCAGGGCACACATCCCAAATTGTTTGTGAGTTCTACACTTAGATTTCACCAACCAATTATCAAGTGTGAACTCCGCAGACACTGTAACAGCCTCAACATGGTGTCACAGACAATCCCCTTGGGTACTCCAGTCTATGTTGCCACCCAGGTAAGCTTGACTTTGTGATAGATGGTGCCTTGAACCCTACACCAAAAATCACAACAAAATGCAGGTTACTCCTAGTCCCAAAGGACCAGTCACTTACCCCAGATCAATTGTATTTTAGATCTTACACCAAAGACAGCGCTTGTAGCCAATCCTATAATAAATTAACTAAAGATTTATTAACTAAGAAAGAGACATAAGAGAATTATTTGTAGATAAACACACATGCACACACACACAAATGAGTTACAGTCTTAGGTTCAAAAGGTAATAGAGGCTGCTGTAATGTGCAAGCTCTATATGTCCTCTAGAGCAGTGGTTCTCAAACTAGGGCCGTCACTTGTTCAGGGAAAGCCCCTGGCAGGCCAGGCCGGTTTGTTTACTGGCCGCATCCACAGATTCGACGATCATGGCTCCCGCTGGCCGTGGTTTGCTGCTCCAGGCCAATGGGGGCTGCCAGAAGCGGCGCTGGCCAAGGGATCTGCTGGCCCCCTTCCTGCAGCCTCCATTGGCCTGGAGTGGTGAACCGTGGCCAGTGGAAGCCGCGATCAGCCAAACCTGCAGACATGGCAGGTAAATAGACTGGTCCAGCCCGCCAGTGGTTTTCCCTGAACAAGCAGCGGCCCTATTTTGAGAACCACTGCTCTAGGGGCCCAGCCTATGTAGCTGGTCATCCATTGCGTATGCTTAGATGTCTAGCCCTCCAAAAGTCCCAGCAGCATAGAGATCAGTTTCTGCTTCTCAGGGATTTTTGTTCCCTTCCCCCAGAGTTCAAGATGATGAAATGAGTCCTTGTGCATGTCACCTCTACATGGGCATGGGGGGGAGCAATCAACAAAGTCTTTTGTCCTCTGATGTTCCACAATGGTTTGCCTGGTGTCTCTGGGCCTTCTTTCGTTGGCCAGGAGATAACACTTCCAGTGGTAAACTAATAGTTCATACTTGTTAATGCTTCTCTCCTAACAGTGGGAGTTTAGAGTTTCAGAGCAAACCCTTAAATATTACTGTATATCATGGAATACAGATATTATAAGTGAGATTAATGCATGCAGCAATTTACAAGCATTTCATATAGTTTAAACACTAAACACATTTTTAAAAATGTAATACCTAGTTTACCAATACTAAAACAGGGGTGAGCCAGACTGGACTCCAGCTATGCATTGGTCAATGTTCAGTTGTGGCCTAAGGGCTTTGGCATGAGCTGGCACTGCTCTGCAGTGTCAGAGATACAGCCAAAGCTAAACGAGAAGTTAAAGAGCTAATAGAGCAGTGCATGATACAGCCACACATATTTAATTATTAATGCTGCAGAATATTAGTATTATTACCACTCTTTAATAAAAGAACAAATCCCCACAGTTAGACATCCTCATAATGTCTTTCTTTTTTTTTTTCCCAAAACACCAAATCTTCAACTTCAAAAAATGACTTAGGTACTTAGGAGTCTAAGTATAATTGAAATTCAGTGGGATTTCAGAGCCATATTTTCAAAAGTATTCACGCTCCTAAAGAAGTCCATGGGAACCTAGTGGGATTTGCAAAAGCACCTATGTGGCTACCTTCCATTCCCAAATCAATGGGAGTTAGGTGTGCAGATGCTTTTGAAAATCCCATCACATATCTACCTGCCTCATTAGGTGCCTAAATGCCTTTAAAAATCGTGCATTAGGGTCCTAACTGCCTAAATCCCTTTTGAAAATGTGATGTTGGCTCCTAAGTCTTTTAGGCTAATTGAAAATGTTACCTATCATCTTTTCTTTATAACCCTTTTGGACCCAAGTGGCTACCTAGAAATTTGAGGTCTTGTAGGTTGCACCAGTTGGTGATCAGCCAGGTATTTCTTTGATGTCATTTTTTTTGCTTCTGATGAATGCACAAAGTTCTGTTCCCCTGAACACAGGAGGAATAAAACAGGAGACAATTTTTTTTCTTGCTCTCAGTTCCCAGCCTCTTTCAGACAGCACCTGACCCAAAAACTCTCTAGGCTTGTCCCATGGCCTCATGTTTGATGTTCGCCTGCTGCGTCTGAGACCTCTTTCTGAGTCTGTTTCTGTGTGCTTCTCTCTCTCTCACTTCCCAAAATAATACCCAGTGAAGACTTCCACCCACATAGTTATGCTTCCTGGGCAAACTCTAATATGTTTTTGTTTTAGATGGGAGCTGCTAAAAAGTTGCTTAACTGTTTCTTATAGCTATTTTAAATGAACACCCATGATTACACCCACCAGCTTCAATTACGTTTCTCCCAACTCAAAACCCTACAGTATTTTTTAAAAATCTTTGCTATTGTAATCATAAGATTTTGGAGCACACAGTTACACTTAAGATAGAGAATGTGCTCTTGATTAAATAGGTTTATGAAAATGTTGCTTTACCCCTAATCATAATTATTTCAATTTCTATAAAGATATTTTGACAATTCTATTCTGAAAAAATTTTCTCTTATTAAATGATAGTTATTTCTGTTTCTAAAATAGACAGTAGGCTGATACACACTGGAAAGATTGAAGACTGTACTTCAAACACTTATTTGTTTATACTGTTGACATATAGGGTTAAGATAATAATAAGTCCTCCTACGAGATTTATATCTGCCTTTAAGGAAATTTGCCAATAGTGTGAAAAAATAGTTTTAAATTATGGAATACAGTGTGAGGTCCCCACTTCATGAAAGCACTGAAGCACATATGTGATTAACTTTAAGCATGTGCTTGAGTCACATTAAAGTAGATGGGATTCAAGCACATGCTTATGTGTTTTGCTGAACAGGGATGGTTTCTTGAATTGTGGCTGAGATGAGAAGTGCCTGCAGGCTATAGGATAGACCTCAAACCTGCATTTTGCTAGAGTTCCTGATTTCTTTCATAAGCCGCAAAGAGTTCTGTTTCTGGGAAGTTAAGTAGGAAAGGAAAGACGGAGAGAAGCAGCAGGGGTCATATACCATAGCGATGGATTTGAATACAAAAGTGGATAGAATAGAATGAGGTAATGTGAAATGAACTGGCACTGAGGAGAAAGGGAAAAATAAGTGTCTGGTCCTCTGGAAGTGGGGGCAAAACTTCTTCCTAACCTGGAGCACTATCATCTCTGGCCCTGAAGTAAGGAGTATACATGTCAAAATCAGGCATAGTACAGGCATTGCAGTGAGGTCATAGATCTTTTCCTACCTATTAGGCTTAAAATAGTTTAAGCCAAATACTGCAATTTTGGTTGAAATTCACCTCAGTATTGATTTGAATCCAAATTTCAGTATAGTCCTATTTAAAACCAGTCTTTTTAAAAGAAGGGGGGGGCACTTGAGGGGGAAAAGGCAAAATGCTTTTTGCCCTTCCGAGAGAGTTTTTAGGTAATAAGCAGGAGATGGAAATGCATTTTATAAATGGTAATAAGGTAAAAATTTAAAAAAGTCCACAACTTTTCTTACAGATTTTATTTCTCATATTAACTCCACTAATCATTTAAAACAGATTTCTTTATGGAGAGAATCAGAATGAACAGCTGCAGCTTTTTATTAATGCTGAGGTAACTTAGATCTTTCTAGAGTGATGTATATTTGTGATTAGAGGTTAATCATAAAAGCATAAATCATTGGTGTTTTTTTTTAAATAATTTTATTTATACACTTTGGAAAACATCCAAAAATATTTTGTCTATTCAAGTTGTCATATGAAAAGTATGGAATAGAGTATAAGTCAAACAAAACAAAGTCATCATTTAAATAAATACAAAATAGAGGTTTCAAGTATTTAATTGATTAAATCTAGAGATTTAAGACAAGTGGAAAAACAAAATATTGCTACTCAACATCTCATCTCATTGTCTATCAATCCAGCATTAAGCTTTAGGTAAAATTATCATGAATTTAATCAGCCAGGGAATTAAATTCAAAATAATAATAAATTAGTTACTTTTGGCCACGAGGAAAAAAATCTATTATGAATGAAAGAATTTTTAAAACACAACTGTTTGGTGAAAAGGAAAAAAAACAGCTTTATTTTTAAATTATTATTTTATGACTAAATGCCAAAATTCACAACTAATAATATAACCACTCCTACTATTCACCTAATAAAAAAGATAGATATAGAAATTGCAATAAAGCTGTCCACTGGAGCAAAAAATACACCAGAGCACATTGAAACGGGTAAAGATCAAACTAAAGATCTCAAACAGTTTGATAATGACAGGTTTCAGAGTAGCAGCCGTGTTAGTCTGTATCCGCAAAAAGAACAGGAGTACTTTTGGCACCTTAGAGACTAACAAATTTATTAGAGCATAAGCTTTCATGACTATAGCCCACTTCATTGGAGGCATAGAATGCAACATATAGTAAGAAGATATATATATGATTCCTGATGTCAGATTTGTGTCCATTTGTGTCTATTTATTTTACGCAAAAGAATAAATGGACACAAATCTGACATCAGGAATCATAACATTCAAAAACCGGTAGGAAAACACTTCAACCTCTCTGGCCACTCAGTAACAGATTTAAAGGTGGCAATTTTGCAACAGAAAAGCTTCAAAAACAGACGCCAACAAGAAACGGCTGAGCTTGAATTAATACGCAAACTAGATACTATTAACTTGGGTTTGAATAGAGACTGGAAGTGGCTGGGTCATTACACATATTGAATCTATTTCCCCATGTTAAGTATCCTCACACCTTCTTGTCAACTGTCTAAATGGGCCCTCTTATCACTACAAAGGTTTTTTTTTCTCCTGCTGATAATAGCTCATCTTAATTAATTAGTCTCTTACTCCACTTTTTCATGTTATCTATCTATCTATCTATCTATCTATCTATCTATCTATCTATCTATCTATCTATCTATCTCTTCTTACTATATGTTCCATTCTATGTATCTGATGAAGTGGGCTATAGCCCACGAAAGCTTATGCTCTAATAAATTTGTTAGTCTCTAAAGTGCCACAAGTACTCCTGTTCTTTTTGAACTGGAGTCTCATCTTTACCACAGACTCAGTCAGGTTACATAGATTTTGAGAGACTTTGACCCCCACATCAGGCAACTACACTAGGAGTGACCTATCTCTGTGTCCCTGTCATCTTCTCCAAATCTAGCAAACTCTCTCACTGTGGAGCTTCCTCCCTCCCTGTTGGGTTGAGTTCTGGATGGTTCTCTATCTCTCTGTTCTAGATGATCTCTGTAGGCTGTCTCTGGGTGCTGTTTCTTTTGATTTGTAAATGTCTCCTGTTCCTTTGGATCACTTGTCCCTCTTGTGTTGTCCCCTCATATCACCTGGGTGCCATTACACCTCTTGTGACTTTAGTCCACTCCTTCAAGTGTCTCTCTAATGGTGGACACCTCACAGGAGTGCCTGTCTTCACCTGTATCTGCACCTGTATCCCCATCTCTGGGGATCCTCTCCACACTTGTATCCCCATCTATGGGATCTACTCCAGCATTCCCCAGTCATGTCTCAGGTCTCCAGCCATCACCTATCTCTGGTAGGGATCCTTGTCCCACTTACTTGTGACCAAGGGGTTTGAAGGTGGCACAGCTGCATGACTTATACTGCAATATTCCCAGTAAACCAGGCTGCCTAAAGCCAGCACCATTGCTTTGCTGTCTTTCTCCCTGAGGGCTATGAACAGTGTTCTGGCAGCAGTTACCAATTACCACACAACTCTTTTAAATAAAGTACATGTATTCTTAAAGTAAAAGCACTACACAGAAAACATAATAAAACAATAGTTCCTGTAGGAATGCTAAAAGCTTACCAGTCAGTCTTATGGGGCCCTAGTAGGCCAAGGTCTCTCCAACCCTTCTGCAAGGATTGAGGCCCTCCTCAGAGAGAAAGTCCTGTCCATTTGCTGAATCCACAAGGAGGCCTGAGTCAGTTTAAACCCACTTCAAAACCACTTTCTTTATCATTTGGTCTCTGGAAAATCCGGTTTGAAACAGTATATGTCAGCCACTCCAGGGAGTAGTTCTTCTCTGGAGATGTTTACAACCTGAGTGATTCACCTTAATCTCCTTCCACTGCTTTTGGTTCGTGGAGGAGGTGTGATAACCTTCCCCCATGGGATTGATTACAATCTCTGGCTCACAGTGATACATAAATCATTTGTAAACTTAATGCAATGTGGTCCCCGTAGATATTGCATGCAAAATCTGTCACAGCATCCTTAGATAATGAGGTAGGGACAACAGCTCTCTGTCCTTGAAATATGATTCCTGCACACTCAGCTCATCTTTCATTTGAAAATATGGTTCTGTTCTTACTAATATTTGTCATTTGGCCATCATGCTAGTATCACTGTTGATTGTCTGTAGTTGGATGTCATTTTCTGTAGCCTCTTTAATTTCCATCAACTTTACTGTTGAAACTCGAAAATAGTGCAGTATGTGGATGGATTCAATAGCTGATCCCCTTCCCCTTATTTTCTGATACTGGGTATATATCCCCTGCCCAGGATGTCAACAAACACCAGGAAACCCTGGACAATATCTGATCTATGCCTGGTAGCATGGGAGGCACATCAACATGTGCTGTAATTTGTTTGTAGCACTAAGATGGGGCTTTGCCATGATTGTATCTAGGGTATTTGTGGTCTGATTGCACTCTCACTATGTGGCCATGGATGTACCACATCCAGAAGCTCTTTTTCTCTTTGGCCGAATATCCTGTTCAATCTCTCATAGGTTCTACTAGTGTAATCAATGAGCTGCTCCTGCAAAAGAGCTCTACCCAGTCCTTTTTCTGATGGTTCACACTGGACTATCATTGCTTTTCTTGACTAGTAGGGCTTCAGGACAGGGGCATCCATTATTATTTATTTCAGCATGTCAAATACTTATATTGGGGACCAGCTCAATCCCATTCAATACCCTACCTTGTGAATTCATGTATGGATTCTGCTGCTGCAGCCAGTTGTCAACAGAATTTGGACAGAAAATATATCTTTCCTATGAATCACGATACACCTGTCAACATCCAGTGGAGCTGGCATGTCTCCATGTCTTGATTTTTCTGGGTTCTTCTTTCAGTCCCTCTGCTGTGAGTACATGTTCAATGTATGTAAATTCACACTGTTTGAGTTTGGTTTTATGTTCATGTCCCTGCATTGCTGTAGAAAAGCTTGTTGTTTTAAGTCATGGTTTCATTCAGCTTCTGGATCATTGCTTCTTTTACCTACAATGAGGATGTCAACTGCAATTATTTTCAACCCCAGCAGTCTTTCATGCACTTTGTTGAGTCTTCTCTGGAACACGTCTGGTCCTGGGCATAAGCCCATTGGAATATGAAACCATCTGTAGTGACCAAATGGTACTGCCAAGGTTGCCAGCATGCTGGACTCTTTCTCCAGGCTTATGTGCCAAAACTCATTCATCACATTACAGACCATAAGACTTTGGCTTTGGAAAGCTCTGGTAGATGTCATCAGTTGTGGGCTTTGGATAGTAACACCTTTTCAATGACAGTTCACTGGCTTTGGGTCTATGCAAATGTGTAATTTGCCTCAAAGCCTTTTTATCACCACCATGCTTCTTATTCAGGCTGTACTAGCCTCTACAAGTGCTATGATTCCCCTGATTTGAATACATTTGAGCTTCTTGCTAACTGGACTACGTAGTGCCACTGGCATTTTCCTTCATGGTAAGCATGTGTTCCACTGCACTTCAGAGAATTCACAACTCTGACCCTGCCTCAATGTTCCATTACCAAAGAGTGACACTGAATGCAGGTTAAGTTGAACAAGTGAAACTTTATTAAACTCTGTGGACTACTCTCTCCATGTGGCTAAGTTGCTTCAAGTCTAACTCCCCACATTTGCTGTTCCACTGGTGTCTCATTCAAAACAGACCCTCTAGGAAATATGAGCCATCTGACTTCAGTTCCACTGATCATGATACTATAGGATCTGACTATAAAAACGTATAGAGGACATATATCTTCTCTGTTAACCTGCAGGGTAGCTCCTCTAACTGTGTTACTGGGGACCAGGTCTTAAGGGCTGAGAGAATCTGGGCAGGGCACTGGGGCTGTGAAGCTCTTGATAGTGTTATGCACAGCCAGTCCAGTTGTAACTAGACACTGAATAAAGCAGATCTCTTGCAAGCACCTTGAGCACTGAGTGGTCACTGAAGACCACACTAATCTGTGCACAATCACTTGCTGAGCTGCTCATGGAGAGAAAACTGTTCACTAACATCTATAGGTGCAAACCTGAAGGGGAAAATATGTGCATCTTTGAAAAGGAATCAATTGAAGAGAAAGTAAAAATAATAATGTTATAAGCTGGGTAAAACCTTGCTATAGCTCAAATTACAATTTCACTGAGATTGATGAATGTGAACACGCACTTCTGTTACAGGGTGACCGGGCATCTGGTTTTTGACCGGAACACCCAGTCGACAAGGGACCCTGGTGGCTCCGGTTAGCACCGCCAACCGGACCATTGAAAGTCCAGTCAGCAGTGCTACAGGTAGGTCTAAAGCAGACTAGTCACTACTTGTCCTGGGATACCGCACTGAGCCCTGGAAGCAGCCAGCAGGTTAAATTAACTGTCAGGTTAAATTAATCATAAATCCCTATCAAAGACTAAAAGGATCATGTGAACCTGGCCAGGAAATTTGGATTGTGGGGGCAAATAGGTTTTTGCTGAGTATTGTTCTGGATGTGGGAGGGGGCGGTGTCTGTGAACACAGAACCAGAGAGTGAGCGAGACAGCCTGAAGAAATCCAGACAGAATCCTGTAAGCACTGTGTAGCCCTAGAGGAAGTTAGAAAGAGTGCACTTTGTGTCTGGGCTGGCTAAAGAGGCTTGGGGCTGTAAGCTAAGAAACTACTTCTTGTTGCCTTTGGTTCCTCTAGTATTTGCTGAAGCAGGTCTTTGTACATTCCTTGTAAATAAACAAGATTGCATCAACGAAAATACCAGACTCCATCATTAATCTCTACTCCCAAATTGGAACATCCCTAGGCCCCAAATTCTGACTAGCCCTCAGGTCAAAAAGGGGCAAAAATACTTTGGTCACACAGCCCACCTTTTAAATGAACCACAAGATGCAGTGATGTAGAATCTGAACAGTGGAATTAAAGAACTGGCTTAGTAAAAAACAACTTCATCCTAACTAGGCCTACTAACAGAGCTTGAATAAATGCCTGCAGATAAATAGCTGACATATCCTCCAAGCCCAAGAGATGGTAGTGCAGCCCGTTTCAAAAACCCAATAAACAAGAGAAAAAAAGCTATAAAAAGCAGTGGAGAGGCTAAGATAGTCCTTAGGGACTGGAAGTCACAGAAGAGATGCAACAAATGCTACAGAGATAAGTATCATTGAACTGAGAAGTAAATGCATCCGATGAAGTGAGCTGTAGCTCACGAAAGCTTATGCTCAAATAAATTTGTTAGTCTCTAAGGTGCCACAAGTACTCCTTTTCTTTGAACTGAGAAGGACAAAGTTAACCCTAGTACCTACAAAGAGACTGATCAAATGGCCAATAATAAAGCTAAAGTTATGTTGGATTAATTTGAATTTAATGTCCAGTGTCTGATGACATCAGCTATTTAGAAATTAAAAAACTGTAAAAATGAAAGAGGACGTAATGATAAACCTCTGAGAAAGTTTGTTATTGCTACTTTTTCAACTAATGAAACTTCTGTCATGTTAAAAAAATAACAGAGCAGTTCATGAAGGAACTTTGCTCATTCCACTGGGCTCAGTTTGTTAGTGCACAAAAGGGGACTGCTAAGTGTTCATTAAACATGCATCCTTTTCTACATTAAATGACAAAGCACCATTAAAAAAAAAAAGTCAACCCAAAGCAGTATAAACCAATGTGAGTTTATGGGACTTTGCCAATTCTAAAAGAAAAAGGTGTATGTAATGAGCACTTAACAGCCTGCATCTTCAGGAGCACGTTTATAACATATGCACACTCATATTCACTAATTACATATAAATAAAAAATCTCTCCAGCTGCACCAACAGAATCATGCTAATCTGGCAAATTCCATCCTTAAAATCTCTACTTTTAAATTAAATCAGTTCACCATGAATCTCCTGAAAAAGTTCACTTCACCAGGGATTAATACGGGCAGAAGCAGAGGAATGGAGGAGCAGCATCTGTCAAGGTAGAAGGGCTTATTTTATGGGCATCTCTTTCCTCTAGATTTTTTGGGGGTCAGGATATTGCTGGAGACATCATGCTTTTCAGTAGTGTTCTGTGTCTCTGTGTTTACATAGCAGCAAAAAGATACTCATTAAATTATTGCTGTATTTTTATGCCAAAGTCACAAGAGAAATGTTTCATTTCAACCTCTGCTCTTTTGCTGACAGAACAGCTGATCCTTTTAACATATTTTCTCTGAAATATTGATTTGTTTGTGTACTAGATGTTTGCTTCAGTTTTTTTTTGTCAGCACAAGTTTTGAAGAACTATTTCTCTGAATCATAAAGTACCTTTTCATTGTTGTTTGCACCCTTGTTAAGTAGTAGATCATGTTCCAATTCAATAAAGATCAACTAATCATAACAATAACAGTTATAAAAATTTCTGAGCCAGGTCCCCAGAGTAATATTGTGGCACAGATGAGAATCTGGTTTCTCACTGACAAAACTGAACTGAAGATAAAGAGAGGCACTGCTGTAAATCTCTGCTCCATTAACATAGCTATACAGGATCTACTGGCCCGTGAGAAGCGAGTTGGTGTTTTCATAACCCATTTATTCAGCTTCAAATCCTTTAACAGGACAAATCTCAACACCTACCTTAGGACAAAGCATTCGCAGCAACATCTTAATGAATGCTCACTAAAAAAGGGTATTTAAGGCTCAATCTTCCAATCCTTCAGCACATCAAACCCGCCTTGAGGCCAGTGGGAGTTCTGTGTGCAGACCTCTTGCAGAGACCAAGTCTGTCATTTTCCAAAAATCACACAGGGTCTCTATGAATATTTTATGCCTTTTTAAGGTCATGTTTTATGCAAATTACACATACATTATACATGCCTGTTTTGTATAATTTGAAACTAACCACAGTTTACTGTTTTTCAGCATATTCAGACAGCTATTATGCAAGAAAGATGGCTTGAGATGTAAACAGGATGAAGGTTGGGAATTGGGGGAGGCGTCAGTGAAAATCAGTAAAATTAGAGAGGTCAGAAACTTATAATTGAAAATAAAAATGTGAGTGTGAAGCTTGGGCAGTTTTATCTTGAGACAGATGCTTGAATATGCTGTAGCTCACGAAAGCTTATGCTCTAATAAATTTGTTAACATCCAAGTGAGTAGGAGGTGAAGGAGGCAACTTTTTTCAGAAGCAGATCTCATTCTTTTTAGGAAATAAGATAAAAGAAGAAACTTTGTAATTCATCATCATTCTTCCTTCGACCATTTTTTCTCCCCTTCTGAGTACCACGTTTTCTTTATTAATTTCAAATTTTCCTCCAAATCCAGGGTGGGTCAATTTTAAATCCTTCTGATGATTTTCTTAAACACCAGAATGCTGAGACGTAATTGAGTTGGATTAAAATTATTTTTATTAAATATACTGACCATATTCTCCCAAGAAAAGGCATTCATTTCAGGAGACAAAAGAGACGGAGAGTTACTGACTTTTGCTTGACTGAAGAGGGAACAAACATGGGTTTATTAAACTTTTGATCATATTCAAAACAAAATTTAAATTTGTATTCTGGCTCTATTCAGTGCACATGGTTTTATTAATTTCTTAGCTCTTATTTTCAATTAAATTAAACTCTACAATTCAGGACTTATTTTGTTTGTTTGTTGCAAAATTCATAGATATAAAATATGTTTACTAAACCAGTCATGTCCCCAGCTTTCCTACACTCAAATAATTGCCACCACCAAGCTTTGAACTTGGAAAGTTATGTCATGTCATATCATGCCATCCCTCATGCTGCTTCCTTAGTCCAAGGTACCTGTCCCCAGGAGCAGGGTGCTCACTGATAAAAATGGTAGGTGCTCCACTGCAGAAAAACCCAGCCATGACAGCTCCACTCTAGACTCAATTAACAAACTCTTACTTTATTAATGACCAGTAAACCCAGGAATGAGCTCATTCACTGTCCATCTAGAGCAGGGGTTACCAAACCTGGTTTGTGGCTTGTTCAGTGTAAGCCCCTAGTGGGCCTCAAGATGCTTTGTTTACCTGATCGTCCGCAGATACGGCCACTTACAGCTCCCAGTGGCTGCGATTTGCCATTCCCAGCCAAGGGGAGCTGTGAGAAGCGGTGGCCCAGACCATGCCACTAAAGCCTCTAAAGCACAGGAAAGTCTTATTACCAATCCCAGTTCAGACTTCCTTTTCAAAAATTGCTGAGTCCTGCATCCTTCTAACTGGATCGCAATGCCACATTGTAGAACCATGCAATCAGAAATGTAGAACTGAAAGAGACCTCGAGAGGTCATCAAATCCAATCTCCTACACTGAGGCAGGAACTAGTAAACCTAGACTATCCCTAGACTATAACCCATTGTCCAACTTGTTTTTTAAAAACCTCCAATGTGTGTGTGTTTGGGGGGGGGGCGGGATTCCATAACATCCCTTGTAAGTCTATTCCAGAGTTTAAATACCTTTATATTTAGAAAGGGTTTCCAATATGTAACCTAAATTTCCCTTGCTTCAGATTAAGCCCATTACTTCTTGTACTACATTCAGTGAACATAGAGAACAACTAATCACCATCCTTTTGATAACTGCCTTTAACATATTTGAAGATTGTTATCAGGTCCTCCCTCAGTCATCTTTTCTGAAGACTAAACATGCCCAGTTTTTTTGACCTTTGCACATAGCTCAGATTTCCTAAAACTTTTATCATTTTTGTTCCTCTCCTGTGGACTCTCTCCAGTTTGTCCACGTCTTTCTTAAAGTGAGGCACCAGAACTGGACAGAATACTCCAGGTGAGACCTCCCCAGTGCCAACTACAGTGGGCCAACTACCTCCCATGTGTTACATACGACACTCTTGTTAATATACCCCAGGATAATATTAGCCTTTTTTGCAATTGTATCATATTGTTGACTCATATTCAATCTGTGATACATGTTAACCCCCACATCCTTATCAGCAGTATTACCGCCTAGTCAGTTATAACCCATTTTGTAGCTGTGCATTTGACTTTTTCTTCCTACCTGAAGTATTTTGCACTTGTCTTTATTGAATTTCATCTTGTTGACTTCAGACCGATTCTCTAAATTGAGAATGTCATTGAGAATTCTAATTCCTGTCCTCCAAAAGGCTTGCAACTCCTCCCAGCTTAGTATCATTCATACATTTTATAAGCATATTCTCCACTCCATTATTCAAGTTACCAATGAAAATATTGAACATAGATGGACCCACGACTGAATTCCGTGGGACCCCACTGGATAAACCAATTTGACAGCAAATCACTGATAACTACTCTTTGAGTACTACCTGTCAGCCAGTTGTGCACCCACCTTATAGTAATTTCATCTAAAACACATTTCCCCAGTTTGCTAATGAGAATGTCATGTTGGACTTCTCAAAAGCCCTACTAATATCAAAATATATCACATTGACTGCTTCCCCCATCCATTAAGCCAGTAACCCTGTCAAAAAAGTAAATTAGATTCATTTTTCATGATTTGTTCTTGAAAAATCCATTCTGGATATCCCTTATGACTCTGTCCTCTAGGTGTGTATATTCTTGATGTACAATGTAAAACTTCCTCCTTTTTTAGTCTGCCTGTCCTTGCTGCACAAACTATATCCCTCTATACCAGTATATCAGTCATGAGAGGTATCCCAGCAAGTCTCTGTGATACCAATTAAGTCATAATTATCTAATGTACTTATACTTACAGTCCATGCATTTGTATATAGACGTAGAAATCATAGAAATACAGGACTGGAAGGAACTTTGATAGGTCATTTAGTCCAGTCCCTTATACTAAGGCAGGACTAAGTATTAGCTAGACCATCCCTGACAAGTATTTGTCTAACCCAGTGGTTCTCAAACTAGGGCCGCCACTTGTGCAGGGAAAGCCCCTGGCGGGCTGGGCCAGTTTGTTTACCTGCTGCATCTGCAGGTTCGGCCAATCGCGGCTCCCACTGGCCGTAGTTCAATGTGCCCAGCCAATGGGAGCTGATAGAAGTGGTGGGGGCCAAGGGACATACTGGCCACTGCTTCCAGCAGCTCCCAATGGCCTGGAGCAGCGAACTGCAGCCAATGGGAGCTGCAATCAGCCGAACCTGCGGACGCGGCAGGTAAACAAACTGGTCCGACCCGCCAGTGGCTTTCCCTCCATAAGTGGCGGAACAAGTTTGGGAACCACTGATCTAACCTATTCTTAAAAATCATCAATGATGGAGATTCCACACCTCCCTAGTAATTTGTTCCGGTGCTTAACTACCCGTACAGTTAGGAAGTTTTTTTTTGATGTCTCACCTAAATTTCCCATTACTTGTTGTCCTGTCCGCCGTGGTTAAGAAGAACAACTTATCAACCTCCTCTTTGCAACAATCTTTTATGTACTTGAAAACTGTTATCATGTCCTCCTCAGTCTTCTCTTCCCCAGACTAAACAAATAATTTTTTCTCAGTTTTTCTTCCTGGATCCTGTTTTCTAGACCTTTAATCATTTTTGTTGCTCTCCTCTGGACTTTCTCCACTTTGTCCACAACTTTCCTGAGGTGGGGTGTCTAGTGCTGGACACAGTACTCCAGTTAAGGCCTTGTCAGTGAAGAGCAGAGTGGAAGAATCACTTCTTGCATCTTGCTTAAAACACTCCTTCTACTACATCCCAGAATGATGTCCTTTTCTGCAGTAATCCTTCCTAGGCAATCATTCCCTATTTTCTGTTTACATAATTGATTATTCCTTCCTAAGTATAGTGCTTTGCATTTGTCTGTATTGAATTTTATCCTGTTTATTTCAGACAATTTTTCCAGTTTGTCAAGGTCATTTTGAATTCTACTCCTGTCCTCCAAAGTGCCTGCAACCCCTTTCCAGCTTGGTATGTGCCACAAGCTTTATAAATGTACTCTCTATGCCATTATCTAAACCATTTATGAAAATATTGAATAGAACCAGACCCAGAACCCTGTGGGACCCCATTTGATATGCCCTTCCATCTTGACTGTGAATCTTTGATAACTACTCTTTGAGTACAGTTTTCCAACCAGTTGTGCACCCTTCTTATAGTAGGTTCCTCTAGGCTATATTTCCCTAGTTTGTGTAGCATCTAAGATGTTGAGCAGATTCCCCCATTGATGAACCTCTTGTTACTGCTATGACTTTATTTTAATTTTCCATGTCCCCCACAAACTAGCCCTCTGTTAAGGTTGTCATTTTTAATGCTTACTTGTGGGCTTTTTGTCACTTGCTCCTTTTGAACCTAATTTAAAGCCCTCTTCACTAGGTTGGTGAGTCAGTGCATGAAGATGCTCTTCCACTTGTTGGTCAGATGAACCCCATCTCTTTCCAGGAGTTTTCCCTCCTGGAACTGGATCCCATGGTTGAGAAGCTGAAGCCCTCCCACTGACACCATCTGCACAGCCATGGATTAATCTCCAGTATGCATGAGTCCCTGCCTGCAGCCTTACTCTCAACTGAGATGATGGACAACACCATACTAGTGTCCATGACTCATTCACTCTCACTCTCAGAGCTCTGTAGTCACAGTGGATCTTCTCAGACAGTATCATTAGTACCCACAAGGATGAACGGCATAGGGTAGTTCTCAGAGAGACAGATGAGCCTAGGCAACCTTTCTGTTTCAGACATGGGCTCCAAGTAAGAAGCACACCTCCCGGGTCATCAGATGGATGCTTTTGTCCCTCTCAGAAGGGGGGCCCTGAATACTAGCTCCCTATGACTCCCTTTGGGTGTGGTGCCTGTGAGCCCCTCAGCCTTGTGGGCAGGTGAATCCTTCTCCTCAACCATTGGGTTCTGCTCCTCACCTTGTTGCCAGTACAGTATACTGGTTCTTGAGCATGATGAATAGGGTGACCTGGGAGGGGATGGTGAACTGTCTACTGCCGCAGGTGACCAACAGACAGTCTTCTCCCCATAGAGCAGCCAGTTCTTCTTTCTCCCGTGGTGTTGCTGTAGTCTTCTATAGTTGACTAGCCTCCTCCATCCCAGATGTTTCCATGTGCATCCTATCAGTTAAGTCCTTGAACTCTCAGATGCTATGCAAAAAAGACCTCTCCTTCTGCAGCTCTCTTACCTGCTTCCTGAGGGACTCCACCAATAGACATCTTTCACACCAGGTGGCTGACGTTTGTCAGAGGGGACATGCAGGTTGCATTCCCACTAAGTCAAGATCAGGACTTGGTTAGAAGCCTCCATAATCAAGATGCCTGTCTGGTAGGGGCCCCTGCAGGTTGAGGCAGAGGAAGAACTAGCAGTGGTATGGTGACATGCTGTTTTCCTCCCTTCCTTCCAGATTTTTCCTTGTAGAATACCTGGAAATTAAGAGAAAAAAATGAAAAACAAAAAACCCCTTCCTGTCTCTCCCAGCAATAACCTATGGATCTAGAACTAGGATCTGCGACAGGTATTGCTCTCTCATCACCATCAGGGGCCCATGAAGAATTGTCACTGAGAAGTACTCAGAGTCTAAGCTCTGCAGGAAGTACTGCCCTACGGTACATGAGCGACAGCCCTCCATGATTTTCTGATTGACTGGCACGCTTCATATAAACCAGGGGGGCATTTCTGGGAGTTGTGTGACTGGCAATGCAGAGCTCTGCAGTGTTTTTTCTGTGGTGTATCCTCTCTCCAACTCTCTTGGATCCCAGCCTCCCTATCTCGGCGCAACTCCCAGCCCTGATCTTGGTTTACTGTCTTCAGCTTAGGACCATTGCTGACCCCTGTGCAAGAACCTGGCCCAGCCTGACCCTGATTCTTACCTCATCCTCTCAGTTTAGTATCAGACTCTGTAGCTTTGACCTGGGCTGTCTCTGCACAAATCTTTTGTTCGGCCCATGTACTGAAGAGCTCACCCCATGTCCACAAGTTTTCATGACCCAGCCCTCAGACTGTCTTCATTTCAGCAGCCACATGTTGTGTCCTGCCTTCCTGGTAACCTGGACACACACAGTCCCCAGTGAACTAGTCTCTGGTGTCTTGAGAGCCCATTTTAGGAAACTTCAGTCAACTGATGTTTTGAGAATCACCCGGACTGGTAAGGGGTTCTGTCTCTTCCTGCCCTGTAACCTTGGTAGCCTTTATGTTTTGCAGCTTTGGTTCAGAGCACTGACACCAGTAGCCTGCCCATAAGCACAAGGTCTCACACTGCCTTCCACCAGCCTTGGTACTTCTTGCAGAGTGAAACCAACAGCCCCTCGAATCGCAAGTCTCCCCAAATCCAGCCTTCCCCTCTGGTTCATCTCCCCAGAAGGTTTGCAATGAGCCCTCTGGTTATCAGCTCACTTTTCCGCCCACACTTTACACAGTTTGCACAACAGAGACCTGTTTGGATGAAAAAAAACCCCAAAACAAAAAGTTTATTTAATAGAAAAAACACAGACTGAAAGATGAAATAGTAAAGAAAGCAAACATATATACATTACACAGACAATAAACATAAAGACACAACCTCAGGCTTCACACTTCCAAATTAGATAAACTCCCTTTTCTAAGACAAGTGTCCTATTGCATCTGAACAGTTTCCCAGTGTATCCCCGGCCATGGATGGGACCCAGTGTTTCATGGACCTACCTGCCAACTGTCTATCCCTCAGTTTCTGGATGCCTTTCACTTCAAACCCCTTCAACTTTAAAAAGTTTTTTTTTCCCAAGTCACTATTAGTTTTCAAAGTGGGAAAATCCCCAGTTGCCAATATCTTTCAGTTAACATTTTTGACCCATTGTTGCCTTTCTCTGGCATCTGGTTTTGAGTAAATGCCTGGCTTGGGAGGTTCATCTCCTTGCTGTGATTTGTGTTTGAAATTGTAGTAGGGGTTATGAGCACAGTTTTCTATATTAATAGATTCATAACCACAGTGTATATGCATCTCTCATAATGACCATCTAGTTCAGAACATTACAAGCTTTCATAAAATACTTTATTTATTTTTATACACAATAACATTATATACAATTAGTTGATTAAATTGTTTAGGGTATGTCTTCATCTAGGGCAGCGATCGATCCAGCGGGGATCGATTTATCGTGTCTAGTCTAGTCTAGTCTAGATGCAATAAATTGACCCCCCCCAGTGCTCTCCTGTCGGCTCCTGTACTCCAGCACCATGAGAGGTGCAGGCAGAGTCGGCGGGGGAGCTGCAGCAGTCCACTCACCCTGGTGAAGACATCACGGTAAGTCTATCTAAGTACATCGACTTCAGCTATGTTATTCATGTAGCTGAAGTTGCGTAACTTAGATCAGTTCTCCCCCCCCCAGTATAGACTAGGGCTTGTTCTTTGGGGTTCAGATCCCCTGGTCTCCTCTTGGGGTGTCTGGAGCTTGATTGTCATACCAGGTGCTGGAGAAACCCATTTCTATCTAGCAAACATCAACTCTCTCTTCCGTCAGTATTGCTAAACTGCTATCACTTGAACAAACATTCCACGGTAGCTCCTAACTATCAAATGGGCCTTTTCAGAGTCCTCAGATGTTAAATCACTGGCTCATGTCCAACCACAGGTTTTACTTTACACAACCATAAACATAAAATAACATTAACTCACCTCATTACTACAGTACCATCATCAGACACCATATACTAACATCCGTGGATCTGACATAGTATCCAGTAGCTCTTATGTTGAATAGTGTAAATCAAATAACTGTCTTATTTATGTTTTCTTATTCCTCTAGTATGAAAATATTACATATGGAGAAAGCATGGCATAATTTTTTCATATTAGTGCTCCTCCCTCCCCCTTGGTGCACAGATGCCTCAAAGAAATGACAGTACACCACACTATTCCTGGGTGCATCCCTTTATGCATCTGTGACACTCTGTGCCCAAAGAAACACTCTGTATCCCATATTCACCATAGTGATATGATTATGATATAATTATGATGCATCTTGTTCAAAATATGTCATGTGAGGTGTCAATGTAAAAGTAATGATTTACTGAATATGAATATCCTATTTGTATGCATGTATCATTTTTGTATCTGGAGTTATGAATATTGACCATGCATCTATATTTCCAATGTGCTTGCTCCTGGGCAACACCCACAAACTAGTTTACATCCAGTCTAGCCAGCACATTGTAAAAGGCTATAATGGCCCATCAGCAAAAGCAAGCTTTCCTGTAAACACTTCAGCCAAAATATGGGTAATGCCTGCCATGACTCATCAAAGCATGCAAGGGCATGTGACTAAATCATTTTATATTGGACTCCATTTTGATGCCTGTACTTTTCCACAAACTGTGCTGGGGGCTTTGTGTGGGACAATGAAGTTCCCTCCACATGAGAGAAGCTATAAAAGGGGGAAGTGACATCATTACTTGGCCTTACTCCCCTTACAACACAACACCTGAAAATACCTGAGGAACAAAGACTGAACTGAGGAAGGGGGTCCCAGCTGGGACAGAAGAATTCCTGCCTGTGTATGAAAAAGCGGTAACCTGTTTGTACTAGCTAACAGTGCTTGTACTAGAGACAGTGCTTGATTCAAATCCTATCTAGTTTATAAAGCTTAGATTTCAGTTTTGTTTTATTGCTTAGGTAATCTGCTTTGATCTCTACACTCACTGCTTATAATCACTTAAAATCTATCTTTCTGTAGGTAATAAATTTGTTTGTTTGTTTTTACCTAAAGTAGTGTGTTTTTCTAGAAATGCTTGGAGAATCTGCTGAGGAGCAAAAACTGGTGCATTGTCCTCTCCACTTTGAGGGAGGGGTGGACTGAATAATAAACTTATACTGATCAGGTTTTTGACCAGGGCAAGACAGTATAGCTCTGGGGTCCTAAGATGTGGAGCTGGGGGATGAGCTGGTTGGAATCCCTCTATTGTTAGTTCATGACTGGCTGAGGAGAAGCCTTCATGTAACTGTAGCTGGGTGTGTCATTCCCTGTGTAAAGGTCTGTGTGAGTGCAGGACTAGGAGTGGTCTGCAGCTTGTCACAGCAGCACAATGTGAGAGAGAGCCCAGGTTGGTAAAACAGATTGGTATGTCAGCGGGACCCCAGTTCCAGGTTGCACCCTGGGGCCGTCTGTCACAGCATCAGTAGGACCTCAGGTATGCACTACATGGGAATTATTTCCCTCAGTTCATCTCAGCGATTGGTGCCCCTTTTGGATGTGGGTAATTTTTTTCTCTACCTAGTATATGTCAAGAATTTGTGGATCTACAGTCAGCCTCAGTAAATTACACAGGGATGCTTATTACCTTAGATGCACTGGTGTGTATGGACCACTCCAGAAACATTTCTGATGATACATTACTGCAAGAATCATGTAGTGGGTATGTAATGGTGTATAACTGGTTTCAGAAAGTAACCCTGGTAATTGATTTTTTAACATATCTGTTCAATACCATGTTTACAAACAGATAAAATGAGAAATTCCTCAGAGTCAGTATTGTGTTACCAGATAGCATCAAGTAAGGCAGCTAACACATCCTAATCCCAAGAAATTGCCCAGAAATCAGGAGCACCAAGAAGAAAAATAAAATGTGTAAAACACATTTCACTACAAACTATTTAAAAATAAATTGAGTTCTGTATATTAAAATAATAGACTATTGTCAATTTTATTTGAAAATATTTTGTGTTGTGTGCTATGTGAGGGCCTGTTAAATTGTAAAAGGTGCCCCAGAAGGTCTGGTAGATTTGGAGACCTCCCAGTACCAGTGACATCTTGTTGTACACAAATATTCATCTAAGCTCTGAGAACAAACCAAAAGGATTAGGAATGCTTGTGTGTGAAATGTGTTCTCTATAAGAGTTACAGTCAGATTAGCAAAAAGCTTTTCCCACTTTTAATTACTATAAAATTATTAATAATGTCAACGTATTTGGTTTCATAGGTATTCATAGCTCCTTACTGACAAGTAAGAAAACAAACTCCCTGCCCCCAGGAGTTTACGATCTAAGGGCCTGATTCTACAAACACTTTTATGCACATGCATAACTTTTCTCATGTCCATGTTTGCAGAATTGGACCCAAGCAGTTAATTTCAGTGAGAATGGATGGCACTCAGTACCTCTCAGGAGATGCTTAGCACCTTGCAAAATTGGTCTTTTAATTTGAAAAAAAAAAAGCCACACCATGGGGGCTGAAGTGGAAATGGGGAGCTATAGTTAGGAGAAGGAGGAAAGGAATATTGCTCTTGGGAGAGTGTTATTTTTCCATTTTTATTTACTTTGGCTTTTAAGAGAAGACACAAGCATGGGCTCAAATACAGCAGTGATTATTGCTAGAAAACTTTTTTGTCTGTTTTAATTTTGCATTTTAATAACTAGCTCCATAATTTGAGGAAGGTAATTGGTTAACATATTTTATTCATATTCGTGGCTTGCAGTACAGCATATTTACAGGCCATGCTCAAATGACTGTATTCCTTATTAATGATGCTTCTATATCTGCAGTCAGTTGTTGGTGATACATAGAACAGATGTGTTTTCTTAAATGAATGTCATTGTTAAGGTCAGGATTTCCATTCCTGCATTACTCCCTACCACAGATAGACTTTTGCTCTGGCAGCTGTATAATTAGAACCTAAAGAATACAATCTCAGTTAACATCAGATTACGTTTATCTACCTGTAATGTCCATGCTGCATTATAGTCATAAGTATATTCTGTGCAAAAACTAAATTTAATGTAATGCTATATCTGAGACGCTGATCTTGCCAAATTCAAGAGGCCTGGTGCTGACCTTGCACTGCTTTTAAACTGATGTATATGCATTGACTTTAATGAACATCAGACCCATGTTCTGATTGGCTGGTTGGTTGCTTTTGATTGACATGTCCGGGCACCGTCTCCCAGCATTGCACAGGAAAGAATCTCTATAGTCTTTATATTGAATGGATGGGGAAAAGAGAATAGAAACAGGCTGATAGTAAAAAGAGGCAGGGGAAGAAGGGATGGAGTTTGCAGAATGATTTGGAGAGAGACCAGCAACATTTAATGGCCCTTCAGGCACTTCCAACCCACTTTCTCTTGTGAAGATTAAACTGGTATCTGTTCAGTATTCGCAGTATAATATTTTACGTTAGAAAGAAAGTGTGGCTGATGGAAAGCAAACTGCTGCTGAAAGGGTGGCAAAGAGGAGGGGGAAATGGTCCAACTAGCCCAAGGAACCTTTAAAATGTAACCATTCAATAGAAAGGTGTCCAACCTTTTCAATTGGAGGGCTGCACAAGACAAGAGTCTAAAGACAAGAGTCCACAATCTATACTTAGGGGCAGACTGTTCAGTTCATGTGTCTGAACGGGGAGTGCAAAACACTTGAAATTCCCTTGTTGGGCATTTTCCCAGCGTGCAGGAGTCCCGAATAGGTGTAGAATCAGCATAATCAGCTTCATTCCTGAAGTCCCTGGAGGAGGGGGCATGTCATGGAGGAACGAGAGTGAGGAAAACTTCTATGCTCTAGCTATCCCCAGCTGGGATATAGTTCTTTGCATATATAGTCATTGGCAGATTCTGCCTTTAATGATTATCTCAGTACGGTTTAGGAATTGTTGTGTTTGTTTTTTAAGCAGTATACAATGTAGCATGTCCACATTATTTGCAATAATTGCAGAAGAAAATATATTGAGGTGGGTAGCTGAAAGAATTAGGGACAGCTACATTTCTGAAATAATAATAATTATTAATAATAAAAATGTATAGTCTGAGCTCTAACTACAGAAGGGTCTACATCCCACATAGCTGGCTAAAGGTACCCTAAATAGCAGTCCTCACTGTATGAAATAAACCACTTCCCAATTTAATGTATGCCAATCCCACCCACAACCCCCTTCAGATCATTTCTGAAAACTCAACTATACTCGAGGCCTACCTGTGATAAAATCCTCATGCCACCCTTGATTTGGCTGTGCTATTGTTATTTATGTCTTAAGGATGGAGTCTCTTTGAGGTTGGGCATTTTGTTTAATCTGGGTTGGGGTTAAAGAGGTTTTTTTTTAGCTAAAGTGCTGTTTGTAATTCTAGAGCTATATAAATGATTGTTTAATATTAATTAATAGTGTAACTCATTACCTAGCAAAGAGGGAATGAAAGCCTTTTATTGGAATCGTTTCTAGATGTAACAGCCTGCAAGGTTCATTGATTAGATTTTAGAAAAAGTTCCATCAGGTGAATTTACAAAACTATTTCTCTGTGATTGAGGGTGTGCATTTTATTCATAGCTCTTAAAGAAAATGGTTGGTTATTTAAGGGAATAGAGACATCAATCAGGGAAGCAGAGTGTTTGTTGAGCAATCAATTCTAGTTACACAAACTCCATTTCTCTGCTTAGAGTGGGTCTGTTTCCTTAATAGCCAAAATGTACATTCATCCTATTCACCACAAGCACTGCAGCCTCTTTGTAGTAACGTCTTCAGGAGCCAAGTATGTTGAATGAGGTGTTATATCACCAGTATAATTCTAAAATTGCTTAATCCAGCTAGTAAATGTTTTATGTTGCAACTGAGAAATGTAGTTTCAACTAATATTCCTTTACCTTTATCTACACAGTTTATAACTGTACTATCATTGCCAGAGTATAAAGAGAAGATTCTGTACCCCGCTGGCAGTGCCATTATTTCAGTTAATTATTTTGTTTTCATGATCTTCACATGTATTTTGCTTACTTATGGACCCTTCTTAGACTCATATTTATATTTACTAGCAGTGAATTTCTTAGTCAATTTCAACCTTATGAAAATTCCTTACCTTGGTAGTAATAATTCATACTTACATTGTCATCTGTTTGGAAGAAGCTCTTTCTTTATTCTGTGGGCATCTAGTTGAGGTGTACTGAATAAATCCAGAAGAGCTAGCTCCAGCACAATGGGGATCTGATATTTTTCAAAATATACTATAAAGCAATCTTCATTTAAGAGATATCTCAGAGTAGCTTAGAATCAAATCAGACTGATATGTCCACTCAATTATCTCCATAACATTCTGTATCTAACTGATTATTCGAAGAAGACATTGTCACTTTTTTAAACTGGAAATTTAGTAGGTTGTCTCGCATCTCTAACCTGGTGGTGATATTTGTCAGTTTAACAGCATAAGGTAGTCTTTTTGGCTTACAGCCCGCTCTCCAAGGACTGGCAGGGTTCAAGAAGTCAAAAATTGGCACCCTACCAATATTGGCATGCTTGGTCTAAACAAATCTGACACAACTTGAGTAAAAGGGTAGTATTCAGTATGGGCTAGATCTACAAAGGGATTTAGGTGCCTTACTATGATTTTCAGTGCCTACATCCAAAATTTAGACCCTCAAAACCTCCACTCAGGTACTGGCTAACCCTACAAGTGCCTAAAATCCCTAAGGCCTAGATTCACATAAAAGGATGTAGGCACATAACTGCCATTTTCAGCAACTAAATGCAACATTTAAGCACTGAGATCCTCAAAACTACTGCTCAGCTGCTGACTAATATCCCTAAACTTCTTTGGCACCTACATTTCTTCTATTAAAGTCCCCTAGGCACCTAAGATTCTGCAGCTAGGCATGTGCAAGTATGCCTCTGTCCTAACACCTGGTGCCTATCTCATGACTAAGTCAGTAGAGCAGGACTTGCACTTGGGTCTCCCACATCTCACATACATGCCCTAACCATTGAACTATAGAGTCGTTCTTGTAATTGTTGTTGCCCAGTTACTATAAAGCTGTTCAAACAATGTGGAAAAGTTTCAACAGAAGATATTGCAGAAGACCCATCTCAGACTACCTCATATTCTAGTGGTTAGGGCACTCATGTGGGAAGTGGGTAGACCTGGGTTCAGGTCCTGCCTCCACATCAGCTAAAGCAGTGATTTGCTCTTCAGTATCCTATGTTCTGAATGAGTTCTCTAACCACTGAGCTACAGGTTATAAGGGAACAGATTATCCTCCCTGGATTTGTCCCCAAGAAAGGGAGTAAGCACCTAATTTAAAGAAAGGTTCATAGCAATGAATCCTGAATGGAGGGAAGCATTTCCTCCAGCATAAACCTAGATGCCTAAATCCCTGTGAGAGGTGGGATTTAGGCCTTGCCGTTCTCCTTAGTATATCCTATTGGTTAGCTTAGGCAGCTTCCTGATCATCTTGATGGCTTATATCTCCCATTCCTAGGTGCCCAACTCTCTTCATGCATTATATAGGGAGCCTGTGTGCCTAAGTCAGGGCTGTGGATTCCACTAAGCAGCACTGTGCCTAAATACAATCTGTTTCTACACTGAGTCTAAGTCCCCTTTGTTGATCTAATCCTATGTGTCATTGTCTCCCCACCAAACCGAAACTCCTATGCCTTGTCAACTGTGGGGGACAGTGGATAGAATAATAGGAATCAGTAATGTGTCTGGAACGAGGGTGTGTATGATGGTGTGTATGTGTGTGTGTGTGTATAAATATAAGAGGAAGGGTGGATTGAGATTTGTTTTTTTGTTAATTAGGAGGAAAGAAAGAACCTGTGATATGGTGTAGCCAAGGCCACACTTCAGACTAATGTAAATAGATCCCCTACAAGTGTTCAGTTGGTTTAACCAAAGAGCTGTGTCTGCACAAAGCATCTCCATGACCTGTGTGGTAAATCTTATATTGTCACTATTGGAACCATCACAAGTGGGACCCCTGAAATTGCAGGTTTGGCAGGATTGTCTAGACCAACCCTTAGCATTGGTAACCTGTGAAGGGTAGATAGATTCCAGCCATGGCAAATACCATACAGCTACAGCCACCTGTCATGACAGAGTGTGTACCATAGTAAAAGGAAGTGTGGCTTAGTGAGCTGCAATTTGGCAAATGCATACCGATTCATAAATTTTAGGGCCAGAAGGGACCATTATGATCATCTAATCTGACTTCCTGCATAACACAGACTTTGGATTTTCACCAAGTAATTCTAAAAGATTTAAAGTGTTCAACTGTCTGAATCCACCACATCCCTTGCTAAACTGTTCCAGGGCTTAATTGTCCTCAATATTGAAAAAATGAGCCACATTTCTAGTCTGAATTCATCAAGTTGCAGATTCCAGCCATTGGATCTTGTTATGTTATGTCTTTGTTAGCCAGAGCCCTTTCGATCAGATATATTCTCCCCATGTAGGTACGTCTTGTCACAGTTCAGAGCAACTGCACCTGTTTTTCCCCTTAAATACAGAGTGCTTCAGCAAGGTCACCCCCTCAGGCTTCTCATTCCCTGGCTTTTATCTTTCTTGGGTGGATACCCACATCTTACTCCCTCCTGGCCTGGGTTATTTGCAAGACAAACAGTCCCCTGCCTTCCCTGTATTATTCCCAGCAGTCTGCCTAAACAGCTGGGCTTGTTTTCTCTTCAGAGACTGATCTCTGTGTGTCTGCCCACCATTATAAATTATTACACAGTTCTTCCTATGCAAGGCAATTTTATTCTCAGGTAAAAGCACTAGAAAGAAAACATACTAAAAAAATATAAAAGAGCCTACACACCTACTAAATTTATCGGAGATTACCCCAATCCTAACATGGACTCTGCTCCCAAAGCAGTCCTTCTGCACTCCACCCACGGAGTTTCTTGTGGTTACAATTTCATCAGAGCTTCAGCTCAGAACAAGCCCCCAGCCGTATGGGCCCACAGCAGGCCAGTCCTTCCAACCCCTCTCAAATGTTTGGGGCCCTCTGTGGACCAGGGGTCCTGTATATTTGCTGCACAAGGAAGAAGGTCATAACCTGTTTAAAACCAGGTTATTTATCCAAAAGTCCTTTCTTTGTCTATTGGTCCCTGGAGAATCCAGTGTGAACCTTTCAAGGGAGGAGGGTGTGGCTTCAAAGGACTGATAACCAGAGAAATTATGACAGGTTTCAGAGTAGCAGCCGTGTTAGTCTGTATTCGCAAAAAGAAAAGAAGTACTTGTGGCATCTTAGAGACTAACAAATTTATTAGAGCATATATACACACACTCTGAGATATAAATCTCCCCTCTGTTTTTTCCACCAAATGCATCCGATGAAGTGAGCTGTAGCTCACGAAAGCTTATGCTCTAATAAATTTGTTAGTCTCTAAGGTGCCAGAGAAATTATGTTAGCATCCTTAACCTCCTCACTAGAGGAGTTAAAAATATTTCCACATTAAGAAATACACAACTACATTTTAATATAATATATCCCAAAGGCATTAATTCTAACTCAATAAGGTTTAACTTAATTCGGTAAATTTTATCTTAATTCCATTCCTTAATTCCATAAAGTTTGTCCAGGATATTGTCTCTGCTACACTTGTAGACTATGATCAAATCACCTCTTGGATACACATCTTGGGTAAGCTATGTGGATATATGTTAAGTATCTCACTTTAACTCAGGTTTTCCACATTGTCAATAATTCTTGTTCTTTTCTGAATTTTCCCATATGCTATCAACAGTGTAGCAAGCTGTGCCAGCACTTATTAGGGTTCATACTGTTTTCACTGACAAATGCAGAAAAAAAGGGCCCTACAGTGTGCCAGTCCAATGTGACTGCAGGGTGTCTCTTGTAGTAGACAGGTGTTGGCTACATGCTATTACCCTGGATATGCAGATTTCTGGCCTAAAGGGCAGAATTTAGCCCTTTTTTCTTTTCATTTCAATACAAGCAAAGAGATGGCTTACTGTGTTCTTAGAAATGTCTACAGTTTATTTTCACATTGATTGTTCCATTGCTTCTTCCATCTGCTTATTTATGCAAAACAGATTTATTTTAAGTGACTCTTTCTTAATTTGAAAACCCAACCAAAGAAACCCCACCCCCACCCCACACATTTTCAGGCAACATATGAAGTCCCTCAAATTGCCATGTATGGAAGTAATATAAAAGCAATACCTGATGTCATATAGCTCATATGAGCACAGAAAAATCAGTGATAGACAAATGTTCTATTTATCAGATATGATTGACTCAGTTCACAAATTAGAATAGTACTTGGTTTGTAATAGTGTCCTGATTTGGAGAAAGGCAAATAATCAGAATGCATGGGTTTTTTTCCTGCTGTTGGAAAATAGTCCTTGTTGAATTGTTCTATGGAAATGCTACCGGTTGCAGCTTTCTGATTTTATTCCAGTATGATTAAAAACCACATGCAAAAAAAAGCATAACTAAAATATCTATGGGTTAGGGAAAATATAAAAAACACTAGAAATACTATGATTACTCATTTTTGCTGAAGGCTGTTGTATTTCCAGTTTTAAGTTATATTACATAGACCCAGTTCTACATGTTTCTACTTTTCACCCACTGACAGCCTAAAATGGAAAAATTAGCCTCCTAAATAAAGCATTAGGTAAATTTACTGGTCAAACAGTTCTGCCAGCCTTACTCATGTTGACTCATATTAATAACATACTCCATGAATAGGGCTATTGAACTCAAGTTATTTATACATACAGTAGTGCGATCCACTAATATCCATGGGAGTATTTGTGGAGTAAATCACTACTCAGTGTGAATAGGGTTGGCAGAATCTGTTGCTCAATTAGCATCACACCCATTCACCCCAGTAGGACACAAATCAAAATCAGTCTGAGTTGATCAATCTTGGATTTTGTTTGTTACTAATGAACTGGTCTAGAGACATAAATATAATATCTTTCAAAAGGTTTAAATGAGTAATTTTTTGCAGTGAACACTTTCATTACTGTACAACAGTGGAATGAAATTCTACGCTCCAGAGTTTCATTTATTCAATATTTTAAAATCCAATGGGCCAGAACTGGACTAGCTGTTTTGAGGAGAAAATATGGGGAGAATGAGGACATTTCATCCTCTGCAAAGAGGGGGTTGTTTCAAATGTAAATGTAACAATTTTTACATGTACAAATTTTTTTTTGTACAAAATGTACAGAATTTTTTTATTGAGTTCATTTGATAGATGTTAATGATGCTCTGGAAAATGGAGTGGATGCTGAGGTATCAAAATTCACAGATGGAACAAATTATTTAGGTTAGTCAAGTCCAAAGAAGACTGGGAGAAATGTCAGAATATCCTGACAAAGTGAGGTGAATGGGCAACATGATGCCAGACGAAGTTCTATGTTAATAAATACAAAGTAATGCATATTGGAGGGAAAATATATATACTCATCCATTCTATAGGGTTCTAAATTAACTGTATCAATTGAGGAAAGGGACCTGGTCATCACTGTGGAGAACTCAGTGAAAATTTCTGTTCAGTAAACATCTGTAATACTATGTACAGTACTAGTGACAATTTCTCGAACAAGAATATTACAGAATTTGAAGAAGTTCAGAGAAGGACAACATATGAGGAGTGATTCAAAATAATTGGCATTGTTTATCTTAGAAAGGAGATGAGTAAAAAGGGACATGATAAAAGTATATAAAATTAATGGTAAAGAGAAGGTTGACTGGGAGCCACTGTTCTCTTTGGCTCACAAGATTAGAGCAAGGAGACATTCAGTGAAATCAAAAGGGAAAAGTTTCAAAACAGATTAAAGCTACTACTTCTTCACATATTGCGTAATTAGACTGTGGAACTTGTTGTCACAGGATGTTGTTGAGGCAAAGAATTTAACAAGATTCAAAGATGGATCATATCTTTATCAAGATAAATACGTGGCATATCCAGAATTGTTATAGTAAATGCTAACAAAAAGTTTGGAAGGGATAAATATCCTATGCTTTGTGTTTTAAAGCAATCTATTAGAGACTAGGATAAAATCTTATTGGGAGCAGATTATCTTAACTACTGTAAAGTGTTTTGCACTTGACTCTGAAGCACCTGATGATAGCCACCATCAGAATATTGGAAATATTCAGAATATAGCAAATGCCATACTGGATGGTCCATGTTCTTATGTTATCTGCATTAAGATTTAAGGACATTATTGCTGAGTCATGCTGGCATCTGGGCCAAGCCACAATGTGGAAATGGTACCAGAGTCTCTTTGGACCAGGTGAAATTGGGGAGCTAGGATAGAGGAGATCCCAGAGGAAAATCCTAGGAACCAGCAATACTGGTGAGGAAACTTAGACTGAAGTTTGTTGTGTTATTGCTTTGGAGTTACCAATCAATTAATCCTCAGGAAAGGGATGATGTTGAACACTAACTCAGGGCTGGTTTTAATTTTTCCATCAAAACTGTTCATCAGTGGAAAACTGGGGTTTTGATTATATTATTTTCTTATTAAAAAGTGTCTGCTTTCCACAGAAAAAATCAGTTTTTAATGAAAAAACATCTTCAATAAAAGTAGACTTTTCCATAGGAAAAATAAAGCCATTTTCTGACCCACTCTAGACTTTATTTTATTTTGAGGACGTGTTAAGGACTCAGTCCATTTGCAAGATAATATGTAAAACAACACAAAGTATGAGTGGGAGGAGATGAGAGGTAAGATGATTGCTATGCATCTTATTCAATCAGGAGTATATGGGCATATTAATATTTACTTGGTACTTTTGTGATGGTAAATATTTATTTAAGAATGTAGTGTAAGATAATCTATCTATGTTTATCTTCTCTCACTCTCTCTTCTATTTTAGGTGTTACAGTACTTGAAGGGCCTATTTATGCAGTGGGTGGCCATGATGGCTGGAGCTATTTGAACACGGTTGAGAGGTGGGATCCACAAAGTCAGCAGTGGACATTTGTGGCAAGTATGTCAATTGCCAGAAGCACTGTTGGAGTGGCAGCATTAAATGGCAAGTGAGTAGGGTATTCTTGTTCTGTTTAAAATGCACTTTTCTATAGGATGAGTAACTGTTGTACAATAGTAAATATCTTTTGGTGTATTACATTTGAGGGCATCATTGGAAGTAAATATAGACATAGGGTTGTTGCCATATGTACATCATCTCTCTGTATGTTACGTTGATAAATAGCAAATTAAAACATATTATCTCAATTTTTCTTTAAATAATAAGTTCATGATTTACATTAAAGATCTGAGAACATAGAGCTGAAGTCAAACTGTGTATATTATAATTCCAGGAGGTACAGGGGAACATATTCAAAGTGCTGGGCAGGACACACTGTGAGTTTGCTAATCTGATCTATATGTGTTGTGGGTGCTAGCTCTATTCAGCAGAGTCAATTTACCCAGTTACTGCTGTCATTTCCGTAGCGGCTGGAATTGCTTTATATGCATTCTGCATATTATGGCAGTCAAAAATTAAACCACATGACCTTTGTGGTCTGAAAGCTGCAGCTCTAGCAGGTGAACCAAAGGTAAAACTGCCTCTCACTGTGTGAACTCAACCTGCCATTTGTGGAGGTCTCTCAATGTGCTCACATTCTAAGCACCACCTGTAGGATCTCCACCTCTTTGCGTTTGTTTCTTTCTTGATCCAACAAATGTAGGGCACTAATAAGAGCTGGTTGAATAGTTCTTTATGTTATTTACTGTTTATGGTTAGTCGATCGCCTATTTACAAACTTTCAGTCCTCCAGTCAGGAAGCAAAAACTAAATTGCAGAATTTATTACCAGTATGTGATTAGATATGCACCATAAATAAAGCAAATAAAGAATAGTTGAAGTGAACAGTTCACAAGCATCTCTTAGTCTGAAAATGGTTCATCTAAAGTATTTGGTGAATATTTTTGAATAACTGATACATCAAGAACTTGATACATCAAAGAAACTCACTATTGGTTTTTGCTTTGGTTATATTTTATACATCTCACTCATCTTCACTTAGGAATAAACTATGTAAGAAAACATCAAGTGTTTAAAAGGCTCACACCCAATTATCAACCTTTGCTCCATTTTTAACAAATTTGCACATTTCTTTGCATCTACACTAGCGAACATTGTAGCTATAATTCAGTCTGTTGGTAGCAGTAGTGTCAGATATTATGGAGACAAAACTTTGGCTATCAAACAAGGATCCATTTATATTTGAAAACTGGGGTTTCCCTTCCTACAGTTTAAGCCAAATTTAAAAACATAGTTGAACTCCTTTAAAACCTGTAGTACAAACTGCTAATGTAATACCGTTTGATTGTCTTATTGAATCATAATATAATGGTACCCTGAATCACACTTAAAAATAAGTTTCAGAGTAGCAGCCGTGTTAGTCTGTATTCGCAAAAAGAAAAGGAGTACTTGTGGCACCTTAGAGACTAACAAATTTATTAGAGCATAAGCTTTCGTGAGCTACAGCTCACTTCATCGGATGCATTTGGTGGAAAAAACAGAGGAGAGATTTATATACACACACACAGAGAACATGAAACAATGGGTTTATCATACACACTGTAAGGAGAGTGATCACTTAAGATAAGCCATCACCAACAGCAGGGGGGGGAAGGAGGAAAACCTTTCATGGTGACAAGCAGGTAGGCTAATTCCAGCAGTTAACAAGAATATCAGAGGAACAGTGGGGATGGGGTGGGAGGGAGAAATACCATGGGGAAATAGTTTTACTTTGTGTAATGACTCATCCATTCCCAGTCTCTATTCAAGCCTAAGTTAATTGTATCCAGTTTGCAAATTAATTCCAATTCAGCAGTCTCTCGTTGGAGTCTGTTTTTGAAGCTTTTTTGTTGAAGTATAGCCACTCTTAGGTCTGTGATCAAGTGACCAGAGAGATTGAAGTGTTCTCCAACTGGTTTTTAAATGTTATAATTCTTGACGTCTGATTTGTGTCCATTCATTCTTTTACGTAGAGACTGTCCAGTTTGGCCAATGTACATGGCAGAGGGGCATTGCTGGCACATGATGGCATATATCACTTAAAAATAAAGTAACTACACACTTACATTTCTGTCTAAATGAGGCTACTATAAAAGAAGTATAGGGGAATTATCAAAGCGCCCAAAAATAAATCAGTGACTCTCTGATCACTTCCCGACCTCCTAAATTCTTAACGTTCTGACATAACATCCATTATCTTCTAACATCGATAGTTTCTTGTCATAGCCTCCTAACCCAGTCTGAACCAGTGAGTAACTATTCTTCTCTTGAGTGACAAACGCATACACCTATCACAAAGCAGAACTTTATTATGCTGACTGGTAGCTTCAGCAGGGAGACCCCAGTTTATCTTTTGTCTGCTGAAGTTTATGGTGAAGCATAATACCAAGCTTCTCTGCTACCAATGCAGGGTTCCACTCTCTTGAGTTGGCTAGCTCTTATTTCCAAGTCCAGCCAAGGAGAGCTTGATGTAGAGTCAAAATCTCTCCGGCTCATGCTGTGGCCTGACAGATCATTGTGTTTGGCTGAGCTTAATGAATCCAGCTGAGAGCAATTTTCCAAAAAGAATCTTTCCTGGATCAGAGCCTTCACCCTTGTTCAGATTCTGATCACTCTTCAGAAGTTGCACTCAACACAGTAGCATCTTTCATTTGAGGCAGATCTCGGAGGTCAGACTAGATGATCATAATGGAGGTCAGACTAGATGATTATAATGGTCCCTTCTGACCTTAATATCTATGAATCTATGAATCTCTTTCTCCTCATAGTTAGGGCCCTGCCAAGTTCACGGCCCTGAAAAACTCATCACGGACTGTGAAATCTGATCTCCCCCGGCTCCCTGTGAAAGCTGGTCTTTTGTGTCCTTTTACCCGATACTATACAGATTTCACAGAAGAAACCAGCATTTTTCAAATTGAGGGTCCTGACCCAAAAAGGAGTGCAGGGGAGTCACACGGTTATTTTAGGAGGGTCACAGTATTGCCACCCTTATTTTTGCACTGCTGCCTTAAGAGCTGGGTTCCAGAGACTGGTGGCTGCTGACCGAGGGCAAGCAGCACCACAGAAGTAAGGGTAGCCATGTCATATTGTGCCATCCTTACTTCTGTGCTGCTGCTGGAGGTGGCTCTACCTTCAGCTGCCCAGCAATGAAGGCAGTGCTGCTGCCTGCAGCAGCACAGAAGTAAGGGTAGTAGTAGTACCACCCCTCCCCTCCAAGCCCCACCCCCTGACCACAACTCCTTTTTGGGTCAGGACACCTACAATTACAACACCGTGAAATTTCAGATTTAAATAGCTGAAATCATAAAATTTACAATTTTTAAAATCCAATGACCATGAAATTGACCAAAATGAACCATGAATTTGGTAGGGCCCTACTTATAGTGTTACTGGAGAAACACCTGGGTAAAAACGCCATCTATGGGTTTTGCCCAATCATCTAGAGGAAGCGGAAAGTTGCTATTGTGGCATGAGTATTAACAATGAGAGGCTTGTAGGACCATTTTAGATTATTTCAATCCTCTGAAACCCTCTCCAGAAAATGAGAATTGCATGGCAACATGAGAGAATCACATCCAATTTCTCCACTCGGCAAGTTTTCTCAATACTGTGCAGATCCTTGTGATGCGGTGGAGAGAAAATGGCATGCATATGAACACACCAATCCTAATTGACATCAAAGAACATAAAAATGGCCATACTGGGTCAGACCAATGGTCCATCGAGCCCAGTATGCTGTCTTCTGACAGTGGCCAATGCCAGGTGCTGCAGAGGGAATGACCAGAACTTGGCGATTTTGAGTGATCCATCCCCTGCTGTCCATTCTCAGCCTCTGGCAGTTGGAGGTTTAGGAATACCTGGAGCATGTGATTGTGTCCTTGACCATTTTGATTAATACCCATTGATGGGCCTGTCCTCCATAAATGTATCTAATTCTTTTTTGAACTCATTTATACTTTTGGCCTTTACATCATCACGTGACAACAAGTTCCACAGATAGACTGTTTGTTGTGTGAAGGAGTACTTCCTTCAGTTTGTTTTTAAACCTGCTTATTAATTTCATTGGGTGACCCCTACTTCTTGTGTTATGTGAAGGGCTAAATAACACTTCCCTGTTCACTTTCTCCATGTCATTCATGATTGTATAGATCTCCATCAAATTCCCATTTAGTCATCCCTTAACTAACAGTTCCAATCTTTTTGATCTGTGCTTGTATGGTTCATTTTTGTTGCCTTTCTCTGTATCTTTCAATGAGTTACTATGTTACTACTATTTGCCTTCTCGTTCACATTAGCTATTTATTAATTTACTGTTAAAGATGTCTATACTATTTGAAATACAGATGATCCAAGAACACTAAATATACACATTTCATAACAGAACAAATATTATGCTGATGGGGACAATAAAAGTAAAAAGATTAAGACAATACATTTTCCAGTGAAAGATTTTATTATTAGAGACTATGTATGTCAAAGAGATTTATGTATTTCGAAACAATTGTGTGACACAATTGCAAATGAAAGTCTAATAGACTTTTCTGTTATATTACAGCTTTTAAAATGGCTCTTTAAAAATTATTCCTGATATCTGAACCATAATTTGGAAACTATTCATTCTGCATTACACTTGTTAAACAACTATGTATTTCACATTTTCAAAAAAAGACTTGACCTTTAATTATATGTGTCTTTAATGGGGCATCAATAATAAATATTGTGCTGCATAGGTGAAAATACACAGCTGCTAACAGGATATGCTGATTGACAATTATAGACTATCACAGAGGTTTACCAATCTGAGTGTCACCGGTAATGAGTTCAGCACACCAGAGGAACCAACACCCACACACAGTAACTGTCTTCCAGAATTCAGGAGAAAAACCTCTGCCCTTTATTAATAACAAAGATGTGCTTTAGAGAACTTTACAGTTGCATCTGCTGGTGTTGTTTATGTCAAATATCGCAGACTATTATTGATGACAGATAAATAAAGAAACATGAGGAATCTTTTAATTTAAACTTTTAAGAGTAAAACTACTTTTTAACTTTCTTTTCAAATCACCTTTCATTCCCCTGGGGATCAGAAAAAAATAGACGTTTGTGTTTGGACTTTCTTTTGAGGATTTGCTTTGCTTGAAGAAGAATTAAGGAGCCATCAAGAGTGTTGTAGGTGAATAATATTCCCTATTGATGTCAGCTGTTTTTACCCTGTTTTCCTGACAAAGAAGCACCAATCCATTATTATTATTTGTATTGAAGTAGTGCCTGAAGACCCAGACTAAGATCAGAACCTTATATGCTTGGCACTGCACAATACACATAGTAATAGCCCCAAGGAATGTGCAGCCAAAATAGACTACATGGATGCATTGTTACTAGCCTCATTTTATACATGGGATGACTTTGGGAAAATATAGTGCTGTATTCAGAATTAAAGGAATGACCTGAAACCCTGACTGTGGAGTTTTCTGTTAACTTTTCTGCTTATGGATTAGAGTGTGGACACTCCAAATATTACAGATTTGTTTATTTTCCTTTCTTGTTTATTTTCTTTATTTTCTTATCCCTTGAAGAAAACACCTTTTGGTGACTGCAGCTTTACTTTTTGTTTGGGAGTCTTTGCATTAATTTATAAACCATTACCTGTAAAATAAAAGTTATTCCTATAGAATGAAAAGGAGTACTTATGGCACCTTAGAGACTAACAAATTTATTTGAGCATAATCTTAATAAATAAATTAATAAATTTGTTAGCCTCTAAGGTGCCACACATACTCCTTTTCTTTTTGCGAATACAGACTAACATGGTTGCTACTCTGAAACCTATAGAATGAGACCATTTGGCCTAATGTTCCTTGCAAACAAGTAATAGGATATGCCATATAAATCTTTTGAATTGGTGTGGGAATACAGGACCCATCTGTGTAAAGCTGCTGAATCCTTTATTGATTTGGAAGGGATAGCTATTTAGTAGAGAGGCCAATTTCTCCTTCTTAAAACAAAACAAAACATAACTGGTGCATTGGGGAAAAGTGAGCTGGGAATTCTGTAAAGATTTCCTCATAGAATTCCCTTCTGATTCTGCCTTCTTTGAGAGTGGGTTCCTGAAGTCATGGGGGGAGAGGAGAGGGGAGAGTGTGGTCCAGAATTTCCTCAGAGCCTTCTTGAATTCCTAGAGATTAGCTGGGCATCTTTCATGAAGGGCAGTCTTATGCATACAGCTTTCTGCATCTTCCATGGCAGAATGTGTCCCTTAGATGGTCGTATCTGTAGCAATATTAATTTCCATATAGATTTCCTCCTGGAAATTCTCTGCATTAGGAATGATGCAAACCCAGGAGAATCACTGCTCCCTAACCCTACCCTCTTCAATTCCCATGCTGCCTTGTAACTTGCAAAGCCACAATTGCCCTGACTGAGGACTGGTTTCTACATGCTCAAGGGAGGGTGAGACTGTGTACTACAGCCCCTATTTCCCCATCTTGCAGATCTCCCACCCAGTTTCCAAAAGCTTTTGCTTCCCTCTGTGAGCCGATCTGTAGAAGAGCATCTGGCCCTAGATTTCACCAGTGAAATCCTGGCCCCATTAATGTCAGTGGCAAACTTTCCATTGATTTCAATGGGGCCAGGATCTCACTCATGATATTTAGACCAATGTTGAGTCACTGTAACTGGAAATAGCTTTCATGGAATAAATCTCATTATGCAGCTAGTACATTTCTGAATCTTTAGTACTTCTACTCATGCATTTCCTAATTAACATCCTCAAACTTTTGTTGACAACCATTTTCCACATAATATAATGCAATCACATTCATTGTTTGGGCTGTAGTTTTGCTAATGATTGATTTCATGCTGACCTAACTTTGTTTGGGGTTAGTGATTTTATGTTATGACAGATTCATTGCTAATTGACGTCACAAAGTCATGAGGTTAATAATACCACCAACTCCTTAATGGTGATTCAATATTTGACCCAAGAAAATTATCAACGTATCATATTCATATCTCCACCTACCTTTGCTGATTGTATGGTTGATTACAGCCTTCTCCAGGAGTCCTATTTTTCTGCCTCTCATGCATCACCTAATAAAGAATCTGTGTCATTTACTCTTAGCAGAATAATTAGGACTCATTACTAATTCAGTGCTCTAGCTTGATCTCTTCTGCTTTTGCACACAAATCCACATTTCCTACATAGAGCTCCCATAGAGCTCAGTGGATGTATTGTACAATGTGCATTGGGGGGTTTCTTTATTTGTTTTTTAGAATCTCAAAAATGATCAGTTCCTAAATAGGATTTAACTTGGTGTGTTATATCTAGCCAGCTAAAGATCATTCAAGCCCTGCATTTAAGAGGGGATGAAAGTCAGATAAATACATGGGAATTTTAAAGGATATAAAATTATGTAAATTTAGGATAAAATCCTAAAATTATTTAAAGATGTATTAGAATGGGGAGAGGAGGTAAAGGGGCATCTTCTCTCCCCTCCTAACATACTTATGCATATGTAGAGGAGACTTCCTATCTAGATTTTGAGATAGCTCAAAGGGGTGTCCATCTACCACACTCATTGGTACACCGCAATCCCAAGGGAGCATGGTCTGTCTTCAGGTAGGCAGGAGTGACACAATCAGTCCCCCAGCTGGCTAGCCCATGTTTTGCAGTGTATATATATTTCAACAGTCAGTGGTGCTCTTTTTCAAAGTACTTGCACATTGGGTGCCATCAAGCAGTTCTCCTCATCCCTCACCATACCACCTTGCATGAGCAAGCTGTTTCTTGGACCTTATTCTATACACAGTTGACACTACTCTACTTCTGCAGCACCACTCCACCATTCAGCTCCTACCATTAATGGAAAGAGTTTTTCCTCAATGTGCAGTTCCTTTTTAGGTACATGCTAAAATGGATAATGAAGTCCCTTTAGATTCTTGTATTGCTGGTTCTCCAGCTCTGGTTCCAAGTGTACATAGGGTATAAAGAACACAAACTATTTAACGGATAACCTACCAACACCTTTGTCATGATATTAGGAAAGACATGGGGTCTGCTGGGGGGAGAAAAAAACAATATGGGGGAACAGTCACTAGATTAAGTTCATGGTGGACTAACTACAGAGTGGACTGTACTTCCTAAGAGGTAGGAAAAATAGGAATGAGCTGAGAAGAAAAAAAGTGAGGACACAAAGAAGGAAGAGGGAAGATTACACCTGAAATGAGTCAGAAAAAAATTGATAAATTTCACAACATTCAAACTTTTTCTGGCCCTATCACTAAATCAAATCCCTGAGCTTTGTCATTCACTGGACAAAGCTTTGAAGCAAAGCTCTGAGGTTTGTCACTCACTGGACAAAATACAGATATCTAGTAATTTAAACAAGACTTGAAAGACTTTACATGACACACCAAGCCAAGCATATTATAAATAGCCTCCCTGGGTTGTTTTAAGTACCCGCTCCCCATCTCAGTGTGGGGGGGACACATTTGGTCAGATTGTAGGGAGAATGTACTGTTCCCAGAAAGAAAGGTGTGGGAGAGCCCATGTCTGGGAAATGCCTCCCCCAGCCTCATCAGGTAAGGGGTGCGCTGTTTGTTGGTCAAGCCAAAAAAAGATATGCTGCTGACAAAGGGAATGGGAAGGAGTACGCTCTTGAAAACATCCATATGCTTCTTTGGAAGAGACTACACATTTGGACTACCACAGTTACTTCTAAATAATAAAGGTCTTCAGCAATCAACAGCAATCAATTACAGAGAGATAAATAATCTACTTGATTTATTAATTGTATTTCATTAGCGTACAAAGACCCCAACTGAGATTCAGGCTTCATTGTGCTAGGCACTGTAAAACACAAAGCAAAAGACAATCCCTGCTCCAAAGAACTAACACATTAAATAGCGAGAACAGGCAAAGGTAGGTGAAAGGAAATAGAACCATTTTATTTATGGGAAAGTAAAGGGTCAGACAGATTAAGGGCTAGTATTTCAGATTCTCAGCACCTACAAAGGGGCCAAATGTTCAAATGAATACAAAATCCAGCAACTCCTATTGTAACATTTTTGGCCAAATTTTCAAGAGCTTGACTCTAATTTGCTGAACTCTTGAAAACCTACTTATGTAATATGGTGCCTAAATGGAAGGTGAGGAATCTTGGAAATCCCAGCCTTTGGTGACTGACCCTTTAAAAGTTAAAGATGAGTTCTGCAACAAAGCTAGGAATTTGGATGCAGATCTCATGATTTCCAATTCTATTCCTTAATCACTACATCTTTGTGTACTTTAATCCAAATTTCTACAGATTCACTTTCACAGTTATAATCTGAAGTAGTAATATAGATATATAATACTTGTCTCATTTACATCTAGCTCCTACAGCAGGCCTGAAATAGTTACCACATTCTGTGAATGTATGAGCCCTAACATCTTGGCTGCTGTTTTATATTTCTGTTTCTCTAGTTTGGGATCTTCATAAATTTCCCAACATTTTTTATGTTTGGGGTGATGTCAAATATCTTTTGAACTGCTAGATCAACTTGTGTTAAGTTTTTCATTATTGAGTAAATTGAGATGGATTCATTCACTGTGAAGGTCACAGACTAAATGATCACACAGGGCATTTTCCAAGTCATCCATATAATTGCAATGCTCTGCTAATTTTTATACTTCAGTAAACATTGAGAAACTTGCTCAAAGCTGTATTATTTTACCAAGTAAACTATTAAAATAAATATGCTGTAATTATGATTTTAAAGTAAAAATAACACCTCCAGATTTCACTAGAACTGGGAAAATCAGAAAATGTGTCTACAGCAATTATATTTTTATCAGAATAAGTGTGTGTGTGTTAGTTTTGTTTCTTATTTGTTTGGTCTTGAAATGATTACACTTATATTCAAAAACCAGTTTCTTTGATCTTTCTTTTCTTTAGTCCATGTGCACCTAGAGAAACCCTGGCACACAGGCTGGCCAATTCATACACAGGCTCACAAAAGAGAGAGAGAGAGAGAGAGAGTATTGTGTTGTACGCTTTCTGCCTACTATATTTCTCAGGACACACAAATGAAAAATATTTTACTGAATGTTATAAATATTTTCCCAGCTGCTGAAGTACTATGATGCTTTCCTTTATCAAAAAATTGCCTGCTTTCACAAATCAATTTACAGTAGGGGGGCTCAGATTACCTGCCAAACTAGAAAGAGGAGAAAGGCAGTGTTAGAGTGGCTTTCATTTTCAAGAGCTTTATGCATATTGACAGGTTTCAGAGTAGCAGCAGTGTTAGTCTGTATTCGCAAAAAGAAAAGGAGTACTTGTGGCACCTTAGAGACTAACAAATTTATTAGAGCATAAGCTTTCGTGAGCTACAGCTCACTTCATCCGATGCATTTGGTGGAAAAAGCAGAGGAGAGATTTATATACACACACACACACAGAGAACATGAAACAATGGGTTTATCATACACACTGTAAGGAGAGTGATCACTTAAGATAAGCCATCACCAGCAGCAGGGGGGGGAAAGGAGGAAAACCTTTCATGGTGACAAGCAGGGTAGGCTAATTCCAGCAGTTAACAAGAATATCAGAGGAACAGTGGGGGGTGGGGTGGGGGGGAGAAAGACCATGGTGAAATAGTTTTACTTTGTGTAATGACTCATCCATTCCCAGTCTCTATTCAAGCCTAAGTTAATTGTATCCAGTTTGCAAATTAATTCCAATTCAGCAGTCTCTTGTTGGAGTCTGTTTTTGAAGCTTTTTTGTTGAAGTATAGCCACTCTTAGGTCTGTGATCGAGTGACCAGAGAGATTGAAGTGTTCTCCAACTGGTTTTTAAAATATTGACTAATTCTCACAACACGGGGAAACAGAGGCAGATAGGTTAATGTTGGGACCATAATGAGAGACACTAGAACAACTACTACAATAGTTATCTTTTCTCAAGCAAAAAACCTACTGGTCTCAATGAATGTTTTTGTCTCAGTAAAGCTTAAGTAAGGATTGCAGAATTAGCTCATAACTTGTCAGAATGAAAACTCTTATCAAACAAACTCAATGAAAAGAAAAGGAGTACTTGTGGCACATCCGATGAAGTGAGCTGTAGCTTATGAAAGCTTTTGGTCAAATAAATTTGTTAGTCTCTAAGGTGCCACAAGTACTCCTTTTCTTTTTGCGAATACAGACTAACCCGGCTGCTACCCAGAAATCTGACATCTGATTAATTGGTAACACATTATTTTAGTCTCCATTACTACTATGCTATATCCCAGATATTTCCATTTCTTTTCATGACAGTATCAAAACCACTGATGTTTTATAAATGGAGTATTTATTAACTCTAGCTTTTGATTAAACTCTCACTCCTCAAAAGGACAATTGATCAGCCTCTTGCTGCAGAGAAGAGGGTATGTTCCTTGAACATTTTCTTTCGTAGCTGTAGAGTTTTCAGGAAGACATATGTATTTTAAAATGTTTCAGACAGAAAATCATACAATCAATGAATCTTGAGCCAGAATGAGGAGGAACAGTGCTATCATCTAAAATGATTGATCTGACAAAAGAGATAAATATCACAAAAATAACAGCATGCCTAGCACAAAACCATTTTGTTCGATAATGATCTTTTGAGAAATAAGACAGAATCACTGGGTATGTTTGTTTACAAGTAAGGGGGTAAATAAATGTTCTTACTCTAACACTATAGTAAATTATTTGTTCATAGAGATGGTGCTGGGCATTGTGTCAGTCAGCTCTTGACCTGATATTGAAGTGGACTTTTCCAGTTAATGGAGTCCTCATACATTAACTGATATTAGGGTAGGTGTGTATTCTCCCCATTTTACAATGGAGCTTTGAACAGGACTCCTTGTCAAGAGGAAATTATTTCTACCAAAAGGAACTAAACCTTGGCCCAAGTCATATGAGCTGTGCCACGCTTCTATCCATGGGAAATCACCCTCTGAATTGCTTGCAAAATATCAATAAATATTGTATTTGTAAGCACATACATTCCTCTAACATAAAAAGTCACATACATGGTCCAAAATGAAAAGTTTGCAATCCTGTAAATACTCAGAGGCCATTAAGAATCATGAGGGAACAGGAGAAACACCCATACCTCAGTTTTATTTGCACATGGATCATGCTTTTCTAATTTTAAAATTGAATTAAAATCAAAGAATATTCTATTCTAATGCAGATAAGCTCCAAAAGCACCAATAAAGTCCATAATAAAACAAATACAATGGCCAAATGGTAAATTTGAAGCCATGCTAAATCTTTTACATTTATACTGGGAAACAAAATTATTATTTGGATGTAAATGGGAGATTAACCAAACTTTACAGAAATTCTGAGAAGGGAGAAATTCTAAAGCCTTTCCACAGGCTCCTTTTTAAATACAGAGAGACTGTAACTGATTACTGTAAATTACTTAAATTTACTTTTTTACTTAGATTACTTAAATACAGAGAGACTGTAACATGATTTGCACGATGAAGGATTAACTTCCATATAAATAGGAGGTCAAGGTAAAATGGTCCCTAGACAAAGATTACTGCTGTCAAAGAAAAAAAATATGCATCTCAGAGTCTGATACTGCTCCATTGAAGTCAAGGGCAACAGTTTCCCTCAGGGAAAAAAAAAGAATCAATGGGCAGAGAATCAAGCCCAAAGAGAATACCTGCAAAAAAGTATGGTTTGTGACATTTTTATTCCTTTTTAATGTTTGTCCTTCAGAGTAAGTAAAAGATGCTGGACATTGATAAGTCATTTGTTTGTATGCTCTTTGTAACTAACAATATATCACCTAATGTTAAAATAAATGATTTCCCAGTTGTTTACAGACTACTTGCTGTAAGCAGCATAGTGTTATTATGATCTATTGTGGTTACTTTTGTTACTACAATTATTTTATATTACTATTGCTATTATTTCTGATCCACTGTTTAGCTCAAATATTATACTCCAAGCTATCCAATGGGCATAATAGATAGCCCTGCTCCTAAAATCTTATAGTCTAAAAATCAAGCACATCAAACTGGGGAATCTAGTGGTGGAGATAATTTAAATATATATACATATATATTAATAATAATATTATTTATAATTGCTATAGAGCTCTTCTTGTGGGCCTCATCATGACTATCATCTTAGTCTATAGGTCAAATTATTTATTGAATTTTATTATTTTATTTGTTTTAACCAGTGTAAGTAGAAGACCTATACGGTTAGGGTTACCATACATCCGTATTTTCTTGGACATGTCCGGCTTTTTTAAATCGCCGTCTGGGAAGAATTTTTAAATATCTAAAAACGTTCGGGATTTTGTCATTATTATGTTTCCCCAAAGAAGAGGTGATCATTCAAGAAAGAGAGTGAATGTTGATAATTTGAGAAAGGAAGTGAATGTTATCACTCAAGAGAGTGCCCGCTTTTCCCCCAAGCTCCCAGCGCTTGCACCGCGAAACAGTTGTTTTGCGTGGCTGGGAGAGACGGGGGAGGAGGGGGAATGCGGCATGCTCAGGGGAGGAGGCGGGGCTGGGGCAGGGATTTGGGGAAGGGATCCAATGGGACAGGGAGGGGGCAGAGTTTGGGCAGGGACTTTGAGGAAGGGGTTGGAATGGGGATTTGGAAGGGGCAGGGAAGGGGTGGAGTTAGGGCGGGGCCAGAGGCAGAGGGGTGCGAGCACCCACCAGCACTGGGGAAAGTTGGTGCCTAGCCCTGTGGTTCCAGACAGGTATGATCATTTTTCCATAGTGGCGATAGTGCAACGTCGCCTCAGTGTCTTTTCTGAGTTCGTACTGTGCACAGTAGTGTTTCCTCAAGAGCTCTTTATTTGATATTTTATTTTACTACCCCCAAACACAACGCCAAAATGATAGTGTAAGTTCATTGCAGAACTAAAGACGAAATTCCCCGTGTTTTCGAAGTGGTAGAGAAGAATGGGAAGCTGAGTGCTTGGTATGTAGACCCGGTACTTACATCTCTGTGAAAAATAAAGGCGCTAATGATTTACAAACTCATGTGGACTCAGACAAGCAGAAAAAAGCTGTTTGAGGAGAGAGCTCATCAACAAAATTGACAGATTATTTTGTAAAACCAGGCAGCAAATCAGAGGATTCTGTTACTGCAGCAGAGGGTGCTTTTGCATTTCACACAGGTAAGCATCATAATAGCTTTAAGTCAATGGATTGCACATCTGTCTTGTTGAAGAAAACATTCCCCTGATTCTGAAGTAGCATGGAAATTTTCAAGTGCTAGAACCAAGACAGAAGCAACTGTTATCTCTGTGCTTGCACCAAATTCTTTTGATGTTGTTCTGAAAAAGTTTGAAGAAAATGACATAGCTTACTGTGGAGTTGCTACAGATGGAAGCAATCACAGTCCAGTGAAACTATTCCCTGGGTAATTATTCAGTATTTCGACTGGAAGAATGGTGGTTTGCAGTCAAAATAGATTGAGGTCCAGAACACACCTAATGAGACTGCCAACACAAATGCTTATTACATAAAAGAAACTCTTGAAAAAAATGGTTTGTTCGAGAAGTGTATTACATTTACAGGTGACAACTGCAATACAATGTTCATCACACCAGAGTCGAAGATGGAAAGAATGTGTTTGCAAACTTAAAGAAGTTGTTGCAGAAGAGAACATTAATTGGTATGGGTTGCCCAGCAAACATTTTGAACAACTGTGTTCACTGTGCAGCAGAAAGAATGAACGTTGACATGGAGAACTTTTTAAAATTTACCAGTACTTTCACATCTACACTGTCCAAACTGAGTGGTTGAAGGAGTACTGTGAGTTTATTGATCTTGAATACAGAAAGCTTCTTTCTCATAGCAAGACACGATGGCTGTCATTATTTCCAGGCATTACAAGGCTGATACAGATGTTTCCTGCCTTGAAATCATTCTTTCTGTCACAGGACAAACCACCCACAGTGCTTAAGACATTTCTTGAGTATGAATTAAGTGAATTAACTGGCACCTGCATTCACTCATGAGTGTGTTCCAAACTTACATCCAAGAAATCGAAAGGGAAAGCAATTCTGTCATGGAAGTGGTGAAAAGTTTGAACTCAGTTCACACTATCCTTCTTGAATGCAAGACTCACAACTTTATGTCCCTGAGAGTTAAGGGACTACTGGCACAAAAGCGCATGGAAGGAATTGATGAAGTATGTGACAAATTCTGTGCTGAAGTAGATAATATGTATAGCAGATGCTTAGAATATTTGGAGAAGTGGCTTAGACCCCCAGAAGACTTCTCTTATTTCAGGTGGATTACCTGAGTGAGACACCGAATTGGATTGATGTGGAACTTTTTATTGTTGAGAGAAAAGCTAATATGTGCAGAGCTGGCACCTTTTGGCTCCAGCCACTGTCTGTGCAGCACAGACCGCAGCACATTTGGGGAATCGTTTCGGGCCTTGAAACTGTTCAGCACAGACCGCAGCACATTTGGGGAATCGTTTCGGGCCTTGAAACTGTTGTCCTTCCAGTCTTTGTGGTATGCGAGGCACGTTGTGTAACTGCATGTTCCGTTTTAATGATAAAGTTGTTGACATTCTTAGAACACGAGAAAGCACTCACCAGAGAGTGGCTGAGGATGGGGTGAGGATGGAATTCATTGGTTAAGGGTGCCGATGCACGAGGGCAGCACGCGATGTCAGATGGTATATAAGCTTTGCATAACCTGTATACGGGGTCCCCTCCTGACTAGCGGGGGGGCACCACGCTCGAGCATAATGCATTAAACACAGACTGGAAACTCTGCAGATGTGGACCTGGTTTTTGGTGCCTCAGCCTAAAACTTGAACCGTGCCTGACCGATCAGGTATAATTCGCAACAGTATCAAGTACCTGATCCATAAGGGGGTGCAAATTGATAAAGTGAAGTGTTTTGATCAGGTCAGCAATCTGAGGAAGTTTACAGAAAGTTGCAACTGTGATGAAGAGTTCAGTAATTATTTGCTAACACACCAGAAGTGGACCAAATATTTGAGAAATCCAAAAACATTGAGTGTCATTCAGAATTGTTAAAGATTGCACAGTTCTTCTTTGCTATTCCTTCTCACAATGCAAATGTAGAGCGATTTTTTTCACTGATGCAAATCCAGTGGACAAAGGAAAGGAACAACTTGAATGTTGAGTCGCTGAAAGGAATTCTATTTGTACAGTACAACTTCAGACAAACTTCTTGTAAAGATTTTCATGCCTTCTTAAAGAGCAATCAACCACTGCTGAGAAAATGTGATCTACAGAGAAGTATGCGTGGGAACATGAAGAGAAAGAAAACTGAAAAACTGGTGAAAGGAAAGGACTCACTACGTATAAAGAAGTACAGTAAACTTTAAATAATTAAACCTCACTTTTGAGGCTTATATATACTCAATATAGATGACATGTAGCACATCACATGTGTATAATATGTGTATAATAACACATTAATACAACGCGAGTTGGTAGATACTGGTGCAAATACCCCCCCCCCCCCCATTGAGTGTCCTCTTTTTTGAATGTTCAGACATGATAACCCTTCTCATTCCTGCAAAGTGCTGAACACCTACTCTCATTTACTTCTGGATAAGCCCTTAGGAACAGATTTTCAAAAGAGGTTGAGAATCAGGTTTTCAGTTACTTAGAACTCATCACTGGGGCCAAATTTCCAGTACATCTGACACCTATTAACACTTAATTTTTAAGTGATATATACCCATCATGCCAAATTCTCATGTGGCTGCTTATTTCGGTACCTAAATGGGAGCCAAAATCTTTGAAAATCTGGCTCTGATTATGGGTGCTGAGCACTTTGTGAAAATTCTGGCCATACTGATGCAAGGCATGACAAACATTAATAGCTGGAATCAACTATAGTCTGAACGAAGTCTGAATTCATTTGGTAGATGATTTAATGAATAAAGAAGATGGCTGTTTCACCATTTAATCAAGGGTAACTAAAAAGCATCTTGATTTTATTTGTGATTGCACCAAAACAAGAAGTTTTGAAACTCATTGAAGCAATCAGTCCCAATAGGTATTTCAGCAGAGATTAAAAACAACAGAATTTTAAATGTGAAGTATTCTTCTCTAACTTTACCCAGACACTGAATAGAAGACATCAAAGCAGTGATATGCTGCATGGAAATCCTGGGGAACGCCTGGGAGCCCTTTGTTAAAATTCTGTCATGATATTGAAGAAAAGTTGGGATAATTTCCCTTCCTCTGATGGAGTTAACCCATACTCTGGGATACTGCTAAATCATCCATGCCAGACACAATTTATCCCTTCAGCTTATTAAAAAATCCTTTTGAAGAGCTAATGCTTTCCCTTTGGAGTGGACAAAATGGCAAGTATTTTGGTAAAATTTCCCAGGAAGAGATTCTGGGACCCGGTTCTTCCTCTACAAGTTCTTTATACACAGGGCCAGCTTCAAATGATATGAGTTGACCAAACAGTGTTATGGTACCTATACTGCACTTCTTAAAGAAACAAAGTTGATTCCCCCCCCCAGCAAATGCAATTAAATATGTTTGCACTGGTATTGCCTCCCTTGGGGATTGATTGTCTGTTTAAATGGGAAAACAAATTAATTGATTTCCTCATTCCTCACCCTTCTTTTCTGCAAACAGAGGCATCCCTGAGACACCGGGTATATCACAGGCTAGCAGAAAATGCTTGTGTGGGAGCCCCTTGTTAAAATATTGGCAGCACGACCCTGCTTCAAAGGGAAATTTCAAAGCAAGTAATTCTTCTTCAGGGTGACTTAACTAATAACTTTGGGAACCTTCAAGAAAACCATTAACCTGTAACTTCTACTGACTGAAGTGTGTCTGCTGTTTTAAGAACTAATCCTGCTGTCTCTGCTCAGGCAAAGCTCCTGTGGAAATGATGAACATGTTGTCTGAGTTAGGATTGAATCTGTTGTCAATTAATTAGTTATAGTTCTATATATGTATTGGTTTTTTCCCTGTCTCACTTGTTTATTTTATCCGTTTAGAAGCTTAAAAATAATATGTCTCTCCCATGCAGTTGCATCTGTTTCCGTTCTGCATATGGGGATTTCATATGCCCTGTCATACCTACCCTTAAAAAAGAAAAGGAGTACTTGTGGCACCTTAGAGACTAACAGATTTATTTGAGCATAAGCTTTCGTGAGCTACAGCTCACTTCATCCGATGTGACGTGAGCTGTTGCTCACGAAAGCTTATGCTCAAATAAATTTGTTAGTCTCTAAGGTGCCACAAGTACTCCTTTTCTTTTTGCGAATACAGACTAACATGACTGCTTCTCTGATTCCTACCCTTGAAATCAATAGGACTCTCTGGTTTGTCTCCTTGTTTCTGTTGTTTCATTACTGATTTTGTCAGTGAAGCTTTGAGATTGTGATTTGACAATAAAATAATAATTTCAGTGCTTAATTCTAACAGTTTATCCAGCTAAATACATATTTACTCTAGCAGAATAGTATGTGTATTAAGTGAAAAAATCCTGCCTTTCTATTCTGTGTAAAGCATTACCAGCCAGCCAGGCACTGCAGGGCAAAATGGCTCAGGGCAGGTTGGCTCAACACAAGGTTTTTACACAAGAACAATGTTTTCCATTGTTTAACAGCTGCCACATACTGGAGCCCATGTGCTGCGGGACAAGGTACATATACCTGACCCAAAGCTGGCTGCTCTTTCATGATGCAGCAGTCAGTTGCAGTGGTCTTTTGCATGGTAGAAAGCAATTTCTCCCTGCTGCTATTTGGCAACTCAAGAGGCTTCCTGATCCCTCTTCTCCCATTATGCATCCACATAGCACAAGGCAGAATTTTTGTGCCCTCAATATCTGGCATAACTAGGCAGGCAGATAGATGTGCTTCTGTGTACTGTAGCAGGGGGCACATAAGAGCTGAGCATCCCATAATGAGAGAATAGAAACAAATGGGTCAAGCTAGAGGCATAGCTATCTGGTTAAGGTGCAGTTGCATTTTGAGCGTCATTAGATGTTTAATTGCACAGTTAGATTTAATAGATATATTTGCTTTTTTAAGCAATTATTGATGAAAATAACTTTTAAATATAATTTATCCTCTATTTCCTGCAAATCAGACTGCTGACAGATTTGTAGTATTTGATTCTGGCTATTTTCTTTCCTTTTTTAAAATTTCCTTTGTATTGAATGCTTGCAAATAAAATACAGAGGAAGAGGCAAACACATCAAAGCATGAATAACTGTCAAAAAGTATTTGTAAAATATAAACTCAACCAAAGGATAAAAATCAGCATGAGCCAATACAGAACAGTTTAAAGCATACTTAACAGAGTGAGAATAAATAGACCTTATCAAGAATCCATTAACAAATTGTATTCAGAAGAAACTATTTTTAGAATTAGAATCCCTTAATCCATATTTCACAATCCAAGGATATAGTAAATGGCTACCTAATCTGTGTGTGTGTGTGTGTTTTGGACACATATACATACTGTGCATATATGACTGGCTGCAAGTATAGTATAATCTTGAGGTTAAGGCATTGGACTCAGACACAGGATATCAGATATTAATTTCGCTACTGACTTCCTATGTGACTAACTCACTTTGTGCCTCAGTTCTCCATCTGTAAAGTGAGGATAATAACACTTTGTCAGTTTTATGTACTTCAATTATAAATTCTTTGGGGCAGAGACTGAATATTACTCTGTACTGTGTATAGCACAAAGGAACCTTAACCTTTGCTGGAGTATCTGAGTGCTACCAAAATACAAATTACTGATAATGTGAAGATGGCTGTATATATTTCATCCTATAAAGCTGAGAAAATAATTCATGAATATTTTTGAATTTTATACACTGTTTTAATAAAATATTTGCAAATAGGATTTTTTCTTATTGTTTGGCCACTATTACCACCCTCATTTGGCCAGAGTACTAGTATCAGGGTTTAGCATGCATTCACCTACCCAGATTATGCAAAGGAGGAGCAGAGCCAAAACCTCAGTCCTCTCCTCAGTAATATCTTGGGAGCCTAGCTCTATAGCTACAATGACTGTGACTGTGCCTAGGGACGCTTTGATAGCATGGAAATGAGCACAAGATAAATAAATAAACTTAGCAGATGCAGATACGGGAGTTGTTTCTTTTGCTTTCTCTACCACCTTCTCCATGTCAGGACAGAGTCATGCACAATAAAGCATTCATAGAACTATTAGCTGAGCTGTTTAGACATAGCTAGAGTGGAGCATTATAAGTAGATCTGTTAAGATCTGATAAGTTGTATCTGGCTGGTGAATCTTGCCCATATGCTCAGGGTTTAGCTGATCGCCATATTTGGGGTCGGGAAGGAATTTTCTTCCAGGGCAGATTGGAGAGGCCCTGGAGGTTTTTCGCCTTCCTCTGTAGCATGGGGCACGGGTCACTTGAGGGAGGCTTCTCTGCTCCTTGAAGTCTTAAAGCCACGATTTGAGGACTTCAATAGCTCAGACATAGGTGAGGTTTTTCGTAGGAGTGGGTGGGTGAGATTCTGTGGCCTGCGCTGTGCAGGAGGTCGACTAGATGATCAGAATGGTCCCTTCTGACCTTAGTATCTATGAATCTATGAATCTATGAATCTAGAACTTTAAAGCAACACTGATTTCACACTAATTTTTAACTCCCACCTTTGAAAATCTTGGTTCTGATATTTAAAGCCTAGTATACTATTTGCCTGCATATCAGGTAGACATCTATGTCTTGCATATGAAAACAGGGTTGTAGTGGAAAGTGTTTTGTGACCTATTGTTGCTCACTATAATATAGTTTTGCTACAATGATGGCATTAGAGATTGGGAGCGAATGCATTAGTACAGATCTCTATTATGCATTTCACTTTCAAAATGGAATTTCCCCCATGCAAACCTTAGCAGAACTATTGTATATGCATTGCACATATTAGCCATGCAGGGAACATCAATTTATAGTGACCCCTGATTTCAGTTATCTTGAACAATAGAAATCAGATGAAAAGGTAGGTGTCTTAAGACTGAGTTTGCAGGCATTCTTGTAAGAGAATTACTTTATTCTTTTGCATTGTTGCTTTATTTGACATCCACTTCACATGACATATCAATGTAGCCTAATTCCCTTGCCTACTTGTGTTACCGTACAAGGGTGTCTATGAGGCAATACCTCAAAGTTCCATGGACTTACTAAAGATTAGTGATAGAATTGTGCTTCCTTGTTCTGGACATCATCTTCAGTGCCAAAGAAACATAACACTAAATGTACATTTAATGAGCTTGGAATTCACGGAGTTTTAGAACAATAAAAGCTTCCAAATGAATAATTGTTTCACAGCAGGAAACTTTTGCATCCTAAATTGCTCAATGCTTGGACTTTAAAATAGCCTGCATTTCTATTAGTTCATCTGTGGGCACTGTAGAACAGGCAGCAGACTGGGAAATGATTCATATAAAACTGTATGCAGTATGGGTAACACTGGAAAATGAAATCAGAATCATGTCATCATAGGAACCATTATAAGGGATGGAAATTATTTTCATTTGCCTACAATAGTTACAAGCAGAACTGAAACATAATTCAACAGCATTTTCATAATTGGAATTTGAAAATAGATTTTAGAGTTTTTCCGGGACTTCCACACATAAATCAGCCCTTGCTGATACATTCATCATATATGCCATTGAAGGAAAATCAACAAACAGTACCTGCATGTGTCATTTCCTGAAACTATCCCTTAGGTATATTACATAGATCAGAATCCCCACAGATTCAATTAGAAGCCTATGAAAACAAACTAGGACTTTACCATAGTTTTTAGATATCTACATTTAAGACATAATAAGACAGATTATGCTCTGCACCAGATTTAAGCTCCACAGTGAGGATATCTTGTGAAAACTGCTGGTGGAATGAGGAAGTGCAGAAAGGAGTAAGAAATAAGGAAAAAGTCATAAAGGTGATGAAAAGTAACCCATAAGAAGAAGCAGTTGCTGCCTACAGAGTCTCCAAGGGATCAGCAAAGCAAGCAGTCAGAATGGTGAAAAACCTAACTTTAGGCGAGCTATATAATGAGTTGAACAACTGTCCTCAACTTGCCAGACAGAAAATGTATGTGATCATGTGGACAAGAAGCAAAACGAGGGAAGATGGAAGATGCCATTTGTAAGGAATCCAGGGGCAGACTGCTTGTAACAAGAAACATGGTACATAACAGGAGGAAAAAATACTGTGAGGGTCTACTTAGTAAGAAGAACCCTTTATATGCCAAACTACTGTTGTGTGAACTGATAAGCAATGGCCTGTTAGAAGCAGATGTTAAGGCTGCATTTCTGAAAATGGCACCTGAAAAGTCAGCAGGTCCAGATGAAGTCATGGCAGGTATGATCAAAGACTTGAGAGACATTGATGGACACAGTTTGGAAAGAGAAGAAAATTCCAGAAGAATGGAGAAAGTCTATAGTGGTACCTGTATACAAACAAAAGGTGACATACAAGATTATTCAAAGTACCAAGTAATTAATGCTGTCCCACTGCATGAAACTGTTAGAGAGAATCATTCATAGTCACATTTGTTGAATAGTGGAGCCCGTTTTAGGAAAGGAGTGATTTTCTTTTAGAAAAGGAAAAAGGATGACAGATTATATGACAATCAATAAACAGGTGATGGAAAAGAAGCTTTCCTCAATTTGGAGAAAACATTTGAAAAAGTACCTTAGTGACTGCTGAGGCCTCCACTGCAATTCTGTGGGGGTACTGGAGGACCTTGTCCAGATGATGATGGTTTTGTAGGATGGTTCCATGACAAAGGTACAGACGCCCTTAGGTGCAATGGAGGGTTTTGAGGTGAAGGTTGGGCTCCATCAAGGATCAGTGCTTATCCATTTCTATTCATAATTGTGATTGGCTTCATAAGTAAGCAATTCCAAATGGAAGATGGTACAGAGTTAAATTTTGTAGATAATGTTGTGCTAATGGCTGATAGTGAGGAATACTTGGTCCAGACAAGTGATGCCTGGAAAAGGGAACTAACAAACTATGGTCTCAAAATGAGCAAAGAAAAGACAGAAGTCATGTGGGGACTCCCGTGGAACCAAGACAGTTGAATATCAACAATTAGGGTCAGTTCCTAAATCAGGTTTCCGTGTTTAAGTTCCTGAGGGGCAGGTTAGTGACAAATGGACAAATCAACAGTAAACTTCAGGGAAGGCTGCTGACTGTGGGGAAGTCTGGTACAAGATAAGTGGAGTGATTTATGATCAACAAATGCAGAAATTACTTACGGGACAATGACACAAAACTATGGTAAGACCAGCTCTTCTGTTAGGATCAGAGACCAAAGAGAGACACTTGAGAAGAGCATTGCTGGGCCATGTGTGGAATGAGGAATGATACCAAAGTTTCCTGTATCAGAGAGAAGCCACAAGAGAGGAGGCTGATATGGTATGGGCATATATGAAGGCTGGATGAAGGGAATCCTATTCTGGAGCCCTTTGAGACTGGAATTCAAGGGCAGAGAACAGGAGGACAGCCAAGAAAATTGTGGATAGACTGTGCATGGGAAGATGGTGATATTGCTTCTGCTTTCTGTCTGCATAATTTGCTTTTTCCTCTTCTAAATTATATGCAGTAGCTTGTATAATATATTTTTCTATGATTTCAAACATTCATTTTCCCTCCATTTATGTTTTAAAACTGCAATTCTAAAATTTGTACAGTAGTTTTCACTCAGATTATTTCTTTCCTCATCTTCACCCATTTTCATCCATTGCTCTGTTTATCCAAGTTCTTATTTGACTCATATTACCTAGAGTGACTGAGCACCTACACTTTTCCTTGCTTTTTTTAACCTTCCCTCCACTTATGGTGGGCAACTGTGCAGCAACCCTGCTTCTGTGGTTTGGAAATCGTATGAGAAGTAGGTTCTCCGGAGATTTCTGGCTCATGAGGCAGAAGAAAGTAGTTTGCATTTTGATCTGAGAATTAAACCACCTATTCCCAAATGACTAGTCAAGAAATAACTTCCATTCCACTGAGTGTTGGCAGAACATGAAGAAGAATGTGAATTTAAAAATAGTACTAACATCAACATATTTCCCAGTGTGTTATACTTCTGTGAGCTTAAAATAGGACTAAACATATTCCGTACTCCCTTCATTTCAGACAACAGATAAGAAAAGTAAACAAAGCCTCTCTGTTTATAGTTTTGCTAATTGAAGTTCTTGTTGTACTGAAATTTGCGTGTTTTGGCTTGGTTTTTTTTAGGTTATATTCAGTCGGAGGTCGCGATGGAAGTTCGTGTTTGAGTTCAATGGAGTATTATGATCCTCACACAAATAAATGGAATATGTGTGCGCCAATGTGTAAGAGAAGAGGAGGCGTAGGTGTGGCCACATGTGATGGCTTTCTCTATGCAGTTGGAGGCCATGATGCTCCTGCTTCTAACCACTGTTCCCGACTGCTGGACTATGTAGAAAGGTATCCATTTAGTGTACAATTACATGTGCTGTTTTGGAATGCAAGACAGGTTACAATTGTCTCTATCCTAAAAATTGTAAGAGTTAAAGTTAAGGTTTGTTGTTGTTTTTTTACTAAATGACAAATGTACTAAAAAATGTTATTAACCATATATAAGTACATTAATAAGATATATATCATCTATTACCATAACAACTATCATACAAAAGTGGGCTTATAGAAAACAATACTTGTGTTGTTTTGTTTTATTAGTAGCACACTAACACAGAAGCAGATCTAAGGTCTGTTCACATTTCCACTGGAAACTTCTGTACCTAAGGCAGAAATATTTTCTTATTGGAGAGACAAGAGCTCAGCATGTAAGTAAACCTGCAATACCAAATTAGATTTAGCTAAAATTTAGTAATTTTAAAATTATAGTCAGGCAAGTAATAAAAAAAAAAGCTCTTTCAGTAATTCTGATGAACACTGCACCATGGTGGTTCCTTCAGCAGGACTGTTATTGCCTGACACTGTATTTACAGTGTATAACCTGTACTTTGCATTTCACAAGGAAATATTCTGTGAATCAAGAGAGTTTAATAGACACCAGGGCACTACTGGAGCTATTAAGATCCATCCTGCCTGTGATTTTCAGATAGGCTTCTACATTTAATTGAGGTTTTAGTTACATTATTACAGAAAAATTTAAAAAATTAACATATCAAAGGTATGCAAAAGTTATAATGCTAAAAGGGAGGACTAAAGAGGAAAGTGGGAACATACAGAGTTAAAGTTGCCACTTCTTTCCAAGGAGAAGGTTAATCAAAATCTTTGGAAGTGGACATGGGCATGAAACCCTAGATTTACCTGAGGCTCATGAATTATAAAAACAGAGAGAGTGAAACTGATAGAACACTTTTTGCTTTTCTAACATCTGTATTGGTTGTCAAATAGTAGCAGTGTTACTTTGGAATTTGAAAAAAAAGAAGAGTGTGAAATGCATTTCTTTTTCAGCCACATATGTTTTTTGGTTACTCCCTTGTTTCTGGGTTGAATTTTCCCCTCACTGAAATCAATGGGAATATAAACATATAGCTGAGGGTTGAATTTTGCACTTTATATAAAATGTTACTCTTATCTAATAACCAGGCATCATGAGAGAAGTTAAGGAAACAAATTGTATTGCTTGCTTTTTTGTGTTGAAATATGACACAACCTAATCTCTGTTAATTTTAATTCACTTTTCCTTTTTATTAAAAAATGGGCACATAATAGTATTTATGTCATTTCACATACATAGTGTTTGAACTGTTTATGTTAAATAAACCCATACAAAAAAAAAGTTGTGAATTAATTTAGTGCGCATGAAAGTGAGAGATTTAAGCACTTCTTTGAGCCAGGCATATTGTAAACAGGTATTCTAGAATCTTCTCCACATAACTGTGACCTGCAACATCTCCATTCTTAAAAAGAAAAGGAGTACTTGTGGGACCTTAGAGACTAACAATTCTAAGGTGCCACAAGTACTCCTTTTCTTTTTGCAGAGACTAACACTGCTACTCTGAAACATCTCCATTCTTGTAGTCCTGGACTTTTGTTGACTAAAAACAGATATTCATACACCAAACTTATTTGCATATGTAACCTGAACAAGACTTGATTCTAGGTTTTTGTAGACACAAAGGCATTGACACATAGAATCACAAAATCATAGAAATGTAGGACTGGGAGGGATCTCAATAGGTCATCTAGTCTAGTCCCCCACACTAAATCAGCATTAAGTATTATCTAGACCATTCCTGATATGTGTTTGTCTAACTTTTTCTTAAAAACCACCAATGATGGAGATTTTACATCCTCCCTATATAATTTATTCCAGTGCTTAACTACCGTTACAGTTAGGACATTTTTCCTAATGTCTAGCCTAAATCTCCCTTGCTGCAATTTAAAACCATTGCTCCTTGTTGTGTCCTCAATGGATAAGGATGACAATTTATCACCCAATTATTTATAACAAGCTTTTATGTACTTGAAGACTGTTGTCATGTCTCCTGCAGTCTTTTCTTCTCCAGACTAAACAATCCATTTTTAAATCCTTTCTTAGGTCATGTTTTCTAGACCTTTAATAAATTTTGTTGCATTCCTCTGGACTTTCTCCAATTTGTCCACATCTTCCCCAAAGTGTGGTGCTCAGAACTGGACACAATACTCCAGTTGAGGCCTTATCAATGCTGAGTAGAGTGGAAGAATTCCTTCTCATATCTTGTTTATAGCATTCCTGCATCTCAGAATGATTTTTGCTTTTTTTGCAATAGTATTACAGTGTTGATTCACATTTAGTTTATGATCCACTATAACCCCCAGATCCAAGTGTATTACATTGCATTTGTCCTTACTGAATTTCATCCTATTTAGTTCAGAGCATTTCTTCAGTTTGTCAAGAGCATTTTGAATTCTAATTTGTCCTCCAAAGTGTTTGAATTCCCTCTCCTTGGTCTCATCCACAAACTTCATAAGTGTACTCTGTATGCCATTATCCAAATCACTTATGAAGACATTGAATAGAGCCAAACCCAGGATACATCCCTGAAGAATTTCACTCACTATGCCCTTCCACCTTGACTGTGAACCACTGATAACTACTCATTGAATACAGTTTCTCATCCATCTTATATTAGGCTTATCTGGGCTATGTATCGTATCTCTTGTTTGCTTGTGAGAAGGTCATGTGAGACAGGATCAAGAGCCTTTTTAAAGTCAAAATATATTGCATCTACTTCTTCCTCCAATTACAAGGCTTGTTACCCAAAGATATTAAGTTGGTTTGACTTGAATTTTTCTTGACAAATCCATGTTAGCTTTTACTTACCTTATTAAGTTATAGGTGCTTACAAATTGATTGTTTGATTATTTGCTCCTTTATTCTTTCTGGGTACTGAAGTTAAGGTGACTGGTCTGTAATTCTCTGGATTGTCCTTATACTCCTTTCTATAAATGGGTACTATATTTTCCCTTTTCCATTCCTTGAGTATTTTTCTATTCCCCATAAGTTCTCAAAGATCATTGCTAGTGGCTCAGAGATCTCTTCAGCCAATTCTTTAAATATTCTGGGATATATTTTGTTAGGCCCTTTCAACTGGAAGACGTCTAACTTGTCTAAGTAATTCTTAACTTGTTCTTTCTCTATTTTAGCCTCAGACTCTACCCCATTTGCATGGATATTCACCATATTAGTCGTGTGAGCACTATTAACCATTTTGATGAAAACTGAAATAATAAAAGGCATTTAACTCTTCAGCCATTGCTATGTTTACTTCTGTTGTCTTTCCTTCCTCATTGAGCATTGGGCCCACTCTGTCCTTGGTTTTCCCCTTACTTCTAATGTACTTGTAAAAGGTTTTCTTGTTGCCCTTTTATGTCCTTATCTTGTTTAATTTAATTTTGTGCCTTGGCATATCTAGTTTTGTCCTACATGCCCTACATGCATGATTTTTTCTTGTATGACTATTTTTTTGAGTTTTAGGTCATTGAAGATCTCCTGGTTAAGCCAGGGTAGTTTCTTACCATACTTCCTATCTTTCCCATCATTGGGATAGTTTGCTCTTGTGCCTTTAATAATGTCTCTTTAAAAAACTGCCAATTCGCCTGAACTCTTTTCCCTATAGATTTGCTTCCCATTTACCTAACAATTTTCTGAGTTTGCTAAAGTCTGTCATTGTCCTTATTTTGCTGTTTTTCCTCCTACCTTTCCTTAGAATCATGAACTCTATCATTTCATGATCACTTTCGCCCAAGCTTCCTTCCATCTTCAAACCCTCAACCAGTTGCTCCCTATTTGTCAGAATGAAATCTAGAACAGCCTCTCCTCTAGTTGCTTTCTCCACATTCTGTAATAAAAAAGTTGTCTCCAGTGCAGTCCAAGAATTTGTTGAATAATCTGTGCCCTGCTATATTATTTTCCCAAGAGATGTCTGGGTAGTTGAAGTCCTCCATTACCACCAAGCCCTCTGCTTTGGATGATTTTGTTAGTTGTTTAAAAAAAAGCTTCATCCACATCTTCTTTCCATCTATACTATCATCCTCAGTTAAATGTATTTTCTAAGAAGGACGTAACTTAGATAGTGCCAGAGCCCATATACTGTACCTAAAAGATGGCAATTTGTGAAATCTTTGTTAAATATTTTAACAGCAGGGTTTTAGTGCCTTCTTAACTGCTTTGAAGTTCATAATAATGTTCTCCTAATTGGGTGTTAAAAGATTTAATTGTCTTTATTTTCACCTTGATTAAATTGATCTCTAAAGCTAAACATATAGTTGGGGCTAACATCTACACACATTACTGACTTTATTAATCCTATTGACTTCACTGAAACTACTCAGATAAGTAAAGTGAGCAGGTTTTTGTACTGTCTAGCTGCAAATTAAAATATTACTATCATGCATTTTTCCTCCTCCATCTTTTTTAAAGAACTGAATGTTTTCACTAAAGACCAGGAATTCTATTATAACTCCCAGTTTTATCCTAATTGTTGTAAATTATGGGGAGCAGGGGGCGGATTACAATAATGTCTGAAGACCTGGAAGGGGAAATACACATATGGTAAAGCCAAAAAATGTTAATTCTGAATGGATTTTGTCAAAGACTGTATGACTTTTCCTCCAAAAGCACCATATGCCTCTAGCTAATGTTCATTTTACAACCAGCTTTACCAAGCGTGCATTGTGTCTTCCCCTCCCAGAGGGCAATAAAATTTAATAGACTCTATGATACAGTATTCTCTTTCTGATTGCAAGGGTCAAGGTGAGTAGCTGAAAAAACAGACAAGCTAAATATAAATAACATCACTGTGTTTTGTTTTGTTTTATAAACAGGTAACCAGGGGCTAAATAGAATTCTTAGAACTCAATTTTGTCAACAAAACACAACTGAAAAAAGAGCTCCCTATTTGTAATTGCCTGGAAAATGCTTACATTTTCTTGCAGTCTTCTGTGGAAAACAGCTGTACATTTCATCTTTGTAGAAACTGCGTGTGCTCCAGGGTGAGAGGGGATACCATAAAAGTTCCTGAATATAGAAACTAATACATTTTAAGCTTTCAAGGTTAGGGTAAGGAGAGAGGCTACTGAGCTTTTGCTCATATTTTGAACCGCCTTATATAGAATCATAGAATCATAGGATATCAATGTTGGAAGGAACCTCAGGACGTCATCTAGTCCAACCCCCTGCTCAAAGCAGGACCAATCCCCAACTAAATCCTGAACATCACCTATTTGGGAGGAAATGCTATTTAAAAATTGATCAAAATAACCCCCAAATAATATAAATTGTAACTGAAAAATACTGAGTATTTTTATTAGACCTCTAATAAAATAATAATAATAATAATAATAAATATGCAGTATTACTTCCAGCTGCAGAAGATTTGGGAAAGACATGCAAAGAAATATAGCTTTTATTTTTCTCCAAAACAATCAGATTGATTGGGAAATGCCCTTACATACATAGTTAAAATAGTTGAAATTTGAAGTCTGATTCACAATTGCTACTAATCAGGAGTGCCTAGATTCACAAAAGTTCTTAGGCACTTAAGTCTGTGCTTAGGTGCCCGAGTCCCAGATTTAGGCACTACTGCAATTCACAAAACTCCCACTGAACTCTGTAGGTGTCTAAACTCATTCCACACCTAAGAATCTTTTCAATAAAAGGTTCCTTAGGTGCCTGTATGTCTGTCTCTGGGCATGCGCACACTGCACCACTTCAGGAGTCCAGGCACCTATCTGCCATCTAAGCTTCACAATGATTCACAAGTCAGGTAAAGATAAGTTGCCTAACTTGCATGTGGGACCCAATCCAGTAGTTATGCTCAGTGGCATGCGTTTTTGAGTTCACACAAAACAGCGTGGTGGCAGCGGCTCTCTCTCATAATGTCTAGCCCAATAGTTATGGAAGTCACCTGGTATGTGGAAGACCCAGTTCAAGCCCTGCTCTGCCTGATGAGATTAAGGGATTTGAACAGGACTCTGCTACCTTTCAGGTGTGTGCTCCATCCATTGGGCTATGGGATATTTTGCTGTGGGGCTCCCTCCAATTTTTATGTTGAAGCAGTTTTCCTTTGGATAAATAATTAAAGAGTCATTGGAGCAGGAGGACAGGATCCTGGGTGCTCTCTGTCTCTCTCTTTCTCTCTGGCTGAAATGACTCTTTAAATATTTCTCCAATGGCTTCAACAGGAGAGACTAAGGGAGCCCCACATTTCAATATTCCAAAGCCCAATGAATGGAGCACACACCTGAAAGGTACCAAAGCACTCACCTGAGAGATATAGATCCTTGTTTAAATCATGTCTCATCAACAGTGTGTGTGTGGAGGGGTGTGTTCTGCATTCTTGATGACTACCTGAGCAACTGGTCTAACACTGATAAGGGATGTGGTCCTCCTCCTTGTCTTCCCAACTTCTGTCCCCTGACTTCTTGCAAAAATTGCCTTAGGTGCCTAACTCCAAAGAGGGTTCATGGTTGTGGATCACAAATAGGGACAAGTTTCTCCCTGCAGCCCAGGCTCAGGTGACTATCTCCATGAGATGGGCAGGGCTTATGACACACTCCTCTCCTTGAGATTGCCAGTTGGCTATATAATTGACTCCCCACCTAGTGTGCTGTTTTTTGTGAATTCCACTCTAAATTGTCTATCTCTCCCCATTCATAGTGGAGCATAGACACCATGCATCTGATGAAGTGGTTTCTAGCTCATGAAAGCTTACACCCAAATAAATTTGTTAGTCTCTAAAGTGCCACAAGGACTTCTTGTTGTTTTTGCTGATACAGACTAACATGGCTACCACTCTGAAACCTGTCACTCAGGCTCTGTGAATCACTGTATTCCTGTGATTTTCTAGGAACCTAAAAGATAAAAGCATCACATCTAAGTATCTTTTTGACTCTATGGCTAAGTGACTTATTATGAACCTAGCTCTTATTGACTTTTGGTGCAACTTAGGCTCCTAAATTCTTAGGTACTTTTGAACATTTTACCCAGCGCTTTTAAATCTAATAACAGACATATTACACTGGAATAGAGACTACTTACATTTTTTTTTACATTAGATCAATCGTCTTTCTTTCTTTCTTTCTTTCTTTCTTTCTTTCTTTCTTTCCAAACAGTATGGCAAAAGGACTGCTGGAATTTGCCCTATATTCTGATGTAATCAGTGTTGTGTGACTGATTTCATCGGTTCTGCACAGCAAACCCATTTATATTGCAAAAATACATTTTCACTTTTGAATAAACATTGGGGACCACTTCTGACAATCTTAATCATACTGATTAGTATCTTACCATGTGAGGAGGGTCATAGATCTTAATGGTATTACCCGTACAGAGTAGTGCTACTTAAATGAGTAACAGTGACACAATACAGCAAGAAACATGTCTTGACTTCTCAGACAGGTTTTAATCAACTTACTGTAGAGTTCAATCTAATTTTAGGAAAAGTAGTTTCCATTATACTATAGAAGAACGGTTTAACTAGTTTGGTTTTATTACATAGGGCCCGATTCTGCCATTCTTAGTCATGTTAAACAGCATCTTACTCTGTAAATAGTCCATTCATCTCCTAGGGATTAATCACAGAATAAATTACCATTCAACATAGAAGTATCTGAATCTAGCACATAATCTTTTTTCTGCTGCTGAAAAGATTGTTCATGATAAGAAGCTTGTATACAAGTCTTTTAAGAGAACAGATTTTCTGTAAAGATGGACATGAGCTAATACCAAGGTTTTCATTAAGCTTGCAGCTTCCTTTCTTCTTGTTCAGATATGATCCAAAAACTGATACTTGGACAATGGTGGCTCCTTTGAGTATGCCTCGAGATGCAGTTGGTGTCTGTCTTCTTGGTGATAAATTATATGCAGTGGGTGGATATGATGGCCAGACATACCTGAACACTATGGAATCCTATGACCCTCAAACTAATGAATGGACGCAGGTACTTATACACTTGTTTTATTTTTTTCCACAATGTATTAACATTAGTAAGTAGCTGACACTGCCATAGCTGTAAATTTTTTTCTAATATTTCAACAACTATTATATGAGTTTCCCCAGAAGAAACAAAAGAAAAATGTTTCTCCTATGAAACCAAGAAGAGACAGATAAAGTAGTTGCTAAAATATTATCTAGCTATGCTTTTAATAACATTTTTAATCTGTCTGATTTTCAATTGAAATGCTATTTTTATTCTGAATTTTCAGTATATTAGTTGAAATTGAATCTCTAGTTGTCGAAAGTGGCTCTGCTGTTTTGTTTGGTGACAAATATGTCATGCAGATTTCTTGCTGGGAAAGCAGTTTGTTTACTTTGTTTAGCATGTAGAGTTTTCTATTCACTCTCTCCTTCCATTGCTTTGTCAAGGTTCCTTCCCCACTCTGAACTCTAGGGTACAGATATGGGGACCTGCATGAAAACCTCCCTAAGCTTATTTTTACCAGCTTAGGTTAAAACTTCCCCAAGGTACAGACTATTTTACCTTTTGTCCCTGGACTTTATTGCTGCTACCACCAAGCGTCTAACAAATATAACAGGGAAAGAGCCCACTTGGAAACGTCTTTCCCTCCAAAATCCCCCCAAGCCCTACACCCCCTTTCCTGGGAAAGGCTTGATAAAAATCCTCACCAATTTGCATAGGTGAGCACAGACCCAAACCCTTGGATCTTAAGAACAATGAAAAAGATATCAGGTTCTTACAAGAAGAATTTTAATTAAAGAAAAAGTAAAAGAATCACCTCTGTAAAATCAGGATGGTAAATTCCTTACAGGGTAATCAGATTCAAAACATAGAAAATCCCTGTAGGCAAAAACTTAAGTTACAAAAATAAACAAAAACAGGAATATACATTCCATTCAGCACAGCTTATTTTATCAGCCATTTAAACAAAACAGAATCCAACACATATCTAACTAGATTGCTTACTAACTTTTTACAGGAGTTCTGACCTGCATTCCTGCTCTGGTCCCGGCAAAAGCATCCCACAGACAGAGAGGACCCTTTGTGCCCCACCCCCCTCCAGCTTTGAAAGTATCTTGTCTCCTCATTGGTCATTTTGGTCAGGTGCCAGTGAGGTTATCTTAGCTTCTTAACACTTTACAGGTGAAAGAGTTTTTCCTCTGGCCAGGAGGGATTTAAAGATGTTTACCCTTCCCTTTATATTTACGACAGCCTTCATTTAATGGACACTGTGAAGTCTGCTGAATGCTGAAATATAAAAAAATGTGACTTGGCATGTAGAATATACAACTGTGGTATGATGGGTGAAACTAAGGTGTGGCAGAAGAAACATAGATTAGCATGGTTTAGGAATGCCTGGAATATTTTGGAGACAAATAGCAATGGCTTCCTAGTATATTTTTGAAAATCTCTGTTTCTTACCACTCTGTCTCTTTGTGTCATCGCTTATTGCTAATGAAACCACAAGTGTATGATTTATTGATTATGCATCCTGTGATATGACAGGCCCATGCAAAAACAGTTTTTTCTAAATGGCATAAAGGTGTGCCAGTCACTATAAAAAGCATGAGCAACTGGGTTTTGTAGAAGTCAGGAATAAGAGAGCTTTCTGTTTTTTAGGTTTTTCTGGAGTAGCCATTATGATAGTGCTGGAACAATGAATGAACCACCTAATCTTCCACAGGCCATGTCATGGCAGCTCCACCCTTCTACAGCAACTAATTCTGTTTATGGGTTGAAATAGCAAGCTACAGCCCCATTATACTTGCATAGGGAGCAGGAATCAATTTAGGAACACATGAGCCACATGGTTTTGAAACCAGTAACTGTGACTTTTACACATCAGACTCCTGCCTGCTTGGGATCTGACTGGAGACTTCCTCCACAGTACCCAGAATATGGAAGGCTTAGCAACTGTTCTCACCCCCTCGCCCCAACCCTGATCCCATGCAGCCTCACCAAATGAATCAGGTATTGCAGAAGTCTTGCTTCAACCTGCTGCACTGTGGGTTAATTTTACCCTGAGGACAATCAATTTATTTGAATGTTGATATAGTTATCTTGGGAATTCTTTCTCCTAGTTAAAAGTCCCCATCACAAGTTGCTATGGAAAGCATGAGCAAAGTATCGCACAGTCTAGTAATCTGATAAATATGTGTGCCTCTGCATATATCGGTAAACAGACACTTTTCTAACTCTGGATTTTAAAAGATTATAAAAGAAGTTTTGAACTATACACTTTAGGATTTCGATGTCTTTTAGTGTAATTAAAAATAAATCTTATTGTCAACAAGCAAAATTAAATACCAAATGGTTTTTATTTTCCCATTGATGGATACAAGATTTATGTGGGTACTTTCCACTAATCCTCAGGCATAAATCCATTAGGACTTAATTCTACCACCTTTCCTCATCCTGTGTAGTATCTTTCCACTGAATGGGATTACTTGCCAAGTATAATAGACATGAGGAAAAGCAGTAGAATCTGGTCCTTAATTAATGAGGTGAGAATAGACTTTACTATGTTCTTGTAAAAAGGAACAGAGAATCAGCATTATCTCTGAATTGCATATTGTTTTGATTTGTCATAACAACATGTCTTAAAGTCTGAAGGAAAAATCCTGCCTTCAGCCATTTGCATGTAACATGGCCACAAAGTACACAGTAAGTCACACTTCCTACTACAGCCCAAATGCTTCAAAAGCAACCCAGAATGACTGAGAGGCAGCTTTTCATATCCTGGCTCCAGACCTTAGGAAGGATTTCTGGAGCTACATGTTCTCCGTTTTATTCTGGAACCTTATTGTTCCACCAGCCCCAAAGGAAAGGAGACTTTACTACAGGAAGTCAATGCTGTTCATTGGAATTTATCTTTCAGGAGAGATGGAATTTTAAGGCTCCACAGTTTTACCCTAGGTCTCCAGTACAAAGCATATTTCCTTAGGGAAGGATGAGATTTTGACCTGTATCAGCACCTCAGCTTTTAACATTCTGGTCTTTTTCATGGCTTTGTGTCTCATCTTTCAATTTCACCCTTAGTAGCCTTTGAAGAGTTATAATAGTCATGAACGCTACACAGGAATAAGTGGAATATATATACTGCACTATATGTATAACGATGGTCTTCATTGTCCACTCAGGAAAAGTAGTGATAACACCAATAGTTCCCAAAGATTAAAATTGTAATAGTTTGGTTATGTACAATAGTAACGTTATGGAAAATCATGTAAAAGGTAATTTCCCTTGTCCATATTGCAGTGTAATCTTTTAGCTTTCTCAGTACCTTGTGGGTGCCAGGATGCTTATTAAAATGTGCTTAAATAATGATTTTATATTTTAAATATAATTTAAAAGTCTGATGAAATACTTTCCACTCCTCATTTTTCAGTTCTGCCCTTCATCTGTAGTTCTTATCATTTGGCCTGTGTTATACAGGAGGTCAGACTAGATGACCACAATGGTCCGTTCTGGCCTTGGAATCTATTGTTTAGTTCCATCAGAGTGAACTTAGTGCCATGTCTTTCCTGGTAATTATTGTCCCTTAAAATTCTAGTGTCAAAGACTAATCTAAAGTGCATGTTCAAGAAAGATAAGATGGTTTTGCTTTTGAGGTACTGGACTAAGAGTCAAAAGGTCTGTCTTTAATTCTGGGCTGTGACATACTTCCTCTGTGACCCTGGGCAAATTACTTATTCTCACTGTACCTCAATTTCTCATCTGTAAAACACTTATTTTCTCCCTCTGTTTGTCTGTTTTATCTATTTAGTCATAAAGCTGATTCTGCCATCTTACTCATATTACATAGCACCGTATTCCATCACGGAATACTCATGATGTTGGGGTTTGTATATTACATAAATTTAGCTGGCAGAACAAGACCGCAACTGGACTCTCAAGTGTTACCCTAAAATGCCACAACATTTAAATCACTGAGACAAAATAGTGTTATTACAAGAATTTGTGGCAAGCACATAGTAGCAGAAGGTATGAGTCATCAATGTATCTAGCAGTTATTGTCAGTAAAACGTAATTTTTTGAAATACCACAGCAGTAGCCCGGTCACTTTCTATCCTAAGTATAAATGGACACTGGTATTGCAGATACCAGTTTGTGATAGCTGTGGGGAAATGTAAACATTGGTACACTGTGTTAAGTGTCTTTCAAAAACAATTGAAAGCAAGTCAGTTCCATGGAAAATATTTCAAGAAACATTTTATATATTATGCAAGAATAAGAGAAAAGCAGTTAATCAAAAGTAATCAGGAAGGGAGCTATCCCCTAAACCCAAAATGCTGGTTTTTAAAAATTAATTATTTGTATTATAGTAGGACCTATAGCTCCCAAATGAGATCTGGGGCTCTGTACAAAGTACAAAAAAGAGATAATTCCTGCTCCAAAGAATTTAAAACAAAACAGACAAAATGACATAGAAAATAAATGGCAAAGCCAAGAATCAAACCCAACCTCTTGAGTCACAGTCTAGTGCCTAAACATAAAACCATACTGCATCCCTATCCTGCTTATACTTTTAACTAACTACTGTATGATAAAAGCAAGTAGTTTGAAAATTACAGTACTACGATATCAGTGAGTTCTGTATACTTTTGGTAGTTCAGCTGCTATTAATGTTGACAGTTCCTGAATAATATGTGCCACAATACTTCTGCCATTTCTTGAGAGACTTTCTGTTAATTTTCATCTTTTTTGTTATGCAGATGGCTTCCCTAAATATTGGAAGAGCTGGTGCCTGCATCATAGTCATCAAGCAACCGTGACTTTTTCTGCACAGCTTTGAATTTTACTGACTGTGAAATGTTTATTTTTCTATCAGACAACAAGAATGATAACTCTGTGAAAAAAAGGATTTTCATAGTGAATACTCTGTTGATCACAAAGTTGAGAACATTTGAAAATGGGAAAGATTAAGGATTTATGCCCTGTCCAGTCATTAGAAACTGTTCACAGTCAGTGAACAAGAAAAAATCAGTCTGTTGTAGGAGCAAATGTATAAACATACAGTAATAAGTTCAGGTACTGTTCTTGAGAATGTCTACTGCAGAGCTGCATAATTGGAAGCACCCAGGGCTAGCTCTTCATAAGGAGCAGAAGGGATATGAGAACAGTTTTCATGAAACACAGAGGTTTGACTGTGAAAACATCACAGCACATTCAGTTAGTTTTTCAACTTGGTTTTATTAAAAGGAGAAGTAGATATAATGTGATGTTTTTCTGTCAAGATCTTATCTTCAAAGGGGTCCTGGCTTTCCCTTTTAGACATGCCGTTAGACAAGGAGAGGAAATTAGTTCTTATTAAAGTAAAGAGGAAAGGTTGAAAGGTCTGAATATTTCAGCACTCTTCCTTGTTCAAAATGTTTAAGCTGCTTCTGTACAGTCTGTGGGGAAGTACATGAAAAAAAAATCACAATGCTTGTTTCAGTAACTTTGGACTGTCCCTCCCTGTCAGAGTTGGGAATCAAAGGTTGCACTGAAATCATATCCTGAGAATTAGCACAAACTCAATGCAGAACGAAGAGCAAGCTTTTAAGCCACACTGGGACTTTGTTGCAAAAAATATGAGTCCAAGGACATGTCTCATAAATCTACCTTAATCTTGTATTCAAATCAAGCACGTGGGTTCTGGTCACATTAAATGCTTTATGCATCTTCTGCATGTAGAAGCCCCTGGAAGCCTGGAAGACAGCTACTTCTATTCTATTACATCATTTAACAGATTAAACATGACTCAGCAATGGAAAATGTTTTGGCCTAATTTGACAGAAACCTCATTGCAGATAGACAAGAGGGATAAAAATGTTATTACATTTTCTTTTTTTCAAAACCACACACTCAACTTGGCCTGATTCTAGCTGCCATAAAAGCCTTCCATTTTATTACTGAAAATCATTGCAAGTAAGGGATAGATTAGAAATGTATGCTAGTAGAATAAGACAATATTAGACCATCATGGCTAATGAATTCTGTATAGAAAATATACTAGACCCTTGTGTGCTTCCCGTTAAGGTTGATCAATTACAGTAATATAGCGATATCATGCTTTTGAGTCAGCAATAGTGCTGAGTTTTGTATTTTCTAATTGCTCAGTTGAATCAGTTTAAAACGTAATGGAGGGTAGGACCCCAGAGATTATGGCAATCCAGGAGGCAAAGGAACTGTGGGGAATGGGCCTACTGGTAGAGAACAATCTTTTCCTCTGAACCAATGCAGATCTATTAGGAAAAAAAGTGTGTAGTTCAATTAAAGAAGTTACATAGTTTGTAACAGTTCACAATTATTCTGAACTGGTTTGCCTTTAGCTGTTTTGAAGGCAATTCTGGCTGCAGACAAGACTGTTTAGTATTTGGTCAGAATGGAAACCTTTGAGACCACTTGGGTTGCCAAGTGTATAACATTAGGTTTAGTGACGTGTGGTTTAAAGATGTGTCCTTTGGTAAAGAGCTGCAGTGATAATGTCACTCTGCACTGTGTGACCTGACCCAACATGGATGTCACTGTTTCCTGAGTATGTGATAGCATGAACCAACTTTCATATCAAGGCATAGATGCTGCTTTGATCTTTGTGATCTTCTCTGTGCTAGTGTGAAGGCTGTTGCAAATGTCTGAGTGTAAGCTCCACACAAACATTTGGCTCTTGAATTACAGTTAGTCTCAGTAGCCGGCAAGGCCAAGCAGTCTTTAAGGGTGATATGAAACTGAATCCTACAAGCTAAATTTAGGAATAAACCCAGGGGTTTTTATGTGATTGTACTACCATTAACTGGGACTTAGAGTGGGAAAAAGTGATGGTCTGGTGTCTTCCCACTCTTTTTCCCATCCAAAAAAGAGTTGATATATTCCAGCTTTTTTCTTTTGTCAACTTATTTCATTTTTCAGCCAACAGTAGTGAGAAGTTGCAGTATGACATAGCTATATAAACAGTAAATCCTACCATTATTTGAATGAAAATTTCTATAAATATTAAAATGTTACAGCTCAACTACCAAATGTACACCAATTGCAAGCAGTTTCCTTCTGTTTTACCAGCTGTAGGAACAGATAACTTGCAGGTTAAAGTGAAACTCACCTTGTGCACAGGGCCATCTCAGGGCCAGTAGATCACATAAATCACAATTAAGCCCTACTCTAAGGGTATAGGTAGGATTAAGTGGTGTATAACTCCTTTGCTGACCCTTGGTACAGGAGTAAATACCATCATGAATAATTTGAGATCTTAAATGAGGTTTGGAATTAATTCCATTTCTAATAATATCTCAGTTCCCCTTAAGTGGATCAATTAGCTTGTTGTAATATCTACTTAACTGATGATATGGCTATTTGAAGTAGGACAGGGAACAACCAAGTAAAATAAGAAATTCAACTATTTAATAATGCAAAAGTTTTTCTTTTTAAAAAAGGTTCCTTTTCTGCTAGTAATAGATAGAATATTATTAAAATAGAATTTTTGTCATATTAAAATCTGCATACTATACAACTAAATATGTGCTTTTAAAATCAAAATAATGAGATTTTTAAAAACACAACTTGGAAGCTAAAAATAAATAAAATTCCAAGTGTGCCTGTAGAGACAAACAAATGATCTTGCAAAGATCTTTTAAATTCAACCTCCACAATTTCCCCAAAGTACTTTATATGCAATATAGAATTGAAATATGAATAGCACCCCTGGAAATTAACCTTCAGAAAAGAATTACCGTACATTTACTCCAGATATGTTGAGGTTTGTATTGTAACTCTGCTTTGCTCATTTTTATCCATGATTTTCTCATACCCTTTTGTACATTTCCTCTTTATTTTTTTCCATTATTCTCTCTTTTGTAATCTCTCTGTACTTTCTCTACTTGGCTAACTAATTTCTCATCCAAAATTGCAAGCTTTCTCCACTGTTCCTTACTTACAACAAAGGTGGAAGACTGTGATTCTTGATCTATCTTTATTATATTTATACTCATACAGATCCATATGCAATGTAATTAAAGGCCAAAATTGACCCACCCTCAGTTTCTATATGTCAGTACAGCTTTTTGACTTCAGAGTTGTTGCATGAATTTTATTAAGGGAGAAGAGTTTGGGTGAGATTTTTTCAAAAGTCCTCAGTGTTTGCTTAACTCTGCTCTTGTTGTGTCAATGGAAGTTTTGCATTTGACTTCAAATGGAACAGAGTTAAGCTAACACTGAGTGCTTTTGTAAATCTTACCTTTAAGGTTTATAGTCCATATACCCCCAAAGAAAATAATCAGTTAGGGAATATGCTGGCTTTAAAGTTATTCGTGTTAGCTTGTGTTGAAGCAAACAGTAAAAACTTTGAAGGAATAGTAGATGTGCCAATATGTTTCAAAGGCTAGATCCTGCCTCCTTTATTCCTTTATATATGTTGAATAATACCTTTCTCTGCAAGTAGTAGTAAGTAAGGTAAAGTAAAGTAAAGTAGATAAATTGTAGATTTAATCACATAGTGCCAAATGGAATTATTAACTGGTTAATTTGAAAAACAAAACAAAACACCCTCTTGCTTATGGAAAACAATAATTAAATATTTTAAAGTTGTTTTCAATTCTCTCTCTTTCCAATTGATTGGTGTTTATTTAAATATAATAGGTTTACCACACTTCCAAATTAATACATTTTCCTAAGAATTTCTCATTTGCTGTATCACTCCATCTTAGGAATTTATTCTGCTATCCATCACAATACTTTGTATCACCATCCGCTTGCATGGAATAGCACAGTCCCTAGAGGACTACATAGAGACTGGAGTTAAGGTCCCAAGTTGCAGTGGGGGAGGTCCAGGTTGGATATTAGGAAAAACTATTTCACTAGGAGGGTGGTGAAGCATTGGATTGGGTTACCTATGGAGGTGGTGGAATCTCCATGCTTAGAGGTTTTTAAGACCTGACTTAACAAAGCCCTCACTGGCATGATTTAGTGGGGGTTGGTCCTGCTTTAAGTAGGGGTTAGACTAGATGGCCTCCTGAGGTCTCTTCCAAACCTAATCTTCTATGATTCTATGAGTCTCTGGCTCTTCTGCCTTTATGGGACTTTTCTCCTGTATTATTTATTCTCTTTTATTAATTATTTTCTTTATTGAGGATAATGTGCTCACTCCTAAACAAAACACAGAGACAGACAGTCCCTGCTCCATAGAGATTTTAAAAGACATGAAACAGAGAAGACAAGATGCAATGGGCACCACAAAAGAGAATAATTTGAGGAGTGAGGTGATTATGGTGATGGTTATGTTGTGGTTGTTTATTAACTCATTGCTTGTAGGCATCATAAAAGGATGGATAAGGAGGGATCTGAAAGGCTGCTTGGCAAGCTAGGATTGAGAAACAATCTCATAGTAAACTCCGTTTTCCAAGAGAGGGTGCAATCCTGCAAGCCTTCTAGCTATATAATATCAATTGATGCGGGCTCACAGGATTGGGATCACTGTTAAATTACTGTATAGTCTGTCATATTGCTATTGCCAGTGGTGCATGATATAATATTGATCACAGACCAATAGCTAAAGATCATGTTGGATTGTAGTTATCTAAATATCTTTTATTCAGGATATTTTTGGCTCAATTTGAATAGAAAGTCTGTAAATTAACATAAGAAGTTATAAATAAATAGCTAGGAAATACAACACCAATCATTTTTTATATTGGTGGTTTTCAATTTTTATGGCATTTCATCATTTATTGTTCAATTGCTGAATCCTATCTCTTTAACACAATTTAAATGTAAAATAATGAGTTTTTTCTTTGATAATTACATAGAAGACAGATGCATAGTTACATATGAAACCTGTCAAAATATTAAAATGTTTTAAGGTGATATTAAGGGAGTTGTCTACTTCATATTAATTGGTACAAGGAAACTATTATGACTTATATGTGAAAGATATATTGACTGCTTTGTATTTGTGTAAAAGAAAACATAACTAAAACTCCATCAGCTATTCAGTGTTTATATATGAATTCAAGTCAAATGTATCTAAAGAAAGCACTATATTAGATTCACTTTCATTTCCAGTAACTGTAAATTAAACTTACTTCTCATTTCCTATAATAAACATCCTAGTTAGAATTTTTACATACACTCAATATGCCAAATTCCTCCCTTAGGTACATTCAGATGATTCCCATTACTTCAGTGGGAGTGACTCATAAGCAAAATTAGAACTGATGGCAAAATTAGAACTGTTAGACCAAATGCATGCTTTGATGTGCCTTGGCCGACACCAGCAAAGCTGTAGTTAAGTGAGAACTGTGGGCCACAGATCTTCTACCCTGCTTCCAGTGAATTCAGCTCCATTTAAACCTGCAGTACTCAAACTCCTTAGGTCCCCCGTGGACAGAGCTGTTAAGGAACCATTGCAATACACAGTCTATACATATTGGTATGTAAACCCACTGCCCCAGAATCCCACATTTTATTGAGACTACTTCAGCCTCTAGCAAGAATATTCTGAGGAGCGAATGGAGATGGGTAGGCTCTGTAGCTCCACGGAGGTCATAGTCAGGTCCATTTTTTTTATTATTAAGCAGCTGGAAATATATATAACTAAAAATTTATAGGGTATTTTAAGAAGGACTCATAATCTGCCCAAAGTTTGAGAACTTGAAACCCAGTCCCATGCCTCTATGGAGGTCCAATGATTTAAGCCATGGTCTGTGCTGGTACAAAGCTTCTTCAGCATAGGTCTGATTGTGGGAACAGGGCCTACAGCTATTTCTACACCATTAATGTATGCCATGTCTCCACAAAATGCATCTACAGCCTGTTTTTGGCCCTATATGTTGAAAACAAGAAACTACATCAAGGTCAAAGTATAGAGAATTACAGTTGAACCCAATGTTCTTATTATATTTCAGAGCCTGTATACCACTGTGCACATTTTATAATAGAATTATTTCTTAGAAGTACAGAAAGTATAATATTGCAGCATACCAGTAACTAGTTATTTATCTTAATAGATGTAAAAAAGGTTTGAGAATGGCATAACCAAAACCACTTATTGTCCTCTTAAAAACATAAACTATTTTTCAAAACTTGATGGCAAAATCAAAGTTATGAATGCATAAGTATAACTTATGTGTTAACCTTTTGACAAAATTCTTTCCATATCACTGACCAATAACACACTACATTAGGGTATTCTTGTTATGCCATGCCACTTTCTGCTATCTGTGTATAAGTTTTAAAAGAGGGCATTTTAAAACATACAGGCCTAAATTTACAAAGATGTGTACCTAAATAGGTGTGCACTTTTCCATGCTCCTAATGTAGGCATGCACATCTCTGAAGTGTGTGCATATGTATATGTGCATACCTAAATTTGTATTCAAAAGTGCAAGGGCACTTATGTACTCATGTCTTTGAAAATTTAACCACCATCTTTACTACTTACATTTGAACCTTTTTCACAGTGTGCATGAAACAGGCATGCGATTAAATCAAAGTATTATGTGGACAGGTGTCAGTAAAATGAGTATCTCCTCCAACTTTAGTGAAGGTTTGATTCAATATTAATTCTTTACAAAATGTAAAATACAGTGTTAAATGTAAATTATACATCAATATGGGATGACTATAATAGGTAATATATGAGGGATAATATAGTACAATTTAAAATATATATTAAATGTAATATGTACATTAGAAAAATAGAGATTCATTACTTCCAAAAGTTCATTCATTGAAAAGTGTTTTATTTTCAACGGTAGCAGTCAGATTTTGGGGGAATAACTTTGCAACCAGTTTGTTGGCTCATAAATGTGTAGACTATTTGCATTTTTAGCACTGTGTGTTCTTTGGTGATGCATAAAAATGCATGTAAAATAGGTACTTGACCTGGCTCTTTGACCACATCAGGAGGAAAATAGTTATTTATCCCATAGCTATCTTTAAAATCTGTGTTGAAAGACAGTGGCTCAAAATCCATTCTAGAAGTCTGGTAGCTTGTTTTAAACATTGGGACTGCTGAATTCTGGGTAAGTTTTACACCCAGTGATTCAAGTAAAACAACAAGCTCTGATCTATGTGGACACAAGCACTAGATTAGAATAGATTCTTAATATGTAAGTATAACTTCAGAACTATCCCTGATTTAAAAAAAATGAATTAACCATGCAATGTCTGTTCACTCCAGTCTAATTTAAATGAGAAAATCAAAAATATACAACAGAATAATTATTCTTCAGCCTTATTCTCAGTCTCTAATATAAAGCAGATCTAATTACTGTAATCTTAAATCCCATTGCCAATCCCCTCATTATAGTACTTCTGAATAATGCATGAAGGTTAGATCCACTCAGGGGCATAGAGGCTGAAGGTCTGCAAAGCTGCAAAACTACAGTGGTTTTCTTATGCTGGGGGAGATCATTGGTGGACAGGTGAAGGATAGAATGTAGCTATCTAGTCCAAAATTATGTGTATTTAATATTCACAAACCCCTATGATGGGCTGCACGGGAGTGTCAGCTCTATTCTAGACCAAGTGTTGGAATAGTGTTTGTGAAAGGGCTGTGGGGCTGTCCCATCTCAATCCCGCACAACTTCTACATAGCTCTCCTCACTAAGGGCTTGATCATACAAGAGAAATTGTGGTTGTTCAGTACCTCTCATGATCAGGACCATAACTTATTTGTTCAGGTTTGGTCAGGTCAGGGAAAGGCACTTAAGTTAGGAAACATTCACCTTTGTCCTCAGATGAGAGATACAGTGAGCATGAGTTCTGAGAACGAAATCACCTTCTGTCTAAGACTGGTGTGATATGAGCTATGCCTATAAAAAATCATCTTTCAGAGGGCCTCCTGTGAGACAGAAATTACTTTGTGAATCACTAGAGTGAGTAATTTGTTCTATAAGCAAGACCTACGCAAACCGGTGTTGCTCTTCAGAGGTAATAAGAGGTTTACCTGCAGTAATTTCCATAGCCTAATGAGGGTGGGTTTTTTTTTTCTTTTTAGCATGCCATAGCGTTGTAAGCCTGTCTGTGTAGACTTATATAGCACTATCATGTAGTTGCAGAGTAGGGATGTTGATCTCTACATGAAGGTATACAATGTGGGAACTGAGACTATCCAATAATGTTGGTACAAACTGAGACTCGTATTCTTCCAGATTAAGACACGGATGTGGGAATTGTGTGTGGGAAAATATGGACCCCTTCAGATCTGAGAGTTTAGACTAAATGATGCATTCTTTTGCCTGAGACAAAGAACAGGGGAAGAGGGTGTTATCCTCACATAGTTACAAATGGAATGCCCATTTTCATCCGTTAAAGATCATTGTTTATTGAGCACATTGTTTATTGAGCTAAATGCACAAAAGGGGCTGTGAGTCCTTCAATGGGCTTGCAGTCCAAGGCCCTGGTCTTGTGTGAGCTCTGGAGTCACTGAAATAATTGATTTCTGAAGATTTACAGCCTCACAGAATCAGGTCCTAAGATAACACAAAACAGCACAGACTGTTAGATGCAAGATGCAGGCCTGAAGTTGAGAAAGAGGAAAATGTTTCAGTTGTCTTAAGGTTTGTTGTTTGTGTATATAGAATATCAGGATTCGAAGGGACCTCAGGAGGTCATCTAGTCCAACCCCCTTCTTAAAGCAGGACCAAATCCCCAAGTTTTGCCCCAAATCCCTAAATGGCCCCCTCAAGGATTGAACTCACAACTTTGGGTTTAGCAGGCCAATGCTCAAAACACTGAGCTATCACTCCCCGCTTGTATGTTTTACCAGAGGATTAGAATGAAGGCGGGCTGGTCGTCTGGTGCACAAGAAGAGAGAGGCTTGTAATTGTAAAAACAGGATGGAAGAATAACCATGCATTCCTTTCAACTTTTGACATCTAGAGTCTGATAGATATTTGGAAAGACTCCCATTAAAAGAGATATTGTCATGTTAAAAATATTGTCCCTTCCACCTTCTCAGACAGACGACATTAAAACTAGCTGGATCTCTGACAGGAAGCATGAAAGTGTGTGTTAGGGGGAAGAAGAAGTTCAACTCACAGTGGCATTGGTTTTGCACATGGAGAGGAGGCAGAATATGCACATAGCCTCCTATCCTAACCAACCTTGACAGGGATTCCACTCAGAAATTAACACCAACAAGCATCTTCTACTTTGAACAAAACCACTTTCATTCTCTTCAGCCAAACACCATTATGATCTTTAGAGGGCTTTGTGTCTGAAATCAATGTCTGGTCTTTTCCAGTTCCCTCAGCACAATCTCCTTCACCAGACATCCCCTCTCTACACTCAAATGTTGTAGCAGCAGTTTGGATCACACAAGAACAAGGGCTACATTTTCAAACTCTGGAGTCTGAAGTTAGACACCTAAATCCAGATTTGTTTACTTCTATCTACATTTGTATATGGTTAGTCATCACTATAATATCCGAGTACCTAAAAATAAGTGTCCTGATTTTCAGAAACATTGTGAACATGCAATTTCCAATAAAGTAAGACAAGTTGTGGTGAGCTCAGCATGTCTGAAAATAAAGCACTTATTTTGGAGCCTAATTATAAATTTAGACATGCAAACTTGAAAATTTTTATCTTTATGATCAACTTATTTTAGTAGACCACTAAGCTCCTTTCTCTAATGAGACCGATAATTTTTTGGAACATTGTCCATAAATTTCTGTGCCAACTTGTGTGATCCACCTAAAACAGATTCAGGCATCTGCTTTGGTTACCTGTGGGGGAAGAGGGGGCTGTTCATATTATCTTTGCCATATAGAGAGCAAGGTTTATAGCATTCAATGCATTCCTTACCAATGTTACTTCATGTGATGATGTATTGAAGTATGGAAGAAACAAAATCTTTGTATGGTATAAACAACTTTTGAAATAACTGAACCATTGTGCAGCTAAAATAGATATACTGTATTTTGTTGTTGTTTTGATGTAATCATCACCTGTCTCTTTCTTTTGATGAAACATTAGTTTAATCCTAAATAAGATAAATTGATTTCATTGAGTGTTGTAGATTCTCAGCACTAGAAAAAAAAAAAGGTCATTTGCTTTGGCTAGCTACATGTAGATTTGGGTGCTTAACTTTAGGCTTCCAAGTTTGAAAATGTGGGCATGTATGCTTTATTTATATATTTATTAAATGATACTTTTTTTAACAAAGTGCCATAGATTTGGATGGTACTTCTCAGACAAATAAAATGGCGGGTTTCTGCTATAAGGCACTTACAAGGTAAATGTAATTTATTTATAAACCTGGTGTTTGGCGGAAATGTATTTAAGCTATGTTCAGTTGTGTTTAGCAGCCACTAGGGTTGCAGAGTGTGATATGTCATCAAACAGAAACAAACAATATGAAACCAAGATTGTCATTGTTTCTGACATTCTTTCATGATTGTGCACAAAAATATACCTTGCCTGATTTTGTTCTTGTTCATATATCAAGAGTAAATCCACTAAACTTAGTGGATTTACACTGCTTTAAGATTAGACTCATGCCATTAGGGCACAACTAAGGCCATATCCACACTATGGTTGCCAGAGGATCACAGATACAGCTCTGCCTCTCTGCAACTGGAGCATTGTCATGTAGATGTTTTCTGCAGCAGTGGAAGGATTATTTCCATTGCTGTAGTTAATCCATCGCTCCGAGTACCAGTGGCTAGGACAACAGAAGAATTCTGCCACAGCAATCTACCCCCTACACCATGGGTTAGGTCAGCTTAACTATGGCACTTAGGGTATTAATTTTTCACACCCGTGAGCAATATAGCTAGGTTGACCTAATTTTTAAGTGTAGACTAGGCCTAAGACTGCAAAGGCAGAGCCATGACTGGGATGAGACTAGGCGCACTGCTGAAGTGGCTGTGGCTGGAAGTATGATACTAGTGGGACTTGCTAAACCACTACAAAAATTGTAGCCATTGCAGTCCTACCAATGTACAGGATCAACAGGGCCACCGTCATGCCTTTGTCCAACCCAAATACACTTTAATTGCATGTGCACATCTTGCACTCCCCAGCACATGCAACCCAATTATGGCTGACTCCTGTGTGGTTGCACTGCAAAAAAAGGGTCCATGAGCCCTCCCTACCGATATACTGGAGCTAGAGTGGTCATGACTGTACTCATGGTAATTAACAATATATGTCAACGACGAGCCTTCAAACTCAACAAATGCAAGTGCCATTTCTGCAGCTATCTCATGCACCTTTTTCATGGAATTAATCATCAGAGTTTTAAAAAATAATAAATACACAAATAATGTTATTATTAGGACTGTCTTGGGAGTCTATGGATACACAACATGTTTACTGCGGTGAAGAACTGCAGGGAAAAAGTCAGTAGTTTGGAATGTATAAGAAACATACTGTGAAAACGTACAATAGAAATATGTTTGTAAATCAATTCAAATACTCTGTGTTAAAATCTGCAATATTTGCAGATCAGTTTACAGAATGTTACTCTGTTTACCCTCATTGCCATTATGTTTCAGATCCCTATGTATAGGATGCAAGTGGAGACATGGAGCACAACGTTAAACTTTAGAAAACTGACTTCATTTGCCACAACTCATTTTTAAAGAAATATGAATCCTGAGCGTGTCACTGTGCAACAATAAATCTGCCTGTTTTAATGTTCTACTGTGGGTGATTTTATTAATTGGTTATGACAATGCATTGAAGGGTTTGTGTTAGTCTGTTTTTAAAACACATGCTCACTCTTTGTTCTCTTTATAGCTTATGGGAGGCAGTGTATAGAATGTTTGGGAATCTAGTAAATGTATGTCACTTGCCTTTTTCTTTGTAAGTTGAGACAATTCAGATTGTGTCACCATGACATACAACATCGTCATCCACAATATCTTTTTTTTTAACTGTTCTACGACTTTTAATAATATGGTCTGGACTTTTTTAGTGAATGTGTTGTGGTTGTTTTAAGATAAAATAAAGTGATGGGACTGGGTGCAGAGGTATATAGAGCAAGCTTTTAAGAAGTCCATCACAGAGACCAAAAACTGACTGATGAAGTGGTAGAAATCAAGGACTGTGAGTCTAATAGTCCTTTAATGTGATAGTCAATCTCTGCATATGTAATGATAACTGAATAGAAAAAGAAACACCTAAGGAGTTTGGGGATTGTGAAGATCAAAATGATAGGGACAAATACTGGAGTCCTTATTCAGTTTTTACTTGTTTCCTAACTAGGCAAAACTACTGGCTTCATTCCTGGGCAGTAATGATGGCCCAGTGGTTAGATGCTAGCTTGGCACTCTGGAGAGCCAGGTTAAATTCCCTTTTCCACCACAGACTGGGTGTGTGACACCCCCCGCCCCCAGGCAAGTCCCATACTCTTTGTGCTTCAAATTCTGTAAAATGGGGATAATAGTACTTCTTTGATACACAGTATTTAGGGCTGCATTTTGACTTTATCTTCGCAACATGACTATGAGGTAAAGTATCCACTACATTTTTATTTCAGTATTTTTAGCCATTCTTTTTATCCACACAGTGATACACACTTCACAGCTCGGATTAGAACCTATTTCTTCCTCTCAGCATCAAGTGGGTCAAGCCAGTAATTCCATCTAGCCCAGTATCCTGTCTTCCAACCATGGCCAGTGACAAATGCTTCAGAGGGAATGAACAGAACAGGGTAATTATCAAGTGATCCCTCCTCTGTTGTCCAGTCCCAGTTTTTGGCAAGTCAGAGGCTTAGGGACACCCAAGCCTGGAGTTGGTTGCATCCCTGACCGTCTTGGCTAATAGCCATTGATGGACCTATCCTCATGAAACATATCTAATTCTTTTTGAACCCAGTTATACTTTTGGCCTTCACAACATCCTTGGCAATGACTGTGTGTTGTGTGAAGTACTTCCTTTTGTTTATTTTAAACCTGCTGCCTATTAAGTACATGGGGTGGCTTCTGGTTCTTGTGTTATGTGAAAGGATAAATAACAGTTCCCTATTCACTTTTCCCACACCACTCATGATTTTATAGACTTCTATATATTCTTCCTTAGCAATCAATTTCTAAGAGGAACAGTCCCAGTTTTTTTCATCTCTCCTCATACGAAAGCTTTCCATACCCTATTCATATTTGTTGTCATTTTTCTATACTTTCCCAACTCTAATATATCTTTTTGGGGATGAGGTGACTAGAACTGCAGACAGTATTCAAGATGTGGGCATACCATGGATTTATATAGTGATATTATGATAGTTTTTGTCTTATTATCTATTCCGTTCCTAATGGTTCCTATCTTTCTGCTAGCTTTTTTGACTTCTGCTGCACATTGAGTGGATGTTTTCAGAGAACTATCCACAGTGACTCCAAAATCTCTTTCTTGAGTGGTAACAGCTAATATATACCCCAACATTTTGAATGTATATTTTCCAGTGTACATTACTTTGCATTTATCAGCATTGAATTTCATCTACAATTTTCTTGCCCACTCACCAGGTTTATGAGATCCCTTTGTAACTCTGTGCAGTCAGCTTTAACTATCCTGAGTAGTTTTGTATCATCTGCAAACTTTGCCACCTAACTGTTTACCCCTTTTTCCAGATCATTTATTAATATGTTGAACGGGACTTGTCCCAGTACAGATCCTTGGAGGGTGCTGTCATTTACTTCTGTCCTTTGTGAAAAATGGACTTTATTCCTACCCTTTGTTTCCCATCGTTTAACCAGTTACTGATCCAAGAGAGGACTTTCTCTCTTATCCCATGACTGCTTACTTTGCTTAAGAGACTTTGGTGAGGGACTTTGTGAAAGACTTTCTGAAAGTCCAAGTACATTATATTGACTGGATCACCCTTGTCCACCCTTGTTGAGATCCAAACAGATTGGTGAGGTATGTTCTCTGCTTATAGAAGCCATGTTGACTCTTTCCCAACATATAGTGGACTTCAGAATTGTTAGCCCTTGTCATCAGTGCAAACCTCATGATTTTTGTTTTGAAGATTTCTTGTGATTTTCTGATTCCTACTTCAATCTTGTGAAGTTATTCACAGGGGCCACTGTGCTCCATGATGTGCTCCCTGAGCCTAGATGGACACCTTTTCCCTACATCATTAGCAAGTGAACATGAGGTTGCTCCTCACCATATTCCACTGGTTCCAATAGGTCTAAAGCTAGCCTGCCTTAGGGAAAATAATGGCAGGTTAGTCACCCTTTTGACTGATATAGTGGACAAGGAAACATAATGCGGAGGATCTTGAGATGCAGCTGAAGTTGGGGGACAGAAAAGCTGAAGATGCGTGAGGGTGGGTTAACAGGGAGGAAGCATGGTGGGGGCAAAAAGAATGTAAAAGGAGCAGGGAAAGGGAATGTAGCATGGACCAGGCGAATGTAGCAAATGGAGTGATGGGGCAGAGATAAAGAGGGAATTTTCATAGTGCAGGGCAAGCAGGGTGAGTGTAGGGAGGTGGCTTGAGTAGGAGGGCAAGGGCATGTGGTGGAGTATGCAAGATGATCTTAGGGTGCAGGAAAACAAAGCTTTGTTTATACTAGCAGGTTTAAATCCTGAAGCAGAGCTGGACACAATATGCCCTTAGCTGCACTTGCAGTTAAATCATGTTCAGCACTGGTTCATATGTATCCATTGTCAGCAACAAGTAATTTTCATAGTATAAACCAGTGACGGAGGGAGTGCGCAGCAAGAAGATGGTGAAGGGTGGGCTTTTCAGATAGGAAATAAGTAGGACAGGGATAAATAATGTAGACCGCTATAAAGACACCTCCCCCACAACCCGGAAGCTAGGAGCAACTCCTTAGAGGCCTCTAAATAGAGGCTGAACACCCAGAGAGGAAGGGAGGCAGGGGTTAGAGAGAGAGAGAGAGAGAATATATATATATATATATATATATATATTCTCTTTCCCTCTCTATACACACACACATAAGAGAGAGGGAGAGTGTACATACCCCCACACACTATATATATGTAGTGTCTACACTATGTATTTATGTATAGATATAATCATGAGGTTTATTTAAAAATCACAATTTTTAATCAATGTAATGATTCTTTGGGTCTAACTCACAGTATTGCAAATCCGAAGTTTTAAAATACCATGAGTCAGAGGCCCCCCCAAATCATGATATATGATTAAAAATGGTGAGATTTTAAAAATAATACAGTTGGATGGGGTTTTGTGTGTGATCATATGAGATCTGAATTTCAGTAAACTACCAATTCAGAGTCTCACATCAAATTTCCATCATTCAATCTTCTGGAAGAGGTATTAGTGGAATTCTGCTCTCTCTCTCTCTCTCTCTCTCACTCTGTGTAGGATTTTGTGGGTCATGAAAAGGAGTTCCAGCTTTCCTTTCTGCTGCAACTCCTTAGAGGGAGTAGATGATATTTAGGGGGCTGCAGAGGGGATAGATGGTATTTAGGGGTGGGGCCCTAAATAATCCCAACTACAGAAATCCCAGCACCAATTATATTACCTAGTCCAGCTACACTTTCAGATTCCATACACAGCTGGATATTATAAAGAACAAAAAACTACATTAAAAATACCTAAGACTCAATTGTTAAAACAATATCTGTTTAAAAAAATTGGTAAAATGTTTTAATGCTTAGTTTCTTTTTAAAAAATGTTCTTTTGAACCTTAATTCACATTTAATAAAGTTGGCATTTCTGCATGTTCAAATTTTGTTTTTGTCATTAGAGACATTTCACAAAAGGCCATTTTTTAAAATAATCAATTGCAGGTAAATTTTAAGGTGGTGGCACATCTCTAAATATTTGTGTGACATCTGGGCATTAGTATCAGTGAGAGTTAGGTTGTTGTAGCAACAGCCAACAAGTGATGCCTTCAGGAGTGAAACCGAGTGACGTTATAAAGCCATTTTGGGAACAGAAGTTTCTGTTATGTTATGTTTGGTTTTAAAGAAATGAGATTTGTATTTTCTGGGTGTGAGAATGTATGTCTCTGCCATTAATGATTGCGTGAAAATTTATTCTATCCCTGGTTATGTCTAAACCTCTTAGAGGTAAAAATATTGTGTTTCCATGTTGTTTTGTAGTTTGTAGAGTATTCATTAGCACTGGTTATGCTTGCCACTAAACTTTAATTTTACAGTAATTAGCAAATTATGGGATGAAACATTTTGTGTACTGGATCAAGGAATGCATTCACTTTCCCCTTTTAAAACCATCTTATCTCATCTGAAGCTGATTACATTCTAGCTCAATTCCATCCCATGCCTGTCCTAAAAGAGTGTAGTGTGGAAAGAGAACGTAGGTCTGTCATATTATAATGCAGGATATCAATGCAACAAGTTGAATAGTCTGACTCAGGATACAGTGCATATGAGGAAACTCAGCCTTGTTTCAGGTGCAGGTAAACACTTGCACTGGGAGGAAAAAATTCCCCTGGAAGTCTATTTTCTCTCATTTTTCTAGAGTGTTTCCTGTTTGTCCAGCTAGCTCAGAAGTTGCCCATGCAGCTGTGGCTGAGGTGACAGGGGTTTCCCATATATAATTTGACTTGTTTACTGACAATATTCCTAACAGCCTCTTGTGTTATTGGGGAGGCAGTAGGTCTGACATGGGCCTCCTAGTGGTTGGTGATAATGGTGAAATAGGGACTTGAGTGTTAACACGGTGCAGTGCTTCTGTAACAAACCTGGATGAGCTTCTTCTGGTGGCTGCTTACCAGGTAGTTGTGTTTGGATCCAGCCATTGGATACCATAAGTGCGTAGCTTTGCTGGGTCTGAGCAGAGTCCAAGCACTGGCTCTAGGTTTCTAGGAACACTCTCATGGTATATGTCCTCCATCTAGCATCCCTTCCTGAGATACAGGCCTCCAAATTCCAACTTTGTAGACCCTGAAACTAGTCACAGTTCTCCCAGGACTCTCCAGTACCTATTGCCTGCTCCCCAGAGTTCCCCAGATCTCTGGGCCCTCTGTATTATTTCCCTGTTTCGAGTTTCATGATATTTAGAGTAGATAACACACAGATTTTGTAACAGAATTTCTAAACCAGTCACACTTTACTCAGACACAAGTCAGACAAGATATACATCTTTATGGACAATAACAAAAACCTGTATGTCATGAAAAACCTGCCCTACAGTATCCTCTTCAGTCTGAGATCACTTTTTCATTTTGATCATTGTGCTTTCAGGGTCCCAGGATCCTTCTCTTCTACTTCTGCTCCTGCTCAGTCTCCATCCCTTTACTAGAAAGAATCCTTTCATAAAGTTCCAGTTCCCTCTAGCAACTCCCTGTCAGATGATCCATTGTGTGGTTACAGACCCAAACAATCCAGACTTGTAAAGCTGGTTCTCTAAGGCTGCAGCCAGTTCATTGTTCTAGCCATCTTCCATTTGAATGGCAGACCATTCAGGTTAATGGTTCTTGAATTTCTCCATTGTTAGCCCTCTTCTATAAGGCTCTGTTAATACCTCCTGTAATCACAGTCCAATAAGCCGGGGGAACGGCAACAGTGAAGCCTGTTTCAGCTGACTTGGGTTTACAGGGCTAGGGCTATGGGCTTGTTTAATTGTGGTGTAGATTCAGGCTCAGGCTGGAGTCCAAGTTCTGAGATGCTGTGCGGGGGGGAGGGGGGGAGGAGGGTCATCTTCCATAGGAGGAAAGTGAAGGAAAATGGCCCTCATGTCCCCACACTCACACCTTGAGCAGGTATGAGTGAGAGAAGATATCCCTTGAAAGGAGAAATTGGCCTGCTTTCTGCCTCCAAAGGTCACTGGAGGTTCATTCTGATCTCTCAAGTTACTGTATGGGGACAACAAATAACAGCGGCACATCACCATAGAAGATGAATGACGTTGGGACCACAAAACTCTGTTGCAAGGGGACACATTATGCGACTGGTGGAATCAGGGGCCTTTGAACAATTACACTGAGAATTCTCTATTTGTAAAGGTTTCCAGAGCAGCCCTGAACACCTGTGCAGGATGATGATATTTTCCCCATGATTTGTTTTATATATATAGGAGATATATATTTTCCAGTATGGCATATCTGATTTAATTAGGGATCAGCTCCCAAATTGTAGGTCTCCATGACATCTTAAGAAAAGCAATGCTTTAAAATTTAGGATAGTCTAAAATCTTTTAGCATTAAAAGAATTCAAAATATCCTCCATTATCTGCACACATGCTGAGAGTGATGAGAGCAAGTAGAAGCACAGCTTCCTTCAAAGCAATGTGTGTGTCAGTTGGGGGAAGGAAAAAACATGTACCAAAAGGGTCCCCTACAATCTCACCCTGAATATGACATGGACTGTTACCTCAATGCCAAGTCAGTGACTGGATGAACAAGTTTGGGCCTAAGTTTAAGATTGCTCATTTGCAACCATCTTCCCAGCATTCTCTCCATCCTTGGCATTGTACAGAGAAACAAAGACTCCTAAAACTTATAGTACATGGGTCCTCTGAGGTTAAAATAATGTCAGGGTATGTATTTTTCTGGTTGATCAGCAACAGTTCAGGACTCAGCTTTCATTTTGAGAGCTGTGGTATTTTGCATGAATTGACAATATTATCAATAATATTAAAAAAATCAAACACGCAACACAGAGATAGGAGCATGTAGGGCCAATCACAGGCTAGTGGAAAAACTAGTGAAAACAGGCAGGGAAGAAACATTTCAATCCTTGAAACAAGTAAAACAACAAACAGAAACATTCTTATAAGAGAAATTTGCAGCTCAGTCACAGACCGGTGAAAAACTGGGAGAATCTGGAATGACATGAAATATTCCTGCCCTGAGTCTTTTAATACAACACATACAGAGGCACACATGTGCCTGCACACAGAAAAAAATTGGGGTCCAGTTACTCAACATGATAACAACGAACAGTCCTTGTGGCACCTTAGAGACTAACACATTTATTTGGGCATAAGCTTCTGATGCATCCGATGAAGTGGGTTTTAGCCCATGAAAGCTTATGCCCAAATAAATGTGTTAGTCTCTAAGGTGCTCCAAGGACTCCTCGTTGGTTTTCGTGATACAGACTAACACGGCTTCCCCTCTGAAACGTGTCAACATGATTAGTCCATTATTTCCCCATATTGTATATCCATTGGAGAGTTCCAGGGTGCAGAATAATGACTAGTTTGTAGTCAACATATAGGATTTCTGAACATGAGCATTTATCTAATATTCATACGCATCCTTATCTGTCCAGGCATGATATGATAGCAAGGCATAGAATATAATAGTGGTAGAGTTGTCATCAGATGGCCTGGGAACAGTACATATATACTTTCACCAAGAAAGAGAATGCGTGGCAAAAAGTTAACTTCATTTGCTGAGGCATAACAGAAGAAGATGACTCTCATGTGCATGTTGGGAAAAGAAAGCACTTACAATAAAGTGGCATATTAATTTATTTAATTACTTTCTTCATTCATCACCATCATCATGGCAGCTCCCAAAGGGAAGTGCCCTACCTGGACCAAGAATCACCTGGACTGATCTCTGGCTAGGTCCTTACAGTAGTCTGACTGGAGATTCAGCTTATGTCCATCACTGGCAATCTTATCATGCCATGCATCCGATGAAGTGAGCTGTAGCTCACGAAAGCTTATGCTCTAATAAATTTGTTAGTCTCTAAGGTGCCACAAGTACTCCTTTTCTTTTTGCAAATACAGACTAACACGGCTGCTACTCTGAAACCTATCAAAAATTCTGGTGCCCATGTGATCTCTGGCCAGGTAGTGGCATTCCTTGCTACCCACACTTCAAAATTCATTGGTCTTCCATTCTAACAACATGTCCATACCACGGATGCTGCTAAAACCAAACCAGTGCCGATGGAGGCTGTTGCTGGATTTAGCTTTAAATAACTTCAGTATTGATCTTGTCCTACCACTTAATATGGAGCAATTGATGAAAATGACTAAAATCAAAAATATCAGTCCGGTGTTCTTCAGCTTTCCTCAGTGCCTGCATTTATCATATGGAAATTAACATCAGTAAAATGAGGGTTTTACAGATCACAGAGGATATTATCCCTGTTGACAGGCCCAAAATATGGCAGCAGCTGCTGCTATACCAGGGTGCACATCCTTCAAATCTCCTTCAATACTGTTTATGTCATCAACCAAATATTTGACAGTTGCCGCGTGCTCTGTGTCCCATCTGGACAGGTTAATACTGGCTCAGTATCCCCTGACATCCCTACAGCCTATTTAATTTGGATTTTGTAAATAGGCTGTAGGGATGTCAGGGCAAATACCTGGCCCACTGAAGTCAGTCAGAGGTTTAACCATTGACTAAAAGGGAACCAGGATTAAACCTAATCAGAGAGAGGAATTTGCGAGGCTGTTACATGGGGGTAGAGATAGGACTAATGGGACAGAATGAAGGATAGGAAATCATTTTTAAAGGTAAGGTCCGTAAAACTGATGAGTAGTATCCCAAGGGAAATCCCATTATTTCAGTCATTAAAATTCATACTGGAGGAAAAGCTATGTCTGGGTGTCTTGTTTTGTTTTCTTCCCTTGGGACCTCTGAATTAAACTGCTATGGATGTGGAGAGCTGAAAATATCCTCCTACTCTCTCTCCAATTATTAGCATTTTCTGATAACAATGGGATTGAGGAAATTTTGGCTGATACCATGGCAAATCCCTACATTTACAGAGTATAATCATGCGGTCTTGGATGTCCATCATTTTGTTTTTTTAAGAATTCCTCCCAAACTAATAAGGGGAACTGATGGGTCTAAGAGCACGAGGGAGGGTAGGGCATGTGGCCTCTCGCAGGTTGAGCATCATACAGTTGGGAAAAAGCTAGCCAGTTCCAGTGAGCTCAGATTCCCAAGAGAGAAGGCAGAAAGTATCTGTAAGATATGAATTCCTAGAGGGGATACTGGGCCTGCCACTGGAGTTGATTTTTTTTCAAAACAATGGTAAAACAACTAGAAAAACTGTAAAATCCTGCGGCAGATCTGGCTGCATTTTGTCTGCTGCAGAAAAAAAACACTGTTACCTATTTTAGCAGCTATTGAATGCTGATCAGCAGGCCACTGTGTATGTGGGCTATCAAGAAACTGACTAGGTGATATTCTTGCCCTAGATCCAAAGTAATCCTATATAAAAATGAGGTGGGTCTGAGGTGATGTCACAATTGGGGTTTTACAAATGATGAGCTGGGATATGAAGCAGATTTCCTCTGGATATAACCCAGGAAAACATGCAGGATTCAGATTGCAGTATTTGTAACTGCAAGCATTCACGAAACGTAAGTGCTCCCAAAGCCATGAGATTCATTTAAAAATCATGAGATTTACAATAACTAATTTGAGATGGTTTGTGTACATGATTATTTCAGGTCAAAATTCCACCTTCAAAGCATCCATACAAAGGGTGGCCACCCTTATGCCTGCTCAGAATGGAGCTCTGCTTTGTCCCTCCCCCCCCGTCTCTAACTGCTTCTCACACTCCCTTGTCCAGCCCAGTGTGCTCCCTATTCTTTGTGTTCCTCTGTCTTTCCTTTAGTCTCCTCCTGCACCCATTTTATCAGTCTCCACCTGCTCCCCACTTTCCCCCACCCCACTAAGTCTCCCTCTTTCTCCTGACCCTCACATTCTCCTAGCTCCACCCAGTTTTCAATTTCCTAACCTTAGAGCACAGGTGTGCCATCTTCCCTGACCTATCCAGACTTCAGTCTTAATGGGAACAATAGGAAAGGGCAGCCATAATTACAATGGGGCAGCCTCACTTCCACATGCCAAGATTATTGGGAAATGCTGGCCATCTAAACTGAGGGTGAACTACTGTTTCAGGCTTGATGCCAGAAATTGGGATATCACGAGAAGCTTAAAAACAATCAAACAAAACCCTTAATATTGCTAGATTTGCAATAAAATCATGACTTTGTAACTCTGTTCACTCTCTGTGCCACTCACAAGAGTTTGAGGGGAATCAACAGCACTTTTTCTGGTCCCTGCAGCTGGCTGATGCATGAGCAGTGACACCTAAACTCCAAGAGCCCAAACTGAATATCACATTTTTGTAATAGTTTCAGCTTTGTAAGGCTTGTCTACATAGTGCAGCAATGCACACCAGACGGATGTAAATTATTGAGTGTTCTAAAGGGTTGTGCTCTCACTGCCCGGCGTAGAACCTGCTGACACTATCTAAAAGGTATCCAGTGCATGATGATGTAGTTCTGTTTGAAAAAAAGTATTATGTTAACATGCTCTAAAAAGGATCTATATAGGGAAGTTACCTCACAACACTTTAGAGTGCGTTCTGGTTTATACCTCTCTGGCGCACATTGGGGGTGTTCTTTGGATGCACTTTTTAAAACAGGATTACAACATTGTAATTTTCCTGCACCAAAACATTCTGAGTGTTGTAGTTCCCAAGGAAACATTGCAGCAATGAATGCTGGGAAATGAGCAGAAAATGTGTCTTTTTCCACAGTGCATAGGAAAATGGGGTCTTTCTAGTTCAACAGCCTGAGAAAAACCTGAGCGTAATTAAGAAGATACTCAGGAAAGGGTTTGGGAAGAAGCCTATGAGGTAGCCAGAGAGCTCAGTAAGGTTCCCTGAAGAGAGGATGTTTGTGGAAGAACAAATGGTGCAGACTTGGGAGAAAAGAAGGAGGCAGTGCTGATCATCAGACAAGACAAGTACTTAATTGTAAAGGAATGCTAAGCCAAGGGTACAGAAAAATAGTATGAGCACCTCATTGGCTCAGAGGGACCAGAAACACTGGTGTTGCTATTTTACCTTAAGAGGGCAGAATATTTAGAGAATTGTGAGGAAAAATTGTGGATCCATGCAAAAGAGTTGGTGAAGAAATGGCCTTTATTTAGACTTCTGTTTTATACTATTGTTATCCTGTACAAGGTGGAGAGTTTCATTTTAGCCAAAAAATTAAGCTACCAACAAGCATGAGGGAAATGGAAGCATGGCTACATCTCCATGTTGGAGTGGTAAACAGTCTGTTTCTTATCGCTCTTTAAAAAGTGTACAAATTACTTAGGTGTACTTTGTGGTCACATGAGGTATATGTGCACCTATTAGATTAGAAGGACTATCAGGTATACCAATCCCTAGAATAACATAAAGTATAAAGCCACATCTATTATATAAATATACAACATCACATATGTAGAGGTAATAGTCATGTAATTACCATCCTAGAGCTATAGAGTAAGTGAATTTATCTTTCCTTACCTACTCTAGTCATCTATTTCTTACAGGGCTATTTGAACATTTCAAACTCTTTAACAGTTTCAAATAGGCATCATATTTATAAAAATAAATAAATAACATCATCTTGCCTAAAATCTTTGTCTTCTCTCCACAAATGTTGACTCTTCCTCCCCCAAAACACCGTGGTTTGAGCCCCAAAAGAGAAAGATTCAGTTCTAGATTTGTGACAGAATTACAATATATAAAAAAATCACAAATCTAAAGTTTGAGATCCTTCATCATCTAGGGCTAGAAATGGGGCTTTATATCATTGGGAAGGGAAGATATTCTGATTCTCATGGAACTCAACACTTGTTTCTAATCTGTGAGGACTCAAAATAATGGAACTTAAAATTATGACATTTTAATGTATAGTAAAGCTATTTTAGGGCATTTTAAGTGATACTTATGCTGCCATCTGAGCCCTCTTAGATTTCATTTGGCCAGAATTTCCCCCAAGGCAATCAAACTGCCAGTTTGTACAGGTGTAAGAATATGAAATAGAGTCCCAATACAAGTTTTTCAGATGCTTTAAAACATTTCTAAAATATCATAGGGTTGGTGAGGAGTCAAACAGGTTGATTGTTTGGGATTTGTTTGTAACATATGCTGTATATAGTGACTCTAGGAAGGTGTGGTTAGAAATGAAGATTTTATTGGCACTTCTTTGTAACTCTCTCATAACTTCACAATTCATGAGCAATGCACTACAAACACATCACATTTTTTTATTCCATCCAGGATATAAAAGATTTGGCAGAGATTACACAGCCCTTCATTCTTTTGCAGATGATAAAGAATTCCATGCCATTCTTTGCGGGGGAGGGAGGGTGATTCCAACACATACCAATTCCAAATCTTGTTTGCTCTGCAAGGACATTGCTGTACCATATTCCTGAAAGTTGGTCAATTACCCATCATTGGCCAAAGGTTCCCCTTGCCCTTGTGCAGTATGTTGTGCACAAATTGATGTCTTTTCTAAACATGCCTACATTTAATTGGTGTTATAACTTAATATTTTCTGAAGTGCCTTGGAATTCTTTTAGCTAAAAGATACCTTTATATATACAGAATATTATTTTTAGTAAATACTAAATAAGCAACAATATTTTTTTAAAAAAGAAAAGGAGTACATGTGGCACCTTAGAGACTAACAAATTTATTTGAGCATAAGCTTTCGTGAGCTACAGCTCACTTCATCGGATGCATGCAGTGGAAATATTTTTTTAGTTATCCTATCCAGTCTTTTGGGTCCACATTATATAGAGCCATAGGATAGGGAACAAGTATCAACTTAATTAGCCTGGTAGCAGGTAGCCAGATGCAGCAGCTCAGCAGCCCATCTTTAGAAATTGCAACAGGTAAGAAGTCCTTGAGCTTCATAAACCTTTTGTCCATAGCTGAGGTTCAAAGTTAAGGCATTATATTAATAGGACTATGAGATTAAATTCATGGCAGTATTGTGGACTTATGTACATCCTGTATATCATTTAACATGAGACTTATCGGCTTTAAATGGTGTGCACAGCATTGTCATTTGCTCTAGGATGAATTTTATTTAAGAGGAGAAGATGTTCACTTGAGTAGTGTTTGCATCCATGCCAGTGCAAAGAACTGGAACACACAGTTTTCTTGTACACTCCCAACTGTTCTCGCACTCCAACATTGCAAGGACTTCTGTTTGATCTATACCCATGTATGACTAATAGAAGAAAAACTGCCTACTGAGTTTATCAAAGGAAGGCCATGAATGGATAAACATTTTTTTAAGTTCCCTGATGTTGGAAAATAAAGGGGAGCAAATACTTGTAGAGCATCCTAGAAGGATACCGTATTAAGAGCCACTAGGAGAGTACCAAATAAAATACCCAACAATGTGACAGTATCAAATAGGGAATGTTATCATTATGAGAGAGTCAACTAAATCTTAAGTCCAGATTTTGCTGTACTTATAATGAGCAGTGCCTTACTCCCTGAAAAATCCTATTCAAGTACATAAGCAAACTTCGGAATGAATATAATACTCAGCATGAGTCAGATAGTTGGAATCTGTCTCTCTCCCTTTGGTGTTCTCCTTACTCTTTTCATTTTCCTTCCCCCATGTTTACCACATTGGAACCCCAGATCCGTGCTCAAAAGGCAATGGCAAGCATAGGAGAATAGGTCAGATCTAGATTTTGGATCACATAATAGTGAAATACTCAGAAAATGCAGTGCAAGCACAGTTGAAGAGCTCTCAAGAGTTGCTCAAAGGACTAACCTATATAGCACTCTCCCTGTCTTTTCACTGCCAGATTTATTTTCTTCATTTTACATTTTAATTCTTTTGTCCTTCAGACTTTTGATGTGTGTTGAGAAGCACATTTAAAAAAAAAATCAGGAATAAAACTTGCTAAAACAGTCACAGTAAATTCCAGTTCATCCTGGGCATAGTCCTAGATAGAAAATTTGGATTTAATGCTGTTGCAATTCATTGAACATATGAATAGGAAAGATAAATGCTCCTTGTTTAGTTTAGTCCGGTGATTTTGACATTGCTGGACATTAATTTCCCCAATAGCGTCATTCACTGAAGGGACAAAAGAAGTATTAAACATTATAATTGTACTTTGACAAGAGCATATGACTTCTGGGATGGATTAATACTCCTATAGAGGATTTCACTACTAGCTCTGGTAATATTTCCTTCTGAAGGCTTATACTGAGTGCCTTTTCTTAAAGTTAGCACTAAAATGGCACATGGAGGGCTCTGAAGAATTGTCTGTCTCTTTCTTCAGGACAAAATAAAGTGTGTGAGAGAGCACCCAGTCTGTTCCACCTTGGAACTACTCATTCTAATATCTCTATATTTGGTCACAGTTGCCAATACCACTTCTGGACTCTCCCTTTGCTGATGGGTACAAGAGTGAAGATTCATAGATAATGCCAGTTTCCCTAATCCATTTAATAGAGATAGGGGATTAAGAACCTACTGGTGCACCTCTTTTGACTGTGAGGGAGGGAATTAATATCATGGGACTTGCCACAGAAGCTGGCCAAGCATTTTTTTTAAACAATTTCCTTGAAAAATGCAGATTCATCAGCAATTAAACTTGGAGGAATGAGACTCGATATCTTAGATGATTATGACAGGAGTTGAGTGTCCTGCCATATATCACTGGAAAATATTAATTTAAAGTATAATATACAACAATGGTTCATTGATTGGAATACATGACAATCTAATGTAATAAATCTGCCACATCTCCAGTTTCTCTAATGTTTGGGACTGGGGCTTGGGTTCTATCTCAGGTCATCTCTACCACTCACCTGCTCTGTGATCTTGGGGAAAACACTGAATTTCTCTGTGTCTCTGTTTTCCCCTCTCAACTGTTATCTAGGTGGATTCTGAATTCTTCTGGGCATGGACTGTCTCTTTGAGTATGAATGTGTACAGTGCATAGCAAAACAAGGTCTCAAACCCAGGTGGGATCTATAGATGCTACTGTAATATAAATATATAATAAAGCCAAGACTGGAATTCTGATGAGTAATGGTGAGCATTACCATCCACTCTTTCCATCTTGCCTTTGTTTAAGAATTATACTCTCTCATCCCCTAATGCCCCTACTCTACTTGTGCTACACTGATGATATCATCATGTGGACCCATGGAAAAGAAGCCCTTGAGGAATTCTACCATGATTTCAACAATTTCCATCCCACCATCAACCTCAGCTTGGACCAGTCCACACAAGAAATCCACTTTCTGGACACTACAGTGCTAATAAGCGATGGTCACATAAACAACACCCTATACCAGAAACCTACTGACCGCTATACTTACCTACATGCCTCCAGCTTTCATCCAGACCACACCATACGATCCATTGTCTACAGCTAAGCTCTAAGATACAACCGCATTTGCTCCAACCCCTCAGATAGAGATAAATACCTATAAGATCTCTATCAAGCATTCTAACAACTACAATACCCACCTGAAGTGAAGAAACAGATTGACAAAGCCAGAAGAGTACCCAGAAGTCACCTACTACAGGACAGGCCCAACAAAGAAAATAACAGAACGCCACTAGCCGTCACCTTCAGCCCCCAACTAAAACCTCTCCAGCGCATCATCAAGGATCTACAACCTATCCTGAAGGACGATCCCTCACTCTCACAGATCTTGGGAGATAGGCCAGTCCTCGCTTACAGACTGCCCCCCAACCTGAAGCAAATATTCACCAGCAACCACACACCACACAACAGAATCACTAACCCAGGAACCTATCCTTGCAACAAAGCCCCTTGCCAACTCTGTCCACATATCTATTCAAGGGACACCATCATAGGACCTAATCACATCAGCCACACTATCAGAGGCTCATTCACCTGCACACCTACCAATGCGATATATGCCATCATGTGCCAGCCCCTCTGCCATGTACATTGGCCAAACTGGACTATATCTATGCAAAAGAATAAATGGACACAAATCAGACATCAAGGATTATAACATTCAAAAACTAGTCGGAGAACACTTCAACCTCCTTGGACACTCACTTACAGACCTAAAAGTTGCAATTCTTCAACAAAAAAACTTCAAAAACAGACTCCAATGAGAAACTGCAGAACTGGAATTCATTTGCAAACAGGACACCATTAAATGAGGCTTGAATAAAGACTGGGAGTGGATGAGTCATTACACAAATTAAAACTATTTCCCCATGCTAATTTTCTCCCTACTGTTACTGACACCTTCTTGTCAACTGTTTGAAATGGGCCATCCCAATTATCACTACAAAAGTTTGTTTTTCTCCTGCTAATAATAGCCCGCCTTAGTTGATTACTCTCATTATAGTTGGTATGGCAACCCCCATTTTTTCATGTTTTTATATATATATAGATATATATATATAGATATATATAATTATATATATATATCTATATATATATATCTATATATATAGATATATATATCTTCCTACTGTATTTTCCACTGCATGCATCCGATGAAGTGGGCTTTAGCCCATGAAAGCTTATGCTCAAATAAATTTGTTAGTCTCTAAAGTGCCACAAGTACTCCTTGTTCTTTTTGCTGATACAGACTAACATGGCTACCACTTTGCAACTCTCTCTTATAACCATCTTGTAAGACAAGTCAAAAGATTGAAAAATACAATCGAACATATATATTTTTTTAAATCACATGATTGATGATTACCTGTTCTGTTCTTTCCCTCTACAGCACCAGGCATTGGCCACTGTCGGAAGACAGGATACTGGACTAGATGGACCTTTGGTCTGACCCAGTATGGCCGTTCTAATGTTCTTATGGTTATGTAAGCTTTTGTTAGATAGCTGCATTCAAATATAGTACCTCAGCTAACATGGTGTGGTATAATGCCCATGTCTAACATGACAGACAAATACAGACATTATTAGGGTGCTATTATAGTGGACACATTTCTTTGCTGTATTTACAACGGAATCCTCTTTTAAAAAACAAACATACTATGCCTGTTCTTTTCATCCCAGATCCCAGATAGTTACCTCAGTACAATACCCTGTGTCCTGACAGCCCTTAAATAACATATTGAGAATAAAACAAGGAGTAAGTGAATGCATTTTCTACTGCATGCATCCGATGAAGTGGGTTTTAGCCCACGAAAGCTTATGCCCAAATAAATTTGTTGGTCTCTAAGGTGCCACATGTACTCCTCTTTGTTGTTGTTGTTGTTGGGTTTTTTTTGCTGATACAGACTAACACAGCTACCACTCTGAAACACTGAGAATAATTCCTGTAGGGAAGTGGAAACTCTTCAGCTTTATCTCACTGTTTCAATGAAATTCTATAATGAGAGTTTGCACTCCACCCTTTCCCACACTGTGAAAAAAGGGGGGTCAAACTCTACAAAAGTATAGATGTCCCAGATATCTGCAGGAGTCAAGAAGTTAGTGCACAAGATGTCCTTTACCTCTGTGCTGCTGCCTGACACATTTCTGTTTTCTTAATTCCTAGAGTAACATGCCCAGGAGCTCCCCACCGCCACCAAGGACATATTCAGGCCACCAAAAGGAAGCATAGGTTACTGCAGATTCTCCTCTTTTACACTTGAGTAAATCAGGAGTAACTATTGATACTAGGTGAGTTACTCTGAGGTAAAACCACAGTTGGGGAAATCAGAATCAGGCTTTCTCTGTCTGCAGTAAGTTACTCAGGCTTTCTCTGAGAGCTTCTAGGGAGAATGTAGCATAGACTTAACCAGCTGCTGCTGCCCACTCACCTCCCAATGCCTTCCAACACAGAAACAGCCATCATAGAGGGGTTTCTGTGGGGTTGAGTGGAAGGTGAGAAGCACACCACAGAGATGACACTCCCTTGTTGCATGCAGAATCAAGGGAAAAGGCCCCTCTGCAGACAAATCTCCAGAGAATGAGCTGGCCCTTAGATTTCATGTAGAGACCATATTGTCCTTTGTGTAATCTACAAGGTCACAAATGTTTAATTAATACAGTTTTTTTTCTTTTTTTAAAAAGAGGAGAGAGAGGATCTATGTCTCACACACACACACGCACAAAGAAGGCCAAAATGTCATAGTTAAGAGTTCCAAACCAAGCTCTTATAACTGACAGAAACATTAAGGGGGAAGATTTTCAAAGATGTAAAGCGAAAGTAATTTAAATAACTGCCATTTATACCTTTGAAAATAAAATAAATGGGGCTACTGCCCATCCATTGTTGACAACTCTCATGATTTTATCATGAGTCTCATGATAGCTGGTGTGCTTTTCTTGAAAGCCCCATGTCCTGAATTCAGGGATTTAAATGATGATCTCAGCTTTTATTTTGTATGTTTCCAGCTCTTGTAGTTGCAGTAAAAAGTTAGAAAATAGGAGCCATAAAAACTCAAAAACCAGAAGTCACAAGAAAACTCCACAATGTGTAATTAAATCTCATGATTTTATTTTGTTTTTTTTTTGGGAGGGAGAGGTATGCCATTCCAGGGTGCAATCCAGACCAGTGAGGTGTCCAGTGTCAGCCCTGGTCACCCAATGTCAGCCCTTCCCTGCAAAAGTGGGTGCCTCACAATGTTTTGCTGCTGTATCACTCACCTGGGCTGCTCACAAACATACAAGTAACACCCTGAGTATCTGTGTATGGCTGCAGCCTGCTAGCCACACATCAGTAACACTCTCGGTTCCACCAGCACAATTACTACCTGCCTGATGAGCCAACACACTCCCAATCATTGATTATTCCCCTAAACATGTATTCTTCACCATCCAGGCCTCTCCAGGACAATTCAGAGGCAGTAGGTACATTGCCTCTCTAAGGAGATCAATATACAACAGTTTACCACCCTAATTGGAGTTACCCACACAGTTCACAACACTGTACTAGTTTTAATTAAATTTATTTAAGTACAAGTGAGTCAAGTGAGTCAGAAATGTTTACAGGAGAAAAAAAGATAAAACAGTTCCCAGAACTAAAACTTAACAAGCTAGACTAAAACTAAAACTAAAATTTAGCAATCTAGACTTGGTTCAAGATACAATTCTTACCACATGCTCCCAGCCACAGGACTAACCAAAATTTCAGGTCAGGGTCTTTCCCAAAGTCAAATAGGTTGTTTTTTTTCCTGTCACCTTAGGTGAAAGAGTGAGAGATGAATAGGGAGAGATAACTTTGCATGCTTTTGCTTCTCATAGTTAGAGTTCAGTCACACTTTGAAATGCATTTTCTATAGGGTTACTTCTAGATAAAGTTCATTCTTGTTTTGAGGTTGGAGTCAATGAGTCTGGTGGTGAAAGACGACTAGAATAAATACCCCAGGAATCTCCTCCATGATTGGAGGTTTTTAAGAACAGGTTGACAAATACCTGTCAAGGATCTAAATAAATCTTAGTCCTCCCTTAAGTGCTATGGTTCAGTGCAAGCCATCTATGGACCTCAGAGATCAAGTACGGGTTCTTGATACCAGAGTGGCTGAACTGGAGTAGATAAGGGAGACAGAGAGGTACAGAAATGAGACTTTCTGGGACACAGTAGAGCAGTCTCACCTCCAGTCTGACAGCCTCTGTGCTATTGAGGAAGACGAAAGTCTCAGGGAAGGAGTGGAGGGGAAATAATGCCATAGTTGGGACCCTCCTTCCAGATGATATCATGGTATCCATTCGCACTGAGGATAGCCCTCCGAGATAAAGAATGCCAGTTATTAGGAAGAGACATGTAAGAGTAATGGAGGATTTGATTATTAGTAATATTGATAGTTGAGTTTGTGATGAACAGGAGAACTGCATGGTGAATTGCCTGCCACGTGCAAAGCTTGAGAACCTCTTGAGTCATCTAGATAAACTTATGTGCAGGTACATGTAGGTACCAACGGCACAGAGAAAGATAGGAGAGAGGACCTGAAGGCCAATTTTAGATTGCTAGGTAAGAGATTAAAGTCCAGGACCTCAAGGTAGCATTCTCAGAAATGCTTCCAGTTCCACAAAGAACCAGTTAGATAGGCAGAACTGCATGGTCTCAATGTGTGGATGAGATGATGGTGTTTGGAGGAGAAAATTAGGTTTATTAGGAACTGGGGAACCTTTGGGGAAAGGAGGAGCCTACACAGGTGTGAACCAAAGAACCTCTGTATTCATACTATACACATTACTGTAATAATCTTTGTACAAAATATGTCTTGTGAGATGTCATTTGAAAACTAAGAAGTTGCTGGTCAACAATATGGTGAAACATATCTATGTTAAGTTATGAATTTCCCCGGTATGATATTACTTGCACATGTTCAATATGAGACAGACCTTCCTATGCAAAATTGGTTAAACAGGTATATCCTAATCAAAGAGGTGTGTACTGCAATTTTCATATAAGTAGTACACAGGATGACCAAGATAGCAGAGGGAGAAGATGTCAGGAAACAGAACAATTTGTATTTCAGCAAACAGAGGTGGGAGAAGAAAAGCTTTCTTCCCACAAGACTCCATATCAACCTCCTACATCTTAAATAAAGTGGTGACACATTGCCTCCGTGGTCTGAGTTGCACCTCAGAATATGACAACAGGAAGCATGGACTCCACATAAATCAAAACAGATTGCTGACATGTAACCCTAAAAAGATCATAGAGGAATTTTTAAACTAAGAACTGAGGGAAATATGACAGGTATGGAGGTGCACACAGTTCAGACAGAAACTTCCCTTAGGAGAGGATTTCTTAAAGGGGATACTCTACATCCTAGAAAAAAGGAGAGGATAGAAGTTGATAAAGTACAGGTAGGAACTGTAGACATGAGCAGTACGTAAACCCCTATGCAGGGAGGCTAGCCCCCTGCTCTGCCCCTTCCACCCAAAGCCCTGATCCTACCGTGCCTCTTCTGCCCAAGGCCCCACCCCCACTCCTTGCCCCCGCTCTTGACTACCGGAGCTAGAGGATCCCCAAGCCCCCCACTATGGCCGGAGGAGGGCCAGCTGTGCAGCTCTGTGCCCCAGACCACTTGCCCAAGCAGCCCTGAGCCCCAGCCTGCTGGCCCACCCACCCGAGCCATCCACAGCCCACCCAAACTGCCCTAGCCCACCCATCTGAGCCACCCTAATCCTGGCCGGCCTGAGGAGCCTTGGTTCTATGGAACTATGAGCCCCATTGCTGGCTGGCCCCAAAGCCATGGCAGGGAACATTAGTAGAGGTTTGGGGAGTCTTAGCCTCCCCCAGCCTCCATTATGCACTGCCCAGGACTGTAGAGAAACAGTCCCATTCAATTACATCATGTGAATGCAGACAAGTAAATATTAACAAATTTTATAAGGGCTTGCATACAAATACTAGAAGTGTAAATACTAAGAAAGGTGAACTTGAGTGCATGATATTCAATCAGGATATTGATATAATAGACATCACAGAAACTTGGTGGAATAACGATAATCAATGTGATATAGTAATATCAAGGCACAAAATACAGCGAACGACCAAGCAGTCTGTGCTGGTGAGGGAGTGGTACTGTATGTGAAAGAAAGCATAGAGTCAAATATGGATAGAAATTTCATGCTTGAATAGTGATCATATACCAGTAGAAATATACTACCGACCACCTGACCAGGATGGGGATGATGATTTATGACATACTCAGGCTATAAAAACAGAAAATTCAATAATAATGAGGGATTTCAACTATGTCTATACTGATTTGGTACATGTCACCCCAGGATGGGACGCAGAGGTAAAATTTCTAGACATTATTGATGAGCGCTTCTTGGAGCAGCTAATCCAGGAATCCACAAATGGGGGTGCAATTCTCTATTTAGTCCTAAGTGGAGGACAGAATCTGTTCCAAGAGGTGACTAGAGCTGAACCACTCAGTCACAGCAACCATAATTAATTACATTTAATATCTGTGTAAGGGGCAAAATACCAAAAAGTCCCACCACAGTAGCATTTAACTTCAAATAGGGGAACTACACAAAGTTAGGACACTATTTAAACAGGAAAATTAAAAGGAACAGTCACAAGAGTGAAATGCCTGAGTGTGGCTACCGTGATTAGGCTCTATGATGTTGTCCCCTGAATAGATATGTGGACACAATTGGCAATGGGTTTTGTTGCAAGGATAGGTTCCTTGGTTAGTGTTTTTGTTGTGTGGTATGTGGTTGCTGCTGAATATTTGCTTCAGGTTGGGAGGGACTTAAGGAGCACTTAAGAAGACAAGATCATTGTGGAGAAGCTAAATGATTCTTTGCCTAGTTCTTTACTGCAGAAGACATTCGGGAAATTGCTACACCTAAGCCATACTTTTTAGATGACAAATCTGAGAAACTGTCCCAAATTGAGTGATGTGTAAAGGAAGTTTGGAACAAATTGATAAATTAAACAGTAATAAGTCACCAGGACCAGATGGTATTCAAGAGGCCTGAAGGAACTCAAATATGAAATTGCAGAACTACAGTCTGTGGTATGTAGCCTCTCTTTTAAATCAACCACTGTACCCCATGATAGCTGGTTAAAAGATAGGAAGCAAAGGCTAAGAATAAATGGACAGTTTTCACAGTGGAGAGAAGTAAATAATGCTCCCTCAGCCAAGCATCTGTTCAGGTACCAATGCTGTTCAACATATTCATAACCGATTGGGAAAAGGAGGTAAACAGCAAGGTGGCAAAGTTTGTAGATGATACTAAATCACTCAGGATAGTTAAATCCAAAGCTGACTGAGCATAGTTACAGAAGGATCTCATAAAACACAGTGAATAGGTAACAAAATGGCAGATGAAATTCAGTGTTGAAAAATGCAAAGTAATTCACACTGGAAAACATAACCCCAACTATACATATCAAATGGTGGGGTCTATATTAGTTCTTACCACTCAAGAGATCTTGGAGCTGTCATGGATAATGCTCCGAAAAGATCTGCTCAATGCACCATGGCAGCCAACAAAACTAACAGTACGTTAGGCACCAAAAGAAAATGGATTGATAATAAGAAAGAAAATATCATAATTCCACTATATAAATCACTGTTATGCCACACCTTGAATACTGTGTGCAGTTCTGGTTGCCCCATCTCAGAAATGATATATTGGAACTGGAAAAAGTGAAGAGAATGGCAACAAAAATGATAAGGGGTATGAAACAGCTTCCATACAAGGAGGGATTAAAAAGAGTGGGACTGTTTAGTTGAAAAAAGAGACAACTAAGTGGGGAATATCATAGAGGTCTATTAAATCATGAATGGTGTGGAGAAAGTGAATAAGGAAATGTTATTCATCCTTTTGCATAACACAAGGACCAGGGGTCACCCAATGAACTTACTAAGCTTTAGGTTTAAAAGGTTATATATTACCTCTTAAACTTGTTGCCAGGGGATGTTGTGAAGGCCAAAAGTATAACTGGGCTCAAAAAAGAATTTTCATGTAGGATAGGTCCATCAATTGCTATTAGCCAAGATAGTCAGGGACAGAACCCCAGAGTCTGGGTGTCCCTAAGCCTATGATTTCAAAAAGATGAGACTGGATGTCAGGGGATAGAGTACTCGCTAACCGCCCTGTTCTGTTCATTCCCTCTGAAGCCTCTGGCACTAGCCACTAACAGAAGACAAGATATTGGGCTACATGAATAATTGCTCTGACTCAGTATGGTCATTCTTATGTTCTTATTTGTTCCTGTTTAGAAGTTGATATTTTGTCTCAATAGCCGAACTTTGCTGTTATTAGCTGAAATGAAGTAATAATATTTCACTTTTTAATTACCTTTGTCTTTTTAAGTAAAAATCATCAAAACTTAATTCATCTTTACTTTATTAAATATATAATATGCCTACATACCTCTGTTATGAGTGATCAATAAGAATCTAGACAGACAATAGAAGAAGTGACAGGTGAAGCACACACAGAAACTTTATGAGTTCAGTTAATACAAACAAATATACTAAATAATAGAAAAAACAATATGCATACTTATAAGCATAAGGTAAACACAGTAAAGTGGTTTCCTGCATTCTTCATACTGATGATCTTACATTGTACCTACTTACAACCTTATGGAGCTTATTAGATATACAGATGGGAGAAAAAACAGTCGTTGAAGCTTACCACAAGAAGAAGGTGCTGGCCTAGGTTTCCTAACCAGTTCTCCAATGTAACTCCAATCCTGGTGTCCCAAATAAGGATGGGTTTGATGACCTTTTATGCTCCTTTCCACCCACATACATCTGGGATCATAGTCTCATTTCTTATTCATATTTGATATTCCGGGAGACCAATTTTAGGATTCTGGTGGTCTGTATGTGGTATTCCAGTTGACCATAATTATATTTCAGACAGTGAACCCAACCATTCATGTCAGTTCCTTTGCCAATAGTTTTAGTACGTTACTGTGACTAGCTCTTATTGCAAAAAGCCCTTAAGATGCTGACTTCTGTTTGTTTGTGGGTTACCTGTTTATCACAGAGTTTATAGTTTATTGCTAAACTATCACAAGATTCATATTGCTAAATTTTATAACATTAGGTTAAGCACATATCATTCTACAAGCTTCCGCTAAGCACATAATATTCATTCTATGTCATCCCAACTGCCACTTTTACTAGGCCTCATTATAAGTCCTTAACACTTAATGCTTATCACTGTTGCTGGCACCAAATGCCCGAGGCAGGCAACAGCTGGATTCGTTGCCCGGTGTGCATTGCCCAATAATCACAACGGGGTGGAGAAGTAGAAAAGTTTATTTGAAGCTTCAAGCGGTACAGGGAGACAACAATCTCAAATCCTGCACACCAGTGCAAGCAGTTACACATATTTTATACATTCATTCTTTAGCATGCTTATCCAATAGCAAGCTGTCCTAGGTATCCATATAGCCAATCCAGTATACCGGCCAGTTCCCCTTTTTCCTCTTATCATCTATTCCCCCATATATGGAGTTGTTTGTTCAGCGCTATCTAACATTCCTGTCCTGCTTGACCTAATCTTGCTCCAGCTAGTCTGTGCCTGCAATACCCTGTTGCAAGTTTCTCAGCCTGAAGGCTGTGAGTATCTCCAGGCAGAAAAGGGAAGGAGGGGGGGGCCATCTGGGCCTACAGCGAGGGGTCTTCTTTGACACTCGTGGTCTTCCATCCCCTTGAGTTACCTAAAAAGAAAAGGAGTACTTGTGGCATCTTAGAGACTAACAAATTTATTAGAGCATAAGCTTTTGTGAGCTACAGCTCACTTCATCGGATGCATCTGTAGCTCACGAAAGCTTATGCTCTAATAAATTTGTTAGTCTCTAAGGTGCCACAAGTACTCCTTTTCTTTTTGCGAATACAGACTAACACGGCTGCTACTCTGAAACTTGAGTTACCTAGTGGCCATGCCCGGTGTCCCCAACATCACCTATAGTTAAGCCTATTTTAATACATAAAATTGGTTCTTCTACTTCTTGTTGCAGTTTCAATAACTTCCATTATTATTTCTATAAGCATGCTTCACAGATAGATTATAATGTACTAAAATTACAGACCCTCCAAAATCTAGTCAGGGGTCAATGGTCAATTGTCCACTGTGAGGTTTCTTACATGTTCCTTGAATCATAAGTTCATGCCACTGTCACAGACAGTGTACTGGACAAAATGAGTAGGAGTGTTCTGATGTGGTATGGCAATCCCTATGCTCTGTTCCAAAGAGGAGCAATGTGTTTTTTCATTTTCAGCCCGTTATTTAGAAACATTTGAGGGTTAATTATAAATTACATAGGCAGATCTGCACTAAGGACAAATCCTGGTTCTGCTGACATTAGTGGGACTTTTGCCTTTGACTTAAATGACATCAATATTTAGTCCTTAGGGTATTCTTCCTCATCATTGAGGGCTGTTGGATGAAAACAAACCAGTACTGCTTATACCCAATTGGAACTATATCTATGTGTTAAGATGTACAATTCTCATTGTCTTATTGTTCTTTTCTCTGCTGATACATATTAGAAAAATAATATTTTGTTTGGTTTTTTAATTGCTTATATATTTTTTTTTCTTTTTTCCTTCTATATGTTTTACTCTTACAAAATGTTTCTAAGAGACAGGAAAAAAAACAGACATTGTAAAGAATAGAGAGGAAGCACTAATTCTGCTTAACAAGATATATTTCTGAAATCACAACTTATCCTGCATAATGAAATTTATCTTTTTGAAACCTGAAGCAAAACACTGTTGTACTCCAAACTGCAGATTTGCTAATCTTAGGATTTCCCAGAAGATAGTACATCAAAGCCTTAAATCATAGCTACTGAAAAAGAAACTTGGATCAAAGAAGAGTATACCCACCCCCATACTCTGGTTTGGTTCATGGAGTTGCTTAGACATCTATACACTGTCCCCCCCCCCACCAAAAAAAAAATCCTTGCAACTTCAAAGTTCCCTCTAACAAAACCAGCTCATCACCTCACAAATGCTGATGTCCCAAAAGGCACAAAATATTAATTTAAAAGGTAAGCTCTCACATCCACCTCAACAGCTGCAAACATATATAATACACAAGGATTATCCATTAAGGAGCTATGTTATGGCTACATAGATTTAGAGATGGATAACTGTTGATATATCTCGGTATCGACTGTCATAGTAAAGCTGCACTATCCTTTGAGGTAAAGTAAACTGAAACTCTTTCTTCTTTTTTTCTTTTTTCATCTTTTGTTTCAAATCTAGGTGTTTCCTTTATTACTGCACACATATTATCAAAACCACTTCCTCTTATTACCTGGTATAAGCCTTTGAAAAATTGCAGTCTGCACATGCTCAGTAAAGACTTAGAATTTAAAATTTTTGAAGAATTCATCTGCACTGAGCATGCTCAATCCCCACAGGCTTCCCATCAACCCAGGGCTACAGTGATGAAGTTAGACTTTTCCTGTAACGGCTGTTCCCATCTGGGTTGGGATGGGGATAGACCTGAAAGCAGGAGAGGCTGGATCGCCCATGCTCTCAAAGACCCCTCTCCTGGAACCCAGGCAGCATGGAGGTGGATTTTGTCTGATTCAAATGCAGAGGGGACAAAAGCTGAACTGGGGAAAGGAAAGGAGTAGATTGGGACAATTAGTTTGATGAGACTGGGACTAGAGAGAGTGGAGAGAAACTGGGACTGGCTGTGTAAGGAGGTTGGAGCTGGGAACTGTGAGGGGGTGGGGGGCAAGGGGACTGGTAACCTGGGGGGAGTCTGGGAGCTAGGGAGAGAAATAATGGTGGACTGGGAGCCAGCTGACTGGGGAGAAACACTAAGTTTGGATGAAGAGTTGGGGATGGATAGGGCTGCAATTGGCTGGATAAGGAGCCTCAGATGAAGAACCAAGATAAGTGAACAGATGCAGGGAGAGGGAAGTAAGGCAGATCTGCTAATGATCTTGTGATGTGGGGGAGAACCAGAACTGACTGGGCAAAGATAGGGACAAGGACCCAGGAAGTGGGGAGTCTGGGACCAAGATCTGGGGAAAGGGTAAGAAAGAGACTGAGATTGGATGAGAGCAAAGAAAGTAGAACTTGGGACTCACACAGCGAGTCCAAAGGGGGACAATGACTGGCTGGGTAAGGACACTGGGACTGGGATGACAAACCTGAGGGGTAGAGTCAGGGACAGGGTAGGCAAGGAACATGGGACTGGGACAAAGCGGGGAAAAGATAAGACTAGGCCTAGGACAGGTTGGAGTGGATGGGGTAAAAACGGCCAAACTTGGAGAGAATGGGAGAAGAGTCAGTGCTCTGTAGAGCACAATCCCCTCTACAGCCTGGAATAGAACCCAAGATTCCTGAGTCTCACCATTCATCTGATGTCAGCAAATACACTGATGTATCTCATGTGTCTCATCACCCTGCAACATTGGACCACATAGAGGATGACATTCTATTGCAGCTATCCATTAGTTCAAGTTGCAGAAATCTGTGTAGGTGAATCTAAAGTTTCCAGCCCTTCCTTCCACACATCTGGGTGTCAATATGATGCAACACAATGGAATTTCTGTTTCTGCAGTTTGATTTTTTTTTAAACCTAGGAAATTACACAAAAAAATGACATTAAAAGCACATGATTTAGATTGTAAAATTAAGCTGACAAAAGTAATGTTAATTCAGCACCCTTATTTTTTATAAAAAAAAATAGCCAGAGCCTCGCGAACCAGCTGAGCGGCAGCGAACCAGCTGAGCAGCGGGGACAGCAGAGCAGCTCACAGCAGGAGTTTGCCTGGGAGTTCGCCTGGAGTGAGCCCAGTGAGGCTTACATCTTGCCAACGTCTCTGAGGAAGCTCATAGTAGGTAGGTGATATGGAAGGGGGGGGTTCAGCTGTTGTGACCTGCACTGGATGTGCCATGTTTGTCTTTCTTCCACAGGACAGAAGCGACTTTGTCTGTACAAAGTGCAAGCTGGTCTCCATATTGGAAGAGAAGATTGAAGGTCTGGAGCAACAGGTAACGACCCTGCGTTGTATACGAGAGACTGAGGATTTTCTGGACCAAACTCAGGATAGGCTTCTAGGGGCACAAAGCTCTAAAGATATAGAGCAGGTTGCACAGAGGAGCCAAGAGGCCAGTGAAGAAGCTTGGCAACATGTGACCTCCAGAAGAGGTAAGCGGAATGTCCGGGTTCCAGTAACACAGACACAGGTAACTAACCGCTTTCATGTTCTCTCCACAGGTACCATTGCGGAGAGTGGACCAGATGATATGTCTGGGGGGAGAAAGCAGAAGGAGACTCCGCTGGTTGGGAGGCATGAGATGCGATGTCCTGAGGTTGGGGGTTCCACGACCACCACTCCCAAGAGGAGAAGGCAGGTGGTGGTGGTCGGGGACTCTCTCCTCCGGGGGACTGAGTCATCTATCTGCCGCCCTGACCGGGAAAACCGAGAAGTCTGCTGCTTGCCAGGGGCTAAGATTCGTGATGTGACGGAGAGACTGCCGAGACTCATCAAGCCCTCGGATCGCTACCCCTTCCTGCTTCTCCACGTGGGCACCAATGATACTGCCAAGAATGACCTTGAGCGGATCACTGCGGACTACGTGGCTCTGGGAAGAAGGATAAAGGAGTTGGAGGCGCAAGTGGTGTTCTCGTCCATCCTCCCCGTGGAAGGAAAAGGCCTGGGTAGGGACCGTCGAATCGTGGAGGTCAATGAATGGCTACGCAGGTGGTGTCGGAGTGAAGGCTTTGGATTCTTTGACCATGGGATGGTGTTCCATGAAGGAGGAGTGCTGGGCAGAGACGGGCTCCATCTTACGAAGAGAGGGAAGAACATCTTTGCCAGCAGGCTGGCTAACCTAGTGAGGAGGGCTTTAAACTAGGTTCACCGGGGGAAGGAGACCAAAGCCCTGAGGTAAGTGGGAAAGCGGGATACCGGGAGGAAGCACAGGCAGGAATGTCTGTGAGGGGAGGGCTCCTGCCTCATACTGGGAATGAGGGGCGATCAACAGGTTATCTCAAGTGCTTATATACAAATGCACAAAGCCTTGGAAACAAGCAGGGAGAACTGGAGGTCCTGGTGATGTCAAGGAATTATGACGTGATTGGAATAACAGAGACTTGGTGGGATAACTCACATGACTGGAGTACAGTCATGGATGGTTATAAACTGTTCAGGAAGGACAGGCAGGGCAGAAAAGGTGGGGGAGTAGCACTGTATGTAAGGGAGCAGTATGACTGCTCAGAGCTCCGGTACGAAACTGTGGAAAAACCTGAGTGTCTCTGGATTAAGTTTAGAAGTGTGTGCAACAAGAGTGATGTCATGGTGGGAGTCTGCTATAGACCACCGGACCAGGGGGATGAGGTGGATGAGGCTTTCTTCCGGCAACTCACGGAAGCTACTAGATCGCATGCCCTGATTCTCATGGGTGACTTTAATTTTCCTGATATCTGCTGGGAGAGCAATACAGCGGTGCATAGACAATCCAGGAAGTTTTTGGAAAGCGTAGGGGACAATTTCCTGGTGCAAGTGCTAGGGGAGCCAACTAGGGGGAGCGCTTTTCTTGACCTGCTGCTCACAAACCGGGTAGAATTAGTGGGGGAAGCAAAAGTGGATGGGAATCTGGGAGGCAGTGACCATGAGTTGGTTGAGTTCAGGATCCTGATGCAGGGAAGAAAGGTAAGCAGCAGGATACGGACCCTGGACTTCAGGAAAGCAGACTTTGACTCCCTCAGGGAACAGATGGCCAGGATCCCCTGGGGGACTAACATGAAAGGGAAGGGAGTCCAGGAGAGCTGGCTGTATTTCAAGGAATCCCTGTTGAGGTTACAGGGACAAACCATCCCGATGAGTCGAAAGAATAGTAAATATGGCAGGCGACCAGCTTGGCTTAATGGTGAAATCCTAGCGGATCTTAAACATAAAAAAGAAGCTTACAAGAAGTGGAAGGTTGGACATATGACCAGGGAAGAGTATAAAAATATTGCTCGGGCATGTAGGAAAGATATCAGGAGGGCCAAATCGCACCTGGAGCTGCAGCTAGCAAGAGATGTCAAGAGTAACAAGAAGGGTTTCTTCAGGTATGTTGGCAACAAGAAGAAAGCCAAGGAAAGTGTGGGCCCCTTACTGAATGAGGGAGGCAAGCTAGTGACAGAGGATGTGGAAAAAGCTAATGTACTCAATGCTTTTTTTGCCTCTGTTTTCACTAACAAGGTCAGCTCGTTGTCCCGGATGACTGGAAAAAGGCTAATGTAGTGCCCATCTTTAAAAAAGGGAAGAAGGAGGATCCTGGGAACTACAGGCCAGTCAGCCTCACCTCAGTCCCTGGAAAAATCATGGAGCAGGTCCTCAAAGAATCAATCCTGAAGCACTTAGAGGAGAGGAAAGTGATCAGGAACAGTCAGCATGGATTCACCAAGGGAAGGTCATGCCTGACTAATCTAATCTCCTTTTATGATGAGATTACTGGTTCTGTGGATGAAGGGAAAGCAGTGGATGTATTGTTTCTTGACTTTAGCAAAGCTTTTGACACGGTCTCCCACAGCATTCTTGTCAGCAAGTTAAGGAAGTATGGGCCGGATGAATGCACTATAAGGTGGGTAGAAAGCTGGCTAGATTGTCGGGCTCAACGGGTAGTGATCAATGGCTCCATGTCTAGTTGGCAGCCGGTGTCAAGTGGAGTGCCCCAGGGGTCGGTCCTGGGGCCCGTTTTGTTCAATATCTTCATAAATGATCTGGAGGATGGTGTGGATTGCACTCTCAGCAAATTTGCGGATGATACTAAACTGGGAGGAGTGGTAGATACGCTGGAGGGGAGGGATAGGATACAGAAGGACCTAGACAAATTGGAGGATTGGGCCAAAAGAAATCTAATGAGGTTCAATAAGGATAAGTGCAGGGTCCTGCACTTAGGATGGAAGAATCCAATGCACCGCTACAGACTAGGGACCGAATGGCTCGGCAGCAGTTCTGCGGAAAAGGACCTAGGGGTGACAGTGGACGAGAAGCTGGATATGAGTCAGCAGTGTGCCCTTGTTGCCAAGAAGGCCAATGGCATTTTGGGGTGTATAAGTAGGGGCATAGCGAGCAGATCGAGGGACGTGATCGTTCCCCTCTATTCGACACTGGTGAGGCCTCATCTGGAGTACTGTGTCCAGTTTTGGGCCCCACACTACAAGAAGGATGTGGATAAATTGGAAAGAGTACAGCGAAGGGCAACAAAAATGATTAGGGGTCTAGAGCACATGACTTATGAGGAGAGGCTGAGGGAGCTGGGATTGTTTAGTCTGCAGAAGAGAAGAATGAGGGGGGATTTGATAGCTGCTTTCAACTACCTGAAAGGGGGTTTCAAAGAGGATGGCTCTAGACTGTTCTCAATGGTAGCAGATGACAGAACGAGGAGTAATGGTCTCAAGTTGCAATGGGGGAGGTTTAGATTGAATATTAGGAAAAACTTTTTCACTAAGAGGGTGGTGAAACACTGGAATGCGTTACCTAGGGAGGTGGTAGAATCTCCTTCCTTAGAGGTTTTTAAGGTCAGGCTTGACAAAGCCCTGGCTAGGATGATTTAACTGGGACTTGGTCCTGCTTTGAGCAGGGGGTTGGACTAGATGACCTTCTGGGGTCCCTTCCAACCCTGATATTCTATGATTCTATGATTCTATGATTCTATGATTCATATGCCTTATGATACAGTCTTGAGTTATATGATCACTTATTTTTTCCACTGGACTCCTGCCTCATTCAGTGTATAGGATGGACCTGCTCTGTGGATGAATCAGGGTTGTGTAGTGAAGGAGGGTGTTGTCATTAGGATCTCTCCCTCATTTGTTGCAGAAGGTGGAAAATGTATAGGGAATGAAGCAAGGGATTGGAGGAAGAGGGAAAAGATGATGTCATTGGTAAGGAGGGTGAATGCTGTCATGGAGAATTGTATTATATCCCTGCCTCTGCCACAAAGGTCCAGTGTGATGCTGGGCAAGTCACATAAACCAAACTTTTCACAGGTGGTCTCTAATTGTGTGTTCCTCATCTTCTAGATAACCAGTTCTTGGGTCTGATATGCAGAAGTGTTGAACACTCACAGCTGGAACTGAGGTCAATGGGAGTTGTGTTTTGAACAGATAAAGTGCTATGTAATACTAAATACTTTCCCCAACCTCTCTCCCATGTCCTAAGTATCTCAAATTGGACACCCAAAATTATTGGATACTTTTGGTCTCTCTGGGCCCCTGCTCCCCTTCTCTATAGTGGGGATGATACCAACCCCTGAGCTTACTGGGGTGTTGTGAAGATAAAATAATCATGTTTGTGAAGGAGTCAGATATTATAATGCGGAGCATATGGGGGGGGGGGCGGAACCTATGAGGAAATTAGTAATTCTGTGTTCAGAGCAGGGTTTGAATAGTTTGCAATCCATAAGGTCTAGGGCCGATCATTGAACAATGAGGAGAAAAAAATATTGAATAACTGCTCATTTAAGTAAGCACCATCCATTCTGTGCACTGAAAGAGGCATGGGGCCAGAAAAAAAAATGCAATAGTAATTAAAGACTGTATGATAATCATAGATTCATAGAATCATAGAATATCAGGGTTAGAAGGGACCTCAGGAGGTCATGTAGTCCAATCCCCTGCTCGAAGCAGGACCAATCCCCAATGAAGACATCCTAGTCATGGTTTTGTCAAGCCTGACCATAAAATCCTCTAAGGAAGGAGATTCCACACCTCCCTAGGTAACCCATTCCAATGCTTCACCACCCTCCTAGTGAAAAAGTTTTTCCTAATATCCAACCTAAACCTCTCCCACTGCAACTTGAGACCATTACTCCTTGTTCTGTCATCTGCTACCACTGAAAACAGCCTATCTCCGTCCTCTTTGGAACCCCCTTTCAGGTAGTTGAAAGCAGCTATCAAATCCCCCCTCAATCTTCTCTTCTGCAGACTAAGTAATACCAGTTCTCTTAGCCTCTTCTCATAAGTCATGTGCTCCACCCCCCTAATCATTTTTGTTGCCCTCTGCTGGACTCTTTCTAATTTTTCACATCCTTTTTGTAGTGTGGCACCCAAAACTGGGCACAGTACTCCAGATGAGGCCTCACCAATGCCGAATAGAGGGGAATGATCACATCCCGTGATCTGCTGGTAATGCTTCTACTTATACAGCCCCAAATACCATTAGCCTTCTTGACAACAAGGGCACACTGTTGACTCATATCCACCTTCTCGTCCACTGTAACCCCCTAGATTCTTTTCTGCAGAACTGCTGCCTAGCTGCTCGGTCCCTAGTCTGTAGCAGTGCATGGGATTCTTCCGTCCTTGTTGAACCTCATCAGATTTCTTTTGGTTCAAACCTATAATTTGCCTAGGGCCCTCTGTATCCTATCCCTACCCTCCAGCATATCTACCACTCCTCCAGTTTCATGTTATCTGAAAATTTGCTGAGGGTGCAATCCAAGCCATCCTCCAGATCATTAATGAAGATATTGAACAAAACCAGCTGCTGGATTGACCCTTGAGGGACTCCGCTTAATACTTGCTGCCAACTAGACATGAAGCCATTGATCACTACCCATTGAGCCTGATGATCTAGCCAGCTTTCTATTCACCTTATAGTCCATTCGTCCAACCCATACTTCTTTAACTTGCTGGCAAGAATACTGTGGGAGACCTAATCTAAAGCTTTGCTAAAGTCAAGAAATAACACATTCACTGCTTTCCTCTCATCCACAGAGCCAGTTATCTTGTCATAGAAGGCAATTAGGTTATTCAGGCATGACTTCCCCTTGGTGAATCCATGCTGACTGTTCCTGATCACTTTCCTCTCCTCTAAGTGCTTCAGAATTGATTCTTTGAGGTCCTGTTCCATGATTTTTCCAGGGACTGAGGTGAGGCTGACTGGCCTGTAGTTTCCTAGATCCTTATTCTTCCTTACATTAGCCTTTTTCCAGGCATTGAGGACCTCCCCCGATCACCATGAGTTTTCAAAGATAATGACCAATGACTCTGCAATCACATCAGCCAATTCCTTTAGCACCCTCGGATGCAGCACATCCAGCCCCATGGAACTTGTGCTTGTCCAGCTTTTCTAAATAGTCCTGAACCACTTCTTTCTCCACAGAGGGCTGGTCACCTCCTCCCCATACTTCACTGCCCAGTGCAGTAGTCTGGGAGCTGACCTTGTTCGTGAAGACTGAGGCAAAAAAAGCATTGAGTACATTAGCTTTTTCCACATCCTCTGTCACTAGGTTACCTCTTTCATTCAGTAAGTGGCCCACACTTTCCTTGACCTTCTTCTTGTTGCTAACATACCTGAAGAAACCCTTCTTGTTACTCTTAATATCCCTTGCTAGCTGCAACTCCAAGTGTGATTTGGCCTTCCTGATTTCATTTCTGCATTCCTGCATGCCTGAGAAATATTTTTATACTCCTCCCTGGTCATTTGTCCAATCTTCCACTTCTTGTAAGATTATTTTTTATGTTTAAGATCAGCAAAGATTTCACTGGTAAGCCAAGCTGGTCACCTGCCATATTTACTATTCTTCTACACATCAGGATGGTTTGTTCCTGTAGCCCCATTAAGGATTCTTTAAAATAATATATACACACAAGGGGGGCTGAATTAGAATTGCACCGGTACTCTTAATTCTAATTTTTGAGTGCTTTGCTTTGCAAACGTAAAAAAAAGTTCTTTGAATGTAACTTTTTATGTGTAACTAACTGTATATAACTTACAATGCACCTTTAGCAGCTTCCTAATTCCAATAGTTTCTTTGATACTAGTTTAAAAGTATTACTGCTTGGGTTTTTTGCCAGCCTCAATGTTCAGGACTTTTTCTATTTAGGTGCACAACACGTCTTCCATATAAATCTTTACTTAGTCTCAGGATAATGCTTCAGTGATCCACCTTTCTCATTGCATCAGCAGTCAAACTGGACATGTACACAAAGCAGCCTATTACATAGGAAATTCAATTTCTCTTTTCCCATATTTCTAACACTCATAATAGTGCTCTACTTTCAAGCCTTATTGTCAGTATCCTAAATCTAATTTTGAAATCCAAAGATTGGGTTTCAATATAAATTGTCCCCATCTGAATGACCACAGACTTCTGATCAGCCCTTCTGGTAATTTTATCTTGAGTGAATTCTACATCTGTTACTTTTCATCCTGATAAAATAATTATTCTTTAAAATAAATTGTGGAATAACCATAGTGGATTATATTTATATATACTTCTATATACAAATCATAGATGGGAACCGCCCATTACAATATCAGATACTTCATATTCCAGCACTACTTTTACTACAGCACTGTATGCACTCTCTGTTGTGATTCTGAGTCTTAATTTCAGGTACTATGGGGTGAGGCTCTCACCACCATTCTGGCCTCCATAAACCAGATCAAAGGGCCAGAGTGACATAAACGTAATGTAAAAGCCCCGGTTCAGGATGGGAGATGCTTCCCCAATATAGGCACTGTGGCAGCCAGACATAAAACTGCCTTCCAAGGACCATTTATGTTGAGGGAAAGGCTCAGGGTAGGAGATGTGTTTGGGCAGGGACTGGGCACACATTACTGTAGAAATTCTAGGCAAACTGCAGCCTAGAAGGGTAACCCATGAAGGCAGCTGGAATTTAGGCCTCCAGGGCTGCTTCAATTACTCTGGGAAACTCTCCAGCCCTTACAGCTGCCCAGGATCAGGAGGGCACAAATATTGCTTAAACCCACGCTCTGGGCTAAGAGTTCTATGCTGAGGTGCACCACAATATCTGATTCCAAATCTATAATAATTGTTGGTCCCTTTTTACATTGCTTATTGGATCTTGACCTACCCAGCCTACCCTCCCCAGCAATCCTATTAAAACTGTTTTTTTCCCCCAGCATCCAAGGCAAATGGGATAACTAGAATAGATTACATTCCAAAGTCTTTTATGATTTGCATTTCTCTTGTGACGTTTTCTCTGCTTATTTAATACTAAAGAATTTAGAACGTTTCCAGTACAATAAGCTTATCAGCATCAGTTCCCTCCCGCCCCTGTTTTTAGATACCTGTTGATAGAATTTATAATTTCATAAAGATTAAACAACAGTTAGGCTAATAAGGCTCATAAAAACTCAGTGGGTTTCACTCTCTTGGATGTAATTCTATTTTTTCCCATCAGAGCACAGCTATAAAAGCACTGAGACAGCAATGTTAACAGGATATATTACAATGCATAGCTCAGAGAGCTGAGCTTTTATCTTTTATATTGTCTGAGCTTGCCACTTCCATGCAATTCTGCATAGTAATACCAGTAAATATAGCAAAGTGCATTTCTTAGCCATGCAGGTTTTGAAATGGATATTCAAGTACTTTTTATTAAAATGTGTTGATAGGTATTAAATATCATACTTCATCTGGTAGAATTAGATATGGTAGTTTTATAAGATTATTCGTGCATTAAACAAAAACAGAATCGTTTCTCACACTGTATCTTCTATTAATATTATTTATAATTCCCTAGTTCGATCAAATTGTTTTAATATTCACCAGGTTCAGTTTACTAGGGCATTATGATACCATGCAAATTATGCCATAGCTCTCATTTGTGAAGCTGCCTCATAAATGTATTGTTGTGCCACACTGATGGCTGGTCAATGTGTATGGGACTTGTGGGAGTGGCAACCAGGAAGTTGCCAAAAAGAGGAAAGAAAATGCCAGTGGCAGAGAGAGGCTTTTGGAAGAGATGTTAACCGTGTTCCAAAGTACATTAAGAGCTCTGTGGGACAGGTACCTTATCAGGCTCTGAAGCTAGTAAGTCACACAAGAGAGGGAGTACTCCTACATAACTTAGGAAATCGACCAGGGTGGACCTGTCAGCCAAGACAGGCTGGCTAGAGCACGAGACATGCTGGCTTGTCTCTTTTGTGCCTTAGGGGATCTGAAGTGGTAGACGTGCTTGTCTCATCTACTTCCTACACTTTCCTAAAGTAGTTCCTACTGTAAGTATCACCTACTTCTCCTGGAGCTATTTCGCGGTGGCAAGCCTGGGAGGAGAAGCGGGGACACGGCACGCTCAGGGAAGGAAGCGGAGGCAGAGGTGAGCTGGGGGGGGCAGGCGGGCAGGAAGCTTGGCTGCTGGTGGGTACAGAGCACCCACCAATTTTTCTCTGTGGGTGCTCCAGCCTCGGAGCACCCACAGGGTCTCTGTGTGTGTGTGTGTGTGTGTGTGTGTGTGTGTGTGTGTGTGAGGAGAGTCTATAAAGATATAATATTTTTGAATGTTAAGATACTGTACAGTTTTTTTAAAAATTCTTTGCAAATTTACTTCATAGGTACTGGAACGAGGGGCACTGGGGGTGCTACTGCACCCCCTGGTTTGAAGTAGTAATAACAACCCAAATACATGGTTTCCACCTTCCATACTCCCACTATAAAATTTGCTCCAGCACCACTGGTTACTTTGATGAATATTCAAGATATAACTAAGTGTAATTTCCTCTCTCTGCTGATTCTCTCCTAGTGCTGGAATATAAATCAATAGCGTATAATGAAATCCAGTATTCTAATCCTCCATGAATGAATGCCCAAAGTGCTTGCTTAAGTATTTTGCTGAATTGAGGCCTAAAAGACCAACCTTATAAAGTGTAGTGAAGCTTCATCTCACATTGAAGTCAATGACCTCAGTGGGAGGTGAGGGCACTCAGCAGCTCACAAAATTGCTGGCACAGTGCAATGGGATTACTATACTCTATCCTGAAGAGTAGCTTTTAATTTCTGAGAGTTCAGAAAACTTTAGGTAAACATTGTTTCAAATACTAAAACAAGTTGTTGGACAATATACATTTCAGTCATGCTAACGAGAAGACAATTTCTTTTTTCAATATTGAGTACTTAAGTTCTGTGTGTATCACAAATACACACAAATGATGGGATGAAACTCAGATCAGTTGGGAAAACAATCAATAAGTTTTCTAGTATGCTTTCCAGAGCAATACATTCCCTGCTGTCGTTTACTGCTATTGATTTTTCCAAATTTTGAAAAGATTTGTTTTTGAGCAAAAAGAAAATCTATAGCAATCTATGATTCCATGAATTATTATTCAAGAAGCAAAATGTCATCTTGTTATAAAGAAAAATGTTGCAGTGTTTCTAAAAAGGTACATATTGAAGGAAACTGTCAAGAATAAGTACATACAAAACACAGTTATGCATTTCATTACACCTCCACTCCTCTGTCTTATAATATTTATTTTAAAAAATCATGACAACTCTGGGTTAGGCGGCTAGTTGTATTAACAGGCTAGTTGATACATTTGTGCTAGTGATTTACTATATTGAAATATTCCTATCTCATAAAACAGAAAGATCATAAATAACATTTTTGTGCAAAAAGAATCCTCCTAGAAATATAACAATAAATACATTTGGAGGCATATATTAATATAATTAAATATGCCATGATACCTTGAATTCACCAGTGGCACATAGAGGCAAACAAACAAGATATAGTGAGAAAACATGAATATGATGTGCTTCAATAGTGAATCCAAGCAAGATTTAAAGCTATTTTGTGTGATTAAATCTTTCAACCAGGGATCATTAAATGATTACGTTTCAGCTTGATTTTCTGGTTGATATTTTAAATTGAACTAGTTACACAAGCACTTTATATACACAGTAAGAATGACAAATCAGGACGAGTCATCACTGTTATGTCACATTAAATGCATGTGAAACTTTTTGAACAATTTTGTGTTAAGCAATTTATTGATGTTTTTGTGGCATTAATAGCCACAAGGTAAATGATACGAGAATTTATCATATGCCATTAAGATTTCTCATGTATGTTTTAAGACTGGCTTGCATTTCTGTTTCTTATTCCTTCTTACACCTAGAAACCCCTTCCAATCCCAATGGTCCGTTCAACCACTCCTCTTCTTAGTCTCTCACTTCTTTCCTGAGTTCTTATTTGATCTTCCTCTTCGTAGACTCAGTATAACAAAATAAAATAAAATTGCATACCACCCAGGGTGTACATGTTACTAACCAAACTAACTGCATAGTCTTTATTGTAGTCATACTCATCTTTCCTCTCTGCTGCCTCACAATATTTTTGCCACCTTCACCATTTCATTATGTATTCAAGGGTGGGACTTTTCATAAAAGCAAGGGCAGCAGGGTTTGGGCCCTGTGATTGTAAGCACTTTAGGATAGAGACACTCTCTCTGTGCTTTGTTGGTAAAGCACCATACATGGTTATGGCACTGCATAAAAAGATGTATTAATAATATTTGGCTGCTTCAATTTATGGAAAGGTATAGATAATCCAGGAGCACATACCTGCTCACCTTCCTCTCATGATCCTGAATTGTGCTTGGCTGCAACAGAGGATCTGATTAATTGGGAATATAGAACTAATGTACAATAATAACACCTATGCATTCACAAGAAAGATTGGGGAAACTATTTATCGGATAACTATTTGGTGACAAGATAGGAAGAGAAGGAATTGCCGCTAAAAAGCTAGGAAAGGTATGGTTATTCAAAAATATATTGCAAAGAAGAGAATGCTTGCAGATTATTACACTTCTAAATTGAACTGCCCAAGGAGACTCATGAAGGACACACATCTGGTACATAAGGAGGATATTTCTAAGCTATATGTTTAGCTTCTTAGTTAACTTTAGAATTATAATATAGTTGTAACAGTTATGCGTGAAATGAATTTATATCAGCTTTGATAAAATAAAGACAATCTCTAATGAAAATTTTGTTAATACTGTAAAAGTGACTGCTAAACAACTGATCAGAGAGCAGTTTAACTACCTTCTTGTTACCCTGATTATTCATGTCTTTTTTAATTGTAAATATGTCTTTTGACAAAAGATTTAGTAAATATGATTCATATTTGTATTTAGTCAGCTGAAACTTGGTTAATCAAAATGATAACATGAGCTAAATAAATCTCCCCTTTACTGTAAATGTCAGTAATAGTGTCACGTCAACAGCCTGGTAGCAATCTTCACAGTCATCTTGCACCAATAGTTCATGTGTTTTACCATGGATTCTATGAAATATGGATTTGAAGAGTTATATTTCCATATAACTCACATGATCTAAACACAGGTTTAAATTTGTTAATCTAGCACTCACAGGGGTTGTCCTTTGGTAAGAGTCCTGTCTAGTCCTGTACAGTATAGACTAAACTTGCAGAGTCAGAGTCTATCACCCTTACTTTTACTGAGTAATGTTTTACCCCAGGAGTAAGATAGAAACAAGTGTAACAACTCACAGAGTAAGATGTTACTCAATGTGAGTAAGGGTGATAGAATCTTCCCTTCCCTGGTGGGCACAGGGAATTCACCTGCATTGATCTCAATAGGCAACACAGAGCTAAATCACTGTACACATGATTGAGAAGTTATCCTTGTATGTTCAGATTCTTTTACTATTATATTTAATAATATAATGAGAAAACAAGACACCAGTCAGCACTCAGCTGACTTTTTTTTAAAGGGGTTAACAAAGGTCACTGATGTCAACTCAAGGAGATGAAGTAGATGATATAATAGGATTTTGGTGTCTCTATTTTTATTCTCTCTCTCTCCGTATACATATGTATTTCAAAGCAAATATTGCAGTAATCTTAAATCTTTACCAGCAGTGCAGCATGCACTAATGAACAGCTCTACAAGAACAGTTCAGTGTGCATATTGACATGTGTGTTAGGGATGAATCTATAAAGAAGCATATTTCCATCTTCAGAGTAGCTGGTATTATATGATTTTACATAAGAATTGGCATATTGGATAACATCACTGGCCCAACTGATCCAGTATCCTGTCTCTGACTATAGCCAGCACCAGATGCTTCAGAGGAAGGTGGGAAGAAATGCTGTGGTATAATCTGATGCTCAGGAGAATCTCATCCTACCCCTTAATAGTTAGGAATAGGCTTACATCTTGACTCATGACATCCTGTATCTCTTCTAAAACTTTTTACTGTTTAGTAAGTAGGGTATTCTTGTTATCCAGGTAAAAGTCCACTCCATCTTTTAATCTTAGTCAGTTCCTGGCTTCAAAATTACAAGCAAACATTTCAAAATTTATTTTAAAAAGCTTTAATACATCAAACATATCACATGCTGTCGACTTCACAGGAGCTTCAAAATTAGCTTTGAATTAAATGAGGAGCACAGGCAGTAATGGAAAAGCTACCATAAACTATAACATTCATTATTACTATTAATAAGATAATGCTATAGGCATTCACGATGCTGGACCATATGTGAGCTAAGAATGGCAACTAACTCAAAAGCTTACCATATAATGGCATTAGTAGGTATAATATATCACAGTTTTGTCCAGAACAAAAACAGAGTGACATATAGTGATCAGAAAAAAGAAAAGGAGTACTTGTGGCACCTTAGAGACTAACAAATTTATTTGAGCATAAACTTTCGTGAGCTACAGCTCACTTAATCGGATGCATTCAAGCTCATGAAAGCTTATGCTAAAAAAAATTGTTAGTCTCTAAGGTGCCACAAGTCCTCCTTTTCTTTTTGCGAATACAGACTAACACGGCTGCTACTCTGAAACGTATCATAGTGATCAAAGTAATGCATTATGAACCAAGTGAATTTTTGGAAGGTTTTAGAGAACAAGGAGGGAGGGAGCTTGATGTTAGGACACTTGTTATCGGTGAATAATAGAGCACTTCAATTTAAGAGACATATCCAAATCTGGCGAAATGATGGCTTCAGTTTTCAAAATTGATTAGTGATTTTGGGTTGCCTTGGTTTTGGGTACCCAACTTGTGATGCCTTAAAAAAGCTGGACTTGCACAGGGCAAGTGTTCAACACTTTCTGAAAAATCAAGCCCCTTTGTAGATCTCACATTGTTCATCGAAAAATTGAGACATTCAAAAATAGCCGTCATTTTTGAAAATGTGTGCTTATTTATACATATAAATTTTAATAATGTTCTAACTGTGGTTGGCACTGTACAAAACAAAAACAAATCATGAGATCTGACCCAGACAGACTGCATTCTAAATACCTACATATAATTATACTAAAATCTGTCACTTTGTTTTTGGGTGGGGTGAGAAGAGCATCGACAACCCCCCCACCCCCCACCAAAAAATGTCTGAAGACCCATTTGGGAGATCAGCGGAAGCAACAAACTAACCTGGGAAGAAAATTTTAATTATCTGCAACTCTTCAGTTTGGAAATCAGGATAAAAATATTTCCAGGTCAAGCGCTCTCATAGGACTTCTTGTATGCCCAATGACAGAGTTAATACTCTTTCTGTTTAAAACCTTGGCTAAATTACTTGCTTAAGGCTACAGAAAGAATCAGTGACTGGGCTGCTGATACAAATGGGGAGTTCCTAGTCACTCATCCTGAACTATGACCTCTAGACCATTCCTCTGTAATACATTCTTAATAGGAAAGGAAAACATTATATTAGTAAAACATTTAAAGTTCTTTGCTGACTTCAGACACTTTATTTTATTTAGTGATTTTTTTTCATGATAAATTCAATTCTGTTTCATGCAGTGCTCTCTTACACAGATTTTTGTGAATTAATAATGTACTGATAGCACTTTGACCTTCATGGTACATTTTATATTGTCCAATGTGAGTTTTTGTATTAATTAAGTGAAATTATCCGAGTCTGAATGATGATAGGCTACAATGTAGAAGAAACGTTTTATGTGTTGGAATTGAATTTTCCCTCTAGTTGTCTTTGAAGCACATCCCTGTTACTTTTAAGAATACAAAATTGTGTACCATTGCTGCATATCATTTTGATGAAAAGAATGAATTCAGAAGGGAGTACTACTGTTGCTGACAGTATACCAGAGATGAGAACTAGGCTTATTTTGAAGAGTTATCAAATAAGAACAAAAGACAATGTAAGTGGCAAAAAGAGGAGAGCTGAGTTCATAAGTTTGCCTCTGGCAAACGAAATGTTCACTTCAGATTTGCTATTGATTTGCCACAGTATGGGACTATCAAAGCTGGAAAAAATCTTTGATCATATTTTATCTCTTTGGGAACTGACTGTACCTAATGTAATATCATCCACTATTTGAGAGGGGGAGAATGGATTCCAGAAATCATCAAACCCATTTGAACTAAAATTTTAAGAATCAAGTATTTTTCAGTTGGAGTGCCACTGGAAACAAGGTTCCCTGTATGCCCCATCTATGATATAGCTAGAACTATGTTGTATAAATAGGTTTTGATACGGCTCAGCTGCTAGTGCAAATGGCAGAAAATTGTGGGTGTTTTTGATATGGTACATTGTGCCTTGGCATGTCCTCCCACATGAAATCATGGGATGTAGCAGGATAGGCTTACCTGCTTACAAGAAAAAGTAAGCTGCTCCATCCACATAGCAATAGGACATAGCCTGAAACCAAGTTTTAGCAATCTTGTTACAGCTCTATTTACAAGCAGAGGCATAAAATAGTGAGTCTGTATAATTTGGAACTAAGTAGTGTATGAACACAAATTATTTGTACTGTCAACCATGTCACAGATTTTAACTGAGTTTCTAGTGAAGACAAACGGAGAGGGAGTCTGAATGCACATCTCTCTTTTCACCTTTCCCCCATCCATTCCACCCACCAGACCCACTGAATGTCAGAGGCAGCAAGTGAAGTAGGAGGAGGAGAAAAAGGAAAGAAGCATTGAGATATTATTAAAAGTAGCGTGTCTGAGTAGCCATGAAATAAAAACATACCTGATAGTTGAGAGAAGTTCTTGAGGAAAAAATGATCTTGGCAAAAATGGGTGTGATGGGACCTCATATCACAAGGGAAAAACGAAACCCAGAGTCACAAGACGTGTGTTTCATCGTGCTTTTAAACCAGAATTTAGCTGTCCAATATGGTGCATATGCCCAGAATTCATTGTATGCACCATCAGGTCCAACAGTGAACATAAAGGAATATGAAAATTAAACTAAATAGCAAACCAAGACAAGCAGACAAATTTCCAGAGCCACTGAGAGCTCCAAAAGATTATAGTGACATTGGTGCAAAGTGTGGTTATCTGGATAAGAGGTGGGGAGCTATGGTTGAGAGTTAGTGAGAATAAGGGCCATTTTGGGAACTCCCCACTCCTGGGAGATGCAGGTGCCCTTTTTGAATTTTAAATATTCAGATTAAAAATGAGCAAAGATTTGAATTGGTTCTTACATTTACTGAACTTCACCTATTTCTCATAATAGTATAATGGCTACTGTTGCTTTGCTTTTCCATGTGGATGAATTGACATCAATCAAGTGGTGTAGAACAAATGAAATCTTAGTGACAGAACTCTTTCACTGAATAAATGTCCTTTGTTTTGAAAACAAAATTACCCTGCTTTCCTTTGGCATTTATTTTCTATATATACAAAGCAAAAGTAGAAGACCTTTATTCTCTGCTACATAATGTTCCACTGCTATTGTCTTTTTTACATTATATTTTGTTAATATAATATTGTGTCAAGAGTTTTTCTTCACTTATTCAGTTGGAATTGAAGTGGAAGTGATTTTTGGTTTTGGCTCACTACTGATAAACAATAAGCCAAATATATTAGATGTTCTGCTTTTGTTATTAAGAAGGAGAAATTATTCCTACTTGCTGGATATATCAATTGTTCCTGTTATGCCTGACTAACTAATTATTTATTTGTGAAAATTACTCCTTTCTTGTAAAAAAAAAATGACACATACAAGATGAGCTCAGCTAATTTCAATTCAATAATCTGCGTATTTCAAGAAGAGTCTCTCAAGTGAAAAGGCTATCATGTCTCACCAGATCCAAACCATTTGTGCTAAAAATGGATTTGAGAGCAAAATATCTTAACAGTCTAATGTTTCTCCTATAGTACAAGAGTTATCTGTCATTGCTGTTAGGATTGCAAGTGCAATTGGCTTTATTTTTCTTTTCATGTAGTAAAGATTATCCTGCAACAAGGTACATCCAATTGAAATACACAGGGGCATATATCCAAAACTGACAGAGAAGCACTACTGATACTGATTCAAAAAGTATTTTTATGTCTATAAAATAGACTGTCATAAGAACAAAATAACTACCAAGCTAGAGAAGACAATGATCAATATAGAATGCTTCACAGAAGAGCATAAAAACATTGCAATGTGTCTAATGCTGCACTTAACTCCTGAAGTTCTTACTAATGAACAACCATTATTGAAAAATGGAATACTTAAATAGGTAATGTATAAGCATGCTCCAGTCTAGGTTTTAATCTAAGACAGTGTGCCAGGTAAGATGAAATACCCCTAAAATCAACTGTGCAATGCAAACTTCTATTGCAAAATAGGTCTGTGCAAAATGTTTTATTAGAACGCAAGCCCAGTAAAAATCAGCATCCATTATCTTCTTCCCTGTGTGCCCTCCTCCTACACGTGTGAGAATCCCTAGAGGCATTTATTGGTTCTCTATTTTCCTCTTTTTGAAGAACATGGTAAAATATGCAGGTTAGATGTTTCGTTAACATGATATAGGTTAATATAAATTAAATAAGAACATAAGAATGGCCATACTGGGTCAGACCAAAGGTCCATCTAGCCCAGTATCCTGTCTTCCAACAGTGGCCAATGCCAGGTGCACCACAGGGAACAAACAGAACATGTAATCATCAAGTGATCCTGTTGCTCATTTCCAGCTTCTGGCAAACAGAGGCTAGGGACACCATCCCTGCCCATCCTGGCTAATAACCATTGATGGACCTATGTGTATATTTGAAATTTCCAGGTCACAAAGGCCATAGGGCTGGTATGTGGATGTGTCTTTTCCCACAGAGCTAAATTGATAAGGCAGTGTTTCCCAAACTTGGGATGCCGCTTGTTTAGGGAAAGCCCGTGGCAGGCCCGGCCGATTTGTTTACCTGCCGCATCTGCATGTTCGGCTGATCGCGACTCCCACTGGCTGCGGTTTGCTGTGCCCGGCCAATGGGGGCTGCGGGAAGCGGCGGCCAGTACATCCCTTGGCCCGCACCACATCCACGCTCACAAGAGGTGGGTGCCACCCTGATGTATGACCAAAAAACAGAAGCAGGTTCACACCCAACTGAGAAAAGGAATCTGTCCATGAGAGGTGAGTGCCACCGCATGAAAAAGAACTGGCTATGCAGGCATTATCAGCCAGAGGAGAGGGGGTGCTAGTGAGAGGCAGGTACTGACCCTGTTACAGGAAAATTCACAGTGATTCAGAATGAAACCAAATTTCAAAATTTCACAATTCTACTCATTTCAAATGAGCATAGGTAGACCTCTCATGTACTTGAAATAGTCATTTTCCCATCTGTCTTTCACTATCTGTAGATGTCATTGGTATCACTCTTATCCTTCACTTTGCATCCTTAATTCTTAGAATAGTAATTCTTGGAATGTATGACCTATAATTGGGGATAATTAGAGAACTCACAGAATTAAGGATATTAAGGATATTAATGATAAGATTCCATGCAGGTCCTTCTGTTAGTCATTACCCAGAAATCCAAACATACTACAGTTGTTGAATATTGATTCTTTCTTTCCAACTACAGCTATCCTGAGCCAGTCATTGGTTGCTTCTTTGGCTGCACCTGGAAAGGATACAAGCACTCCTTGCTTGCCAACATTTGTCTCCCTTTAACAAACTCCCTTTCTCAAACTCCAAGGACCATCTGACTCTCGTTTATATATCTGCTTAAACCCCATTTACAAGCTTCTTGGATTTTAACTTTTAGCCCTACTCACCCCTCTATCTCCCACTGAAGACAACAGAATAACTCCTTTTGTTCAGGCCTCCAATTCAACTCTCAACATCTTCCCTCTTCTCACCTTCAACAGCCCTAGATCACTGCTAGCATCCCTTAACAGAAAACAAGCTTGCATCAACCAAGAGGGCTCTTACTATCATCAAAGCCTTTACTCAAACTCCCAGAACTCTTCACCTGCTCAGCTTCTGGCCACAAATGTCCTGCTTTACAGCTCTGTTCCAAACTCATTCATCTGGTGGCAGATACACCCCTGAGTCACAATTCCTACACTGCCTTATCCTTGCTTCTGGGGCATGGGGCTGGTGGAGTACTAATTTACTGAAGGCCCTTATCAGCAATCAATTACTAACCTACCAGAACAGCTTAGCCTTCACCTGGGGATTGGAAGAAAGGTGCTATGATCTCTTCCTCGTCACCTACTCCAGCACTCCTGTGCATTGACGTAGGGATAAGAAATGGAGGGCTCTATGACCATCCAAGGAAATAAGAGTTAATTCAAGTCAGTTTAATCCTATATGATTATTGCTCAGACTCTTTCCCACCCCCCAAGGTAGTTCAGTTTGATTTCCTGCTTGGTCAGCACAAGTGAAGATGCAAAGGCCCTACAGCTTTGGCCTGAATTACTAAATGAAAAGTCACTTGCAATATTTCCATTCTGATTTCCTCATTGTCCCTGGAATATACCCATGTAATTGACTGCAGCGCTTTCAGTCAGAATGAATAACTTTTCTCATTAGTCATATCTCTGTTATTCATTATTGTGCCCCAGCTGGCCTATATCTGTTCCATTCTGCAAAGTGATGAACATTTTTAATGATCTGAAAGATTAATATGCCTCAATTTGCTATTTTGCAAAAGTTAGAGAATTTTGTGTCAACTTTTTATTTTTTTATTACTTTTTTGGTCACTGAGAGTAGAAATTGGGTTGGTTTTCAAGAGTGAATCATGAAGTTCAGTCAACTTAACTTCAAGCTTCTCCTTTTGTTGTTGCCTCAGCCAGTTGTGGGAAAGCATCCAGCACTCGCCTCTCACCCACACACTAAGGTGAATATTTGAATCTATAGGCTCTTTTGGGCTTTTCATGGGGAATGACTAACCTGTTCGAGCTTTACAGTGATTTACTGGAGTGTTGAATGCTTCTAGGCCAGTGACGTGTAGTAATGTAACATTGCGAGGGATGGGGGGAATGTAAAGAGGTGGCAAAATAACTCTATGCTGTATCTACTGAACTGCACTTTTAAAGGGTTGTATCTTCATTTTGTGTAAATCAGCTCCCCTGACTCCAATGGAAGTACGTCAATTCACACTAGCTAAGGAGCTGCACCACCCCATCATTCCACTTCAGTTAAACAAAGATTCATTGGTTCAGATTTCCACAAGAATCACCTGTTCATCCTCAGTTTAGATGTTCCATCTACATTTTACAATAATATTTCAGTATTTTGAAAAGTGAATGTTGTATTTGTCTGCAAACTACCTGGACTGTTTCTAAAGTAGAGCTGGCTGAATAGTTAAAATGCATAATAAATAAAACCCCACACTGATTTACAAATAAAAGTGCCAACTTCCATTTCCTGTAATTCATTGGGTCAGGTGTTTTCTTTTCTACAGTTTTCCAACAACTGCCGGCCATTAGTGAAAAACTGCACAGATTTTTAGCCTGAAGGACCATTCAGGTTAAAATTTTTACTGGAAGAATATAATCCATTCTTAGTATTTGAACTCTCCTGTTTAAAATATTGTAGTTCAATCATAGGGTAGAAACAATACTGTCTGACTTAAATGACCATGCAGCATGAACATAAAGAAATTAATAAACAAACTATAGGTGAATTAGTTTTTTGCCTAAGGTACTTGATGAATACATACAATTAATGAATATAATCAAAGGAAATTAGGATCAATTCAAGTAGAATTTTCTACTCACAGTGGGCTAAATTTCGGTCTTAGTCATAGTCACATTGAATGGAAACTTATATCCTATTAATGTCAATGGAATTACTTACAGTGTAAAGTCCTATTCAAAATGAGGAAGAGTAGCAGATTAGCCCCTCACCCCCCCTTATAAACATTTGTGACAACTCCTGACTATGAAATAGCTGATGGTAAATTTATTGCTGAATCCTTTGGGTAGAATGAAGCTTCAAGGAGCATGAAAATCTAAAGTGGTGTTGTTGTTGGTTGTTTCATGGGGTTATTTATTACAGAAATCAAACTTTTTGTTTTACACACATTTTTGTTTAGAAGCTCCCTTTTTTATATGTCCAGCTAGCAACAGTTCATTTAAAAGTTTATAGCTACAATAAACATAGACTCACGTCTGTCTTTTTATTCTTAAAAGCTATTTTATCTTTTTAAACAGAAATGTTATATGTAGAGAACTAACTTAGCAATAATGTTTAAATGAAAACAAGTCAATGTACACTTTTCCATCACAGTTTTACCAAGATAATCAAAAATATAATAATTTAAATAAGATCAGATAATACAATAAGCATACTGATTATGTAGTCATTCTTTGTGTGAATCTTCCATTTCTGTCAGTAGACGCTCCCTGGGCAGAGCAGCAGTCAGGCTTGTAAATGAGATTCATATTTCAAAAGGGACTAGTAACAGTGTTTTATGTTACAATTGTGTCTGTCACATTATTGTCAATAGGACTTTTTCTATTTACCCCAATGGTAGAGTTACCATACGACCATATTTTCCCAGACATGTCCAGCTTTTTGGTTCTTAAATCACCATCCGCAAGGAATTTTTAAATATCTAAAAACATTCAAGATTTTACCATTATTATTTTTTCTACAAAGAAGAGTTGATCATTCAAGAAAGAGAGTGAATGCTGATCACTCGAGAGTGTCTGCTTTTTCCCGCTAGCTCCCAGAGCTTGCGCCATGAAACAGATGTTTCATGTGGCTGGGGGGGAGGAGGGAGAATGCAGCATGCTCAGGGGAGGACGTGGGGCAGGGCAGAGATTTGGGGAAGGGATCCAATGGGAGCGGGAGGGGGCAGAGTTGGGGTGGTGACTTTGGGGAAGGTGTTGGAATGATGAGGGGAAGGGGTGGAGTTGGGGCAGGGCTGGGGGGGTGAGCAAATCTCCTCTCCTCCCCCCCGCCGGTGGAGTGTCCTCTTTTTTTGAATGTTTAAATATGGTAACCTACCCAATGGGCTGTGGGTTACATTCTAAAATAGAGAAAGTGGAACTCCCATTGACTTTCATGGTTCAAGATCAGGCCTTAAGTTAATCAAACAGTGGACTAGTCATTGAGGACAAGAAGGAGAAAAGAGGTGCCAAGTCAAGAGCTGAATGGAGGACCAGGGTAGATGCTATTAAAAAGACTATCATTAGATGAACTGATAAACTAAACATATATTCCACAACCAGCCTGCAGAACTTGCAATATTACTTTAAGTCAACCTGTATTCTGTTACTTTACAATTGTTATCATTAGAATATGGTAGTTGTATTTTTTGGTGAAAATGAGAATCCACAAAATACAATATTTAGAATATATTTCCCCCTTTATAGGTGGGATGAAGGAAATATTTAAGCTTCTCTCTAAGAATATCTGTAGCTTTCTAACAGTAGATATTTATGAAAGATTTTCCTTTGATTTAGTTTTAGCTCCAATAAATATTTCTGTCTTTTAATAAGATAACCTTAGCCTGATACATTTTATTCCATGTATCTTCTTTCTCATATCTGAAGGTGGCAGCTACTAGTTTTATTCTCTGTTCAATAAAACACCTGGTAATGTCCCATTTTTAAATAACTTCTTGGATTACTACTCTTTTTATGATACTTTAATATATTTTCATACCATTGCAATTTCAGTTTTCAGAATGTATTTTGTATTGCTGCTACTTGGCAATACCCTATGTGCACAGCTGGGATGATTTCTGCCCTATTTTATTATCTGCGTTTGGTATTTTATAAATATTTTTTTCTTTAATGTTCCTCCATTTCCTCAGCCTTCAGACATCCTAAATGGCAATTCTAGTATTTAGATTAGGCATATACTTTAAAGTATCTTCATATGAACTTACACTATTTAAACAGAAAATGCTTTCCATCCAACTGGTATAATAAACCTATTTAAAAATAAGTGCCTATGCAATTTTCATGCATGTAGTATGAAATTCTGGCCCTGCTAAAGTCAATGGGAGTTTTGCCAGGATTTCACCCATAATGTCTGACTTCCATGGGTGTTCAGCGCCCATAACTACCCTTAATATCAGTTATAAAATATGTATATCTATGTGTGGTACTGTTAGTTGTAAGATAATCACATTTATCAAACAATAGTAAAAATATGTATATATAATATAAAACCACTCTCATTCCATCCCTCCCTGTAGGAGGCTAGTCTCAGCGCTAGCCAGGATCAGGCTTCCATTCCTCAACAGGGTTGTGCCCATCACCTGCTCACCCTCTCGGGACGACGGGAAGTTATTGTGGCATCTTTTCCCACTGTCACACCCACCTGCATGCCTATGCAAGGCCAAGAACAATACCAGTTAGCTACAACATTTTCCTTAGCTATAAATGGGAAAGAGAACTAAGTCAAAACTATTATCAATTGTAGTAAAACAGCCTGAGATCAAGGAGTCAGGAACACCGGAGTCCTAATTTCAGTTCTTACACTACTGCATTTCTAACTCTGTTTCACAATATTTCCCAAACATTATCAACTTCACACTATCTTCAAAGATAATTTTCTCCTTACTTGAACAGTGTATTTATCGCAGACCTCTCTACCCAATAACAATTAGCACAAGCAAATATCCTTGCTGGCTTGTTTATGTAATCTCCCCCTTTACTCCCTTGGTTACTTAAGAGCAGGCAACACTCACCTGTGTTCAAGGCAAGGGCTCCTAATGTAGTTGATAGTAAAGGAGATCCCGAGAATCCTAGTGGTGATGGTGGATAGGTGGGAATCCTCTATCCACTACTCTGCTGCAGTCCTTTTACTTGCAAAGGAAGTTAATCCTGGTGGTGCCTTCCCGTGACTGGACCCTGTAAACACTCACAGGGGTGTCTTGGGAGCCTCCAGGAATAAACCTGAGCTAATCTATGCAATGGATATAACTCAAAATACCAATTATAAACAATATACACCCAATACTCACTAATATTTAACACCTTTATGTAACAACATAGGAAAACATGATATAACAGACTGAGATTAATTAAAGTGTCACAACCAACTTAAATCAGCAGGTGGCACTTCAATAAATCAATTAATAAATACAGTTTGCACCAGTAAATACATTTTAAAAATTTACATTTACATTGTCACCATTAACTGCACCCCTGAGTTTACTCTCCTCTGAACGTCAAAATTCTACACACTTGCTTGGATGATTCATAGATTCATAGATACTAAGGTCAGAAGGGACCATTATGATATCTAGTCTGACTTCCTGAACAACGCAGGCCACAGAATCTCATGCACCCACTCCTGCGAAAAACCTCTCACCTATGTCTAAGCTATTGAAGTCCTCAAATCGTGGTTTAAAGATGTCAAGGAGCAGATTTCTGAGTAGCAGCCGTGTATTCACATACATAGTCTGTATTCGCAAAAAAGAAAAGGAGTACTTGTGGCACCTTAGAGATTAACAAATTTATTTGAGCATAAGCTTTCGTGAGCTACAGCTCACTTCATCAGATGCTGTAGCTCACGAAAGCTTATGCTCAAATAAATTTGTTAATCTCTAAGGTGCCACAAGCACTCCTTTTCTTTTTTTTCAAGGAGCAGAGAATCTTCCAGAAAGTGACCCATGTCCCATGCTACAGAGGAAGGCGAAAAACCTCCAGGGCCTCTTCCAATCTGCCCTAGAGGAAAATTCCTTTCTGACCCCAAATATGGCAATCAGCTAAACCCTGAGCATATGGGCAAGATTCACCAGCCAGATATTTCAGAAAATTATTTCCTGGTTAACTCAGATCCCACCCCATCTAACATCCCATCACAGGCCATTAGGCCTATTTACCATGAATATGTAAAGATCAATTAATTACCAAAATCATGTTATCCCATCATACCATCTCCTCCATAAACTTATTTGATCTACCTTGAAGATCTTGAAGCTGGGGACTCTGTTGGTTCAGTAAAACAGTCCAGCCCACACAGCCTAGGCAATAAGAAGCAGAGTAAGTCAAAATTGGGATCATTCCAAGCACAACTCCTCTGAAGACAGAATTTGTTTTAACCAGAGGCCAGTAACTCTGGATCCTGGTTAGACAATAAAACCACTTTGTCTCTTCTTAGAATCAGTCCACCCCTTAAAGTCTTGTCATTACCCCCGTTCCCTTGCAAGCACTTTCCCGAACAACAAAGATGGTGCTTAGGCACATGGCCTGCACTGCAGGCCAAGCACAGTCAGTTATGGGCATACAAACCATCTCTTCCCTGGCTCCACTGAAGCCATCAACAGCATCTGAGACTTGCTTGGTTAAAGCCCCAGCAGGCTCTCAGCAGCAGCTTCTGACTTGGACACAGCTCCATAAAGTAATAAAGGATCTCAGCTCCTCTCCAAGAAGGAGCCCACTACATGCTCTCCCTGCATCCCCTAGAAGTGGAAGTCTCACTTCCCCCAGGCAAACTGGGAGTTGTAATTTCCAAGGCTGGATTGCTGCACTTAGGCTCTTCCTAGCTGGAACACTTCCACTTCAGTTCAGAGGCTCCTCTAGTAGAACTTATTTCAGAGTAGCAGCCGTGTTAGTCTGTATTCGCAAAAAGAAAAGGAGTACTTGTGGCACCTTAGAGACTAACAAATTTATTTGAGCATAAGCTTTCGTGAGCTATGAAGTGAGCTGTAGCTCACGAAAGCTTATGCTCAAATAAATTTGTTAGTCTCTAAGTGCCACAAGTACTCCTTTTCTTTTTAATAGAACTTATGTACACTTAGAAGAAAAGCCAAGGATGAATAAGCATGAAGAACATTTGCAAAGCAGTTTGAGAAACTACATGATCACTAGCAGTCCCCACTATTTATGCTGTATAGAGTACATAAGAATGGACATACTGGGTCACACCAAAGGTCCATCTAGTCTAGTATCCTATCTTCCGACAGCAGCCAGTACCAGGTACCCCAGAGGCAATGAACGGTACAGACAATTACCAAGTGATCCATCCCCTGCCGCCCACTCCCAGTTTCTGGCAAAAAGAGGCTAAGGACGCCATCCCTGCCCATTTTGAATAATTGCCATTGATGGACCTATTCTCCAGGAATGTATCTAATTTTATTTTGAACCCTGTTTTAGTCTTGCTTTCACAACCTCCTCTGGCAAGAAGTTCCACAGGTTGACTGTGTTGTGTGAAGAAATACTTCCTTTTAAACTGGCTGCCTATTAATTTCATTTGCTGGTGACTCCTACTTCTTGTGTTATTTACTTTCTCCACACCAGTCATGATTTTATAGACCTCTGTCATATCCCTCCTTAGTCATCTCTTTTCAAGCTGAAAATTCAGTCTTATTAATTTATCCTTATTTGGAAGCTGTTCCATACCCCTAATCATGTTTGTGGCCCTTTTTTGAACTTTTTCCAATTCCAATATATCTTTTTTGAGATGTGGCAACCACATCTGCATGCAGTATTCAAAATGTGGGCATACCATAGATTTATATAGAGGCAATATATTTTCTGTCTTATTATTTATCCCTTTTGTAAGATTCTCAATATTCGGTCACTTTTTTGACTGCCACTGAACATTGAGTGGATATTTTCAGAGAACTATCCACAATAACTCCAAGATCTCACTTGGAGTGGTAACAGTTCATTTAGACCCCATCATTTTATATGCATAGTTGGGATTATATTTTCCAATGTGCATTACTTCACATTTATCAACATTGAACTTCAGCTGCCATTTTGTTGCCAAGTCACACAATTTTGAAAGATCCCTTGGTAGCTCTTCACAGTCTGCTTTGGACTTAACTATCTTCAGAAGAATCATAGAATCATTGAATATTATGGTTGGAAGAGACCTCAGGAAGTCATCTATTCTAATCCCCTGCTCAAAGCAGGACCAACACCAGCTAAATCATCCCAGCCAGAGCTTTGTCAAGACAAGCTTTAAAAACCTCTAAGGATAGAAATTCCACCACCTCCCTAGGTAACCCATTCCAGTGCTTCACCACCCTGCTAGTGGGAAATATTGTTTCCTAACACCCAACCTAGACCTCCTGCACTGCAACTTGGGACCATTGCTTCTTGTTCTGTCATCTGCCACCACTAAGAACAGCCAAGCTCCATCCTCTTTGGAACTCTCCTTCAGGTAGTTGAAGGCTGTATCAAATCCCCCCTCACTCTTCTCTTCTGCAGACTAAATAACCCCAGTTCCCTCAGCCTCTCCTCATAAATCATGTGTCCCAGCCCCCAGATCATTTCAGTTATCTTCCAATGGACTTGCTCCAATTTGTCCATATCCCTTCTGTAGTGGGGGTCTCCCCCCAGCTTAGTGTCATCTGCGAACTTGCTGAGGGTGCCATTCTTCCCATCATCCAGATCATTAATAAAGATGTTGAACAAAACTGGCCCCAGGACCGACCCCTTGGGCACTCCGCTTGATAGTGGCTGCCAACTAGACATCAAGCTGATCACTACCCATTGAGCCCAACAATCTAATCAGCTTTCTATCCACCTTATAGTCCATTCATCCAATCCATACTTCTTAACTTGCTGGCAAGAATACTGTGGGAGATAGTATCAAAAGTTTTGCTAAGGTCAAGATATACCACATACACTGCTTTCCCCATATCCACAGAGCCAGTTATCTCATCATAGAAGGTAGTTTTGTTTCATCTGCAAATTTTGTCACCTCACTGTTATCCTCTTTTTTTCCAGATCATTTATGAATATGTTGAATAGGACTTGTCCCTGAGGGACACCTCTCTCCATTCTCAAAACTGACCATTTATTCCTACCCTTTGTTTCCTATCTTTTGACCAGTCACTGATCCATGAGAGGGCATTCCCTCTTATCCCATGACAGCTTACTTTGCTTAAGTACTTACTTTGCTTACTTTTGCCTTTTGTGAGAGACCTTGTCAAAGGCATTCTGAAAATCTAAGTACACTATATCCACTGGATGACCCTTTTCCACATGCTTCAAAGAATTCTAGTAGACCTGGTGCCCCAGAAGCCTGGCAGCCTTTTATTCAGTTAATTGTAAACCCTAGGCAGATGACCTTTGTAAGTGGATGGATCTTTTGGACAGTCATGTCTGAGATGGCCTAGGCAAGTGTGCTTCCTGTTTAAGCAAAATTCATTTCCTGAACTTGATCTGAAGTCTAGGGCAGAAATAAATTGTTTGGAAAGAATTTTCACAGATTGAAAAGATGAAATATTTATGATGCCCCTCATGCATATTTGAAACATTTGTGAATTTTTCTCTAGGAATTACATCATAAAAAGCCTTTGAAGTATAATAGGTATTTATGATTATGTTATTTGTACCTGAAATGCTATTTAAGCACTGAATGAAACATCCTTTCAACATGACTGTTCAACTCATTCTAAGATACAATTATAAACATATGCAGGTAACATCCTTGGTTTCTTTTCACTGTGAAGTATCATATTTGCTCTTTAGAACCTTTATAAAATGCAGTTAGATACTTCATAACCTCAGTAGGTCTTTGATTAAGGGACAATGACTTAATTAGATTTTTTAATTTTTTTTTCACAGGCTAAAATTTTAGGTAAATGGGCAAAAATAGCTAATATAAACAACTTTCAAACTATCCTGAACTATTAAAAATGCTCAAATTCAGGAATGAAATGATGAAATAAGAACTAAATGAGCCATATTCTTGGTGTTATTCTACATTTATTTATGGTCTTTTGATTTTTCTGTTGTATCAATGTCAAAGAATTAAGTGATAGAATGTTTTTATAACATTGTTAAAGTAAATCTGGAGATTGCACATTTACTACATTTTAACATTTTCCACACATGGTACTTAAAAACAAATACAAATAAAGTAGTAAGGGCTTAAATGCATAGCTATAGACAAAGGGGCATGGATATATATTTAATCATACAATGACATTTTAGCAATAGTTAGGCATTTAGGCTCTGATCCTATTGTTGGATTCACATGGGCAGACCCTTACATACATGTGGAGTCCCATGAAAATGTCCAGGGACTGGTATGCATACATCCCACTGCTGCTACAGTTGCTGTAAACCTGTACCACCCCACTGACACTAATCTGACATTATTCAGAAATTGAATTAGACTCCACATTTTTAATGCTGAAGGTGACACTCCTGCTGCAAACTCAGATTGGTGTGCCCACATTTGCTTCATAAGAACTGGGAAAATATCTCTTTGATTTCTGGAGGTGCTACTGCCACCTCAGGCTAGATTTGAAAACCTCCCTTCACCAAACATCATATGGCAGTGGGATTAATCTCTCCTCTCACCCCTTGCTATTACATAGAAGCCAAACACCTAGACTGAGATGATCTTTTTTTAACCCACTGTCATCTGGATAGGAAATAAAATTCCTTCTTTCTGCTGATGGAAGGCCATGTTCTCCTTCTCCCACAACTTCCACTAACACCACATCTTTACTCCTCTTTGTCATTTTCCTTCTTTCACATTTCTTCCATGCTGATAGATCTTGAACCAAGAAAATTAGAGAGGGAATGGGATTCTATAAGTCTGAACAGTGTTAAATACATACATGAGAATAATGGGCAGAGAAAAATTAGTCAAAGGGTGTTTGGGGGTGTTTTCTTTCTTCTTTTTTTTTTTTGGTTAATCATTTTAGCAACCTCAGGTTTTTGCTTTTTTTTTTTTCCTTTTACGGAAATTTTGGACTTTTTCTCCTTCAGCAGAAAAGAGGGAGAAGCTGAGATGGTGCATTTGTTGAGCTGGAGGTACGGGCTCTGTCTTTTGACTATTATATTTATGTGTGAACTGTCACAATAACCTCCTTCAATGTCTTAGAAAATGCACATGGAGTAGTTTTCATCAGCTGCAATGTGCATTAGATACTCACTATGAGTATTAATGAGAATTATGCACAAAACCAGGCAGGAATGGTAGTTGACAAAGCACATAAACCAGAGGTTTGTCACTTAGTCTCCCCTCCCCCTGTTTCAAACCTTCTTGACTATTTGGCTGGTCTCTCATTTTACTATATGAGTCTCTTGTACCACCTCCTTACCTTTCAAGTTCTGGAACTGATGCATCTGTAGCTGAGAAGCACAACAGGAACAGTGAGAATCTGAATTGTAATGTATTGTATTGCTTCAGAAAACCCCTAGAGGATGAAAATCTTCAAAGCTGGATCACTACCAAAGACAAAAGAATGGAAATATTCTACTCACCAAATCAGTAAAAAGAAAAGGAGAACTTGTGGCACCTTAGAGACTAACAAATTTTGAGCATAAGCTTTCGTGAGCTACAGTTCACTTCATCGGATGCATTCGTTGGAAAATACAGTGGGGAGATTTATATACATACACAGAGAACATGAAACAATGGGTTTTATGTCCTTACAGTGTGTATGATAAAACCCATTGTTTCATGTTCTCTGTGTATGTATATAAATCTCCCCACTGTATTTTCCACCGAATGCATCCAATGAAGTGAGCTGTAGCTCACGAAAGCTTATGCTCAAATAAATTTGTTAGTCTCTAAGGTGCCACAAGTACTCCTTTTCTTTTTGCGAATACAGACTAACACGGCTGCTACTCTGAAACCTGTCAACAAATCAGTGTTAGACATCTGCCCAAGCAATAAAATACTGAAACAAAGATCCCATGGCAAACATAAGCAAAGGGAAAGTAAAATTGGAGAAACTCTGGATGTACATTGACAGCACTGCAGAGAAAAGGCAGTACCAAAAGAAAATTCCACTCCATTCAAAAGCCCCGGAGAGGAAATCAGTCAACATTGTTAAGGAGAAAAGAGTTTCAGAGAACCCCAAAGAATGCAGAAAGACTGATGGTAAAATGTCTCTGAACCCAAAAAGCTGTTTGAAAAGCAGACCCCCTGAGCACCATTTCGTATAAGAGGACAAGGTAAGAATCTTTTGTACATGAGTTCAAAGAAAAGCTGCAAAAGTGAAATAGTGACAATGCTTGTCTGAGAAGTGGGAAGGAAAAAATAAAGAGGTTTATGTTTAGTAGTCCTGGATAGGTTTGCAAAGCACTTGGTGAGCGATGTGTTATGTCTCTGTAAGTCTTCCATATTGCAATCAGTGAACTCCAGCACTGTTGGAAAAGTAAGTCTAGTTCACAAGCTGTTAGGATGCAGCACAGACTCTGTTCAAACCCAAGTTAATGGTATCTAGTATGCATGGTGAGTAGCTTTTTGAAAACCATAGCAATATGATCTCGCCAATGTTCTAAAGGGAGGTGGCTTGCTCTGTGCATGTATCTGTACTAAAAAAAAATAGACATTTATTTAAGATTTGTGCACTGAATGCCAGATTCCTTCACATGGGCCTGTCTGAGTTACAATCCCTGGGCTCGATGGATCACAAGGACTGTTTTATCCCACTGCTTCCTTTGCCCAAAAGGAAGCAGGGCACAGCAGGACTGCATTCCACCAGCGGGTATGACCATAAACATGTTTCTCTTGTTTACTGGGGAAACTACAGGAGTCATTCTGTTTCTCTTAGGGATTCTGACACCTGGAGCTCCCCAAGTGGTGCTGTAGCATGAAGTCTCCATAATACAAATTGGTCCCAATGGGCACAGTTCAGTCCTGAATGATGTAGGACATATCTGTGCAGTGTATGAGCATCACTGGATTCCCCAGATAGGCACAGAGGAATAGTGCTGGGGAGGGAGTGCATATGTCACCCTGTAAGGTCTTGTCTTCACAAGATAAAAAGTGATGTGTTCTTAACTCAAATTAACTAATATGAGGTAACATCCTAGTGAAGACAAAACAATTTGTAGTTTTCACATGAGTTAGCATATCAAAGTAAAACCTGGTCTCCTCCATGGTTTTTAACTCAAGTTAAGAACACACATTTTTCCTAGTGAAGATACATCCTTAAAGGGTTTGGCAAAGGCTGCTGTGACCCAAAGGCCTTGTCTACACTACACACTTTTGTCGTCAAAAGCTGCCTTTTGCCAACAAAACAGTAGAGGTATACACACTACCAAGCTACTACTTTTGGTGGTAAAACTCTGCTGTTTTGCTGACAAAATAAAACCACCTCGACGAAAGGCATAAAGACTTTTGCAGAAAAGTTAAAGTGACAGAGCATCAGTGTAGATGCTGTCGGCAGCTAAGAAGGCTATGGGAGAACTTGCGGGGGGAATCAGAACCATTAATGTGGAGTGTTACTCTCCCCGGCAAGCAGGAAGGCAGAGCAGAGCAGGCTCCTGCTGCAGGAAGGGGGTGGGAGAGAGAGAGCATTAGCTGCTATCTGAACTTAAAGAAAAAGCATGCTGACACACGCTTCCCCAACTCAGACTCTCTCTCTCTCATATAAACACATATACATTACCAACACACAGTCTCTCACATACATCCCCAACATGCACTCTGTTTCTGTCTCTTCCCCCCCACCCCTATGCACTCCCTGTTACACACTCTGCCCCCTCTTTCCTGCACTTCAGTTGAAAAGTCACTAGCAATCTAGTAGGATGCCCATGGACTGATAGGATTGAGAAACCTGCATCATGTGACACTGTATCTGCCCCAGAAGACATTGAAAATCCTTCCCAAAGCACCCTGCGGTCAGTTGCACAGTGGGATTGCTACGCACAGTGCACTGCTCTCTGTGTCGATACAAGAGCTGCTAGTATGGATATGCTCTGCCGACACAAGGAACATAGTGTGGACATACAACAGCGGTTTAATTAAAACTCTTTGATTAAAGCGGCATAACTTTTATCGAAAAAACTCTGTAGTGTAGACTTAGCCAAACTCCTGTAAAAACACTGTGGGTACCTCAAGTACATTTTCCCCAGAGAATATCTGCTGGGAACAAGCACTTAGATCCATATACAATGTTCAAGGGCCATGCCTTAAATCACAGCCTGCTCCAAAAATGGTCATTTAGAGATGCTCTCCCATTGGAAAGCTGAACCCTGATAAGCCTTGAAAAGCATTTGGGAAACCGTTGAGACAATGAAAAGGCTAAAAATACTGAGTAAGGCATAAACAAGGATTTCAGAACTGAGCCAATGAGATATAAGAGAGAATCAAAGAGACCTAATGAAAGGCAAGTTTGAATGAAAAGTATAAGCAAGAAAGCCACGAGGCAAACTGAAAAACATGAGAAAAGTGATCTCATGTATGTCTAATCTATTTCTCTTTTTGTGGATACACAGCAAGACAAAAATGAGTCAATGTGAAACCTACCACTTCATTTTCTTTATCTCAAAGACATAATTACACTAATATACATAGAATAAAACAAAAAGCCAATAGTGTAAATAGTAAGGGTAATGCAACCTATGTAACTTTAAAATCAATCACAATTTAAGTTGGAGGAAAAAAACAAGATGAGACAAAAATGGAAGAAAAGACAACAGACAAAAAAAATGGTTCCAGAAAGAATGTGCCAGCCTTGATCTGCCTTCCACAGGCCTCTTTCTGTCAGTTTTCATGGTAGATTACCCTTCTTATACTGTTCTGGTCTACCAACTCATCACCCTCTCCTCAGTTAAGTCATGCCACTCTTTCTCCAATTAATAGTCAATAGGACTATTCTCATGCTTAACATTTAAGCATGTGTTGTATTGTATTGTTGGAATGGACCCAGAGCACCCCTTGGAAGATCTAGCCCAAAAATCCATTATGGAAACTCACCTCTTCTACAGTGCCCTCAATAAATTAATAAGAGTATTTACTATCTTACACCTTTTATTACATGTGCTCATCTACAACAATGATGGGTGTTATGTACAAATCTAATCAGAATAGATGGAGTAGAATGGTTTAGTGACTATTTTTCCCTTTTGTTTCATGCAGATATAAAATAAAACACTTCACTGCCATAATAACTTAGTAAAATGTGATTGTATTGTTGTAACCCTGACTGTTTCTTGCCTCATCCCTCCCTACTGTGAATCCACTCAAGTCACATCAAAATGTAACCTATAAATTCCTTGGGGAAGGCTTATGCATTTCTTTGGTGTGACATACACCTTTGGTCATAGTAAAATAATGAAAATAACCATACTAGTAGATATAGTTTTATGAATGTAATTATTTGCAATGTAGAGAGAGCCCTAAGTATCCTGAAACTCCTCAAGCATGTTCTGCACCTTGTTGATGAGTCTTCTCTACAATGCAACCTCCATGAGAGCCTCGCTTCATTCTTATAATGTGAAGTAAATGGTAGTTATGCATTTTAGTCATCTTTTACATTAAAAATATGTTAATTTACTTTTTATTAATATGACAAAATACATCTCACAGCTGACAAGTGGTTCACACGTGCATGTAGGCATAGGAGTCGGATTACAACTGTATTATGCTGCAGTTATTTGTGAAATGGAGCACAACAAGCTTTAAATTACTTTTTAGGGATATTCCAGCACAAGATCCCATGAAAGGAAAGATAGTGAAGAGCTATCCCCTCCCGCGGTTCTTCTCATCTGAGAACGTGGCCTGCGTGTATCTTTGAATTTAAACAATATAGTCAATTAATTTTATATAGACATCATTCCCAAATGGTCAAATGAGGTTTCTCTTTGGTTGAATTTTCATTATATGATCTCATTCCAAGCCTTCCAAGTGTAATGAATAATCAGATTACTAGTCCTTTGGTCTATCAGAGTCTAGGTATACATATTCCTCATGTTCCTGTTCACTGAAGTTCCATTTTCACCCACAGTACTTGATCACTTTCATGCTGCCAGCTTGAGCCAACATCAGGGAACTTACAATAGGGATACATTTGGCCTTAATGTGTATTAAGCTAGTAATGTACTTGGAATAAATGACTCATGTACAAAACTGTAGCCATCCGGCACCAACCTTACCGTAGAGACTGAGGTGTAAAATGTTCCAGCATATAATTTCCCATTGACTTCAGTGGCAGTGCTACACACCATTGTTCACAAGATCGGGATCTTTATTGAGCCTTGTGGCCATTGACTTAATATATAATTTATAGAGCCAGGTTGTGTCTCATCCTGTAGATATGTGAATTGTAAGGGAGAAGCAACAAAACATACAGACTTTCAAACAGCTATGGAGGGGCCATCCAGTCACAATCCTTGTGCTCCTTGAAGCAAGGCCCAGAAAGTCTAGTTCTGCAAGGAGCACTAGAATCCCCAAAAGGGAGAGGGATCATGACCTTTTTCCGATTTCTCATTGGCCAGCTGAGCCGACTTCTGCATTCTGAGGGTGCAACAACAGTCACTTCTGTGTGAATTCTCCTGGAAGCTCTATGCCTCCAAAAGGCACAGTGAGGATGCAGTGCCTCTGAATCCCCCAACTATGGGCTGTGGCTTAAAACCACTTTTGGTAAGAGAGACTAGCTACCACACATTGTAGGGTCTTTATCATATTTCACAACAAGTGAAATTATTGGTCTCTAAAATGTCTGTAAAACTCTTATTTCACTGAAGAGTTTGATTTGGTTTGAAGACAGCTTGATGCTTTTTTATCAAACTTGCCGATAGCCTACCAGGTGATTTGCTATACTTAACAAGGATTTTTTTTAATAGCTTCATTCCCTCCACTGTTGAATGTTTGAGATTATTTTATCCTCTTCAGAGACTTCTGACCATGTAATGATAAGGAAAATATCACAAAGCAAGTTATAACTTTAATATAATCTAATTTATATTAAAATATTGATTTTTAGGGCCAAATTATGAGGAGAGGGGTGAGAAGAGAGAATGCAGGGAGCCCCTACCATCCTAGTGAAACACCTCAGGAAACAGCTATAATTTTGTTAGATTCATTGAACTTTCATTTCATTGTAGTCTTAGAGCTGGAGCACTCAGGACATGATCCAACAGCCATTGAAGTCAATGGGAGTGACTATTATAGTTCAGGTTGTTTAAGCATTTCTGTTGCAAAAGTCCTTTTTCACTTGGCCATAACTTACTGTAACTTTTAATGTTCATATTGAAATGTCCATCTCTCTCTCTGCCCAAAGGCAAATTGTTTTGGAAAAGGTAAGTTTTCTCTGAGATCTGCACTTAAAGTATGGATTAAACTTATTTATATGAATAATATAAAGCACCTTTCCCAAGAGTACTGTTCTTACTCTTGAATTTTCTGAATATTTCACAAATATCTGTTAATTAGTGCATAAATTACAGTTATCTTTGAATGTCCCATTTTCTGCTCTTTTTCCACATTTTTTCAGATCGCTCCAGGAAAAATTCTGAAATTTTGAGATTTGAAAATTAATGTACTTTTAAAGTTTACCAAAATCTACAGTAATAGGATATTTTAAAAGTTTACTAGTATGTTAATTTTTGAAGCATTAACATTATTTGTAATAAGAGCTTCTATAAACATCAGGATAATCATTCAATATTTTCACTTTTGAATATATTTGTTATCAAATGAGTGTTCCAGAAATTACATTTTCCTTCAGCAGTGGGAGGTAAGAGGGAGGAATAATGTTTCCAGCCCTATAGGCTGCAAAATGAAACTTGAAAGTGAGAAACAAGTGTAAACAAATGCACTGATATTCTCCTGAGCCTATAGGTAGCCTCAAACAAATAAACAAACACAAATCTGAGTATGCACTGCTCCATTCAATTAGATTTTTCAGGCCGTCTTTCAAGATCATGAAAACAAGCAAGATGCTGAAACCCAGGATGAAATCCTGGCTGCATTGAGTCAATAGCAAAAGTCCCATTACCTTCAACAGAGTCATGATTTCATCCTCAATTTAGACTTTAAACTCTTTTAGATGAACTGTTTGTGTTGCAGTTGTAACCCTTCTGCCCATCAGAGGTGGTTGCAACAAGGACCGGGTTCAGTATCTAGGGGTTCCATTCCAATAACACAATGCAAAACCGACTCGAGCCCCCCACCCAGTGACCTGGGACAAATATATACCACACCTGCTGGGTGCCTCCAAGAGGCAATACTTCCCCTCGCGCAAGCACATAGTCTGAGTGTAGCAAAAAGCCTTTTAATAACAGAGAGAAACAATGTGGCATTATGTTGGGGAAACAGCACCAACAGGATTCATAACACATCCCAGGAGCAAAAACTCACCCCAAGCAAATTGGGGCATGTTGTTTCCCTTTGGTTCTAGAGTCCAGGAACCCAAAATCACCCAAAGTCCCAAAAGTCCAATGACCCAAAAGTCTCTGTCCCTGGCCAGGGCAGCCCCAGAGTTCGAAAGTTTATCTACAGAGTTTTACCTCCCAACCTGCGTGGATATCGGGGGGAGGGGGTGAAGGAGTAAAGGGGCACCTTACATGGGCCAAAGCTGATTGCCCCACCTCTCCATGGGGATCCACTCTGCCAGCCGCCCCCATGAGCTGCTCCAGGCACCTGAAAAACTGCTCTGCTCGCCATTCCGCAAACGGCTCTGCTCTACCAGCCACTCTGCCGTCCCGCAAACTGCTCCACCATATATCTTCAGGCTCCACCACTACTCAACACTCAGTGATTTCAGCTCTTAGTAAGTTTAGCTCTTTTGTGATTTCAGCTTGTGGTAAGGGAGCCTCAGTACTAGTGCACTATTAGCCCAAAGTGAATTCAGCTCAGCAGCCTGTAACTAGACTCCTAATAAAATCAAAATTAGCTCTGATATTCCACAGTGGAGAGAGATGGCAGTGCAATTAGCATGTAAGGCCCTCACGAGGGGGCCTATACCACCAAGTATTGATACATGTCCCAAGCCTCTCTCTCCTCACTGGGTTTTGGAACCCATGACCCTTGCCTAGTAAGTGCTGCTTAGTTGATGGTGAGTCCCTCCATCATAAGAAAAGGCTGAGTATAGTTCCACTGTCCTTGATTCACATAATCAGGATAATAACAGTTTATTCCTGCCCCAATAACAGAGAAACTGGGGCTTCTACAGCAGCCAAAGAGACCATCTAGGCAGGACAAATTTATTAGAGCATAAGCTTTCGTGAGCTACAGCTCACTTCATCGGATGCTCACGAAAGCTTATGCTCTAATAAATTTGTTAGTCTCTAAGGTGCCACAAGTACTCCTTTTCTTTTTGCGAATACAGACTAACACGGCAGCTACTCTGAAACCTGTCATCTAGGCAGGGTGGGTGTGCCTATGCAAATGAGATCAGCCCCTGAAGTTCTTTTCCACAACCCACCATGACTCACCACCAGATGTCAGGGTAGAGCTCATCCTGACTCTGCTTACACAGTATTGTGTTTATATATTGCAGAGACAGAGGTTAGTAATAAAGATTTCAGACAAATGCTATAGCATAACAACTCATTTAAACAGTCTGATTAATATTCTGTTCCCCTCCTGATACAGTTTCTTGTGACATAATCATTTCAGTAGTTGTCCAGGCCTAATAGAGTGATCCACGGTAGGCAGGATTAAATGGCCTTCTAATACGTCATAAAGAAGCCAAATAAGGGGGAAAAGCCTTTCCTCCCGCCCCTTTCTCATTTTACCTTTAAACAGTGTTAAGCATATAAGTGGTTGATTTGCCTGAATAGTTAATGATAAGAACTTATATCTTAAAACTGAGACCATATTGTTATACTTTTTTTCCTGGCTGTCAGCTGACAAATTCTGTTTTATATCCATGAATAGTATACTGACTTAGGTTTTATTAGTGCACCACAATTTTATATGCATCTGCAAGAAAAGGCACCATGTAGAAACTGAAGTTGATATTGCTAAACAAACACAGTATGTAAATATCAGCTCCCAAAATAGAGAAATATTAATTTTGCTGAACAAATCCAATAGATTAAAAATGCTATTTTAATGCATCTGAGGACGCATTCCAAAAGAGTTTAAACAATTAAGCATTGCGTCATTTTAATTTTAATGCAAGTGTGATATGTGATTGAAACAACCATTTATATAATTAATATTGCCACTGCAATAGACAATTGCAACAAATCTTGTACAAAGTGTGTCTTGTAAGTGTATCAATGGAAAAGTTTGTCTATCAAATATGATTTTCCTGTTTGTATGCATGTATCATCTTTGAATCTAAAGTTATGAATATTGACTATATATCAATATTTCAAATGTGTTTGCTTCTGTGGTAACATCCAGGATGGCCTGCACATTGTGAATGAACTATTCAGGTTGATGGCCCATTAAGAAACAATTAACTCTTACAATGAATCATAGAAGAAGCTCCTCTCCACCTGGGAGCCTTCCTGAGGATGCTTTAGCCAAAATATGGGTAATGAGACATCAAAGCATGTAAGCACATGTGACTTACTCATGTGACCCTGGAATCTATCTTTTGCCGTTTCTTTTCCATAAACTGCTGGGAGCTTTGTTTGGGACTGTGAAGTTCCCTGCACATGGAAAAAGGTATAAAAAATGCTGGAAGGATCTCCACTTTGTCCCTCTCCTGCTCTGGTTGCTGGGCTTATGCTAAAAGGAGCATTCCAACTAATGGACTGAGGATCATCCAGTCTTTTGGAAGTTACCAGATTCTGTACAAACCAGCAGTTTATTACATCACTGCTTCAAACCTGATACAGTAACTTTGCATTGAGTGTATGTATTTATTTTCCTTGACCAGTTTAACTATCTTCTCTTATAAATAAATCTTTAGATACTAGATTCTAAAGGATTGGTAACAGTGTGATCGCTGGGTAAGATGTGAGTTATTTATTGACCTGGCTATGTGGCTGATCTCTTGAGATTAGAAGAATCTTTTATTTGATTAAATTGGTTTTAAATAACCACTTATCATTAAATCTAGTGTCTGGGTGGTGAAACAAGGGCTGGGATGCCTAAGGAGGCTGCATTTCTGATATCTTGTTAACCAGTGTGGTAAGACAGAAGTTTACTTTTCGTTTTGGCTTGGTATATCTAATAATACAATAATACAATAATCAACACTTTGCGGTGAGGTTTGCCCTATTTCTCCACACAATATTTTACACACTTGTTTTCTGTAATGTATACCAAATATGTTCAGTGGTCCACTGCCTTCTAATAAAGAAGTTACTCTGTAAAGAGTTTTTGAAAATAGTTTGCATGTAATATAAAATAAACTTTATTTTATATTACATGCTTATTACATGCTTATATTGAATGCTTTTTTAGAAGGGAACCCTGGATCATTAAAATTAAAAACATATATGTTCCCTTTTAAATACGCATTCATGGACACTCTTTCTGCAGACAATATGCTCAATTTACCCTCAGAGAAATACAGGTACAACATGTATTATTCCTGCACAGTCTGCATGTTCACATGCTGCATACTTACATATCTATAATGTTCATTTTTTTAACACTTCAATCTTTTTCCTACTACAGATACCACAGAAGATGAAAGGAAAGTTTTAAAAGAAATATTTTAAAAATCTATTCCAAAAAAGTAAAAAATCAATGGTTCCTTCCATAAAAGTCATGCAAGGAAATAGAATGGTAGAATACTTTGTTTGAGTGACTGTACATCAGATGGCAAAAATCAATGTTTCTTGTAAAGAAAGTATCCTTAGGGAGAGAAAGATACAGAAGCTAGTATTGTATTCATACCTTGTATCTGGCAGCTCTGGAGTTGATAATACAGTATCTAATCCTTGTCCCAGAGTGGCAAATAGCTCGCTATTTCCAAAGCTTTAATGATCCAGGGTGAATATATTACACTATCTTTTCTGCTGAGCTCCTTGAGCCTTTCTTTACATGAGGGACATTTTTAAAGACTAATCAGTTACATCAGAAACTATCCAATTTATCCACATATTTTTAAGTAGGGGTAATCCTTTTATTGTCCTGTTGCTTTCTGGTTCCCCCTAAAGGAAGTTTGAAACTGAACTATATATATTTACCTCAGCTATAAGAGTTTCTTTTAAATAGACTAGCTTTAAAATAATTCCTGATGTATTATTCTGATTTATGCTTACTAAATTATGTATGAAAGACAGCTGAAAGAGAGAGACTCACTTAGTGACTATAAAATGGCTGTAACTGGTCATATACAAAATATCCAGAGAAGTGAGAACTCCATTTGCTCAACAAAGGAGTTTGAAAGGCCTTGTAAATTGTTTTGTCAGCATATAGAATAACCATAGTTTAACATTATTACAACTGAACCAGGAATCAGAAAGATCTCTGCCATGCTATGCCTCATCAGTGTATCTAATGGAGAAAAACAGAAATTCAAATGCCTGATTTCCAGAATTGTCCTCTGAACAAATAGAGTTAAAATAAGCACTTTTAGATTTCTTCTTTCACAGTGTTATATCTAATAATATTTCTGTATGTATGTTTCGTGCTGATACCTATCATGATTCCCCTCATGAGCATAACTCCTTTTCATTATGACATCAACTTCTTTCAACAAATGTGAAAATATGGGGAAGAAATCACTGAATTAGGTTCTATTTAAGGTGCCCTATCTCTTCAAAGTCTGAACTCAGGCTTTATGAATCCCAGTGATTTTCTAGGCACCTAAAAGTTAAGTGTGGCTATGCTTGGTGTCATCATGTCTAATTCCTTTGTGATTCAAATACCTGGTGCTTTGAAGGAGTCAAATAGAGTATTTAAAATTTATGGCCCCAGACTAGCAAATATCTGCACACCTCAGTGGGCCTCAGTGTTGGCACAGGAGAGTCACTTGTAAGATCAGGTTTCAGAATAGCAGCTGTGTTCGTCTGTATCTGCAAAAAGAAAAGGAGTACTTTTGGCACCAACTTAAATTGGTTAGTCTCTAAGGTGCCACAAGTACTCCTTTTATTTTTGTAAGCTAGCCAACCTTAGAAATTCATCCTACTGTACTTCATAAGCTTAAACAATGAAACATATTAGTTATATAAGAGTTACAGCTGAAAGGGTGCTTTAATGGGGGGCAGCTAATAACCTAAAACAATATGACGCTTTTTAAAACAAATTTCTGCAGTTATCAAGAAAAACCACAACACTAAAGGAGTAAGTTTCCAGTATGGATCTGTGGATGTTAGCACACACTACATCTCTCACATATCCCTTGGGAGGCTGAGATGTATGTGCATGTTTGTCTCTAAGACCAGAATCAAACTAAAAATACACTATGTAAAAACTGGAGATATTTGCATGAGCCTAAAAGAGTTAAATAGAGCTGAGAAAATAGTACTACATATAGTCTTTGTCAAGGTAATGCACATTAGATTGCCTTTACACAGCATTTTACTATGAGTTAGATCATACTTTAGTTGCTAATCCTGAAAATAAGTCCTAGTCATGCCTAACAGTATGCACAAAAGAACTATGTAAAGAAATTCAGCTATATAATAGTAAATATCAATACATGCCGATTTCCCCAGAGACACCAACAAAAAAAATTTCTGTTGATCATAATTGAAATTTAAAGATAGGCAAATTCAGAAAAATGGTGCTCACAAGCTAATTAGAATTTGTTTTAAGGATATTTAATTGTATATTTTGACATGTGGTGTTTGTTTTTAATAATTATAAAGCTTTAACATTTGGAAACTCAATGGCTACTGTGATTATAATAATTGTCTCAGACTCCCTTCCCCCATTGTTTAACACCCCTCCATGATTTCCTGCAACTGTGAAAATTTAGACAGATACAAATAAAAAAAAGGTTCAATCCCATAATTTTGTGCAACTGAGAAAATGCAAATTGATAAAATAGAAAATCTTAAGCTCTCGTATTATCCATTGAAACCATAAAAAACCCCTAAAAATCAAATTCTGCCAAACCTACACATAAAGTTCTTCTTATTCATTGTGCTATCACTTTAAGGATCTATTTATTATTGGCAGGTTGGTCAAAGACTCAAAAAACAAAAGGCTATATGATTTCTACATTTGTCAATTTGAGGTGTGAAGAATTCTTGCTTTATTTTGTTGGGGGAGGAAAAAAATCAGATTAGGCTGAAATATAACTTCTAGTGTCATGTTCTCAGGTGCTTGTTTCTCTACTCTAAATTCAGAATGCATCAAATGCTGTTGGTATCATTGCAATTGATTTAGTGACTGCAGGGCTTAAGAGGAATCTTCAGAATTTTTCATGCTCTGTACCTCTTGCTGAGGCAGATGATGGTTCAGCTTTGCCAGATGATAGTGATGATGAATATTGTTGAAATTCCTTATGGCTGTTGTCTAAGCAAATTGAGGAGAAAACTAAACTAAGGTTATTTAAAAGTTTAGTATGGTGGTGTTAATAACTATGGCTGACATAGAGTTGAGTCAGTAACTGCTGTTTATGTTTAAAAATTTTAAAATATGGATAAAACTCCAAATAGCCAAAATATAATTTTACAGTATCATAAATTATTTTGCTCTGTTTACTTAAAATGCTCAAACTGTAATTGCAATTTTGCTTCTGAGAACATTGCATCTTTATTCATATTAAAACAATAGATACAGAGCCTGTTGAAACTAATGGGAGCCTCTCAAATGACTTCATTAGGTGCTGGGCACACACACATACACACACTAGTGGGAGACACTCACATAATCATCAGCTCTTATGGGAAAATCCCATAGAATATAATAGGAATTAATCAAATATGATTCTAAAGAATTTTTTCCCGATTCTCTTGGGATTATTGCAAATCATATACAGTTGAATAGAAATTGATAAACTTTCTATAGGTTGTTGAACAGTACCATTAAATTTTATAACTTGGATAATTTTCTATTAAATTCTATAGGACAGTTGAGAAAACCTATAGAAAATGTATATTTTTTTCTATTAAATTATTTAGAACTTTCCCATAAGGGGCCTATTAAGGGATCAAACTGTATAATGTCTATATTTTCTTTTCTATGTATGGAACCAGCTGTAGAACTATCAGAATAAGAAGTAGTATAATTTCATAAGGAACATCAGAGGAACACATTCACTGTTAAATGTCGAGTGGGAGTTCTGTTGGAGGAGATGGTATTTGTATTTGTATTTATAGAGGCTGGTAGGGGCAGTGTACTGGGAGAGAAGCTGAGCCCTGATTAGTGGGCGGGGCTTCTCTGACTAGGGCTCCTATAAAAGTAGCCAGCTAGCCAGGCAGTGGCACAGATACCTGCAGCAGCAGAGGAGCCAGCAAATAGAGTTGTAAACAGGGGAGTTTGTAAAGGGAGTTTGGGGGGAAGACTAAGAGAGCCAGGCAAAGTGAAGGGAGTGTGTGGTGTTCAGGCAGTGTTTTGGTGCTCATTGGGAGTTTGCTTTGCTGTGAGTGGTGGTGTTTTGGTTTGGTTTGTGTTTCTCAGACTAACAGGACTTAGGTGAGAAGGTGATGACAGATACAGAGGCAGAAGTGGTAGTGACACAAATAGTGGAAGACACAATGAAGATGACTAGATATAGAAGCTGTGGCATGTTCATGAACTTGGAGGGGGTACCTGAAAAGAGCTTCATCTGCATGAACTGCTGCCTGATAGAGCTGATGGAAGAAAAGATCTGAGGATTGGAGATGCAGATGGAAACTCTGGTTGAGTTTAGAAGGGGGGGGTTCGAACAGATGATGGAGCAAAGACATGAGGAGGCTGAAGAGAAATGGTCAGACTTGCAGATGGAAGCAGGACCAAAGAACTCTGAGGGAAGACTGCTGGGTGAGGAAAGTGGACAGTGGAGGCATGTGACTATGAACCAGGCAGAGGAAAAGATGGGCTACTGACGGAGAAACAGAGCTCAAGAACAGGTTTGCGAATTTGGAAAATGAAGAAGGGGCACAGCAGGTGGTCACTGAAGGTGAGAGGGCAAGGAAGAAGAGAAGAGCAGCTAGTCCTGTAGGAAGAGGGAAAGCGTTAATGGAGATACCACCAATTATGAGGATACGGGATGGGTTGCAGAGGATTGCAAGGGACAATAGGAATAGGAGAGGCTGAGGGAGCTGGGATTGTTTAGTCTGGAGAAGAGAAGAATGAGGGGGGATTTGATAGCTGCTTTCAACTACCTGAAAGGGGGTTTCAAAGAGGATGGCTCTAGACTGTTCTCAATGGTAGCAGATGACAGAACGAGGAGTAATGGTCTCAAGTTGCAATGGGGGAGGTTTAGATTGGATATTAGGAAAAACTTTTTCACTAAGAGGGTGGTGAAACACTGGAATGCGTTACCTAGGGAGGTGGTAGAATCTCCTTCCTTAGAGGTTTTTAAGGTCAGGCTTGACAAAGCCCTAGCTGGGATGATTTAACTGGGACTTGGTCCTGCTTTGAGCAGGGGGTTGGACTAGATGACCTTCTGGGGTCCCTTCCAACCCTGATATTCTATGATTCTATGATTCTATGATTCTATGAATCAAGAGGACTTGCACCCAGAGGGAACAGGGGATAGACTGGAGAATCGCATCATCACCAGGAAAAGGCAGGTCTACATGGGGGACTCCTTACTAAGAAGAATAGATGGGCCTGTAACAAGAGCTGATCCAGAGAACAGAAGGGTGTGCTGTCTGCCAGGTGCTAAAATACAGAATGTGGACCTGAGGCTGAAAAGGATCCTAACAAGAGCGGGAAAGAATCCACTGATTGTTCTTCAAGTGGGAACAAATGATACAGCTAGATTCTCACTGGAACGTATCAAGGGAGACTATGCCAGGCTGGGGAAGATGCTTACGGAAATCGAGGCTTAGGTGATCTTCAGTGGGATTCTGCCTGTTCCCAGAGAAGGGCAACAAAGGTGTGACAAGATTCTGATGCTCAACAGATGGCTCAGGCACTGATGCTACAGGAGGGCTTTGGGATGTATGCCACTGGGAAACATTCATGGACAGAGGACTGTTCTCTCTGGATGGACGTCACCTGAGTAAGGAGGGAAATAGAATTCTAGGATGGAGGATGGCACAAGAGAGCTTTAAACTAGGAATCTGGGGGAGATGACTGGGAGATGTCCAGGTAATCTCCACATTGGATTTTAACATTGAGAGGTAAGAAAACAAAGTAAGAAAGGATATAGTCATAGGCAGGAGAATGGACATAAGGAGGAAGGGTAGTGTACATCCAGTCTAATAGGTGACACTGACGGTAGAATGTCTGTGCCTAATCGGGTAAAAAATGTGAGCGACGTCAAACAGGGAAGTGGATTGGACTGAAGAACTTGTGGATCTAAAGGCGGAGGAGGTTTGGAATTACTTCAAGTCAAAGTTGCAGAAACTATCAGAAGCCTGCATCCCCAAAAAGGGGAAAAACTTCATAGGCAGGAGTTGTAGACCAAGCTGGATGAGCAAGCATCTCGGAGAGGTGATTAAGAAAAAGCAGAATGCCTACAAGGAGTGGAAGATGGGAAGGATTAGCAAGGAAAGATACCTTACTCAGGTCAGAACATGTAGGGATAAAGTGACAGACCAAAAGCCATGTGGAGTTGGACGTTGCAAAGTGAATTAAAACCAATAGTAAAAGATTTGATATCCATATAAATAAGAAGAAAACAACGAAAGAAGAAGTGGGACCACTAAACACTGAGGATGGAGTGGAGGTTAAGGATAATTTAGGCATGGCCCAATATCTAAACAAATACTTTGCCTCAGTCTTTAATGAGGGGCTTAGGGATAATGGTAGGACAACAAATGGGAAGGAGGATATGGAGGTAGATATTACCACATCCGAGGTAGAAGCCAAACTTGAATAGCTTAATGGGACTAAATCGGGGGGCCCAGATAATCTTCATCCAAGAATATTAAAGGAACTGGCACATGAAATTGCAAGTCCATTAGCAAAATTTTTTAATGAATCTGTAAACTCAGGGGTTGTAGCATATGACTGGAGAATTGCTAACATAATTCCTATTTTTAAGAAAGGGGGAAAAAAGTGATCTGGGTAACTACAGGCCTGTTAGTTTGACATCTGTAGTATTTGGAAAAAAATGTGAAGGAGAAAGTAGTTAAGGACATTGAGGTCAATGGTAATTGGGACAAAATACAACATGGTTTTACAAGGAAACCAACCGGATCTCCTTCTTTCAGAAAGTATCAGATTTTTCTTAGACAAAGGAAAAGCAGTAGATCTAATTTACCTCGATTTCAGTAAGGCATTTGATATGGTTCCACATGGGGAATTATTAGCTAAATTGGAAAAGATGGGGATCAATATGAAAATTGAAAGATGGTTAAGGAACTGATTAAAGGGGAGACTACAACGGGTCACACTGAAAAGTGAACTGTCAGGCTGGAAGGAGGTTACCAGTGGAGTTCCACAGGGATCAGTCTGGGGACCAATCTTATTTAATCTTTTTATTACTGACCTTGGCACAAAAAGCGGGAATGTGCTAATAAAGTTTGTGGATGACACAAAGCTGGGAGGTATTGCCAATACAGAGAAGGACTGGGATATCATACAGGAAGATCAGGATGACCTTGTAAACTGGAGTAATAGTAATAGGATGAAATTTAATAGTGAAAAGTGCAAGCTCATGCATTTAGGGATTAATAACAAGAATTTTTGTTATAAACTGGGGACACATCACTTGGAAGTAACAGAGGAGGAGAAGGACCTTGGAGTATTGGTTGATCACAGGATGACTATGAGCCGCCAATGTGATATAGCCATGAAAAAAGCTAATGTAGTCTTGAGAGGTATCAGGCAAAGTATTTCAAGTTGAGATAGTGAGGTGTTAGTACTGTTATACAAGGCACTTGGTGAGACCCCATTTGGAATATTGTGTGCAGTTCTGGTCTCCCATGTTTGAGAAAGTTAATTCAAACTGGAACAGGTACAGAGAAGGGCTATTAGGATGATCCGAGGAATGGAAAACCCATCTTTTAAGGAGACTCAAAGAGCTTGGCTTGTTTAGCCTAACCAAAAGAAGGCTGAGAGGAGATATGATTGCTCTCTATAAATATATCAGAGGGATAAATACCACAGAGGGAGTAGAATTATTTAAGCTCGGTACCAACGTGGACACAAGAACAAATGGATATAAACTGGCCATCAGGAAGTTTAGACTTGAAATTAGATGAAGGTTTCTAACCATCAGAGGAATGAAGTTCTGGAACAGTCTTCCAAGTGAAGCAGTGGGGGCAAAAGACATATCTGGCTTCAAGACTAAGCTTGATAAGTTTAGGGAAGGGATGATATGATGGGATAGCCTAATTTTGGCAATTAATTGATCTTCAACTATTAGGGGTAAATATGCCCAATGGCCTGTGATGGGATGTCAGATGGGGTGGGATCTGAATTACTACAGAGAATTCTTTCCTGGGTGTCTGGCTGGTGAGTCTTGCCCACATGCTCAGGATCTAGCTGATTTTCCTCCAGGGCAAATTGTCAAAGGCCCTGGGGGGTTTTCGTCTTCCTCTGCAGCGTGGGCCATGGGTCACTTGCTGGAGGATTCTCTGCACCTTGAAGTCTTTAAACCATGATTTGAGGACTTTAATAGCTCAGACATAGGTTAGGGGTTTGTTACAGGAGTGGGTGGGTGAGATTCTGTAGCCTGCATTGTGCAGGAGGTCAGACTAGACTATCATAATGGTCCCTTTTGACCTTTAAAGTCTATGGTTCTATGATTCCACCTGCTTTTATATCTTTCTCAGTTTTGTTAGCAATATGTGAATGTTGGATTATACCATTGGTCCTTCTTGTCTAGGATGTTGTCCCTAGAAGCAACCAGTAACTCATGTATGAAAGGTACATAGGACCTATACTCAAGCTTCAACAAAACATCTACTGTAGTAAATTGTACACTGTTGTACAGGGTAAGTAGTTTTGGACATCTTGAAGAAATAAGAACACTGGGCCAGATCCTCAGATGGTATAAACTGAAGGGTTGTTTGTATTAAGGGTTTATCCATGGTCAATACTGCACATGAGCTGAGGATCTGGCCTTTTATTGTAACCTTCTGAGTCTATACTCAAAGTTTCAAGTACAAAAATATTTGTCAACATACAGGTAGGGCTTTTAACTAACCAGAAGTGTCATGATGCTGTTCTAGATATCATTCCCATAGTCTCTTTTCCAGAATATAGAAAGGGTACAGAGTAAACTTTTAACAACATGGTGCAAATAATAAACCATCTCCTCTCATAGAATATACTTTTAATAGAAAGCTTTTGAGATTACAGTAAAACTTCTATTGCACCTCATCTGAACATTCAAAATCTACATGAAATGCAGGCTTTAAATCCATGTTTACCAAGATCCTTGCTGCTAGATGAAGCTATGGGGTTCATGTTCCCACGAGCGGGGAATCAGCAAAAGAAGTTCAGTTGTAATCATAAATATACTTTTACACTGAAGGCCTCTATTCTTCTGCTTGATTGTTACAGTACTTTACGTACCTCTACCTCTAGCGCAAGAATGCTGGTCCATAAAAACTCCCCCCTTTCCAATCCCTTCTAAAGACTCACTTCTTTGTGATGTCTACAACAAATTAGCCAATTTCTGCTTAGTCATTCTTTCCATTAATCATATTTAAAAATAAATTATTCACTCGTATCTTCTCTCCCTAGTTATCCTTTTTTATCTTATTCAAGATTAGGATTAACCTTAATTACAATACAATTCTCATATGAAATAGAATTACTCAGGTGCATAATTGTCTCCAGGTTTGGGGCTGCACAGGGCCCAGTCCAACACCCATGGAATTCAATATGCTATCATCACTGAGTTCAATCACTGTTAGGTCAGAAACTAGCTCTTAAACTGCTTGAATCTGGGATCTTGACTTTTTGTGTTTTGAGAGGGGCCTACTACACCTTTTGGCACCATTAGAATAATAATGAATATCATGAATATATAGTTCATCTTAAAACTAATAAGAACAAATAATATAGCTATCACTGGTTAGTCATAAACAATTAAAATCTGGTTATAAAATGTATTGTTCCAAAACACCATGGTCCTGTTCATGCCCATAGTTTTTCAAACACACTTACGTACACAAACAAGACATGGAGTACAAGAGAGGGATTTTTGACCAACAATAAAACTTGCAAACAAGACTATAACTTGATGCCAACTTAAAGGGACAGTGCCACCTAAAGTTGGAAATCCAATTTGCATCAACCTTTACAATACACTGGGTACGTGCCAAGAGGCTGAAATCTTATGAGTTAAGGACACATGTATGAAAAAAGTTAAAGGAAAAGGTGACTGGGAACAATTAAGAAACTTCTGTGCCAAACTAAGAAAAATGAAAAGAATAAAAGAGAATTCAGAAGGAGTGAAATCATCCCTGTGCAGATGGCCAGTGTAAGACTTATGCACCAGTTAAGTTCCACTGAAAACAGGACTTAGAGGGACTTGAGTAGTGCATAGTTTTTGTGCCATCTCTCTGCACAGGGATACCTTTCACCCAAAATGAATATCTTATTTTAGTCTCATATAGGATGTCATTCTAAGGCATTCTCTGTATCATACCAAATTAGAGTATTTCATTACCCATCATCTGATGTAATTCATAGCCTGGGTGACATCCTTATAGTTTAGATTTATCAACCAACGGTTCTATAATAAGTTCAGTAGACCTGTTCAGAGAGTGGTAATTCCATTTCATGGAGGATTTTGAGATTTTGAATTTTGTTTTTTTTTCTGATTCAGAACAAAACAAAATGCAAAATGTTCCATTACATGGAATTACTATTTTTTTGCCCAGCTTTACTGCCCCAGAGCCAGGGAGCTGGGAGCTTGGCTACCCTGAGAGCCCTGCCAAAGCCCTGGATAACCAAGCTGGCAGGAATTTAGGCAGGTTTCTTACTGTTTCAAAACCTGCTTGGCAGGCAGGCTTCTGTTAGCAACCTGTGAGATAAGCTAATGTGTCCTCAGGCTGCATTAATTTCCAGGTTGATTTATAACTGGTGTCTAGGAATGTTCCTCCCAGTCCTGCCCCTGCTCCTCTCCTGGTCCTCTGATCCCTACCATCTCCATACAGACAGATCCCTGACCTGACCAAGGAATTGTGCTGTGGAGGACATGTCTTGTTTTGGAAGGAAGAGATCCAAGTGTTGACGGTTTCTTGCAAAAGCATATCCTACACACCACTATTGTAATGAAAATCCCTTAGCTGCTCAATAGACATTTGCAGACATTTGCCAGCCAATTAACAGATGATTTTTTTTCCCCAGAAGCAGACAGGAAGAGGTAACTTGCTTTCTGTGTCCTGTATTAAGGTTCATAACCTCATCTGTAACAAGCATTTCAAACAGATCAACTTGGACTGTAATTTCAGCAGCACTACTCTGAAGTGAATGGCTTTTCTTCCAGTGGACATGCTGGAGCCTCTACTTCTCACAGTAATGAAAGGTCAAGCTAATATTTCCATTCTGAGCTCTGTGTTCTTAGTCTTACATGCCCTCAATCTACAATATTGCCACAGTTCTAACTTTGTTACTGCTATCTATCAAATCTGATTTGCTATTCTTTCTCATTTTTACCTTTTGACTTTTTTGCCTGTATCAGCACTCTTTCTTTTTCAATCTTTACTCCATCCATGATCTCTCTCTCATTTTTCCTGTGATAATGCATCCTGACATCCATTCATGACTCTTTTATAAAAGAGACTTATTCACACTTTTTGCTGTATAAGTTCCTGCCCCACAACCATGTCCTCCTTTGAGCAGTAATTTGCTGCAGAAAGATCACTTTTTTTTTTCACTGAGAGGTCCTTCAGGTTAACTAAAAGCTGCTATCTCAGAATATTTTACACTTATTTTCAGTAGTCTTTTATATGTGTGTAACAAAGCTATATTTTAAACATCTATAAATCCTGTTTTATGCATTTTCTCTTGCCTGTGATTTGCTGTGATGGGTTTTTATCATAGTGGTTTTTAGAAAAGAAGTGACTTGTAACAAAAAAAAATTAATTGAGAGTCATCTCTTGGTAAGAGTTGACTTTTTCTTCTTGTGTTGTAGCTAATGAAATATTTGTATTCCAAACCTATAGGATAATTTATGCATGTAAGTAAACTGTTTATAATTAATGTACATGTTTTTTTCTTTTCAACATATTGGTACTCTGATTATTGTAAGTCCTTATAAGTAGGGATAGGCATTGTTCTTTTTTGTTTACATCCATGCATTGCCACTGAAGTTTGTGGAGATTCACAGGTATAAATGAAGGCAGAATTCAGCTGTTGATTACTATATCATGATGTACAATGGTGATTAATATGGAATTTGACACATTTAGCTATTGAATTCTCTCTATCTCTTATACCTCATTATTCCATTGAAAACGTAGGGCCTTCACTACTGCCTTCTATCTTTGCCAATCTCCTGCTGCAATCTTAGCCTCTTCCAATGTCATTTTGACAGCTTTCAATTCTGTTTCTATTGTGCATTTCTATTATCCTTGGTCTAGCTCATTTCCTTTTACACTGGGAGCTCCAGTCCAATGCTTGTCTTGTTATGTTATTTGGGTCTTTCCTCCCTATGTGTCCTAGCCATGTCCATTTTCATTCTGTAATTTTCTGTTCTAGCCATTCCTGTTTCATCCTCCTCCAGAGTTCTTTGTTTGTGATTATTCTGATACTGAGAATTTATCTAAAACAGCTGTTTATGAAAACTTGGAGTTTTGATAGTAAGGTCTTGATAAGTTTCCAAGTTTTAGTACCATGTAGTAAGTCTGACTTTACAATTCACAGGGGACAGAATTCTTCCCCGTTTAGAAGGCACATTCAAGGCCATTGCACCACTTGAGTCCCACTTGAGCCCTTTGTGCTGGGGTGAATTTTACCACAGTGATTTAAAAAGCTAAAAATACCATATACCATATTAATTTTGCTGGTACATCATGATAAGGAACTCCAAGAGCTTAAGCAGGACTTAAGTGGTACGGAGGCTTGTGTGGATTCTCTGTATGTATGTATGAATTTGGACAACTAAACATATGCATAAATGATATAATATCTATTTCCTTCTGTCTGGGTATTTTGATTTTCTACTCAACCATCCCCCAATCTTCAGCACTCCAGACTCCAGCACTTGCTTTTCATGCTTGCAAAGTAGCATAACTACAGCACTGCTATCTTCAGCCATCTCCGCAGGTTCCCTATTCACTTCAGCAGTGATTTCATAACTGACATTCTTCTTTTTTGCTTATAGACTATTTTTAGTGAAGTTATTAAGAAAAGGAGATGCACTTTTTACTGTGGGATAATTAACATGCCTTAGTTATATCACAGTCACAACATAGTGGAGGCAAGGCACTTTAGTTTTCCTGTGAGGTAAACTAGGCGAGATCAAGCAGAGGCCTGGCTGCAGTGCTCACCTCGCCTAGCTGGATCATGATAAACACTGCAAGTTCCTTGTCTCCACTTCAGATTTTACAGCAGATAACTATCACACTTTGATTATCTCTCTATATGTGTGTTTGTCAGATCTTGAACCCAGGCCTGGCAGTTCCCACTGTGGCCTTCACCCAATGTTTGCTGAAACCTGGTTTGCCTATAAGCTACTAGGACTGCAACCATAGTCAAGGCACCATCCACGGGAGGATCACCCAGGCTCCATCAATTTGTCCAACCACACTGTTTAAGCCAGGAGGCACAGGAAGGTGTCTGAGCAATAAGGTGATTTCCTGGTGTGGCTGCATTTGTGTCTGCTTCCTGCTCTGCTCCTGGTTCTTGCCTCCTGCCTTTCTCCTATTCCAACTGAGTTACTGCTCCATGCTTGATCCTTTCCTCTCCTCCAGTTCCTGTCCTTACCTCACATCCACCATTAGTTACCAGTCCTGTCTCTGACCTCAGCCTCTGATTTCTGATTCTGACTCCGGTTTGACCCTTGGTTTTGATAATTAGTAGTTCACTGTGATGCTGACCCTCGGTCCCCAATGCCCTCTAACTTTCTGTCAGTGAACAAAAAGTCTAAGTGTGTGAGAGAGTCACAGATACAATACAACATATTCGTAGTGTTATGGAACAACATATTTAGGCTGAGATTTTCAAAGCTACCTAGGGATTTAAACATGTAATTTCCATTAGAAATTAAGAGGAGCTAGGTTCTCACATCCCCTTAACTCTTTAAAAATGTCTACCATGAATAGAGCTGGCCATAAAATTTCAAATTTTGACAAAAAGAAGCAATTTTCCCACAATATTTTTTTACAGAATTTCTTTCTTTCTTTCACCAGCACAGTATGTAACCCTTTCAAAACATTTTCAAAGTGGTACAGTATTGTTATGATCTAGGTTAAACCTTATTATAGGTTAAATTAAAACCTCATTACAACTGATGTGTGAATATACCCTTCACTTAAGATAGCTGTGAGACAGTTAAGGGCCCACACTTAGAACAAGACCTAATAGAGTTTGTCCGGAAAGTCACGCCATGGGAGCAGAGGGTTTGACTGGTTATATTGTTCTGACCAGGTGGGTGGGTGGGGCGGGGGTAGGGTGTCTGGGTGGGAAAGAGAAAAGCTTGGGTGAAAACAGAAACAGAGAGGGAAAAAACCAAGAATGTAAACACACTGAACATGTATTTCCTACGTGCAAGATGAGGGGGGTGTCTTCACTGTTTCCTATATATACCCCGTGACACTTTGGGGTTCAACAGAGGTCAGTAAAGGGTTGCGTTACCATCTGGCCTATAACCCTGTGTGTCTCTGGGCTATGTCTCCTTGGTTCAGAGCCCTGACACCAGTAGCATGCTCATAATACAATAGCCTCTCCTTGGCTCCCAACATCTCCCAGTCCCACATTTCCCTCAAACTGTCTGGTCCTCCCTTGAGCACTCACAGAAGTTATTAGGTTCACTGCCCCTAAGAGACAGTAAACAGCAGCTCATTAATTTAAATGGGGCTTGATAAACACTCTTATTTCAGTCACAGCACAGTGTTGGTTTATATTAAAAAGTAAAGCAATTTTATTAATCAAAAAGGCATAGATTTAAGTAATACCATGTATAATAACATTTTAATAACAATTTCAACACGTCTGTAACCTTCATACATTACCCATACATACATACCTGTACATAGTGTGTACCATACAGTAATAGTAATGTTTCAGTGAGTTATGAGTTTTCCAGTGGTACATTACATGCCACCCTTTGGATAAATATCATGACAACTGTATGCCAATTGGCTTTGGGGTGTTCTTAAGGTCACAACCCTCAAAGAGACAGGATACACACCTGTGGCTTTTTTTCCCTATTTGCTGCTTCCTTATTGATTTCACATTTCTTCATTAACATTTTGACTTTGTATGTAAATGAGTATCCATGTTGTTAGCTTACAATGCTTAATTTACATTCAAACAGTGATATGCCTTTCTTACCTCCTGTCTGGAAGAAATGGCCTGTCTTTAATCTTTGCTGGTGACTCCTACTAGATGCAGGCTCAAAGAATATATTTTCAGTATATATACATAACTCCTTACATCATATCTGTTCATATATTTCACAGTGACATTAATGATGACTGTGACTACAGCTTTCATTTAAGACCTCACATAATTTTCTTTGGTGAGCCAGATTGTAGATACCAGAATCAAGACATCCCTATAATCCCTTTGCCAGCTGGCATTAAGAGGTTCTTGGATCACATTACCTTAAAATATTTCTCCTAATTTTCGATCCTATTAAATGTCTAGTTTTCAGATGTGTATAGAGATCTTTGTGGGGGTAAGCAATAGTTACTACAAATGTAAGCAAAGGTACTTTTGGGTTTGGCCTTTAAGATAAAATGTTAACACCAATCTGAAAACATGCTAGATGAAGACAATCCTTTTCATAGAATCATAGAATCATAGAATATCAGGGTTGGAAGGGACCCCAGAAGGTCATCTAGTCCAACCCCCTGCTCAAAGCAGGACCAAGTCCCAGTTAAATCATCCCAGCTAGGGCTTTGTCAAGCCTGACCTTAAAAACCTCTAAGGAAGGAGATTCTACCACCTCCCTAGGTAACGCATTCCAGTGTTTCACCACCCTCTTAGTGAAAAAGTTTTTCCTAATATCCAATCTAAACCTCCCCCATTGCAACTTGAGACCATTACTCCTCGTTCTGTCATCTGCTACCATTGAGAACAGTCTAGAGCCATCCTCTTTGAAACCCCCTTTCAGGTAGTTGAAAGCAGCTATCAAATCCCCCCTCATTCTTCTCTTCTGCAGACTAAACAATCCCAGCTCCCTCAGCCTCTCCTCATAAGTCATGTGCTCTAGACCCCTAATCATTTTCGTTGCCCTTCGTTGTACTCTTTCCAATTTATCCACATCCTTCCTGTAGTGTGGGGCCCAAAACTGGACACAGTACTCCAGATGAGGCCTCACCAGTGTCGAATAGAGGGGAACGATCACGTCCCTCAATCTGCTCGCTATGCCCCTACTTATACAACCCAAAATGCCATTGGCCTTCTTGGCAACAAGGGCACACTGCTGACTCATATCCAGCTTCTCGTCCACTGTCACCCCTAGGTCCTTTTCCGCAGAACTGCTGCCGAGCCATTCGGTCCCTAGTCTGTAGCGGTGCATTGGATTCTTCCATCCTAAGTGCAGGACCCTGCATTTATCCTTATTGAACCTCATTAGATTTCTTTTGGCCCAATCCTCCAATTTGTCTAGGTCCTTCTGTATCCTATCCCTCCCCTCCAGCGTATCTACCACTCCTCCCAGTTTAGTATCATCCGCAAATTTGCTGAGAGTGCAATCCACACCATCCTCCAGATCATTTATGAAGATATTGAACAAAACGGGCCCCAGGACCGACCCCTGGGGCACTCCACTTGACACCGGCTGCCAACTAGACATGGAGCCATTGATCACTACCCGTTGAGCCCGACAATCTAGCCAGCTTTCTACCCACCTTATAGTGCATTCATCCAGCCCATACTTCCTTAACTTGCTGACAAGAATGCTGTGGGAGACCGTGTCAAAAGCTTTGCTAAAGTCAAGAAACAATACATCCACTGCTTTCCCTTCATCCACAGAACCAGTAATCTCATCATAAAAGGCGATTAGATTAGTCAGGCATGACCTTCCCTTGGTGAATCCATGCTGACTGTTCCTGATCACTTTCCTCTCCTCTAAGTGCTTCAGGATTGATTCTTTGAGGACCTGCTCCATGATTTTTCCAGGGACTGAGGTGAGGCTGACCGGCCTGTAGTTCCCAGGATCCTCCTTCTTCCCTTTTTTAAAGATGGGCACTACATTAGCCTTTTTCCAGTCATCCGGGACTTCCCCCGTTCGCCACGAGTTTTCAAAGATAATGGCCAAGGGCTCTGCAATCACAGCCGCCAATTCCTTCAGCACTCTCGGATGCAATTCGTCCGGCCCCATGGACTTGTGCACGTCCAGCTTTTCTAAATAGTCCCTAACCACCTCTATCTCTACAGAGGGCTGGCCATCTCTTCCCCATTTTGTGATGCCCAGCACAGCAGTCTGGGAGCTGACCTTGTTAGTGAAAACAGAGGCAAAAAAAGCATTGAGTACATTAGCTTTTTCCACATCCTCTGTCACTAGCTTGCCTCCCTCATTCAGTAAGGGGCCCACACTTTCCTTGGCTTTCTTCTTGTTGCCAACATACCTGAAGAAACCCTTCTTGTTACTCTTGACATCTCTTGCTAGCTGCAGCTCCAGGTGCGATTTGGCCCTCCTGATATCTTTCCTACATGCCCGAGCAATATTTTTATACTCTTCCCTGGTCATATGTCCAAGCTTCCACTTCTTGTAAGCTTCTTTTTTATGTTTATGTTTTGTCTGAGTATATAATGCTAGGATGTCATCTGTGTGGTTTTTATAAAGATTTTTGATGGGTATCGGCAAAAGAGCTATGGCATTGTAAAAATTACTTCAGAAGGAACAATTAATTGAAATAAATCTGTGAAGAAGTGCAGTTATGTGTGTGTGTAAATGTGGCATATCCCTCAGTGCTCTGCTAATCTAATGTACATCATAATGAGTGTACCTGGGAATAAAAACATGGAGATAAGAGGTATAATAAGCAAAGAAGAAATAAAGTCCCAGTTTAAATGTTAGTATTGAATAGAAACAGCAGGGAATGAACAACTGAAGGTCTCACAAAGTTGAGGAGATTGATAAATTATAATACAGTATACTTTACTTTCCTTAGCTAAAGGAAACATTCCTGATAAGAATTGTATTTTGGCCATTTGTAAGTCCTGAAGAAAACTGCTGGTCTTGTTTCCTAGAGGAATTCATTGTGGTATTGTTTTGGGGATGAAGGGATATTGCGGATGTGCCAGGAAACCTCTTCTAGAGGTTCAATTATAGTAGAAGTAAATCAGTACAGATGGTGAACTGAGAGTTATCACTAAGGTATTTGAATTGCAACAACCTTCAAAGCTCAATCATTCCTACCATTTTTCTCATATGACACACACACACACACACACACACACAGAGCGTTGTGGTCAGCTCATCTAAACACACAATAGCATATCTTCAGCATATGGATAATAGTATAGTATTATTTATTCAGTGTTGACAGTGTATCATTCTGTAGCAAACACAGAGTTGATGTGGTCCCTGCCTCAAGGAGCACATAATCTTAAACACTAGCAACCATATATTTCTTGCCCTGTGAAACCTGAACATTTGTGACTTGCCCTGGAGGACAGCTTGAATGATATAGCCAAACAGACATGTTAGAGCTCCATCATCCTCTAATTTGGGACATTGCAGGACTTGCTTTGGGGAGATGTCATTAACAAATACTTGATGCTGCATCATGGGAGTCTTGCCACTGACTTAAGTGGTGCTGGATCAGAGCCAGTGAAGGTGATCACCCTTTCATATTGTTGATGGGATTCATCAACCTACTTGTTGATGGGATTCATCTGGAGATAATGCTGTTTTGTTCAAAAATGCCCTTTCCATTGACATATGCTGGATGTGATAGAAAAATGTGTTTTCTAGTGAATATCACACTGAATTAGAATTCAGGAGGCCTGGTTTCTATTTCATTCTGCCACAGGTCTACTGGGCAATGATGGTCAAGTCACCTCACCTCTCTGCATCAGTTTCCCTCAGTAAAATGTGGAATATGATACTGACCTCCTTTGAAAAGCACCTTCAGATCTACTGATGAAAAGTGGCATGTAAAAGCTAAGTATTATTAGTATTGTTTTATTGATGCTGTGACTACCTTGCAATTCTTTGCAACCAATCACAGCTGTCCAGCATAATTTCGAGCACAAAGAATAAAAAGAAAAGCTGTCACAGTATTTTTGCTGTCATCTTTTTCAAATGACAATTTGTGAAAAAAATTCAAAGTGTCACTAAATTATATTTTTTGAATGGTTTGATAACTTGAAAACAGTTGAATTTTTAGGGGAGAAGGAAGCTAGATAAGAATATATATTTTTGTCCAGCTTTAATGTCCACTGTTAGATCCATATATATTCCTTTCTTTCTCATTTCTTTCCCCTTTCTCGATTCTCCAATTTTTAATCGATTGAACTCCATGAATGTTCTACTTTTAAAATAAGGCAGCTGCATATTAAAACATTTTCCCTTTATGTATCCAAGTGTGGTGCCTAATTTAAATACAGATAATTTGACAAGAACACTACCAGAAATATTCTGCTGGTAAACAGCTGTTGTGTGCCTTGACATCACCTGGCATAGAGGGTTGAAGTGGTGAGTGTTGCAAATCAGTGGATTAGAAAGGATACAGTTATTGTTAAAAAGCTCTTCTCAGTAAAGGATTACTGCAATATCAAGAAGCCTGCATACATTGAAAAACTGGCCATATGTGATACTGGGTCACATTCCCATAGGTATAAAGTGATTTACCAGCTGGAGATCTGGTCCATTATATGTAACTTAGACTCAGTGAATTTTGAAAAAAAAAAAATTTCCCATGTAGTCAGAAGTCTTAAGCATGAAATTTTCTGTTTCAGTGCTAACTCAAGAATACAAGATTTTACAGTTCAAACAAGCATCAACAGCAGTAAAACAGAAGCCTTTACCCTTGAGACTGTTGACTATAGGGATTATTTTTTTTTTCAAAAACCTCTCTCAAACTTCTGAAAAAAAGAGCTAAATGTAACAATGACAAAAGTTTAAATTATTTACAGCATCAAACTATCTGAGTTTGGTTTGGTTTCTCAACGCCAGTGCTTCACACTAAAAAGATTTGTAACTACGCCCAACAGTAGAATACAGTAGCCACACTTGAAAGTTAATTCCAGATATTACCAGTTCCAGTGATATTCTCCATTCTAATTATAGCCAATATCGCTCAAACAGTTAAAATCTTTCAAAATGAAATAAATCTTTTAAATGTAACCATGGAGGCCTAGAGGCTAAAGTGGAAGACTGGGAGTCGACAGCCCTCACTACCATTCAATCTCCTCACCTGACTTTTGGTGAGGACTAGTTTGTACTCCTTACGTACTTACTTATGACCTGATTGTGCTACCGTTTTGAATTGAATTTTGATAAGGATATAGTCCTCAGGACTCAGAGGTGTGTTTCACTGTCCCCATGAAAACCTGCCAAATTAGTTCGATTTTGGAACCATGGAAAAATCCCCATTCGAACTGTTCAGTAGAACTTGATAGATATTTGCACTAAATTCTCTGAATGTTTCACTTACTTCATTTGATCCTAATCCATGCTAAGCCTCCTGCATCTTTTCCAAATTACAGTACACAGTCAGAGCTCCTCATGGGCCACAGGCAAAATTCTTTCCACTACTTCGTCTGCTTTCCCACACCAAAATATCTTTTGTCTTAGGGTAAAATGCCAGGACCCCATGTATTTATCTCACCTGTACATTGACTAGTGTTCATTTCACAGCCCTTATTAATGAGCAATGACTCATACCCAATTTACAGAAGAGAAAACTGAGAGGTTGTTAAGGTCACAATGGCAGGCCTGCTGATAGAATCTACATCACTAATATGATATATTCATGTCTCATCCCCTTAGCCATACTGCCCTTTGTGACATCCTGTACCGAGGGTTCACCACTTTTATATGGTTATGATATATTTTGTACAAAATATGTCTTATGAAGTATCATTTGAAAACTTGTAATCTGATGAACATCATTGTTCTGTTAACGTGTGTGTAGCAACACTGTGAGTAAAACTATGCAATTTTACTATGTTCGTTACTGAAATATGTTGTCATTCTGGGGAACACCCACAAACGAGGTCCTCAGAGACAACAAAGGAGTGACCACAAGTATAGAAAACTATTAACTGCTGAGGAAACCATTCACAAACAGGGGAGACTGTAAACAAAAAAATTATATGTCACCTCTGAGATGGCTCAAACTTCATATACAAAGAAGGTGTAAGCAAGACATTTACAATTCACTTAATTCATTTAGAATCTCACATACACAAGGGACTGTTTTGTCTACACCCCAACTGAGGGTGATCCTCAGATAGGGGAAAAGGGTATTACAAAGGTGAAATCACAATACACATATTACCTCTCCCTCCCCCATCTCTGCTCATAGCATCTACAATGCTTGAAAGGTACAGCACCAGAAGTAAAATACCTGCAAGCTGCATGGAAACTTTTTAAAGAGACCATAATAGAGGCTCAACTTAAATGTATACCCCAAATTAAAAAACATAGTAAGAGAATAAAAAAGAGCCATCATGGCTAAACAACAAATTAAAAGAAGCAGTGAGAGGCAAAAAAGGCATCCTTTAAAAAGTATAAGTTAAATCCTAATGTGGAAAATAGAAAGGAGCATAAACTCTGGCAAATGAAGTCTAAAAATATAATTAGGAAGGCCAACAAAGCATTTGAAGAACAGATAACCAAAGACACAAAAAAATATAACCTATCATTTAAATCAGCTTCTGTACTAAATGACTAGAGGATAGCTAATGTGATGCTAATTTTTAAAAAGGGCTCCAGAGGTGATCCCAGCAATTACAGGCCAGTAAGCCTAACTTCAGTACTGGGCAAACTGGTTGAAACTATAGTAAAGAACAAAATTTTCAGACACATAGATGAAAGTCAACATGGCTTTTGTAAAGGGAAATCATGCCTCACTAATCTACTAGATTTCTCTCAGAGGGTCAACAAGCATGTGGACAAGGGGAATCCAATGGGTATTATATATTTAGATTTTCAGAAAGCCTTTGACAAGGTCCCTCACCAAAGGCTCTTAAGCAAAGTGAGCAGTCATGGAATAAGAGGGAAGGTTCTTTCGTGGATTGGTAACTGGTTAAAAGCCAGAAAACAAAGGATAGGAATAAATAGTCACTTTTCAGAAGGGAGAAACGTAAATAGTGGTCTCCCTCTGGGGTCTGTACTGGGCCCAGTCCTATTCAACATATAGTTCCGGTTGCACCATGGGGAATGCCACACTCTCAGAATAAAAATATTATATCTTAGTGTTTAGACTATGCTTTCTATTCAATTGGGTCTAATTCTGCATATTCCTCTTCACAAATGCTTTGAGGCCCACAGATGAATAAGCACTATGTAAACTCCAAGTGTTTGGAAGGTGCATAGTTCCTAGGATGGGAAGGTGTTCAGATAGCTAAAGACTGCATTGCAATGCATATAAACAAGGAGGAAGAGCTGATGTAATTTCCTAACTTTTGAGTGTTGGTATTTACAACCTTAATAATGGCTTTTTAATGTAGATTTTTTTTGTAGGGGATAAATAGAATCTATGTAGAAAGACGTTCATACAATAACAAAAGGAAATATAAAGCTGCATTGTTTCATGGCACAATGCTCTTGGAAAATATAGAGACAAACTGTATTGAAGTAAAAGATAGATAGTTTCATACAAAAACTGCAAAATGAGAAGACAGACTAGGAATTGTTTATGCAGATAAATGAAGACAGTAAAATGGCTAGAACACTGATCACATGAGATTTCAGTTACGTGATGCTGAAAAGAATGAGGGTTTTGGTGTAACCAAGAATAACAGCTTGTTTCTTTTGACTGCTTGTAGAAAAGTCATCAGAATCAGAGGCTATTTGGAATACTAAGAAACAAAACAATATGATACATTAGATTAAATGGCTGTCAGTTTACAATAGACTATGCTCATCAGACTATATTTGTTCCCTGTACAGTCTCCCAAGTCAGTGGGGAACCCATCCAAAAGGGAGGGCAGACTGAATTTTTGCCAAGATCCTACCCAGGCAGCTTCCGTTTGTGCTGAGGGCTGGTCAGTGGAGGCTGTTTGAGAGATACTGAATCAATGCACCGAGGAGTGCTGTTGGACATAGTTCATTCTCAGCCAGCATTCTGGCAGCTCTGCTGACTAGTTCTAGGCCTCCCAGAACAAAAAGCATTATGGGCACCCTTGCAACACCTGCAAGGCAGATTTTCTGTGGTGGGGGCCCTAGGATTCAACATCATAAACTGACATATCATGTGACTGAACCAAATATCACATATATGGGACTCATTTCTAAAATTGTAACTGAGTCTTTACTCAGGTTTCAACAGGCGGTTTTCTTGACTAATGGTATGTCTAAGGTATGGAGACTATACCAGCATAGCTAGGTTTCCATTGCTGCGGTAACATAACTAATGTATAGCCTACATTGACAGAAGGGTTTTTTTTTCCCATTGGTGTAGGAACATTACCTCCTCGATTGACAGAAGCATTATTTTATTTATATTTATATTTATAGTTGCATCTATTACTGAGGGATAGATTGGCATAGGCAAGGCGCTCAGGAATACCTGTGTATATGCAAAGCAACTGTATATGCTTAGGCTATATTCAAAGTCAGTGTCCTAAGTGACATATTTTAGGAAATGAGAGATAGAAGCAAAGATGTCAGCTTTGCATCAAAACAAAAACAAAGTGGTCTTGTTCTAAACCTTAGAAAACTGTCATTAAGATGGTGGTTTGTGTATGATGTGATGTGTAATGCAGAGAAATACAGGTGATCAGTGAAGCATCTCAGTGCAGCTGCTAGCAGCCTAGAGGAGCGAAGTACCTGGCTGCAATAAGCAGCAAATTTGTTTATATAGTTGTAGCCATGTCGGTCCCAGGAAATTAGAGATACAAGATTGGTGAGGTAGTATCTTTTATTGTACCAATTTCTATTGATGAGAGACACAAGCTTTTGAGCCACATAGAGCTGTTCTTCAGGACAGTCACTGTCCTAAAGAACATACAGTCTTAAAAAAACCCCATTCCTTATGGACTTGATCAAATGTCCCTTACATTCAACAGAGCTTGGTACACTTTCACTGTACAGTAGCTGAGTGTAACATTTGGAAAGAGACTTCACAGCATATTGTGTCAAACTGGCTCTGCATATGTTTACTAAAGCTGTATTAAAATTCTTATGAAAATTTAGGTGAAAAAACTGGCATGCATGTGCAGTAAACCCATTCTTCTCAATGAAATAGTTTTTAATTTCCTATCTGAAGACCTATTACAGACTAATAGCCTGCAAAATTTCATTTTAAAACCTAAAGCATATGGGAATTATTGGAATTCCAAAAAGCACCGTAGGGCCTGATTTTCCTCTTACTTCACTTAGGCATTGCACTGGTGTAACTCCATTGACGTCAGTGGAATTACTTTTGATTTATATCACTGTAAGTGGTCCTAGACTCTGATTCTTCTTTGCTCTGCACTTTCTGTAGTCATCTACACTAGTTGAAAGGGTGTGTAAAGAGCTACCAAATGGAGCAAACTGGTAGTGCAAAACATCACTTTGTACCGGGGTAGACAACTACATAAGGTGAGGAACAATTTAGAATCAGAACCCTTTATTTTTAAAAATATATAATTAAGAAAGGCCAAACAACGTCTTACTCTGATATGGATTTGCACACTGTTCTTTTAGCAGTAGTGTTAGCTGTATACTGACATTTTGTACTTCAAAAGTATATTAGGAATAGACAAGATTTGTACTTGAAACATACGATCTTTAGAACTCTTAAGCCATTTTGCAAGCATGCACTGACATCTGGTGGATGTTTACAATAGCAACCATAGTAAGAAAATGTCCCCCCCCCCCATACTAGCATCTAATGTACTTGCTTTATTTATTCATGGCCAGATCTTGCCTTCCTGAGGGAAGATTAATGGGAAGAGGCCTGAGAGGCAGAAAAAGGCGAGGGTTCCTTATACAGATGTTTTGTTGTGTTGAGTTTTGGACCTCCAAACCTGTAATTCTTCTGAGATCTTGTGAATTGTGCTGGAAGACTATGATCATATGCACAAAGTTCCATGCCTCTACACCAGCCGCTGGGGCCTCTCTCCAACTCGGGGCAATTTGGTTCCATGGCTACTGCCGCTGAAGGCATCCTTTGAGTGTTCAGATTGGCATGGAGGGGGTTCTGCTCAGGACTAAATACAGTCTCTCCCAATGCACCATATAGAATAAGAAGGCCCCTAATGAAGTTCTATAGCCATCATTTTCATTTCAACTATTCCTGTCGAATTCCTGTTCTTTTGTTCCATTTCATACTGTTTCTCATTTTCCACTCATGTTTGATTCTGTATTATTTTCCTTTCATTCTTCCTTCCTCCTGCCCCACTGCCCAGTCCCCCTTCCTGCCTACTTACCCTTTAAATTCTTGCTGTTCTTGAATACGACACTTTTCTGCACAACTGGCTTATCTACCTTTGTGTGAGCACTGAAACATCTCCAACGCATCATCAAGGATCTACAACCTATCCTGAAGGACGACCCTTCACTCTCACAGATCTTGGGAGACAGGCCAGTTCTTGCTTACAGACAGCCCCCGAACCTGAAGCAAATACGCACCAACAACCACACACCACACAACAGAACCACTAACCCAGGAACCTATCCTTGCAACAAAGCCCGTTGCCAACTGTGTCTACATATCTATTCAGGAGACACCATCACAGGGCCTAATCACATCAGCCACACTATCAGAGGCTCATTCACCTGAGCATCTACCAATGTGATATATGTCATCATGTACCAGCAATGCCCCTCTGCCATGTACATTGGTCAAACTGGACAGTCTCTACGTAAAAGAATAAATGGACACAAATCAGACGTCAAGAATTATAACATTCAAAAACCAGTCGGAGAACACTTCAATATCTCCGGTCACTCAATTACAGACCTGAGAGTGAGAAAAGGAGTACTTGTGGCACCTTAGAGACTAACAAATTTATTAGAGCATAAGCTTTCGTGAGCTACAGCTCACTTCATCGGATGCATACAGACTAACACGGCTGCTACTCTGAGACCTGAGAGTGGCTATCCTTCAACAAAAAAACTTCAAAAACAGACTCCAAAGAGAGACTGCTGAATTGGAATTAATTTGCAAACTGGATACAATTAACTTAGGCTGAATAGAGACTGGGAGTGGATGGGTCACTACACAAAGTAAAACTATTTCCCCATGTTATTTCTCCCTCCCCCTACCCCCCACTGTTCCTCAGACTTTCTTGTTAACTGCTGGAAATGGCCCACCTTGATTATCACCATAAAAGGTTTTCCTCCTTCCCCCCCACCCCCCCGCTCCTGCTGGTAATAGCTCATCTTAAGTATCACTTTTCTTACAGCGTGTATGATAAAACCCATTGTTCCATGTTCTCTGTGTGTGTATATAAATCTCCCCACTGTATTTTCCACTGAAAAATACATTCTCATTTCTCATTTGTTGAAAGTATGGTGGCTATGACATGCCAGTTTGAGATAGCATGGAGGAGAAGAATGTAGTTTATTTACTTTCTTCAGATCATGAAAAAACAGAAATATGGTTCTAGCTAGAGCCGGTGGAAGCTTTGGAATTCTGTTCCATGGGAATTTCTGACATTTTGAAATTTCCATTCATCCCAAATCGGAATGAAATTCTCAAATTTCTAACAAAAAATGTTTCAGAAATATCAACATGACCTAATTGAAACAGTTTGTTTCTATATTATATTATATTATATTATATTATATTATATTATATTATATTATATATCTAGGGATGGCAAGCGATTAAAAATTAATCATGATTAATTGCATAATTTAAAAAATTGCAATTAATCATGTGATTAATCGCACTGTTAAACAATAATAGAATACCATTTAGTTAAATAATTTTGGATGTTTTCTATATTTTCAAATATATTGATTTCAATTACAACACTGAATACAAAGTGTACAGTGCTCACTTAATATTTATTTTTATTACAATTATTTGCACTGTAAAAAACAAAAGAAATAGTATTTTTCAATTCACCTAATACAAGTACTGTAGTGGAATCTCTTTATCATGAAAGTTGAACTTATAAATGTGGAATTATGTACAAAAAATTGCATTAAAAATAAAGCAATATAAAATTTTAGAGCCTGCAAGTCCATTCAGCCCTACCTCTTGTTCAGCCAATCACTCAGACAAACAAGTTTGTTTACATTTGCAGGAGATAATGCTACCGCTTCTTGTTTACAATGTCACCTGAAAGTGAGAATAGGTGTTCGCATGGCACTGTTGTCACTGGCATTGCAAGATATGTATGTGCCAGATGTGCTAAAGATTCCCATGTCCCTTCATGTTCAATCACCATTCCAGAAGACATGCGTCTATGCTGATGACAGGTTCTGCTCGATAACAATCCAAAGCAGTGAAGACCGACACATGTTCATTTTCATCATCTGAGTCAGATGCCACCAGCAGAAGGTTGATTTTCTTATCTGGTGATCCAGGTTCTGTAGTTTCCTCATCGGAGTTTTGCGCTTTTAAGACTTCTGAAAGCAAGCTCCACACCTCGTCTCTCTCAGATTTTGGAAGGCACTTCAGATTCTTAAGCTTTGAGTTGAGTGCTGTAACTATCTTGAGAAATCTCACTTTGGTACCTTCTTTGCATTTTTTGAAATCTGCAGTGAAAGTGTTCTTAAAATAAACAACATGTGCTGGGTCATCATCCTAGACTGCTATAACAGGAGATATATGGCAGAATGCGGGTAAAACAGAGCAGGGGACATAAAATTCTCCCCCAAGGCGTTCAGTCAGAAATTTAATTAATGCTCATTTTTTTTAATGAGCATCATCAGCATGGAAGCATGTACTCTGGAATGGTGACCAAAGCATGAAGGGGCATATGCATGTTTAGCAAACCTGGCACATAAATACCTTGAAATGCCGGCTACAAAAGTGCCATGCAAAGGTCTGTTCTCACTTTCTGATGACATTGTAAATAAGAAGAAGGCAGAATTATCTCCCTTAAATGTAAACAAACTTGTTTGTCTTAGCAATTGACTGAACAAGAAGTAGGCCTGAATGGACTTGAAGGCTCTGAAGTTTTACATTGTTTTGTTTTTGAGTGCAGTCATGTAGCAAAAAAAAAATCTACATTTGTAAGCATTCTCTTTCACAACAAAAAGATTGCACTACTATACTTGTATGAAGTGAACTGAATAATACTATTTCTTTTGTTTATCAGTTTACAGTGCATATTTGTAAGCAAAATAATATACACTTTTATTTCAATTACAACACAGAATACAATATATATGAAAATGGAAAAAACATCCAAAACATTTCAATTTGTATTCTATTATTTAACACTGCAATTAAAACTGTGATTAATTTTTTTATCACGATTAATTTTTGTGAGTTAATCGCATGAGTTAACTGTGATTAATCAACAGCCCTAATTATATTATATTTATTAAAACTAAGTTTTTCAATCTTATCAAAATGAAAGTTTTGATTTTTTTTGTTTAAAATGTTAACAAAATTGATATGTCCCCCCCACACCAAATTGATTTCATTGAATCAGCATTTTCTAATGGAAAACTTCCATCAGAAATTTTTCAGCCAACTATAGTTATATACCCTTCACTTCACAGCTAAGTTTAAAGTGCCTTGCGGTTATTTTTCTCTCTTGAGAATCATCATCAAATTAATGAATGAGACAGCTGAAACTGAGTTGCAAGTATGCTAGCCAGGGTAATGAATCTTGATGTGGTTCTTTACTCCAGATGCTTTATTCAGGGTTGAACTGAGGAGGAAAAGTAGTAGCACTCTTCAAACAAGTGTTACTTGCCAAGTTGGCATGTGGCACAACTGCCAGCACTTCTATACTAAGCCTGCTTTTTCCATGTCACTTTTCTGTAGAAACAACAAAGCCAATTCATAGTAAACAAAACATCAATGATATCTTGATTAAAATTGTATGTGTTACATGAACAAATTAGATTCATCCCCCTAATGCCATTTCATACCACCAGTGACACTCAGTGTGATTGTCCAAGAGAAGGCTTAAAAATGAGGTCAGTTGGTGTTAAAATTATTTCCTCCGGTGGCAGTGCATAGTAAAGGCACCATTATTAAAGAGGGAGTTATTTATTGATTTCAGCTTCCATGTTAGATAGATCGTTCTATTTTTTTGGTTCCTATAAATAAGTGTTTCTCAAACTTTTTCTTTGACCTCCCCCCCCCCAATATGCAGTAAAAACTCCATGGCCCAGATATTCCACAACAACTGGTTTTCTGCCAGTTATAAAAGCCAGGGCAGCAAGCAGGGTCATTGCCTGTAGCCCCATGATACAGTGGAGCCTGTGAAGTAAATGGAGTGGGCTTCAGCCCTGGCGGGTCTCCCGTTTGGGCTTTTTGCTGTCGGCCGCCCCAGCGACACTAATGCTAGCCTTGTTTGGCAGCCCCCCTGAAACCTGCTCTCGGCTCCCAGAGGGTCACAAGCCACTGGCTGAGAACTGCTACTCTCAAGGGACAATTATTTGACAAGTATGGGAAACAGATCTTTAAGTATTGTACCAAATATGCTTGTACTGCTGCAGTGTTGGCTTTTATAGCAACTACGAGTATATTTTGAATTAAGTGAAACTTTGACAAAATATTGGATGGATTTGACCACAATTGATCTCTGAATGTAAAATACTTTTTCTTTTTGGCTAGGTTTAACAAGCATGGATCCTACAAAATGTATAGTTTTGAGATACATGTAGAAATCTGTGGGGGATAAATAATATTTCGGAAACAGTCATTGGACCAGAGAGAGAGAGTGAGAATGATTCTGTAGCTTGATGGTTACACCGGGTGGGGCACCCACCTGAGTCCAGTTCCCCTATTCCAATGACTATTTAAGTACTTAGCCACAATATGCAGAAGTTTGAGAACTGGGGCTGAAGCCCTGAGAACCGCCCCCAATCCATGCTGCCAAAGGCAATGCCTGTGGGACGTCCCCCTTCCCCCAATTTTTGCCAAGGTTTGCTGGCTCAGTCAATGGTGCCACTGGGCCCCATGCCAGCTGCTGGAGCTGGCAAGTTGGGAGCTGCAGCTGTGGGGAGAGGCAGCAGCAAACAGCTGGGAGCTGCAGGGAGAGCTCATGCTTTTGCAGCTGCCTCTCCCTGTGGAACTAAAACAGCAGCCCCTCCCTGCAGTTCCCAGTTGTTTGCCACTGCCTCTCCATGCAGAGCTAATACCTGGGGCCTGCAGGAAGGGGCTGCTGAGGATAAGAGGTGGGTGTGCTTGGGGGGCATGACTCAAGGTGTTGGGGGGGCACAAATCTTTAAATTGTGCCCTCCCCACTCTCAGAAGACACAAGTCATCTCTGGCAGAAGGCTTGAGCTCCATCCTGCCCCCGATCTGGTAGGCAGAGAATGGCAAGGGGGGGGCTCCACGAGCTGCACTTTAACTGTAAAAGAGCCCCTTGTGGCGCATGAGCTGCAGTTTGTCCACCCCTGCTTTATAATATTGATGGGTTGGTATTACTAAAGGTACCTTAAACCACAGTCACCTGTACCAAAGGTCCATAGTTCCTAACAGCTACAGTATTAGAATTAGTGTGAGAGAGAATCACTATTAGAAATATCATTAGGTTTGGAAATTCTAAGAGCACACAAGGAACAATAGTGATGACCATAACATTCACAAGATATCAATCACCCTTTTATTAACAATTTCATTAAGCAGATGAACAAAGCCAAAGCTACTGAGACATACACAAAGACACAAACTATAAGATATCTAGCTTCAGTGATTTCATACTCTCAATCCTAAGGATACCATAGAGATGGATGTATCTTTCAACAGATGGTCATTTGTGGAGGACCTCCTGATGGATTCTTCCTTCCTTATTCATCCTGGGGAACCTCTTTTATCCTGTGTTACACTCATACCTATAAACCTTATGGATATGCATGAGAGTTCCAAACCCCTTTTTCCTTATCTGGACTTCCACACTCCATAAATGTTGGGGTTCCTGGCTTTTCATAAGCTATCCTCTTAGCTCCCCTTTTCTTCATTAACATTTACATCAGCAAAACCCCAGGGTAACTTATGGTCATTTCAGAATTTCCCATGATGTTACAATCCAGTATCTTGCAGCAGTGATGGGCACATTGTGGCATGTTTTCCTGAACATCACCAATTAGCACGTCTTTTACAATAATCTTACAATTTTACTTGTACAGGGTTAATCCTGATTCAACTAGTCATGACAACATTGTTCAGACCTAAGGCCCATTATGGCTATGTTGAAATTTGACAGGCCTCAGTCCTGTGGGCCTTGTTTTACAACAGTATCTTACTTATATACCAAACATACTCTTGAGCTGTAGCTCACGAAAGCTTATGCTCTAATAAATTTGTTAGTCTCTACGGTGCCACAAGTACTCCTTTTCTTTTTGCGAATACAGACTAACACGGCTGCTACTCTGAAACCTGTCATACTCTTACCAGTAATGTATGCCGATCAAGCATATACTAGCCTACATATTCTTACATTTATACCTACAGTTTAAATCTATTAATCCATATGTAATGAATGTGTATGTAACCACAACAATAGATACCATAATTAACTGATTATATAAAATAACTAGCTACACCAGTTTAGGTAGCTCTGGATCTAGTGTGGATCCCATTCTTAGGTTCCTACCTCTCCCCATTCATTGCACAAGGAGCCTTTGTGCCTAACTACGGCTTTGTGGTCCAAATGGTGTTTCAGTGATTTTCTCAGCACCTAAAAATTAGACATGGCAACAATGCCTAAGTCCTTTGTGCTGCTGGACCCGAGTTTGAGCTGTACTGAAGGTGATCCCAGGGGATAATCATGGTCCCTGTATGCATCTGAAGCTGGATTTTGAAGAAAATTTCTAAAGGTGAAGAGTTACAAATTAGTTCCCTTGCGGTCAGTTGCAGCAGATAGGCTTGTTCGTTAAAGAAACTGAGCTATAGTCTCACCCGATCAGTTGTATCACCATATACGAGGGGGACATGGATCAGCATTCACATCACACTCCCCGTCAGTAGCCACCCCCGGCCAGGGAAGCTAATTATTCAACCAGCAGTGAGGATTGGTGAGGAATCCTGGTCACATGCCACCTGAGCCATGTTGTGCATATGCAGTTCTCACAAAACATCAGTTTCCAGTGCTCACAAATCTAACCCTCTATCCAAGTATTGCATTAATTTGGTTAATTTATTCCCTGTCTTTGCATCTGGATGCACTAGTTATTCCCTGGTTCCTTTCATCTTTTTCAAAGTGTATAGGACCTACAGGACTTGATTTCAGTGAATCTAGGGCTGTACTTATAACAGGGCCTGCATTCCTTGTTTAACAAACAGATTGGTAGATAATCCATTGTGGCTTCAGTGATATTATGATTATTAACCGCTGCCTATTTGGACTGTGTATGATTATTATTTTTCTCTGCATTAGCATGCATTTGCAGTATCTAAACTTATATTAACAAGTCCTGTGAATACTCTAACTTGTTGCAATGCAGAAATTTTTATGTCCACAAGAGAGAGCTCTTGTAAAATTATATAGTGTAGCTTTAAAAAAAGAGCACAGTTTTCATATAGATAATGAAAAAAAAAGTTTTTCAGTAATTAGTGTTTAGTTTAGTTATAGTATTTCACTTTTAAACCTCTTTATGTTGAATTGATTCATTATTTTTGTATTGATTGAATTCAAAAACAAATAAATAACTTGCACACATCTAATTTCTTAAATAGGGACAAAGTTTTGGCATCTGATTTTATTTCTATTTAATAGTTCCTAAATCATTCATATCCATAGAGAAGTGACCCTTGCAAATAACTACTGTGTCAATCCAATATGAGATGGGGTGAACAGGCACCATCAATCTTCATTAAACATATCTGCATCATCCAATTTATGCTTACAGAGTTCAAAACACCTCATTGATCGAGATAATCTGACCTTCTATATTTACATACAGTTCTCTTTACTCCTGGTGCATGTGCTATATTCATTTTGATTCTGCTCCCAAGGAAGTCAAAGACAAGACTTCAGTGATTTAAAGAGGTGTAGGATTCTGCCTGTTATGTGTTAATTTCTAATCTTTAATTGAAAAGTCTACCACCTGCTTCATTTTGTATTGATCTTAAAAAATCTGCTTTTACAAACATTTTCCTTTTTAATGTAATTACTTTCCCAATGTCTTGAACTGAACTTTCCAGATGGTACCTAATATCTAAGCATCTTTTCTGTAAATTCCAAATTTTAAAGTTTCTACAGTATGATAGATATTGAACTAAAATAACAACCTTTCATAGTCACAAAAATAGCTCACCTTTCTGATCTCATTATTTTGTCCCATAGTTCCTCTAAATATAATAGCTTTCCATCTTTGGTTTGCATTTCGTAAAATATCTATGAATCATTAGTTGAAAAAACAGCACCCCTCCCCCCTTTTGATTAGTTATAATTGATGCCTTTCATTGTTCCAGCGGTGGCCCAAGACAATTTAGATAAAAAGCATTCCTGCTTCTGTCTAGACAGGGGTAATTCTGAGCTATTGGTGTCATCGGGGTATTGCTCTCACTCTCTGGATTGACACAGAATGTGGTCTGCACTCTGTTCACATTTGATGTAATACAGAGAATGTGCTTTTATGCTGTAGATTCAGTGCTGCAGATCATTGTACATCTATAGCCACAGCATCCACAATCCAGCAAGGTACTTAATTGGGTGCCTTATTTTAAGCGTGTGAGCAATCCTATTGATTTCAGTGTAAATACTCATGTACTTAGACTTATGCATGTGCTGAATCTGGGCCTTAACCTTGGGAACATATACAAGTAGAACAAAGTCTTTACCTCTGTTTTGTTCTTGGAAATGAAGATTCATCAGGTACATTCTTTACAGTAAAGGACAAAACACTGTATGTAGAATACTAAATCCTGAGTGTAGATATTATATCCCCCAGCTTATAACTAATATGATTATTTTTGTATCTCAGACACATATTTCAAAACTTTCAGTCTCAGTTTAGGTGACTCCTCTAATGCTAATTAGCTAGCAAGTAAGGGGAATGTGATAAAAAGGAAATTAAGGAGAATCTGTAATGATTAAGAAGAGGAAAAGAGAGAATACATAATATATCTGGGCCAAAAATTCCAAATGTGTGTAGATACATTTAGGTACCTAAATACATCTTTATGCAATTAAACAGTGGGCTGGTTTTCAAAGGTGCTGAAAACCTGCAGCTCTCAGTGAAATCAAGAGGAGCTCTGTGTGCTTAGCATCTCTGTAAAAGAGGTTGCTTTTTAAAGTGATTAGCTACAGATTTAGGTACCATAGTTTTGCACTCCAGTTGGTTATTTTGAATACATAGGCCTGCTCCTGTTTCTTTTGACTTCACTGGTAAAAGCTCTGATTGCTCTTTCAAATTTGTTCTTCATGATGATATTAATTTTGAAATACTACTCTTCTTTTAAAATGTACCATCTAACATTCTCACTTTACTGTTGTGTCAGGAAACATCAATTTTCAATTTGTAAAGGCACATATGTTAATGCAATTGATTAATGATGCATCAGTATCAAATATTTAAATGAATATGAATGTTGTTGTTCAATATACATTTCATGAACATTTGAAAATAGATATCATCTTGTGAGATTTCCCCTGAACATCTGCCAGCTTGTGCATCTTATTGTTTCATCCAATTTATTATCTGGAATTCAGATTAAAATATAGAATTTTGAACGTACAGGAAATTACATATAGAATTTGCAATATCTTTGGAAACTATGCAAACAACAAAACCAGAGATGCATATGCAGCAAAAGCCTGGAACCATCACTCTAAAATTTAGGGCAAGCTCAATCCTAGTTTTGTGACTTGCTTCTTTCCTGAGAATGAACCAAATTCAAATCCTGGCTCTGAACAGCAAGAAATTTGAGAAAGTTTGGTTCCAGATTCAGTTTTAAGCTGTATGACATGGGCACATCTCTAATAAAAACACTCTTAAATGTAAACACCATTTATTAACAGTCCAGAACAACTCATTATTCTCCTCACCTCTTCTCAATGGTTGGATATCAACTCATCCCTACAATTAGAGCTAGTAATTTGAGTTAGACACCACCTTGCAGAAAAGATCTGTTACTAGGTTATTTTGTAAATACCCTTGTAAATTTAGGATTATCTCTTGTTTAGTCTCATTTTAAATGACTCAAGTTATAGTACTTCCACTACTTCCATGAAGATATCTCTAGCTAATTAATACGCTCTCACACTTTGGAAAGTTCTCCTATAGTTTCAATCATTATTGCCCAGTTTTATGCCCGTCCTCCTAGTTTTTCCCTTTGAATCACCCTCAACAATTCAAGAATAAGAAACTCTAAATACCATGTGTCATTTGCCTGCTATATACAGATACTGTGATACTACTGTAGAGTACACTGTTACTAGCACAGTGTTATAATACATTGCAAACATGACCTTCAGACAAGTGGTAAATACGTACGTTGTAAAGGAAGTCCACAAGGTCAGAAGCAGAGTTGAAACTGAGACCCATTGTGGCTTCTTTCAGAGTAGCAGCCGTGTTAGTCTGTATTCGCAAAAAAAAAAGGAGTACTTGTGGCACCTTAGAGACTAACAAATTTATTAGAGCATACGCTTAAGTGAGCTGTAGCTCACGAAAGCTTATACTCTAATAAATTTGTTAGTCTCTAAGGTGCCACAAGTACTCCTTTTTTTATTGTGGCTTCTGTAATCTTGGGACTACTGTAAATTTGTAGTTGCTACACTCCCCTCTCCCAGTCAGAGGGGAGTTAGATGATGGATTTGAGTGATTAGCTACAACCTTTCATTACTTGCCCACCTCATTCCAAAAGGACACCTCCACAGAATGCAAATGCTATGGATTCTCTGTGAGATGTCCTTAGATCATGTTCCCTCATACCCCACCCCATCTTCCTGTTTTGCAGCAGAACTTCAGTAGTTTCATGTACACAGTGATATGGGGGATCTGAGGGAAGAATTTTCCTGAGGAGCTTCCTTCCTATAGACTACCTCAAACTTAAGCATCCAGGATCCATTTCTCCTAGATTATAAAACCTGTTAAGTGCTATTTCAATGTTTGTCATTTATTTGGTTTACTGTCTAGACAGCATGAAAACAACAAACAACATGCCAAGGTGGTGTGAATGGATGTTTAAGTTACACATCAGGCATACATTTGTCAGTAAGTGGGAAAGCAGTGTAAATTACACCAATCTGCAGTTATAGGGAAATGAAATTATGTCCTAGTCTAAGGGTATTGCACGAATTCAGCTTGCATTTGCCGACTCCAGGATACATTTGGCTAACCTCATTCAAAGTCTGTAACTGCAGGGAGGAAACAGTAAACCCCAAGTCTCTGATTCAGAGCATTTGGACCTATAATATTATGCCAGTGCTTACATGTGCATTCTCCAGTATAAAAACTTTGTATATTAGATTTATATATCAGTAGTTTTGATTTTACTGACCGTGTATAATTTTGGCCATTTTAATAAGAAACAAAACCTTATTTGAACTCTGCTTCCTACACGTCCTGTTGATTTTATATTTTGATGTGAGTACTACAAGTCAATGCCCATGAGAAAGTTTGAGTAAGATAACTACTTAGTGAAAAGTAATTCCTTGGAGCAATGCAAAATGTAGTAGTTTCAAAGGCCAGGCATATTTTTCCACACAATTAACACAAAAATCATATTTTAATGGATATGCCTTAAGCAGGTGTGCACATTATTTAAAGATTCTTTTGGTGAATACATAGCGAAGCAAACTTTCTTATGTGGTTTACTTTTATCTTCCGTAGCAGCTCGCATAAGAACAGGGAGTTTTTGTACTGCAGGGAACAGCATATCAGTATGAGCCAGAATGAAATGTATCTGATTATCTGCCAGAATTACCTGAAAAATGTTCTATCAGTCAAGTTTCACTTTTTGCAGATTCTTACTGCTGTTAGAGGCAGCATTTTATGGTGAGCACTGGGCACAGCTGAGGAGCGAGATACATACAAGATGAGTGTTAAGTTGAGGTTACTGCTCTGTGTGTACCTGTTCTTACATTGTACTGATACTGAATGAGGTGGCATGAAACTATACTTGCTATCATGCTGTCCACTGCCAGAGTGTCCAAATAATTAATCTCCATGATGGTTCTCATAGGAGTGCCTTGGAGAAGTGCTTTATCCTAGGCCCTGAGTACAGGTGCATCTTCCCCACTAGCTTGGTGTTCCTTGAAGGGGTGCTTAGTGCTGGGATACTGTCAATGCAGTTCTGAGCCACAGGTCTTTCCAGTGTATTTAATATCCTGCTTGCTACTTAATATGCTGTCTGCCATTCCCTCAAATGCATTGCCTTTTTGATGATCCAACTCCAAAGCCACTGGTTTTGATGCTGCAGAGGTGCTCCAGGCCTAGAAACCCAGAAGCTCTTTATGATGGAGTGGGTGATGAGGTAGATACCTTGAGGGTGAGGACATATACATTTTGTCAGCTGAACTTCCAATTTTCATTTTGCTCTATTTATTTGCCTCTCATCCCCACTGTTTACATTCAACCCTGCCCCTGCCCCATGCCCTGCACCTGGTCCTAGTCTTTGTTCTACCTTGCCTCTTCCCCATGCATTTTCTACAGCCAGGCCACTCAGCTTGTAATTGCAAATTTCCTTCTTATATGTTGAGTGTCTGTATGCATGTAGATCTCATGGTCACATGCAAATGAATCATTTACATAAGAACAAAAAGATTAGACAGATTGGACCAACATAGGGATAGGCATCAGAACTATTTGCATATTTGGCTTTCAAAATTACACATTATTGAACACCCTCTCTCCATTAAGCCCCTTGATGAACTGAATGGCCAAGACACAGTAGCACTGATAAGGTATGTGCAATGATGATTGTGCTGTGGTCACGTTGATCTGTGCTGCTTGCTATTGGCTGAAGCCTAAGGAGCAATTGTATATTGGCTTTACAGGACTATCATACAGATTTATGACAAGGGAGATGTGTGCAATTCCTGTGCTGTGAGTAACAAATGACTTCTTTGTGAGAATGGAGGGAGAGAGAAAAAGAAACTGAGGACATGTGATGGTATTGCCCAGTGGACTGATTGAATCTTTAGAGGTAAATTGGAGACCTCATGCATTTTATGCTAAGACGATGAATAATATGTGATGTTTGATTTCTGATTCCCATAGCCATTATACCTTCCTCCCCCACAAAAAACAAAACAAAACAGGGACCCTCTTTTGACCTTATTTCTTTCCTATTGTTCACGTTCTCAACTCTTGAACAATGTATCAAGCTTCTCCTTCAGAGGTATCCAGCAGACAGCAGATCTGTAAAAGGATCAATTCTGCTGACAGTTTCTTTAACAGCATTTATGTAAGTGGGTATAACTGGATTTTCAACAAAGTCCCCTGTGCAGAATGGCTGTTTGCAAGCAGATGCTATGCTTGGGTGTTTGGCAGTGCTTGACTTGGGGGTTGTTAGTTGGCAAGTGTCAGATACCTCAAAGAAATATTCACTTTTCCACCTAATTTTAGCTCAGTTCTTTCTGGTCAGGTATACAATTTCTTATATCGCCAGGGGCTCAGGAGATTTTCTAGAGCCTTCCTTTCTCTTTACCTAAGGAAGCTAATGGTCTGCTTGAATTCTGCCATGATATTAGCTAGCATAATAATTTTAAACAGATCCAGGCGTTGAATTGATTTATTATGAACTGCAGAATGTGGAATAGAGATCTCTGCAGGTGTCATTCCTGCATATTGTCTCTGTGACTGCAAAATTCAAGCATGTAAGTCTGGATTGCACATCTTCAGCTTTGAAAGTTTCCTTGATTTTAGAAGTACACACTAAGCACTCCAATCTTTTCTTTTCATCCCTGGAGATCTTTGGATTGCAAAGAGCTTTTAATGTTGAGCACTCTACTTATCACCAGTTACCTTTTTCATCTAAGTAAATTCACAAGATTTCACACTTTTCCTCTATCATTTTAAAAGTCCAGTTAGGTGAGATTGGTGGCATGTGACAATGAAAAAAAAATGCTATTTTCTAACATTGATCAAGGCACTTAATTAGAATGAGAAAAAAAAACCAGTATTTTCCCTTGAGCCAGCCTGTCTCTCTCTCTCTCTCTTCCTCCCTCCTACCTAGCTTCCCGCTACAGATTTAAAGAAACATTACAGATCTCATTATAATAAGAGCCTAATGTGAGCTTGGAAGCATAAGGTGCTCAGTACCCAACAAGAGATCCTCAGTGTCTGGCAGGACCAGCCATTTCTATCAGCAATACATTTTGTTCAATATACAGCTTGTAGTATACATTAGCCTGAAGCTTCATCATCACCACTACTAAATGGTATTTAATTTTTCACAAGAAATAGACAGCCTGCTTAAAATACTTTTAAATGCAGTTAATCATACTTGAAGTTCCCAATTACATGATAGTTTACTAATGTTTTAATCATCATGTATTTATGGAAGGTAATTAATTTCTCTGCATGTAAGTAAATTTAATTTTATTAATATTATACGGACAAATTAGAATGCCACATTTCTTCATTATTTAAACACATAACCTCAGAATGGAAATAACCCCTCAAGCAATTACAACAAAATATTTTCTAAATAGAAAACCATCATCACTGGTACACCGTCTTGCAGGGTTATTATCATGCTCTCTTATCCTGATTAAGTGTGACTATTAATCCTGAAAAGGCTAGTTACTGATCCCTGTGTTCTGAGTAACCCTAGCTCACTGCCATTTTTTTCTATTCCGTTGTATGTTTTTCTTTAAAAAATAATGATGATGTTGATGATGTTGCCACTTCATAGTCTTTGAGAGGACTCAAAGGACTCACCTCATTTTCTCATCTTACTTATGTGTTTGTTTTTCATCTCTCCCCGTGGGATATCAACTGTAAAGTAGTGAAATGAATGCTGTCATTGTCCTTTGACATAATGTCATTAACATGTTTCACTGCAAATTCCCATGACTCTGCACCACTGTTCCATTCCTATACAAACAGTAATGGATAGGAACTGGGACCATTGTGAAAACTGAGGAGACAACTTGTAGGATAACACATTGGCTGGAAGTTAACACAAGTCACTATCTTTATCTTCCTGTGTTTCACATTATCACTTGAAGCTTGTGCTCTATGCCCTGAGGAAAGGAATTTGGAAATTTTAAAAGGGATATAAACCCTTATGCTTTGGGGGATAAGCCAAAACTAACTGTGGAAGTTATGAAGGAATTTTCCCTATGGGCAAGTTGTTCCGCAACTGTCCATTGTAGGATTTCTTACTCTTCCTATAAAGTATCTGGTATTGACTCTTCTCAGAAACAGATTACTATATTAAATGAGTCTGGATTGGAAGAATGGAAAGGTAGCAAAGAGTCACCTGTTCCATTCCTTTACCCCAGAACTCAGAATTCACAAAATCAAAATTCACTTTCCACGAGCATTTACCAACTTTTCACTAACAATCACTCTTTTGGCCATCAATGATAGAGTATATTTGTGGAAAGCAAATATCAATAGAACATAAGCCCGCTAAAAGCACATTCACCTAATTATTCATATTGTATTCATTCAATTGTAAACAGAATTGAGACAATTCAATGATAACAATTTTATAAATAAAGCAGCAGTCTGATGCTGCATATTCTGCACCTCCAGCAGGACTTTATTAGTTTCTGGGATCAAGAATGTAGACACACAACTTATTTCAGCATATGTGAACTTTCTAGGTCTTGGGACTGAGCCCAACAGACTTATCTACATCCAGTTCATCTCCCTTTATCCATGCTGTTCTTTTAGTATGCAAACTGGATCATGATCTAATTACAGTTTCAGATTATTGTCCTCCTGCATAAAGTTCTTATTTCTCCTGCTGGAGAACCTTCTCTTCCTAAATGGCCTTATTCCTCTCCATGAAGGACCTTGTTCCATTCTTGGAGGGCTTTGTGCTCCTCATCAAGGGCTTTCTTCTCCTTTTGAAGGGCCTTTTTCTCCTCATGGAGGGCCCTGTTCTCCTCACGAAGGGCAATTTTTTCCTCCTGGAGGGCTTTTCCCTGATTCTGAAGGGCCTTTTCCTCTTCCTGAAGAGCTATCTCATCCTTCTGGAGAGCCTGAATTTGCGCTTGGAAGGCCTTGTTCTCCTCCCACAGGGCCACAGTCTCTTCCTGAAGTGCTTTTTCCTCCATTTGGAAGGCTATTTCCTGTTCTTGGAGAGCCTTGATTTCTTCCCAAAGGGCTTTGTTCTGTTTTCGGAGGGCCTTTTCCTGCTTCTCAAGAACCTTTTTCTCTTCAAAATAATCCATTTTCCTCTCCTGAAGGATCTTGTTGTCCTCAGAAAGGGCTTTGTTCTCTGCTTGAAGGGCTTGATTCTCTTTGTGGAAGACCTTGTTCTCCACACGGAAAGCCTTGTTCTCTTCCCGAAGGACCTGATTCTCCTTTCGAAGGAATTGGTTCTCCTTCCGGAGAGCTTGATTAAGTTGCATCTGGTGGGAAGAATGGTGCAGCAGAGGGGAACAGCTGCTCATGCCATCCTTGAGTTCAAGCATTTTGTCACTTAGCTACACCTTCCAGAGTGTGGGCTGTAGTCTGAGCTTTGTTTAGCTTGTTTTATCATCAGATTGAAAATGGAAGTGAAGTCTCAGTAAGCATCTTTGCATCATGGAACACAGAATTAAACATGTAGCATTTAGTTACAGAGTCCAAAGCACAGTAATGGTGAACCTGATTTTCATGCATGACAAATATGGTATATTCTCTTTCAATAAATCTATTAGGAGACTAAATTAATTAATTATCCATTTATTGGGAGTGGGAAAGCTGCCACTGTTTGTATAGTGTTTTGATCATTTAAGACCAGATTTTGCTCTCAGTGACACCAGTGTAAATCCAGACTAATTCCACTGAAATGACAGATTTACATAGAGCTAGCTTTAATTTCTGAAATTTGAAGAAACTGATTTTGTATTTTTTGTTTTTTATGCACAAGTTCATATTCCAGTTTTTGAATGACATATAAACTTTTGTCTATTTGAACAACAATTATACAATAATTAAGTGAATAAACTTCCTGTCCTATTGCATAAATAAGTTCTGCATTATGCACTTGGAAAATACCGTTGTTTGTAACTCACTAATACATTGCATTGTCTTTAAGCAATAACAACACAGAATTTCAAATACATTAAATTATTAACTTTCCTAATTAAAAAATCTGATGTCTCATTCTGATTTCACTTTAGTTTTAAATTTGTATAAGACTCCTGGATTAAACACAGTCACTTTCAGTTCACTGCAGTGTATGTAAACTAAAACTCAGGCCATGTTTTAAACACCAGTGATAAATATATGACACTGATAACAGTACTTAATTTGTGCCGTGGCTTGTCAGAGCTGAGTCCCCGCACCTCTAGGCTTGCTGCATTAGTTATGAATGTAAAAAAAAATAGATTAAGTCCCAGTACCTAATTGCTTGAGCTTTACCGCCTCCTTCCTTATAAATTAAGCACTGACCAATAACACTTGATAATAGCAATTCGAATATAAAGAATAATCCTTTGAACCCATGAGATTAATTTCAGTTTTGTCCATTTGAAAATATCTAAAATTTGAAGAAACTTGTTTTGTTACTGAATTTCTCATTTCAGAGTAACAGCCATGTTAGTCTGTATCCACAAAAAAAAAAAAAAAACAGGAGGACTGTGGCACCTCAGAGACTAACAAATTTATTAGAGCATAAGTTTTCATGAGCTGCAGCCCACTTCATTGGATGCATAGAATGGAACATATAGTAAGTATATATATATATATATATATATATATATATATATATATATATATATAACTTTCAACTTATCTGTATGTGTATCTATCTATATATATCTGTATGTGTATACAGATAAGTTGGAAGTTACCATACAAACTGTGAGAGGCTAATTAGACACCACTGACTTTCTGAGGAAACTACAATCCATCGGTGATCTTCCAGAAAACACCCTCCTGGCAACTATGGATGTAGAAGCCCTCTACACCAACATTCCACACAAAGATGGACTACAAGCTATCGGGAACAGTATCCCTGATAATGTCATGGCAAACCTGGTGGCTGACTTTTGTGACTTTGTCCTCACCCAGAACTATTTCACATTTGGGGACAATATATACCTTCAAGTCAGTGGCACTGCTATGGGTATCTGCATGGCCCCACAGTATGCTAACATTTTTATGGCTGACTTAGAACAACGCTTCCTTAGCTCGCATCCCCTAACATCCCTACTCTACTTGCACTACATTGATGACATCTTCATCATCTGGACCCATGGAAAAGAAGCCCTTGAGGAATTCCACCATGATTTCAACAATTTCCATCTTACCATCAACCTCAGCCTAGACCAATCCACACAAGCGGTCCATTTCCTGGATACTACTGTGCTAATAAGTGATGGTCACATAAAGACCACCCTAAACCGGAAACCTACTGACCGCTATAATTACCTACATGCTTCCAGCTTCCATCCAGGACACACCACAAGATCCATTGTCTGCAGCCAAGCTCTAAGATACAACCGCATTTTGCTCCAATCCCTCAGACAGAGATAAACATCTATAAGATCTCTATCAAGTGTTCTTACAACTACAATACCCACCTGCTGAAGTGAAAAAAACAGACAGAGCCAGAAGAGTACTCAGAAGTCACCTACTATAGGACATGCCCAACAAAGAAAATAACAGAACTCTACTAGCTGTCACCTTCAGCCCCCAAATAAAACCTCTTCAGCGCATCATCAAAAATTTACAACCTATCCTGAAAAATGATCCCACAGTCTCACAAATCTTGAGAGACAGACCAGTCCTCGCTTACAGACAGCCCCCCAACCTGAAGCAAGTACTCACCAGCAACCACACACCACACAACAAAAACACGAAACCAGGAAGCTATCCTTGCAACAAAGCCCGTTGCCAATTGTGCCCACATATCTATTCAGGGGACACCATCATAGGGCCTAATCACATCAGCCACACTATCAGAGACTCATTCACCTGCACATCTACCAATGTGAAATATGCCATCATGTGCCAGCAATGCCCCTCTGCCATGTACATTGGTCAAACTGGACAGTCTCTACGTAAAAGAATAAATGGACACAAATCAGACATCAAGAATTATAACCTTCAAAAGCCAGTCGGAAAACACTTCAATCTCTTTGGTCACTCGATTACAGATCTAAAAGTGTCAATTCTTCAACAAAAAAACTTCAAAAACAGACTCCAACAAGAAACTGCTGAATTGGAATTAATTTGCAAACTGGATACAACTAACTTAGGCTTGAATAAAGACTGGGAGTGGATGTGTCATTACACAAAGTAAAACTATTTACCTTGTTTATTCCCCCCCCCCACTGTTCTTGTCAACTGCTAGAAATGGCCCACCTTGATTATCACTACAAAAGCTTCTCCCCTCACTCCCACTCTCCTGCTGGTAATAGCTCACCTTTCCTGATCACTCTTGTTACAGTCTGTAAAGTAACACCCATTGTTTCATGTTTTCTGTGTATATAAAATCTTCCCACTATATTTTCCACTGTATGCATCCAATGTAGTGAGCTGTATCTCATGAAAGCTTATGCTCTAATAAATTTGTTAGTCTCTAAGGTGCCACAAGTACTCCTGTTCTTTCTGTGAATTTCTCGTGATTGCCATTTCAACTAACCACAGAAACTCAAGAGAACCAAAGGAAATGTATATCTAATATCTGCCAGAGATTGGCCTGTGATGTTTGGATTGGAATCTTAATGTCCTCACATAGCAAGGCTAATCTGACTGAAAGATTTGGTCAGGACACCTAATCTCTACCCATGTGACAAGTAGGGTCCACAATGTAATCTCAAAAGGACAGAAGGAAAGGCTGTTTCCATCTATGTCCCAGAACCGTGGCATGTTCTCCCTAGAAGTATACCCCAGTAGAACTGTGGCATGCTTTCAAGTGAGATTCAAGACTTTTTTGTTACCATACTAGCTGTACTTTTTTTAAAGAGTTACATATGTTTGTTTATATGTGTCTTATGCATTCTCTGTACCTTTTCCCTGGTTACCATTGGGCCATGTTGCTTTTTTCTTGATATTACTATATTTATTTATTATATCATGTTGGCCCTTTGGGTATGGGACACCTACCAAAAATATCTATTAACTAATAAATTCCAATTATTATTATGTAATTTGTAAAGATATCACCAAAAACCTAAAACAACAGATTCTCAGCTGGTAAATTAAATCAATGGAGCCACAGCAGTTCACACCCACTGAATATCTGGGCCAAAATTTGTAACAAATTTTAGACAGAATACATTTTAACCAGCTTACCAATGTGCTGTTCTGGATTCAACTGCCATCTGATGTCTTCTGGTGACAAGCACTCAAGGTGGGTTATCAATAGTGGTGTCATTTCATAAAGGATAACATTAGTGACACAATAATAAGTGACCTTGGCAATCACTGACACTGGCGGTCTTTAGGGTAGGGATGAAAATGTGTATAGGTTAGGAATCTGAAGTAGGGAGCAAGATCACTTGTATTCCTCAGCCATTCTTTGTGTTTATTTTTTTATTATATTCACCTTAAATGTTTTGGCTGGCTGCCTGTGTGGCTGCAGAGCTGAAATATAGAGTGATATGACAACAGTTCCTGCAAAGACCCTGAAGATTGGCTTTTTCTCGATCATTCCATAGGTATCCATTGATACCTATGGAGTTATTCCAGATTTATACCAGTGTAACAGAGAAAATAATTTAGTTCTTTATACCTTTATACTTTAATTATTAGGCTAGTATTAATATTTTCAGGTTTACAGATGTGAATAAAATAAAGCAGATACTTATGTTGAACAGGAATTGAAGAATAAAAGATGTGGTGGTAGTGTACTTGCCATCTTCACTGTTCATACCTACAACCTCCTCGCCTTTCATGATCACCGTGTGCACCCTCCCAGCATTCCATGATAATCATTCTTGTCCTATTTACATAGCAGTATGAAGTTTTAGTAACTCCACTGCTTTAACAGAGCTCTATCAGATTCACACTAGTATTAGCTGAAAACAGAATCTAGCCCATTGCCTGCAAACTTTTGGTGGCAAATGAACATTATACAGCAACTGCAGAATAAACCAGTTCCTAATATCTGTCATCTGATTGAGGCAATCAGTTTTTTTTCAGTCATGATGCATTTGCTGGGAATATATATCTATGTTGATATAGATATAGATATAGATTCCCCAGCAAATCATCATGACTGAAAAAATACTGGTATTGGTATATATTTATATATCTATATTTATATATCTCTCTATATAAAGAGGGGTGGTATGACACTTTCAAGTCCAATGCATTTAAAATGAGATCTGGGATTCTGTTTTGAATCAGCAACATACACATCACATCATCTCTTTGTGCTGTCACTCAGCTCCATTCTTCATATTACCAGGTAAGGGACTGAAATATGCCACATAAAATGACAAATAATCCCTGGAACTTGATGTACACAATGCTCATTGAAGTTTTCCAGGATGATCAGCCTGCTCAATCCTTGAATCCCCGGCCTGCTCATGCAAAGGAAACAGGTAGGCAGAACACATGGGCAACGTTCAAAATCAAAGTATCAAACAAGCTGAACTTTAAGGTTCACTTCTCTCTTCCCACCCCTTCCTTAGCTTTTTTTCCTCTAACTGATCAGGCATAATTAATCTTTCCATCATTATCTGTAAAATAAGTCTGAATATTTAGAGCCCAAATGATTTGCTGCTTCTTCCCTCTGCTATTGGCTTCTTTATTGCAGATGCAGCTCCCAAAGCAAACCTATATTCTGAAGGTAAATAAGTACAAAACAATGAACAGTTCTAAATATTCCATTTCAGAATGTCTGGCTTAAAGAAACACGTCTATTTTGAAATGCAGGCCTGTCCTTCCCTAACCCCAGAGCATCTACATCAGGAAGAGGCTGGCCGGTTCTATGCGTGACAAAAGAAGAAAATGTCTGTGCTCCGGAACCTCTTTTCCAGGAGACAGTGAGAGGAGGATTAATCTGACCTTGGAAAAGAAAGAACTCTAAGGGCCAGATCCTCTTCTGGGATACAGTAATATAGCACCACTGAATTTCATACCAGTTTCTAGATCACTATGTTCCCTAAGTTCAGTCAAAAAGTGTGGAGATGGCTAAACTAATCTTCAGAAAGAAGGACATTCTGAGTTAGATTTGCCATCATTTTTAAGCTGAATTTCCAACTGAAATCAGTGGGAATTTCTCCTTAAAAATTGATGGTATGATGTGAGTCACTCAGGCTTCCAGTACCCACCCTCGAGCATATTAGAAATGGGTCTGATGAAGGAAAGAACTAAATTTCCGACCCTGCAAACATGTACATGCTTAATTTTACTACTGTAAGTGACCCCATCAGTGAACACAGTGTGTGAAATCAATGGGACTACTTGGTAGCAAGTTAAGTAGGTTTGTCCTTGCAGGATTGAGGAGTTAGGAATAGAGTTCCTATTGGCAGTTGTGCGGAACACTCCGGCTGAGTCTGATTCACTGAGATCTAGGATTAGGGTGGGACATATATGTAAATTCAATGTAATTGTGAACATATTGCTATAGTAAGTAAATGAAGTTCTAATGTTACCTAAATATTTAGAAAACAAGTCTACAAAAGAGTTAACTTGGCCAGAAAAGGAGAGTTGAACATGCTTAAAGAAAGGTACTTTATTATTTTGGTTCTCAGTCAGGGAAGGCCTCTATGGGGTCTGTGAGCAGGTGTCAGGAGTCCGCCAAAATAAACTAGAGAGTAGGGATGGTTTTATAGTTTCTGGGGCCCCAGGGAGAAAGCCCAAGCACTGCTGTGCAGGGCTGATGCCAAAGCCTGAGCCTCTTAGCTTCACGGGGCCCTTTGTGGCATTGTGCCCAGGCAATTGCCCTGCTTGCTACCCCTAATGCCAGCCCTGACTTTTAATCTACTGGATATGCAGAAAATCAGTTGTTATGGCACAGGTGGGCTATGGAGTTTTTAAGGCATGTTGGGTGGGCCTCAGAAAGAAAAAGGTTGAGAATTTCTGCTATATTACAAAAGAGTGTTATACTAAGTTTGGTATCGTACAAGTTCCAGAACTTTTTTTATGCACACTGACTGATTTTTAGGTAAATCTGAGTTCAGTATGAAATCTAAAATCCTCACTAGCATATTTGGCCCATCTGGTGTTTTTACTGTTTTGATGATTTTCTGCTTATGTGGCTTGTTTTTTAGGTCAGTCAAACAGACCATTTTCTCTTCCCAGTGGTTAAGAAATTTATGTTGTTGTTTCCAAGAGACTGAAAACCTGGACTAAGACAGATCTTTACTCTACTTGCCATAGATTAGCTGGGTACCACAGAGAGCAAAAGTTGATGGTACTGTACATCTGTGCATTCAACGTTTTGTGGAACTCAGCCACGAGTCTGTTTTCTGCATGATCAACTGACTAATTACCGTACTTGGCCTTTTCCAGTCTCTTCAATTAATGCAATGCACAATTGCACAGAGCAGCAGAGTCACTCATACAGAACAGAATCTGGGCCAGAATTAGGCTCTAAGTCCCAAAAGCACCTGTTACAAATACAAAGAGTCCAGATGGTGTGGTCTTTGTGGGAAAGTGTCAAGGATTGACTTATCCATCTTTCTTACTTTTAGTTTAAGTTCATAAACATGATCCTTTAGAAGCAGAAAGCCAAACAAATTCAGAGAAAAAAACCACCAACTAGGATACATGGAGAAAACCCTCTATTTGTTTATCTAAATCTTTATAGTCCAGTAGAGCTCATTGTTATCACATTGTAAGTATTCTAATAGGATCTGCCTACGATTAAAAGGGAGGCTTCTGTATAATTTAGATGGATTTATTTAAACACAGCTGTAAATCATAAAACTGTGAACTATTTAGTGATTGTAAATTCCAAATTTTATAAATTCAAACTCAAGGCTCCAATAAACTATTTTGTTCTAGTTTTGTTAGAAACACTAGAAAATACAAAATACTCTGTTTTAGATCTGCTTTTTATGATTATCATTTATTTCAAGTTACAACAGTGGTATTGTTAAATGTTGATTTCCTTTCCAGTAAAAAACTGCTGCGTGTCATTTTGTTTTCTGTAAAAACAGAAAAAAATATAGCCAGAAAAACACTTTTGAGCTTAGTGCATTCATAATAAATATGATTTTCAGTGATTCATTTCATATTAATTGAGGCTGTTCATCCCTTATTATCTACATAGCCGCATCAGTTGGAGGAAACAATACAAGACCTAATGATGTGGAGCCAGTCCCTGGAAGCCATAGGAACATCCCCAGCAACAGATAATAACAGTGGCACAGACCTATTTGCATCCTGGGAGTGTGGCCATAAGCCCACCTACAATGAAAGGCCCACCCACAGAGACTAGAAAACAACTGATTCCAGGGGAGAAAAAAAGAGAATACAGTGACAGGAGCAAAGGTCATGGTTTCAAAATAAGGAGACTAGATGGAAACAGTGAGCAGAGAACCCTGGACAGTGCCCATCGGTCGATGAAGGAGATCTGCCCAGAGGAACTCTGGAGATACTAGAGATGAATAAGAAATAGAACTAGGCCGCACAGTAACTGAGAAACTGCCCATCAACCTTCTTTCTCCTGGTCTGGTGGATGGTTATCTTTGTCAGTGCTAGGAGGAGATTGATGATGAGGTCTCACAACTTTGTGGGTCCACAGATAAGATGTGCATAAAAATGAGGAAATGTGGGGAAAAGTGCAGCCGGGACCTCAGCAGAAGATACAGAAGTAGCCAGAAGAGGTTCTGCAACCAGTCACAATCCAGGTAATGTGTGCCAATGTCTCTCTCTAGCCACAGAAGTGGCAAGTACAAGAAGAGAATTCTGTGAACTGCACCAATGTACCTGTGGTCACAGCTCCATGGCCAACTAATATCCCTGGCAGGCTGTGGAACCAGAGTGAAGTAAAACGTTGGTCCACTGGGAATAGCCATGGAACAGGAGTGACACCAAAAGCAGACTCTTTCTATAGGGTAAACTATGCACATTTTTTATTTTTTCTGGTTGGTGGTTTGTCCCAAATTCCTCTTCTCTCCTCTCATGTCAGCCTCTTTCTCACTGCTCCTGTTCATCTTTCCCTTCTTTTCCCTCTCCTCTCTCTTCCTTCTCAGCATCTTTCTTCCCTTTTCTTCCTTTTCCCTGCCGCCTACCCTAGGCAAAGTAATAAAAATAAATGAATAAATAATATTAATTAGAAAAAGCAATGGAACTAACAAAACACACATTCATCCCCTCAGTCATCTTGCTTGCATGGTACAGGTCTTTTCCCCACACATATATCTATTTTTAACTTCTCTAGAACTTAAGGTTTTTCAGAGCACAGAGTTTATCTGGGCATGTCTATACTTACTGGGGATTGACACTGTGGAATTGATGCACCAGCAGTCGATTTAGCAGGTCGACCTGCTAAATCAACCACAGGTCACTCTTCTGTAGACTCCGGTATTCCACCAGAATGAGAAGCTTAAGATAAGTCAATGGGAGAGTGTCTCCCATCAACACAGAAAGTCAATCTAAACTTTGTCAACTACAGCTACATTAGTCGCATAGCTGGAGATGTGTAACTTAGGTCGACTACCCCAATAGAATAAACAAGGCTTCTGTGTGTGTTCAGTGCCTAACACTATGCAGCTCCCATCATGATTCATGTCCTTGGGTCCTAACACAATGCAAATAAATAGGAATAATAATTCCTATTTTATGCAACATTGTGAACTGAACTCACATCAGTCATATTGGACTCATGCCTCAGCTACATAATATCTGTTGATGTATGTCAAGCTAACATTGGCTACCATAAAATGCTTAACTGTTAAGCAATTTTTGAAGTATATTTAAAATTCACTGAATTATTTCTAACTTCACTAATTATAGTACATATATATTGCATAGTGAATGCTTCAGATTGTTTGTGGGGTGGGTCAGTTGGAAGCTACAGTATATTCTGAATTAATAAATTTACTCTGTTTGAAATTGTCTAAGTGCCATATGCTATTGGAAATGTAATCCTTTATGGCTCAGAACCACAAAGGGACTTAAGCATCTAAACCCCAGTTTTAGGTAATACTGCAATCTACAATAACCCTACTCTGTTACTGTCTAACCCTTAGGCATCTAAACTCACTTGGTGTCTAAATTTTTCTGCTGTAAAAGTCCTCTATGCACCTAAGTTTCTGCCTCTTGGCATGCACACTTCTGCCTCAGGCAAGTGTCCAATGCCAATCTCACACCAAAGTCTGATCTTAAACCACGTAAAGATAGGTGGGGTAATGCCTATTTTGCTTGCAGGGCCAATCTGGTAGGCATCCTTATAGCACACTTTACTCCATGCAAAATGGCCCGGCTGGTGGGGAGGAGGCAATGGTGGCCTCCCTTTAAAACTTTATCCTAGTGTTCAGGGTACTCCTAGGTTCAGTTCTATGGAAGAGGCATGGAATATTCTGTTATGGGTCTTTTTCAATATCTCCTGTTGAAGCTGTTCCAATTTGTATTAAACAGTTGAATAATAATTGGCCCAGCAAAAGAGCGAGAATGACTCTGGAGTGCAGTGGTTAGAGCACTCACCTGAAAGATGGAGAACATCTGTTCAAATCCATTCTCCTCATGGTGGGGAGAAGAGAGTTGAATTGGTGCCTGCCACATTCCACGTCAGTCCCCTAGCCACTGAACTTAAGGTTATAAGGGAGGCTGCTGTCTCCCCATTATACAGTCTCTTTTATAGAACATTCCAGGAAGAGGTGAAAGTAAGCCGGTATGCCCCGGTATGGCGTACCAGCAAAGATCGACTTCCCCAGGCGGCAATTTAAAGGACCCGGGGCTCCTGACGCAGCTACCGACCTGGGCCCTTAAATAGCCACCGGAGCGGCAGCAGGGCTCCAGGGATGATTTAAAGAGTCCAGGGCTCCAGTAGCTGCTACCACCCCAGGTCCTTTAAATCGTCCTCGGAGCCTGCCGGAGACCTGGGGTAGGTAGGCTCCGGGAACAATTTAAAGGACCTGGGGTGGTAGCAGCAACCGGAGCCCCAGACCCTTTAAATCACCGCCCGAGCCCTGCTGCTGGAGCCACGGGGGTCACGGTGGCAATTTAAAGGGCCCGAGACTCCGCTGTGGTAGCAGCGGCTGGGAGCCCCGGGCCCTTTAAATCGCCGTCGGAGCCCCCAGCTGCCACTGCTACCCCAGGGCTCTGGCAGCGGGGCTCGGGTGGCAATTTAAAGGGCCTGGAGTTCCCACTGCTGCTACCCTCTGGAACTCTTTAAATCGCCACGCGAGCCCCGCTGCTGGAGTCCTGGGGTCGCGGCAGCAGGGCTATGGCGGTGATTTAAAGGGCCAGGGGCTCCCACCTGCCGCTACTGCAGCGGAGCCCCGGGCCCTTTAAAGCTCCGCCAGAGCCCGGGGCCCAGGGCTAGCAGTGGCAGCAGGGAGCCCCCAGGGCTCCAATGGTTATTTAAAGGTCCTGGGGCTCTGCTGCGGTAGCAGCAGTTGGAGCCCTGGGCCCTTTAAATCACCCCTGAGCCCCGGGGCTCCCGGCCGCCTCTGCAGCTGGTAGTTGCGGGGTGATTTAAAGGGCTGGGGGCTCCCAGCTGCTGCTACCACAGTCCCAGCCCGGGGCCCTTTAAATTTTGATTTAAAGGGCCGGGGGATGTAAAGATCCCGCCTCTTCCAGTTGAGGCCGCGCCCCCTTCCAAGGACTCCGGAGTACCGGTAAGTCCTTTACGTTACTTTCACCTCTGATTCCAGGGTAAGTATAAAGGAGGATTTGACATTGAAAGTGGAACACAGCTATCCCTGCACCTTCTCTCAGTTGTATAGTCGGAAGTATCCTATTACTGTATCTTGCTTCAGGATCAATCCTTAATAAGAGAGCGGGACCCCTTGCTCAAAGAGACACTTGTAATAATGCTTTCTGAAAAATACACATCACGCTCCCAAGAATAAATAAGCAGTTTATTATACTTAAAGCAGATGGAAAGTCCTTGAATTGGTTCCTACTGTGCCAAATCAACACAACATGTCATGAATATTTTCCTCTACATACTCAAAGTCAATGGGACCAGCATCAAGACAAGTGTATACACAATCACTGCACACTTTGCAAATAAATCTCCAGATCATATTCAGTCTTTAGGCTTGCTGAATATAGATTTGGCTCTATAACAGTACAATAAGCCTTTAACCTTATTGACGGAGGAGCTTTTATGAAAGATAGGTTAACAATTTTTTAAACGAGGTTTCAAGTTTTGATAAGATCAAGAATAGGGTTGCCAACTTTCTAATCACACAAAACTGAACACCCCTGCCCCTTCTCTGAAGCCCCACCACCACTCACTCCATCACCCCTTCCTCAGTCGCTTGCTCTCCCCAACCCTCACTCACTTTCACTAGCTCTGAATGACTCCTGGAAATGTCCAGAATATCCAGTTCCTAGGTGCATGGACCAGGGGGCTCTGCATGCTGCCCGTGCCCGCAGGTGCCACCCCTAGAGCTCTCATTGGTCATGGTCCCTGGAGCTTCCCTGATTGCCCCTCTGCCTAAAAGATGCAGGGACATGCCGGTGGCCTGCTTTAGACTGGACTTTTGCCAACCGGACTTTTAATGGCCTGGTCAGCAGTGCTGACCAGAGACGCCAGGGTTCCTTTTCGACCTGGCATTCTGTTCAAAAACCGGACCCCCGGCAATCCTAAAAGCTTTATTCAAGAAGCACATTTAGCCAGCTCCTGTAACCCAAGATCATCCAGGCTGCATTTTAGTTAAACATGATACTAGTTTGATTTGTGAAAGAGTTACATATTTTCAAGTTGTCTCTATTTCCTGTACCATGCTGATTGTATGATAAAGAACTAGATCCAGGATAACTGGTTTCAAATACTGGCTCTGTTACTGTATTTCTCTGGGTCCTTGCCCCAGTTATGATTTCTCTGTTTTATTTTCCTCCACAACCAACTATTGGTAAATAATACTTAGAAAACTTTGCACAGCATTATAAAAGTAATATATGTAAATTCCCGTATCTATTATCTTTTCAATTATCAAATTTTTCCCCATATAACTTTAGAAACACTTAAAGTAGCCACTTCCAGTATTAAAGAAGCACATGTGATCAGTTGTCAATAGTAGACACTGAGTAAAATTTCCACAGTACCTAAGAAGCCTAAGTCTTATTACTGACTTTCAAAGAAACGTAGACACTTAAAAATGTTATTCATTAATATCTACTTCCCCCGCCCTGCACTGTTTCCTACTTAAAAGAATACTCTACTTTATAGACACTGTTTTTTTCCTCCTTCCTTAACAATTTCCTAGGTCCTCACAAGTAAGTACTGTGAAGAGCTGACATTTTATAGGAACTTTCTTCCCAGCATGCCTTTCTGGGACTGGCCCTTTAAATTCAGCAGAGTCAAACAACTGTAGCCTTTGCATGGTCGTTTTGTACCTGAGTATTGAATTGTTATGTCTTCTTGCTGGTATGTACCTGTAAATACCTGATGTATTTTTCAACAGTTTTCACTTTCCTGTTGCTGAGAAGATGATGACTGTTAACAAGTGTGGTGCTGGGTGCACTTATTTAGCTCTCCTAGTAGGTTAGGAGCTGCAGAATCAAATCTCTGGGCAATTAGGAGTATATCATATACAATACTGTGTTATTAGCAAATGTTGTTTAATATAGTGGCTGACTTCTAATGAAGGTTTGTGAATAACCCGTAATACAAGATCCTTTCTTGAAATGTAGTCCATAGATTACAATGTTAATTTCAGATTTATATGGACATAGTATGTAAACTAAAGGTGCTGAAGTGTGGTGGGATTTAGTATAAGTCATTATCCTAAAGTGTTGATTTAGGTGTGTTTAAAGACTCAGGAGAAATGCCTGTTGGCTTGTTTGGATAGTGTAAGATCCAGTATATTTGTTATTGTTGAAGGTTGTGTGAATAAGACTATGAAGCCTTATTGAAGTAAGAATAAACACATTCATACTTTGTTTCTTTGTTAGGCCCAGATCCTGCAATGGCACTTTCTGTGAGCAAATCCCTTTACCTCTGAGGAGCCTTATTAAAATCAATGGGCAGGGTATGGAGCAAGGGTCAGCCTACAACTATGAGGAACTCATTGCAGAACCCAGGCTTCCGTCATAAGTTATTTATAAGATGACTTATAAAATGTGTGAGTCATAAATGACTGTGTAGTATATTAATTATGCTCCTTAAACATAGGTTGTTTTCACCCTCTTGGTTGGGTTGGCATGCTTTTCCTAGGTGTATTATTTAATTTGCAAAGTTAACTCACTTTATCTGATATCTTTGGCGTTTTTTGCAGTTGCTTTCCCCAGAGGTGTAAGTCAGTCTGTGACTTTGATACCGTGCTGAGAGGTGTCTTTGTTTGCTGTAGAGCTACCTATATATAGCAACAGATGCAGGAAGACAATTGTAAGAAAACTGAGTTTTGGAGAGGGAAGCTAGAGTGGCAAACCCTGAGGTGAGATTTGGCTTTGCTGGCTTGCAGAGCAGGTGTACATAACAATTACTTAGCTGCTAATTTGAGCTGCTGTATGTCCTTTGTTCTGTTCGGTTTAGCACGAATAGCAGACTAATACCACAGGATTGTAATAATAGTCCTTAGAATTGGAATTTCTCCATCATGCCCCTGAGGAGCTGTTTAAATGCATTTTTATCAAACCATTATTCTTAAAGGGGACATTATATAAGCAGACTTATTTATGAAAGTGTTTTAAGAAGATTGATATCAATGACTCTACTAAACAGGGTTACATTACAACTTATAATTCATAGCCCCGCCATGACAGCCGAAAGTGGAGTAAGCGAGTGAGCTATGTATCTGAGCCATAAGTTATTAAATATACTGAATAAGTCAGTGTATATGCTTTGGTCATTTGTACCTTGAGCACACCTGTGTAACTAAGTGGATTACATTTAGAGCATCTCAGCTGAGGGATCCTCATCAGGTTATTCTGTGTTGTAGTGTAATGTGCACCAACCTTCAGTGGGGATGTATCTTCTTTCTCCAGTTCCTTTTCACAATGTACAATTTCTGCCTGTTCAGAATATTTACACATTGCTCTCATTTATAATGTGTATTACATTCAGATTTTGAGACTGGGCACCTTTCTGGAAATACTGTTGTGTTGTCATCATACCTTATTCCTACAGTCTTCCCTTTTTTGTTCCCCAGCTGCTCATATTTTTGAATCTCTTGACCTTTTTGTTCAACCTCATTGCACTGAAACTTCAAACCTCATATTCCCAATGATATTTTCTGGAGGTGGCTGAAATTCTTGACTGTTTTAGACTCCTTCTTCTGCTCTGGAGTTAGTCCTGATTGCATTTGGTTTATCTTTCATGATGTAATTGATGGTGAAATTGACTTGGGGTAGAATTTTCAAAAGCACTTAAGTGACTTGGTAACCTAAATCTGAATTTCAGAAGTTACATAGGCACTTAGCATCAAAAGTATGAGACTTGGGCTCCCAAGTGCCTAAATCTCTCTTTAAAAAAAATTAGACATAGGCTCCTAAGTCACTGAGACATTTTGAATCCCCCCTCACTCATTGCTATTCACTCTTATTGAAAGGTTTAAATGCAATATAAAACTGCCAAAAATGGCCTATCCATTTTGGCTGTTCTGATTGTCTATATAAACACTTGCCCCCCTTGTTCTTTTATGTCACTTTTCTTTCCATTTTAAAATTTGTGTTTGATTTCTAGATAATCAAAAATCACATTTTTTATTTGTTCTTTAGTTTCTCGTTAAAAAAAATGAAAAAGTTCTGTGGATATTTTTTGAAGACTACTCCCCACCGAAAAAAATTGTCTAAATGCTTCATACTTGTCAACAGTACTTGTGAATGTTCAACTGTACAGAACAGTTAAATGAATGAAATATTTAACTGTGTCATCTTGTGAATTAATAGTTTTCAAAGTTATGATTGTGTATGGGCTACCACTAGCTCCTAGGCAGAAGACAATTAATTATAATCAAATCTGCTAGTTGCATGTGTGTGTAAGGATTTATGGATGTTAGGTTTCATTTAAACTTTCTCAAAGTTATTCTCAAATACATAAGGTTTGATTCACAAGAGCATTACTCCAATTTTTCACTGGTATAAATCCACTGAAAAACTGAGATTTCACAGGCATGTAGACAAGTTGTATACATATTGAATCTTAGCAAGTTGAGGGTGGAAAAGGTATGTAGAGGGAAAATTATCACAATGAAGGACTACTGCTTACCTTATACAGAATAACCAAATCTTGCTGCTGTGGACATTATTCCTAAAAGTTATTACAGGGAGGTAATTGAAGTAATTGTGGGCCTGATATTGACCAGCTACTCAGCACCTTTCAAGAGACAGCAACTAATCTGTACACTTCAGAGGATGGTGTTGGGGTGCGGGGGGGAAGAGATGTACTTCATTTTTCTTTCTACTTCGAAGCTTCAGAATAATATTATCATTAATATCAACACCTCTGACCTCTCACCAAGGACTGTTGGAAAACATTTTGGCACACTCAATAGGTTTCACGGCTTTTTCTATTCTATGATATACTTTCCAAGCAACCTCCATCTCCAAAGGCATTACTCTGTCTTTCCTTGGAAATCTAGTATTTTAAGAGGAGATATATTGATGGCATTAATAGCTGGTCCAGAATAGGCTACATCTGATTATCAAGATTGATTGATAGTATTATCTAGATGCCATGAAGTGATTAGACCAAAAATAGATCTATTGCCAGTTGAAAATGCTATACACATTGCTGATATGTCATATTTTTCAGGAAGAATATTAATCACCAGGATGACACCATATATGGCTAATTAGTTATTTTGGGGTCATTTTTCCTCCTTATATATAACCTACTTAATATAGCCCTGAACATGAAAAATAGGTTATCTAGTAATACATTCATTATCTATTTTCTTAAGGGAATATTTGAGAATGCATCTCAAATCTTATAGAAATCTTTAACATCATATAATTTGTTGAGAGATTATTTAACATACTTAATTTAGGAAGCAGGGCAACAGTAGTTCACTATAAATCTTTATTTTACTTGTTGGGCCTGATTTTTGCTCATTAACAATGGTTTTATACTATTGTAACTTAAATAATTTCAGTGAAGTTATTCTTGATTCTCATCAGCATCAGGACTGTAAAATCCAAGAGCTGGAGTTACTGGGACAGATTCTTGTCTTGCTTATATCCGTGTATATATAAAGGGTTGGCCTTTGCAGATAATAGAGCTGCACCAGTGTAACTGAGGCCAGAATCTGGTTCTTAAACATGTTATCACTGAGAGTGGAATTTGTCCCATTTAAAATATTGTATCTATTTTCAACCATAGAGGCAGTGATGTAAAAATACAGTGGAAAAATTAAAATGGTCCACCAGAGGAAGAGGATAAAAACTGTGTGTGATCCTCTATAGGTTTTCAGGTTCTATTCAATTTGGATATGGACACAAAAACTTGAACATATAGCCAAACCTTGTCTGAACCATTTGAGACAGCAAAACAAAATGGCAATCTCATGAACAGAGTCTCCTTTGAAGTGGTCTAACAAGGCACAAGCATAGAAGGAGGGAAGCTCAGGATAATATGGTTACTGCCAGATTATCTTTTATTTATTTTAAATGAGCAGTTGCTGTCATTCCCTGTCTGCAGGTGTTAATGATTCTGGCAGCACCAGACAGGAGCTAGGAGTGCTGTTAACTACTCCCAAGTCTGCCCAGAAGCTGGCTCTTCAGGAGCTGCTATCTTTGCATCCCTTTCTTCTTTACTTCCAGTAGCTTCCTTCCCCACACACTTTTGGGGAAAGGAAGGAACCCTAACAGAAAAACAGAGACACACTGATCTGGACGGAAAGAACCCATGTGTGGCAGGGAAGTTCTCATATGTAGTATTTTAGGCTTTTCCTGCTGATCTCAGTCCTAGCATCAATTATAGCATCTGGGGACAGGACCCTCTGGCTCAAGCCTTTGATTAAGAACCTGAATCAGGTTTAGGGTCCAGACCCCTCTTTGCTACAACTTCTCAGAGCCTGAAAGTTCATTGTACCTTTCCCATGGGATGGATGGCCTAGTAAGTATCTCAAGCTGTGTAAGACCATAAGATCTGAACCTGTTTTTTTATATACACTTAAGCTAATTATAAATAGTACAAAGGCATATCTAGCCTTAATTAGAAAAGAACTAGATATGGCACAACTGTGTGATCACAGAAAACAAAGGTGTCTCTTGGCTTCAGTTTTTCAATTGCTCAGTCTGCCAGGCATCTTGACAGTCTGTCAAGAATGATTCAGCTCAGCATATGAAACCCAGCCCATGAATTCCTAGCCTCATTGTGTCAATTTCCCCCTTTTTGTACCCTGGAAAGTATTTGATGTTAGATGCATGACTGTACTCATTATCATATCAGCCAGGAAAGCAGCCAAGACATTAGCATTTCATTAGCATGAAAGTTGCATAGGTCCAACCCTGTCTGGAAAGAAACTATGACATACAATGTTTTCCTAGTCAAACCATTTCAGTTCTTGTCTCCTACAGCTTAGCATTTCAAAATTTTCTTTAAGGTATCAACTAATAATGCATATCCTTTATTTTTAGTAATAGCTCTCCCCTCACATCCCATTGTTCTTCATTCCCTTGCTTAAAAATTCAACCAAGGTCAGTTTCTCTCTTTGTTGTGATTTTAGAAGGATTTCACTTTGATTCCATATCTCTCTATAACTTGCAGTCTAATAACTATGAATTCTTGAGAGCTGGAGCCCACTCTCATGCATAGATGTTGTGGATGTCACTGTAAGTTTCCACATACCGACAGAGATCTGGCTAATTTAACAGTATTTTCACACCTAGTACATGGCAAATATAAAAATCCTGTAGTATGGAACTGTTCTCGATACGTTACAATGCAGATATTACCCAAGCACTAACCAGTAATTGGGAACAGATCTTATTGCATAGTGGTATTGATATTGAATTAGAGGCTATTAAGACGTCTTTGAATGAATAACATTACAAATGTACTGAAAAATGTACATTATAAGCATAAAAAAAAGATGGTCTCGCTGTCATTGTTTTCAGAAACAGCACACAACATTCCTTGTAATACTTGTATTTCCTTCTGAACAGTTATTTTACATCAGTACAAGGATAATTATTGTGTAGTTCTGTATATGTAATGAACTGATTATTCTTGGCCAGCTTTGTACAACAGATACCTTATTTTCCAGAAATACAATGAAAAAAAATTGAAGTTATCTGAATAATGATGAAGAGCAGTAATTACAGGGTTATATAAATACTGGGGATGCTTTAATGTTTACAAGTTTTTCCCCCCTTTACATTATCACATAATACATGAAGTGGGCTTGGATGCTGGAGCATTTAAATATTGCTACCATTACAAAGTGTCACTACACCATTTGTACCCAAGGTTTCCACTTATTTCTCTCTGGCCTTTAAGCAGACATAAAATCCTGTTGCAAAATTATGTATACCGAGGAATATGGCTCTCATGAAGTGATAGAAATTTCTAAGTTCTAACGTTATTTATGCATCACATAACACATTTACTTTACTTTTCTAAGAGAGTGAGTTAGGAGTAAGAACTTTGGTTAAGATTTCAAAAGTGGCTTTTCAAAAGTTATTTTAGATAGCTTGATTTTTGGCTACTGAACTTGAGATACCTTAAAAGGGCAGATATTCAGCGGCTGAATGTTGAAACACTCTGAAAATCAATTTTTTAAAATTATCTCGTGTTGGACACCCAAATCTTGGCCTTTGTTTTCAAGCTCCAGTGAACAAAAAAATCCCACAAAAATGCAAGAATCTAATTCTCATGTGCTTTGCACCTTGGATATTCATTTACTCCTGTACAAAGTGCATGTGAATAGTTAGCAGATCAGAATGGTAGAATTTTACAGTCAGTGACTATCTAATGTGCCAGCAGTAGAGAATCATGACTTATAAAATGCCATTGAAATAAATGAGAGCTTTGGGGGCTCAGTGCCTTTGAAATTTGAGTCATTTGCATTTTAGCAGTTACTAAGACTCTTTTACAGCACCTAAGTGAACATTTGTTTTCAGTGACCTGTCATGTGAAGCAAAGTTTATACTGGAGATGGGGAAAAAATGAGGAACAGAATGATTACTGCAGAGTCTTGGCAATTTCTTGACCTGAATTAAAGTGGAATGAAAAGATATCATGGTTTGAACAGAATCAAGAATGTCTTGAATTGTTTATCTATTTATTTCTTTACTGTCCTTTAGGACTTCACCTGAGTAATCATCTAGGATTTGTGCTATAGTCATTCAGATGTTATTTTTATAGATGAGAAGATTGTATCAAACCTAGGGTTCTACAAACATGTGAACATTAATATTCAAAGTTATTACAAGTATCTTTAAAACCCTAATCCATAATATAGAATTAGCTGATCTACTGTCACGTGGAATTTGCAAGTCTTGAAGTGCAGTTTATCAAAGCTCTTGCACTTGTAATTAACTTACTTTAGAGCCATTACTGTTGAAGCAATCTTTGTTACAATATGGCTTGGTGGCTTTCAGTTTAAGTGGTATGATCTTCCCCTGGTTTGAATCTTGTGTAGTCATTTATATCTGTGCAAAGTGGATGTTAAACAATCACCGAATCAGAACTGGAGTAGTATATGTTCACTGTGCACATGTGTAAATCACTATCCAAAGTTACAAGGCAGTGGAGAACCAGGCCCCAAAGGCCAAATTCAACCCTGGTATGACTCCATTGAAGTCAATTAAATTATTGTAAGGATGAGTTTGCATTCTTATCCCTGGAAAAAGAAACAGTTTTATGAGGTCTAGATTGACTTTGTCTCAGCTCCTACTGATTCTCTCTCAAGTGCATTCACTATGTCTTTCTTATCTATATGTAGAGAAGATTAAAATCAATCTTTTCATCCTTTGTACTGCTACCCGAAATGCACCTGTCACTAGCAGTTTTGAGTAGAACATTTTCTACTAAAGGATATATCTGATTAATTAGTTCATGTTTATCCAGGATTTTGAGAGGCTGGGCCAAACTTTGGTTTCACTTATGCAGTTTAATTCCAGACTAGCTCTTCTGAAAATATCAATGAGGAAAGGGAAGGCACAGACACATATGCTGGAAGCCACGCCAGATACAAGGCATGTGGAGGATACATAAGAGGGCATACTAAATGCTTATCAATACTTTGTTGCTCTCTTCCAGTTCAAAACATTATATAAAACAGAGTGGAAATTAACACACACATCATTGGGAAATAAAAAGAGATCATAGAATCACAGAACTGGAAGGGACCTCAAGAGGTCATCTAGTCCAGTCCCCTGCACTCAAGGCAGGACTATTATCTAGACCAGGAGTGGGCAAACTTTGGCCTAGGAGCCACATCCGGCCCTTCAGAAGTTTTAATCTGGCCCTTGAGCTCCCACCAGAGAGCAGGGTTGCAGGCTCGCCCCGCTCCACGTGTGCTGTGGCTCCCAGAAGCAGCAGCATCCCCCCCATCTCCTATGCATAGGGGAAGCCAGGGGGCTCCGCACGCTGCCCCCATCCCAAGTGCCACTCCCAAAGCTCCCATTGGCCGGGAACCACAGCCAATGGGAGCTGCAGGGATGGCTCCTACAGACAGGGCAACATGCAGAGCCACCTGGTCGTGCCTCCATGTAGGAGCTGGAGAGGGGGACATGCCATGTTTCCAGGAGCTGCACCCCCCAGATCCTGCACCCCTGACCCCCTCCCGTGCCCCAACCCCCCTGCTCCAGCCCTGATCCCCCTCCCAACCTCTGAACCCCTCGGTCCCATCCTGGAGCATTTTCCTGCACCCCAAACCCTCATCTCCAGGCCCACCCCAGAGCCCACACCCCCAGCCACAGCCCTCATCCCCCCTCCACACCAACCCCCAATTTCGTGAGCATTCATGGCCCACCATACAATTTCCATACCCAGATGTGGCCCTTGGGCCAAAAAGTTTGCCCACCCTGATATAGACCATCCCTGATAGGTATTTGTCCAACCTGCTCTTAAAAATCTCCAATGATGGAGATTCCACAACCTCCCTAGGCAATTTTTTCCAGTGCTTAACCACTCTAACAGTTAGGAAGTTTTTCCTAATGTCCAACCGAAACCACCCTTGCTGCAATTTAAGCCCATTGCTTCTTGTCCTACCCTCAGAGGTTAAGAAGAACAATTTTTCTCCCTCCTCCTTGTAAAAACCTTTTATGTACTTGAAAACTGTTATGTCCCCTCTCAGTTTTCTCTTCTCCAGACCAAACAAACTCCTTTTATTTTTCAATCTTTAGATAATTTTTGTTGCACTTCTCTGGACTTTCTCCAATTTGTCCACATCTTTCCTGAAATGTGGTGCCTAGAACTGGACACAATACTCCAGTTAAGGCCTAATCAGCGCAGAGTAGAGTGGATGAATTACTTTTTGTGCCTTGCTAACAATACTCCTGCTAATACATCCCAGAATGATGTTTGCTTTTTTGCAACAGTGTTACACTGTTGACTCAGTTAGCTTGTGATCCCTATGACCCCCACATCCCTTTCCGCAGTACTCCTTCCTAGGCAGTCATTTCTCATTTTGTATGTGTGCAACTGATTGATTGTTCCTTCCTAAGTGGAGTACTTTGCATTTGTCCTTACTGAATTTCATCCTATTTACTTCAGACCATTTATCCAGAGCATTTTGAATTTTAATTCTATCTTCCAAAGCACTTGCAACCCCTCCCTGCTTTGTATCATTCGCAAACTTTATACGTGTACTCTCTATGCCATTTTCTAACTCACTGATGCCATAATGCCAAAATGTTCAGGAAGAAATACAATCTGAAAAAATCTTCTTAAAGAAGAAAAGCAAATGCATAAAATGTGAGTTATTTCCAAATAAATCTGTGAAACACAGTGGAATACAAAGCCAATTTGTATGTACAATTATTTTATATGGGCAGTCGAGAAAGTTATAAAGGTTTGTTGGCAATTGCTTGTTTAATGAGGCATGGAACTCTGGACACACACAAAAAATTCTCTGTAGCTAATCCCCACTTGCATTAGTAACTTGAATTGCTTGTACAAAAGTATTTTTTCATTTATTTGCATTTATGCAATCACACCCTAGTTCAAAATCCATTATGTGAAAATGTAGCTCACCTTGACCACAAGCCAGGACTCAGCCAAGAAGACATGAAAGACAGCTTATTTCCTGTTATGGAGTGCAAAGATAATTTGAGAGGAAATATAGGAACTAATACAAAATAGCACATGTAAACTAAAAATTAATCTGATTGATCTAAATCTTATGCAATTGAGTATCTTTAAAACATATTCCTATAGCATACCATCATCTCTAGAATATCCTATTCCTAGGAAGGACTTTCCTGTCAGCCACCTGGCTTCCTTCCTCCTAGGCCAGTTATTCCAGTCTCCTTCCTCTTTAGCCAGTTATTACCATGGCCACAGCTTTCCACTTTTGTGGCAGATGCCAATGTATTTTGCCTATGTCCCTCAGGCTACTGGATGCTTTAGGGTGAAAGGGGAACAGAACCCTGTCTGCTAGTTGTCTGTTTCCCTAACAACTCACCAGGCAAGCCAATGGAGAACCTGGGTTTCCATGGTTCAGGCCACATTCCTGCTATGTGGACTGTCCCAGAACAGGGGATTGCAGGTCCAAGGCAGTCCTTCAGTGTCAGGGTTTTCATGCTTCCTGCTGTGCAGCTGATATCCTGAAAGACCTGAGAGCCCAAAATGTAACCTGGACTTGGCTCTTGCCTGAACAGTAGGGAGTCTGGAAGTCCTGGGAATTCCAAAATGAAAATTTGTTGGGATTTCCAGTTCACAAGACAGTCTGAAAAAAAGAAGTTTTGTTTTATTCCAACTTGAAATGAAAACAAATTTCAAAATACTGAAATGCCATCTTGCCACTTTGGCCAGATCTAGTCATAAGAGTAACCTGTGGTCTATATATGGTTGGATGTATGGTGATTAGGTCCATAACTACTTCTGCTAGAATCATGTCTTCAGACTTAAAAATGAGAAGCTTAAGCGGCTGGAGATCCCACTAGTCTCGGAAGAGACGCTATACATACTTTAGTCAAAACTTGCACCCTTCTTGGAGTTTGGCTTTATTGGCAACTCAAATTACAACAATAAAACCTAAATCTCAGTGCATGATTCCTCTTTCAGCTTGCTTGTCTAATGTCTCCTTCTGCAAAGATTTCTGTCCCAGACACCAGTTTATTCTGCCTAGAGTAAGACACTTATTTGTTGGATGTAGTTAATGAGCTAAACCAGCCACAAAAAAGGTGGGAATTAGCATGTCAAAGCAAGATTCCAGCATCTAATAAGAGGTGAATGTGACAGTTGATACCCATATATTCGCCCATTTTATTGGACTGTGATTAATTTTGTACAAAGTATGCCTTGTGAGGTATCATTTGAAACCTCATACAGTTTGCTGATCATCATTGTCCGTGTAAAATATGTGTGGCAACATACATGTAAAATTATAGGCATCCTCTTTATGGTATCACTAGCTATATTCTAAATGTGTGGGTGGGGGGGATCAACTTCAAACCAGCTCCCCAGAGACAAATGCCTCAGCCAGGTGTCAGCAAAATCAAAAGGACCATCACCTGCTTAAGTAGTCATTCTTTGGCAGAAAAGGAGGATGTGGGTGGAAATCTATATCTTGACAAATAAAACAGCTGGGAGTTCCTGTCCACACAGACTTTGTCTCCTGAACCTCAGCTGGAGATGATTCTTGAGGAGAAAGAACTATAACAGGAGAGAGGAGGCACTCCAAAGCGTTCTTCCCTTTCTCTCTATCCATTGCATCCACAACATCTGAAGAGCAAAGGAAACAGCTTTGGTCAGGGGAAGGGTTCCTGACTGAAAGGAATTCACCCAGTAAGACTGCTGTAACATGTGGTGAGAATTTGCTTTGAATTCATTTAGCTTGTTAAGTTAGGTATGAGTTGCATTTTATTTTTATATTCTTGTAACCAGTTCTGACATTTATACCTGTAGTCAGTTAAAATGGACCTTTCTGTAATTAAAAAAAAACCCTTGTTTTATCTAAACCAATGTGTTTGGATTGAAGTGTCTGGGGAAACTCCATTTGAGACAACAAGATTAGTGCATATCATTTTCTATTAATAAAATGATGGACTTCATATGAGCTGGCATCATCCAGGAGAGGGCAGGGTAGTACAAGATGTACACTTCCTCAGGAAAGTCTGGAACTAGGAATGTGCTGGTGTTGCCCTGCTGTGTAATTCATGAGTGGCTGGCTATTGCACTCATTCTATAACTGACGGTAACTTACATGCTGGAGGCTCGGTGTGAGCAGACCAGGAGTGGTAGCTTACACAGTGAAGCAGGGCAAGGAGCACCCCAAAATGGAGAACTGAGAAGACACAGCTGTTCATTACCTGGGGCAATGTAACAATGCATCACAAGAAGAATTCATCATCCTATTACTTACAGGGAAAGAGAATTAGAGTGGGGAGAATTAGTTGGCGGCTAGAATGGTGAGGACAGAATAAGCTAAACTGCCACACCATTTTTTTAAACCTTGCCAGAAAAAGTGACCCCAGAAAGAGTGTGCAAATATTCACATTAACAATATTGTTTCTATTTGCTCTGATCAGGTTTTTTCCATAGAAAATTATGACTTTATAGCAAATATTCAAATACAAAATATAAATCCAAAAAATGAAATGTTCCATTTTGGAAATACTGCAGTGGTGCATCATAGAATTGTTGTAAGGTGTCTCACACTCATTTTCCTTTAAAGGCCAGAGTCCCTGGTCAGACTACATCCCCCATCATGCACCATACTGTCTCTTGGCAAGGGGAGGATGTGCATGATGAGAGCCTCTAGTTGTATCCTGAAAGATGTAATCAACCAGGAAGCCTGGCCTACATAGGAGAATGGGGACATGAGGCATTGCAGCAGTATTTCCAAATGGAAATAAAAAATGTGTTGTCTGAAAACCAAATTATTTGGGAATGTTTGTTTTTTTTATTAAAAATTTAAAAAATCAGTGCAAAGCAAACACCTTTTCTGTAGAAAATAAGTTGAAACCCCAATTTTCCATCAAAAAAGTCTTAATGGAAAGTTTTCAACCAGACCTAGTTTCTATACATTTCATCTTCATGCTTCTCCTGCTCATCTTTTGGAAACAAGAAAAACAATTATTTCAAAAGGAAAGTTCATTTATGTTTTAATGGCTTTAATGAGGAAAAAATGACCATTTGGAAAAGCGTATTTTAATGAAGCACAAAATATTTTGTATGATTAGATTAAAAAATGAAAATATTACTGTGACCAGGGTGTCTACATGGGCCACCTGACAATGCCACACTCAGGCCAGATGGCAAGAAATAGGGCAGACAATCCCCAAAACTGTTGGGTTATTCTATCATTAGATGCACCAAGGCAGTAACAAAATAGCTTCTGTAATACCACCATGGTTAACAAGAAGCCAAATACATTCTCCTTTAATCATTCCAGCCCTTGGCTCCCATCTAGACAGCCAAGTCTTATATAGTGAGCAGTTACTGAAAACTTGATTCACCATATGTGAGGTTCACAAATCCCAAAAGACTGGATATTTATCTCCAGATCAACATGAGTCTCAGATATTACCAAATAATCATGCTGATGCTAATCCGTTAGTAACTAAAAATGAGAGGTTTAATAATAAAAGGAAAAAAGAAAGAAGAGAGTTGCAAATGGTTAAAAGTTCAGTATACATACAAATATGTGTAAGGTCCTTAGGTCAGTTTCATAGCAGAAATGGTGAGGCAGTAGGTTTGTAAATGTCTTTCTGGAATCAATTTAAAGAGTTATAGTCCAAAAGCAGGCCACATGCAGGGACTGTTTAAGTCCTTCCATGCATTTTCCACGATATTCTAAATATTTATTTGGAAGATCTCCATATTACAACTTATACTTTCCCTGTTTAAAGTTTAGGCAGATGAGAGATGAAAGGATCAGGGCAGAGGCTTCCTTTATAATGGAAGCAGGCTGGGTGCTGACAGGCAACTCTACCACCTGGCTTTGATGAAAGCAAGCCATCAGTTTGTGATCTCTATTCAATGGGTCCCTTCTCAGATAATACCTATCAAGATAGTTCACAGGTGGCTTACTATGTGGAATTACAGGTTTCAAAAAGAGTTGTGCACAATAATGTTGTTGCACCATAAGTCCCATCTAAATGATAATATTTCCTTTTGATCTCTGAGTCAATAGGCTACAATAATGAAGCATAATAAGATATGAACTGGATTTAGCACAGGGGTGGGCAAACTTTTTGGCCTGAGAGCTGCATTGGGTTTCTGAAATTGTGTGGAGGGCCCATTAGGGGAGGCTGTGCCTCCCCAAAGAGCCAGGCATGGCCCGGTCCCCGCCTCCTATCTGACCCCCCCCACACTTCTCACCCCTGATGGACCTCCAGGGAGTCCTGCCAGATCCAACCCCCCGTTCCCTTACGGCCCCCCCAGGGACCCTTGCCCCATCCCCCCCGCTCTTGGTCCCCTGACTGCCCCCGGACCCCCTGCCTCACTGCCCCATCCAACTCCCCCTTCCTGACTGCCCCCCGGGACCCCTGTCCCATCCAACCACCCCTTCTCCCTGACCGATTCTGGACCCCTCACCCCAACTGCCCCCCGCCCCTAACTGCCCCCCACCACCCCATTCAACCCCCCTCTCCTTTCTGACTGCCCTCCCGGGACTCCTGCCCCCATTCAACCACCCTGTTCCCCGCCCCCTGATCGCCTCGACCCCTATCCACCCCCCTGACCACTCCCTGAACTCCCCTGCTCTATATCCAACCTCCCCTGCTCCCTGCCCCCTTACCGCGCTGCCTGGAGCACTGGTGGCTGGCAGTGCGGCTGCACCAGAACAGGCAGCCGCGCCACGCAACACATAGCACTGAGTCAGGCCAGGCTCTGCAGCCCTGTTGCCCAGAGCATTGCGCTACACAGTGGCGTGGCTGCGGGGGGACAGCAGGGGCGCAAATGCTGGGGCTAGCCTTCCAGGCCAGGAGCTCAGGGGCCGGGCAGGACGGTCCTCAGGCCAGATGTGACCCGCAAGCCATCGTTTGCCCACCTCTGATTTAGCATCTAGAAGTTAATTAAATCCCATCATTAGATTTCTAATAGGATGCTGGTAAACATAGTCACATTTTGCACTTACTCTTTGATTCTCTAAAAATACAGTCAAACAGGTTAAAGAGTCTTCTCTACTTAACATGGCTTTGATAGCTATCTACAAGGAACGGCCCTTTTTACCGTTGAAATTTGATATTTTCTTAAGGGTTGCTTACAGGTTACCCAGCTTGCTGATTGTTAACCTTCACCGGCCCAGCATTACAATTAGTGGAAGTGAAGATATGAAAATGAAGACTACATGTGAAAAAATGTTTATTATCTGGTGGTACTTTCAAAATCCTTGTCTATACTTAAAAGCTACACTGACAAATCCTCCTACAATAGATATAGGATCTACCAATAGTAGAGTGCTTTGACCAGTATAGCTTATACCAGTTCTCCAAATGAAATAAGCTGTACAGGCAAAAGCAGTTTTTTGCTGATCTACACCACAGCATTTGCGGATATAAAAGTCTCATTAAAAATCATAACATTAACTGACATCACTATACTGGCAAAAGTTTCTAGTGTAGACTGGCCTAATTTATAGAGTGAGTGGGAAACTGGTTTATAGTCCCTGGATTAAAAACACCAAGAAAAGTCTTTCATTAAACCTCCTCAATTTTAGACAAAAGTTAAGAGAACCAGATGGAGCAATATTACTGTATAACAATTTAAGCTGTAAATTATTTTGATTATGACATTGAGAGATTTCTAAATCTACCAATTATATAAATGTAGAGGAAGAGTAAATAGAGGTTTAATTCAATCAGTTAATTTTAGTCTCTCATAAATGGAAAATGCATTTCAGTGTACAGAAGTAGAAAGTTACAAGGACTACTGTTACCATATTTCAGCCCTCCCCCCCCCCCAAAAGGACACTGCTAGAGGGGAAGGGAGGGGAAGGAAGAGCTGGAAGAGGGAAAAGTTGGGAGATTACTAGAGGGGGTACTTGGGGGGTGATGGAGGAGTGTGTGTGTGTGTACTGTGGGGGGATATCTGTGGGTCCTGGAGGGGGGTAGTTGGGAGGTGCTGGGGGGGTACCTGCAGCCTCACTCTCAAGGAGGGGGCAGTGTCATTCCCTGTCACAGGGCAGGCACAGGCCTGGGAAGCAACACTAGCCCTTCAGTCAGCACCTCTATGCAGCCTTTCCTCCTCCCAGGGCTGGATGCTGAGGCGAGGTGGCGAGAGCTGGCAGCTGCAGCTGCAGGGAAGGGACCAATCAGAGCTCAGAGACAGCTCTTTCTGAGCTGCAATATTTGCTCCACAAAAATCCCTGACATTGCCTCTTATTTGAAAAATTTGTCTGGGCAGAGGATCAAAAAAGAGGTCATGTTTGGAAAAACCCAGACCTATGGTAACCCTTAAGAAGGACTGAAGTGAGTAATAAAGAGAGACATGGTAGTTCGTGAAAAGTTCCTGCAGTTTGCTCACCAGGGGAGAATTCATAAATCACTAATCTAGATTCCCTACATTTGAATATAATTTGAAGTTACAGAGAGAAAATAAAGACAGATATTTCTAGATTCACAAATAAGCGCCTGCACCATTCCAAATGGAATTAGTGACAAAGCTACCATGGAAATAATGGTGCAGGTTCATGCCTGATATAAGGAGAAAATCTTGTACTCAGTCCAAACAAAATTTAGCTAGGTCTGGGGGATTTCTTTGGGTCTTCCTTGACCAGGGAGCTGCTCTGTAGCTGCTAATCCAGCCTAAACAGCCACTTCATGCAGGTACTGAAATTGAAATCCTTGCAGAATGATGTAGACTACTATGTGGGTCAAGGCACAACAAAACCCGAGCTGCTCAGCTGTGCTGGGGGCTGTTTGTACCTGCTGAAGAGGGTACGGCTTGCCCCTAATCGAATGCTTGTGATAGAGGCAGGGTGACAGCAGTAGAGACTTGAATGCTTCAATTACCTCCAGGAGAAGTGCAGTTTTGAAAGCAGAGATGAAAACTTCTCTGCCAAATGGCACAATTATATTCTGGAAGGGGTGTGGGGGGCATATTTTTGCTTGAAAGGGCTGTTCAGTATCCTGCTCAGTCAATATCTGGGTTTTCTGGTAACAAGGATTCTAAGTATTACCATGTTGTGACGGGGTCCCCCTGCGATGCCACTTGGAACTGGGGTACCACTAAGCCTCCCTGACTCACCAGCCTGGGCTCCCTTTACACTGTACTGCTGTGACAGGCCCTCAAGCCCCCTCCAGCACACATAGTGGTAGGGACACACCCAGCTGCAGCTACACATAGATGCTGAGATCAGTTCTGCATGGGAAGGCTCAGCTAAGGCACCTCACATTTCCAAAGGCACACACACCCCTTCGGAGGGTAAACCCAAAATTATACCATCTTGTAGGGAACTGTACAGCATAAGCTCATGAAATTCACCCCCTCCCTCAGTGTGGAAGAAGATAAGATATGCAACAGCTTTCTGCCCCCAGTTATGATTTCTCTGTGGTTACGTCTAAGCTGCACACCACTGGTATGAGTAACTACACACTACATGTGTCAGTGAAAGGCTCTGGCAGAAGGGATGTGGCAAGGACAGGCTCCAGCAGTGGGAGCTTCCAGAGCTTTTCCCAGCAACCTCCCACGCTGCAGCGAGGAAAGACTCAAGCAGCAGGAAGGCAACTGGATAGTATACAGCTAAAAATAGCAGTGTAGATGTGGGAGACACTGCTTGGGCATGTGGAGAGTCCTGTAAAGTATATACACACGGGGTTCAGGAATGTCTTTACTCCAGTAATCTAAGCAGTGCCCCACTCTCTACAGTAGTGTTTACGTGTGTGCTAAGGGAGCAGCAATATATGCCCGTTGTATGCTGCCCATAAGGAGTATGCAGAAGAGATATACCCTCATAGGTGCAGGGGGTGCTACAGCACCTCCAGTTTTTGGGCAGGACCCTGCCCGCCACCCCGTGCCCAAGGTTCCAGAACTGCCGGCCTTGCACCCGAGGCTCCGCTCCTGGCCCTGCACCTGAGGTTCCAACTCCCTGCTGCAGGACCCGCACCCCAGCCTCTACTAAGAGCCCCATACGCGGAGTCCTGGCTGCCACTGGACCTGCATCCAGAGCTCTGCTTCCGGTCCTGCACGCAGGGCCCTGGCGGCTGCTGGACTCACACCTGAGGCTCTCTTCCTGGCCCTGAATGTGGGGTCCCAGTTGCCGCTGGACCTGCGCCTGGGGCTCTGTTCCCTGCCCCACATGCGGGGTCCCAGCTGCCGCCAGCCCTGCTCCTGGGAGCTCTGTTCATGGCCCCTATCTGGAGTCTGCACGCAGGGTCCTGACTGCCACTGGCCCCACACTGAGGGGTCTGCTCCTGGCCCTGCATGCGGGGTCCCAACCTTGGCCCCCTTTCCCCTGTCTGCATCTGCCCCCCAGGCCACAGTCTCACTCCTGGCCCCAGCTCTGGGGGTGGGAGGCACAGACAGGACTAACGGGAGTGGGTGAGGTACAAAGTTTGGGGTGGGAACCATGGGATTTCAGCCCCCCCACTGTAAAAATTGTTCCAGCGCCACTGCATACTCTGTGTCTATTTCCCCATCTGTAATGGGTTAAATGAAAAAGTACATGAACAAAGAAGGTTAAGAATATTGGATGTAAAGCTTCATAGGAAATCTCAGCGTTGTTGTTTTTTTTTAAATAGGTCTCAAACTGTAAGTTAACCAGATGTTTCTGAGAGCTCATTCTTGGTTTGGATTCTAAGTATTTCTTGAATTCTCTGTAGGAGCATGATTATAGCAGTAATGATTATTCCAATGTTAGTATGTGAGCTTATCTAGCTGGGCATGTCAGAGTATTTAAAACAGGTAGCTCTCACTGTTAATACTAAACACATCAATTGTGATTATTTATAGACTCAGTACAAGCTAAATTCTATGAAACAAATCTTTTGCAACATCATTTATATATAGGGTTGTTGTTTTTTTTCAATTCTCTTTTTTGAAAAGATGTTGGATTTTTTCGAACAGCAGAGGAAAAAATACATCCAAAACATGTTTTTCCATTTAGTTTTAGATGCAGTTTTGAGTAAATGCTGTCATTTTGTTTGAATTTCAACAGCTGTAATGGGATTGACACCCAGTGGAAAAAACATTTAAAAAAAAGCATAAGTGCCTTTACAATCTTTCACTCAGGGACTTTCATACTCTTTAATAATGTGTGTGTTGAGTAAGTCAAATTTTCAAGCTGTTTTCACAGAGATTCAGTGCTTACAGAATGAATGCATTGATGAGCAGCAATGCTATTGTATCAATCCATGCTCAATTCAGGCAACATAGGGCCCAATAAAAGGAGGAGGTGGGAGAGAAGGGAGAGAATGTAGTCACTACCCTATGACCTAACTTGCAAATTCAAGGTATGAGCAGGGCGTACAAGGACTCAAGAAGAAGAAAGAAGAAGAAGAAAGGGGAAAGCAAGAAAAATATTTTATTTTAACAATTTTGTTTGTATTTTCCTTGTAATCATATCCTCTTTAAATATAGGAAAAGAGGAGAAATATTTGAAGAAATTTTCACCAGTATTATTTATTATTGGTGTCATGCTGTCTGGAACGGTTCATGATTGTGAGTGCCAAACTCAGGGCAGACTGTCAAAAAACCAGGAAGACACCCCAAAATGATGGTATGTTCTATAATTATATTGTGCCAACCCAATAACAAATAGATCTCCTGAAGTATTATAACAGTCTAACCATGGAGTCACTGACAGTCCTGTTGGGTACTCCAGTCTATCCTGCCACCTAGGCAAGATGGACTTAGTGATAAATGATCACTTACACCAATGATCACAAAATATTAAGCTTGCTCCCAGTCCCAAGAAACTAGTTTCTTACCCCAGGTCAATTTGTACCTTAGATATCACATCAAAGACAACACTGGTAGCCAATGCTAGAATAAACTAATTTAGGATTTATTAACTAGGAAAAAGAAATTAGTTATTTACAGGTTAAATCAGGCAACTTATATGGACAAATGAGAATATATGGTATCTGTCCACCAATTGTCCACTGATTTTCGTGTGGGGCTAACGCAGCTTGATCTTTTGTTTCTAAGCTCCAGCCCTTGTGAGAGTCCAAACAGCAAAGAGATGAAAAATCTTCATGTCTCTTATCTTTATTTTCCTCTTCCAGAATTCAAACTGATTTGATGAGACCTTCTTCATGTAGCCTGCATAGGGGCAATTAATAAAGACTTTGTATCATGTTTGACAATGGCATACTAAGTCTTGATGGTCCTCTTTGATGTGCAGGGGGAACCACTCCTCCTGTCTCTGTTGACAAGCTCAGAGCAGCATTTCTACAATTATAAAGCATAACTTACATATTACCTTATTTGATAGGATACAGCCATTACAAAAGATTAATTCATGCAGCAATTTACAAGCATTTTATAGAGTCTAAACATATCCGTACAAGTTTTACACCTATCTTGAACAATACTAACATACAGGTCAGCTGGTCTGGTTTCCAGTTATTAATTTGTCAGCGCTCAACTGATACCTACAGCATTGGCAAGAGTTGTCTCCAGATCAATCAGCATCACAATTGGTATTGCCAATATTAGCAGCATTATTTATTTTATAGTAGCACCAGCAATGTGCTTGGTGAAGTCCAAAGAAATAAAACACAGTCCTTTCTCCAAATGTTTCTCCTGTTGGTTATTATGGATTGTATAGTTAAATAATTGGAGAAGAAGGCAGAGTAAATACATTTATATTCATCTGTATGTTAATAACAGTTCTGTATGATAAGGACCTACAACCTCATTGGCAACTGTATGTAGGCCATAGGACAATTAGCTTGGCTCCAGTGCTGCACCAAAAATTTCTGGTGGCACTCCAAAGATTCTTGCAATTTCTTAAGGAGCTTGACTCTGTATTTCAATTGAGTCAAATTAAATATGAGTGAGGCAGAAAAGTGGCATCTCCTTGTTCCTTCCAGAAAATGCCAAAGCTAATTCTCATTGGCTCTTGTGTTGGGATTGTGCTTTTTGAGTCCTTTAATGACAGTCCCACTGCCAAATACAACCCTAGTATCAATGAGCACAACTCCATAGAAGTTAATGGAGTTGCACCAATTTAAACCCAGCCTGTTTGATGCCCAGCTTGTATGTTGCCCAATGAATGTGGGGTAATTAATGCTGCTGCAATTTACCTTCACTAATCATCAATTTCCTCAACTGGCCTGTTGTAGTAGAGGAAATATGCTCTTTATGGAGGTTGTTATCTTGTAATAATACGCTTTTACTTGTGCATCAGTTCTACTGCATGGATTTTCTGAGGAGAGGAAAGGAGCAGCATCTTCAGCAGTAGTTAGTAGTCATTATGGCACAGCACAGAGGAAACTGGCTAGTGCTTGCTTGCAAATGCAATAATGTCATTGTCTTAGCAGATGTATCAAGTAGTCTGAAAAGAGAATCTATAATATGATCAATAGAAAATACTATTCTCACTGGATTCATAGAATAGGAGCAATATGATATATGTAGAAAATATCCCAATGGATATTCTAACAAACCGCTTGAAAACTAATTACATAACAGTGCATATAAAGAGTCCATGTAACTTATAACAAAAATATTCAGAGTATCCTAATAACCAATATATTCATAAGTGAGGTAGGTAGAGTTTGAAGTGTAAAATTGACTGTATGAGGGCAGAGCCCACTTCAAAATTTGAATGATGCAATACCTAATACTTTCACTAGGATCTATAGTAACTTTGTTGTCCCTATAAATGTAGTGCCCACTATGTACCAGGTGCTTCTCACACACAAAAGAAAACAGTCTTTGCCTTGAAGCGGTCACAATCAATGAGTTGTGATGGAAAATAGAGACCTTCAAACTTCACTTAGGAGTATAGTAAATGGACTATATTTTGTACACGGCATGGAGGGATTTAGTTGCACTACTTCCATTATCTGGAATAACAGTCAAATGGCTACCCTCCCTGTTCAGCTCTTGAAAAATATATACCTATGTGTCTAGTATTCTATGAATGACCATTCAAAGTATTGTAGCTTGTAGTTGTAGCTGTGTTGGGCCCATATATGAGATAGATAAGGTGGGCGAGGTAATCACTTTTATTGGACCAATTTCTGTTGTCTCTCTCACCAACAGAAATTGGTTCAATAAAAGAGATGATCTCACCCACCTTGTCTCTCTAACATCCCAAGTAGTGTACATCAAGCCCCTGTAGTGAGCATTATAAGAAATAGTAGGTGTAATACTTGCCTTTTAATACCGTACAAAAGTAATAAAACAAATAGAAGAATAATTAAGAATACTCAAATACATTGGAGAGGGCTCCTCCTTTCCAAACCTGACAACATCATTCTCCATTAACCTGGTCAAGTGAATACATATCAGATCAGTTCCTTACATCCCCCTTTCTGAAGATGCCATTCAATCTAAGGTCAAATTCTGCCTTTATTGAGTAGTATCTTAATCTGAGTGGTTTCAAAAGGGACTACGTAAGGGTGGCAGAATTTGGTCCTTAAGTGTGTATTTTGTTTTTAAGTCCTACTAGGATCTGATAAAGACTTAGTTATTTGTGGAGAGGCTCTTACATTTTAAAAGACTAACTCAGGTTTCTCCAGTTCAATCCTATAATACTTTTCTTCTCCCCTACCCCCACACAGTCTCCTACCCTTTCTGTTTTTTTTCTCACTCACAGTGACACACTGCATCATCTGCTGGTATGAAAATTGGAACAAATAGCCTCTGATAGAAGAGCCAGAGCATAAGTGAAAGTTTTTGTAATCTTTTAGGCTATTCTTCACTTTTTACATTTCTGTCATGACAGCTTCATTTAAGCCTTATGCAATCTTTGGGGAAAATGGAAATAGGTTATCTTTATTTTTTAAATGATGTGACAGGACTAAAATCAGGGAAATGCATTCCCTGACTGCAGAATCATATTTTCAAGAAAACTTTTTATTAGAGCAATATCAGACATATATAAAAACTTGAAGATGTCATTTCAATTAGATAAATGAAAAATTAAATACAAGACATTCCTTAGCTGTCAGTATTTACTTGAAATTCAAGTCTTTCTCTGCAGACTCTCTGCATATTCAACTTTGTATTTTAAAATGTACACAATAGCTACAATATTTTTAATCCCATGAATGAACAAAGGTATAGAAATAATAGTATTATACCTATGGGAATAATAGAAAATATGAGAAGATAAATTAATTCTCTCTCACTCTCCATATTAATAGGCTTCATGGTGTAGCTCAGAATGTATAATTCACCATGCTTGGGGTCATATTAAAAGCTACTAGCCTGTTTCCAGGAAAGAAAATAGTGCAAATGAGTTTCATTTAATTTAAATTTCATAGGACTCTTGGAAATTGGTGTAAATTCAGTGTGGAATATTGCTGACAAATTAAAGTTTGGGGATTTAAATAACTTTGAAGCTATTCAACATGAGATACTGCATCTCTAGTATTTCTATAGGAAGTGGAAATGTGCTGGTGAGGGGGGACAGTGAATGCCTTCTGCATAGTGACTCAGAAGTCTGCCCATGAGTGGGATTTCTTCTTGGATAATGGGAGTAGCTTGTTTGACACACAAGTGGTATATATTTATAAAAAAGTGCATTCATAAAGTGGCAAATGCTTTAGGAAGTTACCTAGATAAAATAAACTTTGGAATCCCATTTTAGAAAATGTATCTCAAGTGTTAAAGAACAGTCTTCCCCCGACCAATTTCATTCAGACAGTATATTCTATGATTGCCCAATTTCCAAACCTATGTATAGAGTGCTCTATCTCCTGCCAACCTCAAACCTCATTATTCCCATTAAACCTCCTGCTCTCATTCCCATTTCATCTATATTACCTCCCACTCCCTCTACTTCACCATGACCTCTGGACCCTGCAAGAGTCTCTCCTATTCTCTACACATCTACCCTTGTTTTCAGTCTATATTTGGGCCACTGTGCTTTTTTCTTCCATGCTGCCTGGGCAACAGCAAGGGAAAAGTGAGAACAAGAGAGATAGTCTCAATTCCAGCACCTAGTGCTGCAGCAATTCCAGAAGCAGTTGCAAGAAAAGTCCTGTTCAGCCTCTGAAGCCCTGGGTAGAGCATGCTCATTTTGCTCTGTGAGAATGGCACAGATATTGTCCAGTTAGCAGTTGTGAGGGAATGGGGCATACTTAATGCAGATGGAATCACCGGAAAATTTACCTGACATACACTAACAAGTCTAGAGACCATGATCCTCTTGACCTGCTGCTTACGAACAGGGAAGAATTGGTAGGGGAAGTAAAAGTGGGTGGCAACCTAAGCAACAGTGACCATAACATGATTGAGTTAAGGATCCTCACAAAAGGAAGAAAGAAGAGAAGCAAAATATGGACCCTGGACTTCAGAAAAGCAGACTTAAACTCCCTTAGGGAACTGATGGGCAGGATCCCCTGGGAAGCTAATATGAGGGGAAAAGGAGTCCAGGAGAGCTGACTGTATTTTAAAGAAGCCTTATTGAGGGCACAGGAACAAACCATCCTGAAGTACAGAAAGAATATCAAATATGACAGGCGACCAGCTTGGCTTAAAAGGGAAATCTTCCATGAGCTTAAACTCAAAAAGGAAGCTTACAAGAAGTTGGAAATTTGGACATATGACTAAGGAGGAATGTAAAAATATTGCTAGAGCATGCAGAGGTGTAATCAGGAAGGCCAAGACACAACTGGAGTTGCAGCTTACAAGGGATGTGAAGGGTAACAAGAAGGATTTCTACAGGTATGTTAGCAACAAGAAGATCAGGGAAAGTGTGGGACCCTTGCTGAATGGGTTTCAGAGTAGCAGCCGTGTTAGTCTGTATTCGCAAAAAGAAAAGGAGTACTTGTGGCACCTTAGAGACTAAGAAATTTATTAGAGCATAAGCTTTCGTGAGCTACAGCTCACTTCATCGGATGCAGTGAGCTGTAGCTCACGAAAGCTTATGCTCTAATAAATTTGTTAGTCTCTAAGGTGCCACAAGTACTCCTTTTTTTTTGCTGAATGGGGGAAGCAGCATAGTGACAGATAATGTAGAAAAAGCTTAAGTACTCAATGCTTTTTTTTTGCCTTGGTCTTCATAGTCAAGATCAGCTCCCAGACTGCTGCACTGGGCAACACAGTATGGGGAGGAGGTGAGCAGCCCTCAGTGGTGAAAGAACAGGTTAAGGACTATTTAGAAAAGATGGACCTGTACAAGTCCGTGGGTCCAGATCTAATGCATCCAAGGGTGCTGAGGGAGTTGGTTGATGTGACTGGAGAGTCATTGGCCATTACCTTTGAAAATTGGTGGTGATCGGGGGAGGTCCCAGATGATTGGAAAAAGGCAAATATAGTGCCCATCTTTAAAAAAGGGAAGAAAGAGAATCCGGGGAATTATAGACCGGTCAGCCTCACTTCAGTTCCCGGCACAATCATGGAGTAGGTCATCCAGGGATCCATTTTGAAGCACTTGGAGAAGAGGAAGATGTTCAGGAACAGTCAACATGGATTCACCAAGGGGCAAGTCATGCATGACCAACCTGATTGCCTTCTGTGATGAGATAACTGGCTCTGTGGATATGGGGAAAGCGGTGGATGTGATATACTTTGACTTTAGCAAAGCTTTTGATATGGTTTCCCACAGTATTCTTGCCAGCAAGTTAAAAAAAGTATGGATTGGATGAATGGACATAAAGTGGATAGAAAGCTGGCTAGATTGTCATGCTCATTGGGTAGTGATTGGCTCGATGTCTAGTTGGCAAAGCGTATCAAGCGGAGTGCCCCAGGGATTGATCCAGGGGACAGTTTTGTTCAATATCTTTATCATTGATCTGGATGATGGGATTAATTGCACCTTCAGCAAGTTCGCAGATGACACTAAACTGTGTGGGAGAGGTAGATATGCTGGAGGGTAGAGATAGGGTCAAGAGTGACCTAGACAAATTAGAGGATTGGGACAAAAGAAATCTGATGAGGTTCAACAAGGACAAGTGCAGAGTCCTGCACTTAGGAAGGAAGAATCCCATGCACCGCTTCAGACTGGCGAAGCAGCAGTTCTGCAGAAAAGGACCTGGGGATTATAGTGGACAAGAAGCTGGATATGAGTCAGCAGTGTGCCCTCATTGCCAAGAAGGCCAACAACATATTGGGCTATATTAGTAGGAGCATTGCCAGCAGATCAAGGGAAGTGATTATTCCCCTCTATTCAGCACTGGTGAGGCCACACCTGAAATATTGTGTCCAGCTTTGCCCCCCCTCCCCACTACAGAAGGGATGTGGACAAATTGGAGAGAGTCAAGCAGAGGGCAACAAAAATGATTAGGTAGCTGGGGCACAAGACTTATGACGCTGAGGGAACTGGAGTTATTTAGTCTGCAGAAGAGAAGAGTGAGGGGGGATTTGATAGCAGCCGTCAACTACCTGAAGGGGGGTTCGAAAGTGGATGGAGATAGGCTGTTCTCAGTGGTGGCAGATGACAGAACAAGAAGCAGTGGTCTCAAGTTGCAGTAGGGCAGTGTGGGGAAGCACTGGAATGGGTCACCTAGGGAGGTGGTGGAATCTCCAGCCTTAGACGTTTTTTAAGGCCCGGCTTGACAAAGCCTTGAATGGGATGATTTAGTTAGTGTTGGTCCTGCTTTCAACAGGGGAATGGACTAGATAACCTCCTGAGGTCTCTTCCAACCCTAATATTCTATGATTTTATGAAGTCTCTACTGCTTATATGCTAACTGAAATTTTCCAAAGGCCTGGCCAATCTTGGATAGGTTTTTACTGGGACAACAAAAGGTACATCATAGGTACCAGGATGACTCCCCTGCCAAATGTCAAGTTCCTGCTTCAAAACATAGGGTGCTAGAGGTTCAGGTAAACAGTTGCAGTATCTTTTTTTTAACACAGACAATGTAACTAATCCCATTTTCAACAATGGCTAAATGAATTTTGATAAATCTTTCCAAACAAATCCAGCCTGAGGCTGAAACCTGGCATGGCCATTTTCATCCTGAATGGTTTCAATTTGGTAACATCAGCAACTGAGAGCAGGGTGTTTATTATAGGAAGTATGTGGCAGCTTCATCTATAGAGTGGCACTACCTGCTCCAGTGATTGAAACTCCCAAATGTCTCTTCACAATGAGGTAATAGCTTGACTATCTTATTTTAGAACCACCAATAAACCAATTAATTGTAGCCACTAAGAACTATTTGCTAGCTGTAGCTCACAAAAGCTTATGCTCAAATAAATTTGTTAGTCGCCAAGGTGCCACAAGTACTCCTTTTCTTTTAACAAATATACAGTAGGTGGTGGTTTGCAAAAAAATTAATAAGATGTGATGAAAGTTACAGCTGGAAATAGCATTTTAGATAATGGGACCAAGTACATTTTTAACTTGAAAAAATATATGGTTCTGAAAATAAAATTAAGCAAGTTGAGATATATATATATATATATATATTACTCGTGTTTTATTACGATGCACAAAACCCTGTTTTTTTATAGATCCATGGCAATTTAAACTACTCATTGTAGTTTTCAATCTTTTTGGCTCATGGGAAATAAATATATATCAGAGGATCAACACTCCGCAATCAGCTCCTTTAATTTTTTCTGCTATAGTTCTCAAATTAATAAGGTTAGCAGCCATTATCACAGGAGTCCAATGCCGACTTCAGAATTGAGGCTGTTAGTGGGGTTTTTTTAATATGGATTTCAGCTCTGAAACCATTGATCACAACATTTTATTAGTGATGGGAATCTTTTGTTACCACAAATAGCAATAGATTGGTTTGGGATTTATTTTGAGATTTGTAGTTTATACAATACATTAATCTAGTTTATTGTGAGCTAATACACCTTATCTACAGGACTGACTCTTGAGATTCTGCTGCCTAGTCAAAGCAGGCAATGTTAGTTACCATCAGACTGTTGTCACCTACATAAACAACTATGGGGGATTTTGCAGTTCCAGATATCTAGCTTGCTTACCTGCTCTGCTTGTGAACAACTGTAAATGTGACGATAGAGATTGTTAATTCTGGTTCCATGTAAAGTAATTCAAAAGTACAATTGTACATATATTAGATTACAGATTTACCATTTATTCTCTGGTTCTAATAGCTGTAGAGATATTGAAGGAGGTGCAAAGCTACACCTAGAGCCAAATACATCCATGGTGACTCCTATGTAAGTTAAAGAATTTGAGTGTCAGTTTTTTAGAGGTTAGCACATCTAGTTTCTCTTCCTTTTCATTGTTAGCAGATGGGAATTTTTATTTTGCAGTAGCAACTACCTATTGCAGCCTTATCTGTGGTTATGGGTTACTTTAACCAATTACCCACCCCAGAGTGAGGGTTTACACCTGCTTTAATCTGTGAGAGTTCAGCTCCCAAGATTGACTATACTAGGGAGGTTATCAATAGAAAGGGGACCTCATGGTGCAAACAAAGACTGCACAGTGCTCTTTCTACAATAATTACTTTGATTAATACCCACACTGCAATCTGGTAAAGGAGGAAGAGACCAAAACAGAATGCATAATATTTGTATTACTCACACCATGCCTTGTGGAAAAACCCCAAATTAGTCCTCATCACTATCATCATCACCGCCACCAGAGGTCTTCATTCTGTCATCTCCCTCCCCAACCCCCAACCAAAGCACACAGGTCAGGATACAGCTTTGATAAAGTGTTAGGTTGATGCCACAGGGGTTCATACATATTTATGAAGGTTTTAACCCCTTTTCCTTATTTGAACGTCCACACTCCACTACTTTGGGGGTCCTCATTTTTCATAGGCAAACTTGTTAATTTTCCCTAGTAACATTTATCACTTTATCAGCATAGTAAAAGGCAGTTACCTCAAGGAGGTCTCTTTAACATTTCACCCCCTCTACCAATGGTCATTGTATGGTGTCTACTGATCTCTTAGAGACATGATCCAAAATCAGTTATTTTCAAAACACCAGTATATCACAAACATAGATGCAAGCTCAGCAGGTTTGTTACTAATTTACTTATCCTAAATCCTAAATCCTAATTTTGCTAATCTAAATATTTTGCAGGCCTGAGGTCTATAGGTTCTGTATTAAAACACTAATTAATCCTTATATTTCACCTCTATATCCTAAAGATAACTAATATATTTCATCTTTGAATACAATATCATGCAATACAGAACATTAAATAAAAACAAAGTACTGTAAATTGAATAAGTATGGTATATACGTAAATTGGAATATGCCTATAATTAGAATTCTGACTTTAGTGCTGCTGCTGCTCAGTTAAGCCATATCAAAATGACAAAGTTTGATTGATGTAAGTTACATCTTTGTACAGCCACATTTGTATATTGCATGGGAGCATGCACACTTGGCTATTTGTGTTGTAATACTCATGTGCATACTCATCAGAGTGGTTGCATCAGTATAAAATGTGGTGCACCATGGGTAGATATCTTAGTGTGCTCCATGCTGTGATCTGACTCAGTGTCTTTGCGGGACCCTTTCTCATTGCTTTGTGAGATACCACCAATTCACCCAAGGATTTATGTGAGCTAGAATAAGGATCCAGGGGCTTGGAACCCAGTTCTCCTGGCTCCTGGGAGGCTGCTGTATCCAAATGGCCACGCAACAGCTCTGGCAATGTGGGGAACAGCAACCTATGAGCCCTACAGGTTTAAGTACCACTGGATGGCTCACCCACAGAAGTCTTGACTGTCAGAGCCTACTGCATTCCTTGACTGGACCAGGCATTCTATTTGAGGCCTAGGGGAAACACCTGGAGGCTGTTTGGGCAGTAGGCAGATCCCTGGCTTGCAGTTGCAGACAGACCCTGTGTGAACTCACGATACCTTGCCTTGTTTCTGGTCCGCTGCTCCGCTCACCACTCCTCACCCTGCCTCTATGCCACTAACCTGACTGCAGTTGATTCATTTAATTCTGACCCAATCTGGCTCATCAACCTCAACTCTGAGCTGATCCTACAGTGTGACCCTGGTATGGACTGCTGCCTCTGGCCTTGACTCTCTGGCCTGAACTTGGACCTTGTACCTTCCAACCAAAGCCGCAGCCTCAATCCATACCCTCTAACTGGGATCCTGGCAGCAAGCAGTTAAGTTCTCACAATGCTATTGTCTCCATCCCATAATACTTTCCACATCCCATTATTATAACTGATATCACTGTGGTCTGGTCAGGGAAGGTGCATAACACTCACATCTTTAAGTACACAGGACTTTTCAACAAAGCTGCAAACAGAAACATTCATCCCTCAATGGTGGATTTCCACTAGCAGTGTTGAAAGGCCAGTAATGATTCTGGGGAAACCAGCCAACCCCTTGGTCCATTGGCTCATGAAGCCATACACTGACCACCTTGACATCACCAAGGAGAGATTAAGCAGGTGAAGAATTACTGCTGAATGTGCTTTTGGTAGAGTGAAGGGACACTTGCTCTGTGTACTCACTAGATTGGACCTCTGCAAAGCAAAGATCTCCATGATTATAGCTGCATGTTGTGTATAGCATAATATCTGTCAGGTGAAAGGGGGAAAAGTTGCAACCAGGTTGGAGGGGCGAGGTGGACCCTCTTGGAATGGACATAGGGAAAGTGCAGCAGGTACTGGGACTGTTTTCACAGTAGTGGTGATTTTGACTGATATCTTACCCCTGAGGGTGATAAAGACACAGATAACTCAGCTGCTTTTGGTGTTCTGAAGCCACTTGGGCCAGTGTGCCACTAGCATGCTTACTGCAATGGTGGCAGCCAAACTCATTGCACAGTTGTATGGAAAGTTTTCTGTCATGGTAAAAGAAACAAGGCTGCCAGCCCCAGAAATCTCCAGGAGAGGATTGAAGAGTACCTCCATGAAAGCTTCACTGAGATCTCACAAGAGGATAAAAAGGACATCCCTATTCAGATAAACAAAGTAGTTTGCATGCCCTCCACCTAGCTCAACAAGCCAAAGAAATAAAAAGTGGATCCAACCACCTCTGTTTGTTCTACCGCTGATCTGAAGTGGATTTTGTGATCAGACTGCCATAATACTGTATTTGAATTTTATTCCCTAACATTTTATTTTCTTATATTATATGAGTAAAGCAATCAAAGGCCAATATATTTGTTCTCTAAGCTGGTTGATGGATCGGGCACCATTTTTTTAGATGGGGGAGGAAGTGCAGTGTTTGAGAGAAATAAAAAAAAATATTGTAAGGAATACTCCATGTGCATACTTACTTGAGCTCCATTTCCCTTTCATCAACAAACTTATCTGCATTCACTTCCAGGACTGACATGACACCGGCAGAGTTTCAAACAGTTCCTGGATTGTGGCATGGTTTGAGTCCCCCGCTGCATCTTCCCCGCCCACCCTCCTCACTATTCATAGCAAGGGGTCTCTGCCTTAGGATCCTGTGAAGTGTTCATAGCCATCTATGGAATGCTGGTAGTGTCTTTGCCAGTTATGGTGTGTGGTTTGTAAAAGTGACAAGTCTGCAGGTTAGCACCAAATTTCTTGTTGATCTCCTTCAACTTGTGTTATGCCAGGCAAAGTTCCTTCACTTTCACCTGGCACTGCCATTCATCCCTCTTATGCTCCTGTTGTGGCATCCTCTGTGAAATCTGCATATAGATGCCAGTATTTCTACAGCTCTATTTCTACAGCTGTTCAGGGTGAGGAGATCCATGACTTCTGCCTGCTACAGCCTGGAGTGTGTCTAGTAGCTGTCTGTGTGCATGGAGCCGTTTTGGTTGGATGCACACAACAAAAATGAGCTGATAGGTATGTTCACCAAGGCGAGCAATCAAAATAAAAGGCATTTCAAAAATGCATAGGATTTTAAAGGGGAGGATGGGCTTCCAGTCTCTGTGACCCTTAGGCAGTGGAGTTCCAAACTGTGATTGGAGTGGTCACTGTTATAGGGAAAGAGGCATTATGGGACAACTGCTGGAGGAGTGTTAGGGTTAAAACAACTACACTCATTGCATTGAGTTAAGTAGGTCAACCATAGCACTCTGGGAGGTGGCATTATTGTGTGACTATAAAAAAAACACACATATCAGTGGGAGACAAATTGTGGTGTAGACGTGTGACAACTATGTTCACACAAGTCAACTTACTTCACCTAATTTGGTAGTGAAGACCAGGCCAAAGTTTTCCCAGCTATTTCTTTGCAGTAACAGATACAATGGACATTGACACCAGCAACATACATTAGATAACCAGAAGATGCAGATACCATATGTCAAGGTTCCCAAACATCCCTGACTTTGCAGCTTCCTTGGGTGCACACAAGGACTCTATATACCACCTTTCTCAGGGCTAAATCCCACTACTCTGTCCCTCTAAACTGGGAAGTTGGGCTGCAATTCCTCCTGCAATTCACTGTGATCACCCTAGAAGGTCTGAGGGTCCATCAACACTTTGAGCTGTAATTTTAAGTAAGTGTAAGTGTAATTTTCAGGCTGGGTAGACATACATGTGTTAGCTCTGATGAAGCTAGCATGCTAAAAATAGCAGCATACCAGCAGTGGCACAGGCTAGTTGACTGAGTGACTCCTAGGCAGGATTGAATTGGGGCAGGAGCCATTCTCACCATAGTGATATTTTTAGCATGTTAGCCCAGTTAAAGTTAGCATGGCTATGTCTATCCAACCTGGAAATTACAGCTCAAAGTATAAAGATATCCTCAGTTCAGTTCAGCATCTGCAGCCCTTTTCTCTCAGCAGCAATGACAGGGTTAACCAGTGACCAACTAGCCTTAATAAAGCAAAACATTATTTATTAGGAACAAAAGCATTACAGGGAAAATATATATGAAAATAAATAGTTTGTATGTATGTCTAGCTTACCCATCTTCCACATGGAGACCCTGGCAGGTTTCAAAGTACTTCAGGTCCTCCACAGGGTCTGTCCCTCTTGATCACTGTCTCGTGTCAGTTCATGAATGGGGTGAGAGTTACTCCACTCCTCTGGCAGGTTGGTCACTTAATACAGTTTTCAGTTCTTTGTTTATGAAATTTCTTGAATTTGCCCAAGGGGGTGAGATTTTTTTAGACTTGTAACCTGCTTAAAGATTTACAGTAATTACTGCCCCATCTCTCCCAGTGACTTTAGCTCCTTCAGGAAACCCTGTAACTCTTCCATTGAGCCAAAATACAACCACAAGCCTATAAAACCGATATAATGGTCTTTTGATCTTCCAGGTGACCATAAGATATGTCACACCATGAATCAAGAAAATATATTTTCCATATATCATATTTGTAGTTGCTTCCACCACTTAATTATTCTTGAAAGTTTGAAGTATGTTCAGGCTGAATCCCCCTATATTGATGAATGCTCCATGCATGTCTTAATGTTTTTTTTTTAATCTCAATGGAATGTTAGGGGTTGTCTACATTACAAAGTGAAGTCGACATAAGGCAGCTTAGGTCTACCTAACTATTGAGGTGTATACCCTTCAGTGTTTCTCCCACCAATTTAACTTTCCTGCTACACTGACATAATAAAACGACCTTTACAAGATGCATAGCACTTAGGGCAATGTAGTTAGAGCGTTGCTTATGTCACCCTAAGTGGCCTCCAGGAGGTGTCCCACAATGCCCACCATGACTGCTCTGGTCATCGTTTTGAACTCTGCTGCCCTGCAGCCAGGTACACAGGCATGTGTCCCTCCCCTTTTCAAGACCCCGGAAGTTTTAAAATGGTTCTTCCTGTTTTTTCAGCATGGAAAGCTCACATCGAAGCTGTGCATGCTGGCTCCTCGCAGCAAATAGTCTCCTGCCTGGCATACATGGGAGGTGGGTCTCCTGGATCTGTGGGGAGAGGAGGCTATGCAGGCAGAGCTCTGCTCCAGCTGCAGGAACTTGCTCAGGGCGTGGAGGAGAAGGGCTATGAAAGGGACACATAGCAATGCTGTGTAAAAAATCAAAGAGTTGAAACAGGAATAGCAGAAGGCAAGGGAAGCAAATAGTCACTCTCGTGTGGAACTCCAGACATGCCGCTTCTACAAGGAGGGGGCTGGGGTCAGGGTGGTGGTATATGGGTGGGGGATTGGTGGGAGGAACAGTCAGGCTGGGGGTCACAGTGCTTAGCATCAGGCGGTAGGAAAAGAGGGCATGATTTCAAGGAAGAATTAAAAGAAACAGAATTAAAACATTCCCTGGACAAGTAAAAACAGAAACAACTGGCATTCACTTTTTCATATATATGTAATCTGTGCAGGGTTAAATTATTGATGGAGGTTGGGAAATTGGCACAGTTTGTGTACCCCTACTGCAGATTATTCATTAAAGAAAAGAGATTTACTTCTCCTGAGGAAGGGTTTTGTGTTAAAATAAAACCCAGTTTTCAAGACATCTTTACTTTAGTAAACATATTACGTTAAAATGAATTGCAGTGTTTCATGGCTCTGTACAGCATTATGAAAAGTGAGTCAGTGCCATGGGACAGATACTGTATTTCCATTACATTGCACATATTCAGAATTGGAATGAACTTTTGTTATCTGCACAATATCATTTGGGTCTCTACCTCCACAATGGTCATAGATGCACAGTAGTATCCTTTGAACTCTCACCTTTGCCAAAGGAACGAGGGAGGATATCTCAAAAGCAATCAGGTTTCAGACAAAAACTGTACCAGTGCCTCCAATTTCAAGAATTTCTGTCTTTCCACTGCACCTGGAGTTATTTTTGCTCCAATATGCTCTTTTGAATCTATTGTTTCAATTCTGTATTGGAGTGATAGTTCTGAAATGTATTCACAACAGAATTCATAAGAGCTAGTGGTGCAGAGACATCATAAACAAAGAGGATCACATCCTTTCCTCTTTGATATAAAGAGAAATTACTGTGCGGAGACCGGGGAGAGAATCCACAAGGGAGTTCTCTGCACACCTCATACTGCAGTGTGCTTCATGTGAGTTACAACACTCTTTAACAAATCATTAGAAAAAAAGGAAATAATCTCTATCTGAAACAAATTCATATGTTTGAGGTTTGTTTTAATTGTGGCTGAAACCTTCTCCAATCATGCAAAGATTAATTAGAAAAGAAACAGCATTCCAAGACCTCCCTACACTCTCCTGTATTCCCCCATTCCATGTACAGATGCTCCCCGGGTTATGTAAGACTCGACTTATGCAAATCCGCACTTATGGAAAAAGCTCCGTAAGCTAGAAATAGGAGGGTTGGTTTTTTTTTTTTTTTTGCATAATGGTCGAGTATACGTTTCCGACCTACGCAAAATTTGAGTTATGCAAGGCATTCTGGAAGAGAATGATTGCATAAATTGGCGAGCGCCTGTATCTTCTGGGGCTGCAGCAATACCCAAGGCACTCCATCCTGTGGGAGATTAAACACAATGACAGCAGCACATACACCCAGATGTGATTGCCTCTGTGTATGTGCTTGTGAATTCCATGTTCTATCTCCTTTAAAGATACTTTTACCCTGCATGTATGAAGTTTACCTCAGCATTATATGTTTGCATGGGTGTGGAATAAAAATCTACTTATGGAAATTGAATTTATCTTTATTATTCTCCATCACATGGTGGCTGCTGCTAAGATTCACCCACAATAGCAGTAGGTGCACGTGTATTGTTATAGTCAGTCACACACAACAGTCCTTACAAGTTTCATAGCATGATGCAAACAAACAATGCCAGGCTGAGCACACTACAGGAACACACATTACTGTGGCTCATTGTTAAAATGCTCCTTCAAGGCCTCCCTCAGCAGATATGCCCTCCCACACCCAGTTGAGTTCATAACGCACAGCACAAAACTAAAGAGCAGTGCAGGATCCATGCTTTCTGAAAGAGATGGCTGCTTGCAGGTTACAAGGGCAATTGAAAAGTGGCTGGAAACCTAGTAGGATGCCTATGGAATTATGGAATTGAGAAACCTGCATCATATGACACTGAACCTGCCCCCATGAGGCATTGCAAACCCTTTCCAAAACATCCTGCAGCCAGTTGCACAGTGGGATAACTACCCACAGTGCACTGCTCTCTGTGTTGATTCAAGAGCTGCTACTGTGGATGTGACACAAGGAGTGTAGCACAGACATGGAATAGGTTTAATTACAGTGGTGGCTGTATGTCGATGTAACTTAAGTCGACTTAACTTTGTAGTTTAGACATAACCTTGATAGACAATTACAGCAAAGTAAGTATGGTGACAGAGCACTAATTCACTGATGATTGAATTTATTGTTGTAGTCTATGTTTTGGATTCCGTGTGTTATAGGTAAAATACAGTTCTTGGGTATGGTTTCATTCTCATTTACCTCTGATGCTCAAGCATTTATCCCTTCTTAAAGATTAAAATACAGTATTCTCTTAATTACTCACTATTTTATTTATTTTAGCAAATATAATTCCCATTGCCATGTATATGTTTTATGTAATACAAGTATTTACAGAATTATGTACAGAATTACTTCCATCTGACATTTTAAAATAATGGGGCAGTTATGCATCTGAAATCCTAATCTGGTTTGTGTATCACATCCATCACTGTGGCATATGAGCACTTGTGTGCAATTATTTATTAAAATGTATTAAAATTTTATGAAAAGTGAATGAAGTTAGAAGGATTGTCCATTTGTGTTGATAAAATCCATACATAATATAAATGACTTTAGCAAAGCAATTATTTTCTGTATATCTTAGTGGTTCTATATGGTTTGTGCTAATTCGTATTAGATGTTGGACATTTAAAACTGGTTTTCTTCCACTGTTTAGAAAAATGAGATCAGGTTTGAGTAGAACCAATCTAGGTGAACTATGCTTATGTGTCATAAGTAGAGCTCTAGCAATTTTTTTATGGGTTGTGAAAATTTTTAATGCATGTGATCTTGTCCCCTCCAGAGTCAAATTCAGACCTGGCATAAGTGGAATTCATTCCATTGGCTGGAGGTTGCCTACACTGAGTCTGAAACTGGCCATTTGAGTTGTCCTTTATTTTGAGTTCATTTAGGCTCTAAATAGAGAAAATAAAATGAAACTATTGAGTTTTGTGAAACTCTGTACATTGCTCAGGCATTTTTAAGGATTAGTTCAACCCCAAAACTTTCCATGTAGACAGTTCTGGTGAGTTTAGTTACAAAACCAAAATAAAACGATGAAAATAAGTTTCCAAAAGATCATGCAGATACGTTGTTGTTGTTTTGTTTTTGCTTTGAGTTTTTTTTAAATTTAGGGACCCCCAAAAGTGTATGTTACACCAAATTTTCCTGGCTTTCTTTCATTTTTGTGTGTGTGTTTGAACAAGCTTTGCATGGATTTGGGATTTGTTGCAAAAGCTTCACAACATTCCATTAAACATAGAAACTACACCATTTAACATTCTCCTGTTGTTTTTGAAATTGACTTCATATTATTGCTTCAGAAAAGATACCATATATAATTTTCCTGTAATTTATGAGCTTCTTTTAAGATCTGAAGAGTAGGTAGTGCCTATTGCCATGGAAGCAATTGAGAAACTGACGGAGAAGTCAGTTATATTTAAACTTGAGTTTGTTTTGTCCTTTTCTTTAGCAGACAAGTAGTTATTTTGAAGAATGAAATTACTTCCAGATGAGCTCATGCTTAGGAACTGAAGTGTTCCCAGCAGAGTTTTTTATAGCTTGCTGTTCTTTAACATATACAAACATTAATATCTTGTTTTCTATGATAAACAAATGCAGTCCATTCTCCAAATCATGGTCCTCTACCCTGTTTTAGGCCTCATTATGTCTGGATCATCTGCCATATAAGATCTCACTCTGCCAGAAGGTTAATTAACAAATTCAAGTTTTATTGAGTTATAGCATGGCTTCTTCGACAGTACCCCAAGAGGTGTTCTTTTCAAACAGTTCCCCTCAGGAAGCAGTATGCTTCCTGAAAGTGTATGCGAGAACTTTCATTTTGTTACACTTCTCTTTTAAAGAAACTGTGTAACAACTCAACAATAATTGATTAAATAATACAACATATTTCTTACAGATGCTGAACATTCTTATGGTTATTGCATTCATAACCTTGTAAGTTTGTCTATCTATATACCGTACAACCTTGACGTAGGATTGCTAGGTGTCCAGTTTTCAATCGAACACCCAATCGAAAACGGACCCTTCCCATCCCAGTGAAAATGAGGGAATGAGTGAGGTGGGGGAGAGCGAGCAATGGAGGGAGGGGGGATGGAGTGAGCAGGGCAGGACCTAGGAGAAGGAGCAGGGCAAGTGTGTTTGGTTTTGATGGGTCAGAAAGTTGGCAACCCTACCTTGAAGTCCATCACACGAAATCCCTCAGATGAGCAGGTTTTAACAATCTGGCCTCCTCTAGTATGGTTAGGTGATTTCCTGGTGCTGACTTCCTCCCATGTGGTCAACCACAGTCTCAAGGCTTGGTGTTGCTGGAGTTTCTGAAAAACTCTTTCCCCTCCTGTCATTCTTTTCACATGCCCCTGACATTGTCTTCTTCTTGCACCCATGGCTTGGCATTCTCTTGTTGTAGAAGCCTGAGATGTGTGTCTGTACTGTTCTTAGAGGTTTCTTTTTGGTTTCCTGAAGTGCCTCTGATTTTGCCTCACTATCTATCCATTGACCATTGGCATCTGATGTGATCTTCGGCTTCCTGGTTGCACCACTGTAGCTTTTGGCAGAACTTATCCTGTTTTATTAATGATGTATACTCACTTTGTCACTTGGCTTCAGATCTCCCGTGGATCTATTGTAGCAAAAACACTTGTCTCTTTTTTTTACTGGTTCCTCTGTAGCTTGCCAAGGGAAACTCCAGAATACCCAGTCTGTAACAACCTTCTGATTATCTTTATTCTCCAGTGTATCGATCTTTGGTCTGGACTAACATTTTAGGCCTTGTGAGGGAATATTCCTGTGGTCTAGTAGTGCTATGTGTCAGCAGATGTAGTTTTCACTTTTTGTCAACAGTTTTAGTAGTTTTTATGGCTGATTCCACTCTGGTGTTGCTTTGAGGATACCCCGATTAAAATGTTATATGATTAAAATCCCAGTCCTTACTGAACTTTCAGAAGTCTCCTAAAACAAACTGTGGTCCATTATTGGAACACACGATATCCAGTATCCCACACTGTGCAAACTGCTTTATCTTTTATAGGACAGTTCTGGATCATGTGTCTGGTAGATAATCTATCTCCCAGAAATTGGAAAAATAGTCTACAGTGATCATGTATCTTTTGTCTCCAAAGGTAAACAAATCCACACTCATCTTTGCCTATCGTCTTTCTGGAACTCCATGTTGCCATACGGTTTCCTTCAGTTGATGATCTTCCCAGGATCTGCATACATCATACTTCTCCACAAATGTCCATAATTCCTAATTTATTCCTGGCAACCTTCAATTCCCAGATGGGACAAGATAGCTTTGTGCATAATTTCATTCCTAAGAATTGCTGGAATAACCATTTTTTCTGCCTACTATTCTGTACACAACTCCTTTCTTATATGAAAGAATCGTGTTATCTCTTTAGGTACTTGGCCTTTAGTTGCTGGCCATCCTTGTAGGATCATGAGTGTCAGTATCTCCAGCATTCTTTCTTGCTCTTTACTTTTTTATATCTCTCATAGCCTTTCTTCCAAGATAGGAAAATAGTATACCATATTTATTGTTTCCACCTCAGCTTCTATGGATCTCTTCTTGCTGTGTTCTCACAGGTATGCATGGCTCAAAATGTCCACCATCAAGTCTGTGCCTAGGCAATAATTGATCTGTGTATCATACCTCTGCAATTGTATCACCATCTGCTGTAAGGGCTTTGGTGCACTGAGTAATGGCTTTGTCCATATGATTTGGAGATGTTTGTCATCAGATTGTATGTCCACAGTGCAACTGTAAATATGTTGATGAATTTCTTCCATCTCAAGCAGTATGGCTAACAACTCTTACAATTTGATTAGAGCCCTTCTCTGTCATGGAGAATTATCTGCTTATCAATGCAACAGGTTGGTCGCCTTCCAGTATGGCAGCTCCTAGTCCCTAGAGGTTTTTAAGGCCTGTCTTGACAAAGCCCTGGCTGGGATGATTTAGTTGGTGTTGGTCCTGCTTTGAGCAGGGGATTGAACTAGATGACCTCCTGAGGTCTCTTCCAACCCTGATATTCTAAGATTCTGTGATCTTGGAGGCATCGCATTGCAACATCCAGGGTTCTATTTCGAATGGGAGTCTTCTCAATCTTATCTTTTACTTTCCAGAAAGTTTACCCAGATGGGTCAGTCCACTCCCATGAAGTATCTTAATGTCTCAGCTATGTAAAGATCTTGCAGCTCTCAGACAGATGGTTGCAAACTTTGCTAAATAGTTGATCATTCCCAAGAATCTTTGGACTCCTTCAACATTGCTGCGTATTGGTATTTTTCTAATTGCCCCCACTTTCTCAGGGTCTACTTTCAAGCATTTGGAGATCACAGATGCCCAATGCCTTAGTTATTCTCAACTTGAACACTTCTAAATTCAGTTCAATATTCTTTTTTTTCTAAATCTCTGTACAAATTGTAGTAATTTGTAGTTATAGAATCATAGGGTTAGAAGGGACTGCAAGTCATGGTTTCATTATGCTTGTTCTGGATTGTTACTCTCTCTTGCTATCAGTACATTATCTGCTATTGTCTGGATTCCCACCAAGTCCTCCAGTACTTGGGTCAATATGCTCTGTAACACTTCTGGTGCTGGATTGATTCCCATAGCCATCAGTATCTCCCAAATGGTGTTTCAAAGATTGTCAAGTAACTGGATTCTTCATCCAGTTTGACGTACCAGAATCTTTTTTACATCATACTGTAAAAAGTCTTGCTTTACATAGATGTGTTAATATGTCCTCAATTGTAGGAAGGGGGAAATAGTTCAATTTAAACAAAGCTTTGAAAGTATGCACATTCTCAGTTTTCCAGATGGCTTTATTACCACTTCATGATTGCATAGCCAGTCTGTGCTCTTCTTGGCAGACTCTTTTCTTTTTTGACAATTTAACTGGCTTCATACTACTGTTTAATTTCTATTTTATAAATACCATCTAGCTGCCCATCTCCCTGAAACATATCTCTATACTCTGTCCATATCATCTACTGGGCCTAGGTAAAACCATCCAAGGATTCTACAGTCACCCTGACACCTACTTCCAGTGTGTTCTGGAAATGTACTTTTTATAAGGTTCATGTCTTGGGCAGCCTTGCTGCCCAAGTCAGATTGGTACAGTTTCATCTATGACCACAAAGTCCAGTCTTGTTTCTTTTTGTTTGTTAGATTTCTTATTTCAATTTTCCATTTCCTCATGGGCTATAATATGGTGTGACTGTTCATTGTTAAGAGCTGGTGAGTCTCTTCTAACTGTATGTCTGGGTTCACAGACTGATCAGATAATGTTACAACTTGCTCCACAATGTAATTGAAATTCCCAAGTACTTTATTCCCAGGTAACATGGCTGTATATAACTGTTTCTGGTGTTTACAATTTTCTTACAGCTGTTGGGTCACCCACATAATGTCCTCCTACTCACTGTTGCTCTCATCAGTTATTGTGTTTTACCTTGGATTTGTATTTCTTCTCTTTAGACAAACATTTAGGGGCAAAATGATCGAATTTGTCACAGATACAGCATTTTTTCCCATAAGTCAGACACTTCTTTCTGTCTTACATGATTTCTTCTAAAGTATTTGCATGTGTCTGTACTGTTGTTATCTGCTAATGTTGTTTCTGATTTTGATTTCTTTCTTATGTATTGCATGGACATTTGGTAGTTAGTTGTTTTTGCTGACTGTCCTTCCAGCCCTGCATATCTCCAAGCTTATCACCTAAATTAAATCAGCTTCCCTAAACAGCCACCCTTGGACTCACAAATCTCAATCCCAAATACTAGCAGGTTTCTTATCAATGCATATTTAATATTTCCAAAATTGCAATTGGCTGCTTGCACTTTTAAATTGGTGCTATACTCTTCTATATCCTCACGAGCTGCTTGATTCCGAGTAAAGAAAATGTATCTTTCTACTGTTTCATTCTTCAAGGGGTAACAGGGAGTATCAAAACAGCCCATTATTGCTTTATTGATGGTGCATTGAGCTTGGGGAATTTCTGCACAGTGTCCCACTTATCTCTCTCCAATTGTCTCCACTCACTCATGTAACAAAAATAGATTTATTTTCAAGGCATCCTCTTTCTCTGCCATAGCAATATCTACATAAAGGTTAAATTCTTTCCAGCTCTTTCATGGCTGAGCTAAATTCTTAGTTTGCAGATTTAATGTCCCTGAAAGTGTCAGCCCCTCCATTTTCTATCAGCTTTGTCTTGTAAACTAAACAGTGTACTCAAAGAAGTATTCTGCTGTCTGTAGTGCAGCTGTGAATGATCTCTGCTGCTGCCTAGCATTTGATTACTGCTGCCACCATGTTTTATTCTTTGCTGTGCCTCAATCATCTGCATTGCAAGATCTCTGACATAAGGTTAACAAGCTCTAACTTTATTGGGCAGCTTACAACATGGGTTCTCCAGCCTCATGACTTCCCAGATGGTTTCCCAGGAGGTGTCCCTTCCAATCCTTCCCCCCTCAGGAAACTGTGCGCTGCCTGAAAGTGTCTGCTACCACTTTCATATTGTTAAATGATATTGAACCATTCCTCTACAGCAGGGATCGGCAACCTTTGTCATGCAGCCTATCAGGGAAAGCCGCTGATTAGCTGGGACGGTTTGTTTACCTGCAGTGTCTGCAGGTTTGGTCGATTGCTGGCCGTGGTTTGTTGTTCCAGGCCAATGTGGCCTGCAGGAAGCGTGGCCAGCACATCCCTCTGCCTGCGTCGCTTCCCGAAGCCCCCACTGGCCTGGAACGCGAACCACGGGCAGTGGGAGCTGCGATCGGCTGAACCTGGGGTCACTGCAAGTAAACAAATCGTTCTGGCCCACCAGGGGATTTCCCTGACGGGCCGCATGCCAAAGGTTGCCGTGTGCCAAAGGTTGCCACAGGTTGCTCTGTAGGATACTTTAGCTCTGCTTGAGTAAGAACTGCAGGACAAAGCTGACTCATTAATATTATATTCAAATTCAGACTGAATAAATGTTCATTGCCCTGAAAATAGCAGACATTTTGCTAGCACTTGGGGTTTTTGGCAAAAGTTTTATCCTACCCCAAAACTTATTCTACTTGTAAATGAGGGAATGGTCCAGCTATTGTAGGGAACTTTCCTGGCTTATACACTACCCTAGTGAAATGGGCTAGTGAAAGGATCTGAGTCCTCGCTCCCACTTCATTTACCCAGAGGTCTGCCTGACCTCAAGGGCTCCCCTTCCACTCTCCTGTGTGGCAGAGTCCAAACCCCAACAAAGCTGGGCCCAGGATTCCTGGGGGCTTGACCCCCAGCCTTGTCATAGACAATTAGGGCAAGGGCTAGGTTGTCCCCACTCCGGGGTGCTCTCTCTGCATGGGATGCTACCCTGACCCAATGATCATTACATACAGTTCAAAGCAAATACAATTTATTAAACAGCAACCAATTTTTTAAAAACAGAAAAAAATGGAAAAGGTGAAAGGAAAACACATAACCCCGCTCTGTGGCATGGGGACATCACAACCAGTGTCTCTGGAATGTAAGGGAAGTTCACAGTCTATTCCTCACAAGTCCCAGGCCTCCTTCTCAGGCCCTAGCTGTGCTGCAGCGATACTGCAGGTTGGCACTTGCTCTGGCAGTGGCCACACGCCCTCAGGCTCCAGGTGGCAGGATCCTTCTTTCCAGAATCAGCAGAAGAATCTTCTCCCCCCACACCCATCGGAGTTACAATCTCCCTCCAAGTCTGGCCTTATAGTCTGGCTTCCCTGAGCAGGGTCTGCTGCCCAGGGCCCCCCTCATTCTTCCCAGCTGCTCACCGCACCTGGCTCTGGACTGCTCCAGCTCTGACTCCACCTTGCCTCAGCATTGCTGCTGCTGCTCTACCTCCAGCTTCCTGGAATGCTTTTCTTGCCCCTCTGGCTCTGGTTGCTGCAGCTCTTCTCCCAGCACAGCTCTGCTTTCTGGGCTGCTTCTGTGGCTCTGCTCCCAGCACTGACCTGCTCCCTGGGCTGCTTCTCTGGTTCTCTGGCTGGCACGGCTCTGTTCCCCAGCTCATCTTGGGCTCCTGCTCTCTTCTTAGCTTGGCCGCACTCTGTCTGACCCAGGCAATTCCAGCTCACATGGAGGACGGGACCTCCCAGACGTCTTGACTCCCTGATTAGCCTGACCGCCCTGTCAATCAGGCTGACCTGAGCATTGGCCTCTCCCCCATCTTTCCTGGGGACTATCAGTTTCAAAATCCTGATTTCTCATCAACCCGTCTCCTTCCTTTTGGTACTGGGAGCTAGCCAACCAAAACACCGACACTGAGTTTTAATAAGGGGCCAATAGTCCCCTTACATACTGTATCTGACACCTGGGTTTGAACCTATATTCCACTAAAAAGGATTTTTTTTTCTTTATAAACATCACATATATAAATCTATGTAATTTCATTGCAAGATATGTAAGAGACAACAAGCCTTTTCAACTCCTTTCCCTATCATATGTTATCCTCTTGGTCACATATTGGAAAACAGGTTATAAACTGCTTAGGGAAGGGACCTCTTCTATCACATCTTATTTCAAGCTTCTAATCTAGTGCACTTCTGGGTTCTATAAACAAGTAATGGAGGTCCGATAGTTCAGTTCCCTGCTTCTATTACCTTATTTTTGTGCACTTATGTTGCTTCATTGCCTCTTCAGGGTATTTTCTTTGGGACTTGTTTCCTTACACAAGCAAGTCTTGCACTGGGACCTGGAGGCTGTGAGTTTGCATTCACAAATCTTGCATTGGGCACACACCGTATACAGTTTCCCTGCAGAATTGTTAGGAGGCTTTGGTCTTCCCAAACCAGTCAATCCTCTGAGATCCGAACAGGTTCTGAACCCCTAAACCAGCACTATTTAGAACTTGGAGCCTAGAAATAAAACAATGTAATATATATTTATATATAATACTTAGCACTTATCTAGTGCTTTTCATCCACAGATTTCAAAGCACTTTACAAAAGTCAGTATCTTTATTCCCATTTTACAAATGGGGAAACCCAGGAACAATGAATGAGGTGATGTGACATGTCCAAGAACACTGAGAGGCAGAACTTCAGGTCCTAGTCCAGTGCTCTATCCACTCAAGCAGAATTCTGGATAAAGTCTTCAAATAGTTTTTAGCTTCAGGATTTTACTGAAGTGTTCATGTTGCGTTTTAGAGACAAATTATACAAATCCACTATATTTAAAAGATTTTTAAGATTTGCTTATTCTGGACTAATTCCCATCAGAAACAATGCAATTTCAGGGAAGGAGGAGAAACTTACAATACTTTGCAGTTAAAGCCATCAATAAAAAGCAATGAACTCAGAAATACTCCATTCTGTAGAAAAGGCTGAAGCAGCAAGGTGTGATGTTTATTTTTCAACTCATCTTCCTGCTTGACAAGTTCACATGGATTATACAGTACACATTACAAACGGAAATATTTTGTATGGCAGAAATTCTGCTTTCAGTCATGTAGCCCCCTATTGGGATGCTTCTGATCTCTAAGGGTAGTAGAGTCCTCTATTCCTCCCTTCTTAATTTGGGTCACGGAGCACCTGAGACCAATGGCCTGGGTTCTTTGTGGTTGGTGCCTCTGCCCTGTGGCCGGATGTATAAAGCAGCAGATTTGACCTCTCAGACATTGCAACTCGTAAATACTGGAAATCCAGGACTAACCAATGAGGACAATAGTTTTATTTTGGGAAATGATATGGGTAAATTAAAAGAAGATAGAGGGAATCAATTATGTCAAATGAGTAGCCAACCCATCCTGCAGCAATAAATGCTAAATGTCCAGAAATTAAGTAAAAATAATAAAGTGTACCCCAAGTCTCCTCACACGCCTTGACTGGCTGGTGGAGTTATAGCTCAATGAGAGGCAGTTATCCCTCCCTAAAAAGCAAAAAGCTCTCCCTTTTGGGGGGAGTAAGTCTCTCATGGCTGCAAACTCTGGCCAGCCCAGGATGCTTTGTGGGGATGATTACCAATCACAATTGAGAGTCAGAAATCTCAGATACAGTGGAATGGTGGAGCTGAATCTCTCCTCTCCTTGGTAGAGCTGGGATCTGTAGCTCAGTCTCAATCCCTCTGTCTGAGAGACACAAAATGGCACTGTCTCTCCTGCTATTGCAGGAAGCAACTTGGGAGCTGCTTTTCCTCCAGTTGTTGTAACTTAACTGCTTGCAGCCAGTTCTCTTCTGACTGAGAGTCACAATGCAAATGCTGGAGTAGTTCAGAACTTTTGGGGCCTGCAGTTGGTACCAGGTTATGTCAGTCATGCTCTTGCCCAATAATTCCACTTCAAACAAATAAAAAATTGGTTTGCGACAATTGAAATGTTGTGTTCTAGATATTGCCTATTTTAATGTTTTTGTTTTTTTTTTTTAAAAAACAGAAGTAGCTTATTCTGAAAAGAAAAGTCATTTCATACTAGAAGTTTTGTGTTGTTGTATGCAGTATTGTAGCCGTGTTGGTCCCAGCCTATTAGAGAGACAAGGTGGGTGACGTATATATCTGATATTGGACCAACTTCTATTGGTGAGAAACAAGCTTTCAAGTTTACACAGAACTCTTCTTCAGGTCTGGGAAACTAACTCAGAGTGTCACTGCTAAATACAAGGTGGAACAGATTGTTTAGCTTAAGTAGTTAACACATATTTCAAGAAAGCATTCAAGGTGAAGTGGCCCATCAACATCCACACCAGCATCAACTTCCTGGACACCACAATGAATTCCAACAATGCAACCCTACAGACAACTATATTAAACAAACCCTTGGATAGCTACACCTACTTTCATGGATACAGTAGCCTCCCCAAACACAGCAAGACATTTATTATCTACAGCCAGGTTATCTTACAAGAGATGCACCCTTGCATGTTCAGTTACTCTCACTAGTGTGATTTCAGCTTCGATCAACCCTGCTTGTAGAAAACTGTGCCAATAATCAGAATAGTGTCCCTAGGCTCTTATACTGATACCCTTGTGAACCCAACCAAACCCTTTGTTCTGTCTTGCACCCCTCCCCCCGACCTCCTTGGGCCAAACTCATCATGTTTAGTGCTCTGGCCATGCTGTGTGCTTGCCAAGGAAAAGTGAGAAAGAAGTGTATGTAACTTTTATGATTCAAGACTGTGAGTGCACACACAATACTGACTCTGTGTATTGTTTCTTTTGCTTTGCAGATGTGCCCTTGAGGGCCAGCTCCTACACACTGGCAGAGCACCTCCATCAGATAAGGAGGCAAACAAGGAGGACATGTTTCCTGAAGTGCAGCAATTGTCAGATCAGGCCAATAGTGAGCACAGAGCGCGAAGAGACAATAAATGAAAAACTAAAAATGGATAGCTGGGAAAGGAGACAGGGCCAGGATCGGATAATAAAGCTCATGGAGGACCAAACAGACATGCTATGGTCCCTGATTACACTGCTGGCAGAACACATGTGTGCTCAACTTCCCTTTCAGCCCACACAAAACTGCCTTCCTTGCTCTCTCAAACTCCCCACACACATTCCTGGCCTGTCCCAGTACTCCTTACACTCCACCCCTAGGGACACGCTCCATAATGATAGCAGGGCTTACACACAGCTGTGAGATCCTCACTTCATACAATGCTGCTCACTGTCATGTCCCTTGTAAGAAATGTTAATGTGTGTATTGCTGTTTAATAAAAATGTAGGCTGATTCTTTATTTGTGACCCATACAGGTTGATCACAAGAGAAATTCGTACACAGTGGCAATTGGCACATTTTCAGACTACAATTAAAGTTCACCCTGGAATCATTACAGGGGTCATTCAATGTGGCAAGTAAATAATGCCTGGCTTCATTCATTACGGAAAGATACATTACTGGGGCTCATTGTCAAAATGCTGCTTCAAAGCCTCCCCGAGTTGAACAGCCCCTCGTTGAGACCTTCTAATATCCCTGTTGTCTGGATGCTCAAAATCAGCTACCAGTTGATCCATCTAAATGCTCCACCCCTGTGGAAACTTTTACCCCTTGGTTTCACAAATGTTAGTCAGAGCACAGGAGGCTGCTATGACCATGGGAATATTTTCCTCATTGAGGTCTAACTGCCAAAAAGGTAGCACCTGTGACCTATTAATCTGCCAAATGCATATTCTATGGTCATTCTGCACCTGCTGAGCCTGTGGTTGAAGCGCTGCTTGCTGCTGTCAGGGCTTCAATATAAGGCTTCATGACCCATGGGAGTAAGGGGTAGGCTGGATCTCTCAGGATCACTATGGGTATTTCCACATCCCCTATTGGAATCTTCTGGTCTGGAAAGAAAATCACTGCATGCAGCTTTCTATATAGGCCAGTGTTCCTGAAGACACTTGTGTTATGTACCTTCCCTGACCACTCCACGTTGATGTCAGTGAAACTAGCCCAGTAATCCACCAGCACCTGAAATACCATAGAGAAGTAGCCCTTTCTGTTTATGTACTCCACTGCAAGATGGTGTGGGGCCAAAATTGGGATATGTGTGCCATCTGTTTCCCTGTGGCAATTAGGGAATCCCATTGCACAAAGCCATCCACTATTTCCCACACATTGCCCAGAGTCACAGTCCATAGTAACAGGAGGTGATTAATGTCCCCACATGCTAGCATCACCGCAACCACCACGGTGGACTTCCCAACTCCAAACTGATTCATGACTGACCAACAGCAGTCTGGAGTTGTCAGCTTCCACACAGCAATCACCATACGCTTTTTTCCACTGTTAGAGCAGCTCTCATTTTGGTGTCCTTGCACCACAGGGAGAGGGCGAGCTCCGCACAGAGTTCAAGGAAGGTGGCTTTGTGCATATGAAAGTTCTGTGGCCATTGCTCATCATTCTTTATCTGCATCGCAATCTGATCTCTTCACTTGGTGCTTGTTTCCCAAGCCCAATAGTGATGGTCCCCTGTACAGCTGCTCTGTGGATGAAAACATCAATCTTGAATTGTTTCTTTCCATGGCACATAGCAGAGAAGGCAGCATGGATTCACAGCTCATGAAATACTGCAGTATCAGCCACTTTGTGCTCATAATACTTTTCATAAGACTGGTGAGCAGTGCAGAATTCATACTTTCAGACAGAGGGTGGGCACAGGGTGGTTTAAAGGGGCAGTTGAAAAACAGCATGAAATACAGCGCTAAGCCCTTGGAGTTGTGGGATGGAGAAAACCGCATCATGGAGCATTGTTCACACCCCCATGATACACTGCAATTCATTCCCAGAACTCCTAGTGGCAGAAGGTGGTGATTTGCACAGTAGATAGCTACCCAATGCGCTGCTCTCTCTGTGCTAGAGCTCCAACTGTGGATGTGCTCCACTGACACGAGGAACATTGTGTGAACATGCACAGGCGATGTAATTACTGTGGTTCATGATAGTTGATGTAACTTAAGTTGACTTAACTCTGTAGTATAGACCTGGTCTTAGTTTCCCAGTCCTGAAAAAAAGTTCTATGTAAGCTTGAAAGCTTGTCTCTTACCAACAGAATTTGGTCCAATAAAAGAGATTACCTCACTCATCTTCTCTCTCCAATTTTTTGGACAGTTTAAAAACTCATCTCCTCACTCTTTTAGAATAGAAACATTCATTTAAACTATCCCTTTCCTGTGAAAAAGTTTTGTTTTTGTCAAAACATTCCCAACTAAACTATAAAAGAGTAATAATTTGACAACTAAATTCTGCTACTACAGTATATCTCACTCTTGCTACATTTAAACAAAACTCAGGAAATAAAAATGCTATTAGTTACATAGGTATATGGATTAGAGCAAGTAAGCCTGTTGTGTACTTGTACTGTATATTTATACTTTATAACTAATCATCTAATCAATGGTCATTCACTGACATTAAAAAAATAATTAATCTGTTAAATGATATGAAACAAATAAAAGCAGTTACTTCCCTATGTGGAAGTTTATGGATTAGTGTAATGCTTAATTATGCTGCTAAAGGCTGCTCTCTTTCTAAGCTGGAAAAAAAATTATGGGCTACACCTGTGGCCTGAAGCTAAAGAGGGTAGGGAACTCGCTGTTACCATCTGTTGGTGAACAGGGAAAACAGTGGACAGAAGCTCCAGAGGGAAAGGAGCTTTTTGCCCCCTTCTATTACTGAACAGGAGAAAAAAGGAACACGGCTGCTACTCTGAAACCTGAACAGGAGAAAGTACAGCTTCAGAGAGAGCTTCACCTGCCTAAGCTTTCTACCCAGAAATTCTCCAAGAGACGCTTTGGGGAGTCATCAGAACTATATACAAACTCCAAATTTGGTGAGGTTCTGGGACAGAACTGAAAGGAGAGGAGAGGGCAGGGGAAAGGGTCTCATACCTTCTGACAAGGACTCTGCTCAAGGATTGTATATGCCATTGTTCCCCACTCTACGGAAGAGTTTGCAAAGAGATGACTCAAAGACAACGATGCAGAAACAGGCCAGAGGCAGCTTTCTGCTGAAGCTGCAGAGGGCTGCAGTAGATCTGCATGAGCTCCCGTGAGAGACCCCTACTCAGCACCAATAAACCTGAAATCACTACAGCTGGGTTAGGTGGCAGAGCCTCAGGACTGGACTAGATAGTAATTCCGTAGGAGCTAGAGATCAGCTTGTCTGAGTGCACTTCCAGACTCTGGAGCCATGCTACCTACTGATACCAATCCATGAGTAAGGTGCAGTGGAGGGAGAAGGGGGAGAAGGATGTGTTAAAATGCCAGTGTGTGCTAAAGTGCTGCTTCTTGGGCACTCACACCAGTGGGTGGGGGACTGAGTTAAAGGACGGCTGCCAAAGATACCATGTGGTGTGTGTTTTACTTATTATTCATTTACATATATTATTGCAATATTTTCCTGAGTTGATGTTGTGTGCTTTGTCCCCTAATGTTTTCCCTTGATTTGTATGCAGACTCAGGGCTTACAAGTGGGGAAGTATTACCTATTAAAGGCACCTAGGGGAGGTATTTAGCTTCTCAGGTTTCAGGGTAGGAGCATGAGCCGGTAATGTTTTGTCAATTTCAAGAAAAATCCCTTAAATATTTGTACCCAGCTCTTGTTGCCACTGACAACTCCTGGGAATGCCTCAGACTGTACACAAGGGAAGACTGAGAGGGTAAGTTTGATCTTCCTAATGGAACATCATGGCTCTGCACTTGGACAATGCATTGCATCCTTAAAAGAATGTCTGTCTCTCAGAGAAAAAGGAAACCCAGAATGAAGACAATGGGACTTAAAGGCTAACAGCTTAGACCTCTATTTCTGTTCACCACTTATCCACCGATAGTCATTTCAATGGATTTGTTACACGTAATTATTAATGAATGTATTTGAGTATGTAGATTGTAAGCGAGCAGTCCTTTGAGTATGAGAATTTGCAATTCGAGCTGTGTGACTGGGTATGATTTCTGTTTCTATTATTTGTTTTCAGTAATTTTATTTATGACTGGTTCACACTGCTTTTTTCCCTTTCTTTTTTTTCCCTTGAAACATTGGAGAAAATACAATTAGCAAACAGCAGCATGGATATAACATTGTTTTATAAAATGCCATATATTCTGTGGTCTTCCTCAATGCTTCTTATTCTTGTGCCCTAATAGAGCAATACCAAGTGAAACTGCTCTTCTTGGCATGAACCAGCATTCTGGGTGATGGTCTATTCTTTTACATGAAAAGGGGAAGAATGAGTCAAATGTGTTAACATTAGTGCTGTCGATTAATCACAGTTAACTCGCGATTAATTCAAAAAAAGTAATTGCGATTAAAAATTAATCACAATGAATCAGTTTTAATCACACTGTTAAACAATAGAATACCAATTTAAATGTATAAAATAATTTGGATGTTCTTCTATACATTTTCATATATATTGTATTCTGTGTTGTAATGGAAATCAAAGTGTATGTTTTTGATTATAAGTATTTTCACTGTAAAAATTATTGAAAAATACTATTTCTTTTTTCTATTCACCTCATACAAGTACTATAGTGCAATCTCTGTCATGAAAATAGAACTTACAAATGTAGATTTTGTGTTACATAACTGCACTCAAAAACAAAACAATGTAAAACTTCAGAGACTACAGGTCCACTCGGTCCTACTTCTTTTTCAGCCAATCACTAAAAGACAAACAAATTTGTTTACATTAATAGGAGATAATGCTGTCCTTTCTGGTGACATTGTAAATAAGAAAAGTGAGAACAGGCATTTGCTTGGCACTTTCGTAGCCAGCATTGCAAGGTATTTATGTGCCAGATATGCTAAATGGAAGTCTTAAAAGAGCAACACTCAGATACAGGAACTACAGAACCCGAACCACCAAAAAAAGAAAAACAAGTTTCTGCTGGTGGCATCTGACTCAGATAATGAAAAAGAACATGCATTGGTCGATACTGCTTTGGATTGTTATCGAGCAGATCCGTCAGGAGCATGGACCCATGTCTCCTGGAATGCTTGTTGAAGCATGAAGCATGAGAATCATTAGTGGATCTGGCATGTAAATATCTTGCGATGACAGCTACAACAGTGCCATGTGAATGCCTGTTCTTACTTTCAGGTGACATTGTAAACAAGAAGCAGGCAGCATTATCTCCTGCAAATGTAAACAAACTTGTTTGTCTGAGCAATTGGCTGAACAAGATGTAGGACTAAGTGGACTCGCAGCCTCTAAAATTTTACATTGTTTTATTTTCAAAAGCAGTTTTTTATACATAATTCTATATTTGTAAGTTCAATTTTCATGATAAAGTGATTGCATTACAGTACTTGTATTAGCTGAATTGAAATAGTTTTTTTTACAGTGAAAATACTTGTAATCAAAAACAAATATAAAGTGAGTATGTACACTTTGTATTCTGTATTGTAATTGAAATCACTATATTTGAAAATGTAGAAAATATCAAAAAATATTTAAATAAACAATATTCTATTAACGTGGAACAGTGCAATTAAATTTGTTAGTCTTTAAGGTGCCACAAGTACTCCTTTTATTTTTGCGAATACAGACTAACACAGCTGCTACTCTGAAACCTGTCATTAATCAAGATTAATTTTTTAAATCACTTGACAGCCCTAGTTAACATTACCATGAAATTGTTCAGCATTAAACAGTTTTAAATAATACTCAGGGTTTGATATGCAGAGATCTTAACCTGTTCAGTACTGTGTCAAACATATTATAAATCCTTTGAAACTTTTTGTTAAAGATACAGAGAAGGAAAACGGTTACAGCATTTGAAATGTAAAGTATTAAATAAGGCTTTCATTTTTAACATTCTTTGTTTCCTTTCACTTTAGCTGTAAAGAGTCTTTAGAAGGACAAAAAATACAAAACCTTATTTTTGATAGTCACTTAGATGGTAATAATTTGTCTGGGGAAAAAGTTAGTTTAAATGGGTTGGAACTGATGATATTGCTGTTGTTGAAGTCCAACCCTGTTTCCTAGAAGGCCAAACAAGACATGCACAAAAGGAGAAAGCAAAGAATGGCAAATATAGAAAATGCAGCTTCTCTCTCAGGTGTTGACTCTCACTTGCAACCTCACTGTTGGAAAAATTCAGGCACTACACATCATCACATTAGCCATTCCAAGACCTATCAAACTTATACTAGCATTGGGACATTAAGGCCATTGCATTTAGCTGCCTTTCTGCTCACAGGAGTGTTGCAAAATGTTGGCTAAGCCAGACTGTTATTAAACAGAAGGCAAGAGAAGAAAGAAGAAGTAAGGTGGGGAAGGAAAAGGACATATGGGGAGGAGTGACCCCCAGGAAGTGTTTGGGATTCAGCTGGAGGCAGTGGAGATGGCAATGTCATCTGGATCCCTCTCTTGGTGTGGTCTTGTCAGGACATCTCTTGGGCTAAGGATGACAAAGGCCCCATGAAGATACAGTGGATCCCAGGTTCCCAGTCTTTGGGTGGGAGGCAGCCATGATGGGGAAGCTTGTGTCTTTCCTGTCTTTCAATCAGCAATTGTCCCTGTTTGCTTCCTCTTCTAATTTCTCCCTCAAAGTCTTTTCTTTTAAGGATCCCAAAATGGAGTGCTGGGTGGACTAGTCCATCCCTTCATTATTTTATTCAACAATTAGGCCTAATTTCTGATACAACAATTTTGCTTCACTGATTTTTTGTTCACCAGGCATGATCTTAACACAGGACTTAAATTATATCAGTAGGCCTTTTTGTTTAAACTAATTTAGTCTTTCTGTCTCCCTTTTATACCTTTTCCCATCAATATTTGTTGTGATAGGTTACTGTGACATTTTATGAACTTTCACTCACTTTTTACAACTGAGCAGACATTAAGGTAAATCTGTAGACCCAATTATTACATCAGCGGACCAGATGTAGAAAATAGGTGACAGATGTTGCATCCCTGCTCCATCTTTCCAATTACTCTCTCATTTGGATTTAGTGCATTTCACAGCATCTGCACTACAGGGCCTGCTTTTCAGCAAAGATGACAATAATTTCATATTCTACAACCTTGGCAGAAACTGCTTTCCTACTTTGTTGCACAACAACAGAGTGAGACTCAGCTGTTTTGCTTTGTATTCTCTTCATTTTCTTAACTACGAGATGCTCTCACAGTGCCACTATCCTAGATAGTGAGTTTAGCTGCTATTACTGCATATTAAATGTAGTGACAAGGGGGTAAAATAATCCCCTTTATTGGGGTAAGTGTGCAGAAAGGGGGAAAACGTTACTTCTTGACTCATCATATCATTACAAGGAAAGTTGTGACAGATCTTATGGATTGGATGTGTCTTTCTAACTGCACCGATTATATGAAATCTGGGATGACATCTTGTGGATTTGGGAACATCCATAAGAAGTGTTGAGCCTTTCTGGGCCCTTGTACCTTGACAGCGTGTTTTACAAAAGAACACTACTGTTGTTAGCTCATTGCCTGTGCTTGCATACTTTCTCCAATCCCTCAAACTGCAGAGTGGGAGTTGGTGGAGAAACTCTGCAGTTGCCATGGCATCTAACCCCCCAAGATTGTTTGGACTTCAGGAATATATTATTTCATTAGTGAAAGAGAAAAAATATGGACAGACACATTCAAAATGTATCCTAGTCTCAAGTATTTATAATATTACATTTTAGAGCATCAGTTAAAAGCAAGTTGCAAAGTCAAAAATGCATGTACATTGTTAATTACTTGCACTCCCTTCATTCTGTCCCCTTGTCCATCTGTCCTGTTCATTAAATGAAGCACAGGTCTTGTGCAAAAAATAGTATATGACCTTGTAACAATTGTGTATACATGGGGGAGGAGGGGAGAACCTCTTTTATAAGCTTTATACTAGTGGTTAGGGCATTCAGCTGGAATGTGGGAGACTCCAGCTTGAATGGGGGTTTAATTATTCCCTCTGCCTGAGGTGAAAAAGGGAATGCACTTCCATCTCCCACATTGCAGGACAACGCCTTAACCTTTGAGCTATTGGGCATTCTGATATGGGTCTCTCTTCTGTTGAAGCTATTCCATTTGGAATAAATAAATTATCATTGGGCCAGAGAAAGTATGGGAGTGAATCCTCTAGTCTGGAGGTAAAAGACCAAAGTTCAAGTCCCTGCTCCAATGACTATTTAATCTGTACACTGTGAAACAGCTTGAACAAGAAGTTTCCCACATTCCAGCCCAGTGCTCTAGCCATTGGACTAAGGTTTATAAGAGTGCTACCACTGCCGCCACCTTCTACCCTACTGCTTCCAGCTATGTTGTTAATTTAGCTCAGTGGTAGGCAACCTGTGGAGCATAGGCCACACACAGATCATCAGGGTAATCCAGTGGCGAGCCATGGGACAGTTCCTTTACATTGACCATCCGCAGGCATGGACTTCCTGCAGCTCCCAGTGGCTGCAGTTCGCTGTTCCCAGCCAATGGGAGCTGCGGGAAGTGGCATCCAGCATGTCCCTGCATCCCGCATCGCTTCCCGCAGCTCCCATTGGCTGGGAACATCAAACCACAGCCACTGGGAGCTGCAGGAGGTCCATGCCTGTCGACGGTCAATGTAAACAAACTGTCCCACGGCCTGCCAGTGGATTACCTTGACGGGCCACAGGTTGCCCACCACTGATCTAGCCCCTTAAACACTCAGGAATGTGTTTGGTTGGGGAAAAAAACATTTTTGTTCAGTTCAAAATGGACATTTTTTTAAAATTCACTTAATGTTTTTGGAATTTTCATCTCATTTCAACCTGCACTGAATTTTTGGTTTTGTTTTTTTTGGTACTTCTAGCAAACTGAAAAATCTATTATTCACCTAGCTGTAGTTTTAACTGCCTGTAAAGGGGCTAGGCCAGGGCTTGACCCTCTCCAGGGCAGTGGGGAGCCACACTGACTCGCTACACACAGTTGACTTTGGGGGAATTTGTCCGGCCACCGGAGTCTCCCTCGACAGCCCTTGCAGTAACTGGAACGAGCACTGTAGGCCTGGACCCTGAGTCAGGGTGGGGCACCAAATAGTCAGTAGCTCTGAGCAACACAGCACGTGTGAATTAGCCCACGCCTCCAAGGACCTGGAAGAGGGGAGACTGCCACCCACGAGTTGGGTGGCAGGGGGGACGCAGGCCCACCCACTCCACTACGTCCCAGCCCGGGGCCCTAGCCGCGGCAAACAACCCACTGCTGGGCCAATGGGGATCCTGGCCGCAACACACTGACATGGGCTCTGGCAGAGTTACAGCCAGACTAGAGTCAGCTGTCCCCGGGCTGCTTCCTAACTCCCCTCCTTCTAGTACCTGGGTCATGGCGGTGTTCTCCGGGGGGTCCAGCAACATGGGTTCCTCAGGGCAGTGGACAAGCGGCAGGCTGGGTAACTCCCCTGGATAGTTGGCGCAGGGCAGGGCAGGTCTGGCCAGTCTTGGCGTGAACCTGGGGCCACGGGGTTTTCCCAGTCGCGGGCTAGGCTGGCTACATCTGGCCTTCTCGGCAGCTGGTCCTCTAGTGACATCTGAGGGCCTGCCTTTATACTTCCAGGTTGCGTATTTCTACTTCCGGGTCGCCGCCTGTCCCTCTGAGGGGCGGGCTCAGAGCTTTCTGGCTCCGCCCATTCTGGTGTCTGGAGGGGCTCAACCCTCTCTAGGGCAGTGGGGATCCACACCGCCTCACTACACTACCCTTTCATGATCTTACCACATTTGCATTCATTTTACCCCAGTACAACAGCAATATTGCAGATTAGTGAAGTTACTCTTGAATTAACCAATAAAATTCAGAAGAAAATCAGATTAAAATTAAAATTGTACAATTTTGACATATAAGTTCTCTTTGATTAAACTTTTATTTCTGACTCTCAGTTTAGGAGGGCTTTTCTTTTGTTTTCAAAAAAGGAGAAACTGGGCAAGGCAGACCCAATTTAAATTATTCTTTTCTTAAACACAATGATTGTATATCCTTTTTAACATATGCCAATATCTGATTTTAAATATTTTCAAATTGTTTTTATTGGTGGCTTCATAAGGAAAATATACTTTTACTAAAACAGCTAATACAACCAGAACACCAAAGAATATTGTAGAACTGAGAAGGTGAGAATTGGAAACCGCTCATTACACATCAGTCTCTTTCTCTTCCCCCCCAACTTTTGTGAGTTAAGCTTTCAAATGTAATGAGTGGGATCTCCATAAATAAATGTCTTCTTATAGGTTTAGTCTAGAATCAAATTTCATCCCTCCAAGGGAATTGAATTTTGGATCAAAATGCATTGTTCATTTTAATTTAATTGGCTGATGAAAAATAATTTTCAGTTCCTTTAAAAAAATCAAGTACACAATTACAATTCAATTTTATTTCTACATAATGAAACAATTTCAAACTAGCCATCTCAGAAAGAAATACTGGTGAGGGAAAGCTTCATTCTTTTATATCAGGCATCTTCAGCCAGGTAATGTTTTCTTTGCTAAGTATCTTGCTGTATAAAGTTCCCCTCAGAGAAATCTGAGGGCTTGTGAAGTCAATAACAGTGACTGAGGTTACAGATGCAAATATTCTCATGTGTTTATAATTTATTGCCCATCAGATACTATAACCTACTTTGGAAGAAATTTTGGAAGGGCAATCAATTATTGCAGACACCATCCTATGATCTGCATACAAAATGCAAAATGGTTAAATACTATTACAAGACCTGAAGCTATTTCTGTTTGTAGAGGCCATAAGCTTACAGAGACTGAAAGAATATACAGTTCCAAAACACTGTAGAAAAGTTGCAAAGAAGAAAACCATTCTGTTACAATAAAGTTTCAGAACTACAATTAACTGATGAGCCATATCGTGCTCCTTTGGCTTAAGATTATTGGAGAAGTGGATAAAAATGTAAGAGCAGTTGTAACTTCCATATTATAGGCATTTCTGTGTCACTCATAACAGTATTCAAGGGAAATGGTGGATGCTACCCATTGCCATTGTAACAATGATATTAACTTTTTAACCCTGACCCCTGTCATGTGATTCAACCGGGAAATAGATTATACTCTTATTAGAATTCCGAAACATCACGTTTATTTCATAACCGTATTGTCTGAACACTTCGTAATAAGATCCATCACATTACCTCTAGAAGATAGATGACCTTCCTCTTCTATTATTCAGCTAGTTCCATATGGGGATAGAAATTGATTCCATAAGTGCTATGTCATTACTACACCAATGTTTAGGGAAATTTTTTTTAAACAAATGTCTGACAATGTAACCTGAAGGCCCAGCCCAATTTTCTTGTTCACTTTTTTCAATATTTATGGGTCCTTCACTGATATCATTCTTCTATCTACCATCACAAAGTAGACGTTTAAAGCAGGGCTTCAGTATCTACAGTCTCCCAGTTGAGCACAGCCCAAGTATGGTGGGGAGAATAAAGAGGTCACTAGGGCTACAGCACATACAAACTTTTGAAGATTAACTTAAAATTGATGCCACATAATTTAGTGACAATCTCTTAGAAACTGAGAAAGGGAATATGTATAATGACTGAAGTTGGTCATAAAAATACATCATTGCATTTTTAGATTTTCTCATTCAAATACACCATGCTTACTCTACTCTCCAAGAGTGACATGAATCTAGAAGACTATAATATAGGTTATGGCTGCCTGAAACAGATGGGTATGTACTTGGCCTGGCTCAGCTGTGCCTCCGTTGCTGCTACCCATGCTACTGCAGCTACACTGGTATATATATTAGCACTAGCTCAATGAGTGCTAGCACAAGAATATATACACAACTGGGAGTCACACCCTAGTCTGTAGTGTAGACGTAGCCATAGGCAGCAGAGCTAGTTGATAACAAAAATGAAACTTTGTTCTCTTTTTTTCTTTTCTTCATCAAAATTGGCAGATTCTTGTTGCTTTGTGAATCTGTCTCAAGCACTTTTAGAGACGGTGAGAAAGTACTCATCTATCACTAATGAGGAGAAATTGATGCTTATAAAAATGAAGACACATACATTGCCAACAGTCTTCAGAGTTGCCAACTCTTATTTTATTGTCTTTTGATACTTTTTTTCCCCAAGAAAGCTGAGATTCTCATGTTATCACTTCATTTCAGGAGCTGGGGCTTTAAGAAAAAAATAAAACACCAACAAACATCCAAAACAAACAAACAAAAAACATAACTATGCTTCTAGTGCTTATGGTTGCGGAGTAAAGGTTTGAAAGACTCAAACCACCAGGCAAGTAAAAGAACAGAGAGTGTATTTTTAAAATATCAGGATTTTAAGCCAAACTCATGTGTCGGCGGGGCCTGGCTCATGATTTTTTTTAAATGCTCATAGCCTTAAAACCCCATATGTCTTGCAGGGCGGTTCCACCGCAAATAGAGTTCCAAGGAAAAAATCTTTCCTGTAAGACAAGAGGGATTTTTTTGAGGCTCCAGGAAAGCACAAACTCCAGCTTGCAGTAGATCCTTAGGGCAAGACTATTTCTTTCTGTTGCATGATGTTGACATTCAGGAAACTAAAAACCTGAACCATACAGCAAGAATAATGCAGATGGATCATTTAGTCGGAATCTAATACATGCTGAAAAAAAGTGATCTGCAGCATTTCATAAGTGAAAGATGTTGTTTAGTTTTGTATAACACATGTGACTACATCTGCAAAATGTTTTCTAACTGCCAACCCTGTAAACTCAGGCTAAGATCAGCATATTGTTCTTTTTCTCATATATCTAGAGATGCATCTACACTGCATGCTTCTTTTGGTGGTGAGTAGTGTACATACCGCATAGACCCCTGACGTGTATAAATAGCAATGGTGAAGTGAGGACTGGCTTAGGGGAGTAGAGAAAAGACACACTAAAGGGTGTGGGTATTGCCTGAATATATTCCCTACACACACTCTACTGTGACTCCATGTCTACACCTCTATTTTTAGCAGTGCAATTAGTTGCTGGAACCTTTGTAGCAGGGAAGCGTAGCAAGCTGCCAGAGTCTTTCCTTGCAGCTGGAGTCTTTCACTATGGTGGGAAAAAACTCCAGCAGTGGAGAGGCAACGGGACATAGACAGGAAGGGATGGCTTAGGCAAACAGAAAGCATGTACTACTTACGTACATACCCACACCCTTCAGCATGTCTTTACTGTACTCACCTAAGCCATGCTTCACTTTTACATTGCTATTTTATACCGGTGATAGGGGGAGCCACACGGCTGTGTACTCTACATACTGCTGAAAGATGTCCTATATATGTATGAGGAAGAAAGAACAATATGCTGATATTAGGCTGAGTTTATATGGCTAGTACAGTAAAAGCTGTGTTATCCAGCACCTTACCAAGTGGAAAGCTCTAGAAACATGCATTTCTGATACCTCCCAGTACAAATCATCAATCTAGTAACAGGGACTGATGCCGAAGCTAACTGGAATCGATGCCAAAACTATTTGGGATTCAAGTATTTCCGAGAGCAGTCAGACTATGCTCGAGTTAGCTGAGAAGAGCCGAATACTATTCTTTCTGTTTGTATCAATCAATCAGTCATTGTGATCGGTCGGTTTATTACTCAGTGTATTGTCCTGTGTTTATCATAAAATATCAACACCACCCTGCTATTATAGGATCCAAAATACGAGTGAAAAGCAGAGAGAAGTATAAGAGAGTTGTGTTGACATTAAAAAAAATAGATATTTGTACACGTCTTGAAAAGGGAGAGAATAGGAATGTGTTCCATTGGTAAGTTAACTCTTAGTTAATTTTTGACTAACTGGTACACCCCATTCCTCCAACATGCCAGAGAGAAAAGCTTTTACTGCTGTTAGAAAACCACATTTTTTATGGCATGGGGGTGGGCGGATTAAATGTGAGTAATATAAACTGAATTATTCCTTTAGAGCTACAATATGAAAACAAATGAATTAGGCTATTGATTTCACTGCAATCCCTATGGTCTGGATGGACTCAGGATCCACCAGCACAAATTCTCATTAAAGTCAATGAGATCCTGCACAGATTCAGGGGTCTGAGCTAGTAGATTCCAATGTGAGACATGGGCTTGTATTTGTGAAATCGCTCTGAGAGATGTAGCAGGGAAGGTATGAAACACTCACTTGGATACGTAAATATTTGTTTTTAAAGTGATCATTCATCACTACAATGTTAAGAAACTGAACACTCCATTTTTGACAGAAAATGCAATATTGAGGTTGAAAAATCAACCACAGCACTCTGTGTCCTGGGCTTTATGCTCTCTTTATAATATACATTATAAGTAATGTGTAAAATAATAAACTATTTGCTTATATAGCTACAGGTATTGCTTTACTTACAGAGTTATATATTCTGTACAATGTTCAGACTTGGCTTGACTTTAAAGTGTCACTAAGAACAGAACTAACCAAATTTAAAAAAATCCTTTAAGTTGATCCTAAGTGAGAGAGCTCTCACCTGAGTCAGAACCAATTCAGACCACATTATCTTTCAAATAAGTAAAAATAAAATAACATTTTAAATTGGCAATTTTAAAACATTCATATCCTTAAAATCACTGAGCAATTTATTTCAAACTGTCTTATCTTATCTTATCTATCACTGAAAGTTAAAAATCAAGCAAGTTAGTGGATTTAACTTACTGGCATGATATTTAGGAGGATTCAAAAATAATTACTATTGATTTGGGAAATATCATTTTTCTTTTCACTTAAGATATGAGGTCAAGTTTAAACACTGCTTCTTTTATAACTTGCTGAGATAGATTTCTTAAACTTTATGTTGCAATTTTGCACATACCAACTAGAAATAGCTAAGTCTATTTCATTAACATTGGCTTATTTTTTGTAGTTTGAGCTCTCTATATACTCATACATATTCTATCAATAAATTTGGCTCTTCATTCATACAGATCTAATAAACAGGCAGTGTCTGAAAGAAATCAGTTTAGTATTGTCAAGGCTTGATCCTGAAAAGGATGCGCATACAAATTTATGGAACCAGTTGATCCCATTTAGATGTTTGCCAGATTTATGGATGCAATAAATGATTTAATCAAATTAAACAGTTTGTCCTCACATATTCACTCTTACTCAAAATTGTGTCCAAAATTATTTGATGCTGCAAAATTGATCTCTAGGGGACTAATCAGATGTGTAAAGTTACATGCGTAAGTGCTTGGCAGGATGAATTTGGGATGGAATAATAAAAGGGCTCCGTGTTCCCTTCTGGACTATTTAATCTCTATTGTGTAACCCACATGCTAATGCTGAAGTATTTTTTTCATCTTATTTTATTTAAAGAATGGGAGAGAAGGAATGGGGAGGTCTTGAATTTTTGTTGAATCCACTTTGTCTCTGTACATGTGGAAACCAGGGAAGACAGCTCAGTTAGAAGGGCCCAGAGACATCTAGAAGACCAGTGTAGTAGTTACTAGACATACTCAAAAAAGAAAAGGAGTAATTGTGGCACCTTAGAGACTAAATAAATTTAGTTATTTACTCCTTTTCTTTTTTGCGAATACAGACTAACACGGCTGCTACTCTGAAACTGGACATACTCAGGAGTTGTTTTGAAGCTTTACAGAAAATGTCTGTTAAGGGCAAGCAAGTCTGGCAGGTCATCTGAGAGCTGAGTCAATCAGAGCTCAGTGGGAAAAGGTTAATAATATGGAAGCTAGAAACAGCCCTGAGGATTCAGTGGCTGATTGACGTAGGACCAATAAATGTCTGCTACAGCTGCATTTTGAGGCCACACTGTAGAGACTGAAAAATCATCTCTAAGAAGATTAGGGCAAAATGTTTATGTGTGTGTGTGTACTAACGTATAAAAAATTTTATGCTGTGTTGAAACCTTGCACTGAAATACATGGAACTGTAACAAAGTTATGGTTGCCAGGCATCCAGTTTTCAACTGGAATGCCCGATTGAAAAGAGACCTTGACGGGCTGGGTCAGCACCTCTGACCAGGCTGCTAAAAGTCCAGTTGCCGGCGCCTGTGGGCGTGTTCAGTGTGCACTACACAGAGCTGCCTGGCTGTCCCTGAGCCTAGGAGCTGGACATAGTGGCCGCTTCCAGGAGCCCCACGGAGCCAGGGCAGGCACGGAGCCTGCCTTAGCCCCGCTGCACTGCTGACCAGGAGCCACTTGAGGTAAGCACCAGCCGGCTGGAACCCACACCCTGAACCACTTCCTTCGCCCCAACCCCTGCCCCAGCCCTGAGCCCCCTCCCAGAGCCTGCACCCCAACCCCCTGTCCTAGCCCAGAGCAACCTCCTGCACCCCGAACCCCTCATCCCAGACCCCACACCCCACACCAGAGCCCTCACCCCATCCCGCACTCCAACCCCCTTCCCCATACCAGATCCCACACCCCCAGCCAGAGACCTCACCCCCTCCTGCACCCCAACTCCCTGTCCCAGCCCAGTGAAAGTGAGTGAGGGTGGGGGAGAGCGAGCAACAGAGGGAGGCAGGATGGAATGAGTGGGGGACAGGACCTCAGGGAAAGGGCAGGGCAGAAGACAGGGCAAGGGTGTTCGGTTTTATGTGATTAGAAAATTGCCAACCCTAAACAAAGTGGAGTAGTTTTCCTAAAGAATAGCAATAGATTTTCTGCCTAACAGTTTTAAGAAGTTATGCAGAAGTACTCCTAATGCTATCTGCAAATGTTTATGGATGTATTAAATATTTATTCACTAAGGAATTGTATGGTAATATCTCTCTAAGCATCTCACTGGCAGAAATTAATACCTACCTTCAGTGATTTGTCTACCATAGCTCTGAGGTTTTACTTTGTGTTTTCCCTTTTTGTCTGAAAAGTTCAGAAATACTTGGCCTGTGCTTCACCAGAGTGTTACGCTGAGGTGCAGGAAAAATGGGAATTGTAATAGTTATACATAATATTACTATGGTACAACATTAGTGACTTCTCAGAGGCATATTCCATTTTTGTATTATTTATTTACGCAAATGAACACACTAACTGGATGATCTTTGTCTTTTGACTGCCCGATTTTACTCTACCAGGCAAAGAAGTTCAGACAATAATCCAGTTCTGGGCCTGCTTCATGCTGAAACTGGATCTGGAGTGATTGCTGGAATGGCATTGTACTTCACTACTTGAGAGAATATACATCTTTATAGGCTTGTAGCTCTGCATGTATATCCTTTGTGCTGATGGTCAGCTGCATGGATCTTGTATAGCACTGAATGTAGAGTCATTTTGCCAAAATAATCATACAGAAAATAGTATTTATTGTTAAAATTAAAATATTCTGAGCTGAAGTGTTTTGTGATTAATCTGTAGCTTTTTCTTTAATTGGACTGTTTAATAAGGACTGTTGTAGTGATGCTTTTTTAATACAGTTCTCTAGGTCTGTAGAGGTAACTAAAAAATCTAAAGTTAAACCCAGGGTATTTAAGGAATAATTGACATCACTCCTTTTTCAGATTAACAAAAGGTAACTATGAAGAATAAACAAGAAAGGGAACAAAACAGTAGACCAAATAGTTCGAGACAACATTCTTAACACAAACAGCTGAAAATGAAATACGTGAATCTGTTGACACTGAATACACAGGAAAACTGGATTGCTTAGGTTTCATTTCACTCAGAAACATTTTATTTGTTTCCCTGAATGACACAGTAAGAACACTGGGGAGTTCGTTTTCCAATGAGTTGAAAAATCAAAGATTCTGCTCCACTTCTACAAGTGGCCTGACTAGTGCTTTGCAGAGATTAATTTTCTGTGCTGTGATAAACAAACCAGGCTTTTCTTATATTTTCTGTAGGCATAATTTAGATCCATTGAAGTTGATTGGATTCTTAACTACTCACAGAATTTGCACACATACTGCTTATATGCTTTTGCTAGGATTTATGTACCTGTGACTCGGATGTGCCTGCATTTTTATTAACAGAATTTTTTCCCCTTATCCAAAGTTTTACATTCATACCAAACAGAACTGAAAGACAGACTTTTTTCTAGTAGTGGCATAATGTGCACTTAGAGGTTTTCCTAGTGTTCGAATCTGGCAATTTTCAAGAGCATTTAAAGCAACACACTATATGACTCCATTATATATATCAATGCTACTCCCATAGAAAACTGAATGCTTTCTTTTCTTATATGTATACCTAACTATATATTTAGTGCCATTTTTGTCTGTCTATATTTGAAAAGCATTAACTAGAAATTCCTATTTTCTTTTCTGCTTTGTTTGCTAAAACATAACTGAGTATTGTACTTAGGCACTTTTCCAAGTCTCTGTTAATAGTAAGTGCTTAATAATATCTTTGAATGAATTTGGTGGACACATTTGCTGTTTCTCAGTGGTGTGAGGAAAAAATCATGCCAATAATTACTCTGCGTGTAGCACATGTGTAACTAAGAGCAGAGTTTGCCCCCTATTCCTGGTTATATTGCAATTTTACAGTATATGAGTGATTCCCCTCACAACTGGAAAACTAAGACAATGTGAGACTTTTTCAAAAGCTGCATACAATTATTCTAAAATTAATGTATTAGCTGTTGTTTAAACCATGATTTTCTCATATCACTCTTGTAAAACAACACTGCACTCTCTATTTCCAGAGGAACTAGTTTCTTGTGTTTTAATGATAGCATCTGTTGGAATACTGCTTCAGTCCTGGTGGATTTCATTATTTCTTTGCATTAAAATTGACTCACTAGATTTCTTAAGTTTCAGAGTAGCAGCCATGTTAGTCTGTATTCGCAAAAAGAAAAGGAGTACCGGTGGCACCTTAGAGACTAACAAATTTATTAGAGCATAAGCTTTCGTGAGCTACAGCTCACTTCATCGGATGATTCCCAACTCTCTGGTCTGCTATCCTTATACAATTAGGACTTGTCTATACAGTGCTGGATACAATTAATTTAGGCTTGAATAGAGACTGGGAATGGATGAGTCATTACACAAAGTAAAACTATTTCCCCATGTTATTTCTCCCCCCCACCCCACCTCACCCCACCCCCCACTGTTTCTCAGATGTTCTTATTAACTGCTGGAAATAGCCTATCTTGCTTGTCACCATAAAAGGTTTTCCTCCTTCCCCCCCCCCCCCCCCGCTGCAGGTGATGGCTCATCTTAAGTGATCACTCTCCTTACAGTGTGTATGATAAAACCCATTGTTTCATGTTCTCTGTGTGTGTATATAAATCTCCCCACTGTATTTTCCACCAAATGCATCCGATGAAGTGAGCTGTAGCTCACGAAAGCTTACGCTCAAATAAATTTGGTAGTCTCTAAGGTACCACAAGTACTCCTTTTCTTTTTGCGAATACAGACTAACACGGCTGCTACTCTGAAACCTGTCATTCTAGCCATAGAATTTTTTTCACAATTCTTTATCAAATTGCATTTCCATACCATTGTAAACACTTTAGACATATACAACTGTGCTACTCACCTTGCTTATTTAAATGAAGTGTATAAAAATGTTCCTCTCTATTGATGATCTTGTGATATGAAGCATCAAACCAAGTTTCTGTTGTGCTAACTAGATCAAAATCTTCAGCACTGGTTCTTTTTGCATTATTCTCATGTTTTGTTTGCTTTTGTATACATATATTGTAATCTAATACTAATCTTATGCTTCATTTTTAGGTCCCAGAACTCCATATCTGCTTTAGTTTGTTATAATTATCATTAGATAGCTTGACTTAAACAAAAGTTCCTCTTTTTTTCCCTTTCCCATATAGTTTAAAATCCATCTAAATAACTGTGCCTATTTTGAGCCAGTAGCTTAAGTACCACTTCTGCTCATTCAAATAGGCTGTCACTACAGAATGCACGCAAATGCTCTGCGGGTATCGAATGCACATATCACATATGGAAATATTTGAAAGAAATTACAATCCAAGGGTACATTACAAGACCCATACTCAAACTGAATAGTGTTTTGCATGCTGAGTTATCCCATTGAAGTCAATGTCACTCCTTGTGGAGTTGCAGAACTATTCAACCTAAGTAAGAATATCTGAATCTGGCCTCAAAGATGAAAAACACAAGACCCAGGGTAACAATTCAGGCTAGGTAGGTTTAATAAAAATGAGGGGAAAGGAGGAAGTATGATGTATTATGAGGGGGAAGAGAATGATTGATATGGACAAGGATGTTTGTTGCAGGCATGGGGGGCATCATGATATAAGGTGGAAAGTGGAGACTGGGAGAAGGAGGTTAAGGGTAAAATCAAGGCAGAAGAACTAGTGACAAGCACAAGGCATGGGCAAATAGGAAAGAGAGGGGAGTTCTGTAGACAGGGCAGAGCTATGTATGGTCTTATAGATGAGGACAAAGAACTTGAATTCAGAGCTGGGAAGTGAATGGAATGATTTTTCAGCAATAAAAGGATTCTGAGGCATGAGAAAATAGGGAGGAATAGAATATCATTACTTTATTCTTTGGCATCTCTATCCTCCTTTAAATAAAGCTGTTTTGTATAATAACAATATAATTTTCTGCAAATGGAATAGAAGTATTAACAATATAGAGCCACATTCTTTCCAAACAACTGGAATTAAGAAACAAAGCCAACTTTACCACCATGCACATTACCATGACAATAAACAATACTTTGGTGCAATCTTCTGTTCTTCTTATCAAGCCATGCTGGGAACTGCGTATTTTGAAGACTTACAATTGTTAATGAATTGAAATGTGTTTATTTATGGTTTTCTGAATGCAATACAAAGATTACTGTGATGTGAATGCTAGTATTTTCATGTTGAATTAATTCTGATCATGTATAACATGGAAATATAAGAGGTGAGGGGGAGAAAGATTCCATTTTGTGTGTCTGATGTGTAGCGTCATCCACTGTGTGCAGCACAATAATATTTAACAAAGATAAATTGGGCAGCAGCATGAGCTAATGGATAGTATATTAGACTGGGATTTATGAGGTCCTGGGTTCTATTCCCAGCTCTGACCCTGGAGGCAAGTCACTTCACTTATCTGTGCCTCAGTTTCACCATTTATAAAATTGGGATAAGGGTTCTCACCTCCCTTGTAAAGTGCTTTGATATCTACAGATGAAATATGCTACATAAGAGCTAGGGATTATTGTTTTCTTCTTTTACTCTCCCCCTCCAAAAAAAATTGTAATCCAGATGGTGATAATTCAATCTCGTGTGAGGAGAAAAAGACCTTGTCAGTACAGTACTGGTACTACTTGTAGCATGGAGGACATGAATACAAAGAGCCATGCCTTAAGCAGCAACTAGAGAACTCCTCTCACTTCCTGTCAGAGGACTTGCAGATCCAAGATTCTCTTTTTGTTATGTTGGGGAGTACTGAAGATGAACCCAATTTCTCTGAAGAATTCCTTTTGGAGTTTCCACTAAGTAGCATCCAGGAATTTCTGCTAAGTTCCAAGCAGTTCAGATGTCTGTGAGGTTTCAATCCAAATTTTGTTTCTGATGTTTGCTTCACTGATACCATGTTTTTAGTCTTCATCCCATCAAAAGTTTTCCTGGAGATAGTCCACATGCAAGTGATGTAGACAGATATGCCAAGAATGTTTCACAGAGGTCCACTGATTTCTGCTGAAGGTTTTTTGTTTTGTTTTGTTTTTTTAAATATGTACTGTTCTTTCCACCTTCCTGTTGCTCTGGGAGTAATGTGGACTACTACTATGCTGTTCAAAATTAAAATCCTGCGCAAATGCTAGGAATGTTTAGATGTAAATTGAGGCCCGTTGTCTGATATAAGGACTTTAAGAACTTCATGTCTTGCAAATACTGACGTTAGTTCCTGGATGACCTTTGTTGATGAGGTCTGTCTAAATATAGCCAAGTCAATATATCGGAGAAGTAATCAACTCCAATAATGTGTATGTGTCTTTTCCAGAAAAATTAAGCTGTTGCTATCTGCTGCAAAGATCTGTGAGATACCTTTGTGGAGAATAAAACATTTTTTTCCGCTCACTTCTTACATACCTTGCAGCCCTCTGCTAAGGTCTGAATGTGCCTGCTCAGACCTGGCCACCATATGGATTGTTGTGCTCACGCCCTGCACTTCGGATACCATCTCTTTCTGAAGTACTATAAACAGGCCATCAGCCTTGTGAACATCATTTCAACTCTGTCACTATGGTAATAGTTTTGCTGGAAGTTGACCCCTTCTATACCAACCTGTTAGTTGAAGTTTTCTGGCAAGTCTCATCCTTTAGCTGTTCATTTCTAAATTGCTCAAGTCAGCTGGCAGTTGCTGGAATTGCTGCCAAAATAAAAATCAATGTAGACTTTGACATCTTTCTCTAAAGCCTTTTTTTCTTTTGATAGCTACTTCACCTGGGATCTAGATGGTGTCTGCTGCTATGTGTGCTTTCCCAGGTACGTGAATGACAAGGTGTGTGAGATTATATCTTGTATGGACCTTCTGTTGGTGACGGAGACAACCTTTCAATCTTTCACAGGTCTTCTTCAGGTTACTTTGTCTCTCTAATATTATGGACCAACATGGTTACCATACTGCATTCCCAGTTATTTGTTCAACATTTAAAGAAAATCACAACAGCTGTTGTGAAAATCTTTGAATCCTAAGCAGAAGGTCATTCAATGGTTTTGATAAGCACAATAATGCCACTCAGGGCTTGCGGTCTATTTCTATTTTAAAATCCAAGCCAAAAAGAGATATGCACGAGCCATTCACAAGCCCCGGTGACTGCTAGAGCTTCCTTTTCCACTCGTGCATACCACTGCTTTGTTTTTGTGAGTCTTCTTGACAGCAATGCAGAAGGTCTCTGGTCTTCTTCTGTGTGAGCACTGCTTTCAAATCAGATGAAGATGCATTTGCTGTTACTATTGTTGGATAGTATACAGAGAATTATGCCAAAACAGGTGAAGATGTCAAGAATTCTTTTATTTTATTAAATATGTTTTGTTATGTGCTCCCCCAGATCTACATATTGTGATCATTATAGAGATCTCTAAGGGTTTTGTTAAATGAGATCAATTTGGTAAGAATTCAAAATAGCATTCAAAAACCAGTCGGAGAACACTTCAACCTCCCTGGTCACTCAATTTCAGACGTAAAAGTAGCAATTCTCCAACAAAAAAACTTCAAAAACAGACTCCAATGAGAAACTGCAGAATTGGAATTAATTTGCAAACTGGACACCATTAAATTAGGCTTGAATAAAGACTGGGAGTAGATGGGTCATTATACAAAGTAAAAACTATTTCCCCATGCTAATTTTCCCTTACTGTTACTCACACCTTCTTCTCAACTGTTTGAAATGAGTCATCCTGTTTATCACTACAAACCTTTATTTTTCTCCTACTGATAATAGCCCACCTTAATGGATTAGTCTCCTTACAGTTGCTATGGCAACACCCATTTTTTCATGGTCTCTGTGTATATATATCTTCCTACTGTATTTTCCACTGCATGCATCCGATGAAGTGGGTTTTAGCCCACAAAAGCTTATGCCCAAATAAATTTGTTAGTCTCTAAGGTGCCACAAGTATTCCTCTTTTTTTTTTTTTTTTTTGCTGATACGGACTAACATACCACTCTGAAACCTAAAATGATTTGTCATGTCCAGGAATCCTTTTTCTGCAAAACTGTCTTGGGGTTTGGGGTCAGGCAAGTAATGCCTTCGATTTCTCTGAATCAGCTGAATTACCTGTATCCTAATTGTTCTCCTATACATTTTATTTCCCACTTTCTAAATTTGTATTTCTTATTCAGCATGAGGCTAGATTTTTGAAACCATCTCAAAACTGGAGGTAGTTGCTCATCATGTTCATTTTTATCTTTGCCTTTACCAACTCATCTGCACAATAAGGATACCAGGAAAACCTGACACAATCTGAGGTATTTTCCTTTTGGAAATATTCTGGTACTGCAGATTTGCTAGATGGAAGTCAGATGAATCTGTACTTTCCAAATGGGGTAATGAATGTTGTTAATGGTAGAGATTTTTTTAGAAAGGGGGATTTGCCAGCACCTTGCTGTAGCATCTAACTTTGAGAATATTTTGGCTTCTGATAACTGAGCTAATATTTGGTCTATTGTGGGAAGCATTTCTTTCACTGCACATGTTTTTATTAAGTTTTGTACAGTCCACATAAAACCAGCTTTTGCCATTTTGCCTTTAATGCTACACTCATCCCTGCATACCAGGCAGTGCATTATTCTATCTAGAAAATAACCCCCATATCTTCCATTCTCTTTGATTCTTCTTTGTCTGTCTTTCCCAGCAAGGGTGTAGGGATGTGGCGTGGGGCTGTGAGAAGAAAAAGGGGTTGTTGATGGCACCAGTTTTAGTTTGTGCTTTCCTAGCCCTGTGAAGATATGTGGGTACATCTCCTGTATAGCTTGCTTTTTGTCATTGTTACATTCCAGTTTCTCTATTAACTGTAGTCCTTCTGTTGCTGGCAACCCTACAAGAGAGTTGTTAGTCCTTGTATTTCATATATTATATGTTGAAGAACTTTCTGCCCTTTCTCCAGTTTCCCAAGGAACTGGCCACATACATTCAGTGAATTGTTACTTGCCTCACAGAGAATCTTATTTGGTGCTTGCACGTCATCATCCTGGTATCACTTATAACGTTTTATGAAATTGTAATGACTGCTGACCCAGAATCAATTGTAAATGTCAGGTTTCAACCATTTAGATAATTGATTTTCAACCTTCTTTTCATTTGCAGACCCCTAAAACATTTCAAATGGAGGTGCAGACCCCTTTGGAAATCTTAGACATAGTCTGCTGACCCCCAGGGTCCATGGATCACAGGTTGAAAATCACTAATTTAGATTCATGTTTGTGTACAAGGTGTTGTCATTTCTATTAACGATATGGTTCCTAGAAATATGTATTCATTGTCATCTGATGATAACACTGCCTCTTGGATCATTTTCACTACTCTTGGAGACTTGAATATTATTGCAAGATGTCCCATTTAGTGGAATCTCCTAATTTCTGCCTCTTTTGGTGGACATTGTTGAGTACTGAGGCTTGGTGTTTTGCCACATCTTTCACAACCTTCCTCCCAATTAAGGTTCTTTGATCTCCAACTTTGTAGTACTGCACTGTTCTTATGTTGTCACTTTTGCATATTCTTTCTTTTCCTCATTCTTCAGGGGTAGGATATCCGCAGCAGCATCACCAATGGCAAATATTAGGACATTTACCTGATTTTCTTGTGCTTTCCTTATTAAACCAGAAACCGTCTGGAATCCCTTAAAACTCTGGAGCCAAGAAGGCCAATAACATGATTTGTCAAAATCAAACTTCTCTAACAAAGTCATTTGCATTGTGGACTCTATTGCTACACTAAGTTATGGCTGTGCCTCATTCCTGCTGCAGCTTTCACAGGTCTCCTCCCTGATTTTTCACTTTCCCCACTTACTCACCCTTTTGGCAGTCTGAAAGTCTCTCTTTTCCTTCTTTAGAGAGAGGGATTCACTCACTTCTGACATCATGTAGTATGAGGACATAAACACAGAGCCAGGCCATAAGCTGCAACTAGATAACTTCCTAACCAGCAAGTTCCAACACTTCAGCTCCCCTCTGCAACACATCCTAGTTATCCCTCATAACTGTGGAGGACCAAGAGTTTTGTAACCACTTTGCAGTATTGGCCAGATTTTCACTACCACATTAAAGTTCTATGGAAATTGACAAGCTAACATTACAAAGTCTGCTTCACTTTCTCATGTGTATAATCCTATGGACATAAATGCGGCTGGCCATATAATGGAAAACAGCCTTTATATTTAAACTTTTACCTTATATATTTAAACTCTAACTGTCATTAAAGTTCTTTTGGTGACGTAAGCCTTGTCTACACACATTTTTTGTACTGGTATAAATGTTGTGTGTGGGTGTTTTTTATTTTTGTTTTCACAAGTATAGTTAAGCAATAAAACCCTCCTATGTTGCCACGGTTTCACCAATATAGCTGTGGCCACACTGGGGACAGTTTACCTTTTTAACTCTATCAACATAATTAGTGGCACAACTTTTTTTTATAGAGAAGGACTAAGACTCTAGTCCTACAAACACTTAAGCATGTGCTCAGCTTTCTGCCCTATGAGCAGTACCATTGGAGTTAAATAATTCAGTGAGAATAAAAAGGTTATGACTAAGTGTCACAATTTTTTAAAAGCACTTTAAGTCCATAACTAGATTTTTAGCATACTCTGAGTCAATTTTCACATCTCACACTTCAGAGGTTTCTTTGTTTGAGGCATCCTAGAAAGGGTACACTCAAACAAAAAAGAAATAGATCGTTATAAACAGAGATATTTTAAAATGCGTACAACTAACAGACTTACCTGGAAATTTATTCAGTGAATTCAGTAAGAGCTATATGTTTCGGGAGAATCCATTAAATTATTCATGCATATATGCATAAGGTTTAATACCTGTTCAATTCAAGCCTTGAGGCTCTAGTTTCATCTCAGCCTGGACTATGGAGATACAATTATAACATCTTCATAGTATTACAGTTAAAATCTTATTACAGACAAAAATCTCTATCATTGACACAACCACTTAAATAAAAATAAAAATGCATAATAAAAATACATGAATAAAATATTTCTGTTAGAGGGGGAACGTAGGTCAATGGATAACCCACTGGGCTGGGACTAAGGAGACATAGGTGTCTGAGACACTGGCCTCCTAGGTAACCTTTATCTTATCTATTTGGACTGCAAGCTCTTTGGGGAAGGGTCTATCTCCTATTACAGTTGTGTAGCACCTTGCATAATGGGGCCCCAATCTCTGTAGGCGAGAACAGTAATAAAATAATATATGTTGAGAAAAATCCTTTACAAATCCTACATGTGGAGCCTAAACTTTCTGACAGTGTCCGATTAAAAAAATAAAATTATTTCATCTGTTCATAATTGTAACATGATTCTTTTTATTATTACATAAATAAAGGGCATTGCCACTTCTGCATGCTGGCTGCTAATGCAAGGAGTGAAGGGGATATCTTAACTATGCTTTGAAAATGGAAATTAAACTTTACTATGATATTATGAGCACAGAATCTTTAGGAAACAATTGTAAAGGAAAATCTTAACTATATATTTTTTTTCTGCTCTTCACTTCAAATCCATGGAGGAACAAAAAATAATTTGTCATTGTTAATTTTATTTTAAATGTCCAGTCTATTTCAGAACAACCTTTGCTTTTACTTTTATTAGTGTGAGTATATATCACTATCCATGTTGTCTTATGTAGATTAGCTTTTATGATGAATGTACCCATGATAAGAAGAAAAGAAGTACTTCTAAGGTGCCACAAGTACTCCTTTTCTTTTTGCGAATACAGACTAACACGGCTGCTACTCCGTACCCAAGATAGCTTCAGCAAACTAACAGAAAGATCATTTCAGGCAATAGTAGCAATAGTGCTTTGGAAAGCCAAGTAGACTAGCAACAATAATACAAATAATCAGGCTTCTTTTTTTATCCTGCTCTCTTTATGAAATAAACAGGTTTGCCTGGTATTTTTGTTTTTATTTTGAGGGGTTGGTGCCAATATTATGTGTATTGTGAGTATTGCTAGGGAGAAAGGCCATTTAAGTGATTCAGGCTAGTGATGGGTGAACATGAATGAGTTTAAGTGCCCCAAAGTGTGTGTTTGTTTTATATGAATTTTCTTTAGTTCATCCCTAGGAAACTAGCTAATTCTCTAATTGGGAAAGGCAAGTCTGAGTAGCTCCCTCTTCCTTTCCCCTCCATGATTTGCCCACTTGACATGACCAGTCTTTCACTTCTCCTCATTCCCATTTTGGTCCTCATGCTGGGCATAGGGGAAAGCAAGTTTTTTTTAGAGGGTAGGCTGGCCCCGAGAAGAACCAGCCACGAAATGGAAGCAGTGGAACGAGAGGCCTGGTAGTCATCTGTGTGAAGCCAGACAGTGAATATCATGTTTCCATCTGCTCAGGGTGCTTTTCTTGGAGGATATCCCAGCATGGTTCACTGAACAGACAGAATGATCCTTTCCCAGATATCGCCGTATATGATGTATTCAGTGCCTGCTACTTTCTGACTCTGAGCATATTGTCTCAGAACATGGAATTCTATCTCTTCTTACGTACCATCATGAATGCTAAGATTAGCTAATACACTTTTGTTTATAGTCACTACATTTTAATGCTTGGAGCTAGAGACTGGACATTTTCAGTGGTGGACACTGGAATTTCTTCGTTCCCTCGGTCAGACATTGCTTGTGCTCTTTGACCTTTAGAGTTGAGTTTAAAACCTATTTATAGAAATGTGTGAAGTGTCGATTGTATGGTATGTCTATTCACTTATAGATTAACACTGATATTACAATTACAGACTGTTTAGATTTAGTATATATATAATTATTATTATTATTATTATTATAATTTTATTATATTGTGTGTGTGTGTAGTAACTTTGTTCATGAATCCAATGACAAATGTGAAGGGCACCTTTTAGAAAATCAATCTGGTTATGGGTGTCTGTTACTGCTGCATTTGTTGGGAGATCTAGCCATGTGTTTACTACAGAGGAGAAGAGGAGATTTTGTGCTGATCAGCTGAGGGAAAAGTCCTGACAAGCGTGTTCATAGCTGGCTATTGTTTGGTCTCCGGTTTCTGAGTTCAAGTCAATTTTACAAAGATCTTGGGTTAAATCTGCAGAAGGCAGAGAAAACTGTAGAGAAAATGTATGATCAAAGCTGCACCTTATCTTTGACACAATGATGGTAACTGCACATGAAATAAATTAAATGCAGATGCAAAAGGATTACTGGACATCCAACTAGTATCTTCTGGATGAATTCACCTAATTTGCACTTGAATCTCTACCCATCATTTTTGAAGTTTGGGCCCACTGTTTCTCATTTAAAATATTAGGAAAGTGCCCATTTGTATTTTTGATCACTTATTTTATCTGCTTGTGACCCTGGTCTGGCTATGTTGGGAATGCATCTAATTTTAGGAAATTACAGCTCTATATGCAATATGTTTTAATTTTATACTTAGAAGATATGAATATCACTTGTAGTCTGGTCCCTGGGTTGTATTCATATTTCATTTCCTATCTTCCTATATCCAGGCTTAATCAAAAGAAAACTTACTTTGAATACCAATGAGTCAAAATAGGAAATTGTAAATGTTGTTTTGATATTACTTTTAAGGCTTACATGGCCATGCACAAAATAGAAAACAAGCACATCATTCTGTTTTAGAGGAAAAAAATATTTCTAATTCTCACATCTCTAAATCCTACTGATAGGAAAGGTCCCCACACACTGTAGTTATCCAAAATTTAGATTACAAATGTTCATTTACTAGATATTTTTCCTCTCATGTGGGAATTGCTTATTTTCAGCAATAGTCTTCTCTTCTGTTTTTGTATGATTTGTGTGGGAGAGAACCTTGGGGAAATGACATCACAGATTACCATGATTCATTCCAAGGCTGTAGTTTCCTTGGACATGCATTAAAAAAGCAGATTTGACAAAATCATCCAGAGCTGAAATTTGAAGTGAAAAGGTGATTTTTTTTAAACCTAGAATAACAGAAATTGTTACACAGACTCTAAGGTAGAGTTTCTATGCAGTGTTTCTATGGCTAATACCTGTGATAAAATTTTGATTCAGGAAGAAACATAGGGATTACATGGGCCTAAGGGAATTCAACATCCCCTCATTGTTTTAACATGTTGTCAGTTTCTAGTGTTGATTTGTAATTGTAATCCATAAAACTGGTTGGAAAAACTCTGATGAAACATTTTTTTGTTGGAATTGGTCAAATGGAACATTTTGTAGAAAGGGTTCTATTTTGATGAAGGTCCAACGGAGCCCTCCCAGGTTTCTTCCCAGCTCTTAGCTTCTCAGCAGCCTGTCTGATGGACTGCCTCAAAGCCACACGCTTCACAACTTATTCTATTTGAATGGTTCCAGACCTGAATAGATGGGCCAAACTTGTTCTTTTATGTTGCTCCAGCTAGCTGACATTATTTAAAGTTGTTTCTATGTTGTTCTAATATAATCTAGGGCCAATGCAATTTTGGCCCACAGGATGATGGACCTATATTTGGCTGCTTGACAATTAGTTGATTCTCTTATGCCAAATGAAGAACAACAGGGAAGAAAAGTGCATATAATATATATTACAGGTGGATCTGATAGCCTCCCCTATGATTTGGGTAGCCTGACATTTCCCATAAGACCATGTTTTGAGTTTATAATTTTGCAAAAATACTAGCAACCAGGCTGAAATTTTCTATGCCAGGTGTTTGCCTTAGTCTGAATTTTTTTTAAAGTTTTAGCTAAAATAGTTCAGCCATTTCCGACCTCAGTATGTTAAAAATAAATGTACAAAATTTCATTGAGAAGCTGTGGGACCTCAATGTTTTAGAGCAAAGGCCTGAAAATTGGCAGGAAGGAGACTCAGGCTAATATGAGGGATGTGTTTTTTGCTGTCCTGTGGAAATTTTGCCCAAACTTGTCCAAATTATAAGCCTTTGCAAAATCTTAGTTCACTCAAGTTCAGTAGAGACTTTAAAGTTAGGCAGCTTAATTTTAAAAAAATTCTGTCTGCAATGAGCATGCTCCAACCTGGAGTTGTGGGGGCCATTAAAGTCTTTCCCTGCATTTGTTTCTGCTGGCTGCTAGCAGGGTCTATACATTCTTCTGCAAATTGTGTCTAATCCTCCTCTAGTTGCTGATCCATAGAGGAAAACCAGTGGAGTTCCTTTTACCAGTGGAGTTCCTCAGGGATCGGTTTTGGGACCAATCTTATTTAATCTTTTTATTACTGACCTTGGCACAAAAAGTGGGAGTGTGCTAATAAAGTTTGCAGATGATACAAATCTGTGAGGTATTGCCAATTCGGAGAAGGATCGGGATATTACACAGGAGGATCTGGATGACCTTGTAAACTGGAGTAATAGTAATAGGATGAAATTTAAAAGTGAGAAGTGTAAGGTTATGCATTTAGGGATTAATAACAAGAATTTTAGTTATAAGTTGGAGATGCATCAATTAGAAGTAACGGAAGAGGAGAAGGACCTTGGAGTATTGGTTGATCATAGGATGACTATGAGCTGCCAATGTGATATGGCTGTGAAAAAAGCTAATGTGGTTTTGGGATGCATCAGGAGAGGCATTTCCAGTAAGGATAAGGAGGTTTTAGTACCGTTAGACAAGGCACTGGTGAGACCTCACCTAGAATACTGTGTGCAGTTCTGGTCTCCCATGTTTAAAAAGGTTGAATTCAAACTGGAGCAGGTACAGAGAAGGGCTACTAGGATGATCCGAGGAATGGAAAACTTGTCTTATGAAAGGAGACTTAAGGAGCTTGGCTTGTTTAGCCTAACTAAAAGAAGGTTGAGGGGAGATATGATTGCTCTCTATAAATATATCAGAGGGATAAATACAGGAGAGGGAGAGGAATTATTTCAGCTCAGCACCAATGTGGACACAAGAACAAATGGGTATAAACTGGCCACCAGGAAGTTTAGACTTGAAATCAGACGAAGGTTTTTAACCATCAGAGGAGTGAAGTTTTGGAATAGCCTTCCAAGGGAAGCAGTGGGGGCAAAAGATCTATCTGGTTTTAAGATTCTACTTGATAAGTTTATGGAGGAGATGGGATAATGGGATTTTGGTAAGTAATTGATCTTTAAATATTCAGGGTAAATAGGCCAAATCCCCTGAGATGGGATATTAGATGGATGGGATCTGAGTTACCCAGGAAAGAATTTTCTGTAGTATCTGGCTGGTGAATCTTGCCCGTATGCTCAGAGTTTAGCTGATTGCCATATTTGGGGTCGGGAAGGAATTTTCCTCCAGGGCAGATTGGAGAGGCCCTGGAGGTTTTTCGCCTTCCTCTGTAGCATGGGGCATGGTTGACTTGAGGGAGGCTTCTCTGCTCCTTGAAGTCTTTAAACCATGATTTGAGGACTTCAATAGCTCAGACATGGGTGAGGTTTTTCATAGGAGTGGGTGGGTGAGATTCTGTGGCCTGCACTGTGCAGGAGGTCAGACTAGATGATCAGAATGGTCCCTTCTGACCTTAGTATCTATGAATCTATGAATCTATAAATTGCTTTCACTTAAATCAATGGCAAAGTTTCCCCTGACTTCAGTGGGAGCAGCGATGTTGCCAACTCTCACAATTTTATCATGAGTAACTCAATATTTAGTGGGGTTTTTTTTCCCTAAAGCCACAGCTCCTGGTCGTATGCAACTCTGTTTTCAGATTTAAAAACTGATGTTTTTTCTAAATATGAGATGCTAGCCCTCTTGGCTCTAGAGAAAAGCTGAAAAAAATGAAATCTAATGGCTCAAAGACAGAAGGCAAGTAAAATGACCTGAAATGTATAATAGTTCAAAAATCTTGTGATTTTTCAAGTTTGACTCATAATTTTGAATGCTTGGGTTAGACAACATTGCAGACCAATGCAGTATTTTCAAAAATCTCTTATTGATAAATGGTGAGAATTGACTTCACTGATCTAAAACAAACATGTTTTCAAAAGTTGCACTTCATTGGTTAACAATAATCTTGAAATAGATATAAAGGAATTTCCTCCCTTGAGCTCACAATAATTACAGCAATACTTTTAAAATATTAATGTTATAAAATGTTTGAAAATGAAATTAGAATAAAACCTTTGAAATTAAATCTCTCTAGGTATGTGAATGGGTAGCAACTGTATGATTTTTGTTGCTTTAACTTACACAGAGTACCACAGAAGGAAAAAAAAATCTCCTTGGGTATGTCTTCACTGCAGAATTAACCTTCGCTGTTATGCACAACTATCTCATCTGAGTTTAGTGTTGCTTTCAACTCAGGCTACATAGCTCCTCTGGGGCTATAGGCTAAAACCTGAGTGAATCATGCCCAATGGTAATCTGCCCACTTTTCAGTGAGGACACAGGCTATGAAGAGCATGGTATGTCTTTCTCTTGTAAAACTTGAACTGAACTCAATGTGGAATTTCCATGTCACATCTTATCACTTATATTTTATTAAAACCAGCTTTTGTAGTTTGAACAAGTAAAAATAAAAGATAAGCACTCAGTACTAATTAGAAGAGCATCTGTTTTAATATCCTAAAAAAATATTTCAGACTAACATAGGTATATTCTTTTAAAAAAGCTACTACTCTGAATTTCTAAAATAAAATAAAATTTAAAATAAACATAAAAAATGTAAATGAAATATTTCAACTTTGATGTCACAAAATAACATGCATTCCATACATCATGAAGTTAAATAAATTAAATCTAAAAACTAAAATTTCCTTTCAAAATAATTTTTTTTCTAACCAATTTTTTTCTAATTCATTTTTTAAGGGAGATTTTTTTTTCAAAAATACATTTTCATTGAAATAGACACGATTTCACAAAATGTTTTTGTTTTGACTAAACTGCATTTTCTAATGGAAAACTGTTCAGTCAAAAATTTTCTGCGCAGCTCTATTCTCTATCTCTTTAAACAGCAGAGACCTTAAAGATTTTAGCAGTGCTGTACACAGGGAACAAATACATAAGAAATCTACAGCTAAATATAGCAAATTTGAGTTAGCGTAAGCCAGAGCTGGATGAGAAATGGAATTTTAGTTCTGCCAAAATAAAAAAGTGAGTTTTCAGAAAACTTTTTGTCCTCATCCTGAGCTGTGAGAGGGGACCATGAGGTGGAGGATGGAAAGAGACTTTAGCAGACCTCTTGAATGAAGGAGGTTGAACTTGAAAACAGGAAGGGAGACTCTGAGATTAAGATATTGGTTAGCTAGGTGGAAAAGAGTCTGGTGTCATGGGTGGCATCATAGAAATAAAAGCACTGTGAGACAAATTGACTTTTAGCAAAGGGAGACTGGGGAGATGGGAAGAAAGGATATTTTATTTGGAGGGAGAGGTGAAAAGGAAAGAAGAGGAGGGACAATAGGAAGGAAGAGCAAGAGGATGGCTGCAGTATTGCAAGCAAGAGTAAGTCAGCAGGAAATAAAGGGCAATATTTTATTTTTTATTATTGGTAACAACATGAATGAGAACAAAAGGAAGCATTAGTGACAGAAAAAAATCTGTAAAATAAATATGTACAGAAAAATCCCAGATGAAATACAGTAGGTAGGAGTTTCTAGTTTACTGTTTTTTACAAAGTAAGGAGGAAAGACTGGATATTGCGCAATCCCATGGCCAAAGCTTTAGTTTTGCTACCACACATGGCAAGGGCCATCCATGCTGTAAGCTGTAACTGTGTTGTAAAAGGGCTAGTGGATGATTGTGCAATACCCTGATTCCCTGCTTTGGTTGTATTTGTAGACAAGTCCTTAGATTTAAATACAGTTAAAACAAACCATGTTGCATTAATTTTCATTAAAAATTGAAAGGGGCCTCTGGAGAATCATTTGTTCCAGGCTTCCCTGTCCCCTGCTAGTTGGAACATGTCCATCCAAGCTTAGATATCAAAAGCTTCCACTGGAGAGGGGCCTGCAAGCCTGGTAGGAGAAACATACTTACTGGCTGCAGCTGGTGACTGGCAAGAGTCTAAAAAATCCTGTCCGAAAATGGTGCTCTAAGGAGGAAGAACCAGTCACAGTGTGTGGCAGAAGAACGGATCATTGGACTGAATGTGGAACTGGGAGGACAAAACTATCTTTCTAGTTTAAGCACTGGTCATAGTCATAACAGAGATCCATATTGTGGCTAATGGGAATTGTATGTATTCAGTGGTGGCTGAATATCCCAGTGAGCAAAATATTCCTGTAAGGTATACATCCCATTTTTATAGTGATAAAAAACAGAGTGGGTAAATTAGCCGAACCTAAACTCCATATTCCCCAAATGAGAACTGGATAAATTTAATCCACCTGAGTTTACCCTCAACTACACTATTGCATCTTTGTGACTATTCCAGAGGAGCAGTGTTCATTCACCCTTACACTGGAATTCTTTAGTACAGCACAAACAATATAATGTTGGGTGCTCAATCTAAAGTTGTAGACAGTAATGAGCAGCGACAGTCATGGTTAGATTTTGCATTGTGACAAATTTTCTTGAAGGTAAGTATTCTTAAAACAAGACAATGTTGGTGCTTGTTTTAATAGAGCAGATTGTTGTTCAGACTGATTTTAAATCTGAAATTCTGAGTTCCAGAATACATACTGAATTTTGAAATCAAACTATCTAAAAGCTCTGCATAAGAGAAACTTAAAATGAAGTAATTTCCACAGACAATACTAAATTTAAAACCAACACATACAAATGAAAAAGAAAACACAGGTCAAACAAACAAGTAAACATCATTAATCTTTAACTAATATTCTTTCTTGTGAGCCAAGAACTTTAGCAAAGGGACCAGAAGTGCAAGAAATAGTGAATCCAGTAGATGGTAGCCTTGCACTGTGAATTGTCTGGATAAAGTTTTTTGTTATCACTATCTGTATCCATATACTTGTCTTCCTATTTGTTCAATATTTATCTGCACATGGCAAAAAATGGAGTAAAATGTAATATCCAGTCAGTTTGATACAGCATTTACATGGAGAAACAACTTATAAGGGATATATCATGGTGAGTGTTGGATTATTGTCTTTAAACTTGCATAATGACAGGTTTCAGAGTAGCAGCCGTGTTAGTCTGTATTCGCAAAAAGAAAAGGAGTACTTGTGGCACCTTAGAGACTAACAAATTTATTAGAGCATAAGCTTTCGTGAGCTACAGCTCACGATGCATCCGATGAAGTGAGCTGTAGCTCACTAAAGCTTATGCTCTAATAAATTTGTTAGTCTCTAAGGTGCCACAAGTACTCCTTTTCTTTTTGTCTTTAAACTGGAACTCAAACATTACACTTGATGCTCAATCAGTATGTTGTGATTTAAAAATAAAATTTGAATATAATGTTGCGCAACAAAGATTTATTTTTTCTCTGTTGGAGGTGTTCTGTATTGCACAACAGAAATTAATGGTTCAAATGATGTAGGTGAAAGAAGAACCGTGTGTTTTATAGTACACCTTTAATAACTGCTGGAGATATCTTAATAATTAGATTATTAAAACAGTGGGGGGTGGGTGAGGATTTTTTTTAAAGCACAATAATACATATCCACTTGAAGTCAGGTCTCCCTTGTTCAAAATGTAACAAGGCAGTGAAAAGAATAGATACAGCCCTCAAAATTTTTAACCACTATTCTGGCAATTCTGTGATCACAGTTTGTATGAAAGGCAGTAGACTGAAATGCTGTATATTTTCGATCTATTAATAAAGTTCACAATCAGTAGCCTACAGGCAGTGTGAACCTTTTCATAGCCAATTAGCGTGCTAACAGATTGTGGGCAAAGTGATTTCTACAGATCATAAAATGCAGCTTTAGCACATCTTTCCATCACCCTCTGAAATTTGTAATCCAGCAGTGGAGAAATGCAATAACTACTATCACTATACAACAATAATTGCAATCTTTGAACATTTTATGACTGAAGTAGCTAGGAGGAAAGATGGTGCCCACGATGAAACAAATGAATCTGATAACCCACAAATATCATCCCCCAACCTATGTTTGCTCTCACTCAGGACTTTAATCCTAATATGAATTTTTTTCTTTAAACTATAAAATCTTCTGAAATGTTTAGCCATCTATATCTTTTTATCATTATTTTGAGTGATATTATTATAGAGTGCATCAAATCCTAGGGTTGCAATGTTTGTGTATACTTTCAAGTAGTGATGAGCTGCCAAAATCTAACAACAGGTTCCCTCCTCACCCCATGAGGGGGACATTGCCCACCCCACCCCCTGGGACTCCTGCCCCATCCAACCCCTCCTGTGTTCCTTGACTCCCCCCCCCAGGACCCCTACCCCATCCACCCCCTCCCCTGTCCCCTGACTGCCCCCAGAACTGGGCAGGAGTGTCTCGTGGGCTACCATAGTGGGTGCCCACCCCGTCCCGCCCCTAAGAGCCAGAGGGACCTGCTGTGGAGTGAGGTGGGGAGTCCCGGAGGCACCTGGCAGGTCCCTCTGGCTCCTGGGGTGGGGGAGCATAGCTGGGGGGGGAGCAGGGGTAGCAGCTGCTCCACAACTGATCACATCAAAAGTGGCACCTTAGGCGCCGACTCCCTGGGTGCTCCAGGGCTGGAGCACCCACGGGGAAAATTGGTGGGTGCAGAGCACCAAACCGGCAGCTCCTTGCCCCGCGCCTGGCCCCAGCTCACCTAACCTCCACTCCACCTCCTCCGCTGAACATGCTGTCCTGCTCTGCTTCTCCGCCCCCTCCCCCAGCTTCCCGCGAATCAGCTGTTCCGCAGAAAGGAGGGCTGAGAAGCAGGCGGCGGCTTCACACTCAGGTCAAGGGTGGCAGAGGTGAGCTGTGGCAGGGAAAGGTTCCCCTGCGTGCCATCCCCTCCCCCCGGGTTACCTGCTGTGGCACGGGCAGCCCTCCTCATGCCCCCCCCACCCCAGCTCACCTCCGGTTGTCCCTCACAGAACAACCAGTCCTAAGAGGACTTCAAAATTTAACAACCGTTCTAGCGAACTGGTGTGAACCGGCTCCAGCTCATCACTGCTTTGAAGTATCTAGTATAACCCCACTTAGAGTTAGCCAGCAGACCCTCTAGGGAGGCCTACCCTATGGACTACAACAGTAATGGCTGCCAGAGCCCTCTGACATTATTTCTCAGCATGTTTGGAGTCCAGAGTAGGGACAACATTGACTAAAGACTGCTGCTGAGGTCAATAAGGAGGCATCTGCATGAGGTGATTTGGACAAGCAGTTTGCTGTGTCAGTGATTCACCAGGGCTTCTCAGGGAGGAGCCAGCCTGATAGAGACAAATAGTCCAGTTTTAGTTTCAGGATTTTTTTTTTTAGCTTGGGAGGTGAGGGAGTTGCAGAACAGCTCAGGGTGTCTCTAATTAACTCCTCCTCTCCAGTTGAAACCATCACAGGACTACAGATGAGGGAGCCTGGAAAGGAGGCTGCCACACTCATGGATATAAGGAGACCCTTTTTATTTTCATTGGCCAACATCCACAACCTTGATCTCAGGAAGGTGCCAGGGAGGGAGTTGGGGGTTGGGAAGAGTTGTGAGTGTTGGGAGGTAGGGAATCTGTTTTTGTTAAAGTTGGTACTTGTTAGTTAACCATAACTCTTTCCTTCCCCACATCCTATTTTCATCCTACTCCGTAATGTCCCCCTTTCGTTATATCATTATTTTGGGATAAGTAATTTTTTTGCTGGAGTTGTGTTAATATAATTCATTTTCTTGTATACTAGTTTTTGCTACTCCTTGCCCAATAGTACCATTATTTATTTTTCCAAGGGCAGCATTACTTGTGTCTTGGACACAGTAAGAAGTCACCTTGAGTGGAGACACTAGGCATCAGAAATGCAAGTGAGGAGAGGGTACAAGCCATTCGAAGTAGCAAGCCAGTGGGAGGAAATTTGAGCCACTCGTTGGGGGAATGGCTTCAACAACAAGCAGTAACACCTCTTTCTCCTTTCCAGCAACAGAAGATACATATTCACTCTTTGGTCATTAATAACTAAACAACTATAAATAACAAACGCATAAGGAACTAGTCAATGGTAAGGAATCTAACACTATGTTTCAAGAGTCTAACATTGGGTCTTGCAATCAGAATACAACTGTGAGGCAGTAATACAAAAATTCTTTATTCAGCTTTATATTTAAGCATCAAGTTTGAATGGAAGAAATGTATAGTCTTTAAGCATAGGTTAATTTGCCAGGTGAATAAATAGCACTGTGTAAATTAACATGATTTATTTACAAAGAAGTGGCATATTAGATAATTAATGTGTTTAGCTGTTTTGTTCCTCTTGAACTCTAGAGCCCCCCCTGCTTACAACCTGACCCTCATGGACTGTATCAGAAGCCATCATTATTGATGATGCCCATGTCAAAACAAAATATAGCTGTTTGTTATCACAGTGTTGTAAAATCAGTGACTAACTCTTATGATTGCAAATATGTGACAAATCTATTCCCCCCACCCCATTTTGGCTATTAGAGACAATGAGATCTTATACATGGCTTCTAAGGTCTTTAAATAGAAATTATTAATGCATGACCCCTACTGCTTTTTCATGACATCTTGCAACAGAGCTTATATTTTTAAAAATACCCATAGTTTACCTAAAACTTTTTGATCTGGGAATCATGCTGTGAAATCTAGCTCTCGTCATTATTTCTGGGACTTTCTTGTTTCATGTATGAAGAAGGATAGCAAAACAGTCTCTTGTGGTATTGTAATACTTCTGTTTCCAAAAGAAATCTAAGTGCAGAGGAGGCCAAAAATTTTAAGTCAACCAAACATTTTATATGAAATAATTCCATTAAATGTAACAAACCGGGAAGTAACATCATCTAGTGGATAGTGCACCTGACTGGCAGCTGGAAAGCCCCTGAAATTTTATTCACATTTCTGCAATTGATGTGGTCCCTCTGAGTCTCACTTTTATCATCATCATGTGGCGAAACTAAATAATATAGGTATCGTTAAACCACCCTTGTAAAGTGCTTTGAAGGCTGTCGATAATAGGAACATAGGAATTGCCAGACTGGATCAGATCAAAAGTCCATCTAGTATCCTGTCTAGTATCTAGTCTAGTATCCTGTCTTTGACCATGGCTTCAGAGGAAGGTGTAAAAACCTGTCAGTAGGCAGATGTGGCATACTCTGCCCCTGCCACTGTGTGGTCTTCTCGGTCTCTGAGATCAGTTTAAGTCCTGAAGCCAGAGGTTTAATTTTTCTTCCAAAATTTCTATTGTTACTTAGACAACTTCTGGTTATTGTTATCTATATAAATATCCAGTTCCTTTTGTACCTTGCTAAGTTCTTGGCCTCTGTGAATTCCAGTGCTAGCAGGTTTGGAGTCTAATTACGCACTCTATGCAAAAGTATCTCCTTTTACCAGTTCCAACATTTACATCTTTTCATTTCATTGAATGTTCTCTTGTTCTTTTGTTCTGAGACTGGGAACTACTTTTCTTCCAGTCCACCTTCTCTGTACTATTCATTTTATATACTTTTCTCATGCCCCTTTTATTTGTCTCCTTTTTCAAGTAAACAATCCCATTCTTTTCCTATGAGAGTTTTTCCATACCCTTCATCATTGTCAGCATGTGCCACTGACCCCCATCTAATTAATAAATTCCAGGGCATAAAAGTACAGTTGTGATTATGTAATCTAACCTCCTATATAACACAGGACATAGAACTTCCCCAAAATGATTCTGAGAGCACATCTCTTAAAAGAACATCCAGCCTTGATTTAAAAATTGTCAGTGATGGTGACATGACTCTTAGTAAATTGTTCCAGTGATTAATTACCCACCCTGTCAAACATTTATGCCTTATTTTCTGTCAGAATTTGTCTAGTTTAAACTTCCAGCCATTGGATTGTGTTATACTTTTCTCTGCTAGATTGAAGAGACCACTTTTAAATACTTTTTCCCCATTGAAACGTATCAAAATTCCAATATTTGATAAAATATTTAATTGAAATTTTGATTTTGTGCAAAAAAGCTCAGAATGTTCGTGCAAATTTCATCCCATTTTTCACATTCGCAGTAGAGTGGTGTCAACAAATGTTGATAAGAACATAAGAATGGCCATATTGGTCAGACCAAAGGTCCATCCAGCCCAGTATCCTGTCTACCGACAGTGGCCTATGCCAGGTGCCCCAGAGGGAGTGAACCTAACAGGTAATGATCAAGTGATCTCTCTCCTGCCATCCATCGCCTTTTATGATGAGATTACTGGTTCTGTGGATGAAGGGAAAGCAGTGGATGTATTGTTTCTTGACTTTAGCAAAGCTTTTGACACGGTCTCCCACAGCATTCTTGTCAGCAAGTTAAGGAAGTATGGGCTGGATGAATGCACTATAAGGTGGGTAGAAAGCTGGCTAGATTGTCGGGCTCAACGGGTAGTGATCAATGGCTCCATGTCTAGTTGGCAGCCGGTGTCAAGTGGAGTGCCCCAGGGGTCGGTCCTGGGGCCCGTTTTGTTCAATATCTTCATAAATGATCTGGAGGATGGTGTGGATTGCACTCTCAGCAAATTTGCGGATGATACTAAACTGGGAGGAGTGGTAGATACGCTGGAGGGGAGGGATAGGATACAGAAGGACCTAGACCAATTGGAAGATTGGGCCAAAAGAAATCTAATGAGGTTCAATAAGGATAAGTGCAGGGTCCTGCACTTAGGATGGAAGAATCCAATGCACCGCTACAGACTAGGGACCGAATGGCTCGGCAGCAGTTCTGCGGAAAAGGACCTAGGGGTGACAGTTGACGAGAAGCTGGATATGAGTCAGCAGTGTGCCCTTGTTGCCAAGAAGGCCAATGGCATTTTGGGATGTATAAGTAGGGGCATAGCGAGCAGATCGAGGGACGTGATCGTTCCCCTCTATTCGACACTGGTGAGGCCTCATCTGGAGTACTGTGTCCAGTTTTGGGCCCCACACTACAAGAAGGATGTGGATAAATTGGAAAGAGTACAGCGAAGGGCAACAAAAATGATTAGGGGTCTAGAGCACATGACTTACGAGGAGAGGCTGAGGGAGCTGGGATTGTTTAGTCTGCAGAAGAGAAGAATGAGGGGGGATTTGATAGCTGCTTTCAACTACCTGAAAGGGGGTTTCAAAGAGGATGGCTCTAGACTGTTCTCAATGGTAGCAGATGACAGAACGAGGAGTAATGGTCTCAAGTTGCAATGGGGGAGGTTTAGATTGGATATTAGGAAAAACTTTTTCACTAAGAGGGTGGTGAAACACTGGAATGCGTTACCTAGGGAGGTGGTAGAATCTCCTTCCTTAGAGGTTTTTAAGGTCAGGCTTGACAAAGCCCTGGCTAGGATGATTTAACTGGGACTTGGTCCTGCTTTGAGCAGGGGGTTGGACTAGATGACCTTCTGGGGTCCCTTCCAACCCTGATATTCTATGATTCTATGATCCATCTCCACCCTCTGACAAACAGAGGTTAGGAACACCATTCCTTACCCATCCTGGCTAATAGCCATTAATGGACTTCACTTCCATGAATTTATCCAGTTCTCTTTTAAACCCTGTTGTAGTCCTAGCCTTCACAACCTCCTCAGGCAAGGAATTCCACAGCTTGACTGTGTGTGGAGTGAAGGAGAACTTCCTTTTATTTGTTTTAAACCTGCTACCCATTAATTTCTTTTGGTGGCCCCTAGTTCTTATATTATGGGAACAAGTAAGTAACTTTTCCTTATTCACTTTCTTCACACCACTCATGATTTTATAGACCTCTATCATATCCCCCTAGTTTCCTATTTTCCAAGCTGAAAATCCTAGCCTCTTTAATCTCTCCTCATATGGGACCCGTTCCAACCCCCTAATCATTTTAGTTGCCCTTTTCTGAACCTTTTCTAATGCCAGTATATCTTTTTTGAGATGAGGGGACCACATCTGTATGCAGTATTCAAGATGTGGGTGTACCATGGATTTATATAAGGGCAATAAGATATTCTCTGTCTTATTCTCTATCCCTTTTTTAATGATTCCTAACATCCCATTTGCTTTTTTGACTGCCGCTGCACACTGCGTAGACGTCTTCAGAGAACTATTCAAGATGACTCCAAGATCTTTCTCCTGATTAGTTGTAGCTAAATTAGCTTCCATTGTATTGTATGTATAGTTGGAGTTATTTTTTCCAATGGTCATTACTTTACATGTATCCATATTACATTTCTTTTGCCGTTTTGTTCCCCAATCACTTAGTTTTGTGAGATATTTTTGAAGTTCTTCACAGTCTTCTTTGGTCTTAAGTATCTTGAGCAGTTTAGTATCATCTGCAAACTTTGCCACCTCGCTGTTTACCCTGGTCTCAAGATCATTTATGAATAAGTTGAATAGGATTGATCCTAGGACTGATCCTTGGGGAACACCACTATTTACCCCTTTCCATTCTGAAAATTTAACATTTATTCCTACCCTTTGTTGTTCCCTGTCTTTTAACCTGTTCTCAATCCATGAAAGAGTCTTCCCTCTTATCCCATGACAACTTAATTTACGTAAGAGCCTTTGGTGAGGGACCTTGTCAAAGGTTTTCTGGAAATCTAAGTACACTATGTCTACTGGATCTCCCTTGTCCAAATATTTGTTTACCTCCTCAAGGAACTCTAATAGATTTGTAAGACACGATCTCCCTTTACAGAAACCATGTTGACTTTTGTGCAACAATTTATGTTCTTCTATGTGTCTGACAATTTTATTCTTTACTATTGTTTCAACTAATTTGCCTAGTGCTGACATTAGACTTATCGGTCTGTAATTGCCAGGATCACCTCTAGAGCCCTTCTTAAATATTGGTATTACATTAGCTATCTTCCAGTCATTGGGTACAGTAGCTGATTTAAAGGACAGGTTACAAACCATAGTTAATAGTTTCACAGTTTCACATTTGAGTTCTTCCAGAACTCTTGGATGAATGCCATCTGGTCCCAGTGACTTGTTACTGTTAAGTTTCTCAATTAATTCCAAAACCTCCTCTAGTTACACTTCAATCTGTGACAATTTCTCAGATTTTTCACCTACAAAAGACGGCTCAAGTTTGGGAATCTCCCTAACATCCTCAGCCGTGAAGACTGAAGCAAAGAATTAATTTCTCTGCAATGACTTTTTCGTCTTTAAGTGCTCCTTTTGTATCTTGATCGTCCAGGGACCCCACTGGTAGTTTAGAAGGCTTCCTGCTTCTGATGTACCTAAAAACATTTTGTTATTACCTTTTGAGTTTTTGGCTAGCGGTTCTTCAAACTCCTTTTTGGCGTTTTTACATTTAATTTGGCAGTGTTTATGCTCCTTTCTATTTACCTCACCAGGATTTGACTTCCACTTTTTAAAATATGCCTTTTTATCTCTCAGTGCTTCTTTTACATGATTGTTAAGCCAAGGCGGCTCTTTCTGAGTTCTTTTACTGTGTTTTTAATTTGGGGTATACATTTAAATTGAGCCTCTATTATGGTGTCTTTGAAAAGTGTCCATGCAGCTGACAGGGATTTCACTCTAGTCATTGTACCTTTTAATTTCTGTTTAACTAACCTCCTCATTTTTGCATAGTTCCCCTTTCTAAAATTAAATGCCACAGTGTTGGGCTGTTGAGGTGTTCTTCCCACCAAAGGCATGTTAAATGCTATTCCATTATGGTCACTATTTCCAAGCGGTCCTGTTATAGTTACCTCTTAGACCAGATCCTGCACTCCACTCAGGACTAGATCGAGAGTTGCCTCTCCCCTTGTGGGTTCCTGTACTAGCTGCTCCAAGAAGCAGTCATTTAAAGTATTGAGAAATTTTATCTCTGCATTTCATCCTGAGGTGACATGTACCCAGTCAATATGGGGATAATTGAAATCCCCCACTATTATTGAGTTCTTTATTTTGATAGCCTCTCTAATCTCCCTTAGCATTTCATCATCACTATCACTGTCCTGGTCAGGTGGTCGATAATAGATCCCTACTGTTATATTCTTATTAGAGCATGGAATTACTATCCATAAAGATTCTATGGAACATGTGGATTCATTTAGGATTTTTACTTCATTTGATTCTACATTTTCTTTCACATATAGTGCCACTTCACCCCCCACGAACTTTTCTGTCCTTCCGATATATTTTATACCCCAGAATGATTGTGTTCCACTGATTGTCCTCACTCTACCAGGTTTCCGTGATGCCTATTATATCAATATCCTCCTTTAACACGGGGCGCTCTAGTTCACTCATCTTATTATTTAGTCTTCTAGCATTTGTGTACAAGCACTTTAAAAACTTGTCACTGTTTATTTGTCTGCCCTTTTCTGATGTGTCCGATTCTTTATGTGAATGTTTCTCGTCTGATCTGGCCCATACTTTATCCTCTTCTATCCTCTCCTCCTGACTAAAACATAGAGAATCTCTATCAATAGACTCTCCTCTAAGAGAAGTCTCTGTCCCATCCACGTGCACCTCTGCAGCAATCAGTTTCCCCCATCTCTTAGTGTAAAAACTGCTCTGCAACCTTTTTAATGTTAAGTGCCAGCAGTCTGGATCCACTTTGGTTTAGGTGGAACCCATCCTTCCTTTATGAAAATAAAACGATGAAATTTGAATGAAAATCTCAACTTGTTCTTCAGCCTGCACTAATTGGGATTTATCCTGCAAACCTTATGTATCTGTATGGGCCTTACAATTGTAGTCCCACTAAGATCAATGGGACTGCTTGAGTAGTGTAGCCCTGTCAAAAACTCAGATACCATTATTACACTTTATTGCACAGGAACTTCAGACAGAAGATAAATGACTGTATGAAAGCCAAGATTGGAATTCCAGAAGTTCCTTGCACCGAGCTCAAACTGCTAGTCCACGTTTATGTTACAGCAAGATATAAATAACACTTAATCTGAGATATCTTGTATCTATCTCCAATACTGTTCATGTTATTTAGAGGGGAACTGCACTCGTTTTCCCCTTAGCAGCTCTGATATGTCAATTGGTTTCATGATGTCCAGGCTATATTGTTCCAATACACTTCATTTGGAATTATCCTTGCAAACAAGAGTTTGTCTACAGGTATTGCAAAATGTGGCAGTATGGCTGCTCCAGGGCTTTCTCTGTATTGGTTGCATGTTTTCCAGTGAATTTGTTCCCTCTTGCTATTTACAGCAAGAAATAATACAGCATTGGATTTATATAGATTCTATGTCTCTTAAGTACTTATTGGTCCCCATTACCAAAATATCTGAGTGCCTTACAATTTTTAATGCATTTGTTTGCAACACTCCTGTGAGGTGTTACAGATAGTAAACTGAGGCACAGAAACTAAGTGACTTGTCCAAGATCACATAGGAGATTTATGGTGAAGCAAGGAATTGAATCCACATGCCCTGGTTTCTAGGCTAGCATCCTAACCACTGAACTATGCTTCCTGTCTTACAGAGTTTATCTGGATACTATATTATTTGGCTCCCTAAAAATATTTACAAAGAGAAAAATGGGGGCCTAGGTGTCACCCTATGTTCTTCTGTAGTAAAATGAAATTGGTGTATTAAAGTATCTGAGCAGCTGCACTGAATGCGCTTGAGGATGGGAAGTAGAGCATTGTAATTTTGGCATTCTCTTAACTTTTATATAGATATATATGAGGCATTTCTTTTCTTTCAATCTCAGTGGTGTTTGGCATTTTTAAAATTATTGTCTTTAGGATTGTGTTATTTATTGTGTACGTTCCTGTGAGAGATAGTTGTGGATTCTAGTTTTTTCAACTCTGCACCTGTTTAAGGTATTTTGTTTCCTGGACCATCTTGTGGTTGCCTTAGTGTTTGCTTTTTTTCCTTAAGAGTTGTTTTTCATGTATCCTTTATTGAACAGGTGAGCATAGTCTGCCATGGAGCATTATATAAAAAAAGAATATTAGTAAAAACAAGGACAATAAATTAAGTTTTCACTAAAAACTTTCAGCGATCAGAATTAAAACCTGCTGCTTTCTTTAAGGTTGGTGAGCCTGCTGTGGAAAACTTGTACCTGTGTTAACTTCTAAAGCACACCAGGCTCTCAGCTCAGTCTGAATCTGAAAATCAGCAGTTTCACTGGAAACTGAAAGTCTTGATGATCTGAAAGGCTCTAGTGTCTTATTTTGAAATAAATAAATAGCCCATTTTCTGAAGGTTTCAGAGTAGCAGCTGTATTAGTCTGTATTCGCAAAAAGAAAAGGAGTACTTGTGGCACCTTGGAGACTAACAAATTTATTCGAGCATAAGCTTTCGTGAGCTACAGCTCACTTCATCGGATGCACTGGATGCATCCGATGAAGTGAGCTGTAGCTCACGAAAGCTTATGCTCAAATACATTTGTTAGTCTCTAAGGTGCTACAAGTACTCCTTTCCCTTTTCTAATGAAAATTTTATTTTTTTGAAAAAAATCACTTTGTGAAGAAATATTTGAATGGAAATTTTTTAACTGAATATGTTTATCTTCCAATTTAATTTTAAAACTGTTCAGTGATCTCAATTTAAACCACTACAAAGTGTTGATCCTCTCATAGCTTATCAGTTAAGCACGGTTGGGCAGAGTCAATACTTTATGATGTTTTAGAAAGTAGTGCGATTAATTCAGCAAGTCATAATAGTCCCACTTTTTCAATCGGTACTAAACAATTTCTGCAACATATTTTTAGGAGCAATGACATTGTCATTGTGGTAAGATGTAAAAATTCCCAAATCTGGACACTTACAGATGTTTTAGAAAGAAACTAAAAGAATCCTGGTATTTTTTTATGGGCTGTGTGTGTTAATTCTTCTGTCCTCCCCAATTCCAGATTGGGTGAGGTTACATTGTCCATGTAATAGACACTCTACTTCCTTTGTTCATCTATATTATGTAATGTAGCTCTTTTGCCACAGTGATAGGGAAAGTGATTATATAGTTGTGTGATATAAAAAATATTGTCAGCATGGGTTTGGGATTGGCTGTATTACTCATTAGTGGCAAAGCTATTTTAATTTAAATATATATATATAATATGTTTCCATAATATAAACAGTTAATATGTGTATGTGTGTGTGTGTGTGTGTATATATATATATATATATATATATGTAAAAAGAAAAGGAGTACTTGTGGCACCTTAGAGACTAACAAATTTATTTGAGCATAAGCTTTCGTGAGCTGCAGCTCACTTCATCGGATGCATTCAGTGGAAAATACAGTGGAGAGGTTTATATACATAGAGAACATGAAACAATGGGTGTTACCATACACACTGTAACGAGAGTGATCACTTAAAATTAACTATTACCAGCAGGAGAGCTGGGGGGGGGACCTTTTATAGTGATAATCAAGGTGAGCCATTTCCAGCAGTTGACAAGGATGTCTGAGGAACAGTGGGGTGTGTGTGTGGGGGGGGGGGGAATAAACATGGGAAATAGTTTTACTTTGTCACCTACTACAGGACAGGCCCAACAAAGAAAATAACAGAACGCCACTAGCCATTACCTTCAGCCCCCAACTAAAACCTCTCCAGTGCATCATCAAGGATCTACAACCAGTCCTGAAGGACGACCCATCACTCTCACAGATCTTGGGAGACAGGCCAGTCCTTGCTTACAGACAGGCCCCCAACCTGAAACAAATACTCACCAGCAACCACACACCACACAACAGAACCACTAACCCAGGAACCTATCCTTGCAACAAAGCCCCTTGCCAACTCTGTCCACATATCTATTAAGGGGACACCATCATAGGGCCTAATCACATCAGCCACACTATCAGAGGCTTGTTCACCTGCGCATCTACCAATGTGATATATGCCATCATGTGCCAGCAATGCCCCTCTGCCATGTACATTGCCCAAATTGGACAATCTCTACGTAAAAGAATAAATGGACACAAATCAGACGTCAAGAATTATAACCTTCAAAAACCAGTCGGAGAACACTTCAATCTCTCTGGTCACTCAATTACAGACTTAAAAGTTGCAATTCTTCAACAAAAAAACTTCAAAAACAGACTCCAAGGAGAGACTGCTGAATTGGAATTAATTTGCAAACTGGATACAATTAACTTAGGCTTGAATAGAGACTGGGAGTGGATGGGTCATTACACAAAGTAAAACTATTTCCCCTTGTTTATTCCTCCCCCCACCCCCCACTGTTCCTCAGACATTCTTGTCAACTGCTGGAAATGGCCCACCTTGATTATCACTACAAAAGGTTCCACCCCCCCCCACACCCCGCTCTCCTGCTGGTAATAGCTCATCTTAAGTGATCACTCTCGTTACAGTGTGTATGGTAACACCCATTGTTTCATGTACTCTATGTATATAAATCTCCCCACTGTATTTTCCACTGAATGCATGCGATGAAGTGAGCTGTAGCTCATGAAAGCTTATGCTCAAATAAATTTGTTAGTCTCTAAGGTGCCTTTTCTTTCTACTGAATAAGCAATACCATTTCTATCAGCCCCTAGGTTTTTCCTTGGTCTCCCATCCAACTACTTACAAAGCCTGAATATGTTTAGTATATTTCTTGTGACCAAGTATTTCCTCTTATATTTTCTACCAATATGTGTGGATATTGCAAACTGCAGCTAAAAGATTCCTGTGGTTCCTCTAGCAAGGTTGTATTAGATAGAAATTATCCAAGGCCTTTTGCTGTATGGAAGGCACAGCAGGTCATGGCTCTTGGTTTCAGATTGGACAGACATTTCTAAATTTCACTCTGTTATGTCTGCAGTTATCTGCAGCAGGAGGAAAACTCACAGTAATCAGATCTTCACCTCCTGATTATCTACTATTTTCACACTGCTATGATGATTATACAGTTGTTGTGTCCTAGGATATTGGTCATTTTTATAGGTTTCAGAGTAGCAGCCGTGTTAGTCTGTATTCGCAAAAAGAAAAAGAGTACTTGTGGCACCTTAGAGACTAACAAATTTATTTGAGCATAAGCTTCCGTGAGCTACAGCTCACAAATGCATCCAATGAAGTGAGCTGTAGCTCACAAAAGCTTATGCTCAAATAAATTGGTGCCTCTAAGTCTCTAAGGTGCCACAAGTACTCCTTTTCTTTTTGGTCATTTTTATGTAAAAGCCAAATGAAACTAAAGCTTCATCTATTAAAGTAAAATTAAATCACTTTATTATACTTTTCTATCAGGACCTGCATAAGAGATGGCATATTTCTGCACCATCTCACATGTAGCCCTGGGAGGAATTGTAACTCAGAGTTGATTAGCTAACCTGGTTGAAAGCATCGTCAATTTTCCTAGTGTAGACAGGACCAAAATCTGGGATTCTGCTAGCTCTGAAAAATACCCTACATATTTTTACATCAATGAATGTTAATTAAATTCAACTTCAGTAGTTTCATAAAACTTAAATTTGTCTGTCAAATGTATTTCCATCTCCTCTGAAACTGAGAGGCTGTCTGAGTCTCATAACGTTGATATCACAAAGCAATTCCTGTTTCCAAAGGAACGAATGAAGTTTAGCCTTTTTTGTCCCCCTTATGTCCAATATTTTCTCCTCTTGTCTGTGGATGCCTACAGCTGCAGGCAATTCAAAATGTTTCTCATATTTCACTAAGAGAGGGAATTACAAAGTAGGTATGACTTAGGAGACTCCTAAGAAGCTCTAAATAGCTACTAGTCAAAACCAACACACATTTGAACCAATAGTAAATTAGATGACACTTGAGCTTTAAGGATTCAGAATAAAATTTTCAAAAGCACCTAAGATATAGGACTTTAAATCCCATTGACTTGCTCTGGAACCGAGGTTCCTATGTGTTTTAGTCACTTTTGAAAGTGGGACTTGAATTCCTAAGTACTTCTGAAAAAATTTCCCCTGCATTTAATTATTGTTAAACTTAATTACTTCAATGACATTGCATCAGGTGCACAAGCAGACTGTAGCCTTTTATTTTATTTAAAGTGAATTTAGTAATGTTATATTACACCATTGTGGTAATAAACTAAACTATAATAAACTACAATCATTGTCTACAAGATATATGTGAAAAAGTTTTGAAGATTCAATGTAAACAGATTTTAAATCTGCATGTTCCTCTGGTATAGTGCAAACAAGGACAGAACCATAGTAGTAAAAGACTCTGCTGGTCTGCATTTATCAGACAACAAGCAACAGATCACAAAAATATGGAAACACTAGGAGGACTCTGAGCATGTCCAGTTAAGTCTCCCATGATGTAATTTGCTATTTCAACATAAATAAAGGCATATCACAGGGCTTAAAGGATGGTTTTGTGCTTAAGGACCAAGACTGGTACTTGGGAGATCTGGATTCAGTTCAGTTCTCCCTTGGCTGCACACTTTTGGGCAAGTCACTTAATCACTCTGTACCTCAGTTCCCCATCAGAAAAACAGGGATATTTTCTTTATCCCATGCTTAGCTTGTCTTGTCTGTTTAGAGTATAATGCATATGGCTAGAACCTTGGTTGGGCCCTCAGTGTGCTATTATATTAACAGTAGTATACACCAGGATTATGTAGCAACCAAAATCATTTAACTGATGAAGTATTAAGTTCTGTGGGGCAGAGGGGAGAATGGAGGTGTGTGGGGAGGGTGCTTCTGTTCAAAAATAAACCCCTGCCCGGTTGGAGAATTTGTCAATATTTTGCTGTCCTATTTAGCAAACATTTCTGATATCCTTTATTTCACTTATGGCTTCTCCCATGACACCAAGCTAGATGGCAGCGTAATAAACTAACTCAGCTAGATCAGCTCTTTCACACTTCAGAAAAGAAATTACTTTGAACACCTCTTTAAGTAACACAAATCTGAGTATATATTTATGTCCAAATGAAGCACCACAAAACACCACAAGAGGCTGGGAAGACAGGAGGCAATCTAATTTTGAAGCACACAGCATAAATAGACATCTGAAAAGGACAAATAGCCATTTTTTGTGCAGCTCTCAGTAATGCTGAACTATATCAAATCTTCTAGTCACACAAATCTCACATCTGGGCATCTTCTTTGACTTGTTTCTCTCCCTTGATCCACATGTCCAAGCTGTGTCCAAATATTGCTGCTTCTGTTTTTTACATTTACAAAATTCAACCGTCTCTTGTTGTCCAGGCTGCCCTAGCTCTTATTCAGGCCCTCGCCACCTTGTGTCTTGACTTCTGCAACCTTTTCCTCTTTGGCCTTGATGCCGGTCATGTTGCTACAATCATGTCCATTCAAAGCACTGCATCTTCCTGGCTTGTAAATGCTGAGCACATCAACTCCCTCTGTGTCTCTCCTTTCCTGATGCAACAACCAAAAGCTCCTTGTTTAATGCCTTTAAGACTCCTCATTATTTAGCCCTCCCCATTCTGAAATTTAGTAGCTTACCAATCCATTGACTATTGCACTTCCAATGATGCCAGCTTTGATCCCCACCTTGTCTTTTCTTCCTTGAGCATCTTCAAACTTTCTCTATGTTGCCCCTATGCATGGGAGGATAAAATCCCTAACAAAATTTGTAAAGCTGCCACTTTATCTTCTTTTTAATCCCTCCTTAATGCCCACTTCTGCTACGACGCCTACAAATCACTCCCTTCCAGCATTGGTTAGGCAAAGGGTGAGCTAAGAGTCCTGCTTTTTTGCTTACCTCTATTAATTTTATTATTACTTCCCACCCCATAACTCATTTTCTGTTTCATTCATCTGTTGCATTATTTCTGATCCCTATTCTGTAAGCTCTTTGTGAGGCAGGGGCTAATTTATTTATTGTTTTGCCTTCACAGTACCTTGCTCAATATGTCCCTGATTTTTCACTGGGTAGCATATAAAGAAAGAATTGAACAGAAAGCAGGGATCCTGAGTAAACATTGTACAAAATCTACAAACTACCACTGAAATCAATGGGACTTTGTAGAGCAAGTCCCTAAATCTACAAGGTATGGCCAAGTCTTCTCCTATTATATAGGTGCCTGTAAATTCCCCTGTATACAACAAATAAATAAAGTGAGTCCTTCAACAATAAAAAGTGAGTCCTACAACATTCCACTTCCCACCACATTTTGGAAGAAATCAGCTGATTGAATGGAATAATCCTTGGCAAGTAATTTTGCTCCAGCACTCAGTCATGAGTAACTTTGCATATCAGTATATCAACATTTGTTACCTGTAACAATAACAATAGTTAATTGCAAATGTACTGAATTATATAGCATTGCAGGCAGCACTGAGATTTTTTTTTTCAGTGGCTTGTCCTGAATTTCTGGGTTTTATATCATTTGTTTCATCCTATAGTGACTTTGATCTGATCTGAAAAAAGCATTATAAACATTTATTTAATAATCCTCAAAACACTGCTGTGAAGCAGGGGAGTTTTAATATAACCAATTTACAGGTGGGTAAAATGAACATAAGTGAAGTGTCTGTTCTAAATTCACACAGTAAGCAAGTGGCAGAATGAGGAATAAAACAAAGGAGTCTTGACTTCCAATTCTGTGCATTAATCATGAGGCAACACTCACTCTGTTCAAATCATATTGGGAAAACTGACAGTTTGATTGCACTCTTTTTCTAAACATGATTTTTATCAATATTAAGACACTTTTTAACTCTGTCATGACAAAAACATAGTCTGCTCTAGATTTTTTTGTAATCTATAAACATAAATCCATAAACAGGGCTTGGAAATATTAAGTAGATCATTCTTAAAACAGACTAAACTTTATGGAATTTAAAAATAAAAAGCTTCTTTAAAGCATAGCGGTATTTAAGATAGTTAAATAATTCCTGTGCATGAAAGGCAGCTACATTTCTGTGGTGTTGCTATTTCACCATTTGCTTCTTTGGGGTCTAGTGCCATCACACAAATCCCCAGAAGATGTCAATGCAAGTCTACGGCAGACCACATTACAATATCAAAACTTTAGTAAATCAGACTGTGGAGATGCCAAGGGTATGGTTATGAAATCAAGACAAAATGAGATGATGTCAGTGCAAGTCTGTGGAGACCACATTATCATATGAAAACAAAAGGAAACAATATTTAAGTTAAATTGCAGAGGCTCTAGGGATGGAAAATGCCCCATCACTTAAATGGTGGGAACCCTGGGTGTGGATGCATGCACAAAACAACTGTACTGCATGTGTATTTCAGATTATCTGTCTCAGAGGATTAAAGAGAACTGCTAGTTGAGAGCCTAACTCTGCCATCTTTACACAGAAAATAGTCCCATTAATTTCCTTGGGCCTACTTGTGGAGTAAGGTACTACTCAGTGTAAGAATGACAGAATCTGGCCCTTAATGAGCAGAAATCCAATTTATACTGTTCCCAACCCACTAAAGAAATCTTTTGGGGGATTGGGGGTGGATATTAAGAACAGGTCCACAGTAGGGGGCAAGGGACACCATGACTCTTGGTAATGAATTTCAGCTGGTTTAATCAGTTCAGGTTTACCCCAGTTCTTTCATGTTATGAGACGTCTCTAATTGTCATGCAAGATATCAAAGAAAAGATCATAACTCACTAATTAGTAATACCATTGCCTAATGTAAGTGCAAACAACTGATACAAATTTATGGATATACACTGAAATTATAATTCTTAAAATGTGTTTGCCGGCCACGCAGAAGTTACCCCACTGACGTGAGAGGAATGTGATTTCCCCACCTAGGAGTTACTTCCACAGTACTTTGGAAGACAATGAGAATGTATTTACATAACACATATACAGACCCATCAATCTAATAAGTGGAGAAGGCAAACTTTTTACTATCATGGTGGACAGGAGATTGACAATAACATGTCTAATGTTCATTCAATTGCACCAGAGGAGGAAGGAACTAAAAACTAATTTGCATTTGAGCAGACAGACCCAGTGGCAGAAGAAGCAGCAGAACCACACCCTTCAAGACAGACTCCACGTTGCCTTCTTCACAGCTGGGAATGGTCTTTTATCTGAAGGTATCCTTCAGAAGTATCCATTTCAAAGATTCAATGGACTGTAAAATAGAGGGCTACAGAATCCCTAGTTAACTATCTTTCACCGAAGAAGACTAAGGTACCAGCCCTTTGATTTTGAGGGGGATAGATCCTGACCCAGGAGTTCAGTCAACCATCTTGATGGAAACACGTGGAGAGGATTTTACCTTGAACCAAATCTAGCTGCTAAAATGCTTTCTAATGACTAAAATTTATCTTTATTTCTGTTGTAATCATTTCTGACTTTAATCCTTATATTTGTATTCATCTAAAACCTGTTGCTTTGGAATTAAATAACCTTGTTTTCTTTTTTTAATCTCAACCATTTCAGTGCTGTGTTTGAACTGAACTGTTTGATAATCTCAGCTAAAGTAACAAACTGTTGGATATTGACTTTTTAAAGGAGAAATGGACCTTAACATTCTTTTTATTGTTCTAGGACAGGGCTGAACTTTCCAGAACACATGTTTTTTGGGGCTGTGGAGAATATGGAATCACTTCTCAGTTGTTAACCAAGGGTGATGGAGACCAGTGGAAGTCTGTGGTATTGCATGCAGGCTCCTGGATCCAAAATGTTGGAGCCAGGCTACTCAATACACAGACATAGGGTGCATACTTGTTGCTGACTGTGAGAATCCCAGGCACAGAGCTGCAGCAGCAAAGCTTTTAAGGCATTACAGGGTAAGAGGTGACACAACTCTACACTGGTCTGGATTGCACCTCAGAACGTGACGGGGCATTGTTAAAATTTAAATTCAACACAACCACCAGACCTATCTGGATCTTGGGAAGCTCTAAAGACACAAATTGAGAGTTAATTTTAAGTATCAGAGTTTGGCTGACTGCTTCAACATTCAAAGGCAGGCTACCACAAGCATGACAGATGGGTGTTCTACCTGACTTTCCAAGCATAGTGCAAGTGTAGCTTGAATGTCCTGCAGGCATCACAATTACATTGACTGCAACACCAATAAATTATTCCTTGTGCAGTCTTTAAATGTATACTCACAAACATATATCTGGGGACAAAAAATGTAGGCCACACATACATGATGGTGAGACTATATCTTGTGATGTAGTGATGCTAAAAACAATTTGAGGGTCTTGGTGGACAATCAGCTGAACATGAGCTTGCAGTGTGATGCTGTGGCCAAAAAGGCCAATGTGATCTTGAAATGCATAAACAGGAGAATCTTGAGTAGGAGTTGACAGTATTTTATCTCTATTTGGCACTGGTACAACAGCCGCTGGAATGCTGTGTCCAATCTTGGTGTCCCCAATTCAAGAAGGATGTTGTAAATTGGAGAGAGTTCAGAGAACCAAGAGAAGATAAAAGGATTAGAAAAAATGCTGTATAAACTCAAGGAAATTAATGTGTTAAGTTTAACAAAGAAAGGTTAAGGGATGAATTGATTAGTCTATAAGTAGCTATATGGGGGAGCAAATATTTAATAATGCAGAAGAGGTATAATCAATAGCTGGAATCTGAAGCTAGACAAATTCAGAGCAGAAATAATGTGTACATTTTTGATGGTGAGAGTAATTAAACATTGAAACAATTTACCAAGTGTTGTGGTGGATTGTCTATCACTGACTATTTTTTAATAAAGATTAGATTTTTTCCCCCTAAAATATATGCTTTAAGAATTATTTTGCTGAAGTTCTATGGCCTTTGTTATACAGGAAGTGGCATAATGATATTTTCTATTTTATTATGTATCCCTTTCCTTATGGTTACTAACTCTCTTTTAGCTATTTTGACAGCTGCTTCACATTGAGCTGTTGTTTTCAGAGAACCATCCATCATGGTCCAAGATCTTTGAGTGGTAACTGCTAATTTAGACCTCATTAGTTGGTATGTATAGCTGGAATTATGTTTTCCAATGTACATTACTTTGCACTTATCATTATTGAATTTGATCTGCCATTTTCTTGTTTGGTCACCCAGTTTTGTGAGATCCCTTTGTAACTGTACAATCAGCTTTGGACTTAATTATCTTGAGTAATTTTGTATTATCTATAGATTTTGCTGCCTCACTACTCACCACCTCCTTTCCCGGATTATTTATGAACATACTGAACAGCACATGTGCCAGCACAGTTCCTTGGGGCACCATGCCTTTCTCCACTGTGAAAACTGACCATTTATTCCTAGCTTTTGTTTCCTGTCTTTTAACCAGTTACTGATCCATGAGAGGACCTTCCCTCTTATCTGGTGACTGCCAATTTTGCTTATTCAAAGGCTTTCTGAAAGTCCAAGTGCATTGTATCCACTGGATCACCCTTGTCCACATGCTTTTTGCCACCCCAAAGAATTCTAATAGATTTGTAAAACATTATTTCCCTTTACAAAAGCTTCTTTAATTCTTCCCCCACATGTCATGTCCATCTCTGTGTCTGATATTTCTGTTCTTTACTATAGTTTAAACCAGTTTGCCTGGTAGGCAAGTTAGGTTTACCAGCCTGTACATGTCAGGATCATCTCTGGTGCCTTTTTAAAAAAAAATTACATTATATTAGCTATCCCCCAGTCATCTGGTACAAAGGCTAATTAAAGTGATAGATTACATACCATAGTTAGTAGTACTACAGTGCCATATCAGAGATCCTTCAGAACCCTTGGGTGAATACCATTTGATGCTGGTGACGTATTACTGCTTAATTTACCAATTTGTTCCCAAACCAACTTTGCTGACATCTTAATCAGGGACAGTACCTCAGTTATGTCACCTAAAAAGAACGGCCCCAATGTGGGAATCTCCCTCAGATCCTGTTTAGTGAAGACTGATGCAAAGAATTCATTTAGCTTCTTCATAGAGGCCTTGTCTTCCTTAAGTGCTCCTTTAGCACCTTGATCTTCCCGTGGCCCAACTGATTGTTTGGCAGGCTTCCTGCTTCTGAGGTAGTTTAAAAAAAAATGCTGTTAATTTTTGTATTTTGCTCATTTTTCTTCAATTTTTTTTTGGCCTGCCTCATTATACTTTTATACTCGACCCACCAGAGGTTGTTCCTATCTGTTTTCCTCAGTAGGATTTGACTTCCAGTATTTAAAGGATGCCTTTTTGCCTCATTACCAATTGTTTTACTCTGCTGTTTAGACATGGTGGCATTTTTTTGGTCCTCTTACTTTTTTTTTTTTTTTTTTTAGTATTTATTTGGGGTATACATTTAGTGTGAGCCTCTACTGTTTTTTTTAAATAGTTTCCATGTGGCTTGCATGCATTTCTCTACTGTTACTGTGTTCCCTTTAATTCCCATTTTAACTAGCTTCCTCATTTTTGTGTAGTTCCCTTTTTGGGAACAAAAACATTTCAGAATGGCTGGTTGCCTGCCAATGGGAGCGCGGAGCCAGTGCTTGGGGTGGGGGCAGTGCGCAGAGCCCCGTGGCCCCCCTGCCTAGAAGCTGAACCCATTGCTGGCCACTTCCGGGATACAGCATGGTGTCGGAAAAGGTAGGCACTAGCCTGCCTTAGCTGGGCAGCACTGCTGATGGGACTTTTAATGGCCCAGTTGGCAGTGTTGACCAGAGCTGCCATGACCCGCTGTCTTACATGACACGACCAGTAGGGTTGCGACCCATGGTTTGAAAAACACTGTTCTAACACACCTAATCTAGACCAGGCCTCCATGGTTAATCAGCACATGTTACCTTACATGCTTTCTAAAAAACTTCTAATTTTCCCAGTTTAAACCAACAGCACATTCCACACATGGTGAGGATGTAATGTGGAGAAATCATGAAATGGACTCAGAAACCACTGAATAATTATAATTAATAATAAACTGTTCATTCTTAAATGATAACTCAAGCAATAGGTTTGGTGATTAATTTTCCCCTGAGAATAATATTTTAAAGATTGAAGTCCCATTGAAGTCCCATTTCTAGGACAAATGATTTTGATGGTTTTCACATTTTAGCATACAAGACTGATAGATACATTCTTTGTAAGGTTGATGCCTTAATAGAGATTGAAATGAGTTGACTCTTTCCACTTTGAGGGAAAGACCATACCCTATTACACTTGTGTTTTATAAGCCATTGTCACAAATATAGTTTTCCATCCACAATATTTATGCCCCCAATGTATTCATATTTATTTTCTTTGGCAAGCCATATTTTACAACACATTGGCTTGTTTATTTTATAAATATAAAATAAATATATAAATTATTTTATAATTTGGATAGAAGGTCTACAACTTTTCAGGGTTCATGAATCCCTGGTTTGAAAGACATAACTGTAGAATTGCCATATTTTGGCTAAAATGTAGACTTTTAAAAGGACAGATATACTGAACTGACTGGTCTGTTCCTGAAATTCTTATATCCTCTGAGCTGTTTGCTTGAAATTTTAAGCTGCTAAAGAAAAAAGCTCTTTGAATCAACCGTGGAAATACCTCACAAACAAAAGGCTGTTGAAAGAGAGGGAGTAAAAGGGAATCAAATCTATTTTTAACCTTACAGAATCTCACCATTTTAACGCTTGGTGAGCATACCACATGATACTTGCTGGGTCACTTTGTAGCCCTCTTGTTAACTTTCCCCTTTTCAGGCCTTCTAAAGAGATTTTTTTAAACTGTTTAGACATGAATAAAGCTGTTTCTTAAAGTACTGAGATGTATAACAAATGCATTTAATTGCACCTTAGGTCAGCTGTGTACAGGGCACAGAAATGTAGTGACAATTTAGCCTTCACGATCACATTTCCTCTTGATTGTACTGTGTATACTTGTGGCTTGTGGGAACGCACTTGATCGTTATATTAGAGGGCCAGCCTTAAACCTTGGCCATGTGGGCTACTTGAGACCCATGCCACCTGCCAACCCACACACACATTTCATAGCAGTGTTCTATTTCTATACATACTTTACTATCATAATATTAATCCCATTTCATCTTGGGTTATTTAACAGGCTACATTTAAAAAACAGAAACAGAAGATTATAGCTAGATTAAAAACACCCATGTGCCTTGCAGGTGCAGTTATAAAATGTTTTCAAAGGGTATTGAATTAATTCCTCTATCTATTTTTCTGAAGCTTAATATGCAACCATTAAACAGTCTCCACACAGGTAAAATACCAGACAACTTTAAGGTTTTGAGCACTCAGTTTTCACAGTGGGACAGAACAAACTATTATGGCATGGTGCTTCTAAATTATGATTCACTAGGAAGATCCAGAGTATTCAATAACTCTCAACTTACAAACCTGCACAGGTGGAAGTATTTTAAGGCTAAACTTTCAGTCTACATGGAGATTTTACCAGAAGACTCCCATTATTCATAATGGGAGTTGCTAGCAATGGGTGGAAAGCTCTAGAGACTGATTAAGTAAAACACTGAAAGTAGGGACACAAATTCTGTGACTTTATGTGATCTTCGTGACTTCTGCAGTGGCCAATGTGGCTGATCCCAGGGCTGCCGAAGCAGCTCGCTCGGGGGCCAACTGCTCAGGTGGCCCCAAGGCCAGCCACACTGGTTGCTGCTGGAGTGCCACTTGGGCAGCCCCGCAGTCAGTCACATCGGCCACTGCAGAAGTGGCCCGAGGCCAGCCACACCAGCTGCTTCTTGGGTGGTCCCCAGGGTGGCCTGAGCAGCTGCTGCTCTGGTCGGTCCCAGCAGTGATTCCTAGGGCGGTTGGACTTGCCACTGCTCTGGCAGCAGTTCCCGGGGTGGACGGAGGAGCGGCTGCTCCACTGGCCCCCGACAGCTGGTGTCACTGGCATTGGCATCTTCCCCAGGAGTAGCTTCCGGGGTTACTCCTCCCAGCAGTGCCCCCCCAGCAGCAGCCCCCTTCAGCAGAAGCTGCCCCAAGATTTAGTCAGGGGTATTTATCGTTAAGTCAAGGACAGGCCACGGGCCGTGAATTTTTGTTTATTGCCTATGACCTGTCTGTGACTTTATTAAAAATACCCATGACTAAATCATAGCCTTATTATAATTTATTATACAGTTTTCAGAAAGAAAGTTTATAAATGAAATCTCAGAAAAATAACTGCACAGAAGTAAAATTATGGCAATGTCCTGGATCCTGCACAGTCCTCTGCACATACTTAACTTGAGGCACCTTTATACACTTTTGCAGACAGTGGCATAAAAGTGAGAAGTTAGCCTGTGTTGTCTCACAAGATCAAGGACAAAGATTGTATTTGAAGAACAGCTAGCCAAAGACTGAGAAAGTAATAGCAAAAAAAAAATCAATATATCAGAAGCAGGAAGCCTGCTAAACAGCCAGTGGGGTCACTGGATGATTAAGATATTAAAGGAGCACTCAATGAAGATAAGGCCATTGCAGAGAAACTGAATGAGTTCTTTGCATCGGTCTTCACAGCTGAGGATATGACAGAGATTCCCAAACCTGAGCCATTCTTTTTAGATGACAAATATGAGGAACTGTCCCAGATTGAGGTGTCATTAGAAACTGTTTTAGAACAAACTGATAAATTAAACAGTAATAAGTCACCAGGACCAGATGGTATTCAACCAATAGTTCTGAAGGAACTCAAAAGTGAAGTTGCAGAACTACTAACTATGGTATATACTATCATTTAAATCTGCTTCTGTACCAGATGACTGGAGGATAGCTAATGTGATGCCAATTTTAAAAAAAGATCCAAAGGTGACCCCGGCAATTACAGGCTGGTAAGCCTAACTTCAGTACTGGGTATATTGGTTGAAACTGTAATTAAAAAGAGAATTATCAGACACATAGATGAACACGATTTTTTGGGGAAGAATCAACATGCTTTTTGTAATGGGAATCACCAATCTACTAGAATTCTTTGAGGGGTCAACAAATATGTGGACAAAAGTAATCCCCAATGGATACAGTGTATTTAGATTTTCAGAAAGCCTTTGACAAGGTCCCTCACCAAAGGCTCTTAAGCAAAGTAAGCTATCATGGCATGGGATAAGAGGGAAGGTCCTCTCATGGATCAGTAACTGGTTAAAAGATAGGAAACAAAGGGCAGGAATAAATGGTCAGTTTTCAAAGGGGAGAAAAGTAAATAGTGTATCCCCCAGTGATCTGTACTGGGACCTGAGCTGTTTGACATGTTCATGAATGATCTGCAAAACGGAGTAAATAGTGAGGTGGCAAAATTTACATATGATACAAAACTACTCAAGATAGTTAAGTCTAAAGCAGACTGCAAAGAGTTACAAAGGGATCTCACAAAATTGGGTAAGTGGACAACAAAATGGCAGATGAAATTCAATGCTGATAAATGCAAAGTAATGCACATTGGAAAACATAATCCCAATTATACATATAAAATGATGGGGTCTAAATTAGCTGTTACTGCTCAAGGAAGAGATCTTGGAGTCATTGTGGATAGTTCTCTGAAAACATCCACTCAATATGCAGCAGCAGTCAAAAAAGCTACCAGAATGTTGGCAATCTTAAGACAGGGATAGATAATAAGTCAGAAAATGTCATAGTGCCTCTATATAAATCCATGGTATGTCCACATCTTGAATACTGCATGCAGATGTGGTTGCTCCATCTCAAGAATGATATATTGAAATTGAAAAAGGTACAGAAAAGGGCAACAAAAATTATTAGGAGTGTGGAACAGGGTCCATATGAGGAAAGATTAATAAGACTGGGACTTTTCATCTTTGAAAGAGATGATTAAGGGGGGATCTGATAGAGGTCTATAAAATCATGACTGGTGTGTAGAAAGTAAATAATGAAGTGTTATTTGCTTCTTCTCATAACACAAGAACTAGAAGTCACCAAATAGATTTAATAGGCAGAAGGTTTAAAACAACCAAAAGGAAGTATATCTTCACATAATGCACAGTCAACCTGTGGAATTCTTTTCCAGGGGATGTTGTGAAGGCCAAGTCTATAACAGGGTTCAAAAAAGAGCTAGATAAATTCATGGAGGATAGGTCCATCAATGGCTATTAGCCAGGATGGGCAGGGCTGGTGTCCCTTTCTTCTGTTTGTCAGAAGCTGGGAATGAGCGACAGGGGATGGATCACTTGATTACCTGCTTTGTGTATTCCCTCTGAAACGTCTGGCCTTGGCGCCACTGTTGGAAAACAGTTTACTTTGGACTGATCAAGTATGGCCATTATGTTCTTATGAGGATGCCAAAGAAGATGATGTCAGATGGAACTAGGAAGATGATACTGGCAGCTGTATTTTTGTGGTTTGGGGTGGAGTGAGAGCACTGTGGATGTCAAGGAAGCCAGAGAAGAGGAAGCAATAGGGAGGATACTGGGATGTTCCAAGAGCACCAGAGAAGGGGGTGTGGTTGAAGAGGGAAGAGTGCTTTGAAGGAAAGAAAAGGAGGAAGAAATTAGAGGAATAACTAACTATTCAGTCAGTTTTGACTGTGTTGCATTTAAATTGATGACAAGACATCAGGAGGAGATGTTGGAGCAAGAGGCTGACATCCTGGATTGGATGGAGGGAAGACAGGTCAAGAATGGAAAAGTCTATTTGAGTCATCAGCATAATGATTGGACGTCAAAGCCATACGCATAGAGGAGCTTGCCTACAGAAAGTGTGTAAAAGGGGAAAAGAAAGGACTGAAGGACATAACTTTTGTGTTCTTTCATCAACTGGTTATTTGTTTCAAATGTAAATTATTTAGACTACAACTGTTAAGTGAAAACGTATTTTTCTCTGTAGTGTAATTAGTTTCATAATTCAGTCCTGTTCCTTCTCAGTAAACTCTAGCATCCGACAGATAGCTGTCTTATGAAAATGTACATGTGATTATTCATGTTCTAGCTACAACCTCCCAACAATACCACTACTCATTACGACATAATTTTTTCTTTCTAATTACCCGCGTATATTACTATGCTCACCTACCCTGATTTTCAATTCAGCTTTGCTCATTGTCTGCCCTTAAACCTGACAAAAAACATCTTTAGAAAGTATTGACTAAATTAGGACATTTCATTTTTGCTGATAGATATATATCACTTTTTGGTTTGGTTTTTAAGACAAGCAGTATAATAGCAACCCACCATAATGTTTTGTGGGTAGCTGTTCCTTTTTTCAGAGCCTTCCAAACCTTCAACACTAAATAGAACGTGCATTTCTTTCCTTCTTACTCTTCAATTTATCATTTTAAAATGTCTCTGGTTTATTTCTGGTCCCATTTTGGCTGCAAGGACTATATCATTCTTGTTACCACTGACAGCAACCCATCTCTTCGCTGCTACAATAACATTGCATGGTAAGAGATGTAGCACAATATTGCTTTTGATGTATTAACAGTGAAATCCTGTCCTCCTTATTCAGTGAAAACTTCAATGGGACATTTGACTGAGTAAGGAGGACAGGATTTTTGCCATAAACAAGGAAGCAAAATTAACACCAGCTTTCAGAAATTCTCTAAAGAAGGATTTTTCTTTTCCCCAGATGAGTTTACTGCTGGTTTAACAAGTGACATGAAATCTCTGAGATTTCTTTAGCCATTGCTAAATATAACTCTTTGGCTGGCTTTCTGAATAGAAACCGCCTACAGAACATTATATATCAAGGACTTTATTTTCCTCTCACACTTGATTTATGCCAGTTTAACTCTACTGACCTCAACTGATTTACTTTTGATTTACCTCAATGTGAGAGGAGAATCAGGCTGGGATGTCAGTTGGTGAAGGAAATATAAAATGTTACTCAATCCTGAAGACTGGCCACTACCTGAATGTCAAGAATAATAACAAATGTATATGGTGGCTTCCTTTCAGAGGGCACCACTCAAGACCTTAGGGAATGTATATGTTCTGCTCCGGTCTCTATCCTATCAGTGTTACGAAGCTGGTATGAGGTCTCTACAGAGAACTGACAAACAGGAATGATGCATCATAAATAGAAAAAATGTTTTCGTACTAGGGATGAAAGAAAAAGATCAAAACCCTTCCCCCAAACTGTATAATTTTTCTCTAACCAATAAATAGTAAATCTCCCATATTAACAGTAATACACCATGAAAAACAGTATATTGTTTGTTCAATCTCATTGTTTTAATACGTTTAGGCAACTTAGTGCTTTTTTATTGGCTAGTTCTTTTAATGATTGACCTATATTCATTCATATGAAGTGGTTTACATGATACAGCTATTCCCAAGCCTGATTGTGATCTCACTTAGTTTGGTATACACCATAAGGGTCTTCACGATAGATCATGGACATGTGGTATTCTACAGTTGACATGGAATCAGAATCAGGTCACCTGCTATAATTGTTCCCATTGTCCCCAGAAACAGCAAATTCTAAAGGTCTTCTGATATTTCCCCTACTTACACAAGGTTAGATTAATTTCTTCTTGTATGTGGCCATGCAACAGGGGTGAGAGAAAGAAAGAAACACTCTCCCTTGCAGTGTGAGAGAAACCTATTGAAAAGGGGACAGGGATTATATGGAATCATGACTCTATTCTCTATGCACTAGTCAGCTCATAGTCTCATTGCTTCTTAATTTCTCAAATTTCAGGGAGTAAATGAGTAAAATAGTCTGAGTAAATGAGTTCAGCTTCCTTTGAATTAGTGGGAAATATGTAGCAGATAGTCACATTTTTAAAGAACTGGAGGCCTCTAAAGAGTACCTCTACATAATGTTCTTGAGTTATGCTATTTATATTGGTATCATTGGATGATTAACATATTACATTTGGTAAGTTGTACATAAAAAAGTATGCATGTGAAAGCACATATTTCCATCTATATCCCAGTGCCTTTATCTATGATGAGACTTCTGCATATCAGCTATTTTGTGTAATGACTGAAATAACTTTATTACCTGAAAAAAGCCAATTGAGTGGTGCGTTCTTTGGACAATTCACTTAGGAGCCTGTTAGTCTCATTGCAGAAGAGAAATAGTTCCATCTTAATTAAAGTGGTATTTGGAGTTGTTGGTAACACATGGATTCCCAGGGAAATTGCCCAAAACACTTTAGTTAAGCTACTTGAGGTCCATGCTGCAGATCAGACTGAAGAATTTAGCCTTAACCTATAGAGGTGCAATAAATCAGTTCAGGAAGAGAATTCTAGAAAGTGGATGGACTCAATAGTAAGCCACAGGTTCTGTGGGTACAAGCATCTGCAAACATTAGAGACGCATATTGTTATCCAAGTCAAGCCCCAGGGATATAAAAAAATCCAGCCAAGTTTTGCTTTGTTATGTAGGTGAAACCCCACTAATGTCAATGGTACCACAGCTGTGCAACAGAGCATAAAGTGAGTTTAAACTTACAGAACATGTGCCTGATTTAGGGTGACCAGACAGCAAGTGTGAAAAATCGGGAAGGGGGTGGGAGGTAATAGGAGCCTATATAGGAAAAAGACCCCAAAATTGGGACTGTCCCTATAAAATCAGGACATCTGGTCACCCTAGCTTGATTATACATCCCCCCACTGCCTCAACTTTGAAAAGACTAGGGGCTCAGCCTGAAAACCTGAGATATGCCACAGATTCATAACAAATGCAGAGGACAAGCATGTGGACATACCTCCAGGGTGTTTGTCCCTTATAGCTACTTGTGTGATCCTCCTGGCACACTTAGAAGCATGATTCCCTTACAACACAATGCCAGCAATGGTTAGCCCCTGACATTCATCTGTATGCCTGTATCACACATCCTCTGAAGGGGACAGAATACATGAAACATATAAGAATTACAACTGTTTTAGGAAGTTGTAACAACTGAGCAGAGGGCCTCGTGGAAATCCTCTGTCTGATAAATAGCTGGAGCATGCTGCAGAGAGTGGGTGTTTCTTGCATGTACCCCTCTACTTCACCTTGAAGTGTCCTTTCTCCCAAAAGATGAAAAGCCCTGACCCCATAATTGGAGCAATGAAGACTCCATGACTTCAAGACACAGGAAGGCCCATGCCCTCTCCCTTCTGTCCATCTGTTTTTTATATGCCACACTTTACGCTATACACAGCATGCAGCAGAAGGTAGCATTGTGACCAATAACACTCACTGGTATCTGGCTTTATTTAAAAAGTTAAGTTACTGTAACTTACGTGAACAGCACTTACACAGACAGTTACCCAAGCTGAAACTTACCTTAGCGACATTAAACAGGGCAATATTTCCATAAGAATGAACAATCAACAGTTCTTGAACAATTTCTCCAATCTATTAGGTACAACCAGACTTTTTGTCAACATCAGGCATACACATTTCTCTTCCTCTTTTTTTGTTGCAGAAATATTTATTGAGGACAATGCTGATGAAATCTCACTCTCTATTTCTGTATGAGTTCTCTCGTATCTCTCTCCTATAGTATTTGTACTCTGTCAGGCAGTACCAGATCTTGTTCCAAATCCTTATCTCTGTCAATTCCTGCTCAAAGCTCCTAGAGCCATAGAGAAACTATTAGCATTTATTGACCTCCAGAACCAGTAATTTAATCAATGGGGCACCAAAATCGATTATTCTCAGCTTGGCCTATGATGAACTAGAATGAGTTCTTTCCCCGAGAGTGTGCATTTGGCAATAGCAGCACTTAGGGCATCCAAAGCATCTGAATCATGTGTGTAGGATGCATTCAGGCAACTCCTATACTGAATTGTAGCTTCAGCTCTCATGTACTGCTGGCTGATGTCTGGTGATGTTGCTGAATACTGTGTGACGTGTTTCTTTACCCATTATGCCAAAACCTGTTCTCAACCACACACGCACAGCTCCCACTGAAGCATAGCTGAGAACAGATTTTTTTCCCTCTGTGATCAGGAGAAGACTATCAACATTTTAAATTGGTTAAAAAGAACATGTACTTGGTAGAAACAGAGAATTAAAAAAAACAACAACAAGACAGATTGGGAGAGGGTTTGAAGTTTAAAGATTTTAACACTTTCTTCCTATGTCCTCTATGGCTAAACACACAGAAGGCATCGTCAAAAAATATATGCATCACATGCTACCAGATGTTCCTTGTATGCTTTTAGTGGAATTCCACTCTAAAGGTGAACTGCAAAGGGTAGCTCAAAATTCAGGTAACCCAGATATAGGCCAGGGATGGTGTCCCTATCTTCTGTTTGCCAGAAGCTGGGAACGGGCGACGGGATGGATCACCTGATGATTACCTGTTCTGTTCATTCCCTGTGTGGCACCTGGCATTGGCCACTATCAGAAGACAGGGTAGTGGGCTGGAAAGGGACCTTTGGTCTGAACCTGTATGCCCGTTCTTATGTTCTTTGGTGTCAAATATCCCCAACAGTGAGCTGTGGGAGGTTTTCTGCTTAAAAAATACATTCTTAGAAGCATCTTTAAAAACAAATGTATCCTCCATGAAAGACAATTGCTTCTCTGGGTTAGTCAGACATGTGTGCAATGTTTTTGATGACTTTCTGTTCACCTCTTCCCAGGGTGAGTACAGCAATTCATGGTCACTTACTCATGTGTCCAAAGACCCCTGTTGGGATCCCCAGCCCTACTTGGACTATAGGAATCCTGCTATGAAGAGCTTGCACTCAAAGATTCAGCAGCTATTTCTGTTGATGTGTGATTTTCACTAATGTGAGTAGTAAGCATGTGTATAAATGTCTGCAGAAATGGGACATGAAGAAATATAACAAACAATATCAGGGAATACTGACATTATACTTCTCAATCTCATAGGGGTGTTGTGAGGATAAATAGAGTAAAGATTGTGAGGGATTCAGATATTATCCTAATGGGGACCATATAAGTATAATAGACAAGAGGTAAAAATAAAATTGCACTGTTAAGATAACTATTGCATGGTTTGATAGTTCAGCTAAGAGCCTGTAACCAAGGGCAAGAATGGGACACAGAAATGTGCATGAGACCAGCTCTCTTCTCCCTCCTCACAGCTACAAGAGAAAACAACTATTTGTATCCAAGTAGTACTTAAAAAGAAATTGGGGAAAAATAATTTCAGCAGACATCAGCACATTTTTGAGCACTTTCTTCAGATTTCTTTAATGAGACCCAGGTTAAATCTTTACCCAACTGAAGTTTCAGCACAGTGAGCACTGCTCATGTTGTAAAAGATTCAAATGAAAATCACAGTTCTCTCCCTTTATACACCTCTGTCCCGTTTACCCTAAGCTTCCCTCTCTAATATGAGCTACAGTATTTTTTCCTCTTTGCAAACAACTGTTTTACCAAACAAAAATTACTTTTCACACATGGCAAAATCTGACACTACATCAAACAAAATATTTGCTTTGCCTTTTCCTAAATCTATCAAAAGGCAAAATTTTGAAAGCTATTAATATATATATATAATGTAGGGTTGTTTTATTAGTAAAACATTATTAAAGGTGAAATTCAAGCTCTCAAAAGTTAGGAAATGCCAGCATTAAGGTTGCCTGTGCAACTTTAATTTGCCTCCTTGAGACCAAAATGATAGTCTTGTATTACATGACCACACAGTATTTCTTCCACTCCTGCATGAAATCAAGTGAGATTAGATATAAACCCTATAATCTTTTACTATCCTGGGACTGATTTTTCTCTCACTTATACCAATTGTTGACCAGTCTACCCCACTGGCTTCAGTGGAGGTCCTTTTTTATTTATGTGAAACTGAAAGCAGAATAATGAGCTTTCATTGAAGCTGGTAAGAATTTTGATTTTGGGGGGGGGGGGAAGAACAACAAAAGTGTTTAGGTTAGTAGAAATTATTGAATGTTTTGTCAATAGAAAGAACATACCGACAATATTTATTAAGTCAACTTGGCCATGAGGGCCAGTTCTTTGCCCCTTTCCTCCTGCCTACTTCAATTTTAAAGGCATCAAGCACTGGCTATATTAAACATTCACAGCTTAATTTCCAAATGTAGCTAAAACAAGGTAAATCTTTAAAAGGCCCTGGTGGGAATTTTCCACTGAGAGCATTGGGAAGAGCAGGCTCAATATGTGCATACAAATGTAGAGCTCAGAATCTGTATCAGCTGTGGATTAAAACAGACACACCAATACTTTGACATATGAACAGAAAAGCCAGAATGTGTGGACACAATGGTGCAAGAGCAGTTTTGTAACTGGCATTTAAAAGAAAATAAATTGGAGGTAATATCAATTAGTGTTTCTCCTGGAATAGATACCAGGGGTGCTTTTACCCTAAAAGCAAAAAGGCAAGCAGCCTGCTTGGATGTACTTAACACATGGATTGATCTTGTTCTAATCTAGCTGGATTCTGTGTAGAAACTGTAGGCTCCAAACAGTGGGAAGAAGAATGTGATTAGAATGGGTTAAATGTAAATGATCAGCAAGTGAGGTATAAAATATTACATTTTCTTGCCTATTTAATTAGCATAAGTACATTTTAATGTCTAATGAAGAGCTCATGTATGTTAGTGGCAAGGAATAACTCTAGTTATATAAAATGCAATACATGCACTTAAAGTATAAAATTGTCACCCTAATAACTTGCAAAATTCAAATAGAAAGAGAGACAATTTGGGAGAAACAGAAAACAGAGCCTGTGACAGATGGCAGAATTTGGCCTTCTCTCCATAAAGAGGGTTAAAAACACTGTCCAGCATAGCAGAGACTGAAAAGCTAGTGCATTCAGTGGATTTAGTGGGATATTGGCAGAGGTATAGGGAGCTTGTGGGGACTGAAGAGACTAGCTACCTGATAGCGGCATATATCTCCATTCTAAACCTTTTTAAAAATGAGGTTCATTGACTATTTCTTTGGACCTTATTTTCTCCAAATCATTTTCCTCATCCCCATTGCTGTAAGTTTCAGGGACTGCCTCTCTCCTAGACCAGATTTCAGGTTTGATAGATGGATATCTAACAGTGATCATTTGCATGTGATTGGTATTAAAATTAGCTTATAACACATATCTTTTCAGTCTGTCAGAGAAAGTGTTCCTAGGATTTCTATGGTACTGTCAGAACTTGATATGGCTAATAAACATGGAATAGAGGCTATTGTAATGCAGTCTGCTACCCAATAAACCTACACGTATTGAGCCTGATTCTCCTCTCCCTCACCAGTGTGGAGTGGATATAAAATGTTCCTACCTGTTTTGGTAGTGTTTTACTCCCACTTTGCCCAAGTGTAATCAGCTACACCAGGTGCAAGATGAGAGAAACTATAGATGTGCATGTCATAATCTTACACTGGGCTTGATGGTGACATATCATTAGCCTAAGTACATATCTATATATTTAAAATTAGAAGATGCCGTGCTTGGTAAATTCACTAATTTTGTTTTTTTTAAGGAAAAATTCTTATTAAATTACTATGGCTTCCCTATGTGTTTGTTAAAATTTGTTACCAGTCTAATATTCTTGGTTTTGAGTAGTAAGTAATAGACATGTTTCCCCTTGGGTATACAATGCTATTTAACTTTATTCTTCATGGTGTTGATCCCATCAAGTTCTAAGTTTCTGTAGAGAGATGACAGCCAAGGTAGTTTATCTTCTCTCCCTTTCTTCATGACTTGCATGTGTGCATGTGCACATGCACAGAGATAACTAAATCTCTCTGATGCTCATTTCATGGCTGTTCTGTGCAATAAAAAACTTGTACCATAGGGAAATCTTTACTGATGGGAAGTGATGTCATAAAGAAATAACCAATGATTCTTCTGTTCTGAGTTTTACAAAGTTATCTGCTAAACCAGGTACCTGTGCTAAGCCAAGTACTCTATGTAATTGTCATTCTTGTGAATAAAGGACATTTCAAACAGTGCTACCAGAAAAACTGGATGGTGGGGAGGGGCCTGGAGTAAATCAGTCGCAATCCAGAGAGGATTTTGTTCCTCAAGTGGGTTTTATTTTTCACTATTTACAAGATGGGCCTCAGGGTAGGTCCAAAGAGTATTCTTCAGCCAAATCAAGGAAACAAATTTATAACACAAAAAGGGAATATCTTTCCCTGTCCTTTCTCTGGGGTGTTTTCCTTGCAGGGTGCCAGACATTCACCAAACTGTGTGCTAGCATGGTTGCTTCCCCTGTAGGGAGGAGAGAAGCTTTCCAACAGGAGAAGCCTTTTCTCCCTGCTGCCAGTAGGTATGTTGCAGGTTGTCTCTCCTCCCTCTCTCTCACTAGAAAAGAGTGTTTGTTTGATTGTTTGTTTGTTTAAAGGATTCAGGTATCCCTTAATTGGACTCAGGTGTCCCAATGTGACCTGAGGTAACCTCTTTTCAGCTCATGGGGAAAAGGGCCTCTACCTTTCTAAATCTGATGTCCCTGCCTTCCACCACTCTCTTACAACTGTCCGGTCTGACGTTGTCACAATGTTTAGGCACCAACGTGTTCAGTGCTCTATAAGACAGAAAAAGAGATGGTTCCTGCCCCTGCTATCAGTGAAAATACCTATCAAAATAATGAGTATGCCCACTGTAAATAATTTACATATTGGAAATTAATGTGTTTTTTACTAATTTAATTTATTTTTAATGGATAAATTCTAGGAAATCTACAAAAGTGCATTTATTGGCTTGTTTGTTATCTTTATGGATATAATGAATACATTTTAACATTAAGGTAATATGTTAAATTCAAGACTTGTGGCAGCTTGAGACAAAGCTACCTTCCAAATTTCACTGTAAAATTTCAGCTTCTAATAATATTATTTGGCTCTTTTCATTCATAGATCTAAAGGACTTTAGAAAGTATCATTATCCCCTGTTTTCAGATGGGGAAACTGAGGCACAGAAAGGTGAAGTGAATCAGGCTAGTTCACACAAGACATCAATGAGGAACAGAACTTTAGGTCTCTTGACCTTGATTCCCAGACCAGTGCTCTAACTTCTGGACCACATTGCTGTGCTAATAATATATAATAGGGTGTGAAAGTCCAACCATTCCTATGTTCAGCACACTCACAATTTATATCTGTGATGTGGTCGAAGTCTTATTCTTGAGGTTACATCTTAAGTTACATGGGCATTCCAAATAATTTCTTCTTAAAATCTTCATAACCACATGAACATGTACTCTGCATAACCCACTTTTTACTTTAATAATTATTATGAGAATGTTGTACAGAGCTTTTAGAAATAGTATTGGGACTATTTCCTGATCTTTCTGCATGTCTAGTTGGATGCCTTAGTTATCTCTGGTTTAAATATGCAGATCTGGAGACAGCAGAAAATTAAAATCAATGAGCAAGATCTTAAGCTGGCGCAAACTATATCTCCATTGACTTCTATTTACCACTGCAGAGGATTCAACGTAATAAATTTCAGACATCTATAAAGATGCTATAAATAGCTTTTAAATACATAAATAATAGTTAATATTATGAATTTTGAGTTTAATAGACTATCTTAGTACCGTCCAAAACTCAAAGCAAGTGCTTTGCCAGTGGGAAGGTAGGTATCTCCTCCTTCTAGTTCTATACATCTCTGGTTTGTAGCCCTCAAGAGAAATGGATTTCTGTCTATAAACCTATCATTAGTAAAGTACTTAATGTTGTCAATCCTGCAACTTGGGCTAGTGTAAATCAGGAGTGAAATTCCATGTATGAAGAAAGAGGAAAACATTTTTTGCTTCTTAAATCAATCTGCCACAAAAGTGTCCTTTTGGAAGCCGGGATGTTAGAATAAGTCTGTTGGAGAACGGTTAGTCAGTAGAGTGCAGGCAAGGAGGTAAAAATACATGATTAATGCCATGTATTATATGGCTCTGAAAATTTATCCCACAACTATCACATCACATATTTCAGCTTTCTAGTGCCACCCTTCTGTTGCCACAGCTTTTCAAACAAGATTGCAAGGTACTATTATTTATGAGGAGGAACATGTATTTTTCCCACTACTCTCAAAAATTACCTAAGTCTTGTTCAAACTTCCCAAACATTTCATATTCAGACAGATACTAAGTTCTGAAATATTCAGCTCAAACGTTTTTAGAAAATTGAGTTATGGAAAAGGGAATAGAATGGAAGCATCCATAACATTTGGGATCAATACCTCTTCTTCCACCTCCACCCCCTAAAAAAGTGTGTATCTTTAAATTATGAATTATGCACAGAGTAATACTCCTTAGCACTACATCATGTATGGCTCATCTAGTCAGAAATCAAATAGGGGAAAATGGACATTACCTTGAACTTTCAAATAATTCTGAATCTTATTTCTTTTAATAATGCAGGGTTAGTCATAAATGTTGCATCATCCATGAGCACATATAGGCATGCCATGAAAATCTCATGAGAGAATCTCATGATCCTGTTACCCCGTTTCTGAAAATGGGCCTAACCAGAGGAATTATATAAATATTGTATTAAGACATTACATCATGCTTCTAAAAGACTAGAAAAAGAACAAAGTAGCATTAGATGCAAAATTGTAATGGAAGAAAATTGGCCAGGAAGTGTTCAAATATCTATATATTAATATCAAAATCCGAGGGTTCGGTGGGGGAAGAGGGAGGGAATCAAAGGGCCTTATTCTCAGCTGGTATACATTTGTATCACTTTATTAATTTTCAAGAGAGCAACTTCAATTTACAGCAGATGAGAATCTGACCCTAAGCATGAATTTAGATACAGAACTTACCTCAGAGTTGTTTTTAGGACTAGGAGTACTTGTGACACCTTAGAGACTAACAAATTTATTTGAGCATAAGCTTTCGTGGGCTAAAACCCATTTCCTCAGATGCATGCAGTGAAAATACAGTATATATATATATATACAGAGAACATGAAAAAATGGGGGTTGACATAGAGTTCGTATGTCAACCCCCAGTTTGTCATGTTCTCTCTCCCTCTCTCTATATATATCTTCCTACTGTATTTTCCACTTCATGCGTCTGAGGAAGTCGGCTTTAGCCCATGAAAGCTTATATTCAAATAAATTTGTTAGTCTCTAAGGTGCCACAAGTACTCCTCGCTCTTTCTGCTGATACAGACTAACACGGCTACCACTCTGAAACCTGTTTTTAGGTTCTTCAAAGATAAAAAAGCTAAGATGTGGCCTAGTTGTTTGAATATGAGACTCAGAACCAGAACTCCTTATTAAATCGGACTTTGAATGCCTCTGTAGCCTGTGGCAAGTCATTTAAACTGCTTTTTCTCTATTTCCCCATCTGTAAAATGGACAAAAAATTGATTTTGTATGAATTAATTAGTTGATGTTTGTTAAAAAAACAAAAACAAAAACGCACCCAAAACTTTTCTATTGAAAATCACTATTTAATTGGTACGATTAAAGAAATAGTAAACAGTTAAAGTATGACAAAACATTGATGAAGAGATAATTAAAAAGATCCCTCTTTTGTACCCATATAATAGCAAATGATGAAAGATCAATTAAATCCTTCAATGTATTACATTTACCAGCCAGATTCATCATTCCAGGCACAATGTAGCATCTGCATGAAATTAGCACAACTAATATAATTCTCTGGACCCAGACCATTCAGTGGAAAGCCAGCAATGATTCCACAATTCTAAACTTTGCCGTAGGACAAAGTTCTATAGTGAAGAATCAAACTCTACTGAATTCCTAAGGATGATAATTTTAAGTTGAATATAATGTTGACATCCTGAATGACAGGACAGAAATAATTGCTTTCTCTGATGGGAGCTATGAAGTGGATGCCCAGACAGTAGTGTCAGCCAGAGGGAGAGGAAAGAAAGCTTCATTTCTTCCTAACATAGTGCCTCCTCAAAGCCTGCTCCAGGTGGTGGAGAGAAGACACCAGCCAACACATTTCCCTTCCAACCTTGGGGGAAGAAATGTATTTTGAACGGAAGAGGATAGGAAAGATGCACCCAGCCCCTGGCCGAGTGGGCAAAATGGGGAACCCTACTGTGGGGGAGGGGAGAATGACAGATTTGTGTGACAGATTTGAGGACCATTGTATACATTTATGAATGGTTTATGGATGATTGCGTTCTACTCCAGGGGAAGGTTGCCACAACTCCTCCAGGAACTAAAAAAAACCCCATATATGTGGAGGTAAATAGCGTAAATCCCTGAAACTGTTTTACCCCCATATCAGCATGGGGGAAAGTAAAGTGATATTTCCCTATTGAATGTGTACACTGGTAGGAGAGTTAATGGCCTACTGCCAAAGATACTGTGGGGATGGGTATTTTATCATTCATTTATGTATATTGTTGCTGTGTTCTCTCCACCTGCCACATGATTTCCTCAGTGCTTCTGAATGGAGAAGTATTGCCTGTTTAGGGTACCTAGGGAAGGTATTTAGTGATTCCAAAAATTTTGGGTGGAGGTTCAAGCCACTGGTTTATGTTAGTTTTAAGAGGGATCCCTACCTATCTGAAACCTGCCCTTGTTGCTTTCAATGCCACCTGGCAGAAGGGTTACATAAATGTAAGAAGTAGCTTCTGTCCCACACCCTCAGGTAGCCCCTCATCGCTGAGAAGTGTATAGTGCAACTGGGCTGCTCTCTCGGCATAAATTACAGCAATCCGAGGGCTACACTAGTTTCCTAGATGGCAGCCAGAAGGGTGTGTTGTCAGAGCTGTTGTGCTGGCTCTATGCCACCAAAAGATGCCCTTACATGAAGATGATCCTCCCATAGCTGATGAAGATAGCTTTTTGGGTTTGCAGCGGCAGTTTTATACTAAGCAGCTACAGTACACTTGGGAATTTGAGCCATTGTTCCCTGGTTTTTATATTCTGACTTGATGATAATCTTTTCTACTGTGTTCACTCCTGGTGAAACACAGGAAAGTAAAAGCAAATGGGAGTGGTGAATAACAGATTAAAAAACTCATACATCAAAATGTCTACTTGGTTTCTTAGAAAGAGTGTGTGCACTCCAGTTACACCACTTGGTACATATCTAATATAAAAGAACCTCTTTAACCATTTCTCTTGTCCTTCCCTAGTCCATGTTTAAACAAACTAAATTGTTTCAGAAAAAGTAACAGCCGGATATAAAGCAAATGTTAAACTATGAATTACCTTACTCTTCCTAACCTCAGTTTAGCCAAAAATTAAGGTTTTTTTCCTTTTCAGCCACATTGCTAATTTGTCAGAGATATCTGTTTGATACAGTGCAAGGGAAAGCATAATTCAAAAGCAAACTTGGGGATATGTCTGTCTCATTTTAAGAATCAAAATGGATTTTCCCCAGGGTGTTTGACATCTGGAAATTAATTCTGAGGCTCTGCAGGTGGATTAGTTTTAAATGTATTGTTTTCATGCTCTAGTTCAAATCAAGGTCCCAGTGTAATATAATGTTTCAGGGCACTATGCCAGCAAAAGTAGTCTTGCATATTTCATTTTCTTACAGATGAGACCACGCTAAATAGGCAGGGTGTCACCCAGTATAAATGTGGCATTTTATATAATGTGCATGGAAGCTGCACAGAAACAAAAACTTTTAACACAAGAGACCGTGACAATCAGAAAAGAAGGGGTTCAGAGATGGGTGATGACAATGCTTAGGGTTATGGAAAAACTGTCAATGAAAAAAGATTGAAAACACTGGGATTGTTTACCTTAGAAATGAGATGAATAACTGGGTACATAAGAAACATATACAAAATGATGAATAGTACAGGGAGGGTAGATCAAGAGTTTCTTTCTCCTTGTCTCACAACACAAGAAAAAGGGACAAGAATATCTTGGAGTTCTAATAGTTCATGCTAAAAAAATGTGTTGGAAAGAATATACAACATCATGTTTCAGGGCTGAACCAATTTCTAAAAAATTAGGGGTAAGAATATTATCGTTATGCAAGTGGGTGGGGGCAGATCTGCTGACTTGGGCATTCCTTGCATTTTCCTCAACAGAATAGACAGGATACTGAAAATGGGTGGGATCCAGTGTGAAGGGATCCCAATGAGGAGGGTGTAACATTATTGACTTGAACTGGGACTGTCATAGAACATTGTTGCAACCAAGGTCCTGTAGTAGTACCAAATCATGTATAAAGGGGGTTAAATAAGGTGTCTAAGACAAGGTTATGGTTTGCTGGCTAAGATTATGCTATCTGTTTGCATGTATCATTTTTGTATTTAAAGATATAAGTATTGGCTCTATACTGTCTGTATTTCAAACTTGTGCTATGCTTCTGGGTGACACCTTAGACAAGTTGGTGTCAGCTCTGCCTAGCCTGCTTAATGGCCCATTAAGGACCATCAGCTATACAATTAACCTATTGAGAGAAGGCAGACATGGCTTGTGACTCAGCAAGGTATGCAGGGACATGCCTATGGATAGAACCCTGAGGTTTTTCCATGACATGTGATGGACAGCTTGTCTTTGGAACAAAGAAAGCAGAGACCACATGGCAAAAGAATATAAAAAGCTGATTCCTCATCTCCATCTTGTCTTCAGTCCTGCTTCATACCTCTGGAGGAACTTTGCTACACTGAAGCTTTGAACCAAGGACGGAAAGACCCATCCCAGCTGTGGATGTACTTCAGAGACTTGATTTGAACCGGCAGTCTATTCCATCACTGCTACAAGCTTGAACCAAGAACTTTGGCAGTGGTGGAGATACTGGGAAACTGGAGTGTCTAAGGGAATTGCTTGTGTGACTTGTGGTTAGCCAGTGGGGTGAGACCAAAGTCTACTCTGTTTGGCTGGTTTGGTTTGCCTTAGAGATGGAAAAATGCCAGCCTTGGGCTGTAAGTGCCCTGATTGAAGCAATTTGGCCTGAATTGGCACTCTCAGTTGGGTCCCGCCAGAAACAGCATCGTGACAGAGGACTACTAGCAATTCAATCCTCTGGAATTAGCTGGAATATTGAAAGAGACAATAAGACATTTTAGGGCAGCCCCAGGTATTCCTGAAACGCTCTCTTAATCTTATATCAGTTCTATGTGGACAACTTCGATGTACATGGGATGTGGCTCTTCTATGGGTAGGGTCTACATACTGACTTAAGTGGCCTCCTTAATACCTTAGGCTCCTATGGACTTGTTCATCTTACTTATATTCAATTAATCAAATATAGACATTTTCCAGTTTTCCAGGATGGTCAGTATTTGCCTGTTCCTCCAAATATTATCAAATCCATATTAGGTAAATTTAAATAGAGTATTACTTAGGTGACGGAAGACACATTAAAATAGTCTTGTTTCTGTGGGAAATGAAAAAAGCTTTTGTAATATTAGTTATAAATCATAGTTTCAAAGGATATACATTCGTAAAGTTTAACACATACATGTTTAACACTTACATCATACCTCTTTTCAGTTCATAATTTTCTCCAAAAGGGGATATTTTGGGTTCCTTTTGTCCCTCGCTTATGTCACAGGTTTTACAACAATACCCTTTTCTCAACAATATAAAATGTGAGACAAAGAAATAAAGGAAGAATGTGACCTAAGCCTATCAATTAACATATAATATGTGTCAGATACATCATACTTTAGATGCTGCAGGTGCCTGACTACCATTTTTCCCTTTAATTTGAGGAAGACAAATGAAACACATTTTTACTGTATGCTAGAAAAATACTACAATTTTCATATATGTATCAAACAACTTTTTTAAGACTAGTGAAAATGAAATAAGTTATAAGGTTTGGTTAACTGTGATCTTTATTTGATTAATTTTCTGTCTTTATTTCACATCTTGAATATCAATAAGTAAAAAAAAATGTAATTGAAGTTTCATAAACAGCTTGTGAATTGACACAGCTGCCTGAAAACAAAAAAAGAAACACATTACACAGCATAAGTGACTTAAAATAAATTAAATGAAATTGGATTTACCTGATTGAATTTACTTAAAGTCGTTAAATTTACCTAAATCTTGGTAGTTACAATATGGCACATTTTGCGCAGCAGAAATTTAATCGGCTCCCCAGATGCCATTTATTTTAGATTTTGCATATTTCTTTATCTGCTAATCTTCTCTTTTGAACTACCGTGTTTCACAGAGTTAATTACATGCAGTTTGGAACCAGTTCATGAAAAATAAATTCCCATACAAGTGAGGTGATTTTTTTCTACAGAATTTTCAGTGGAGAGCCATGCTGTACATTGTGCTCTTGACACTAAAATTAAATAAAACAAGCAAATAACTCAATTCAACGAGGTAACAACATGATGATATCATTTGGTAGAGAATCATAGAATCATAGAATCATAGAATATCAGGGTTGGAAGGGACCCCAGAAGGTCATCTAGTCCAACCCCCTGCTCAAAGCAGGACCAAGTCCCAGTTAAATCATCCCAGCCAGGGCTTTGTCAAGCCTGACCTTAAAAACCTCTAAGGAAGGAGATTCTACCACCTCCCTAGGTAACGCATTCCAGTGTTTCACCACCCTCTTAGTGAAAAAGTTTTTCCTAATATCCAATCTAAACCTCCCCCATTGCAACTTGAGACCATTACTCCTCGTTCTGTCATCTGCTACCATTGAGAACAGTCTAGAGCCATCCTCTTTGAAACCCCCTTTCAGGTAGTTGAAAGCAGCTATCAAATCCCCCCTCATTCTTCTCTTCTGCAGACTAAACAATCCCAGCTCCCTCAGCCTCTCCTCATAAGTCATGTGCTCTAGACCCCTAATCATTTTCGTTGCCCTTCGTTGTACTCTTTCCAATTTATCCACATCCTTCCTGTAGTGTGGGGCCCAAAACTGGACACAGTACTCCAGATGAGGCCTCACCAGTGTCGAATAGAGGGGAACGATCACGTCCCTCGATCTGCTCGCTATGCCCCTACTTATACAACCCAAAATGCCATTGGCCTTCTTGGCAACAAGGGCACACTGCTGACTCATATCCAGCTTCTCGTCCACTGTCACCCCTAGGTCCTTTTCCGCAGAACTGCTGCCGAGCCATTCGGTCCCTAGTCTGTAGCGGTGCATTGGATTCTTCCATCCTAAGTGCAGGACCCTGCATTTATCCTTATTGAACCTCATTAGATTTCTTTTGGCCCAATCTTCCAATTTGTCTAGGTCCTTCTGTATCCTATCCCTCCCCTCCAGCGTATCTACCACTCCTCCCAGTTTAGTATCATCCGCAAATTTGCTGAGAGTGCAATCCACACCATCCTCCAGATCATTTATGAAGATATTGAACAAAACGGGCCCCAGGACCGACCCCTGGGGCACTCCACTTGACACCGGCTGCCAACTAGACATGGAGCCATTGATCACTACCCGTTGAGCCCGACAATCTAGCCAGCTTTCTACCCACCTTATAGTGCATTCATCCAGCCCATACTTCCTTAACTTGCTGACAAGAATGCTGTGGGAGACCGTGTCAAAAGCTTTGCTAAAGTCAAGAAACAATACATCCACTGCTTTCCCTTCATCCACAGAACCAGTAATCTCATCATAAAAGGCGATTAGATTAGTCAGGCATGACCTTCCCTTGGTGAATCCATGCTGACTGTTCCTGATCACTTTCCTCTCCTCTAAGTGCTTCAGGATTGATTCTTTGAGGACCTGCTCCATGATTTTTCCAGGGACTGAGGTGAGGCTGACCGGCCTGTAGTTCCCAGGATCCTCCTTCTTCCCTTTTTTAAAGATGGGCACTACATTAGCCTTTTTCCAGTCATCCGGGACTTCCCCCGTTCGCCACGAGTTTTCAAAGATAATGGCCAAGGGCTCTGCAATCACAGCCGCCAATTCCCTCAGCACTCTCGGATGCAATTCGTCCGGCCCCATGGACTTGTGCACGTCCAGCTTTTCTAAATAGTCCCTAACCACCTCTATCTCTACAGAGGGCTGGCCATCTCTTCCCCATTTTGTGTTGCCCAGCACAGCAGTCTGGGAGCTGACCTTGTTAGTGAAAACAGAGGCAAAAAAAGCATTGAGTACATTAGCTTTTTCCACATCCTCTGTCACTAGCTTGCCTCCCTCATTCAGTAAGGGGCCCACATTTTCCTTGGCTTTCTTCTTGTTGCCAACATACCTGAAGAAACCCTTCTTGTTACTCTTGACATCTCTTGCTAGCTGCAGCTCCAGGTGCGATTTGGCCCTCCTGATATCTTTCCTACATGCCCGAGCAATATTTTTATACTCTTCCCTGGTCATATGTCCAACCTTCCACTTCTTGTAAGCTTCTTTTTTATGTTTAAGATCCGCTAGGATTTCACCATTAAGCCAAGCTGGTCGCCTGCCATATTTACTATTCTTTCGACTCATCGGGATGGTTTGTCCCTGTAACCTCAACAGGGATTCCTTGAAATACAGCCAGCTCTCCTGGACTCCCTTCCCTTTCATGTTAGTCCCCCAGGGGATCCTGGCCATCTGTTCCCTGAGGGAGTCAAAGTCTGCTTTCCTGAAGTCCAGGGTCCGTATCCTGCTGCTTACCTTTCTTCCCTGCGTCAGGATCCTGAACTCAACCAACTCATGGTCACTGCCTCCCAGATTCCCATCCACTTTTGCTTCCCCCACTAATTCTACCCGGTTTGTGAGCAGCAGGTCAAGAAAAGCGCTCCCCCTAGTTGGCTCCCCTAGCACTTGCACCAGGAAATTGTCCCCTACGCTTTCCAAAAACTTCCTGGATTGTCTATGCACCGCTGTATTGCTCTCCCAGCAGATATCAGGAAAATTAAAGTCACCCATGAGAATCAGGGCATGCGATCTAGTAGCTTCCGTGAGTTGCCGGAAGAAAGCCTCATCCACCTCATCCCCCTGGTCCGGTGGTCTATAGCAGACTCCCACCATGACATCACTCTTGTTGCACACACTTCTAAACTTAATCCAGAGACACTCAGGTTTTTCCACAGTTTCGTACCGGAGCTCTGAGCAGTCATACTGCTCCCTTACATACAGTGCTACTCCCCCACCTTTTCTGCCCAGCCTGTCCTTCCTGAACAGTTTATAACCATCCATGACTGTACTCCAGTCATGTGAGTTATCCCACCAAGTCTCTGTTATTCCAATCACGTCATAATTCCTTGACATCACCAGGACCTCCAGTTCTCCCTGCTTGTTTCCAAGGCTTTGTGCATTTGTATATAAGCACTTGAGATAACCTGTTGATCGCCCCTCATTCCCAGTATGAGGCAGGAGCCCTCCCCTCACAGACATTCCTGCCTGTGCTTCCTCCCGGTATCCCGCTTTCCCACTTACCTCAGGGCTTTGGTCTCCTTCCCCCGGTGAACCTAGTTTAAAGCCCTCCTCACTAGGTTAGCCAGCCTGCTGGCAAAGATGTTCTTCCCTCTCTTCGTAAGATGGAGCCCGTCTCTGCCCAGCACTCCTCCTTCATGGAACACCATCCCATGGTCAAAGAATCCAAAGCCTTCTCTCCGACACCACCTGCGTAGCCATTCGTTGACCTCCACGATTCGACGGTCCCTACCCAGGCCTTTTCCTTCCACGGGGAGGATGGACGAGAACACCACTTGCGCCTCCAACTCCTTTATCCTTCTTCCCAGAGCCACGTAGTCCGCAGTGATCCGCTCAAGGTCATTCTTGGCAGTATCATTGGTGCCCACGTGGAGAAGCAGGAAGGGGTAGCGATCCGAGGGCTTGATGAGTCTCGGCAGTCTCTCCGTCACATCACGAATCTTAGCCCCTGGCAAGCAGCAGACTTCTCGGTTTTCCCGGTCAGGGCGGCAGATAGATGACTCAGTCCCCCGGAGGTGAGAGTCCCCGACCACCACCACCCGCCTTCTCCTCTTGGGAGTGGTGGTCGTGGAACCCCCAACCTCAGGACATCGCATCTCATGCCTCCCAACCAGTGGAGTCTCCTTCTGCTTTCTCCCCCCAGACCTATCATCTGGTCCACTCTCCGCATTGGTACCTGTGGAGAGAACATGAAAGCGGTTAGTTACCTGTGTCTGTGTTACTGGAACCCGGACATTCCGCTTACCTCTTCTGGAGGTCACATGTTGCCAAGCTTCTTCACTGGCCTCTTGGCTCCTCTGTGCAACCTGCTCTACATCTTTAGAGCTTTGTGCCCCTAGAAGGCTATCCTGAGTTTGGTCCAGAAAATCCTCAGTCTCTCGTATACAACGCAGGGTCGTTACCTGTTGCTCCAGACCTTCAATCTTCTCTTCCAATATGGAGACCAGCTTGCACTTTGTACAGACAAAGTCGCTTCTGTCCTGTGGAAGAAAGACAAACATGGCACATCCAGTGCAGGTCACAACAGCTGAACCCCCCCCTTCCATATCACCTACCTACTATGAGCTTCCTCAGAGACGTTGGCAAGATGTAAGCCTCACTGGGCTCACTCCAGGCGAACTCCCAGGCAAACTCCTGCTGTGAGCTGCTCTGCTGTCCCCGCTGCTCCGCTGGTTCGCTGCCGCTCAGCTGCTTCGCGAGGCTCTGGCTATTTTTAAACAGCCAGGCTTCCCTGACGCAAACACACAGACACCCTAATGCCCGCCCCCTGCAGGCTAGCAGCCAATCAGACACTCACTCAGGCTCCCTCCCAGCAAACACACGCTCGGATACTTCCTCAGCAAGCAAACACACACACTCGGATACTTACCAGTCCCAGGCAAACTCCTGCTGTGAGCTGCTCTGCTGTCCCCGCTGCTCCGCTGGTTCGGCTGCCGCTCAGCTGGTTCGCGAGGCTTCAGATTGAGGGTTCAGATTGTACAAAAAAGCCAAACCACTTATACCGATTATCAGTATTGTAATGAAAAAATATTTGCCTTTAGAGTACGCAGATTTGGTGCAACTCACAAGGAGACAAAGTTAAAAGTCATGTATTATAAGTTATTGTGAATAATAAACTGGTCTCTGAAAATGTCAGAAATATGACAGTAGAGTAGATTAAAAGTGTTGAACCTGTGATCCATAGAGAAGAAACTTGGCTTATATATTATAGGCATGTCCCAAAATGTATGTTCACTGGACCAAAGGATTGTATACAATTTAATTTGATATGGAATTTTGATTTGCCTTGGAATGCATTGTTAATCCTTCTGTATGCATGTTTCTTAATGGCACCTACGCACTGATACTTGAAAAGTAGTTATTGACAAAACTGTCTTGTGCAAGGAGCTTACTGCTGTGCAAATGGAAACATAATCTCATAACATGCCAAAAATTCAGGACGGGCATAGTTCAAGGATTTAGCTAATGCTGAAGGTTTAGAAAAAGCATTTCTAAAATAAAAAGTGAGCTACACCGTATAACATAGCTGGGGGAATTTCTTGGCTAATATTAAAAGGGTTTGTTTATCTTCCATGTCGACAAGTTCGGCCGATCGCAGCTCACACTGGCCACGGTTCGCTGCTCCAGGCCAATGGGGGCTGTGGGAAGCAGTGGCCAGCACATCCCTCGGCCCGCGCAGCTTCCTGCAGCCCCCATTGGCCTGGAGTGGTGAACCATGGCCAGTGGGAGCTGCGATCGGCCGAACCTGTGGACGCGACAGGTAAACAAACTGGTCCAGCCCATCAGGGGGCTTATGCTGGCAGGCTGCATGCCAAAGGTTGCCAATCCCTGGACTGTGGCTAAATTCCCAACACCACCTAGGATGTGAGTCTCTCTCACACACTCACAATCACACACTCTCTTGTGTGTTCTTTTCCTTCCCCACTTTATTTCTTCTTTCCTACTCCTCTCCATTTTCCTTATGTCTAATAAGACTCTGGCTTCGCTGGTCAAGAGTGTGTATTTTGCAACACAGCTGTAAGCCTGTGATGAGAAAGAGGCAACTAAAAGTAGTGCCCTAAACATCCCGATGCTGGTACATGTTGCTAGGTCTTGGATTAACTCATAAGAACATGTACTGTGCCCTGTGTTTCTTCAGGAGTGAGGTTGCAAGTGAGAGTTAGCACCAGAGATAGAAGCCATATTTTCCATCTTTGCTATTCTTTTCTCTCCCCTTTTGTGTGTTTTGTTTTGTCTTTCAGAAAACAAGATCAGACTTCAACAAGAGCTCCAGCCCGTCACAACTGGCTCTTTCTCTTTTTCCCCCAAAAGCAAAGTTACTGCCATCTTTAATACCATCTAAATGATTGTCAAACAATGGTTTTTTTTCCAGATAAAGGGAAAGATGGAATATGGCTAAAATGAAAGCCTTATTTAATACTTCACATTTCAAATGCTTTAACTGTTTTTCCTTTTCTGTATCTTTAATAAAAGATTAAAGAGGTTTTTTATGGTGTGTTTGCCATGGTACTAAGCTGGTGAGGTCTCTGTATACCCAATCCTGAACCTTGTTTAACATTGTTTAATGTTGGATGGTGACAGGTTCTGGCAACATCCTTGACTTTTTGGGCCCATTTATTTCATCTAAATTAATATACGTTTTCCACATCCCAGGGGAGCGCTCTGTTCACGAGGCTGAAGGGTAGAAGGGACTCCTTCTTTGCTTTTGTTTTGTTTGATCTGAAATGGATTTTTAATTTAGTTGCTGACATTTTTCACACATTTTTTGGATTGTTTCTACCTAAACTCACTTTTTCTTTTCCAATGGCTAGTGAACCCAGTGAAAATTATTTATTTGCCCAGTTCTGCATGGAAAGAGAAAGGAGCCTCTCTGCCTTGTGCAGCATAAAAAATACTAGCAGACTTGAAATTCTGTGCTTAAGGGAGAGCAATGATGCTACTAAGATGCTTCCCATGAGGACTGAGTTGTTTGCTGAGGGAGGGGGAAAATAGGTGGAGCTATCTGTTTGCCCTCTACATGCTATGACAGGGTAGAGCAGGCCAACTACATAGAAAAGGGAATATGCTGAACCCATTAAGGGGATGTTCAGATTTCATTGTGCTGAAGGCCTGTCTTAAGATCCAGGTGAACACATAAGCTCTTTAGGATAAGACTATCTATAGAAAGATGATCTGCATATTTCCATATACGTAGTACAAGGAATATCCACTAAAATTATTATAAATCTGGCTAAGATATAAATAAACCTGGCACAATGTATTTTACAATCATTTTGTGTCACACGTTATCCTTTAAATGTATCCAGAATAAAATGTATTCAATATTACTATATCTTTCTTTAGAAGAACGTTTAAAAATCATCTGGTCAAATTAATTTCTAGTGTTGTTCCACACATTTAATCAGAGGGGAATTTGGCACATTTTGTATACAATGTACTTATGGCACCTACATATTGTAAATAACATGAAAAATAGCCTAATTTGCAATTTTTAAAATAAATAATAGAAAGTCATATTTGTGTCACACACATGTGATTTGATCATATATCTATAAACGTATATTTTGGTATAGAATTTTGGAGATCAAGACCATCCTAAATACTTAGTCAAGGAAACAACATGAAAGTTAGGCACAAAGCTTAAGACATAATTTAGTGCACTAACAAAGAAAATTGGGCAGCATCAAAACTGTGCTTGTTCATAGAGTCATAGATTTCAAAGCCAGAAGGATCTACTGTTATAATCAGCTCTGACTTCCTGTATAATAAAGGGCATAGAACTTCCACAAAATAACTCCTAAAGTATATCTTGTAGAAAAACATCCACTCTCAATTTAAAAATTGTCTGTGATAGAGAATCCATCACAACCCTTGGTATACAGCTCTAATTATTAATTACTCTCACCATTAAAAATGTACATCTTATTTCCAGTCAAAATGTGTCTAGTTTCAATTTCCAGCCACTGGATCTTGTTACACCTTTCTCTGCTAGACTGAAGAGCTGACTATTAAATGTTTGTTCCCCATATCAGTAATTACACACTGTGATCAAGTCAACCTTCATCTTCTCTTTGTTAAGATAAATACTTTTAGCTCCTGGAGTCTGTCACTATAAGACATATTTTCTAATGTTTAATTATTCTTGTAGCTCTTCTCAGAACTGTCTCTAAATTATGAATATCCTTCTTGAACTGAGGACATCAGAACTTTACCATTCTTCTTTACCATTCTTCTCTGAACCATCTCCAACATATTAACATCCTTCTTGAATTGTGGACTCCAAAACTTTACTAAGTATTCCAGTACCAAATGCACAGGTAAAATAACCTCTCTACTCCTACTCGAGATTTCTTTGTTTATGCATCCCAGGACTGTATGAGCCCTTTTGGCTGCAGTGTTGCACTGGGAACCTGTGTTCAGCTGATTATCCACCATGATCCCTAAATCATTGTCATCACTGCTTTGCAGGATATAGTCCCCAATCATGTAAGTATGGCCTAAATCCTTTATTCCTAGATGTATACATTTACATTTAGCCATATTAAAATGCATATTGTTTGTGTGTACCTAGTTTACCAAGCAATCCAATTCACTCTGTATTAGTGACCTGTCTTCTTCACTTTTTACCTTTCCCCTAATTTTTGTGTCATCTGCAAACTTTACCAGTGACAATTTGGTTTTCTTCCAAGTCATTGATGAAAATGTTAAATAGCAAAGGACAAAGAATCAATCCCTGTGAGGCCCCACTAGAAACATTTCCATGTAATGTGTGCCATGTTACTTTTATATCCTCATGGTTTTTCTTAATCAAAATGTCATGCAGTACCAAGTCAAATGCCTTACAGTAGTCTAAGTATATTACATAAACACAATTATCTTTATTAACTACATTTCTAATCTCATTAAGAAATCAAGTCAGTTTGACAGGATGTTTTTCCATAAACCCATGTTGATTGACATTAATTATTTTACCCTTCTTTTGTTCTTTATTAATTGAGTCCCATATCAGCCACTACATTATCTTGCCCTGGATCAATGTCAGACTGACAGGCCTATAATTACCAAGGTCATCCCATTTACTCTTTTTGACTACTGGCACAACATTAGGGTTTTTTCCAGTCTTTTGGAATATTCCCTGGTGTTCCAAGACTTATTAAAAATCAACATTAACAGCCCAGATAGAGCCTTAGCCAGCTCTTTTAAAATTCTTGGATGCAAGTTATCTGTTTAGATCAGATATCTGATTTAAAAAATATCTAATTATAGTAGCTACTGTTTAACTTCCTCTTGAGATTCTAGTGCAATAGAAAAAGTGCTGTCACATGATATTATTACATCTATTATTTCCCAAATACAGAACAGAAGTATCTATTGAACACTTCTGCATTTTCTGCATTATTATTGATAATTATACCATTTCCATCTAGTAATGGAGTAATACTATTGTTAGGATTCCTTTTATTCCTGATACACTTTAAAAAATTCCTTCTTATTGTCCTTAAGTTTGCTGGCCCATAGATTTCTCCTTGTCTCCCCTAGCTTCCCTTATACATTTTTTCTGAGTTGCTCTCAACTTCCTCTTTCTTCCATTTATTTTATTTTTTATAACTATCTTCACTTCCCCTCTAAACCACGCCATTTTTAACCAATAAGGTCATCTTCCTCAGTTGTGACTTTATGGGCATCCAATAACATAAGAATGTCTCTACTGGGTCAGACCAATGGTCATCCATCTAGCCCAGTATCCTGTCTACCGACAGTGGCCAGTGCCAGATGCCCCAGAGGAAATGAACAGAACGGGTAATCATCAAGTGATCCATCCCTTGTTGCTCATTCCTAGCTTCTGACAAATAGAGGCTAGGGACACCATTCCTGCCCATCCTGGCTAATAGCGATTGATGGACCTATCCTCCATGAATGTATCTAGTTCTTTTTTGAATTTTTTTTTAATATTCTTAAATATTTTCCAATTATTATTTACATGTTTCTGATTACATTCTTCCTCCCAGCTGATTTGTCTTATAATTGTTTTCATCTTTTTAAAATTGGCCATTTTAAAGTACTAGGTGTACTAGTACTATATATATCTCACAAATATGAACTTTATTCTATTTACATGTAATCAAGTCATGATCACTTGTACGTAAATTACTATTAATTTTTATTTGTTTGATAAATTCCTTTTTGTCTGTCAAGACAAGTTGTAATGTAGAAGTCTCTGAGTTGAATGCAACATGTTGTGAGTTAGGAAATTGTCATCTATAATATTTATAAATTCCAAGTATATTTTAGTACTTGCAACATGAGACCTCCAGCATATTTTACACAAATTGAATCACGTAGAGTTTTTTCCCTACACATTATACAGTAAAAGCTGGTGAGTGAAAAATGCCGGTTAAGTAAGAGGGAGGGAGTTTGGGTGCGGGGGGGAGTGCGAGGCTGGGGTTTGGGGTATGGGAGGGGGTGCGAGGTGCCAGATCAGGGGGGCGCTTACCTCAGGCATCTCACCTTGGGCATCTGTCCCGGCTACTCCTAAGTGGAGGCACCTCAGGCAACTCTGTGAACTGCCTCCACCCACAGGCACCACCCCCGCAGCTCTCATTGGCTGTGATTCCCAGCCAATGGGAGCTATAGAGCTAGTGCTCAGGGCAAGGTGGAGGAAGCACATGAAGCTGCTTGCCATGCCTCTGCCTAGGAGTAGCCAAGACAGGTTGCCACTTGCAAGGTGCTGCCCAAGATGAGTGTCCCCCGGATCCAGCACACCACACCATCTCTCATACTCCAACCTACTGCCCTGAACCCCCTCCCAGAGCCAGCACTGCGCACCCCCTTCCATGCCACAACATCTTGCCAGCCCTGCTCCCACCAGACTATAAACCAGAATTTCAATGAAGATCAGAAATGCTGGTTTATAGAGCTTTCCAACTGGTGAAATGCAGCTTTTACTGTAGATAGGTGCACAAGTAGTTGTTCCCTATCCCTTGTCCTTAAATTCAGGACTATAAGTGAGTGACTGTTGTCTGTTGTCCTCTAGTTTGTGTAATGAACTCCTGATGGTTACAAATCATCTGTCATATCTTTGTCTGTTTGCGGATATCTGTAGGCACTGCTCTCAATTTTTTAATTTTTTTTTTAAATATATTCTGCTAAAGATGTATAAAAGTTCAAATAATTTTCAAGCTATTATGAAACAGGAACCCATTTTATATTCCATTTTAGAAAACAGTAAGTAAAGTGCTGGAGAAAGGATGACATTCATTATAGCCAATTATTAAAATATATAGCTGGAATTATTTTCACAGAAGAATATACAGTACTTTTAAATGTTAAATATTGATAATGTGGACAGACATAATGATTTTTATCCCTTTAGGTTTACAATGTTAGAATAACATGAATTTCAAATAATCTTTGACATAGGAATATGCTGTTAAATGATCTAATTGCCATCAGAATAAGAAAAGAGGCAAACATGTAGACATGCTGATAGGGACTTCCCACAGCCTGATCTTTTAGGGATGAACCAATTCTATTCCAGACTAATTACTGTGTCATTCACTAGAGCCTATCTTGGGTGTTGCTGTTATGCTTGGTCTTTGACATTAACAATAAGATTAGCACCAGCACTGAATGTCACAGTGCCAGCCAGAGTCTAAAAAGATACCAGTGAGCTTGTTCTGATATAATTAAATTTAAGACAGACCTTTAAATTTGTGCCTCTAGGCAATGATTCTCAAGCCAGAACTAGGGAAGGATATTGAATTCCAGCTGGAATGTGGAACATAAGTGTCATATTGGGAGTCCCCAGCCTTAGTCCTTGAGATGCATAGATAAATTGTATGATCTGTTCATTAATATATGAGATTATAAAGCATCACTAAAATACAAGTAAATCTATAAGAATAAAGACATATTTTGCATAAAACAGACTTTGCTATTCTTCAGTTTAGTCAATGCATATTTCTTACATTTTGTGATCATTTATATAAGTGCTCACTTCTCATTGTACATGATGAAATTGACAGATAATGAATATATCATTTATAGTACATTATCTTGCTTCATGTGTGTAACTCCTGGAGGAGGTCAATGTGAAATAAATACACATGCAACAGAGTTATATGAAAAACTGGCTGTTTCCCTGGAAGTTTAAGGAGGTTGTGGTGTTGAAGACTTAATAGCTGTGGCATCTGGTTTTTTGTACTGCGGGGGAGGGGAGGGGGCAGGAATGACAAATGTAGCATTAAAATAATCTCTTCTACATAACTCCAGGTCTGACAACCTTTTCATTATGAATCCTATTTCAGACATTTGAAATCTGATTTTAAAATACTATGCAGTTTACTCTGTCCCCTGGTATGTATATGTGTAAGGATGCTATAGATAGATAGATAGATAGATAGATAGATAGATATTTCATCCTTATCCAAAGAGAAGAAATTTGTCCCCTAAATAAATTGAGATTAAGTATTTTAAAAAAGTGTTCTACCTCTGTTTGTTTATGCCTATATTAAAAACACCTGGGTGAACTGTTAGGGGAGTAATGTTCAATCCAGCACTGGGAGGAAAAAATCTACTTTGAACTTCTCTCAGGGTATTTCTACACAGCAACAAAAATCCATGTGGTAGTGAGCTTCAGAGTCCAGGCCAACTGACTTGGGCTCTAAGGGCTCAAGCTATAGGGCTAAAAATAGCACTGTAGATGTTCATGCTTGGGCTGGAGCTCAGGGTCTGAGACCACTGGGCTCCAGCCCCACTGGAAAACTGCACTGCTATTTTTAACCCCATAGCATGAGTCCTATGAGTCTGAATCAGTTGACTTGGGCTATGAGACTAGCTGCTGTGGGGATTTTTCCAGTGTGTATACCAACAGTTTCCAACTGGTTTGAATAAATACCCCTCCATCTCCAGATTTCCTTGTGGCCATTTGTATCTCTTTCCTCTCCCAAAATTCTGTTTCTTTCTTTTTTTAACCTTTTTTTTAAAACATTCAACCACTTGGTGCTAAAATGCTTGAAGAAAAAGAAAGAAAAAAGAAGAGAGCAGGTTTTAAATGTGCCAAAGTACATTGCTCAAAGGTTACAATTTTGCTTGTTCTCTTAGTAAAGAGTGTAACTTCAACAGAGGACCTCATGTATCCTCTACCAGTGAATAGCAACAATTATATCTCTCAGAACTTGCTAGGCTGGCCAGCTGTGGCAGGAGACCTTCTGCATTCAGTGAACTCTTACAGAATTTAACCTTTGTAGAGAAGGTTAGACTAGATGATCAAATGGTCCCTTCAGGCCTTAAAATATATTAATCTATTTCAAGATATTTCATAGAAATTGTAGTATGAGAGTTGTATCATTTTGGTATGAGTGGTCAAAAACTACAAAAGAGAACAAATTTTCCAAGACCTCTAATTCAAAGATACAGTCCAACTCCCACTCCTCCAAAAAAAATCTGCTTTGTTCTAAATGCAAGAACACAGCACAGAGTTTTATTTCAAAAGTTAGAGGACTTGGCAGTAGGTGAAGTCAGAATAGGGTTCACAGCAGAAACTCTGTCATTTTCTTAACTCTGGAGTCACTAATATCGGCAAGAGAAATTAAATATTTTACTCCCAAATTTATTGCTGTGATAGATGCAATGCTATGAAAACATGCAATATTCAAAGACTCTTATGTTAACTTTTTAAATGGTATATTATATGTATCTTTATGTGCTGACTACTGACTGTATTGGGTGAGTTCAATGGGCGAGCTAAAGAGGTAATTAATGCAAATCCCACAATTCAGGTAACAAATCAGTTGACATTTCTACCTCCCTCTCTCCTGGGGAAATGACCCACAGATTGAGGTGACCTTGTTCAAAGGTCTTAACGCACAAAAGACTTTAAACTGTGTAAAATGTCAGCCTTGGCCAGGGAAGATGGCCTTTCACACCTGATCCAAGGATTAATATGAGACTGTGACCACAGATGGGCCTTGTGGAGGACCTGAAGTACTTTAAAAGCTGCCAGAGTCTCTGTGTGGAAGAAGGGTAACCATTTGGAAAGCCAGACATGCATATAGGATGTTTATAGTTTCTAAGGAATATTTTCTGTGAAATGCTTTTATTCTCAGTAAATACTTTTTCATAGGAGAGCTGGCTGGTTAACTCATTGCCCCCAAGAGAACAGAAATGCAAGGGGTTAGAGGTGCAATTCACTGAGGAATAGTGACTATCACATCCCAATTTGAACAAATATTGCAGCACCGTATGATCTTATTCTTCTGTCTTCTTTAATGCCAATACCTGTGTAATAGGCACCAATTTCTGGAGTTCCTGGGGGGTGCTCGACCCCTGCTGTGCCCCAGGCCATGTCCCCACTACACCTCTTCCCCCCAGCCCCCCCATCTCTTCCCACCCTGTTCCATCCACACCCCTCCTCTTCCTGCCCCCCACTCCACCCCCTTCCCCCCAGCGCCTCCTGCATGCCACTGAACAGCTGATATCAGCGGGCAGGAGGCATTGAGAGGGAGAGGGAGAAGATGATCTGCAGGACCACTGGGAGGAAGGGAGTGGAGCTGATCTTCAGGGCTGCCAGTGGGTGCTGAGCACCCACTACTTTTTTCCAATGGGTGCTCCGGGGCTGGACTCAGCACCTATGTGTCCTCCATTCTCCCACCTCGCATGACTCCTCACAACCACCAGTTTCTAATTGTTGCTTTTGACCTATGTCTTACATAATAACCTACTTGAAAGATGTCGAGTACCACCAATTCTGATTGCAGTCAATATGGGTGGAATATACTGAGCACCTCCCTCTCTGAATCATGACCTTAGGCTGTAAGCTTTTAGGATCAGGGAGCACATCTCTCCTTTTTACAAAGATGTGCATTTATGGAACTATATAAATAAAACAGAAATACGAAGATACAGTACAGTCCATTATGCCATGATCTCAAACAACTGCAATATATAAATACAATGAAATAAATTAAGAGCAGAGACTGTAGCTCAAAATGTTCTTCCTTTTTGTTTTCTGACGTAGTACTTTTTGGAGTGTTGATTTGGAGTATATTATGAGGAAACACCTATTCAATACCTATTCTATTGTGAATTTAGAAACTCCTCTCACACATCAGACATTAATCTCGGGCCTTGTCTACACTGAGTTTTCTGGCCAATGATGTAACTGTACATGTGCAGCTGCACAGATGCAAAGCCCTAGATTAGACACACTGCAGTGGTCTAAACCATGACTTATATAATACAAAGTGGAATGTCTTCAACAGAAAAGGTTGGGATATTCTGATGTGGGAATCTCTCATAGTCTAGTGGTTAAAAGACTCTCCTGAGGGGTGGGAAACACCTATTCAAATAACTTCTCCTCAGTAGGAAATGGTGGGAAATTGAACCGGGGTCTCCCATATCCCAGCTTAGTTCCCTAAAGGTTAGTGGAGAAGCTACTACTAGTCCTCTCCCCTGCCAGCTAAAGGTTAGTGGAGAAGCTACTACTAGTCCTCTCCCCTGCCAGCTATTTGTTTGTGGAAGTAGGCATTTTCTCAGGACAATGCCTCTCTTCAGCTGGTTTGAGGCTTATGCTGGAGGTTAGGCATCCAGGGACCTACCTTAAGCAGCAGTGTGTATGCTCAGAGGCAGAAAATTTAACTTTTATAGTGCAAATTTAGTTCCTGAATAAGTTTAAATGCAGCTGAAGAAGAGTTTTATGGATCTCAATGGCTCCTAAAATCTAGTATATTGGTGCATAAATCTGGACTTTAGGCACCTAAATCCATTTATAGATCCCAGCCTAAGTCACCCATTTCAAAGATGAACTTCAAAAGATTTGAAAGTTCATAAAGGTTTAGGCAACATCCTTAATCTTCTGTTTGCAAATCTGACAATCTTTTCCCAAGTAACTTCCCTGACTCAGTTCCTCTCCTTAGAACTGTGTGAATCAAATTGCCACTAATTTGGAAAGATTTCCACCTACTAATCAAATGTCCCTATATCGTACTATTACAACCATATTCTCTCTTGTTGGTTTTAGAGTAGAGTCTTTTTAGCATAAATTCATAGCTTTAATTGTACAGGTTTAATTTATTTTCTGGAAACAGCCAAATAAAACATGAGAACAGGGCAACATGGGAGAAAAACATAATGAAAGTGTAACAGGACAGCAACTTTCAGTCTCTATTCTTTTTTCAAGTGAAAGTTTCAAGTCTTAAATGAATATTTCTTATTAAGAGATTTTTAATTTATTCTCAGTAATAAGAAAAAAATTAAGATTTAGCTAAAGATGAACCTTTGAACTTAACACAGTATGATGTGTTCAGAAATGGAATAATTATATTGTAACTGAGGTTTTTTGGAAGCTATATGCTTCAAATCCCACAAGTGATATCTCATTTACAAGCTGGTATCTACTAATTAAAAAATCTCTTCTCTTAAGGAACTTAACCTTCTTGACACAAGGAAACCTGGGCTTCAAAGAAAGGGGAAAATACCAAGTCTTTAGACATGAAAAACCAATAGCAAAGTGTTGTAGTAGCCAGGCAAGGTACTAACAAACTTCAACAGGGCTTTATTTTTTAAAGTCGAAACCTCTTTTCCAAGCTGCTGTTACACCTTCAGTAGCTCTCCCTCAGCCTCTTCAACTCCTCCCCCCTCCTTCCTGTTTCCTGTCCTTTCAGACTCCCAACAGCCAGTGCTCCCAATTCTAATCATTACAAGCAACATCTAAACACCACATTCCCTCCTCTCTTAAGAAACTCTTCCAATTACATAAACATTGTTGTTCTAACCATAGGAACAAATAGGAAACAAAGCATTATACTGCTGACAGAATTATTACACAAAAAACACGATAAATACTACATAACATAGTCTCTAGTCCAGACAGGTGGTCATCTGGGTCTGACAGGATGTCTCTCAAGCCCCAGTTTCAGTGCAATGTCTTGTTGTGTTGATACTATGGTGAAGTCATCCAATGCAGACTGGGTGTTGGCATAATCTCCTCTTGGTGCATAGGCAGGTGCAAGATAAGAAGCATTCCATACCCACCCATCAGAAAGTTGATAGGTGTAAGATCCCTTCTTCTCTATGATTTTAAGAGGAGCCATGAATTTATGGTCCCTTTTGTGTAAAATTCCAGGTTTTCATATTCTAACGAAGGAACCACATTCAAACTTTGGTTCCTTAGCACCCCGCCGCTTGTCTGTGAAAGCCTTATACTTTGCTTGGTTCTGTTCAACAGTTTTTCTCACATCATCCTCAGTTGGAGCACCAGGTGATGTCTTTAACAATCCAGCAATGTTCAGTTTAGTATTCATTTGTTTCCCATGCAGTAACTCTGTGGGTGATCTTTGCGTTGTGGCATGTCATGTAGCCCGGTATGCTTGCAAGAAATCAGTAGTGAAGGTTATCCACAATCGCCCTTCCAGTTTAGCCATTTGCAAACTCTCTTTCAAACTTCTGTTAAAATGTTCAATTTCCCCATTGGCTTGAGGGTAATATAGGAATGACCTTCTGTGTAAAATGTTCCTCTGTTCTAGAAAAGTTTCAAACTCCAGGGAAGTAAATTGACTACCATTATCTGAAACCAGTTCTTTGGGGTTACCTTCCCAGCTAAAAACTGAAAAGAGGAACTTAATTACTGTAGCAGAAAAGATTTGCGATGTAAACGCTACCTCAGGCCATTTACTGAAATAGTCTATTAAGGTAATGGCATAACGGCAGTCAATTGGAGCAGTATCAAAGGGTCCTACAATGTCAATCACCATTTTTCCCATGCAGGTTCAGGAAGAAAAACAGGCTGTAATGGAGGGGTACATGTCACTGCTTTCTTATTATGTATTTGGCAAGTGACACAGGATTTTATGAGTGCTTAAGTTTGAGAGTATATCCCTAGCCACCAATACAGATCCCATAGTCATTGTTTGGTTCTAGCAATTCCTTGATGAGCATTGTGTGCCAGGTGTATGAGTTTTGACTGTAATTCTTCGTGCATAAGGAGCCCGTATGTACCTCATAGCACACAGCCATCGAGCAAAGAAAGTTCATCCCGAACTCTAAAATAAGGCAGCAAAACTGGGTCAAGGTTTTTAGGGTTCCTGGGCCATCTCTTTGTCAGAAATTCCCATAGTTTTTGTTGAATTGGACACACTGAACAAGCAGATTGAAATTGTTCTCTTGTAACTACAGTGAGAGTGCTTGTAATAAGTGCAACTACTACATCCTTATCCTCCAGTGGACCATCTCGTGAAGGCAAAGGCAGGCGAGAAAGGCAATCAGCTACCACATTTTGGTTTCCAGGCTTATATTCCAGTTCATAATTGAAAGAGAGTAGTCTTGCAGACCATCTAGCAATACGATATCCTGCTCTTCCCAGTCCTTTCGTGGTAAGCAATGTTGTCAAAGAGCTGTGGTCTGTGTGCAACTTGAATGTACAGCCCCACAGGTAAGTTCTCCATTTTTCAGTAGCCCAGACACAAGCAAGTGCTTCTTTTTCGATGGTAGAATATTTCCTCCCAGCATTACTTAGTGTCCTTGAAGCAAATGCAACAGTCCTCTCTGTGTTGTCCTCATGAAGTTGTGTGAGGACAGCCCCAAGTCCATAATCAGAAGCATCAGTAGTTACAATTGTGGGCAATTCAGGACTGAATAGTGCAAGTATTGGACTATGTACAATCAACTCTTTCACCATTTTGAAACTAGCTTGAGCATCCATTGTCCACACTAAGGTTTAACTTCCCCATGGTAATTCTCATAATGATTCAATGACAGAAACATAATTAGGAATGAATTTTGCATACCAGGAGGTAAGACCCAAGAAGGAACATAAGGTTTGCAAATCTGTTGGAGGAGGAGCATTTGAAATTGGCCGGATCAGATTTCAGTCCAGCCTGTGAAATTGTATGCCCCAGAAAGGAGAGTTCAGTTTGTCTAAATTTGCGTTTGGAAGTATTGAGTTGGAGGCCTGCTTTGCTGATGCAGTTTAGTACAGACTGCTGGTTATTGTCATACTCCTCAGAAATGCATCCGATGAAGTGAGCTGTAGCTCACGAAAGCTTATGCTCTAATAAATTTGTTAGTCTCTAAGGTGCCACAAGTATTCCTTTTCTTTTTTCCTCAGAAGTATTTCCAAACATGATAATATCATCCAAATAGCACTGAACTCCATGTTGAGTCTTCAAAATCAATGACATCATTTTTTGGAAGGCACTTGGGGCTGATGCGAGACCGTATGGAGCACATTTAAAGCAGAATAGTCCCTCATGTGTAATAAATGCTGTGAGGTCTGTGCTATCTTCATGCAACATAACCTGGTGGTATGCGCTCTGCAAATCAAGAATAGAATAGAAAACATCTTTGCTCCATGGAGTTCTGCAAATACTTCTTCTCTGTGAAGAAGAGGATGGCTGTCAATCAAAATAGCTTTATTTGACTCCCTTAAGTCCACACAAAGGCGAATGCCTCAACCCTTCTTCTGTGTCACTACTATTCATAAAACCCATTCCGAGGAGTTAATCTCTTCAATAATGTCCTCTTGAACAAGTTTTCTAAGTTCCTCTGAAACAGCTTCCCCGACTGAAAATGGTAAATGCTGTAATTTCTGTCATACAGGCATCACATTATTCCACATTTTAACTTTATGCAGAAACCCATAAGCACAGCCGAGTTTCTCCTGAACCTGGTGTTGGGTCCCAGCTGAAACGGGTGTGTGTACCGCACGAGTGCTTTGCTGAGGAAGATAAATTCATCCATTAACTACCCTGAGATTTAAAGCAGCCAACAAATCTCTTCCAAGGATAGGAGTGCCTTTGTGGACAATGTAGAACTCTGCAGTTACACAGCAATCACCAAAAGTAACTATTGCTGGCAGGCAGCCACGTACTGGAATATGGTTTTTCAAATAGCACACCAAGTGAAGCTTGAGTTCAGTAAGAGGCACATCATTAAAGTAATGCAGATAGATGGAATCAGGTAGTATAGATACTGCTGAGCCAGTGTCCAACATTAGCTGAATAGAGAGTGGTTTGCCTGAGGGTATGGCGGAAATGTTTACTGTGCAATTTATTTGTTCTGGAATATGTGCTGTAGTGATTTTGTCCACGCTCAGAACAGTAACATCTGGTATTGTAACTGCATGCACCTGTTGATTGAACTGGCTGCTGCAACATACTTTAGCAAAATGCCCAATCTTTTTGCAATGATTGCACTGAGCTACTTTTGCTGGACATCCTGTGTAGCTTGCAAACATGCTTTTACTGTATTTTGAATTTGCTGATTTGGTGGTTTTTCTTTAGTTTTCCCCTTGTATTTGTTTGTAGTAATAGTGAACTTTTCTGCAAAGGAGTCACAGTCTGGACTGTGCCTCCTGTATCCATGCTCATTATTTTGGCTTCAGCTGTAGCTGACTCAATCTGGGGAGCAATGGTTTTTGCTTTTTCTAGTGTAAATTGTGGTTCTAGAAGTAAACATTCTCTTACAAGAAGCATGGTTGTTTTCTCAATGAGCTGATCTCTAATCATCACATCTGCCATATTCCCAAAGTCACAAGTTACAATCAGACTCCTCAGGGAATCAATATACTGCATTATAGTCTCCCCTGGTTTCTGCTCACACTGACAAAATCTGTAGCAATTAGCTACTACATTCACTTTTGGTACAAAAAAGTTCTTTAATGCAGTGAGTACAGTCTCATATTTATCTTCTGCAAGGGGAAAAGTGTAAAATATACACTGCCCTTCTGCTCCAAGGCAGTGGATTAGCAAAGCACTCTTTCTTACTTCAGAAATCTCTGTAGCACTGATTGTAAGCAGATACGTCTCAAAAATATCGATCCAGGTAGTAAAAGCAATTGGAGGCTCATCTGGACTTTGTAGAAAGTGTGCAGGTGGGTTCAGAGGCAGAAGATCCATCCTCATTGCCAAAATGTTGTAGTAGCCAGGCAAGGTACTAACCAACTTCAACAGGACATTATTTTTTAAAGTCGAAACCTATTTTCCAAGCTGCTGTTGCACCCTCAGTAGCTCTCCCTCAGTCTCTTCAACTCCTCCCTCTTCCTTCCTGTTTCCTGTCCTTTCAGACTCCCAACAGCTAGTGCTCCCAATTCTAATAATTACAAGTAACATCTAAACACCACACAAAGTCTTTTTAAAACAAATATTTAGGTGAAGGAAGTAAAAATACAGTGATTCTGCTACAGGTCCAGAATATTATTGCTCCTCCTTAAACCTCTGCAAAATGGTAGCAGCTGTGTAGGTGTTTAGGGCCTTGTAGTTTAGTTTCCTTGTGGCGGAGATATCAGTGATGTGTGTCACTGTTCAGGGCAACTGCACTTGTATTTCCCCCTCATGGCCCACCAAGGGCATCCATTGTTAGGCTCCAGATGTCCCTTCTCTTGGGAAGACATCCATGTCTTTCTCCCTCCTGACAGGTTTTTCCAGGCTGCCCAGTTCTGTACCTATACTGTTTTATTTCCAGAAAGCCAGACAACCTAATCAGGCAAGCCTCTGTGCTCTGAGCTTTATAGCCTCTTTAAAGCCTATAAACAGTGTAATTACCCACAGTTACTGCAGAACTCTTTGTAAGCAAGCACATTTATTCTCAAGATGCAACCATTATAGAAAAAATAAAACATACTAAAAACAATAAAAGAAGCTACACGCGTCTAATAAGCTTACTAGAGATCACCCCCAACTACAAGAAGGACTCTGGTAGGTCATCAGTCCTTCAGACCCCACACAGATTTCTGTAGTTACAAGTTCATAACCACTTTTGCTCAAAACAAGCATAGTCACGAAGAGGTCATTCTTTCCTTTATACATCCTTTGCCTTTGATTTTCTCCCCATGTAAAAGGACAGAGCTTCAAAAGGCTACATTTTTACATATCTGGAGGTGGTACATTTGTTTTCACCTCCTCCTAGAGATTTCCTGGGAAACCCATTTACCATTGTTTGTCTTATTACTTCATTCTTGTCTGGCACATTGCTTATGACAGCCTAGTCTCTGGTAGAGTGTAATACTTTTCTCTAATTTTGGTTGTTAGGATTAGTGTATGGCTGCTGGGTGGTGTTGGTGCCTACTTACTCTATGACAGTAGTTTAGCAGATGTTTGTATACTTATATATAATGATAATTTTTAAAAGGTGCAGCCTTTTTGTAATCAGCTCATTGCCGTGTACCTTAACTATCAGTGATCCTCAACTAGTTTGGACCATGGATAGAAGATTATTCCATGCTAATGCTCCATCTGACAAAACACGCTGCTGCACAGTCCATCTCTATTAAAGAGATGACTTTTCTTTTTTTCCATAACTATTTCCTCTGTTACTGTGATTCATGATGCTACTGAATGCTGGATGGAGGAAGAATATGAGGGATGAACTGACCTAATATTTGCTGAATATGATTTGATAAATTTTTGCAGAATTTCTGCAGACTTATAAATATTATATTTGCTAATAATTTATATTCATTATTTGCCAAAGTCTAGATAATTTTAAGAGTGACAGAACAATTGTGTAATGTGAAAATAGCACTAAGATACATTCTTTAAAAGATGTGTAGAAATTTGTTCACCATTTTCCACAATAGGGAAGTGAAAAATAAAAGGCTAAAAAAGCAAGGGGAGAAGGTGAAAGAGAGAGGTTAGCCTAGATTTAGAAGAAATAGCTTCTGAGTGATCCCTTTAATTTAGCATTCTCAAATGTTTTATGATAGTAGCAAAATGTGTGCTGCAATAGAATAATTAAAAAGATCTACAACACATGAATGAATATAAATCAGAAATTGTTCATTCCAATGGAATTTATACACCATGAGCATTCACTTAAGCATTACAGAAACTGACCATTTGTAGTGTAGGCTTTCTGTTCCAAAATATGCAATATATGTGTTAATCTACATATCTAACTTACCATAAATAATGCCACAATTTAGTCAATAGAGCAGTGCAGTCATATAGTGTAAAATGAAGGCATGTTACCTCAAATTTAATGATTTTTTTAAATTGTTTAATATTTTAAATATACAGGATGGTAATCACATCCGATTGCTTAAAATAAGCCAGGTGTTAGTCTGATCATTAGTTGGACAAGAAATCTCCAGGGAGAATACAGGTGCTGCAGAAGATAATATTGTTGATTCAGAAGGTAATACTCTTTCCTCCGAGTTAATAGGAACTATGCTACCTGCATTTGTATCCAAAAATAGAATTTTGGTTCTAGTAGTCAAATATTCAAGACTGGCCTTAAAATCTATGAAAGATGGGTAACTATGTGACCAGTGAAACAATTTTCACATTCCATTATCTGATTTGCACTTACAAATGTCTATGCCTTATAAACATGGTATACGTCTGTGCAACTGCTACACATGATAATTTGTGGGCACAACTTAGGGGCCAGACTGCAAAAATATGTCCCTGAGTTTCCATTCTGAATTTATTGTGGATTTTAATATACTGTGTCTCAATATAACTAGTAATATTATGTGTAGATTTTCTGTCTACACATGCCATAATTCATTTTACATCAACTTTTTCCATAGTGTACAATCTTGATAATTGCTCGAAGAAATATTTATTCAATTGAAACTAGCAAATGGGGCTTCTGCTATACCACAATTTTTATTATATTGTATCAATTATATATATTTATATACCATCTTTCATTGACTCCCAGTCTCAAGGAGCACTCAATCTCCTTTTATGACTCTTTAATATTTATTTATATAGCTGCAAAACACATAAGAAAAGAGAGGATGGGGAGTGTGACGTGAGATCTTGAAAGCGAGGAAACTTCAAAAGACTTATATATATTGGGACATACCGGATGCAATATGCTCAAGAATTAGTCATAAATATTTTTGTCTATGAATATTATATGTTTCTTTGTGAGCTAGAGATTATACTTTAGCTCCTTGAGTCTAAAATCAAGGGGGGGCAGTATTTACTGCAGATCCCAGGACAAATGTGACACTCCAGAGAAGTACCACCCCGTGGGTATGAATTGCATATTCTGGTTCTGACCAGGTTCAAGAGGCACGGAAGAAAAACAAAGAAGTTTTGGTGTAAAGGGTCAGCCTGAACTAGCCCAATTCCCTGATTTTTGATCCTAAAATTAACATGATATTGTGACCAAGAAGGCAAAGCCCTTCTGGAACGGTTTGAAAGACTGGGACCTACCAGGATCTTTGTATGGAGAATGGGTGACGCCTGGTAAGCTTAGCATGTGTGAAGGCAGTTTATTATTTTATATGTTTTCTCTGTGATTCTTTTGTTCTAAAATAAAATGTACTGTGCATTGTGAAAGGTGGCTGGTCACTGCTAACCACGGCCATTGTTGGTTGAGAAAGAGTGAACTGCAGGTGCTGGACTCAGGTCAGTCCTGCTGGGATAGTCAAAGTGAATTAAAGGGAGACTGCAATCCTAAATCCTAGCCTCTTGATATTTTTCAGGCTTGCCTTTGAACCCCCTTCAGCCTTCGCACTCTGCTGGGTTGTGAGTGTCTCCAAGGCAAGAGTACATGTCGCTATGGGCAAAAGACCTGTGGCAGGTCTGGCAGGCATAAACTCTGGGGTCTTAGGCATAACCCAGGGAAGTGCTAAGGCACGAAATAAAATATTGGAAGGGGGGACTCCCCTTCAAAGCGCAGGGTAGTGCTAAAACAATAGAAAATAACAACTAAAATCAAAACTTAACTAAATAGAAGAATAAATTAATGTAGACCCCTCCTATAACTGGGTCCTCTGAACCTTGCCAGGGGTGTTTTGACTAGGCCTCTATGTCTACTGTGTAATGGCTGTAAAGGCCTACAATTACTTCCAACTAAATTTTAGGGGCTAGACACTGTGGGGACTACACATACCATGGTGAAGTGTTTGGCTCCCTGGGGGGACACATTGGACTTGACTCTGATCCTATTTCTGGACAGAAGTGGAAAGACAGAAGATCCTACAGGGATTGCACTGAAAGTGTGCTTCCGCCCTTTAATCTCCCAGCCTGAGGGAAGCTGGAGAGGACAGACAGCTGAGGGAAAAAAAATAAGCACCTGAAAGGGAGGGTCCAGAATTTCATGAGACTGGGAAGCTAGGCCGGAAGCCATGTGTCCATCCGGGGGATAGGAACTAGTAGTAGTTGCCTGTGCTTAGATCTAGAGATATAGGAGATTCTACTGTCAAGCTGTCCCTGCTGAGACAATGCAACCAATATTAAGGCCATACTGCAACTGCAGGCCTGCTAGCACCAAGCTCCTGCTCCTTCTCAGCAACCAGCCACTGAAAACTGCAGCCAGAAAATGCTGGTTGTTGTGGCAGATTCAATCCTGGAAAGTGTGAGTATCCCAGAGACTTCTCCTGTTGGTCCCGAGTGGTCTGGTATACAAGGTCTTGTGCTAGGGACATGTTTTATCGCACGTTGCCCTTGAACTCCTGTTTGTCAAATGTGCCATCACAAGCAATTGTCTGGGATTTTAAAATTACAGATAGAGCCCTGTGTGAACACAAATTTATATTTGTCAATGCAGATATCCGCGGATATAAATTGGCATCCATGGAACTGCAGGGCCATTCCAGGAACCGAGGCGGTGAAAGGAGCCAGCACCCCACAAGCTCCTCCAGCACGGCTTTACTACCCACAGCCCCACCCCACCAGTCCTTCCTCCATCCCTTCCACGCAGCTGTCTGCATCTCCTGTCTGGGGTTGTGCACACAGCTTGAACACAAGAGCACAACCAGGGACAGCTGCTGCTGAGCCTGGTGACCGCCCCACTGGGTGGGGGTAGGAGCAGTACAGCCATGCCAGAAGAGCTGCCAGCTTGGGGCGTTGGCTTCTGAGAGCGGTGACCCCACATTCTGCTCCTTTCACTGCTGTGGTTCCCGGGGGAGCCTCGCATTTCTGTGGATGCCGATTTATAACTGTAAATGGTGATTTATAACCACAGATATCTGCATCCATGAATAAAAATTTGTATCTGTGTAGGGCTCTAACTACCGGACACCTTCCCTAGGAAATAGCTTCCCTGCTGTCTTGTGACCTTCATGGTTTCTCTGCATCTAACAGGCTTTTAATACTCCTTTATTTTTATATTAAATAATCTAGTTTCAGTAACTAATGAAGTGTGAATTACCCCTCCTTTATGAGATTGTATTTAGTGATTGACCCTCTATTTAACTGTTTTTCCTCACATAACATATACCACAGAAACATTTGTATGTATGCTATGCTACTTCCTACATTATTTTAATCTGAAGGTCCTTAAAATGCTCTCAAATGTAAAATAAAACCAAAAAAAAAAAAGGCAGGGAATCCAGGATAGTAAAACCCATCACTATTGTAGGAGGTTTGAAGACTAGTATCATCACCAACACCCTGTTTTGTGCCCATGCACATTTGAAAGATATGATCCTTCATTTGGAAAATATATATATAATAAGCTAGTTGGAGGCAATGGCACAACTTGAAAAACGAATTTGAAATAAGTCATCAAGAGCAGATGGCATTTGTCCAAGAGTTCTGAAGGAGCCAATGAGCTGTGCTACTAACGAAATGATGCAATTAAGACCGGATTCTGCTTCCATTGAATTTAATGGGAATTTTGCCATTGACAAGAGAAGCAGGATTAGACCCTTCATCATTAAAAAGCTATTATACCAGAGTCCTGGAGTGTGACCACACTTGTACTTCCTTTTAAAAAGGTGCCAAGGATGAGCCAAGGAATTATAGTCTGATGAGCTTTACCTTGGTATTATGAGAAAGTTATAAAACAAAACAAAAAATCCATGAATGTTAGAGTCATAAAGTATCTAGATTAACCTAATGCATCAGGGACAAACTAGTAATCATTTTGTAAAGGTGAATTATACTTAGTAGAATTCTTTAAGGGTGTTTACAAAATAATGGATAATGAGAAACCAATGGCTATAATTTACTTAGACTTGAAATGGTCCCTCATAACAGACCTTTAAGACCTTGATCCTCTATAAATTCCATCAATTCCAGTCTGCCAGAAAGGACCTTTATGGATATAGGTATCAGGGAAAAAATTAAAGCAGCACTAGGACTGGAGGAATTTGAGATCCAAAATGACTACATAAAGTCCTCAGAACTGCTGTAGTGCCAGTTCTGTGCTAGCATAAATAAGTACCTAAGATTCCAAGGCTAGATGGGACTATCGTGATCATCTAATCTTACCTACTGTATAACACAGATCATAGAACTTCCCCAAAATAATTCCTAGAGCACCTCTTTTAGAAAAAAAATATTCAATCTTGATTTAAAAATTATGAGTGATGGAATATGCACCATGATCCTTGGTAAATTGTCCCAATGGTTAATTATGCTCACGGTTAAAAATGTACACTTTATTTCCAGTCTGAATTTGTCTAGCTTCAAATTTCAGCCATTGTTCCTGTTATATCTTTCTTTGCTAGATTGAAGATCCCATTATTAAATATTAGTTCCCATGTTGATACTTATAGACTGTAAACAAGTCACTCCTTAACCTTCTCAGGCCAAGAAAGTGTAAGGTCATATGCAAGTGGGCAGAGGCACCATGACTGGCATAAGTAAGGTTATCATTAGGCATACTCCTTTGCATTGAGCCACAGAATGTTTCTAGGCCCTGCAATCTTACCACATTACTATTTTGGGCACATCGTGCAAAGAGAAACACTGCCCGAGCAAAGAATGCGTATACCCACCGAAACATGGATGTAGATGTATGGTCAAATTTACGAAAGTATTTAGGGGTGTAAAGATGCAGTCACCTAGTGGGATTTTCAAAAGCATGTAAATAGATTAGGCAACAACTCTTATTAAATGTCTATGGAATTTAGATAACTAACTCACCAATTTTGTCATATTGTTCTTTTGTGTTCACCCATCTGTATGAATACATTTGTTATCTCTTATCTAGGTATTTAGGTTGTAAGTTCTTTGGGGCAGGGACCACTTTTTTGTTTTATGTTTGTACAGCACCTAGCACAATTGGTATCTGGTTCATGATTGGAGCTCCTAAGTGCCAGTGCTACATAAATAATAAAAAAGTGTGTCATCAGCACTCATAAATGCAGGATTGAGATTCTCCCATATTTCCTGCCCTGCTCATAACTTTTACCTGAGAGCCAAGGTAATATCTTTTATTGCACCAACATCTGTTGGTGAGAGAGACAAGCTTTTGACTTACACAGAGTTGAAGAAGTGTTAACAGGCCACTTCAACTTGAATGGTCCCTTAGAATATGTAACTATTTACTCTAAACAATCTGTTTTACCTTGTATTTAGCTGTGACACTCTAAGTACCTTTCCCAGACCTGAAAAAGAGCTCTGTTTAAGTTCAAAAGCTTGTTTTTCTCACCAACCTCAATCACCTTGTCTCTCCAATATGCTGAGATCAACATGGCTACAACGACACAACATAACTTTTATCTTACATTTTTGTATTCAACACCACAATGCTGTACAGAATTAAGCCTTGGGAAAAAATAGCCAAGTGGTACAACCCTCTTCCATTTATCAGTTGATTAGCACATTAGTCATAAGAGATAATACCTGACACTGTGAAAAGGAGGCAATAGAATTTTTCTTCAAAAAAGACAGAAAAGTGATCCTGGTCATTATCAGGTAGTAAAATCAAATCATTTACTTCAAAACCGTAGTAAAATAATGGAACAAATATTAAGAGGGGAAATAACAAACATCCAGAGAAGAATAAGAGAATTATCAATGATATGCAGCATGGCTTTATAAAAAAAAATACATGACACATATTTGTCTTTTTTGAGAGTATGGTCAAATTCTAGCATGAAGAGACTACAATGGATGTTTTAAAAATATGGGATGAATGGGATTGACTCCTGTTAAGTTAATGGGAGATTTGCTATTGATTTCAGTGGAGACAGGATTTCACCAATGGAGTTTAACAAAGCATTTGGTGTTGAGTATCAGTTGTGAAGCTCAATAAAACACATTGTAGCTTTTAAAATATCCCTTAAATTATCATTCTTTAAATGGAAAATCTTTAGGAACATCAAGCTTATGTTCTTTTGATTATTTGGAATTCAAGGCTTGTTTACAGGCACTGATCCTCAGCTCTTCTTTATTTATGATCCAGTTATGGCTTAACTATAAAGAAAAAAATTGTTTTATCCTGTCATGCTTTCATGTCATATCAATATGTTTAAGATTCATTGATCAGAAAGTGATACTCTTAGTAACTATGCCAAGCAAATGAGAAATTGAATTCATGGACTCATTTAAAGAAACACATTAATTCCCAGAATGCTTGGGGAATCTTCAAAGACATCAGTGTTCCTGCTCACTGTTCTAACTGCACCTCTATCCTCTCTATGGTCTACTGAAGGGTACTTTTTTAGGTCTCAGACCTCCTGTCATCATGTTTCTGTGTTCAAGGACTCATGTCTCTCTCCCTCTTGATTGGAGATTTAGAGCTTCTCTTGATGGAACACTCTCTAGCTCCAACTGGTCCACTTCTTCTCCCATGCATTGATACCGCAGTACCAGATCTAGGGATAAAGATCTTTAAAAAGAATATCCCTCTCCCTTTCCAGGGACTCTAAGAAAAAAGAGTTGGTCACCTCATAAATCTGGCTCGACCTTGTGTCCCACCTTCTGAGGCTCCAGCTTAAGTCAATACTGAGTTACCAGTGTGAGCTAAGAAGCCCCTATCAGAGAGGTCTTTAGGTCAGCAGAATAAAGCACCCACCTTGATGCCATCCAACACTTCTCAGCATCAATATGCACCTACATCTCCCTATAGTCCTCTGGTACCATCATCATCTACGAGCCATAGGGACTTCCTGGATGGTATAAGGCTTTCTCCCTGCTACTGCCTTCACAATATCAGTGCTCTGAGTTCAGAGACATCACCCCACCAGTCTCTCTGGTACTGAGTGCAGCATCTCCACCTCGGCACCAATCCCCACTCCAAACTCCAGTACCAACTCAGGCTATGACTACCAGCTACCATAGCCCTCCTGTCCCGTCCCCCCCCGAAGAACCTCATCATGTCAAAGGAACTGGAATTACTCTCCTGAGAAGGGCTCTTTCCTATGGTACTGCTTTGGTAGATGCAGGCTGAACCCTTCTAGATTATAGGAGCAGGTCCTGTACCTCCAATACCAGCATCCATGTCTGAGCCCCTTCTGTTTAGCTAGGGGGATGAGATATCATCAGACTTTGGAGTCTATACAGGGCTCAGTTTCAGCACTCCTCTAGACTTCTACCCTGAGAAAAACCTTCTGGAGCCTAGTATGTGTCCCTTGGGCACCTTCCCCTCTATACCTCCTCAATGGGCTTTTTAGAACCTTTGGGCAAATTATGGCAACCACTTTTGTGGGGTACCAGTCTGGAAGAAACACTAGCACCCATTAATACCTGAAGAGATCCAAGAAGAGCAGACCTTCAGAATGAAGCAACCTCGGCTCCTTCAGCTAAGTCCTCCTGCCCTAATGGGGTGGTAATGCCACCACCGCCTGTCCGGGCTGATGACTTAAGGGCCTTCCAGGACTTAATGAAATGTCTGTCAGAGTCCCTCCAGATTCCATTAGAGGAGGTCCAGGAGTCTCAACCTTCCCTAGTGGACATTTTTAATATTGTCCCTCAGTGTAAGGTTATCCTTCTTGTTAACAAGGCAGTGTTATTGGCTGATAGTAGCATGGTGAATACCTGCTATTATTCTACCCTCTTGCAAAAGGGCTGATTCCAACCAAGGGAATCCCACCCCCAGATCTCTGATGGTAGATGTAGTCAACAAAAATAATCATCAAGAACATTCCAGACCTTCTCCTTCCACCAAGGAGTCCAAAGGCCTAGACCACATGGGAAGGAAGAGCTATTTGTCATCAGCTCTTCAATTTTGGGTGACAAGTTACCAGGCTTTGATGGAAAAATAGGATTTCAACAACTGCGCAAAGTCTACACATTTTATGGAACACCGGCCAAAAGACCAAAATGACCAATTTCAGGCCCTCACCTTGGAGGATCATTTGATCATCAAATCTTCCTTGCAGGTCACCCTCAGCATCGCTGACACAGGTTATGACGTGAGTGCCCTAGCCCCAGTCTTCTGGAATCCTAATGGAGGTGCAAAACACCATGAAAAAACTCCTCTTTAAAGGGACCAGGTTCTTCTGTGGTGACACAGACTCTAGGCCTTCCACTCCCTTTAAGAATCAAAGTTAATGTTACAATCACCGGGAATATATGTACCTGCAAAAAAGAGACATTGTAGGAAATCTCAAATTGCACAATGTTCTAGGCTCTTTCAGTACCACCCACAACAGAACTTTCCCAAGTCTTCAGAATTCCCTAAAAGGATATCCATACCTCACAAAAGAGGACTATCACTTTAATGATTCCATAATCTGTAGTTCCATCTAAAAGACCATTTTGACAGAATAGTTGAGGGCCTCAGACAACCCCTCCTTCCAGATCCTTTTCTGCATGACTGCCCCCTCTTCCCACCTGCCTGCGAATACATCACCATAAACAAGTGGATCCTGCAGATCAATGTGGGATACTCTGTTTATTTATATTCTATCGTCCTACCCTCTATCCCACTCATCCACTGTCCCTATCTCTCTTCAGGTACCCCTGTCACAAAGATTTATTGGAGCAGAAAGTCCAATCTCTTCTGCACTTGGAGGCAATCCCTGAGTTTGTCAGAAGAGGATTTTATTCCACATATGTCCTGGTTCCCAAAAGTGATGGCAGCTGGAGAATGATTCTAGATCTCAGAAACCTGAACACCTACTGTCAGGGCCAGATCATAAGCAGCTAGACCTAGTGGTCAGAGCAGGAGTCCACAGTCATGAGACAGGAGTCAAGAGTCAGCTGTGTCAGAATACCAGGAGATGAGAAGCAGGAGATGAACTGGAGATCAGAACCACAAGTCAGATGCCAAGAATAAAGAAGGGTCTGGATACCAGGACATTGAGGTGGGGGAGTACAAGCTGGGGGTGGAGCAGGAGGAGGGTGGATCCCAGTTGTTCTGACAACTTCCTATTCCTGCTGCTGGCTTAAATAGGGTCAACAGGCCAATTGGCTGCTTTGGGACTGTGCCAATAGGTTGGAGCCTCAGGCTGCGACTGGACTTCATGGGTCCTGGGTAAGCAGTTGTCAGCAGGCTGTCAAGTGAAGGATTGGAGCATGGCTGATCCTGTGGACTCAGGCTTGAGGCCAGTGGGCCATGACATCACTACCTCACTTAGGGGCACACTCTAGGCAGTGTGGGTCCAGGTTTGTCAGGATGACACCTATGGAAGGCCCGAACCAAGGTGGGAGTGTGAATGTTCTCAGCCTTCTCCCAAGGGCATTCCTCTTGGTCATCACTTTCCCAGTCAATCAGGCACCACAATTGACCCTGGTTGATCTTGGAATCGAGGACTTCATGGACAATGTATTATTCCTCCTTACCTTTCACTTTCATTGGTTGGGGGAAGGGGAGACAGTGATAGGGCACTATGAGGTTTTTGAAGAGACATAGAATATAGAGTAGACTCTAAGGGATTGAGGGAACTGTAGCTCAAAGGTGACTGTGCTGAATTATCACTGAATCTGATATGGACCAAGGTCTAGTTTCTGACAGGGTCTGTCTGTGCAGAGAAGTTCTGTAGAAAGCCATACATTTTGTCCTACAGAGTAGGTGGGGCCTTGTTGCCTATGTGGGTTTGCATGCTTCTTGCAGTCCTCCTTTGCCTCTCAAAGTGTCCCTTCACCTCCTCTTGGATGTGATGGATGTGTTGTACTAAGTCCAAGGCTGACGGGTTGGGGAGGATGTTGGTAGCTGTGCACAAAATCAGGGCTGGTATGTATAGTTGACAAAGAAGGGGCTATGGCCTGTGGATTCACGGTCTGTATTATATGAGAGCTCAGCATATGATAATAGTGGAGACCAGTTGTTCTGCTTGTGTTTGGTGTAGCATCCTAGGTATGTTCTAGGATCTTGTTGATTCTTTCCATTTGGCCATACAACTGAGGATGGTAGGCAAAGGACAGGTGCACGTACATCCCTAATATATATAGGGCCTTGTGGCAGAAGTGGGCAGTGAACTAGGGCCTGGTGGAGGGTAAACCTGTGCAGGGAATCCACAGGTTGGAAGAGACGACAGGGTTTCTGGGATCTTGGTGTGGGCACACACGTGGCTGGAAGCCACAAAGGTCACTATTGCAGAGTGCAAATGGGACCACCAGAACTACCAGGATGTTAATTGTTGGGTTTTATATTGCTTCAAGTGTCCTGCCAGGGTGGAGCCATGGCACAGTTGAAGAACTGCCAATCTTGCAGGTCCTGGGGCAGCATAGATGCAGTCCCTTATAATGTGATCCCCTCACAGTTTTGTGTGGTCCTCAGTTAATAATGGCATTTCATCAGGTGGAGTTCCAGAGACAGAGCTGATGAACATCAGCAGGTCCTGGTTGTGGGTCATGTTGAGGAAATTATGGGACCTGATAATGTGGGCTGATTCCAGAATGGGGCCTCGTGGGGTAGAGGCATGTGTTTGGGACAAGGCATCAGCTTTGCTATTTCTAGTTCCAGGGGGTAGGACAAGGTAAAACTGAACTGGGAGAAGCAGAGGGTCCACAAGATCTATAATTAGTTAAGGGCCTTGGCCCTGCACAGTACTCGAGGTTCTTGCGATTAGTAAATACTAGGACTGGATGATGGGCCCCTTCCAGGTAATGTCACCACTCTTCAAAGGCAGTCTTTCTTGCAAAGAGCTCTTTATTCAAGATTTCATAGTTTCTCATCAGGGGTAAGCTTCATCAAGTAGTAGGTGATGGGGTGCAGCGTGAGCTTGGGTCTGTGCTTCTGGGAGAGAACTACCCCAATTGCTGTGCTAGAGATATCAGCTTTCACAATGAAAACTTGAGCCATGTCTGGGTGGTGAAGTGGTGAAGTTTTTGTTGTTTGAATGCATACTGGGCCTTGAATGAGGATTGGAACTAGGCATTCTTCTTGAGTATGGCAATGCGGGCTTGGCTTGTTTTGAAAACTTTGAGATGAACCTCCAGTACAAGTTTACAAAGCCTAGAAAATATTGTAGGCCACACACATTGCATGGGGCTGCCCAGTTGTGGACAGCCTGTGACCTTGTGCAGAGCCATCTTGATTTCTTCTGGGGACAGGATGAAACCCAGAAACTCGGTTGAGGTCTGACTGAATATGCACTTTTCAAGTTTAGTGTAGAGACTGTTGTTATTGTAGTCTCACCAGGGCTGCATGAATGTAAATGGTTTGTTGATCCAGATCATCCAAAAAGATCAATATATCATCTAATTTTACCAGTACAAACTGGTCCAGTAGGTCTTATAGCACAACATTAATGGAGTGCTGGAATGTTGCCATTTGGATCGACTAATGCACCAGCATGACTAAATATTGAAAGTGGCCATACAGGGTTCAAAAGAACCCCCATTTGTCCCTATCTTGGATATTGATAATATTGTAAGCTCCACGGAGATTCAGTTTAGTGAATTTGAGGGAGCCCCCACGCGGTCAAACAATTCCAGGATTGGGGTAGTGGTCAAATTAAGGAAGCATGAGTAGGAAGCACAAGGCACACAGTCCAGAGCAGGATGGATCCCAGTGTTTCAGGAAGCTTCCTGTTCCTGCTGCAGTATAAATAGGTCCAGCAGTCCAATCGGCTGCTCTGAAATACTACCACTAGACCTCAGGCTGGGGTTGGACTTCATGGGTTGTGGGAAAGCAGTTGTCAGCAGGCTGCTAAGTGGAGGGTTGGAGCAAGACTGTTCCTGTGGGCCTGGGTTCAAGGCCAATGGGTCATAACCCCTACATCCTTTTGCAGCATTTCAGGATGGTAACCTTAGCTACCATAATTCCACCCCTAGATCTGGGAAGCTGGTTTGTCGCACTTGGCCTCCAGGATGCCTACTTTCATATAGCAATTCACTCATCCCACAAGCACTTCCTGTGCTTTGTAATAGACTCAGATCTTTACTAGTATCACATCCTCCCCCTTAGATTCTTCATGACCCCAGGTGTCTTTACCTAGGTCTTCTCTGTAGTGGCAGCTCACTACATCAGTAGGGCATGGCAGTATGTCCATATTTGGTCAACTGGCTCCTCAGGGATCACTCGGCTCTAGAGGTTTGGCTGGCAATCTCCAAAGCACTAACCCTGTTTAGTCCCTTGGCCTTCAAATCACTCTACAAAAATCTACATTGACACCAGTTCAGCGGATAGACTTTATCAGAGCCACTCTAGACTCCAGAGCCACCAGAGCTTATCTTCCCTTGGAAATATTCTCCAACTTGTCCAGTCTAATTTCTACCCTACAGCACACAGTCCACAAACAATTTCAAGGGCCTGCCTACAACTCCTAAGCCATATGTCAATTTTCATATTCATTATGTCGCATGTCAGACTTCAGGCGTGGTTAAGGAGTATGTACACCCCACCAGACATTGTCTTTCCAAGTCAATCATGGTACCCCTGAAAGTGCTGGACTCTCTCAGGTAGTAGAGGGACCCACAGAGTGCTGCAACTGCAATACTGATCATTGAAATATATTTGTAGACATTCAATTTTCTAGCTTTTCCATTTTGGATAGATAAATAAATAGTCCCTAGAGAAGAAGAATTGGATCCTTGGTTTCCACCTCCCAAGTGAGCACCTTAACCATCCAGCAATAGTCATACACACTCACTTTCTCTCTGGTCCAATGACTATTTAAGTATTTGTCCGAAGTGCAACAGTTTAAGTAGCAAAGACTAAGGCAGAATATCCCATAGCACAGTAGTTAGACCACTCTCCTGAGAGATGGGAAACTCCTATCCAAATCCTTTCTCCCCATCAAATATGGGGTCAGGGGGAATTAATCTGCTTTCTAGGGTGATCAGTTGTCCCAATTTTATAAGAACAGTTCTGATTTTGGAGTCTTTTTCTTATATAGGCTCATATTACCCCCCATCCTGATTTTTCACATTTGCGGTCTGGTTACCCTGCTGAATCAGTGCTTTAACCACTGGGCCAAAAGTTATAAGGTGGACACAACTAACACTTCCCTCCCAGCCCCCACTCTAAATGGACCTGTGATATTCCCCAGGGTACAATCCAGACTGATGGACAGCTGTGTCCCCACTGTTATGGGTTCCCGTGGGATGCCACCTGGAACTGGGGCATCACTGAGCCCTCTGACTCACCTGTCTGGGCTCCCTCTCACACGTGCTGCTATGACAAGCTGCAGACCTGCTCCCGGTCTTACACTTACACCAGCATTCACACAGGTAGGGACACACCCAGCTGCAGTAACATGCAGGCTGACCTGCCACTGCATGAACCAACAATAGAGAGGCTACAGTCAAAATAACCACCAGCTTCCAGCCTAGGACCCCAGAGCTGTACCATTATGCCCTGGTCAAAACTCCGATCAGTATGAATTTATTATCCAGTTTGCCTCCCCCTCAATGTGGTGAGGAAATGCAACAGCCTTTGCCCCTTGAGCTAAGATTTCCAAGCACTTCATTCAAACTCACAGGTTCAGATAAAGCAATAAGAAGTTTATTAACTACAAAAGATAGTTTTTAAATGACTATAAGTAAGGCTGTGTGTCTGTCATGGAGGTCATGAAAGTCACAGATTCCGTAACTTTCCATGACCTCTGTGACTTCTGCAGTGGCTGGTGCTGGCTATGGGGTTGCCCGAGATGGGCATCCCCTGGGTTAGCAGCATTTTGGATGTGTGAGAGGGGGCTAAGGAGTGAGGCAGGGGGTTGGGGTACAGGCCGGCACTTACCTGGGGGGAGGAGGATCCCACTGGCATGTCCCTGCAGCTCCTAGGCAGAGGGGCCAAGGGGATCCATGTGCTGCCTGTACCTGCAGGTGCCACCCCCACAGCTCCCATTAGCTGTGCTTCCTGGCCAATGGGAGCTGCAGAGCCAGTGCTTATGGCAGGAGCAGCGCGTGGAGCCCCCCTAGCCACCTCTCCCCTAGGAGCTGCAGGGCATGCTGGTAAGAGCTAGGTAGGGAGCCTGAAAGCCCTGACAACCCTCCTCCCTATCCCCCAGCACCAGCAGGGGTCCTGGACTATGCACCACTCCCCCTCACCCCCAGCACCAGTAGGGTCCCGGGTTGTGTGCTACCTCCTGTCCTGCCCTCCAGCCCCAGCAGGTGTCCTGGGTCACATGCCGCTGCCTGTCCTTCCCCCCAGCACTAGTAGGGGTCCCAGACCATGCACCACTGCCTTCCCCCCCTCCCTCTCCCCAGCACCAGTGGAACTCCTAGGCCAGTTGCCGCCACTGGCTCTCCTGTAGCACCAGCATAGGTCCCCAGCCGCACACTGCCACCCCCTACCCCACCCACCAGCTCCAGCGGGGGTCCCAGGCCCCCTCCCCCAGCACTGATGGCACCCCGGCCCAAGTTTTACATAGGGATTTATAGTAAAAGACATGGACAGGTCACAGGCCCTGAATTTTTGTTTATTGTCCATGACTTGTCCATGAGTTTTACTAAAAATAGCCATGACTAAAACGTAGCTGTAGTTATAAGGGATAGCAAACAGATCAAAACAAATTATTTAGGAAATAAACAAAAATGCAAACTAAGCTTAACATACTAGATAGATTGAATATGAATTAGCAGTCTCTCACCCATCTGATTATACAAGCAGATTTTCAGATTCTTAAGGCACAAAGCTGCACTTGCTTTGCAGCTTGGGATCCCCACCCCTGTTCCAAGTCATTTTTCCTTAGGAACTTTTCTTTGGTGTTGAGTTGTGGGGGAGTAAAGAACAAGCAATGATGTTACTCCCTGCCTTATAAGCTTTTCCATATGGTAGGAACCCTTTGTTCCAAACTAAGTTCCCTGACCAGCTTGTAGAAAAACACAGGCACCCCAAAATGGAGTCCAGAGTCATGTGGCTTGGTCACATGCCCTGCAAAGTCATAGCAGCCATTTCTAGGCTGGCCAAATGTCCAAGGTTAAGCAATTCCACAGCCCATTTTATTTGTTGGTTAGCCATTAGCACTACCTGGCTTCTTCATTGTTGTATCTGAAAGGCTGGCTGTGCGTGCTTCCCAGAATAAGCCCATTTGAAATACAGATCCATAGTCAACATTTATAACTTCAGATCCAAAAATGATCCATGAATACAAATAAAATAATCATATTCAGCAAATAACTTTTCCAATGACACCTTACATGACCTATCTTGTACAAAGTGCATCATAATTATGTCATAATCATATCATAATACTATTATTATGACAAATATGGGGTGTATTTGTCACACACTCAACTCTCCAATCTGGGGTGATTTTTACACTACTTCTCTGTGAGAACAACCACTCCTGGTTAGTTCACACAGTCTCTAGCATGCAAAATCATTAACCAGCCACTCTTGAATTAAATTGCATGTGACATCAAACTCCCAGTCCCAGACTTTTCCTCATAAATGTGCATCTTGTATTGCCCAGCTCTTTCCTTCTCTGAAGTACAAACTCATAGTAAGTCTGTCATTTCATTAATAGAAAATGGCATACACAAATCCTGTTATATCAAATGGAGGCTCCAGACATTTCAACCAAGCATATACTGGTTTGGAAACAACAATAAAACAAGTTTATTAAATACAGAAAGAGATTTTACATGATTACAAGTAATGAGGCATAAAATTCAGAATTGGTTACAAAGAAATGAAAGATGAAATGCAAACTAATGCCTAACTTATCAAGCTAAGTGAATTCAATGCAGAGTACTCTCATCATATCCTTACAGCAGTCTTATTGGCTGAACTCCTTTCAGACAGGACCCTCCCCCCAGTTCAAAGATTCTCCTTTTATCTTCAGATGTTGATGTCATGATTAGAAATGAGCGGAGAGAGGTGATTTGTGTCCACTGTTCTCCTTTCTTTTAGCATTTCTCAACTTTGAGAATACTCTCCATCTGGGGTTCAGTGGACAGCAAGTCTGTCTGCCAAGATGTAAATTTGTTGCTCAAACCGTTCTTCCAAAGAATGGCCACTCAACCCAGTAGTAGTTCACTTGATTATGTTGACAACTGTCTGAAGTGCTGGCTAAACTTTTGTGTCTGAGAAACTGGTTTGGGATACTTTTCTAAACTTGGAGCATGTGTCAGCAATGTCATACAGTAAAATCTTAATACCTTACATACAATGTTGCCACGTACATTTTACCAGGACAATAATGTTTAGCAGATTATGCGTTTTTATGATACCTCACAAAACACACTTTGTACAAAATTTATCGTAGTTTTGTAAAAAGGAGGAACATAAGATAGAGTCTGTCACAGGGTCCCTATCTACTTGCTGGGTTCTGAGCTCACCTACTGGATTGGCCCCACAGGTCATATAGGTGGAGAAACATCTATCTTTCCCTGCTTTGTAGATCACACTGGGGATTAGTCATCTGGACACCTAGAGGGAGGGAACAGTGTGCATACCCAAAGGCAGAAACTTAGGCAAGTAGGAAATTTTAGATTGAAAATGTAGGTGCCTAGTGAGTTTAGGCATCCACTGGGTGAGACAACAGCTGATCAATAGTTTTATAAATGTGAGTGGCACCTAAACACTGGACTTAGATGCCTAAAGTCAAAGTTAGGTACCTGGGTCTCTTTGTGAATTTGCTCCAATGATCTAGCTGCTCTCACTTATTTTTGTTTTTTTGTGTTTTGTAGGCACGATGGCACAGCCGGGTTTTAAGGATAAATTTAAAGGAGGATAATTTAATGACCTTGCAGATATTTGCATAGAATTTGTAAGCCTCTAAGCATCCCAAGGCCAGTGGGCAAGAGGCTTCTGCTGAGTAGTGTGAGTTTTAACTAGCTTGGACTAATGTATCCCAATATATTGGTATCATGATCCGTGGCTAAAAGTTGTCATGTAATATATCACTGGAAAACCAACAACTCACTGGTGATTAATATCTATTGTGAAATGTATGTTTTAATACTACAATAGAATCCCGTTTATCTGGTCTACCTGGGGCAGAGGCCAGATCAGATAATCAAAGTCTGGATAAACCAGAGAATGGTTGTTAGATAAATGTGGAGAGTTGGTTAAGGGAGAGTCAGATAAATGGAGGTCCACTGTATATGTGGCTTTATGGATGTTCCCTGATATTATGATTTAAACTCTGTGTTTGAGTGATGTAGAATAGGTCTGTCCAGGTCTTTAATATAAATGAAGTAGGGTCACCACTTAACAATCTCCATTGGGGCTGGAGGTGGCAACCACAGGAGCCTTCCTGCCTCTTGTGGCAAAGTCAATGACTTTGAGAGAGATGCTTTTCAAAGGTATATTGGTCTATAAAAGGAGGCGCAGAGAACCCCTAAGTGATCCATCACTTGAAGGACTAAAGACGCCAGGGCTCTTGAGATCACAGAAAGATGGGTCCTTCAAGACAAAGGGATTGAAGTCTCTGGAAATCGAATACAGGCAAGAACCTGCTTAGGCAAAGATTGCAACTGGGTGAAATTAAGTTTTAGTCTTAGAAACGTATTCCTACTTTTTGTTTCTTTGTAAGCCTTTCTAACTTATATTCATTCCACTTGGTATCACTAAACCTACGACTTTTGTTTAATACACTTGTTTTACTTTTTACTATAAACCGATCCAGTACTTTGATTAAAATAGAGTGTTTGTTAACTCCAATAAGGTGGTAATCTATTGATGTACTGTTTCTTTAAAGGGAACAGAAAATTTAGTAACTTCTCTAAGTGTGCCAGGAGACGCCTGGACACTTCAGACAGTTTGGGGGACATTCAGGACTGGGAGTGTGTTTGGGGTCACCCCTGCAAAAGGTAACTGGGAGCTAGAGACTAGAGTGGGGCTATTAGGTTGTTGGTGGACTGCTGGACTCAGAGTGCTGAACCAGAGTGGCAAAACATGTAGACACTCAGTGCATGCTTTTCTCCTGGCTGTCAGTGTTCAGGTTCTGCACAGCAGCATAGCATTTAAGGCATGCATTTAAGGCATAGCATTTAAGGCATTTAAGGATATTCAGAAACACATCCCTCACTGCTTTGGATTGCACCCCAGAACATCACAGAATTTAAGGGTTGGCATAGGAGAAAGTACAAAGGTGCTTTTTGGAAAAAATTGGCACATATTTGGCATTGTTGGTGGGTCAATAGTTCAATAGTGTATATGAGTTAAGATGGTGGATAAGGCAAAATTAGGACATGAAAGACCTTAAAAGTGAAGACAAATAGCTTTGGCTTACTATGTCAAAGATGGGAGCCAATGAAAGAATGCAAAGAGAAGTGATGTAGTTGAAAGCAATGAGCCAGAAAGATTACTTCTGCAGCAGCATTTTGAATGGATTCCTGGAAGCCAAGATTGCATTTGCTCAGACCAGAAAGGAAGAGGTTTCAGTAATCATGATGTCCAGTAATCAAGGATGGGGTAAATGGTTTACTTCTTGGATAGAGAAGAAGGTTGGGATCTTAGAAATGTATAGGAAAAAACAGTAAGATTTAAAGAAAAAAAAAAGCTTGGATGTGTGGATCTAGAGAGAGGAGATGAGACAAAGATAAAGCTGAGATCATGGGCTTTAGCACATGGAAAAATGGGAGTGTTGTTTATAATAACTAACAAAGGCAAAAAGGCTTGGCAAGGGGGAAGATCAAAATCTAAGTTTTAGCCATGTTGATGTCTGACCATCAGAAAAAAGTGTGGGGATTGGTTAAGATACTGTTTTTTTTTCCTTGCAAATGCTTGTGTGGAAACAAAGATGTCTTTCAAACCATAAGAAAGAGAGACAGAGGGTTTAGATGGATTAATACTTTTGAAAATTACTAAATATTCTAATCTGTAGTCCAGTAAGCAAATATCATTAACACATTTCTGGAAATAGATAGTCTCCTTTATTTCAAAACAAGACCTTTCCACTTTTACCAACTGTTAACTCATTGATAATGCTTATACTTACAAATTTTGGATTTTATTTATTTCTGTGTACAGATGTTCATAAGAAAAAGCATGTGCAGAGTTCACTGCAGTCTTAAAGCAGTAGGATAATCAGCATTTGATAGTTTGTATATTTTTCCCACACTGAAACAGCAGCAATCTAGTGGATGACAATCTTGTTCATGATCTATAATGTAGCAAAAAGTTGTACTGGAAATACAACTAGGTAAATTAATAGCACCCATTTTAAGGATCCTTTATAAATAGGGACCCAAGTTTAAATGAGAATCGGGCCCAAACTCATTATTTGCTTCAGTCTCTGAAATTCTAGTTTGGAAAAGTTCCAGTGACACCCAACATAAACCAATTCTCCCCACACTGAAACTTGAAACAAATGGTCGCTCTTGTGTGTCAGTCAGCGTAGAATATCCATTCTGGACTGATACGTTGATTGCCTGCTGATTATTTTCCCAACAGTTTCTGACTTGGGATGAGAAACAAATAAAAAACTTTAAGTGACTTACTAAGATGTTTTGGGTGTTTGATGCCTACTATAGAATTATTTATCCCATTACAAACAATGAAAGAAAATTGGCTTTTTAACCCATCTCAGCTAGACTTCTTTCAGCTTCATCTAATTTGCATACATTATTTTTATCTTTTATAAACAGCCAAGTTACAGTGCTATGCCCATCAATCCAAGAGCCTTCTATTCTATTACAATATGATTTCTTATTTACTATGCTTGCTAAATTATATTTTTGAACAAAACTGTCAACTATTCTCTCAATTGACCTGGGTGCTGCATTTTGAATGATCCAATATGAAAGCAGCTGGAGCCATTGTTTTAAACATCACCTTAACTTTGTTTGCCTGAAATGTAAATGGTTACGCTGACTGCTAACTGAGCAAGATTGAAGACTGTAGGCAATAACAAGATTCTGACATGCACACCCTGAAAACCTAAAGCGGGGGAAGCCAAGTGAGATTCCTTTTATCTTAAGACATTGCTTCAGGAAGGACAAGCTTTAAGGTATATTTAGAGTGCTCTGTGCTGACAATCAAACTGACTCCAGTTTTGGAGAACTGAAAACAGGGCATTATCAGGAGGGAGGCTTTCACTTTGGAATTTGTTTTCTCCATTCCTATGAAAAAGTCCAAGGGTTTTCACCTTCGGGCACATTATGCAAGGTCTTGCTCATCATTTAGGTTTTTGGGAGGTGATTTGATGGGGCTTGTAGAATAAAATTCAGGATGGTGAACTTAAATTATATAATGATGATAATAAAATAGGATGGTAATAACCTTGATTCTCCAGTAAATGCAGCTTGATGATGATCTCAGCATTTCTTATGAAATATGTAGAATGAATTCTGGAGGCAATTTCCTCTTTGGTCTTTGTTAGGCTTTCTGTGCTACCAACAGATAGCCCCCCTGAATATGTGGGGTATCTGATTTCCCACCACAATTTCAGCATGCAAATAAGATTTCCATTCCTAAGCCTCACTTTTTTTCTGCAACCACTGCATATTTTCAAACATAAATCTGTATCCAAAAATGAATCGACTACTCACTGCTGTGATCCTTGGATAGCTCGCTCTCCTTTAATTTGCCAAATCCAGGATCTTCCTGGTGGCTTGACTGCTGAGGTATCTGCTATTGTTATAGCAATTTCTAGCACCATGCAGTCTCCTCCATTCAAGTCCCAAAACAAACATGAAAAGAACACACACACACAAGCAAGCTTTTACACATAAATGCTCACTTTATGATGCACTTTCGCTAATTAAATATTGCTTATGTACTGAGGAGGATAATGCACCTTGATTCCAATATAGAATAAGACAAGGGAGACCACATGAGGGAGACAACAAGGGAGAGAAAGTGCTTCAGTGTTGACTTTTTTTTTTAATAGGAGATGGATTATAGTGAAAGAAAATGCTCACCTCTCACACACATGTCCTTTAGTTTTCATTAATTTCTAATCTTTAGAATAAACTAAATCCAATGAGCTTCCCTCCAATGTCAAAGCATTTCCTCACATGGTGCCTTTTATCCATGAGCAAATTCCTCTTCCTCTAGTTTGGAATCACTCTGATTTTTTTTCCCGCAACTGTTTATCTGATGCTGAATGGCTATTTATTGCGAAGCACCTTTGTTTTTAGTGTACAATATATATACAAACAATATCTACTGTTAATTAACCTATCCCCCTTTTTTTAAGTCTTCCTCTTTCTTCCACACTTACAGAATAAGACATTGACAGATATGCTCATGAAGGAAAAGCTGTTAATAGACAAATTCACTGCAGAAAGTCACACAGTTGAAGACAATCCTAAGTACTGTATTTCTTGTACAGTTAGTACTTTAATTTTCAATTAGCGATCAGTCATTATTTTTGTCTACAGAAAATAAAATATTAAAAATGTGTCCTCATTATAAACAGTGAAATACTGTAATTTAAACTAGTGAAATTCAATTTGCAGCTCTTTATATAGGTGTAGTGAAGAGCACAGCAGCTCACAGGAGGCAGATAGCAGTGAATACAAACTTGCAAAATGGCCACAACTTCACTGGAATCATATCTATTTAAGGCATTTCTAATGCACTTATCACCAGTTTTAGGTGCCAAATAGGTGCAAACTGTTTCATGTTTAAAAATGTCCTGAGAGGCTGGACCCCACAGCAAGGAAGTTTTACATTTATCACTCTATGTTCATAGCTTATGCAGAGAGAAATAAGATAAAAACATAAATACTTTTGATGGAAGTTGCAATATTACATCACTTTAGTTCTTAGAATTCAGAATGATAGCACTCCAGAACCAAAAAAGGGAGAGAGGGAGAAAACAAGCTGCTCCCTAAAGCAGCAAGGAGCTCCTCATCTCATCCTGACGTAAGCTGGCTCTTTCCTGACTGGAGTTGCCAGATGGGTCTCAAAAGAAATGCCAAACTCTCAAAACAAGCCACTCGTTTAACAACTAACCATAAGCACTGAGGATATATTTCCTCCCCTTTCCCTACCCTGGCATACAACACCCTCCACACCGTTTGCCAAAGCAGAACATCCATGGTAGTACACAGGCCCCAAAGGGCCAATTGGCTGAGACCCATCCCTAGAGTTGCCAACCTTCAAACTGCAGAAAACCGAACAGCCTAGCCCTTCCCCTTCCCCGAGGTCCCTTCCCCTTCCCTGCCCCTTCCTCGAGGACGTGCCCCCCACTCACTACATTCCCCCTCCCTCAGTGGCTCTCTCTCTCCCACCTTCACTCACTTTCACTGGGCTGGGGCAGAGGGTTGGGGTGTGAGAGGTGGTGAGGGCTCTAACAGGGAGTCCAGGCTCCAGGATGGAGCCAGAAATGAGGGGTTCAGAGTGCAGGAGGGAGCTCTGGGCTGGGGCAGGGAGTTGGGGAGTAAGAGGGAGTGAGAACCGGGCTTTGGGGTGGGGCTGGGGATGAGGGGTTTGGGGTGCAGGAGGGGACTCTAGACTGGGGGGTGGGGCTATTGTATTCAGAATTTGGGAGGGGGCTGTGGGTTGAGGCAGCAGGTTGGGGTGTGGAAGGAAGTACAGGCCCTAGGGAGGGGCCAGGAATTAGTCATTTTGGGTGCAGGAGGGGGCTCCAGACTCGGAGGTGAGGCTGAGGGTTTTGGAATGTCGGAGGGGGCTGCAGGTTGAAGCCCATCCGCCCTTGGCCTAGCACCAGCCCCATGCCCCAGTTGCCTGGCTACTACCCTGTCTGCCACTGACTCCCACAACATATGCCCTGTGCAGCCTTTGAATCCCTCCCCTTCTCCCAGTTCTAGTGCTAAGCCTGACATAAAAGAAAGAAGTGAAAATTCCCTGAGTGTGCCCCAAGCAAAAAAACTGAAACCAGCCCCTAACCCAATTATCACAGCTCAGTTGTTATGGGGAGCGGGACTTTTGCTGTGTCCTTTCTCCTCCTACCTATACCCCAGGCCAGGATGACCAGTTGTCCAGTTTTTGACTGGAACACCCAGTTGCAAAGGGATCCTGGCAGCTCCAGTCAGCACCACTGACCAAGCCATTAAAAGTCCGGTCAGCGGTGTTGTGGTGCTAAGGCAGGCTAGTCCCTATTTTTCCTTCAGACCAATGGGAGCTGGGGGGGCGGTACCTGTGGTTGACAGTGGCATGTGGAGCCTCCTCACCCACCCTCCTAGGACCCGGACCTGCTGCTAGCTGCTTCAGGGCTGTGCAGAACATAGTGCTGGGACAGACAGGCAGCCTGCTTTAGCCGCACTGCTGACCGGGGGCCGCCCGAGGTAAGCCCATGCCCTAACCCTGAGCCCCAATCCCCTGTCCCAGCCCTGAGACCCCCACAAACCCAGAGCCCCCTCATGCATCCCAAACCCTTCATCCCCGGCCCCAGCCCAGAGCCCACACACCCATAACAGAACCTTCCCCCCTTGGCACACTAACCCCCTGCCCCAGCCCAGAGCCCCTTCCCCCACCCTATACCCCTCTTCCCTAGCCCCACCCCAGAGCCCTCACCCCCTCATGCATCCCAACCCCCTGCCCCCTCCCTCATTCCAAATCCCTCAGCCCCACCCCCCAGTCTGGAGTACCCTCCTGCACCCCAAACCCCTCATCCCCAGCCCTACCCCAGAGCCTGCACCCCAGCACAGGGCCTGTACCCCCTCCCACACCCCAACCCCCTGCCCTAGCCCTGATTCTGCTCCCAAACCCCCTGCTTCAACCCACAGCCCGTTCCCACACTCTGAATCGCTTGGCCCCACCCCACAGCCTGGAGCCCCCTCCTGCACTCCAAATCCCCCCACACACCCACTTAAAGGTGCAAGGCAGTCATTGTGAGAGCAAAGAAGAGAGGGAAAGAGATTTTGTGTTCTCCTCTGTTCACACTTAACATTTACACAAACACATGTAGCAGACTTTGATGTTTCCTCTCTTAGGTTTTCTTTTTTCTTGGTAGATTCACGAGTTTGTTTGGTTTTGAATTGTTTTTGAATGGCATTTTGGTGGGCATGAGGAAGAGGAGGAAGATAAAAAGAGGAGAAGAACAAGAGCAAGGAGAGATGTTAATGGCAAGTGCACTCCTGAGCACAGAAAGATATTGGGAATGAGTTAATTATATATGGTTGTGGATGACAGTCAACATGACACATACATCAATGAAAAAGACTAGATGGACATTCAGAAATAATAATAAATTGCTTTTTTGTTTATTAAATTCAAAAATTTGTTGAGACTGGTCTAGTGGCTGAATTTTCTCTCAGAACTTTGGCACAGCTCTAGATATCACAGCACATGAGAATTACAAAAGAAAGGGGGTCTTAATGTCTTAACCTTAATTAGGTTATCTACCTAATTATTTAGAAGAGTTTAAATACAGATGATCTCTCTCCCATGCTAGGGGTAATTGATTTAATGATGGAGTGACTTTACTACTATGATTTGGCAAGTGCAATGGCCATCAGGCTGCAATTTTCACAGACTGAAGTGGCCCAAATAAGATTTATGTGCTGGTAGCTCAGGGTGACCACCATACTTTAAAAGTGATCCTGGTAAATGCTATTTGGGACAAGAAAAGGAACTAAGGGAAACAACCTTCCAGTCTAGTTTCTGTGCATATATGTCTCTACTAGGACTTTAACAAATCTGCTTTAGTCACAGTTTGACTAGCTCATTATATTTGCTTCACTACTGACTTTTGATTTACATAAATGTTCACTACAATTTTAATTGCATTTTCCTTCATGTTACATTTTACTGCTACAATCTATGACTGTAATTGAAAGGGACTTAATTTTTAATCAGAGAGATTTTATGTGTAAAAATATGTATCATTTTAATGTGACAGAAATTTACTGTGTTGGATAGACCTACTGACATGAAAGTTTGGAGATGGCAACTGCAATATATTAGCCTGGTGAATGAATGTGTGTCTCTATCTATGCTATATATATATAAAAATAGTTTTCTTGGCTTTATAAAGTAAATGTTTGCTAAAAAAATAAAAACCTTTAACCCTAAATTTTTAAACTGAAAATAAAGTGGAGTGTTCTGGTATTCAAGCAACTACAGCAATATTTAAATTTGTATGCTACATAACTTATTATTTAAAGGACCACTCCAGCAGCCTATTGAGTTCGCAGAACTGAGAAAGGACAGGGAAAATGCAGTACAATATAACACAAATGTGGCTGCTGTGCTAAACTGGAAATGAAATAGCATGGCTATTTGTTCTTACAGTGGTATCCCAGTGGTTCACTTATAAGCAGTGTTTCATTGTAGACACAGCACCACTTACTCCATGAGACTGAAAGCTTCATAAAGATCTTGACTCTCTATCCATTTCTATGTAATGTCTTCAAGAAAGTTCAGCATCCTGTCTATTTGCATTAGGGTAGCGCTTAGCTTCCCCAGTCATGGAACCATTATGCTAGGTGCTGTACAAACACAGGACAAAAATAGAGTCCTTGACCCAAAGAGCTTAAAAACTAAGTAAATATATGATCCTTTATGTACAAGAATCTCTTTACTTCTCTGTTGTAGATGTACAACATTTTTGTCCCTTTATTTATATTCATTGTGTTAGCCTGGTGAAGAAAGTGTGACTCTTGAATGCTTGTCTATTTAATTGTATTTCTCTTTAGTTCAACAGAAAGAAACAACTACAATTCTTCTGCATTGTTTTGTTATATATATTCTTAGCATATGTGCAAGAGTGTACTATTTTGTCCAAGACTGAGGAAAATATTTTCAAAAAAAGCTCCTCATGGAGTAACAAAGAATCTGGGAATAACTTTAGGCAAAGATGTTCAAATAAAGAAATGTCTTCTTGCTACCTGCTAAAGTTACATACATTTTAGGTAGTGATATCAGAATGCCATCACAAACATCTCATCCTTATTTCTAATGGTTATATAAGGTATTGCTATACTGCAATTAAAAACCCGCAGCTGGCCCATGATTTGGGCTCACAGAGCTTGGGCTGTAGGGCTGTTTAAATGTGGTGTAGATGTTTGGATTCTGGCTGAAGCCTGGGATCTAGGACCCTTCGAGGTGGGAGGGTTCCAGAGCTCGGGCTGCAGCCCGGGCCCAAACATCTACACCACAATTAAACAACACCTCAGCCCAAGTCAGCTGGCATGGGCCAGCTGCAAGTGTCTAACTCTTACAGTTTATTTGGATAACAGGCTCTAAAGGAGAAGCAATGAAGATGGTTGCAGTAAAGATGCATAGATGGAGTGGAGTTTGAAGATTTTTGATCTACTCCTTGGTTTCACAAGAGTAGTTTTAGTTTGTGATCCTTGTTGCCTGTGAAGTGGCTGCACAGTAGGGCCCTGGGTGAAGTTGGGGGGGAAGGTTCAGGGGGGCATTAGCCCCCCAAACAGAGGCAAGGCTTGGGGGAGAAGTGGGGTTGCGTGCCATTCTGTCCACTCCGAATTCTGTGAGCGCCGAGTTGCCCTGCAGGGCTTGCGCTGCTCGACCTGTGTGCGTGTGTGGAGTTGGGGGATGGACTCTGTCCTTCCCATGCTGTGCCTCCACCATGCCAGTCATGAAGCTGGGCAGCCAGGCCAGGGTGGGGAGGAAAATGGAGCAGCTGCTCCGCGGGTTGCTATCTTAGTAGATGGATGTCGGCTCTTGGGTCCTAGTGCATGCCAATTTCCATTACAACAGAGAGTACCCACAGTAGGGTGAACAGATGCCTTGATTTTATAGGGACAGTCCCGATTTTGGGTCTTTTTCTTATATAAGCTCCTATTACCCCCCACTCCCTGTCCCAATTTTTCACATTTCCTGTCTGGTCACCCTAGCCTACAGGGGGCAGGGCAAGGGGGGTGGGTGGAAGAGACAGTGGGGAAGGGTGGAATGGGATGGGGAAGAGAAGGGGATGGGGGAGTGGGGATAGGGGAAGGGGTATGGCATGGGGAAAAGAAGGGGATATGGGAATGTTGTAGGGAAGCAGTAGTCCAGCAGTCAGGAGGCAACTGCAGCAGCCCGGGGAGGAACCAGAGCAGCCAGATCGCTGCAGCACCTGCTGCCAGAGTGGCCACAACTCCCATGCTCAGGTCGCCACAGCAGACAGCAGCAGCTGGAGCTCCCACATTAAGCTATCCCATTCCCCTCCCCGCACACCAGCACTGGCAGCCCAGGTGCCACTCCAGGCAGGGGAGAGAGCCAGTGAGCCAAGGGAACTGGCTTTAAGATGTATGTGTGTGCATGTGTGCCTGTGCTTTGTCTCTGCCCCCCTCACCCCCCAATATAGCAGTCAAACTACACCTATGAGTAGGGCCTCTGGAGTGTACCAGGAGAAGTAACTACTGGATACATCCTTAACCAGAGTTCAAAAACCCTGCAAAGATGATCCAATATTCCTGTTTATAGGTGAGGAAAAAAGTCACAGAGGAACCATCCTTCATTTATCGGGACCAGCTCCTTTCCCATCTGCCTCAACAGTATTCCCTGCACAAAACCCAGCTGTTTGAGTGTTATGTAGGGAGAGGTGCATTTCACTCTAGAGTCTATGAGGCATGCTTTTATCTAAAAAAACATGAGCTGTGTTCATCATATAGAAATAGAAAATGAGGGGAAGAAAGATTTATCAATTCCTGCCCCCAGCAAATTGAGGAAATTGACAGTGTATCATTCACCCACCCTACATAGTGCTCTAGAGCAAGATGAAAAATAATCAGTATAAAATGGCCAACTTTTAATAAACATTCATAGATTCATAGATATTAATGTCAGAAGGGACCATTCTGATCATCTACTCCGACCTCCTGCACAGAGCAGGCCACAGAATCTCATCCACCCACATTATGGAATTCTTTCTTCCCCAGTTAGGACTAGCCAGTTTTAGTTTCATATACTGATCACCCAACCTTCAGGCTTTCAGATGCCAGATCATATAGGCTACGCATGAAGGCAGCAGGACTATTGACTCCAGTCCTAGTATGTAACAAAGAAGCATCAAAGTATTTTACAAACAAAAAGAGTTTATTAGAATATGGATTTCAGAGTAGCAGCCGTGTTAGTCTGTATTCGCAAAAAGAAAAGGAGTACTTGTGGCACCTTAAAGACTAACAAATTTATTAGAGCATAAGCTTTCGTGAGCTACAGCTCACTTCATCGGATGCATTTGGTGGAAAAAACAGAGGAGAGATTTATATACACACACACAGAGAACATGAAACAATGGGTTTATCATACACACTGTAAGGAGAGTGATCACTTAAGATAAGCCATCACCAACAGCAGGGGGGGGAAGGAGGAAAACCTTTCATGGTGACAAGCAGGTAGGCTAATTCCAGCAGTTAACAAGAATATCAGAGGAACAGTGGGGGGTGGGGTGGGAGGGAGAAATACCATGGGGAAATAGTTTTACTTTGTGTAATGACTCATCCATTCCCAGTCTCTATTCAAGCCTAAGTTAATTGTATCCAGTTTGCAAATTAATTCCAATTCAGCAGTCTCTCGTTGGAGTCTGTTGGAGCCACTCTTAGGTCTGTGATCGAGTGACCAGAGAGATTGAAGTGTTCTCCAACTGGTTTTTGAATGTTATAATTCTTGACGTCTGATTTGTGTCCATTCATTCTTTTACGTAGAGACTGTCCAGTTTGGCCAATGTACATGGCAGAGGGGCATTGCTGGCACATGATGGCATATATCACATTGGTAGATGCGCAGGTGAACGAGCCTTTGATAGTGTGGCTGATGTGATTAGGCCCTATGATGGTATCCCCTGAATAGATATGTGGACAGAGTTGGCAACGGGCTTTGTTGCAAGGATAGGTTCCTGGGTTAGTGGTTCTGTTGTGTGGTGTGTGGTTGCTGGTGAGTATTTGCTTCAGATTGGGGGGCTGTCTGTAAGCAAGGACTGTTCTGTCTCCCAAGATCTGAGAGAGCGATGGCTCGTCCTTCAGGATAGGTTGTAGATCCTTGACACAAATCAGACGTCAAGAATTATAACATTCAAAAACCAGTTGGAGAACACTTCAATCTCTCTGGTCACTCGATCACAGACCTAAGAGTGGCTATACTTCAACAAAAAAGCTTCAAAAACAGACTCCAACGAGAGACTGCTGAATTGGAATTAATTTGCAAACTGGATACAATTAACTTAGGCTTGAATAGAGACTGGGAATGGATGAGTCATTACACAAAGTAAAACTATTTCCCCATGGTATTTCTCCCTCCCACCCCACCCCCCACTGTTCCTCTGATATTCTTGTTAACTGCTGGAATTAGCCTACCTGCTTGTCACCATGAAAGGTTTTCCTCCTTCCCCCCCCTGCTGTTGGTGATGGCTTATCTTAAGTGATCACTCTCCTTACAGTGTGTATGATAAACCCATTGTTTCATGTTCTCTGTGTGTGTGTATATAAATCTCTCCTCTGTTTTTTCCACCAAATGCATCCGATGAAGTGAGCTGTAGCTCACGAAAGCTTATGCTCTAATAAATTTGTTAGTCTTTAAGGTGCCACAAGTACTCCTTTTCTTTTTAGAATATGGAGATACAGTTTTTGTTTGGCTCTATCAGTCTTTTCAGCCTGAGACCTAACCATGTTATTTCAAAAATGTACAGGGACCATAATCAGTACTCTTGGGCAGATTCTTTGGCCTGCTCTGCTCCATCTGCACCACTTTGGAAGAGCAAAGGCAGCGGAAACCACCCTCATGTCACCACCTCGTGTGTCAATCCCAGTGGGTGTGCAGTCAGCACATTTGGCTCCTACCGCTCCATCACCACAGTCCCTGGTGTATGGCGCATATCAGCATGCAAAGCAGTGAGTTGAGGGTGAGGAGGAGGGGAGTGGCTGGGACATGGTATGAACTGCACTCCAGTTATATCTAATTGGTACATGGTCTTTTGAGAAAATACCCTGTAAAGGCTTCTGCAAGACACGAGAAAATAAACAATAAAGAATGGTTCTGTGACTGAGGAGATCTGGGACCAGTTTCCACCTTTTCCAAAACCTTGCTGGGTACCCTTGGGAAAATCACTTTATTGCTGTCTGCACATCAATTTCTGATCTGTAAAGTTGATATAATAGTATTTTTTCTAACCTACCAGGGTGCTTCAGGATTAATTAATTGTTTCTGAGGTGCTCAGATACCGTGGTGATAATGACCTTATAAGAACCTAGACAGATAGATACTTTTCACCCTTCAGCTTTTATTCTAGATTGGCAATAGTTTGTGATCTGAGCTCCTCTTCACTGGGAACTAAATGAAGACTATCAATTTATGTTTATTGAACAACAATAATCTTTGATTTTTTTTTGAGCTGGCATACTCATAAGAAAATATGCCCTATATGAACACAGTCCTATATTTATTCATATATATGCAGTTTGTCTATAGGTGTACATGCACTTTTGCTGCTCATTTGCTGTTGAAACATTGTAACATTCATCAAAGGCCACACAAATCTTTGCTTTGCTTTTACTTGTGTTACAGAGGAACTTTAATGAGGGAAGCAACAGTCCGTTAATATATTAATCTCAGTTGAAAAGGAACTTTCCTAATTTAAAGATAATGTTCCTTTTGCATGTATTGATTTAAAGAGTAACTTTTTTAATCACATCAGGTCATATGCATAATAGTGTAATTTATTGCTTCAATACTAATCCCCACCCCTCAGTGCTCCTTCCTTTTGCCTTCTTAAGTTCTTTAGTGTAATTGTTTCTAATTGTTTAATATACCATTAAAATATTGTTTTAGCTTCATCCCCTTCCATTTCTTTAAGGATGGAAATTGGTTAGTCACCAAAGGCACTGGAGGGCTTCTGTACAGCTATTCAACTGATAGTAAACTTTTGACCTTATAAAAAGCTGTCAGAAGATCCGGGTTGTTTTCCTCGGAGGGACAATTAATATGCAGCCAAGTAAATGGAAGTTTTAATTGCAATTCATTAATATATTGTTAAGTAATTATTTTTAAATGATATCTGTACAGGCATGACAGCATGAGTTTCTGACAGCTGGTCCCTATATGCTTTCTGTAAACAGAGATGAGAGCAGCATCTCACACATTCTCCCTGAAAGAGTTTTTTTTCTGAGCTTTATGCAAATAGCCTGACCCTCCGGCTGCTGCACATTCTTCAAACAGACACCTACCTTCAAAAGTGACAGCAAGCAATAATGTGACAAACGAGCATGCGGTCTGCACATGTGCAACATACTTTACCTAGAATATTCGGATGGGATCGAATTAGTATGACCTCTGTGACAAGGACGCTGTAATCAAAGGAGCCAGAATGGGGAGAAGCAACTCTGGCAGGTACTATGTTCTAATTTAATGGCCTTTTAGGTTAGGCCACCTCTTAATCATTCTGTCCACTATGTTTGTTATATCTCTTGTCTTGAACAGCTCCATTGTCTTGACTGAATGAATACTAAAATATATTTTATGATGCTCAACATGGGGGGAAAAGGTGAAAAAAATCTCATATTGTAACATGATTAGTCTGTAGGTAGACTGTATACAACTTTAATAAATATTGATATTGGAATCAAAGATGCTTTTCCATAGAGTTTGCTTTTGCAAGCCATAAAGTTTAGTCTTGCTTAGTAATTGTTTTTTTTTTTCCTTTTTAAAAGTAAGAAGATAAATTGTTCACCTCTTATGTTTTTTATTGATGAAAGAATTATGTAGGGAAAGTATAATCAAATCTTTCCAACTGTCTTCGTGTAACAGGTAGTGTATAAATGAGTTGTGTCCTGTATGCTCCCAGACTTGAATACAACAAACACCCTGTGAGAACTTTATGGTCTCTTAATTGCAGCAATCAAATTTAAGAAAGAACCATAGGGTACTTTTGCAGTCTCTCTTGGCAGGCTTTTGGTAAAATATCTTTGAACAAAAAATAAATAAATCAATATGAGCACAAGCTGAGATCAAAACCACCAACTGGCATGGACATCAGAACTTAACAAATATACATTTAGTAGTTAGCCTTTATATAAAAAAAAGCTATTGAATAGCATTAGTTTCCCATCCAGACTTAAAAATGATAGAATAATTCAGTTATTGCACACATAGATATTTCTTTATGCCAAAAAAAGTTCAAAATAAACATTGGCAATAAGACTAAGTGATAATATGTAATATGGGTATATAGTTAATATATAGCTCAGCTAGAATTGTCATGATGATCAAGATGCAAGATGGGGTGTTTAATCTGGAGATAAGAATGGCTGGAAAGGCATTTTGATGATAGTGAGCCCAGTCCTGCTTCAACTGACATGTTCCAATAACAAAAGATTTAATGCTATCTTGCTTAATTGTTGGTCCTGTGACACTGTTTTGGAGGGAAGAAGATAAAACAGTGACAAAAATAGTTAGAAGGCAATTTAATTCTAGGTGATCTTCCAAAACTCTTGTTTCAATTCAGTTCAATTCATTTAGTGTTTCACATTAGCAACCATTAAATGCCTATCATGTGTCACAGAATTTGGATTTAATTTAATCCAAATGTCACCCATTCTTCAGCAGTTAAATAAATTGCAAGTCTGCTTTAAGCAACATTGTGTGGTGGACAAAAATCACAAAAGTATAATTGCATTAAACATATTGTAACATTGATCAACATAGAAAAGTATTGAGCTAGGCATTGCATTATTTGACTCATCAGTTTTTAGTTATTTTTATTAAGTTTGTAAATAAATTGCAAGGGGTTAAGGGAGTTAAATTCCATTGCAGATACACACAGTTGTTTAACACTTAAAACAACAAATCTCCTTCTTGTTTCTTTTGGTGTAATAAAATCTGTTCTGTAACATTTCATCCTCAGCTGTTGGAGTCCCTGTTGTCAAGGAGAACAGCCCCACCCAGAAAGTTATTTGGGGAAGAATAGATCTAAAACTAGCTCCTAAATTTGATGCAGATAATCTATCTTGTTCGGTTTTATTGACTTTGCTGTCAGTTTATAGAAATAGTTATTCTGATGTCAAGGCTGTTTGAAGGGTGAAAACATTTAGTATAAGATTGTTGCTTCTCCTTGATGGAGTTTTACCTTTTTATTTGAGTGTGGAGCAAATTTTTTCTGAAATTTAACTTACTGAATATAGAATATTACAAGTTTGTGCCTGTGGCAGAGCCTGTCTGTTAATGATACTGATATTGGCTTTGAATTACTGTTGCCATCTCTCACAATTTTCTCATAAGTCTCTTGATATTTGGTAGGTGTTGTTTTTTTTTTCTTAAAGGCCTAGTTTCTGGAGTAATTTGATTACATGAGAATCTAACATTCATTTTTTAATGTAATTTAAGTTTCTAGTCTTCATGGTTGCAGAAGAAACAGAATGCAGAATGCAGAAACATTGGGGCAGGGGGGAGGGAAAACCCCAAAGGCTCAAATACAAAGAACATAACTAGAATCCAACATTTATTGTTAAATCTCCTGATTTTTTTTTAATTCTTTGGGTTGTCACGACTGATTAGTAGCTGTGAGATGAAGGTATTTCATGTTATTTTGGCACAACCTAAATCCCAGATTTAGACCCTACTGTGATCCACAAAAGACCACTTCTGTGCACAACTAACTCTGTACACACCTGAATTTACTCAGTGGCTAAATTTCTACTGTAAAAGTCCTCTTGGTGCCTAAGTTTTTTCCTCTGCCTCAGACAGGAATCCAGGCAACTAGCTCATGCCTAAACCCCAGTGTGATCCTTAAACCAGGTTAAGGGTATTCCGCTGTTTATCTCACCTATAGATCCCGATCCAGTAGACATGCTGTGAGCATGATTAACTCCACACTAAATAGCCAGGAAAGGGTACTCACATTGAATGTGGAAGATCATGGTTCAGTTCCCCTCTCGGCCTGAGAAGAAGGGTTGTGAGCAGGGGCTCCTTACCTTTCAGGTGTGTGCCCTAATCCCTGAACTATGGAATATTCTGATGTGGATTTCTCTGTTTCTTTTGCTGAAGCTGTTTTACTTTGTATTAAGTAATTAAATATTAATTAGGCCAGAGAAAAGTGAGAATGACATTATAGGCTGGGCTGTTTGGTGTGGCAAGTCATAGTTTAGGCACCTAAAGCATCTGACTGCAGGAGTGGGTTTCTCAGCTGTTGATTCCTTCCTGAAACTTGGATTTAGCTGCCTAACATGGGCAGTGGGTGAACCACAGGATTGTGGAGACTAGCCCCTGGCCCACCTTTTCTGTCTGAGGTCCCTCCCCTGCCACACCCCTTTGCCCACGGAAGACCAGAGGGCCCCCGCACGTCCACCAGCCCCCCCAGCCCTGGGACGCCTGAGTGCTGGGCAGCCCCAGCCACCCCATGTCCCAGCTGCCCTAGCCCCAGTCTGAGCAGGCTTCCCATAAAAGGAATAACCTGCCTGGGCTAGGGCCAACTAGCAGCAATCAGGAGGGGGCCACACAGGGCTGTTTGGGGAGGCACAGCCTTCCCCTGCCTATGCTACCTGCCACCCATGGCGTCTAACTGTGTGAGTGAGGTGGGGCTTAGGACACACCTTATTCACCTGGTTTTCCTATTGGCTAATTTAGACAGCTCTCCACCTATTGTGCTGGCTTTTGTGGATCCATTCTCATGTGCCTGTCTCTCCTGAGGCATTACAAAGTGGGTGCCACAAGATACTTACTGAAATTGATACATTTGAAAATGTAGAAAAACATCAAAAATATTTAATAAATTTCAATTGGTATTCTATTGTTTAACAGTGTGATTAATCGTGATTACTTTTCTTGAGTTAATCGCATGAGTTAAACTTGATTAATTGACAGCTCTAGTCCTTACCTAAGAAATCATAGAATCATAGAATCATAGAATATCAGGGTTGGAAGGGACCCCAGAAGGTCATCCAGTCCAACCCCCTGCTCAAAGCAGGACCAAGTCCCAGCTAAATCACCCCAGCTAGGGCCTTGTCAAGCCTGACCTTAAAAACCTCTAAGGAAGGAGATTCTACCACCTCCCTAGGTAACGCATTCCAGTGTTTCACCACCCTCTTAGTGAAAAAGTTTTTCCTAATATCCAATCTAAACCTCCCCCATTGCAACTTGAGACCATTACTCCTCGTTCTGTCATCCGCCACCACTGAGAACAGTCCAGAGCCATCCTCTTTGAAACCCCCTTTCAGGTAGTTGAAAGCAGCTATCAAATCCCCCCTCATTCTTCTCTTCTCCAGACTAAACAATCCCAGCTCCCTCAGCCTCTCCTCATAAGTCATGTGCTCTAGACCCCTAATCATTTTCGTTGCCCTTCGTTGTACTCTTTCCAATTTATCCACATCCTTCCTGTAGTGTGGGGCCCAAAACTGGACACAGTACTCCAGATGAGGCCTCACCAGTGTCGAATAGAGGGGAACGATCACGTCCCTCGATCTGCTCGCTATGCCCCTACTTATACAACCCAAAATGCCATTGGCCTTCTTGGCAACAAGGGCACACTGCTGACTCATATCCAGCTTCTCGTCCACTGTCACCCCTAGGTCCTTTTCCGCAGAACTGCTGCCGAGCCATTCGGTCCCTAGTCTGTAGCGGTGCATTGGATTCTTCCATCCTAAGTGCAGGACCCTGCATTTATCCTTATTGAACCTCATTAGATTTCTTTTGGCCCAATCCTCCAATTTGTCTAGGTCCTTCTGTATCCTATCCCTCCCCTCCAGCGTATCTACCACTCCTCCCAGTTTAGTATCATCCGCAAATTTGCTGAGAGTGCAATCCACACCATCCTCCAGATCATTTATGAAGATATTGAACAAAACGGGCCCCAGGACCGACCCCTGGGGCACTCCACTTGACACCGGCTGCCAACTAGACATGGAGCCATTGATCACTACCCGTTGAGCCCGACAATCTAGCCAGCTTTCTACCCACCTTATAGTGCATTCATCCAGCCCATACTTCCTTAACTTGCTGACAAGAATGCTGTGGGAGACCGTGTCAAAAGCTTTGCTAAAGTCAAGAAACAATACATCCACTGCTTTCCCTTCATCCACAGAACCAGTAATCTCATCATAAAAGGCGATTAGATTAGTCAGGCATGACCTTCCCTTGGTGAATCCATGCTGACTGTTCCTGATCACTTTCCTCTCCTCTAAGTGCTTCAGGATTGATTCTTTGAGGACCTGCTCCATGATTTTTCCAGGGACTGAGGTGAGGCTGACCGGCCTGTAGTTCCCAGGATCCTCCTTCTTCCCTTTTTTAAAGATGGGCACTACATTAGCCTTTTTCCAGTCATCCGGGACTTCCCCCGTTCGCCACGAGTTTTCAAAGATAATGGCTAAGGGCTCTGCAATCACAGCCGCCAATTCCTTCAGCACTCTCGGATGCAATTCGTCCGGCCCCATGGACTTGTGCACGTCCAGCTTTTCTAAATAGTCCCTAACCACCTCTATCTCTACAGAGGGCTGGCCATCTCTTCCCCATTTTGTGTTGCCCAGCACAGCAGTCTGGGAGCTGACCTTGTTAGTGAAAACAGAGGCAAAAAAAGCATTGAGTACATTAGCTTTTTCCACATCCTCTGTCACTAGCTTGCCTCCCTCATTCAGTAAGGGGCCCACACTTTCCTTGGCTTTCTTCTTGTTGCCAACATACCTGAAGAAACCCTTCTTGTTACTCTTGACATCTCTTGCTAGCTGCAGCTCCAGGTGCGATTTGGCCCTCCTGATATCTTTCCTACATGCCCGAGCAATATTTTTATACTCTTCCCTGGTCATATGTCCAAGCTTCCACTTCTTGTAAGCTTCTTTTTTATGTTTAAGATCCGCTAGGATTTCACCATTAAGCCAAGCTGGTCGCCTGCCATATTTACTATTCTTTCGACTCATCGGGATGGTTTGTCCCTGTAACCTCAACAGGGATTCCTTGAAATACAGCCAGCTCTCCTGGACTCCCTTCCCTTTCATGTTAGTCCCCCAGGGGATCCTGGCCATCTGTTCCCTGAGGGAGTCAAAGTCTGCTTTCCTGAAGTCCAGGGTCCGTATCCTGCTGCTTACCTTTCTTCCCTGCGTCAGGATCCTGAACTCAACCAACTCATGGTCACTGCCTCCCAGATTCCCATCCACTTTTGCTTCCCCCACTAATTCTACCCGGTTTGTGAGCAGCAGGTCAAGAAAAGCGCTCCCCCTAGTTGGCTCCCCTAGCACTTGCACCAGGAAATTGTCCCCTACGCTTTCCAAAAACTTCCTGGATTGTCTATGCACCGCTGTATTGCTCTCCCAGCAGATATCAGGAAAATTAAAGTCACCCATGAGAATCAGGGCATGCGATCTAGTAGCTTCCGTGAGTTGCCGGAAGAAAGCCTCATCCACCTCATCCCCCTGGTCCGGTGGTCTATAGCAGACTCCCACCATGACATCACTCTTGTTGCACACACTTCTAAACTTAATCCAGAGACACTCAGGTTTTTCCACAGTTTCGTACCGTAAGAAGAAGAGAAGTTTCGTAAATGATTAAATCTGAGAAACTAAGGTAGCTTTTCCTGGTTTCACAGATATCTAACTGCCAAGACATTCATTTTACAGAACTTCTAAGACTATTTGTTATAGCACCATATTTTTCAGTGTGTGAGGAGGGAGCATATGCAGGCTCTTCCTCCCTTGCTCCCCTTTTAAAACAATGTGGTGTAATTCTTAATTGCTAATAATTTACTTGATGTGTGAGCGTAATCCGACACTTAAAAACATATTTGACTTTAATTGTACCTGCAAGTTATCAACAAAAACAGAGGTGAGTGTTTGTAAATCCAGCCTATATTATATCCAATATAAAGTTCATTTTTTGGTTATTCTTTTTAGTTTTCAGATCTGCCAAATTAAGTTAAATAAAAGTGCAGTTATTTCCAGACATATTTTCCTCTTCTTTTAATAACTACCAATATGGCTAGAATGAGTGAATGTTCTTTTAAGCTGTCTGACAGTAACATTCATAGAAATACTGAAAAGGAAATAAAAAGTATTTGTAACATGAGTACTTATGATAGCAAAAAATTCTGTAAAATCTTGGCATCATTTGGCCCCTTGCCTTTGGATAAATGATGACTGTTAATTACAAAAGTTGGGAAAATTTACTCCTCCATCTTGTTTATGGAGTTGTAGTTAAGTTAATCCAATTGTTAATAGTGTATTACTTCAAAGAAATACTGCAGTAGACCCATAGTCTCTTTATAAAACACTGTGATCATCTGTACAAAAGTCTACTACTGAAAATATTAGAAGTAGCAATTCCAAGGACATACAGTATATGATTTGTGAAAATGATATCATTTTTATTGACTTTTACCTTTCCTAAGAAGTCAAGTTAAATGGGGGAGGGAGGAAGAAATTTGATGACTTTTCCTTTGACCTGTCTGTTTTATTTTCTTGGAGTTAAGTTGTTTGCTATATTCTGAGTACAAAAGTAGTTTGATGCAGTGGATAAGGCATAAGGGTTTTGTTACTGTCTCTGCCATGTATGACCATAAGCAAGGAAGTCACTAATTTCTCTGTTCCTCAGTTTTCTTATTTATAAAATGAGGACAATTATGCTCATGAACTACCATTTTGAAAATTGGAAACATAGAAATTACCAAACCAGTTCAGATCATTGGTGTATCTAGTCTTTTGATGAAAACAGAGTTCTTGAAAAACTCTGTGGAGGGGACAAATGATGACTTGTTTGCTAAAATTATGGTGAAAATGACCCTTCCCCACTTTTCTTGTCAACTAAAAAATCTAAATTGGAAAATTTTGGATGGAAAAAAGTGACAATATATTTGAATTTTTGTGAAAAAATTTACCTCATTTTTCAACCAACTGTAATATAGAACAGTATCCTGAGTCGGAGCATGACTCCGTACCAGCTGCTTCTGTGGAAGGTTCAACAAATCTTCCATTATGCAGTTATGGGGTGCTGGAGCAATATTTATAGGGGGGTGCTGAGAGCCAAACTGTAAACCCTTACATTATATATAATGTAATCCACTTCAAGCCAGAGAGTGTGGCAGCACCGCCCAGCACCCCTTAGTTCCAGCACCTATGGTTATGACTTGCCCCAAGGAAAGTTTCTGACAACCCCCAAATACTTAGAAGCTGGCTTATGTCCCAAGGCATGAGGGTTTAAATACCTTCCAAAACTCATGCTTATTTTTTGTAATATTCACTATTATTGTTCTCTGTGTTCTTGCTGTCCATATCATTATCTCATCCTTCTTTAGAATCATGGAAAACCTTAGCCTCAGTGGAATGAGTTGTACAGCTAACTCTGCATTGTGTGAAAAAGTATGTCCTTTAATTATTGCTGAATATATTTAAATGTTCCCTTATTCTTATATTATGAGACAGGGTGAATAGTTCATCTAGTGTCATGGATGAAAAGTTCTAAGCAAGTTTTAGCAGTGTTAGAAGTGCAAAATGCAAATGCAAAATGTCTTAGAAAAGAATAATTCCTTAGGAAGGAACAATCAGATGCACACATGCAAAATGGGAAATGGCTGCCTAGGAAGACGTTACTGCGGAAAGGGATCCGGGGGTCATAGTGGATCACAAGCTAAGTATGAGTCAACAGTGTCACACTTTTTGCAAAAAAAGGAAACATCATTCTGGGACATATTAGTAAGAATGTTGTAAGCAAGACACGAGAAGTAATTCTTCTGCTCTACTCCAGGCTGATTAGGCCTCAACTGGAGAATTGTGTCCAGTTCTTGACACCACAGTGCAGGAAAGATATGGACAAATTAGAGAAAGTCAAGAGAAGAACAACAACAAATGATTAAATTAACATGACCTATGAGAGAAGGTTGAAAAAAAATGGGTTTGTTTAGTCTGGAGAAGAGAAGACTGAGAGGGGACATGATAACAGTTTTCAAGTACATAAAAGATTGTTACAAAGAGGAGGGAGAAAAATTGTTCTCCTTAACCTCTAAGGATAGGAAAAGAAGCAATGGGCCTAAATTGCAGCAATAGTGGTTTAGATTGGACATTAGGAAACACTTCCTAATTGGCAGTGTAGTTAAGCACTGGAATAAATTACCTAGGAAAAATGTAGAATCTCCATCATTTGGAAATTTTTAAGAACAGGTTAGACAAACACATGTCAGTGATGATCTAGATAATACTTATTCCTATCATGAGTTCAGGCAACTGGCCTCTTGAGGTCTCTTCCAGTCTTACAATTCTATGTTTCTATGTCATTGATATTTCTCAGTTAGTGTCTATAAACAATCTTAGAATTTTTCACAGCAGAAAAGACATTACAAACCTGAATTGCTATATGAAAAGGAAAACTGAGGACACTATCACAATGCTTCTGTAGCTAATTGCCAAAATACCTGCACTGTGAAGAATATTAATACCTACATTAAATTGATGTTAAATGCGTACCAAATATTTGCCAGAACATGTATGGATAAATTAGCTATTTTCATTAGCTCCTTTTAGACTATTGGTCTGACCAAATATTACCAAGGATTTGTAAAGGAATTCATTGACATTGTTACTTCCATAATGGACCTTATCAAGAATAAGCCTGTATAGTCAAGCATGATTTTGATGAATCATTTCTGTTATACACTGATACTTCTAGCATTGGGTTAGAAGCTGTAATAATACAGGACCAAGAATGGGAAGTTCCTAGGATGTATTCATCAGTGTCTTGGACAACACTTCCTGCTGCAGGTTGATGTTGTATCATTGATTATATGATTAATGATTGTATCATTAATCATATTTTATATATATATATATATATATAAAAAAAATCTCCCCACTGTATTTTCCACCAAATGCATCCGATGAAGTGAGCTGTAGCTCACGAAAGCTTATGCTCAAATAAATTTGTTAGTCTCTAAGGTGCCACAAGTTCTCCGTATCATTAATATTGCCACTGTTAGACAACTGCAACAAAACTTGTATAAAGTATATTATGTAAGGGGTTAATGGAAAATTTATGGTTCACTATTGATTATCCTGTTTATATGCATGTATCATTTTTGTAGCTGAAGTTATGAATATTGGTTGTATACCTCTAATACCATTGTGTTTGTTTCTGGGGAGACACTTATAAGATAGTTTACATCCAGTCTAGTCAGCACAGTGTGAATGGCTAATTCAAATTGATGGCCCTCAAAGACACTTGACTCTCATAAAGGGCCATAGAATAAACTCATTCTGCCCAGATGGCTATTCCTGCAGATGCCTTAGTCTCCAAGAGACCAATGACTATCCCTTGTGAGTCAGCAAGCCCTGTAAGGGCACGTGAACCTAGACTCCATCTTGTGCCAGTAATATTCCAGAAAATATGTTGTAAGCTTTGGTTTGGGACAGTAAAACTCCAAGCATGTGGCAGAGGGTATAAAAGACTCTTGAAACATCTCCATATTTCTTTGTTCCTGCTCTGATTCTCTGGACTATAGATGTACAACTAAAAGGCTCATTCTAATTTATGGACTAAGGACTTTCTAATCCTTTGGAAGTTATCAGAGAACTTACAAGCCAGCAATCTATAACATCACTGTTACCAACCTGGTATAAGAACTTTGCAATGACCATATGTATATGATCTATTAACCATTTTAACTCTCTTCTTTCTTTCTTTTTTACAAATAAACCTTTATATTTTAGTTACTAAAGGGTTGGCAAAAACATGATTTTGGCGTAAGATCTCATTTATATATTGATCTGACTATATGGCTGAGCTCTTGATTTAATTAAATTGGTTTACAATGACTGCTCATCATAAAGTCTAGTGTCTGGGTTGTGAAATAAGTCTGGAATGCCTAAAGAGATTGAAGTTTGGACTGCTTGTTAACCAGTGTGGCAAGACAGAAGTTTACTTTTGTTACCAGCTTTGTATTTCTAATGATAAACTAACCACCAGTATGAAAAAGACCTGGAAGAATGAACTGAACTCATGGGACAAGTGTTGAGCCCAAGCTGGAAGGGCATCTAGCTTGTGAATAATAATAACTGAGGTCTCAAGCTGGAGACCAGTGCAGCTGCCTTTCAAGACTTTCTGTAATCTGCCTGCAACAATATCTAGTGTGACAAATTACTATTTGTAACCAATTTCTTTAGTGAAACAAGTTAGCTTGCGTGTTTTGTTTATTTGCTTAGTAATCTGCTTTTTTCTGTCTGTTATTCCTTATATTCACTTAAAATTCACCTTTTGTAGTTAATAAACTTATTTCATTTATTATTGAACCCAGTTTATGTAATATTTAACTAGGGCGGGAGTGAGGGAAGAAAAGTTGTGTACATGTCTCTTCACATTGAGGAAGAGGGAGGATTTTTATGAGCTTGTGCAGTGCCAATTTTTCTATAAAGTGAAAGAAAGTATTATTTTGGGATGATCTCCCAAAAGGGGTGTGCATGTGACTGTGTGACTGCAGTGGTGACTGTGTGACTGCACGTGTGTGTGTGTGCTGCAAGAGGCTGGAGAGAATAAGGGGATGTCTACACAGGCAGAGTTACAACACTGCCAGTTATAGCGCCTCTCAGAGAGCGCTGAAGGGAAACCGCTATTGTGTGTTCACATTGTAGGCTGCCTGCACAATAGTGTGTTCACACTTGTGGCACTTGCAGCGGTATTCGTAGTGGTGCACTCTGGGCAGCTATCCCACAGCTATCCCTCTTTCTCTTCTACCACTAAGACTTGTAGGAAGGCGGAGATGGTCATGGGGCATCCTGGGTCATGTCCTAATGCCCCATGATTCATTGCTTCGCCTCCCAGCAATCCCTTTGCTTCCATCCGCACTTGGTACCATCTTTCAACGGTTTGTGTACTGCGTGCCCTGCCTCTTCGGGCTACAGGAATGGATCCCGAACTGTTGACCAGTATGCTGTTTACTCTGACTAACATGTTATGAGAGGCAGTAGAGTTATTCCTTAAACTACAAAGGCAGGAGGAGTGTGACATTGATCTCGCCACGCATAGTAGTTACGACACGAGATTGCTTGTGGGATTTACGGAGGTGCTGACCACAGTGGAACACCACTTTTGGGCTCAGGAAACAAGCACTGAGTGGTGGGAACACATCGTGATGCATGTCTGGGATGATGAGCATGGGTGAAGAACTTTCAGATGAGGACAGCCATATTCATGGGACTGTGTGATGAGCTTGCCCCAGCCCTGCGGCGCAAGGACACAAGAATGAGAGCTGCCCTGCCATTGGTGATTGCACTGTGGAAGCTGGCTACTCCAATAGGTCATTAATCAGTTCAGAGTGGGAAAGTTTACCGCTGGACTCATGTTGACAGAAGTGTGCAAGGCCATTAATTACATCCTGCTCCCAAAGACCATGACTTTGAGCAATATGTGTGACATTATAGATGACTTTGCACAAACGCGCTTTTCTAACTGCGGAGGGGTGATAGATGGCATGCATATTCCAATTCTGGCACCAGAACACCTAGCCACCAAGTATATTAATCACAAGGGGTATTTCTCAATGGTTTTCCAGGTGCTTGTGGATCACCATGGGCGTTTCACAGACATTAACACAGGCTGGTCCAGAAAGGTGCATGACACATGCATCTTTCAGAACACTGGCCTGTTCAGAAAGCTGCAAGCATGGACTCTCTTCCCAGACCAGAAGATTACCATAGGGGAAGTCGAAATGTGATCCTGGGAGACCCCACATACCCCTTAATGCCATGGCTTATGAAGCCATACATGGGGCAACTTGACAGCAGCAAGGAGCAGTTCAACAACAGGCTGAGCAAGTGCAGAATGACTGTTGAGTGTGCTTTTGGCCTTTTAAAAGCCCGCTGGTGCTGCCTCTATGGGAAGCTGGTTCTGGCCGATGACAATATTTCTATTATTATAGCCGCATGCTGTACACTCCATTCCATAATATTTGTGAAGGGAAGGGTGAAAGCTTCACTCAGGGCTGGACCTCAGAGGCTCAGCACCTGGAGGCTTAGTTCGAACAGCCAGAGACCAGGACAATTAAAATGGCACAGCACAGCACGGGGACATAAGGATCAGGGATACCTTGAGGTAGCAATTTGAAGCTGAAAGCCACTAATATTTGTTTATATGCTTGGGAGTGCAGTGCTTGTAATCCTAGGAGGTGATCGGTGCACATGATGCAATATGTGGGTTTAACATAATTCTTTGTTGCTTTGTAGAGCTCTTTTTGCTTTCATTTATTAGAATAATGGTTGCTTTCAATCCAACAGATAAACATCCAAACAAGATATGACTTCTATAACGGACCCCAAACTATTCTTCAAATCAGTCTTCACCACAGTGAATGTTGGGGAGTTACCCCAAACCTATTTTATTCTAGTAATAAAAGTTAGGTGACAAAAAGGAGAGATTTTGGAACACAATGATACGTTAAAGAGGAACAAGTCACCAAGACCAGATAGTAAAATATACAAGAGTTCTGAAGGAACTGAAGAATGCAGTGGCTGAGCTGCTAAAATTGTACAATCTCTTATTAAAATCCCCTATTATACCAAACAACTGGAGGGTAGCATGTTTTGTTTCTTCATCTTGTAGCCTTGAGGATCTCTTCCCACCCTGCTTATGTTTTCTTACCTACAAAGACAAGTTGCAGCAATCTTGGAGAAATAGAAGTAGGTATGGCTCCTCTGAAAGTCATCAGTACTGCTCCTGGAATTGCTTGGATGTGCTCCTGCTGCAAGAGAATGAGTGGTTCCTTCCAGTCTGGTTCTGAGCTGAGGACCTGAACTCAAGTTCCCTTATAGAAGTGAAGTGTTTTCAATGCAAAATTATCTTCACTTCATAAGTGGGTGCATTATTGTTTGAAAATAAAAAGGTGTCTCTACTGTATCGTTCAAAATGGGTATATTTGTGGGAAAATGGCTAGTTTTGCTTCAAAAGTCTTTGTCTGTTAGTGGAATTTTCATTAAAAGGCCTTTTTTATACCTGTAATAAAATGTACAAGTCTACAGCTCTTCAACATTTACTATATTTTGCAGTTTGCTTCTGCACATATGTAGATGCATGAGAGAAAGAAAAGGAACTGCCCATTTATTTTAGGAAATTATACAAGGTTCATGTTAGCCAGAGGGGTCAGTCTACACTTATTTTTGTAGGGAGGAATGAGAAGCAAAAGAAAAATAGATAAAAGGTTTGGATCCATCTAATGCTACTTCAGCTCCCAGATTCAACATGTAATGGCCAACTTTTGAAAACAATGAAGACAACAGTCCATGTGCAATTGCATATTTATATTTTTGCATGAAAATTGAGCAATTGTATATTCAAACTAGATAATAGAGCAGACATTGGATACGAATAAATTCATTGCAAATTCAGGCATACAACTGCACATGTTTTTGCACCCTGGCCCTTGGTCTCAGAATTTCAAAATGTCTATTTCAGCGGATTGCTTGAACTTGTTTGAAACTTTTACACAATATTGTATATACCATATAGATTCTGTTGTATGAATAAACATCCACCCTAGAGAACCAAGTCAACTGATACCATCTATAAAGTCCTTATATATTTTTTTCAAATTGCTAGGGTAACATAAAAGGAACCATGAAATCAAGAAAACGCTATATGTTACATCATTCCAATAAGAGAGAAATTTGTTCCTGTTCTATTCATGTATTGAGATTTTTCTGATAGCACCCATCATCTGCTTAATATCTGAAGCCTATGCCACTCATGGGTAACCCTAGTATGTAATTTATAATTTATAATTGCACAGCAAAATATTCCCTCTTTAAATTGCAAACTATATTTCATGATTTAAGAGAGCTTTTTACACGTCCTATGCAACATTGGCAGCATAAGTGCTAAATTCTGACTCATATCATGTTAGATATATTTATACCATCAAAGTGTTGGGAAATATAGTAAATTAATTAGAAATAAATCATTTTAAACTATGTATCTTCTTACACTTTTTAGCTTGATTACTTTTTAATTTGTAGATGCACTCTTCAACAAGTCTTGATTCCTCATTAGTATATTCACATTCTGTTTTTTTCTTTATAGGGCATCTATGCAATTTATTTAGAACTAGATCATAAATATGAGCAAATTAGATTCTATGTTCATTAGATGTGAACTCTATATATCCAACAAAGACATGCTAAACTTTCTGATATTAAATGGGGCATAAACTAAAAACCAACAAAAAGAGCGGTTTATAAATGCTTTTTTGGCAATATGAACCTGTTACTGGTATCAGAAACAGAGATTCATTGAATGTTTATTAATTAATACTGCTATTAAGTGAAGTTCAGATCTAAACATGCTTGCTAGGACATACACAAAGGCTAAGTCACACTGTTCAAATGACAGTACTATGGGAGTACATTCTCAGTTTGATGCACATTGCTTCTGTCATGCAGTCCCCATTAATATGAAAGGAGATGAACATAGGAACACAAAATTTCAATTCCTCATGTACATCTACAATGAGTGTAAAGTGGCCAAAAGAAAGTAAATTAGGAGAGTATGATTGAGAGAGGTTCATGCATCATCTGGAGGCTGCTGTGTATGCTGTGTATGCAGGGAACAGAAAATAAAACTTACTGTCACATTTGAAAAATCATAGCAAATGTGTCAATAAACATTTCGATTTTGTATTTTATACGTATTTGGCTGTACACACAAGGTGAAATTTACCCCACAGTGCAGACACCAATGACCTGTGTGCCACTGAATTTATTAGCATGGAACATAAGAACTGCATAAATCCCTCAGGACTCTACATACCCGAATGAATTTCACATGCAATGCCTTATCACAGTGGCAATGTTTTCATCAACATGCATGGAGATTCTTTGGTTAGATCATTTGGCATGTCTTTTTTAAGGCAGGTGATATCAGGTTAGTAATCCTTCTATCAGGAGGTGCCAATTGTCCCACAATTCCTCGCAACTACATTAGTAATGAATAAGTCACAATTATGCATACATTAATCAGCCTGCACATGTGTGCAGTGTCATTTGGTAACCCCCTTTTGTCTGTCTTACTTGTACTCACTTTGATTTTTTTTGTATGTGATTTATTCAGTGTAATAATTCATGTTAATTCAAAGTTTCAAAGAAACAATTTTTTTAAAGGATTTGACTAAGCATTAGGAATTAAGGATCCATGGCTGTATATATGCTGAATGCGTATTAATTATATTACACAAAATACAGTGAAACCAGTAAAATGATCAGGGCAATGTTCTGAATCCATAGTAACTCAGTTTTGAATTTTGACACCAGTCATGATTTAATTGCATAATGAAAGACTGAGGATGTGGGTGATGGATTGCCACAAGAGAGGGAAACTCTATTTATTGCTTAGAACACACTTGGGTCTCTTAGTCTCAGTGTCTAGAGGACCTACAGCATTTATCTGGGTAAGAAGGCACAATCTAGCCCGTTCTGCCACTGAATCACAGTATTACTTCAGTAAGTAATTGAACTTCTGTCTCATTTTTCCTCATCTGTAAAATTGGACGAATAATACTTACTTTACCTTCTGTAAAGTGCTCCTAAATCTATGAATAAAAAGTGATTGTTGTTGTTATCCAATAGAAGGAAGGATAAAAAGAATGGTTAAGGCTTCAGGAGGAAGTCACTCTTTTTGTAGATCCAGGCACTTTCTAATCTAAAGCTAATTGGAGAAATCTTATTCAACCTTAAAGATTCTGGCCCAAATATGTGCTTCAGCTGTGCTTCAGATATGTACCTGGTGTCTCTTTCCTCTCTTCCCTTCCCCCCCACGCCAGTTTAAAGCAGAGCAACCTGAGAGCTGTTCTAGGTTTTAACAGCTGCTAATCTCACAAGAGAGTTAATACAGCATCTCAGGATCAGACAGGCAGAGGGAAAGTCCACAGTTCCTTTCCCTTGACCATGTCCCCTTTGCTGGCTGTGGAGAAATAAGGGTTTCCTAAGAGCCCAGAAGTGAGTGATCCTTCCATAAACAATTGGGGGGAAGGGATATCTCAGTGGTTTGCACATTGGCCTGCTAAATACAGGGTTGTGAGTTCAATCCTTGAGGGAGCCATTTAGGGATCTGGGGCAAAACTTGGGGATTGGTCCCCCTTTGAGCTGGGGGTTGGACTAGATGACCTCCTGAGGTCCCTTCCAACCCTTATATTCTATGATTCAATTACACTGGCTTGTGAGCTGCTTTGAACTGACAGACTGATGCAAAGTAACTATGTGAAGTCCAGGATCTGAACTTCTCTCTGCAAATCCTTTCATGAACATTTATTATTACTATGCTCGATGGCAGACCAGGTGCCGCTCATGACAAGGTACACATGCCCCAATTGAGCCCTGAAAAATGCATAGCTGGAATCAGTCTGGCTTACCCATGTGTTAGTATTGTTAAATTGGTACTAGGATTATAAGAATTTGTTTAGTGTTTAGACTTCATTGAATGATTGTGAGTGGCTGTGTGTGTTAATCTCACTTACAACATTGTAGCCCATATTGTAAGATACTATTTAAGCATTTGTATTGTGAGTCTCTGGGATGGCATACATCACTAGACAGGAGAAAGACATTACAGTAGAACCTCAGACCTACAAACAACAGAGTTACAAACTGACTGGTCAACCACACACCTCATTTGCAACCGAAAATATGCAATCAGTCACAGCAGAAACAAAACAAAACAAAATAAAAAAGCAAATACAGTACAGCAGGGATCGGCAACATTTGGCACGCAGCCCATCAGGGAAATCCACTGATGGGCCAGGATGTTTTTTTTACCTGCCGCGTCTGCAGGTTCGGCAATCACAGCTCCCACTGGCTGCGGTTTGCCGCTCCAGGCCAATGGGGGCTGTGGTAAGTGGCAGCCAGCACATCCCTCAGCCCGCGCTGCTTCCCGCAGGAATCACTGCTGGTTTATTTGTAGGGAGGCAAATAGTACATCAGTGTCAATAATATCCCATTCCATATGCAGCGGCTAAAAATGATGCACCATTGTATCTGGGAAGGCCAAGAATCCTTGTGTATCCCTTCTGGATATAAACATTAGTAACCAATTGTCCATTGTATTACAATGACAAATTATTCAGATGAGCAACCTTTGAAATAGTCCCAAGAGCAGAGGCAATATGTCTGCATTGTACTGTGCACTACAAAAGAGAACTGGTAAAAGAAAAAGCTTCTTATACTTTCAAAAACCAGAAAACCCCAAAACAAAACAAAAAAAACCCCAAACCAAAAAACCAAAATCAAAACCACACACTACTGATGGGAAAGATGTAATATAAGTTAAATTAATATACTTTGCACTGCATATCAGTAGACTTCTATGTGCTTTATCAAAGAGGGTGAGCATTTATCTTCATTTAATAGAAGACATCCTTCAGAAACAGGGTGTTGTTTCACCCAGTAGTAATAGTTTGAGAAACCCAGCCTGTTGGAGAGTATCTGAGATGAAAATGATACACTTGATCAGAGATACCATATATAGACTGTTGTCAGGGCTGATCACTGACTACAATACAATTTTTCAGTATGCTTAAAGAAATCAGAGACCTCACAGTGCAGCTGCATGATGTGATTGCAGAGCGACAGACAGCTTGTGTTTTCTCCCCTGGGTTTACAGCATCTGACGTCTAGCTAGGAGAGGCTACTGAGAGAGACACACTTTTGAGATATGCAATTCTGAAGCAGGACAGGCATTTCAAAGTCAGCATTGGAAAAGATGCAAAAGAGAAATGTGTCAGTGCTGTGTGCACCGTGTCTCAAAGAGAGAAAGTATTGTTTTAGTGAAACTACAAGAGTAGACCTTTATAACTCTGGATGTTATTTAAAAAACCTCAGTTATGCGCTGCAGATCTGGAGCTAGAATATATGACGTTCAATTTTTAGAATGCTGCTGTTCAGTCTAAAGTGAGAAGTGAAAGGGGGCAGAATCCAGGCATTAAAGAAGCCATGTATTCAAGTGCTCAAATTACTGGAGAAGTGTTGAAAATGAGTAGTAATTCCTACATGATATATGCACTCACTAACCTTTTTCTTTCCCACACCCCCTTTAGATAGATTTTATATTCCTTAAATGTGCTGGATTGACTGCGTGGGAAAGTAAAATCTATCCAATGAAGAGGTAGGAATGAAAGCTCCTCTACTCAAGTCTACTCATGTTTTAACCATGTGGTGGAGAGATCACTTCTATGGATGAAAGCATAGTTAAGTCTCCAAGCCCATTCAAGTCTCTGAAGCATCAGAAAGGAAAAGGCAACCAAATGTATGCCAATTGCGGAGTTTTCTGTAATGTGAGAACTTGTCCTCTAGGAACCTGTCAAGGCAGGGCTGAATCTAAAGAGTATCAGAGCTAAAATATCCTCTTACCCCATTACAACTCCCCTTCTTTGTCCTCTAATTTGAATGCTGGCTGACCTCTGTCAGGTCAGGGATACTAATAGGTGTTTTCTGATACGAAATATTGATTTTCTTTATAATTCCTTAAGATTGTGCTTTGCTTTATGTTATGTCACATCCTCTATTCTGTCACACAATACGATGGAAATTAGTCTAATTCAAAGCAATATATAAATACTATACCTGTCTGGCATTACAATTATTGAGACTGCATGGAACTGTTCTGTTAAAAGTAACTAATACATTAATTAAAATAGAGTGCAGCAGTTTGAGTCTTATGGGCAGCTGGTAATTCAAAACAGAGTGTGTATCTCTGCTCTGAACTAGAGCTGGAATTTTATCCAAAGGGCATTAAACTATTGCTGTTATTGAATTTTAATAATTTGGGGGGGGCTGTCATTCTAGAGTAGCGCTGTGTCCAAAAGACATGTCTTCCTTTATCTTTTTGCTGCTTTTGTGAATGGGTAAAAAGTATCAATTTTCACTTGAAGTCACCTTGTGAATTTTGACTGAAAAATTACAGCAATGCTTTATTTTACTCTTGATCTCTTTGCAAAAATATTTTTCCCCAAGTGTTCCCAGAGGTTAAATGAGTGAACTATGTCTGAACCACACCTCCTTTCTTAAAGCCACCTGTCTCTCTCCCAACTCACACACTTTGGGGAGTAAAAGCTATTGTTATTTAAGAATATTGATGGCTTTGGGGATAGCTTTACACATAGTTCCCTTTCTTACCATCTTTCTGCTTGATCAATATACTTTTAGGGTCCCAGTGCAGGTCTAAAAATCAAAAGCAATATGACAGTCCTTCAGAAGCTGTACAGAGGCTAACACAAGACTTATCTACTCCCTTAATTGCCACTTAGATTTCTGTTTTAAAGTCTTCCAAATACAGAGTAACTAGGCAGCTGTTAGAAATGGAAACAAACAAACAATAAACCTCACCCATTTGCAGGTCAAGTTTGCAAAGTAACCCATTAAAACTGAGGAAACACCAGAGAGATCCATGAGATAGCTGCTGACTTCACACTTAACACATTTAACACTTGTACTGATAGAGAGCATTTTGCATTACTTAGGGTGAGTCTACCCTGAAAACTTACATCAGCATAGCGATGTCTCTCAGGGGTGTGAAAAATCCACACTATGCATGCTATGCCAACTTAAGCCCTGGTGTAGACAGTGGTAGGCCGACAAAATAATTCTTGTGTCAACCTAGCTTTTGCCTCTCGAGGAGGTGGATTACCTATGCCAATGGGAGAACACCTTTTGTCGGTGTAGGTAGTATCTACACTGAAACCCTACAGTAACACTGTTGCAGAACTGCAATTGTGCTACTATTGCATTTCAAGTGTAGACAAGCCCTTAGGCATGAGCTACATTCAACTCTTATAGCAGCTTAGCTATTTTGGGCCTGTTCCACACCTAAAACTTAGGGTGACCTAGCAACTTTGGTCTGGGGTGTGAAAAATTACCTAAGCTTCAGAGTAGACACAGCTAGGCTGATGGAAGAATTCTTCTGTTGACCTAGCTACTGCTTCTCAGAAGGATAGATTAAGTAGAGCAATAGAAAATCCTTTCCATTGCTGTAGCAAGTGTCTACACTATAAAAAGTAAAGGAGTACTTGTGGCACCTTAGAGACTAACAAATTTATTAGAGCATAAGCTTTCGTGAGCTACAGCTCACTTCATGCATCCGATGAGAAATCCACAGTATTTCCAGTAGAGATAAGGAGGTGTTAGTACTGTTATACAAGGCACTGGTGAGACCTCACCTGGAATACTGCGTGCAGTTCTGGTCTCCCACGTTTAAGAAGAATGAATTCAAACTGGAACAGGTACAGAGAAGGGCTACTAGGATGATCCAAGGAATGGAAAATTTGTCTTATGAAAGGAGACTCAAGGAGCTTGGCTTGTTTAGCCTAACCAAAAGAAGGCTGAGGGGAGATATGATTACTCTCTATAAATATATCAGAAGGATAAATAATGGAGAGGGAGAGGAATTATTTAAGCTCCATACCAATGTGGACACAAGAACAAATGGATATAAACTGGCCATCAGGAAGTTTAGACTTGAAATTAGACAAAGGTTTGTAACCATCAGAGGAGTGAAGTTCTGGAATAGCCTTCCAAGGGAAGCAGTGGGGGCAAAAGACCTATATGGCTTCAAGATTAAACTCGATAAGTTTATAGAGGAGATGGTATGATGGGATAACATGATTTTGGCAATTAATTGATCTTTAAATATTCATGGTAAATAGGCCCAATGGTAATGGGATGTTAGATGGGGTGGGATCTGAGTTACTATAGAGAATTCTTTCCTGAGTATCTGGTTGGTGAGTCTTGCCCATATGCTCAGGGTTCATCTGATCACCATATTTGGGGTGGGGAAGGAATTTTCCTCCAGGGCAGATTGAAAGAGGCCCTGGGAGTTTTTCGCCTTCCTCTATAGCACGGGGCATGGGTCACTTGCTGGAGGATTCTCTGCACCTTGAAGTCTTTAAACCACGATTTGAGGACTTCAGTAGCTCAGACATAGGTGAGAGGTTTATCGCAGGAGTGGGTGGGTGAGATTCTGTGGTCTGCGTTGTGCAGGAGATCGGACTAGATAATCATGATGGTCCCTTTTGACTTTAATATCTATAAGTATCCACAATGGACTACATTGAACTAATGTTAGATATGTGGGCATATGTTGCTGTCTATGTCTGTTTTCTCTTCAGTTTTTAAACTATAGTTCACCTTGTTAATATTGTTGGTAGCCTTTTTTAACTTGTATGTGTGTGTTTGTAATTTAATTTTATCATCTGGTGTTTTGCACACAATAAGTTATATTTTGTTTAAATCAGAGTATCTTTATTAGTTCACACCAAGCATTGCAGAATACATAGCGAGAGACAAAGACCCAGCCATATTTGTAAATGTACACCAAGTAGTACAGAATCTATAGCAGCAGGCAAAGATCCACCAATCTGTAATGTAAAGCATACAAATCAGACACTGTTTTATGAATGCAGAGAGAATACTATTGTGGTTGACTGTTAAAATGTTCTTGTAAAGCCTCTCAGCTGCACAGTGCCACAGTTGGTTCTTCTAATAGCTCGTGTGTCTGGCTGTTCAAATTCAGCAGACATACAGTCTGCCTCATTCCTCCACCCTGGCAGAAGCTTTTCCCCCTTCACCTCACAGATATTATGCAATATACAACATGCAGCTATAACTATTGGGATTTTTTTTCTCACTGAGATCCAATCTAGTGAGTAAACAATGCCAGCATCTCTTCAATCTACAGAAAGCATATTCAACAGTCATTCTGAACCCACTGATCCAGTAGTTGCATCTTTCCTTGGTCCTGTTGACATGCCCAGTGTATGGCTTTATGAGCCAGAGTAGCAAGAGGTAAGGTGGGGCCACCAGAATAACTACTGGCATTTCAGCATCACCAATGGTAATCTGCTAGTTGGGGAGGAATGTCTCTACTTGCTGCTTTTTGAAAAGTCCTGTGTATTCAAAGATGTGAGCATCATGTACACTCCCTGATCCGCCCTAGTGGATATCAGTGAAGCATCCCTAGTGATCCACTAGCACTTGCATACCCATATAAAAGTATCCCTTTCTGGTGAAGTACTCTGTGGCAAGGTAGGCTGGTACATATCATCTATCTCCCCACCTCTGTTCGGGAACCCCATTGCTGCAAATCCATCCACTCTTTCCTGCACATCACTGAAAGTCACAGTCCGAGTGAGCTGTAGCTCACGAAAGCTTATGCTCAAATAAATTTGTTAGTCTCTAAGGTGCCACAAGTACTCCTTTTGTTTTCACAGTCCTGTGTCACAGAAGATATTTAATGGTTGTATACCTTTGGATCACAGTGGCTCCCACTGTGGATTTTCCAACTCCAAATTGATTGCTCACTGACTGGAAGAAATTCAGTGTTAAAGCTTTGCACAATGTGATTGCCACTTGTTATCTCCATTGTCAATGCAGCTCTCATTCTGGTTTCCCTGAGTGGGAAGGCTGGTGCAAGCTTAGCTCACAGATCCAGAAACATGGCCTTTCACATCCAAAAATTCTGAAGTCACTGCTCATCATCCTCAACCTGCATTACTATGCAATCTTATCAATCAGTGGTCATTTCTGGGGCCCAGGACCAGTGCTCCACTGTGTGAAACTGCCCTCTGAACACTAGCAGCAACTTAGCATTCTTTCACTATGTCCATTAGCATCCAGTTATTGTGCTTAAAAATCTCTGAATCTTCCTTATTGCAATCTGAATGTAGAGGTACTCCCTCAAACTCTGTAAATTCTGAAGAACAGTGTATATTGTATCAGGAACATACATGATAATTATTCTGAGTGCTAATGGGCCCGAGTTTCTATTAGAGAGATGGCAGAGACTGAAAAGAGCCATGTGGGACTCTGGGAGTTTTAGATGAGGTATGAAAAAATATGAGATATGTAAAGTACTATGGGTTAGAGAAAGTGAAATGGTGGGAATTCAACCCCAAGCTCCCAGAAATCCCAGGGCATATTACTATTATCTCAGAACGCACTCCATAAATGTCCCAAAAGGCATTGTGATGAATGGTGGCACAGAACAAACTGAGATATCTACCCCTGGTGCACTGCATTTTACATTGAAGCCATCTAATGAGTACATGCAGTGCTGACACATTTAATCCAGTGTGCATCCATCCAAACTAGAATACACATTTTGGTGGCTGTATGCCCACATAACTTGCATCGACTGAACTTTGTAGTGTAGATACAGCCTAAGTAGCAAACCACTCCTTCCTTTAAGTGGCTGATCCACAGCTAATTGAAGTACATGTTAAGACTCTTATTACCTTCCATGGGCTATGAATCAGGCCCCCAAGTCAACGAAGCAGTGGATTTGATTGGTTCCATGTGGAGGGAAGTCCAGGCTTTTTCAGACAGAAGCAACAAGTGGGGGGGGGGAGGGAGAGGTAATAAAAATGGAGAAATAGGGAAAATGAGAAGATTTGTTTTAGCTCCTTTCCCACAAAAGTACAACAGTCCTAGCAAAGCTGCATGAGTAGTAAATAAGAAATGTCAGCTTCTTTATGCACTCCTTGCCACTAGGCATTTTAATGACTCCATTTAGCACCACAGCATTTTTTTTCTTAGCACTGCCTAATAACATGCTGAGATAGTTATACTCTACACTCACTTACACTAGAGTTTTTATTGAAAAAGGGAGTATGAATGCCTAGGGATTTTGTTCTTAAAACAGTTAGAAGACAAATTTTGGATACAGTGTTTAAAGGTGGAAAGAAAATTAAAAAAAGAAAAGTTAGTGATGGAGGCTGAGGGTAAAAGAGAGAAACAAAAGCTAATGAAGGAAATTAAATGGATTGTGGAACAATTACTCTGTGGAATAACAGTTGGTGGATAATAAATCTTTGTACTGTAATGCACAAATGCTGAACAATAAAAACTATGAGGTAATAGAAATGTCATGATATGTTTCTGGTAAACATAAAATTTAATCTACAGTCTGTGGAATGCTGGAAAGATTCTATTATTTTCAAGTCAAGAGCCCAGAATATAACTTTGCTTCCATTACTCTTTATTCCAGCATTTTAGATGTGATTCAGCTATATTTGTGTATCTATCTTGCTGGTTTAAGTTTCTTCAACCTTATGATCTCATCAGCTATATTCTGTAGGCACCCTGGTAGATTTTCTCCTAATCTTTGTTTCTGACCAGTGCCTTGCACTAACAAAATATACACACGTCTTCCTCTGCTAATGTAGCAGTGACATTTCATCAACACAAAATATATGCTACCAATGTTTATAAATAGATTTTATCATCACCATCTATAGTTGCTTTCTTCATCTTTTATGTTATTAATGCATTAAAAATGGAATTGTCCAATGCATCCTAAAACTATTTTGGTATTGCTGTCAATAAATGCTACTATCTGATTTTCAAGTGTGCAGGAATATTTTAATACTTGCATTACTCGCCCCTGAATTGTATTTTTTCCAAAGATCTCCTGCTATTTTTAGGGGAATATGAGAACTTAACAGGGCTGTGAACATTTTTCTTCCAAAGGAGAAAGAAAAGTTGATAGAAAAATGTTCTATTCCATTTTCTCTCACCAAAATGAATTCAGTTTTCTTGATGGGGTTTGAATGAGAGAGATTTTTACTCAGTGTTGTACCTGAAAGGCTGTCTGTGTAGCAGCAGTAGCATCTGATTCCCTCTTCATTCTGACACTTGCTAACAGATTTGCAAATATGCTGGACATTGCTAATTACTCTCTCTGGGATATTCTTCTGGGATTTCTACTATGTGAACAGATTTTTTAGAACTCCTTTAAAGTTAATTTTGATGGGTAGTTACTAAAGTGTTCAGTTTCTCAAGGAACATGTAGGTATTACTAAAATATCTGTGGGTAATTAAAGGCTCGTGTCTGGAACAATAATATTAGCGTCTGGCATCCCTCTCTGGGATTTTAAGAGGTTGTAGACCAATTTGTTAAGCTCTTTGTTGCTAACAGGATATAGTGAAATAGATCCATTGTTATTAGGCTGTTGTTTTAGCCCTCTTTTAAAATAATCTTAGCTATCAGGGAGGGGAAGTCCTTGGAGGGAACTCTCATTTATTGGGGAGACTCATAAGAACATAAGAATGGCGATACTAGATCAGACCAAAGGTTCATCCAGCCCAGTATCCTGTCTGCTGACAGTGGCCAATGCCAGGTGCCCCAGAATGAGTGAACCTAACAGGTAATGATCAAGTGATCTCTCTCCTGCCATTCATCTCCACCCTCTGACAAACAGAGGCTAGGGACACCATTCCTTTCCCATCCTGGCTAATACCCATTAATGGACTTAACCTCCATTAATTTATCCAGTTCTCTTTTAAACCCTGTTATAGTCCTAGCCTTCACAACCTCCTCAGGCAAGGAATTCCACGGGCTGACTGTGCACTGTGTGAAGAAGAACTTCCTTATATTTGTTTTAAACCTGCTGCCCATTAATTTCATTTGGTGGCCCCTAGTTCTTATATTATGGGAACAAGTAAATAACTTATCCTTATTCACTTTCTCCAGACTACTCATGATTTTATATACCTCTACCATAGCCCCACTTAGACTCCTCTTTTCCAAGCTGAAACGTTCTAGTATCTTTAATCTCTCCTCATATGGGACCCGTTCCAAACCCCTAATCATTTTAGTTGACCTTCTCTGATGACTCCTGGATGACACAATTGCAATCTAGTGATTGGAGAAAACCAAACCCTCACTCTAAGGTATTTAAAAAGTTTCTTGTCCCAAGCATTTCAATCACCCTGTCTCCAACTGCTGTAATGATTTCTGCAGGTGGAGAAAACAATACGCTTGAGGATTAAGCATAGCCTGAATTAGGCATATTGCTCGCGTGATGCAGTTTTTATGGCCATCAAATGAAGAGTGAAGGTTCCTCAGCTTTTAACTGAGGTTTTATAGCTCAGAAGGGTTCATATTGTGTAGGATTGAGCCCATAAATTGTAAGCAAAGAAACTAACAGTACTTTTTTGTTACATGAGTTCTGAGTACACTTAAACCACTTAATGTCCCCTTAAATGAACATCAATATTTCCTGATAATATCTGGGACCTTCCTCAGTCAACCAACTTGAGCTTTCGATGAAAATGAAGTCTCCAAATAGGAGGCACCTTTTTCTCATTTTTTTCCATGCTACAAGTCAAATCAGCATTCCATGTTATTGTTTCACGTAGTTGTACATACAAACCACACAACTAGACAGAAGACATAAAATTATATGGTGTAGTTAATTGAAAATTATATAGTGAAGTTAATTGAAAAATGGAGACACTGTCTGTAACATGTACAATAACTGACAGTGACAGTTGTTTGGAGAAGGAAATCAGTGACTTTTTTCCCTTGCTATTTGTAAGGAACATATTTTCAAAGGACTCTTAACCTGGCTTTCATTTATGAGTGCACAATTTTGGGAAGATATTTTTTTTGGTACACTGAAATTTGTATCAGCAAAAGAAACTCCATTTGCCCTCCAGTTACATGGACAAGTGTGGTTTGTGTGAGCAAATTCTCTGCTTTGTGAGCTCAAATCATAAGGCACCAACTCCCATGTGAGGCCAAAAAAAGGTCATATTTTGAAAATTTGGCCACAAACAAGGAATTGATTAATGTTCTTTAGTATAATTTGAGCCAAATAGTTTGCTGCATGGTGAAAAATCAAGACTAAGAAAACAAACTTTCTCAACTCTGAGAAATCAATAACTGTAAGTGACTCTTGGACAACATCTTTTATCTTCCCTGTTCACAATTATGCTAAATCTGATCCTGGGAAGAATAGCTTTTAGAAGACCTGCTTGTACAAAGAAATAATTAGCTGTTATTGAGCATTACTGGTGAAAATTCTTTTGCAAAATTATGATTTTATTTTGTCTTTGAATCCTGTGCCAAAAATGTAGATTCTATTTTATTTCTGGGAGCTGAAAACTGTTTTCAATTTTCCAGGTGAAGCATGTTAAATGTCAAAAAAAAATTTCACACAAAAAATTGTATTTGAGAATTTTGAAAAAGCTGAAGGAGGAAGAAATTCCCCCAAAGCTGTATGTTCTATCACAATAGATACAAGGTTGGAAGCCAAGTTGTCCTATATGCTCATCCCATTCTGCCACTGATTGGCCTTTATAATAGTTTGTGTTTGTACAGCCCTTCACATTGCTTAATATCATAATCTGTTTAATAAAACCAGGACACCAAGGAGTGCTCACTTAAAAACAAAAGATCTAAAATTTCACAGAAGTTTTGGTGATGTTGAAAAGAAGCACATTTTTACAATTTTTATTACAAGCATTTTGCCAAATTTGACAAATAACAAAAAGCAATGACTTCCCTGGGAGAGTCCTGTAAAGCTACATCCTTGAAAGTTAATAACCTGCTCAAGGAGACTCACAGAACATAAAGGTAGCATGATGGTAGAAAAAGACCATCTCAAAACACAAATCAGACCTCATTTTATCTTACTACAATATTTGTTTTGCCTTTACCTCAGCTTTCCGTTAATTTTGTTATATGTAATTCTGGTTGAGCATTCAGAGGCTAATATATCAGTGGGTGCTTGGTCATATTTTTGATAATTCCCTACCATCAAATGTATATCACCAACACTTCCCCAATGAATCCATTTCTACTCCTTAAGTCATACTTACATTGACAAAGAAAGAGAGAAAAGTCAATTCCTCATTTTTATTAGCAAATATCCATAAACAGACTATTTGAGCCACATTCAGTTCCCAGAAGTGACATTGCTAGGTGACTGGGAGGAAGCTGTGCCCTCAACCTACAGCTAAAACAAGAGACAAGCAACTATTTAAGTAGTCCTTTTCAAAACAGGAACATTTTTCTTTCTGTTTCTTCACTCACTTGAATAAAACTTCCAGGTGAAACATCACTAAAGGGAACCTAATGGGAACTGTGTCATCAGTTTATGGACAAATATTGCTATTGGTAGTAGTAGTAGGATCTATAATATTTTTATTAATCATTTGTATTATGTCAGAAATGTGCTAGACATTTGACAGACAAATGCAAAGAACTTCTATACAAATGATGGAGTTGTAGACAGAGTGGAGATGGGATGCAACAAGAAGTAGGCGAATGAGCAGTAAAGTACAGTACACATCTTATTAGTTTTACATTTTTTTCTGTGACAGGAAAGAATAGGATTTATAGCTGGTGCAAGCTTTTGGCAAATATCTAAATGAATGTCTCCTGTAGCCATATTTGCTAAACAGGCACTATGTTGTTAATAGGATGTGAAGTTTTATAAACTACACTTTAAATATACTGCTTAGCTAGTCTTTACAGTAATAGGGCATAATTATGACATTAGAGTTGATCAAGTAATTGATCAAAAACTTCTTGTTTTCCTCACATAATGTATTTAAATATATTTGTCATGATTCACTGAATAGTTTATTCAACAAATAAAGTCAAAATGTATTAAGGGTTGGATACTTATGACTTGGTAGAGGAGCCAGCCAAGACCCTGATCCTGGAAACACTTTACACATGCTTGATTTTATGTATGTGAATAACTCCATTAAGGATGATACCGGGAGCGGGGGGGATATGGCAAACCTCATTTTAATGTACCTAACAATAAAGATAAATGCAGTATGAGAGGCTGTTTTACAATAAGTGAGACAGTTTGAAGAACATTGCTTGGGCCTGAGTTCAACAAATACCGATGCAGATGGGTAAACTTATGAGTGAGAATAATTCTCTTGAACTGAGACCCCTTGTTTTATAATCCCCTGTAGAAAAAAGCCTCACAATACTGATTTCATTTATTTCTTTAGGTAAATTAAAATGAGGTTGCAGTTATTTTTTCCTAGTAGTATTCTATTTAATATGCAATAAATTTCAAGAGTTTGAAAAGCCTCTAAAGACTTTATTACAGGGCTTGTCTTCATGTAAAGCACCTTAGCGGTACAGGTGCACTGGTCCAGCTGCATGGCTGTAGTGCGTTAGTGAAGATGCCCCTACACTTATCAGAGTTTTTTGTGTCTGCGTAGTTAATTCATCTCCTGAAAGATTGTAACTATGTCTAATGCATCCGATGAAGTGAGCTGTAGCTCACGAAAGCTTATGCTCTAATAAATTTGTTAGTCTCTAAGGTGCCACAAGTACTCCTTTTCTTTTTGCGAATACAGACTAACACGGCTGCTACTCTGAAACCTAAGAAGGGTATGACTCTGGGGAATGTGCAAAACATAGTGAATGGCTTTGCCTCAATGGGGTTCCCTAACTGCAGTGAGATGACAGAGGACATGCATATCCCTATCTTAGCACCAGACCACCTCGTTAAAGCGTACATAAACCAAAAGAGATACTTTGCAATGGTGTTGCAAGTGCTGGTGGATCACAGGGGGCATTTCACTAACATCAACGTGGGATGGTTAGGAAAGGTGCATGCAACTTTAGGAATAAAAGTCTGTTCAGAAAGCTGCAATCAGCAACTTTATTTCCAGATTGCAAAATAACCATTGATGACGATAAAATGCTAATAGTGATCCTGGGAGATCAGCATGCCCTTTGCTCCAATGGCTCAGGAAGCCGTACTCCTGTTACCCCCAAAGTCAGACTACAGGCACCCTCACAATGGCTTGCCTATGTAAATAATCCACTTGTCAATTTGTCTGTTTCAGTAGGTGAAAGGGGGTGGCCTACCCAAGAAGAATTATCTGGGTTTTACTAAGGGATTCCCTCTGACCCTTGGAAAACTTCCTCAGGATAGACTAACTCTGTTGACCTTTGGGAGGACATGGATACAGACCTTCCAACTGAAGAATTGACAGTCAGGCAGTAATTCTTCAAAAAACCAAAATAATCTGTATTCAGGTTTCAGAGTAGCAGCCGTTATTCTGTATTCACAAAAAGAAAAGGAGTACTTGTGGTACCTTAGAGACTAACAAATTTATTTGAGCATAAGCTTTCATGAGCTACAGCTCCCTTCATCGGATGCATTCAGTGGAAAATACAGTGGGGAGATTTATTTACACACACAGAGAACATGAAACAATGGGTTTTATCATACACACTGTAAGGAGAGTGATCACTTAAGATGAGCTATTACCAGCAGGAAGGGGGGGAGGAAGAAAACCTTTCGTGGTGATAATGAAGGTGAGCCATTTCCAGCAGTTGACAAGCATGTCTGAGGAACAGTGGGGGGTGGGGTGGGGGGAGAAATAACATGGGGAAATAGTTTTACTTTGTGTAATGTCCCATCCACTCCCAGTCTCTATTCAAGCCTAAGTTAATTGTATCCAGTTTGCAAATTAATTCCAATTCAGCAGTCTCTCGTTGGAGTCTGTTTTTGAAGCTTTTTTGTTGAAGAATAGCCACTCTCAGGTCTGTAATTGAGTGATTAATCTGTAATTAATGTGTAATCTGGTCACTCGATTACAAACCTGAGAGTGGCTATCCTTCAACAAAAAAGCTTCAAAAACAGACTCCAACGAGAGACTGCTGAATTGGAATTAATTTGCAAACTGGATACAATCACCATCACCTTATTTCTTTAATATTATTTATTTGTTCACTTATGCATCTTACTGTGATGGTTTACTGCTGCCACTGTACTTCTTACTGGTTTAATTAATTTTATTTTGTTTTTTCCCCTATTTTCAGTTAAGGGTGGCAAAGCAGTGTTTTTTAGTGCTGTGCTTGGAAAATAGAGCAGCTCAAAATCTTTCTGTATCACACCGGCCACTTGGACAGCAGCAAGAAGCAGTTCAACAATAGGCTGAGCAAGTGCTGAATGGTGGTAGAATGTGCTTTTGGATCTTTAATGGGTTGCTGGTGCATTTATTTGCTTACTAGGTTAGACCTCAGTGAACCCCATTGTTATCGCTGCCTACTCTGTGCTCCATTGGGAGAGAAATTTCCACAGGGGTGGGGCATGGGGGAGGATAGGCTGGCAGGTAATTTTGAGCAGCCAGATAACAGGGCAATAAGAAAAACCCAGCAAGGAGCTCTGCATCTCTGGGAGGCTTTGAAAACCCCTTTCACTAATGAGCCACAGTCATGTGTGCCTCTTATCTGCTTTGTTCCTTCCCATATCATCTTCTCTGCTGCAGCAATTTCCCCTAACCCCCCCAATCCTGATGATTTCAATAAATAAAGAACATTTCATTCTAATAGCGATTACTTTTATTGCATACACATAAAGAAACGTAAAGACCAATAACATCATTTAACCTTGGGCAAACGGTGTGATAAAATTGGTAGGGGAGAAACCAAGTCAGCTTGTCTGTGAAAGCGCAGTAGTCTTGACCATCCAAAGTCTTTGATTGATCACCTTTTGTTCTTGGTACCCTCCTCTGGTGTTGAGTGGAAAGGATATTGAATGCCTCCCACACACACCTCTGCCTCCGGGAATGTTTGGGGGAAGGAGACTGAGAATGGGGTGATGCCTGCAGGCAGTTCTGCAGTGGCTGCAGAGGGAGTCTAGCCTCAAGCTTCTTTTCTTGAAGCTCAGCCAGATGCCTCAACATGTCTGAATGGTCCTTCATAATCCACAGCATTTTATCCTGCATGGCACCCTCATGCTCCTGGGATATTCTCCTCGCTTTCCATGTCCATGTCCAGTTTTTCAGACAATGAAAGCCTCCAGGCTATTAGTTCCATCTCAGCTGTCCCACAGGTGTTCATTATCTTGCCAAACATGTCATCACACCCCCCTTCCCTGAGCAACATAGATGGTGCCTGGAGACCAGGGACCAGCATTAACCCTCCCAAATTGTGTTCCTTGCCTGCAGCAGCTCTGGGGATGGGAGGGGGTGTTGCGGCCATGAGAGAACACAGGAACCCTGCCCTCACTTAATGCTGCTGATAGCAGTCACCCTGGGCTTGCATATTCTGAGGTCAATGCTAATACCTGCCACCCAAACCACAGGCATGTTAGGGAAACTGTGGTTGATGGATTCAGAAATTACCGGGGTGGAGGATCACACATTCTATTGTTTGCAGTACAAGCACTTGTAATGAAAACTTCCACCGTCTCCCGTAAGTGACCTATGTGATATCAGTCTCTTGAGGGTAACAGAGGTGGCAAGGCAAAAGATGCTGCAGGTGTCTGGGTACAAAGCTGGTCTTTATGCTGCTATGCTGTGTACCACAATGATGCCAGTAGAATTAATAGTGGAGTGGTGTGGGAAGATGTTCTACCATACCAGAAATAAGACAGTCCTCCTCAGAAACCTGCAAAGGATTGCAAAGTACCTCCATGAAATTTTCCTGGAGAGCTCCATGGTAGATTCCCGGGCAATCTCTGTGCACATAAACAGTCTTTTCTGAAGGAGGTAGCACCCTCTGCATTGCTGGAGTGGACACTGGGAAGCAGATACCCACTGCACCTCACTTTTTCTTCATATTAAACATATAATATAAGTGCATGTAACCCCTACAGTTTGAATGCAATTGCATACTTGCCTTCTCTAGCATTACACTCAGCCATGATGCTATCCTGCAACTGACAGGACTGCTCTGAGGTTAAAAATAGGTCCTGGCTCTTGGGAAGACTGGATCCCCCACTCGCCTATTTCCCATTCTTCTCCTCCTCTTCCTTGTCCACAATGTCCTCCTTGTTTTCACTTGAGGTGGCCTGGGACTCGGACTTTTCTGAGGTATCCATGTTACTTTGGGTGTAGTGGTAGGTCACCACCAAGACTTGCATGCAGCTCACTGTAGAAGCGGCATGGCTGTGGTGCAGAGCCAGAAAAACTGTTTGCCTCCCTTTTCTTCTGGTATGTCTGCTGAAGTTCTTTGATTTTCACATGGCCCTGGTGCATATCCCTGATGTAGACCTACTCCACCATACCTCATGTGATCTTTTCATAGATGTCAACATTTCTATGGCTGGAACAGAGCTGTGCTTGCACAGTCTATTTTCCCACAGATCAATGAGATCCACCACTCCCTGTGTACTTCAGGCTGGAGCGTGTTTTGTGTGTTGCGTCATCAGGATCAGCTAGGCTACTGAGCTCTCTACAATGGTCAAACAGGAAATGGGAATTCAAAAGTTCCCGGAGCTTTAAGAGGGGAGAGGCTATTTCCTGTATACTTGGCTGCTGTATAGCAGAGTTGAAAATGATCACAAGAACGGTCACAGCAGATCATTGTGGAACACCTCCTGGAGGCCAATCAGTCGACTTACACAATGATGGTCTACACTGCCTCTCTGTCGACTCACCAACATTAATTTAAGCACTACACCTCTCGCAGAGGTGGAGTAATTAAGTCGATGAATTAAGTCAGCGGAAAGGACCTGGTAGTGTAGATGCATACATTATTAGGTCAACATAAGGCACCTTCCATTGACCTAAGTTTGTAGTGTAGACTAGGCCTGAGACTAGCTTTGTTTTAGCTACACATGCTTCAGTCATACCCTAGGATACTTTCCCAGTGAATTGTGGGAGAATGTGTCTATTTTTCTGGGTACACGGGGTGGGTGGTGGGGGGATTATGGGAAGGATTGGAAGACAACTATCAGCATTTGAATAACCTGCCTCACTGCAAAGTGGATGGGTTACCAGCCTCAGTGAAAGCTGATAGCACTAGTTTTGCCAGTTAGTTCAGACTGAAAATACATTAAACTCAGGTATTGTATGTGGATAGGAAGGGGGTTAGGGACATCTAAGAGCCCAGGCTAACGCTGCAGTGAAGACATTCCCTAAGAAATGCATCCCCCCAAAAACTAGGAAAATACATTATAATTTTTTTAAAGACAGCAACTATTATTGAGGGAGGTTTGTTGATGCTCCCTCTAATTGTATTAGGCAAATTGACAGAAAAGTGCTTTGAATTTTGAATAATCAATGTGTTTAATTTAGCCTTCAAGTTATTGTTTAATTTGTCAATGAAAAGGAAAGCCATTTGGCTCAGGACTTTAAAATGTTGGTCAGAGACAGGCTTATTGGATATGTTAAAATCAGATTCTCAAATGTCTATCTAGGTCCATGCTTTTGCCTCGTCCAGATTATGGCTGCCAGTCTTCTATATATAATTCATTTTTGGTAGTCTTGTATTCTCAAGATTTCCTCTTTATCTCCCCCTTCTGCCTTCAAAGGCTCATGCTATGAGCCATCTTAGGGAAAGGAGGTCTGGCCATGTCTCAACCTCAAAGACAGAGTGGGTTAGACTATGCCTCTAGGCATAGACCTACATTAAAAGGAGGTGCAAAGGTGCTTCATCCTCTGGGGGAGCACTGAGATGCCTTTTGCCCCAGACAACCCTGCTAAGGAACAATTCCTGGTGGGACGGGGGAGAAATAAGTTGCAGCAGCTCTTAGGGACTGTAGCTTATCTTCTTTGTACATCCATGATTCTGAAAAGAGGCTATGAGCTGCTAGAGAAGAATCTTGGACAGCTTTGCCCAAGCCCAAAGAACTCTCCAGGGTGGTGAGCAAATTGATGAACAGAGAATTTATATATATATATGTTTTATTTATTTTGTCTAGACCTATGTATCTCTTGGACTCCTAATTAAAGACTAATGGGGTTTAGACTCTTCTGCAAATCTGCCTGTTTTGCTTTCACTGTCACGTAACTTTTAAGAATAAAACTGTAAGTCCAGAATGCCAACACGGCTGGCACTCTAGGAGAGGGTATGTTTAAGCTATTGGGGAGCCTGAAGCATCAGCACTAGTCCCAGGAGCTAGGCAAGTGGACTGTGGAGGTGTTAGCTCTCAGAAGGTGGTGCTAGCAAAGGATCCCAAGAGCAAGAGTATGCCTAGAGCATATAGTGAGGGGCAGTGCCTGGACATTGCTCAGACTCAGAAGGCTTAAAGCACTCAGGGTCCAATGATGCATGACCAAAAGACAACAGGTTGGGCGGGTGCCCAGACAGAGTGGAAGCTCATCCAAGGCTGTGTGTAGGGCAAGGGCTCATTTGAGAGCAATGTGAGGTCTTGTCCAGTGAATCTACTTCATCTACACTTCTCCCAGACCATAACTACCTAGGTATTGAGTGACCAAGCTCACAAACTGATGCTAGAGCAGCATAATGCACTATCATACGCCACTTGTTTGGCATTTCTAGAATTGCATGTACATATTCAAGCACAGAATAAACAAACCAAAAAGCCCCCTTTCTCTTCAATTATGAAGGAATATAGCCATTCTCCTACAAATGAGCTACTAACTTTCTGTGATTAAATTTTCAAATACAATGTTAGAGATATATCACAGGAGGACCAAATATATATTTCCAAATACTATGCATTTTTCACTAATTTCATCCCAATATATTAATGCAAATGTAAGCAATACACTTCAGGATCTACTAGGTATATTTAGGAAGTCTTATTTGTCACTTTTTAAAATTTGTTTTCAAACATGTTGTCACTATCTTTTTTTTCTCCCACTTTTTTGGTTACTAGTGGGGAAGGGGAAGTCATCAAGTTGCATCCTCATTTCATTGGTATGTAAGAGGTTATTTTTATATACCAACCCTTTAAATTGTGCCTCTTTTTCTCTTCTCAGCTTCTGCTTGAAAGTGTCTGTGGTTATACTCCCCTGCCTCAAGTTCTGTGTAATATGCTAAGAAAACACAACTCATATAAAGTGGTTGGAAACTTTCTTTTCCTTTGCTTTAGTGTGCTATGGTAACCCTTTGTTAAGAAAGATGCTTGCTGTAATGTTCAGACAACTTCAATTTTCTTATCCAATGAGCACATTTACTTGTTTTGTAACAGACTTTATAAAAATCAACTGTTTAGAGATTGTTTAGCTGAATGGCCCTTTAAAACTCCTTTGAAGTTATATTATATATATATATATATATATATATACACACACACACACACACAAGTTACTGCAGGAAAGTAGTATGGTGGTTGAGTTCTAGAAGCATTTTTGGGATCCTATCTAGCCAAATAATCAGCATATGTGTTGACTGTGACATTATTGACATGAACTGTGACCCATATAGATCATTGTTGCAACCAAGGTCATATAGTTGCACCAAATCTTGTACAAAGGAGGTCAGGTTAGATGTCTATAGAAAGGTTGTAATGTGCTGGTTATGATTATGCTGTATGTATACATGTATCATTTTTGTATTTGAAGTTATGAATATTGGCTATGTATTTGTATCTCAATGTGTTTGATTCTAAGTAGCCTCTGTGAAGCATTTGGTTAGCTTCTTGAGAAAGGACTATTCTCAGTAAGTGCCCAATCAAGAAACACTTAACTCACAATGGACTTTGGGAGATTCCAATCCAGATCTGAGCTTTCCTGGGAATGTTCAAACTAACATGTAAACAATGGTGTCAGCCTGAAAAAAGTGGAATAATTCATGGACATGTGACTTGCCCAGGTGGCTACAAACTCCACCTGGTTGCTGTGATTTTGCACAGAAGAACAAAGAGGTTTCCACTCACAAGAGAGAGAATATAAAAGGCCCTGGAAGCCCCTACATTTTGGCTTCAGCTGGCTCAAGAGATGGCATCTCTACCCCCAAGAGATGCCTGAAAGAAACTGGAACAAAGGACAGTAACTATGGGGGTGTGAGTGATTGCTGGACCCAGACTAGCGGGGTGTCCAGTCTGTGAAACAAGTTTATTGGAACATCTTTGGAGGTGAGTTTTCATCTATAATCAGTTTCTTAATGTATTAGGCTTAGACTTGTATGTTTTGTTTTATTTTGCTTGGTAACTTACTTTATTCTGTCTGTTACTACTTGGAACCACTTAAATACTACTTTTTATACTTAATAAAATCACTTCTTCTTATTAATTAACCCAGAGTAAGTAATTAATACCTGGGGGAGCAAACAGCTGTGCATATCTCTCAATCAGTTTTATAGAGGGTGGACAATTTATGAGTTTACTCTGTATAAGCTTTATACAGAGTAAAACGAATTTATTTGGGATTTGGATCCCTTTGGGAGCTGGGTATCTGGGTTCTAGAGACAGGAGCACTTGCTAAGTCATTTTCAGTTAAGTCTGCAGCTTTGGGGCTGTGGGTCAAATCCTGGGTCTGTGTTGCAGCACATTAACTTATCTGGCTCAACAAGACAAGGTTCTGGAGGCCCAAACTGGCAGAGAAAACTGGCTCCGAGGTAGTCTCAGAACTTCAGGTGACAGTCCGAAGGGGGTCTCTGTGACCGAACCCATCACATAGACAGCAGACTTTGAACACAATTCCACGCTTGGAAGATATTGGGGCTTGCAACCGTATAATGCCCAAGGAGTGCTGCTTCTCCTCTTAGCTGTAGGGCTGACTGGAAAACCAGAATTCTGTTTCAAGAAAAATTGAGATTTTGGCAGTTGGTTTTGATCTACATCAGGAAGAAATGAACACCTTTTGAAAAAAGAGAGAGAGAGACAACCATCATTCCCCCTCTAGAATAGTTAATATCCTTGTGGTTAGGACACTGACCCTTTCAAGTATTTGCTCTGCATGATTCTGCTCTACTTGGATCTCTCACATCCCAGGTGAATGCAGTAACTTCTAGGTTATTCTGGGTGGATCTCTCTCTCTCTCTGAACCAGACATTATTTTCTGGACCTGAGAGCGCATAGTTGAAACTGAAAATGTTCTGAGAAAAAAAAACATTTTGTTGCAAAATTTCTATCCAGCTTTACCTATTAGTTGTACCTCTCCCTGCCCATCTTGTTCTGTGAGCCTGCTGGCTACTTCAAACTAAGTAAGGCTAGGCTGAAATAGTTCGGAGGATGAACTCCACTGAGCTCATTAGATGCTCTAAGAAGGGATGTTGGTGATTCTGCTGTGATGTGAATACTGAGTTAACACTTAAGGGTATGTCTACACTATCCACCGGATCGGCAGGCAGCGATCGATCCAGCAGGGATCGATTTATCGTGTCTAGTTTAGATCCGATATATCGACCCCCGAGCGCTCTCCCATCGACTCCTGTACTCCACCGCCGTGAGAGGCACAGGCGGAGTCGATGGGGGAGTGGCAGCAGTCGACTCAACGTGGTGAAGACACCACGGTAAGTCGATCTAAGTATGTTGACTTCAGCTACATTATTCACATAGCTGAAGTTGCATAACTTAGATTGATCCCCCCCCCAGTGTAGACCGGGGCTAAGCATGGTACTAGGAAGCATTGAGATAATAAAGGAACTGCCTTTTGTAATAAAGTAAAGCAGTTGATGCATATCAATAATAACAATTTAATTAAAGCATGCATGTACAGACAATATATCTGAGTTTCAGTTCAACTTACTTGTGTGTTTAAAATACAGAAATAGTAGTCAGGAGATCTGGATTTATTCTCAACTCTGCAACAGACATGCTGTGTGCCCTTGAGTAGTCACTTAACTTTTTTTTGTTTCATTTGCTTATCTGTAAGACTGGGATAATAATTCTTACCTGCCTCTGTATGAATGATATAAGGCTTCATTTATTAAAGTTTGTAAAATGCTTTGAGATCCTCTGATGGAAGGTGCAGAAAAAGTTCAAAATATACTCAAGAGACAGCAATTCGAGAAATGATGTCACCATCAAGATGTGGTGTCACTACTCTGAGAACCAGTAATGAGAATAGCAAGAGTTATGGAATAGCTTACACTGATGAACTGTGATGAGTTCCCTCTGAATGCATGGGCACCCATATACACAGGTAACTGAATTTCTGCATCATCTCTGCTTCTAAATGTTTTCTAGTGTAGTTTCAGTAAATTACAGAAATAATCTGTAGTGTAGATGGATCTGAAATTAGATAGCAAAGAAAGAAAATTCTTTGGCATGATGGGAAAACTATTTATTTCTTAAAGAAAATAAGTTACACAAATAAGATGGACCTTTTCAAATTCCACGTTTTAGGGGGGGAACAAATCACCTCTTTAAATTATATGTTTGCACATCAAATTGTTCCATATTTCTGAATCTCAGATTCTCTGTCCATTTCACTTCCCTACAGGGATCCTTAGATTAATACTGCAGGCCTCAGTGCTTCATGTTACTGTCAGGGGGAAAAGAGAAACAAACAACAAAAGACTTTGTCCAGCACCACTCTATAAATGCTTTGTGGCTTCAGTGCCAAGAGCTTCTTTGTATTATGTTACTTTAAAAAAATAAAGGGCATACAAGCACTTCTTTCTCTAACCTTTATTTACAACTATTCCCAGAAATGATTGATAACTAATTGCCTTAATTCATCAATAAATTTCTTCTACAATAAATGTAAACCTAATCCAGCCCATCACAATATAGTTGCTATTCTTTTCTTTTTAATCAATTTATTAATCCTAAACTTGGAACATGGATATCAGCACTAGAATGTTTGATGCTACTGCTTCGGGTTGTTTTTTAATGAATTCATGTATTCCTGCCACCTTTTGTGCTCTATGAGCATTCATGTGATCAAGTTTCACATGGAAATGCTAGTTTTGTAAGAAACTAATTTTAAATTTGCTCATGAAAGTACTAGCTCCAGAACAGAACTCTGCCATTCAGGAGCCTGAAACAATAAGAACATAAGAACAGCCATAGTGGTTCAGATCAAAGGTCCATCTAGTCCAGTATCCAGTCTTCCAACAATGGCCAATCCCCAGGTGTCCCAGAGGGAATGAATAGAACAGGTAATCATCAGTGATCCATTCCGTGTCACCCATTCCCACTTTCTGGCAAACAGAGGAAAGGGACACCTTCCCTGCCCATCCTGATTAATAGTCATTGGTGGACCTATCCTCCATGAATGTATCTAGGTTTTTTTTAACCCTGTTATTGTCTTGGCCTTCACAACATCCTGTGGCAAGGAGTTCCACAGGTTGACTGTGCATTGTGTGAAAAAATACTTCCTTTTGTTTCTTTTAAACCTGCTGCCTATTAATTTCATTTGGTGGACCCTAGTTCTTGAGTTATGAGAAGGAGTAAATAACACTTCATTATTTACTTTCTTCACATCAGTCATGATTTTATAGACCTCAATCAGATCCCCCCTTAGTCATCTCTTTTCCAAGCTGAAAAGTCCCAATCTTCTTAATCTCTCCTCATACGGCAGTCGTTCCATACCCCTAATCATTTTTGTTGCCCTTTTCTGAGCCTTTTCCAAGTCCAATATATCTTTTTTGAGATGGGGCAACACATCTGCACACAGTATTCAAAATGTGTGTGTACCATGGATTTCAATACAGGCAATATGATATTTTCTGTCTTATTATCTATCCTTTTCTTAATGATTCCCAACATTCTGTTTGCTTTTTTTAGCTGCTGCTGAACATTGAGTGGATGTTTCCAGAGAACTATCCATAATGACTCCAAGATCTCTTTCTTGAGTGGTCACAGCTAATTTAGATCCCATCATTTTGTATGTATAGTTGGGATTATATTTTCCAATGTGCATTACTTTGCATTTATCAACATTGAATTTCATCTGCCATTTTTTTGCCCAGTCACCCAGTTCTGAGAGATCCTTTTGAAGCTCTTCTCAGTCTGTCTGGGCCTTAACTATCTTGAGTAGTTTTGTATCATCTGCAAATTTTGCCACCTCACTGTTTACCCCTTTTTCCAAATCATTTATGAATATGTTGAATAGGACTGGTCCCAGCACAGACCCCTGGGGGATACCACTATTTTCCCCTCTCCATTCTGAATACTGACCATTTATTCCTACCCTTTGTTTCCCATATTTAACCAGTTACCAATCCATGAAAGAACCTTCCCTCTTATCCCATGATTGCTTATCTGCTTAATCGCCTTTGGTGAGGGACCTTGTCAGAGGCTTTCTTAAAATCTAAACACACTATATCCACTGGATCCCCCTTGTCCACATGCTTATTGAGCCCCCTCAAAGAATTCTAGTACAGTGGTGAGGCATGATTTCCCTTTAAAAAAACCATGTTGACTATTCCTCAACAAATTATATTTATCCATGTGTCTGACAATTTTGTTCTTTACTATAGTTTCAACCAATTTGCCCGGTACTGAAGTCAGGCTTACCAGCATGTAAAGGGTTACCTTTGGAGTCCTTTTTTTAAAAAAAATTGGCATCACATTAGCTATCCTCCAGTCATTTGGTACAGAAGCTGATTTTAATGATAGGTTGCAGATGACAGTTAGTAGTCCTGCAGTTTCACATTTGAGTTCCTTCAGAACTATTGGGTGAATACCATGTGGTCCTGGTGACTTATTACTGTTTAGTTTATCAATTTGTTCCAAAACTTTTATGTTGAGCCTCTATTATGGTGTCTTTAAAAAGTTTCCATGAAGCTTGCAGGGATTTTTTTCTTTTGGTGCTGTACCTTTTAATTTCTGCTTAACTAACATCCTCATTTTTGTGTAGTTCCCCTTTGTGAAATTAAATGCTACAGTGTTGTGCCAATGTGGTGTTTTTCCCACCACAGGGATGTTAAATTTAATATATTATGGTCACTATTACCAAGTGATCCAGCCTATTCACCTCTTGGTCATGATATTGTGCTCCACTTAGGACTAAATCAAGAATTTTCTCTCCTCTTGTGAGTCCCAGGGTGAGGTCCTCCAAGAAGCAGTCATTTAAGATGTTAAGAAACATTATCTCTGCATCCTGTCCTGAGGTGATATGTACCCAGTGAATATGGGGATAGTTGAAATCTCCCATTATTACTGAGTTTTTTATTTTAATAGCCTCAGTAATCTCCCTGAGCATTTCACAGTCACTATCACCATCCTGGTCAGGTGGTCTGTAATATATCCCTACTGCTATATTCTTATTATTCAAGCATGGAACTAATATCCATAGAGAGTCTATGGTACAGTTTGGTTCATTTAAGATTTTTACTTCATTTGATTCTACACTTTCTTTCACATATAGTTCCACTCCCCCACCAGCACGACCTGTTCTGTCCTTCCAATATATTTGCTCTGCACCCTGGTTAAGGGTAAATGGGTACTAAAGAGCTTAGGGATCAAAGCCTTGTTAAGAAGCTTTCACTTCTCAGCCTTACCTAGCAGACCGCTAGGCTCAGCACCCACATGGTCAGCACACGGTCCCCCAAACAAACAAACCACCTGGTATATTTCAGTCCAGCAGTAAGCACACCACACCAAACACAAATACACACACAACAGACAACAAGCTTACCCCAAAGGTCACATAATGGCTTTTCCTTTACCTGGAGAAGTCCCTCCCAAAATTCCCCTGTTAGCACAATATCATGTGATTTGTATATCATCACAATTAGCAAACACAGCTGACCTGGAGGTATGGAACACTTGCAGATAACTACCATCACATCATGGTTTTAACTAAAACTTGCAAAAAAATCAAGGAATTTTGAATAATAACTTTGTGAGACTTCACAATCTGTTAGTAGATGTTTTTCTCATAGAAAAAGATGCTAAATTCCTTAGATAAATTATTTGTTGACAATTAAGTCCTACCCGCTGTACTTTGATGTGGCTGCCTGTCCCAAGTGCAGAGAAATTGGGGCAGGCTGAGCTTGAGACTTACCACCTAGCCTCTGAAACCAGACTACCATTCTAGTAAAAATGGCTCTTCGGCATAGAATACTGTCGACCCTTCATAGTGTATGAAGATTCCTGGTGAAAGTCAGTCTCTGGAAGTCAGCACCCCAAAATGTTTGATGCTGGCAGCAAGAAAACAATTCAAAGTTGGTTATTGGAATGTGAAAACAATTTTTTACAGAGTGAAGATCTGTGTAGTAACCCTGACCTAGCACTAGGACCTGTGGCAGTTATGATGCAACAGAATAGAATGATGTCCTGGGGAGAGAGACAGACAAAGAGAAGGCAGCTTGAGCTTGAGAGAGGGCATGGAATCTGCCCAAAGCAGGCAGTTGGACCAAACTATGAGAAGAGGAGGGAAGTAGAGTGCTCTGGATGCTGAGCTAGCAGATGAACCAGAGCTGGCGTAGGAAGTGAGGTGATAGAATACAAGAAGAATAGAAGAAGAAAATTAGGGGCCTAGGAAGCAAGAAGGAGGAAAATAGGAAAGTTTCCAGGTCAGGAGAAGTATAAAAAAAACCCCAGACCTGGGGATTTGAGCAGACACTATTAGAGAAGAGAAGTGAAGGGAAATAAAATCTATAGACATAGAAGAGAGGGAGTATCAAGGGTAAATAACTGGAAGTAAATATAATTGGTGAAGAAAAGAATTGATCAAAAAGCTGTGTTAGATTAAAATAGATCCTGAAAAAAGTAAACAAGAAACTCAGAACCTAAGGAAATGAATAGAGAGAATGACTGTTTGAATATCTATTGCTGGAATACAGTTAAATGGGCAAATGAGGACCATGAGGTGGGGAACATCGAATCTAAGGAACACTTCAAACTGAAGAGAAGCGAGAGTGAGAGCTGGACTTACAGCCAAGGAGAGGAAAAGTTGATTCTTCTCTGAAGTGACACAGTATATTATTGAGGAATCTCTTTTGTTCTTCTTAATAATAGTGCATTTGGTATTAACTGCACAGAGTAAGGAAAGGTAGTGTGTACAAGCTCACAGAGGTTCATGTGTTGATAACCTAGAGCAGGGATCGGCAACCTTTGGCATGTGGTCCACCAGGGAAAGCCCGTGGCAGGCCAGGACCGTTTGTTTACCTGCTGCGTCTGCAGGTTCGACTGATTGCAGCTCCCACTGGCCGCAGTTTGCCGCTCCAGGACAATGGGGGCAGAAGGAAGCGGCACAGGCTGAGGGATGTGTTGGCTGCCCTTCCCACACCCCCATTGGCCTGGGACAGCGAACCGTGGCCAGTGGGAGCTGCAATTGGCCGAACCTGTGGACGCGGCAGAGAAACAAACCGGCCCGGTCTGCCAGGGAACTTACCCTGACTGGCCACATGCCAAAGGTTCCCGATCCCTGACCTAGAGTTTATTACTATAAGTAGCAAGTACTTGGTAATTATCTGTATTATCTATGTTAATTAATAAGCCCTTCATTTTACAATGTTGGCTGGGAGTTACAGCTGACTACTGAGTTGAAGCCCAGAGCCCTTTGGCTTTCCCAGGAGCCACGCCCAGGTGAACTCACTGCAGGGATGCTAAATGCCCCGAGGTCAGATACAGGAAGGCCAAGATCACTTAGGCTTTTTTGCCCCAGTGTGATGGGAGGCATGCCTCACCAGGATTTTGACTGGCTTTTTAGAGAGCAGTATTAGAGCATTAACGTGGTGACTGTGACAGACTGTTGATTATCCACTATTTAGGGACTAAGATTACAGAAATCTTAAATTTAGAGATGATTACAATCTGGAATTAACCATTTTATACATTTAGGAATATTCTTGTGATGTTCTTGTGTTGATTTGGTTACATTAACCTGTGTTTATTCTCCCATATATTGTCCCCATATGAGGTATGGCATCTTAAAGCACATTTATATTAAGGTACTTTTGTTTGGACACTTTAAATACAGCTTCATTACCATACCCCAGTAAACGTGTTCTGTGTACACCAATTACATCTTCATTGACACATTTCCATATTCTCAATGATGATATACAATTTTACAGTTGATCCTATATTTCTGACTGGAATTTTAGTTTATTTTGTAACCCAACCTTTGAATTTTATATACTTGGGGTGCTTTTTCCTGCTGGTATTGGTGTGTCTGAGGTGTTTCTTTATGTGGTGTATGTGGGTGCCACAATTCCTCATTGGTCATTGTGGTCAGGTGCCAGCGAGGTTATCTTAACTTCTTAACCCTTTACAGATGAAAGGGTTTTTCTTCTGGCCAGGAGAGATTTAAAGGTGTCTACCCTTCCCTTTGTATTTATGACAAGGTCTATGAAATTCTGACTGTCATTGAGAAAGTAAACAAGAAAGTGTTATTTACCTTTTTTTATAACACAAGAGCTAGTGGTTACCAATAAGATTGCTAAGCAGAAGGTTTAAAATAAAAAAAAGGAAATAAACACAGGAAAATTAATCTGTGGAACTTCTTGTCAGAAAATGTTGTAAAGGCCAAGACTATAACAAGGTGATGTTGGTTTTTTTTGTAAAAGAAAGAGATATATTCATAGAAGGTATTAGATGGGCAGGAGTAGTGTCCCTGGCCTCTGTTTACCAGAAGCTGGGAATGGGCTACAATGGTTACTTGATCATTGCCTGTTCTGTTTATTTTCTCTGAAACACCTGGCATTGGTCATAGTTAAAAGACAGGACACTGGGCTAGATGGACCTTTAGTTTGACCCAGCATGGTTTTATGCTTGTGCCTCTAAGAAGAGTGCTCACTGTATTGAAATTTCAGTAATTTAACAATTTGTCTTATTCTTCAGATGGAATCCTGTGGCACAGACAGGACTAGTAATGACATCGCCAACAAGCCATAGCAAATTTCACAGTATATTTCTTGCTTCCATAAATTTATAGATTAATCTGCAAAAACATAAGCAAATAAAACAAAAAGAAAACACACATGGCCTCTGACCGGACCTTATAAGTTAGTATATATAGTGCATTCATTTCTGAAAATTGTTATATTTAGTCCCTTGGCAAGTATAATTGGATTTGATCAGAATGTTTTTACATGTCTCTATCCGGAGTGGTTACTAAAACTGCCACAGGACTGGCTACACTTAACTATTAACTGGAAAGGGTTTTCTTTATATAGGGTTTATTTTACCTTTGTTTACCAATTTCAAGTCTCACTGTGTTTTCTATTTTTTGTTGATATTTTAATTCTTGCTTTGGCTCTTCCTTTTGTTTGTGCTGATTTCTCTGTCCAAATGTTTTCCAATGTTTGCATCAAATTTGCAACCCAGATCTTCTTCTGTACCTGCTCAGGCATTTGTTTCTTTGGTGTTAACAGGAACTCAGTAGTTATTATAATTTAGCTTGTTGTTAATTCAAAGAGATTAATAACAAAACAAGTAGTATAAAAAGGCTAGTATAAGAAGAGCTACAGGGCCAGAGTGAGGTCAGTTCCTTGCTGAAGCTGTGGGAGCTTGGGTGGTATGTGACTGGCTGAGGGAGCTACAGGACCTCAGGACAGAGCAATGCTGATAGAAGCTGGGGTGGCGCGAGAAGGAGCTCTGGGATGGTTGCTGGGACTGCATCAGTCCAAGGCCCTGAGGTAAGGGTGAAGAAGGTATGAAGCTGTGGGAAAGTGGCCCAGGGAATTAGAGCAGTGACTTAGATAAAGGAACACAGCATACAACTGCTATCTATGGGGTCCCTGGGCTAGGAACCGGAGTAGTGGGCGGGCCTGGGTCTTCCCCCACCTCCCAATAGCCACTGGGGGAAGTGACCTGGACTTTGAGGCACCCCAGAAGGGGAACTGAACTCGTTAGTAGTCCAGCAGCAGAGCTGGGTCCTGAAATGCTCAGAGACGGTGAGGTCATTGCCTCCATGCGGAAGCCCTGGAGTACCTCTAGACACCAAGGGTGAGACCATTGATAGACTACAGGACTCATTAAGGACCTAAGACCAAGGAGGTCTACAGAGAGAGAAAGTGCAGGCCTGCACATAATCAATGAGGGGGTGCTCACGAGAGGTGGGAGCACCCCATGACACATACTTTGTGGAATAGTCTCCAGTCTTATGGAATTTCAGCTAAAGCCATCAACATCACTGAGGCTATGTATGTACAGTGATACAATATGTGCTGTAAGGGCAAACAGACAACACAGTAGTTCAACATGCACACTGGGGTGAAACAGAACTGCATTCTATCTCTGCTGTTAGTTGGCATTGCCATATTCTGGATGATGAAGTAGTATATTAGCAACAAAAGCACTGGGATAGCATGGGTAAATGGTAAAAGGTTAGACTGTGCTGACAATATTGCACTATTGAGCACCACCCCCACAAAGTTACAAACAAAGACACACACCATTGCAAATACAGCAGACCAATCAGGGTTCAAAAGCAGTTATGTCAAAACAAACATCCTTGAAACCCAGAGATATCAAGCTCTGACCTCATATTAGAATGCAAAAAAGTGCATCCACAGCATTCACTAAACTCATCAACAAATGGAAATGAAAGATACAATGTATCAGACCATTGAGAATTTTCAACTCAAATGTAATTTTGGTGTCAAAATACCAAGACTCTGCAAGAGCTAGAGATCTATTAATATGTTAGATAGAAAACTAGATGTCTTTCAAAACAAGTGCCTGCAAAAGATTCTGGGCATTGTATAGAGGGACTTTAATCACCAATGAAGAATCTGAGGAATTCCCAGCCTGCAGCTTATCTCCACTAGAAATAGAAGGGAGTGATGGACATGTTTGGGATGTATAGTCTGGATGTTAAAACAGTCTCTCACATGAAGCTGTCAAGTGGAAGTCAACTGGTGTGTGGAAATGAAGGAGCCCAAGACAAATCTTAAAAGAACACTTAGCAAGGGTCGCAGAACAGTCATTCTCAATACCATAGAGCAGTGGTCGGCAACTTGCACCCGGCAGGCCGCACGCAGCCCATCAGGCTAATCTGCTGGCGGCCTGCAAGACAGTTTGTTTACATTGACTGTCCGCAGTCACAGCTGCCCACAGCTCCCAGTGGCTGTGGTTCGCCATTCCCTGCCAAAGGTAGCAGTGCCTGTGGATGGTCAATGTAACCAAACTGTCTCATGGCCTAGCAGTGGATTATCCTGATGAGCCACGTGCAGCCCGTGGGTTGCAAGTTGCCCACCACTAACATAGAGCATATGTAAGCAGAGGTTAATGACAGAAAGGGATGGAAGAGACTAGTTTCCACTCTGTGACAACTTTGTCATGAGAGGTATGTAATAATAAAAATCAATTATTCACCTGCATGTAACTGATACCATTGTGTCTGCACTCCACTCCACTCCACCCCACCCCACTCCAATATTTTTATATACAGATCATGTAAGAGATTTTTTATAAAGTTTTCAGATGTAGTTTTTAGACATTTCTTAACCTGCTATGCACTAAAATGTATTCCAAGTGTCACTCCATCCTCTTTACCCTGGACCAATATCAGTTTTTCAACTGCTGATCTCAGACACCTAATAATGAGAGAGAGTTGTCATACTGTCTTTTAAAGTGTGAGCATACCAACTAATGAGAGCCCAGAGCCCAGCATTTCTTTCATGCTCATTATATTTATATGGGCAAGACACCACAGTATAGTGTAAGAGTCCTTCATTTCATTTTGATTTTCAAGAATAAGGTTATATATGTACTAAAGCAATTATTTAATGTTGGAAGCCAGATTAAGAATTTCTAACTAGTTTCCAGAGCCTGTTTGTAATTTAAAGAATCATAGTAGTTGGAGCAGAGAAACCACGTGTCCATTAACTAGAAATGAATTATCATCATTCTCTTTTGAAAAGCAGTTGTGCCATGCAGATGGCACATATTCCAAAAAGCTCTCTGTCAGTGGTAGCTGTGCATTGACAGATAATGCTTATTAAAATATCAGATAAATACGTGCACAAGATGCAGCACGTAGATTTACAATCTAAAATGCTCCTTGCAGTACAATAAGCTTTAAAAATCATGTCACCACACTTCACTATTTCATGATGCCAACAAAATGGCCTTTTCAGAAGCAAATGAAGGGGGTATCTATCTACAAGCCAACAATGGTCCTCTCCCATCTCTAAATACTAAATCCCTGTTTGCAATGCCAGCAGGGTGAAGGACAAGATATACCAGTGGAACTTAGTTTTGTGAACAAAACAATGGGTTATTGTGAAGGGAAACAAAATCATGGGGAATAAAAGACAAATGAGAATGCTGGGGGTGTTTACATATTATTATAGGCACCATAAAAATAACTAAGATAAATAGAAAGATGTCTCATATTCTTTAGTCCCATAAAGAAAACATTTACCATGTCATATTTCGTGGAACAGAGTCCTGCTTTGACTCCTACTTTATGGTCACAATACTAGTGTAAGCAGAGTCTGGATGAGCTCTCCCCTGACATCTAGTGGTGAGCTGTGGAAAAAGACTTCAGAAACTTATCTTGTTTGCATGGACACACCCACTCTGCCTAGGTGCTACACTTGATGGGACTGCTTGCCCAAATGATCACTTGTGGCTAGTGATGGATCCCCAGTTTCCTTGTTATTGGGGAAGGAGTAATAAAGGGTTGTTATCCTTGTTGTGTGAACCGAGGGTGACAGAAGTGTACCTGGCATATCCCAATGGAGGGACTCACCCTCAACTGAACAGCACTCGCTAGGCAGGGGACATGGGTTCCAAAGCCCAATGAGTTGAGAAGGGGGTGTGTGGGTTTTGTTTAAGGGTTTTAGACATCATTTGATCCCTCTTTTCTCTGTGGTATAATAAAAGAACTAATTTAGACTCAATCAAGAGTCTTGTTACACACTGCAGAGCTAAAATCACTGATACCCAGGTCTAAGTATTAGACCTGCTTTGGACTGTGTTTCTATTGCAAGAGGTTATGCAGTGTGCCCCAGGAATGAGGCTCTTCCACTAACAGTTGAAATCACTGAGAGCTGTATTAAGTGTGGGGAAGGGCTGAAGACATCTTGGTGAGTGGAGAGGCATTGCAAGTGGCTAGCAGAGAGGTGTGACCAACAGGGCAGTTGGTGGAGAGGTGTAGCAAGTGGGTGGCTAGTGGAGAGGCACAACCATCAGGGAGGCTGGCTGAGAGGCGGGGTAAGTGGCTAGCAGAGTGGCTGGTGGTGAGGTGTGGCAAGCAGCCAGCAGAGAAGCTAGTGGAGAGGACCAGAGTAGAGCCCTGCAGAGGCATGGCAATTGGCCAATGGGTGACGAGTGAGTGCCCGAGCAGTGCAGTGTGTAAGGTACCTCCTTACCCCGCCCCCCCACTGCCTTCCACACAGGGTGGGAGTTGAACTCTGTGGATGAACCTCTGAATTCTGGGACTGCACTGGCCAAGGACAGCAAATGTGAGTGGGGTACAGAAAAGGGATGGGAATGTTAAAAGGACTTTTCAGTTGCTGGACTCAAGACCCTGAGGGGAAAAGGACATTTCCCAACTTACTTGGAGGGTGGGTCTTTTACTCATGGTTTGTGTTTATGAGCCCTAGGTGCAGTGTTTTCCCAAATTAATGCTGAGTTAATTCCCTCCTTTTATTAAAAGCTTTTGCTACACTCAGACTCTGTGCTTGTGAGATTGGAAGTATTGCCTCTTAGAGGTGGCCAGGGATTGGTGTGTAATTGTCCCAGGTCACTGGTTGGGGATTCGGGCCGGTCTTGTGTTGTATTGTTGAAAAGGAACCCCTAGATATTGAACACGGACCTTGCTGCTGCTGCCGCCACCTGGCAAAAGAGTTACACTAGTTTACCGTGTAATATTATAGAAGCTTATGGATTTCAATCATACTAAAGCAAGTGTTCAAACTCATACCTATTCTATGTCAGTAACCCACATGCATGTCTAATCCCATTGGAATTAATGATGATGGAAAAGATGACGTAAAATAATTTAATCTTTTTCATCACTTTTTTATTAACATTTTATGTTTCTGGTTAGTTCTTAAATGGTATGTATGGCCAATAGGAACTGCTTTCAGCTAGTGTGGGTGCTATATGGTTCTCCTTGCCTTAAAGGAGACAGGACAGGTATATATAAGCATTTTAATGTGGTATGGACAGAGTGGGTTATATTTTATCTGTCATATATATATTTACCGCCTATCAAGATAAGGTAACATATTTCCCAAGAGATAGTTTCAAGATGATTGATCTGTTTCAAGAGTTCAAGCTAGTTACAAATACAAGTGCCTATTTCACAGCTGCTAGTGACTATATTGACAATGGTTATAGCATAAAAAAAGGCCTGGCATCAAACACTCTCTTATATTCTGGTCTTATAGTAATGAAAAATTTAATCACTGCAAATGCATAAACTATTAAGACATTTGAGATTTGCAACTAAGTCTCCAGTGACAGGCAACCAAGGATCATATAGAGGAGGGGATTATCAGTCCTACACAGTTGACAGTATTAGTAATACAACTGTAAGATTGTTAGAACTTGGCTCTCTCTCCCTCTGGATAGTCATCAGCCTTTTGTAAATGGACCCAACTGCCAGATGGTCTCAGCTGAGTCTGTCATTCTTCCTTGCTCTGTGTTTCTAGGGTGCACTTCTGACTGCTTTCCAAGCCATTCTTTGGGATATAGTACTCTGCAGTCCCGCCACCCAGATGCCAGACCTCCCAAACCCCATAGTTGTTTGCACATGCTCCATTAAAGTTCCACCTATCCATGGCCCCTCTGGGTTCTAGTATAATTCTTTCTAGGACAACATGACAAGAAGGCCAGGAACACAGGTTTATCCATTGAATTTCTTAACCACAGTCATTTAAAGTTCTAGAGAGTTACATACCTTTGCAAGACTTTTACAGACCTTTGTGAGTTGCACTACGCCCCTGTCTGATCTTACCCTTTCAGTGAGTCCAAGGTCTTGTTAGCGTTTCAGGCCAGGCAGACTCCTTTCTTTCTTCACTCTCTCTCCAGTCTGATCTTTTTGCATGATTGTGGACTGCTCCCTCTAACTGAGAAGCACCTCTTCTTGAATACATTCTCTGTCACTTTCTGTCATGTGTTCCACTGGCATGTTTGTCCTTCCCTTCCCTCTTGGCCCATCCAGGTCTTCTATGTAGACAGTCCATTATTCCATGTGGGTGGGCCAGTAGTTGACAGTCAATAGCTTTTGATTATTGTCTTGATGGCTTCTCAGAGATCATTCTTCAACTGAGATGTCAAGCATCTTTCCTGGGCAGGGTAGCTGACTGGAAAGCATTATAATGATTTGTTAGACATAAAGTTTACCACAGAGTTCAAAATGGATGGCTTAATCCAAAATGGAGGTTACAATATAAAATGGAGTTCACAGTTTGACCTAGATATATCGTACCCATCACAAGGGAATCCCAGAGTAAGTTACAAAAGTTCCATAATGATTTCCTGGATTTTAAATTAATGAGAATAACTTCTTAGTTTATATGCCCTCTGACTGGTGGAATTCTGGTCCAACTTGCCTTGTTGGAGTCTATATTTAATGGATTACATGGTGCCCTTGATCTGCAAAGGTTTGTGTGCAGATACATAAGATACAATGATTTCCTGTTTAAGGTTGGGTCAGGAGTTCCATTGTAAGCTTTATTCTGGAACCTCCCCTGGACCAACTTTTGAACTAAGTACATGAGCTCTCTGAATTTGTGAGTAATGTAGAGTAGAAGATATTTTTTCTGATAACTCTAAGATTTAGAGTTTTTACCAATTATTTAACACAAAAAGGATTAGCACTCTAGAAATGTTATTGCGATCTCATATTTTTGCCTTTATTTTCTCAGCACAGGATGTAAATTTAAACTGCTGAATTGTTATATGTTTAGTTTCATTGACATATTTAAAAATAGGAAACTTTGAAAGCCACAGTGTTTATTAAAATGGGAGAGAGAGAGAGAGGGAGAGAGAGAGAATAAAAATATTTTTTCATTACTAGATATATCCCTATCAAAAGAGCCCAGGCTTAAAAATATAAATGGGTCAACCTGCATTGAAAAATGTTCCTGTGAAATACCCTGAATGCAAACATGTACATTGTGATTATCTGACATTGAAAGGGATATGCTTATATTAATTAAAAAATTCTCAATATCCAGCACTTAGACAATTTTATAACTCTGTCCCTGTATCTGCATCACTGTTTTAGGGCCCAATTTAATGAAGGGTAATCTTTCCTATGAATGTAATGAAAGTTGAACCTGACGTTTAAAAAAGTTATCTAACATTATATATTTGACTAAACATATATATTTGTTCTATAGTATCAGGTTTGAGTCATTATAACCTGAACAGTTCCTATTTGACTATGGCATAGCTGATTTAAGAGCTCTCTTTAATTTGTTCATGAAGCATTTTTGTTTCTAATATTTGTCTAAGGCTACATGGAATTATTTAAAAAAATGTGGTATTAACAGGAAGTACTTCTTCACACAAAATATAGTCAAACTTGTGGATCTTATTGCCGTGGGATGTTCTGAAAACCAAAAGTATAACTGGGTTAAAAATTTTTTGATAAATTCATGTAGGTTAGATCAATCAATGGATATTAGGCAAGATGGTCAGGGATGCAATCCCCTGCTCCTGGTGTTCCTACACCTCCAGATGCAGAAGCTGGGATTGGATGACAGAGGATGGATTATTCAGATTTGCCCTGTTCTGTTCATTCCTTCTGAAGCATCTGGCACTGGCCACAGTCAGAGACAGGATACTAGATTACATGGACCATTGGTCTGACCCAGCATGGCTGTTCTTATTTTCTCATTCACTTTGCTTATCAAGAAAAGATTGCAATTTGGATGTGCATATGTACACGGGGTGCTATAAAAAACTTTTGATATATCAAAAGAGACATAGAAACACAGTGGTCACACATAAAAGACTTCTACTGGATTATAAAACATCATCACATGTGTTTGGCCATAACCAGTGGTAAATTATAGAACTATGTGGTATACTGAATTCACCATGCATTGTGACCACTGCCGATGAGAGAGAAAGATTAAGTTAGTGTAGTATTGAGGCTTAATCTGCATGATTTTGGCCTAATCAAATGTTTTATTCACAACTGATGATGCCACAAATGTGCTACCCAAGTCCTCTTAGAAAAGTCCAAGAAAAACTCCCCACACCACAGCTTCATGTGTTTTCTAAATGCCACATATTTTAAAGAAGAAAGGCTATTATAGAAAAGTTTCATTGTCCAATTCTCAAACATTTACTATTCAGTGTAGTGCTTACAGTCATGACTATTTTCACTAGACAATATGGAATTAGTCATGATGTTAAGCATTATGCTTGATAGTATGTGTTTGCAGGATCAGACCTTTATATTGTTTGAACATTTTTGGGGGGACATATATTATGTGCACTGGTAAAGACAGATTTCACCGTGATTTCAAAAATGACTCCTGATTTTGCATGTTTCAATTTTTTGTTGCCCTATTTAAGACCCCTATTTAAGGGGCCTGGTCATCAGAAACTGGTGTTCAGCACTTTCTAAAGTTCAGGTTCCTTTAAGATGTCTCAAGTATGTATATGTTGGTGTTGCCCACTCATGAGGTATAGGAAGTAGGAGCTTAGCAGAGGGTTGTGCGACTTGTACAGTAGGCAGTGCTCAAAAAGGCCTGCTTGCTTACACTACTGGAATAGCTGAACCAATGAGTCATCCACAGGAGTAGGCCAAGATAACAGATTTCTAACCATGCTGATGAGTCTCACTTCTGCATGCATGTTGTTAATTCCCATTTGACTTTCAGACCTGCCACATGTCCTTGTTGTCCATCAACAGTAGATTTTCCCATTATTCATGTTTGCTGCATCTTTCAATTTAGCTAATGTGTCCACTTATCATTCAGTAATTTTGAAGAACATTGCACATTAAAATATTGTGAAAATTACTAAAATGTTTTACAGTAAGTATAGTTCCTGATGAATATGCTCTGGCTGAATCACTTAAAATGGTTCACCAGGCTTGCCCAGTAAAACCCTCTTCATATTACTATCTCCCTCAAACACACTCTTCTCTCTTTATTTGAAATGAAAGAGATAGATATGAAGAATAATATATTAAAAATGTCAATTTCCATCATGTCAAGCATGCTATCAAGTTTAATGATAGTATTTGTTTAATGCAATAGTGCTTTTTGTTAATCTCTATTTCCAAGATTGCATTAGTAATACAGATGCTTCAAGAGATTATGGAAATCCTTTTTGTATGATTAATGCTTGCTGGCATTAAAACTCCTTAGCCATATTACCAAAAGTATCATGTTATCAAGGTTCAGGAATGACATCCCAACATTTTGTTTAACTCAAAGGCCACCAACCCTTATATTCAGTGACTCACTTTTCTTATAACTGGACCAAATTATTAGTTACAGCTTGATTCACTCTCAGGGTTTCTCTTGAGGAAGGCAGACTTCAGAATTCCAATGTAAGGAGGTTTAACCATAAAGAAGAATACTGTTTGCAAGTTCCTCTCCTTTGAGGGACCAGAAGTTTACCAGTACAGAATGCAAAACAGCTAGCAAGGACGGGACAAGGTCAGGCTACCCACAACATGCACTGATTCAGCATAGCTATCAATCTACTTTGTGGCTGCTTCTGTGGAGTCTAGCCAGCGTTCTAAGCCCCTCATCAGTGGGTCACGACTTGCAGTAGTATCTGTCTCCTGTCCCCTACTAGAGAGTGCCTTGGCTGGCATTGCTGCCCCCAAAGAGGCATATCAAGCCCATGCACAGTGCTGCACATAGCTAATGCTATATGTCTCTATGCCATTGAGGAATTTTTTATTCTTCTACTATTTGTAATGTGTCTAAATTACATGTGATACAATGACAATATGTAATTAAAGGAGTGATATGCATGTTCAAAGAGATCTCTCACACATTAATCTCTTGATGCATAATTCAGTTCTAATTAATATAATAGCTCTTAATGTAGTATTAGCAATGTTGGGAGCAAACGTGTATTAGTGACAGAAAACAGGAGAGAATAGTGGCAAATAGATGCTGATGGATAAAGTGGGAAAGGACACAGAGGACATAGGTGACACAAGAGGACACAGGTGAGCAGTAATTTGAACAGCTGGATAGTGACTTTCAGAAATAATTCCCCATCTGAAGAAAAACAGAGAAAGAGAAAGTCTGTTTATTGCCCTTGGCACCATTTGGTTATTGAGACTCAGCTCTAGACACAGTGTTACTGAGACCTTTATAAATACTGGGGCTAGATACTTTTCTAGACCTCTGCATGGAGAACTTACATTTCCAAGGATTCCTGTTCCCTGTTCCATTTCACCAGCTTAGTGGCTATAATGAAACCGATGCTGACAGGTGGTCTCAAGCTCCCACTCCCGCACAGCCATTGTGTGAAGGGGAATGTGCAAGTTAGTATTAATTTTTGTTCAGAATCCCCATTCATAGATTCCAATGTGATCATCTTGTCCAGGGGTTCCCAAACTTGGTTCGCGGCTTGCTCATGGCAAGCCTCTGGCGGGCGGCGAAACACTTTGTTTGCCTGAGTGTCCGCAGGTTTGGCCAATCGCAGCTTCCAGTGGCCACGGTTCACCATTACCAGCCAATCGGAGCTGCAGGAAGTGGTAGTCCAGCCTGGACCACTTCCTGCAGCTCCCATTGGCTGGGAACGGTGAACCACAGCCATTGGGATCTGTGAGCAGCCGTACCTGAGGATGCTCAGGTAAACAAAGCATCTCGTGGCTCACTAGTGGTTTACCATGAACAAGCCGTGAACCAAGTTTGGGAACCCCTAATCTAGTCTGACCTCTTGTGTAACACAGACCATAGAATTTCCCAAAAATTTCCTAGAACATATCTTTTAGAAAAAAATAATAGTGACTTAAAATATGTTTAGTGATGGAGAATCCACCATGACCCTTGGTAAGTTGGTCCAATGGTTAATTACTCTCACTGTTAAAAAAATGCCTTATTTCCAGCTTGAGTTTGTCTAGCTTCAACTTCCAGCCATTGTACCTTTCTCTGCTAGATTGAAGACCCTGTTATTAAATATTTGTTCCTCATGTAGTTACTTTTAGATTGTAATCAAGTCACCCATTAACCTTTCCATGGGGCCATAGGAGATGATCTGTGCCCCTGTCCCGACCCTACCTCCTTCCCACTTTACACAGGGGACACCATGGGGCCCTGGGGTAAGTTGATTCAGAGGTGCGCTCCTCTCTTATATGTTCATTTAGATAACAAAAAGCAGAATTTGGCCTCTTACAAACAAACTTCAAAAAATTCAAAAAAAGGAAGAGAAGATTTAGTGCTAAAATAAGGGCTGATGTTGAATCAATAGATAGTTATTTACAGACTTAATCAAGATCTTCCAATCTGATTTTTGTCTTTCTGTGAATACCTCTAATGAACTGAATGGTGTTTAAAGTTAATCTTGTTTGCTTTAAATGACATTGCAACAACCTGCAAATCAGTATTGTCTTTTCTGATTCAAAGTCTGCCAGCTTCATTTCATATAGTATAAGGACAGAGTTTCTCTCTCTCTCTCACACACACAGACACAGACACACACACACAGTTCTCTCTCTCCCCCTGTCACTCTTTCTCTCCATATTAAAGAAAAAAGGAATCTCACTTTTCATGTCCCCTTGAATGAATTAACTATGTTTTTTGGCTATTTCACTTCGAGCATTTAACTGTCATAGGGCTGAGCATGGGCCATTTCATACATTTGAAATAACACATTGTCTCATTGGAGATAGCAGTGCCATTTGTTTTCATTTTGCCAGGATGTTGCTCTTCAGATTGAAATATATATTAAAGGGAAAAGTCCAACTTTCTGGGAAATATAAACCAACAGATGAGCTTTCTTAAACCACATTTTATTTGAACCTCAATCTCTTTCTAGGAAGGGAATGATAGATTATCAAATATATATTGAGATATATGTTGATTGAATTATTGTAGTCCTAGAGAAGACAGTAAGTGTGATAGTAAGAACTCTTGTTAATATTTAGGCTTTATTATATAGGACTTTCTTTTTAGATTTTATGCATTTTTCTCAGGTAGGGTCATGCAAAATATTTCATATGAATATATAAAAATCCTTTTTGCTATTTTTATATGAGATGGAAAATACACTATATAATTTCTTAGGAAAAGCTTTGCCAACTAGATAGCCAGATCTGCTTTCAGCTCTGCAAAATTTAATGGCCAAATTAATAGAAATCACTGGACTTACACAAGGGATGAATTTGACCAGTGTGTGCCTCTAAATGCTGAAGACCATGACTGAAGTACACCTCACTATGCTTGTTGATCTCATTATAGGTGTGTTCCTTGTGCCAATGAGTTCTCATTGTTATGATACAGAGACCAAGGCAAGAGAGAATTAGAGTCCAAAAATTGTATCCCTTACCATGGCTGGAGTGAGGACAAGCGCCACAGATGGGTAAGTCACCTTTTGTGCCTAAGTTTCCCCAGTTACAAAATAGTGAACATTTTAAAATAAAATATATCTCCTAATGTATTTCACTTGGAGTTGCATGTATGTGGATAAGGGCAGAATTTTTCCTCAAGTGGCAGTTATACTTAACCTATATAAATAATTTAGATCCCCTGATGAATGCCTGAATTTGGGCATTTGTGTGCACATACATTACACAGGTATGAACATAAACTTTACCTACGCACATACAAAATATGGAACATGGGAATTGCCGTATTTGATCAGAGCTCTCTCTTGTCCAACATCCTATCTTTGGTAGTGGCCCAGTACTCAGATGCTTCAGAGGAAGGCATAAGATTCCCATAGAAGATAGATGTGATCTCATGCTGATCTCTAATAGTTAGATATTGTCTTAAAATCTGAAGCATAAGGTTTAATATCTCTTCCAGGTTTTGTTATTAATTATAAAAACTTTAGATGTTCTCATTATCTATGTAACTGGACAATACTTTTTAAAATCTTGTTAAGTTCTTGGCCTCAATGACCTCATGTGGCAGTGAGTTCCACAGTCTAATTATACACTGTGTAAAAAAGGAGTTCTTTTGTCAGAGTTGAATTTGCCACCTATTAATTTCTTTTAATGTCCCCTTGTTCTTGTGTTATGTGACAGGGATAGTGTGTGCATACTTTTTCACCTGCCCTTTTGATAGATTCTTTGTGGTTATCTGCCTTACCCCTTCTGACTAGAAGCTTCCTGAAACATCAGACAAGCTCCCCCTAACTTAAGTCATATAAGGTAAGGCAAACTGCCACTATGTTGAGCCCTAGCTGCATCAATTTTGAAAAGTGAAGGTTGAGGCCAGAAGAGAAGCAAATTAGCCCCACTGTGTATCTCAAAATATAAGTGGTGGTTACTAATAAGGATAAGCAAGGAATGGGAGCATAGAAGTGTAATGGTGGGAAGTCTGTGGACAGATGCTTTGTACTCTTGCAGGGTGAAGGAATGCAATGAGGGGAACTTTTGCTTAGTTTCTAAAATCAAACCTCCAGAGAGGTTGGAATGATATCATACCCAGAAATACAATGACATGCACAAATTTTGCACCATCACCTACAAATGTTACCCATTGCTCCATTTTTAGGATAAATATTATGAAATAACTGTTTAAACTTTTGGGTCATGATTATCAAGAGATAATGGGTAATCCAATACTTTCTTCAGAATGGTTTGAGTATGTTGCACTGCAAAGGCTTAACTCCTAAAGAGCAGGTAGGGGTTTCAAACCACAAAAACTCACAGATCTCCTGAGATCTCCCATTGTATTGCCTAATAGTATTTGCAGGGTATATATGAGTATATATGCTCTGGGATAGGAAGAAAAGTTCAGGTAGTCCAAGCTGATTAAACCTATTTTTTTAATCCCAGTAATTTTTATTTACATTTTACAAACAGCTGCTATATCTCGGCAATAAAGTTATTCAAGTAAGTGATATACAGTGGATATGTTTACAAAGAGTTTTACCAGGGAAACTGAATTTGTACATCTGTTTCATTGGTGCAATTGTTTCCACTGAGGTTAATGGAGTTACAGTGGTGTAACTGAGAAGGAAATCTGATCTTCAGGGTTTATGGTAATACCTATTATAAAAATTCAGTTTTAACCAGTGATTCACAGCTAGCTCCCTAATTTAGAACTAATATCTCTATATATAGCAATGTACATAGTTGGATGAAAAAAATAAGTATGTTTTCCAAAAAATGTAGAAAAAACTTTTTCATATTGTTCACTATTTTCTGTGAAATATTTTTTCAGTGAAAATTTGTTTTAAAGATTTTTGAAACATATGGGTCTTTTTGGTGGAGAGAAAACTCTCTAACTTTTTATCCTTTTTCCAGGAGAAAAGGGCGGGTTTTTTATTTTGTTTTTTTAAAAGCATGATTATTTCCCCCCACTTTCTCTCACTTTTTTTATACTATCCTCCCCCTTTTCAGTAAGGAACAAAGTGGGGGAAAAATAAAGTAAGTTTCTCCCATCCTGAGTGAAATTGAATTTTTCATTACAAATTCTTTTCATCATAAAATAAGAACTATTTACCAAAAATTATTTTTGTGAACATTTTTAGTTTTCATTGAAAAGGTAATTTCTGATAGAAAAAAAGGTAATGGAAAATTTTCCATCATCTCTAGTCATGTGTTGTATGTTATTTTAAGTATACCAGTAACCAGTAAGATCTACTCCCTGTTGGCATTCATTACTTGTGTATTTGTAAATGTCTGCTGTTTATTTAGAGCCACATTCTGCCAAACTTACTTTATGCTTACTTTGCAAGGCATTCCAGTGATTTGGAGTGGGTTACAGAATAAATGAGTACTCAATGCTAGAGAAAGGATTCTGACCAGCTCTTATGTGGCCACAGATGTGCAGAGGGAGTAAAGTGTTCCCTTCATTGCATAACGTCCTTAATCGCTGCCAGAGTTGCTATACTTTGGGACTGCAAGTGAGTTACTCTCACCCACACAGCAACTAATAGAAAAGGTAGTAGGCAGGGGCAGTAAATAGGCAGAGACATGACTCTACCATCCTAAAATCATGCCAGCAGAGCAGAATTATTTGGCATACTTTAAAGGGATGCAGAAAATTACCCATCCCTCCCTCCCACTACAAATGTGGAGAATTCAAGGAAGTATTGTGCTTCCTAGAAGCAGAATGACATCTGATTCCTCTCACCATACCCAGTGCAGGGCTGTCAATAAGACTATGTCTACACAAGGATAAAAAAACATATGGCTGGATTGGTCCGTTGACTTAGGCTTGCAGGGCTCAGCCTGCTGGGCTAAAAAGTCCTGGATGCTCGGGGTTGGCCTGGATCCCAAGCGCTGGACCCTACTAGGGCAGAGGGTCCCAGAGTTTGGCCTCCAGCCTGAGCTTGAATGTCTACACAGTGATTTTTAGCTCCATAGCCCGAGCCCTGCGAGCCAAAGTCAGCTGATCTGGGCCAGCCACAACCTTGCTGCAGGTCTTTTATCTTTGTGTAGATGTACCCGAAATGACACAATTTAGCCCTTACTTTGAGCAATCAAATTCACTATGCATCTCAATGCTCCAACTGTCTGAGTCTATGCTTAAATGGAAATGTTGTCAAATATAAACTTACTAATCAAGTCAAAGTCATTAATATGTGGATGTATTCAACTGATTAGAAGGAATATATAATGGACACATATATTCAGCAAATCATTTCAATTCCTGTGACAATGGTATTATCTATTTATAATTGCTTTTAAGTGTTTCTAGGGTACATATAATCCATCTAAAATATGAATACAACATTAGAAGATTTGTTTTGTTTGTGCTCATTTACAATAAATAGATTAGGGCAATTAATTGTAGACATTATACAAATTAAATCTAAACTAGCTTAAAGCACTAAACTCTCTGTAGGTTGTTTGGACATTATTCCCATAGAAATTGGAATATGAAGCACTGCAAACATTCATCTTATTCTGTGCAGAGGGAAAGTGTGAGGCAGTTGTTTACAGTGTGCAGATTGTATGTGACATGCAATATGTGGATGTGTATCTCTTTAAGAGCTGAGTGGGAAGCATGAAAAATGGTTCTCAATACTGATTGTACTCCTAGCCCAGATGACAACTCTGTGGGTATTTCCCTGGAGAGCAGTTTGAAATTGAGAATCATGGTAGTGCTTGAGCTAAGCTAGAAAAAGAGTATTGTCATTACCTACTATATAGGACCAAACTTCCTGTGGAATTCTGAAAATAACAAGCACTAGAACTTTTTATTTCTATGTTTTATTTTCACACAGTTTGTCAACCTAATAGCATATACAAAAGTAAATTATTGTACAGTGACAATCACTCCAACTACGAGCAACATGCTCTCTCTCATTCTTCCTTTATATACAGTATTTGTCTGTCTCAGCATTTATGCTGCAACTGTCTCCTTTGGTAAAGGTGTACCAAGCTCATGATAATTATGGCAGATCATGTATAAGTAATAGAGCTGACTAATCATAGGGTCCTCAGCACTTCAGTAGAGAGTGGGATAATGTTTAGTTTTTCTAATAAAATTTCTTGTCTGGATTTAGAGGAAAGCAATTCTGTACTTTACTGCTCCCTGTGTTAAACTTTTTTTTGTGGTTCCAAATACAGGGAAGAGCTCATTCTGTTCAGGCCAGCAGTATTGCCACTCCCAAATAGGCAAAAATTGTGAATCAGAACACTCCAAATCATCAGATAAAAAAATAAATCACATATTTTGGCCTACCTTTTGATTTTTCCTCACCTTTAGGGAGAAAGCATCCAACCCCAAATTGTATCTGATTATCTCATATTCAAAATTCAATCTTAAATACACAAAAAAATCAGAGGGAACTCAAAGATTCATAGATACTAAGGTCAGAAGGGACCATTCTGATCATCTAGTGCGACCTCCTGCACAGCGCAGGCCACAGAATCTCACCCACCCACTCCTATGAAAAACTTCACCAATGTCTGAGTTATTGAAGTCCTTAAATCATGGTTTAAAGACTTCAAGGAGCAGAGAAGCCTCCCTCAAGTCAATCATGCCCCATGCTACAGAGGAAGGTGAAAAACCTCCAGGGCCTCTCCAATCTGCCCTGGAGGAAAATTCCTTCCTGACCCCAAATATGGCAATCAGCTAAACCCTGAACATATGGGCAAGATTCACCAGCCAGATACTACAGAACATTTTTTCCTGGGTAACTCAGATCCCATCCATCTAATATCCCATCTCAGGGGATTAGGCCTATTTACCCTGAATATTTAAAGATCAATTACTTACCAAAATCTCATTATCCCATCATACCATCTCCTCCATAAACTTATCAAGTAGATTCTTAAAACCAAGTAGATCTTTTGCCCCCACTGCTTCCCTTGGAAGGCTATTCCAAAACTTCACTCCTCTGATGGTTAAAAACCTTCGTCTGATTTCAAGTCTAAACTTCCTGGTGGCCAGTTTATACCCATTTGTTCTTGTGTCCACATTGGTGCTGAGCTGAAATAATTCCTCTCCCTCTCCTGTATTTATCCCTCCGATATATTTATAGAGAGCAATCATATCTCCCCTCAACCTTCTTTTAGTTAGGCTAAACAAGCCAAGCTCCTTAAGTCTCCTTTCATAAGACAAGTTTTCTATTCCTCGGATCATCCTAGTATCCCTTCTCTGTACCTGCTCCAGTTTGAATTCATCCTTTTTAAACATGGGAGACCAGAACTGCACACAGTATTCTAGGTGAGGTCTCACCAGTGCCTTGTCTAATGGTACTAAAACCTCCTTATCCCTACTGGAAATGCCTCTCTTGATGCATCCCAAAACTGCATTAGCTTTTTTCACAGCCATATCACATTGGCAGCTCATAGTCATCCTATGATCAACCAATACTCCAAGGTCCTTCTCCTCTTCTGTTACTTCTAATTGATGCGTCCCCAACTTATAACTAAAATTCTTGTTATTAATCCCTAAATGCATAACCTTACACTTCTCACTATTAAATTTCATCCTATTACTATTACTCCAGTTTACAAGGTCATCCAGATCCTCCTGTATAATGTCCCGATCCTTCTCCGAATTGGCAATACCTCCCAGCTTTGTATCATCTGCAAACTTTATTAGTACAGTCCCACTTTTTGTGCCAAGGTCAGTAATAAAAAGATTAAATAAGATTGGTCCCAAAACCGATCCCTGAGGAACTGCACTGGTAACCTCCCTCCAACCTCACAGTTCGCCTTTCAGTAGGACCCGTTGCAGTCTCCCCTTTAACCAATTCCTTATCCACCTTTTGATGTTCATATTGATCCCCATCTTCTCCAATTTAACTAATAATTCCCCATGTGGCACGGTATCAAATGCCTTACTGAAATCTAGGTAAATTAGATCCACTGCATTTCCTTTATCTAAAAAATCTGTTACTTTTTCAAAAAAAGAGATTAGGTTGGTTTGGCACGATCTACCTTTTGTAAAACCATGTTGTATTTTGTCCCATTTACCATTGACTTCAATGTCCTTAATTAATTTCTCCTTCAAAATTTTTTCCAGGACCTTGCATACTACAGATGTGAAACTAACTGGCCTGTAGTTACCTGGATCACTTTTTTTTCCTTTCTTAAAAATAGGAACTATATTAGTAATTCTCCAATCATTCGGTACTACTCCTGAGTTTACAGATTCATTAAAAATTCTTGCTAATGGGCTTGCAATTTCAGGTGCCAATTCCTTTAATATTCTTGGATGAAGATTATCTGGGCCCCCCGATTTAGTCCCATTAAGTTGTTTCCGTTTCGCTTCTACCTCAGATATGGTAATATCTACCTCCATATCCTCATTCCCATTTGTCATGCTACCATTATCCCTAAGATCCTCTTTAGCCTTATTAAAGACTGAGGCAAAGTATTTGTTTAGATATTGGGCCATGCCTAGATTATCTTTAACCTCCACTCCATCCTCAGTGTTAAGCGGCCCCACTTCTTCTTTCTTAGTTTTCTTCTTATTTATATAACTATAGAACCTTTTACTATTGGTTTTAATTCCCTTTGCAAGGACCAACTCTACTCGACTTTTAGCCTGTCTCACTTTATCCCTACATGTTCTGACCTCAATTAGGTAGCTTTCCTTGCTGATCCCTCCCATCTTCCACTCCCTGTATGCTTTCTGCTTCTTCTTAATCACCTCTCTAAGATGCTTGCTCATCCACCTTGGTCTACAACTCCTTCCTATGAATTTACCTCCATTTACTCTCTCCTATATGCTAGAGTATGTGATTTGCCATTCACTCCCTCTCTATCCCTTTTCCTTTATAGACTCGAGGGCAGCTGCTACACTCATATCCTCCCTGCATACTCCTTCACTTTATCATGTCCCACACCTGTGCCCTGTATTCACTTGCCCCCCGTTTTTTCCTTTCTTCCCTCTCAAAGTTTCCTATTGATCACTTCCTCCTTCTCTGCCATACCATGTTCTACTGCACCCCTTCAGTCCTCCGCCCCCACTCTCTAGTCTGCCTTTTACCTGCCACTAGCCTCTTCCCTCTACTCCACTGTCTCCTCTGCCTCCAACCTACCATATTTCTCTGGCTCTTCATAATTTCCTGTCCAATTTCCTAATACTCTTCTCCTCCATACAACTCCCATTGTCCCATTCTTGGTGCTTCCACATTCTCCTGTTACTTGCCGTGCCTTCACGAGGTGACTGAAGGCCACCTGGCTTCAACTTCATTGGAATCAAAGGGAGCTGATATCCATCTTTGATGACAGTATCACTTCTGTATACAAAGGTTAAAGGAACAAGGCAGCCTACTGAAGGCAGCCTGTGGCTTCAGACCCATTGACAGCAATGGGAGGTGATGACCATTTTTCCAGTGGGCAGCCTCATTACTGCCAAAAAAGATCAAACAGACTTGTTGGCCAATCTGTTGACAGCATCCTGTGGTTTCCGTTCCATTAACAGTGATTGGGAGACTATGGCCATTTTGAATACGAGCCAGAGCGGGTAATAATGAGAAATTAATGAGAACCCCTAAAAACACCACAGATATTGTGAGACTTATGCAGGGCTGGCCCACAACATTTTGGCACTGGAGGTAGGGAGCTCAAATGACACCCCCTCACTTGGGCCAAAACTTTGAAAGGTCTCAATTCTGCCTTCTTCCATTTCTAGTTAAAATACTTTGTACCTTGGGGAAGTTTTAACCTAAGCTAGTAAAAATAAGCTAAGGTTTTTTTTCATGCAGGTCCCCACATCTGTACCCTAGAGTTCAGAGTGGGGAAGCAACCTTGGCATGATGGCAGAGCGGTGGCATTAACCTGAAATAATTTTGAGATCAATTTGATATTTTTTGAACAAGAAGCACAGATTTTAAAAAGGATTTTTTTCCCTTTGGGCTGCTAGAAAACAGGTTTTCAGCTGAAAGCAGTTAGAGTTGTTTTTTTTGTCTCTGCTTGGGGGCCAGAGCAGAGACAAAAAGGAATTGTCTTTAGTGAGCTGGAGTTTTCTCTACCTAAAGGCAGGGTAGTTAACCTCCTGGGGAATTACAAGGGAAATTCACAAGTCTTCACAGACCTGAAGAAGTTTTTTTTCTTTTTTTTTTTTTTAGCTAAGAGCAACTAGAGGGGTTTTCTGTCTATTTGCCTGGAGACAAGGTTGTTAGGGGTTTTTTTAAGGATTTTTCTGTAGGCTGATAATCACTATCAGAGAACATAGGTATCCAGTTACAGCACAGCAAAATTTTACAAGCCAAGTTTTTTGTTTGTTTTATTTCTAACTCTCGGGTGTAAAGTTAGTTAAAAACAGAGAGGAAAACATGACAGAGCCCAAAGCAGAAACAGCCAAAGAGGCTGCCCACAGGAGAGCTATGGAGGCAAAGGAAAAAGAAATGGAGGAAAAGGAAAAAGCCCAAGAGGCTGCCCAGAGGAGTGCTATGGAGACAAAGGAAAAAGAATGGAAGCACGCTGAGGAAGAAAGGGACGCTGCCCACAGGAGAGCTATGGAGACAAGTGAAAAAGAAATGGAAGAAAAGGAAAAAGAGAGGAGCATACACTGGAGATGGAGAAGGCAAAAGCTCAGCAGAATAGCAATCCTTCTCCAGGTACCGCTTCCCATCCCAGGAAGTTCTCCACCTACAAGGCAGGCGATGATACCGAGGCCTTCTTAGAAAAAATTGAAAGGGCCTGCCTTGGGTACAGCATCTCTACAGACCAATACATGGTAGAGCTGAGGCCACAACTCAGTGGACCCTTAGCTGAGGTGGCGGCTGAAATGCCTATGGAATACATGAACAAGTATGACCTGTTAAAACCAAGGCAAGAGTCAGAATGGGGCTAACACTCGAGCATTCCCGTCGGTGGTTCAGAGCCCTAAGGTGGAAACCAGACGTGTCATTTACCGGACATGCCTACCACATTTTGAAACATTGGGATGCTTGGATAACAGGAGCAAGTGTTAAATCTCCAGAAGATTTTCCCTTTCTAATGCAAATGTAGCAGTTCTTAGAGGATGTTCCTGAGGAAATAGAAAGATACATCCTAGATGGGAAGCCCAAAACTGTAATCGAGGCGGGGGAGATTGGAGCCAAATGGGTGGAGGTGGCAGAAAAGAAAAACACTGGTCGCAGTTGGAGCGGATACCAGAAGGGACAACCTCAGACCACACCCTACTACCGGGGGCAGCCCAAGGCCCCAACTACACACCAAGGAACTCTACAGACACTTATTGTCCCACCACACCGTCCTCCAGCAACCCATCTCGCCCCAGTGACCCGTCAGCTGGAAGATGTTTTAAATGTAATGAGCTGGGGCATGTAAAGGTCAACTGCCCCAAGAACCCCAACAGATTACAGTTCATTGCACTGGAATCACACCAGAGGTCCTCAGGCCCAGATACCCTTGGAGCGGAGGGAAACTGTGAGTGTGGGCGGGAAGAAGGTCACCGTGTGGAGGGACACCGGAGCACAGGTGTCAGCTATCCATGCTTCCTTAGTGGACCCCAATTTAATCAATCCAGAGATCCAAGTGACAATTCAATCCTTCAAGTCCAACTCTTTCAATTTGCCTAGAGCCAAGTTGCCTGTCCAGTACAAGGGCTGGACAGGAACGTGGACTTTTGCAGTCTATGATGATTATCCCATTCCCATGCTGTTGGGGGAAGACTTGGCCAATCACGTGAAGCTAGCCAAGAGAGTGGGAATGCTCACCTGCAGACAGGCTAAAGAAGCAGTCACGCCTAGCTCTGTTCCGGAAACTTCTACCAGGACCCGGTCAGAAATGATGGACTCGGACCCCAGGCCAATGTCTGCAACAGCAGTAGTGGATCCAGTCCCAGAGACCCAGACTGAGCCAGTCCCAGAACCGGAACCGGTGGAACAACCAGCACCAGACCCATTGCCAGCACTGAATCCAGTACTTGTAACCCAAACACCAGAGGACCCCACCGAACCTGAACTGGCAGCAGCTGATAAACCTACACCAGAGGCTCATCCAGAGCCTGAACCCCAACATATTTCACCAGCGGAGAGCGGTTCACAGTCAACGGAAACAGCCCCATCCCCTACATCGCTTCTAGAGGGACCAAGCTAAGGTCCACAATCCAATGAGGAACTGATGTCTCCAGTATAAAGGGAACAGTTCCAGACTGAACAGGAAGCAGATGAAAGCATTCAGAGAGCTTGGACGGCGGCATGAAGCAACCCACCGCCTCTCAGCTCTTCTAATCGATCCAGGTTGGTTGTAGAAAGAAGACTTTTATATAAGGAAGACTGGCATTCTCGGAGACAGTTGGTAGTTCCAACTAAGTACCAGGTCAAGCTCTTGAGCTTAGCCCATGATCATCCTAGTGGCCATGCTGGGGTGAGGAGGACCAAAGACCATTTGGGGAGGTCATTCCACTGGGAGGGAATGGGAAAGGATGTTTCTACCTATGTCAGGTCTTGTGAGGTATGCTAAAGAGTGAGAAAACCCCAAGACCAGGTCAAAGCCCCTCTCCAGCCACTCCCGATCATTGAAGTTCCATTTCAGCGAGTAGCTGTGGATATTCTGGGTCCTTTTCTGAAAAAGACACTCAGAGGGAAGCAGTACATACTGACTTTCATGGATTTTGCCACCTGCTGGCCGGAAGCAGTAGCTCTAAGCAACACCAGGGCTAAAAATGTGTGCCAGGCACTAGCAGACATTTTTGCCATGGTAGTTTGGCCCTTCAACACCCTCACAGGTGCAGGAACTAATTTCCTGGCAGGAACTATGGAGATCCTTTGGGAAGCTCAAGGGGTAAATCTCTTGGTTGCTACTCCTTACCACCATCAAACAAATGGCATGGTGAAGAAGTTTAATGTAACTGTGGGGGGCATGATATGTAAATTCGTAAATGAGCACTCCTATGATTGGGACCTAGTGTTGCAGCAGTTGCTCTTTGCCTACAGAGCTGTACAACATCCCAGTTTAGGGTTTTCACCATTTGAACTTGTATATGGCCGTGAGGTTAACGGTCCATTACAGTTGGTGAAGCAGCAATGGGAGGGGTTTACACCTTCTCCAGGAACTAACATTCTGGACTTTGTAACCAACCTACAAAACTCTCTCTGAACCTCTTTAGTCCTTGCTAAAGAAAACCTACAGGATGCTCAAAAAGAGCAAAAAGCCTGGTATGATAAACATGCCAGAGAGCGTTCCTTCACAGTAGGTGACCAGGTCATGGTCTTAAAGGCGCTCCAAGCCCATAAAAATGGAAGCGTCATGGGAAGGGCCACTCATGGTCCAGGAGTGCCTGGGAGCTGTTAATTATCTCATAGCATTCCTTCCTCCAACCGAAAGCCTAAGGTGTTCCATATTAATTCTCTAAAGCCCTTTTATTCCAGAGAATTTAAGGATTTTCAGTTTATAGCCCAGGGAGGAGATGACACTGAGTGGCCTGAAGGTGTCTACTTTGAAGAGAAAAGTGCTGGTTGCGTGGAAGAGGTGAACCTCTCCATGACTCTTGGACATATGCAGCGACAGCAAATCCAGGAGCTGTGCATTAGCTACATGCCGACGTTCTCAGCCACCCCAGGACTGACTGAATGGGCATACCACTCCATTGACACAGGTAATGCTCACCCAATTAAAGCCCAACCTTACCGGGTGTTTCCTCAAGCTAAAACTGCTATAGAATGGGAGACCCAGGATATGCTACAGATGGGTGTAATCCGCCCCTCTGGCAGTGCCTGGCATCTCCAGTGGTTCTAGTTCCCAAACGAGATGGGAGATACGTTTTTGTGTGGACTACCGTAAGATAAATGCTGTAACTCGCCCAGACAACTATCCAATGCCATGCACAGATGAACTATTAGAGAAACTGGGATGGGCCCAATTCATCTCTACCTTGGACTTAACCAAGGGGCACTGGCAGGTACCGCTGGATAAATCCGCCAAGGAAAGGTCAGCCTTCACCACACATCAGGCTGTATGAATTTAATGTACTTCCTTTCAGACTGTGGAATGCACCCGCCATCTTCCAAAGTCTTGTAGATGGTCTCCTAGCGGGATTAGGAGAATATGCAGTCGCCTACCTTGACGATGTGGCCATATTTTCGGATTCCTGGGCAGAACACCTGGAACATCTACAAAAAGTCGTCGAGCGCATAAGGGAGGCAGGACTAACTATTAAGGCTAAGAAGTGTCAAATAGGCCTAAACAAGTTGACTTACCTTGGACACCAGGTGGGTCAAGGAACTATCAACCCCCAATAGGCCAAAGTGGATGCTATCCAAAAGTGGCCTGTCCCAAAGTCAAAGAAACAAGTTCAATCCTTCTTCGGGTTGGCCGGTTATTACAGATGATTTTTATTGCAATATAGACAAATCGCCACCCCACTGACAGACCTAACCAAAAAGAAACAGCCAAATGCCGTTCAGTGGACCGAAGAGTGTCAGAAGGCTTTTAACCAGTTTAAAGTGACACTCATGTCTGAGCCTGTACTAAGGGCCCAGATTTTGACAAACCGTTCCTAGTAACCACAGATGCATCCGAGTGTGGTGTGAGAGCAGTTCTAATGCAGGAAGGACCGAATCAAGAATTCCACCCTGTAGTGTTTCTCAGCAAGAAGCTGTCTGAGAGGGAAAGCAACTGGTCAGTCAGTGAAAAAGAATGTTACGCCATTGTCTACGCTCTGGAAAAGCTATGCCCATATGTTTGGGGATGGCGTTTCCACCTGCAAACCGACCATGCTGCACTACAGTGGCTTCATACCGCCATGGGAAATAACAAAATACTTATTCGGTGGAGTTTAGCTCTCCAAGATTTTGATTTCAACATCCAACACATCTCAGGAGCGTCTAACAAAGTGGCTGATGCACTCTCCGTTGAAAGTTTCCCAGAATCAACTGGTTAAAATAGCCCTTGAGATGTGGAAAATATTGTTAGTCTTTATATTTTTGGTAGTATATTTAGAGGTGCATGTGTCTTATTGACTCTGTTTTCTCCCAGAGCTCCAGGAATAAATCCCAGCCAGTGTTTCACCCTATCTGTGATTTGGGGGTCATGTCATAAATATAAAGGGAAGGGTAAACACCTTTAAAATCCCTCCTGGCCAGAGGAAAAGCCCTTTCATCTGTAAATGGTTAAGAAGCTAGGATAACCTTGCTGGCACCTGACCACAATGACCAATGAGGAGACAAGATACTTTCAAAGCTGGAGCGGGGGGAGAAACAAAGGTTCTCTCTGTCTGTGTGAGGCTTTTGCCAGGAACAGAAAAGGAATGGAGTCTCAGTATTTAGTAAGTAATCTAGCTAGATATACATTAGATTCTGTTTTGTTTAAATGGCTTATAAAATAAGCTGTGCTGAATGGAATGTATATGCTTGTCTTTGTGTCTTTTTGTAACTTAAGGTTTTGCCAAGAGGGATTCTCTATGTTTTGAATCTGTTTACCCTGTAAGGTATTTACCATCCTGATTTTACAGAGGTGATTCTTTTACTTTTTCTTCAATTAAAATTCTTCTTTTAATAACCTGATATCTTTTTCATTGTTCTTAAGATCCAAGGGTTTGGGTCTGTGTTCACCTATGCAATTTGGTGAGGATTTTTATCAAGCCTTCCCCAGGAAATAGCATGTAGGGTTTGGGAGGATTTTTGGGGTGCAGATGTTTTTGAGTGGGCTTTTTCCCTGTTCAATATTTGTTAGACACTTGATGGTGGCAGCAATAAAGTCCAAGGGCAAAAGATAAAATAGTTTGTATCTTGGGGAAGTTTTAACCTAAGCTGGTAAAAATAAGCGTAGGGGGGTTTTCATGCAAGTCCCCACATCTGTATCCTAGTGTTCAGAGTGGGGAAGTATCCTTGACAATCCCAAATATACTGCTGTGTTACTTGAGCTGCATGAAACATTCTTCAACTGACTGTATTTCACAATCTAGCACCTGGTTAAAAAATTCAACTTTGAATTGTTGTTTGGGGTCTCGTATGGGATTATCCCATGCCTCGTAATCAAAATGTCGTCTTCTTCGGTGACTCTTGTATTCTTGAATGGGTGGGAAAATAGCTTCAGTGTGAAGTTCCTCTGCCAACTTCTGTGCACTCTTTAGAATGTTTTTAAATCCCTCATCTGACCAGTAACTGTAGGTATGACTTTGCTTTATCCAGTTGTTCCATTGCTCCAGATATATCAAGGTCAACACCTTGGAGTCTCTTGCTTACAACATTTATCTCAAACAGTATGTCATACCAAAACACTAAGCCACACAGAAATTTGAAGTTATGTATGTTTCTGGTGATTCCATTTCCCTCTGCCACTTTTCTCCCATCAACAGTTCCTGTAATAGCATTATCCTCCATAATGGCAACTATGGCATCATCTATCTTCCCAATTTGGTTTTTGATAGGCTTTATCACCTCCACTCGACTTTCCCGTCATAAGGCACTCAGTGGTTTCAATGTCAGAGAGAATGTTCCCAGATGTTGCTTCAAAATTTGCCATGGATGAGCTGATGCAGAGAAAAATACACAGATGTTTTGAATTACATTAAAAAATTCAGCAGCCTCACAAGAAGCTGATGCTGCATCACTGACCACCAAGTTCAATGAATGAGAACTGCATGGGACAAAAAAAAGCTTGAGGGTTTAACTCTTGGAGCCATGTCTGCACTCCTCTGTTCTTTCCTCTCATGTTGGCACCATTATCATAGCCCTGACCTCTCATGTCAGCTACTGCAATTCCCGTATCTTCCAGCTTTTTAAGAAGCACATTTGTCCTACCAGCTCCTGTAGTATAATCAATGTCAATACATTCTAGAAAATGTTCTCTGACAGTCACCATTGAAGGGACATTTTCACTAGGTTCTGTTATTGTTAAAACACACCATTAAAGTCATTTGTTCCATATGGCTGATGTCAGGTGTGCAGTATAAAATACCGGAGTAATATCTTGCTGACTTCAGATCTGCCACAATCTTCTGTTTGACTTTTGTTGCAAGTAACTGTGTGATCTCATTTTGAATTGTTTTTCCAAGGTAGTGGTGTGTGTACATTTCTTGGGTGGTGATTCTTCTTAGGTGCTCCTGGAGTACAGCATCAAACTCAGCTATCAGCTCCACAATTTTAAGTTTCCATTGTTTGGTACATACAGTGGAACTGAAGTTCCACACAGTGCTAGGTTTTGGGTAGCAAGCATTCTCACAATGGCAATGAGCTTTTGCAGAACATTTTGACAGTAAAGAGACTCTGACGCAATCTTCTCTTAATGCTGATCATCTATGGTGGCCTTTAACCTTAGTCTCATCTCAAGCTCTTTCCTCTTATCGAATGCTCTCTGGTGATTTGTTGCCTTCTCATGGCATGCCAGATTTCTAGCCAGATTTTTCCAGTCCTTTGTTCCTGTAAACCCAATGTGGCTGTGTCAAGGTTCCTTCCCCACTCTGGGTACAGATGTGGGGACCTGCATGAAAACCTCCTCAGCTTACTTTTACCAACTTAGGTTAAAACTTCCCCAACATATAAACTATTTTACTTTTTGACCTCGGACTTCCACTGCCACCACCAAACGTCTGGGTTTATTTTTTGAGAAAGAGTTGTTTGAAAACATCTTTCCCCCAAAAATCCTCACAAAACCTTATACCCCCCTGCCTGGGGAAGGCTTGATAAAAATCCGCACTAATTTGCATAGGTGACCACAGACCCAAACCCTTGGATCTTAAGAACAATGAAAAAAGCATTCAATTTCTTTCAAGAAGAATTTTAATATAAGAAAAGATAAAAAGAATCACCTCTGTAAAATCAGGATGGTAAATACCTTAGAGGGTAATTAGATTCAAAACATAGAGAATCCCTCTAGGCAAAACCTTACGTTACAAAAAGACACATAGACAGGAATATCCGTTCTATTCAGCACAGCCTATTTTCTCAGCCATGAAAAGAAATCATAATCTAACGCATATCTAGCTAGATTACTTACTAAGTTCTCAGACTCCATTCCTGTTCTGTCCCCAGCAAAAGCATCACACAGACAGACAGACCATTTGTTTCTCCCTCCCTCCAGCTTTGAAAGTATCTTGTCTCCTCATTGGTCATTGTGGTCAAGTGCCAGAGAGGTTATCCTAACTTCTTAACCCTTTACAGGTGAAAAGATTTTTCCTCTGGCCAGGAGGGATTTTAATTCTTTCCCTTTATTTTTATGACAGGCTGAACATTAGACTGGAGGAGTTTGCAACAAAAACAGTATGCAGCATTCTGGGTTTTTGAGTACATAAGCCATGGCCTCTCCACTTTGTCACCACTGGGGATTTCACACCAGTGTGTTGGATGGAAACTTCTATTTTCATTGTCTTTGGGGATCATGAAGTTTTTCACTTGCTGTGGTCCATGCAGTACAAGTAAGTTCCTCAGGCTAATGCTCAAGTGGGTCCACAGTCCTGGATCATCTAGACTTAAGGAACTAAACTCAGCAACAGATGTTTCTTACGCCTCCATCATACTCTTCTCCAATCTACACTTTTCATCAGGAATGTGCATGGTTACATCCATTTGAGATGGAGATATGGATGCTGCAGTAGCTGCCAGATCGCCTGCACTCTGACTAACTGGAAGATCAGGTATCTCCTCACCACTCACATCCTCACTGGGGCCAGAAGTCTCACAATGAACATTTGTGTCTATGTATCTCAGGGTATGTATACAAGAGTGCCTTCCTGCTTAGATAGAAAAGCTTCCTTTGATTTCTTTCTTTTTCTGAATGTTGCCCCAGAGGGGTGTTTTCTTCTTTCACTTATGACTCCTGTTCTGTGCCAGCTATAGTGGCTCTCAACACTCAGTTGAAGGGGAAAAATAAGCAGGCTGGTAGCAGGGCCTGAGTAAGGGAAGATATCAGCATCTTAAGGGCCTAACTGGCTCCGACTATTTCAGTTGACTGCCTGTTCTCCTCAAGTGGGTTCAGGGAAGCAGCAGGAAATGGGAAGCTCCCTGAGAAGCTGGTGTTAATCAGTCCAGGCTCCTAAGGGTGCTAGAGAGGTACATAAGAGGCTCCTCCTTCTCTCTCCCTGCAGCTCTTGCTGCTTTCTGTTATTCCCTCTCACCTTTTCTTCTGCCTACCTGTTATGGCTCTTATGCCCTATTTCCTCCAGCACAGCACTCCACCATCTCTGTGCATCTAGAACAGAGAGAATACATATGCCCCAGCAGCAGACACAATTTTCTACACTCTGGGTCCTAGTGGCGCTCCTCCCCTCCCCAGACTGGCACCTGAGGTGGCTGCCTCAGTTCGCCTCATGGTAAGGCCAGTCCTGGACTCATGATCAAATAGCAAGGGTGGTGTCATAGGGCCGACTAGGCCTAGAAGCCCGTTGCTGGAGGTGTTAGTGTCCTACCACACTCGTCCCAGGAAAGGAGCAGCAGAGGAGTCCTTCAAGCAGCCTAGAGTGGCTGCAGGGGAAGCAACCAATCAGGGACCAAGAGGATCATATAAAAGCAGCTTCAGAGGCAGGGACTGTCAGTCTCTTGCTAGAGTTGGAGGACTGTAGATGGTGCTCCTGGCTGGTCAAAGGGAACTGCAGAATCTATAGATAGCTTAGTGCTGGCAGGGACTGGGGCAGTGAGGAAGAGATCCTGGCTGGCTGCTGGGCCTGAAATTAGATGAGCCTTGAGGTAAGAGTGAAGTGTCTGTGAAGGCTGGGGTCATGGGCAAATGCTTCAGGGAACTGAAAGCAGTTTTGCTAAAGGAATATGGCAGCATGTGGCTGCTATTCTTAGGGTCCTTGGTCCAGGACCTGGAGTAGTGGGTGGGTGCACTGTGGAATTAGAGAAACTTCCAGAAGTGGAACTGAATTACTTAGTAGCCCAGCTGGAGAGCTGGGGCCAGAGTAGATAAAGAGGGCAAAACCATTTTCTCCAGGAAGGAAGCCCTGGAGGTATGGCCTGATACAAGAGCTGGGACTATTTAAAGACTGCAGACCCACATGACCAGAAGGAAGTGGGTAACACACTGTTGCAGGTTATGAGTTTTGCTTAAAAATGGAGGGTATGATATGGCCAGAATTTTCCTTGTTTGTTTTTTCTTTCTGCTATATTTAGTGGACTTCTCCCCTTCTCCCACCTCAGTTCAATATAATACATTTTTGCAATTTGCAGGCAGTTTAGATTTTTTTTGTATGTGTGTATAATTCAGAAACATCTGTGACTGTGAAAATAAGCCTATATATTGGAGACTTTGAGCTATGTTTAAATATAACATATCATTTAAAAGCACACATGAATACCTATTTGTAGTAAAATATACCATGATTCCTCTTCAGATTGTGGTGCATGGAGCTTTAAAACTGCTTACTACATCTTTAAGGTGGCATAGTTCAAAAGTCTTATCTGTTTGCAGTCATTTATAATTGTACTTGGAGCTGGGTTGGAGACTGAACTAAAGAACAAACTCTCTCGTAAATAAGGACCTTGTTCTAATTTTTTGTTGTTTTCCATGTTGTTGCTATAGCTATAGTCTTTGTAGTTGATTAAAAACTTATATTTGGATTATTGGATTTTCAGAATAGAGAACACAAATAGAATTTTTAAAATCAAATTGAATCTTGCTTTTGTTTTCCCTGGGCTAATGGTATTTGTGATGTCAGCAAATCAAAATGAGGAAACAGCAAATTAGCAGTTCAAGTCTCTCAGGATCTCGTGGGAAGTGATTTTGCTATATTAAAGTAACAATTAATTTTAAAATAGCAATGCATATTTTCCTCTAAAGAAAAGCAAGTTTTTAACTTTTCATAAAAATCTTTCTAATTTAACTTGGAGGTAAATTGGCAAAATACTGACCCCGAGAAAATTAGTCAATATTTTTTTTAAAAAATGAGTCTTTCCAATTTCACACCCCAAACTGATAGTTACACAGATATTGGAGTAGAGATGATGAGCAGTTTTGGGCCCAGACCAGAACCTTGGATCTCAACCTCTCAGACAGTGGAAGTGGTGCGAGTTGTGAACTTGATTATCTCTCTAATTGGCCAGGATTTGAACCCTGACCATCCACATTTCTCCAAACTTTGAGATAGCTCATATCTAGAAAAAAATGTCAAGACTCAGATGCATCTCTGGTTAGAATATTCATAAGGAAAGGGAGAGTCCTAGAGGAAAGGTTTTATTAAAGTATTGGCTTTGTATGTGTGAAATGTTGACCTGCAGTGACTGGTTGTTGGAGACTGCAAGGAATATGTTACTAGAGCACTTATGAGAAACTTATTTTATCTTATGGGGTACAGTCCTGTGGTTTTAGAAAAGGAGGATATGAGTTCTGGCCCCTGGGAGAGCAGGGAAGAGAGAGAGAGCAAGATCAAAACCCTCTTGTTTAAAAGCTGGATTCATTATAGCAGGAATATTTTGAGGTTAGTGGACTGGATGCAGAAAAGTTTCAATCAATGAGATAAAATAGAACCTGGAGTGGAGACTAGATTATTTAGGGAGAATCCTACTATACATATTTATACCAAGAAGGGAAACTTTCTGCCAGGCTCTCAGAATGGCTCTCAAATGCAGATTCAGACTGTCTGCTTTCAGTAAATACAAGGTACAAAAATTCTACTGCAGCCCTGGCACTCTAGATTGTTGTGCTAACTTAAACAGTATTGTATCCATTACCCTAACACAAAAGGAGACAAATCAAAGAATATACTAACATGCCAACAGTATCTGGCTTCTTCAAGAAGACCCCCACTGTGCACCCATCATCTGGTTCAGCAGTCTATGATGTCAGGAGGAGACTGTTCTGACTTTGAGACTATTCTTATTGTAGCTCTGTGTTTGGAATGAAATTTTATATATAATGAAAATTATTTTTTGGAGCAGAGAAGAATTTTTCCTTCTCTTTTACAGACAAAGGTAAAAGAGCATCTTTAAATTCTGATATCAAACAATTACATGAAGATGAAACCATTGTTTTAAATGAATGATTTACGTATGTTTGTATTCTACTCCATGGGGGAAGTCTACCAAATCTCTTGAAGGAACTAAAAATAGTGGGTGGTAATGTAGACAATTGAATCAGGTTGTTACCCTCCCCCCCACCTCCTGGGGAAGTGTGTATAGACTAGTGTGACTGGAATCTCCAGATATCAACAGACAATGAAAGTCTGAGTTTAAACTGACTTAGGATCTTCTGTTTACTGGATCATAAAGACAGGAATTTCTACCCCCTTCTCCTGGGGTGTGTGTGTGTGGGGGGGGGGCAATCTTTGAGGAAGAGATGGAAGGTCTGACATTCACCAGAGGCTGGAGTTGGAGTGATCCTGCTTTTTAGCATGCATGTAGGTTCTTTGATTGTGTTGAATGTTTTCTCTGTAATGCTTTCACCTTAAGAAGAAATGTGCTTGCTTTAGAAAAAACTGTGATAACTTATAACTGAAAGTAATTGGAACATAAGAGCATAAGAATGGTCCTACTTGGTCAGACCAAGGGTCCATCTAGCCCAGTATCCTGTCTTCCCACAGTGGCCAGTGTCAGGTACCCCAGAGGGAATGAACAGAACAGGTAATCATCAAGTGATCCATCCCCTGTCACTCATTCCCAGTTTGTGGCAAACAGAGGTTAGGGACACCATTCCTGCCCATCCTGGCTAATAGCCATTGATGGACCTTTCCTCCATGAATTTATCTAGTTCTTTTTTGAACCCTGTTATGGTCTTGGCCTTCACAACATCTTCTAGCAAGGAGTTCCACAGATTGACTGCATTGTGTGAAGAAATACTGCATTGTGTGAACAAATACTTCCTTTTATTTGTTTTAAACTTGCAGCCTATTAGTTTCATTTGGTGTCCCCAGTTCTTGTGTTTTGAGAAGTAGTAAACAACACTTCATTATCTACAGGTTCATAGCCTCTAAGAAGAAGCAAATTGCAGAGGCTTGTCTGCTTGGGCAGTCTGGCTTGCTGTGAATATCTCAGCATAGCCAGGCAACTTTCTAGTCAGCCTAGAGAAACCTTGCTCAGGAGGGAGAGAGAGAGAGACAGGTCTCTGCCCAAGAGAGGTGACAGCCAAGGAGCCCAGAGTCTGCTGTGAATGCCCTCAAGGGACCACATGGGGAATACAGGTGCAGTTGTCCTGAACTGTGACAATCTGTAACAAGTTCATTAAGTTTCATTTTGTTACAGAGGGCTTGTTAGAAAGACAAGTTATATTGGATGAAATTCTGACTCCTGCTTCAGCTTTTACACAATTCCAGCCCTTGAACCCATTGTAAGAGGGTCATAAAAGCTACAGCTCTGACTTGGGAAGAATTGCCCAAGTGCAGGAATGGAGGAAGGCAGTCACAGGCTGTCTTCTGATGATTCCCTCATAAGATCTTCTGTAGGTGGTGTCCTTGGAATAGGAAGGCCAGTCTTTTGCAGGACCACAGCAGGTAATGCTTACAAGATTCTGGGCAGCCTGTAACTTAGAGCCACATCCCCAAATGGTCTCAAAATGACTCAGTGGAGACAGAGCTACCTTAGCTTCCATTGCCCTCTGGGATGTGAGTTTTGTGCTGCACCTCTTAGAGGTACAGCATAGAATCTAATGTGTTCAGTTCAGAAATATACCTATACATGCAGGAGTTCTCCTTTGAATAAAAACCACTCTGAATTGGACACACACATGTGAAATATGTTTCATTTATGAAATTTTGTAAAATCCAGTGACTAAAGGATAGGTTTACAAGAAACAGGATTTAATGTTTTCTGCTGTGTGAGAAGTACAGATTTAATTAGCAAATTTTCTATGCTTCCCTCAAGGAGATGCCATCACTTTTGTATCTTATCAATGAATCAGAAGAACTGCAGAACTGTAATCATAACACATTTGTTTCCATCTGCGAGCCTCAGCATTTTAGTCAGCCATTTCTTGAACCACATTGCATTGTAGCCTCAATCATTAATTACTGTGTTAAAAGTGCATTAAAGTATATAAAACATCACACTTCTTTTAAAATCAGATCTAAAAGCTATAAATGCTTCTTAAATTCACCTTTAAATATTTCCCATATAGATCATCAAAATGGATAATGCTGTGAAAATTCTAGAGGAACATCAATACCTAATTAAATCTGCTTGCCATTTAACTAGTTGATGCATTTAGAGCAAATGAGAAATATAAATTTGCTTTTTGTTAATCTGTCTCCTCTTGAGCAGGAAGAAAAGTCAAGTGGTTAGAGCACTAGTCTAGGGTCTGGGAGAACTGGGTTCAATTCCCTACTATGCCACAAATATCCTAAGTGATCCTGGGCAAGTCACTTAAGGTATGTTTACACTGGTACTAGAAGTTGTGATTTCCAGCTCAAGTAGAGAGACCCATATTTGAGCTAGTATTCTAAATGTAGAAGTAGAGCATGAGAGGAGCTTAGTTGCCCAAATACATGTGTAGGGTTGTGGCTGGGATTGTCCTCAGGAAGCTAGCTGCCACAGCTACACTTCAAGCTATTGAAATAAAAATAGACCAGACCTAGTGTTGCTATGATGAACTATGCTGGAAACTACACCTTCCAGCTCCACAGCATTCATAATCTTAGTTTCTCTGTGCCTCAGCTTCCGATCTGTAAAATGAGGATAAATAGCACTCCTGAATATTTGGTTTTGTGAGGTGCTCAAGTGCTATAGTGGTAGGGGACATATGTACCTACAATTGATACATCTTGACCATTCTGAAATTTACTGTTTTCCTTCTTAAAGCTTTATATAAATACCCTCCGTGTGAGTAATCAAGACTGAGCAGATGAGCATGTTACTGTCGGGATATAATTTAAAGGAGCCATAACTTAGCTTTATTCTGAATGCCACTTTGAAAATATAAGTAACGCAATCTCATTTAGAATTAATGGATAAATAAAAATCTGAAAACATGGATCTAGCTTGTGAATTTTGTAAATAGGAATAATGAACTTACTAAAGTCAAAGATTTAACTATACTGTACTTGCAGACAACTTACCTGGACTAAGTGTAGGAGAAATTGTCCAGCAGACAATGAAAATATCAGTTTGTTATGATGTGTCTTACTGAATTCCAAATTTAGGGCTTCATTTTGAAATCCTTACTCAGTCAAAATTCTGACAATAATATACAATTTACCTGAATAGGAACTGCAGGATAAGACTTTTACTGACCAAAGCCCTGATTGAAAGCCCACTGAAGATCATTGAAAGACTCTCATCAGCCTTTAACCCTTAATCAAATATCCAGTTGTTGCCTCTGGGTTTTGGGCTTGGACAATTGGTTTAGCTGTTATTGGGCCAGTCAATTCATTTGATTACTGTTACATATATGTAATGTAACAGGAGTGGGTGGGAAGACTTTGGGATTCACAGTTTCTTAGGTAGAAAAAAGAAAATACTTTTGATCAATAGGATTTGAATCCCTAATCTTACCTTGAGTTTTTTTTTCCAGTGAACAGAAGTAAAATAATGGGATACCTTTAAACTATCCAAAGATGCAAGCCAAAGATAAGCTATATATGCACTTATATTTTAATCATGATCTAATTTATACAGGTTAGACTATTCTAAAAACTGGTTTTGCCAGTGTATCTACAGAAAGAATTCTCTGGATTTTAGATGTTGTATTCTTAAATATTTCTCATGTGTCCAAAAAGTGCTAAAATTTTATTTGCATAATACTGGAGATGAAAATTCAGTTTCCTTAATCTTTTTTCTGCAGCCTATTCAGCTTTTCCTTTGAACTGATATTCCACATTCTGCTAATACCAGCTTTTGTTGCAAACATTTAATGTAAATGCCACTCCTAAAATAGAGCCTTACAATTCATAGGGATTTAAACACTACAGTCCCAATTCTGTTCCTGCTGATAACTCTTATCAGCATAAATAGGCTCAGGATCATGCCCCAAATAAATGGTGTCCAGTAATATCACAGGGCAAAGTTTCCAGATAACCTCTACTGCTTCATCTTCTGCCCTCTCTTGCTTGGATTCAGCTACTTCAGCTAGGGACTTTCTTATCTACAACTGAGTCTGACAGAAATTCAATAAGTGCTATGGGCTGCTTGCTATTCTCACTCTGATTGTCATTGAAAACAATTGAACATCATTTTCTTGACTACTGTACCAGTAGTAAAATCTAGCCCGTTAGCCTGAGATACCATTCAGTTCCAAAGCAATTTTCAATTATCCCACCCAACCCCCATTTTTAATTCTTTTTTGCTTGGGAAACTCCTTGCTGGTGTCTCAATCAGTGTTTGCAGGAAGAGACAAGATGCAGATGTCCTGATTTTTTTTTTTTAAAGTCTTAATCCTTTTGTTGACTCTGTCATATCATTGCAGTTCTGATGACAATATATAGATTAAGCCTCCTTTAAAAAGGAACAAACCTGTATTTTTTTTCATTTCCTCTGAGAGAAAGTATTTTTATCAATTGGTAACTAAACCAAATGCTTCTCTGGCCAAAAGATTTCTAACTTTACTGAAGGACTCTGACTTCTTAGTGAGCACTCTGCCCAGAATATGTGGTACTGCCCTACAACAAACCACTTAGAGCCTGATCTTGCAGCCTACACATGTGATGAATTGCAGTGAAATCAGTGGGACTAACACATGCGAATAAGGGCTGCAGAGCTGAGCCTCTTAGTTTGTTTGTGATCTCTTACTGGAGAAAGTCACATAGGAAAATGTCAGCATCACTAGTCTAACTACTTTGTAAGTGTGTAGCTCCCAGGTGATTGTACCCAAATAACAAGGGGGAGGTGTTTGAAGATCTTCGTCAGTCTTCAGGATTGGTCCCACTATACTAGTATAGTAATATCCAGCTCTAAAATGGCACTCCATCTGTAGATCTTACAGTGCTTTATGGAGGTCTATTATTCTCCCCATTTGACAGATGGGGAAACTGAGGCACATATGTGATTGTCCAAGGTCACCCATCAGGCCTGGGACTACAACCCAGGTCTCTAGCATTCCAAGCTTGTCATAGTGCCTTGCTCTCATAGGACCATAACTATAACATGACTCTTGATTTGTGAAAACAGACATAATGGATACAATTCTGGCTTAGGGTCTTTGTATGGCTGTAGAGCTCTGTATTAACAACTAACACAAATAACACACACACAATAATAAATGCCTCTTGGCTATCAAGCACATCTTAAAAGATGGTGATGGGGAGCCAAAATAAAAAGTCACACAAAGTGATAACCTCAGGAAATGCAGAGCAAATGACAAAGCTGCATGACACTTTCTCACTGCAGTGCAGAGTAATTTCAGGGGTAGCTAGACAATCTTTCAATAGTATATCTAAACAGAGTTCTGTGAGGTGATGGGGGGTAAAAAGCTGTGATTCTTCCTTCAAATTAATCCTTGAAACCATTTGCTTTATTTTGATTTTCTTTCAGCTCTCCTCACCTGCCCCTTCCCCCAAAGAAATAAACCAGTACACTGCATTATGTGATACATATTTGTATATTATTTCCAGACCTGATCAGATTATAGAAGAAATTTAGGCCCTGAGTCTCTGAATTATGCAGGCCAACTTCTGCTATGTTACACCATTATACTTCAAGAGTAAACCTGCTGACGTCTATATATTTCCACCAGTGTAAGTGAGAGCAAACTCTAGCCCAAGACTGCATCTGCTTACCTAATTTGTACAGCAAATTGCTACAAATATATATATCAAATAGCTGAGAATGCAAATAACTGTTTATATGTGCAACTGCTATTTGCATACATAATTGTGGTAACTAAATCCTGTACATAAATTCAGTGTGCTATTTAGAGAGGCTTTTATTTTATAGTTTTTTGGGTGCGGGAGCTGTCTTTTGTTCAAGTGAATTTTTAGGTTTTAGGGAGGTCTTATTAGGTGCTAGATTTACCATACATTAACACTCTTGGGAAACATTACAAAGATGGGGGGCTTGGTGATTCTTCGAGGCAGACTGGCAAGCAGGTCAGATACGCCAATTCTAGCCAGTAAATGATGAAACACACATTTCATAAAGATATATATTTCTATAAAAAAGCTTCTAAAATTGAACTCCTATGCTATTTACATTTTATGAACTACATACTAGGACCTGGATACTTACTATTGATTACTTTGTGGCTGAATTGTACAGCAATTGCCCTGTGATATGTCCTTGAAGCAGTATTGCAGAAATCCGTTTGCCCTATCCTTAACCTTTCTCCACTACTACTGATTGTAGATACTGTGTGGATGAGGCCTGTGAAATAGCTATGTCCCCATGGGAATCATGATAATGGAAATTAAACAAACATGGGTACAGAAACAAGCTTACAAATTCAATGTCGTCAGCAGCAACATGTATACGGTTCGGTTGTACACTGAAATCTCCTATCTACTCTAATATGCTTCAGCTTTCACCAGTGTGTTAAAAATAGTATTACCTAGCTGACTTTTAAAAACAGCTACTCCATTGGCTTGCTTCCCATGATGCCACTAAGTATGCATACTGATGTGTCAGTGCAGTGGCCCTGAAGCAACCCCCTCTGCCAATTTTAATTCTTGGAAGTGGAAATAGACAAGGTCTCCAGCAGACAGGGACCCCCCCCCAGCAAATGAAATGTGAGAGCTACCACAGGAAAAAGGGAGCATTCCCCAAATGAGTAGAAAAGGGGCTGTAACCATGCCTTAATGGGTCATATCTGAAGATGCAAAATTCAAGAAGAATTGCTGAAAAATAGGGTAAATACAACCCAAAACTGGTGGTTATTTTATAAGATATACCAAACCAGCCATAAAAGTAAACTCCTGTTTCACTACACTGGCTAACAAGAAAACATAAAGGCAGTTTCCTCAGGCATTCCAGTTTTTGTATCACCACCAAAAACACTGGACACAGAGGAGTGGTTCTTTACAACCAGTCTCATCAAATAGGTTCTTCTGATCCCAAAGGACCAGACACACACCCAGGTCAATATATAACTTAGATCTGAGCCAAAAATCATGTTGATGACAATCCTTTAGTATAAAAAAACCTAAAGGTTTATTTATAAAAAGAGAAAAGGTGAAAGTTAAAATTGGTTAAAGGAATAAATTACATACAATAATAGCAAAGTTCTTGGTTCAGGCTTGTAACAGTGATGGAATAAACTGCTGGCTTAGGTCAAGTCTCTGGAATACATCCACAGCTTGTATTGGTCATTCAGTCCATTGTTCAGAGCTTCAGTATGTAGCAAAGTTCCTCCAGAGGTAAGAAGCAGGATTGAAGACAAAATGGAGGGGTTTCCAGGGCTTTTTATAGCTTTTGCCATGTGTAGCGCATCTCATTGTTCTTACTGTGGAAAATTACAGCAACAAGATGGAGTTTGTGGTCACATAGGCAAGTTATCTGTTCATGCCCAATTTCCCTCAGTCATTGGAGGAAGCTATTACTTCAGACAGTACATTTACATGAAAGTCCACTCAGTGTAGATGGGTTTCTTGATGAACCACTTAATTTGAACAGTCCCTCCAAGAAGTGCTGGCTAGCTATCTTGGGGGCCGTACCCCAGGAGCAAAGATTTGAAATCCAAGTATAGAGCCAATACTTATAACTTCAAATAGAAAAATGATACAGATAGCATAATCATAACCAGCAAATCATAATCTTTTCATAGACCTCTCACTCAACAACCTTTGTACAATATTTGCTGCAAATATATAAGTGGTTGCAACAATGACATATATGGTCAAACTTTAATCGGATAACATTACACCCTAACACAAAATTGATGCAGAAAGGTGTGTCCCAGACACTGCTGAATGCATCACAGGAATTTTCCATTCTTGGTTCTGTATTACTACAGCTTCTAACACAATATTAGATGTATCAGTGTATAACCAAACTAGTTTATTAAAATCATGTTTAACAATATTGTTGAATCCCTTTACAAGCCCAAGGTAAAACTTGATTAGACCAATAATGGATTGGATCTGCTCGTGCCGCATAATTCCTATGTTTTCATGTGATCTTGCCAAGAGCTAAAGAAAATAGCTAACTTATTTATATAAGCTCTGGCAAATATTTGGAACCCAATTAACATTCAAGTCAATGTAGATATTAAAGTTCTCTATAGTCTAGGAATCTTGGCATTTAGCCATTAAATCAATATGGTAGTGTGCCTCAGTTTTTCTTTTCATACAGCACATTAGGTGTGTAATGTCTTTCTCCTGTGTTCAGTTTCAAGTTTAGTTACAGGTACTAACTGTGGAAATATCAGTATCACAAGGTCTCAATATAAAGTGTGCTCTTATGTATCACTCTTAACATGTTCAAGGGTTTTTCCAAAAGATTAGGTACATTTTTACAGTTGTTGGTACCAGCAGCACACTAATCACAAGGGTTAGCATTAGCATTAATAACATTAAATTCATTACAAATGTACATTTTGAATAATTTTTGTCATGCCATGCCTTTGGATCAATACTATTGGGATTTTAGGTAAACCTGTGGCTTTTATTTCTGAAGTTTAATCTTTCTCTTCCTCCCTGTCCAGTGGGATCAAAATCGGAGTTCCCTTGTGTAACAGAATCCATTGGCTGGCTGGGTGTGTCTTCTTTGCTAACAAAGATGTGCAAGTCTTTCTCTCTCCAGTCAGTCAGGTTATTTGCATCAACACAGGCTCTAGCTTGTTTACTAGTTTTCAGATCCTTAACTGTTACCAATTCCAAGGCTGAACTCTTCCTTAAAGAGATACTATCCATTTTCACTAGCATGTTAGTTGCTAATGCAAGGTGGTTTTGTCCTTCCATTACCAACCTCTGCTTCCACATGGAATCATATGTTAAGTCCACTAAGGGTATGTCTACACTATGAAATTAGGTAGATTATAAATCAATTTTATACAGTGGATTGTGTATGTCTCCATTAAGCACATTAAATCAGTGGAGTGTCCTCAATACCATGGCTAGGATCGACTTACAGAGCGGTGCACTGTGGGTAGCTATCCCACAATTCCCACAGTCTCTGCTGCCCATTGGAATTCTGGGTTAAGCTCCCAATGCCTGATTGGGCAAAAACATTGTCGAGGGTGGTTTTGGGTACATGTCGTCGTCAGTTGCCCCTCCCTCCATGAAAGCAATGGCAGACAATTATTTCGTGCATTTTTGTTCCTGGGTTACCCGTGCAGACACCATACCACGGCAAGCATGGAGCCCGCTTAGCTCACTGCTGCTGTTGTGAGCATTGTAAACACCTTGTGCATTATCCTGGAGAATGTGCAGAACCGGGCTAAGACGCCAGCATGAGGACTATTGTGATGAGGACATGGACACAGATGTTCCTGAAAGCATGGGCTGTGGCAATTGGGACATCATGGCAGCAGTGGGGCTGGTTGATACAGTGGAATGCTGATTCTGGGCCCAGCAAACAAGCACAGACTGGTGGGACCGCACAGCATTGCAGGTATGGGATGATTCACAGTGGCTGCGAAACTTTCGCATGCGTAAGGCCACTTTCCTTGAACTTTTGTGAGTTGCTTTCCCCCGCCCTGAAGCACAGGAATACCAAGATTAGAGCTGCCCTGACAGTTGAGAAGTGAGTGGCAATAGCCCTCTGGAAACTGGCAACACCTGACTGCTACCGGTCAGTCAGGAATCAATTTGGAGCGGACAAGTCTACTGTGGGGACTACTGTGATCCAAGTAGCCAATGCAATCACTGACATTCTGTTATCAAGGGTAGTGACTCTGGGAAATGTGCAGGTCATACTGGATGGCTTTCCTGCAATGGGGTTCCCTAACTATGGTGGGACAATAGATGGAATGCATATCCCTATCTTGGCACTGGACCACCTTGCCAACCAGTACGTAAACCAGATGGGGTACTTCTCAATGGTGTTGCAAGCACCAGTGGATCAAAAGGGATGTTTCACCAATATCAACATGGGGTGGCCGGGAAATGTGCATGACACTTGCATCTTTAGGAATTTAGGGCTGTTCAAGCAGTTGCAAGAAGGGGCTTACTTCCCAGACCAGAAAATTATGGGGTTGGGATGTTGAAATGCCAATAGTTATCCTTGGGGACCCATCCTATCCCTTGTTCCCATGGCTCATGAAGCTATACACAGGCAGCCTGGACAGTAGTAAGGAACAGTTCAACTACAGGCTGAGCAAGTGCAGAATGGTGGTAGAATGTGCCTTTGGATATTTAAAAGCTCTCTGGTGCTGTTTGCTGACTAGGTTAGACCTCAGCACAACCAACATTCCCATTGTTGTTGCTGCTTGCTGTGTGCTCCATAATATCTGTGAGAGTAAGAGGGAGTCATTTATGGTGGGGTGGGAGGTTGAGACAAATCACCTGGTGGCAGATTTTGAGCAGCCAGACACCACTGCTATTAGAAGAGCACAGCTAGGCACGCTGCGCATCAGAGAGGCTTTGAAAACCAGTTTCATGACTGACCAGGCTATGATGTGACAGTTGTGTGTTTCTCCTTTCTGCAAATCCTCCCCCTTTGTTGATTTTAATTCCCTGTAAGCACACTACCCTCCCTCCTTCAATCACAGCTGGCAAAGGGAATAAAGTAACTGTTTTGAAACCATGCATACTTTCTCTATTAATTAAAAAGAAGTGAGAACTGACAAGGTAGCCTGGGTGGGGTCGGGTGGGGTGCGAGAGGAGGGAAGGAAAAGGTCACATGGCTTATTGTAGCCATATTACAAATCAAAACTGTTTGAATGACAGCCTTCTGTTTGGGCCATCCTCTGGAGTGGAGTGGCTGGGTGCCCGGAGCCTCCCCCACACGCTTTCTTGGGTGTCTGGGTGAGGAGGATATGGAACATGGGAGGAGGGCAAATGGATATACAATGGATGCAGCGGGGGTCTGTGCTCTTGGTTTCCCTGCAGCTCCAACAGACACTTCCTCATGTCTGTTTGCTCCCCCATTAGCCTCAGCTTCGCCTCCTGCCTCTGCTCTTCATGCTCACTTAATGCTTTCCTGGCCTCTCCTACTGAATGCCTCTATGTGTTAAGCTGCGCCCTATCAGTGCAGAAGGACTGAATGGGCTCGGAAAACATGTCATCACGAGTGCAGTATTTTTAGCCTTCTAATCTGCGATAACCTCAGGGACAGAGATGATAGGGGGAGCATAGAAACATTTACACTTGGGGGGAGATAAAAAGGGGAGTAAAATTTAAAATGATACATTTCACTGTGAAAGAGTCTCCCTTTTGTTCTAAGAATCAAGCAATTCACAGCAGACCACATATGTGCTTTAGGTACAACATCGCATTTTGACTTTTATATTGAGCGCCTGGCATTATGGTGACACATCACAAATGGCTGGGCAACAGAATTCAGTTTCTAGGCAGCCATGGTAAGCCTTTTGGTACATGGAGTTGGCTTCTTATGCCTTCATAACATGTGGGAATGGTTTCAAACTACAGCACCATCCTTTCCCATAGCAAGCAATGCCAGTTGGGTTTCACGTTTAAAAGTAGAGGCTGCGTTTTTTGGGTGGATGTGCAGCACACACCTCCCCCTACACACCTCCCCAGCGCATGGCTATTCTCTGGGATGATCCCTTTTAGCCAAGCACAAACAACCTAGCATGAATGGGGTCCTTTTACAAAAATTCCCCTATTTCAACCAGGTGACCATGAATGATATCACTTTCCTGAGGCTAACACAGAAAGATAAAGACCAAATGTTGCTTGAATGTGACCAAAACCCAAGACTATTCGCTGCCATGCTTTGTGCTGCAATGATTCCAGACTACTTGCTACTGACTTTGCATGGTAAAGAGTCCTACCGTGGAGGACGAAATAAGACAGCCCTCCCCAGAAACCTTCTGAAAAGGCTTTCAGAGTACCTTCAGGAGAGCTTCATGGAAATGTCCCTGGAGGATTCCCACTCCATCCCCAAACACATTAACAGACTTTTCCAGTAGCTGTACTGGCTGCGAATGCATCCCAATTCTTCAGGGAAAATCAAACATTAAACACGATTGCTTTTAAATCCTGTACTGTAGTTACAAATGTGCGCTCACAAGAGGTGCCTTCTCTGGCTTCAGGGTCGGGGATCCCACCTTGGGAGGGTGTTGGCTCCAGGGTGATGAAAAGGTCCTGGCTGCCAGGGAGAACGGATTCACCGCTTGTCTGCTGCACATTTTTCTCCTCCTCCTCCTCTTCCTCATCCACAAAATCCTTCTCCCTGTTGCGTGAGACTCCCCCCTTGCAGGTGTCCATGGACAGTGGTGGGGTAGTGTTAGGATACCCCACTAGAATGCCATGCAGCTGATCATAGTGGCATGTATGGGTCTATGACCCAGAGCAACTGTTTGCCTCCTTTGTCTTTCGGTAGGCTTGCCTGAGCTCCTTAACTTTCACATGGCACTGCTGTGTGTCCCTGTTGTAGCCTCTCTCTGTCATGCCCTGTGCGATTTTGGTGTGTGTGTCTCCAATATATATATTGGAGAACTCTGGTATAGCTCCCGGAGGCCAATACCATCGAATTGTGTCTGCACTACCCCAAATTCGACCCATCAAGGTTGATTTTAGTGATACTCCCCTCACTGGGGAGGAGTACAGAAATAGGGTTTTTTTAGAGACCTTTAGGTTGACGGAATAGGGTTGGTTGTGTAGATGCAGTCTTTTTAAAATTGACCTAACATACCTAAATTAGACCTAACCCCGTAGTGTAGCCAGGGCTAAGAGACTACAAGACATATCCAAAGTGTCTAGATATGAGAGTTTACCTGCCATCCCCTGCATCCTTCTGGGTTCAGTCATAACACTGTTCTGTTCTGAAAAAAACTAACCCAATCTTTCCTCAGTACCTTAATCACAGACTGCTTACTATCAACAATGGCCTCTTAAGAGTCAATGGAAACAAGTCATTTTTCAAAGACTTCACCAAGAAACTCCTTTCCTTCTGCAATAGCATGCACTGCAACAGGTTCTTTCTGAGCTTTATTTATGTCCATAACCAACTTTGGCACAACAGACAAATTACCAAACTCCTGAGTTTCACATACATCCAGAATCACCTCTGGCCCATCAGGAGGATTTTCACACAATCCCCTTTTCAGGTAAACTGCTAGACTTCATAGTCAAAAGATTAGAAGCATTCTATTCCTTGTTACAAGTTTCCACACTGTCAGTGGGTAACACAGTCAAATCACCTTCATGCCTTTCTTGTGCTCTGGCTATCATATCAACCTGATCAGTCAAGGTTGTCATATGTTCATCCAGCAACACACTAGCAACAGGCAAAATAGAAGCACCAGAATCATTTGGTCTCTGGAAGCTATATGACATTAACTGGATGCAACCTAATTGCAATGTCACCATCCCAAGCAGACAAAAATTTAGGGCCATTTCCTTCCTTGGCTTTAGTTGTATCCAGAATCAACTCTGGATCAACCAATAAATTTTCAACAATCATAGGATGAGAGGCTTCTTTTGTTTCTTTTACAGAGAAAAGAGCTGGAGAAACATTCCCCCTTTAACAGACAAACAGCTTGGGATATCCTTTCCTTTGTCCCAGCACACATGGCTTGTCCACAGACAACTGCTTGGAGATTAGGGTAGCTCCCTTCATGGGCAAGACTTTACCCCTAACCATCACAGGAACATTACCTTCAGCCACATTTCTCAACACTGGTAACAGGTAAGGTATAGGGATACTCATGTTCCACTAACCTTGCCTTCCCAAACTGCTGATTAGACAAAGCCATCAGGTCAAAAGGCACTCATCTAAACTTTCTTTATCTTCCTTTCCCTTAACAGATAAACTGCTGTTTTCCACAAATAGTGTCTTATTACACTGAGCTACTTTAAGCACATCACTTTTTTACTTGGGTCAGGCTCAGTTTACTTGTCAACAATTCATCACTCACCAACTCACTTTCCTTGCTCAGTTAGGGCCTTAATCTGACTACCAATTTTAATATGCTCCAGAGAAACATTTCCCTGAGTCTTATCAATGCCAGATTCACTTCTGAGACACTAGGCCAACATTTAGGGATTTTTTTCCACATGTGCACTGCTTCTTTGCACAGACAACCAGCTAGCTTCTTCAGACAACATTTGGAGAAACCTCCAAGGCAAATCCTTGCCCCTAATAAACACAGGTTCAGGATTATTTATGTCCTGTGACTAATTTATGTCAACCTGACTGAACAAAGTTCTAATATAATCTCCAATCAAAAGATCCTTAGGCTATAACTTACACCAGCTATAACTTCATGTTTAACACCATTCCATTCAAGATCGATTCTGTCTAAAGGCACGCTCACAGTAAACTCACAGTAAAGGATTATAATTTTCACACTCTTATCTGGTAAGTAATCTTCCTCTTTGACAAGATCTACTTTAACAGAAGTGATGTTAGGAGCTGTAATTTTCCCTTTTACTATTGACTTTTACACTCTCTGCACAAATTATGGGGTTACCTTCACTTGAGCTCACAGTAAAAACATTTAAATAAAAGGTGGCAGTATTGGGGTAAATTTGGTTACACAGAGACAACTGTTCAAGTAATATAACATACAAACATTGTTATAAACTAGCCTTTCAAGAGGATACAGTTTCTGCTGTTCTTCCATTGTTTTTTTTTTTTTGATTTGGAGCTCAAGTCTGGCAGTTTCTTGCTGCATCTGGCAAACCCTCTTCTTAGCAGCCAGCTCTTCCATACGTCTTTCCTGGGCTTCTTTCTTTGGGCAGCTTCTTTTCCCATTTTAGCAATCCTTTCTCTAACTTCTCTTTCCAGCTGGGCCAAAGCTTGCTTCTCTTGCATTCTAAGTTCTGATAATCTTTTTTCATGTTCAAGACACAGGGCTCTCTCTCAGGGCTTGACGTTTGATTGCTTCTGCTGATGTCTTCTAGCTCATGGTCACTGATCTTTAACCTTTAAAACTCTCAATCTCAAATTTCAAATTTTAATAGCATGGGGTTATGATCCAAAGCTGAACTGACCTGGTTCTCTAGATCTTAGCCAGACTACATCACTGTAACTGGGCTTTAGTGGGTTACAACTAAGGATGCCAAATTCAGGATGAGCTGCTGAGAAATAGGGCACACACAACCCAAAGCTGGTGTGTGTTCTTGTATAAGACATACAAAACCAGCCACAAAAGTAAACTCCTATTTCATCACACTGGCTAACAAGAAAACATAAAGGTAGTTTCCTCAGGCATTCCAATTTTTATATCACCACCAAAAAACACTGGATTCAGAGAAGCGGTTCTTTACAACCAGTCTCATCAAATAGGTTCTTCTGTTCCAAAGAACCAGCCACGCACCCAGGTCAATACATCTTAAATCTGACCCAAAAATCACACTGATGTCAATTTTTAGTATAAAAAACCTAAAGGTTTATTTATAAAAAGAAAGGTGAAAGTTAAAATTGGTTACATACAGTAATAGTAAAATTCTTGGTTGAGGCTAATAACACAGATGGAATAAACTGCTGGCTTAAGTCAAGTCTCCAGAATACATCCACAGTATAGATGGATCATTCAGTCCATTCTTCAGAGCTTCAGTTTGTAGCAAATTTCCTCCAGAGGTAAGAAGCAGGACTGAAAACAAGCAGAGGTGTTTCCAGGGCCTTTTATAGCTTTTGATATGTGGAAGGTATCCCATTGTTCTCACTTTGGAGTTTGGAGTCACATGGGAAAGTCACATGTTCCTGCACAATTTCCCTCAGGCATTGCAGAAAGTCATTACCTACACTCCAGACAGCATGCTTACATAATAGTCCACTCAGTGTAGATGGGCACTGTCATAAATATAAAGGGAAGGGTAAACACCTTTAAAATCCCTCCTGGCCAGAGGAAAAATCCTTTCACCTGTAAAGGGTTAAGAAGCTAGGATAACCTCGCTGGCACCTGACCACAAAGACCAATGAAGAGATAAGATACTTTCAAAGCTGGAGGGAGGGAGAAACAAATGGTCTGTCTGTCTGTGTGATGCTTTTGCTGGGGACAGAACAGGAATGGAGTCTTAAAACTTAATAAGTAATCTAGCTAGATATGCGTTAGATTATGATTTTTTTTAAATGGCTGAGAAATTAGACTATGCTGAATAGAATGAATATTCCAGTCTTTGTGTCTTTCTTGTAACTTAAGGTTTTGCCTAGAGGGATTCTCTGTTTTGAATCTAATTACCGTCTAAGGTATTTACCATCCTGATTTTACAGAGGTGATTCTTTTTATCTTATATTAAAATTCTTCTTGTAAGAAATTGAATGCTTTTTTCATTGTTCTTAAGATCCAAGGGTTTGGGTCTGTGGTCACTTATGCAAATTGAGGATTTTTATCAAGCCTTCCCCAGGGAGGGGGATGCAAGGTTTTGGTGAGGATTTTTGGGGGGAAATAGATTTCCAAACAACGTTTTGCCAGTAAACCCGGACATTTGGTGGTGGCAGTGGAAGTCCAAGGGTAAAATAGTTTGTACCTTGGGGAAGTTTTAACCTAAACTGGTAAAAGTAAGCTTAGGAGGTTTTCATGCAGGTCCCCACATCTGTACCTAGAGTTCAGAGTGGGGAAGGAACCTTGACATGGTGACAGAGAGGTGGGATCAACTTGATATCATTTTGAGATTTTTTTGAACCAGAAGCACAGATTTGAAAAGGATTTTTTTTTTCCTTTGGGCTGCTGGAGAGCAGGTTAAACTGAAAACAGTTGGAATTTATTTCTCTGCTTTGGAGCCAGAGCAGAGACAAAAGGGAATTGTTTTTTTGTGAGCTGGAGTTTTCTCTACCTAAAGGCAGGATAGTTAACCTCCTGCAGGGAAATTCACAAGTCTTCACAGACCTGAAGTTTTTTTTCCTAAGAGCAACTAGAGTGGTTTTCTGCCTATTTGCCTGGATCTAAAGGTGTTAGGGTTTTGGGGTTTTTTTGGGGGGGGGATTATTCTGGAGGCTGACTATCATTATCAGAGAATATAGGTATCCTATTACTGCACAGCAAAATTTTACAAGCCAAGTTTTGTTTTTTATTTTTAAACCTTGGGTGTAAAGTTAGTTTAAAAACAAAGGTAAAGATGACAGAAACCAAGACACTAAACTAATTGGAGTTAGCCAAACTGGAGGCAGTAAAAGAAGCAGAAACAGCTCAAAGCTACCCAGAGGAGAGAAATGGACGCAAAGGACAAAGACATGAAGGAAGCGAAAGAGGCAGAACAACACCAAGCAGCTCCCCCAGGAGAGCAATGGAGGCCAAGGACAAAGAACTGGAGGCAAGGGCCAAAGAACTGGAGGAGAAGGAAAAAGAGAGAAAGCATGTGGAGAAGGAGAAAAAAGAGAGGAAGCGTGCACTGGAGATGGAGAAGGCAAAGGCTCAGCAGAATATACCAACAAACCCTAGCAATCCTTCTCCAGGTACCACTTCCCATCCCAGAAAGTTCCCCACCTACAAGGCAGGCGATTATACCAAGGCCTCCTTAGAAAACTTTGAAAGGGCCTGCTTTGGGTACAGCATCTCTACAGACCAATACATGGTAGAGCTGAGGCCGCAGCTCAGTGGACCCTTAGCTGAGGTGACAGCTGAAATGCCTAGGGAACACATGAACAAGTATGAACTGTTTAAAACCAAGGTAAGAGTCAGAATGGGGCTAACACGCGAGCATTCCCATCGGCGGTTCAGAGCCCTAAGGTGGAAACCAGATGTGTCATTTACCCGACATGCCTACCACACTGTGAAACATTGGGATGCCTGGATATCAGGAGCAAGTGCTAAATCTCCAGAAGATTTGCACTTCCTAATGCAAATGGAGCAATTCTTAAAGGGTGTTCCTGAGGAAATAGAAAGAGGCATCCTAGATGGGAAGCCCAAAACTGTAATGGAAGCGGGGGAGATTGGAGCCAAATGGGTGGAGGTAGCAGAAAAGAAAAAAACTGGTTGCAGTTGGAGCAGATACCAGAAGGGACAACCTCAGACCACACTCTACTACCGGGGCGGCCCAAGGCCCCACCTACCCCCCTAAGGAACCCTCCAGCCACTTTATCGTCCCACCACACCATTCTCCAGCAACTCACCTCACCCTAGTTATGCGTCAGCTAGACAATGTTTTAAATGTAATGAGCCGGGGCATGTGAAGGCAAACTGCCCCAAGAACCCCAACAGATTACAGTTCATTGCACTGGAATCACACCAGAGGTCCTCAGGCCCAGATACCTACCAGATACCCTTGGAGCGGAGGGAAAGTGAGTGTGGGCGGGAAGAAGGTCACCACGTGGAGGGACACCAGAGCACAGGTGTCGGCTATCCATGCTTCCTTAGTGGACCCCAAGTTAATCAACCCAGAGATCCAAGTGAAGATTCAACCCTTCAAGTCCAACTCTTTCAATTTGCCTACGGCCAAGTAGCTTGTCCAGTACAAGGGCTGGTCAGGAATGTGGACTTTTGCAGTCTATGATGATTATCCCATCCCCATGCTGTTGGGGGAAGACTTGGCCAATCATTTGAAGTCAGCCAAGAGGATGGGAATGGTCAACCGCAGGCAGACTAAACCAGGTGTCATGCCTAGCGCTGTTCTGGAAAATTCTACCAGGACCCAGTCAGAGGTGATGGACCCGGACTCCAGGCCAATGTCTGCAATAGCAGTAGTGGATCCAATCCCAGAGACTCAGACAGAGCCAGTCCTAGGACCGGAACCAGTGGAACATCCAGCACCAGACCCATTGCCAGCACTGAATCCAATACTAGCAACCCCAACCCCAGAGGACCCCACTGAACCTGAACCAGCAGTAGTTGATGATCCTACACAAGAGGCTCAGCTGGAGCCTGAACCCCAACATATTGCACCAGCGGAGAGCGGTTCACAGTCAACGGAAACATCCCCATCCTCTACACCGCTTCCAGAGTGACCATGCATAGGTTCACAATCCAATGAGGAACTGATGTCTCCAGCATCAAGGGAACAGTTCCAGACCGAACAGGAAGCAGATGAAAACTTCCTGAGAGCTTGGACAGTGGCACGGAGAAACCCTCCACCTCTCAGGTCTTCTAATCTATCCAGGTTGGTTGTAGAAAGAGGACTCTTATAGAAGGAAACTCTTTATGCTGGACACCAGGAAGACTGGCATCCTCAGAGACAGTTGGTAGTTCCAACTAAGTACCGGGTAAAGCTCTTGAGCTTAGCCCACAATCATCCTAGTGGCCATGCTGGGGTGAACGGGACCAAAGACCATTTGGGGAGGTCATTCCCCAGGGAGGGAATAGGCAAGGATGTTTCTACCAATGTCTGGTCTTGTGAGGTATGCTAAACAGTGAGAGAACCCCAAGACCAGGTCAAAGCCCCTCTTCAGCCACTCCCGATCATTGAAGTTCCATTTCAGCGAGTAGCTGTGGATATTCTGGGTCCTTTTCTGAAAAAGCCACTCAGAGGGAAGCAGTACATACTGACTTTCATGGATTTTGCCACCCGCTGGCCGGAAGCAGTAGCTCTAAGCAACTCCAGGTCTAAAAGTGTGCGCCAGGTACTAGCAGACATTTTTTGCCAGGGTAGGTTGGCCCTCTGACATCCTCACCGATGCAGGAACTAATTTCCTGGCAGGAACTATGGAAAGCCTTTGGGAAGCTCATAGGGTAAATCACTTGGTTGCCACTCCTTACCACCATCAAACAAATGGTATGGGTGTAGAAGTTTAATGGAACTTTGGGGGGCATGATATGTAAATTCGTAAATGAGCACTCCAATGATTGGGACCTAGTGTTGCAGCAGTTGCTCTTTGCCTACAGAGCTGTACCACATCCCAGTTTAGGGTTTTCACCATTTGAACTTGTATATGGTCATTAGGTTAAGGGTCCATTACAGTTGGTGAAGCAGCAATGGGAGGGATTTACACCTTCTTCAGGAATTAACATTCTGGACATTTTTCAGAGTAGCAGCAGGTGCCACAAGTACTCCTTTTCATTCTGGACATTGTAACCAACCTACAAAACACCCTCTGAACTTCTCTAGCCCTTGCTAAAGAAAACCTACAGGATGCTCAAAAAGAGCAAAAAGCCTGGTATGATAAACATGCCAGAGAGCGTTCCTTCAAAGTAGGGGACCAGGTTATGGTCTTAAAGATGCTCCAGGCCCATAAAATGGAAGCATTGTGGGAAGGGCCATTCATGGTCCAGGAGCGCCTGGGAGCTCTTAATTACCTCATAGCATTCCCCACCTCCAACCGAAAGCCTAAGGTATACCATATTAAATCTCTAAATCTTTTATTCGAGAGAATTAATGGTTTGTCAGTTTACAGCGCAGGGAAGAGATGACGCAGAGTGGCCTGAAGGTGTCTACTATGAAGGGAAAAGTGCTGGTGGCGTGAAGAGGTGAACCTCTCTATCACCCCCGGGCATATGCAGCGACTGTAGATCCAGGAGCTGTGCACTAGCTACACACCGATGTTCTCAGCCACCCCAGGACTGACTGAACAGGCATACCACTCCAATGACACAGGTAATGCTCACCCAATTAAAGTCCAACCTTACCGGGTGTCGTCTCAAGCTAAAACTGCTTTAGAAGGGGAGATCCAGAATATCTGAAAGATGGGTGTAATCTGCCCTACTGGCAGTGCTTGGGTATCTCCAGTGGTTCTAGTTCCCAAACTAGATGGGGAGATAGGTTTTTGCGTGGACTACCATAAGATAAATGCTGTAACTCGCCCAGACAACTATCCAATGCCACACACAGATGAACTATTAGAGAAACTGGGATAGGCCCAGTTCATCTCTACCTTGGACTTAACCAAGGGGTACTGGCAGGTACCGCTGGATGAATCCGCCAAGGAAAGGTCAGCCTTCACCACATCAGGCTGTATGAATTTAATGTACTCCCTTTTGGGCTGTGGAATGCACCCGCCAACTTCCAAAACCTTGTGGATGGTCTCCTTGTGGGATTAGGAGAATATGCAGTCGCCTACCTTGATGATGTGGCCATTTTTTCGGATTCCTGGGCAGAACACCTGGGACATCTACAAAAAGTGTGAGCGCATAAGGGAGGCAGGACTAACGGTTAAGGCTAAGAAGTGTCAAATAGGCCTAAACAGAGTGACTTACCTTGTACACCAGGTGGATCAAGGAACTATCAACCCCCAATAGGCCAAAGTGGATGCTATCCAAAAGTGGCCTGTCCCAAAGTCATAGAAACAGGTTCAATCCTTCTTAGGCTTGGCCGGTTATTACAGACTATTTGTACTGCAATACAGCCAAATCGCCATCCCACTGACAGACCTAACCAAAAAGAAACAGCCAAATGCCGTTTAGTGGACCGAAGAGTGTCAGAAGGGCTTTAACCAACTTAAAGCGATACTCATGTCTGACCCTGTACTAAGGGCTCCAGACTTTGACAAACCGTTCCTAGTAACCACAGATGTCTCCGGGTGTGGTGTGGGAGCAGTTCTAATGCAGGAAGGACCGGATCAAGAATTCCATCCTGTAGTGTTTCTCAGCAAAAAACTGTGAGAGGGAAAGCAACTGGTCAGTCAGTGGGGGGGGGGGAAATGTTACGCCATTGTCTATACTCTGGAAAAGCTACACCCATATGTTTGGGGATGGCATTTCCACCTGCAAACTGACCATGCTGCACTACAGTGGCTTCATACCGCCAGGGGAAATAACAAAAAACTTATTCGGTGGAGTTTAGCTCTCCAAGATTTTGATTTCAACATCCAACACATCTCAGGAGCTTCTAACAAAGTGGCTGATGCACTCTCCCATGAAAGTTTCCCAGAATCAACTGGTTAAAATCGTCCTTGAGATGTGGAAAATATTGTTAGTCTTTATATACTTGGTAGTATATTTAGAGGTGCATGTGTCGTCTTATTAACTCTGTTTTTTTCCCTAGAGCTCCAGGAATAAATCCCAGCCAGTGTTTCACCCTTTCTGTGATTTGGGGGGCATGTCATAAATATAAAAGGAAGGGTAAATGCCTTTAAAATCCCTCCTGGCCAAAGGAAATATCCTTTCACCTGTAAAGAGTTAAGAAGCTAGGATAACCTTGCTGGCATCTGACCACAATGACCAATGAGGAGACAAGATACTTTCAAAGCTGGAGGGAGGGAAAAACAAAGGGTCTGCCTGTGTGATGCTTTTGCCAGGGACAGAATGGGAATGGAGACTTAGAATTTAGTAAGTAATCTAGCTAGATATGCGTTAGATTTTGATTTATTTAAATGGCTGAGAAATTAGACTGTGCTGAATAGAATGACTATTCTTGTCTTTGTGTCTTTCTTGTAACTTAAGGTTTTGCCTAGAGGGATTCTTTTTTTTGAATCTAATTACCCTCTAACGTATTTACCATCCTGATTTTACAGAGGTGATTCTTTTTACCTTTTCGTATATTATAATTCTTCTTGTAAGAAATTGAATGCTTTTTTCATTGTTCTTAAGATCCAAGGGTTTGGGTCTGTGGTCACCTATGGAAATTGGTGAAGATTTTTATCAAATCTTGCCCAGGAAAGGGGATGTAAGATTTGGGATGATTTTGCGGGGGAAAGACGTTTCCAAACGGACTTGTTCCCAGTAACCTATGTTAGATGTTTGGTGGTGGCAGCGAAGTCCCAGGGCAAAAGGTAAAATAGTTTATACTCTGGGGAAGTTTTAACCTAAGCTGGTAAAAGTAAGCTTAGGAGGTTTTCATGCAGGTCCCCACATCTGTACCCTGGACTTCAGAGTGGGGAAGAAACCTTGACACCAAGTGTAGAGCCAATACTTATAACTTCAAATCAAAAAATGATACATGATGCAGATAGCATAATCATAACCAGAAAAGTATAACCTTTACATAGATCCCTCACTCTACAACCTTCGTACAATATGTAACAGTGGTTGCAACAATGATCTATGTGGCCATACTTTAATCAGATAATGTCACAGGGGCCTCCCAATGAGAGAGAAGCTCGTATCGGGTAGTATTTGACAGTATGGGGGAACAGCAAATAAATGCCAAGGCTTCAACTATATCAGTTTGGCAGGTATTTATTTACTTTTCATTGTTTAATATTTTCTTTGAAGAAATTGGTTTCCATATCTACCCCACACACCCTTAATATAGATGATCTCATATTGATACTTATAAAATAGCTTAACTTTATAATAGTTCTGCTTTATGCCAAAGTGTCTTTGAGTACCAGCATCATTTGGTGTTGTCAGCACCATGGTAGGAATGATGTGTGGGTGTTTACAGTTGCTACAGAATGGGCAGAAGTACAATGTGCACTTTATTTGTAGGTCCTTCACAAATAGTGGCCACTAACTTTTTTTTATTTAATTTTATTTTTAACACATTTATAGGATACAGAATGGCAGAGCTGCATTTTTAAATTGTAACATCATATCATCTATCTGTATTTTGGTATGTAAGGGCTGAGAGGAATGAAAACTCCACTCAAATGGCAAGGACTCTGTCAGAGTGGGGAAAGAGGAAGCTAAGCAGAATTGTTATCCCTTCTCTTCAACTTCCTGAGATCACCTATGTCGGCTTGGAGAAAGAATGACCGGGTGAGGAACAAGGGCAAAAAACCACACTCAACACGATCACCCTCTGATTGTCCCTCCAATTGGACCTGAAGGGCTTTTTTACACTAGAAACACAACAGCAATGCTGCAGCTTCACCACTGAAGGGCTTCAGGGTAGAAGTTACCTATGCCAGTGGGAGGGGTTCTCCAGTCAGCACAGGTCATCCACTTCCCCGAGAGGAGGTAGCTAGATTGACAGAATAACTTCAACCTAGCACTATCTTCACTGGGAGTTAAGTTGGCTTAACTACTGGGGATATTTCACATCCCTGAGGTATGTAGCCAATGTAAGTTCCCAGTGTAGATCAGCCATAAGTTAGCTCTGAGTATGGCCATATTAACCATGAGGAAAAACCTGTGCCCATCTGGTTCAGAATGCAGGTGGAAGCCTATTTTAGATTTGAGAGTATTTTACTCCCTGTTCATACTACGTAATTACACAAGGGATGTGATTTTCATCAACACTCAGCATTGTTCTAATTTTGCTCCCATCATACTTAACAGTAAAACTCCCATTTACTTATAGCAGCAGAGTTAGGTCAATGCTGAGCACTTCTGAAAAATCACTCAATATGCAGGGCATGGCAGAACTGTGTGCCCTTTGTTTCCACACTGCTTCAAACACCATCTGCATACAGAGAGCAATGACTGTATTTTCCTTGCAGTAGCTAGTAAGTGATGTGAATATTTTACGTTACCATTTGTCTGTCTCCAACTTTCACAAAATCAGAAGATGAATTCACATCAGAAGATATTTATATTTTCATATCAGAAGATGTGTCAGTATAACTGTAACTAATTGGAGGGGAGTTAAACTGTTTGGGATGTGCTTAGTGACTTATGCACCTTTTATAAATTATTCAAAATAATGTCGCTTTTTGAAAGGGGTTGTGGATTTTAAAGATAATTTAAGACATGTCATATATGAGTTGTTGAAGGGCTGATGAGAAGCAAGGATACATATTGTCCCCTGATTCCTTTCACCTGACACATTGAAATAGAACTCTTGACTCCTCTCAAGGCTGCATACAATCAACTAAGCTGAAGGAAACTTGAGTTGTTTATTGCATTATAGAACTCTCACATGGCTTCTTTCACTAGAGAAACCTTCATCTGTTTTTTTTTTTTTTTAGAATGAATGAATTTATCAGTTAGATGTCGCTCAGTACTGACAGGGAACATGAAAATAAATAGAGAATTACAAAAACAGGAAACTGTAGTAAGCAACTAGAAATTTACAGGACTCTATTTTTAAAAGACAACATTTTAAAGTTAAATATTTACTTCCAGTCTTTAAGCATGTGTATTTTTTCTGTACAGCTTTAAAATTCTCTCTGAAAAGCCAAGTTTAAAAACTATGCAAATAATTAAGTAGATTTTTAACGCTATCTCTTAATAGGAAATACTGTATATGAACATTTTTTTCCAGTTTAACATGGTTGCAAAGAGATCTCCTGATTGATATTTTTTTTTGTCAAGTGCTAAGTCAGTTGAACACAGATACCTGCCCTTTGCATTTTCTTCCTTGTTTAACTAAGATCTGTAGTTGAGGGTAATTTTCTGAACCAGAAGCACTGCTAGCCATATCTATGATGAAGCATGATCAGATTCCTTTGGCAATAGATGATGGGTGAAAAACTAATTAACAAAAAATAGTGTGGCAAGGAAGTAAATTCAGTGTTTGAATGTAGCTTTTTGTCACCATGTAGGGTAAATATAATCATAATAAACAGTGTCATAGCTGAGATTTATGGATGTATTTTGTTAACAGCTAGGAGATGCAGACAGTACTCTCAAAAGTCTGAAATACTGGCAGTGGTCCCTATACAAAAAGAAAATTGGAAGCTTTCCTTATCAATTCACTAACTAGTGGAATATTCTTGGCTTTTTTTAAAGCCAATCCACCCAGCTGCTAGTAGTAGCTGCTACTAATATTCCTTTTCAGATTTTTGCTTTAATTTAGGATAAAAATTCAAATCTATGATTCGTGTGCATGCCTTTTTTTCTCTCTACTTCCACTTTTTCTCTCCAACCTGCATATTAATCATTTTAAAAGGAAGATGGGTAGGGGACAAACCTAGTATGCTTGAAACATTTGGTTACACAAAATCATATATAAACAAAATTCTGTGCCTTTATCTTCTAGAATATTAATCCTTGTCCCCAACCCTGAAATTTCTGTGAATAAGGTGCATCAAAATTTCACTGAAGTTTTACCCCCCAAAAAGGGGGTTGTGAGGTTTGTCAAAATCAAGCTTTTTTGCCCCCCCCCCCAAAGCCTCTGTCAGCAAAGCCCTAAAAAGCCAAGGCCTCCAATGATGTGTTTGTTGGGTGGAAACACACTTTGTCATGGTGAAACAAAACCTTGCTGCTTCATAGTTGGAGCAGCTTAAATTTAGAAAGCCATGTACATAAATAACTGTATTCAAATGAGTCTTAAAGTGAATACTGGAGACTGGTGAATAGAAACTGATTGATACACAAGTCATGAAAAGGAAGGATAATCCAGTAGTTACTACACAAGTTTAGGGCTTGAAAGACATGAGTTCAAGGTCCTTCTCTACCACAGACTTCCTGAGTTAGACTGGATAAATCACTTAGCTTCTCTGTGCCCAGTTCCCCCTCTATAAAATGGGGATAAAAGTATTTTGTTGCCTCAAAGTGTTGAGAGGATAAATACATTAAAGGTTGTGAAGTGCTGAGATGCTATAGTAATGGGGGGACACTGTAAGAGCTAAATTTTATAATTGTACTATAAGAATTGATGTAAACTTTATTTCATTCTGCCAGCCACCCTTTTTGAATAACAGAAAGGAATGACCATCTGAGACTGGGATCTTGTTTCCTATATGCATTATAAACTTCCCTCGAGTCATTTCTTTGGTTTAAGGTTTAGTGAGTAAAAGACAGGATCTTGTATTGTCTATTTTAATTAGATTAAAGGAATGTTAAAGACCTGAGCCACAATGTAAACTGTTTTGACCACAAGATTTAGTGAAGTTTATTCATTCATGTATTCTGCTGAATATAAAATACTGCTGTCTTCTCTGTAAGAAATTGTTTGTGTGAATGAGGAATGCATGCATCAGGAAAAGATAAGATGTGAAAGCCATCACAAGTGTCCAGATGGTTAAGGAAAAGTGAGAGACTTGGAAACACCAGGAGACAATCAGAAAACATCCATTGTATCCAATGCTAAACATGTTAGCAGCACTGACGGCCTCAGAGGTGAGGCAACCACCCCGGAAGGCAAGACGACAAACAGGAGATAACGATGGGAAGCCCAACAATAACCATCAAATGATAACAGCTGAAAACCCCAAGATTAAGGACTAATGATTACAGGATGACATTTCAAAATGCATGGACTCAAATGGGAATTTACAAGTATAAAGCTGGGGTTTTTTGCCATGAAACTCTGGATTCACTCCTGCCAAAACCTCAGAGCATCGGATTGCAACCGACAAAGCCCAGCTCCTCACTCGTGTTCAATCTAACTGGACATTAGATTTACTCGAGGTACAACAGACTGGTAACTATAAAAACATCAACTGGCAGGAGTGTGAATGTGAGACTAAAAAGCATATGCTAACTGTTGTATTTTCAATAAATATGGCATATTTGCCTTCTCTCTTATAAAAGATCCTGTGTGCTTTGTATAGCATAACAATAACTTAAGGAGAAATTCTCTTCTGACACTAGATTTATATCTATGCATTCCATCTTTCACTGGAGTTACTCCTGATCTCATTTTTTAGTAAGGTAGGAGAATCAAATACACAACATGTGGGTCAAATTTTGCCATAGTTTGATCACCTACAAGGTGCAGAGCACTCTCAATTCCCACTTACTTCAATAGGCAATTAGGGTGCTTATTATCTTTCAGGAGTGGGCCTTGAAAGTAGAATAAAGCTAAAGAAACTCCATTGTATTCAATGGAGTTATCAGGGATTTGCACTGGTGTGAGAGTATAATTGCCCCCTATTGCATAGGTATATGGGGGGGATGGGGAAGAGGAAGCAAGATATCCTTATAAACATCTCCTGAATATTTACAATCATCTTGTCCAACAAAGTGAATATTTGAAAATAAGCATTTTAAATTTGTTACGCCAACCTAGAACTCCAGTCTCATTCCTGTAAACCTTATTTTGTATACAAATGTCCAGTCACTCTAAAACAGTAATGCTTGATGAAAAACTGCCACCAGGACTAGAACCCTCTTTGGCAGGAAATAAAAATCTGTTTTGCTACACACGTAGATGAAGGCCTACCAAATAGAACGAGTATTAAATAACTAAGCTTGTGGTACTCAGAACCCATGATGAAAAATAAGGACCCAGACTTGCTTCACAAAAAGACAGAATTAAGGAACATATGTGTTCGCTACAAAATGATGACCATATTACATGGGGCTAATTGTTCCTTTAAGGCACAGCCCCGCCAGTTGGGTGGTGTATAGACTCACAACCCAAGGAAAGTACGAGGAAGCCGTGAGCTTCTGAGATGCCCTCAGAGGCACAGTTCCTCCTTGGATCTCCTTTTTGTGCTGGCAGGGCGTCATTTCTGTCATCACTGTGTGTTTCAGCATGTCTACCCTGCTCCTCCTATGCCCCTACCATTTCTTGTCCCTCCATGTCCACTTGCTTCCTAGGGATTAAAGAGAAAAACACATTTTGTGAATCCCCTGCATTTGCTGTTTGGGGGTGGGGGTGCGGGGCAGGAAGGGAAGGGATGCTTTACCATTGGGCCTCATTATTCTTTTTATATTATTAACCTAGTAACCTCATTGCAGGACCTGGGCACCACTATGCTAGGCACTGTGCAGACAAGTGAAGAAGAACATCCTGATCCCAGAGAGTGCTCAGTTAGAGCTGGTGGGAAAAGCTTTACTTAAACAGTTTTTTTTCTGTAAAGAAATGCAGTCTGAAATTCTGAAGTCTCAAAATCCTCCACAAAATGGAATTTCTGTTCTCTACACAGCTTTATATACAATCTTGGTATTGGACTGGCTGAACTGATGTGGTATCGGGTAAGTTAGGAGGATGAGGTAATAAAATTAACACTTTGGCATGAAAGAAGAAACAAATTATTTTCCCCTGGTATGTGACTTCAGAATTGGACTGTTAGTCAGTATACTAATCTGAACTATTTTCATCAGCCTCCAGAAATTTCTCCACGAGGCCTGAATAAAGACTGGGAGTGGATGTGTCACTAGAAAAACTAGATTTTGTTGCGGTCAGTTAAACCTTTTCTATAGACTTTGATGGGTACGGGAGTGGGCCCTTAAATATGCAGCATTTCCCTTTTAAGTAATAGTTGCAGATGGATTATTCTCACATCCCTACTAATTTTCCACTGTCTTTGCACTACTGTTGCCATCTTGGTTACTCTATTGAATAGCCTATAAAACTTTGCAGTAAAATCAGTTATCTCATTGGCAGGTTGTATTTTGTGCTCTAAGCTCTCATTTCTTTTTTTTTCTTTAGTATACCCAAATGTGGTGGACTGTCTTCTTATTCTTCATTACTATCCCTTTGCTCATGTAACAAACTATTAATTTCAAAGAGAAAAACAATAAAAGGATAGATATTGCTACTCATAGTATTTACATCTGTCTGATGAATTCTAGTAAAATATTTATTTTAGCTATTATAATATTATCCAGGCCTCATTTTACACGAATAGTTTTTGATTGATGAGTTAGTTCAGATACTAATGTTCTACAGTTTAATGGATTTTTTGGCTATGCTTAACAAAATACACCATCTTCTACTTTGAGTATTAACTAAAACCAACATTGTTCCATCCTTTTTTAGTGTTAACTGAATAGGAGAATATAAATTAGTTTTCCCTTTGTCTAAATTGCTATGTGGATAAGTGCCCTTTTTTCAAGATATCTAAAATTTGTGGCCAAATAACTAGTTACATATATTATTTCCTTTAATAATTATCAGGGGATTTTAGTGTGCTGCTACAGTGAAACTTGCATATGATACATGTACAAAAACAAAATTTCAAGGCTCAAAGAAATCAGAAAATATAATTGTTTGTTCTTAGTCATCTGTACATATTTTGGAAATAAAGATTGCTCTGAGACAAACTGTGTGGGATTTGGACAGCTCTTGTCCAGGAGGATCTAAATTAACACCAGGCACATACTTAGCTTAATTCCTAGAGAAGATTTAAACTCAGATCTCTAGAACTGAAAAGATCAACACATTCATTCTCTCTGCTGCCTAATAATTTATTTCTTGGTTTCCGGCTCTCCTTGAGCTATTAAAACACAACTTCAATACATTCTTGTTCTGTCATAATCAATATTGACTTCTGTCTAGTTTTTCCAGCTGCTTCATTGTAGAACTCTATTGAAAGGTTTTTTCTTAGCTGATTTAAAGGGTATTTTTGATCTTTCAACTATCAAAGTCGGAAGTGAACATGACTAAAATAATGTAATATTACTTGCTTATTGTTACTTATGAGACATCTTGTAGATGTCTGGGATGGTTCAAGAATTATTCATTTAATTAGAAATTACACCTAATTAGGACTCCTTCAGTGATTGTGGGTTTAAAGGAAGAATGACTGACGTGACATTGCTTTTACGCCTGAAGTTTGTAGGTTCAATGGAATTATACCAATTAATATCTTCTGAGGCTCTAACCCCATGCAATCAAATTCAGCCTGGGGTAAGGTCAATTTAGTTAAGTGGAATTGCATCAGCACCATAATATAACATCTTAAAAGTAAATTATACTATAAAAATGGTTAACAAATCTTTTTTTAAAAAAATCAAATGAAACTGGTCGTTAATTGGTGTCCTATCCCCAGTTCAGAGCTTAAATGTTTGGATAGATCAACCAATATTTATCCATTTAAACAGCTTACTCTTTTAAAGCAAAAGTTAATCACAATAATTAGGGTTTTTTTGTACAGCACTGTTATAAATAGGGGGTTTTCTAAGTATTGTTGTTAGAATTTAGTTACTATTGTCATTATTTATATGGATATTAGATAGAAAGTGACACTTGGGTTTTCATGCCATCTGGAGGTCTGGACATGCACCTTTTTATTTTGTTTTAACCATGTGTAATGGCTTTCAATAAGATATATTTCCCTTTGTAATTTTATGATGGTGTGAAAATTCACTAAAAGATGCTAAATTTGGAACATTCAAATAGTACGGAATCTTTTTTAAAAGGTAACATTTTGAGAAAATCTCCAGTTTCATCACAGTATGCTCATAAAGCCAAAATGAGAACAGGAACCATATAGGCTATTTGTAACTAAAAGTGATGAACTGATGATTTTGTGATATGGTACAAAGATCTCCATGTTTAACACGCAAACACAGAAAAAGCAAGTGAAAAGTAGCTTATCTGATGAGCAGAACTACACAAGAAAAGACCATACACAACAAAGGGGCATGTCTTTATATCTTGGCATGATCTGAAGATCACTGAAGTGGTAGGTCAGTTCTAATAAAGAATTATTTTGGAGTCCTTTCATAAGACTTTTGGGAGCTTTCACATTTCTGGTTCAAACCCTGGATAATGTACTTAAAAGCAGTAGGTTGTACATGCCCTTGTTAATATAAGTGCATTTCAGGATAAGTTCATTGGCTTACAGGATGTGTCTTATGAAGTCTCTAAGGTGCCACAAGTACTCCTTTTCTTTTTGCGAATACAGACTAACACGGCTGCTACTCTGAAACATGAATAAAATCAGCACTGTATTCGTGGTATATAGTAGTATTCTGAAAACTTAAGGTGCACTTAGCACCTGATCCTTCAAAGTCTGATGCACATGCCTATCTTTATGTACTGTAAGTAATCCTACTGAAGTCAACAGGAGTAATCAGTGCATAAACTTAAGCACATGTGTAAGTGCTTGTACCAGCACAGTCTAAGTTTGTAATTATTTCTCCTTAAAATCTCTGCTGCTACGATGATAGTTCAGTAAAGAATTAAGACTGACTGAATTTTTACCCCCATGTTTTTGGACATTGTTTTTCTTTCTTTTAATAATAATAGTAAAGAACAAAGTCACTTGGGCATTTGGTATCACATAATTAATACTAGTATTGAACTACTTGCACTCTGGTGCTGTGCGTTAAATCAATCTGTTTGTGCCAGCATATGCAGTGCTCTCCTGACAATAGTACTACTGAAACTAGTGATAGGCCACCAACAATTTGGTGAATTTGCTGTGTGTATTTTTACAATATATTTTTCATTTTTTCTACCATTTATTTTGTGCACCCCTTTTCACTTTTTGTCTTAAATAGCTACCTATTTTAATTTTTTCCATTAAACAGCTGCAGTTTTCTACCCCAGAAATAGCTGCATTTTAATGGTAGATTAAGTGATTCTAGTGTGTGTATGTACACACACGGTACATGCAGTTTGTAAGGGGACTGGAGATCTCTGAGTATGAAAGGCAGTATATAAATGTGATTTTTTTAAATGCAATGAAAACTAGTGTCTATATATTCCTTATTCTGGCTTATTTCTTGAATTCAGAAGTATTTTTACACCCCTTCTACAAACACATAGTAAAAAGACATGAAATGGTCTTGTACAGAACAGAGTGCTCTTTGGATAAATTGTAGTTAGAAGTGTGAAACGAGGGAAAGGGTCAGAGCAATAAACTTCAGCATGATACACCCCAATCTCACTCCTTTTCTCCTCTTTCCACAACTGAATTATCAGACAAAGTGCTCCTTTGTATGTAGGACTCTTTATATAACTGACCCTGTGGTCCAATTCCGGAATTCCATCATGAGTTTCTGCTCAGATTTTTTTCCCTTTGTCTTTCAGTTCATTAGGAATCTGTATGCACTTTTTAAAAAAATAGATCTATGTATGCCAGTATTCAGTTTTCTTGTTTAAATGATATTGTTACTATTATAGTCCACACTGCCAAATTCTGTCCTCAATTACATCACTTAAACCCCAGCGAACTACAGATTTCCAATGAATTTGCATGCATGGATCTCAGGGCACAATGTGGCCATTGTATTATAATAGTTCATTAGTTTGTTGTTAAATCTCTAATACTTGTGTTCACCCCCACACAAAGCAGAGCAGATTAAATTAGGCTAATTAACCTGATAGCTCTTGCCCAGGTGCAGCCTAGGAATTGAAAGGTTAAAGATGGAGCCTAGCTGAGAAAATGCAGGGTGGGAAGGGGTGTTTGTAAAGCCAGGAAGTTGGCAGAAGAAAGGGAATGCTGTCAAAGTAGTCTGCAGTCACTCACTGGGAGATGGGAGATGTGACTGCGGCTATGGAGTTACTGTTACTCTCTGGATGGAGGGAGTTTGGGCTGGCAAACCCAGAGAGATGGTGAGCCAGAAGATTTAGGAAGAAGTCCTGTGAACTAGCAACAGGATCTTTTTTGTTGTCAGGAGACAAAAGTTCCCTGGACTGGAACCTGGAATAGAGGGCAGGCCCAGGTTCCCTTACCAGCCACTGGAGAAGTTGTACAGACTAGGCAGGGCTCTGCTCCACTGCCCAAGGACAGTTGTCTAATAGGTCTTTGCTACCTCAGAAATGGAGGACTATAGTGACATTGCCAGAGGCCCAAGCCCACAAAAAGAGACCACTGTGGGTCTCAAAGAGAAAAAGGCAGCAGGGCACATGAAAAAATCATAGAAGGGGGTGTCAGAAGTGGAAGGAGTTAATCCACGAAGCAGCCAGGAGGAAGATCTCTAGGAGTGAGTAGACTCTGTGACAACTTGATCTTGATGGATCATAGAATCATAGAATATCAGGGTTGGAAAGGACCTCAGGGGGTCAACTAGTCCAGCACCCTGCTCAAAGCAGGACCAATCCCCAACTAAATCATCCCAGCCAGGCCTTTGTCAAGCCGGGCCTTAAAAACTTCTAAGGAAGGAGATTCCACCACCTCCCTAGGTACCCATTCCAGTGCTTCACCACCCTCTTAGTGAAAAAGTTTTTCCTAATATCCAAACTAAACCTCCCCCACTGCAACTTGAGACCATTACTCCTTGTTCTGTCATCTGCTACCACTAAGAACAGTCTAGAACCATCCTGTTTGGAACCCCCTTTCAGGTAGTTGAAAGCAGCTATCAAATCCCCCCTCATTCTTTTCTTCTGCAGACTAAATGGATGGAGGGGTGTGTGTGTGTGTGTGTGTGTGTGTGTGTGTATAATTTTGTATCTAGCTTTGTAATGTTTTTATTTGTTTTTAACTCTCAGGAGCTGCAGAATCATGTGCTGGGAAGGTGAAATAAACAATTAATTGAAAATCCTAAATTCATTATCTGTCATAATTTTCAAGCTCATTAAAGTATTTTTGCTGAATATTGTTGTCTTTCCCATCATGAAAGAGTATATGAAGCTTTTTAACTACCTTGAACAGGCAGAATTATTTTCCTTCCTAGATTACAAGGCTGTCTCCTATTTTGTCTGTAAGAATTTCCTTTTCAAGAATAATTTTTTTTTTTTTACTTTTTAAATGATTTACTACTTAAGCAACAGGAACAACTTTATAATTAAATGTTTTAACAGGAAAAAATCTTATATGTTTTCCTGAAGAGAGTGGGTGTAGATCAGCCAGCTATTCAAAAAGCTTTATCATCCCAACTACAGGAATATGAATGCAAGGAAGATTAGAAATACTAAAATATTATAAAAAATACTAAAATATAATTTTAGCTTGATTAATCAAGACAATGTTTTTATATAGTTTTGAAACAGCAAAGGACAATAGAATTTAATATTTCATTACTAGTCACAAAGCTGAGCAGACTTCAAACAGATATCAGTGAACAATATCACATACTCAGTTGCCTGAAACAAAAAAGTTTAAAAGCCCATGTCATAAATATAAAGGGAAGGGTAAACACCTTTAAAATCTCTCCTGGCCAGAAGAAAAGCCCTTTCACCTGTAAAGGGTTAAGAAGCTAGGTTAACCTCGCTGGCACCTGACCACAATGACCAATGAGGAGACAAAATACTTTCAAAGCTGGAGGGGGGAGAAAAAAAGGGTCTGTGTCTGTCTGTGTGATGCTTCTGCTGGGGACAGAACAGGAATGGAGTCTTAGAATTTAGTAAGTAATCTTGCTAGATATGCGTTAGCTTATGATTTCTTTAAATAAGCTGTGCTGAATAGAATGGATATTCCTGTCTTTGTGTCTTTTGGTAACTTAAAGGTTTTGCCTAGAGGGATTCTCTGTTTTGAATCTAATTAGCCTGTAAGGTATTCACCATCCTGATTTTACAGAGGTGATTCTTTTTACCTTTTCTTCTATTAAAATTCTTCTTATAAGAAACTGAATGCTTTTTTTCATTGTTCGTAGGATCCAAGGGTTTGGGTCTGTGGTCACCTATGGAAATTGGTGAGGATTTTTATCAAACCTTCCCCAGGAAGGGAGGTGCAAGGTTTTGGTGGGGAAAAGACATTTCCAAAATACTCTTTCCCAATAATAAACCTGGTTACATGTTTGGTGGTGGCAGCGAAAGTCCAAGGGCAAAAGGTAAAATAGTTTGTACTTTGGGGAAATTTTAACCTAAGCTGGTAAAAGTAAGTTTAGGAGGTTTTCATGCAGGTCCCCACATCTGTACCCTGGAGTTCAGAGTGGGAAAGGGACCTTGACATGGTGACAGAGCAGTGGGATTAACTTGAAATCATTTTGAGATCAATTTGAGATTTTTTGAACAAGAAACAAGGATTTTAAAAGGGATTTTTTTTCCTTTGGGCCCCTGGAAAGCAGGTTTCCAACTGGAAGCAGTTGGAGTCTTTTTTCTGCTTTGGGGCCAGAGCAGAGACAAAAGGGAATTGTCTTTTGTGTGCTGGAGTTTTCTCTACCTAAAGGCAGGGTAAAAAGAAAAGGAGTACTTGTGGCACCTTAGAGACTAACAAATTTATTAGAGCATAAGCTTTCGTGAGCTACAGCTCACTTCATCGGATGCATTTGGTGGAAAAAACAGAGGAGAGATTTATATACACACACACAGAGAACATGAAACAATGGGTTTATCATACACACTGTAAGGAGAGTGATCACTTATGACAAGCCATCACCAACAGCAGGGGGGGGAAAGGAGGAAAACCTTCCATGGTGACAAGCAGGTAGGCTAATTCCAGCAGTTAACAAGAATATCAGAGGAACAGTGGGGGGTGGGGTGGGGGGGAGAAATACCATGGGGAAATAGTTTTACTTTGTGTAATGACTCATCCATTCCCAGTCTCTATTCAAGCCTAAGTTAATTGTATCCAGTTTGCAAATTAATTCCAATTCAGCAGTCTCTCGTTGGAGTCTGTTTTTGAAGCTTTTTTGTTGAAGTATAGCCACTCTTAGGTCTGTGATCGAGTGACCAGAGAGATTGAAGTGTTCTCCAACTGGTTTTTGAATGTTATAATTCTTGACGTCTGATTTGTGTCCATTCAATCTTTTACGTAGAGACTGTCCAGTTTGGCCAATGTACATGGCAGAGGGGCATTGCTGGCACATGATGGCATATATCACATTGGTAGATGCGCAGGTGAACGAGCCTCTGATAGTGTGGCTGATGTGATTAGGCCCTATGATGGTATCCCCTGAATAGATATGTGGACAGAGTTGGCAACGGGCTTTGTTGCAAGGATAGGTTCCTGGGTTAGTGGTTCTGTTGTGTGGTGTGTGGTTGCTGGTGAGTATTTGCTTCAGATTGGGGGGCTGTCTGTAAGCAAGGACTGGTCTGTCTCCCAAGATCTGAGAGAGCGATGGCTCGTCCTTCAGGATAGGTTGTAGATCCTTGATGATGCGTTGGAGAGGTTTTAGTTGGGGGCTGAAGGTGATGGCTAGTGGCGTTCTATCTGCTACCCAAGATCCATAAACCTGGAAATCCTGGATGCCCCATCATCTCAGGCATTGGCACCCTGACAGCAGGATTGTCTGGCTATGTAGACTCCCTCCTCAGGCCCTTCGTTACCAGCACTCCCAGCTATCTTCGAGACACCACCGATTTCCTGAGGAAACTACAGTCCATTGGTGATCTTCCTAAAAACACCATCCTAGCCACTATGGATGTAGAAGCCCTCTACACCAACATTCCACACAAAGATGGACTACAAGCCGTCAGGAACAGTATCCCCGATACTGTCATGGCTAACCTGGTGGCAGAACTTTGTGACTTTGTCCTGACCCATAACTATTTCACATTTGGTGACAATGTATACCTTCAAATCAGCGGCACTGCGATGGGTACCCGCATGGCCCCACAGTATGCCAACATTTTTATGGCTGACTTAGAACAACGCTTCCTCAGCTCTCGTCCCCTAATGCCCCTACTCTACTTGTGCTACATTGATGACATCTTCATCATCTGGACCCATGGAAAAAAAGCTCTTGAGGAATTCCACCATGATTTCAACAATTTCCATCCCACCATCAACCTCAGCCTGGACCAGTCCACACAAGAGATCCACTTCCTGGACACTACGGTGCTAATAAGCGATGGTCACATAAACACCACCCTATATCGGAAACCTACTGACCGCTATTCCCACCTACATGCCTCTAGCTTTCATCCAGATCATACCACTCGATCCATTGTCTACAGCCAAGCGCTACGATATAACCGCATTTGCTCCAACCCCTCAGATAGAGACAAACACCTACAAGATCTCTATCATGCATTCCTACAACTACAATACCCACCTGCTGAAGTGAAGAAACAGAGTGACAGAGCCAGAAGAGTATCCAGAAGTCACCTACTACAGGACAGGCCCAACAAAGAAAACAACAGAACGCCACTAGCCATCACCTTCAGCCCCCAACTAAAACCTCTCCAACGCATCATCAAGGATCTACAACCAATCCTGAAGGACGAGCCATCGCTCTCTCAGATCTTGGGAGATAGACCAGTCCTTGCTTACAGACAGCCCCCCAATCTGAAGCAAATACTCACCAGCAACCACACACCACACAACAGAACCACTAACCCAGGAACCTATCCTTGCAACAAAGCCCGTTGCCAACTCTGTCCACATATCTATTCAGGGGATACCATCATAGGGCCTAATCACATCAGCCACACTATCAGAGGCTCGTTCACCTGCGCATCTACCAATGTGATATATGCCATCATGTGCCAGCAATGCCCCTCTGCCATGTACATTGGCCAAACTGGACAGTCTCTACGTAAAAGATTGAATGGACACAAATCAGACGTCAAGAATTATAACATTCAAAAACCAGTTGGAGAACACTTCAATCTCTCTGGTCACTCGATCACAGACCTAAGAGTGGCTATACTTCAACAAAAAAGCTTCAAAAACAGACTCCAACGAGAGACTGCTGAATTGGAATTAATTTGCAAACTGGATACAATTAACTTAGGCTTGAATAGAGACTGGGAATGGATGAGTCATTACACAAAGTAAAACTATTTCCCCATGGTATTTCTCCCCCCCACCCCACCCCCCACTGTTCCTCTGATATTCTTGTTAACTGCTGGAATTAGCCTACCTGCTTGTCACCATGGAAGGTTTTCCTCCTTTCCCCCCCCTGCTGTTGGTGATGGCTTATCTTAAGTGATCACTCTCCTTACAGTGTGTATGATAAACCCATTGTTTCATGTTCTCTGTGTGTGTGTATATAAATCTCTCCTCTGTTTTTTCCACCAAATGCATCCGATGAAGTGAGCTGTAGCTCACGAAAGCTTATGCTCTAATAAATTTGTTAGTCTCTAAGGTGCCACAAGTACTCCTTTTCTTTTTGCGAATACAGACTAACACGGCTGCTACTCTAAAGGCAGGGTAGTTAACCTCCTGCAGGGAAATTCACAAGTCTTCACAGACCTGACATTTTTTACCTTTTTTTTTCTTCTCCCAAGAGCAATTAGAGGGGTTTTCTGCATATTTGCCTGGAGACAAAGAAGTTAGATTTTCTTTTTTAAGGATTTCTCTGTAGACTGACAATCACTATCAGAGAATATAGGTATCATATTTCAGCACAGCAAAATCTTACAAGCCAAGATTTTTGTTTTGTTTTGTTTTTTATAACTCTCGGGTGTAAAGTTAGTTAAAAACAGAGAAGTTAGGATGACAGATTCCTCGGTTCAACAGAAGCTGGAATTAGCCTGATTTGCAGCTGAGGAAAAACAAAAGGAATATGAAATACAGATAGAAATCATGCGGCTGGAGATGGATGCACATGCAGCCAGGGAAAAAGAAATGGAGGCTGCCCACAAGAGGGAAATGAAGGCAAGGGACAAAGAAATGGAGGAGAAAGAAAAAGAGAGGAAGCATGCACTGGAGATGGAGAAGGCAAAGGCTCAGCAGAATATACCAACAAACCCTAGCAATCCTTCTCCAGGTACCATTTCCCATCCCAGAAAGTTCCCCACCTACAAGGCAGGCGATTATACCAAGGCCTCCTTAGAAAACTTTGAAAGGGCCTGCTTTGGGTACAGCATCTCTACAGACCAATACATGGTAGAGCTGAGGCCGCAGCTCAGTGGACCCTTAGCTGAGGTGGCAGCTGAAATGCCTAAGGAACTCATGAATCAGTATGAATTGTTTAAAACCAAGGTGAGAATGGGGCTAACCCCCGATCATTCCCATCAGCGGTTCAGAGCCCTAAGGTGGAAACCAGATGTGTCATTTATCCGACATGCCTACCACACTGTGAAACATTGGGATGCCTGGATATCAGGAGCAAGTGCTAAATCTCCAGAAGATTTGCATTTCCTAATGCAAATGGAGCAATTCTTAGAGGGTGTTCCTGAGGAAATAGAAAGAGGCATCCTAGATGGGAAGCCCAAAACTGTAATCGAAGCGGGGGAGATTGGAGCCAAATGGGTGGAGATGGCAGAAAAGAAAAAAACTGGTTGCAGTTGGAGCAGATACCAGAAGGGACAACCTCAGACCACACTCTACTACCGGGGCGGCCCAAGGCCCCACCTACCCCCCTAAGGAACCCTCCAGCCACCTTATTGTCCCACCACACCATTCTCCAGCAACTCACCTCACCCTAGTGATGCGTCAGCTAGACGTTGTTTTAAATGTAATGAGCCGGGGCATGTGAAGGCAAACTGCCCCAAGAACCCCAACAGATTACAGTTCATTGCACTGGAATCACCCTAGAATTCCTCAGGCCCAGATACCTACCAGATACCCTAGGAGCAGAGGGAAACTGTGAGTGTGGGTGGGAAGAAAGTCACCGCGTGGAGGGACACCGGAGCACAAGTGTCGGCTATCCATGCTTCCTTAGTAGACCCCAAGTTAATCAACCCAGAGATACAAGTGACGATTCAACCCTTCAAGTCCAACTCTTTCAATTTGCCTACGGCCAAGTAGCTTGTCCAGTACAAGGGCTGGTCAGGAATGTGGACTTTTGCAGTCTATGATGATTATCCCATCCCCATGCTGTTGGGGGAAGACTTGGCCAATCATTTGAAGTCAGCCAAGAGGATGGGAATGGTCAACCGCAGGCAGACTAAACCAGGTGTCATGCCTAGCGCTGTTCTGGAAAATTCTACCAGGACCCAGTCAGAGGTGATGGACCCGGACCCCAGGCCAATGTCTGCAACAGCAGTAGTGGATCCAGTCCGAGAACCGGAACTGGTGGAACAACCAGCAGCAGATCCATTGCCAGCACTGAATCCAGTACTTGCAACCTCAACACCAGAGGGCCCCACCAAACCTGAACCAGCAGTTGCCGATAACCCTGCACAAGAGACTTGGCCGGAGCCTGAACCCCAACATAGTACACCAATAGAGAGCAGTTCACAGTCAATGGAAACATCCCTACATCACTTCCAGAGGGACCAAACCTAGGTCCACAATCCAATGAGGAACTGATGTCTCCAACATCAAAGGGAACTATTCGAGACCGAACAGGAAGCAGATGAAAGCCTCCAGAGAGCTTGGACGGCGGCACGGAGCAACCCACCACCTCTCAGGTCTTCTAATCGATCCAGGTTGGTTGTAGAAAGAGGACTCTTATAGAAGGAAACTCTTTCTGCTGTACACCAGGAAGACTGGCATCCTCAGAGACAGTTGGTAGTTCCAACTAAGTACCGGGTAAAGCTCTTGAGCTTAGCCCATGATCATCCTAGTGGCCATGCTGGGGTGAACAAGACCAAAGACCATTTTGGGGAGGTCATTCCACTGGGAGGGAATGGGCAAGTATGTTTCTACCTATGTCCGGTCTTGTGAGGAATGCCAAAGAGTGGGAAAACCCAAAGACCAGGTCAAAACCCCTCTCCAGCCACTCCCCATCATTGAAGTTCCAGTTCAGCGAGTAGCTGTGGATATTCTGAGTCCTTTTCCAAAAAAGACACCAAGAGGAAAACAGTACATACTGACTTCCATGGATTTTGCCACCCGCTGGCCAGAAGCAGTAACTCTAAGCAACACCAGGTCTAAAAGTATGTGCCAGGCACTAGCAGACATTTTTGTGGGGGTAGGTTGGCCCTCCAACATCCTCACAGATGCAGGAACTAATTTCCTGGCAGGAACTATGGAAAGCCTTTGGGAAGGTCATGGGGTAAATCACTTGGTTGCCACTCCTTACTACCATCAAATAAATGGCATGGTGGAGAAGTTTAATGGAACTTTGGGGTCCATGATATGTAAATTTGTAAATGAGCACTCCAATGATTGGGACGTAGTGTTGCAGCAAGAAGAAAAGGAGTACTTGTGGCACCTTAGAGACTAACAAATTTATTAGAGCATAAGCTTTCGTGAGCTACAGCTCACTTCATCGGATGCATTTGGTGGAAAAAACAGAGGAGAGATTTATATACACACACACAGAGAACATGAAACAATGGGTTTATCATACACACTGTAAGGAGAGTGATCACTTATGATAAGCCATCACCAACAGCAGGGGGGGGAAAGGAGGAAAACCTTCCATGGTGACAAGCAGGTAGGCTAATTCCAGCAGTTAACAAGAATATCAGAGGAACAGTGGGGGGTGGGGTGGGGGGGAGAAATACCATGGGGAAATAGTTTTACTTTGTGTAATGACTCATCCATTCCCAGTCTCTATTCAAGCCTAAGTTAATTGTATCCAGTTTGCAAATTAATTCCAATTCAGCAGTCTCTCGTTGGAGTCTGTTTTTGAAGCTTTTTTGTTGAAGGATAGCCACTCTTAGGTCTGTGATCGAGTGACCAGAGAGTGTTGCAGCAGTTGCTCTTTGCCTAAAGCTGTACCGCATTCCAGTTTAGGGTTTTCACCATTTGAACTTGTATATGGCCGTGAGGTTAAGGGGCCATTACAGCTGGTGAAGCAGCAATTGGAGGGACTTACACCTTCTCCAGGAACTAACATTCTGGACTTTGTAACCAACCTTCAAAATACCCTTCGAACCTCTCTATCCCTTGCTAAAGAAAACCTACAGGATACTCAAAAAGAACAAAAAGCCTGGCATGATAAACATTCCAGAGAGCGTTCCTTCAAAGTAGGGGACCAGGTCATGGTCTTAAAGGCACTCCAGGCCCATAAAATGAAAGCATCATGGGAAGGGCCATTCATGGTCCAGGAGCACCTGGGAGCAGTTAATTATCTCATAGCATTCCCCACCTCCAACCAAAAGCCTAAGGTGTACCATATTAATTCTCTAAAGCCCTTTTATTCCAGAGAATTAAAGGTTTGTCAGTTTACAGCCCAGGGAAGATATGACGCTGAGTGGCCTGAAGGTGTCTACTACGAAGGGAAAAGTGCTGGTGGCGTGGAAGAGATGAACCTCTCCATGACCCTTAGGCATATGCAGTGATAGCAGATCAAGGAGCTCTGCACTAGCTACATGCCGACGTTCTCAGCCACCCCAGGACTGACTGAATGGGCATACCACTCCAATGACACAGGTAATGCTTACCCAATTAAAGTCAAACCTTACTGGGTGTCATCTCAAGCTAAAACTGCTTTAGAATGGGAGATCCAGAGTATGTTACAGATGGGTGTAATCCACCGCTCTGGCAGTGCATGGGCATCTCCAGTGTTTCTTGTTCCCAAACTAGATGAGGAGATACGTTTTTGTGTGGACTACCGTAAGCTAAATGCTGTAACTTGCCCAGACAACTATCCAATGCCATGCACAGATGAACTATTAGAGAAACTGGGATGGGCCCAGTTCATCTCTACCTTGAACTTAACCAAAGGGTACTGGCAGGTACCGCTAGATGAATCCCCAAGGAAAGGTCAGCCTTCACCACACATGTCGGGCTGTCTGAATTTAATGTACTCCCTTTCGGGCTGCGGAATGCACCCGCCAACTTCCAAAGTCTTGTAGATGGTCTCCTAGAGGGATTACGAGAATATGCAGTCGCCTACCTTGACAATGTGGCCATATTTTCGGATTCCTGGGCAGAACACCTGGGACATCTACAAAAAGTCTTTGAGCGCATAAGGGAGGCAGGACTAACGGTTAAGGCTAAGAAGTGTCAAATAGGCCTAAACAGAGTGACTTACCTTGTACACCAGGTGGATCAAGGAACTATCAACCCCCAATAGACCTTGATGATGTGGCCATTTTTTCGGATTCCTGGGCAGAACACCTGGGACATCTACAAAAAGTGTGAGCGCATAAGGGAGGCAGGACTAACTGTTAAGGCTAAGAAGTGTCAAATAGGCCTAAACAGAGTGACTTACCGTGGACACCAGCTGGGTCAAGAAACTATCAGCTACCTACAGGCCAAAATGGATGCTATCCAAAAGTGTCCTGTCCCAAGGTCAAAGAAACAGGTTCAATCCTTCTTAGGCTTGGCCGGTTATTACAGACGATTTGTACCTCAATACAGCCAAATCGCCGCCCCACTGACAAACCTGACCAGAAAGAAACAGCCAAATGCCATTCAGTGGACCGAAGAGTGTCAGAAGGCCTTTAACCAGCTTAAAATGACACTCATGTCTGACCCTGTACTAAGGGCTCCAGACTTTGACAAACTGTTCATAGTAACCACCGATACATCCGAGCGTGGTGTGGGAGCAGTTTTAATGCAGGAAGGACCGATCAAGAATTCCACCCTGTAGTGTTTCTCAGCAAGAAGCTGTCTCAGAGGGAAAGCAACTGGTCAGTCAGTGAAAAAGAATGTTACGCCATTGTCTACGCTCTGGAAAAGCTATGCCCATATGTTTGGGGACGGTGTTTCCACCTGCAAACCGACCATGCTGCACTACAGTGGCTTTATACCGCCACAGGAAATAACAAAAAACTTATTCGGTGGAGTTTAGCTCTCCAAGATTTTGATTTCGACATCCAACACATCTCAGGAGCTTCTAACGAAGTGGCTGATGCACTCCCCGTTGAAAATTTCCCAGAATCAACTGGTTAAAATCATCCTTGAGATGTGGAAAATATTGTTAGTCTTTATATAGTTGCTAGTATATTTAGAGATGCATGCATCTTATTAACTGTTTTTTTTCTAGAGCTCCAGGAATAAATCCCAGCCAGTGTTTCACCCTATCTGTGATTTGGGGGTTGTGTCATAAATATAAAGGGAAGGGTAAACACCTTTAAAATCCCTCCTGGCCAGAAGAAAATGCCTTTCACCTATAAAGGGCTAAGAAGCTAGGTTAACCTCGCTGGCACTTGACCAAAATGACCAATGAGGAGACAAGATACTTTCAAAGCTGAAGTGGGGGAGAAAAAAAGGGTCTGGGACTGTCACTGTGTGATTCTTTTGTCGGGGACAGAATAGGAATGGAGTCTTAGAACTTGGTAAGTAATCTAGCTAGATATGTGTTAGATTATGATTTCTTTAAATGCCTGAGAAAATAATATTCTATGCTGAATAGAATGGATATTCCTGTCTTTGTGTCTTTTTGTAACTTAAGGTTTTCCTAGAGGGAATCCGTATGTTTTGAATCTAATTACCCTGTAAGGTATTTACCATCCTGATTTTACAGAGGTCATGCTTTTTACATTTTCTTTTATTAAAATTCTTCCTGTAAGAAATTGAATGCTTTTTTCATTGTTCTTAAGATCCAAGGGTTTGGGTCTTTGGTTACCTATGGAAATTGGTGAGGATATTTATCCCTAGGAAGGGGGGTGCAAGGTTTTGGTGAGGATTTTGGGGGGAAAAACATATCCAAAGTACTCTTTCCCAATAATAAACCTCGTTAGATGTTTGGTGGTGGCAGCGAAAGTCCAAGGGCAAAAGGTAAAATAGTTTGTACATTGGGGAAGTTTTAACCTAAACTGGTAAAAGTAAGCTTAGGAGGTTTTCATGCAGGTTCCCACATCTGTACCCTAGAGTTCAGAGTGGGGAAGGAACCTTGACAGCCCGTAATCGGCAGGGTCCTCAGCTGTAGACTGTTCCAATTTTGCTTTAACAGTTTTGCCTTTTACCCATTGATATTTATGATATTTTAACATTTTGGTTAAAATTCAGTAACCATGTAAATAGTTGGGCAGAACAAACACCTCTAGGTGGTGCTAATGCCTTCTGATAGCTGGCTAACTGGAATTTTAGCTCCAGACATCCTGAGTCTTATCAGAATTCTGAGGGCTTGCCTACAAGAGCATTGTGAAATAAGCTCTGATATGAATTTAAAGCACAATAGCTATTCTGTGCCATCTCTCCATGTAGATACTCTTCTTCTATACTCAAAGTGCCTTTTTGAGGTTTAGTTTAATCCACTGCGAAAGGCACTGGTAGTGAGGAATAAGAACATCCACATGAGGAGCTATTCTGTAATAGCTATTTTGCACTATTCATTTTCCCATGTAGACAATCCCTGAGTAAGGGAACCTCCCATTAGAGCTGAGTTATATTTTCCAACCAAAGCTTACTGCCATGCAAGTTCATATCCTTGGATCTGGCTGATTTATACCTATAATTGTCGAGGTAGCTGTGTGGGCCAGTTTGGCAACCAGCATGCTACAATTCTGGCTGTTATGACCTACATTGGCAGGAGTGCCATTGTAAGATAGCCATAGATTGCCACAGTATAAGGTGCCACAGACACCCTTCCCAATGTAGCTCCTACATGCGAGACCTGGAAGAAGATGCCCTGGCAGTCTACTGTTAGCTTTTGCCCTTCTCTGTTATCACTAAGGCATCCAGGTATGTGAAGATGCCTCTTTGAAGGCAAAGTGAAGAAAATAGGCTTTCCCACTTGTGGTGCAAGTGGTGGAGCACTTAATGATGGGCTTGGGAAAGGCTGCAGATCCGTTGTGGTCACAGGCAATGGTGTAGTTGTAGAACCACTACCACAGCATTGGCCAGCTTTGATAGAATTCTGATGAGTGGGTGCTATGCCAGGCTGAGGCTACACATTATGATGGCTGACTGCACCTGACTGACTCAGGCTAAAGGTAGTCTTGTGTTCTTGCAGCCTCCCTCAGGGAATCATCAGAGCTAGTCAGGATCAAGAGTGGGTGGGGTGGGGAGAAAGAATTCATTCTATCTCATTTCTTACCCACTCAAATATGGGTTCAGTAGTTCAACCTTTGAATGGGTTTATGGTTTTTGTGTAGGACAGATGGGCTGGGGAGGGGAAGGAAGTACAGAGGAAAAAATGGAAAAAAATAGTGTGGAAAGTAGAACACAGAGCAGGAAGGTGGGGAAAAATCAAATACTGGGGAAAAGAATCAGGAGGGGGAAGGAGAGAAATTTTAATAAAAAGGATAGACCCTACTCAATAGATAAGACCCTATAAATCCCTACTAGATTTATACCAGTCCAGTGTGTGGGAGGGTTCTTCTATCCTTAACATATAGCCCGGGCTTCCTTCTAGCTATGCTTTTTCTTATTATTTAAATAAACAAAAATGAATTTTTACTGCAGAGTTAAAAGTGATTCACTTCTGATGTATAAGTACTTTAATGGGAAGAAAATATTGGGTACTAAAGAGCTCTTGAATCTAGTGGAGAAAAGCATAAAAAGAACCCATGTTTGGATGGTAAAACCAGTCGAACTCAAACTGGAAATAAATCACAGATATTTTTAGTGAGGGTGATCAACAATTGGAACAAACTACCAAAGGAAATGATGAATTATCCATGAATCAAACCCTGGATGCCTTTCTGGAAGGTAAGCTTTAGTCATATACAAGTTGCTGGGTTCAATATGGAGTAATTGGGTGAAATTCTATGGCCTGGGTAATAAAGGAGGACAGGCTACATAGGCTAATGGTCCCTTCTGGCCTTAAAAAAATCTATGAATCTGTGTAAAGCATTGCAAATTTAAACTAGTTTTTTAAACCCAAAATATAGTTTGCAGGACTCATGAAACAGCAAACAATTAAATTTGCAGATTCTTAATGCAAAATAATATAGGACTTCATAGTCTGATATCTTGAATTGCTTCAGAAAACAAAATGATACAGTATTCAGCAGAGTGAAGTTGTCATGTGTTCTGCATGAGACATATCATCAACTGAACAGACGGTGACTTCTGCATTACCTGACGTTTCAAAGAGGTTTTCAGGGAAGCCTCATTGCAAGAAAATTGTAATAATCAAACCTGGAAAGGTAAAGTCATTGATAACTGTGGAGAAATATTGATCTACAGCCCCAATCCAGTAAAGCTCTTAAACACATGAGTAATCCTATTGGCTACAATGCTCATTTGTGAAATATTTGGGATTCCTAACTGGCAATCATTTGAATACTCCCAAACAATAAATATTATGCCCCCTATAAAGGACTATACACAGATTCCTTATGGTTGTGCTGGGCGAAGAGGATCCGCATCATAAATTTCTTTCCAGGTTACCTATATGTTTACCTGTATAATGGGGAAAAGAGGGGCAGTCTCATGGATAGGAAGGGGGGGGGAAGAGGTGCTCTTGAGTAAACAGGATAGTCTATTAGATTTTCAAACTGCGGGTTGGGACCCCAAACTGCGCTGAGACCTCATTTTCATTTTAATGGGATCGCCAGAACTGGCTTAGACTTCCTGAGGTGTAGGGCCGAAGCCGCAGCCCCACTGCCCGGGGCCAAAACCAGAGGACGTTAGCCCTGTGTTGTGGGGCTCAGGTTATAGGACCCTTGCATAAGAATGAAGCCCTTGGGCTTCAGCTTTGCCCCTCCTGGACGGTGGAGTTTGGGTGAGTTCAGGTTTCAGTCCCCCATCCTGGTGTCACGTAGTAATTTTGTTGTCAGAAGGGGGTCACCGTGCAATTAAGTTTGAGAACCCCTGATCTAAACAAGAAAGCACACGCTGCTACTCTTGGCTGTAAGGCTATAGTTTCATGAGTAGGCTAACTCCCTTCTCCACTCAGTGGTAAGAAATAAAGATTGCTCTTTGTACCTCCTTTGTACATGGAGGAGAGTGGAGCAGGATGGGAAATATGTTTGTGTTGTATGATATTAGTATTCCTATTGTCTGGCAAAATATGTTGGGAAATAATAATACCCCTATAAAAAGCATCTTTGCTACAGATAAGGCGAGATTGGGAAAGACATAAGCTATCTGATTGGTTTCCCATATAAAACAGGGGCAGGTAAACTTAGTTTCCTTATTTTATTCTGTAATGATTGCAGCAAACTCATCCACATATTTTAGGGAACATCCTATAGAACTGTGTGTAACCTGTAATCCCTTATGAGGCAGCTGAAAATAAAGTGACCCAGCTAAGGGGAGTTGTCCATTAATGTATTCCAAGAATTTGCTATTTTGTTGAGTAGCTCGCAACAGACCCCATAAATAAGAAGTGAATCATCAAAATATTCACAAATTAATGTTGCGTTATTGAATTTTCTTTCCTATTCACTGCAGATCCAACACCCCCATGTTCAATGATCTGCCTTTCTGTAAATGGACAAAAGTTGAATGTACAGCCCCTCAACTCTCCCACCCAACAAAAATTCTGATCTGTCATAAAGACTGGAATGGGATAGGCAGCCTCCCTTGGAGATTTGTGCTGGATATGAGGAGGTCAGGTCATTGTGCTGTTCTTAAAGAACCCAATATCCCAAGAAAAGAAAGATCTCAGTGACCAGATTATAAAACTTGAGGTTGTGTTAAGGAGTTTCAGGGAAGGCAAAAGTTTGTTACTAAAGAAAATTGTAGATAAAGCCAAGCAACTACAAAGTGCTTGTAGGGAGGAAAATGGGAGAACGTATTGTAAAAGAGTGGAGGCAGCCTCAAAAAACTGATATACTTGATTATCCAGAAAAAAACTCTGAATCATTAGAAACTTGCCCGTCACTTGAGAGTAGGTGGAGTTTGGAATAGATACCTTTGCATGGAGAATGAGACCACAGTAGTGGTGGTTCATGCCTTTCTCTTGTTAGCAGTATTTAATATTTATATTATGGTAACACTCAGAGGCCCCAGTTGAAAGTCAGGCCCCGCTGTGCTAGGCATTGCACAAAAACATATATAGACACAGTCCCTGCCCCAAAACTTAAAATGTGGTATATGTTAAATTCTTCTTTGAAACCTTGCTTTATATATTCCCATTGTTATAGGACAAATGTGAACTTGCACAGGAGAAATGTACAGCATGATTTTAATTGTGTCCTTGATTAGATTTTGAATTGCTTTAACACCTCAAGTCATGGGCATATTTTTGTTATGGTGCAGCCCTTGGCACACCATAGCCAACTTTAAGACCTTAAGAGTCTTAGGCTTGTTCTACACTACAGAGTTAGGTCAATATAAGGCAATTTCGGCCAAACTCTGTAAGCATCTACACTACAATATTGCTCCCACTGACATAACTCATCCACTAAGTCAACCTAATAACTCCATCTCCATGATAGGTGTACTGCTTAGGTCAATATAGTTAGGTCAATGCAGTGGCAGTGTAGAAGCTGTGTAACTTGCATTGACTTTGGCCTCCAGGAGGTGTCCCACAATGACCCATCATGACTGATCTGGTTTCCATTTTGAATTCTGCTGCCTGGTAGCCATGCACACAAGAACAAGCCCCTCCCCTTTTAAAGCCCAGCAAATTTTAAATTCCATTTGCTGTTTGCTCAGTGTGGAGAGCTCACCTGACAGTACAGCTGACCATGCTGGCTCCTGCAGACATGCTCCCGCCTGGCGTACAGAGGTGGTTGTCTATCTCCTGGGTCTGTGGGGAGAAGAAGCTGTAGGCACAGCTTCGATCCAGCTGAAGAAATGATGGCATATATGAGCAAATTGCTCAGGGCATGGGGGAGAAGGGCTACAAGAGGGACATGCAGCAATGCCACATGAAAATCGAGGAGCTGCATATCATTTTTGGTGATGACCCCTTCCACCAAGGGCCCCATGGAGACGGGCCACTGTAGTGAACCCTGAAGACAAGGTGTTAGATGAAGAGGAGGAGGAGGAGAATGGTGAACAGGTGGCCATGTGATCCAATGGCACTGCAAGCCAGAAATTCTTTTTGACTCCTGAGCAATCAAGCCATTCCCAGAAGTCTATCATGGACAAGTCTGATGCAGGGGAAGAAACATTTGGTAAGTATGCAGTTTACTTTGATATTGCAGGGAGACATCTGTTCATTTACTCTTTTTTAAATCATGCTGCAAGAGGTAGTGAAATAACCAATAGAGGTAGAGTTGCTATCTGCTGCTCAACAATTAGGCAGAGGGGACCCTGGAGAATAGTTTGCTTATATTCACTACGGTGGCCTATGAATCCACGATAGAGATCTTAAGGAACCTTTCCTGGAGGTAAGCTGCAATCCTTTGCCAAAAGTTTCTGGGGTGCCTTATTTCTGTTACAATGGTAGGGTGCTTTCCCACCCCATGCAGCAATTACTTCAGCAGGCATCATTGCAGAACACAAGATAGCAGCATACAGACACAGTCTGCAGCTAGATGCATGTAGGAGCTGTTTCCTTTCATCCTCCCTTACCCTCAGGAGTAAGATATCAGCTAAAGTCACCACTGCCTGTGGAAAATGGTGCCAATAGTGAGCTCAATTGTCCTATCAGCATATACTCTTGCCCGTGAGCTCTCCTTCCCCGGGACATACTCACCATGGTTGGGAGTGCCACTGTGCTCAATGAATCCCAAGTAGAAGTGAGAATGTAGTGCTTGTTACTTGTGGTAGATCAAAGAGAGTGAATGCACTCACAATAGTACCTCTATCCATTGCTTCTTTAGCAGCTGCAAAATTTGACCTTGTGGGTCTCTCTATCCACACCAGCGGAGCGGCTCACCCAGATAAGAAAGTAAAAGAAGAGGAGAAAGGAAGACATGTTCCAGGAGATCCTGCCAGCCTCGTGTGCTTCAGATACTGAGAAGAGGACTTGGAGGATGATACTTGAGGACAGGATAAATGGGCAGCAAGAGATGATAGCACTTCTCAGGGAGTAAACAGACATGCTGCCATCTCTGACCTTCAGATTCAACAGATCTGTGCTCGCCTCCCCCTGAAGCCTATAGAGAACAGGAGGTGGAACCATGGCTCTGTCTCCCTCCGCACTATCCAGTTGTGTAGGAGCAAGGGATGTTAATTGCACCACCTGCAATAGGCATGCATTATCTGTACCCCTGGATCTCCAAGAGGTATTCTGAGACACAGTGCCTTCCTTGGCACGGTGTGGGTTTTGCACTATCACTTACTATGATCCATGCCTTCAGTCCCTGAAGACATATATCTCTGAGTTTATTCCAACCCAAATGCAATTATGTCTAGAACATACCAGGAAAGTGTATTTTAGAATGAATTATATTTTGCCCCCTGGCTTGTCATTTAATAAAACCCATAAACATTATATACAAATCTTCATTTTATTCTGCATAGATTTGAAATAATTTGTTTACATATTTTAAAAATCACTTATTACTAGGAAACTGACTGTTTAATTTGAAATTCAGAATTTACTATATTTTTTTCTTTTTTTTAATGTTACTTGGAAACATTCAGAGTCAAAACACAATGGTTTAAAATTACATTCAACCTACGTCTCCACTTCTGGCAAATGCCCCACAGTTGTGAATGCAGCAATTGGCTGAAGGTGATTTAATGGTATATATTTCAGTAAGAATCCCAGAAGACCTCACAGTGTATGAAGCAATAAACATCTCCTATAATTCTGATGAACAAGACATCTTTCTGAATACAACACAAACTGCTCTGAGATTCCTGCCACTAGTACTGAAACTATCAGTTAAAGCTTTAAAAATAAAATTATTCCTTGGCTCAGGAAATGTTTTTTACTGAGCCGTGCTTATAAAGACAATAAAATCTTGTTGTTTGAGTCTGAGAAAAGTTGTCAGCAGCAATATATCAAAAACTAAAATCTGGCAAGAGTTTCAGCTACTGTCCTATGTAGATTTATGTATGATAGAGGTTTATAAGTTGAGGTCTATATTATGGTTTGAAAACTGGACGATTTGTATGACTTTTTAAACCAATTAGTTGAGTAGTTATCCATCCTCTTCTTCCAGTGATGAGAACATAATTAAAAAGTAGACTGTCAGCCGTAATAATGACTGCATTTCTGAAAATTTGCACCTAGAAGACAGTTTACTGCCTTTTCATTTCTTAAACTATGAATTACTTCTTGAAATCTAATTCATATGTTCATCATTCATATTCCCAATTTGCCTTTTCCCTTCTGAAAAAAAAAGTCATAACACTCACATTAATACAAGACTCTTTCTGTGCCTCAGGCAGAACAGTTGTATCATTTTTAGTCAATTTAGATTATTAAGGTCAGTGTCCTTATTACATGTTATCTCCACACATACTTTTGGTTAAATTAATACAATTGGGAATACAACATGTTTTATATTTGATTAGTAGTTTAAAAATAGAACCTAGAATCCCATCTACCAGAGTGATAATATCAAGTTAAATTCTAATTCCACAAAAAAAAAAAACAGAGGAAAAACACTATTAATATGGAGCTTACCTTGTGAATAACTACAATTTACTTAAGAAAAAAACCTCTGAAGTAAATGATAGCTCTTTGTGAAGAACTTAAACATTACTCTGGAAATTAATTTCTTTAAACACACACACACACAAATGCCAACCAACAACAAAACAAATATATTAGGAAATTCTAATATATTTGAAACTTGAGACTTGAAATTTTGCATGGATCCCAGTGAAGATATCTGTTCCCAAGTTTTCCCCACATCCCAATATGTCTGGTACTTCCCTTCCAGCCACCAGTCTGTATCTTTGCCTTCATGTGTTTCCTTGCCTGCTGCTCCCCTCGCACTGGAAATCTGCCCTGGGGACATGTGAAAAGTATAAGTTTTTGTGGTCTCATTAAAGCTGTAAAGTATACTGTTTAACCTTGACTTTGTAAGCATGGCACTGCTGCAGCAATGTGGACTTTAAAGTGCTCCTCAGGCCTGGTAAATTCATACATGTGCAGGAGCTGCTTTTAATAGTTGAGAACGAGATTCTGCCACCCTGACTCCTGTTGGGCACTCTAATGAATTCAGTGGAGCTACTCACAGAATAAGATGGGCCAGATTCACCCCTCTCATCCATTCTGTTTGCACAGGAGGTACAAAGGGTCTAGATAAAAGCCATGTCTGAAAGAGAGAACACATGCTAGTAATGTTTCTCACTGCACTTCTGGAAGGTGCTCAGATTTAAATTTTTTATTAAACTTAATGTTTAAAATTAAATATACATAAGTTAAGAGGGCAGGTACTGTACATCTGGGATCATGCTTGCATTATGAGGGATTACAGGTATTGATTACAAGGTTTACGAGATACATTACTACAATGAAGAATGTGACACAAAAACCTGAATATGATAAAATAGCTGAGCATTCCTCCAGCAGGAGGAGCTCTCAGTTGGCATAAAGTCAGAGAAGTAGACACCTACTCTACATTTTCCTAGTCCCTGTGTTGGCAAAAAAAAAAAAAAAGTCTCAGAAGTAAAACATGTGGCTGTATTTAGCCTATAATATCTGCCAATGCCTTTCTTAAATTTCCCAAAACTTTTCAGAAAAATTCTTCTTTGAGCTAAAAGTATATATGTGAAACTGCAGCTACAGTCATTCATTTATTGGTTACAAAGCCCTGGCTGGGATGATTTAGTTGGGGTTGGTCCTGCTTTGAGCATGGGGTTGGACTAGATGACTGCCTGAGGTCTCTTCCAACCCTAATCTTCTATGATTCTATGAAAGCCGGGGCAGTGATTGAAATTGAGGTTGTAATAATAGTAACTTCAACCTCAGACCATAGCTTAAGTATGGCTCATGGCTGTGGTTCTCCATTGTGTGAACCTTGTTTGAATACTTGTTTGAATCTGTGCAAAGTGGGTGTGAAACCCTACCAATTAGGAACAGTGGTACTTACACTCATTTTGCACTGGAGAATTTGGACCTAATGTCTCCACACACTTTGTTGCTTTCCCTGACTACTAAAATCATCTGGCTGCATAAGATCACAATGCTATATTAATAAAATAATTGTACTAAAGCAGCATATCAATTATACAAAAATCTAATTTATTAGGGAAAAAATCAGGTACTTATTTCATGTTCCAAAAAAGCCTGAGGGCAGATACACCACCTACATCCGATTTTGTTCAATATTGGGTTCTTTTCCTGGTCACACCGAAGAACATTTCAGTCTCTTAATGTATTATTAATCACTTTCATCTAGAATCATCAGCAATTCGTTCCACCCCATCCAGAGCCTCAAAGATGCAGGATATGATGCTTTAGTGAAGATATAAACATGAAGGTAAGTCACTTAAACACATGGCTACCAAGTGGGGAGCTAGCTGTGCAGAGTCTTCCACTCTGTATGAATCAGACCAGCTGAACCCATTGGCTTGCATTGCATCTAGATGTGTTTGAAAAGCATTGTATTTGAAAGGCCAGAGGGAATTAGAGACAATGTAGTTCTCTGTGATTTGTTTGTTAGGTACACAAATAAAAGATCAGACTCTGTTTGCCATCTGACCCTTAATAGTCATGTGCACTATTCCATCAAGGACTCTAAAAAGGAAAATAACTGTTTAACTTTGACCCTGCCCATGCAATAATTTGAAACAAAGAAGAGTGAAAGAGCTAAAGTCTTTATTGTTTAGTATTTTGGGGAAACAGAATGTTAAGTTTATTTAACATTAAGTTGTCTGGCTAACAGGCAAATAATATCTGCACAGAATATTTTGGAAGGACACTGATTTGGTGACAGCAACTTATTTTTCGGTTAATTAACTTAGAAGAAGTTGTTAAGAATTGTGGACACTTTTTTTTCTGAATTGGTTTAATAAGGTCCAGGGTAACAATTTACTGATTTGTAAATTGTTAAATTTCTACCATAGCTTAAGTTAAATCTTGTGTGTCAAATGCTATACAAAATAATCTCTATTTATTTAATAGAACAAGAACATTTGCATACAGTTGTTTTGCATGGTTTAGTTAGACTATTGAAAATGAAGACACTGGTAAAATATAAAAGGATGTTTTATGCTAAGAACTATTATAAGCTGTTCTATTTTTGTTAGAATAGTTTTTTTAAAAAAAGCTCATTTCCTGAAGTGCTCAGCTGTTAAAGTTGTATTTGCATGAGTCGGTCCCACACAGTTACATTCTTTTTTTGTTTTCTAATTAATGACAATTTGATATAAATCATTAAGTCTTATTTAGTGACTTTAATTGGATCACTTTTTATTGTTCAGTGTGTAATCTGATTCCTCAGAAGAGTTATCTTTAAACCATAAAATAGGGATAATGAGAAGTTCAGAATAGAGTCTGGGGAAAGGGTCAGCTACTCTGGAGGCTAATGATAATCCAGATTTCATAAATCTTCGGCTAATTAGTGCGAATGTCTTTCAAGCTAGATTGTATCTTCAATGGGAAGGCTTGCCTCTTCCTTTCCTCCACATGAGGATCATGAAAATGCACCATTATGAAGGATGATGAAGTATAAAGCACCCTTACCTTTACTGAGTTGCTTTGTTGCTGTTTCCACCACCTTCCTGTTGCGCAGAAAGCCCTTGAATTCCCAGCTGCAGTTGGGCCCTCTGCTTCTGTCCTCCTCCACCAATCCTCCTCATAAGAGTCCCTAAGTGTCCCAAGAGCCACTAGCTGACGAGAGAAAATGGGGGAGGAATGAGAGTAGAATAGTTTTGAAGTGGGTGAAATATTTTGGCGAATAGTTTATTTACTATGAGATATTCTTGGGGGGAGGAGGGATTGTCTCAGCACACAGGAGCAGGGGAGTGCCTTATCCATCAGTCTATAGATTAATTCTCTCTCTTTTTATCACGGGGGTTGCAGAAATCATGGAATCCATGACTTCCAGGGACCTCCTTCAGCCCATGGAACTGCAATCGCACAGCTGCCAGAAGCCACAGGGAGCCCCACTGCCTGAGGGAGCAGGGCCCCTCCTGGAGCTCCAAGTCACCGCGGGTGACTGGGACCCCCAGGAGCTCCAAGTCACTGTGGGCAGTGGTGGTACTGTGCAGCTTCTGGTCACCTGGAACCCCCAGGAATTCTGAGGCAGGTGGTGTGAGGTTCCCACAGCTGAGCTCCCCATTTTGTCATGGATATTTTTAGTAAAAGTCACCAACAGGTCGTGAATGTTTCTTTATTGCCCGTGACCTGTCTGTGACTTTTACTAAAAATATCCATGATAAAATCTTAGCTGATTTGCCAAAGAATTTCAGAATTTTCAGTTTGGGTTCAGGTTCCTCCCCCTCTCACCCCAACCAGACTGACAACAAACCATAAAAATCTGTTACTTTCCCAGCTCTAGAACAGCTACGCATTCACAAGATGGGAGGGAAAAGGAATTATCCATGTGCTGCTGCTCCTTTCCCCCTTCCCAACTTGGGAAAAAAGCAGCAACTTAGACACTGCCCTGATCCCAGCTTGCTTTCTGTGGAAACCGTACTGGCTCTACGCATCCATTCCTCCCTCTTTACTCCTTCTCTCTTTCAAAATAGGAAGGATCTATAGATTTTTAAGGCCAGAAGGAAGAATTCTGATCATCTAGTTTGTCTGACACCTGGATAACACAACCCATGGGATTTATGTTTGGGCATTAAGCCCATAACTTCCGGTTAAGCTGGAGCATAGCTATGTGAAGGACACCCAGTTTTCATTTAAAGCATTCAAGTGACAAATAATCCATCACATCCCTAGATAAATTGTTGAAATGGTTAATTACTCTCACTTTTAAAAAAATGCATTTGATCTCGAATCTGGTTTTTGTATAGCTTCACCTCTCAGCCCTTGGATCCCATCGTGCTTTTTGTCTTTTCCTAGGACACTTGGCTCCCTCCCTTTGAGACCTCTGCTTGCTCTTTAAAAAGGGAAGGGAGTCCTGTTACAAAATGTAGTTTCTATTGCTCAATGTCTGAGTCAGAGAAACAGTGGACTAGGCACCACACAATACAAAGTGCTTGACAGGCCTGCACTACTGCTAACCCCAAATGTTAAACAATCATGAGTCAGGATCCCCAAAATCATGAGTTTGTGTTTTTAAAAAATGTTTTTATTTGCCTTTGACTTTCTGAGCCTTTGGGGTGCTGTTGGGTCACAATTACATGGTTTCTTCTACATCTGTCAGAGCTAGAGACCTACTTTTTAAAAATTAAACCTGAGATTTCAATATGCTCACTTGACTCCAGAAGCAGGGGCTTTAAGAAAAATACCAATTATCACAAGACCCTAGAGAACTGGCAAGACTTGGCAACACTATGTTTGTGGAGGTTATTTGTGAATGCAGTGTGCTCTGCGGGTGTTACAGTTTCTAGCTGTTGCCTCTATTTGCACTGACATTTTGTTATTGAAAAAGTCCACTTGTTCTGTATGTTTTTCCTTTGTTACCATTTAACATTGTTGAAGCTTCTTTCCCCTAAAACCAGTTTTTGCTGAATTGTATGTCCTAAGGCTTTCAATAAACTCAGATGGTGAAGGCAGTAATAAGTGCCATTAACCTTTAACATAGAATAAAACTCATCCTAATAAAATGAAATAAAATATACACAGGCGGTCTAATTTGCTATTATGTACGAGTTCATGAAAGTCTATGCTGTATTCTAATTAATAATAGCGTATCTTTGTGTTATGCTATGATTGCTTTTATATAATCATACCATAGTGTTAATGAGTCTTAATTTATTATTTTTTGTATTATACTTTAGTTCTAATAGTTTGCAAGACCTTGAACTCATCTTACTCTAGAAATATTGCAGCTGACAATCCGTGCTGAATTTGTCACTGGCTTGATCCAATGGATTTTAGCTTTACTTTAAATTGGTATTCGAGAGCTTTTCAAGATTTGTGTCAAATAATGAGACCAATGGTTAGAACAAAAGTTGGTTGAACAAGAATTATTTTGAAAAGGTCGTCAAAGTCTGATTAACTTTTAATTTTTATTTGAAAAGTTATAACAGTTTCAGACTGCATGTTAACTCTCCGAGTGCCAAAGACTGTCCAATCAAGCACTGAGCTACTTCAGTGATGCACCACTGATTTAATAAATGTTATTTTCTCTGTTATATAGCCATTTATGATCAGCAATTTTCAGATGCAATACTGTGGCTGCCCATCATTCAATGAGTAGGTCAACTAGGTTTATATTGCTTACTGTCTCCTTTAGATTTTTAAATTATTTTGCTTTCTGCCGTTGTTGTGGTAAGAGATGGTCAGAACTGATCTCTTCAATAATGTGTCAATATTTAAATAAATTGCAAAAAATGTCAATTGAAGAGAGCTTACTTAATAGAATTTACTATAGGGCAAATTCTGCCTCCTACCTCTGTGTGTGCAGAAATGCTTTAGTGTAGCAGGAGCACTATGGTTGAAAACAGGAGATATGAGTAGCATATAGTTGAGGAAGGAGTTAGTAATGCTTAGAGATGGCATATCAGAAGATAAGGATATTAATAAAAATCTACTTGCAGGTGAATTAGGAATGTGAGAAGAGTGAACCTGTCATGATTTGAGTGGAGAATTAATTAAAGTCTATTTCTTTTTCTGTCCCTCAGTCAGGAAATATTTTGAAATTATGGAGTTCACATATAACAAGTAGCTAAAAAAAATATGCTTTTTCTTGTGCACAGCAGTAGTGAATGAAATTGTCCTGATTGACACTTACTTAGGTTTTGCTTATTTCCTGGCAGCTCTCCTCTCCTGCTGAGAATCAAAGTCCCTAGCGAGCTATTTTATGGAATGCTTCTTGTTTTTAACAGGTCATTCAAACCGGACCAGGAAAAAAACAATGTGATTTCACTGACTAATTTTGGATCCTGAACACTATAGGCTGATCTATAAGCTAATAATTTTTAATTTATCCACCTGAATACATTCACATAATTTATTGAACTTGGACTAGTTCGCAAGGATCTGTGAAGCAAACAAACAAAAATAAAGGGCAAAATTTATTGGATTTTGAACATGATGAATACCATTGAACCAGCTCTGTTAAAGCCGTAACTTATTAACTTGTTACTTTTTCAAAAGTGGAGGCAAGGGATGAAAGGGGCTTTCTATTAATTAGGGTCACTCTGGGACAAGGGAGTTGTTCCATAAATGAGGAAAGCCATGAAAAATATGAGGTGGCTGGCAATCCTACTCTGATTCACTATCCAGATTGGGTTTGAGACTCAGTGGCTGCTCAATGATGTGGAAATACCAGCCCATTGCCCTTCCCTTCCCAGGTGGAAGGGTAGGTGCACAGCAGCAGTAAATAAGATGCTGGCACTAAGCTACTTCACAATTCCTCTTTATAAGTATGATTGTTACTTATAAAATCCATACGGATGTTTGCACTTGATCTGCAAGAATGACTTTGGCATAAGTGCTTGAGTCAAGGTATTGTCGTATCTCCGTATTGGAATCTACTGTATACCAACAGGATGAACAATCGTTTTAGGTCTGCTCGCTGACCTATATCTATATATATGTAGGCACAATACTCAGAGCACTTCAATTTTGGTGTTTTAGAAGAATCTTAAAAATTAGCTGGGTAACCAAAATTATGAAGGAAGGGTTGATGAGAGGGATGAATTTAAAAAGAGCACAATTACTTGGGACCCAAGGTAAATGCATGATACTTTTTTTATGGACACAGCTCACTCATTACAGAGCACTTTGCTTCCAGCACTCCTACTAGCAGGCAGGGTCACAGCAAACCAGGAAGAGGAAAACAGAGGGCCAGTTATGTCAGAAATGCTGTCAAAATGGACCAGTATGCAAAGGAAGGCGGAAGTTTTACAAATCTGTCTCAAAAGATAGAATGAGGTGGTTGACAAATTCTGTATCAGAGATGTCACTTGAAGATGATGGAAAACACTATTTAAATAAAAAGTGATGCTTCTCCTTGATAAATTGTTTAATTGATTTTTTTTTATTTTCAAAACACTTTATTTCTTTTATGTGTGGATATAACTCCATCCATTCTGGTAGTTAAAGCATATACATGCTTTGTGTTTGCAATAACTGTTTCATTAAGCTTGTATTGCCTTCAGTACAGGGATATGTTTTATTTCCAAAAAGTGATTATTTCCATGGCTGTTTGCATATTTTTCTATCCTCTGAACAGTATGGAAGGGGGGAATTTATTGATAACTGTTTGCTCCAGAAAATACTGTTTAGTGCTTACAGTATGGAGCCCACTGTTTGCTTAGGAAAAATGAACATTTGTAGGAAGTGTGAGAGGTAACAGGAAGTTTTCAAGATTAACAGCAAGGTGAGTATTGTGCTGGGGCAGAGCATGTGCCTGTCTCTTAGCCTCTTTATCTCCATGTCAGCTGCTTAGCCATTATGGGGACTGCCAATAGGGTAGAGAAAGGATGTGTGTTACATATGTGGATGAATGGGACATTTACAATATGAATGCAAGACTAGAAGTAATGCCTAGAAGCAGCACAAAATGCTCTGGACTAGTCTCAAAGGATAGAGACTCACCCAAAGCAGAACAAAGATGAGGCAATTTACATAAGTAGTAATATTCCAACTGCTTGTTTTATGGCTCAATGTGAATCAAAGATCTGCTTTTACTTAATGGATACTGGGGCTGCTATTTCTATTTGGTGATAACTTTATTGCAACTGTTTTTATGGCTTTTCCTCCTCAATTTGGGGTCAAGAGTTGTCAAAGGTATGACAGGACTGACAGTTTATACTGGAATATCAACATGACAAACACATCTGATATAACTTATTGTTTTGTCATGAGTCTTGAGGGCACATTTACATCTTATAAGCAGATGCCAATCGATGTGAGGAATTGATTACTGATGTGATGTGACTGATTGATTGAACATCTATGGTATGGCTATGGTAGATCTGAATATTCTTTTGTCTTGTTCCAAAGAGATCCCAGTAACAGAAGGTACTACAAAGCTGGAATTAATTTTTAATGGAACACTGCATTGTTTTAGACCCAGAGTGATACATGTCCTATCCAACAGTGATTGTCCGACATTCCTATACGCTTGAATCAGAGGAGGTGCAGGCTCTGGCTATTTTTGGTTGGGCAGAACACACTGCTTTGTAGAAGCAATGACTATCAGATTTTCTCTGAGGAGTTGCTTGGGGCTGTCTGTTAAAGTATTGCCACCTTTCTCCTGAAGATGAAGGGTTGTATCCCACCAAGGCCACACAAAGGCTTTGAGATTTGACATGTGACAAGATAATCACTAGGAATAACTCTGCCATGTACATTGGCCAAACTGCACAGTCTCTACATAAAAGAATAAATGGACACAAATCAGATGTCAAGAATTATAACATTCAAAAACCAGTTGGAGAACACTTCAATCTCTCTGGTCACTTGATTACAGACTTAAAAGTGGCAATTCTTCAACCAAAAAACTTCAAAAACAGACTCCAAGGAGAGACTGCTGAATTGGAATTAATTTGAAAACTGGATACAATTAACGTAGGCTTGAATAAAGACTGGGAATGGATGTGTCATTACACAAAGTAAAACTATTTCCCCATGTTTATCCCCCGCCCCCCTCCATTCCTCACATGTTCTTGTCAACTGCTGGAAAGGCCCACCTTGATTATCACTACAAAAGGTTTCCCCACCCCCCTGCTCTCCTGCTGGTAATAGCTCACCTTACCTGATCACTCTTGTTACAGTGTGTATGATAACACCCATTGTTTCATGATCTCTGTGTATATAAATCTCCCTACTTTATTTTCCACTGAATGAATCCGATGAAGTGAGCTGTAGCTCATGAAAGCTTATGCTCCAATACGTTTGTTAGTCTCTAAGGTGCCACAAGTACTCCTTTTCTTTTTTCATGAGAATTTGGTGACTCAGGAACAAGACATTTTCCTATAATGGACTGTAAACTTTCTGTGAGTAAATCACCCACAGAAAGAGAGACCATTTGCATTTTTTTTGTCTTTTACTCATGGGGGTATGTCTACACTATGAAATTAGGTCGAATTTATAGAAGTCGGTTTTGTAGAAAGCATTTTTATACAGTCGAGTGTGTGTCCCCCCACACAAATGATCTAAGTAAATATAGTCGGCGGACTGTGTCCACAGTACAGAGGCAACAGTCGACTTCCGGAGCTTTGCACTATGGGTAACTATCCCACAGTTCCTGCAGTCTCCACTGCCCATTTGAATTCTGGGTACAAATCCCAGTGCCTGATGGGGCTAAAACATTGTCACGGGTGGTTCTGGGTACATATCGTCAGGCCCCCATTCCCTCCCTCCCTCCGTAAAAGCAAGGGTAGACAATCGTTTTGTGCCTTTTTTCTTGAGTTACCTATGCAGACGCCATACCGCAGCAAGCATGGAGCCCACTCAGCTAACCATCACCGTATGTCTCCTGGGTGCTAGCGGACATGGTACTGCATTGCTACACAGCAGCAGTTTATTGCCTTTTGGCAGCAGACAGTGCAGTATGACTGGTAGCCGTCGTCGACGTAGTCCTGGGTGCTCTTTTAACTGGGTGCCTGGGCAAACATGGGAGTAACTCAGCCAGGTCATTTCCCTTATTTCGTCTCATGGCGATTGAGTCCTACTGGCAGTGCACTGTCTTTTAATCTGCAGCTAGCAGAAGATGATGGCCAGTAGTCATACTGCACCGTCTTCAGCCGAGCACCCAGGAGGTGACGATAGCTAGCAGTCATACTGCACAGTCTGCTGCCAGCATGATATATAAAGATAGATGAAGTGGCTCAAAAGAAGAAATATACCAGCTTTGTTTTGTATTCATTTTCTTCTTTCTCCCTCCCTCCCTCCCTCTGTGAAATCAACGGCCTGCTAAACCCAGTTTTGAGTTCTATCCTTGAGGTTTTGAGTTCTATCCTTGAGGCAGCCATTCAGTTTCTCACAAAGCCACCCCCTTTGTTGATTTTAATTCCCTGTAAGCCAACCCTGTAAACCATGTCATCAGTCGCCCCTCCCTCCGTCAGGGCAACAGCAGACAATTGTTCCGTGCCTTTTTTTCTGTGCAGACGCCATACCACGGAAAGCATGGAGCCCGCTCAGATCACTTTGGCAATTAGGAGCACATTAAATACCACACGCATTATCCAGCAGTATATGCAGCACCAGAACCTGGCAAAGTGAAACCGGGCGAGTAGGCGACGTCAGCGCGGTAACGAGAGTGATGAGACATGGACACAGACTTCTCTAAAAGCACGGGCCCTGCCAATGTGGGCATCTTGGTGCTAATGGGACAGGGTCATGCGGTGGAACGCCGATTCTGGGCTTGGGAAACAAGCACAGACTGGTGGGACCGCATAGTGTTGCAGGTCTGGGACGATTCCCAGTGGCTGTGAAACTTTTGCATGCGTAAGGGCACTTTCATGGAACTTTGTGACTTGCTTTCCCCTGCCCTGAGGCGCAAGAATACCAAGATGAAAGCAGCCCTCACAACTGAGAAGCGAGTGACAATAGCCCTGTGGAAGCTTGCAGTGCCAGATAGCTACCGGTCCGTCGGGAATCAATTTGGAGTGGGCAAATCTACTGTGGAGGCAGCTGTGATGCAAGTAGCCAACGCAATCAAAGATCTTCTGATATCAAGGGTAGTGACCCTGGAAAATGTGCAGGTCATATTGGATGGCTTTGCTGCAATGGGATTCCCTAACTGTGGTGGGGCCATAGACGGAACCCATATCCCTATCTTGGCACCAGAGCACCAACCCAGCGAGTACATAAACCACAAAGGGTACTTTTCAATCATGCTGCAAGCACTGGTGGATCACAAGGGACGTTTCACCAACATCAATGTGGGATGGCCGAGAAAGGTACATGACGCTCGCATCTTCAGGAACTCTGGTCTGTTTCAAAAGCTGCAGGAAAGGACTTTCTTCCCAGACCAGAAAATAACCATTGGGGACGTTGAAATGCCTATAGTTATCCTTGGGGACCCAGCCTACCCCTCAATGCCATAGCTAATGAAGCCATACATAGGCAGCCAGGAGAGTAGTCAGGAGCTGTTCAACTACATGCTGAGCAAGTGCAGAATGGTGGTAGAATGTGCATTTGGACATTTAAAAGCACGCTGGCACAGTTTACTGACTCGTTTAGACCTCAGCGAAACCAATATCCACTGTTATTACCGCTTGCTGTGCGCTCCACAATATCTGTGAGAGTAAGAGGGAGACATTTATGGAGGGGTGGGAGGTTGAGGCAAATCGCCTGGCTGCTGGTTACGCACAGCCAGACACCATGGCGGTTAGAAGAGCACAGGAGGATGCGGTGCGCATCAGAGAAGCTTTGAAAACCAGTTTCATGACTGGCCAGGCTACGGTGTGAAAGTTCTGTCTGTTTCTCCTTGATGAAATCCACCGCCCCTTGGTTCACTCTACTTCCCTGTAAGCTAACCACACTCCCCACCTCCCTTTGATCACCATTATGACCAGTCATTGTTGCTTCACATTCATGCATTCTTTATTAATTCATCACACAAATAGGGAGATAATTACCAAGGTAGCCCAGGAGCGGTGGTGGAGGAGGGAAGGACAAGGCCACACAGCACTTTAGAAGTTTAAAAGTTATTGAATGCCAGACTTCTGTTACTTGGGCAATTCTCTGGGGTGGAGTGGCTGGGTGGCCGGAGGCTATGGAACTTGGGGAGGAGGGCGGTTGGTTACACAGGGGCTGTAGCGGCGATCTGTGCTCCTGCTGCCTTTCCTGCAGCTCAACCATATCCTGGAGCATATTAGTTAGATCCTCCAGCAGCCTCAGCATTGAATCCTGCCTCCTCTCATCATGCTGATGCCACCTTTCAGCTTCAGCCCTTCCTTCAGCCTGCCACTTACTCTTTTCAGCCCGCCACCTCTCCTCCCGGTCATTTTGTGCTTTCCTGCACTCTGACATTGTCTGCCTCCATGCGCATCTGTGCTCTGTCAGTGTGGGAGGACAGCATAAGCTAAGAGAACATTTCATCGCGAGTGCGTTTTTTTTGCCTTCTAATCTTTGCTAGCCTCTGGGAAGGAGAAGATCCTGTGATCCTTGAAACACATGCAGCTGGTGGAGAAAAAAAAAGGGACAGTGATATTTGAAAAGACACATTTTATAGAACAATGGGTACACTCTTTCACAGTAAACCTTGCTGTTAAGATTACACACATAGCGCATGTGCTTTCATTACAAGGTTGCAGTTTGCCTCCTCCCACCGCATGGCTAACAGCGGGGAACATTTCTCGTTCAACCATAGGCAAACAGCCCGGCAGAAATGGGCACCTCTGAATGTCCCTTTAAGAAAAGCACCCTATTTCAACCAGGTGACCATGAATGATATCATTCTCCTGAGGATAATACAGAGAGATAAAGAACGGATGTTGTTTGAACTCCAACAAACATACACTGCAATGCTTTGTTCTACAATGATTCCCGAGTATGTGCTACTGGCCTGGAGTGGTAAAGTGTCCTACCATGGTGGATGGAATAAGGCTGCCCTCCCCAGAAACCTTTTGCAAAGGCTTTGAGAGTATATCCAGGAGAGCCATGAATGCCAGGGCAAATTAATCATTAAACATGCTGGCTTTTAAACCTTGTATAGTATTTGAAAAGGTACACTCACCAGAGGTCCCTTCTCCGCCTGGTGGGTTCAGGAGGCAGCCTTGGGTGGGTTCGGGGGGTACTGGCTCCAGGTCCAGGGTGAGAAACAATTCCTGGCTGTCAGGAAAACCGGTTTCTCCGCTTGTTTGCTGTGACCTATCTACAGCCTCATCATCATCGTCTTCCTCATCCCCAAAACCTGCTTCCATGTTGCCTCCATCTCCATTGAAGGAGTCAAACTACATGGCTGGGGTAGTGGTGGCTGAACCCCCTAAAATGGCATGCAGCTCATCATAGAAGCGGCATGTTTGGGGCTCTGACCCAGAGCAGCCGTTTGCTTCTCTGGTTTTCTGGTAGGCTTGCCTCAGCTCCTTAAGTTTCTCATGGCATTGCTTCGGGTCCCTGTTACGGCCTCCGTCCTTCATGCCCTGGAAGATTTTCACAAATGTTTTGGCATTTCGAAAACTGGAACATAGTTCTGATAGCACAGATTCCTCTCCCCATACAGCGATCAGATCCCGTACCTCCCATTCTGTCCATTCTGGAGCTCTTTTGCGATTCTGGGACTCCATCATGGTCACCTGTGCTGATGAGCTCTGCATAGCCACCTCTGCTGATGAGCTCTGCATGGTCATCTGCAGCTTGCCATACTGGCCAAACAGGAAATTGAAATTCAAAAGTTCGCGGGTCTCTTCCTGTCTACCTGGTCAGTGCATCTGAGTTGAGAGTGCGGTCACAATGGAGCACTCTGGTATAGCTCCCGGAGGCCAATACCATCTAATTGCGTCCACAATACCCCAAATTCGACCCAGCAAAACCAATTTCAGCACTAATCCCCTTGTTGGGGGTGGAGTAAGGAAATCGATTTTAAGAGCCCTTTAAGTCAAAAAAAAGGGCTTTGTCATGTGGATGAGTGCAGGGTTACATCGATTTAACATTGCTAAATTCAACCTCAACACCTAGAGTAGACCAGGGCTCAGAGTATATACCTGGGGAGGAGTGTATGATGATAAAGTTTTTAAGGTAGAATAGTCTGGAGTTAACAAGAAGCTCGGAGGGGATAGGAACCTGCCATGGCTTTTGCTGGGTCAAAGTGTGTGTGCACATGAAAGGGGCATATTTTGTTCAAAGTAAAGTTAGAATTATGTGTGACTGAAATATGTGAATCTGTCTCTCTGTGACAGATCCTACCTATTGCATCATCCTGCCATGCAAGATTTCTTTTGCTGACATCTGATCATAATAACAGACATCTCACTGAGCAGATTTAGTAGTGTAACCATTCTTTTCATGACTCTTGGTCAAGGACATATGAAACCCCAAATTGTATTTGGGCCAGGAGTTAGAAATAAAAAAAACAGAACCTCATAAAAGGCAAAAAGAACTGCAGCCAGTGCTGCTGTTTAAATATTACAAAGCACGCAGTGTGTGACGAGAACAACATGTCATTGTGATCAGATGTTTTGATAAGATAATGTGGAATTGATAAAAGGTTTTGTGAATGCATCTGATGAAGTGAGCTATAGCTCACGGAAGCTTATGCTCAAATAAATTTGTTAGTCTCTAAGGTGCCACAAATCCTTCTTTTCTTTTTGTGGATACAGGCTAACATGGCTGCTACTCTGAAACTTGATAAAAGGTGTGTCACTTTCCACCTCCACCTGCCAATCACACTGCCTGCTGTTAGAGTTCTCTTCTTTTATTGAATTGCTATTTCAATGTTACCTTACTGCATTTTCCTTAATAATCAGTGTATCTGTCCCTGAAGGGTGCTAAACATTTTTGGAAAGCTTGGCCTAAGTTGGTGTCCTCTGCAGTTCACCCTTTTAACTCATAAACTCATGTGTTCAACTCAGCTTATAGCAGCATTCTTGCAATAACAGTAGTCACTAATCTGAATTTCTAGATGGATGAAAGTTATTTTTTCTTGACTTTTATTTTCTGGTCCTTAATATTAACTTTAAAAATTAAATTTTACTCACGAGATTGTTGAGCAACCCTTTCAATATGCCTGGCAACACTAAAATTATTTCTAGTTTTACTTTCATGACATTTAATCTTTACCCTCATTATTTTCTATCCCGCAGGATAGCTTCTAACTCTACCAAACAGAGCAATGAAATGTGCTACAATTACTGCACTAAGCATTAATTAAAATGAAATGTCTCTGCTACAGCACAAGGATTCTTTTCTTCTTCAAACTGAGCATAAGGAGTTAATCTATGCTGATGGGGGAACCTGTCAGGAATATGGTCCTAATCAGTCACTAGTTTTCATTTCCAAAATATCTGTTTACTGTTTACAAACCAATGGGTTATTTATGACATTTTAGGATGTGTTATCTGAACTTGTTCCAGGAATACTGTTGGACTCTATTATTTTCTTTGGGGATTTCCATGTGCCTGCAGACACAAGCTTGAATGGGCAGTCGTCTGACTTCCTGAGAACAATGAAATCTGAGCTATACCCCATGGGTTTCACAAAAGTGCTGACTTTAGGCTTAACATTGACTCTGGAGAGTGGCTGAATATTTCTTGTGGTGGGGTCACTCCCAGTAGGTAGTTTGACCATCACATTACATGGTTCAGAAAAGGGGTTATTCCTCTACCATATTAGTGCCAATTCTGATTTATTTCTCTCTGGTTCCAGAGACTGAAGGGTCTTGTCAATACTACCATTTCTGTAGTCTACTGAAAAGTGATGAATTTTATTTGGGCTCCATTTCTAGACAGGATTTCACCCATCACACAAACTGCAGTTTAAAATGACTCTGATTCCTTGGCTTCTCGCTGTATATTGGTTCTTTCCATTGCCAATTGCCCAGAGCTAGCTCGCTGTGGTTGATTGAAGATTTTCAGGAGTTGGACTAGATAGATTGTAAATTAGAAATTATAGGTGATGTCACATATAATTTAATCTCCTTCTGTACAAGCATTATGTGTGATCAAATAGAAAAGACATGTCTTCAGTCTTAGACATTACGAAGAGTTGTCAATCTGTACTCTTAACTATAATGCTTAGTCTGATTAATCCAGACTGCCTTTCCATGTTATTATTTCCTTCAGTGTGTTGCTCTGATAAATTTGTTGAATTCAACACCAATAAGATTGATAGACTCTGGGCTGGTCTCTCTGGGCTTTGAATTATCAGAACTTCAGGGTCTCAATGGACTGTTTGCCTTTGGTTAGGTTTTCTGTGGTTTCTGACATGAATGTCTGGTTTTCTGGATTCCCTTGGTACCACTGACTGCAATTCTGAATCTTGTCACCTGGCTGTTTAAAGTAAGTAGTGTGGGAGTGGTGTTTTATTGGGGAACTATCTACTAGATCTGAGTGGGAGGAATGTCAAAATTTTGAAAAAAAATTGCATCCCAAATCAGTATGAAATTTTAAAATCTCCAAAATGTTCATGAACCAACAATCCAAGTAATAAATTTGGTTTGGATCAATACATATGTTTCATTTTGATTTTTAACCTTTTTGAATGGTATTGGTCCATTACTACATGAAAATGATAAAATTATCAACAGTAATGCAGCAAAGGCAGAAGTGTTCAATAAATATTTCTGTTCTGTATTTGGGGGGAAAACAGATTATGTAGTCGTATCGTATAACAACGCTCTTTACAGTCCACTAGTATTTCAGGAGGATGTTAAACTGCAGCAACTAAACTTAGAGATTTTTAGATCAGCAGGTCTGGATAATTTGCACGTAAGAGTTCTAAAAGAGCTGGATAAGGAGTTCACTGGACTGTTGATGTTGATTTTCAATACATCTTGGAACACTCTGGAAGTTCCAGAAGACTTGAAGAAAGCTAATGTTGTATAATATTTTTAAAAAATAAACAGGATGTCCAGGGTAATTGTAATCTTGCCAGTTTTACTCTGACCCAGGAGGGATAATGGAGCACTGATATGGAACTTGGTTAATAAAGAATTAAAGGTAATTATATATAATGAATGCCAGTAAACATGGGTTTATGGAAAATAGATTCTGTCAAATGAACTTGATATTTTTTCATGAGATTACAAATTTGGTTGATAATGGTAATAGTGTTGATTTAGTATATTTAGCATTCTGTAAGGCATTTGATTTGGCACTACATGACATCTTGATTAAAAACCTAGAAAGATATCAAATGAACATGGCACATTGGATTAAAAGCTGGCTAACTGATTGGTCTCAAAATGTAATTGTAAATGGGGAATTCTCATTTAATGGGTGTATTTTTAGTGGGGTTAGAGATTGATTCTTGGCCCTGCTATTTAACATTTGTATTGATAATCTGATCCTTACTGATAACGTTTGCAAATGAAATAAAACTCGGAGGGGGTAAACAATGAAGATGACAAGTCACTGATAGAGAGAGATCTAGATTACTTGTAAACAGGATACAAGCAAACAATATGCATTTTAATATGGTTAAATGTAAAAGTACATATCTAGGAACAAAGAATGTAGATCATACTTACCGGATCAGGAACTCTGTCCTGGAAGCCGACTCTGAAAAATATTTGTGGGGTCATGTTGGAAAATCAGCTGAACATGAGCTTCCAGTGTGACATTGTGGCCAAAAGGACTACTATGATCATTGGATGCATGAAAAGAAGAAACTCAAGGAGGAGAGAGGCTATTTTACTTCTGTATTTGGCACTAGTGTGACCACTGCTGAAATACTGTGTCTGGTTCTCGTGCCCACAATTCAAAAATGATGCTGAAAAATTTGAGAGGGTGCAGAGAAGAGCCACAAGAATGATTAAAGGCTTAGAAAACATGCTTTATAGATTTAAGAAGCTTAATCTATTGAGTTTTTCAAAAGGGAATCTTAAAGGGTGATTAGATTACAGTCTGTAAGTATTTACAAAAGGAACAAATATATAACTGGCTCTTCAATCTAGCAAAGAGAGAGATAATTAGCTTGAATTTTGAAATAACAAATAGCTTCAAAAGGGAAAAAAATAATTATTTTATTTTGAGAGTATCAAACCACAATTTGAGGACTTCAATAGCTCAAACATAGGTGAGGTTTTTCGTAGGAGTGGGTGGGTGAGATTCTGTGGCCTGCATTTTGCAGGAGGTCGGACTAGATGATCAGAATGGTCCCTTCTGACCTTAGTATCTATGAATCTAAAATGGGACATTTTGACAATTTTGGAACCTTTATTTCCAAAAAATTTTGAAACAAGAAATTCATCAAAACTGACCCTTTCCCACAGCAGGTTTCAATGAAACAGCATTTTGATCAAAAATGTGGTTTGTCAAAAAATTCCAACCAGCTCTATTAACCATGAGAGGGGAAATTACTGAGTGTTTTCAAACATGGGCATCTGCCTCTTCTTTAAGAAATCATATTTTGACACTGGAATCTTTGCCAACTACTCCCCTGTTTAAGACCTTCCCCTTTTTAGGAAGGTGATTAAGAAAGTGGAAAGGTATTGAATTTCAGGTTCATTTGGATGTCACTTACAACCCAGGTGAGTATCACCCTGGGCTAAAGCCTTCTAGTTAGAGACACATGAGAGATCTCACATAGTGGTTTTTGTTTGTTGTCAGTTTGTGGCAATTTTGGTTATACAACACTGAAACCGTCTGCTGCTTTTGATACAGTTGACCATCACTAATTGTTTTGGATTCTAGCTGGTGTATCTGGTTCAAGTCACATCCAGAAAACGGGAACCAGTTTGTGCTAGGAACAATTGTGTATAACTACCACTGGGTTTTAAATATAGCATCCCTCACAGTTCTGTCCTCTTTCCAGAGTCATTCATATATATAGTAACCCTTTCAGTGATATCTTTTTTCTAAAAATGGGGTAAAGCAGCATCTTTATACCGGTTATACAAAACTGTATATCTTGTCCTGTGGTCATTGTAGTCTCTGGCCTCTTGCTTCCATGTCCTAGAAGCCTACAATGTTCTGGATAATGTACATTTAAACTGGTTTATAGGGGACATCATTACAAAGAGGTTTTTTCTTCCTCTATGCCACTGCTTATTGAATATTCAGAAGTACTGAGCTTCATTTAACTTTGGACTGCTTTAGAGGTTATTCAGAATTTTTCAAAAATCATTACTGCTATGTAAGTCATTCTTTTATACTATACAATAATCTGTCCAATACATGGAGTTTAATGATCCCAAAGTAAGCCATAGAAGAAACACACTTTGCTGCATATAGTCAAATCTACTACTGATTATTGATTTTAAAATATTGTTTTAAAAATTGCAAAGTTTGTAATAATTAACACAGAATATAATAGATGAAGGTTAGAGAGGTTTGATCACAAATAGAATGGGTTCTGACAATTTTAGAAGGCTTTTTAAATAATGTTATAGAAATAAAGTCAGAAAAGGAAGAAAACATTGATCACTTGATGCTGAAAAGGCTTTTGACCAGGTACATTGATGGGAGTTTTAAATGTTGGTGTAGGACCAATTGATTTCACAATAGAATGTATAAAATAATTTAAAACCATCTATAACAATTCTGAAGCTCAAATTAGTGTTAATGGGTATAACTCAAAACATAAATATGGCATAAATATGAGGAGCACACTTACGTTTGCGCTCTGCTTACCATTTCAAGATAATCACAAGCTTCCATTACCAAATATCAAGGGGGAGGCAGGGGGAACATGGGCATGTGAATGAATTGTATTGTAGAAGTTTGTCTAGCACCCCAAGTGCTTTGATTGGGAGAAGTCACTATGGACTAGAGATTGTGTCACTATGGCTGTTCAGGGGAATAAGTGCCTCTTCATTTTCTGCTCAGTCCTGCTTTGAGCCTCTAGTCATATTGAGACTCTGGCCACAGGGTGGGGAACAAAGACTGCTTGTCCAGTACTGCCCCTGTAGGTGGAAGAGGGCAGGAGTAGCCTGCCAGGGGCACAGCAGGGGTGGTGGGGGAGGGTAACCTGATCTACTAAAGGGGAGAAGTAATTCATCCTTACCTCTTCTCTCCCACCTGTACAGAAAAGGTGAAATTGTGACTCTCTGGTCTGCTACTGAGGCAATGCCAATTTTAACATTCCAGTCTATCTCTTGCCCTTCATTAAGCACCGGCCCTCCTTGGAGAGGCAGTAGTTAACCTCAGGAACGGACACTGATCTCAGCAATAAGTATCTTGACCCAAGTAGAGGCAAGCCCTTAGTCAGTATCAGGGGTGGGAGACCCCAATGGGAGTTACACAAATGCTTCCCTAAGCACTAGTACAATGTTCCCCACCCCTGCCCATCCCCAATGTCTGAATATACATATTAATGTTCTCTAACCCAGTTAGGAGTTCGTACTTCCTAATCCCCAGTGCCTCAGTTCTGGTCAAAGCTGTTTTCCAGCTCCTTTGTTGCAGTCTCTGATTCTGAGGTGTGATGTGAGCTCAGAGTGATGAATCCTTTTTCCTGCTGAATAAGCTGGCTCTGATCCTTTTGTTGCTGGGTTGATCTCGGGTTCCTGGCTGCATCCCACTTCTTCATGGGCTGGTACTTCAGTTGTAGCTCCCAGTTATGCAGCTTTTTACCCTTTTGGGTCAACACCTCCATTGCTGCTCCTAACTGCGCTGTTCTCTGCTCCTTCTCTTGCAGCACAGCTGCAGTAGCTTGGATTAATAGATAAGGCCAGAAGGGACCACTGTGACATCTAATCAAACCTCCTGCACAACAGAGGACTTCCCTGAATTAATTTCTGTTTGAATTAGAGCAGAGGTTCCCAAACTTTGCTTATTGCTAACACACTTCAAGATCTACCTGCCTGCCCTTCCCCTTCTCATCATGACTGATACTTTGTGTGTTTTTCTTAACACTACCTGTCTTTAGCCATCTGTCCGTACTTCACTATTACATACAGATATAGTTATAGTGCAACACAGACAACTTAAAAAATTAACCTTAAGTTCTGAGCTCAGTAAGGCTGGACAATTGCTGGCCAACTGAATACGCACTGTACAATGATTGGATTGAGGGCTCTATATGTCAGTGTCTCTGTGTTCTCATTGGTACATCTTGAAGTAAATTAATTACTGTATTTTATATAACAAATTCCCACTGAGTTTTAAAGCTTTGTCTGAGAAGCCTATTATGAAAATGCAATAAATTAATTAATTAATTAATTAAATCCACCATTACACAATTTCTTCCTCATATCCCCAAGGGATGGTCTTGCATACTCCCATGGGTAAGCGTATCACAGTTTGGGAACCCTTGAACTAGAGCATATCCTTTAGAAAAGCACTCAGTCTTGACTTAAAAATCACTAGTGAGGTAGACTCCATCGGTAGGTTGTTCCAATGATTAGTTACCCTTACTGCTAAACATTTACTCCTTATTCCAGTCTGAATTTGTCTAGCTTCACCTTCTTGACATTGGATCTTGTTATACCTAGGGCTTCTCTCTAGCTCCCACCTCTGTCAGGAGATTCTCCCAGAGCCAGTGGTCTGCAGCCAATTTCGAATTTTTGTTTTGGAGTGACACCATTCCCTTCTAAAGGAAATCAGGTCGCTGGTCACTTGTCTCTTACCTTTGTTCTGAAGTAACATTCTTGCCTGCAATGGGGAGTGGATAGTCAGTAACCAATCAGGTCCAAACAATGATGTGTATTTGACTGTATGCAAGTAAGTAGTCAAATAACTTCAAGAGCTAAGGGAGGGAGGGAGGTGCTAGGTAATCTGTTAAGATGATGCCCTACCCACCTTTAGCTAAAATGAGATTTTGAGGGAGGTTCTATTCAGCACCACAATATATTAAAAAGTTATTCCGATGAAGTGAGCTGTAGTTCACGAAAGCTTATGCTCTAATAAATTTGTTAGTCTCTAAGGTGCCACAAGTACTCCTTTTCTTTCTACACCTACAGCACTCTGTTAATACTTTAACAAAAATAAATGGACTAAGCTTTATTGAAAGTACTGAAAGTATTGAAAAGATGACTTTTTAAATGACTGTCTATCAAAAGATGCTGCATATTAATGTTTCATCTTTTGGAGAAGATTTACAGACTTCTTTCAGAGACAATAATCTAACTGATCATTGCCAAGGCTTTTATGTCTTTAATGATGATGGTTGTTGTAATACAAAAACAAAATCAATTATTTAAAGGTTTCAAGCCCGTTCTGAAGCAGCATGAATGTAGATATTGAGAGAGACTGAAGTTCATTTTGTTTTGTTCATTCTTAAACATTAAGGCTAGGCTACAAAGATAGATAAAAGTAGATTAAGTGGACAAGCAGTTAAATGTTTTTTGAACTACTGGCTTCTTCTGGTATCATAGTCACCAGGAATACTTATGCTCAGGAAAATGGTATAATTCCATGGGCTGGCATTTTCTAATTAAAATATGGATAAGTGATCTGTTTCATGGAAAACAAATAGAGCCTCCTCTCTTCCTTTTCCCTAAATTGCCTATGTATCACCACAACCAAACTAACACTTAGCCTTATTTTAATTACCAAACTGTCTGCTGCCTCCTGCTCCCATCATTCCTATATGTTCACTGTTTCCAAATTGTTCAGTAACATGCACCAGGTATGCATGTCTTTAAGATAAATGTTAAAGGACAGGAAAATAACCAAGCAGCAATGTATTACTAAGGAAAGATTCCTGGTAGGTATTCTTTATATTCTCTCAACTAAGTCATGCTAACACCAGTGCTGGTCAATGGTCCCCCTGTGTGTAACTCTACAGTTAAATACCCAAAAGCACTAGAAGACGGTATGGAAATCTAATATGTATTTGACTGTATGCAAGTAAGCAATCAAATAACTTCAGGAGCAAAATTTTCAAAATCAAGATCAAATTGCCCGCACAAAATGGGCCACTGTGCACACAACTTTCAGTTTTGTTTTAATCTGCAATGTGCTTGCAGTTTTTGCTTTCCAAACACAACTTTGGAGTATATTTTTGAAAATTTAATTCACAGTGTGTCATCTTGAGAAAGAAGTAAAGTCTTAACATACTGTAAAAGTGAAGAAAGCATGAGTGCTGACATCTCTCTCTCTCTCTCTCTCTCTCTCTCTCTTTCTCTTTCCCACCCTCTGATATCAACTATCTATGCTGCTTAATAACAGGTACTTCCTCAAAGCCTTCCAGCACCTGAGGATTTCTTCCTGCACCACTGGGACTTCTCTGTGATCTTCGATATCCTGTGGATCACAGTAAGGATAAGGGATCTTGAAATTGAATGAATTAATAAACAAACAAACTTTAAAGAATTCAGTCCATAGTCTGACACAAAGTAATTGCTCTAAAATTGCCCCGTGACATGAATAACTTTTTTTTGTTATATTCCTTTGAGATAAGCCATGGATCTACAAAAACTTAAAGCTTTATGCTGATAAATTACTGCATTCAGTTCTTACAAGAAAACATATCTGTCTTCAAAACTTCATAATACCCCATGAAATTTGCAGAGGCTTTATATTTCTATTCTGCAGAGCCCATGGGGGGTTGGCTGTTATCACTAACTATATTCCCCTTTTACTTTTAATATTTCTCAAATAAAAGTACACACGTTTGGCACTTCTACTGTAGAGTTTATATCTAGCCTGTAAAATTGTCATTTAGTGTTGTCTAGAAGTCAATGCCAATGAAGTGTCCAATACTCATGAAACCACAATTCCTATAAAATGACTTGGTAATAGATGGCTTGAGGATTTGTAGCTCTCTTGTGACTGTCATTTGAGGGCCTTTTCTAATAACCACTTTTACATAATCAGATGGACTTTATGGAACCTCATCCAGTAAATGGACCGTGTGACTGTTTCTCTATTATTTCCTCCATTGCTCATACACTATACAATAGTTGCTAGTCATTCTGTGCTGAAACAAATTACCATTCTAACAATAGAAATCACTGTGGCCTTGGAATAAGTCATTTCAACATATAGTAAAGACTGGATCTAAAGGACTGCTTCTGGATCACAGAATTTACCTGTTAAACTGGCTGCTGACTCAATTGGTCATTGGGCTCATTGGTTTGAGTAACGAAAGAGGGGAAATTAGTCTGATAAAATACTCTGTTAAATTTCTGCTTTTAAAGTAAAGCTTTTCCTATTCTACTTTCACAACTGCCTCCAAAAAGAATATATTCAATTGGTATCACAATGCCAGCTGAAAAATATTTTGTAGCAGTTTATAGAGGACAAATATCTAGTGCAGCTTTGCAGTAGTTTGGGGAATTAAATATTATGACCTACATGTCAGGTAGGTTACAGAAAAATATGACTGTAAACCTATGCTCCAGACTTTAAAATATGTTTTGTTTTAATTATACATGTTGCAATGTAATGCTAAAAGCAAGGATGATGCTTAAGCTGAGACACTTCTGACAATGGTATGTCTGTGTTGTCTAATGGTTGTGAATTCAAGCAGATACATAAGTCATATAAAGAAAGGAGTACGTGTGACACCTTAGAGACTAACAAATTTATTCGAGCACAAGCTTTCGTGAGCTACAGCTCACTTCATCGGATGCATGGAATGGAAAATACAGTGGGGAGATTTTATATACACAGAGAACATGAAACAATGGGTGTTACCATACACACTGTAATGAGAGTGATCAGGTAAGGTGAGCTATTACCAGCAGGAGAGAAAATAAACCTTTCATAGTGATAATTAAGCTGGGCCATTTCCAGCAGTTGGCAAGAACACGTGAGACTGCTGAATTAGAATTAATTTGCAAACTGGACACCATTAAATTAGATTTGAATAAACACTGGGAGTGGATATGTCATTACACAAAGTAAAACTTTTTCCCCATGTTTATTCCCCTCCCCCCCATACTGTTCCTCACACATTCTTGTCAACTACTGGAAATGCCCCACCTTGAGTATCGCTACAAAAGGTTTTTTTTTTTCTCTCCTGCTGGTAATAGCTTACCTTACCTGATCACTCTCATTACAGTGTGTATGGTAACACCCATTGTTTCATGTTCTCTGTGTATATAAAATCTCCCCACTGTATTTTCCATTCCATGCATCCGATGAAGTGAGCTGTAGCTCACGAAAGCTTATGCTCAGATAAATTTGTTAGTCTCTAAGGTGCCACAAGTACTCCTTTTCTCTTTGCGGATACAGAATAACACAGCTGCTACTCTGAAATAACTCATATACTAATTGTATGTTTTAACATGCTAGAATCAATATAGTTTTGTATGAAGCCAAAACAAAATTTATTAAATTTATCATGAAATTTATAATCTTCACTACTGTTAAACAGAAAAGAGTTGAGGGTAGGCTTTCTGGTTCCCAATTTTCTTTAATTTTATGAATAACAGTGTGACTGGTGCTGCTGATTCTGCATTCAAAAGCAATAGGTTAGTTTTGCTGTTTTGCTGCTTTGCCTGCACTCTTTTACTACATGTAACCAGTTTTGCCTGATCTTTAATTGTTTGCTATACATGCAATTCTTCTCTTTATACTTAGCTGAGTTTAGAGTGGTAATTTATTTGATATGGTGAGCAAAAAACTTATTCTACATAGTGGTTTCAAATCAGTAACATTAGGTGGAAGCTAGACATGAATTACTGTTCAGGTATTAAACTATATATTCAGCTACTGTGAGGCCAAGCAAGGCTTTTTATCTGTTCTTTCTGCCCAACAAAATATTGCAGTTGCAGTACTAAATATTTCCTAAGTTTGCATAGAAGGGCAGCATGGGACCAAAGACAGATAGCTTATATTAAATTTTTGAAAGTTTAGTCATTGAAGTTTTGTTCTAATATGAATATTTCAGAATTTTGTCAGTAGCCAGCTTATTAAATTTATGTATAGATAATTATATATATATATATATTGACATGCATTTACATTGACAATTACATTAAATGAATCTTCCCAGGTCACTGTCTATTAGAGGGGGGAAAAATGTTGATGATTTATGATGTTTGCATTTCACAGATTAAATTTCTGCCTGTCTCTAGCTATTTATATTATGTCAAATTATATAAACTCACATAAATTATGTCACTTAAACCTGCCAGATATGTAAAAAAGCTCACAGCAAGGTCCAGATTTCAGCTCCTAATTTATTCTTAACCCTGAACTCATCATAATTACTAAAAAAATGAAGAACTCAGATAGGTGTAGAATCAATGTAACATATATTCACTTATGGTTTGCTTCAAAGCCACTTAAGTCAAGGGGAGTCGCTCCATTGACCTTATCTCTTGCTCTTAGTTTTTACCCATTTATTGCTCGTTGGTTCTGATCCAACATGGCACAAGAATTTTCCCATGAAAGTAGATAGGACCACTCACTTCCTTACTGTAAAGCATGTAATTAAGTGATCTGATGAATAAGGGTCTTTTAAGAACATAACTCATAGTCAGATCCAGGGAAGTTCCATCACTATTAGAGGGGAAATAATTGTCCTCCTGTCCCTTGAGAATTCCATTCAACTAAATCTTTTAGGCAAATAATGTTGCCGGGCATCTTCTATGGTATACACCATTGAGACTGAGTATCAAGAAAAGTATGGGGTTGGGAGGGTTATGGTAATAATTTTGGCTATACATTTAAATATGGAAAAGAGAAAAGCATCTGCTTATTTTATCATCATCCATTGTAAATAACTGCAAAGCAACTTGTTTGCTGGGGAAAGTAGATAGCAGCATTAGAATTAAGAGAATCTTCAGAGTGTTGAGTGGAGTAATTGTTCACATGGCAAATGAATGAGAAAAATACTGTTCTCAAGCCATGTATCCTGCAAACACAGACTTGATTCAAAAATAGTCTTCTGATGTACACATATGTTGGATGAGAATATCCATTTTAGCTCAATAAATTTTTAGATTTTAGTCAAGTAATAATGAATCAAATAACCAGATGAATCAAATAAGATAAAAATTGTTCATACTTGAAAGGGTGTAACAATGTATAGACACAATTTCCACTCATTTCAAATTATTTTTTTCTGATAATTTGATCTTATTCAAGCTTCTTCAGTCAACTCTTGAGTTACTTTGTAGTATCAACAATAATTAAAAATAAATCACAGAAAAATAATGCCCCAGCACCGGGGGACAGATGAACTTCGCTAAATGATCAGGGAAGGGTCCAACACTAATATAACTAAAAACTGACTAACTACAAACAACTGATTAACTATTTACACTAGAAAGATAGTGAAAAACCACTGGGAAGTTTGCTGAAGCAACCAGAGGAGTCCCAGCACTGTCATGGATGGTAAGAACGAACTGGGCAGGGGTGCAAGGTCAGCTGGACTCCTTAAAATGGCGCTATGAGTGCGCAGCACCAGGAGGCACCAGAGCTGACCTGATGGACATCACTAGGGGAAAAAATTCCAGTGACTGTGCCATAAATGGCCATAAAACCAAGTATAGTAGGTGGAGAAAAGAAAATTAAAATATCTTGCTAGGAAGAAGCAAAATATTTATTCTAAAATTTTGTTCATATATATAATTCTATAAATATCACATTTTGAAACAAACAGTAAGCCTTGAACATTGTAAACATATACAACTAAAATTGACTTTAATTGGAAAGTGAATTAAACAAATACTTAGCTTTCATGTTTAGTGGAAACTAGATACATAAAAATTGAGCAATGAAGTTGAAATTTTAAACCCATGAACAGTCAAGAAATTTAAATTAACCTTACTGTAAACATTACATACATGCCTTTTGATGCCAGGTCCAAGGAGTAGGCAAAACAAGATAGGCTAATACTTTAGACATTCAAAGATCAAAATTAATGTCAAAGATCAATTAATATGATGATCTGTAAAGAGGGAAACTTGTCATTGCATGTGAGTAGATCTGGCAGATGATAATTAGACTTGGAAGGATTAAATCTTTATTGGAAACTATGAGTAAATGTTGACTTCCCTTAGCCCGCGCCGCTTCCTTCAGCCACCATTGGCCTGCAGCGGCGAACCACGGCAAGTGGATGCCGCGATCATTGAACCCGCAGATGTGGTAGGTAAACAAACCGGCCTGGCCCGCCAGGGGCTTTCCCTGAACAAGCGGTGTCCCAAGTTTGGGAAACACTGACTTAGATTATGAGGTCTGGCCAAACTATGTTGAATGCAAGATTGGCGTAGGGAAACAAAAGTGATTTTTTGGCTCCCTAAACCTGGAACTGGCTAGGGATTAATCTGGCCCTTGGCATCATTTAGGACAGTCTCTGGGCTGTTTGAATCTATTCCCAGTGTTGGTGGCCTCAAGAGAACATAATGGAATCCCAGAATTGAAGAGAACATGGATGCCCCTGCCATGCATTCTTCAACCTAGAAGAGAGATCCTCTATGCCAAAGGCATGGAGGACATGGCACAAGAAACACTAGGGCAGCTGTGCTCCCTGGGAAGATTTCTTCAATGCAGCAGGATTCCTCAGGGTACTGGGTTCTTCTTGCTTTGTGTTTTCTTTGCACTGAAGTGGTTCAAAGCAAGAGAGTTGGGGCTAGGATCCAGCCTCTTCTAGGTTGAAATAGAGAAGCCTTAACATAATGTAACCATGAGCAGATATATTCCTGAAAATATTCTATATCAAGATGTAGATATTTAAAGTGATTTTCTCACTCAGGGTCCAATCTTATTCTTAATGTATAATAAATAGAAAAAGTACCAATAATCTTATCTATGTAAAATTGTTTTCTTGGTGCAAAATTGTATTACACATTTCTCTGCTGCTCTGCTACTGCTTTTTAGGCTTCTCAGCTAAGTCATATGAAGAAAAAATGGTACTAAAACAGTTACAGTATTTGTAAATAACCCACATCTGTGGGGAGAGGAAGGAGTGGGTCTGTGTCAGGCTGATTTAAAGAAAGAAATGACAGGTGTGTGAATCTGCTCAAGGGACTATGAATATTAGAAGTAGTTTTGCCTCAGATGGATTCATGGACACGGTGTAAGTGAGGCAGTCAACATTGCATGATAAATACAATTCATAGTATGGCCATCACCACCCCTTCTGTCGTATATGTATATGCAAACCACTATATGAATCTAATTTTCTCCAAATGAAATTAAATGAGAGTTTTCCCATTTACTTCAAAGGGAGCAAAATCAGGCCCTGTATCTAAAATATTTTCATGTAGGTAGGGTAGCACATACATGGTCATTCTTTCTTGTTATGGTCACTGATATCAATAAAGGATCCAATAAGATTGATACTCCATCCTCACTTTTTAAATAATGATAATTTGGCATATACCCCCCCACACACACACACAGTTACCAGCTGTGAAATCCTTCCAACCCCCAAACATGTATAGTGGGAATCCTTAAAAATGCATACTATTTGGAAAAACGTCACAATTATCAACGAAAAGTTCCCCATTTACCTAGATAAGGAACGTAGCTGAAATGGTCATCTCTTTCAGTATGGTAGGAATTTTTATGTATAGTCTATAGATTTAGCCTGGGGTCAAACTCATCTTACTTCACACACAGACTCACCATGCTTAGGATCAGCCCTGCATTTTGAAGTGTATATTCAGTTCTGAAGGAGTACCATTTGCAAAAGGTCTTTGGCAAATTCTCTTGCCACAGCGGGATATGATAAATAATTAATAACTGATACTGTGATTTAAAATTTTGAACTGAATGTAACAACACTTTTAAAAGATACAAAGGAACATTACTTTGATATTTCAACTGTAGTCAGTATATAGACAATGTCAACAGATTGTCAAAATGAAAGGAGCATATGTCTACACTACGAAATTAGGTCAAATTTATAGAAGTCATTTTTTTAGAAATTGTTTTTATATAGTCGATTGTGTGTGTCCCCACACCAAATGCTCTAAGTCCATTAAGTGCATTAACTCAGTGGAGTGCTTCCACAGTACCGAGTCTAGTATCGACTTCCAGAGCATTGCACTGTGAGTAGCTATCCCATAGTTCCCACAGTCTCCGCCGCCCATTGGAATTCTGGGTTGAGATCCCAATGCCTAATGGGGCAAAAACATTGTCATGGGTGGTTCTAGGTACATATCGTCAGGCCCTCCCTCCCTTCGTGAAAGCAACGGCCAATAATCATTTCACGCCTTTTTTCCTGGGTTACCTGTGCAGACGCCATACCATGGCAAGCATGGAGCCCGCTCAGCTCACTGTCACCATACTTCTCCTGGGTGCTGGCAGACGCAGTACTGCATTGCTACACAGCAGCAGCTCATTGCCTGGTGGCAGCAGATGGTGCAATAGGCCTGATAACCATCATCATCATGTCCTAGGTGCTCTTGGCCGTCTTGGTAAGGTCAGTCAGGTGCGCCTGGGCAGACTTGCGCGCAGGTACTGAAATAGGAGTGACTCAACCAGGTCATTCTCTTTAGTCCTGCCAGCAATCGTATTGCACCATCTTCTGGCAAGCAGCCAGGAGATGAGCATGGCTAACAGTCCTACTGCACTGTCTCCTGCCAGCCAAAGATGTAAAAGGTAGATGGAGTGGATCAAAACAAGAAATAGACCAGTTTGTTTTGTTTTCATTTGCTCCCTACTTCTTCCCTCCCTTCTTCCATGAAATCAACGGCCGACAATCATTTCAGTGAGGTCTGTCAGGGGCACCTTGAAAAGTTCAATGGAGATTTAAGCCCGCCTGGAATGCTGGGGGAGGGATAGCTCAGTGGGTTGAGTATTGGCCTGCTAAACCCAGGGTTTTGAGTTCAATCCTTGAGGGGACCATTCTGTGTGACAGTTGTTTTTGTTTCTCCTTGATGTAAAGCCACTCCTTTGTTCATTTTAATTCCCTGTAAGCCAACCCTGTAATCCATGTTGTCAATCGCCCCTCCCTCCGTCAGAGCAAGGGAAAACAATCGTTCCGCGCCTTTTTTTCATGCAGCCGCCATATCATGGCAAGCATGGAGCCCACTCAGATCACTTTGGCAATTAGGAGCATATTAAACACCACACACATTATCCAGTAGTATATGCAGCACCAGAACCTGCCAAAGTGAAACCCAGTGAGTGGACGATGTCAACGCGGTGACGAGAGTGATGAGGACAGGGAAACAGACTTCTCTCAAATCAGGGGCCCTGGCAATGTGGTCGTCATGGTGCTAATGGGGCAGGTTCATGCCATGGAAAGCCAATCCTGGGTTCGGGAAACAAGCACAGACTTGTGGGACCGCACAGTTTTGCAGGTCGGGGACGATTCCCAGTGGCTGTGAAACTTTCACATGTGCAAGGGCACTTTCATGGAACTTTGTGACTTGCTTTCTCCTGCCCTGAAGTGCTAGAATACCAAGATGAAAGCAGCCCTCACAGTTGAGAAGCGAGTGGCAATAGCCCTGTAGAAGCTTGCAACGCCAGACAGCTACCGGTCAGTCAGGAATCAATTTGGAGTGGGCAAATCTACAGTGGGGGCTGCTGTGATGCAAGTAGCCAACGCAATCAAAGATCTGCTGATATCAAGGGTAGTGACCCAGGGAAATGTGCAGGTCATAGTGGATGGCTTTGCTGCACTGGGATTCCCTAACTGTGGTGGGGCCATAGACGGAACCCATATCCCTATCTTGGCACCGGAGCACCAACCCAGCGAGTACATAAACCACATGAGGTACTTTTCAATAGTTCTGCAAGCACTGGTAGATCACAAGGGACATTTCACCAACATCAACATGGGATGGCCAGGAAAGGTACATGACGCTCGCATCTTTAGGAACTCTGGTCTGTTTCAAAAGCTGCAGGAAGGGACTTTCTTCCCAGACCAGAAAATACCATTGGGGATGTTGAAATGCCTATAGTTATCCTTCAGGACCCTGCACCTACCCCTTAATGTCATGGCTAATGAAGCCATACACAGGCAGCCTGGACAGTAGTCAGGAGGTGTTCAACTATAGGCTGAGCAAGTGCAGAATAATGGTAGAATGTGCATTTGGACATTTAAAAGCATGCTGGCGCAGTTTACTGACTCGGTTAGACCTCAGCGAAACCAATATTCCCATTTTATTACTGCTTTCTGTGCGCTCCACAATATCTGTGAGAGTAAGGGGAAGACGTTTATGGTGGGGTGGGAGGTTGAGGCAAATCTCCTGGCATCTGGTTATGCCAGGGCGGTTAGAAGAGCACAAGAGGGCACGGTGCGCATCAGAGAAGCTTTGAAAACCAGTTTCATGATTGGCCAGGCTATGGTGTGAAAGTTCTGTTTGTTTCTCCTTGATGAAACCCCCGCCCCTTGGTTCACTCTACTTCCCTTTAAGCTAACCACTGTCCTGTCCCCACTTCGAACACCGCTTGCAGAGGCAATAAAGTCATTGTTGCTTCACATTCATGCATTCTTCATTAATTCATCACACAAATACCATCACACAAGGTAGCCCGGGAGAGGTGGTGGAGGAGGAAAGCACTGAGTGGGATGGTGGAGGAGGGAAAGACAAGGCCACACAGAACTTTAAAACTTTAAACCTTATTGAATGCCAGTCTTCTGTTGCTTCAGCAACTCTCTGGGGTGGAGTGACTGGGTGGCCAGAGGCCCCCCCACTGTGTTCTTGGGTGTCTGGGTGAGGAGGCTATGGAACTTAGGGAGAAGGGTGATTGCTTACACAGGGGCTGTAGTGGCAGTCTGTGCTCCAGCTGCCTTTTCTGCAGCTCAACCATGCACTGGAGCATATTAGTTTGACCCTCCAGCAGCCACAGCATTGAATCCTGCCTCCTCTCATCATCTTCTGCCACCTATCCTCTTCAGCCCACCACTTACTCTCTTTAGCCCGCCACCTCTCCTCGCGTTCATTTTGTGCTTTCCTGCACTCTGACATTGTCTGCCTCCACACATTCGTCTGTGCTATGTCAGCATGAGAGGACAGCATGAGGTCAGAGAACATTTCATTGCGAGTGTGTTTTCTTCGCCTTCTAATCTTCGCTATCCTCTGGGAAGGAGAAGATCCTGTGATCCTTGAAACACATGCAGCTGGTGGAGAAAAAAAAAGGGACAGTGGTATTTAAAAAGACACATTTTATAGAACAATGGGTACACTCTTTCATGGTAAACCTTGTTGTTAACATTACATACATAGCACATGTGCTTTCATTACAAGGTCACATTTTGCCTCCCCCCACCGCATGGCTAACTCCTCCCCCTTGCCCCCACCGCGTGGCTAACAGTGGGGAACATTTCTGTTCAGTCACAGGCAAACAGCCCAGCAAGAATGGGCACCTCTGAATGTTCCCTTAAGAAAAGCACCCTATTTCAACCAGGTGACCATGAATGATATCACTCTCCTTAGGAAAACACAGACAGATAAAGAACGGATGTTGTTTGCATGCCAGCAAGCATATGCTGAAATGCTTTGTTCTGCAATGATTCCCGACTACGTGCTACTGGCCTGGCATGGTAAAGTGTCCTACCATGGTGGATGGAATAAGGCTGCCCTCCCCAGAAACCTTTTGCAAAGGTTTTGGAAGTACATCCAGGAGAGCTTTATGGAGATGTCCCTGGAGGATTTCTGCTCCATCCCCAGACACGTTAACAGACTTTCCCAGTAGCTGTACTGGCTGCGAATACCAGGGCAAATTAATAATTAAACACGCTTGCTTTTAAACCATGTATACTATTTTAAAAGGTTCACTTACCAGAGGTCCCTTCTCCATCTGACGGGTCCGAGAGGCAGCCTTGGGTGGGTTCGGAGGCTACCAGCTCCAGATCCAGGGTGAGAAACTGTTCCTGGGTGTCGGGAAAACCGGTTTCTCCACTTGCTTGCTGTGAGCTATCTACAACCTCATCATCATCATCTTCCTCGTCCCCAAAATCTGCTTCCATGTTGCCTCCCTCTCCATTGACGGAGTCAAAGCACATGGTTCTGGTAGTGGTGGCTGAACCCCCTAAAATGGCATGCAGCTCATCATAGAAGTAGCATGTTTGGAGCTCTGACCCGGAGCAGTCGTTTGCCTCTCCGGTTTTCTGGTAGGCTTGCCTCAGCTCCTTAAGTTTCACACGGCACTGCTTCGGGTCCCTCTTATGGCCTCTGTCCTTCATGCCCTGGGAGATTTTGACAAATGTTTTGGCATTTCGAAAACTGGAACAGAGTTCTGATAGTACCGATTTGTCTCCCCATACAGGGATCAGATTCTGTACCTCCCGTTTTGGTCTGTACCTCTGCTGATGAGCTCTGCGCTCACCTGCAGCTTGCCACGCTGGCCAAACAGGAAATGAGTTTCAAAAGTTTGCGGGCCTTTTCCTGTCTACCCAGCCAGTGCATCTGAGTTGAGAGTGCTGTCCAGAGCGGTCACAATGGAGTAAACTGGGATAGCTCCCGGAGGCCAAAATGTCGAATTGTGTCTACACTACACCAAATTTGACCCGGCAAAGCCGATTTCAGCACTAATCTCCTTGTCGGGGGTTGAGTAAATAAATCGATTTTAAGAGCCCTTTAAGTTGGAAAAAAGGGCTTCCTCATGTGGATAGGTGCAGGGTTAAATCAATTTAATGCTGCTAAATTCAACCTCAACTCCTAGTGTAGACCAGGGCTTATGGAGTAATGTTCTTAAGCTTTTCATTCAAAGGAAGTGGATGAGATCCTGTCCAAAATCGGAAGAGCTAACTCAAAAAAAGTACCTTCTCAGGATTTAGGCAACATAGCTCTAGATTTTCCATGAAGGGACCAGAGAGATTGTACATTGTATTAAAATATATATTTATAAATTTGCTTCATGTGGTGTAAGCTGCCAAGACGGGAAGGAGAAGGAGAAGCTAATTATCAGGGGAAAAAATCAGACCCTGGCTGGGGGGAAAAACACATTTAAAATGTAACAGACTTCTTATTTAATGTCTAGACATACCCTCACCTACACCCTACTTGTCTTCCTTCTGCAAAATAAGAGCGAAACATGACTGATATGGTGAGGTTATTAATCTGATGCATTTATTTCCATTTTAACCAGTGTCACTCCTATGCTTGGGGCACATTACAAATGTTATAAAATTGAAAACAAAGATATATACTTCTGTTTTTAATGCCAAGATTCCAAGTTATACACTCTTTGATAAATGCTAGTTAAAAAAGGCTCAATATTTTTTTCTAAACATAGCTGTCTCTAATAGTGTTGATTTTTGTGGACTTTTCTAGTGGGATTTGCTATACTTTACTTTCTTACATGTGATTTATTATCTGAGTCATGAAATATGTCTTTTGAGAGAATGTGCACATGTAATTATGTTAAAGTCTCAATAAAAATAAATGGAAAAAAATCATCAACAACAAATCAGGTCAAGGTCCAAGAAAAATAAATTCTCATACATAGCACCAATTCTTTGCCCTGTGTCACCCCCCTCCCCTCGCTTTCAGACACACAATCCCTAAGGATAGTGCCTGACTCTCTCTAACTCACATTCTTCCATTCACTTATTACCTCTCTCACATAGTTATCCATTTATGGTATCATTCTCTTTCCATCGGTCCCCCCACATTCTCTCACCCACTGATTTATTCAGTTATTCACTATCTTCACTCGCAGACCCTTATCCAGCCATTCACTCAAACTCTGACACACACTCCCCAACCCCACAAATACATAAACATAAATTCACTCCCCTCCCACCAGCACTCATTGTCCCCAGGCCTGTGAAGAAATCTGGATATTCGTGGAATCTAAGCTTGAAGCCACAGGAGATGCAGGAGCTTGAGGGAGAAATCAGAGAAGTCACCAGATGGGAGAGGGCAAGAGGAGGAAAGCTACTTCAGTTTGGAAGTGGGAGGTTATAGGAAGGGGATTTGTGGGGGCAGAATGGAATTACTTGTTTGAGAGGGGAAGGGCTGAATGGATGAGAACTGCTGGTGATCTCTGTATGGGATTGCAGGAGAGGGTGTCTTGGAAGGGGGAACAACTAGGGACATGGGGGAATTGCAGCCACAGCAGGGAGCCACTGTGAAGAGATTAGATGGAAGGGATGGTGAGCTGATAATGTGGGGATTTTGGAGTGGAAAGAATGAGAACTATTAGGGAAAGGAGGTCAGGGTGTGGTGGTGGTGGGAGGCCAGATAGGGAGAAGGCCTGAAGTGGAAGAAGACCCTACAAAGCTACTAAAGAGGTAGGGGAACAATATCACAGCATGCCATTCCTAACTCAGCCCAGAAGCAATAGCAGCAGTATGTACACAGAGAATAACCAGAGTAACAGTATGTCCCTCATGTCAGAAAAATAGATTTTTTGGTTTTTTTTAAGTAAGCCAGTCTGGGACAGTGGAACAGCCCCCCAAACTGGGATAGTCTTAGTTAATTAAGCCACATGGTTACCATGGTGACATTTCTTTGGCCAGATCCTTGTTCACATTAACTGCCTTATTTTGTAGTAAGGTAGTTCAGCTGAAGTAAATGGTAGGGCATAGAGCAGAGAGCCTCAATAATAGCATATGTATTTAGTTTTCAATAAAAACACATGTTTATATAGGTCAGCACAACTACTTTAGGACTTAAGCATTATAAATTGGCAGTTTTTGGTAGAAAAGAGTGTCAAGGAAGATGTGAAGAAGGATAAAGTATTGGGTTTTTGGACTATTTCTGAGATGATGTTCCAGGCATAAGGGATGGAAGAAAGAGTGGAGATGGGAGAAGTACACAAAGGGTAAATGGAGGATGACAAAATGCTATTATCAAAAAGCCTTTGCTGCTACAAAATTCTCTGTGAGCCACTTATTTTTTCTCTCTCGTTTCAGACTCTTGCAATAGTTGTGGCATAGTTTTTCAACACTTTAATTGCATTTATTTTGATGCTGAATATACTGTTGAGCATAAATCCTATAAGACTCATGCTGATTCAAGTACCCAGTAACGTACTGTTTTCTTAGGAGAGAAACAAAGAAAGACTGGCACCAGTTAAGTGATTATTTGTCAGTCTGCCAAAGTGGCAATGTATTACCTACTTTGTGGCATAACAGTGATGGATTTCAAAAAGTTAGATAAATGTGTTTTAATTCAAAAGGATTTACCATTTTTTCATCTCCATTATGCTTATTCACCTCATGATTTATCAGAAAAGCATTCTGTACCTTTATCACAGTGTTTCCCAAACTCGGGACGCTGCTTGTTCAGGGAAAGCCCCTGGAGGGCCGGGCCGGTGTGTTTACCAGCCACATCTGCAGGTTTGGCCGATCACGGCCCCCCTAGTTGCAGTTTGCTGCTGCAGGCCAATGAGGCTTCCCGCAGCTTCTGTGGACAGGGCAGATAAACACACTGGCCCAGCCCACCAGGGGCTTTCCCGAACAAGCGGCGTCCTAAGTTTGGGAAACACTGCTTTAGCAGTTACATTTTCTAAAAATGCTGTAACTTTTTACAGAGTTGTTTAATGAAACTCATTTTATACTGAATTATTTTTACTTGTATGCTTGCTAAAAATGTTCAATGTTCTCATTTTTGTGTCCCTGTAAGGTTTAACTTTTCTCTTTGGACCTAACCCTGCAAACTGCTGAGCACTTCTGAAAGTTGCTAAGCACCTTCAACACCCTTTAAGGACCAGATTCTGCCACACTTACCCCCGATGAGCAGTTCTATACTCCTGTAGTAGTCTCATTGTATTAAATGAACCGGTTTGGAGAGCATCTTACTCCACAATGTGAAAAACAGTGTCAGAATTTAGGTCAAACTCAGGGCCCTTAGCAACTCTGGAATGCATGCGGTACCTGTAGGGCTGGATCCTCCTATCTGTTTAAGTGGCACCCATCTATGGTAATATCTAAGCACTTCAAGATACTTAGGTATTTATCCTCATAACGTCTCTTTGAGGCAAGGAAAGGCTATTATCCCTTTTTTTACAGATTGAGGAACTGAGACACAGAGTAAGCAATTTAGCTAAAGACATACAAAAAGTCTCTGGTGGAGCAGCGAATTGAACACAGCTCTCCCCCGACTAACACCCTAACAACTGGTCAAGCCTTCTACTGAGTGTTCTTTGCAGGGGGAAGTGAAAAGGGAAGTAGAAAGCCTTACTTTCAAAGACCTAAAACGGGGTTCTCAACTTGATTCACGGCTTGTTCAAGGTAAGCCCCAGATGGGCTGCGAGACGCTTTGTTTACCTATTCATCTGCAGGTATGGCCACTCGCAGCTCCCAGTGGCCTTGGTTCACTGTTCCCGGCCAATGGGAGCTGCAGGAAGTGATGGCTCAGCCCGTGCCGCTTCCTGCAGCTCTCAATGGCCAGGGACAGTGAACTGCAGCCACTGGGAGCTGTGAGTGGCCATACCTGTGGATGCTCAGGTAAATAAAGCATCTCGCGGCCCACCAAGGGCTTACCCTGAACAAGCCGCAAACCAAGTTTGGGAACCCCTGATCTAAAAGAATATAAAAATCTACAAGGTAATATTCAAGCCATATCTGTAGATAGGTAGCTAATTCTAATTATTAAAGAGAGTTTCATTTCAACAAACTTTCCTTCCTCAAATATTATCTACTGCCTCTCTCAGCAAAGAGATCACAGTCCTTTAGATGTGACATAGCAACCATTCCTACATCAGGCTGTGATACCTCAAATATTGCATAGCCAAGTGGAGGAGTTTGTGTAGACTGAACAAAAGCTATCTGTAATAGTTAGTGACAGGAACATGACTGAAAATTAAGGGCTACATTCTACATCCTCTCTCCTCCCCCCCACCCCGTTACTTACATTGAATAGTATCTTATTGTGCAACTAGTTCCATGGATTTCAGTAGAGTGCTGTCGTAGAATCATAGAAGATTATGGTTAGAAGAGACCTCAGGAAGTCATCTAGTCCAACTCCCTGCTCAAAGTAGGATCAACCCCAACTAAATCATCCCAGCTAGGGCTTTGTCAATCCAGCCTTAAAAGTCTCTAAGGATAGAGATTCCACCACCTCTCTAGGTAAACCATTCCAGTGGTTCACCACCCTGTCCTGAATAAGCTGCTAAATGTCACCTGACATTCAAAAGTAAAGTTCTAAAGTTTCATTATAAACACGGCAAGAGAAATGCAAGAACATGATGAGAAATCATTGTCAGTCAAAATGTAAATTAAGCCAGTCTATAGAACTCTAAGAATAAATATCCTGTTTCTTGTCTGTATCCATGCTGAACATATCTCTTATAAACCTACTGTATGAGATCCATTGATTTATTCTTGGGACAACTTTCTTTTTAAAGTGACTCAAATGTTTTGCAGTTAGCATAGTTTTAACTAAGTGTTGTTAACAGTTCTTGCTCCCTCTAGGAGATACAGGAGGACACTAGTGCCTTTCCTGCACCCAGAAATCTAATATTTAATATTATAGACATTTTATTCAAATCACTGTACATCAAAAGAAAATGCTGCTTAGAGAAACCAGTGAGCTGCTAATCAACTTAATAAAAGGCAAACCTTCAATATTTTCCACTTTCCTCTGTACATAGTTTCTGTCTTTACCCTTTAGAGAAACGGTAGATTTATATTTATGTCATGTACAATGACAAGCATAGAGGGCTAGATTGTATCCACAGTTTACAGTCACATAGCATGGTAAAGGGAATAAGAAGCTCACCTGTGACCACATTGAGCAGGCCAGGTAGGAACTGCAAATCTAAGCAGCTCTGTAGTCAGAACAGAATAGGAGTTGCTAGTAACTTGCTATCCTGCTGGAGGAATTTAATGAAAAAAGGGGTGGAAGGGACAGGGAATAGGCAGGGCCATGGCTTTTGCCCCTTCCCCCCTGCAGTCTCTTCAGATGCACAGGCCAGTTTTGCTGGCCATTGCATGGTGTGCCCCCAAAAGGAAGTGGCAAGGTATTCTCTCCCCTAGTACCGTTGGATATCTCTGGGTGGCATTCTGAATGTCTCCCAAATACTCCATTTGGGGCATTGCAATTCACACTGTCCTCAGCACAGGGTTGTGGCTAAATGAAACAGTTTACCCAAAGTGAATTCCTCTCAGAGGCAATTACTCAAATGGGACCTAGTTTTGCCACCCGTACTCATGTTGGATAGCACCTTAATCTGTGAGTAATTCCACTGAATTCAGTGGGACTATCTGCAGAGAAGGCACTGCATGACAGGAGCAAGAGTTGCCAAATCTGACTCATAAATAAGGTCAAATTTAGCCCTTGTATGCATGTGCTGAATTTGGCCCATTAATATTTAGCTTCTTTGTGAGAACAGAAAATCAACATTTCAGCCGCTCTGTCCTTTCTCAAGGTTAGTTGGAGCTGTTGATTTTCCATTGTAATGGGTTCCCTCAAGCAATTAAAACTCTCTTTTTATGAAGATCAAGATTTAAAAGAAAATTATTTGAATAATTACTTTTCTGATGAGTGCAGTCTCGGCTTTTTTCATTGTTAGGAATGAACTGAGTTGATAAGGTCATGAGTTGATTAGGGCATGCAGGACACCTGATATGCTGGTAGTACCCAGATTTACTTTAAAACACTGAAACTTTCAGAAAATATATTACCTGTCATATAATCCTGGCCTTAAGGACTATTAATACTAGCATACTAGCTAAAATATTTCATTTTATTATATGATATAGGGCTAAACCGTATTTAATCTAATGCAGCTGTGCAGAGGAAAAAGTCCTCCCTCTTTACAGCTATTCAGACTATCCAGATCTTGGATCTGGACCCTTTGTGGAGCACAGGGACATGCCCTTGATGCTCCACACAGAAAGCAAGTGGGTTGTGAAGGGTAGGGAGTGGGGTGGGGCCATTGACCCATGTCCCTCTGTTTATATGGCTGGGGAGAAGTAAATTGCAGTATATTTCTCCTTGTGCATCCATCATGCAGCAAATTATTTTCCCATTCAGCTTTTCCAAGCAAGACTGGGGCAGGGGAAGAATTGTGGTTTTATGAGTCAAAATCCCTCCCACAGCTGTTCCTGTAGTGGTGTAGTTTACACCTACTACTCAGAATTGTGCCTGAGGGCACAATGTAACAGCAGATGCTCAATAGTAGCAAAGAGTTACAGGCAATGCTAAGGGAAAGTGCAGAGATGCAGATAGGAACTCCAGAAATATTATGCTTCAATCAGGCTCAATAGCATCAGATGCCCCAGGGAAAGTGGTTGTAATGCTATCCTGGAAGAGATGGCTTGCCCATGTGTCATAACCATAACCAAAATTCCTCCTTACTTGTAAGGGGTTAAGAAGCTCAAATAACGTGGTTGGCACCTGACTAAAGGAACCAATGGGGACAAAAGATACTAATCGGGGGGAGGAGGGGGAAGAGGGATTGTTTTGGGTTCTTCATTTCTGTGGCCATTCTCTCTTGGGACTGAGAGGGGCCAGAAAGAAATCTGTCTTCTCTAACCCATCCTAATCCAAGTCTCCAATATTGTAACCAGTATAGGTAAGCCAGGCAAGGTGGATTAGTTTATTTTTTTCTTTTGCTTGTGAATTTTCCCTGTGCTAAGAGAGGGGGTTATTCCTGTTTTCTGTAACTTTAAGGTTTGCCCAGAGGGGAATCCTCTGTGTTTTGAATCTGAATACCCTGTAAAGTATTTTTCATCCTGATTTTACAGAGATGATTTTTACCTTTCTTTTTTTCTTTTTAATAAAATCTTTTTTTAAAGAACCTGACTGATTTTTCCATTGTTCCAAGACCCAGGGGTTTGGGTCTAAGATCATTTTTTAACCAATTGGTTAGGCTATTAATTTCAAGCCTCCCCAGGAAAGGAGGTGTAAAGGCTGGGGGGGATTGCTGGGGGAAGAGGAACTCCAAGTGGTCCTTTTCCCTGGTTCTTTGTTAAATCACTTGGTGGTGGCAGCATATCTCATTCCAAGGACAAATAGAGATTTGTGCCTTAGGGAAGTTTTTAACCTAACCTAAGTAGAAATAAGCTTAGGGGGTCTTTCATGCAGGTCCCCGTGTCTTTACCCTAGAGTTCAGAGTGGGGAGGGAACCCCGACACTATGTCTATCTTTCCCTGGCCACCATCTCTTCCTTCCCACTCTGTGGGGTTTAGTTCCAGGAGCAGTGTTAGATTCCCGTAGTACTTGCATTCAGGGGTATGATTATGCCTGGGTGGTTGTGAAGTTCCTTGCATCCTTTCTCTCCCTATTTGCACACCAGTGCATGGGCCAGACACAAATGATCCCATGAATATATTTCTCTGAATCCCTTTTTGTTATCTTTTCATTTAACATCACTACAAACACATTTTACTGGTTTTCCAAATGTGTGAGATCCGGGCAATGTCTTTTCTTGTCAGTGACAAAATAACACTCACACATTTCTGACATCTTCTGTCAGACATTTAATACCCGGACCAAAAACAAACAAACATAATGCTAATGAGTAGCTTGAAGCACTAAAGCTAGAATCAAGCAAAAAAAATTTTAAGTGAATGAGTACATGGTAATTCTTCAAACGCAGCTTTAGAAAATGGCGCCCTCCCACTGAGTTGTGGAATTCATGTTGGTCTCCCCTGCAGATTCTCACTTTGGCATTCATGAGCCATGCTTCAGAGAAATGGAATAATTGCTGGTGGTAGACCATGCTAGTAGACTTGTGCACTAGCAGGGATATGAGTGTCTCAGAGCCCAAGAATACAATATAACATGTTCTGCCCAGAAACCTTTTGTTGCTAATGAAAAAAAAATCTCATAAAGGACATAATATTCTGGGTGTTGCAGAAAAGGGAAGCATTTTCTTATTGATTCACGAGGGATCTTTATACTCCATAAAAGAGATCTCTCAACACTGTTCTGACTGTGGCTAATGTCTGATATCCTTTATCAGGTTTCACAGCAAGGTTATGATGATTTTTGTTCACCCTAATTCAGGAGCCTTAGCTGTTTCTGTGGCTATTGAAGGGGCTGAAGAGACATTGTCTCTTATTTCTTCTGCATCAGTTCAATCAGGCACATACAACCTTAACTTAATTTCCCGCTTTGTGAGTGCTTAACTCTACAACCTCATTTCACCCCCACCCCCCCACAGGTTATAGGAGGGCCTGGTATGGAATAGATTGAGAATTGGGTACCATATCTGACCTTTGAATGGGAAATATTCTCAATGAATATTCCCACTGCCTTAAAGGTCTTTAAATGTTTCCATGTTTAGTTTCACAGTTCAGTTAAAAGAGTGTTAAAGAAAGCAAGTAAGGAAGTTGAGTAGTTGCTCAACTTTTCATTAACATCTTTAAAAATCACTGTATTCAGGAGAGATTCCTGAGGACTGAGAAGTGTCAAATATCACTTCACTGCTTCCTTTTAAATTGTCAAGAGACAGACTAGGGAACTAGATCAGTGAATTTATCAGCTGGAGGGGTAAGGGGGGGAATTATGGGAACTCTCATGTGAGGTATGTGATGTGCAGGGAAAGCAAGAATAGCACAGTTTGATTAAGGATAGCCAGCATAGATTCAGGCAGGAGAGGTCATGCTTAACTAACCTGCTGGAGTTTTTTGAAGATATTACTGCCACAATAGATAAGGACAATTCAGTGGATGGTATTATGTTTAGATTTGCAAAAAGAACTTAACCAGATACCTTATCAGAATAATGTCTAAGGTAAAAGTCATGAAATAGGAGGTAAAATGAAAGACTGGATTAAAAATCTTTGCCTGAAGGGAAACTTTTAATTTTGGAAATGGGGGGATACTGTAAGGATCAACCTTAAAATTTCTCTTCATAAGATATATTTTCAGCCAATAATTTGTATGCTGCCACTGGGAATGAAATCTCCACATATGTAGGTGAAGGTAAAATTAGAGACAGAATAAGTAAATGAAGAACAGTATAATGAGATTCAAAAGGATTTATATATCTTAGGCAATTTAATCATTGTAAGGATGTAATCAAACAAAAACTATAATAAAGTCTGAAATGGAAAGTGGAGCTATTTATTAGCTTAGACTACAATTATTCAAGAACATGAAACATGCTCAAGTTATTATACTGAAATGTGTAATGATTACACATTAGACTTTCTTCTTCTTGTATTAGCCAGTTAAAATGACAAGTTGAGGTGGCCACATTTGATGTGGCAAGTTGAGAGCAGCAGTGAACATTGCTGAGTGATGAGTTGGCAACTGACACACCTCAAGAAGGATGCTGGTATTTTTCAAAGAGATTTATTCTCCACTACCTTACGCTCTGGGTTAGTTATTTGTATATGTGCAATTTGCGTCTAACGTGCTTACCAATTATGTGAATGTCTACACTGTCGTCTGAGGTATTTTTCTGCATAAGTAGACATACCTGAACTAGCTTTACCTACACTGGCACAGGCTAAAAATAGCAGTGTAGATGCAGGAAGGTGAGTATGTACCCAGGATAATCCCAGTATTCTTGTATAGCCAATTTGAAGCCCGTACTTCTGCTTCTAGATTATTATGGTTAGCTGCAGGTAAAGTTAGTGTGTGGGTCTGTCTATTCATGCTGCAGTCAGACTTCAATGTAGTTCAATTCTTCATTTCAATTCTACTTGCCATGTAGACCTACTCTGAGTAGTAGTATTTTATTTGCAATTTGCCTTGCTTAAGGCAGTGGCAAATAGGGACCAAATAGGAACTACCTGAATGTACTCAAACCTTGAAGATTAAATACACTTAGGTCAAAACAACAACTGAAAGTTAATATTTCAATTTAAGAAATCAGCAGCCATGCGTAACGTTGAGAAAATTGATTCTCATCCATTCTTACATAAATTGGTGGCTCACTGCGGTTTATATTTTTTTTCATGTTGTTCAGCAACTTTCTGTTATAAACAGATGGATGAGTGGGATAGTGTAATTTAAAGAAGCTTTTCAGCATAGATCACTTTGGTGGCAATCATTTAAGGTCATCAGATATGAAAGATGTTCCAGCAGGGTACGGTGGTCAGAATGAAGAAATTGATATTGCTTATATAATTATAAATGATGTATTCAGTGTGCTACATTATAATCATAACAAAAACATAAATTGTTAGAACTCCTTATGCCTAAAGGAGCTGTTAGAATCAGAAAATTTTATAAAGGCACTTTAGAGTCAGATAAGTGTCTCTTGGTCTTATTGAGCTGACAAATAAAATCTGTAGGGGAAGGGATCCTCATTTAGGTCTGAACCATATGTCAACTTTAAGAGTTACTCCTGGGTTCATGAAGGCTGGTTTGAAAAGTTGTCATGCTTCTTTAAAGGTGAAATTAAATATTTTAAAAATGAACTCTGTAATATTCCAGATTACTAACAGAACAAATGGGAAGATTTAAAAATTACAAATACACCTATTTTAAATGGGAACTGGAAAGCTTTTAAGGGGTAAGGACCCAAATTCAGACCCTCCAGATGTGTTTCCTCTGCAACTATTGGGGACATGATTGTGACCAAATACACCTCTATATTCACACTCCATACTCTATTGTAAGAATTTTTGTAAAAATATGCCTTGTAACATATTATTTGAAATCTTTAACTCACTGGTCAATAATATATTGGTGAAATGTATGTAGTGACGTGTGTAAAGCTATGAAATTCCCTTTGTGTAAAGTTAAAGGCATATATTCAAATTCATATAGACCCGATTAGGCACAATTGTTCAAGCATGTCTTAAACAAAGGGATGTATAGTTACCTCAATTTACAATGTAATCTCTAAACAGAGTCCTCAGACAGTGAGAGGGAAAAGAAAGGAGACAAAGAAAATCTACATGTCAGCACATCCAGGTGAAAGAAAACCGCATGAAGCATCTTTGCTACTAGACTCCATGTCTACTGCTCAGCTGAATAGAACTTTATGAAAGGGGGCAGAACTATAAAAATCAGGGCAAACACCCCAAGCAATCTTTCTTCCTGTCCATCTCCCTCTTTGTACCTAAGGAAACAAAAAGAAACAGCTGATGGACTTAGAGGGAGAAGTCCTGGCCTGAAAAGTTTTGTCAGTAATGCTGTTGAAAGATGTGGTAAGACTTAAATCCAGTAGAGTCTGTTAAATTAGGCATTAGGATGCATTTTACCTTTATTTTTCTTGTAACCATTTCTGACTTTTTGGCCTCATTATTTATACTCACTTAAAATCTATCTCACTCTAGTTTAAATAGCCTTTTTTTATTATTTCATTGAAACTAATCCAGTGTGTTTAAATTAAATGTCTGGGTAACTCTGTTTAAGATGAGTACGTGTGGCACCTTAGAGACTAACAAATTTATTAGAGCATAAGCTTTCGTGAGCTACAGCTCACTTCATCGGATGCATTTGGTGGAAAAAGCAGAGGAGAGATTTATATACACACACACACAGAGAACATGAAACAATGGGTTTATCATACACACTGTAAGGAGAGTGATCACTTAAGATGAGCCATCACCAGCAGCAGGGGGGGGAAGGAGGAAAACCTTTCATGGTGACAAGCAGGTAGGCTAATTCCAGCAGTTAACAAGAATATCAGAGGAACAGTGGGGGTGGGGTGGGAGGGAGAAATACCATGGGGAAATAGTTTTACTTTGTGTAATGACTCATCCATTCCCAGTCTCTATTCAAGCCTAAGTTAATTGTATCCAGTTTGCAAATTAATTCCAATTCAGCAGTCTCTCGTTGGAGTCTGTTTTTGAAGCTTTTTTGTTGAAGTATAGCCACTCTTAGGTCTGTGATCGAGTGACCAGAGAGATTGAAGTGTTCTCCAACTGGTTTTTGAATGTTATAATTCTTGACGTCTGATTTGTGTCCATTCATTCTTTTACGTAGAGACTGTCCAGTTTGGCCAATGTACATGGCAGAGGGGCATTGCTGGCACATGATGGCATATATCACATTGGTAGATGCGCAGGTGAACGAGCCTCTGATGGTGTGGCTGATGTGATTAGGCCCTATGATGGTATCCCCTGAATAGATATGTGGACAGAGTTGGCAACGGGCTTTGTTGCAAGGATAGGTTCCTGGGTTAGTGGTTCTGTTGTGTGGTGTGTGGTTGCTGGTGAGTATTTGCTTCAGATTGGGGGGCTGTCTGTAAGCAAGGACTGGTCTGTCTCCCAAGATCTGAGAGAGCGATGGCTCGTCCTTCAGGATAGGTTGTAGATCCTTGATGATGCGTTGGAGGGGTTTTAGTTGGGGGCTGAAGGTGATGGCTAGTGGCGTTCTGTTGTTTTCTTTGTTGGGCCTGTCCTGTAGTAGGTGACTTCTGGGTACTCTTCTGGCTCTGTCAATCTGTTTCTTCACTTCAGCAGGTGGGTACTGTAGTTGTAGGAATGCATGATAGAGATCTTGTAGGTGTTTGTCTCTGTCTGAGGGGTTGGAGCAAATGCGGTTATATCGTAGCGCTTGGCTGTAGACAATGGATCGAGTGGTATGATCTGGATGAAAGCTAGAGGCATGTAGGTAGGAATATCGTTACCAGCACTCCCAGCTATCTTCGAGACACCACCGATTTCCTGAGGAAACTACAGTCCATTGGTGATCTTCCTAAAAACACCATCCTAGCCACTATGGATGTAGAAGCCCTCTACACCAACATTCCACACAAAGATGGACTACAAGCCGTCAGGAACAGTATCCCCGATACTGTCACGGCTAACCTGGTGGCAGAACTTTGTGACTTTGTCCTGACCCATAACTATTTCACATTTGGTGACAATGTATACCTTCAAATCAGCGGCACTGCGATGGGTACCCGCATGGCCCCACAGTATGCCAACATTTTTATGGCTGACTTAGAACAACGCTTCCTCAGCTCTCGTTCCCTAATGCCCCTACTCTACTTGCGCTACATTGATGACATCTTCATCATCTGGACCCATGGAAAAGAAGCTCTTGAGGCATTCCACCATGATTTCAACAATTTCCATCCCACCATCAACCTCAGCCTGGACCAGTCCACACAAGAGATCCACTTCCTGGACACTACGGTGCTAATAAGCGATGGTCACATAAACACCACCCTATATCGGAAACCTACTGACCGATATTCCTACCTACATGCCTCTAGCTTTCATCCAGATCATACCACTCGATCCATTGTCTACAGCCAAGCGCTACGATATAACCGCATTTGCTCCAACCCCTCAGACAGAGACAAACACCTACAAGATCTCTATCATGCATTCCTACAACTACAGTACCCACCTGCTGAAGTGAAGAAACAGATTGACAGAGCCAGAAGAGTACCCAGAAGTCACCTACTACAGGACAGGCCCAACAAAGAAAACAACAGAACGCCACTAGCCATCACCTTCAGCCCCCAACTAAAACCCCTCCAACGCATCATCAAGGATCTACAACCTATCCTGAAGGACGAGCCATCGCTCTCTCAGATCTTGGGAGACAGACCAGTCCTTGCTTACAGACAGCCCCCCAATCTGAAGCAAATACTCACCAGCAACCACACACCACACAACAGAACCACTAACCCAGGAACCTATCCTTGCAACAAAGCCCGTTGCCAACTCTGTCCACATATCTATTCAGGGGATACCATCATAGGGCCTAATCACATCAGCCACACCATCAGAGGCTCGTTCACCTGCGCATCTACCAATGTGATATATGCCATCATGTGCCAGCAATGCCCCTCTGCCATGTACATTGGCCAAACTGGACAGTCTCTACGTAAAAGAATGAATGGACACAAATCAGACGTCAAGAATTATAACATTCAAAAACCAGTTGGAGAACACTTCAATCTCTCTGGTCACTCGATCACAGACCTAAGAGTGGCTATACTTCAACAAAAAAGCTTCAAAAACAGACTCCAACGAGAGACTGCTGAATTGGAATTAATTTGCAAACTGGATACAATTAACTTAGGCTTGAATAGAGACTGGGAATGGATGAGTCATTACACAAAGTAAAACTATTTCCCCATGGTATTTCTCCCTCCCACCCCACCCCCCACTGTTCCTCTGATATTCTTGTTAACTGCTGGAATTAGCCTACCTGCTTGTCACCATGAAAGGTTTTCCTCCTTCCCCCCCCTGCTGCTGGTGATGGCTCATCTTAAGTGATCACTCTCCTTACAGTGTGTATGATAAACCCATTGTTTCATGTTCTCTGTGTGTGTGTGTATATAAATCTCTCCTCTGCTTTTTCCACCAAATGCATCCGATGAAGTGAGCTGTAGCTCACGAAAGCTTATGCTCTAATAAATTTGTTAGTCTCTAAGGTGCCACACGTACTCCTTTTCTTTTTGCGAATACAGACTAACACGGCTGCTACTCTGAAATCTGTTTAAGATGATAAGATGTTGTGTACTCTTCTCTTAAAGGGACAATGGACTTAATATCCCTGGACTGTCCAAGAAAGAGCTGGACAGAACACAACATACATTTTGGGGAGTAAATCTGGGTCTGAGAATATGTTGGTATTGTCCTGCAGAAGTAACTGAGGCCGATAAAAGCCAGAGTGTAATGCAAATGTGACTGACAGGTTGCAGTTACACACAGATACTGAGGGTCAAGCTTGACAAAGCCCTGGCTGGGATGATTTAGTTGGGGATTGGTCCTACTTTGAGCAGGGGGTTGGACTAGATGGACTAGATACCAACCCTGATATTCTATGATTCTATGGTATGAGTTACATGCTGGAAGGTTGTGTGTGAGCAGGTGGGAGCTACAGCAGCAAAGCATTGTAAGGTACCCAAGCCTGCAAAGCAATAGTGATGCATCTCCTCACTGATCTGGAGTGCACCCTGGAATATCACAATGGCAAAAAGTTTTCTTCATGATTTAAAATGAATTACCGGTAGTTAATAAATAAAGCGGAAAACATTAGATATACGAGATATCTAAAGAGAACTGCTACTGTTGCCAAGGTACATAATTCAGGCCTTGTGAGTCTCTTTCATTCTCATTCTCTTGAGACTTCCCAGTGGCTCTCAACCTACTGACTGGTCAATTGACTGATGTCAGGTAAACACAATTGGGAGTTGGACAGAAGTCAGTGGGACTTCTTACATAAATGTGAGTACAGAATTCACAACTGGCCCAAGCAACTGAGTCTATTGAATCATAAGCTAAATAGTTCAACTCCTGTACTATTTCTTTAAAAAAATTAGAGCTTACTTAAACTCTGGCTATATTCAGTTTCCCATTTTTACTCTGTGTGTGTGTGTGTTTTGTTTTGCTACAGTGACTAATCTTAGAGCCAATATTTTTTTTTCCAAACTACATCATCTCTTCTTCTTTGATTCCAGTCTGCCAGCTCAGCAGTAACAATGGGGACAAATGAAGTCTTTCCACCACTTTCTGTCCTGCAGAAGCTTCATGGTTTGTACATCTTTAAATGTTTTAGTTCAATGTCATTCTTCACTGTTTCTATCCAACACATCTTTGGTCTTCCCCTATTATTAGTTCCTTGCACTCTGTTATATATCAGCATGTATGGGTTCCTTTCTAGATCCATTCGTAACACATGTCCAAAGCCTGGCAGTTATTGCTCTTGAATCTTCTATAATAGCACTATTTCTTGCCCTTGCCATTTTCTTATCCCTTCATTTTTCACTTTCTGATGTTTTGAAAATCTCATTAATCCCGTCAGCCAGTTCATTTCTGCAGCCATTGTCTTTAATTGTCTGCTTTCTTTACATCCAACATTCCAACCTGTACAGCAGTATTGGCATGGCAGTTGTCTCATATACACTGATTTTAGTTTCTGTAAAAATGTCTGTATCAGATTCATAGATTCATAGATTCATAGATACTAATGTCAGAAGGGACCACTCTGATCATCTAGTCCGACCTCCTGCACAGCGCAGGCCACAGAATGTCACCCACCACTCCTATGAAAAACCTCACCCATGTCTGAGCTATTGAAGTCCTCAAATCATGGTTCAAAACTTCAAGGAGCAGAGAAGCCTCCCTCCAGTCAACCATGCCCCATGCTACAGAGGAAGGCGAAAAACCTCCAGGGCCTCTCCAATCTGCCCTGGAGGAAAATTCCTTCCCGACCCCAAATATGGCAATCAGCTAAACCCTGAGCATATGGGCAAGATTCACCAGCCAGATACCCAGGAAAGAATTTTCTATAGTAACTCAGATCCCATCCATCTAATATCCCATCTCAGGGGATTTGGCCTATTTACCCTGAATATTTAAAGATCAGTTACTTACCAAAATCCCATTATCCCATCATACCATCTCCTCCATAAACTTATCGAGTAGAATCTTAAAACCAGATAGATCTTTTGCCCCCACTGCTTCCCTTGGAAGGTTATTCCAAAACTTCACTCCTTTAATGGTTAAAAACCTTCGTCTGATTTCAAGTCTAAACTTCCTGGTGGCCAGTTTATACCCATTTGTTCTTGTGTCCACATTGGTGCTGAGCTTAAATAATTCCTCTCCCTCTCCTATATTTATCCCTCTGATATATTTATAGAGAGCAATCATATCTCCCCTCAACCTTCTTTTAGTTAGGCTAAACAAGCCAAGCTCCTTAAGTCTCCTTTCATAAGACAAGTTTTCCATTCCTCGGATCATCCTAGTAGCCCTTCTCTGTACCTGCTCCAGTTTGAATTCATCCTTTTTAAACATGGGAGACCAGAACTGCACACAGTATTCTAGGTGAGGTCTCACCAGTGCCTTGTATAACGGTACTAAAACCTCCTTATCCCTACTGGAAATGCCTCTCCTGATGCATCCCAAAACCGCATTAGCTTTTTTCACAGCCATATCACATTGGCAGCTCATAGTCATCCTATGATCAACCAATACTCCAAGGTCCTTCTCCTCTTCCGTTACTTCTAATTGATGCGTCCCCAGCTTATAACTAAAATTCTTGTTATTAATCCCTAAATGCATAACCTTACACTTCTCACTATTAAATTTCATCCTATTACTATTACTCCAGTTTACAAGGTCATCCAGATCCTCCTGTATAATATCCCGATCCTTCTCCGAATTGGCAATACCTCCCAGCTTTGTATCATCTGCAAACTTTATTAGCACACTCCCACTTTTTGTGCCAAGGTCAGTAACAAAAAGATTAAATAAGATTGGTCCCAAAACCGATCCCTGAGGAACTCCACTGGTAACCTCCCTCCAACCTGACAGTTCGCCTTTCAGTAGGACCCGTTGCAGTCTCCCCTTTAACCAATTCCTTATCCACCTTCTGATGTTCATATTGATCCCCATCTTCTCCAATTTAACTAATAATTCCCCATGTGGCACGGTATCAAATGCCTTACTGAAATCTAGGTAAATTAGATCCACTGCATTTCCTTTATCTAAAAAATCTGTTACTTTTTCAAAAAAGGAGATTAGGTTGGTTTGGCACGATCTACCTTTTGTAAAACCATGTTGTATTTTGTCCCATTTACCATTGACTTCAATGTCCTTAACTAATTTCTCCTTCAAAATTTTTTCCAGGACCTTGCATACTACAGATGTCAAACTAACTGGCCTGTAGTTACCTGGATCACTTTTTTTTCCTTTCTTAAAAATAGGAACTATATTAGCAATTCTCCAATCATTCGGTACTATTCCTGAGTTTACAGATTCATTAAAAATTCTTGCTAATGGGCTTGCAATTTCAGGTGCCAATTCCTTTAATATTCTTGGATGAAGATTATCTGGGCCCCCCAATTTAGTCCCATTAAGCTGTTTCAGTTTCGCTTCTACCTCTGATATGGTAATATCTACCTCTATATCCTCCTTTCCATTTGTCATGCTACCATTATCCCCAAGATCCTCTTTAGCCTTATTAAAGACTGAGGCAAAGTATTTGTTTAGATATTGGGCCATGCCTAGATTATCTTTAACCTCCACTCCATCCTCAGTGTTAAGCGGCCCCACTTCTTCCTTCTTAGTTTTCTTCTTATTTATATGGCTATAGAACCTTTTACTATTGGTTTTAATTCCCTTTGCAAGGTCCAACTCTACTCGACTTTTAGCCTCTCTGACTTTATCCCTACATCTTCTGACCTCAATTAGGTAGGTTTCCTTGCTGATCCCTCCCATCTTCCACTCCCTGTATGCTTTCTGCTTCTTCATAATCACCTCTCTAAGATGCTTGCTCATCCAGCTTGGTCTACAACTCCTTCCTATGAATTTTTTCCCCTTTCTTGGGATACAGGCTTCCGATAGCTTCTGCAGTTTTGATTTAAAGTAATCCCAGGCCTCAACTGCCTTTAGATCCATAAGTTCTTCAGTCCAATCCACTTCCCTAACTAATTGCCTTAATTTTTGAAAGTCAGCCCTTTTGAAATCAAAAACCCTAGTTGCAGATTTATTTTTGTTAATCCTTCCATTTAGTTTGAACTGAATTAGCTCATGATCACTTGAGCCAAGATTGTCCCCTACAACCATTTCTTCTATGAGGTCCTCACTACTCACCAAAATTAAATCTAAAATGGCATCCCCTCTAGTCGGTTCAGCAACTACTTGATGAAGGAATCTATCAGCTATCGCATCTAGGAAAATCTGAGCCCTATTATTATTACTAGCACTGGTCCTCCAGTCTATATCTGGGAAGTTAAAGTCTCCCATGATCACGCAGTTTCCATTAGTATTTACTTTATTAAAGACATTAAAAAGGGCTCTATCCATAACCAAATTAGATCCCGGAGGTCTATAGCACACACAGATCTTGCACAGTCTTCTGATTTCAGTACTGGTGATCTTCATTTTCCCTTCCTCCCAAGCTCTACTTGTTCTAGTTCTTTGTCTCCAACTTTGACCTTTACCTCTTCCTCTTGCCTTTCAGTTGCAATAATTTAGATTTGGTAGATGGGGTTCTGGAAGGACTTGACAATGTATGACACCCTTGAGAAATTGATCAAGTTGACAGCTGATTGATAAGTGCAGTAAGAGTAGACAAGCTGATGGAGTGGTTAAGGATGACCATAGGAGAGTCAAGAATGTGTGTTATCTCCAGATTTGTTCAGCATGGTGCTGAAAGCAGGAAAGGCTGTAGCACTGAAAGATTAAATGAAAACAGTCATGTTATGTGGCAGGATAGTGAATAACTTTAGATTCGCTGTTGATATTGACTTCAAAGCTTTGACCAAGATGGATATAGAGAGAATAACTGACAAGATAGCCTGGGGAAGCAGAAAATTTGAACGGAAGATCTGCACTGAGAAGACAAAAAATATGGCAACTGGAAGACAAAAGGGAGAGATAAAGATCAAAGCCAGAGACAATGAACTAGAACAAACAAAATACCCCCAAATTAGAATATTCTCTAGTTACAAACATCTTGACTTTAATTAAAACAAATATGAGAACTATAACTGTTTGCTCTTCTTTTCCATCATAACCCAATATAATATTGCATAGACTAAATTGATATATTTCAGTTTTACATTTCCACCAGTAGGTGGTGCTAATTTCTACATTTTCTAATAATATAACTTAAGCAATCTTTTCTCATACTAAGTAAAAAATGTTTCTGTTCTACTGAAAATAATATTTATAGGTGATGAAGTTACACTCAACAGATGTAAGAATGCAAGGCCTGATTTTAGATCAATCTAATGTACAATAATTGATAACTGAAATAAAGTGGCAGCTTAGCTTTCATTCTAAAAATGTAGTTAAAAGATTGGAAATTTTCTTTTGAAATTCTTTTAGAAATTGTTCCAGTGGCCCAGCTTTGTGGTTGTCAAGTCACAATTTTTCAAGATAAATCCGAGTCCTACATCCTCAATCAGTGAAGATGCTATATGTAGTATTATTGGGAGTCACCAGAGGGCAACATTACAAATAGTCCTAGAAGTTCTATTTAGCTGACAGTATCGGCAGTTGTTTGCAGTGTAGTTTTAGCCATGTCAGTCCCAGGATATTAAAGAGACAAGGTGGGTGAGGTAATATCTTTTATTGGACCAACTTCTGTTGGTGAGACAGACAAGCTTTCAAACTACACAGAGCTCTCCTTTAGGTCTGGGAAAGGTACTCAGAGGGTACAACTATGCTCACTGCTTAATTTATAATGAACGAAGTGTCAGGGTCAAGCAATTAGGTACTGGGGCTCAAGCAAGTTTTTTACATTCATAACTGATGCAGCAAGCCCAGAGGTGCCAGAGCTATGAACTGCTAAGTCTAGAGGTGTCGGAACTCAACCCTGGCACAAATTAAGCATTGTCTATACTGCAATTAAGCACCCATGGCTGGCCCATTTCAGCTGACTCAGGCTCGTGTGGCTGTAAAATTACAGTGTAGATGTTCAGGGTTGGGCTAGAGTCCAAGCTCTGCGATCCCGTGATGGGGAAGAGTCCCAGTGCCTGGGTTCCAGCCCAAGCCCAAATCTCTACATAGTAACTTTTGCAATGCTGTAGCCCAAGATCTGTGAACGTAAGTCAGCTAATATGGGAAGACTGTAGGTGTTTAATTGAAGTGTAGGTGTACGATGAGTGTCACAGTTAAATGGGCTGGAACAGATTGCTTAGTATAAGTAGATAACACATATTTTAAGGGACCATTCAAGGTGAAACGGCCAGTTAACACCCTTGCTGTCATAGGACAAAAAATGGGGGTTAGTGGGTTACAGATTGTTGTAATAAACCATAAATCTAGTGACTTTATTAATACCATGATTTTAGTGCCTATCAAAGTTATGAATTTAAGCTCCCAGGCTTGTCTTTTGAAGGTGTTGTACAGGTTTCCTTTAAGGAAGGGACTGATAGACCAGATACGGAGTGATAGTTTTATGAAAAGTTAAATCTTGGAGAAATACAGATTGTTCTTTTGGTGCGATTTTTTTCAGCATCTGAGCATAGAACAAGGAAGGTTTATTTTCTACTTGAGGTGCTCTCTGAATAAAATAAATCCTTAGATGCAGAGTGCTGCATACAGGGTATACCTATGCAAGAAAGCAAAACACTGCATGGCGTCAGGCACCTAGAACTGCGAAGAGGTAGCACTAGAAGTTCTGAAAGTTGAGGGCAATAACATCGAGGAAAGGGACATATTGGACTCTGTGGAATATGCTGGACTTTAGCAGTTCATGATCAAATGGAAAAGAATGAAATTTCCACAGGAGTGGCGAAATTCAAGCATGCAGAGCTGCTTTTCAAGAGTCCCATGAAATTCAAAAATAAGAGGAAAGATGCTGTCATCTGCTAATCTGGGTCGGTGAGCAAGAGAGTCATTTATGTTTGGAGATGTCTGCTAAAGATAAAAAAGAGCAAATGGCATATTACAAGAGACTTGATGAATATCTTATCCTCAAAGGATAGATTCCACTCATGATTTCATGGTCAGCAGGATAATTCTCCTCTTCCGTTTCACCTTCACAGGCCACCTTGGTATGCAGATATACTGCAATGGGTGATGAGAGAGAAAGAGAGAAGATGGTTAGCACACCTGTAGATCTGAGCCATCTGAATGAAATATATTTTTAAAAAAGGATCTGGTTAAAGTTAACTGGCTGCATCATAAAAAATATTATCAATTCCGGTGTGGTGGATGACTAGTAGGACAAAAAAAGAGGTTCCTTGCTTCTACCACAATATACACAAACCAAGATCATAAGATTTGTTTCAAGTGATGGGCAGTTTTGGTGACTTGTCTTCTTCCTCAGAGACTGATTTCAGTCCTTTCTGTAAAGAGGAAATTTCTTACTACTTTGGAGATAAAGATGAAGCAAATTACATCCAACTTGTCATTTTCTCTGGATAGAGGGTGGAATCTGGAGAAGATACAAGGATTAAGCTTTGAGTTTCAGCCAATAATACTCACTGAATCACTTGATGTGTTGGGAGGCCATCACCCACAGCCTGTCTTTTGGATCAATGTCATTCCTGGCTGGTGAATGACAACAGGGAGAAACTGGGTTGTTTAACGATGGGATTTGTGAATGGTTTCTTAAAGGAGGGGAAGCTCTCTAGAGGAACTTACTGTGCAGCTTTTCTCAAGAAACTAACACTTGATGCTGACAATCTGTCTAAATATATTACAATTTTGGTTAAGACTAGAGGCTATCGGAAAGGCATGTGAGCATCTAGATCAGAGGTGGGCAAACTAAGGCCTATGGGACCGACCTGCTTGGCCCCTGAGCTCCTCACCTGGGAGGCTAGCCCTACTGCCTCCCCGGCTGTGGGAGCCAGGCCACCGCATGGGCAGCGCTCTGGGCGGTGTGGCAGCGTGTCTGGCTCCGGCCGGGCAGTGCGGCTGCCAAACATGCTGCTCTGAGCAGCATGGTAAGGGGGCTGAGGCTGGGGGCGTTGGATAAGGGGTAGGGGGTTCTGGGGGACAGGGGACAGGAAGCAGGGGGCGGTTAGATAGGGCAGAGGTTCTGGGGGAGGGTGGTCAGAGGATGGGGAACAGGGGGTGTTGAATAGGCGTGGGAGTTCAAGGGGACCTGTCAGGGGGCAGGGGTGTGGATAGGGGTCGGGGCAGTCACAGGACAGGAAGACGGGGGGATAGGGGTGGGGTCTCAGAGGGTGGTTGGGGTGTGGATCCTGGGAGGGGGCAGTCAGGGGACAAGGAGCAGTGGAGGTTGGATGGGTCACGGGTTCTGAGAGGGACAGTCGGGGGCAGAAAATGGAAGGGGGCGGATAGGGAGTGGGGGCCAGGCTATTTGGGGAGCCATAGCCTTCCTTACCCAGCCCTCCAAACAGTTTTGGAACCCTGATGTGGCCCTCGGGACAAAAAGTTTGCCCACCCCTGATCTAGATGCCTCAGATTTCCTTTTACCATGTCATTCTGGGTACAGGACAGAAACTGCAGTAGCAATGGATGATATGCAGGTGTCTATACTGATATTTTAGATGTCATCTGTCTTCAGTTCCACAGATCATGAGGTGCTGCTTACTCCTCTGCAAACTTTAGTAATCCAGTATAGGGCTGCCCTGAGCATTCTGACTGTGGTGGTAGGTTGTTCTATTCACCTCTAATGGTCTTAACAGATAGCAGTCTAGGGCTCCATCTTATCTTCCCTCCTGTTCATTGTTTACATGGAGCCATTGGGAGGGTTAATGAGGAGGCCCTGGTTTCAAATATGCTGGTGACACCCAGGTGTGTATTTCCATATCACTTGACCATTCCTGTCAAACATCTGCTGCAACGTTTGGCAGATGCTGCAGCATGGATGAGAAGTAACTGGCTGAAGCTTAATCCAGATAAGATTGGATATGAACCTTGTTACTATGATCCCTGCTTTTGTCTCCTGGCAATTACACTGCAGAAACACTTACAACATGGAATCCTTGTGGCACCTTAGAGACTAACACATTTATATGGGCATAAGGCCACGAAAATTTATGCCCAAATAAATGTGTTAGTCTCTAAGGTGCCACAAGTCCTCCTTTTCTTTTTGCGGTTAGAGACTAACACAACTGCTGCTCTGAAACCTGTCATTATGCAAGATTTGGTTTGGACCTTCTATGCATGCTGCACTAGACGCTCCTTTTTAGGAGGACTGGGAAGTAATTTTTTCCTCACCACCAGATTGGCCTACGTGGAGTGGTTGTAGCTTTTTATTTTTGTCTTTACCACAGTAGGTTCAGGGAGGGCTTTGTTATGGTGAGTAGGGAAGGGTGTTAGGCTACGAGGTCATTGTACCAGTGTGGGGCAGATGGTCCATGCTGGTACTCCACAGGGAAGGCATAGAGTGACCAGATAAATGGCTTGGTAAAAGAAATAAAGAGAAGGTGTTGGTTAAAGAGGTGGAATGGGGAAGCACCAACCCCACTTTATTATAGCTCACCTTAACCCTTGTTCGGGGGGGGGGGGAGGGCAGGGGGGAAGGGGCTGGTAACATCCCAGCAATGGGTTGGCTGCATGATCTGGATGGATAAAATGGGGCGGGGGGCTGCAAATGGGGTGGCCGGCAGAAATCCCTTGTGTAGTTAAGGAATGAATATGAAGTTACCTGAATTGTACACTTTTATCTGCCAGGTAGTCTCAGACATCTAATAATAAAGTTGTGGCCTGAATAAAACCATAGCAAGTGTCATCAGTCCTTCCTTCAATGTAGCCGGATGAAGATTGAAATGCATGTATACTTTAAAAGTTACTTATTTATATAATTGCTGCTTTGTCTCTTGTACCATTTATGAAGTTGACCAGATGAGTTTATGTACTCTGGGGTTGTTTTGGTAGAGGATCTTGTATTTTATGTTCATTTGTTTTCTTTTAACACCCTATTTCATTTTTCTCACCTCCCCAAAGATTAGGTCTCACATCTGACACATCAATTTCCTCCTTATTTTCAGTTTACAATGTGTATTTTATTGCCTACCCTTTTTATCCCTGCAATCACATTTATTCGGTTGTTTAAGATTATATTTTAAAAAGATGCAAGCTGTACATTTGAGGTAAAGCTGCAAAATAAACACCATAATTTTATTAGGTGAAGGGCCATTACTTTTTAAAAGAACATCTGAAGTGAGAGCCAGACAATTATTTTCTCAATCTTCAAGAAGAATTTAAAGGGAGTTTGCTATCTTATCACTTGCTCACATCTGTGGCTCAAAACTGGAACTCAGACTTGTGCAAGTAATCCTTACTCACAAAAGTAGTTTCATTGAAGGAACATAGGGTACAAAACATTACAGCAGAAGGTTTTATTTTATGTGACCCTAATAATTCATGTCATAAGGAAGAAACTGATTATATTCACCACAAATTTCTGTTCCGAATAATATACTACACTATTTGTAATATATCTCACAATAGCATTAAATATCATGTGTATTCATTACTATAGTCATGATTTTATTGCATGTAGCATCACATTATAAGATATAGTCTTTGGTACAATAAAGCACTTTGGTGTGTGTTTAACTTTAAGCTTGTGAACAATCAATGCACATTTTCACAAAGGAGTGAATTCTTTGGGGATATTAATGTGCTTAACTTTAAGTATATATTTACATGCTTTGCTGAATTGGAGCCTACATAAATATAGGGTCTGCATGTAATACATTTCCTCTGAGGAAAGAGAAAAATTTTTAGATCATTTTTCATCTACTGTGTGCAAGTTTATTTCTAGTTTGATTACTGATTTTTTTTAGCTAGTAATTCTGATTAAGAGGACACTCATTATAGGAACTTCTTGGTATATTACTCTGTTACTTAATGACACCAGTCATTTTTCATTTATTTGTATCTGAGATACCCTTTCCTATCTTGAACATCATGCTCAACCACACACAAAAAATGATTTATTTCAGCTCAGCACTTTTTTCCCTTTTTTTTTTACTCTACCTATGTAATAAATTGATTGGTAGAAAAGTTATTTTTTGTACCTAACTGTAGACAGGCCATTAGTGCGTGATTCTGAATCACCAAGAGCAGATAGTGATGAATGGATATTGATCATAATTTTAATTGTTTCCGTTTGATAATGAATGTTGGCCAATGTTAGAAAATTACTATTGCTTAGAAAAAAAGGTATATCTTTTAAGAAAATGAGAGAGGGTATGGAAAGAATATCTTACAAACAGCTCAGGCAGCTGTAGAGCTGAGGAAAGCAGTTATATTTAAATAGTATAAATATTTAAACGTTAGCATCTCTTTACCATTTCTAAAAAGTCTCCAGAGATTAATAGACTGAAAGCACAAAAAGCACTCAGAGAAATGAAAGCATATTTTATTTTGGGCCAACACTCTAGAAACATTATAAGGTAAATATGTTTCATAATATTGGCACTGACAGCAGACAGACAGTCTATTGCTGTTAATGGCTCCAACTTGAAGAGGACAGAATGAAAACCTAATTATGTGACACACAGGATTTGTTGACTTTTTGGTTCCAAATTTAAAGCAGTTACATTTAACCAGTGAGCTGCCATTCTGTGTTTGGTACCTTTAAATTCTTTAACCCCATTTGAGTAATCACTGTAAGTAGAAGCTTTTGAATGTTACTCCTGATGACACCAAATGGCAAAACTTTGCCTTGTTGATTTGTTTGGGAGCAGAATCATGGCCAAGTATAGATGAAATCTGGAAATTTTGTCACAACAGCTGATGGATGTTTAATGAAATAATATGAAACACAGGAGTTTAGCAGATATGAATAAAGTTGTGATTTCCCTCATTTTAAATTTTAAAACATTCCAGTTTATGTATGCATGTATTTCAATTTCTGATCCCAGAAGTGCCTTTCCATAACTTGTGTAGCCATTTGGACATCAGTCAAAAGTTACAAGTGTAGTAGTTAGTCCAGGGGTTCTCAAACTTCATTATACTGCAACCTACTCTGACAGCAAAAATCACTACACGACCCGAGGAGGGGGGACCGAAGCCTGAGCCCCACTGCCCCGAGTGGGGGAGTCAAAGCCTGAGACCTACTGCCCTGGTCAGGGTAGGGGACAAAGCCAAAGCAGAAGGGCTTCAACCCCAGCCAGTGGGCCTGTAATCTGTACCCTGCTGCCCAGGGCTGAATCCCTCAGGCTTCAGCTTTGGCCCTGGGCAGTGGGGCTCAGGCTTCAGCCCTGAGCCCCAGCAAGTCTAAGCCAGCTTTGGCGACCCCATTAAAATGGGGTCATGTCCCACTTTGGGGTCCCAACCCACAGTTTGAGAACTGCTGAGTTAGACTAATGAAACTCATTGTTATGCAAAGAATGTCATACAGATTGCTTAATTTAAAAGCACGGATAACAAATTAAGTGACAAGTAAATCAATTAATTAATGAAGATCTGGCAGATAAACAAATATATCAAGTGCTGTGCTCTTTAGGGTCCCCATAGTAGTGCAATTATATCAACACAGTTTACTAAATGAAAAAAAATATTAAAAATTATTCAGCTTATGTTCTGTTCCCTTTTCCAGAGACAATTCAGTTTGTTTTAAATTTATCAGAAAAAATCTATCAAGACTTCATTTCATAATGTATCTGTAAATGTTTCCTTGCAAGAGCAGAAATGAGCAGTTACTTGTTTCCAGTAATCTCAGTTAACTATCAATATAAAGTCATTTTAAGAATATATAATCAAATAATAGTATCAGATGCAAGCTCTTAGGGAATCTTCATCCACAGTAAAATAGAATCAGCACAATACTTGGACAGTACTCAAGCAATCAGTTTCTATTTGGAAATTTGCAAATGTTTTTTTATAAGAAGCAAATCTGAACATTCAATAAACCAAAGGAAAAAAATCTGTACAAAACATTGCAAACCTTGGGAAGATTTAAAGAATTTCTCATAAAGATTGTAGTGCTCCAGCACAGCATTCTTCTTTACATTATGTATTGCCTGCAGGATTGGGAAAGCAGTAATCTGATAATGCCTTTTTAGTGAATATGGGACTTACATTCATTATTCAGTTTAGTTTACATTATTTTTAACAAACTCAGAAACTCAAAGACAGTAATTTGATTTCTAGCACCATAGTTCTAGATTAGGAAAGCAATGGCAAACTTATTTAAAAAAAAACTACTTGTCTATGTATGTCGACAGAAATTACATCTATTTAAGAGGAACTTTCATGCCACAGTTATCAAATTTGTATAAACGAATATATTATATTATTATAAAGTGTTTTATAATTTATTTCTATGGGACTGACCCAAAGTCCACTGAAGTGAAATTACCTTTGACCACAATGGACTTTGGATCATCCCTATAAACCATTCAAATATATTAAAGTACTTTGCCATAGTGAACAACTGAAATGCTGTAACTCAAGAACTGAACCAAAAACTGGGTTCATCTTTGACTCAGACCTCTCTCTAAGTGCTCACATCCAGATCTAAACCTTACAATGATTCTTCCTTCATAATCTCTCTAAGATGTTACCTTTCCTATCCACCCACAGAGCTAAATTCATGCAATCAAAGCTTTCATCATCTCCTGTCTTGATTATTGCAAAGTTCTGTTCTCTGATCTTGACAAATGCAATCTTGCTCCATTCATATCCATTCAGAATACTGCTGCAAACATAATTTTCCTAAGCCATCATTCCAACCATATTATACTCTCTTCTCCATTGGCTCTCTTTTCTCTAGTATATTAAACATAAGCTGATTTGTCTTCATTTTCAAGGCCTTTTGTGGCTTATCACCACACTGCATGTCCTCTTAAATCCTCTATTGATATTGATTTCCAGCTCTGTTCTTCCCATGATGTCAGCCTCCATTTTATACTTGTTAAATTTTCAAACAGGTCCCTTTATGCTTTCTCCCATACTGTCCCTCATGTATGGGAGTTCCCCGTAAACATCTGCAAAGTTCCCTTTTTATCCTCCTTCAAAATCTTCCTTAAAACTCTCCTTCATCATGATGCCTACAATATACTTTAAAATATTTAGGTCACTGCTGTGCTGATACCACTGTCTATCATGCTGACTAATACTGTCTCATTGTTTTCTTGTATTCTCCCATTTGTCTGTACTCATTTGATGTCTTTTGTCTTATACTTAGATTGTAATGGGCTATTTGTTCTGTATTTGTACACCTAGCAAAATGGGATCCTGACTAGGGCTTCTTGGCACTATGGCAAAACAAATGATTAATAGCAATAATGGAGGTTTTCAAGAAATCAAGGCTAATTAATAGGATAATGTTTTATATGAGACATATTATGAAGGATATTGTCAAATTGGAAATGTAAATGTTTTTATATCAGTGCCTCCTCTCCTCCACCTGAACACATAAGTAAACTTGGTATTTCTTTAAAGGTAAAGGATTACATACATGCTCCAGTGTGGAGCAGCTTGCAAAATCGGGGGCCAGAGAGTATGAAGGAAAATATTATGCTGTGGGTTGAAAAATTGATTTAGAGTTACTACTATGGTTAGCTTGTTTAACCCAAGGAAACAATTTTCTATAAAAACTAAAAAAACCTGTGATTTATATCCTTTTACAACTCAATATATTTCCCCACTTAATGTGCTGCATCTTTTGTAATCACTATGTAAAGATCATGTGACTATATCAGCTAAAAGCAGTAACAATGATAATAAACATCTTGAATAAATGTAAGTACAATTGTTACAATAGTTTGTATAGCCTTTATCCTTCACCTTCACTCTAGAATTTTATTTTTAACTCTGAACAGTTTTGTATACATCAGTGAGTATTTCCAAGTATTTCTTTGTTGCTTTTTTCATGCCCTTTACCATCAATTTTGGTGTATCTGACAAGCCTAAAAGTAAAAGATGGACTTGGATAGCCGTGTTTTGATTTTCAGCTTTTACCTTTTGCCTTATAGCAATAGTCTCAAAGAGCTTAATCTATTTAGCTTAACAAAGAGAAGGTTAAGGTGATTTGATTACAGTCTATAACAGGGGTTCCCAAACTTGGTTCACAGCTTGTTCAGGGCAAGCCTTTGGTGGGCTGTGAGACATTTTGTTTACCTGAGCATCTGCAGGTATGGCTGCTCACAGCTTCCAGTGGCTGCGGTTCTCCGTTCCTGACCAATCGGACCTGCAGGAAGCCGTGGGCCAGAGGGATGTGCTGGCCGCCACTTCCCGCACTCCCATTGGCCAGGAATGGCAAACCGTGGCCACTGGAAGCTGCAGGGGGCCGTGCCTGTGGACGGTCAACATAAACAAAATGTCTCGCGGCCCACCAGTGGATAACCCTGATGGGCCGTGTGCTGAAGGTTGCCAACCCCAGTCTATAAGCATCTGCATGGGGAAAAAATATTGAATAGTGGGCTCTTCAATCTAGCAGGGAAACGTATAAAATCATCCAATAGCTGAAAATAAGGCATATATTTTGTATTTTTAGTATTTGTGTGTGTGTGTGTGTGTGTGTAGGGGCCTTGTGCTGGGAGAGAAGCTGAGCCCTGATTAGGGGGTGGGGCTTTTCCGACTAGGGGTCCTATAGAGGTAGCCAGCCAGTCAGGCCGCAGCACAGACAACTGCAGCGATAGAGGAGCCAGCAAACAGAGCTGTAAACAGGGGAGTTTGAAAGGGGAGTTTGTATTGTGGTGCTTGTTTGGGGTTTGCTTTTGCTGGGGGGGGGTCTTTCTGGTGTGGCATGTGTTTCCCAGATTAACAGGATTTAGGTGGGAAGGAGATGACAGATACGGAGGCAGCTGTGGGAGTGACTCGTGTAGTGGAAGACACAATGAGGATGACTGGATGTGGAAGCTGTGGTATGTACATGATCCTGGAGGGGGGACCTGGTAAGAGTTTTTTCTGCATGAAATGCCGTCTGATAGAGCTGATGGAGGAAAAGATCCAAGGTTTGGAGATGCAGGTGGAAAGTCTGGTTGAGTTTAGGAAGGGGTTTGAGCAGATGATGGAGCAAAGATATGAGGTATCTGAAGGGAAAAGCTCAGACTCACAGATGGAAGCAGGGCTGGGGAATTTTGAGGGGAGACTGGGTAAGGAAAGTGGTCAGTGGAAGCATGTGACTAAAAGAACCAGGCAGAGGAAAAGACGGGCTAGTGAAGGAGAAATAGAGCTTAGGAACAGGTTTGCAGAGTTGTAAAATGAAGAAGGGGCTCAGCAGGTACTTGTTGAAGGTGGAAGGGTAAGAAAGAAGAGAAGAGAGGCTAGTCCTATAGGAAAAGGGGAAGAGTCAAGGGAGACTACACCAAATATGAGCCCCAGGGGGATACAGGATGGGTTAGAATCATAGAATCATAGAATCATAGAATATCAGGGTTGGAAGGGACCCCAGAAGGTCATCTAGTCCAACCCCCTGCTCAAAGCAGGACCAAGTCCCAGTTAAATCATCCTAGCCAGGGCTTTGTCAAGCCTGACCTTAAAAACCTCTAAGGAAGGAGATTCTACCACCTCCCTAGGTAACGCATTCCAGTGTTTCACCACCCTCTTAGTGAAAAAGTTTTTCCTAATATCCAATCTAAACCTCCCCCATTGCAACTTGAGACCATTACTCCTCGTTCTGTCATCTGCTACCATTGAGAACAGTCTAGAGCCATCCTTTTTGAAACCCCCTTTCAGGTAGTTGAAAGCAGCTATCAAATCCCCCCTCATTCTTCTCTTCTGCAGACTAAACAATCCCAGCTCCCTCAGCCTCTCCTCATAAGTCATGTGCTCTAGACCCCTAATCATTTTTGTTGCCCTTCGCTGTACTCTTTCCAATTTATCCACATCCTTCTTGTAGTGTGGGGCCCAAAACTGGACACAGTACTCCAGATGAGGCCTCACCAGTGTCGAATAGAGGGGAACGATCACGTCCCTCGATCTGCTCGCTATGCCCCTACTTATACATCCCAAAATGCCATTGGCCTTCTTGGCAACAAGGGCACACTGCTGACTCATATCCAGCTTCTCGTCCACTGTCACCCCTAGGTCCTTTTCCGCAGAACTGCTGCCGAGCCATTCGGTCCCTAGTCTGTAGCGGTGCATTGGATTCTTCCATCCTAAGTGCAGGACCCTGCACTTATCCTTATTGAACCTCATTAGATTTCTTTTGGCCCAATCCTCCAATTTGTCTAGGTCCTTCTGTATCCTATCCCTCCCCTCCAGCGTATCTACCACTCCTCCCAGTTTAGTATCATCCGCAAATTTGCTGAGAGTGCAATCCACACCATCCTCCAGATCATTTATGAAGATATTGAACAAAACGGGCCCCAGGACCGACCCCTGGGGCACTCCACTTGACACCGGCTGCCAACTAGACATGGAGCCATTGATCACTACCCGTTGAGCCCGACAATCTAGCCAGCTTTCTACCCACCTTATAGTGCATTCATCCGGCCCATACTTCCTTAACTTGCTGACAAGAATGCTGTGGGAGACCGTGTCAAAAGCTTTGCTAAAGTCAAGAAACAATACATCCACTGCTTTCCCTTCATCCACAGAACCAGTAATCTCATCATAAAAGGCGATTAGATTAGTCAGGCATGACCTTCCCTTGGTGAATCCATGCTGACTGTTCCTGATCACTTTCCTCTCCTCTAAGTGCTTCAGGATTGGAGAAGGGCTACTAAGATGATCCGAGGAATGGAAAACTTATCTTATTGGAGGGATTAATAACAAGAATTTTAGTTATAAGTTGGGGACGTATCAATTAGAAATAACAGAAGAGGAGAAGGACCTTGGAGGATTGGTTGATCATAGGATGACTATGAGCTGCCAATGTGATATGGCTGTGAAAAAAGCTAATGCGGTTTTGGGATGCATCAGGAGAGGCATTTCCAGTAGGGATAAGGAGGTTTTAGTACCATTAGACAAGGCACTGGTGAGACCTCACCTAGAATACTGTGTGCAGTTCTGGTCTCCCATGTTTAAAAAGGATGAATTCAAACTGGAGCAGGTTCAGAGAAGGGCTACTAAGATGATCCGAGGAATGGAAAACTTATCTTATGAAAGGAGACTGAGGACCTTGGCTTGTTTAGCCTAACAAAATGAAGGTTGAGGGGAGATCATGAGCAGATCGAGGGACGTGATCGTTCCCCTCTATTCGACACTGGTGAGGCCTCATCTGGAGTACTGTGTCCAGTTTTGGGCCCCACACTACAAGAAGGATGTGGATAAATTGGAAAGAGTACAGCGAAGGGCAACAAAAATGATTAGGGGTCTAGAGCACATGACTTATGAGGAGAGGCTGAGGGAGCTGGGATTGTTTAGTCTGCAGAAGAGAAGAATGAGGGGGGATTTGATAGCTGCTTTCAACTACCTGAAAGGGGGTTTCAAAGAGGATGGCTCTAGACTGTTCTCAATGGTAGCAGATGACAGAACGAGGAGTAATGGTCTCAAGTTGCAATGGGGGAGGTTTAGATTGGATATTAGGAAAAACTTTTTCACTAAGAGGGTGGTGAAACACTGGAATGCGTTACCTAGGGAGGTGGTAGAATCTCCTTCCTTAGAGGTTTTTAAGGTCAGGCTTGACAAAGCCCTGGCTAGGATGATTTAACTGGGACTTGGTCCTGCTTTGAACAGGGGGTTGGACTAGATGACCTTCTGGGGTCCCTTCCAACCCTGATATTCTATGATTCTATGATTCTATGAGATATGATTGCTCTCTATAAATATATCAGAGAGGGAGAGGAATTATTTCAGCTCAGCACCAATGTGGACACAAGAACAAATGGGTATAACCTGGCTACCAGGAAGTTTAGACTTGAAATTAGATGAAGGTTTCTAACCATCAGAGGAGTGAAGTTTTGGAATAGCCTTCCAAGGGAAGCAGTGGGGGCAAAAGATCTATCTGGTTTTAAGATTCTACTCAATAAGCTTATGGAGGAGATGGTATGATGGGATAATGTGATTTTGGTAAGTAATTGATCTTTAAATATTCAGGGTAAATAGGACTAATGCCCTGAGATGGGATATTAGATGGATGGGATCTGAGTTACCCAGGAAAGAATTTTCTGTAGTATCTGGCAGGTGAATCTTGCCCATATGCTCAGGGTTTAGCTGATCGCCATATTTGGGGTCGGGAAGGAATTTTCCTCCAGGGCAGATTGGAGAGGCCCTGGAGGTTTTTTGCCTTCCTCTGTAGCATGGGGCACGGGTCACTTGAGGGAGGCTTCTCTGCTCCTTGAAGTCTTTAAACCACGATTTGAGGACTTCAATAGCTCAGACATAGGTGAGGTTTTTCGTAGGAGTGGGTGGGTGAGATTCTGTGGCCTGCGCTGTGCAGGAGGTCGGACTAGATGATCAGAATGGTCCCTTCTGACCTTAGTATCTATGAATCTATTTGTGACAGTGATGATAATTAGCCACTGGAACAATTTACTTAAGGTCATGGTGGCTTCTCCTTTGGAGGAAATTCAATGTCCTGTGTTATCCTGGAGGTCAGACTACTTTTGTAATAACATTAAATATATATTAAAAATAAAGAGGACCTGGAACATAAAATACATCCTGGTGAGTACAATAACAAAAAATGTCCTGCAAATAAATTGGGTCACAGCAGGAAAGGCTCTGAATGTAAGCAGAAGGTCCTAAAATTGATCAGTTGTCTCACTGAAAGTTAATGGAGCTCTCTCAATATAGAAACAATATAGTCAATCATACTTGATAGTAGTAATTAACTAGTGATGAAAATTAGAATAAATTGAAAATATTCCAAGGATGCAGCAGGAAGATCAACAAAGTTGCTGATTTTCTGGCTTCTCTAATGCCAGAGGAAGATGATGAATGTATGTATTAAGTATTAAGATACGAAGCAACCAGTCTAGAAATTGTACTGTGCTTCCTCAAATTACTTCTAAACTGTATCATGTTTTGAAGATATAATGTTAGTTTTACCAATAGGGCCCCAACCAAAATTCCAGATTTGATCTAAACGTCTTTGTGACGGCGTGTACTTGGTCCTTTGTGGCCCCCTGCTGGAGGTCCTGTGGTCCTACTATACATTGCCCCAAAAAGAAGCAGTGAAGGTGGGTTCTCCAGGCAGGCTTTGAGAAGATGCATAATAACAGCCCAGCAAGCTCAGATAAAGGAAGCTGGAAGGCCTTAGCAGGGCACTGCTTGGCCACAGGCCTTTGACTAGCTGAGTTTGCTTAGCTGGAGGAGAGAGGACCTGACCTTTTAACTCAAAGCTAAAGGACCAGGAACAAAAAGGCCCAGGAATGTAGCAGCAACTAATTAAAGTAGTGGTACATGCCTGCTGTTTATAGGGTCCCAGGATTGGAAACTGGAGTAGTGACTAAGGCTAGGTTCCCCCAGTGGTAATGTGGTCTAACCCCTGAGAAGCGGACAAGACTCTTTTAAAATTCAGGTGAAGGGGGGATTTAAAAATCCCAGAGATGGAGCTGAAGACCTTGGTAAGAGCAGACAGACATTTTGTTGAACTCCATGCTATCCTGGAAGGGATCCATTTTGACTGAGTGACAGGCTAGAGGGCTGAACCATCTAATTAGATCAGAAAACTACAGAGGGTTGCAGGAGAGGGAAAAGATTGCAGTGCCACACCCAGCTGCTAGGAGGCTCTCAAGAGGTTGGTGCCTCCATCTCCCATATTACAATTTAGTACAAGAAGAGAGGTTTCTTGGACTGGCCCCTGAAACAAGGGGACATTGGAATAATTGATAAAACTTTTAGCCCAGCAGCAGCACAGCTCTGCTGAAACTCAGCATGTACTAGCTGAAGGGTAACAAGAGGCCTGGTTAGCCACCGAACAACAGCAGGCTGCATTGCTGGAGGTGATTCAGCTATAGCAACAGCAGTGACTCCAGGAGCACCAGGCTTTGCAGGGAGCCCAGTGCTATGGGTTGGATCACAGAAACCCCCTGGGAGCTGCCACCTGATGTGCCAAGACTTCTTCTGCTCCTCCTTTAGTGCCCTGCCTGGTTTGAGCCGGACCTGCTAGCCTGCTGCCAACCCAGACCCAGGTCTAAACCACTTATTAATTAACCAGAGTATGTATTAATACTTGGGGGGAACAGCTGTGCATATCTTTCTATCAGTGTTATAGAGGGCGAACAATTTATGAGTTTATCCTGTATAAGCTTTATACAGGGTAAAACGAATTTACTTAGGGGTTGGACCTCATTGGGAGTTGGGCATCTGAGTGTTAAAGGCAGGAACACTTCAGTAAGTTGCTTTCAATTAATCCTGCAGCTGTTAGGGGACATAGTTCAGTCCTGGGTCTGGGTTTGCAGCAGGCTAGTGGGTCTGGCTCAAACCAGGCAGGACACTGAAGTTTTAAGCTGACAGGGCAGAAAGCAGGAGCAGAAGTATTCTTGGCACATCAGGTGGAAGCTCCCAGGGGGTTTCTGTGATCTAACCCATCACACCTGCCATCCACGACAGCATCCAAATAAGCCTAGCTATCACAAACACCAAAAGGAAATGGGATCAGACAGGCCAACCCTGGGGATGCAGGTACTGTGGACAAATGGGGCATGAAGTATGGGCTTGCCCTTATACAGATCCTGATTGTAAGGCTGGCCTGATTACGAGTACCAGAGAAATTAGTGGGGCCACGCTACTGTGAAAGCAGAATAGAGGATGGTGGGGACTCCATTTGGCACAATCTGTTTGGGTTGTGGAGAAATGTGGCACATACAAAGGTGTTGCCCTGGGGAAAAAAAACCCTCAAGCTCTGGAAAACAAGATTGTTACTATCATGAACCCAGGCTTCATAGGAACTGGCTCGCTTGGATTTGACAAGGAAAGAGGACTGAGGACCTTAAGTTAAAAGTGGAAAGTCAGTCAGGAGTTTTAAATGCCCCTTTTTCTGAGGGCAAGACCCAGCATCTAGTATCAACCCCAGGGAAGAGAATTTGGGAATATATATATATTTTTACAGGAACTGTAAATCAGAGCTAGGGGGCTAAAAAGACTCCAATGGAGAAGAGCCCAATGACATGTTGTGGGGACAGTACAGTTCCCTGACTGGAACTGTTAGAGAAAGGGGGGATCTGTTTTGCACAATCTGAAATCTCATGGAAATGCTGATAATCAGAACCTTGGATGAGTACCAAGCACCCCTACAAACTACAGAATCAGATAATGGTTCTCTGGCAGAAACCAGATAATAGGATGAAGGCTTATGCGAGCCCAATCCAGGGAATACTAGTGTTTCCAAGTTATGAAGAAGCTGATCAAATAGCTGGAACAAACCAAGAGTGCAAAGCAGGTTCTGAAGACTGAATGTACAAATGAAAATTAAAACAAGTCTACCTGGTGAAGAAAATATTGGTCAGACACACAAGGATGTGACAGAAAGACAAGTAAGCTCAAGGAGCAGCCCAAGACAACCAATCTTTTTGGAAAGTAAGGTCTGGTCTACACTAATAAGGTAAATTAATCTAAGTTCCATTAGTTATGTAAGATATTTACAGAGTATTTTAGATTGACTTACAGTGGTGTCTACACTGCACTTTGTTAATGGGAGATGCTCTCCCGTCGATATAGCTTCCAGATCTCTGGGAGGTGGAGTACTAAAATCGGCAGGAGAGTGCTCTCTCATTGACTTATCACGTCTTCACCAGACTGACTAAATCAATTCCTGCTGCATTGATTGTAGCAGTGCTGATTTAGCCCATAGTGATGACAAACTGTAAAGTATTTAAGCCAGTGGATAAATTTTTAGATCTGGGGAAAGAATGTCCAGTCTAAATGATATCTGAAAGGAGTGGGAATACTTGCTTCTTTTGGAGAGGGATCCAGTAGACTGGAGACCTGAAACTGGCCAAAAAGATGTTATGGTTGTGGCCAGATGGGACATTTAAGAAGGGTGTACCCTTGGAATAGAGAGAACCCTGAATAAGGAGAGTAAAGAGTGTGACAAGCTCTCCAGGCAGAAATGCCTGGTAGAGTAGACCCTGAACAAGCAGGGCAAAGTCTGGATAGGAGGGAATGTTACCCACAGATCAAACTACCACCCCAAATCCTTTCAGGGGGGAAGTATATGATGGGATTACCTGGAGTTCCTGCAGTGCTACTATACCCTGCCCCAGGAAGGAGCCATGAAGGTGGGTCCTACAGGCCTGCCTAGAAAGACCTCCTAAAAGCAGCCAATCAGAGCCCAGCAGGCTTAGATAAAAGCCTTAGCAGGTCAGGTTTTTCTCTGGCCAAAGGAGCATATCTGACTACATTTACTAGACCCAGGAGGGAGAGGACCTGAGAACTTTAACCCTAAGGAAATGGGTAAAGATAAAGAGACCAGGTGGGAAGAGGCCCTGGGAATGCAGCAGCAGCTAATTAAAGGAATCTGAATGTGGCTACTGCTTTTGGGATCCCTGGATTGGAACCCAGAGTAGTGGGTGGGGCCAGGATCCTCTACTGGCAAAGTGCTCTCAGCCCCCAAGGGGGGGGACCAGGCTCTTTTAGAAGCCCAGGCAAAGGGCTGAATTTAAAGGGCTCAGAGAAGTGGCTGTAGACTCTGGTAAGGGCAGAGAGTTTCTTTAACAATTTGCTATCTGGAAGAAATTCACTTTGACTGTGTGACTTGGCCACTGAAGACCCACCTAGCGATTATTGAAAGCCCTCATGGGGCATCAGGAGTGGGGGAAAAGATTGCAGTGCCACACCAGCTGCTAGGAGGCACTCATGAGGTGAGTGTCCTCTTGTTACAAACTTTCCCCTTTGAACTATGAGGAAATGCAGGTCTGGTTCCCAGATTTATGACTCAGCAACATCGGTAAATGTAAACTTTCAGAAATGGCATACAAATCTTTGATATTCAGCTCCTAGTAATTTTAAGACATTGCAGTCTGTATGTCAGTAGACAATCAAACATCAGGTAATGAGTATGAATCATACTTCAATGAGTAAATTTTAAAATGAACAAGGACAGTGAGTGATAAACCAAATTCAATGACATAGGCAAAATAATAAGACTTCACAGTCAGGATCATCAAATTCCGTAGACTAGTCCAGCATGGGGAAATCAGAAAGTCACCCCTGTCAGCAGACAACATGAAGTCACTGCAAACTTGTACAGCAAATGTCTCAGTGCCGTGAACTGGATGGAAGCCAGGTTGAAATTGATTATATAAATCATGCCTGTGTGTTTCCAAATAAACTATGGCTGAGTGACAATCGCTTTTCAATAACGCTTGGTAATAACAATAGTTTTTTAAATTAAATGGCAGTTTTCAGGGTCATCTCTTGTCAGGACTGGTTTCCTGAGGATTAGTGGTAGCATAATTACTTTTTTAAAACAAAGTGGTACTGTTTTTGCTGATATAAAGATGTGAACTAGTGTTAAATATTAAAAATAACCAGACCTAGGATACCTAATCAACTAAAAAGCAGGAATCCACAATTGTTTTCTTAGCCTCAGCTGCCAGTGGTAGAGTTAATATGCACTTTGTCAGATAAGATTTTTTTTTATTTTTTAGAATAAAGAAAGCATATGGGGCCCAGTCCAATGGGAGACTTTTAATTGAATTCATTGAGTTTAACAATAAGTGTGGATACACTTGGTGCAGCTGGAGATGTTTGCAATAGGGCAGAACACAATGGTGCTCTCACTCACTGTGTTTGGGACAGATACAGGCCTGATTTGAGGGAGAATGTCCAGTAGTGTCTCTTGCATGTGTTACATAAAGATGCAGTCTGTGCTTTCCCTTGTACTTGTGGTTCTCCTCCAAGTGCTGCCAGATGTCTAATGGGAACCCTTGGCCCAACCAACCTGGCCACACACACTTATGGCAATGGACCCATGTAGTTTAAAACCAGATGGGACCATCAAGGTAATCTAGTCTGACCTTTGGCCCTCACCCACTCACTCCAGTAAACTCAGCCAGAGGTTATGGGTCTAATTACAGAAGTCCTCAAACCATGATTTAAAGATCTCAAGTTACAGAGAATTCACCATTTACACTACTCTAAACCTGCGAAAGATCCATGTCCCATGCTGCAGAGGAAGGCAAACCCCCCTCCCACCCACAAGATCTCTGCCAATCTGACCCAGGGGAAAATTCCTTCCCTACCCCAAATATAGTATAGTTGGACCCTGATCATTTTTGCAAGACAGTTAAACATCTTGTAAAAATTCTTTATAGTAACTCTGAGCTCTCCCCATCTTGTGTCCCATCGCCTGCCATTGGGGATATTTGCTGTTAATAATCACAGATCAGCTACATGCCAGTTTCATCATACCATCCCCTCCATAAATTTATCAAGCTCAGTCTTGAAACCAGTTAGATTTTTTTTTTTGCCCCCATTGGTCCCCTTGGAAAGCTGTTCCAGAACTTCATCTAATTCCAAGTGCTGATGAATTTATATCTATTTGTTCTTGTGTCAACATTGGTGTATAACTTAAATAACACCTCTCTCTCTCTGGTATTTATCCCTCTGTTGTATTTATAGAGAGCAATCATATCTCCCCTCAGCCGAATTGTGGTTAGGCTAAACATGCAAACTCATAAGGTAGGTTTTCCATTCCTCTGATCATCTGAGTAGCCCTTCTCTGCACCTGTTCCATTGCTATGTCTGCTAACTGCCTCCTTCTTTCACTCAAGGACTAGTGGTGTCCACAGACAAATGCACTTTGTTCTCAAATATCACCATGATGGATACAGTGATAGGAATTTATGCCCTGATCCAATGCCTGTTGAACCAAATGGAAAAACTCTTGCTTTCAATGGGCTTTTGGATCAGGGCCTAAATTTGTAGGTAGATGGGAAGATGCTCACCTGCTCTTCCTCATAGTGTACCTGTGGAAGGCAAGGCAGAATTTCATCCTTAAGGTAATGCATACCGCCATAATAAATACCAATCATCAATACTCCATGGTATATTAAGTCTCACAGATTTTGAGAAGAAGCAGTAAGCAACATAAATGATGGAGTACATTGAAATGGTGTTCAGAAAGATGAAGAGGAAGATACCAGTCCTGTGGTACTGATGGCTGACCTGCTCCTGAAACTTTATATACCAACTACCTTATCTCCCAAGCTTACAAAAGAATACACTCTGTAACATTCACTTGTAACAGACATTTTCCCCAGGTGTGCAAGAAGTAGGGAAGATATATGAAGCCAGTGAAAAGTTCATGAGCCTGCAAGCAAACCACACATCAGAAACCTTTTGTAAGAACTAATCAAAAGTTTACTCAGTTTAAATCTGCATATGGAATAAAAGAAACAGATCTTCTCCATTTACAAGGATTATATCGTATGCAGGTACTTTCATGTTAAGAAATACTTAGCTGAAACTGAAAATGTCCAAAGAAAAGAAAAAAGGAGATACATAGAGATATAGTAAGACTTTCTGTGTGTATGATAAAAGACCGTAAATCCTCCATCTTACGAAGAGAGGGAAGAACATCTTTGCCAGCAGGCTGGCTAACCTAGTGAGGAGGGCTTTAAACTAGGTTCACCGGGGGAAGGAGACCAAAGCCCTGAGGTAAGTGGGAAAGCGGGATACCGGGAGGAAGCACAGGCAGGAAGGTCTGTGAGGGGAGGGCTCCTGCCTCATACTGGGAATGAGGGGCGATCAACAGGTTATCTCAAGTGCTTATATACAAATGCACAAAGCCTTGGAAACAAGCAGGGAGAACTGGAGGTCCTGGTGATGTCAAGGAATTATGACGTGATTGGAATAACAGAGACTTGGTGGGATAACTCACATGACTGGAGTACAGTCATGGATGGTTATAAACTGTTCAGGAAGGACAGGCAGGGCAGAAAAGGTGGGGGAGTAGCCCTGTATGTAAGGGAGCAGTATGACTGCTCAGAGCTCCGGTACGAAACTGTGGAAAAACCTGAGTGTCTCTGGATTAAGTTTAGAAGTGTGTGCAACAAGAGTGATGTCATGGTGGGAGTCTGCTATAGACCACCAGACCAGGGGGATGAGGTGGATGAGGCTTTCTTCCGGCAACTCACGGAAGCTACTAGATCGCATGCCCTGATTCTCATGGGTGACTTTAATTTTCCTGATATCTGCTGGGAGAGCAATACAGCGGTGCATAGACAATCCAGGAAGTTTTTGGAAAGCGTAGGGGACAATTTCCTGGTGCAAGTGCTAGGGGAGCCAACTAGGGGGAGCGCTTTTCTTGACCTGCTGCTCACAAACCGGGTAGAATTAGTGGGGGAAGCAAAAGTGGATGGGAATCTGGGAGGCAGTGACCATGAGTTGGTTGAGTTCAGGATCCTGACGCAGGGAAGAAAGGTAAGCAGCAGGATACGGACCCTGGACTTCAGGAAAGCAGACTTTGACTCCCTCAGGGAACAGATGGCCAGGATCCCCTGGGGGACTAACATGAAAGGGAAGGGAGTCCAGGAGAGCTGGCTGTATTTCAAGGAATCCCTGTTGAGGTTACAGGGACAAACCATCCCGATGAGTCGAAAGAATAGTAAATATGGCAGGCGACCAGCTTGGCTTAATGGCGAAATCCTAGCGGATCTTAAACATAAAAAAGAAGCTTACAAGAAGTGGAAGGTTGGACATATGACCAGGGAAGAGTATAAAAATATTGCTCGGGCATGTAGGAAAGATATCAGGAGGGCCAAATCGCACCTGGAGCTGCAGCTAGCAAGAGATGTCAAGAGTAACAAGAAGGGTTTCTTCAGGTATGTTGGCAACAAGAAGAAAGCCAAGGAAAGTGTGGGCCCCTTACTGAATGAGGGAGGCAAGCTAGTGACAGAGGATGTGGAAAAAGCTAATGTACTCAATGCTTTTTTTGCCTCTGTTTTCACTAACAAGGTCAGCTCCCAGACTGCTGTGCTGGGCAACACAAAACGGGGAAGAGATGGCCAGCCCTCTGTAGAGATAGAGGTGGTTAGGGACTATTTAGAAAAGCTGGACGTGCACAAGTCCATGGGGCTGGACGAATTGCATCCGAGAGTGCTGAAGGAATTGGCGGCTGTGATTGCAGAGCCCTTGGCCATTATCTTTGAAAACTCGTGGCGAACGGGGGAAGTCCCGGATGACTGGAAAAAAGGCTAATGTAGTGCCCATCTTTAAAAAAGGGAAGAAGGAGGATCCTGGGAACTACAGGCCGGTCAGCCTCACCTCAGTCCCTGGAAAAATCATGGAGCAGGTCCTCAAAGAATCAATCCTGAAGCACTTAGAGGAGAGGAAAGTGATCAGGAACAGTCAGCATGGATTCACCAAGGGAAGGTCATGCCTGACTAATCTAATCGCCTTTTATGATGAGATTACTGGTTCTGTGGATGAAGGGAAAGCAGTGGATGTATTGTTTCTTGACTTTAGCAAAGCTTTTGACACGGTCTCCCACAGCATTCTTGTCAGCAAGTTAAGGAAGTATGGGCTGGATGAATGCACTATAAGGTGGGTAGAAAGCTGGCTAGATTGTCGGGCTCAACGGGTAGTGATCAATGGCTCCATGTCTAGTTGGCAGCCGGTGTCAAGTGGAGTGCCCCAGGGGTCGGTCCTGGGGCCCGTTTTGTTCAATATCTTCATAAATGATCTGGAGGATGGTGTGGATTGCACTCTCAGCAAATTTGCGGATGATACTAAACTGGGAGGAGTGGTAGATACGCTGGAGGGGAGGGATAGGATACAGAAGGACCTAGACAAATTGGAGGATTGGGCCAAAAGAAATCTAATGAGGTTCAATAAGGATAAATGCAGGGTCCTGCACTTAGGATGGAAGAATCCAATGCACCGCTACAGACTAGGGACCGAATGGCTCGGCAGCAGTTCTGCGGAAAAGGACCTAGGGGTGACAGTGGACGAGAAGCTGGATATGAGTCAGCAGTGTGCCCTTGTTGCCAAGAAGGCCAATGGCATTTTGGGATGTATAAGTAGGGGCATAGCGAGCAGATCGAGGGACGTGATCGTTCCCCTCTATTCGACACTGGTGAGGCCTCATCTGGAGTACTGTGTCCAGTTTTGGGCCCCACACTACAGGAAGGATGTGGATAAATTGGAAAGAGTACAGCGAAGGGCAACAAAAATGATTAGGGGTCTAGAGCACATGACTTATGAGGAGAGGCTGAGGGAGCTGGGATTGTTTAGTCTGCAGAAGAGAAGAATGAGGGGGGATTTGATAGCTGCTTTCAACTACCTGAAAGGGGGTTTCAAAGAGGATGGCTCTAGACTGTTCTCAATGGTAGCAGATGACAGAACGAGGAGTAATGGTCTCAAGTTGCAATGGGGGAGGTTTAGATTGGATATTAGGAAAAACTTTTTCACTAAGAGGGTGGTGAAACACTGGAATGCGTTACCTAGGGAGGTGGTAGAATCTCCTTCCTTAGAGGTTTTTAAGGTCAGGCTTGACAAAGCCCTGGCTGGGATGATTTAACTGGGACTTGGTCCTGCTTTGAGCAGGGGGTTGGACTAGATGACCTTCTGGGGTCCCTTCCAACCCTGATATTCTATGATTCTATGATTCTATGATTCCTAGGATTATTTAGCCTAGATTATGCTGTTTTGTATCATTCTGTAGGATGGGGACAATGGATTTAAATAAATGGAGAAAGTATTTTTAAAAATGAAGGAAAATGTTCTTCACACAACCTCTGGAATTCAGTACTATAATCAGAGGTCAAACCTAGATTTTTGGGTTTATTTTTATAAGGGGAAGGGAAGATTGTGTTACTGATATCAGCATAATTAAATGCTTCATGACGTAAAGATAATCACATGTCATGATGCAGGGTGTAAGCTCTTTGCTGCAGAGGTCAACAAATGGGTGTATTCTGTTTTAGCTAGTTCATTTTTTCTTATGGTGATTTTATGAGTATTCTTGCATGGACTTCTGGGATCTGTAATTCCAGCAGGTGGAATTACTAGCAGGGAGCAGACTTTCTTTCTTTTTTTGTATATTGCAAGAAAGTAAGTCAGGCCCTCAAATGAGCTCTCTGGGATATTTCTAGGATACCTGCTACTTAGAGACACAGTAGGAAAGAAGTGATGAGCTGACTTTCAGGTGAAAGAGCCAAGGAGAAGAGTTAAAATAAAATCTTTATCCAGAAGACAGCAATGGGTAAATGGGGACCCTGGAGGTTGTGTGAGAGCAAAATAGTGTCAAGGTAAATTGGCCTTTGCCAGACTTTGAATTCAACCAGATCCAAATCCAGAAGATGGATCTGGATTCAGAATTTTATATTTAAGTGACAAACAGGCCTGAACTGAACTTTGGAGACATCTCTAAAATGTAAAAATAATTGCAGTGTGGGGTCTGTCACAGTTGCAGGTTTAACTACATCCTGGTCTTCCTCAAGGGCACCCACTCAGTTTTCAGGATCCCAGACTTCACCTCTCTTGGGCAGAGACTCACATCTGTCTCCATACAGTGTCGGGGTTTAGGCTTGAAGTGCCTCTGCACCTCACAGTGATTTCCCTAGCAGGTCTATCCAGTGTCCAGCACTTATGGGTGGCATTCCACCAAGGGCTACAGCAGTTTGTACCAGTTACCAATCAGCCTTCACAAAGCAAAACGTGTTTATTCTTAGGATAAAAGCATTATAAAGAAAACATTCCTATACACACGCAATAAGCTTACCAAAGGTCACTCATCAGTCTTATTAGGTCCCAGTAAGCCAAAGTCTTTTCAACCCTTCTACAATGGTTTCCCTTCCCCCTCTCACCCCCAACCTGCCTTCCTTTGGACAGATGGCCCTGTGCCTTTGCTGAATCAAAAGAAGGCCCTGTGTCTGTATTAATTCACTGTTTCAGTACCAAAAAGCCTTTTCTTTGTCTGTTGGTCTCTGAAAACCCATTTTGAAGCAGAAAATACAAACCTCCACGCAAATATCTCTTTGTAGGTATTTAGAACCTGAGTGCTTCACTTTGTCACCCAACTGTTTTTGGTTCCTGAAGGAGCCGTGGTAACCCTCCTCCCTGGGAGTTGCTTACAATCCCTACCCACAGTCATACATAAGCCATTCATAAACTTAATACAATATGGTCCCCAAAGATATTGCAAACTCACGCGATATATCTCACAGGGGCCTTTTGATTCCAAAAGCATAATTGCCACTCTAGGTAGCTAAAAGCCACAATTCACCATTGGTCTCATTTATCATCCTTCATCAAAGGGGAGAATGGATAATTCCCAAATCAAATCTGGATTGTACTTTTGGCTCCATAGAATCATCACAAGCAAGTTTTAATGTCAAATATGGACATTCTTATTTCTTAATTTCCAAGATTTGCCTTTTCCACTTTTTCCTGGCTTATTTTTCTTCAATCTTCTATATTAAAATGATTAATCCTTGTTGTGTGAATTCCATGAGAAGCTCAGAAACATAGAGTGGGAACACTTACTTTTAATTACTTAGTCTATATTGTGTTTTAAGTTCCTTATGCAATGCTTACTGAGGTCACTGTGGGTTTTACGTTGTTCATTGGTCATTGGTCAAGCCTTAAATCAGAATATAAAGTAAAAAGGGAAACATTTTGTAAAAAACACATTTTTATGAAAATGTTTTTCTCCAAGGTGAATAAAATAAAAACAGTTATGCAGGTGTCATTTAGATAAACCACTTAGGACCCCATGAGTTAATCAAGGATATTTTTATTTCCCTTTTCTTCCTCCATTTTTCTCTGTTAATGCAGATAGAAAATGTACTTATTAATTGCCTCAGAAATTATTTTCTTTACATCTGTGTGGGGGAAGTAAGAGTAATTCTGTCAAAGAATCTAGCTAGTTAAAATCAGTGGAGTGGCTTTAAACTTGTAAGTATCAATTTACATCCTAATTTGAACACTCTTTTTATAAGGACTTGCATTGAAAGTGTGGGGTTCAAGTTAAGAAGCTTTGGAATTCTTGAAACATTTGCGGTTAAATCAAACATATTGATGTTTAGGTTCATTAAGCTGTAATCAGCAATTTGCTAGTAGACAATTATACAAATGAGCCAAAGTTGGAAGTTTTGGTTCTAGACAAATGTGCATAATGGTTTTTAAAAGACACTTATTGGAAAAGAGTAAGGAAAAGGGCTGTTTAAAAAAATCATATTACACTAAAGCCAACATTTTCAAACCTCAATTAATAAAACTTAAACTTGTGTGCCCCTAAATCGGGAAATGTAAAGGGGGATTATTGTAGGGCTGTTCCATCAGCTCTGCACTGCTCTGGGCAGCTCTTTATGCTCAGATTAATGCAGAGGGATCATTTTCTCACACATTCTCTTTATGTCCTGAAGCAGAATGAAGAATTGGCCCCAGAAGTAGCTGTTAGTTCTCAGCACCTTTAAAAATTGGGAAACTTTTCTTCAGGTGTGTGAATGTGGATTACAAGGCCTAATATTAGACAACCAAGTTTGGTCTAGAGATACGTTATGAAGCCCAATATCACAACTAATAACTAATAACTAATATAACTAATGTTAGCCCAAGCAGTCTAGAGTGAAGTAGAAAAAGTGGGCATAATAGCTAAAGGCACTGCAAATCAAATGAGTTGGCTAATGTTGACTCAGTAATACCTAGCTCTTATACAGTGCTTTCCATTATATAGATGTCCAAGCACTTTGCAAAGGGAGGTAAGTATTATTATCCCCATTTTAACTGCATGATTAGAACACAGGATATGGTTATGACATAACTTTAACTCTCAGAATACAGATGTCTTTGTAATTTTTATTCGTGGAAGTTTTGTCATTCCTCTTTCTTTCAGTTTTCCCATCATCGGGGTCAGGTCATCATGCAAGCATCTGCAGTCTTTGTCTGTCCACGGCGGGATTAAGAGCCACCTGCTTGCCATCTGATTTGATGCAATCCATCCATAACTTTTTTTTTTACCCTTCCTTGGGGTGTCTCTCCTACCACCTTCTCCCACCATGCTATCTTCGCCGGATGCTTTTTCATTCGTTCTTTGCATGTGTCTGAACCTGTGAAGTTGTGCTTCTTGGATTTTGTCAGCCACATCATGGACTTTGATTCCATCACAGTGCTTTCATTTCACAATCTGTCCGTTTGCGTAACTTTTTATTGCATGAAGATATCTCATCTCAAACACCTGTAGGCATGGAACCTACTCTCTTTACAGATCATGCTTCTGCATAAGACAGCATTGTGGGGAGCACCATTTTTCCATACAATTGGGCTTTCAGTCTCAGGGGCATATACTTGTCAGATACAACCCATGAGTTGTTTGTTCCACACTCTTGCAGCACTCCTCAGTATGGATGTATCTCATGTTCAAGTTTGCCATCTTCCATAACCTGGCTTCCCAGGCACTTGAATTGATGAGTCTGGTTTGGCCACACTCCATTAATCTCTAAATCCAGTTTGACTGTCATCTGTACTGGCCCATGTGACCTCTGTCTTAGTCATGTTCATTTTCATCCCAGGCCTGCTTAGTTGGTCATGCCACTAGTTAACTATTTCCTATAGGTCTTTTGAGGATGTATTGCTATGTTGTCTACAAATAGTAGCTTCTCACCTTTTCCCAATGAGATATTCCTGCTGACCTAGTCCAGCAATAAGATAAATAGCAGTGGACTAAGGGCTGACCTCTGTTGCACTCCTACTTCTACTTCACTGGGGCTTGTCATTCTCAGACATGTTAGGTCACCTAAAACAGTGATCCTATGCAGTGTATTCACCATAGTTATTAAACCCTCAGACCCTCCATATTTCCTCAGCACATGTAAAAATACTTCAGTCCATTTTATCATATACCTTTTCTAAGTCTATAAAAACCCAGAGGCTATCCTGTTGGTACTGTAGCCACTTCTCAATCACTTGATGAATTACCTAAATGGCATCTGGTCCCTTGTGCTTTCCTAAAGCTAAACTGTTTGAGGAAGGGGTTGCACCATTCTCATAATCCTAACATCCAACAGGCATTCTAGTGTCTTCATCCCACACAACAGTTACATTATCCCTCTAGTTTTCTCATTCATGGATGTCCCCCTTCTTTTTGTACTGGGTCCATCATAGACCTGCACCAGTGTTTGGGAACTTTCATATGTCACCATATAGCTTAACCACTTTGCTCATCAATCTTGTGCCACTCTCTCATCCAGGACTTTCATCAGGTCTGATATCACTTCATCCAGTCCTGCTGCCTTAATGGTCTTGATTTTTCTGGCCTGCATTTCTAATCTCTCCCTCCATTATGTCAGTCTCAGGCACCTCATTAGGCTAAGCTGTTGGCAACTCCACCAAAAAGGTATTTGTCTCATTTCAGAGATCATCACAGTATTCTTTCCATTTCTTCTTCACCTGTTCAGCTGTTACTAACAGTCTCAGAGTCTCACCTAGAAAAGGAGTACTTGTGGCACCTTAGAGACTAACAAATTTATTTGAGCATAAGCTTTCATTGGATGCAGTGAGCTGTAGCTCACGAAAGCTTATGCTCAAATAAATTTGTTAGTCTCTAAGGTGCCAAAAGTACTCCTTTTCTTTTTGCGAATACAGACTAGCACGGCTGCTACTCTGAAAAGTCTCACCTGCTCATCATTTATAAATGGTGTTGCAATACCATTCTCCTTCCCTTTATATCTCACTTTTGCAATGCTGTATATCTCTTTGCCAGCTATCCGTGGTTCATGTACAAGCTCAGCATACAAGTCCATCTAGGGCATTCTTTTTGGCCTTTTTACCCTGTCTGCTTGGCAGCTCATTTTACTTCTTTGTATTCACTTTCATTTACATTCAAGACGTTTTTCTTTTGACACAACATTTTCTTGTTTCATATTGATAGCTATACTACTTTGGTTCATCACCACTACTCTTTCCTTTGGTTTTTCTCCATCTGCACTATCCACAAACCTCTTCCTCCTCTGCAGTCAACATTCTTCTGAGGTGGTTCTACTCCTCTTCAGCTGATAACAAATCTGTTTTCAGATGCCTATCCTGTGCTATTGGCACAAACTTTTCCGCAACCCTTCCCCTTTATTTTCTGTATTTTAATCTTGTTTCTTTGAGATCAGTTCCCTCTTTGTTCAATGCTCTCTTTTTTTTAACCACAAGATGCTCATGTTTTAATGCTACTGTCTTATTAAGCATCACTTTGCAGTCCATAAATTGACTCCTCTGACATTGATATGATATTGTTTCCACCATTGATATGTGCCCAAATGACTCACATAGTTCCAAAATAGGGTAAGTATTGGCTTTTTCTCTTGAAGAAAAGGAGTACTTGTAATAAATTTGTTAGTCTCTAAGGTGCCACAAGTACTCCTTTTCTTTTTGCGAATACAGACTAACACGGCTGCTACTCTGAAACCTGTCTTTTTCTCTTGCATATTTTTAATACACATTCAGAAATACTTTCTCTTTCTCATTCATAGTGGATAGACTGAAAGCACGTCGTAACACCTTCAGTTTTTGCCTGAGTGTGCATTCATATCATCCAGCACCAACAGCAGCTCCTCTGGCACTGATTTGTTCTCTAGTGCTTGCAAGTCTTCGCATAAACTCTCCTTTTCTTCTTCATCCCATCCTTGTTGAAGTGCATATGCTGATATCACAAACAGAGCATGCTCTCTACCTTGGACTCTTAGAGCCATCTAAAAACTTCAATCACCATCGTCCTCAGCTCTCCTCTCTCTTCCACCCCAACTCCTTATACCTTCTTCTGTCATGCACAATGAAGAGTTTACAAACTAAGCCCAACTCCTTCACTGCATTTGCCATTCATTGTGTTTCCTGTATGCAAAGACCATCAATACTCTCCTTACCATCCTCTCAGCTACTTCCACACCTTTATCAGTCAAGCTGGATACAGTCAGTGTTGCAACTTCTATAATACGGTATTTCTTTAGCTGTACAGGTCACTGCTTTTCGTCTGACTCTTTACTCTAGCTTCTGGTCCCCCTAACCCTCTAGAGGACAACTCAGACACCAGAAATCCTATTAGCCTGAGGTTGCCAAGCTTGAGGCAGGCAAACTTCTATCATAAGGCTGAGATGCCCTTCCATCGTTACCAGTAGTCCCCTGGTGAAGAAGCATACAGGACAGTCTCACCCTTCCACATAATGGGTATCCAATATTGCCCTTTGGTAATTCACCAAAAAGAAGAAAGCTGCTTGCACAAACAGTCACCTGGCACTAGAAACTATATAGCGTGTTGGTAGGCATCACTGACATACATCACAGTGAGAAGGCCTTTTGCCAGTAGAACTAAGTGCATCTTTCAACCTTGTTGCTGTAGATCTGGTGGATGACTAACAGATGGTGCTAGTGTTGCAGCTGCCCTTCACCAGGCTTCGTTTAACCTATGGATTGGGGTGAAGGGGGGGTTTGAAATTTGGTGTTTTCTTTCTCCTACATAAGCTGCCCTCCCAAACTGAAGAGCCCCAGATGCCCTGAGTTGTCTCCTTGTTTTTAAAAAGGCTTTTTATACCTGCCTTTCACATCCCTAGTTTTAGTACAGACACCCCACCTTAACTCCCCATTACTTACCTTCATGTGGCAATCGGAGCTGCTGGCTTTTTTATGTGTGTTGGGAGTTCATATCCAACCCAATCCCACCGCAGCCATAAATGTCCTTTTGGGAGATTTTGTATTTTCCTTTATATATAATCACTGTAAGATTCTCCAAAATGTGCACTGCTCTGCTAAATGACATGCCTTGGTGGGATGAAGGTGCATGTACCCTAGACTTCAGATATATTCCTCCCAGCTCTTGAAACATTGTCCACAGTGTCCGCTCTTCACATACACAAATCGATAAACTGGGAAAAAAGTAATGTGTCAGCTGAAAAAAAAAAACCCATCACATGCAAACAAAAGTGTGTAACCTAGAGGTGATAAATCACAGCAACAGTGAGGGAAATGAGAGAGAAAGCGATACCCAGCTGTTCATACAGTTTGTATTGTACACAGGTAAGACCTGAACTCAGAATCTTGACTCAAGTGCAGTACAGCTCCCTTCAGGGTAACAGATGCTCAAACATTTGGAAAGGCTTTTCAGTGTAGCAAATTATACAGGTGCAGGTTGAACTTAAGGGCAGAGGCAGGTAGCCAATACCATAGCCTGATTCTTCTATTTTTGAAGTACATGAAGGAGCTCCACAGTGTGGAGTCTCGTTTGGGGAGATTGGTCAGAGGGAGGGCCCAGGCTGTGTTACCCATTTCTGCTGAGCCCTCATTCACACTCTGGAATCACTCTTACCACTTTTTTACTCATATTTTTAAAGTAGGTTCTGGAAGCCACAACCAAATGCCATTCTAATGCATCTCAGTGACGACATAGTGCATGTGGAAGTTGAGAACTGAGCCACTGAAATATAGAACACAACAATGTAGCTGGCCATTTGTCCTGAGGATAGAACCACAGCTTATTCCATGCTAGGGGTATGCTCTGCTCCAATCTCCATGGAATGATTTAGGAGTAACTCCTGGGAGAGGCTGATCCAGTAAAATGATATCTTCTGTCATCTAGAAATCAGATGGGAGAGTTCTAACACTCAGTGGTCCAATATTAATGCATTCTGTGAATTTCATCAACTAGAGAGCCCAAATAAGTAATCAGAAATGCATTAATGCATGGTTTTGGGTGCACTGGCATGGAGTCAGCCATCTTGAAAGAGACTCTGGTAATACTATAGTTGCATTTCTTTATGGTATTCTTCCTAAAGTTAAAGAGTTTGGCTGGGTATTTGATCAATTTATAATATGAATAGTTCAAATGCATTATTCAGTTCAGTGCATTATTCTTAAAAAGGATCTGTCAGAGGCATTTACGCTCCCTGTTGAAGGTTGTCTGACAGGAAATATGCGGTACAGTGTGGGCTTGATTTTTCTGCACTCAGATGAACCAGAGGAGGGAGATGATTTGCAGCTCCACAATCCTAGAGCTAGTTCAGGACTGCACTAAATTATGCCCCTGTTGTGTATGGCTCCCAAAAAGTATTCAACCAGCTGACTTTTGTAGGGTTATGACACTCCAGCAGTCAGCACCTATCTATGCCAGGGATTGGATTTTTGGTGATATGATTACTTGAGAATGACCTTAGATCAGCGGTTTCCAAACTTGTTCTGCTGCTTGTGCAGGGAAAGCCCCTGGCAGGCCTGGCTGGTTTGTTTACCTGCCGCGTCCGCAGGTTTGGCCGATTGCAGCTCCCAGTGGCCACGGTTCACTGCTCCAGGCCAATGGGAGCCACTGGAAGCGGCAGCCAGTACGTCCCTTGGCCCGTGCCACTTCCAGCAGCTCCCATTGGCCTGGAGCAGTGAACCGTGGCCACTGGGAGCCGCAATCGGCTGAACCTGTGGACGAGGCAGGTAAACAAACCAGCCTGGCAGGGGCTTTCCCTGCACAAGCGGCGGAACAAGTTTGGGAACCACTGCCCTAGACAATGGGTCAAAAGATAGCTGGTTTCTGTGGATAGACTGAGCCCAGATCCCCTGGACTGGAGTAAGTGATGCTAATCCAGCCAATTAAATAGGGCTGGGCTACCCCTGGGCCTATAAAGGGTCGCTAGTAGGCAGCTGGGGAAGGAAGGACGTACTCAGATACACTGAGCCCTGGTCAACAAAGGCCACAGTGGAGTGGTGCTATCTCTTGTAGTGGGCCCCTTGAGCAAGGGGGACCAGGGCTTAAGGAAGCAACCCTGCAGCTGTGGCTCCAAAAGAGGAGCAGACGTGGAGGAGGAGGCAAGGAAGCTGCCAGGAGCTGGAAAGCCAGAGACCCCTGGGAGGCTGAAGCCTGGGACCAGATATTGGTTTAGAATTGCCTTCTGTTTGTTAACCTTTGTTATAAAAGAATAAACTCCTTGTAGTACTGGGTGTGGCAGTCCATGCTTGGAGACTGGTGGTGGGAGGAGTGGTGGCCCTCCCTGGTGACAGTGAAACTAGGTTTTAATTAACCTCAGGACTTTTTAAAATAGTCTCCATAAATGATTGTAGCAACATTCTAGAAGCTTCCAGGTAGTGCTTTTTATTTGTGTTCATATGCAGTACTCTGATTTCAGTGTGTGATTTAAAGCAAACAAAAAGACATCTGCTCTGTCAACTGATTGATAGAGTAAAAAACCAGCCTGCTGAGATCCTTACGAATCTGTGACAAACATGTGCTGTGAATAATTCCCCCAGATAGAGGTACACCTGCTGCTTATTCCACTGCAGAGACACACTGAGATAAGTAGTAGATTCACTAGAATAGAAAATAGACTCTCTCTAGTCACAAATAGACAAACATTAGCTTCAGGTAAAGTAAAATGCCTCTGGGGGAATGTACATGTGTGGACTGCTGATAAGATGCATTTGTTTAGCTCCATTCCAGTTTCATGCATTTGTATTTATTATTTTACTAATACATTTCTGATAACTTATTTGGGCTCTTGAGGTGATATTCACAAATGCTTAAATCTATGTCTCTTCCTAGGAAAGGCCCTTTATTAAACTCCATGGTGTTACATTTCTATTGAATTTTCTCTTTAGTTGCATGCCTTGACCTCAAATCCAGATGGAATTCAGTTTTTTAGAGCTTTAGAAATAATTTAGCTAAAATACAGACTTGATTCATAAGCACCTGGAGAGTCTGTAAGAAACTGCAAGCTGTAAGAAACCCTAGACAACCTTGAAAAATGAAGTCCAGAGTTGGAGAGGCCTCTAGAAGGAAACCAGTCTGTCCCTTTTCCTTCCACTAGATCTTGTATCCTGGACTTGACTCTGGAGTCCTACTGTCGCATCAGCTGAATAGAAGTAGCTTGAGGACAACAAGTAATCTACTCTTCCTCCAGGAACTAAGTGATGTTGTCTCAGACCCCATTAGTCTGCCTGATTGTAGTTGGTTTGGATTCTGTTTTAAAGTGCAGGGCTCTTGTGACACTATACCTTGGGGGAGCACCCATATTCATCATTTGCATATAGTTGTGATCTTTAATGGGAAGGGCTATGATCTGCTGAAAGCCATTGTTCTATCTAAATAGTACATAATTAGTACATATGAAATTATGCTGTACAGTTGTCACTAAAATATGCTGTGAGTTTGGGACTCACCCAGATATTAGGTCCCCAAAGATGACAACAAGAGAGGCAACTAATGCCCGGGCACATGTCGAACAGCCATACGTCAGCAAGGGAGTTACATGCAATGACTCACTTGCATAAGGCCACAGCATGGGAATTGCTTTACCTTGCCTTGGGCATTGCTAAATCACCATAATGCCTGGACTTGTGTTCTCGAAACACATGGACTAAGGATATAAAATAGGGGACAGAGACCATATGGTTTGTCCTTCTCTTCTCCACCATGCTGAAGGCAACGAGAAGGGAACACTGGAGCTGAGGAGACTGGTCCCCAGGCTAAGACGGAGAGCCTGTGTATGATAGACTGTAACTAACCTGCAGTATGCAGTGGGGTGAGGAAAGCTGCTAAGTCCAGATATTGCCTAGTATAATAAACCTGAGAATTTAGACTGCATGCTTATTTTTTATTTTCCTTTGGTAGCTACTCTGACTTCTGCCAATCACCTGAAAATCCATCTTTTGCAATCTTATTCTAATCTTTATCCTTACCAGTGAGTTTGACTGAAGTGCTTGGTAAATCTGCTCAGGTTACAAAGGCTAGTGTATGTCCACTTTCCATTGATGAACTGGTGAACCAATGAATAAATGTGCACTGCTCAAGAAAGGGTCCTGAGCAGTGCAAGATGGTATATACCAGTGGTACAGAGCTGGGGAATCTGGCTGGTGCCTTTCTCTGTGATTCATGAGTGGCTCTGGGAACATTCATTCAATCTGGCTGGGTGTGAGGGCTCCACATGCACTTGTACTGAGTGATGATAGCGCTTGGAAGGGTCTGCTGCTTAACTCACAATGCCTTACTGGTGATAACCCAGATTAGTGAGTTTAGGGGGCACAGTAATCCCACAGTCTCAGATGAACACTGGGGATCCTGTTATAGCTCTCTGAGAGCTGGTCAAAATATGCAGAAATGATTTCATTATCTTTATTTTAATTTCCAAGTTTTCTATTTCATGGAATTCAAGACTCTGAATTTTCATTGTTTCAAATCTTCAAAGTTGTAAAATTTCAAAGTATTTTCTCCTTTGTGCCCCATTTTGCCATTTTTTTTTACCATGAAGAGCAATAAAATTAATCATGTCAGATTCACTTTTCCTTTTTTCCTTTTGCTACTTTAGTTTTTCAAAAAATATACTCAAATTTGCCAAAGTTACTTTCTTTTTTATTTTGTTCTGTAATTTTTTTCCAAAATTGAGTAATTCTTGAAAATGTAGTGACAAAACCAGAAAGAAAAAAAATGCAAAAGTGAAATAAAACCCTTAGACTTAAATTCTTTTGCAGCTAGTGTCAAAGAAGAATAAAGGGGGGGGGGGGTGAAGGAGAAACAAAACTTACAATTTTAATTTTTTTTTCTAATTTGTAGTTGAGATGAGAGAATCGAGGGTGTGGGGGTTTTTTTGCTTGTTTTTGTTTTGGAAAAACTTAAATTTTGGGAAAGTTTTGGGTTTTGAAAAAGATGCAAAAATATTTTGAATGGAAAAAGTCAACATTTCTACACCATATGGATTTAAAATTGTGGAGTTCAATGTCATGACGTGTGGACTTTAGGAGGCCTTAATAAAGAGCAGGGGCTAGAAACCTGCAATTTGGCTCTACTGCTAACTTGCTGTGAGACTTCATAACTCTGAGGTTCTACTATATAACAAAGTTTGGACACCTCCAGAATGGTGGTTGTCCATAACTCTGAAATGTTCGTAACGCTGAACAAAACACAGCTTCAGCTCCAGCAGTTAATACTCCAGGCCAGGTTCCAGAGGCAGTTTCTGATGGGGCAAACTTGTCCCCTTTCCAACCAGGGTGGGTAAAAGGTGTGGTAGTGAAAACAGTGTGCACCCCTCCTGGTGTGTGTGTGTGTGTGTGTGTGTGTGTGTGTGTGTGTGTGTGAGTGTGAAAACAGCCCCTCCCTCCCACCCCAGCCAAAGGAGGGATGTGGGTGAAGATAGCACCCACAGCTTGCAGGAAAATAGGGAAGACCCCAATGCTGTTCCTGCTCTGGCTACCTGGGGTTGGCAGCAGCGGTTCACAGCTTTACCTGCAAATCTCAGCATCTTCAACTCCTTTTGTGGGGCAACCACTTAAAGCTTAGAGGTGGGGACAGGCTGCCCAGAGGTGCCTACCTTTAAGATGCAATAAAGGCACAGTACAGTAGTTCCTGTTTGGTTTTTTTTACTTCTCTGCTGCCAGATTGGTTGGTTCCGGTTTCACATGATGTCTGGCTGACCAGTCAGTCTGTAATTCTGGTGTTTGTAGCTTTGAAACGCTACTGTAGTGCTCCAGTCTTGCCAACTCTTGTGATTTTTATCATGAGTCATGCAATATTGTCTTTTTTTTTCTTGAAGCCCCCTTGCTAGCCTGCAGGGGGCGGGCATTAGGGTGTCTGTGTGTTTGCGTCAGGGAAGCCTGGCTGTTTAAAAATAGCCAGAGCCTCGCGAACCAGCTGAGCAGCGGGGACAGCAGAGCAGCTCACAGCAGGAGTTTGCCTGGGAGTTCGCCTGGAGTGAGCCCAGTGAGGCTTACATCTTGCCAACGTCTCTGAGGAAGCTCATAGTAGGTAGGTGATATGGAAGGGGGGGGTTCAGCTGTTGTGACCTGCACTGGATGTGCCATGTTTGTCTTTCTTCCACAGGACAGAAGCGACTTTGTCTGTACAAAGAGCAAGCTGGTCTCCATATTGGAAGAGAAGATTGAAGGTCTGGAGCAACAGGTAACGACCCTGCGTTGTATACAAGAGACTGAGGATTTTCTGGACCAAACTCAGAATAGGCTTCTAGGGGCACAAAGCTCCAAAGATATAGAGCAGGTTGCACAGAGGAGCCAAGAGGCCAGTGAAGAAGCTTGGCAACATGTGACCTCCAGAAGAGGTAAGCGGAATGTCCGGGTTCCAGTAACACAGACACAGGTAACTAACCGCTTTCATGTTCTCTCCACAGGTACCATTGCGGAGAGTGGACCAGATGATAGGTCTGGGGGGAGAAAGCAGAAGGAGACTCCGCTGGTTGGGAGGCATGAGATGCGATGTCCTGAGGTTGGGGGTTCCACGACCACCACTCCCAAGAGGAGAAGGCGGGTGGTGGTGGTCGGGGACTCTCTCCTCCGGGGGACTGAGTCATCTATCTGCCGCCCTGACCGGGAAAACCGAGAAGTCTGCTGCTTGCCAGGGGCTAAGATTCGTGATGTGACGGAGAGACTGCCGAGACTCATCAAGCCCTCGGATCACTACCCCTTCCTGCTTCTCCACGTGGGCACCAATGATACTGCCAAGAATGACCTTGAGCGGATCACTGCGGACTACGTGGCTCTGGGAAGAAGGATAAAGGAGTTGGAGGCGCAAGTGGTGTTCTCGTCCATCCTCCCCGTGGAAGGAAAAGGCCTGGGTAGGGACCGTCGAATCGTGGAGGTCAACGAATGGCTACGCAGGTGGTGTCGGAGAGAAGGCTTTGGATTCTTTGACCATGGGATGGTGTTCCATGAAGGAGGAGTGCTGGGCAGAGACGGGCTCCATCTTACGAAGAGAGGGAAGAACATCTTTGCCAGCAGGCTGGCTAACCTAGTGAGGAGGGCTTTAAACTAGGTTCACCGGGGGAAGGAGACCAAAGCCCTGAGGTAAGTGGGAAAGCGGGATACCGGGAGGAAGCACAGGCAGGAATGTCTGTGAGGGGAGGGCTCCTGCCTCATACTGGGAATGAGGGGCGATCAACAGGTTATCTCAAGTGCTTATATACAAATGCACAAAGCCTTGGAAACAAGCAGGGAGAACTGGAGGTCCTGGTGATGTCAAGGAATTATGACGTGATTGGAATAACAGAGACTTGGTGGGATAACTCACATGACTGGAGTACAGTCATGGATGGTTATAAACTGTTCAGGAAGGACAGGCAGGGCAGAAAAGGTGGGGGAGTAGCACTGTATGTAAGGGAGCAGTATGACTGCTCAGAGCTCCGGTACAAAACTGTGGAAAAACCTGAGTGTCTCTGGATTAAGTTTAGAAGTGTGTGCAACAAGAGTGATGTCATGGTGGGAGTCTGCTATAGACCACCGGACCAGGGGGATGAGGTGGATGAGGCTTTCTTCCGGCAACTCACGGAAGCTACTAGATCGCATGCCCTGATTCTCATGGGTGACTTTAATTTTCCTGATATCTGCTGGGAGAGCAATACAGCGGTGCATAGACAATCCAGGAAGTTTTTGGAAAGCGTAGGGGACAATTTCCTGGTGCAAGTGCTAGGGGAGCCAACTAGGGGGAGCGCTTTTCTTGACCTGCTGCTCACAAACCGGGTAGAATTAGTGGGGGAAGCAAAAGTGGATGGGAATCTGGGAGGCAGTGACCATGAGTTGGTTGAGTTCAGGATCCTGACGCAGGGAAGAAAGGTAAGCAGCAGGATACGGACCCTGGACTTCAGGAAAGCAGACTTTGACTCCCTCAGGGAACAGATGGCCAGGATCCCCTGGGGGACTAACATGAAAGGGAAGGGAGTCCAGGAGAGCTGGCTGTATTTCAAGGAATCCCTGTTGAGGTTACAGGGACAAACCATCCCGATGAGTCGAAAGAATAGTAAATATGGCAGGCGACCAGCTTGGCTTAATGGTGAAATCCTAGCGGATCTTAAACATAAAAAAGAAGCTTACAAGAAGTGGAAGGTTGGACATATGACCAGGGAAGAGTATAAAAATATTGCTCGGGCATGTAGGAAAGATATCAGGAGGGCCAAATCGCACCTGGAGCTGCAGCTAGCAAGAGATGTCAAGAGTAACAAGAAGGGTTTCTTCAGGTATGTTGGCAACAAGAAGAAAGCCAAGGAAAGTGTGGGCCCCTTACTGAATGAGGGAGGCAAGCTAGTGACAGAGGATGTGGAAAAAGCTAATGTACTCAATGCTTTTTTTGCCTCTGTTTTCACTAACAAAGTCAGCTCCCAGACTGCTGTGCTGGGCATCACAAAATGGGGAAGAGATGGCCAGCCCTCTGTAGAGATAGAGGTGGTTAGGGACTATTTAGAAAAGCTGGACGTGCACAAGTCCATGGGGCCGGACGAATTGCATCCGAGAGTGCTGAGGGAATTGGCGGCTGTGATTGCAGAGCCCTTGGCCATTATCTTTGAAAACTCGTGGCGAACGGGGGAAGTCCCGGATGACTGGAAAAAGGCTAATGTAGTGCCCATCTTTAAAAAAGGGAAGAAGGAGGATCCTGGGAACTACAGGCCGGTCAGCCTCACCTCAGTCCCTGGAAAAATCATGGAGAAGGTCCTCAAAGAATCAATCCTGAAGCACTTAGAGGAGAGGAAAGTGATCAGGAACAGTCAGCATGGATTCACCAAGGGAAGTTCATGCCTGACTAATCTAATCGCCTTTTATGATGAGATTACTGGTTCTGTGGATGAAGGGAAAGCAGTGGATGTATTGTTTCTTGACTTTAGCAAAGCTTTTGACACGGTCTCCCACAGCATTCTTGTCAGCAAGTTAAGGAAGTATGGGCTGGATGAGTGCACTATAAGGTGGGTAGAAAGCTGGCTAGATTGTCGGGCTCAACGGGTAGTGATCAATGGCTCCATGTCTAGTTGGCAGCCGGTGTCAAGTGGAGTGCCCCAGGGGTCGGTCCTGGGGCCCGTTTTGTTCAATATCTTCATAAATGATCTGGAGGATGGTGTGGATTGCACTCTCAGCAAATTTGCGGATGATACTAAACTGGGAGGAGTGGTAGATACGCTGGAGGGGAGGGATAGGATACAGAAGGACCTAGACAAATTGGAGGATTGGGCCAAAAGAAATCTAATGAGGTTCAATAAGGATAAGTGCAGGGTCCTGCACTTAGGATGGAAGAATCCAATGCACCGCTACAGACTAGGGACCGAATGGCTCGGCAGCAGTTCTGCGGAAAAGGACCTAGGGGTGACAGTGGACGAGAAGCTGGATATGAGTCAGCAGTGTGCCCTTGTTGCCAAGAAGGCCAATGGCATTTTGGGATGTATAAGTAGGGGCATAGCGAGCAGATCGAGGGACGTGATCGTTCCCCTCTATTCGACACTGGTGAGGCCTCATCTGGAGTACTGTGTCCAGTTTTGGGCCCCACACTACAAGAAGGATGTGGATAAATTGGAAAGAGTACAGCGAAGGGCAACAAAAATGATTAGGGGTCTAGAGCACATGACTTATGAGGAGAGGCTGAGGGAGCTGGGATTGTTTAGTCTGCAGAAGAGAAGAATGAGGGGGGATTTGATAGCTGCTTTCAACTACCTGAAAGGGGGTTTCAAAGAGGATGGCTCTAGACTGTTCTCAATGGTAGCAGATGACAGAACGAGGAGTAATGGTCTCAAGTTGCAATGGGGGAGGTTTAGATTGGATATTAGGAAAAACTTTTTCACTAAGAGGGTGGTGAAACACTGGAATGCGTTACCTAGGGAGGTGGTAGAATCTCCTTCCTTAGAGGTTTTTAAGGTCAGGCTTGACAAAGCCCTGGCTAGGATGATTTAACTGGGACTTGGTCCTGCTTTGAGCAGGGGGTTGGACTAGATGACCTTCTGGGGTCCCTTCCAACCCTGATATTCTATGATTCCTGAAGTCATGGTTTTTATTTTAAACAAAAAATGAGCTTCTCATAAAAGTACATTTCTAGTCCTCCTCATAGCAGAGAAAAGCTCAAATATGTAGTTTGAGAATGAGAAAGCAAATATTTTTTTTAACCTCATGATTTTTAAGCCCAACTAATTGTTTTTTGGGGCTTGACTCATTATTTTTAAATGCTGGGGGGTTGGGGTGACATTCCCTTGGTGTTAGCAGATCACTGGTCCAGATAGGTCACACCAATCCTCAACTCTTGGAACCAGCCTTTCCCTGCTCTGCTGTGAGATCCCCCAACTCCCGGGCTGTTCACACACAGTCTCTAGCATGTAAGCTACTCCCAGCTACATGAGTGAGCACTTTTGGCCAGTCGCTGCTTGGATTGTGTAACCAAATGACACTAGCCAATATTTCCGGTCCCAGACACAACCCTAGGAACCTTCATCTTGCAGTGTCCGGTTATGACTGTTGGACGCTGAAAGCGTATATGAGTTTGTCAATTTAACAAAGAAATTGATTTGTGCCAGGCTTGTTATCCCAAGGGGAGTCTCTGACATGTTTCAAACATGCACTCCCTTTTACACATACACCAAAGCTTGCATGACTTTTGGGAAATATATTCTCTATCATATCAGCCCGGTATAGTATGGCATAGGTGTACATGTGAAAAGATCAAGGGTTGGACTGCCAAAGCTGCTTAACGAGCTGTGAAAACTGTTCATATAGAACTTCCAAACCTAGTTGAACTAAGCACTACACAAGAATGGCCATGCTGCATCAGACCAATGATTCATTCCGATGAAGTGAGCTGTAGCTCGCAAAAGCTTATGCTCAAATAAATTTGTTAGTCTCTAAGGTGCCACAAGTACTCCTTTTCATCTAGCACAGTGCCATGACTCTGACAGGGGATAGTGCCAGATGCTTCAGAGGGAATGAACACGGCAATTTTTAGTGATCTATCCACTGTCATCCAGTCCCAAATTCAGGCACTTAATTCATGGGATTGTGTCCTTGACTATCTTGGCTTATAACCATTGATCCTTCATGAACCTACCCAATTCTTTTTTTAACCTATTTATACTTTTGGCCTTCACAGCATCCCATGGAAACAAACTCTAAAGGTCGACTATGCATAATGTCATCATCTTAACATATACACAATGTGCCTCAGGTGGCACGTGACTAGGATTCATCACTGAATTTTGCCCGCTGGTTGTATCATTAGCTTGCCATCTCAGGTTGGATACTGGTGCGGAGTACAACGTGAACGCTGATCCATACATTATATAAGGAAGTATTTCCTTAGAATCATAGAATCATAGAATCATAGAATATCAGGGTTGGAAGGGACCCCAGAAGGTCATCTAGTCCAACCCCCTGCTCAAAGCAGGACCAAGTCCCAGTTAAATCATCCTAGCCAGGGCTTTGTCAAGCCTGACCTTAAAAACCTCTAAGGAAGGAGATTCTACCACCTCCCTAGGTAACGCATTCCAGTGTTTCACCACCCTCTTAGTGAAAAAGTTTTTCCTAATATCCAATCTAAACCTCTCCCATTGCAACTTGAGACCATTACTCCTCGTTCTGTCATCTGCTACCATTGAGAACAGTCTAGAGCCATCCTCTTTGAAACCCCCTTTCAGGTAGTTGAAAGCAGCTATCAAATCCCCCCTCATTCTTCTCTTCTGCAGACTAAACAATCCCAGCTCCCTCAGCCTCTCCTCATAAGTCATGTGCTCTAGACCCCTAATCATTTTTGTTGCCCTTCGCTGTACTCTTTCCAATTTATCCACATCCTTCTTGTAGTGTGGGGCCCAAAACTGGACACAGTACTCCAGATGAGGCCTCACCAGTGTCGAATAGAGGGGAACGATCACGTCCCTCGATCTGCTCGCTATGCCCCTACTTATACATCCCAAAATGCCATTGGCCTTCTTGGCAACAAGGGCACACTGCTGACTCATATCCAGCTTCTCGTCCACTGTCACCCCTAGGTCCTTTTCCGCAGAACTGCTGCCGAGCCATTCGGTCCCTAGTCTGTAGCGGTGCATTGGATTCTTCCATCCTAAGTGCAGGACCCTGCACTTATCCTTATTGAACCTCATTAGATTTCTTTTGGCCCAATCTTCCAATTTGTCTAGGTCCTTCTGTATCCTATCCCTCCCCTCCAGCGTATCTACCACTCCTCCCAGTTTAGTATCATCCGCGAATTTGCTGAGAGTGCAATCCACACCATCCTCCAGATCATTTATGAAGATATTGAACAAAACGGGCCCCAGGACCGACCCCTGGGGCACTCCACTTGACACCGGCTGCCAACTAGACATGGAGCCATTGATCACTACCCGTTGAGCCCGACAATCTAGCCAGCTTTCTACCCACCTTATAGTGCACTCATCCAGCCCATACTTCCTTAACTTGCTGACAAGAATGCTGTGGGAGACCGTGTCAAAAGCTTTGCTAAAGTCAAGAAACAATACATCCACTGCTTTCCCTTCATCCACAGAACCAGTAATCTCATCATAAAAGGCGATTAGATTAGTCAGGCATGACCTTCCCTTGGTGAATCCATGCTGACTGTTCCTGATCACTTTCCTCTCCTCTAAGTGCTTCAGGATTGATTCTTTGAGGACCTGCTCCATGATTTTTCCAGGGACTGAGGTGAGGCTGACCGGCCTGTAGTTCCCAGGATCCTCCTTCTTCCCTTTTTTAAAGATGGGCACTACATTAGCCTTTTTCCAGTCATCCGGGACTTCCCCCGTTCGCCACGAGTTTTCAAAGATAATGGCCAAGGGCTCTGCAATCACAGCCGCCAATTCCCTCAGCACTCTCGGATGCAATTCGTCCGGCCCCATGGACTTGTGCACGTCCAGCTTTTCTAAATAGTCCCTAACCACCTCTATCTCTACAGAGGGCTGGCCATCTCTTCCCCATTTTGTGATGCCCAGCACAGCAGTCTGGGAGCTGACCTTGTTAGTGAAAACAGAGGCAAAAAAAGCATTAAGTACATTAGCTTTTTCCACATCCTCTGTCACTAGCTTGCCTCCCTCATTCAGTAAGGGGCCCACACTTTCCTTGGCTTTCTTCTTGTTGCCAACATACCTGAAGAAACCCTTCTTGTTACTCTTGACATCTCTTGCTAGCTGCAGCTCCAGGTGCGATTTGGCCCTCCTGATATCTTTCCTACATGCCCGAGCAATATTTTTATACTCTTCCCTGGTCATATGTCCAACCTTCCACTTCTTGTAAGCTTCTTTTTTATGTTTAAGATCCGCTAGGATTTCACCATTAAGCCAAGCTGGTCGCCTGCCATATTTACTATTCTTTCGACTCATCGGGATGGTTTGTCCCTGTAACCTCAACAGGGATTCCTTGAAATACAGCCAGCTCTCCTGGACTCCCTTCCCTTTCATGTTAGTCCCCCAGGGGATCCTGGCCATCTGTTCCCTGAGGGAGTCAAAGTCTGCTTTCCTGAAGTCCAGGGTCCGTATCCTGCTGCTTACCTTTCTTCCCTGCGTCAGGATCCTGAACTCAACCAACTCATGGTCACTGCCTCCCAGATTCCCATCCACTTTTGCTTCCCCCACTAATTCTACCCGGTATGTGAGCAGCAGGTCAAGAAAAGCGTTCCCCCTAGTTGGCTCCCCTAGCACTTGCACCAGGAAATTGTCCCCTACGCTTTCCAAAAACTTCCTGGATTGTCTATGCACCGCTGTATTGCTCTCCCAGCAGATATCAGGAAAATTAAAGTCACCCATGAGAATCAGGGCATGCGATCTAGTAGCTTCCGTGAGTTGCCGGAAGAAAGCCTCATCCACCTCATCCCCCTGGTCCGGTGGTCTATAGCAGACTCCCACCATGACATCACTCTTGTTGCACCTTAAATTTGTTTAATCAGCAGCCTATTAATTTCATCAAAAAGAAAAGGAGGACCTGTGGCACTTTAGAGACAAACAAATTTATTTGAGCATAAGCTTCCGTGAGTTACAGCTCACTTCATCAGATGCATTCAGTGGAAAATAGAGTGGGGAGATTTATATACATAGAGAACATGAAACAATGGGTGTTACCATACACACTGTAACCAGAGTGATCACTTAAGGTGAGCTATTACCAGCAGGAGAGCGGGGGCAGTGGTGGGGGGAACCTTTTATAGTGATAATCAAGGGGCCATTTCCAGCAGTTGACAAGAACGTCTGAGAAACAGTGGGGGGTGGGGAGGGAATAAACATGGGAAAATAGTTTTACTTTGTGTCATGACCCATCCATTCACAGTCTCTAATTCAAGCCTAAGTTAATTGTATCCAATTTGCAAATTAATTCCAATTCAGCAGGCTCTCATTGGAGTCTGTTTTTGAAGTTTTTTTTTGTTGAAGAATTGCCACTTTTATCTCTGTAATTGAGTGACCAAAGAGATTGAAGTGTTCTCCGACTGGTTTTTGAATGTTATAATTCTTGACGTCTGATTTGTGTCCATTTATTCTAGAGACTGTCCAGTTTGACCAATGTACATGGCAGAGGGGCATTGCTGGCAAATGATGGCATATATCACATTGGGAGATGTGCAGGTGAACGAGCCTCTGATAGTGTGGCTGATGTGATTAGGCCCTATGATGGTATCCCCTGAATAGATATGTGGACACAGTTGGCAATGGGCTTTGTTGCAGGGATAGGTTCCTGGGTTAGTGGTTTTGATGTGTGGTGCGTGGTTGCTGGTGAGTATTTGCTTCAGGTTGGGGGGCTGTCTGTAAGCAAGGACTGGCCTGTCTCCCAAGATCTGTGAGAGTGATGGGTCGTCCTTTCAGGATAGGTTGTAGATCCTTGATGATGCGTTGGAGAGGTTTTAGCTGGGGGCTGAAGGTGATGGCTAGTGGCATTCTGTTATTTTCTTTGTTGGTCCTGTCCTGTAGTAGGTGACTTCTGGGTACTCTTCTGGCTCTGTCAATCTGTTTCTTCACCTCAGCAGATGGGTATTGTAGTTGTAAGAATGCTTGATAAGAGATCTTGTAGGTGTTTGTCTGTCTGAAGGCTTGGGGCAAATGCGGGTGTATCCTCACCCTTAACTATTTCACATTTGGGGACAATGTATACCTTTAAATCAGCGGCACTGCTATGGGTACCCGCATGGCCCCACAGTATGCCAACATTTTTATGGCTGACTTAGCCAGTCGGAGAACACTTCAATCTCTTTGGTCACTCAATTACAGACCTAAAAGTTGCAATTCTTCAACAAAAAAAACTTCAATAACAGACTCCAAGGAGAGACTGCTGAATTGGAATTAATTTGAAAATTGGATACAATTAACTTAGGCTTGAATAGAGACTGGGAGTGGATGGGTCATTACACAAAGTAAAACTATTTCCCCATGTTTATTCCCTCCTCACCCCCCACTGTTTCTCAGACGTTCTCGTCAACTGCTGGAAATGGCCCACCTTGATTATCACTACAAAAGGTTCCCCCCACCACCGCCCCCGCTCTCCTGCTGGTAATAGCTCACCTTAAGTGATCACTCTGGTTACAGTGTGTATGGTAACACCCATTGTTTCATGTTCTCTATGTATATAAATCTCCCCACTCTATTTTCCACTGAATGCATCCGATGAAGTGAGCTGTAACTCACGAAAGCTTATGCTCAAATAAATGTTTGTCTCTAAAGTGCCACAAGTCCTCCTTTTCTTTTTTTGAATACAGACTAACACAGCTGCTACTCTAAAACCTGTTAATTTCATCAAGTGACTCCTAGTTCCTGTGTTTTGTGAAAGTGTAAATAACACTTTTTTTTTCCCTCCACACCATTCCTGATTTTATAGCCTTCTATCATAGTCTCCTCTTAGTCATCTTTTTTTTTTTTAATAACCTGAACAGTCAGTCTTAAATCTTTCCTCATATGGAAACAGTTCCATACCCATAATCACTTTCATTGTCCTTCTCTGCACCTTTCCAATTATATTATCTTTTTTGAGATGAGGTGACCAGAACTGCATGTAGCTTTATGACATTTACTGTCATATTATCTATCCTTTTTCCTAATGGTTCCTAACATTGTTAGCTTTTTTTTTTACTGTCACTATACATTAAATGGCTGTATTCAGGGAATAATCCAGTGACTCCAAGAACTTTCTGAGTGACAACAGCTAATTTAGATCCCATCGTTTATATGTATAGATAGGATTATATTTTCCAATGTGTATTACTGTGCACTTACTAACACTGAATTTCATCTGCCATTTTGTCACTCAGTTTAGTGAGAACCCTTTTTAACTCTTCACAGTAGTCTTTGTATTAAACTATCTTGAGCTATTTGTATTGTCTGAAAACTTTGTCTGCTCACTGTTTATCCCTCTCTTCCAGATCATTTCTGAATATGTACAAGAGCACAGGTCTTAGTACAGATCCTTGGCGACCCTGCTATTAACCTCTTTCCACTGTGATAACTGGCCATTTATTCCTATCCTTTGTTCCCTATCTTTTAACTAGTTTCTGATTCATGAGAGGACCCTTTCCTCTTAAGCAAACTAATCATTCATGGGATAAGAGCCATTGGTGAAGAACCTCAAAGGGTTTCTGAAAGTCCTAGTACACTGTATCCAGTGGATCATCCTTGTCCATATGCTTGTTGACTGAAACAAAAATTCTGAGTCCAAGATTTCCCTTTACAAAAGCCTTGCTGACTCTTCCACAGCATAGTGTATTTTGTGTCTGATAATTGTGTTCTTTACTATAGCTTCAACTAATTTGCCTGGTACTGGAAGTCAGGCTTTCTTGCCTGTAATTGCCAGGATCGCCTCTAGAGACTATTTTAAAAACTAGGTGTTACCATGGGTATAAAAGGTCCCAGGAGGGCTCTGGACTCCAGGGAGATTACTGATGAACTCAGGAAGCTAAGTAGCAAATACTGCTTCGTCAGCTGCTCCAGAACATACCTGGGCATATCAAAAAGTGGTTGTTCTTTGCAATAGGGTTGCCAATTTTGCTTGTATGTATTCCTCAGTTTCTTCGCATGACAGTCTTTAATTAAAGATTAATCTTTAATTCCTGGAGATTCCAGGCCAATCCTGAAGGACTGGCAATCTTTCTTTGGGAGGATAAGCTGGCTTTTCCCAGGCAGCTTGGGGTCTGGGCAGGGGAGATGTGGTGGCTAGCTTTCAGCTCCTCCAAGCAAATGTGGGGGGTGGGGTTGGGGCTCCTTTGGGCAGGTGGAGGGGTGCTTGGGCTTCTGGCTAGCTCAGGGCTCCTCTGGCTGAAAGGGCAGTGAGGGGGGCTCAGGGCTCCAGACTGAGGAAAGGGGTTATGGGTGTAAGGGGCAGAGCTGGCAGCTAGCTTCCCTGAAGGGGAGCTCCACCCACTGTCCATGGGTGTTACATTAGCTGCTACTCCAGTCATTTTGGTACAGAGGCAGACTTAAGCATTAGGTTACATACCTAAATATCTACAGATAGTTGTTTTGCAGTTACATGTTTGAGTTCTTTCAGAACTGTTGGGTGAATACCATCTGGTCTTGGTGATTTTAGTGCTTAATTTATCAACTTGATCTGGAACCTCCTCTATCTGGGATAGCTACTCATATTTGTCATCTAAAAAGAATGACTTGCATGTGGGGATCTCCCCCATATCCTTTCCAGGGAAGGCTGATGCAAAGAATGCATTTAGCTTCTCCGCAATGGCCTTGTCATTCTTGAGTGTTTCTGATTCATTAGTAGGCTTCTTGCTTCTGTTGTACTTTGTTTTTGTTTTTTTAATTACTTTTTTCTTAGCTAATTGATCTTCAAATTCTTCTTAGTCCTGCCTTATTATATTTTTACACTTGACTTGCAAGAGTTTATGCTCCTTTCTATTTTCCTCACTATAATCTGACTTCCAGTTTTTAAAGGATGCCTTTTGACTCTGCTGTTTAGTCATGGTGGTATTTTTTCCCTTTTTAATTTGGGGTATACATTTTGTTTGTGCTTATATTTTATAGAGGCTTAAAATAGTCAGTGCAGTTTGCAAGCATTTCCCCTTTGTGATACTTTTAATTTCCATATAAATGGCTTCTTCACTTTTTGTGTAGTTCCCCCTTTTGAAGTTAATGCTAGTATGATGGGTTTCTTTGACATTTTACCCCTTCAAAGATATAGAATTTAATGACTTTATGTTGCCATTATCAAGTTTTTCATCATATTCACCTCTTGGACCAAATCCTCTATTCTATTTAGGGCTTAATCTAGAATTACCTCCCCTCTTGTGGATTCCAGGACAAGCTTCTCCAAGAAACAGTAATTTGTGGAGTGTCCAGGAATTTTATATCTGCATCCTGTCTTGAAATGATGTACCCAGTCAATATGAAGATAGTTGAAATCCCCCATTATTGTTGCATTTCTGCCTCTGTGATCTCCCTGAGTATTTCAAAATCACTGTCCCTGTCATGGTAAGGTTGCCAGTACTATATTCCTACTGCTATACCATTGTTCAAGCATGAAATTTCTGTCTATAGAAAATCTATGACAGTTTGTCATTTTAAGATTTTTACTTTGAGTCTATGCTGAGTTTGTTCCCCAGTTATGGTCTTCAAGTTTTTTTGTAGTAGTCATCCCAGGCTGTTCTCACAACTGTACTCTGCAAACTACAGTGCCCCCCTCCAGCCCTACCCTAACATGCACCCACCCCACCACACCTTCAGGTGCCCAGGGATTCCCCACATTGAACTATTTATCAGACTTGAAACTCCAAGCAAACCTGCCTGGGCTGATTCATTGCATTCCCTGTGGACATACCTGCATTTAGTGGATCTGTAGTGAAACTGGACCCTCAACCTGACCTGAATCTTAGACTCCAAGCCCTTCAGAGTAGAGTCCATGTCTCCACTTGTGTTTGTACACCATCAAGTACAAGAGGCCTTGGACGATCAGTGGGCATAGAATGTGCATTCTTTCTGTCCTGTGCAGTAATTGGGGTTAGGTTGCCTAGCTGCATTTCTATTCTGACTCCTTTCCACAGGATTTCCATTGTTTTACTTCTCTCTACAGTGCACCAGACAGCTTAGGCCCCATGTTTCTAACAGATGCTGAAGTCTTGACGTTTCCCCCATCATTGGATTTTGCCTGGCCTAGTAATATCTCCCAGAAAGGTAGGCTACCATATTAGAATGATGGCATTTCACACTCCCTTTGCACAGGTATATTATTGCTTATCATGTCTACTGCATTAGCACCCATGAGCGTGTGCACACACGCACACGCGTACACACACACACATGTAAAAACAGAGCTTATTAACTAATTGAAGACAAGTGTAAATTGCTGCACAAGATGCAAAGCAGTGACTAATCTGGTTCACAGGTCTTACAAAAGAGACATTCCTAACCTCTTAACTCATTTAGTCCATCTTTTTGCTGATGCATGACTGATCCCTATAATAAAATCTTCATTGTTTGTAGTACAGTCTAGTTTTAAATAGTTCACAAGATAAAATATATGCACCATTTCTGAAACACAGTTAGTGTTAGAAGCAACCTGTTGTTGACCTGAATTCTGACTGCAAAATACATTGTTTAAAAAAAGGCGGTTAACTAAAACATCTTGAGTTGCAGCATTTTTCCTCCCTCTACAATCTAACTAAAAAATGGCTGAAGGAAATTTACAAAACTTAAAAAATGAGAACAAGCATGACAAATTTTAGCTTAAACAGTAATTCCATATCCTGCCCCCCAGAAACTAAGGGCTTTAAAGCGAGTATCTGTAATTGCCTCAGCCTTTACTGCAGCAACAGGACCATATCACTATAACAAGCACAAGTGGCTGCAGTAGAATTTTAGCAGCATATATTTTTGCTCACTAAAGACAGGACACTTCTCAGTTGTTCATCAATATCTCGGTGCACTTCTAGGACAGCCAGAGCCAGGTTGGTCATTTCACTGTTACACTAATTCATATCTGTGAAAGCGTAATGAGGAAATGCAGATGTGAAAATAATCCCCCATGGTGGTATTGGGACCTGTGCCTTTATTTGGTACAACTCCCCAGACAGAAAGTCAGGGTGGGGGGTATTTGATGACCTGGTACGGTAGAAGCTTATTCTCTACTGTGGAGGGACAGAAGGGAATGATGTCACTGAATAAAGAGGATCCCTTTTAAACACCACAGTGATTCTAAAATATTCAAAAATCAGAGTTAGCGTAAGGTTCCAGATATAATTTTCTACTATAGTTGATTAGAATCAACAAAGCTTTGACTTGCCCCAGTCTGCATAATCTGTATTTTTTTTCCTATTTCTTCCCTTCATAGTTATTGCTCCTGTCTATTCCTTTGTCCTGGAATCTCTGGCCTAGATCATCTCATGCAACTTGTGCAACACAAACAGAAGGCAATCACTAACTCACCCATGTAGGTAGAGAAGAAGAGTAACCTGGGTAAAATCCATTGCACAAATAGTATCCCACTGCATGTGGGCTTGGATTTAGCAGCTGCGTACACAGGAAGCATGTGTTATAAATGGTGAGCCTGGAAACCTGAAAAGGAGTTGGCAGATAGATCAAAGCCCTTGTGAAGTATGAGCCTGTTCTTAAAACTGATGCTGAACTGATGCTGAATAAAGTAGGTTCCCTTTATGCCCATAACTACACATTGGCAAGCATAGGTCCATTCTGTTTAAAGTATCGTGGGCCTTAATTTGAGGTCCTAATTCTCAGATGGTTTGTACCAGTAACTTGAGATTTTGCTTTCAGAGAAATAGGTGGAGGTGACACCTGCACTACTATGCATTTTTGAAAGAGTACAGCCATAACATGGAGGCCAGGAGTCATGCATCAAGCACCCTTAGACTAAATTGACAAATGTTCTCCTCCCAGAGGTGTTCTCTCCACTCCATCTCCCAAGCAATTATCTATGTAAGTTGGAGAGCAGATGAGCTGACTAGTGCCCCTGCACCTTGTCAAGTTGTGTTGGTTTTATATTTTTTTTTAAAAGGAAAAAGGGGGAAGTGGAGGGGGAGAACAGGACAGTGCAACAGTGCACCTCTGTTGTAATCCCTGTGCACATCAGAAGACTTTTACAATAATGTGCTTGTCCAGGGCCATAGACGGAGCCAGAGTCTTAATGAGGATGAGAAATTAGAAGTTGCTGATGCCTGGTCCAATGTACAAATTCCATTGCCTCTAAAAGAAAATGGAGTTCAGGGTTCCAAAAACTATCTGTTCAGGTGTATCTCTACCCCATGGTTATCACCAAAAACATTTTAGCTGTACTCCAGTGCAATTATATTGTTAAGTCTGTGATGCTGAGATCTGATCCAGTTCTTCTTCACTGTTCCAAGAAACCTAAACTAAGCCACTTCTGTTGTACAAATGTAAAACCAATTTCCTTCTCTTCAGCTCTTTCTCTTTGTATTTCATATTCACTAAGTCTTCTTTTCTTGACCATCTTTCTTAGTCTTCCTTCCTATATTTTATTCCACTTCCTGTCAGACACAGCCTGAAGTATGTATGGGTTACCTAGGGAGGTGGTAGAATCTCCTTCCTTAGAGGTTTTCAAAGTCAGGCTTGACAAAGCCCTGACTGGGATGATTTAGTTGGGGATTGGTCCTGCTTTGAGCAGGGGGTTGGACTAGATGACCTCCTGAGGTCCATTCCAACCCTGATATTCTATGATTGTTTGATGTATTCATTAAAATATCTCTCTCACTTTCCTTATTGCTTTTTCCCTACTTTTTTTTGTATTTTCATATATTCTGTTATTTCCATTTAAAATTGACCTCACTCTTTTTTTTCTTAACTTTACAAAACACAAAAGTACTACCATACTCAACTTTTGTTTTCCTTTTTTCTTCCTCATTTTAATTCCTTGACTTATTCCTCTATTAGTGGGATAAGATGAACTCCGCTTGGAAGATGGTGGGGGGAGAGAAAAGTGATTCCTCTTGTCATTCAATTTTTAACAGAAGCAAGAAGAAGAAGTGCTAGTCAGTCATCTTCTTTTGGTTGTGTCTCAGATGCCCCACAACACTGTAATTGCAAGTGTTAAGTTCATCTTAAGTTCAGCCTGTCTCTTCCTTTAACTTACTGTTTTTGTCTTTATTGTCAGTATCTTTATTTATTCTTTCAAGCTGGTTTCTCCTTGAACTTTCATCTTCCATTTTTACAAATGAACACTTCAACTTGTCCATTTTTTTTCAGTAAGGTGTAATATCTCTCCTCTCTTCTCGATCAAAATTGTTTTTGCCTCCCTTCCCTGACTACAATAACATCCTTCATTTTGATCTGCCTTCACATTCTCCCTGTAAGGAAACCTTCTTTTTTTTTATTTTTTTTAAATATGCTGTTTGCATGTTCCTTTCAGTGTCCAAATTCTGAAGTTTAAACACTGTGGCTAGTAAATATGTTTTTGTTTCATATTTAATGTTACCTTCTGTATTAATTCTCAACCAATACTCAGCACAATATAATATTAACAAGGGGAAAGGAAAATAATCTAAAATGGGGAAACAGGTTAAAGAATATTTAGGTAAGTTAGATATATTCAAGTCGGCAAGGACTGATGAAAATCACCCTGGAGTACCTAAGCAATCTTGGAACAGTTAGCAATTATCTTTGAGGACTCATGGAGGACAAGGGAGGTCCCAGAGGACTGGAAGATGGCAAAAATAGTACCAATCTTTAAAACAGGGGAAAATGGAGGGTCCAGGAAATTAGAGAGGTCAACCTAACTTCAATACCTGGAAAGATATTGATATAAATTATTAAACAATGAGTTTGTAAGCACCTAGAGGATAATAGGAATATAAGAAAAAGCCAGCATGGAATTGTTGAAAACAAATCCTACCAAATCAATCTAATTTCCTTCTTTGAGAGGGTTACTAACCTAGTGGATAGGGGAAAGCAGTAGACATGATCTATCTTAATTACAGTAAGGCTTTTGATACAGTCCAGGTGGTGTTCTTATAAGCAAACTAGAGAAATGTGGTCAAGGTAAAATCACTAGAAGGTGGGTACATAACTGGTTGAAAGACCATACTCAAGTAGTTATCAACGATTCACTGTCAAACTTAGAGGGTGAATCTGGGACCCTCCAGTGTCAGTCCTGGGTCTATTACTAGTTAATATTTTCATTAATATCTTGGGTGATGGAGTGGATAATATGCTTATAAAATTTGCAGATGACACCAAGCTGGGAGGAATGCCAAGCATTTTGGAGTAAAATTTTAAATTCAAACATGACCTTGGAAAAATTGGAGAATAATTTATCTGAAATCAACCAGATGAAACACAATTAAGATAAGAACAAATTAGAAAAGAAAAAACAAATGTACATCTACAAAATGGGGGATAATTGATCAGGTGGTAACACTATATTAAAGGATCTTGGGATTATAGTAGATTGCAAACTGAATGAGTCAACAACATGATGTGAAAAAGGTAAATATCATTCTGGGGTTATTCCCGGGGGAATTCAGCATCACTGCACATGTGTGAAATGTGTCCTGAATATTTTTTTTCTCCACAGAAAATACATTCTGATGGAGAGGCTTTGCACGTATGCCTTTCACCCACTGGGGGCTGCTGTTGTGCCAGAACAGAAGCAGCCTGCTCACGGCTCACTGCCAATCAGGAGAGAGCAGAGGCCCCGCCTGCAGGGCCAGGTGAGGGGACACATCAGATATGCGGCAGGGGAGACTAGACAGTGTAGGGCACATGAGGCTGCTGGGGGGTCATATTGACTGGGGTTTAACATGGCTAGTGGGGGGACAGACTGGAGTGTGGGGGGGGTGAATGGGAGTGGGGGTGCAGGGACACACAAAGACGGGGCAGATGTGCCTGATTAATTGGGAGAGGATGGGGTCAGCCAGGGTCGTCTTGGGTGAGGCTTCCCAACTCCCTAACGATCCCTCAATCATTTCCCAACAATCCTCCAGGTTCACTCCCAGGCTTCTTTCCAGAAATTACTTCCCTGACTCCCTCAATCTCAATGCACCACTGCTTCTGAGGGGTGCAAGAAATACATTTCTGTATTTTAATATTTCATTGAAACTGCTCAATGTTCTGTATTAATATGCCAAGTAAGGAATCTATTTCTCAAATGTTTTCTGAATCTTTTTTGTTGTCGTCTGTATTGTTAAAGACATAATTGACAGGTATTTTTTAAATAAATTACCAAAATAATTTCAAACTGACATTTTATTGTGTTTTGACAAATAAAACTTTCAGAATTTTAAAATATTGTGGCAGAATTTTTAATTTTTTAATGCCCTTAATATACCCCATAGTCCTGGGGGAATACAAGGGTGTTTTATTTAATACACAGAAGGCAGTTGTCCAACTTCATTTGGCACTGGTGAGGCCTCAGCTGGAATACTATGCCCAATTCTGGGCTCTACACTTTAGGAAAGATATTGACAAATTAGAAAATCTAGAGGAGAGCAAAAGGAGAACAAAAATTGTGAGATTTAGAAAACCTAACCTATGAGGAAAGGTTTTAATTGGGGGGGGGAGGGGAAACTGGTCATGTTTAGTCTTGACAAAAGAAGGCTGTCATCAGGTCTCCCATTCAGTCTTCAAATATGTTAAGGGCTGCTTTAAAAAGGATTGCGATCAATTATTCTTCATATCCATTAAAGGAGGACAAGAAGTAATGGGATTAATTTGCCACAGAGGAGATTTAGAATAGATATTAGAGAGAACTTTCTAACTATAAGGGTATTTAAGTACTGGAATAGGCTTCCAAGGAAGGTTGTGAAATCCCTGTCATTGGAGGTTTTTTAAGAACAGGTTAGACCAGGAGTTGGCAACCTTTGGCATGCAGCCCATCAGGGTAATCCGCAGGCAGGCGGTGAGATGTTTTGTTTACGTTGACTGTCTGCAGGCACAGCCCCCCGCAGCTCCCCAGTGGCCAGGAACAGCGAACGGTGGCCACTGGGAGCTGTGGGGGGGCTGTGCCTTCAGACAGTCAACATAAACAAAACATCTCGCCGCCTGCCTGCGGATTACCCTGATGGGCTGCATGCCAAAAGTTGCCAACTCCTGGGTTAAACAAACATCTGTCAGGGATGGCCTAAGTTTACTTGTTCCTGCCTCAGTGCAGGGGGCTAGAATTGATGACCTCTCAAGGTGCCTTCTAGCTCTACATTTCTAGGGTTTCTATTGTTCATTAAGGGTGAAATTCACCCTATGCAATGCTCTAGACACCACTGAAACCCTTAATACAGGGTTAAGGTGTCCTCCTGGTGTTTAAACAAATTCTGATTAGTTAAAGCAAACTGGTGGTGGTGGTGGTGGTAGTTTGGTTGTGTGTATGTGTGTTTTTGTTTGTTTCTTATAAACAGGTAAAGATCAGAACCCCCTTCCCCTTTTTTAAATATCTTGTAAATTCCTCACAACTTCATCACTTGATAAAATGAGCTCATTTCATTTTGTTCACTCTTTACAAAGACAAATTTGTCTGAGATTAAGCATGATAATGTTATCTCAAAAGGATTTTAAAAAAACATTTATTCTCAAAATTAGAAGGGGGTAAAAATAGGGGTTAGAAAGGAATGGAAATGCAAATTTAATTATTGACTGTGGCAGAGGAATAGCCATGATGCGTGGAGGTCACGGAGCAATGAAACAATTGAAAGGCTTTGTGTCTTTTCATCTCTCTCCCTCCCCTTCCTTCTATTTCCTCATTTCATTTTTGTTCAGTGGTCTGTTTTGACTGCATTCAGTAAGAATACGATCATATTTGTGTTTAATTCAAGTGTACTTGGTGAGTATTTACATAAAAAACAGCACATTTCCCATCCTTTCAATGGAATTCCCTAGCCTTTCTGAGAGTTGAAGACAAGGTGAAATCAAACAAGTGTAATATTGTCATCCCCTCTCCAAACATATCCCATTATTGTGATTTAAAGGATTGTGTGAGCTTGCTCAATAACTGTTATGCTTATTGAGTTTCACAGAATCATACCAATCTCTGTCTGTAGCAGAACTTGGGAGAAGTGATGAGTATTTTCATTGCGGAGGGTGAATTATACAGTCTCCTCTTCTATCTCTTTAGAGGCTTTAGCATTTGAGAAAATACAACTCCTCATTATAGCTCATAGGCTGCCACATAGAAAACTTCAAAATTTACAATTGGCTGCACAGCTGTACTTGTATTATACTGCATCCTGTTTCTCTGGATACTGCGTGTGATTCAGAACTACTCTGGCATCGTATACACGTCTCAGCACCCACATATTTACACTGTGTTCAATCCAACTCATTTCCACTTTGATGCCCATGTAGTGATGGGATAAGATCTTTGTGTGTAAGCATTTACATTACATTGCCTTTTTCAGTATGCTGAACTTTAACAAATTTCATTTTTTCCAAGAAGCCCTCAGTCTAAACGACTGAGACATTGCTTCAGCAAAACTGGTGATGAGTAAGAATTTAAGATCAATTTGGGAGAATTATAATGAGCATATATTTTATATTTTCAGTATAATGGCTGTTACTAATATCATTCAAAGTCCCTTTAGGCATGTGAATTAAGGGTGAAGCATGAAAGTGACTTACGCAGTGGGGTTCAGTGAAACTTCAGACACTTCAGCTTGGCTCACAGGAGTAATCCAAATTTAGATGTGTATGTATGGTTCAATCAAATGCCCATTTTTTCCATTTACTTCAGTACACTTCATTTGGATCAGTTCTTAAAGCTAGTCCCAAATATCTAAAAACTCAAGGGGTTCCCAAGCTGCACTGAAAATCTCAGGAGCAGAAACTTTCTTGCAAAATTTCCAATTATTCCTTTTGGCCCAGACATAACACAAGGATGTTTCTCTCTTTTGGCAGAGATGGGGGTTATATTGCCACTACCAAACTACAGCCAGGAACCAGTTCCCAGATGGAAGCAGGAAATGTACAAGCCAAATGATGATTAATAATGAAAATAATGCATAATGCACTTTTTCAAATGATCAAAAAAGTTCAATTTTAGTTTGGGGCAAAGGCTTTTGGGAGTTCTTATGTTATCAGAACCTCTTACTCCATCCCTAATGTCAACAATGTATTATTGTTAGTTAAATTTTATATGTAATTTAAAATGCTAAAAACCTATGCCTTAAAATGTTTACCAGGCTTTGTAAAGTTTGTTTTCAATGTACTGTCTTCTCTGTTCTAACAAATCTTTATGCATACCACACAATTTCTCTGGCATATGAATCTTTGGTACTTCAAAAACATTTTGGAAAACATTCAGGTGAGGACTGATTTTGAATGGGATAATTAACCTTGACAGTAATTTCTTCAAATCTGAGCCAAATAGCAGTTGGAAAGATGTATTCACTTTTCACAGAGTGCTAGGTACTTATGGCCTGGAAAAAGACCATAATGTGCTCAAAGAAAGTGTATTTCAAACAGACACTGAAAAGTGTTCTAACAGAGATCCATCCATCAAAATCCTGAAGGACATGCTTCACACGGGGTTGGGGGGGATGATGGATGTTTGCAGTATGCTTTAGTAATATTCCTAAACCACTACATTTCTACAGTAGTTTGATTATACCTTAAACATTGAAGTTGCTATTTCCTGAGTAGATGTGATCCCACAATAGAACTACACATGAATTGTCCTAATCAATGGTTTACACCTGGTTTTCCCCCATCATATATTTAGGAAACTGGGACTAATTAGTCAAAATTATATCAGTCCCAGATCAGTAGCTGTGTGGGTGAATCTGCTTGCACTGCCGCTTCTAAAATATGTTTTTCTTGTGTCTGTTTTAGACTTTCGCATAAATATTTTTTAATTTGTTGATTTCTCATCATTTGTTAGGATTTGCTCTGCTGTTTGTACTGTTAGTTTACTGGTTTTTGTATGAGAGGCTTTAGGATGAGCTGGACTCCTGTGAAACATGTTTGCATTTTTTTAGGGTAGGGACATCGATTTAAAATGTCACTGGTTCTGAGGATGCAAGTTTAAACTGTGTGTGTTTGTACAGCTCCCAATTTGTATGGGGAGGATGAAGGCAATTAAAAAATATCACAATGTGTTGGCACAGGGCTTTTTAAAATTTCTATCTATGTCAGGAAAAGTCATCTGCTGCATACATTCCATGTGGTGATGCTTTCTGGAAGGAGTTTTCCAAGACATGTTCACGTTAAGTAGGATTTTCCCAACCACTCAATGGGAGCAAAATTAGGCCAGTGCTGGGTGCCTTTTAAAATCCCTCCCATTGTTGGCATAAAATGACAGTTGAACACCTTTGCGGAAAATTCAGGTGATGTGTAAGGCAGTATAAATTAGATCTTTCTTACACTGACTCATTTTAGATGCAGTTTTTCTTATTTGCAAATGGTGTGTTTGTCTACCGAGGGGGTTTAAATCAGATTAGGTCAAATTAATCCAGTTTGAAAACACTTAAGTACACATGACACAATCCATTGTAGCTCACTAACTCTGCATTTATCACAGACTCTGGAGTCCTCCTTAAGGTGATCTAATTTTGCTAGGAATTGGGTTGGTTCGGTGTCTTGTTTGTGGGTATGCAATGCTGCTGCACACTGCTTTGGCAGTCCTCCAGTGGCTGTCCCACACTGGTCTGCAGATGGCCATTACTAACCTGTCTGTTTACCTGTGTGCCAACCCTGGTCTGGTGTCAAGTTTGAAAGGGGCATATGAATGTTTAGCATATCTGGCACCAGGAATGAAAGTGAGCCGGTATGGAGTACTGGTAAAAAGTAGCTGCCGGTACCGGCCTGTACGCAGCCCACATTAAAGTGCTACCGTGGCAGCGCTTTAACGTCACTGCCCCTTTTTTCCCCTGTCAGCAGCCCTGCTGGTACAGACCCTACTGCCAGGGCCACCGACGGAGGGGTGAGCAAAAGAGGTAGCAACTTTAAAGCGCTGCTGCAGCAAAGGACCCTGTTTAAAGCACTGCTGCAGTGCTATAACATCATTGCCCCTTATCCTCCCTGCCTTCGAGCCCTTTAAATCACTGCTGGGGTCCTGGGTGGTGCAGTCCAGGCAGAGTGGATGGGCTGGCTGGGGGAGCCTGACCTTCTGGGGACCTGGAGCTGGGCCCTGTACTGGTAAGTGATTTAATGTTACTATCACCCATGTCTGGCACATAAATATCTTGCAATGCCAGCTACAACAGTGCCATGAATACGCCTGTTCTCACTTTCAGGTGACATTATAAACAAGAAGCAGGCAGCATTATCTCCTGCAAATGTCAACAAACTTGTTTGTCTGAGCAATTGGCTGAGCAAGAAGTAGGAATGAGTGGACTTGCTGGCTCTAAAATTTTACTTGTTTTATTTTTGAATGCAGGTTTTTTGTACATAATTCTACATTTGTAAGTTCAACTTTGATAGATTATACTACAGTACTTGTATTAGGTGAATTGAAAAATACTATTTTGTTTGCTTATATTTATTTTTTTATTACAAGTATTTGTACTGTAAAGTGACCACTGTACACTTTTGCATTCTGTGTTGTAATTGAAATCAATATATTTGAAAATGTGGAAAACATCAATATTTAAATAAATGGTATTCTATTATTGTTTAACAGTGCAATTAATCGGAATTAATATTTTTATCGCTTGACAACCCTAGTTAATTGTATCATCAACTCCTGATGGATTTTTTTTTTCAAACATTAAGTTTTATATAATTCATAAGGTTTTACAAAAGCATCTAGGAAAACACATGCAGTAATATAAGGATTGCCACAATGCGGCACCTTCACTGCCCAGAAACATTGAACTGCTCCCAGTCCATCTGACCCTCATCTTCCCTCCATGTGCAACTGAACAATTTCAGGCCTTAAACTCAAAATAAAAGTAATAGGCATCCCTGATATTATTGTGCCGATGGTTTCCATTTTGTAGTGGATGCTTTGCTGGTTGCTTAAATCTCTGAGCAAGTGTCTGCTCCTCAGCCTCCAACACATAGTTAAGGCTTTCTCCTGTACTCTCACAAATATGGTCCAACATATAATATGCTGCTATAATCTTTGGCAAGTTTTTTTTTCTGCTGCTTTCAACCTCTTCCACAAACAGTGCCAGATGCCTTTCAAATGGCAAAATGCACACTCCACTACTAGTTTGAAACTACTCAGGTGGTAGTTATACTATTCCTTCCTTCTGTCCAAGCAGCCTGTGAATGGCTTCATTAACCAGGGAAGCAGAGGTTAAGCCAAGTCTCCCTGGATAACTGGAGCAATGTCCTCACCATTAATATCCACAGTGTTACTGGGGGTAAATATTCCTTTCCTTAAGGGAATAGTTCTGAAGATGTTAGCATTGTAGGACCTGTAACTCTGGCACGGGGGTAAAGCAGCTTTTGGAGTATCGGGGAGAAATACCTCTTTCTGTTTATAAATTCTGATCTCTGATAGGGGGGCAAATAATAGACACAGAGGCCCATCAATTTCCCAATACAGTTTGGGAATGCCAGATATGCAAATCCATGAATAATCTCCTGCCTATTACCATGCTTATAACTGGGTCCAATAGTGCCATTTCCATAGCATCACACACCTGCATGACAGTGGCCCCTACAGTTGATCTCCCCATGCCACATTGCTTGACTATGGACCAATAGTAGTTAGGGGTCCAGTTTCCAGATCTTAGTGAAGACCTGCTTGTCCATTGGTGTGGGGCATCGCACATTGGAATGCTGCTGTGGCAGCTCTAGGATAGTTCAGTTCATATCTCCAGAAAGTTTGCCTTCCCTATCCTTTAATACTCTTGCCACTGTTGGTCATCCCAAGTCTGCAGAATGACCCTTTTCCCACTAATCTACACTTGTTTCCCAAGCCTAGAAATGGCACTTCATGGTGTGAAACTACTTCTGGATCCTTCTGTACTATTAGTTGCTCAATGACCTCCTCCTTTTCTTCATTCTCACCCTACTTGCTCTTCTGCTGTTGGTTATGAAGTTGCTAATGCTACTGCCACATCATCTGCTTGATGGTGCAGTGGCAGGTGGAGTCCAAAGCCGAATTAATCTGGCTTTGAGTGCTGAAAAGCAGCCCAATCAGTCTATGCTTGTTCATGGTTGCCATTATAGTGGCACAGAGCATTCTTCGGTCAATGCCGGCAGATAGCAATTAAAAAATGGTGCTAGACTGCCAAGAAATGAAGTAAGGGGAGGAGACAGAGGAAACATTGGATTGTTGTTGTTTTTTTTTAAAGTGAACTCATCTGACTTCTTCTAGGCATCCCGCAATTCACAGCAAGAAAAATCCCAGCATGCACACCACTAAGCAGCAAAGCAGAAGATCATGGGATGCCCTCCAAGAATGCCATGCCTTAGTATGCAGCAAGCTGCTGCCATGTCTACACAATGATGCTCATTGAAAGAGGGCACACTGTCCCAGGTGCATAATATTAGTGAGCTTTGCATTTCCTGATGCGCATCAAAAAACTGCCATGTAGACCAGCCCAAGTGTGAAGGAGATGAAGATGCTGTAAATTGCGTGTTTGAGAACTAGAAAAATCAAATAAGAAGGTGTAACATCAAGTACAGTTAGTCTATTTTAACTTCTTATGCTCTCCTATAATTGCTGTTTTGCTCATTCTCTCTTGGTGTGTGAGATACATCACCTTCAACTGTTTTAGATTACTATATAGTACTCTCTATGAGAAAACAGGGGCCAAATTCAGAAGGGCTATTTAAGGAGCAGAGGGATAGTGCAAAATACACTTTGGTACTTAAGTGTAACCCCAATTCATGGTTGTTCTGTTGCCCTTTTGTGCCAGCTAACCACATGGATTTCCTGGGATTATTCAGGGTTCAAGAAGCCCCCTGCAGGAGCCTCACTGCTGGCTCTGCATCCTGCTCTCCAGCTCCCCAGTCCAAGGAGACCCCAGGGTGTTCTGACTAGCTAGGGCTGACTTGAACCTAAGTATTCTGCACTTTCTCAGTGGCCCACAGCTGCCCCAACCTCACTCACCCATCCACCAAACCCCACTCACAGTTTGGATGGGTGAGTAGCACCACCAATCCTTTCCCCCCCTCCTTCCTGCTGGTAATAGCTCATCTTAAGTGACCACTCTCCTTATAGTGCGTATGATAAAACCCATTGTTTCATGTTCTCTGTGTGTGTATATAAATCTCCCCACTGTATTTTCCACCGAATGCATCCGATGAAGTGAGCTGTAGCTCACGAAAGCTTATGCTCAAATAAATTTGTTAATCTCTAAGGTGCCACAAGTACTCCTTTTCTTTTTTGCGAATACAGACTAACACGGCTGCTACTCTGAAACCTGCAATAGGCCCAGTATGTCTCTCCACATCTGTCTCCAGTTTCAAGGGAGCTTCCTGCCTGGAGGTGCTGCCACCTGACCCAGTTTAATAATTCAGCTTTAAGATGCTTGGTAATCAAGGCTTCACTAGAGTCCACTCAGCTGTGTTGCTGTCCTGGGTCCCATCTCTCAATGAGAAGGGTTAACTGGGAGGTGGGGGAGATCTGTTACGGGTCACAGAACCAGCCTATTGGATTCACCCTGTGAGAAAACAGTCTTAAAACAGGTTTTACACAAAAAGGCCATTATAATCTGTTGTTATTGGGTCACAGTCAATGGAATACACTTTTCAATGGCATGTTACACACTGGCACTTCGGAAGTTCAAAAGTATGGAATGAGGAGGGCCTTAAACAGGCCCTCAGCAGCCCTGGAGTAAGAAGGCCCATGTTGCCTCCATTCTGTCACTGTGCTGTAATGACACCAGCGAATTTGTCTGTGTAAATCTGCTTCTAAGATGATTTGTTAGTGTGAATTACAGAGTGGGCAGAGGAAGGTGTTAATTACAGTAACCTAATCTTCTTCTATAGTTACTTGGACCCACTTAAACTTACACTCACTAAGTCAGTGATCTTTGGAGATCTTGAGGGACAAGTGGTGACTCTGCACAGAGTAAAAGAGTGGTTCATAGATCAGACTGAGAGTGGGGAACATACCAAGGGAGTAGTGGTGGATAATAGAAATCGAAACGGAATCATAATTAGAGGAAGATAGAGATGGCATGATTAGCACATAAAACACAGGTTCTTACTGTACAAACCAGTGCTGTCAGGGGAAAGAGAATGAGTGCAGCCTTAGGGCATTATAGAGCACACTCCAACTCATGAGGAGGAACAAAGACACAAATAAGAAAAGAAAGAGCTGTAGTGTACTATTGATACTGTAGCTGATTTTTTGTAGGTTTAAGATATTCTGGTAGCATGCCCATGAATAAAATGAACAAATACCCACTAGAATGCTGCACCTTAGCTTGAACTTTAAGGACTGGAAAAGAGTTGAAAGTAGAAATTATTTGTTAAAATTCCCAAGTTGCTAGTACAGATAATTTGCTTTGGAGTGCACCAGTCTTGGGCAGTTAAACTTCCATTAGCTGACACACATAAGCACCAACAATTCTAGGAGACTCAGGAAAGTATCAACTCTTAATTCCCTGAAGCTAATACTAAGCTGGGCACAAAACAGTTCATACTGTTCAAGTCCTTAATAGTTTCTTCAGTTCCCTTTACAGAGTTAGGGCCAGAATCTACTCTTTGTAAACTGAAGTAAATTGAATTATTTCAGCTTTGCTCCAGTGTAACTGATAGCAGGAGCTATCTCTGTCTGTCAATGATCAGAATCTTTCATTTCCTGAAACCTGCAGTCCCAAACCAGGATGCTGTATATTAAAATACAGGAAGACTTGGCTGGTGATTTTGACTGTCTGCTGAACAGTTTTCATTCTTTCTCCTGCTTCATTTTTCTCACTCCAAAAGCACTGAATATGCTCTCTAGTTCAGAGAAGTAAAATGTAAGCAGTTTAAGGTTAATATGACCATATAACACTCTTATGTCACTAATATACGAATCATAACCCCATTAAAAATGTTACCTTTGCAATACCTCACAGCAATACTCTTCTACATCTGCTCACAATGGGGTTCATGCTTTACAACCAAATCTCAGAACTGCTGCACTGAATCACACACACACACACACACACACACACACACAGTTTTTCTTGGCTAAGAGTGTGCTTCTCTAGCTGCACAAATCTGAATGGCTCCGTTGTCAGAGGGGATGCTTTGTAGAAGCATTGGTGCGATGTGCTAGCCTGTGACTGGACTAACATAAAAATAAATACATTAAATAAAACATTACGTTTTGCCCTCCGATCACCACTCTGCTTGGGGAAAGATGATTCTCTCCCATCATCCATGGACTCATGGGAAGATCTTCTTCATCACTGCTGATTCACTGGAGAGAGAACATGCCATCTTCAGGTCACAGTGCCTTTTCTCCTCGCCTCGTGACAGCCTCTAGTGTTCCTCATAGTTCTAGGCTTAGGCCTCTTTAGTATTCTCTCCTAGCTGACAGGTGTCAGATGGTTATCTGAAGAACTGACAAAGGCTTCAAAGATACCTGTAACATTTCCAATGACCAGTACTTCAGAATCTGTATTCTACTGGATCAGAACCTCTGTCTGCTTTTTCTTGCTACAATCTTTGGTTACATAATTATTAGAGGGGAACAATTACACACATTCATGAAAACTTCAAAATAATTAGCTGATCTCATTCCTTTGAAAAAGTGGCTCTGCGACTCTCTGATTTGCACTAATATTCTGGTAGCTAACAGAATTGACTTTCATACACTTAATAGATAAGATATAAAAATGGTATCATGCTTTCTGAACAGACTGAAGGGTGTTCCTTTTATTTCAATATAGGAAGTTTTATGTAGCATTCCTGCATCAGCTCACCAGTGCTATTGCAGAGCAGAGCTAAAACAGCCTGTAAAATCCTGACAGAGATCATTGTTAGTGTTATGAAAGATAATGTTGCATTGCTGGGGTAGAAAGCAAATTGTCAGTTCTGGGTTTTTTTTCTACGAAAATAAAATGTTTAATTTTCTATGGGCCTGCACAACATGCCATGCATAGTCTCTCACAGTATCACATCATCCGAGAAGACAAAATGTTCCTAGTGTCATTTGAAATGGTGTTTTTTGTTTTGTTTTTATACACAGGTGTTATCATGCACAATAAACATAGAGGCAGCATTATTGGCATGTTGTAAGACAACTAAAGATTCATACTATACTATTAGAATAAGTGAGGTGTCTTTTATTCTTTGACAATGCATGGGTAGATTAGTAGGGAAAAATCCAAACACATTGGTGCTGAGCTACTTTAATCATTTTTCAGACAAATATGCCACTTTCCTGCAATATCTTTGAAAGATCCTAATTGTATTAAGTTTATGTATTATTGTGGGCCAGAATAGTACGTTCTATGGGGGAAATGTGACAGATATTGCAACCCCATGCAGTATCTTTGGACCCATTGTTTTAAATTTATGATTGTATTCTACTCCATGGGCGGGGGCTATCACAGATGTTGCAGGAACTAAGAATTGTGGGTGGCAGTTTGAAGTTTATCAACACTTAAAACAATGCAGTGGTGCCACTGTAGCACTTAAATGAAAACATTACCTATGCAGATGGGAGGGGTACTCCAGTCAGTGTGGATAATCCATCTACACCAAAGGCTAGTTCAGTTTAACTGCATTGCTCAGCTCTGTGGACATAATTATACTGACCTAGTTTCCTAGAATAGACAAGGTCTTAGGCAAATGAGCCACATTGTAAGCCCCTCAGAGTAGTACTATATATACGAGTTCAAACTAGATTTTCCAGAGACCAAGAGACAATGAAAAGATTGTTGGATAAATTGTCTGAGTTTAAACTGACTCATGGTCTTCCTTCTGATTCAGCAGAGACAGAACCTTCTGCATAATAGAGGTTGGGGGAGGACAACCCTTCCAGAAGAGTTGGAAGGATTTGATCTACCCATAAGACTGACGGATAAAATCCAGTGTTACTTTTAGCACGCATTTAGAATTCTTTCTAATACTTTTATTCTAAGAATAAATGTGCTTGCTCAGGTCTGGTCGATGCTAGAAAATCTGGTCGGGTTAACTATATCGATCAGTGGTGAGAAAAATCCACACCCCCATGTGACGTTGCTAAGCTGACCTAAGTCTCAGTTAAGACAATGCTAGGACAACAGAAGAATTCTTCCATCAACCTAGTTACTGCCTCTTAGGGAGATGAATTACCTACGCCAATGAGAGAACTCCTCTCATTGGTGTAGGGAGTCTTTATACTGAAGTGCTAATGTGGTGCAGCTATAGAGGTGCAGCTGTACTGTGGTGGCATTTTAAGTGTAGACAGATCCTCAGAAAGAGCTGTGTGATAACTTGTAACTGTGGGCAATACACTGTTCATAGCCCTTAGAGAGAAAGCAAAGTGCTAGCCTTGTTAGGCAGTCTGGCTTGCTGGGGATATCACAATCTAGGCAGTTGTGCAACCATAAAAAAAAAAACCTCCAGTCAGAAGGGAGTGCATTAAGAATCCCTGGCCAGAGACAGGTGGTGGTTGGAGACTTGAGACCTGACTGGTAACTCCTGTAATGGAACATGTAGGAAGGGGGAATGCTGGTGCAATTACCCTGAAACTGTGACAATTTTATTCCTGCTTTTATTTTTAAATAAATTGCAGTCATCATATCTGCAAACTTCTGATCAAAAAAATCTGTTCCCTGTTCACCTATTTAGTGGCATCCTGGAATGAAAGAAGAAAGAGAGTATAAAAAGGCTGGTAAGTAAGTATGACTTCAGGCATGCTGTACTAGTGCTGGGCAAACCACAGAGTCAGTTCTTCATGTATCAGAACTGGTTTGCCGACCCCTATCTGCTAGAATAAAATGGATAATTCTACCTGTAAGAGCCAGAGGTTAACAGTGTTAATCTCAATGTAAAGGTCAACATTTGTAATTATTAAATGTCACCTTTGATTACATAATGCATGGAAGCCAAGTTAAAAAGAAGCCAAGAAATTGATCTAGAATTAGTGGTGCCAAATGTAATGCAATAGAATATGACTGGACTCCCATAAATATTAGTTTACTGAATTAAGAGAAAAGTCTCTCACTCTCTCTCTCTCGGTATACATGTGAAATAATGAAGGCTGTAGATCCCAAATACATAGATCTCTGAGACAAGGTCTAGGTCTAATAGGATGAGCTGCAATCTTTTGACCAGTCACAGATGAGCATGCCTATTTCCTTACCATGTGTTAGGCATTGCATAACTCTGAACGTCCAAAAGGACCTCAAGACTTCAGAACAAGGTTGCAATCTAAGGAGAAACACCTTCAATAGTGGGGGATTTTATAGCAGAGACATATTCTTCAAAGTATTTCTCTTTCCCTAACAATGTCATTTTAGCATTGGATGGGTTCAGGTTTAGCTAGCTTCTCTTCATTCTCATGGTGATTTGGGCATAAAGAAGGCCAGAAACTGCTGCTATTTGCCTAATGTAACAACGACATAGATGTGGATATCTCATGAGCTGTCTCAAATATAAGTTAAATAATACATGGAGAGGATTAAGCCAGGGTTGAGGGGAGTGTGGTGAGAGGGTTGTTACATTTTATAAGAAGAGGGTAAAGTTAAGATTGAATCTGATTTTTTTAATTTAGATACATAATACTGAGGTTTTTTAATGGTATTTATAACATAGCTAGTAGGAAGAGAGCTTGAGACATAAACCCTTGTATCAGAGGCCTGGTCTAAGGCAGGACTTGCTCACAGAATCTGGCAAGAACAGGGCTGAAAATGCAGAAATTGCCATTTCTAAGAAGTGCTAGTCAGAGTACTCATGCAAACACATACTAGATATCAAGGATGGTACAAAAACATTCCCCAAGAATAACAGGAACACACTGACCCCTCCTAAAAGGTAAGGAAAGGATGACAGTGTATAGTAGAGATGTTTTGATATAACCAACATGTACAAGGTGATGGGTAATAACTAGCCACATCAGGGGGCAGTAACTATCTATGTCAGAAGGAGTACTAACTTGTTTGTATCAGGGTATAACGATGTATCTTAGAGGAAGTCTCTTCGTCCAGCCCAGGGAGGAATGGATAGTCTCACCATTCACTGAGCTGCGTCCATTTCCACAGGCATACATGTCTTAGTATCCTCCTGCCAGGTGCTATTACAGTGCTTTGTCAACAATAAACATAGCCTGGCACCTTCATACCTTAAGGCAGAGGTTTTCAAACTGCGGGTTGTGACCCAATACTGGGTTGCGGAATGTAAAGCACTGGGTCGAGGTGGCTCTGGTCAGCACCGTTAAACGTCCTGTTGGTGGTGCTGCTTGGCTAAGGCAGGTTAGTCCCTACCTGTTCTGACTCTGTGCTGCGCCCCAGAAGTGGCCAACAGCAGGTCCAGCTCCTAGGCGGGGGGGGGGGATGCCATGCGGCTCCGCGTGCTGCCATCAGCAAGCACCAGCTCCACACTCCCACTGGCCAGTTCCTGGCCAATGGGAGCTGGGGGTGGGGGCATTGCCTATGTGCGAGAGCCACACTGAGCCGCTTGCGTGCCTTCACCTAGGAACTGGACCTGCAGCTGGCTGCTTCCGGGACACAGCACAGTCTGCAGTTCCAGGACAGGCAGGAAACCTGCCTTAGCACCCCCGCTGCACCACTGACAGGGAACCACCCAAGGTAAGCCAGCACCCCAATCCCCTGCCCAAGCCCTGAGCCCTCCCCCGAAATCCAGAGCCCCTTCCTGCACCCTTAGCCCCTCATCCTCGGCCCACCCCAGAGCCTGCACCTCCAGCCCAGATGCCTGACTCCTTCCCTTACCCCAACCCCCTGCCGCAGCTCTAAGCCTCCTCCCATACCCATAACCCCTCATTCCTGGATCCACCCCGGAGCCATCATCCCCTTACCCCAACCCTCCCACACACCAAACCACTCATCCCCAGCTCCGTTGGGTAGCATCAACAATTTTCTTCAACTGGGTCACCAGAAAAAAAAATTGAAAACCACTGCCTTAAGGGATCTTGTGGTCATTGGACAGTTTGCTTGAGGTCTGCTGTGCCAGCTGTCTGTAAAGAGCTGGGACAGCATACAGGGAGAACACACACACACACAGCCGAACATCTAACGAATCCTACAAATCCTCATAGGACTTCTATGTAACAGGTATTATTATAATACATTTTACAGGCAGAGGAACTAAGTAATACAGGCTAAATCACTTGTCCAAGGTATAATATGCAGGATTTCCCAGCTAGCAGTTCTTCTGTGCTCACACAATACCTCTCTAAACACATGAAAGTATGTGCATGAATCTCCAGTCTGTGTTACTTCCATATAACGCAATTGGCTCCAAATATAAATGACTGTTTTGAACAAAAACTCATCATATTAATCTACATGTAGCCACGTGTGAAATAACTTTTTGTTTTCATTCTTCAACTTACTCTTTGTCCCAGATCTTTCCATTCAATAGGTGATTGATAGCAGGAACTGATGGGCAGGTGCTAGCCAAATGAACAACACAGCGTACAACTTGATAGGAGGATGAAAGGGGGAAAAAAGTGAAAAACTGATAGATATTTTAACAAGGCCATTCTGACCATGCCACATAAATTGTCATCTAGCTGAAGTGGCTTGCCTCTGCACCCATGACATATTAATATGTCTGAGATCTGCTGCTTGGATAGCCAGGAGAATGAAGAAGAAGATACTGAAGGAGTTTCCACAGACAAACTTGTATTTAAAATCAAACCCACATTTACCTTGCTTTCGATACATTTTCAGCTTTTAAGTCGAGTGTATGCATCTGACAGGGCATGTGAAAGCAGGCAATATATTAGTTCATGAAAATACAGAAGCAGGTGTGACAGGGTATAAACCTCTGTGCCTATTTCCTAAAGTATATTTTATAACTGAAAGAGGATAATCTGCTTTAGAAAGAAATGGCAGACAAACAGGAGACATGGGATGAAACTTTTCCCAAACATAGTGTAATCATAAGAACAATAGCACAGTCATCAAAACATTTCATAGCTAGGCGCAGCTGATTGCTAGGCAAGGTATTCCAGACTTATGCAGATTCACTTTCAGGATAGGGTCCTTAATTAGTATAATTAAGGACCCTATCCTGAAAGTGAATCTGCATAAGTGCAAAACCACTTTGACTTTACCAGCTATGTGGAGTTTTGACTTGAAAGTCCATAGGCACAAGTGTATACCTGAACTGATCTACCAGCTGGAGCCAGGCCTTAACAGAATAGAATGGAGTCTCCACCCCTACTGTAATCTGAAATATTTATTCAGTTAGGGCCCCCTCCTGCTCTCACTGAGGTCAAAATGGCAAACTTCCCACTGATTTCAGTAGAAACAGGTTGGGCCTTTAATACTCAATATCAATAAATGCATCATAGAGAAAGATCTTGCCCTTGTTTACAATACAGAAGAACAAAAAATCTTAAGGGCTTGAGCTCTTTGGGTTTTTTTTCTTTTATGAGCTTGTGGGCCAAGTCCCTCACTCAAACCTTGTATGTGAAAAGGGTAACTATGACTGCAAATTGACTACTTGAGAGAAGGCATGATAAACAAAAATATAATGTTAATAGCAGGTTATGTTAGATGTTGCTTTAGAATTTCAGAAAAATGAACAGTAATCAAATGAGTATATCACATACTACACAGTATACAAGAGCCAATTATGTAAATGAAGGCTCATGGTTAGCCTGCTACAATACTTTTAATTCTACAAATATGAAAATTAACTTGTTCTTTGTATAATCAAGTTAAAAGCTCAAAATATTTTTGTAGTTTCCTGTCTAATTAACATTTCTGTTGTGTGACCTATATTTCTCAGAGTCACAACTGAAGAGGGCCCCCAAAGTAGATTTCTTTTTTATTTGAAACATTTTAGTGTAACATGGTAAGAGATCAAAGGCAGCGTGATAGGTGCATGTAAACCTACTTCAGTTGGAAATAAGTGACAAATTAAACTCATACTGCCTCAGTGAACAGCGAATTTCAGAAGAAAATCTTTCCTTGCTTAGCATCTCTCACTTGATTTTAATAGAAGCTTATATTGAAAATATTTCACGAGTTATAGTGCATTTTTATTTTATTTACTATCTTTTCTGTCCTCCTTTTATTGTGTTTTCTTTGTAACACAACATGTAAACAAAACTGTTTAATATGCTTTAAACCTTTTAGTGTCAACCAAGTTTCAGATTCCATTACTGCCTAACAAATTCTAGGTTGGTTTGCAGACAATATAGATTATGCAAAATGAGTTGTTGTATTTAATATGCATTGAAATATTTTGTTTAGGAACGAGTTTTAGATATTTTTTCTAAACATTTTGCAATGTCTTTTTATTTTTTTCTCTACTGTGTTTTGAGATTCTCCTATGGAGTGTGTGAATTATGCCAGAAGATCATCGTTGTCACATTGTTTTAGAGAGCTGATTGATTAAATTCTGAAATGACCAAGTCCATGATGATGTCAATTTGACCTTGTTACTTCTCTTTCTCATGGGGACAGCAACAATTTACACCTCAGAATACAATACAAAACTAAAACTGGGGAGTTAAATACCAGTTAAGAATTAAAGACTTTATGTTCCACTAACTAAACTCAGAAACTAATTCTCAATAGCACAACATCTTTGTTCTGAAATTTAAACACTGGCTTCAGTGCATTGAGCCTAATGATGGGGATGGAAAGCTACATCTCCACTTATTGCAGGCTGGATAATAGTTTGTTGTTGGTTTGTGCCATGAATAGGACAGGTCACTAATTTAAAGTAATCTGGATGGCTTGATAAAATGGGTGTAAATTAGCAGTATGCATTTTAATACAGCTAATTGCAATTGTATATATCTAGGAACAAAGAATGTAGTCCGTTCTTACATGATGGGGGACTCTATCCTGGAAGCAGTGACTGTGAAAAAGATTTGGAGGTTGTGGTGGACAATGAGCTTTACATTAGCTCTGGTGTGACTCTGTGCCCAAAAGAGCTAATGAAATTCTAAGATGGATAAACAGGGGAATCTTGAGTAGGAGAGGAGGTTATTTTATTGCTGTATTTGGCACTGATGAAACCTTTGCCAGAATTAGGTATCCAGTTGTGGTGCCCACAATACAAGAAGGAAGTTAATAAATTGGAGAAGGTTCAGAGAAGAGCCACAAGAATGATTGAAGGATTAGAAAACATGCATTATAGTGATAGACTCAAGGAATTCAATCTATTTTGTTTAACAAAGAGAAGATTAAGGGGTGACTTATTTACATGGGGAACAAATATTTAATAATGGGCTATTCAGTCTAGCAGAGAAAGGTATAACCTGATCCAATGGCTGGCAACTGAAGCTAGACAGATCCAGCCTGGAAAAAAAGGTATATATTTCAAAAGGTGAGAATAATTAACCTTTAGAATGATTTACAAGGGCCTTGGTGGTGGATTGTCCATCACTTAAAAATTTCAAATCAAGATTGGATATTTTTCTAAAATATATGCTCAAGGAATTATTTGGGGTAAATTCTATAGTCTGTGTATATAGGAGGTCAGACTAGAAGATCTCAGTGATCTATTCTGGCCTTAGAAACTGTGAATGCATGAGTTATATCTAGTTTATCAAGTGCACCCTACTATAACAGCAAGTTTCAGAGTAGCAGCTGTGTTAGTGTGTATCTGCAAAAAGAAAAGGAGGACTTGTGGCACATTAGAGACTAACAAATTTATTTGAGCGTAAGCTTTCGTGAGCTACAGCTCACTTCATTGGATGCAAGACATCTATAACAGCAAGACATTCAGAAGCATCACATGTTGTTATTAATGTTGTTGGAGTGACTGACAAATGACATGTTAGGCATGCACAATAATTAATTTTAAAATACTTAAATAGTTCTTTTTAACCTGCAACAATTTAAAAAAATGAAAATAACATTATTATTCATTTTGATATATTTATTCCAGGCAAAGCGGATGCAACAAGAAAACTACGTTAGACATTACATATATCCGCTTGCTTATAAAATAATAATTAAAAAAAAGATTGATGAGAAGTACAGTAATACCTCACACCTGTTCATTCCAAAGTCCAAATAAAAGCATTGTAACAAAAAAATCCAAACAAATAAACAAAAATAGAATTCAGGAAAAGAACCTACTGCATAAATAGTGGACATCAAAAGGTTCTCAAATACCAAGATGACGTGTTTGGTATAAAGCCTAGAGAAATAAATTAATATTTAGTGATGAATATATTTTGCATCCATATATGTTGTTCCCTTTGGCAATAGTTTCCCATATTTATATTTACTGTAACTGGATTATCTTTTCTAGGAGCTGGGGGAGGATTCATTGAAAGTGTTCTGTTAAACAAAATGCAGTTCATGGGCTGTAAGTGAACAATCTCTCTGAGCCCAGGTTGTCACAGCAATAGCTACTTGTAGTGAGAGCTGTCAAATAAAGGAATGGTTGGGAGGTGTGACTGTCACTGTCACTTTGACAACCCAGGCTCAGAGGAAGCCCAAGCATGACTCCAGACTGCTTGAGCTCAGTTCAGTAGTTTCCGGAGTCACATATTCTCTATGCTTGGGTTGTCATAGTGATAGTTAGTGAGATCCTAGCCACAGTGAGTTGTGGCTCTCATTATGATAATCTGCAGAGGTCATGACTACAGTGACTGCTGAGCCTGGAATTGCAGATTCCAGAGTCATGCTCACGCTAAAGCCTGAGTTGTTATGTCTCTTCTCCTCCTGGCTGCTGAAAACCTCACTTCCCCTTTTGTCTTCTCCCTCACTCCTACAGGTCCGAAAAGGGCCAAGTAATTTGTCTGAAAGGTATCAGCTCTGTTGAAAACAATCTAGACTTAATGTATCAGCATTAGATATATTTCACTTACTACAGCATAAACATATGTCTATACTTTACATGCTATGTCTATGTCACAGTACACATTTTCTATTTTTTTAAAAACAAAACCTGCATTGTTATATCAAAATATTTACAATGAAGATTGTTTTTCTTTTTACACTTTGATGCCCCAGTTCCAACCCTAGATATTGTGGAGGGGCTACTAGGAGGTGAATCTTCTTTCCCTGCTCCCCATTTCATCCTCCCACTGCTCTTCAAACCCTGAAGATAAGAACATGGGGAATGAAGGCTCATTCCTCTGTGGGTCTGAGCCAAGGAGTCCAAGAGAGGTGTACTTTGTTCATTCAGTACCTGAGTTTTAACTGATTAGCATTGTGTAACACGAGTCCCTGCATAACATAATGTTATGCTGAGAATTACTAGCATCAGCTTAGATCAGAAACCTCTTTGAGATTGGGTGAGAACACACTCTTCAATTAACATAACTGTCAGAATAAGAAAATCACAAGCCTCCCAGCTCCATCAAAGGCAAAAAGGGGCTATGAACCCACCCAGAAGTTTTGGACTGAGTGGTTGGAGGAGTGCTGCATAGCCTTGGACGGGGACAGTCCAGAGCCTCGGGCACAATCCCTCCCCAAGCCTCCACAATATGTACTGTGCTCACACAGGCTACAAATTGGCACAGTCTGCTCCCTAATGTGCAGCAGAGTTGCTCCATATGATGGTGTGGAAGGGCAGTGGGGCTATATTTTTCCTTTCCCCACCCCTTTGGGGCAACAATAATACATGATTAGAAATTGTTCAATGCATGAAAATTTGCTACCATTATTTATATATGGTAGCACCCACTATGTTCTAAGTGCTTTCCAAATGCTCAGGAGGACTGTCCCTGCTCTCAGTTCACAATCTAAAGATAGATAGACAAAAGATTAGAGGAAGGGTAATAACAATTGGCAATTGATATAAAAGTCAACTTGATTCACTGTAACCACAAGGGCAGGGAGGGTCTTTCTTAAAGACTTAAATGTGGGCAGGGTACAGGTTCTCTCAGTGTGCTCAGTAACACCATATCATCATGTTGTTTGGTTGTTTTGTCTTGTTTACATTGCCTGTAACTGGAAAGCTATGTAACAGACTATGATATATTTCTCCTAGGAAAAAAATAGAAGTAAAATATGTTGACGTTTCATGTGGATGACTACAGAATTCTTTTATGGGTACTTATTTTCTCAATTGATAAAAATGCATTTGGTAGACACTTTAAAAAGTTGCACCACTATAAACACCATTTTAAATGCGACAAAATAAGCAAGCATTTATGTTTCTTGTTTTCTATTGATTTTCAAAGTATAAATATATAAAAATCTGACACTTAAATTTGGAGTTGCACCAATTTTAATAATACCATCTAAATAGAGAGTCCAAACATTAATGTGCTTTAACAAAGAGTTTATACTTCTTTGTTTTTGCAGATTCTTAGAAATATCTCAATAGTATTTATGCCATGTGTTTATAAGTAGAGCTGTTTGAAGCTCACAAATGCCATGTCAGAGATCCTGGGGAATACTTCTTCTGCAGCAGTTTTTCACCTCCTGAATTCACCCTGAAATTCACCTTTTTTCCCCATTAGAAATGACAAAGCAAAAAGCTGACAACAGGACTCTTTCCTCGGGGGCAGTTTGTGTATCCTACATCTCACCATGATGCCCCAGACTGCACTATTGTAATAGGTAATCCTTAGCACCAGAATCAATTAAAGCAGCAGTAGCAAATGGATCCAAACATGCTATTGAGGAGGAGGCAGGCCACCTTCATTTCCCCACAAGTTGTGGCAGGATTTTCTAGTATAAAATATATATGTTGAATTTTGATTTGGAATCCATAGGAATGAAGTAGCTCTCCTGATTGTCCGACAGGTACACACCTAGGAGTTAAAGCAAAAGACCAAATGAAAAGTATATTGCAATAAAGATTGTCTTTTAGTTGTTTATTTGTGGTTTTAAGGCAGGCACTGGCAATGGCTTGGAGGAGGGCTGTACATCTGTGGGAGGGAGGATATCATACCTCATACTGACATGTTTGAACCTCTTCCATAAACTCAAGGCTGGTGTGTAGGAAGGCACCTCTTCTACAGAAGAAACAGGGCCCCTTTCATTCCTTAGGTCTGTTTGCAACTTTGAAATAAAGCCACCAATTATAATTCTCCGTCTGGCATTTTGCTCACCAAGCTTATCTCAGCAATAAGCAAGGTTGTCTTTTATTTGTTCTGCTTCTTAGCTAATATTGTTCACTATTTGCTGGGCCTCTGGCCTCTTGACCAAACTCTGGACTTTGGGCCCGTAAAAAGAGCTGACACAGTCTAGATATCAGGTTGTAACATAAACAGCATATGGATTTTAGCCCTTCATGGAGAGTACAAATAGGCACCATTTTTACTTTGTGTAGAAGTCTAAATAAATAAATAAACTGAAACTATTAAATGCTCAATCATGAAAGGTTTCAGAGTAGCAGCCGTGTTAGTCTGTATTTGCAAAAAGAAAAGGAGTACCGGTGGCACCTTAGAGAGTCTCTAAGGTGCCACCGGTACTCCTTTTCTTCAATCATGAAAATAATTCTTCTGATTTTTTGTAGCACCCAACCAGATGATTGGATAATAATTTGCATTATGGTAACATATACAACAGTTATTACGCATGTTACAGTATTAACATATACAATGAATTTTTCATACCGTTATCCAACTCAAATACTTTCTAAACTTTTTTGCAACAGATACCACTAAGCTGTGTTCTGTATACCAGCTCCATTAAGAAAATTCCCTCCTTTCCTTTCAGATTCCCTCTCACTACTCTCCATATAAACCTACACCTCCCACATGCCTAGTGCTTCAGAGTTTTCTGTTCCATTTCCAAACAACAGTACACAGAGGAAGGCCACCTTCTTTGAGGGCATGGTTCCAGGACCACTGAAAGTATTTGGACATTGTGGCCATTTTGAATAATGGCAACACTTCATGGGAAAATTGCAGGGGATCAGGAGAAACTTTAAAAGATATCCAGATAATATTGAGACCTGGGTGAAATTGCAACAGTTGTCAACTCTGTAAGGTTGTGCAAATCTGAGCTCAGTGTCACACAAAGCTAAGTTCAGGTCTACTTGAAAATCAGCCTTGGTTCAGACCATCCTGCTCCCTATTTAAGCTACCTTCACTTAATTTGTCCTGTCTCCCCTCACCATTTGTCATCATCTGATATAGAGAACCTTTTGCTCCACTTTGTGTTTGTTTTCAGGATGACTAGCTGATCACTTCCTTTTCCTAGATCTTTGAGAGGAAGTATGTTAAACCTCAGGCATTTGGATAATGAAGTAAGCTTCAGATACTTGAGTAATTGGAGGAACACACTCTATATATTGTTTAAAGAAAAACACCTGTGTACTAATTAAGTGTCATGTGTTAACCTGAAACCATGAGCAGAAACATTATGTAATCTTTTAATATTGGCTACTGTGCTTATCTTGTCTTGCTGTTGGACCTATCCAGGGGTCTGGAACTGCCTACCCTGTCATTCCCCTCCACCCATTGGAAAATCCGTATAATCTATTGTAATCAATTGTTTGTCAGTGTCTCTGAGCCTAATAAGCAAGGTGATACTCCACCAGTGCTCTGCATAATAAACCCACGCACTTGATTCTATAGGGTGTCCATATTTTGTTCCTTCACTCCAGGACAGAGTTAAGATCGCGTGCACAAGTTTGTCATTTCCTGACTTTTGAGAACTTAATGATATGTAAAACTTTCCTCCTGGAGCTCCTTTGAAGAATGAAGAATGCTCTCCCTTGTGCATCTCATCAACCATGTTAGCTCAATCCAGGGGGAAGGTATGCCACTGCTTGGTCTTTACCCCCTTAGGAGAGATTAACACCACAATACTTGCTAAGAATAAATATTCCTTATGCATCAGACTGTGCTAGGGCTGAGGCCATATCTAGACTAGGAACATAGATCATGTTTAAGAGTGTATTAACTAATCATAGAAATTTAGGACCAAAAGGATTCTTTAGAGGTTATTAAATCCAACCCACTGTGCTGAGACAGAATGACCATCTCTGATAGGAGTTTTTCTAATTTGTTCTTTAAAATCTCTAATTATGGGTATTCCACAGCCTCCCTTGGAAGCCTAATCCAGATCTTAACTACCCTTATTGTTAGAAAGTTTTTCCTAATATCTAATCTAAATTCTGAAAATTAAGCCCATTACTTCTTGTCCTACCTTCAGTGGACATGGAGAACAATTGATCCCCATCCTCTTTCTAACATCCCTCAATATTTTTGAAGTTATTAAATCCCCCTCAGTCTTCTTTTCTCAAGACTAAACATGGTCCATTATTTCCCATTTTGTAGCTGTGCATTTTATTTTTCCTTCCAAGTGTAGTACTTTGCACTTTCCTTTACTAAATTTAATCTCGCTGAATTCAGACCAATTCAATTTGTCAAACTCATTTTGAATTCTAATCCTGTCCTCCAAAGCAGTTGCAAGCCATCCCAGCTTCATATTATCCACAAATTTTATAAGCATACTCTCTACTCCGTTATCCAAGTCACTAATGAAAATATTGAATAACGTTGGGTCAAGGACTGACTCTCTTGGGGTCTCCAGTTGATATGCCCTCATAGTTTGATAGTGAACCATTGATAAGTACTGTTTGAATACCATGTCTCAACTACTTGTACACCCACCTTATAGTAATTTCATCTAAACCACATTTACCTAATTTACATATGAGAATGTCATGTAGGACTGTGTCAAAAGCCTTCCTAAAATCAAGATTTATCACGTCTAGTTGTTCTCCCTATCTGCTTGCCCAGTAACCCTGTCAAAGAAGGAAATTAAGTTGGTTTGGCATGATTTGTTCTATGTGAGCTATTCTTTATCATCCTATTCTTTTCTAGGTGCTTACAAATTGATTGTTTAATAATTTGTTCCAGTATCTTTCCATGTATCAAAGTGAGGCTGACTGGTCTGTAATTCCCTGGGCCCTCCTTTTTCCCCTTTTTAAAGATAGGCATAATGTTTGTCCTTCTCCAGTCCTCTGGAACCTCACCCTTGCTTTGCCAAGTTCTCGGTGATATTTACTAATGGTTCTGAGATTGCTTAATCAGACCCTGCCAACTTGACTAAATCTAATTTATCTAAATATTTTTAACCTGTTTTCTTTCCCTATTTTGGCTCGAGTTCTTTCCCTCTTGTTGTTGTTATTAATTGTGTTAAGTATTTGCCCACTGTTATCCTTTTTAGTGAAGACTAAAGCAAAACATGCATTAAACAGCTCAGCTTTCTTGTGGTCTTCGGTATTTAGCTTTCCTTTTCTACTAAAGAAAAGACCTGCAGTTTCCTTCATCTTTCCCCTGCTTCTAATGTATTTAAAGAACATCTTCTTATTGCCTAATATGTTTTAGCCAAATGTGTAGATAGGATTAACACTTTTAAATATATGTTATCAGGCTACGGTCATGCCAAAGATAAAAATTGTGTCAGTGAGAGGAGAATGAGACCCATATTCAGTTAATAACCAACTGGACAAAAAATTTTCAGCATTATTTTAACTAAGCTTGCATTTTTCTCTCAGTTTTATAGTTCCAGTAATTTTAGGTAATGTTTTGGAGACAAAGATGCAGTTTAGGTCCTTTAGCTGTCTGAAATATTAGATTGTACCAACAAATGGGATACAGGTAAATTGTATCCTAAAACTGTAGCTGATCAAATAGTAACCAGATTTGAAAAAAATTTTGATTGCAAAATGTTTGCTTAAATATATAGTCATTGTCTTGGAAAATATTCAGAATTATTCAACATATGGATCATGCTATATGTTAGTATAGAAAAAACAAAAACAAGTTTTTTACCATACACATTTATTATATTTACAGTAAAATCTTTCGGAGCCTGTTTCTATATTAACTTTTAAGTAATAGTTAATCATCATGGCTGACTCTACCAGACAGATAATAGACTACAATGGGAATAATGCAGCTTTTGGTCTTCCGTTAAGCCAGACAATTTATCTCACCATGTCCATTACAAAGACTATCTCCCACTGCTAATTAGCTTACAACTAAAATCCTTCTTTCCCACACCTTTTCAAACAAATATATAAGCTCATCTTGCATTTTAACTTTTCCCTTCTCTTACTATAGAAAATATTTGAAAGAAAGTCTACTAATCCTTCTTCTTCATTGCGTAAATTGATCAACAGCTGGGGTTAGGAAGATATTTCTGCAAACGACATCCTATTAAATATAGATGAATTGCTTTTATTTATTTTTTTATGTATTGGCCTTCCTCTGAAGCATTTGAATACAGCCTTTCCAGAAGGTAGGGTAACAGCCTTAAAGTGGTTGGTTATATTGATTTACTTAAGTATGGGGTAGGGCTATGAATGAAAATATTTGATTAGCCCATTGTACGTGTTCAGAGCAATGCCTTTTAGCAAAGCACCCTCTACTTAATAAGACTAGTGTTGACATTATTACCTTTCATCATCCTTCTTATAATCACTGGACCAGATCCCCAGCTGAGGTACATTGACATTGATTTCAATGGAGCTACATCATTTACTCCAGCTGAGGATCTGACCCATTGAATCTAACCAGCTAAATGTCTAACTTTGTGCTACTCATCCTTTAATACCTTGAGATGGAACCTCTTTTTCTCCAAGTAATTGTGTCACAACGATTTGATACCTGATGTTGCAATCTTAGCATCATGATCTTGCATCAGTATGTGATTGTAGTGTGTCAGCATGCCCTATCATCATTACTTGCTTACAAAATGGCACAAAACCTGATTATGCAGATCATTAAGTATCCCCACTCTCATCCAACTTTTGGCTGACAAAATGAAGGGTGGTCTTCAGTTCTGTTTCTCTCAATAAATTGATGGGAAAGACGAGTGTCTCCCCTTTCTTTCCCCCAACCACGAGTGAAGAATGTTCTCTTACCTATGTGGGAGGCATGGGGGGTGGAGGTGGGAAGCTAGTCTTGTCTTAAATTGTGGGTGAAACACTTTGCTTCCCTACCTGCCATTTTATTTGTTTAGCGTTCCCTAGAGCAGCCAAGAAGTGCTCCAACTGCCATTCTATTTGCTCTCCCTGAAACTTGAGCAGAGTGAACTGAGTGTTGTCCAGGCATGCAGGATACAACACGGTAGTAAAGAGATGCATCCTCTCAGGATCATGGGATCAGGTATTAGTGACTAAATTACTAGAGCAAGCCATAAGAGAGACTGTCATTGACAGAGATAGTAGAGTCAATTTGACTGAATTTAAACACATATTTTTATTTATCTGTATAAATATAGTTTAATTTATATAAAACAAAAAAGAATGTGATTTTTTTTAGTTTAAAAATATGATCATGTTTCCAAACGGATGGCCTAGTGGATAGAACACCTGATTGGGAGTCATGGTACCTGGGTTCCATTTTCAGGAAAGTCAGTTCACCTCCCAGTGTCTCTGTTTTCCTGTGTAAAATAGGGATAATGATACTGAACATCCTTTGTAAAGCGCTTGTGTTCAGTGAATGGAAAACACCATATAACATCTAAATATTGTTATTAAATTATAAATAATGATTTTCCCTTTAAAAGTCAATTTCTTCCCCTAGGAACAGTGTGATTGAATGTAATGATTTGTGTAAGAAAATCTGATAGGGCCTGACACGCTTGCTACTGAGGTCTATCAGGACTATCTGGTATTAATGAGAAAAAGTCCTCCTCCTTCTAATACATCCCATGTACTGTAAATGAGGTTTGGACACATTTAAATTGCCAGGCTTATTTATAGAGACATATTTTTAAGGAGGGGAGAAATTTATTTTCTGTAAATTTAACTCTTTTCCTCTAGAGTCTCTTGCTCCCTTTCAAACACTCTCAATCATTTCAAATGACCACACACCTTTTTTGTTGTGCATTCCTAAATTTGTTAAAAATGGCAAGCAAATATATTCTGAACAAGACGACAGCTTTATCCTCTATTTTGGGTTTAATTGCACAATAACAAGGTTCCAAAATTTTAATGCTATCATATTTGTGGATTCAAATAATTATTCACTTGTAACATTTACTTCTGCCAGAACAACTTTCACAAAAAGCAATAAAATAAAGATTAAATTGCAGAACTATCTGTCCCAAGAAACCTGAATTGTGATAACCCCTAATTCAATAGTATAAGACGAAAAGCTCTCTTTTGACCTGCTTCATTTTTCACCAATTTTATGAACTATTGTTATTATTTTGTATCTCCACGTTTCAGAATACAGGCTACAATTAATTTAGCGGGGAAATTGCCTCAACTGCTATGAAGGCAAAGCTCAATGAATCTTCCATCCTCGTATTTTTTTTAATTATTTCTTTTTCCAGGAAAAAGAGCCTAATTGAACTGTGTGTGAATTAAAAGCTCTCACAGCTTGACATCATCTACTCTACTGTATTACTACACAGAGTTTATCAGACCAAGACCAGTTTTGAGGTATGAGTTATGAGTTATGTTGAAATGTCAAAGCTCAAGAATAAAGTCAGGGTACCAGCTAAAGAGGTTAGTAATATGTGATCCATGTAACCAAAGGGTGTAAAACACCTATTGTGGTTTGTAAACTGATCCTGCCATGACTATGGCTCTTGCTTAAATGTTGATGGTTTGGGGGCTGATATGGGCAGTGTCAGTTTAGATGACTGCAGCAATCTCTAATATGAAAAGCCACAAAGTCTAATTGCCCACTTTCAGTTATTCCAAGGTATGACAACAACATTTTTGTCAGTAATAGATTGATAGAATTCCGCTTATCTGCTGGTGCAATCTTGGTGTTGACTACCTCCTTGCATTGAATAGAAGATGTTGTTTTTTTATATTGAAAGCCCAACATTTGTTGGTTCCTAGATGTCTAGCTGAGATTTGATTCCCAATATGTCATCTTATTTACTAATGTCTGAGGTTTGAGGAATCTTTAAACATATAAAGACATAATAAGGTTCTCCTTGTATGTTTGCCTCTGCCACTTTTGTTTCTGAATTGCCCTCCACCTTCACTTTAGATGTAGCTTGCGGATAATACATTTTACAAAGAGCTTAGAAATCTTTTTTTTTTTTTTGGTCAGAAAGCTTTCAGCACAGCATGCTCAGCTGGCTTTGTGTTGTATCTCTCTCTCTAGTCAACATTATTGTTCAAGTTCTGTAACTTGTTTGTGCTTATAGGGTATTCAAAATTGGAGCATTTCTGTAGGGTATTCAAAATTAGATGCATACACTGGATATGTAGCATGCTTCTCTTTTCTGACTGGATGTGCAAATATGCAGGATTCCAAATTTGAAATTCACTTTCTACAAATATTCTACAATATTTGCTTAACTCACACTGTTTCAGTGAACTTGCCTGTCAGTACACTCTTTGGATAGCATATGCATGCAAACAGAAACGAAAGAGAGAACAAAAGAAATTCAAACAGTCAAGGAATATTCATTAAGGAATTGAAACAAAGTTTTTCACACTCTTTCTTGTAATATTCTTCCAGTTTTGGTTACTAACCACTAAGGATAGCTGGAAAGCAAGAATTTTGTTTTGTGAAACATTTTGAGGTTTTGACTTTGGAACAAAACAGAGCCCATTCAACATTTTTCAGGGGACCAGCGAGAGAAAAACACCCAATCCAGAATAGCCAATAGCTCAATGGTTAAAGCACTCATTTAGGATGTGGGGATGTGTCCCTGTCCTGGGTTTTGACCAGAGATTTCACTGTGGACTAGAGAAACCTTCTGTCAGGGTTTCCTCCCCACTCTGAACTCTAGGGTACAGACGTGGGGACCCAAATGAAACACCCCTTAAGCTTATTTCTACTAACTTAGATTAAAAATTCCCCAAGGCACAAATTCTCCCTTGTACCTTGTATTAGGTAACGCTGCCACCACCAAGTGATTTAGACAAACTCAGGGAAAGGACCACGTAGGACTGATCAATGCAATTGTTTTTAATTGTTCACTTTATTAATATAACTTCATAAACAAAGTTTCATGAATGAAACAACTTTCATTCATAAAATCGATTACCTCAATAACTGGCTAATTGAGTTTCACTTTCAATGCAATTGCTGCTTAAATCGCTGAAACTTACACTGTTTCAACATTGTAACTTCTGCTCACTGTTTGTCATTCATATACTTGTCTATATTGTAAATTCTGTTCACTGTTTGCCATACCTTACACTTGTCCATATTGTAACTCAAACTCCATTTTAACTTGTCCCAAACTCCATTTTAAAATGCTCACTCCATTTTGTAAAAGCTTGCTGCAACCTTCATTTTTGCAAAACCCTGCTGTAATCTTATTAGTTTAGTTTAGATGTGTGAATGAGGTATAGATGGATGATAGAATCAACCTCCAGGCGCAGCCTGTCCTGATGAAATAAAGCATAAACACCCAACGGCTGAAGATCCAGACAACAGCCCTGACAAAGTGATCAATCACACCGAATCCAGAGGCAGCGTGACACAGCAAGACCTTTAGATTCAAACTAAAGCCTACAAAAAGGATGGGTGAGATGGAAGACTTTGAAGGGTAACATTTTGCTGCCAACATGAAAGGGTATTGCTGCATGCCCAACAGAGACCCAGCTCTTCCTTGTGCCCGGCTTTCCTGGGCAGTTAGCTGCCACAAGCTACAAACCCAAGCCACGAACTCAAGCTACATTCAGGACTGGTAACTATACAGCAGCTGCAGAACCTGTGTGTGTGTATGAACGAATGTGTGAATGAATGTGAAACTGAATGAAATGTTATAGCTATAACTGACTGCCTACTACGATTCTTTTTGTATTCACAATAAATGTGACATTTTGTCTTATCCCCTTTAATAAGATCCAGCTGGTTTTTATTTTATTGGTATAACAACCACTTGGAGTTCCTACTCCCCACAAGTCTCTGCGCCCCCTTTCCTGGGGAGGCTTGAGAATAAACAAGATGCGCACAGAACAAACTTGGGTTTTTTTAGGACACACAAAAAACCCCAATCAGATTCTAAAAGAAACAGAAATTTATTAGAAAGAAAAACGTAAAAGAAGCACATCTGTAAAATTAGAATGGAAGATAATCTTACAGAGCAATCAGATTCAAAAACACAGAGGATTTCCCTCTGGCCCAAACTTTAAAGTTACAAAAAGAAAAACCAGGAATACATCTTTCTCTCAGCACAGAGAAAATCACAAGCCAAAACAAAAATAAACTAACACATTCCCTTGCTAGTACTTACTGATTCTAATGGAATTGGATTGCTTGCTTCTTTGATCTGTGTCCGGCAAGCACAAAGAACAGACAAACCAAAACCTTTCCCCTTGCATCCCAGATTTGAAAGTATTTTGTCCCCTTATTGGTCCTTTTGGTCAGGTGCCAGCCAGGTTACCTGAACTTCTTAACCCTTTACAGGTAAAAGGATTTTGTGCCTCTGGCCAGGAGGAATTTTATAGTACTGTATACGGGAAGGTTGTTACCCTTCCCTTTATATTTATGACACCTAACCAACTAAAGTTTGTCAAAACATACATTTCCAAAAAAAAAAAGGTTCAATTTCAACAAATTGGCATTTTCTTGTTGGAAAAAATATTTTGTTGAAAAATTTCCAACCAGTTCTAACCATACCTATTGGACGTTGTTCAATTTCATTGCTCATTCTACCCCACCCCTATCTTTGATGGTTACTGCCAGGGTCCCATAGAGCTTTCAAAGTCCATCTGCCTAAGCACAGCTTCTGGTTCTGCTTCTGCCAGCTGTATTAGGTCTTTGTATTGTTTTTCCAGAGCACCTGTTACCATAGTATCTAAACACTGATCAGGCAAATATATGTCTCTAAAGCTAAGACTCAGTGAATTCTGCAGTGGACCTAAATTCTATGCCAACACACTGTGGTTTCTTCAACATTCCAACAAAGAACACTGGAGATTTTGCAGTAGCACCAGGTACCTTCAAAAATAAAGATTTTTGCTGAATTTAAAAATGAAAATTAATAGCACAATCAGTGCTTATACTTTATACTTATTTTTTTCTTTAGTTTGATATTTTATGTTAAAAGAGTCACATATTTCAATCCAGTGTGTTAAAACAAGATATTCATTGCATACAATCATTTTGATCAACCAAAATGGAAACTAGGATTGTTGAGAAAACAAGTTCTCAAAGTATCTTGGGATTCCAAAAGCCTACAAGGAATGGAAGATGGGAGAGACCAGCAAGGAAAGCTATCTCTTGAAGGTCAGAAAGTGTAGAATTGCCAAAAGCCAAGCAGAGCTGGACCTTCCTGTGACACTGCACCATATTTTTCATAGTGATATTATTATGATATGATTATAGCATGATTATGATGTATTTTATGCAAGGTAAGTCATGTGAGGTATCATTGGAAAAGTTATGATTTGCTGAATATGATTATCCTATTTGTATGAATGTATCATTTTTGTATCTGAAGTTATGAATATTGACTATGTATCTGTATTTCAAATGTAGTTACACCTGGGTAACGCCCACTAGAAAAGATGCTTTCAGGCTAGATAGCTGGTTGGGAAGGGCCTGTTCAGGGCAATGAGCCATTAGGGAAAACAATAGGCCTTAGGAGAAGCTTATCTCCCATCTGGTGAGCCTTCTGGAGAATACTCCAAACAGCCTGTAAGTAATGGCTGCTATGACTTTACAAGGACATGTGACCAGGCCATGATTCTGGACCACATCTTGGGATATCAGTATTTTTCCACAGACTGGTCTGGGAACCAAGCTTTGGAACAAAGGGTTCCCACCATATGGAAAAGCTATGTAAGACAGAAAGTGACATCTTCTGGGGTTCTTCACCCCCCCCCCCCCCCAAGAAGACTCCTGAAAACACTAGAGTAATAAAAACTGAACTGAGAGAAGTGCTGGAGCCAGGCTAACAAGGATTTCTAGCCTGTGTATGAAATACCTGAGAATTCCAAGTGTAAAGCAAGTGCAGCTCGTGCCTTAAGAATCTGTAGCCTGCCTGTACCATCAATTAGGATAAGACTCTGCTAATTAGTATTAGTAAATCTAGTATTTTAAGCTTAGTTTTCATGTTTTGTTTATTTACTAGTAATTTGCTTTGATCTGTTTGCTATCCCTTATGTTCACTTAAAATCTATCTTTTTGCAGTTAATAAACTTGTTTTGGTTTTAATCTAAACCACTGAGCTTTGACTGAAGTGCTTGGGAAAAATCTCAGCTTGGTTACCACAAGTAAGCATTGTTCTCTTCACATTGATGGAGAGGCGGACCGGGTATTAAACCCATATACTGGCCAGATTTGACCAGGGCAGGACCATACTGCTCTGGGGTCCCAAGCTGGGAAACTGGTGGTTAGAGAGCCTGCATGTAACTGCAGCTGGGTGTTCCCTACCAGTATGAATGATGGTGAAAATGCAGGCTGCAGGGCTTTGCAGCTTGTCACAGCAGTACAGTGTGCAGGGAGCCCAGGCTGGTGGATCAGGGACTCAGTGGTATTCCTATTACAGGTAGCACCCAGGGAAAACCTCTCAAACTTCCAAAGGGAACTAAAACCAACAGTAAAAGGTTCTATAGCCATATAAATAAGAAGAAAACAAGGAGAGAATAAACGGGATTGCTAAACACTGAGGATGGGGTGGAGATTAAAGATTATCTAGGCATGGCCCGACACCTTAACAAATATTTTGCCTCAGTTTTTAATGAACCTAATGAAGAGCTTATGGGTAATTGCAGAGTGGCTAATGGCAACAAGGATATGGAAGTAGAAATTACCATATCTGTGGCAGAAGTCAAACTCAAACACTTTAATGGGACTAAATCAGGGAGCTCAGATAATCTCTATCCAAGAATATTAAAGGAACTGGCACATGAAATTGAAAGCCAAATAGCAAGGAGTTTTAATGAATCTATAAACTCGGGGGTCAGACCCTATGACTGGAGAATTGCTAATATGGTGAACAGTAATTGTGATAAAATACAACATGGTTTTAGAAAAGGTAGATCATGCCAGATCAACCCAATCTCCTTCTTTGAGAAGATAACTGATTTTTTAGACAAAAGAAATGCAATAGATCTAATCTGCCTGAAAGACATTTGATATAGTTCCACATGGGAAATTATTAGTTAAATTGGAGAAGATGGGGATTGATATGAGAACAAAAGGTGTATAAGAAACTGGTTAAAGGGAAGACTACAGTGAGTCATAGTGAAAGGTGAACTGTCAGACTGGAGGGAGGTTACCAGTGGAGTTCCTCAGGGATCAATCTGTGGCCCAATCTTATTTAACATTTTTATTATGACATCAGCAGAAAAAGTGCGAGTATGCTAATAAAATTTGTGGATGACACAAAGTTGAGAGGTATTGCCAAAATGGCAGAGGTCTGGATTATCACACAAGAAGATCTGGATGACATTGTAAACTGGAGTAATAGAAATGGGATTAAATTTAATAATGCAAAGTGCAGGTCATGCATTAGGGAATAACAGGGAATGCATTAGGGAATTGCTATAAACTGAGGCCTTATCAGTTGGAAGTGACAGAGGAGGAGAAAGACTTGGGTGCACTGGTTGATCACAGGATGACTGAACCATCAATATGAAGTGGCTGTGAAAAAAGCTCATGCAGTCCTAGGGTTCATCAGGCAAGGTATTTCCAATATAGACAAGGAAATGTTAGTACTATTATACAAGGCACTGGTGAGACCTCATCTGGAAGACTATGTGCAATTCCCATGTTTAGGAAAGATTAATTCAAATTGGAACAGCTTCAGAGCAGGGTAGCAGAGTAGAGTAGCAGCAGGGCTACTAGGATAATCAGAGGAATGGAAAACCTAGCAGATGAGAGGAGTCTCAAAGAGTCTTGTTCAGCTATACAAAAAAGGGCTGAGGGGAGATATAATTGCTGCCTATAAATACATTAGAGGGATAAATACCAGGAAGAGAGGAGTTATTTAAGTTAAGCTCCAGTTTGGATACAAGAACAAATGACTATAACCTGGCCATCAACAAGTTTAGGCTCATAATTATGCAAAGGTTTCTAACCATCAGAGGAGTGAAATTCTGGAACAGCATTCCAAGGATAGAAGTGGGGTCATAAAAACCTAACTGCCTTGAAGACTGAGCTTGATAAGTTTATGGAGGGGATGGTATGATGGGACTGCCTATAATGGCATGTTACCCATTGCCAACTGCCAAAAGCAAAAATCCTCAATAGCTGGAGACAGGACACTAGATGGAGAGGACTCTGAGTTACTACAGAGAATTCTTTCCCAGGAATCTGCCTGTGGGTCTTGCTCAGATGCTCAGGATTTAGCTGATCGCTGTTTCCCACTATTAGAGTAGATCAGATATCCCCCATATGTATTAAAATGTTTGCTACTGCTTTTATTACATAACTAGTGATTTACTTACATTATACATGTATTTCTATGCTGTTTTAACTGATATGCTTTGCACAATTTTTAAGGGACTATGAATCAGCTCATGGTAATTTAATATGATCCAAGCACAATCAAAAAACCTGTGATTCTATAAAGGCTTTTTAATTTTGACAAAATACTCCTAATACTATATATTATTCTTTTTGAATTGGTCATTTTGAAATTCTACAGATATCTCATGGTTATAATAAGGTCATACAAATGCAGAAAGTAGGCCAATTTCTGGTCTCAGTTACACCACTGTAAATGTGGAAACTCCTACTGATTTCAAAGATGTTTCTTCAAATTTACACTGGTGTAAATGGGACCTGAATTAGGCCTAGTGTTTCCTTTGTCAAAATAAGATATCTGTGAGTCATATTAATAGAATAATATACTGATGCTCTTTACCAATAGATTAAAAATCCGGAATCTATTTCCTGCTATACAGTTTGAAAAGAAAGTAGAAATAAGTAACCAACAAATTGTTATCTCCTTCCTTGGTGCCTCATTATAAAACCCCAAGGAATTATTAATGTTTCTTGATTTATCTCCCTGTGTTAAAATTCTGTTATAGTCCAGTAGAAAGACCATTTTTTTTAAAACCCATCCAGCTATTAAGATCACTTTCTTTAATCTAACAATATTTGTATAGACTTGTTTTTGTTAGTGTTTTTTTCCCCCCAAACGATACTATAGGGTTACACAGGTAACTCATTAAAACAATTGAAAACTACAATACGTAAATACCCTATGCGTCAATGAGAAAAAAAGACCTCAAAGTGAGCAGTATGTCATTAATGCAATGCAATGATGGAAATGGCTAAAGTATTAACACAACAACTTCAAAAATCTCCCCATCTGGTTTATTTTTTCTCATACTCCATCTGAATTACTTTTTTTCTACATTGTAAGAAAAAGGTAATTGGGATGTTTTAGATCTACATATTCCATTAAGGTATATACAGCCTGAACAGCAATAACTTTCTTTGCTTACATTCTCATCACCCTGAAAGATGGTGGATCTGCCGAAAAAAATTGAGATAGAAAAAATAAAAAAATGTCAGCTAAGAGAGAGTGGGGAGCTTTCAAACTCCAGAAGTTTTGTTTCATTTGATCATTCTTTGGGCATTTTAAAACAAAACTAAAGCTTATCCTGCTTCAAAAGTGGATGTGGGAATTTACTCTTTGAACACTAATAGCAAACACAAAATTGCAGGTGCATTGTGGTGGATCTTCTGGGATGCTTTAATGCCCACATGTTGTCCAACAAGTCAGTCAGCACTACCCAATTGATGCAGCTGCATTTTGTCCAAGAAGGATGTCTATTGTTAGTATCCTCAGTGGGAGATGTTAGTGCTTATTTAGGTGCCTAAATGGGGAATTAGCTTTAGACATCTATTTTTGAAATGCTTACCTTATTGTTTTTATAATATTGAAAAATTAAGCCTATCTGAGGATTTACACTATAAGCCAATATTTTCACAACTCATAAGTTCTGAAAAATTATGCTTTTGAACTCAAAGATTCTATCCTTGATTGCCACCCGGAGGTGAATGTGTATGTGCGCTTATGTGTATGTGTTTAAACAAAATCCCATCAGCCATTATTGAGTTACTGAGGTGTGAAAAAATAACATTTTTTTTCATGATTAGATTTTCTTTTCTCACAACAATATCCTAAAAATGGCTGGGGAGAAAAATACCTTCAAACCTTTGCAACTAAATAGTCCTTATTGAGGAGAAAGCCCTTTGTTAGGCTTGGCTGGATGACATTTTTAAAAGGTATCATTTATGTGAAATTCAACTTATTTTTGAGCATGCTCAATTGGTCTCTAATAAGATTGGAACAAATCCTAGTAAAGTCTCATCTCTGTCATGACCTCCCACTGAAAGCTTCCCAACTCAACTGACAAGCCCATAGGCTACTACTGTGACCGTCTTAAAGAAGATCCTAAATGTCACATTGAAAGACATAACGCACTTTCCGTCCTTTACTGTTACTGTTACTGTTTCAATCTATTGCTGTTGCAAATGTGAGGCTGCCTCTTACCTCAGCATTCCACCAAAGCAATCCAACCAAACAAGCAAGAAAAGAAGGTGAATTCACTCTTCTTTCACACTACTGAGTTGTGGCCACACCCCAGAATTACATTCTTTTGAACTATAAAATCCCTGTCTCTCCTTTCAATAGAATCATAGAACATTAGGGTTGGAAGAGACCTCGGAAGGTCATCTTGTCCAACTCCCTGCTCAAAACAGGACCAACCTCAACTAAATCATCCCAGCCAGGGCTTTATCAAGCTGGGCCTTAAAAACCACTAAGAATGGAGATTCCACCACCTCACTAGGTAACCCATTCCAGTGCTTCACCACTCTCCTAGTGAAATAGTTGTTCCTAATATCCAACCTAAACCTCCCCCACTACAACTTAAGATAATTGCTCCTTGTTCTGTCATCTGCCACCACTGAGAACAGCCTAGTTCCATCCTCTTTGGAACCCTACCCTTTCAGGTAGTTGAAGGCTACTATCAAATCCCCACTCACTTTTCTCTTCTGCAGACTAAATAAGCCCAGTTCCCTTAGCATCTCCTCATAAATCATGTGCCCTAGCCCCCTAATCATTTTCTCTGCACTCTGCTGGACCCTGTCTCTCTGCTGGACTTTTCTCATCATTTTATTCATTAAAATGCAAGAAAAAACTATATTGTTGCTCTATTAGCTTGTTCATATCCCTGATTCTTTTTTAAGAGACCAGATCCTCAGCTAGTGGAAATTGGGTTAGTTACGCTGAAGTCAATGGAGCTACACCATTTTCCACAAAGTCTGTGGCCCAAAGGTCCAGTAGTAACATAAGCTTACACCATTGTACTTATTACAGTATGCATTTGCTAGAGGCTGTTATAGTGAAAGGTGCCTAAAGGTTTTCTTTAACATTCCCTGTTTTCACATGATCCTAACTTTTGGAAAAAAACCCTCTGTCTGTGCTGAAACCTACCTTGCATAGTTTCTCCCCAGAGGTGAAGTTTTTTGTTGTTGCTGAAAACTTATAGCACAATTCTTTCAACAGCTTGATGTTTGACAACATTTTTATACAGAATATTTTTCAATTTTCAGTACTTTGTAAGATAGCTTTTTCACACACAAAATTTAAAAATGGCTGAAGTGCACCATTTGTTTTTTTCAGGTTGGCTGTTTCTCCTTGAAGACTAGGCTCATGTATAATTTACAAATATATAACACTTAAATATATAAAACAAATCTAAGTTTAATTATTAAAAAGCTCTTTTTTCTGAAATTTGGAATTTCTTGTTCTAACCACAGCATTGAGAACCTGATTCTACAACTCCTCACTGGTGAAATTCACACTTGTGCAAAGGACCCATATAAGGGGATATTTTGGGAACTTAGAATCATAGAATCATAAAATATCAGGGTTGGAAGGGACGTCAGGAGGTCATCTAGTTCAACCCCCTGCTCAAAGCAGGACCAATCCCCAACTAAATCATCCCAGCCAGGGCTTTGTCAAGCCAGGCCTTAAAAACTTCAAAGGAAGGAGATTCCACCACCTCCCTAGGTAATCCAGTGCTTCCAGTGCTTCACCACCCTCCTAGTATCCTAATATCCAACCTAAACATCCCTCATTGCAACTTGAGACCATTACTCCTCGTTCTGCCATCTGCTACCACTGAGAACAGTCTAGATCCATTATCTTTAGAACTGCCTTTCAGGTAGTTGAAAGCAGCTATCAAATCCCACCTCACTCTTCTCTTTTGCAGACTAAACAATCCCAGTTCCCTCAGCCTCTCTTCATAAATCATGTGTTCCAGTCCCCTAATCATTTTTGTTGCTCTCCGCTGGACATTTTCCAATTTTTTCACATCCTTCTTGTATTGTGGGGCCCAAAACTGAATACAGTACTCCAGATGAGGCCTCACCAATGTCAAATAGAGGGGAACGATAATGTCCCTCGGTCTGCTGGCTATGCCCCTACTTATACATCCCAAAATGCCATTGGCCTTCTTGGCAACAAGGGCACACTGTAGACTCATATACAACTTCTCGTCCACTGTAAACCCTAGGTCTTTTTCTGCAGAACTGCTGCCTAGGTATTCAGTCCCTAGTCTGTAGCGGTGCATGGAATTCTTCCATCCTAAGTTCAGGACTCTGCACTTGTCCTTGTTGAACCTCATCAGATTTATTTTGGCCCAATCCTCTAATTTGTCTAGGTCCCTCTGTATCCTATCCCTACCCTCCAGCGTATCTACCTCTCCCCTCAGTTTAGTGTCATCAGCAAACATGCTGAGGGTGCAATCCACACCATCCTCCAGATCATTAATGAAGATATTGAACAAAACCGGCCCCAGCACCGACCCTGGGGGCACTCCACTTGATACCAGCTGCCAACTAGACATGGAGCCATTGATCACTGCCCGTTGAACCCGACAATCTAGCCAGCTTTCTATCAACCTTATAGTCCATTCATCCAGCCCATACGTCTTTAACTTACTGAGAAGAATACTGTGGGAGACCGTGTCAAAAGCTTTGCTAAGGTCAAGGAACAACACGTCCACTGCTTTCCCCTCATCCACAGAGCAGGTTATCTCATCATAGAAGGGCATGACTTGCCCTTGGTGAATCCTGATCACTGTTGACTGTTCCTGATCACTTTCCTCTCCTCTATGTGCTTCAGAATTGATTCCTTGAGGACCTGCTCCATGATTTTTCCAGGGACTGAGGTGAGGCTGACTGGCCTGTAGTTCCCAGGATCCTCCTTTCCTTTTTTAAAGATGGGCACTACATTAGTCTTTTTCCAGTTGTCTGGGACCCGATCACCATGAGTTTTCAAAGATAATGGCCAATGGCTCTGCAATCACATCCACCAACTCCTTTAGCACTCTCAGATGCAGCTCATCTGGCCCCATGGACTTGTGCTCGTCCAGCTTTTTTAAATAGTCCTGAACCACTTTTTTCTCCACAGATCTGGTCACCTACTCCCCATGCAGTGCTGCCCAGTGCACTAGTCTGGGAACTGACCTTGTTCATTAAGACAGAGGCAAAGAAAGCACTGAGTACATTAGCTTTTTCCACAACCTGTCACTAGGTTGCCTCCCTCATTCAGTAAGGGGCCCACACTTTCCTTGGGTTTCTTCTTGTTGCTAACATACCTGAACAAGAAACCCTTCTTGTTACTCTTAACATCTCTTGCTAGCTGCAACTCCAGGTGTGATTTGGCCTTCCTGATTTCACTCCTGCATGCCTGAGCAATAGGTTTATACTCTTCCCTGGTCATTTTTCCAATCTTACACTTCTTATAAGCTTCTTTTTTGTGAACTTAACTGGTTCATAGAACTTAGGCTGGCCCTCTTTGTTCAAGTGAATTTCATCTCTAAAGAGTAAGAAGGAAGATGTCATATTATTGCAAATTTCAAAATTACAGAGGCCAATAGTCAAAAATACAAATATTTTTGATGTCTTGAGACATTTCCTGGGTGCATGTAAAAGAAAGAAAAAATAATATTTGTTGTATGAATAATTTAGCATCTAATGGAGGATTTTCAAAAGCTAGGCATCCAACTCCTTTTGACTTTGCCCTTTGAAAATCATGCCCTAAATTATTTTTGTACTAGGCCATAGAATGCTTTTCCACCTTGACTTTAATACAGACTTCTGAGCCTTGGTTAAAAATGATTCACAATAATTTTGAATTTTTATTGAATGGACTATGTAAGTCACAGATTTCTCATGCACCTTTTCAATTCTCTTTAATCGGAAAAAAAAGAGCAAAGATTTTTTGTAGGCTCCTTCCTCTCTGAAGGGGAAAAACACTGGAAGTCTGATACAAATAAGTTTTTGTTTATTTTATCATTTCCAATATACCAACAGAACTAAATGCTATTCAAGGTGGATTAAGTCAGTGTGAAAGGATTTGGGATGATTAGTTATTTTTGTGTGTACCAGTATGGAACTCATTCTGTGAGGACTGCCAAAGCTAGAAAAGAAGTAGGTGTTGCAGTGATACTGCAGGCAGTGTCCAGTAGATTTGCAGAGTAAGAGTAAAGATTGGTGGATAAACATAATTATGATCTCTTGGTGAAAAACTCCAGGTACTAGAAGTAGTTATTTCACACTGTGGAAAATGGGAGATCATTAACTTGTATGAAAAAGAAAATGTACCAGGGAAGTTTATTGAGTTTGGTCAATCTGTTTTTCATAGAGATAAATTATTCAACATTTTCCGCATGCACCTAAAATGTAAATATATAATAAAGGCCTGAAAGTTTTGTTTGTTCATTTTTAAAAAGGTGCGTGAGGGGAGGGACCCATGCTTGGTTTTTTTATATTCAAAATTCATGTCTGGTCTGTCCTGGAGGATTCTATGGCCAGAATTCCAGGAGCAGCCATTTGGCACTCAGCACAACTCTGGGAAGGTCCTGCAAAGATGGTGGTAAGCCTAATACATCCTTTCTGGAAGGCACAATACTTTGGCTTATTGAGCCCCGTAAGACTGATGGGTGAACTCAATTAAGCTTTTAGCATGCATACAGGAACTTTTGCTGTTTTTATATGTTTTCTGTATAATGCTTTCAGCTTAATGATAAATATGCTTGCTTAGAAAGAGCTCTGTGGTAACATGTGACTGCTGGCAAGTACAGCTGTTCATAGCCTTCAGAAAGGAAGGCAGTCTAGTTTGCTGGGGAGATCCCAATGTAGTTAGAGAACTGTGCAGACTGGGAAAAAAAATACCCAGCCAGGAGCAACAGAGACATGGATCTGTGCCCAAGAGAGGTGATGGCTATGAGCCTAGAGTGGGAGTCCTTGGTGGACTATGGAGGGGAAATATTGGTGCAGTTTCCCTGAACTGTGACAACGAAAATTTAGAGCAAAATGACAGACTGGTATATAAAAAAGTTTCTCAAATACAAAGTGAAATAAATCATCTCTCTATAATAAAGACTAAAACCAAGTAATTAACAACACTTTAATTTATCTGAAGTGAGGGAAGGATAAGGAACTGGCTCTTTTAAAATCTCCCAATTGCATAATTGAGAGTTCAATTCTGTCCACATCAAAGTTAATGGAAAATTTCTCTTGGACTTCAGAGGGAACAGTATTGAGCCCTAATTGTGCAAGGAGATGAGTCTCATTTCAGACTACCTTCCAAGTTCAGTATACAATTATCAAGGCAGATGTGTAGTCTTGATCTACTAATTAATGCAGCCAGCTTGGTGCCCGGAGACTTGGTTTCTTATCTTAGGTCCGACTGGCTATGTGACTTTGGACTAGGATCTGATCCTGCAAACCTTTGTGATGAGTTCTTACACATGTGATTGATTTTCTAGCATGCGGCCCTTAACCACTTTAGACCTGAATCCTGAAATCAATTCCCACTGAAATCAAAACCTGTGAGAACCTGTTTCCTCACCAGTAAAATGCCTTATATGCCTACCTCACAGTCTTAATTAGGTAAATTATGTTGAGATCCTTGGTTCAGATATAGCAGGCATTATGTAAGTGCTAGGTTAGAGGAATCTTAGACAACCACTGTGGTTAAGTGAATGGTATGTCTCCACCTCAGACAAAAAGCAGCCTGTGTTATATTTGGATCCAGCAGAGAAGGAGATGGGTACAGATACAGAGAGAGCTGACAGAAACAGAGGCGTCCGCTGTGCTTGCTTTATTGTTCTAGCTGCAAAAACAAACATACAAAAGTGAGGTTTTGCATCAGGGAGGGGGAAGTACTTAAACATTTAAAGGGACAGGACATCACATTTGTCCACCCTACCTTAAAAAACCTTTGAAACACATATATATTATCATTTACATGGCTAACAATAAATACTATGGTGTCAAGTATCAGGGTAGCCTTATTAGTCTGTATCCACAAAAACAACAAGGAGTGGGTTTTTCCACTAAATCCACAAAAAGCTTATGCCCAAATAAAACTGTTAGTCTTTAAGGTGCCACCAGACTCCTAGTTGTTTTAACACACACTATATTGCCTATCTAAGAGTTGCAAGTGGACTACCGCAGACTCTTAAATTGCAAGGGGTTATTCCGTCCTGGAATAGCAACTCACTAACTAAACAACTTATACTTTCAGGCACACAACTGGCTTTTGCACTCTCTGGGGATAATATGGTGATGGTGTCCTGACCAACAGCAACAGTTGGTTACAAGGAATCAACTGGCTCTGGTATGGAATCAACTGGATCTGATATCAAAGTTTCTCTCAATAAGTCATTGAAATTAGGAGTTGTAACAGAAGTATGTTTGATAAGAAGAACAGAAGCTCCTACTGGAGATCCCTGGACTCCAGTACTTGTTGAGGTTGCAACTGGTCCATATGTCATTCCCATAAAATACCACTGGATAGTTTTACCACAAGAAAAACAGGTCCCATGCATTTAACAAGTTCTTCAGGCATCCATTTCAAACCACAACAATTTCTGCGGATGACTCAGAATAGACTTGTTAGCCTATAATGCATGCTTAAGTGTTTGTACAAAGCATTCCTTGAGTCTGTTTGTAGACGGATGGTAAGGAGCTAAGCACATGTATTGAATTCCATTTGAAACTAGGAACCTCTGAAATTCTTCAGAATAGAATTGAGGTCGCTTATCATTCACCAACCATAATGGTAAACCAGATTGGTTAAACAAGATATGAAGGTATCCAGTGGTCTTAGAAGCTGTAGTGGAAGTCATTTTGAAAACTTCAGGCCATTTTAATGGGTGTCAACTATGAGCAAAAACATATAATTTTCTAAAAGTCCAGTAAAGTCCAAATGAATGTGTCCAAGGAGTCTTGGGCCTTGGCCAATGGTGTAGATGAGCTGGGCCAGGATCACAATGAATTTGCTGATACCTAGTACAACACTTTGCCTTCCTTTCAATGCCTTTGTCAATCTCTGGACACCAGACATGACTCCAGACTATGGACTTCTTCTGTACAATGCCACAATGACCTTTGTGAAGAGCTTCCAAAGCCTGAGATTGAAGTGATTTCACAATGATCACTTGCATTCCCCATAAACTACAACCATAATTCACAGATAATTCATGGTGAGGTGACACAAATTGTATAAACTGGGGATTCTTTTGATCGAACATTCTACCTTGTACCTCTACTAGTCCCTTCTCAAAAGAAAACATATCATACATTGTGGTTTCCTTATTGTTGTCTGTGCTAGTGACAGGTAATCTATCCATCAAATTGAGATAGAACAGTGTGTTTGAAATTTTGGGGGGTTGACAGGAGCTTGTGCATGATGGGAGTGACAGCCCATCAGCCTTTCCATGCTAAATCCCTTTATGGAATGAATTGTATATGAATGAGGTGAAAGTATTAATGCCCTTCATTGCATATGAGGAGCAGCTAATGATGGAATTCCATGTTTCAGTTCAAGAATTGAAAATGGGCGATGATCTATTAGCAAGATAAAATGTTTACCATATACCTGGTCATTCTCAGAAAGTGCCTCCTCCCCACTCTCTAGCTGGCTGGTTCCCACTATCCCAGGAGCAAAACCAGAAGTCTGTCACCCTGTACCTCTAGGTGAACTTTGTTCTCTTTCTTTCTGAAGTATTATTATTTGCTTACTTTTTTCTTATTCTTCTTCAGGCAATGGGAACACTGGACACGGGTGGGCTAGAAATCCATTTTCACCAATTTTATATTTCTGGACCTAGCAGAGAAGGAGACAGACACAGACAGAGCTGGCAGAAAGATATATGTCTGCTGTGCTCACCCTATTTTTCTAGTTGCAAAAACTGAAACTAACATGAAAGTGAGGCTTTGAACCGGGAAGGAGGAAGTGATCACACATTTACAAAGACAGTACATCACAGCCTCCACTTACGCTTAGCTGAAAAAGCCAGTTAGATCAATAGGGATCAATCAACCTCATTGCTATTCCTGTAACAAAAGTATTGCTGCCTGATTTTAATTCTTACATTATTTTCACATAGTTTATTTTTTGGTTGTACTGTATATATTTCTATTTTCTTTATGTAACACGTATATGATGGCCACTGCCTCCAGCTGACACACTAGGGATTGAACTGGGGGTCACCAGAGCTAAAAGCATGAGCTATCACAGTTTGAGCTAAAACCTCATTGTTAGGGAGTATACCAAGTCATATCCTCTATGGATCACCATGGGGGGGACTGTAACACACTCACCAATGGGTAACATATTTGATTTCACTAACTTAAGTAAACTGAAAAATATATTATATTTATTATAATACATTGCAGAATTATTAATTTTAAACATGTAGCTCTCTGACCCCAATCTTTATTAAATTAAAAATAAAATGCAGCATCTCCTACAGCACTCAAACTAAACTAGGAATTAGTGGGTAGTGAACCTTCCACTATAAAAGGTATACAGGTAATAAAATATTTCTGTGCCTTTCTGCTATCTGATCTTTTAATTATCTCAGAAAGTTCCGATAAAAAGTTCTTCTAAGTGACTTACTTTATTTTACACTGTGGAGTGCTTTAGAGGGCTTGGTGTTCTTGGGGGTTCTGTAGGGAAATAAGTAGTGTAATAAAATTTGATAATGACTGCTGAAGGTATTTTATTTTTAAAGTGAGCCATAAACTTGAGCTTCATATGGAAAGGACTCACATGTCCATTCCAAAATAAAGGCCCAGTCCTGCTTCATTTAAGTCATTAGTTATAATGGAAGGACCTGGTGCTCAGCACCTTCCCAGGTCACACGTGGAGAGGAGAAACATGCAATGCTCATTATGTACTTGATTTCATACTGTTCCATTTGTAGTGAAGGAAGCTGATCGCCATATTTGGGGTCAGGAAGGAATTTTCCTCCGGGGCAGATTGGAAGAGGCCCTGGAGGTTTTTTGCCTTCCTCTGTAGGATGGGACATGGGTCACTTGCTGGAGGATTCTCTGCTCCTTGAAGTCTTTAAGCCACGATTTGAGAACTTCAATACCTCAGACATAGGTAAGAGGTTTTTCGCAGGAGTGGGTGGGTGAGATTATGCAGCCTGCGTTGTGCAGGAGGTCGGATTAGATGATCATAATGGTTCCATCTGACCTTAATATCTATGAATCTATGAAAAAAAAAGCCATGAGTGAATGCTTCAGAGATAAATCTATATCTCTCATTGAGCTACAATATAAGAGCATGTGGTAAAGAACCAGATATCAATTGTTCCTTAAAAGCATTCAAGTTAGAAACCATCATCCCTCCTTTAAAGTAGTGAAATTAAGAAAGTAGCTTTAATATCCAACAAGATAATATATACCTTTCAGGCAATGCTTCATGTGGCCTCTCATCCTCCTTAGCAAAGGAGACATTGCCCCAAGGGAAGAGACACATATTTGGGGCCCCTGTTGAGTCCACAACAGAGTTTTGAACTGCTGACTTCCCCAGTCAGCAGAAGGGAAGGGGTGGGAGATGTGACCTCCAGTTACCCTGGCAACACTCGTCCTGCAACCAATGGAAGTCACCAGCAGCCAGTTAGAGGGCAAAAGTCAGCAGGCAGCACTTCAATCAGTTTCTGACCTGTGAAGAGCTCTGGAAGCATGGGAAAGAAGGAGAAAGGCTCTAAATAAGCCTATTTTCCCTCTGTCATGCTGTCTGGAGTGGCTCACGAACATGAGTGCCTACCTCAGGGTACACTGTCAGAAAACAGGGGAGACAACCCAAACTGATGGTGTGTTCTATAATTAGATTTCACCAAGCCAGTAACAAATGTGAATGACTGGATCATTATCCCAGTCTTGCCATGGAGTCACAGACAGTCCCCTTTGACTCTCCAGTCTATCTTGCTGCCCAGACAAACTGGTATAAGTGACTATCATCACTTATACCAAACATCACACTAGATTCAGGCCATTTTCTAAAAGCTTATCCCCAATGTGGTGAACCCTAGGAAAGCGTCCAAAAAATTCAAGGCCGTATGCACTGAGCAGCCAATGGCAAATTTTGAAGAGTCCAGGAAAGAGAGTATGGTGGGTCCCAGAATGGTAACTACTCCCACAATATTCAAGTTCTGAAGGCTCAGCCATAGCCTTCACTGAAGAACAAATATACCTAACAGACTCTGTGGGCCCAAGGCTGAAGTGGACATGAGGATTGAAGGATGTTGTTGCTGAGTTATTTTGAACAGTGAATCACAGGTTACCCTTCTGTTCCAGCTATTTTATGAGACCCATTTAAAGAATCTGACCCTTTATCCTCTAGAAGGACTTGTTGTGAATCAAGTGGGAATTAGATGAATCATCTTTCCATATTAAGGACATATCAAGGGACAGCAGGAATTACCCAGAGACATGACTGGGATAACTTCCAAGATTCAGACTTCAGCCTTTGTATGTCCAGCTATGGGAAACAAAAGCCAAGTATCTCTGATAACTGGGACTAACTCGAATATGTTTGGGTTATTAGCCAAGAAGAGTAAGGAAATAGCAGGCCCGTAGGATGGCAGGCTGAGGTACTTAGAGTGAACACCTTATGTTTGCAAGCTTACTGACTGAAGGAGATGGAGTAGGTCTTCAGTCAGGAAGGATCTGTTGGGAAGAACTTTAAGGGTAACGGTTCACCTTTGACCCTACTGTTGGACAAGCTGAGATAGGCCACATCTACAGAGATGAGACAGTGAATGGACCGTCTCATCATCCTGAGAGGCTGTTTGATGCCATCCGCCTGAACTTTGGAAATTCCCTTATGCCCAAGGACTGGAAAGAACACTTGAGACAGAGGTTGGCCCAGAGAGCAGATGTACTCTTCCAACAGAAATGGGATGTTGGACATGCTTATGGAGTAGAATATCAAATCCTGATGTATGATAAGACCCGCTTCTGGGAGAGATCCTGACAATTTGGGCCTGTGGATGAAGAAGATGTGAGAAAGCATCTTTTAAGCTCAAGGCTGCTGGAATAATCCAGGAATCCAGGAGCCCACTTGCATCTCCCATCGTGGTAGCCCATAAGAAGAACCATGATATGTGCACATATATGGATTATTGCATCTTGAATAGGTAGATGATTCCTGATTGATACTATACCCTGGGTGGAAGATGCCTTGGATTGCTCTCCAAGAGCAAGTTGTTTTTGGTCCTTAATCTGAGAAGTGGATATTAGTAAATATCCATGGCTCCTAAAGATTGTGAAAGAACAGATTTTGTTCACTGGGCTTTTATGAATTTATAAGGATGCCCCAAGGTACCTGTGGAGCCCCAGCAGTTTTCTAGAGGTTGATGGAGTCATGAACTTTCTGGAAGTATTGGTCAATTTGGATTATGTTATTGTTTTTGGGAGACTCTTGAGGAACATAAGGAGCATCTTAAAGTGCTCAATCATGTCAGCACCACCAGACTCAAATTGTCCTTAGATAAGAGCCAATTTGGCCAGTCGAGTGTGAAATATAATGGGTACATTTTCTTGAAAGAAGAAGTAGCAGCAGAGTCAGATAAGGTAGACGCCCTCAAGACCAAGAAACCTCTCAATGCTCTCAAGACCACGAAATAACTCCAGAGTTTCCTAGGATCCTTGGGGCATTATAGGCATTTTGCGAAGGGATATTCAATTGCCCATTCACTGAATGCACTGACTCAAGGTTACCTTTAATATTGAAAAAATAGGAAGCCCTGAAAAGCCAGAAGTATCAAACCATAAGGTGTCTGAATCTTTTGGAGACAGATAGACTGCAGCCTGTGAACATCCTGTCTATACTCTGATTGACAGTTTGATGAAGACCACATTCTTGCCTTTGGTGACTCCAGGAAGCCCTTCTTGTTATATGTAGGTGCCTGCTTGGACTGTTTGGGTGGAGTATCAAGAGTATCCTGATGGATATTGATGTGTGGCCTATATCAGACAAAGTCTGATTGCCTATGAGAGAAATTGACCAGTGCATAAATTCAAGTTCCTTGCACTGAAGTGAGTCTTTGTAGGAAATTCCATGATTACTGCTATGACACAAAATTTGTAATCAGGAGTTACATCCTGCATCTGTGAATTTTGACAAAGCAGGACACCGATGATAAGCTGTTCTAGTCATGTATGATTTCATGCTACAGCATCACTCTGGAAAGACAAATATTGATGCTGACACATTGTCTTGCCAGCGATATGATCATCATCCTCCAGACGATGAAGGGATAAAGATAGCTACTCCTGGAGTGAGCATGTTGTATAAGATTTCCAAGGAAAAACCTAATCTGACTACTGCTAACCTGCGGGAGAGCTGGAGATATTTTGGGAGCATCTTCTGAACCCATCCTGAAGTCTATTCCCTCATTGTGAACCTCGATTTGATATCACTGCCTTAGTTGAATCATAAGGAGTTGAAGAAGGCTTAGTTAACTGACACCTGCATCAGAGACATTGCCCTGACCAAGCTACAAGGGAAGTTGTCATCATGGGTGAAGAGCATATACCCCAACACCTTCTTGATGTTGAGGAAATGGGATAAGGTGATCAGTCAGGGAAGACCTTGGGCACTTAATAGCCATTAAAGGCACTAAATACAACATTTGAGCACCATTGGGATCCTCAAAAACCCTGCTCAGTTGCCACAAAAACCTGAAGGTGCCTACATTTCTGCTGGTGTGCATGCACAAAACCACCTAAATCCTTATGGTGCCAAGCTGCTCAGCACTCTAGCTCAAATCGAAACACCAGCAGGATTCAAAAACCAGGCATTCCAATGCCTATCTTTCCTGCAGGGCCTGCTCAGCATTGCAATGCCTAAGTCTCTTTGGTCCATGGTCCTTCCTCTGAAGACCTTACAATATGGGAAATAATATTGTCTGTTAAAATTACCAAAAAAGAACAGATTTATAATATGAGTACTGAATCTGCAAAGATCCAGAATAGGTTAAACTTTACATTATTTCTTGTTCTTATTACAATCACTGTCATCCAGATTAATGGTGTGCCATTTTAGTTTCAAATTATAATCTTTATCACAGAACTAAGGCATCAGAATTTTATTGACTCTTATATTCTGTAAAGTATAATAGTGTACTACTACACTGACCTTTACAATATTCTGCTATTTGATTGGTTGAACTTTCAACTTATCTTCCTGTTTATGTGACTCTGTGCAGGTTCAGATAATGAGGGTATAGAAGCAGATGTTAAACATCCATTCCAAATATGTCAGAGCCAATAGAAGTAGAATAAATGCTGGAGCATTTACATGGCCTGTAAATCTCTTTATTCTCCAGGCACCAACTTTCCAAGTTATTCTCAGATATTTTTGTCCTTTTCTAATACACTCTGGAGAAAACATGATTATTTCTTATCCAACATTTTGTAAAAGGAAATTATATGTTGACTTTAGAACGCTAAAATCTGAACAAAATTTAAAAAATAACAATTTTCCTCTATTTTAGTGGAGTCAAAGTGATAGTGAAATATCTTCTTTTGGCAAAAGATCTTGAACTATCATACCACTCTTCAAGCAGGTGAGCATCTTACCTGTCTTTGGTAAGATGGCATCTGTTCTTGGCCGAATGATTTGGATTTCTTTTTGTGTTCTTAACATTATTTTAATTAACCTTCTGGCCCCCTACAATATTTGTGCTTCAGTCCCATTCATCTTAAACTAATACAAAAATAATCCTGTTTTTAATTTAAAAGGGAAAAAATGACTTAAATGCTAAGATCTTTCCTAATATTTACTTATCATGAAATTAACCAAAAGTTGCTTCCACAATTCATTAAAAACTTGAATCCATCTCTTCCTCCTTGAGGGACTATCTATCGAAACATTAATTTAGTTATTGAGCATTTTTGTTTGTTTGTTTTTAAGTAGACTAAGACGATGCCTTAATATATAGTCATCTTTAAAATTCTTGTTTATAAAGTATAGATTCTACATTACATCAAGTTTCTGTCTTTGCTTGTAGATAATAGAGTAAAACTTCAGAGCAATAATTATTGTGCTAATTGTGTAACTCCCATATGTCTCTTTGAAAACTGTGTTTTGAACAGCAATGTAGGAAAGCAGAGCTAGCCTTAGGGAAAATGGCGCCCTGGGCAAACTTGTATTTTGGTGCCTCTGACCCCCATGTGTGCCTCACCATTGCCCCTGGACTCCCTGGGCTCCCCCCATCCTCTGCTGCTTCCCCCCAGTGCTTAATTTGTAATGAAAGATGTGCCAGGGCTCAGCCCCTGCAAGCCCCAGCACAAAGTAAGCACTGCACAAGGAACCTGCAGTAGAAAGTCCAGTGAAGAGGTTAGTGTCAGGCAGGGATCCACAGCCAGCCAGCATGTCTCTGGTGCACCCTTCATCATCTGTGGAGCTTCTGGCAAAATAAAAAGCTGTTGCCCTAAATAGTATCCCTGAGGGAAGGTGGCAATGAATCCCCTCTGGAATGCTGCAGCCCTCCCTGGCACAAAGAGGTGTGATTTCACCTCCCTATACCAGAAGGAGGGGAGTCTGGCATTTGTCTGATTAAGATGAAAGGGATGACCTCATTCATGTTAACTTTGCATCTGGAAAATAGAGACAATTAATTCAATGGCCAGAATTTTCCATCAGGTAAAACTAATTAATGAGTGGGCCTCTCAACTGTCACTGAACCCATGTTTAAGTCAATTAATGGTGGTTTTGACGGTGCAAGGAATGCAGGATTGGGCCCCATATGTACCCCACCACCCCAATGTTCCATTTTGACAATCCATTTACCATAGCCCAGAAGTAAGGAAAGCTTCTTTAAATCCTTCTTTGGAGCTTTGAAGCACCTACCAAATAAACATTCCCACCATTTTATAGTCGCTTTTGTGTTCAGCAGTTAGCTGAGTTCCACCTTAAGATGGGAGGTGTTAACTGTAATGATACAGAATATTTTCCATTCTTTAAATTTTTAATTAAATGTGTATTTTGTCAAACTGTCTGGAATGGCTCAGAATTACATTCTGCATTTGGATGCTGTGCTTTTGTTCCCATTGCTGTAAAATGGGAATAATAATGCTTGTCTGCCTGCCATATGGAATTGTAAAGATTAGACTGAGATCTGTGGGGCAGGAACTGGGTTGCCTTAATGGTTTGTATGGTGCGTAACACAATGGGGGCTCCTACTGATTATGGTCTTTGTGTGCCACTATAACATTAGTCAGTTATTGAGATGCTTGCTGGTGGTAGCTGAATGGGACTTACTTAGTGGCAGAGGTGGATTAAGGTTTCCTGGGGCCCTGAGTCAGAGCAAGTCAGGGGCCCCTCCCTAACCCCCTTTCATCTGCAGCCCTGCCCACAGCCCCACCCCTTCCTGCCCCTTCCCGGGGGCCCATCCGCTTCCACACAGCCCTTCCCCTTCTGCCTCCCCTAGAGCTCCACAACCCTTTTTGCTCCTTTCTGCCCCCTCCACTGCAGCCTCAAGACCGGAGAAGCTCTATCCCTTTGCCACAGCCCTGGGGCGCAGTGTGAAGTGAGAGCTCCTCCAGTCCCAAGGCTGCAGCACGGGTCTGGGTAGGGTTGCCAACTTTCTGATTACAGAAAACCAAGCACCCTTGCCCCACCGCTTGCCGTGCCCCTTCTCCAAGGCACCTATCCTGCTCACTCCATCCCTCCTCCCTCAGTTGCTCATTCTCCCACATCCTCACTTACTCGCTCATCTTCACTGGGACAGGAAAGGGGGTTGGGGTGCAGGAGGGGGAGCGGGCTCCTTCTGGTGGTGTGGGTTCTGGGGTAGGGCCAGAGACAAGAGGTTTGGGGTGCAGGAGGGTGCTCTGGGATGGAGCCGAGGGGTTTGGAGGGAGGAAGGGGGATCACCACTGGGGTAGGATGTTGGGGTGTGGGCTCCGAGCGGCACTTACCTCAGGCAGCTCCCGGAAGCATCAGTATGTCCCTTCTCCAGCTCCTATGTAGAGGTGCAGCCAGGAAGCTCTGCGTACTGCCTCATCCATAGGCGCTGCCCCCACAGCTGCCATTGGCAGCGTTTCCCAGCCAATGGGGAGCGGAGCCAGTGCTTGGGACAGAGGCAGCACGTGGAGCCCCATGACTACCCCTACATCTAGGAACCAGAGCGGGGGCAGGCCACTGCTTCTGGAAGCAGTGCAGAGCCATGGCAGGCAGGAAGCCTGCCTGCCTTAGCCCAGCTGCACCACCAACCGGATTTTTAATGGCCTTGTCAACAGTGCTGATTGAAGCCCCCAGGGTCCTTTTTCCACTGGGCATTCCAGTCGAAAACCAGATGCCTGGCAACCCTAGGTCTGGGTGCTGGGGCTACCCCCATAACTCCTCCCACACACGCTTTTTCAGGGGATCAGGGTGAGGGTGCTTCTGGCAGAGAGTGGGGTCAGGTGTCAGGGCTTCCTCTGCCACCCCCAGCTTCTACCAGGGACAGTTAGGGCCGGGGCTCTGGGAGGGGTGGGGGGGTCTTCCCGCATCCCATGGCTTCTGAATGGAATAGGGTTGGGCTGTGCTGATGGGGCTTCTCCCATCCCATGGCTTATGCCTGGGATGGGGATGGGGATGAGGGGTGCTGCAGGGGTTTCTCCCATCCTGCGGCTTCAGCCGGGGAAGGGGTCAGGAGATTTGGGGGCTTCCCCCACCCCACCTGCTGGGCAGAGGAAGCTAGGGGCCCCTCAGTTGGCCAGGAGACCTGGGCACGGACACCCTTTGTGCAGTGGCTACTCTGTCACTGCTTAGTGGGTGGGACATTAGTGGAGTACAGGTTAATCTCTTTGTTGGCTAAGAGCACAACCTTCATGTCCCGTGATCTTAGCACCTGCTGGCAGAATTTGTAGCACAACATGGTCACACACATGTCCTTGAAGCTGTAATCACTAGCAGACATGCTAGCTTCTCTTCTCAGAGAAAGGTGAGGGTGCTCCTCCTTTTCTTATGGAAAATGGACCCCAAGACCCACATAGCTGTTTGTAGCCCCCCCACTCTTCTTCAGCTCCTCCTCCCCCAACATCCTTGCCCTTTTTCTCCCTTAGCTGCTCCTCCCATACTCACTGCCCCCTCCCTCAGGGCTCAGCCCTATGTCCTCATCTCTCCATTCTGCTGGAGATTGATTCCCCTTTTCCACCATACTGTCCCACCCCAGGTTCTAACACCTCCCTCACAACTCGGGCCCCTGTGCTCCTTCCCACTACCACCCTGGGGTCCCTGTGCTCTCCCCTCTGATCCTGACTGACCCCTTCCTTTTCTGCCTCAGCCTCAGAAGCCCAGCTCATTGACCCTCGCAGGGGCTGATCCCCTTCTCTTTACCCCGAGCCAGTTAAGCCTCAGGCATCGGCCCTGCTGCCATTAGACCACAGGAACTTCAGAGCTGTCAGACTCAGTTTGAATCCCAACCTCACTTATCCTCCCAATGGAAGAGAGCATTGCAGGGATCGGAGCAAGATACGCCTCTCAGAGTGACTAGTACACACATGCCCTCAGCTCCTAAATGGACAAGCCAGCCCCCTTCTCCTAGTTTTCCCTTGGGGTCCCACTTCTCTCACTCCTGATTGGTCCAGATAAGAGTTCTTCCTGGGGTGTATGCCGCAAGCATACCTCTAGCATGAAACTTGGGGGGAGCATTGCCCACTGCTCTTCCTAAATGGTACCCTGCCTCCGCAGAGCAGAGAGAGCATGGTGTGTTCCCTGCTCTTAATCACTGTTCCAGGCACTCCCCTGCCCGCCAGCAGTGCACGCTACTGCCTATGCATGGCGCCTCCCTGACCACTGTGCCCTGGGCAGTTGCCCAGGATGCCCATCCCAATGGCTGGCCCTGTAGGAAAGCCCACACATGACAGGCCCAGCACTTCTCTGTTCTTAGTTCAGCTGAGAATCATTGGAGTTCTGGGAGTAATCGTTTTTGGTGCTGATGGGAGTTGTAAGCCTCATAGCAACGTACACTGGGAAAGAGAAAAATAAGGAACTGCCTTTTCCAAAAGAGAGGGGAGACTGAACAAGGGAAAGACCTGTTATGTGTCTCTGGAGAGAGAGAGAGAGAGAGAGATCTGATCCAATTGCCCAAAAAAGCCTGACAGAGGCTTTTTGAGGAAGCCATGAAAAGGCCCATAAAGGGATTAAAAAGGACTGCTAAATGGCTTGGTATAAGGAACTCATGCAGCCTGTGCAGGACTTGTAATTTAATTAGTATGGATTACCTTCTTTTGGTCGTTGCCCACCAGAGGCCACTCATGCTAGCTACATAAGAACTGAGCAAATGCCAATCGGTCGCTGCTTAATGCAATGGCCGCCTGGGTCCTTACTTCCTAGGTGTTGTGTTGCATTCTCAGGCTAAAGCCTGAGGCTTCTTCAGCTGAACCTGAGTCTGTCATGAGTGTTATTCTGTTCCATGAGACTTGGTGTGGTGCTGTAAGGAAGGGGTGTTGTTTTTGGTTTAAAACCAGAGCGAGCCAAGTTTCAAGAGGAGAATTAAGGGACACGAGCAAAGAAACTAAGACTTTGGAAAACTTGGAGGTCAGATCAGACACCTTCTTCATTGCTAAGAGCCCCAACCCTGGAGTTCATGGGGGAGGGAGGGAAGAAGCTCACATTTCATTCTGAGGAATCAGCTGAGGATCTTGTAGTTGTATTCTGAAAAATGGAGAAATGACACACCTTTGAGGGAGGGGTCTGACCCACTGGAAAAGATAGGGTGAAGGTTTGGTCTTACCATTGGACTTTTGTTATACCAGAAACTCTGCAGGTTTGATGTAGCTGGAGGGAAAAACAGCCAATCAGTGAGAGTGGTTGAGCTGGAGGTACCACAGCAAGAGGTAAGATATCCAGTCACAGAAGAAAAAATGTATATTAAATGGCCAATTTATAAGATTTATTCAGTTTTGTTTTGTTAGTTATATATTGTTTTTCCTTGTTTTGACTACTATTCCAGTGATGAAATTTAAGCTAAATATTTTTGTTGTACTGCAAATTTAATGTCTGACTCCAAGGCCTTTGTAACCAGTGATGGTTCTGGAAAGAGGGTAAACCAAGTCTTATACTAATTCTCTAGGTTCAGTAATAGGAAGTTTTATTGTCTCCTGGATAATTAGAAATACCACGGTAAAAGAAAACTCTTCTTTTCGGGGAAAGAGTCACTTATTTCTATCATGAGATTCTCTTTTCTCTGTTGTAATTCCCTGTTTATATCTACATACAGCTAACACATTGCCCAGCATACTGTAACTATTTTTCTTATCTGAATTCAAAAGTATGTGGTTATCTCTGGAAAGAGAGCTTTGGGATGAGGTGCCTTTTCCCACAAAGGGCAGAAGAATGAAGTTGAATTGGGAATGATTTTACAGAAAGAGAAATGCTTTTAAGATGACTAAGTGCCATTAAGTCCTTCAATACAGCCTGACACCCAGGTAGATGGGGCAAAATGCACCTCCATTCAAATAGACACATGGCACTTAAAAGAACGCTGTCAGAGTCCATAGCAGCAAAGAGTCAATGCTGTAAAAGCAGACAGGTTCTACATGATGCAGTATTATATAATAGAGGCATGTAGAATCAAGTGAGTTATAGGGCTGTCATAAATATAAAGGGAAGGGTAAACACCTTTAAAATCCCTCCTGGCCAGAGGAAAAATCCTTTCACCTGTAAGGAGACAAGACACTTTCAAAGCTGGAGGGAGGCAAAAACAAAGGGTCTGTCTGTGTGATGCTTTTGCTGGGGACAGATCAGGAATGGAGTCTTAGAATTTAGTAAATAATCTAGCTAGATATGCGTTAGATTATGATTTCTTTAAATGGCTGAGAAATTAGACTGTGCTGAATAGAATGAATATTCTTGTCTTTGTGTCTTTCTTGTAACTTAAGGTTTTGCCTAGAGGATACTCTATGTTTTGAATCTAATTACCCTGTAAGGTATTTACCATCCTGATTTTACAGGGGTGATTCTTTTTACCTTTTCTTATATTAAAATTCTTCTTGTAAGAAATTGAATGCTTTTTTTCATTGTTCTTAAGATCCAAGGGTTTGGATATGTGATCACCTATGCAAATTGGTGAGGATTTTTATCAAGCCTTACCCAGGCAGTGGGGTGCAAGGTTTTGGTGAGGATTTTGGGGGGAAATGGGAACAGGGAATTGGGGTGGTACCTGGCGAAGGATTGCTAGGGTTTGTTGGTATATTCTGCTGAGCCTTTGCCTTCTCCATCTCCAGTGCATGCTTCCTCTCTTCCTTCTTCTTCTCCACATGCTTCCTCTCTTTTTCTTTCTCCTCCAGTTCTTTGGCCCTTGCCTCCAGTTCTTTGTCCTTGGCCTCCATTGCACTCCTGTGGGCAGCTGCTTGGTGTTGTTCTGCCTCTTTCGCTGCCTCCCTGTCTTTGTCCTTTGCCTCCATTTCTCTCCTGTGGGCAGCTTCTCGAGCTTTTTCTGCTTCTTTCACTGCCTCCAGTTTGGCTAACTCAATGTGTGTAAAAAGAAAAGGAGTACTTGTGGCACCTTAGAGACTAACAAATTTATTAGAGCATAAGCTTTCGTGAGCTACAGCTCACTTCATCTCACGAAATTATGCTCTAATACATTTGTTAGTCTCTAAGGTGCCACAAGTACTCCTTTTCTTTTTGCAAATACAGACTAACACGGCTGCTACTCTGAAACCTGTCAATGTGTATAGTGTCTTGGTTTCTGTCATCTTTACCTCTCTGTTTTTAATTAACTTTACACCCGAGGTTTAAAAATAAAACAAACAAAACTTGGCTTGTAAAATTTTGCTGTGCTGTAATAGCATACCTATATTCTCTGATAATGATTGTCAGCCTACAGAAAAATCCAAAAAAAACCCTAACACCTTTGCTCCAGGCAAATAGGCAGAAAACCCCTCTAGTTGCTCTTAGGTAAAAAAAAAAAAACTTTAGGTCTGTGAAGACTTGTGAATTTCCCTGCAGGAGGTTAACTATCCTGCCTTTAGGTAGAGAAAACTCCCCCTCACAAAGACAATTGTCTCTGCTCTAAGAAAAGGAGTACTTGTGGCACCTTAGAGACTAACAAATTTATTAGAGCATAAGCTTTCGTGAGCTACAGCTCACTTCATCGGATGCATTTGGTGGAAAAAACAGAGGAGAGATTTATATACACACACACAGAGAACATGAAACAATGGGTTTATCATACACACTGTAAGGAGAGTGATCACTTAAGATAAGCCATCACCAGCAGCAGGGGGGAGAAAGGAGGAAAACCTTCCATGGTGACAAGCAGGTAGGCTAATTCCAGCAGTTAACAAGAATATCAGAGGAACAGTGGGGGGTGGGGTGGGAGGGAGAAATACCATGGGGAAATAGTTTTACTTTGTGTAATGACTCATCCATTCCCAGTCTCTATTCAAGCCTAAGTTAATTGTATCCAGTTTGCAAATTAATTCCAATTCAGCAGTCTCTCGTTGGAGTCTGTTTTTGAAGCTTTTTTGTTGAAGTATAGCCACTCTTAGGTCTGTGATTGAGTGACCAGAGAGATTGAAGTGTTCTCCAACTGGTTTTTGAATGTTATAATTCTTGACGTCTGATTTGTGTCCATTCATTCTTTTACGTAGAGACTGTCCAGTTTGGCCAATGTACATGGCAGAGGGGCATTGCTGGCACATGATGGCATATATCACATTGGTAGATGCGCAGGTGAAGGAGCCTCTGATAGTGTGGCTGATGTGATTAGGCCCTATGATGGTATCCCCTGAATAGATATGTGGACAGAGTTGGCAACGGGCTTTGTTGCAAGGATAGGTTCCTGGGTTAGTGGTTCTGTTGTGTGGTGTGTGGTTGCTGGTGAGTATTTGCTTCAGATTGGGGGGCTGTCTGTAAGCAAGGACTGGTCTGTCTCCCAAGATCTGAGAGAGCGATGGCTCGTCCTTCAGGATAGGTTGTAGATCCTTGATGATGCGTTGGAGGGGTTTTAGTTGGGGGCTGAAGGTGATGGCTAGTGGCGTTCTGTTGTTTTCTTTGTTGGGCCTGTCCTGTAGTAGGTGACTTCTGGGTACTCTTCTGGCTCTGTCAATCTGTTTCTTCACTTCAGCAGGTGGGTACTGTAGTTGTAGGAATGCATGATAGAGATCTTGTAGGTGTTTGTCTCTGTCTGAGGGGTTGGAGCAAATGCGGTTATATCGTAGCGCTTGGCTGTAGACAATGGATCGAGTGGTATGATCTGGATGAAAGCTAGAGGCATGTAGGTAGGAATAGCGGTCAGTAGGTTTCCGATATAGGGTGGTGTTTATGTGACCATCGCTTATTAGCACCGTAGTGTCCAGGAAGTGGATCTCTTGTGTGGACTGGTCCAGGCTGAGGTTGATGGTGGGATGGAAATTGTTGAAATCATGGTGGAATTCCTCAAGAGCTTCTTTTCCATGGGTCCAGATGATGAAGATGTCATCAATGTAGCGCAAGTAGAGTAGGGGCATTAGGGAACGAGAGCTGAGGAAGCGTTGTTCTAAGTCAGCCATAAAAATGTTGGCATACTGTGGGGCCATGCGGGTACCCATCGCAGTGCCGCTGATTTGAAGGTATACATTGTCACCAAATGTGAAATAGTTATGGGTCAGGACAAAGTCACAAAGTTCTGCCACCAGGTTAGCCGTGACAGTATCGGGGATACTGTTCCTGACGGCTTGTAGTCCATCTTTGTGTGGAATGTTGGTGTAGAGGGCTTCTACATCCATAGTGGCTAGGATGGTGTTTTTAGGAAGATCACCAATGGACTGTAGTTTCCTCAGGAAATCGGTGGTGTCTCGAAGATAGCTGGGAGTGCTGGTAACGAAGGGCCTGAGGAGGGAGTCTACATAGCCAGACAATCCTGCTGTCAGGGTGCCAATGCCTGAGATGATGGGGCGTCCAGGATTTCCAGGTTTATGGATCTTGGGTAGCAGATAGAATACCCCAGGTCCTGGCTCCAGGGGTGTGTCTGTGCGGATTTGTTCTTGTGCTTTTTCAGGGAGTTTCTTGAGCAAATGCTGTAGTTTCTTTTGGTAACTCTCAGTGGGATCAGAGGGTAATGGCTTGTAGAAAGTGGTGTTGGAGAGCTGCCTAGTAGCCTCTTGTTCATACTCCGACCTATTCATGATGACGACAGCACCTCCTTTGTCAGCCTTTTTGATTATGATGTCAGAGTTGTTTCTGAGGCTGTGGATGGCACTGTGTTCTGCATGGCTGAGGTTATGGGGTAAGCGATGCTGCTTTTCCACAATTTCAGCTCGTGCACGTCGGCGGAAGCAGTCTATGTAGAAATCCAGGCTGCTGTTTCGACCTTCAGGAGGAGTCCACCTAGAATCCTTCTTTTTGTAGTGTTTGCAGGAAGGTCTCTGTGGGTTAATATGTTGGTCAGAGGTGTGTTGGAAATATTCCTTGAGTCTGAGACGTCGAAAATAGGATTCTAGGTCAGCACAGAACTGTATCATGTTCGTGGGGGTGGAGGGGCAAAAGGAGAGGCCCCGAGATAGGACAGATTCTTCCGCTGGGCTAAGAGTATAGTTGGATAGATTAACAATATTGCTGGGTGGGTTACGGGAACCATTGTTGTGGCCCCTTGTGGCATATAGTAGTTTTTTGCTTACAGACAGCCCCCCAATCTGAAGCAAATACTCACCAGCAACCACACACCACACAACAGAACCACTAACCCAGGAACCTATCCTTGCAACAAAGCCCGTTGCCAACTCTGTCCACATATCTATTCAGGGGATACCATCATAGGGCCTAATCACATCAGCCACACTATCAGAGGCTCCTTCACCTGCGCATCTACCAATGTGATATATGCCATCATGTGCCAGCAATGCCCCTCTGCCATGTACATTGGCCAAACTGGACAGTCTCTACGTAAAAGAATGAATGGACACAAATCAGACGTCAAGAATTATAACATTCAAAAAACCAGTTGGAGAACACTTCAATCTCTCTGGTCACTCAATCACAGACCTAAGAGTGGCTATACTTCAACAAAAAAGCTTCAAAAACAGACTCCAACGAGAGACTGCTGAATTGGAATTAATTTGCAAACTGGATACAATTAACTTAGGCTTGAATAGAGACTGGGAATGGATGAGTCATTACACAAAGTAAAACTATTTCCCCATGGTATTTCTCCCTCCCACCCCACCCCCCACTGTTCCTCTGATATTCTTGTTAACTGCTGGAATTAGCCTACCTGCTTGTCACCATGGAAGGTTTTCCTCCTTTCTCCCCCCTGCTGCTGGTGATGGCTTATCTTAAGTGATCACTCTCCTTACAGTGTGTATGATAAACCCATTGTTTCATGTTCTCTGTGTGTGTGTATATAAATCTCTCCTCTGTTTTTTCCACCAAATGCATCCGATGAAGTGAGCTGTAGCTCACGAAAGCTTATGCTCTAATAAATTTGTTAGTCTCTAAGGTGCCACAAGTACTCCTTTTCTTTTTGCGAATACAGACTAACACGGCTGCTACTCTGAAACCTGTCTCTGCTCTGGCTCCAAAGCAGAAAAAAAAAACCCAAAAAAACAGACAAAAAAACCCCTCTGTCTGTTTTCAGTTTAACCTGCTTTCCAGCAGCCCAAAGGAAAAAAAAATCCTTTTCAAATCTGTGCTTCTGGTTCAAAAAAAAAAAAATTCAAAATGATTTCAAGTTGATCCCACTGCTTTGCCACCATGTCACGTTCGTCCCCACTCTGAACTCTAGGGTACAGATGTGGGAACCTGCATGAAAACCTTCTAAGCTTACTTTTACCTGCTTAGGTTAAAACTTCCCCAAGGTAAAAACTATTTTACCCTTTTCCCTTGGACTTCCACTGCCACCACCAAACGTCCGGGTTTATTTTTTGAGAAAGAGTTGTTTGGTAACGTCTTTCCCCGCAAAATCCTCACCAAAACCTTGCATCCCCCTGCCTTGTTTACCCTTCCCTTTATATTTATGACAAGGGCACTGGTAACTGGGTGAAATGGCCTGTGATATATCGACAGTCAAACTAGATTATCTACAGGATATTGGTCCTGCTTTGAGCAGGGGGTTGGACTAGATGACCTCCTGACATCCCTTCTAACACTGACATTTGATGATTCTATACTAGTATCTTCTGGCCTATGAATCTATAAAAACCACTGACCAGTCTAGTCCAGTATCCTGTTTCCAGCAAATATTCCAGAAGCAAATATTTGATGCCTTTGAGGAAGAGGAAAGACTAATCAAGCAAATTGTACAGGACTAAACATGCTGAAAAATTCCTTCCTGACCCCACTAGAAATTGACTTTTCTCATGAAGCATGAAAGTTAATTAACCTTCTATTGTTGTGTTTCAGCTCTTATTAGTGGTAATACACTTATTAAGGCTTAAATGCAGCCAGTTTTTGGCTTGATGAGCTCCCTTTTAGAGTGAGTTACATAGGTTAAACCTATGCTATATAATTATTTCCATTTTATTGACTCTAAATTTACTGACCTTTATTTTCAGTGTCCTGTTATTGCCAAATTAAGGAGCAAGAAACACAAAGTTGTGCAGCTCATGTTCCATAGGAATGAGATTGGACTGAACATCCACTCTGTGCACTTTATAGTCATAGAATCATAGAATATCAGGGTTGGAAGAGACCTCAGGAGGTCATCTAGTTCAACCCCCTGCTCAAAGCAGGACCAGTCCTCAAGTAAATCATCCCATCCTTTCATCATAGGCTTTCAAAGTGCTTTACAAACACTCACTAATGCAGCCTGTGAGGGTGATAGGTGATTATAATGTTCATTCCACCCACCACTGAAATGCAGAAACTGTTCACCAATGCATGGGAACATTACACAACAATTTAAAGCAGCAACTGGAGAATGCCATATCCAGTTGAAACAGAAAATGTAGGTAAGCAGAATGTAATTACCCAGGTTGGAACTGAGCTGAGAAAATGGGAATTACTTTTTCAAAATGTGACCTAGGATCTTTAATCACCTGTTTCTCCGTTCTATATGTAAAAGGTGGCAGTGCTCCTTAACAACAAAGTATTTATCAGAATTAGATTCTCCCTGGAATGATACTTGGCATACAGTGGAGTAGAAGGCACAAGAGACTAGATTTGCAAAAGAACGTAGGCATCTAGCTGCCACGCTAGGTGTCTAAAACAAGTATCAAGCCCCAATGGGATTCGCAAAGGCCCTGCTCAGCTGCCTCCAAACACTGTAGGTGACTAAACTTACTCTGTGCCTGAATTTTTGAGGTGAAAGTTCCTTGGGAACCTACATTTCTGCCTGTACTCATGCACACTGCAGCCTCATGCCAGGCCTTCAGATGCTTAATTCCTAGAGCAATTCACAAGCCAAGGGAAGATAGGCATTCCTCTACCCAGCTCACTTGTGGGACCGGCTCCGGTAAGTGATCTACAGGATCGGGCCCTTATAGACAAGCTTATACAAAGTGATAGGAGGGGATGGTCACAGGAGGAGGACAACCTCCCTCAGAATTTTTAGCCCAACGGTTAGGGTACTCGGGAGATGGGATTTAAACAGGAATCTACGACCTTTCCGGCTATAGGATAGTCTGATGTGGGACTACCTCAATCTCTCAGTTGAAGATGTTCCAGTGTGGATTAAATAATAAAAAAATCATTGGGCCAGAGAGAGAGAAAGCAAGCATGAACATGACAGGCTGTGTAGCCTGGTAGTTACAGCACTCACATAGAAGATGGTGGATCCAGGATCCAGTGTATTTTTTAAATTATTTATCCACATTGGATCAGTTTCAAAAAAAAAAACTGAGGGAGCTCCACAATAGAATATCCTATAAGCCCAGTGGCTAGGTCACTCAACTGAATGGTGGCAGATCCCTGTTTAAATTTCTATTCCCCCTCAGGTAGAGAGATTTGAACCGGGGGGGTCTCCCACATCCCAGATAAATACCCTAACCACTTAGCTAAAAGTTACAAAGGAGGTTTTCCTCCTTTTCCCTCACCAGAATGTACCTAAAATGACATCTGGAATCTTCCTAAAATGACATAGATGCCTAATGCAAGAGAGTGTTTGCACATGAGAATTACTAACAAGGAAGTGCTTCACCTCAGTCTGGACTTAAGCGCCTTTTACCAAGAGTCGGGTGGAGGTTAGCACACCCTCCTCACCTGGGCAACTCATGTTGCCTAGTTTAGGCAGGGAGCTGCCTAGCATGCTGGCTTTTGTGAATCCCATTCTGAGGTGCTGTCTCTCTCTCTCTTTATTATATAAGTAGCCTTGGCATCAAACTCAGGTTGTTTGAATCCCAGTGATTTTCTAGAACCCTACAAGTTAGGCATGGAAAATTCCTTTGCGAATCTATCCCAAGGATTCTCTACCTTTCTTATATGACCCATGTAAGAGCGAAGTAGAATTACAATTCTTGCATTATTTGTGTTTTAGTAGCAACAAGGGGTCTGAACAAAGATTGCACAACTGTGACAGATACTATACTAACATACTATGAGAAAGTTACTGCCCTGAAAAGCTTACAGTCTAAGTAGACAAGACAAAGAATGAGAGGAGAAATAGAGGCTCAGTGAGGTAAATTGACTTGCCTGAGGTCATATAGTTGGTCTGTGGTGTAACAAAGAATAGAATACTGGTCTCCTGAGAGCTAATCTTGAGTATATCCTCTACACTATGCTGCTTAGATTGCCCCATGCCTTGAGCTGTTCCTTAGGGTGGTCCAAAGTGGGTGATAGAGAATTACAAATAATTCATTGCCCTACCCTGCACTAGCCCTCAGAGAAGGGCCAGCATGTATGGATGATTAGGTTGTATCCCATAAATGCATATGATAGTGGACGTGCTGTCTCTGCGCTCCAATGAGTTCAGGGAGAACATACTTTGGAGTTCCTCCTGGAGTCGTGCAGCTCCACACACATAGCTGTGTTTAACTAGCATGTTCTAGTACTTAGAGGTTGAAAAGCAAACATACCCAAAGAACCTATATCTATGGAATATGGACAACTATTTTACTGTAAAAATAAAGGAACTCTCTGATGCTGCTTTAATAAGTAATTACAACACATCACATGCCTTAAGGGTTCTGCTAAGCCATTGACAGATAGTTGGAATTTGCAAGATATTCCTTTGATACCTTTTATTTATTTCTAGGCATTTCTGTAGTGCTCATCATTGTAGTATCTGAGCACCCCGGATGATAGGGCTCTGGCTTTGGCCCCGGACACCACAAATCTAATGCCAGCCCTGGTGACCCCATTAAAAAGGGGTTGTGATCCACTTTGGGATCCTGACCCACAGTTTGAGAACTGCTCATCTATGCTGTGGTCAAACGTTTCAAATTTGGGTACCTAAAAACGTTCCCTTATAGCCATATTTAGGCTGTGGCACCTAAATAAAACATGTCCTGATTTTTCAGAAGTGTTGCGATCCCTCAACTCTGAGTTTTGGACTGTATATATCACAATTTGTATAATTTTTAAACAATATTTAATTCCAAGTTACTCTGAGGACATTTAAAAAAACGAGGAGTCCTTGTGGCACCTTAGAGACTAACAAATTCATTAGGCCATAAGCCCAAATAAATTTGTTGGTCTCTAACGTGCCAGAAGGACTCCTCGTTGTTTTTGCTGACACAGACTAACACGGCTACCACTCTGAAATCTGAGGACATTTAGGTCTCTACGCAAAAGAATGAATGGACACAAATCAGACATCAAGAATTATAACATTCAAAAACCAGTTGGAGAACACTTCAATCTCTCTGGTCACTCGATCACAGACCTAAGAGTGGCTATCCTTCAACAAAAAAGCTTCAAAAACAGACTCCAACGAGAGACTCCTGAATTGGAATTAATTTGCAAACTGGATACAATTAACTTAGGCTTGAATAGAGACTGGGAATGGATGAGTCATTACACAAAGTAAAACTATTTCCCCATGGTATTTCTCCATCCCACCCCACCCCCCACTGTTCCTCTGATATTCTTGTTAACTGCTGGAATAAGCCTACCTTGCTTGTCACCATGAAAGGTTTTCCTCTTTTCCCCCCCCTGCTGCTGGTGATGGCTTATCTTAAGTGATCACTCTCCTTACAGTTTTCAGAGTAGCAGCCGTGTTAGTCTGTATTCGCAAAAAGAAAAGGAGTACTTGTGGCACCTTAGAGACTAACAAATTTATTAGAGCATAAGCTTTCGTGAGCTACAGCTCACTTCATCGGATGCATTCGATGAATGCATTCGATGAGTGAGCTGTAGCTCACGAAAGCTTATGCTCTAATAAATTTGTTAGTCTCTAAGGTGCCACAAGTACTCCTTTTCTTTCTCCTTACAGTGTGTATGATAAACCCATTGTTTCATGTTCTCTGTGTGTGTGTGTATATAAATCTCTCCTCTGTTTTTTCCACCAACTGCATCCGATGAAGTGAGCTGTAGCTCACGAAAGCTTATGCTCTAATAAATTTGTTAGTCTCTAAGGTGCCACAAGTACTCCTTTTCTTTTTGCGAATACAGTCTAACACGGCTGCTACTCTGAAACTTAGGATCTCTTATGTGATTGATACGATTGAATGGTAAGGGACCCAGTTATTGCAGATGGAACTCAATGAAATAGTGTGTGGTGGGTCATAAACAGCACAATTCTCTATATAAATTAGGAATCTTTTCACATAACTTTTAGTATGGAAGGCACAACTTGTGAATGAGCTAGTTCACTCCTCTGCATCTTCCCACATGCAAAGGAAAAACCCTAAATAATTGCATGACCTGAAAATGCTCTGCATGTACAAATAAGACAGGCATATTGAGTAAACAGGCTGCAAAAAAACGAGCCTAAGTAATCAGGTTGTAGAAGGTATCTCATACAAAACAATACTTTAGCTAAGAGAGTCAAGGTGAGGAGAGCTAGTTGGTTAAAATTCGTTGACAGAATTTTTTTTCCTGATGAAAAATGGAGTTTTGCCAAAACCAAACTTTTTGCAGGAAAATGTCTTTGAATTTAATGTATTTTTTTCAATGGGAAATGAAACAAAATGAAAATTTTCATTTGGCTTAATTTCAAACTGAAATTTACATTCCATTTTTCTGAAAATTGAAAAAAAAATGATTTTTTGTTTTTCTTATTCTATCCCCCTTTGCCCCTGTACCTTTCAACACATTCTACTATTGAGTCTACTATTGAGTAAAAAGTTCAGATGACAAGACCCTGCTCTAGTAGAATCCAATTCAAGAAACAAGAATCTGGGATCATAGTGTGATTTTTTTCCCAAACACTGACACTTACTAAATAAATTCATAAATTTTATAGAATGCTTAAACTTTCATATCATTTATTCCATAGAGTTGCTGAGTAAAATAACTAGACTCCAATGGAGTACTATTCAAACTCATTGCTCTTTTTGCAATTGCTGTCTTGTTCTAGCGTTAACAGTTTTTGGTTGGGGTTTTTTCCCCCCATAGTGGACAACGTATTCAGATTTCAAAGCCCAGTTACAATGCTTTTTGTGCAATTCAAACAAATGAGAATCACTGTTGGGGAGGCAGCTGTAGGAGGTATCAAACTTTTAATAAGCTTTTAGCTGAAGAATACCATATGTGGTGATTTCTCCCACAATCACAAAATGAAAACCAATAAGGTATTCAAATTGTATAGGTACTAAAGCCAGCATGAAACGTGTACCACAAAATCAAAAATCACATTAACTAGAGGCTGTTCAAAATGCAGTGCAAGATCTACCACAAGGAATAAATCACAAGGCATAAACCTATTTAACAGAGGTGAATTTTTGTCCTTTCTTGGCTACACTCTGAGCCTACAATAAATTCAATTGCTGGCTGTCTTCCAAGAAACATGAGAAGTGAGAGAATGGTGCATTGCCATGGCTGCTCTTGGTGAAAAGGGCAGCTTCTTTGTTTCTAAACAGTTCATTCTTAATAATTTATCATAGTGGCAATAGAAGATGTACAATAAAGGTACACCAAAGTACAGGTTGGCTCAGGGGACTACTGTTTAGATACAGAGACATTGACCTCTAGGTTGCTAGTACAAATAAAGTCCTAATTACTAATGACTGAAAGCTGTTATCTTCTGATGGCTGTATAATCCTCTGTGAAATGAATCTAGTGATCTCAAGTCCAGTTCCACTGCACTGGTATACACAACAGGAAAACAAAAAAACCCTGAAGCTCAACTTCAACTGATTAGCACCCTGGTTGACAGTATAAGTGGGGTAGTCAAGTACTGGATGGGCATGGATATGGAATTTTCCTCTCATGTTATAGGTGGTGCCTGAAGGTCAGGATTGAGGCACATTGCTGAAGCAGTGTGGGGAAGCTTGCCCTACTGCTAACTGCACTGCTTGGCAAAAGTCCCACTGAATTCAGTGGTGCATGACCAGACTCAGAAAGAATTTAAACCTGGCTCCTCTCATATGGAATAAAGTCACAAGCAGGCCTTAAAAAATTGAAAAATAAATAAACCTGTTTCAGAGTAGCAGCCGTGTTAGTCTGTATCCGCAAAAAGAACAGGAGTACTCGTGGCACCTGTGAGACTAACAAATTTATTAGATTATAAGCTTTTGTGGGCTACAGCCCACTTCATCGGATGCATAGCATGGAACATATACATAGATAGATAGATAGATAGATATGTGTGTGTATCTGTGTATATATAGAACATATAGTAAGAAGAGATATATCACTTTGTATATATATATATACACATACAGAAAAGGTGAAAGTTGCCATACAAACTGTAAGTGACTAATTAATTAAGATGAGCAATTATCAGCAGGAGAAAAAAAAAACTTTTGTAGTGATAAGAAAAGGAGTACTCGTGGCACCTTAGAGACTAACAAATTTATTTGAGCATAAGCTTTCGTGAGCTACTTCAGCTCACTTCATCGGATGCAGTGATAATCAAGATGGCCCAGTTGACAGTTGACAAGAAGGTGTGAGGATACTTAACATGTGGAAATAGATTCAATATGTGTAGTGACCCAGCCACTCCCAGTCTCTATTCAAACCCAAGTTAATGGTATCTAGTTTGCATATTAAGTCAAGCTCAGCAGTTTCTCTTTGGAGTCTGTTTTTGAAGCTTTTCTGTTGCAAAATTGCCACAATTAAATCTTTTTAAGTGAGTGGCCAGAGAGATTGAAGTGTTCTCCTACTGGTTTTTGAATGTTATGATTCCTGATGTCAGATTTGTGTCCATTTATTCTTTTGCGTAGAGAATAAATGGACACAAATCTGACATCAGGAATTTGCTTTCATTCTGATTTGCAACGAAAGCAAATTTTCTAACATTTCTTGGCAAACCAAAGATATGGTGTTCCTGAAATTAACTTGGAAGTTGACATTCTTGTTAATTTCACAAATAGCAGCAGTGAGACTATTAATTACACATAGCTCCTGCATGCAGGGAGCCTGCCAGCCCTGGAAATCTCAACTAGAGCTGGGGGTCCTGGAGCTGTTAATCTCCCCACTCTAGCTGAGGTTCCCGGTTGCCTGCTGTGGAGCAGGCAACCTAGAGGCCCCAAGAATCCCAGGTCCAGGCAGGGCTCCTAAGGCTTCTACTGCAGAGCAAGGAGCATGCTAGCTCTCAGAACCTTGGTTGCAGCGAGGGGTCCAAGAACTGATAGCTCCTTGCCATGGAGCCTAGCAGCCTCAAGAATCTTGGCTCCAGACAGGGTTCCCACAGCTGCTGCTCCTACAGAGTTTGAAGTCTGCCAGCCCCCATAGCCCTGGATTATTTTGGAGATCCAGAGGCTGTCAGGTTTCTTGTTGGAGCTGCAGACCCTGAAAAGCTGGCAGTTTTCCAATGGAAACCTGCCTGTTTTTCAACAAAAGTTTTGTTGAATCTTTAATAGATTCAGCAAAACCTTTCACTACAACAAATCAGCATTTTTCAACAAAACTATATTTCACTGGAAAATTTCAAGCCAGCTGTAACACCTCCTCAGGAGAGTTACCAGAGTGATAGGCATCTCTGAAATACCTATGCTAGGGAGAGAAACATGAAGGATAAAATATGTGTAAAGTATAGAATCCCTAAAGACAACATAAACTAGAATACACATAAAATTTCATTTATACCTAAAAAATATCACAAGGCACTACCATTTCATAGTAGATATTGGCAATCCCCAATATAATACAATACAATCACCTTTAGGGCTAAGTTATCTAACCCTCTGTGGAGTATGAAGTTATGTGTGTTATTTTTTAAAAAAGATCATATACACTTCAGTTTACTGATTTGATATTGTCCTGCTTGGCTACATAGAGTTAAATGAAAGAAGACTGTTGGGAGGAATCAAAGAGGAAATAAAACAACAATAGAGACAAGGCTCCTAGAGGGAACAATGAGAAGAGCTATCAGTTAGGGAATGCCCCTGACTAACTTCATCCAGGCGAGGAAGGTTTACCTTTACTAGTCCTGCCCCTAGGATAAAAGAGGATATTCAACCATTACAGTCCCCAGACCTGGAAAAAGGAACAGAGGTTGAATGGGTTGGCAGCAGTGGCTGGAGATGAATCTCTGACAAAAAGAAACACATATTGCAGCAAGCAGTCTGTCTCTCTCTATCCTGAGATGGAAGTAACTTGGCTGAAAGTCTTACCAAAGCCCACAAAGAAAAATTAAGGTGTAGGTAAGGGGAAAAGGTATATTGGTTTGTATTGTTATTACCCCTTTGCTCTGTATTCTATGTACCTTTGGGTGAATAAATAATGCTTTGTTTTGAAGAAGCTGTGTCTGAGTCACTTGAATCAGCCAATGTCACAGCTTCCTGGAGGAAAGGACTTGGGAATATTAAACCCAGTTTGGCATGTCTGGTAAATGGGGGAGGGGGTGGGTGGCTGCCGCCCAGCAATCCAATCCATGGTGGTAAGACTGTGCAGTTCCACTTGTTCTACAGACAAAACTGCACAGGATTGTTTCAGGGGACAAGACAAGATGTCACATTTATTATAATAACACAATTTGATTTAAGACCAATAACTAATATCATATATATATATATACACACACACACACACACACACACACACACACACACACACCCCAAATGTTCTGCAGCTGCTAGATAGTTACCAGTCCTGAATGTAGCTTGAGTTCATGGCTTGGGTTCGTAGCTTGTGGCGGCTAAGTGCCCAGGAAAGCCGGGCACAAGGAAGAGCTGGGTCTCTGTTGGGCATGCACTGATGCCCTTCCATGTTGGCAGCAGAATGTTACCCTTCAAAGTCTTCCATCTCACCCATCCTTTTTGTAGGCTTTAGTTTGAATCCAGAGTCTGTAGGTCTTGCTGTATCATGCTGCCTCTGGGTTCAGTGATTGATCCCCCGTCAATTGCAGACATGACTTGCAGCCTAGGACCTGGCTTTGATGTTTCTTCAATTGTACTTTTGTTCTTTTCTTCTGAAGGTGGACTCCTCTTACTTTGTTTGGGCTGTTGTCTGCATCTTCAGCTGTTGGGTGTTTACACTTTATTTCATCAGGACAGGCTGCGGCTGGAGGTTGATTCCATCATCCATCGATACCTTATTCACACATCTAAACTAAACTAAATAAGATTACAGCAGGGTTTTGCAAAAATGAAGGTTGCAGCAAGCTTTTACAAAATGAAGTGAGCATTTTAAAATGGAGTTTGGGACAAGTTAAAATGGAGTTTGCGTTACAAATATGGACAAGTGTAAGGAATGGCAAACAGTGAACAGAAATTATAATATAGACAAGAATAATGAATGACAAACAGTGAGCAGAAGTTACAATGTTGAAACAGCATAAGTTTCAGCGATTTAAGCAGCAATTGGATTGAAAGTGAAACTCAATTAGCAAGTTATTGGGGTAACCAAATGTTGTTTCATTCATAAAACTTTGCTTATGAAGTTATATTAATAAAGTGAACAATTAAAAACAACTTCATTGATCAGTTCTACACACTGAGATATGGGTGAAGGTAGTGAAACCTGTCCTCCAAGAGGGACATTCAAGGGACCAAAAGGTGTCTAAAGCACAGCTTGTCCTATAGCCTTAACATTCTAGCATTAACTCAACCTTCATCTCTAAACTATTTTATTTTCTGAAAGGCATTTGTTTACACACTCTGCTGACAAATATTCTAGAATCATAGTTCTACCCCATCTGTGACCCTGAACATCACAGAGACTTGTGTTAAATATGAAGGCAAGAATATCCACCCTTTGCAAACATCTTTTGCAATTATATGACAATAAATGAACCATGTCTGATCAGTGTTATGATTATATGAAAAAAGAAAAGGAGTACTTGTGGCACCTTAGAGACTAACAAATTTATTTGAGCAAATTTACAGCTCACGAAAGCTTATGCTCAAATAAATTTGTTAGTCTCTAAGGTGCCACAAGTACTCCTTTTCTTTTTGTGAATATAGACTAACACGGCTGCTACTCTGAAACCTATGATTATATGAGCCTCTGGGTATTTCTTTATTGGGTTAGTCATTCAATATGAGTATCTATGGGATAAATTCTTTGGCATATGGCAGCATGTGTTCAAGGAGTCCCTGCAGTACTAAATCATCACATATTTATGAAATAAAAGGAGAGTCTCAGGGTGGTTCTTATACTAAAAATGTCTATGTTCCATTGTATGTGTAGTTACCAGAAGAACATTACAATGTTGGTAAGGCTGTAAGATATTGTGGTATAATTCCTCCATGTAAATGAAAGGTTAGTTTTGATTTTTATTGATTTTTAAGAACATGTAATTAACAGTCTTTGTAAGAAATAGTGACACTGTTTTGCCTACTCTCTTTCTTCATAAGGTAATGCATATTTTTAGAGTCACATCAAGGTGCCAACATTTAGGTTCCTAAATCCATCGTTTGTCACATAAATACAACATGTTTTTCCCCCCAGAAGTACTGAGCAGCTCCTATGATTTTAATAGGAGGATTTTTGGGTGCTCAGCATTTCTGAAGATAAGGACATTTTTATTTAAGTCCCTAGCTATGGAGTTATCAGCCTCACTTTTAGCATATATATAAAATTGAGATGTCCTCTCTTTTAAGGCAACATACCTATTCCTTTTGCTTTAACTATGAGAAAGTAAGCTTCTACCTTTTCTTTACTTTCCTTGCAAGGGGAACCTCTCTCAAAGAGCCTATGTCCTAGATCACAAGATCATGGTCACTTGTAATTATTTTGATTCAAGCAAATATCCCTTCTCTTGGAGACTTGGTTTTATCACACTTCTTATTGGGTTCTGTTTATAGTAAGGCTATTTTTTAAAAAATATTATGCTCCATTACTAATATTGGCTTAGCTCCACTGATATTAGCATAGCCCAAGGCTACATCTATGCTTGGAGCCAGAGGTGTGATTCCCTGGTTGTATAGACATACTTGTGCTAGCTCTCATTGAGCTAGCATGCTAAAAATAGTAGTGTAGCTGTGGTAGCACTGGTGAGTGGTAGCATGGGCTAGCTGTCCAAAGTACAAACCCTCCTGGACCCTGTGGATATGTACTGAGGGTGTTTAGCCCATGTTGCTCCTTGCCAGTGCCCATGTTACTGCAGCTACATTTCTATTTTTAGAATGCTATCCCAATGAGAGGTAGAGTGAGTATGCCTACTCAAGCTGGAAATCACACATCTAGTTCCAAATGTAGACTCCCACCTACTGCCAGCATCATGCTATAAACTTTCAGGGATTGGCAGTGCCACCTAACACTAAGCCTATACTTCGGGTGAACAGATAGCAAATGTGAAAAAACGGGACAGGTGGTGGGGGGATAATAGGCGCCTATATAAGAAAAAGTCCAAAAAAAAAGTTTTGTCCCTATAAAAACGGGACATCTGGTCACCCTACCTATACTGGCCAGCCACAGTGTATCTTACCCTATGCTTGTGCACAGGTTGTGTGGAAAGGTGAAGTCTCTTGTGCCATCTTTATCTTTGAACGACTTTTCAACTCTATATTTTAAGTAAAATCAAAATTCTCAATAAAACAGAAATCCACAAAGAGATCCATAGAAGTTATGGAATTTTGGCATGCACTGAATTCTAGTGCCCCAGACCTTAGATATTTTGCTTCCTAACTGTCTAACACTGCTAATTTCACCTGTGGTTCAATTTTTGATTTTGCATAGCTCTGTTTATCAGATCAGATATTGATTGGGAAGAATTGACGCAATCTCATGATTAGTATTTTAATATTTATTGTGGTGGGGGCAGGTTGTCAGTGGCAGCTGATCTATTATTTATCAGATTAGCAGTGAGCCGAAACAATTCTTTTTCTGTAGGCTCTCGTTATTTGGAACTTTCTCCAATTTTTTGGAGGTGGTTTTCTTTTTGGGTATGGATGTACTATTATTGGCCTGGACAAGAAGATCTCAAATCTCTGATCTCTCATTATAATTTCCCCAATAAAAATATGAGACCAGATTCTTAGTTGGTGTTAATTTTTATAACTCCTTTGAAGCCAACTTACCATAGCTGAGAATCTGACCTGTTTACATTTCAGTTTTTCTTTTGTTCCAGATGAATAACGTCCTAGAAACTATACTATGCTTATATAAAGCAATATTGTTATAATATATCAGCTGTGAAATGCTGTTACTGCTGTACATTAAGTCCTAGTGTCAGGAAACATGTTATCAGCAAGTGAGTATATGTGCAAAATTATTTTTGAGTACTATTATTTGTTCTACAGAAAAATGTATATTCTATCCTTAGAAGCTAAGTGCCATTTTATTAGAAGATAATGTTGCACATCAATTATCTGGAAATTATGCAAAAATATTCATAGCCAAAGTGATTGAAAAGATAATTTGTGATGATTAATAAAAGTGGATCAGTAGATAACCTATCATGAATACATGCAACTGTAATAATCCAGGTCACTAAACAATTTAGGGGGTTGTAGCTGAAGATTCACTAGCACTTACAAGTGAGAGAAGGTGCTAAAATCAAGAGTAATTCATGCATCAGTCCAAAAAGTGAATTACTGTCATCAATAAGTTAGAATTCCATCTTTGTGTATCTGCAGGGTCTTGAAAAAGCATCATGGCTTTCTCAGATCTGAATAAAATCTGGAAGTCAAGTTTTCAGATGAGTAGAACCTCAGAATTACGAACATGTTGGGAATGGAGGTTGTTTGTAATTCAGAAATGTCTGTAACTCTTAACAAAATGTTATGGCGGCTCTTTGAAACATTTACAACTGAACATTGACTTAACGCAGCTTTGAAATTTTACTATACAGAAGAAAAATGCATCTTTAATCATATTTACATAAATGAAACAAGCACAGAAATAGTTTCTTTACCTTGTCAAATCTTTTTTAAAAACTTTCCCTTTATTTTTTAGTAGTTTATGTTTAACACAGTACTGTACTGTATTTTTTTTTTGTCTTTGCTTCTGCCTGGTTGCATACTTCTGATTCCAAATGAAGTTTGTGATTGACCAGTCAGTTCATAACTTTGAGTTTCTATTGTAGATAGCAAAGGTGGAAGGAAGGATCAAAGTGGTTTTTTTAGATGTTTAATTTCCATGGAGTACAGTCTGTACCAGCAAATGACTTACAATAAATAAATAAATAAAAGAAATCCTAAATGTACTTGTTAAGGCATTGGTGCCTCAGTAGCAGAAAGGTCATGGATCATTTTGGATCCATTGAGCTTCTGATGAAAGTGTAGAAATATTGCAGATTAATGAATAAATCATACACAAGTGAAAACAATCCAAAGAATAAAATAAGGAGTTCAAAGTGCTCTGGGTTGACAGATTGTTTTCTTTTCCCTCTTGCACTGTACCATTCATCCTCTCGTCCCTCCTGTTGCCTCCGTCTCTCACTAGTGGTTAAGTGTCTTTTTCCATGCTACTTCCTGTGTTCACAATCATTTTTTTATTTCTGTGCGCCAAGCAAATGTCCACATCTTTCTTCAAATTCTTCCTCTGACTCTCTTTTATTATTACTTACTGTTATTTGTTTTACCATAGTACTCAGGAACACTAGTCATGGATCAGGACCCTATTGTGCTAGGTGCTGTACAAATCCAGAACAAAAGATGGTCCTGTCCCCAAAAGCTGAAAGTCTGAGTACACAAGAGACAACAGATGGAGGAGTACAAGGACACAATCACAAAATACTGGTCACTGTGACAGTCAATGCACCAATAGCTTAATTGTCTTTTATAGGTGTCAAAGCAAAGGAAAGATTTATGGAGGGATTTTAAAGGGAATAATAAGTAACTTTGCAGATTTTTATGGGGAGCTTCTCCCAAGCATAAGGGGCAGCATAGGAGAAAGTACAAAGGTACTTGTTTGAAATTTTAATAAATGGGTGATGGAAGCTGGCATCATGGGCTAATGGGTGGTGAGAGCTGACATTTTGATAATGAATGAGATGATAGACACAGGTGCTGACTTTCCAAAGTGCCGAGGGATGCTAAACCCCTGGCCCTGTCCTAGGCCCCACCTCCACTCCACCCCTTCCCTCAAGGCCTCACCCCTGTCTTTCCTTTACCCACCCCTACTCCACCCCTGCCCAGTCTCTTCCCACTCCTGCTCTGGCCCCATCCTTCCTCTTCCCGTCCATTTCCGCTTCCTTCCCTTAGCATGCGATAGCCTCGCTCTTCCTCCTCCCTCCAAGTCTCCTGACTGTTGTAAAACAGCTGTTTGCAGCGGGTGGGAGGCACTGAGGTGATGGGGGGGGGACTGATAAGTGGGCTGGTGGTGGGTGCTCAGCACCCACCATTTTTTCCCTGTGGATGCTCCAGCCCCAGAGCACCCATGGAGTCGGCGCCTATGATGATAGATAAGATGCAGATAAGTTGTGAATGGCCTTTCAAGTTAAGACAAGTTTAAGTTTGATGCAAGAGTGAGCAGAGAAACTAGGAAAGGGATGGCAAGTTCAAAGAGATGGGGCAGGTAAAGTATCTTTGCAGTACCATTTGGAATGTGTACAAGCAATCTTGCCCTGCCTCTTTCAATTCCAAAGAAATGTATGTTGCTGTAATTGACATGTGAGATGATGAGAATCTGGATGAGAGTTTTAGCTGTGTGGATGGATAGCAAAGGCTGTATTTTAGAGATGTTATGCAGAAAAAACTCGGGAAGCTCTATTTAACCTACATGTGATGTCCTAGAACAAGGTATGAGTCAAAAATGGGACTGGGGGAAGTGGGAGTGGAGGGAAAGGGTAGGGCATTGGGAGGGAAATATAGAGGTGGGTGTATGAATGGCAGGGGTAGTGGGGAATAACTCGGAGTGGGAAGGGGTGTGTATGTGTGTGTTTTTGTTTGTTTGTTTGTGTGTCAGAATCTATGGGGGTGGAGGGGCTTCCCCTCTTCCTGCCTCAAAATCCGGGGGACCTCCCCTTATAGGGAAATGAGAGCCTCCCTTTCTGTCCCCCCACGTGACTCAGAATCTGAGGGGACCTCACCCTATTAGGGAAATCTGAGCCCCACTCCCTTATCCCCTCCATGTGAATCATGATCTCATGGGGAATTTGTATCTCTAGAGGTGTCTGAGCCCCTCTCCATACCCCTACTCCATGTAAGTGGATATTTGGGGAAGCCCTGCCCTTCTGTAGGAGTTTGAGCCCCAAACCCTGCCCCCTTCTCCCACTGAGGAACTGGAACAGACATGCTTGGAGCATGCACCAGCATACAGTGCTGGGACTGGGGTCAGAATTTGAGAAACAGCATGCTTGGTACATATCACAGGCTCAAAAGCACTGACACTGAGGAGGGAAGAGGAGAACACCCATAGAGATTACTGGAATACTTCATAGATCTCAGAGTTATTGTTCAGGTTGTATACATTCAGCTGAGAACTTCTCATTAGTTGAATTGGCCACTTCACACCACTCATGCCTTTATGCTTCAGATCCATGTGCAGAGCCCCTTCCCTCCCTCTTAGACTCATAGACTTTAAGGTCAGAAGGGACCATTATGATAATCTAGTCTGACCTCCTGCACAACGCAGGCCACAGAATCTCATCCACCCACTCCTGTAACAAACCCCTAACCTATGTCTGACCTACTGAAGTCCTCTAATCGTGGTTTAAAGACTTTGAGGTGCAGAGAATCCTCCAACAAGTGACTCATGCTCCACACTGCAGAGGAAGGTGAAAAACCCCCAGGGCCTCTGCCCTGACCCCAAATTCCTTCCTGACCCCAAATATGGCGATCAGCTAAACCCTGAGTATGTGAGCAAGACTCATCAGCCAGACACCCAGGAAAAAATTATCTGTAGAACTCAGATCCCACCCTATCTAACATCCTATCACAGACCATTGGGCATATTTACCATGAATAGTTGAAGATCAATTAATTGCCAAAATTAGGCTCTCTCATCATATCATCCCTTCCATAAACTTATCAAGCTTAGTCTTGAGGCCAGATATGTCTTTTGCCCCCACTCCTTCCCTTGGAAGGTTGTTCTATAATTTCACTCCTCTGATGGTTAGAAACCTTCATCTAATTTCAAGTCTAAACTTCCTGATGGCCAGTTTATATCCATTTGTTCTTGTGTCCATACTGGTACTGAGCTTAAATAATTCTTCTCCCTCCATGGTATTTATCCCTCTGATATACTTATAGAGAGAAATCATATCTCCTCTCAGACTTGTTTTGGTTAGGCTAAACAAGCCAAGCTCTTTGAGTCTCCTTTCATAAAACAGGTTTTCCATTCTTCGGATCATCCTAGTAGCCCTTCTCTGTACCTGTTCCAGTTTGAATTCATCTTTCTTAAACATAGTAGACCAGAACTGCACACAATATTCCAGATGAGGTCTCACCAGTGCCTTGCATAATGGTACTAACACCTCCTTATCTCTACTGGAAATACCTCGCCTGATGCATCCCAAGACCGCATTAGCTTTTTTCACAGCCATAGCACATTGGCAGCTCATAGTCATCCTGTGATCAACCAACACTCCGAGGTCCTTCTCTTCCTCTCTTACTTCCAAGTGATGCGCCCCCAGTTTATAAAAAAAATCTTGTTATTAATCCCTAAATGCATGACCTCGCACTTTTCATTATTAAATTTCATCCTATTACTATTACTGCAGTTTACAAGGTCATCCAGATCTTCCTGTATGATATCCCGGTCCTTCTCTGTATTGGCAATACCTCCCAGCTTTGTGTCATCTGTAAACTTTATTAGCACATTCCCGCTTTTTGTGCCAAGGTCATTAATAAAAAGATTAAATAAGATTCTTCCCAAAACCAATCCCTGAGGAACTCAACTAGTAACCTCCTTCCAGACTGATAGTTAACCTTTCAGCGTGACCCGTTGTAGTCTCCCCTTTAACCAGTTCCTTATCCACCTTTAAGTTTTCATATTGATTCCCAATTTTTCCAATTTAGCTAATAATTCCCCATGTGGAACCGTAGCAAATGCCTTACTGAAATCGAGGTAAATTAGATCCACTAAGTTTCCTTTGTCTAAAAAAATCTGTTACCTTCTGAAAGAAGAAAATCAGATTGGTTTGAAACGATCTACCTTTTGTAAAACCATGTTGTATTTTATCCAAATTACCATTGACCTCAAATGTCCTTAACTACTTTCTCCTTCAAAATTTTTTCCAAGACCTTACATACTACAGATGACAAACTAACTGGACTGTAGGGTTTCAGAGTAGCAGCCATGATAGTCTGTATTCACAAAAAGAAAAGGCGTACTTGTGGCACCTTAGAGACTAACAAATTTATTTGAGCATAAGCTTTCGTGAGCTACAGCTCAATTCATCGGAGGCATTTGGTGGAAAATACAGTGGGGAGATTTATATATACACACAGAGAACATGAAACAATGGGTTTTATCATACACACTGTAAGGACAGTGATCACTTAAGATGAGCTATTACCAGCAGGAAGAGGGGGAGAGGAGAAAACCTTTCATGGTGATAATCAAGGTGGGCCATTTCCAGCAGTTAACAAGAATGTCTGAGGAACAGTCTGGGGGAGGGGGGGAGAAATAACATGGGGAAATAGTTTTACTTTGTGTAATGACCCATCCACTCCCAGTCTCTATTCAAGCCTAAGTTAATTGTATCCAGTTTGCAAATTAATTCCAATTCAGCAGTCTCTCGTTGGAGTCTCTTTTTGAAGTTTTTTGGTTGAAGGATAGCCACTCTCAGGTCTGTAATCGAGTGACCGGAGAGAATGAGGTGTTCTCCGACTGGTTCTTGAATGTTATAATTCTTGACGTCTGATTTGTGTCCATTTATTCTTTTACGTAGAGACTGTCCAGTTTGACCAATGTACATGGCAGAGGGGCATTGCTGGCACATGATGGCATATATCACATTGGTAGATGCGCAGATGAACAAGCCTCTGATAGTGTGGCTGATGTGATTAGGCCCTATGATGGTGTCCCCTGAATAGATATGGACAGAGTTGTCAACGGGCTTTGTTGCAAGGATAGGTTCCTGGGTTAGTGGTTCTGTTGTGTGGTGTGTGTTTGCTGGTGAGTATTTGCTTCAGGTTGGGGGGCTGTCTGTAAGCAAGGACTGGCCTGTCTCCCAAGATCTGTCAGAGTGATGGGTCATCCTTCAGGATAGGTTGTAGATCCTTGATGATGCATTGGAGAGGTTTTAGTTGGGGGCTGAAGGTAATGGCTAGTGGCGTTCTGTTATTTTCTTTGTTGGGCCTGTCCTGTAGTAGGTGACTTCTGGGTACTCTTCTGGCTCTGTCAATCTGTTTCTTCACTTCAGCAGGTGGGTATTGTAGTTGTAAGAATGCTTGATAGAGATTTTGTAGGTGTTTGTCTCTGTCTGAGGGGTTGGAGAAAATGCGGTTATATTGTAGAGCTTGGTTGTAGACAATGGATTGTGTGGTGTGATCTGGATGAAAGCTAGAGGCATGTAGGTAGGAATAGCGGTCAGTAGGTTTCCGATATAGGGTGGTGTTTATGTGACCATCGCTTATTAGCACTGTAGTGTCCAGGAAGTGGATCTCTTGTGTGGACTGGTCCAGGCTGAGGTTGATGGTGGAATGGAAATTGTTGAAATCCTGGTGGAATTCCTCAAGGGCTTCTTTTCCATGGGTCCAGAGGATGAAGATGTCATCAATGTAGCGCAAGTAGAGTAGGGGCATTAGGGGATGAGAACTGAGGAAGCGTTGTTCTAAGTCAACCATGAAAATGTTGCCATGCTGTAGGGCTATGCAGGTGCCCATCGCAGTACTGCTGATTTGAAGGTATACATTGTCCCCAAATGTGAAATAGTTATGGGTGAGGACAAAGTCACAAAGTTCAGGCACCAGGTTAGCCGTGACATTATCGGGGATACTGTTCCTGATTGCTTGTAGTCCATCTTTGTGTGGAATGTTGGTGTAGAGGGCTTCTACATCCATAGTGGCTAGGATGGTGTTTTTAGGAAGATCACCAATAGTTTGTAGTTTCCTCAGGAAGTCATTGGTGTCTCGAAGATAGCTGGGAGTGCTGGTAACGTAGGGCCTGAGGAGGGAGTCTACATAGCCAGACAATCCTGCTGTCAGGGTGCCAATGCCTGAGATGATGGGGCGTCCAGGATTTCCAGGTTTATGGATCTTGGGTAGCAGATAGAATACCCCAGGTCCTGGCTCCAGGGGTGTGTCTGTGTGGATTTGTTCTTGTGCTTTTTCAGGGAGTTTCTTGAGCAAATGCTGTAGTTTCTTTTGGTAACCCTCAGTGGGATCAGAGGGTAATGGCTTGTAGAAAGTGGTGTTGGAGAGCTGCCTAGTAGCCTCTTGTTCATATTCCGACCTATTCATGATGACGACAGCACTTCCTTTGTCAGCTTTTTTGATTATGATGTCAGTGTTGTTTCTGAGGCTGTGGATGGCATTGTGTTCTGCATGGCTGAGGTTATGTAATCGAGTGACTATGAGGTAAGTGATGCTGCTTTTCCACAATTTCAGCCCATGCACATCGGCGGAAGCACTCTATGTAGAAGTCCAGTCTGTTGTTTCGACCTTCAGGAGGAGTCCACCCAAAATCCTTCTTTTTGTAGTGTTGGTAGGAAGGTCTCTGTGGGTTAATATGTTGGTCAGAGTTGTGTTGGAAATATTCCTTGAGTTGGAGACGTCAAAAATAGGATTCTAGGTTACCACAGAGCTGTATCATGTTTGTGGGGATGGAGGGGCAAAAGGAGAGGCGCCGAGATAGGACAGATTCTTCTGCTAGGCTAAGAGCATAGTTGGATAGATTAACAATATTGATGGGTGGGTTAAGCGAACCACTGTTGTGGCCCCTTGTGGCATGTACTTTAGATAGTTTAGTGTCCTTTTTCTTTTGTAGTTCTTTTGTACTAGCCTGTAGTTACCCGGATCACCTTTTTTCCCTTTCTTAAAAATAGGAACTATGTTAGCAATTCTTCAGTCATATGGTATAACCTCTGAGTTTACAGATTCATTAAAAAATTTTTGCTAGTGGGCTTGCAATTTCATGTGCCAGTTCCTTTAATATTCTTGGATGAAGATTATCGTTCCCCTTCCCCCCCCAATTTAGTCCCATCATTAAGCTGTTCAAGTTTGGCTTCTACCTCGGGTGTGATAATATCTACCTCCATATCCTCATTCCCATTTGTCATGCTACCATTATCCCTAAGATCCTCATTAAAGATTGAGGCAAAGTATTTGTTTAGATATTGGCCCATGCCTAGCTTATCCTTAACCTCCACTCCATCCTCAATGTATAATGGTACCACTTCTTCTTTCTTTGTTTTCTTCCTATTTATATGGCTATAGAATCTTTTACTATTGGTTTTAATTCCCTTTACAAGGTCCAACTCTACATGGCTTTTGGCCTTTCTCACTTTATCCCTACATGTTCTGACCCAATAAGGTAGCTTTCCTTGCTAATCCCTCCCATCTTCCATTCCTTGTAGGCTTTCTGCTTTTTCTTAATCACCTCTCTGAGATGCTTGCTCATCCAGCCTGGTCTACAACTCCTGCCTATGATTTTTTCCCCCTTTCTTGGGATGCAGGCTTCTGATAGCTTCTGCAATTTTGACTTGAAGTAATCCCAGGCCTCCTCCACCTTTAGATCCACAAGTTCTTCCATCCAATCCACTTCCCTAACTAATTTCCTTAATGTTTTAAAGTTAGCTCTTTTGAAATCAAAAACCCTAGTCACAAATCTGTTTTTGTTTATCTTTCCATTATTTTGAACTGAATTAGCTCATGATTGCTCTCACCAAGGTTGTCCCCTACAACCATTTCTTCTACTACTCACTACTCGCCAAAACCAAATCTAAAATGGTATTCCCCTCTTCTCTCTATCCTTTCTAAAAAGCCACCCTTTCTCAGTGTGGGGAACCAGTGTATGACCCATAACAAGAGGCATTGCAAGTGTAATCAAGGCAATCCACTTATGTATCGGTATCAAAGAAATGTTAATTAGATGACTGATCCCCAACTCATTCACTTTATATTGACAAGGATCAAAGAATAGTTGCTAAGTGTATTTGTCTTTGTTTAGCTATATCTTGTTAGAAGTTTAACAATGTGATCAAATTAGCTTTTTGATGCTAAAATCCTTTTCATGTCTTCATTGCCTTATAATGTTTACGGAATTGTGGTCAGTTAACTTTAAAATCAAAGAGGTAAGACACTGTAGGAAACTAATAATTTTATATACATTGTCTTCAGCTTAACTATTTCTGTAATAATGAATGACCAGCTGTTGTCTTATAAAAAAGAAAAGGAGTACTTGTGGCACCTTAGAGACTAACAAATTTATTTGAGCATAAGCTTTTGTGAGCTACAACTCACTTAGTGTAACTCGATTACATGTGTATGCATAGGAAATAGAAAGTTAACATCAAAGCAAATGTCCACAAACTATCTGTGTTGCCTGTTCTTCTCAGGAGGAAACCCTGCTGTGACAATTTCTGTGAAGAGGCTTGTCAGCTGCTGGAGAGCTATAAAAGAGAAACCTCAGGCCTGATCCTTTCATCTCTGTTCTGCTTAAATTCTAACAGGGAAGGTCCAAATTTGTGGTAATTTGATCAAGGGATTTCCAAGATACAACCCCATGGGAAACTCACCCCTCCCCGGTATTTTACAATATCAACAGGGGCTCATTACATATTTTTGCACACACATGGGGCTCAAGCCATGACTCAAATTGACCTTGCCTGTTCAACATTTATCTCAGCTGATGCATGGCACCCTTGCCCCTTTGTGGAAGGAATACTGAAAATGATATTAAAGGGAGAGTTTAGCTCTCTAGAATGATAATAAATACTTTGTCAAAGTTCCTTCCCCACTCTGAACGCTAGGGTACAGATGTGGGGACCTGCATGAAAACCTCCTAACCTTACTTTTACTAGCTTAGGTTAAAACTTCCCGAAGGTACAAACTATTTTACCTTTTGCCCTTGGACTTTTGTTTTATACCAGACGTCTAACCGGTATTATTTTATTAGGAAAGAGTCCGTTTGGAAATGTCTTTCCCCCACAAAATCCTCCCAAACGTTACCCTCCCTTTCCTGGGGAAGGTTTGATAAAAATCCTCACCAATTTGCATAAGTGACCACAGACCCAAACCCTCGAATCATCAGAACAATGAAAAAGCATTCAGTTTCTTAAAAGAAGGGTTTTAATAGAAGAAAAAGTAAAAAGAATCACCTCTGTAAAATCAGGATGGTAAATACCTTATAGGGTAATTAGATTCAAAACATAGAGAATCCCTCTAGGCAAAACCTTAAGTTACAAAAAGGCACAAAAACAGAAATATCCATTCCATTCAGCACAGCTTATTTTCTCAGCCATTTAAAGAAAACAGAATCTAACGCATATCTAGCTAGATTACTTACTAAGTTCTAAGACTCCATTCCTGTTCTGTTCCCGGCAAAAGCATCACACACACAGAGAGACAGACAGAGAGGCTTTGTTTTTCCCTCCCCCCAGCTTTTGAAAGTATATTGTCTCCTCATTGGTCATTTTGGTCAGGTGACAGCGAGGTTATCCTAGCTTCTTACAGGGGAAAGGGTTTTTCCTCTGGACAGGAGGGATTCTAAAGGTGTTTACCCTTCCCTTTATATTTATGACATACTTGTGTGCCAGAGATATGAAAATGTGCATGTGCAGCTAAACTAAGTGAGAAGGTTTGCAGGCAGCCTGTTGTCACAGTAACTTAGTGTTTAAAAGGGACATCCTGTGGTGTGGTCATTGAAACTGAGCTATCCCCATGCACTATAAATTCAACCCCTTCTCTCAGTGGTTATCTGAAAATGATCTGTAAGCATGTTGCGACTAGCCACCTATTCCAAGGTTTGGGGGGCAGGGGTTGTTTTTACTTTTGGAAAATGTGCCCTGCTAACTTGTGCAGCTAATTTAGAAGAGGCTCCAACTATTTTCTGAAAGATAATAAATTGCACACCTTCTATACAGATATGTGAGAATGGCTGCTGGGCATGTTGCTAGTTGAGCACCTCTCCTTGCCCCCCCCCACGTGGAAGCCAAGACTGGGGGGCATTGTGACCCTCGGGTGGGGTCTCTTCCTGCCTTGCCCAGGTGTTTGCTGGGTTTTTGGCAGTCCACTCGGTGGGTCTGAGCCGCTGTCCCTGCCCTCCCATGTGAGTCAGCATCTAGGGAAGCCCTGCCCCTCTAGCTAATGTAAGCCTCTCTCTCTGTTCCCCAAGTAAGCCAAGATGAGAGAGAGGGGGAACCTGAATGCAACACAAATGCAAATCTCTGAAAACCAGGAAATACAAAATTAAGGTACATACCACTCATGTATGAGGAAGGAGGCTGACTGGAGGAGACTAGGTGGGTCAAGGGCATGGCTGGGGAAACTTGGCTGGAGTGGGGCTGGGAATCCCGCTGAGAGTGGGAGACAGTGGAATCATGGAGCCCAACTCTGTTTATATCTCAGTTTACATAACTAAGGAAGTACGCCACTTTCAACTAAGCTGCTGTCTGTGATACGGGTATGCAGCAGAAAGGAGCAATTTTTTACATGCTAATGGTTTTTATAGTGTTAATGGCTAAATGGGACAGGAGGGGGAAGGTTAGCTGGAAATATGTCTGGTTCCCCTGTTACATCTAATACTTGCCTGAATGTTGAGTTAAGCAAAATTTAAACCTCTAAAAAATAGGTATTATAGAATTAAGGTAATTCAAACTCAGACTTCTGCAAACCAGGAAATAAAGAGTTAAGGTACATGCCAACATGTACATGCAACATTAACTCTTCCTCTCCCTAGATTTGGCAAAAGCCACTGGCAATTATCTAATGCACTCCAGGTGCATTCACTGTGCTAGATGTAGCTATATTGAATGGTGGAGGAATTAGCCAGAGAAGCTTGGCAGGCTGTTGTTATTACTGTACGTTAGATGATCTGGGTGCCCTGCCCTTCGGATAGGGGTCTAAACCCTTCTCATTTCTTCCTACACCCTGTGTCTGTGATGAAAGGAAAGAGGTGTATATGTATCTTGAGGGATCCAGCATGCCTTATGTCAACACTCAATCCTATAGGTTGGGTCAGTAGAGTTGTGCAGAGGTCTTCTTGCCATGGAGGTTGTCATCAGTGAGATGAGATATATGAGTGGTCTGTGAGTTTAATGCTGGGTAAATGAAAGAATAAGTTCCATAGAATCCTGTGGGTAAAGATGAAGGCTTTGTAAAATTTAGCGAGTGTGAGGTTGTTCCTGTGGAGTAGTCGCAGTGTTTGAATATAGAGCAGATGAAGATAGCTTCTGTTCATTACTGATCATCTAAACACATTTTGCCTTAGCATAAGGACCTAAGAACATTAAGAACTGCCATACTGGGTCAGACCAATATCTAGCTCACTATTCTGCCTCCATCTGAGTCCAGTACCAGAGCTTCAGAGGGAATGAATAGAACAGGGCAGTTGGAGGGATCTATCCCCGTCTTCCCTTCCTGGCTTCTAGTAGCCCAAGGTTTAGGGTCACTCTGAGCATAGGTTGCATTCCTGATCATCTTGGCTAATAGCCATTGATGGACCTAACCTCCATGAAGTTATCTAGGTCTTTTTTGAACCCATTTATATTTTTGATCATCACAACTGCCTATGACAAAGAGTTCCAGAGGTTAATTGTGCATTGTATGAAGAAGTACTTACTCTTCTTTGTGTTAAATCTATTGCCTATTAATTTCATTAGGTGACTCTTGGTTTTTTATATTGTGAAAGGGTAAATAACATGTCTCTATTCAGTTTTTGCACACCTTTCATGACTGTATAGACCTTTATCATATCCACCCCTTAAATATCTCTTTTCTAAGCAGAAAAGCCCTATCTTTTTAGTCTCTTCTTGTATGGAAACCACTGCATAGCCTTGATCATTTTTTGTTGCCCTTCTCTGAACCTTTTCCAGTTCCACTATATCTTTTTTGAGAAAGGACCACCAAAATTGGACACAGTATTCAAGGTGTGGCTGTACCATGGATTTATATAGTGGCATTATAATATTTTCTGATTTATTTTCTATACATTTCCTAATAGTTCCTAACATTCTATTAACTCTTTTGACAGCTGCTTTGTATTGGGCTGATGTTAAATAGCTTAGGGTCAAGAACTGATCCCTGTGGGACCCACTAGAAACTGTGACAGGAAGCCTCCTTCACCTCACAAGGTGCAACATTTCCCTTTCTGGTGGTGGGGGACTGAGGTAAATCATCCTACACTTGAGGGTTTTTATTCCTCATTTGGGATTTTATTAATCCATATTTACAAGGTGGGTCTTAGGGTAGGCCCAAGGGTACTTTTCAGCCAAACAAAAAACGTTAATAACACAAGAAGGGGAATACCTTCCCATATCCCCTCTCTGAAGTGTTGCCTTGTTATGCTGGCCTCCGGGTCCCAGTCCTTTCCCAAATAGTTTGTTAGTGTGGATGCTTCCCATATACAAAGGAGAGCAGCAATCCACAGAGGAGAAGCCTTTTTCCCTGCTGTCACTAGCCCTGCTACAGCTTATTTTGCACCTCTCCCCTCCCCTGTCTCTCCAGAAGAGAGGTTTATAAAGGTCACTAGCAGCCCTTAACTCGCCTCAGGTGTCTCTAGTTAACCTGAGGTAACCCTTTTTCAACTCATAGGGAACAGGTCCTTCACCATTCTAGGGCTGATATATCTGCCATCCACCATGCTCTTATATCTGTCAGGACTGACCTTGTCACAAACCACATTCACTTGATGATGATTCCCCGATTACAATTACATTTTGGACCGATCAGTTAGCCAGTTTTTAATCCATTTCATGTATGCCGTATTAATTTTGTATCATTCTATTTTTCCTAATCAAAATGTTGTGAAGTGCCAAGTCAAATACCTTACAGAAGTCTATTACATCAGCACTATCACCATTATTAACCAAACTTGTAGTCTCATCAACAAAAGATATTAAGTTACTTATACAGTACCTTTTTTCCATAAACCCATGATGACTAGTATTAATTACATTACACTCCTTTAATTTTGGATTAATCAAGTCCTGTATCACCTTCTCCATTATCATGCTTGGGATCGATGTCAGACCGACTGGACTATAATTACCCAGGTCATCCCATTTACTCTTTTAAAATATTAGCACAACGTTAGCTCCCTCATCTGGTGTAAATTGTCACAGATCCATTGTTTTCAAAGGAGTTGTGACAATTTACACCAGCTAAGGATCTTCCTCCTTAAGTATACATCTAGATAGTGGGAAGAAGGGAAGAGAGACCTAATTTCTGTTTTCAGTAATACCATCCACATTGTTACTGAAAACAGATAACTTCTGGAATCTTTCATTGACACCTTCCTGGAAAGGAGGGAGCTGAAAGGAGCTTGAACAGGGAAGATAAAGAATCCAAGGATGAACTCAACACAGCAAAATCTGGGGCGGGGGGGGGGAGAGAAAGACTGAAAGAAAAAAAATCTTCTTTAAACATAGCCAGAGAAGTTATAGACCCTTTTCCACAGTGACAGAAGAGTAGCACGTATGCTGTTATGCATCAAGGTGAGTGCAATAAAGCTTGAGCAGCAATGGTAACGGCCGTATAGCACTAATAAATCCTAAGCAGACCTTCAGGCTCATACTCTGATAATGATGTTACACAGCTTCAGTTACAGTTTATTTATTTAACCAAGGGCAAAGTTGTTGAGACAGAGTTTCATTTTGAAGGGAGGCCTGACAAGACAGGTGGCAGTAGTGGCACAATACAAATGCATTTCTACACCAGCCAACCAATACAAAATAAAACACAACTCAGGGAACAGAGTGTGCACTCTTAAAAGGGAAAATACACCAACACAATGAAATACCTACTGAGCATTAATAAATCCATTAGTAAACATTAAGAAAAAAAAAGTTCACTGCTTTAGAGATCCAGGAGTCAGCAGCTTCAGATGCTGTATAACTATTTAGTAGGGTTGGAAAATTGATTTGAGGGGGGAGGTTTGGGGAAAAGAGTAAATCAGGAAGTATATTTTAGCTAACAGCAGGGACTGAATAGAGCTAAAGGATGAATCAGTTGAAGTGAGGGTTGGAATAAGCCCATGAGGAAATTAATAATTTTGTATTCAGAGCAAGGTTTGAAAAGTGCATATAGGAAGAAGGGACCACACAAACCAGGAGAATAAAACAAAATATTGAATAGCTGCAAATTCTCTGAGCCCCATCCATTCTGTGTGCTTAGTTACATTATCATATACGAAGTAAACAGTACAATATCTGAAAATGTAACTAAAGATTGTATCATAATGCATATACACAAAGGGACCAGATTAAGGTTGCATAGGCTCCTTCCCCAGGCTCCTCATCTCAGTCATTTCCAATCCTTTCCCCCACCCAATCCGCTTCTTGTCTGAGCTATCTTCCTCGCACCTTCCACACCCACCTCCTTCCAGCTCCAAGGCTCCTCGCACCCCCAACACCCACCCCCTTCCAGTCCCAGTATCCTGTTCCTACCCCCTGCTAGAGTCTCCTTGTGCCAATCTATTCCCTCCACACACCAAACCCAACCCCTTACACCTCTGTATTTCAGTCATTCTGCTTCCTCTTTGTCCTCAGTACTGGACACCTGCAGCAGGGGTAATGATAGCACAGAGAGGGGGATCCTGGCTGTCAGGTCTGGTGTTGGGAATTGTACCCTTCAAAGGCTCTGGTACAAGCTAGCTGGAGACGGTTGTTATGTTATGCAAAGGCTCATGTTACACAATGATCAGTTAGAAGTCAGACACTGAATGAAGCAATCCTCTGTCAGACTCCATGGTGCAGAACGTCACATGGTAGCAGGAATGAAAAGGTCTAAGGCAGGGCCGGCCTGAGGCATACACAGCATACGCGGCTGTATAGGGCACCCAAAAATTTGGGGCACCACCCTCGCTGGCTATGGCTGGAATCCTCTCTTCTCCAGCCGCTGCCTTGCGCTGGGCGGGCGGGCTTCTCCTCACTCCCAACCCTACCCCCTCCCTAAACTGGCCGGCTGAGGGCTCCAGCCTCCGGCTCTGCTGCCCCAGCCCCGGTGAGCCCAAAGTGGTGTGGCCAGTCACTAGCGGGGCAGTAGCCCGGCCCACCTCTGCTGAGAGCGGGGAACGGAGGGAGGGGACTTAAAGTGACAGTGTGCTCACTGTCTCTCACACTTCCATAATACACACACAAACACACACTGTCACTCTCACACACAGACTGGCTCACACCCACATACACGCTGACTCTCACGAGTCACAGTCCCCAATACAGATTGTCACACACACATACACACTCTCCAACACACACTCTGTCATACAGCTCCCCAACACACACGCACGCACACACACACACTGGCTCTCTCACATGCACTGGATCGCTCTCTCTCTCACACACACACTCTGTCCTGCACACACACATGCGCACACATACACACTTGTATTATTGTTGTTGTTATTACTGCTTGGTACTTCCTGTCAAAATGCTCATGATGAGCCAGGAGTGGCGAGGGGCTTCAGGAGAGCCGTGGGCTCTGGCAAGATGCAGCCCCCATGTGACAGGATGAAGCCTGCCTTGAGCCACTGTCGCAGCATCTGCTGCATACGAAGCTCGGTGTGCATCAGCAATAAAGGGGTTCTGGGGATCCGTGGGTGGGTGTGGGGGCTGTGTCCCCTCAACACACTGGGGTCAGCAGCACCGGCTGGGGACCGCCTTCAGTGGAGCGTAGGGGCAACAGTTTAATAATACTGTGCAAGGCCCCATAAATCCTAAGGATGGCCCTGGACTAAGGCCTAGATCCACAAAGATATTTAGGCTCCTAACTTCCATTGATTTTGATGGCTATTAGGAGCCTAAATTCCTTTGTGGATTTGGGCCTAAAGAAATACCGTAAGTGAAAGATTGGAGCAGTTAACAGTCCCACTAGATTTGGAAATCTCTGGAAATGTGAACTGTGATTACCAGAGCTACTGCTCAGAGTGAGATCCTGCAGAAAGTAAGTAAGGTTATTGGCACACGGTGAAGAGGACAGCATATTTCCATCCCCTATTATCAGTTTAAAGTGGATTACTTATTATTAGGTAGGATTTTGTATAAAGGCATGGTGATTCCTAAGGTGTTACAGAAAAAATGTTAAAAAGAATACATTAAGTTCATTTAGGGACTGAAAAAATAAGAGATGAGACATTTTATATTAGCCTCAAATGAACAGCAACGGCAACACTGGGGAAACTGTCCAGGTTTGTCACATATGGAGGAAACACAGGTCAATTCAAGCATAGGAAAAATTGGTCTATTGGATCAAAGTAGACCTAGAGTTGTTTACACTGGCAGGAACTGCCCCAACCCCCCCATCAAAGTACTTGTCCAAGACTACTATTCTCATTTCCCTGGGATAGACTTAAAAGAAGATACTACAGCTAAATGGGTGATTGTGCATTTCCAATCTATTTTTGCGACACATGGTACACCTGCCATAGTGATGTCTGACAATGGGCCAGAGTTTAGTGGTCATGAATTTAAACAGTGGAATACACATATAACTGCAGTCTCCATTATTACCAGTCCCATAGGATGATGGGGAAAAGTGTCAAAATAATAAAGCACCAACTGAAAAAGGTTGGGGAACCAGACTCTTAGCCGTATTTAGTATTGTTACATTACAGAACTGTATCAGCAAAGCATGGATTTTCACATACTGAAATTTTGATCAATAGAAGATTGTACGAAAGAATGCCTGCACTGTTAGAAACTGATTTCAGAGTCCTTGGGGATTTGAATATGTACAAAAGGGATAGATAAAATGTCAGTATGATTCGGGGTCCTGGGGTCTGCCACCACTTCACGAGAATGACTTTGTATATCTACAGTTGGAAACAATGGTCACAAACAGCAGTGCTATCACAAGAGCTAGTCCCACAGTCCTGTGATGGACACTGTGATGTTGCACCCCATAATGCTTTATAGAAATATACTTATGAATGTAAATATGACATAATTGGAATATGTTTTATGATACATATGCCATGTAACATATCTTTGCAAAGGTTATGTTCTACTGAATGTATTCATCCTATTCATGTGCATTTATCATTTTTATATCTGAAGTTATGAGTGTTGGCTCTGTGCTTGTATTTAAAGTGTTTGCTGTAGAAAGCACCTACAGCAGATTTGGTCAACATAGTGTGAAGGGGTTATTCAAGTAATTGGGAGTACTTGGCCAGCAATGGACCTTGATAGATACCAATCCACATCTATGCTTTCCTCGGAACATTCGAGCTAACATGGCGTCGGCCTGTAAAGAACTGAGTTATGCTTGGACATGTGACTTGCCCACATGACTCCGAAACTCCATCTTGTAGCTGTAATTCTACACAGGGAGAGAGAGGAATTTTGATTACCTCCCTGTTGATATTGTAAAATACCTCCATTTAGGTCTTCAGCTGGCTCAAAAGATAGCCTCTCCACCCCAAAAGATGCCTGAAAGAAACTGGAACAAAGGACAGTAACTACAGGGGTCTGAGTGATTGCTGGACCCAGACGAGAAGGAGGCTACTCTGTCAAAGAAGCTTATTGGAACATCTCTGAAGGTGAGATTTACCTGCATTTAGTTTCCTACTGTGTCAGGCTTAGATATGCATGTTTTATTTTATTTTGTTTGCTAATTTACTTTGTTCTGTCTGTTATTACTTGTAACAACTTAAATCCTACTTTTTATACTTAATAAAATCACTTTTTAATTATTAATTAACTCAGAGGAAGTATTAATACCTGGGGAGGGGGGTGTACAAACAGCATATTTCTCTATCGTGTTATAGAGGGCAAACAATTTATGAGTTTACCTTGTATAAGCTTTATACAGGGTAAAACAGATTTATTTGGGGTTTAGACCCCATTGGAAGCTGGGTATCTGAGTGCTGGAGACAGGAGCACTTCTTAAGCTGTTTTCAGTTAAGCCTGCAGCTTGTGGGGGATGTGGTTCAGACCTGGATCTGTCTTTGCAGCAGACAAGTGTGTCTGGTTCACACAAGGCAAGGTACTGAAGTCCCAAGCTGGCAGGGAAAATAGGATCAGAGGTAGTATAGGCACATCAGATGGCATTCCCAAAGGGGGTTTATTTGATCCAACCCGTCACAGACACATACTGTCGAGGAATAGGCAACAACTTCTCCAAATCTCACAAGGGAGGGAGATAAGGAGCATTGAATCAGTTGTCTTGCCCAAGAAAGTCTCACACAGGCAACAACCACAGTAGGCTGAGGCAGCTGACTACCGGGACATCACACAACGAGAACTAGTGGACTTACCACTGACAGACAACAGTGGTGCATTTGTCCAAGGAGAGACCTGCAGATTCACACAATGGCACAGGATTTTTTTGGGTGGCCCTTTTCCAATACCAAGAGAAAGGGGAAGGGCCAAAGAGGAGTCAGGAATCTGAAACTGGCAGTCCTCAGGACCAGTGGGGAGAGGCCAGCCTCCAAGTCATCCAGATTGGCAGGCAGTCCAATGAGGGAGTCAAGCCCAGGAACCATCCTACATGACAAGCAGGGATGCCAGGGGCAGAGTAGAGCAGAGCCAAAGAGAGTGCAGCTGCCAGAGTTGAACTGTGGAGAGAGCAGCAGGCCAGAATCAAAAGGACCAGAGCAGCAGCCCAGAGTTTGGAAGCTAGAGCAGTGGAGACGAGCCAAACCAGTGGTGAGCCAGCACTGAGCTAGAGTGGAAAGCTGAGAGGCCGGGGATGCCAATCATATGGGGTTCCTGGATCCTTTCACTCTTTAAATTTTCCCTCATTTGTTTACAGTTGCTGTTTAATAAATTGTATGTGATTTAAACTCAACCTCGCTGTCCCTGGGTCAGGGAAGTGGCTGGTGAGTAGAGAATACCCCAGTGTGGGAACACCCTCATCGATGCCCTCAGTGACTCATAATGAGACTGGGGGTGAAGCCCACGTTTACAAGGACTCTTCTGCACTGGAGATTGGAAGAGAAGTGTTGAGGTCAGGCAAATATCTGAGTAAAGGAAGTTGGGGCAGGGACTCAGATCTTTTCACCTTCTGATTCCATTGCAGTAGTACAGAAGCCAGGAAAGTTTCCCACAACAGTGAGACCATTCCCCGACTTACAGAAAGTTCTGCTCAGCCCCTACAGCCCTAAAATGTACAGGTGGAATCCTTGGAGATGTTAGCCACCAAACTTTTTTAACAAATTTCTACTGAGCATGTATGAACTAAGATTTTTCAAAGACTTGGTTAAATGTGGATTTGTTTTAGTATGGAAAGGTAAAGGTAATTTTCCAGACAAAATGCAAGCCCTTGTTCCAAAGCATGGAGGCACTAGAGTTTCTTAATCTAAATTGTGTCTGAAGCACTTCTGCTGGAGTAAAATGACAACAGTTCAAGCCAAGGCAGGCACCTGATGTGGAAAATTTATGTCTGAAATATTGAAGTTTGGCAAAGTTAGCAGCAAGTGTTGGACCTTAAGACTATACTCTGAGTATTTGTCAATGGTTAACTGGATGTACCTAGTGGGGTCACACAGGGGTCTGTCCTGGGTCCAGTACTATTCAATATTTTCATTCATTTCTTGGCTAATGGAGTGGAGAGTACACTTATACAATTTGCAGATGATATCAAGCTGGTAGGGATAGCTAGCTCTTTGGAGAACAGGACTAGAGGAGAAGCGGGAGTTTGCCTGAGAGTTCACCTAGGGGAAAAGCCCACAGATATTTTGCCTTTCAAGCTTCTGTAAGCAGTAAATACATCATATGAAGAGATATTGGTGTATTACAGGATATAAAATATGGATAATGAGGTATCAGCTGTTGTGACCTGCACAGGATGTGCCATGTTTTTCTTTCTCCCAGAGTATAGAAGCGACTTCCTCTGTACAAACTGCAAGCTGGTCTCCATGCAGGAAGAAAAGGTTAAAGCACTAGAGACCTAAGTAACAAACCTGCATTGTATCAGTAAAAATGAAAGGTTTCAGAGTAGCAGCCATGTTAGTCTGTATCCGCAAAAAGAAAAGGAGTACTTGTGGCATCTTAGAGACTAACAAATTTGTTTGAGCATAAGCTTTCATGAGCCCCCTACTGTTCCTCACATGTTCTTGTCAATTGCTGGAAATGGCCCTCCTTGATTATCACTACAAAAGGTTTTCCCCCCACCACTCTCCTGCTGGTAATAGCTCACCTTACCTGATCACTCTTGTTACAGTGTGTATGATAACACCCATTGTTTCATGTTCTCTGTGTATATAAATCTCCCCACTGTATTTTCCACTGCATGCATCCGATGAAGTGAGCTGTAGCTCATGAAAGCTTATGCTCAAATAAATGTGTTAGTCTCTAAGGTGCCACAAGTACTCCTTTTCTTTTTTTAGTAAAAATGAAGACTTCCTGGATAGAAGTCAGTATTTGGTACTGTGGGCACAGCATACTGAAGAATCAGAGATTTCAGTGAAGACTGAAGAACAGGGAAGAAAGTTGTCAGTGTGTGACCTCCCGAAGAAGGAGGAGAACTAATATACCCCCAAAGCAGATAGAAGTAAGCAACCACTTTCAGGCTCTCTGCACATTACTGCTGAGAATGCCTGGGAAAAGTCATCTGAGGTAAAGGATTCGAAAGAGACCGCATTGACCAGAAGGCATGGGATCTATTGTCCTAGGGATGGATGTTCTATAACCACCACTCCTGTGAGGAGGAGAAGGGGGGCTGGTCGGGGACTCCCTCCTAAGGGGGACAGAGTCATACATCTGCCATCTGGACTGGGAATCCTGAGAAGTGTACTGCTTGCCTAAATCTAGAATTCACAATGTGAATGAGAGTCTGCTGAGACTCATCAAGCCCTTAGACTGCTACCCTACTTATCCATGTGGGCATCAACAATACTGCTGAGAATGACCTTGAGCAGATAACTGCAGACTATGTGGTTCTGCGAAGAAGGATGAAAGATTTTGAGGTGCAATTCATGTTTTTGGCCTTCCTCCCTGTTGAAGAAAAATGCTCAGGCCTGATTCTTTGAATCATGGAAGTGAATGGTGTTGGTGAGTGGGCCTTAGCTTCTGTGACAATGGTGATGTTAGCAAGTGGGCTTTAGCTTCTTTGACAATGAGCTGATGTTCCAGGAAAGAGGATTACTCTGCTGGGATGGGCTCCATCTGTCACATTCTGAGACGAGCATCTTTGGACATCATCTGGCTGACCTGATAAGGAGAGTTTTAAACTAGGTCCTATAGAGGATGGTGACAAAAATCCAGCCAATGTGCATCTTGGCTCAAGTAATGAAGAGGAAAGGGCTAATTTCTGGAGAAGGGACAAGAAATCACAAGTGCATTAAAAAGGCAAGAAGAAAAGCAACAGGGTAGTCCGCAAAATATCTTTGATGCCTGTATACAAAGGCAAGAAGTATGGGGAATGAGCAGGATGAACTTGCGGTCATGGTATATGAGGAAAATTATGACTTAATTGGCATTACAGAGACTTGGTGGAACAACTCCCCTGATTGGGGAGCATAGAGGAGTATAGCTTTTTCCCCAAAGGATAGGTATGGGGAAAAAGGAGGCAGTGTTGCACTGTATGTCAAGAATGTGTGCACTTGCTTCATGGTCCAAGAAGACGAGAGCAGCAGACCTACTGAGTGTCTCTGGATTAAGCTAAAAATGCTAAAGAACAGTAGCGATGTTATTTTGGAGGTCTATTATAGACCATCAAATCAGGAAGAGGAAGTGGATTAGTCATTCTTCAAGCAGGTAACAAGATTAGCTTACACACATGAGCTAATATTAATGGGGGAATTTAACTTCTCTGATATCTGTTGGAAGTCTATTACAGCAAAACATAATATGTCCTGCAGATTCTAGGAGGACAACTTGCTGACTCAGAAAGTTGAGGAAACAGCTAGGGGGTGAAAGTAAAAAAGTCCAACATTTTCTTTAAAATAAATCTGACTCACCTGCAAGTTCTAAGGCAATAATTAGCATAAGCTTTCTATAATGCATGCATGAAACATTCTCAAAAATCCCACAACCCACCCCAAATCAGAATGGGTTTGAGGTCTTTTGCATTCACAAAATCAAACCAAATTAATGAATGGTTTATGAGTCAGGGCTGATGTTGAATTTGCAAAGTTTCCCTCCTCCAGTTCCTTGCCTCTCAATATTTTTCACTTGGACCCAACCATTCACCCTATGAATCTAATGAGAGTTTTTCTACTGGCTTCAATTTTTGCTGGATCAGGCCCCTAGATATTTTTTATGAAAAGCAAGGTGCTATTCCCCCCCCCACACACACACACACACACTGCCCCGATTCAGAAGCAGTTAGGAGTCTAGTTTCCTAATTTTTGTCTCACTTAAGAAACACTCTCATGCCTTAAAAAAACATATCTTTAACAAAGAGAATGAGACAGCAGTATCAGACCATGATCTCTGCCACATTTACAGAAAACCAGGGGAGCTTTATAGAAGGCTGTAAAAACATTTAAAAATTCTTTGCTTTCACTCTGTGTCCATCGATTAGAAAATCATTAACAAAAAAAGGTCTTTAAAACCAAAACAGCATTATATACATAATACTTTTAATCTGGAAGAAGTCCATAGATTTGCAGAAATTATTTTGAATTATTTTGAAAAAAAAGTGAAGTTCTGGTATAAATTATGCAAAAGGAAAAGTACTTTATTTTCAATTTCTTTAAAGCTTTATTCAATTGCATTACTTTGTTAAATATTTATCCCACATCTGCATTTTTCCATCATGTTCTCAGTTTCATATTTTTAATTTGACAGATGAAATAACCGATAATATGTCCATTACACCTACTAAGTCTGGATTTGGAAGAATTCACTGGAACTATTCATTTGTAACCAGATTTTTTTTAATAGATCTGATTTATGGGAAGTAATTTTAATTGTAATAGTGCTCATTCATTTATTTTCATGTGACCTATAAAAACTACAATGACATCTCTTAGGAGTGATATCTGCAAAAATGAAATGAGAATGAGCACAGTATCATAAAATGTGTAAATAACAGATATCCAGACATCCCAGCATAAACCAATCAAGAGTCTCAAGTGCATTCATATCTTCTTGAATGACACATGCCTGGAATACAGCTGTGGTAAGTAGAACTTCATTTTATACAGGGAGTTATCACTCACCTGTATTTCTGCCTATAGGAATATAAAACCAAGAGAGGTTGTAACAATGGAAAATATTCCATATAAAATTGCTGTAAACCATTGGGAGTGTTAAAAGAAGGAAAAATCACAGTCCTCTGAAATAGGTGAAGGAAATAAAAAACAACAATTATTTGAATTAAGAGTCAGTGGGCTTGATCCTCCTTTTACTTACACTGCTGTAGATAAGGAAAAATCAGGTTAAACTGATATAAAACTGGTATAAGTGATCAGAAGACTCAGGCCCAGGGTTTTTAAGTGATATCTTGTACTGCTGCACAATCCCACCAGGATACAATATTTTATTAGTAACCACTTTTCATATAAGTAATTGCTGAACTTACCATATGGGGCAATATCGCAAGGTGAATAGGTCAGGAGAATTATGAATGAAATGTGAGTGGAGCCACAAAATAATCTATCTAAAAAGAAGTGGATAATCAATATAAGTTTGGGGAACCCAGATCATTAGTGAATCTCAAAAGAGGTTCATAAAGTTTGATTGTTTATGTGAACCACATCACATCTATCTGTATCTTGTGCATATATAACTTTTATGAGGTTATTGGTACTTTCTCCTTCCTGTTGGTCTGGAATATTTCCAGTGGAAAAACAACACCTATTCCTCTGTGGATTTCACCCCTCCCCCATTCAGCTTCCTGTCTGGCCAGAGACAAGTAGTAAAGGCACGGCAAAATGGAAACAAATATAATCCTAATAAAAAACAGCTATGGGGCCAGTTTCTCAACTACTGTAGCTCAATATAGTTCTATTGACCTCTATCCTGTTATGCCAACTAACACCAGGTAAAAATCTGGCCTCTTGTTCTTATCTAATCCAAGCCAGCTCAATCAGCCCTAAATTTGACTGAGATCTTTCCAGAGTAGGATCATGTCAGAAAGATTAAAAGAGAATATGAAGTGTGGTTATTCCTCTTCTAACTACATTCTTTTGAATTATAAACTCTGTATCTTTAAGTAAGTTTTATAAATAATATACAGGAATGCAAAAGAGACATACTGCAGGTATAATGCATATGTATACATACAGGAGTATATCCTTTCAAGAGTTTTACATAAGTTATTCAATGTATAAATCAAAAGTCTCCTGTCAATGAACAGGAATGAGTTTTGATGGGGAGGAGGGGAGAAAGAGAATAAATTCATGCATTTTATATAGAGCTCAAGTAATTTATAAGTTTCCTAGAGTGCTCACAAATGCTACTCATAGTAAGCATGACTCACCAATAGAGCTGAGCAAATAATTTCAAGTGAATAATTTAGTGGCTGAATGTATCCACTTTCTCTGGTTGAAAAATGTGTGTGAGAACTTTATGATTTTCTAAAAATTGTTAGATTGTAGATCAGTATCACTCTTAGAATCAGGCTTCCAGTGTGAATACATGTCCTCTTGAGGTCCCTTCCAGACCTGCATTTCTATGATTTTGTGTATTTATAAATTCATCATTCACTTTATGCAAATATTTCCTATTATTCTCCTAATTAATATATTACAAATTTTAAGGGGAGAAGGGACCAATGATCATTTAGTCTGTCCTCCTATATAACACAGGCCATAGAATTTCCCTGAGTTAATTCCTATTTGAAATAGAGCATATCATTTAAAAAAACATACAATTTTGATTTAGAAATTGATCAGTAATGGAGAATTCACCACAACCGTTGGTAAATTGTCCCAACAGTTAATTCTTCTCAGTGTTAAAACTTTGAACCTTATTTCCAGTTCAAACTTGTCTAGCTTCCACTTCCAGACATTAAATCTTGTTATGCCTTTGTCTGCCAAAGTGAAGAATCCATTATATTTTTTTGTTTGTTTGTTTCTCATGAAGGTACTCATAGTCTGTGATCAAATCACCTCTTACCCTACTTTTTGTTAAACTAAATAGATTGAACTCTTTCAGTGCATTACTATATGGTATGTTTTCCAACTCCTTACTTATTCTTGGTCCTCTTCTTTAACCTTCTCCAATTTATTAGCATTCTTCTTGAATTGTGGGCACCAGAACTGGCCACAGTATTCCAGTAGGATAATTCACTGTTTGCCCAAACACTTCTATCATTACACTTTTTCAGTAGAATATTTCTGGAAAGGGTCCACAAAAGGAGTGCAAACATGTTTAAAGACCCCAGTCTTGAACTTTACTGTGTGCAGACAGATTGCTGTGCCCATGACACCTACATATAATTAATTCGTAGGACTGGAATCAAAGTGATTTCAACCTTTTTTCTTTAAGAAAATAGTTGTGGATAATTTTTATAAGATATAGGTCTCCTTTACCTTTTGGGCATATTCTACCCTCATTTACACCCTTGCAACTCCCTGAATTCAATGAGGACAGAATTTGGACAGATGCAGTCTTTTAAGGTAAGATGTTCCTTTTGCTTAAATATCTTTCAAATTTCAAGTAAAAACAATGGTTTAGCATTTGAGCTGTGAGAAATATTTCAAAAAATGATAAAATGAAACCTTTCATCACCCGAGGGAAGGTTCCTCAGTTTCACCTATTGAAGAAGAAACTTGTATAACACAGCAGATAGAAGATCTGAAGATCAGAGGTAAATTTCATTTGCTGTGACATGCTTTGGGGGCTAGTTCTTTTATTCCTTACTACCCCACCCCCAGTTCCTATTTAAATATTATTGAAAGAGATGATGAAATGTTGTTAAAGATAATATATTGCATGGGTTACATCTTAATCATAGATATTGCATAGGAAATAGGAGTTTTGCATGTTTAAGCTGAGTCTGATCTTTGTTGGGTAAATGTTACCTATACAGACATAGGCTTTCAGACTCACAAGAGGAGGAGCTTGCGTGATGAATAAACTGTTGAGAAACAGCTCCATCCTTGACCCTTCTGTGTATCTGAATGACATCTCACATTTTTTTCAGATAAGTAGGTTCTGAAAGGGCTTCTTCCTCCACCCATGAGCCTTCTCTCTGACTCTTACCTGAATACACAAATAGCCCCTGAAATTAATGGAAGCATCTCTTGTCTTCAATGATTACTGTTTACATTTGGTTTCTAATAGGCAACTTGAATTGTTTTTGTCCATCCAGTGGGTCATCTTATTACACTATACATATATTTTAAAATATTAAAAGGATCCATAAGCATCCTTACCCAGCTTTTTCATGATTTCCTACCTGGGTCTCTGATCCATCATTCTGATCTACATGGTCTAACCCTTGCGGCCGTGCGGGGACACACTGATTTCATTGGGGCTTTATGTAGGAGTTGTGACTATGTGAATCTCATTTCTGTCTGAGGCCCAGATAATTCCACTCTCTCAGCCTATTATCAGTATGAAATTCCTAACAGTCAAGATCTTTTTGCTTCTATTTTATAGAAGCTACACTAACTGTACAACATACCGGATTATGGTTTATCATTTTCACTGTACATCCTTCATTTTTCCTCCTAGAGTAATGCAGAAGGACAAGACTATTGTGTCTGTATATACTGTTCTAATTGGCACTTGATAGTGCTAGGACTTTACCTATCAGTCAGTTACAATGGGTGAAATCTCACTCTATAGAAGCCAAAGTTTCGCCAATCAGTGGGACGAAGATTTCACCCAATGTTTTTAGTCTTTCATTAGACTGACAAAAACGTTTAATAATTGTTCTAAAAGTTCATGAGATTGTATTCACAGAATTTCCAGTGGAGAGGATCACATGACAGTAACTGTACAGAACTTTAAGAGGAAGAAGTGTTTTTTTGTGACAATCAATTTCCCTTTTGGAGTCAGTTTGTTTCCACATATAATAGCCACTGGATATGATCATTCAAAATATTTGGAAGGAAAGGGGGAATTCCTCCATTTTCATCACTTTTTCAAATTTACAGGCTAGCCCAGACATACTGCCTTTTCCCACTCCCATTGAAGTCAATGGAAATATGTTCATTGACTGCAGTGTTTGTTAGATCGGTCCCTCAATGGGTCGGTTTCATGGGTGGTTTAATGTCCCTTATGGAAGTTAAATAACATCAAGGATGAATTTAGTGGGTTTTGTTTGTTTTTTGTTTTTGTAGATAGGGAAGAAAGGGAATTTTAGGAAATTAAGAAAGTAAAAGCAATCTATAAACTGAAAAGTATCCAAAGTATTAACATTCAGCCAATGTGACAAATCTTGGTAAGGCATTATGCCTTCTACATACAACTGATCAAAACACAGAATTTCCATTTCACAATTTTTTTATATTTGTTTTTGTTCCAAAGTTGAACAAAACAAACAAACATACACAAAAAAACCCATCCACCACCAACAACAAAAAAAGTGTTTTAAAAAAATGACCATGAAATAGAAATTCTGGAAAATCTGTTTAGAATTTAAAAATTCCATTTCAAATTTATTTTATGGTTTTTTTCATTTTAGATTTTATTATCTTTACATTATTTCATGTTGGTAGTAGTGTATAATATACTATTTTATTATATTATACAAATCATTAAGGGCAGCTGCTACTTAATGTTGATTGAAACATCTCTTCTTTTCTAGATCAAAGTGTCTCCTGTTTGTGTTATAATGAAAGTTTGAGAATGTGTCATTACTGAGGACATGCAATAAAATCATGTAAAAATGGGGGGGAATCAAAGTATTTTGAAATGAAAGTTTCCCAAACTTATGTTTTTGTTTCAAAATATTTTTCTGCAAAAAAATTCATCAAAATTCACATTTTTTTCTAAATGTTATAGTGAAAAATTTCTGACCACACCTCCTTCTGCATCTCTTAGAGCCTCCCTGGTAGATAATGCATTTTGATTTTTCATTTTCTCTGTGGAAAAAAAAAGCATTTCTACTAATATTCAGTTAACTTTGCCATAAGCAACTGACAGTGTTAGAAAAATCATGGTAATATTAATGAAATATAAATATGGGAAATTCAACCAAAATAAGTAAAAGTTCACAAATATTTGATTTTGCTCACTTATCTCATAGTAGAAGAATATACAATTAAAAATCACCACTCTATTAAAATGCATGCAATGTATTGTATAAAATTTAGATGTTTAAAATATAATTATATTATTGTCCTAGAAAGTTATTTTGAAGAAATATTTTATGAATATGTAATCTTTTTTGAGTACACTATTTAGTAAGCATTCCAGGGGTAATAACAAAGACAGACTGGTTTATGGATATTATAATCAGAACACATAAGCTATGTAAAATATTGAATTAATATATCTTCACTATGTCAGCATTGCTTGGCATTTGAAAAAAAAGTTCATCCCTGTCTATCTTCTGAACAGAATGTCATCTTGTATGCATGAGCATCTGTGTCATGAACACACAGAAATGAACATATTACCTTGAATTTATGAAATCATAAGCCTTCTCTCGGATCTCATTACATTTTACCATGTGGTTATCCAAGGAAAGGCAGGAATGTATATGTAACCTTTCAGACAACAGAAAACAAAGAAATCTTTCTACATTAAAGTGTGATGAAACTGTGAAGAGATGTTGGAGGCACTACTTAAAAAGTTAAGAAAACTGAGTGCAACAAAACTGAGAGCCTATACAAGTGAGTAAAAGGTTAAAGGTTTTTCTGAGGACTACAATGTAACATAAAATTGTTTTTAGTAACAATCAATCATAACCTCTTCTAGGAAGAGTTTTGCTGCTAATATTTATTGCTCTCAGGAAAAAAAAACATAGAATCATAGAAGTGTAGGACTGGAAGAGACCTTGAGAGGCCATCTAGTCCAGTTCCCTGCACTCAAGGCAGAACTGAGTAATAATTAGACCAATCATGATATGCTCATTCTTAATCTGTAGGTTAATGATAAAAGGGAAAAAAAAGATTGTGCACAGCTGTTTGCACAAGTGGAAAGGAAAGGAAATAAGTGACTATTCAGCTGAGGGTAAAGGTTTATCTTAAAATGTTTAACTATGAAGTTGCACCCTTAGGGATAATTTTTAATCAGATACTTCTCACAACTTGGGACAAATTTATGAAGCCAAACCAAGCCTGAGCAGATCAACATAAAAGCCCCAGTATACATAAATAAATACATAAAATTAAATAAAATAACAAAAACGAAAAACAAAACAATCCAGGAGGAGTCCAGTCCATTAGTGTAAAATTCACTCATGGAATACTGGCTCATCACACTACTTCATCCTCCACAATGGAGTCACACTGAGTGTTTGCTTGTGGAGTGTCCATGCAGGAGCACCTGTATAGACCCCCCCAAAAAAAATGCTATAGAAAAGGTCTCCATATCACCCCCACATAATCTGGAATAAAGGACAGAGTATGATCAGTACAGGTTGCAGATCTATCTTTACATAAATGTCAGTATCCAGCAAATCTGATATGGAGAGGCAATGACTCCCATTGTTCCCCCCACCTCACACACACACAGAGCCTGAATATTCATAGGAACATAGATATGACCACACTGGATCAGACCCATTGTCCAGTTAGTCCAATATCCTGTTCTGACAGTAGCTTCTACCGGATGTTACACAGGGAAGTGAAAGAAAGAAATGGGCAATTATGCATAAGGAAAGTTAATTCTTAATCCTTTCAATCAATGGCTTATTTTTCCCTGCAATATGAGGATTTATGCCCCTTTAAAATTTTGTATCCTGTGAGTTGATTATTGCAATACTTTAAGATTACTCTTTCTATTAAATAATAAAATCTAAAGTTGATTTATTTTTTTGCAATAATAAACAACGTTTCTTGCAAACTTAAACTGTTTGAGCTGTTTGTTAAACAATCCTAACGTGTGTACATATATTATTTTTAATATATTTACAGATTGATTAATTAATTATTAATTAGTTACCAAATTGATGGCATACTCAAAAAATTCAGCCTCTGGGTTTTAGCAAATTGTTGATTTTAGCTATTCATTGGTCACGTAAGTCAAATAATATTTTTTCTGCTCCCTGATTCAAATCTATCAACTTAATGAAAAAACTCGTACAGATATAGACAGACATCATCTTCCTCTCCAAATGCAAACAGATGGACATCATACCAAAAGGACTGAAGATAAAAAATCCTTTACAATCTACATACCACACAGACTATGCTGACAGCTTATGCCACACACTCTCAAAGAAACTGCGGAACCACCTGATCAACATCCTCTACAGCAAACAGGGAAAGATTAAGAATGAGCTCTCAAAACTGGATACTCTCATAAAGAACCAACCTTCCACACAAACTTCCTCGTGGCTGGACTTTACAAAAACTAGACAAGCCATTTACAACACACACTTTGCTTCTCTACAAAAGAAAAAGGACATTAAACTATCTAAACTACTACATGCCACAAGGGCCACAACAGTGGTTCGCATAACCCACCCAGCAATATTGTTAATCTATCCAACTATACTCTTAACCCAGCAGAAGAATCTGTCCTATCTCGGGGCCTCTCCTTTTGCCCCTCCACCCCTACAAAGATGATACAGTTCTGTGGTGACCTAGAATCCTATTTTCGATGTCTCCGACTCAAGGAATATTTCCAACACACCTCTGACCAACATATTAACCCACAGAGACCTTCCTACCAACACTACAAAAAGAAGGATTCTGGGTGCACTCCTCCTGAAGGTCAAAACAGCAGACTGGACTTCTACATAGAATGCTTCCGCCAACATGCACGGGCTGAAATTGTGGAAAAGCAGCATCACTTGCCCCATAACCTCAGCCGTGCAGAACACAATGCCATCCACAGCCTCAGAAACAACTCTGACATCATAATCAAAAAGGCTGACAAAGGAGGTGCTGTCGTCATCATGAATAGGTCGGAATATGAGCAAGAGGCTACTAGGCAGCTCTCCAACACCACTTTCTACAAGCCATTACCCTCTGATCCCACTGAGGGTTACCAAAAGAAACTACAGCATTTGCTCAAGAAATTCCCTGAAAAAGCTCAAGAACAAATCCACACAGACACACCCCTGGAACCTGTGGTATTCTATTTGCTACCCAAGATCCATAAACCTGGAAATCCTGGACGCCCGATCATCTCAGGCATTGGCACCCTGACAACAGGATTGTCTGGCTATGTAGACTCCCTCCTCAGGCCCTACGTTACCAGCACTCCCAGCTATCTTTGAGACACCACTGACTTCCTGAGGAAACTACAATCCATCAGTGATCTTCTTAAAAACACCATCCTAGCCACTATGGATGTAGAAGCCCTCTAAACCAACATTCCACACAAAAATGGACTACAAGCCATCAGGAACAGTATCCCCGATAATGTCACGGCTAACCTGGTGGCTGAACTTTGTGACTTTGTCCTCAACCATAACTATTTTACATTTGGGGACAATGTATACCTTCAAATCAGTGGCACTGCGATGGGTACCCGCATGGCCCCACAGTATGCCAACATTTTTATGGCTGACTTAGAACAATGCTTCCTCAGTTCTCGTCCCCTAATGCCCTTACTCTACTTGCGCTACACTGATGACATCTTCATCCTCTGGACCCATGGAAAAGAAGCCCTTGAGGAATTCCACCAGGATTTCAACAATTTCCATCCCACCATCAACCTCAGCCTGGACCGGTCCACACAAGAGATCCATTTTCTGGACACTACAGTGCTATTAAGTGATGGTCAAATAAACACCACCCTATATCGGAAACCTACTGACCGCTATTCCTACCTACATGCCTCTAGCTTTCATCCAGATCACACCACACGATCCATTGTCTACAGCCAAGCTCTACAATATAACCGCATTTGCTCCAATCCCTCAGACAGAGACAAACACCTACAAGTTCTCTATCATGCATTCTTACAACTACAATACCCACCTGCTGAAGTGAAGAAACAGATTGACAGAGCCAAAAGAGTACCCAGAAGTCACCTACTACAGGACAGGCCCAACAAAGAAAATAACAGAACACCACTAGCCATCACCTTCAGTCCCTCAACTAAAACCTCTCCAATGCATCATCAAGGATCTGCAACCTATCCTGAAGGACGACCCATCACTTTCACAGATCTTGGGAGACAGGTCATTCCTTGCTTACAGACAGACCCCCAGCCTGAAGCAAATACTCACCAGTAACCACACACCACACAACAGAACCACTAACCCAGGAACCTATCCTTGCAACAAAGCCCGTTGACAACTCTGTCCACATATCTATTTAGGGGACACCATCATAGGACCTAATCACATCAGCCACACTATCAGAGGCTCGTTCACCTGCTCATCTACCAATGTGATATATGCCATCATGTGCCAGCTATGCCCCTCTGCCATGTACATTGGTCAAACTGGACAGTCTCTACGTAAAAGAATAAATGGACACAAATCAGATGTCAAGAATTATAACATTCAAAAACTAGTCGGAGAACACTTCAATCTCTCCGGTCACTCGATTACAGACCTAAGAGTGGCTATCCTTCAACCAAAAAACTTCAAAAACAGACTCCCGCGAAAGACTGCTGAATTGGAATTAATTTGCAAACTGGATACAATTAACTTAGGCTTGAATAGAGACTGGGAGTGGATGAGTCATTACACAAAGTAAAACTATTTCCCCATGTTATTTGTCCCCCCCACCCCACCCCTCACTGTTCCTCAGATGGTCTTGTTAACTGCTGGAAATGGCCCACCTTGCCTGTAACCATGAAAGGTTTTCCTCCTTCCGCCCCGCCCCTCGCTGGGGATGGCTCATCTTAAGCGATCACTCTCCTTACAGTGTGTATGAAAAAACCCATTGTTTCATGTTCTCTGTGTGTGTATATAAATCTCCCCACTGTATTTTCCACCAAATGCATCCGATGAAGTGAGCTGTAGCTCACGAAAGCTCATGCTCAAATAAATTTGTTAGTCTCTAAGGTGCCACAAGTACTTCTTTTCTGATTCAATGAGTGAATTTTTTTAAACTGGAGAGCAATATGTGAATGAATAACACATTTTCAGTGGTAATTTTCAGATAAATATTAGTGGTAGGATTTGTGAAACTTTAAGGATTTGCAAAAATTTTAATGACTCTCCAGTAGTTGTCCACACCTTGTGAAGAAGAATAAATTATATGATCTCACAAGTAGCAACTGAGCAAAGTAGGTATATGTATTCACAAATCTGTTTTCCCCTTTCCCCCACAACACTATTTAATCAGGTGTTAGTGTTATAACCCCCTGCTGTGGTTCGTCTGCTTCATACTAATTTAAATGTGTATGGTTTTCTTGATTCAGGAATATCTGAAAGTGACTGTTCTGATCACAGATGCTGGGAACTTGGGGGGAGTGTTGGTTCCTTTAGGAGTTTTGCTGCTATTGCTTATGTTCTCTCAGTGTTCCTAGTTCAACATGTGTCCCTTCTTCCTTTTCCTAAACATCCTGTAGAGGCATACATATTCAGTGCATGCACTTAAAACATTAGTTCCTGTTTTAAAGAGATTACTCATAGTAACAATATCCCTGATATGTAAAATGCAGGACATTGCTGGAACCAGTGTACAGCTGCAATTAACTTTTTAAGTGTTTCCACTGTAATTCTGGTGTCAGAGAGAGTACAGCCTAACCCATCTGAAGTTCATGCAATCTCTTCTTAGAATCTTATTTTTAGTGTAAAGGCAATAGAGAAAAACACAAGATGCAGAAGTAAGTTTTTAGTAACAATACATCTGAATAAGTCATTTCACTCAACCACCTTTTAGATTGCCTTTAAGGAAATATTATTGCTCTTGAAAGCTTCTAGGAGCTCTTGACATCAAAGGCCTCTTGTCCGTTGAATACATACAGCAGTGGCAGCACATTGACCAACAAAGTGGAACAACAACAGACCAGAAGGCCACCTCTTGAGATAAGAAGCATTTTCAATCTCTATACCCATTCAGTCTGTAAGGCCTTTGCTGATACTGCGAACTATAGTAGTGGCTCTTGGAAGCTTAATAAACCAAAAGCTTTAAACAGAAGCTTAGTGATTTCCCCTCCAAATACAATGTAATCATTCCATTTACACTTAAAAACCTTAGATCCACACTCTGTCATAATGAAGCTTTAATTTTCCCCACTAGAGTTTTAGAAAAAGATTTCCTCCTAACTCTCTCATCCTTCAGTCCTGGAAAGGGTGCCTTGGACTATCACTGAAAAGCATGTGGCAAACCCAATTGTTCATTGAAAGATTGTGTTCTGTTTTGGCAAATTAAGAGAAAATCAAACCTAAGTTAACAGATTTGCAGCAAATGTGACTCTGATATATCAGTCTTTCAGATTCTTTGGAACTTTAGTCAATAAGAATTAAGATAGGACCAGTGTGAAATGGAATTAAGCTATATTAACAGATAGAGGTAAGTGAAAATTGCTTGCATATACCACTCAAAAAGCGAGAAAAGTACATTTTCCCTATATTGGAAAAATACATTTTTAGGAAAGTTGCTGTAATATTTTAGTGTTGCACAGCAACAAACAAACAAACAAAAAAACCCCAACAACCCTTCCCACACATAAATGTCCCACCCCCATAAACACATTTCTCACAACTATGAACCTCTCCCACCCTATAGGCCTCATAGATCTTGTATAAAGAAAATGGGGTGGGGAACTATGGTGGTTTTAGCCAGTGCCCCTACCTCTTAGTTGTACCTAATGACAAAGAAGGTCCTTGGTGGGCTAGTGGTGTTTCTGGCCATCTGTGCAATCAGCCAACAGGCTGGTTGTGTCACCTGCCTGAGTGTGAAGTGCAAACCGCTCTACAATTTACAACAGCTGCTTTTGCCATCCTTAGAAAACTGCCTGTGACAGATGTTACAGGGAATTGGCATCTGCTTACTTTCTCAAACCTCTCCTGGTGCTCTGTCAGCTGAACAACAGGGGACATATGAGAAATGGTGACTTTATATGCTGATTGCATATATATATATAAAAACCCAGAAGAAAACAAGTTGGAAGATTTTATCTTTACTGCATGTCCTGCATAGCAGGCCTTCCGCTGGACCCCACCCCTTTGTCCATATGGGTTTATTTCTGTTGGTAGTTTCATGGGGGGAGGGGGGAAGCTAGGGGGAGCAGGATTTCAGAACTGAGATAAGAGGCTGTTTCAGTCAAGGCATACATTGACTATTAAACCATAGAACGTTTTAGTGAGTTCCTGTTATTCTGAATGTTGACAAACACATCAGTTAAAACTTGGAAGCTCGGATCTCTGAATCTTATTAAAACTGAAAGGAGTTAAAATTTATTTTAGCCATTGATTCATTCATTCAGATTTGTACACTATGCCTATCCCATGCTTTAGGCAATTAGCAAAATGTACACAAAGCAGTTTTAATAAAATATTAGAACAGGGCACCTCATTAACAAAGATGGGCCTTTATCTGTGATTAATTTAGATACTTAGAAGATTTCATCTCTTTGACATCTGTTGCCTACAGTTTTCAGTGTGCTTTTTTTTAAAAAGGAAAGAAATGAAAAAGTACCATGCTGAAGAAGAAGGGTAGGAAGTGATCTCTTCAGCCTTCCCTTCTGAGGATTTTAGTGAATTCTCCCACGATTGTTTTATTGCTACTGTAGCTCCACCGGTGCTAGGAGTGGTTAGGACTGCTGATGTACTCTAGGCACAGACATTTTGAGCATAATGTGTTCTACACCTACTCTGAGCTGGATTAGATGATATTGTATGTTGATAAAATCACCTGCACATGTTTTATAGTAGCAGGCCCATAGTTCTTAGTACCACTGGAGCTGCAGTGGTGTTAAAACAGTGGTGGAAAAATTCCCTAAAATTCTCTAAGGCTGGACAGAGATCACGGCCAGTTCTGAGGTATGGGATGTTGTGGCCAAGAAGTCAATCTGTAGACTCATATTGCATAGGTATCCAAGTCAGGACTATAAAAGCAGAATTTTCCTGGCTTCAGTCAGTAGCAGACAGGGGGCAGATTAGCTCTTTCCTCAAGAATAGGAGTTTTGTGCTTTGTCTGCAGAGTGTGGCAGGTAGTGTACATCTTCCTTAAACTTTATTAATAATGTAGAAAGGTTATAATCACTAAGGTGTGTGTGTGTGTTAAAAATGGCTGAGTTCTAAAATACAACAGACTATCATGGCTTAGTCAGCCAGTCATTATGTAAAATAATTAATGTTCTCCAATTCATTTCATGCAGCTACAGAGTATGCAAATTATAACTCATGAACTCATATTATTTCTTTAATTAGGAGAATAGCTACTATTATCGAAACTATTTGTCTTGTTTTGCTTTGCTAAAATGGGCCTGCGGTCTTTGACACAGTGCAATAATTATACCTTTTCAGCACCACAATAGGACCACATCATTCTTCATTGTGCTGCAAGACCTTAAAATATATTAATAATTTGAGGAGGGGAAAAGCATACTTTGTAAAAAAGTGAATAATTTTGGGCTGAGATCTCAGCTAACAAACCTAGAATTACTCTCACTGATGATGCTTTCCCTTTAAATGAGCCCTTAGAAACCACAAGTATAAAGAAAGCCATGAATTTACAGAATCAATTATCCAGGACTACAAATTACAGAAATACATCTTTAATATCTAGATAGATCATTTAGAACTGAAATTTAAGGCACTGGGTTCCCCATTTGAACAAATGTACTGTAGATAGGATAGCAAACACACTGTAGATTATATTGAATGATCAGGGATTTAGTCTAGAAATAAAAGATGCAACATCTTAGTGTCCAACAGTTAAGTGTATGAAGAAAAACCTTTCAAAAGAAAGGTATTCTGGAAGCCTGGAGAAATTTAAAGCCACTACAGAGGCAGAGTATATAATTATCACTATGACCTTACTAGAATAGAAAAGCAGTTTGAGAGAGAGGATTAGGCTCAGATTCAGTCGTAGGACACAATATCTCTAGGTATTCCATGGGGTACTGAGGTACATGTACATTCTCTCTTTCCCTCCTGCTTTCAGATGCAAAGCAGAGCTGCTCTATAGACATTACTACAGCCTCAGGGCTGGAGTGGGCTTTGCTTCCACCATCCTGACATATATGGACATGGACATTCTCTAGCTCAACCCTTTCCTTCCCCTAAAGGTTGCTGCACATGGTCATGCTCGGAACGCTAATAGAGATGGAATCTGCAATCAGTAGGGTTTGTTCTCTCTGTATGAATGTTTGGTTTCTCAGTAAAGAACCACAGAGCCTTTTGAGGAAGAGTACTTGTGGCACCTTTGAGACTAACAAATTTATTTGAGCATAAGTTTTCGTGAGCTACAGCTCACTTCATCAGATGCATTAGGTGGAAAATACAGCGGGGAGATTTATATACACACACAGAGAACATGAAACAATGGGTTTTATCATACACACTGTAAGGAGAGTGAACACTTAAGATGAGTCATCACCAGCAGCATGCGGGGGGGGGAGGGAGGAGGAAAACCTTTCATGGTGACAAGCAAGGTAGGCTATTTCCAGCAGTTAACAAGAACATCTGAGAAACAGTGGGGGGTAGGGTGGGGTGGGGGGGAGAAATAACATGGGGAAATAGTTTTACTTTGTTTAATGACTATCCATTCCCAGTCTCTATTCAAGCCTAAGTTAATTGAATCCAGTTTGCAAATTAATTCCAATTCAGCAGTCTCTCATTGGAGTCGGTTTTTGAAGTTTTTTGGTTGAAGGATAGCCACTCTCAGGTCTGTAATCGAGTAACAGGAGAGGTTGAAGTGTTCTCCAACTGGTTTTTGAATGTTATAATTCTTGACGTCTGATTTGTGTCCATTTATTCTTTTACGTAGAGACTGTCCAGTTTGACCAATGTACATGGCAGAGGGGCATTGCTGGCACATGATGGCGTACATCACATTGGTAGATAAGCAGGTGAACGAGCCTCTGATAGTGTGGCTGATGTGATTAGGCCCTATGATGGTGTCCCCTGAATAGATATGTGGACAGAGTTGTCAATGGGCTTTGTTGTAAGGACAGGTTCCTGGGTTAGTGGTTCTGTTGTGTGGTGTGTGGTTGCTGGTTAATATTTGCTTCAGGTTGGGGGGCTGTCTGTAAGCAAGGACTGGCCTGTCTCCCAAGATCTGTGAGAGTGATGGGTCATCCTTCAGGGTAGGTTGTAGATCCCTGATGATGCGTTGGAGAGGTTTTAGTTGGGGGCTGAAGGTGATGGCTAGTGGCGTTCTGTTATTTTCTTTGTTGGGCCTGTCCTGTAGTAGGTGATTTCTGGGTACTCTTTGGCTCTGTCAATCTGTTTCTTCACTTCAGCAGGTGGGTATTGTAGTTGTAGGAATACATGATAGAGATCTTGTAGGTGTTTGTCTCTGTCTCAGGGGTTGTAGCAGATGCGGTTATATCGTAGAGCTTGGCTGTAGACAATGGATCGTGTGGTGTGATCTGGATGAAAGCTAGAGGCATGGGTAAGAATAGCAGTCAGTAGGTTTCCAATATAGGGTTATGTTTATGTGACCATCGCGTATAAGCACCGTAGTGTCCAGGAAGTGGATCTCTTGTGTGGACTGGTCCAGGCTGAAGTTGATGATGGGATGGAAATTGTTGAAATCCTGGTGGAATTCCTCAAGGGCTTCTTTTCCATGGGTCCAGATGATGTCATCAATGTAGCGCACGTAAAGTGGGGCATTAGGGGATGAGAGCTGAGGAAGCTTTGTTCTAAGTCAGCCATAAAACTGTTGGCATACTCTGGGGCCATGCGGGTACCCATCACAGTGCCGCTGATTTGAAGGTATACATTGTCCCCAAATGTGAAATAGTTATGGGTGAGAACAAAGTTCAGCCACCAGTTTAGCCGTGACATTATCGGGGATACTGTTCCTGTTGGCTTGTCATCCATCTTTGTGTGGAATGTTGGTGTAGAGGGCTTCTACATCCATAGTGGCTAGGATGGTGTTTTTAGGAAATTCACCAACGGTTTGTAGTTTTCTCAGTAAGTCATTGGTGTCTCGAAGATAGCTGGGAGTGCTGGTAACGTAGGGCCTGAGGAGGGAGTCTACATAGCCAGACAATCCTGCTGTCAGGGTGCCAATGCCTGAGATGACAGCCCCCCAATCTGAAGCAAATACTCACCAGCAACCACACACCACACAACAGAACCACTAACCCAGGAACCTATCCTTGCAACAAAGCCCGTTGACAAATCTGTCCACATATCTATTCAGGGGACACCATCATAGGGCCTAATCACATCAGCCACACGATCAGAGTTTTGTTCACCTGCTCATCAATAAAAAGAAAAGGAGTACTTGTGGCACCTTAGAGACTAACAAATTTATTAGAGCATAAGCTTTCGTGAGCTACAGCTCACTTCATCGGATGCATTTGGTGGAAAAAACAGAGGAGAGATTTATATACACACACACAGAGAACATGAAACAATGGGTTTATCATACACACTGTAAGGAGAGTGATCACTTAAGATAAGCCATCACCCACAGCAGGGGGGGAAAGGAGGAAAACCTTCCATGGTGACAAGCAGGTAGGCTAATTCCAGCAGTTAACAAGAATATCAGAGGAACAGTGGGGGGTGGGGTGGGGGGGAGAAATACCATGGGGAAATAGTTTTACTTTGTGTAATGACTCATCCATTCCCAGTCTCTATTCAAGCCTAAGTTAATTGTATCCAGTTTGCAAATTAATTCCAATTCAGCAGTCTCTCGTTGGAGTCTGTTTTTGAAGCTTTTTTGTTGAAGTATAGCCACTCTTAGGTCTGTGATCGAGTGACCAGAGAGATTGAAGTGTTCTCCAACTGGTTTTTGAATGTTATAATTCTTGACGTCTGATTTGTGTCCATTCATTCTTTTACGTAGAGACTGTCCAGTTGGCCAATGTACATGGCAGAGGGGCATTGCTGGCACATGATGGCATATATCACATTGGTAGATGCGCAGGTGAACGAGCCTCTGATAGTGTGGCTGATGTGATTAGGCCCTATGATGGTATCCCCTGAATAGATATGTGGACAGAGTTGGCAACGGGCTTTGTTGCAAGGATAGGTTCCTGGGTTAGTGGTTCTGTTGTGTGGTGTGTGGTTGCTGGTGAGTATTTGCTTCCGATTGGGGGGCTGTCTGTAAGCAAGGACTGGTCTATCTCCCAAGATCTGAGAGAGCGATGGCTCGTCCTTCAGGATAGGTTGTAGATCCTTGATGATGCGTTGGAGAGGTTTTAGTTGGGGGCTGAAGGTGATGGCTAGTGGCGTTCTGTTGTTTTCTTTGTTGGGCCTGTCCTTAAGTGATCACTCTCCTTACAGTGTGTATGATAAACCCATTGTTTCATGTTCTCTGTGTGTGTGTATATAAATCTCTCCTCTGTTTTTTCCACCAAATGCATCCGATGAAGTGAGCTGTAGCTCACGAAAGCTTATGCTCTAATAAATTTGTTAGTCTCTAAGGTGCCACAAGTACTCCTTTTCTTTTTGCGAATACAGACTAACACGGCTGCTACTCTGAAACCTGCTCATCAATGTGATATATGCCATCATGTGCCAGCAATGCCCCTCTGCCATGTACATTGGTCAAACTGGACAGTCTCTACATAAAAGAATAAATGGACACAAATCAGACGTCAAGAATTATAACATTCAAAAACCAGTTGGAGAACACTTCAATCTCTCCGGTCACTCGATTACAGACCTGAGGGTGGCTATCCTTCAACCAGAAAACTTCATTAACAGACTCCAATGAGAGACTGCTGAATTGGAATTAATTTGCAAACTGGATACAATTAATTTAGGCTTGAATAGAGACTGGGAATGGATGAGTCATTACACAAAGTAAAACTATTTCCCCATGGTATTTCTCCCCCCCCACCCCACCCCCCACTGTTCCTCTGATATTCTTGTTAACTGCTGGAATTAGCCTAGGAATTAGGCTTGTATAGAGACTGGGAATGGATGAGTCATTACACAAAGTAAAACTATTTCCCCATGTTATATCTCCCCCCCACCCCACCCCGCCCCACCCCCCACTGTTTCTCAGATGTTCTTGTTAACTGCTGGAAATAGCCTACCTTGCTTGTCACCATGAAAGGTTTTCCTCCTTTCCCCCTCCTGCTGCTCCTGATGGCTCATCTTAAGTGATCACTCTCCTTACAGTGTGTATGATAAAACCCATTGTTTCATGTTCTCTGTGTGTGTATATAAATCTCCCCACTGTATTTTCCACCAAATGCATCCGATGAAGTGAGCTGTAGCTCACGAAAGCTTATGCTCAAATAAATTTGTTAGTCTCTAAGGTGCCACAAGTACTCCTTTTCTTTTTGCGAATACAGACTAACACGGCTGCTACTCTGAAACTTGAGGAAGAGTGAAGATCTGGGCCTACATAAAGAGCTTTGCAAACGCTCTCCATTGTGGTTTGCACATCACTCCTCAACTTGCTGCTAATCTGGTTCACATATGAATTGCAAGCTATACATTCCTTTTGTGTGAACACTAAATTGTGTTCATGTCAGTGTAAACTCCTGCTTTTTCACACTTGTTGCTGCTACTTGTTGATCCCACTCTTGTTAATATGCAGCTAACTCAGCATACAGATAGTCACAGGAATGAAGATAAATTATTCTAATCTTAATAAATATCAAACTTGTGTAGCAATGGCAACAGATAATGTGATCTTCTACACAGAAGGGTACTACCGATGTTGAACAAAGTGAGTTTCAGTGACACAATGTGTGTTAAATGTACAAAATAAAAGCAAAATATCAAAAGAGGAAAAGTGAGCCACTCATACTCACCCTGTGAGGATGATTCCTTTGTTGAGAAAGGAGCAGACAAATAAAATTGTTCTTTCCATGCAGCTGAACCAAAGCCATGCCCCACAGTTCTGACTACAGAGGTGTGATTAGCACTATGCACCAAAGGGTTGCACTGTAACTCCCCCATATGGATTTTGTGGGAGCAAACTAAAAGGTTCCTAGTTTGCATTAATGTAGCTGTAACTACATTAATGCAAACTAAGAATCTTTTAGTTCACAACTGCAGGCTCCACATGTGGGAGTTACAACACAGCCCTTTGGTGTTCATGGCTATTTACACCCCTATAGTCTAAACTTCACGGCAGTGTAGACATGCCTTAAGAGAGATGTTTAGGACTTAGGGCCTGATTTACCTCTTGGGTAAGACACAGAAGCTTGCGGAGATAAACTGGTATAAGACAAAGAAGACTCAAACTATAGTAAAAGATATGATTTACCTAGTATCATCTGGGTAAACTGTGCTAAAAGCAGGCAGAGTGTAGGTAGTAGTCGGTGGTGGTTAGGAGAGAGCATCTTCTGCATAAAAAGCATGATAGCCAGTGAGGAAACTGCCATACAATCACAAACATTGATAGCTCATTTCGGCAACAGAGGCAATAAGCATAGATTAGCCACTCCCAGTTGTAAAATGTAGGGATATAGATACACACCCTCCCTTTTTTTTACCATAGAGCATGATGTGTGCATGTACGTACATGCCCACCCCAACTCTTATACTATAGAACAGTGTTTCTCAACCTTTTTGTTATCAGGGACTGGCTTTCTGCCTTCCTAAACTGTGTCAGGGAGATCTCAGGGACTGGCACCAGTCCACAGACCAGTCATTGAGAGACACTGCTATAGAAGACATGTTTTTGCATTCTATAATAGGACTATCCACTTTGTTCAGGTACTCCATGCAGGAGTTTCTCATGTTGTGCATCTTCCAAATAAGGCAGAGATTGGCATCTCCTGGAAATATTTGGGGGGAAATGTATTCCTGGACATGGATGTAAAGTCTGTATTCCTAAACCCTGATTTTTTCCCAGATTTTATCCCAGAGATCCCTGGTTGAGATATGTTTTTCTATTACTGTGAGTCGAGGTGACTGATTACTTGACACTTCTAAAAAGACACTGGAAAGTGCTGAAGTATTCCTGATTTCACTTGTATATGGTAAAGTAGGCTTGTATACTCTCTTCTTGGCCATTTTGCTGCTTAGCCAATATTATAGAAGATCCATTGTCAGCCTTGGGGTTTGTCTACATCAGGGGTTCTCAAATTTCATTGCACCCCTTCTGACCCCATGAGGCAGGACCAAAGTCTAAACCCTCCCAAGCCGCGCCACCTCGAGCAGGGAGTGGGGGCTGTAACGTGAGCCCAGGGCTGAAGCACAAGCTGAGCCCAGTTGTCCAGGGCTCTGGCTTGGGCTTGGGCTTTGGCCCCAGGCCCCAGCAAGTCTAACGCCAGCCCTGGTGACTCTGTTAGAAGGGGGTCGTTACCCTCTATCAGGTCCTGACTCACAGTTTGAGGACCGCTGGTCAACATGTTAAGCTGGGGATATGATTCCCAGCTAAAAGAGACATGCTCCTGCTACTTCTGACTGAGCTAGTGAGTAAGTGAGCTGCAGCAGCACAAGCAGTGGGAAATGTTAGACACCCCAAGTACTTGCCTGTGGTCTCAGATGGGCGCATACTTGGAGTGGTTAACAGCTGGTGCCTCAGCTACACTCTCTTTCTAACATGCTAGCTCAATCAGAGCTAGCATGGGTATGTCTCCTAGAACTAGGAGTCACAACCTGAGCTCAAAGTGCAGACAAACCTCATAAATGGAACGGATTCATAAATTCAGGAATCCATGAAATCTAGAAGAGCCCAGGACTACAATGCAGATATGTTGATTAAATCAGTGGTAAAGAGCCATGCTGTCTATGATAGGAGGAAATGAACTGAGGATAACTGAGGCCTGCTCTAAACAAGAAAATTTGGATGGGGTAACTACGTCGCCCAGGGATGTGAAAAATCCACACCCCTGAGAGGTGTAATTAAGCTGACCTAATTCCCCATGTAGATATCTCTGGGTCAACAGTTCTTCCCTCCTGTCAGCGTACGTAATGCCCACACTGAAGCGTTACAGCAGTGCAGCTGTGCCACTGTAGGTTTTTAACTGTAGACAAGCCCTGAGGCTGCAGTCCCTTAAATATCTTCTCTTTGAATGTTCAGACCTTCAAGATAGCAGAGTGTGGCCCCAAAGCTCACTGTTTTCCAGAATGCAAGTGCGATACTGGTGAGAAGCATTACCATGTTTGAAATACCAGTTTACCACAAGAGATGTCATTTTGTGCTGAACTGAAGAAGGCCTATAGACATCGGCTAAACCAGGGTGGAACATCAGTGGACAAAAGACTTTGCTGATTGCTCCTCCCACACCCATGAACAGGGGGAGTGCAGAAATCCTCATCCCATCACAGTATGAACTCTGAAAGAAAGGAATTAAAATCCTGGATCAGAAGGATCTGTATAACTATGGTGCTTGGAATTTGAAGAGGGCAATATTTCTTAGCATAAGCAAGGGATCCCCAAGCTGCTTAGCCCTACAGGACATATAGAGCCTGCACATTACAGCAGCTTCTATTATTTTTTTGAAACCTAAGTCTGTAACTCATTTGTGTGTGTATGTTTCTCTGCTTTAACCTTATAAATAACTCTCATTTATGTTTTCCTAGTTAATGAACCTTTAGTTAGCTTATTATAGGATTGGCTACAAATGTTGTCTTTGGTGAGAGATCTAAGGTACAATTGACCTTGGATAAGTGACTGGTCTTTGGGGACTGGGAGTAACCTGAATATTGTTGTGATTTTTGGTGTAAGGGACCATCTATGACAAAGGCATACTTGCCTGACTGGCAAAATAGACTCAAATGCCCAAGAGGACTGTCTATTATACCATGCTAAGGCAGTTACAGTGCTTGAGGAATTCACACTTTATAGTTGGTTGGTGAAATCTAATTATAAAATACCCAACTAGTTTGGGGTTTGTGCTTTGATTTGTAACAATCTGCCCTGAGGTTGGCACTCATGATCCACTCCAGATAGCTTGATAATGAGGCTCCAGAGTATGTACCTGTAATAATACTTGTACCTCTCAAATTCTGGAATTAGCAGAGACAATTCTCAATGCACACCAAAAATCTTAGCAAATGTAAAATGTCCATACTTAACCATAATAAAGGTAATATCTATGATATGTGAACTCTTGGACTATTACTTAAAATCTATAAATATTTCCCATTTAGTGAAAATTATAGCTAAGAAATTTCACAGCATACTACAAATGAACCACTGGTACCTGAAAGTTCCAATTTGCAAGATACTGAAGGAGAAGTTCATATTTACTTGTATTTCAAATAAGAGAAATACAGAATGATTTTGACCCTTAGCCTAATCACAGACACAAAACCAGACAGGTCAGGATAATTGAACAGCAGGAATGTAAGGCAAAGACTTTCTGTTTTTTAGCCATAGTCTGAAAAGTATTATAGAAAAGCAACTCAGTCATTATAGAGCACTTGGTGCAAGCCACATGTAAAATAAATATCTCACATAAGTGTTAAGACTTTTTATAACATGATTTTTAATATATACATAGAAGTTAGAGTTTGAAATCTTTGGATAGAATGAAGTATTCTTGGGAGAGGGCTGTACAGAAACCACTATAAAGGCAAAGTTTGTAATTAGAATTAAACCAAAACCCAAAATGGTTACCATTTCCTAAATTCCATTGTCCCCAAACTTTTGAAAATTTGATTTGAATCGGTTCATTTTCAGTAGTTTTTGTTAATTCTTTAATTATAATTGAAGCACCCAGTTCAGGGTTCATGATCCATAAATACCCATCTCCTAGCCTGCTCTCTGGGGACCATCAGCTTACTTGGCAATGGATTTAGGGACAGAAAACTGGTTGATTTTATGCTCTTCCACCTTGTAACAGGGTTCAGTCACTGCTGTGGCACCTCCTAGTGGCTACATATGGGGATTAGCTCTTGCTCACCCCCTTCTGTTGTTCACTCACCCCACTGCCTTTCTCCAGGACTTGGGGTGCTCTGTCTTCATGACTCATCCCTTCAGCCAGGTCAGTATAATCCTACTCTTCTGAGGTAACAAAGGACCACTGGCAAATGATATATTGGCAGTCTCAGACTTCCAATCCACTTCCCAGTCTGTGTCATTTTCCCATTAGCTGACAGGGGAGCCTGGTCCCATCCACAACTATGGGTTCCAGTGCAGGAACCTTATGCCCAGCAACTACTGTTTGCTAAAGATCCAACCCTGTTTCTTTTTAACCTGGGCTGTTTCCACCTCTCTTTTCTATCTTCTGGCCAACCTCTGGGTTTACCATTGAGGCACTCTCTACTACCCTTGGCTACTTCACCCATCTCAGCTTCTTGCTAGAGCGTATGTCCATGGCAGAATCCCAGGGCCTATACCCCCCTAGAACAACTCCTTGCAGCTAACCAACCCCCTCCTCTATGGGAAGTGACTACAGTGGCTCCTCTCCGCACCCCCTCCTTTTTTTTCGGTGTAGCAGACTTGACTGAATAGTCTATAGCTGCCCTGAGCTATAATTTCTCAATATATAGTGGTTTATATCCTCTTGTTCTGCTGTGTGTCTTTTAGGTAATGTAACAATGTATTTTTAATAATGCTCCATTTCCCTTATGTTTTTACTGTATCACATAATGTATTTTTTTTAACCTTACCTTGAATTTCCCCAAAAGCTTTTCCCTTGCTTTATCAAAGCCCTTAAATACACCTAAAATGTGATCAATTGTTTTTTCCCCTTATAGAGCGTGGTTCATCTTTGTGTCTATTTATTTGAAAATTATTTTTGTTTAAGCCACAATGGCCAGTTAGTAACTTTAAATAATATGCATCTGATGAAGTGAGCTGTAGCTCATGAAAGCTTATGCTCAAATAAATTTGTTGGTCTCTAAGGTGTCACAAGTACTCCTTTTCTTTTTGTGAATACAGACTAACACGGCTACTACTCTGAAACCTTTAAATAAAAGGACTTCAATAGTCCTGTCAAGGCCCTGAAGATTGTTATAATCCTCAACTCTAGGGCACAATCCAGAAAAAGTCATCTTCCTCTTTTCTTTCATTAATCCAAATTTGTTGCCATTCCTTTTTTAAAATGGTCAATACTAGGGTTCCATTTCTTACCACGTTTTTAGCTGCTTTGGCTGCCATTTTATTCCCTGTTATCCCAATATGTGATAGGATCCACCCTAGTGCTACATGTATCCCCATTTGTAATAACTCTGTTATTAGAAATATAATTTTATTGATTAAATCGCTTTTACATATTGAGACAACCTTTTTAATCACTATAAGGCCTGAGATTGTATCTGAAAAAATGATTGCTGCTGCTTGGCATACATCTCAGATCCAATTTAATGCTAACATTATTGCTACAAGTTCGGCTGTCATGACAGCTACATAATCAAATATTCTTCTAGATGTACTAATTCCCAGTTTTGGTGTACAATATGCCATCCCTATACTTCCTGGGTTGGTTTTTTTTTTGACCCATCTCTATATATTTGACCAAACCAACTCCACTTTTCATCTATATATGGGTACACTTCATTTTTAATATCTACTAACTCCTGCATCCACCATTTAACTGAAATGGCATATAGAGTTCTAACATCCATTGAGCTCCCAACAATCCTCAAACATTTGTTTGGTACTTTCTTCATTGCGGTTTCCACTAACTTTGGCCCAGAAAGTTAGGTCCAGTAGTTTCATTCATAGTGTAACTGGCATTTCACTAGAAGCTATCGGTAGTGTTCATTTAGGTTTTGTAATAAATGCACTGCATGCAATTAGTAGTGTCTAGGCTAGTATTAAATCTAATTTTCTATGTTCGGCTAACTCAAAAGCTTGTCAGCTGTCACACTGTCTGGAGTGCCTACTGCAAGGCAGATTGTCAAAAGCAGGTCAGACACCCCAGATTAGTGGTATGATCTATAATTAGTTTTCAGAAGCCCACAAATGTGAACTCCCAGAGTACTTCAATAGTCTTATAATAGTTCCTTTAGACACTCCAGTCTATCTTGCCATCCAAGTAAGCTGGACCATGTGATGAATGGTTACTTACACCAAAAATCACAAAATATTTCAGGTTACACCCAGTCCCAAGAGACCAGTCACTCACCTACGTCAATGTGAATCCTAGATCCCACAGCAAAGACAACACTGAGAGCCAACAGTAAACTAACAAAAGATTTATTAGCTAGGAAAAGAAAATGAGAATTACTGAGAGGTTAAAACAAGAAAAAATACAGGTAAAAGTTAATCACAGTCAATAATTCCAAATGGTAGCAGAGATGTAATAATCTGCCAGTTTCCAAAAAATCTCTCAGAGCTAGTCAGGATAACTCTGGGGATCTCCATCTTCTCATTCATTTATTCTGCCCGGTTAGAATCCTAACAGTCTAGTGATGAAGATTTTTTCTGTGTGCCCATGCTTACATTTTCTTCCCACAGAAAACAATCTGACAGGGTGAGACACACCAGGGTACAGGTTTCAGAGTAGCAGCCATGTTAGTCTGTATTCACAAAAAGAAAAGGAGTACTTGTGGCACCTTAGAGACTAACAAATTTATTTGAGCATAAGCTTTCGTGAGCTACAGCTCACTTCATCGGATGCATTTGGTGGAAAAACCAGAGTACAATTCACACAAATGAGTAGCTGTGTCACCCCGGCCCTCTAAACTGGGATACCCTTTACATGGCTTTGATGCTTTTTTCTCACCTATTCGAGCTTCTTTTGTCTCCCCTTCCTGTTTGATGACTGTTTACTGCCTAAATGAAAATTAAGCAGAGCACATATTTCTTTGTTTGAGACAGACTTGTTTGCTAACTTTCATTTTGGAACATGTGTTAATAACACCACACAATGGAATCTTAAAATTTCATACCCAGTGTTGCCACACCTATTTTATCAGGACATTATTGACTAGCAAATTATGAGTTTTCAGAGGATACCTTACCAGACATACTTTGTACAAAGCTTATTACAATAGGGTGTAGGGTTTGGACACAGGGGTACATTCTGTCACACAGGCTCTTTGATGCGGGAGGAATGCATTTAGAGACTTTGATCTCTAATCATCACACAGAATGGCCATTTTTTTTTTGAAATTCGCAATTTCCTTTTAAAGTTCTTCATTTACATTACACAAAGCTTTTTTTTCATTTGATGGGTTATTTAGTTACAGGAGTATACACAATGCAAACGTTTGCTACTATATTGTAATAGGATACAGATAAGTGAAAAAAATGCATGCAGCATCCCATTAGTTTTCATGAAGTTTAAACACCAAATAAAGTCTTATACAATTAACAATCACTTTGATCTCTACTAATACACAAGTGAATTGGCCTGGCTTCCAACCATGTATTTTTAAGTGTTTAGTGATGCCTCGGGCTTTGGCATGAGCCGGCACCAGGCACCAGGCACTGCTAGTGTCACATCAGCCAGAGTCAATAACTGGTCTGATTAAAGTTCTGTATACCATCAGCAGTGTTTTCTTACCCTCCCCCCAATAATTCCCAGAAAGACTTTTAAGCAGTTAAATCCTTCCTTTAACATAGTTATCTTTAGCATAATTTACACTATCTTTCCAAGGTAATATAGTATCAAATATTCCCCCTAAGAACTTGAACATTTTAATTATATATATTTGTTCTCTATACCAATACAGTTTATCTTCCTTTGTAACTTTCCTTTTTTTGTAAGATCAGTCCTTTGGTTTTAGCAGCAGAGAACTTGAAAGCCCATGCATTTCCCCAGTCAGAGGTCTCTGAGAATGCTTTGCAGATTCTCTTTTCTGCCACCTCAGTACTCCTGCTCCTAACCCACAGAGTGCAATCATCTGTAAATAGAGTGACTCAGTTCCAGTACTTATTTGTGTTGGGAGATCATTTATCATAATATTAAATAAGGGGCTGATAACACTTCCGTGTGGTCTACCATTTTTAATATTGTATACATTTGACATAACTTTCCCAACTCTGACCTGCATGGTCCTTTTACTCAAAAATTCTCAAATCCACCCATACATGCTTCCCCTAATCTCTAGTGCACCTACTTTGTACAATAAACCTTCCCTCTAGAGCATGTCATATGCCTTTTCAATATGTAGACAGACAGCTATCATGAAACCCTTGTGCCCCATGCTTGTTTAGTATTTCAGTTTCTAAAATTAGCAATGTGATCAATGTGCATCTTCCTCTCCTAAAATCTCTCTACACCTTATCTATAATCCTATTGCTCTCCAAATAGGCAACCAATCTTTCATTCACCATTCTCTCCATAATTGTACTTAGACAGGATGTAAGGGCAATTGCTCTTTAGGCATCCACATGCGTGGATAGTTTCCCTGCATGCTTCCACCCTATCAATATCACTCCTTTTTCCCATATAGTATTAAATAATTCCAAAATAATCCTCAAACTACTTTCAGAGAGATATTTAAACATTATGTTATATATTTTATCTTTACCTTGTCATGTATTCTTGCTGATATCAATGCTTTCTCAAGTTCTTGCATATAAAACCATTCATTCACTATAGTACCTTCATGTTTACCACAACCACATAATAGATTATGACACTCTTCAATGAATTGTCTTTTAAACTGAAAGATCATCAGTACTCACCCCTTGGAAAGTTTCTCCTAAAACATCTGTTTTCTCATTATCAGAACCTGAAACTATGTTGTCAGTCCCAGTAAGGCCTAGGATGTGACTACTCTCATCTGAATTCAATTCATTCTTCTAATTTGCCAGTATATTTCTGGTGTCTTGGTATCTTTGTTTATCCATTCACAGTAGCTCCTCCAACTCTTTCTTTGACATTTTTTATAATTCTTGGCCTTACTTCTTTTATACTTCATTAGATCTTCACTATTCATTGTGTATTTTTTAATTTTTATTGGCTTTTTTCTTTCTTTAACTGCCATTTTGCACTCCTCATTCCACCATTGAGGTGAGTTTTTATTTTTGGGATACTTCAGTATACTAGATATGACTACAGTAGCTGCTGACATTAATCATTTTATTATATTATAATTGAAATTCTCAATGTCATCACTCTCACTTTGACTATTCACAAATTCAGTACATTTACTTGTAAATAGCCCCCAGTTAACATTATTAAAATTCCAAGTGGGTAATTTTCCATTACTTTCAACCTTACCTTGCCCTTGAAAAATAATAAGTATAAGGAACTGATCAGTCCCCATTTATTCTTCCTTATATATTTCTCAGTTTCATTTACTTGCAATATCTGCTGTTATAATTAAGAACATAAGAACGGCCATACTGGGTTAGACTAAAGGTCCATTTAGCTCAGTATCCTGTCTTCCAACAGTGGGCAATGCCAGATGCTTCAGAGGAAATGAACAGAACAGGTAATCATGATGTGATCCATCTCCTGTCACCCATTCCCAGCTACTGGCAAACAGAGACTGGAGACAACATCCCTTCCCATTCTGGCTAATAGCCATTGATGGATCTATCCTCCATGAATTTACGTAGTTCTTTTTTGAATCTTGTTATAGTCTGGGCCTTCATAACATCCTCTGGCAGAGTTCCACAGGTTAACTGTGCATTGTGTGAAGAAATAATTCCCTGAAGCAGGAAAACTCCTGCTGCATTAAATTTAGTTGGGGTGACAACATTTTAAACTACTAGATTGTTATAATCAATGAACTTTCTAAACATGCACCATTTTTATCAGTTGCCTCACTTCCACAATTTTTAATGACTATTTAGGTCACCACATATGATATATGGTCTTTTAGCATTCTTCACTATTGCTTGTAATGCCAAAGTTTCTAATTTATCACATGGGTTATACATAGTATAAACCCTTTAAGAAATATTACTCTTCTGCATTGGGATCTCAACAGCATTATATTCTAGGCTTGCTTCTTTGTTCTCTACTGCTATGTCATTTAATATATCCCTTATGAAAGTATGAATGCCTCTGCCTCTTCCTTGTTTTCAGTCTTGCCTAAAGGCAATATACCATGGAATTTTAAAAGCGAGATTTTTAACCAATCAGATTTCCCTGGATACATCTGACACCTGGTTTAGTTTTCATTTCCAGGGTATTTTCTTCTAGGTCTTGACCATGTGCTATCAGGCTGTGTGCATTCAACAAGATTGAGATCCCCATACGAGTCATAGTTTACCATTAACTTCATTCAAAATTCCATGAATATGGTCCATTGACAAGTTGCTAATATATAAGTCTTTTTCTGCTGCCCTTGCTATAATTTTCCTTTATTCTGATTGTTGATGAGTTAGCCACATACAATTTTTCACTTCTATCATAAATGCAATAAATCTTTTTTCATTACTAATATATCATTCTATATTCCTTTCGCGGTGTTTACCATATTCTTTATAGAATGGGACTGTGTCTGCAATTCCCTGTTTCCTGTTCTGATTATCTCTTCCTTTTCCTCCTGATGCTTTGAGTTGCCTTACATCTTCCACATAAGATATGTAATTAACCATTTTTGTCTTCTGTATCTTTTTAGCTTGCCTTGCCATAATACACTCTTTGTATGCTGGACTGTGATTACCAGCAAATTTACTACATTTGACCTCTGTCCTTTCTATACAATTTTCATAAGAATGCTCTCCTGCACATTTACCACATCTTGTTTTTCCTTCAAAAACAGCTGCTACATACCCATACCATTGGCACTTATAAAACCCGAGGGAAAGAGAGATGTATGGCATGGTTCTGAATATCTCAAACCTTAGTGTTACTTGCTCAGGTAGAGTCCCTCCCTTAAATGTATTCAGTAAAGCTGTTGATGGCTCGCTTTCACCTCCTCATTTACTAACTAGTCACTTACTTACACTTAACCAAAAGCACAGTAGACAATAATTTCATCACTGGTCGGCTCTAATGGCACTCCATTTATTACAGGCCAGCCTTAGGACTGGGTGACTTCCAAGGCACTGTAGTCAGACAGCTTGGGGCTCTGGCAAGATGCTCTGGCTGCCTCTTGCTGCCTGTGGGGTGCAGCCTGGCATGGTAGGAGTGCCCACCTCCCTGCTCCTGAGTGGAGGCCCCCTGCTTGCCACCCCAGCTGGTTTCTCAGCCTAGCTCCTAGTTCTGCCTCCGCACTGTGTGAGCTGGTGGGCTCTTCCCTCTGTACCCTCTGGGACTGTCCAAGCCCAGACTGTTCCTCCTTCCAGGGGCAGCCTGGAGGAAAGTAAAGCCGTGCAATGGAAGTCGAATGGTAGCTGGAAGTTGCCAGCCTCTTCCAGGTTGGGAAGGAAAGGGAGCTGAAACTGAAGGGGAAAGAGACAAGCAAGTCCAGGGGAGGGGGTCCTGACCCCAAACCCCAGCACCCAGGTCCCACCTTATGACCATCCAGGTCCCACCCCATGACCACCCAGCTCCCAGGAGGCCCCTCTCTCTGTCCTTCAGGTCCCAGCTTCCCAGTTCTCAGGGGACCCCCATTCTTCCCAGTTCATAGAGTGTTCCCTAAGTCTTTGATGTCCAGCTTCAGCATGCCACACCCTGACCCCCCAGTGTCCTGTGCTCCCCAGTTCTCAGGGGCTCCCCCTTTTTCTTTCTCATCCCAAAGGGAGGTGTCAGTGCAGGAGGTTAGGGATATTTCAGAAATGAATCTTCCACCATCACCACCACCCTAGCTACCAACAATGTGCTAGAACATTTGCATTTTGATCTACCCCCACCCCAATAACACCTTTCCTGCAACTGCGAAGTGGTTCTTGAATATTGGGGATGCTCAGCATTGCAGTGTAGGAAGAGAGCTGCCCTTCTGCAGCCCCCATGTAACTGCCCCCCACATTCTCACACCAGTGAGACTCTATCTGTACTCCTCTGGTTCCCTCTGCCCTTTTTGGAGCTCTCAGGTCACCATGCTCTCCTGCCATCACAGCCTTCTTGTGCCCTCCTGTTGCTGCACCTCCCCTTGGGCTGCTGACCCACTGTGGGGAGCCCAAGGAGGTAGTGAGGGCTGAGGTGATGAGAGGATGGGTGGGGTGGCAGCAGGGACCAGGGGCACCAAAATACAAGTTTGCCCAGGGCACTGTTTTCCCTAAGGCCAGCCTGAAATTTTTATTAACTTTCCCTAGCATTTTTGTCTTTAGGAGTTTATCAGCTTCCTTTTTGTTTTTACATTCAACTAAATGATCACCATCTCACAGCTTTCTAGCTCTTACAATATCCCCTATGCTTTTTTAAATCCAGTCAGCTACTTTCACAGGGTTAACATCTAATCTTATTTTTTTCACTAGGATTTTAAAGTTATAGAATTTTGGTTTATTTCCTTCCTCTGCTTTGTTGTTTTTTTTTTCATTGAGTTTTTGGATTGATTTATTTCATTTAGGGCCAGAAAATCCTCCATCTCCCATCACCCCAGCCACTTTCTTCTCTCACCTTGATGGCTTATCAGTCCATAGCTCTCCTCCAGGTGTAGCCTATAAGTTAATTCACCTATTTTACCTGTTCAGGCCTTGTGTGGGGTGGACATCCCATCCCTTCTGTAGTATTATGGAGGTTCTGGTGACACCTCCATCTGCCTCTGTTTTGAGGAGCAACTGTGTTGAATCACTGCTCCCCTGACAATCCCATGGAACTCATCTGGGCATTCTCTACTCTTAGTTCCTATTACACCAATAGGAGTATCAAACTGATTGTTCCTTCTGCTCCCACGATATATTCCAGAAGTCTAAGAGAGCCTCAAAAGTGTTTTTGACATATCAGAAAAGGTTTCTGAGGAGTATTTGGGGTCCAGGTAATCAGTGAACTATGGCCTGGGGGTTGCTGTTCCTATATCCAGGAAGTTGTAGAATATTTTTCTGGAAGTGGATAGAGTGGAGGGAGCTGGTATATACTAGGGCCTTCCTGAATAGTTTAAGAAAGAGGACATCAGAACCCTTTGAAGATGTCAAGAAGGAGAGGAGGGCAAAAGAAATGGCACCTTCTCCAAAGACAAAACCATGTAATTAGGCATGTGTGGGGATTGAAGCCCTGAGGAGGTTGAGAAGTTGAGTCCCAGGGTACATATAGGAATAGTCCCAGAAATAAGAGAGAGGGGATGTCCAGGAGGGGAAGAGATGAGGGTGGTCCTAGGGATGGAGCAGGTAGTGGGATAGTAAGGAACTTGTATGCTTCCAGGAGAGGCAGGAGGGGAGTGAAAGAGAAACCTGTGCACCCTAAGGTCAGCAGCAGGAGGGCTTTAGAAATCTTGTTAATGGGAAGGCTACTGTGAAGGGATGGAGGGCTCCTGTGGCTAATATGAAGCTCAATCGTCTTAATAGGTCACATAATTGTTAAAATATTATTTTGTGGGGGGTTTGTGTGCTATTTGCTATATTAATAGAGAGATTTTGCATGCTCTAATTTGTATCTAGCAGTATTGATGGTGTAGCCCTTATATGTGCTTCTGCGGTATCAATGCTGGTTTATTGTGTTTTAATATTTTACTTGTTCTCAAGAGAGTCAAATGAAACTGGTCAGAATGACAGTGGTTCTCAAAATCACATATCATTATGCCCAATTTCTAAAACATCCCATAGGAAGAATGATTTTTAAGCAGTGAGTCAAGAAACAGTCTTTTGCTTTTTGTTGTTGTTGTCTTGTTTTGTTTTTTCCCTATAATATCATCGTTAGATTTTTTTAAAAAAATATAATAATGAATTAGGAAGATTAATGTCTTAGAGCAGATTGTCATAAGGCCAGTTAAGAAAATGGAGCTGAAAATCAGCTGGAAAATATTAATAATTTGTAATGATTTTTTAAAGTGTTACTAGGTAAGAAAACACTAAATCAGCTAACTGATTTTACAAATACCTATTGACCTTTTGTCCCTCAAAACATGCTATTAAGGAAAGAATGTAATCATGGAGAGAGAAACAATGTACTGTTAGGAACAAGAAACAAAGTCTAGGAGTAAATGATCAGTTTCCAACATGGCAAAGGTTAACAGTCATCCGACCCAAGTTTCTGTACTAGGAGTCATGTTGTTTAATGTACTTAATGATCTGGAAAATGGGGTGAGCATTTAGGTGGTAAAATTTGCTTATTATGCAAAAATATGTAGTTTAGTCCAGACTGAAGCATATTGGGAGACACATCTGAGGAACTTAACAAAACTAGGTAAATTGGCAACACGGTGGCTACTCAGTAACTTTACAGGTTCCTAAATCAACCAAGATAGCTCAGAAAAGAGTCTTATGCACTATTGTGGACAGCACAATTCAAACCATGGCTTACTGTACATCAATGGTCAAAAACTCAAAAACACATTAGTTTGTGGGAAAAAAGAGTCTACTGAGTGGCTTAAAAATTATAGTATTGTCCCTACAATCTATTAAAAGAATGTGTATATTATATATTATTATGTATTACACATACTCAGAGTGACTTTGAGTTTCCATGGTAATATTCTATGCGCCACTCAGAAGATTTCACCTGAGCCAAATGTACTCATCACACTATGTGATAAATTGCAATGTCATATGATAAATTTACTTATCATGCATTTGTGACTGCCTCATCTTCCCTCCACCTGCTAATCCATCTCACCTGGGGATACTTCCAATATTACAAGCTCCTGAGAAGATTCAGATATCTGTGATTTTTTTTAAAGAAAACTTATCAGTAATAAAACTGTTTTGTTCTCTCCTCCAAATAGGAAATTTTCATCCAAAATTACATTGGCCTCAAGGAAGTGGACACCTAATTCCCATAGATTCTTTTGAAGATCCTAGTCTGTATTTTTACTTTATTTCAGGGCCTTGTACCTCTGCACTCAAAACCCCACTGGGGTTGATAGGTTTGAACTCATCTTCAATTTCCATAACTTTAAATATAAGACAGAATGGGAGTGTGTGAACCTTTTGGACAGTGTATTGTTTTGGATAGATGTCAGTGTGAGAGAACACAGTTTCTAAAATCATAGACAAGAGAGAGAAAAAAACCAGACACAATTAAAAACAAGCAGGAGCCTGTAAATACAGTTTGTGGCAATAGAACAAGCTAGAGAGCTTTTGGGGGCGGTGTTCCTAAAGAGGCTTAGGGGCTGTAAGCTAAGAAACTCCTTCTTTTGTTCTTGGTTCCTCCTGCATTCAGAGACACCAGACCTTGCACTTTATTTTTTTTATTTTTTTTTTTTGGTAAATAAACAAAACTGAATTAAAGAAATACCCATCTATCATTAATTTCTACTTTCAACTAGAACATCCCCAGAACCCCAAACTTTGACTAGCTACTTGGGTCAATAAAAGGATAACTCTCTCTCTCTCTCTCTCTCTCTTTCTGTATATTGGTGTTTCTCTTATTGTACCTCATAGTGATAATTCCTAAAACGCTGTAGTTTCATATACTTTGAGATTAAAAAAAAATCATATAAATGTATTTTCAGTACTAAAATAAAAACAAAACCACCTTCTCTTCTCCTGATACATAAAATGAGCTAGAAATGTGCAGACTTGCTAGTGTGCTTTAGAATAAAGAAAAATTGTTAACTTAAACTAACAATATTTTTCTTTTTCTCTAATATTATATTGTATTAGCTGGGAGTGGGGGAAACTGTAGACAAGAAAAACAGAGCTAAGGTAAATTTCTGAGGGCAGAAAATGAAGGTCACTGTTCTCTCCATGTAAACAAATCTTTAAAACCAGCTGCATATCACATACACTGATTTTTTTTTGAGCGAGAGAGAGTTTTATTAATATTGTTCCTCTGAAGCTTCTGCAATTCTGATTTATGTGAGACTAGTCAGGAAACAATCTTTTCAATGGCATTAGTTTTGACATGCACTTATCTGCATTGCAAGCTTTAATAAATCTTCAGTTTCCTAAGATATTTGTTTACTATAAGCATTATTTGTAGAAATAAAGTAAATAACACACACTCAATGAAGTTAGACCACCCACACAAGAATCTAACCTTTGAGAGGCAATAGAGGAAAAAATGGTCACTTGGCAGAAAGTCCCAGTAGGGTAAAGATGCCAGCATTTACAGCTGAATCCAAATGTTCAACAGATGGTAAAGGGAATAAGGTACAGCTGGAACCATAGCATTATGTGGGGGGAGAGGGGGAAGTACCCGATGGATAGTGGAAGTTGAAATGCAAAAGAAGAATATTAACAAGGTATCCTGGAATAATAGTGAAACAAGGTCAATCAAAGTCATATTATTAAGGTTTCCAGCTGCGGAAGATAATAGGACCCTGCTGGACTAATTTTGGCTGTAATTTATGACATGACCTTTGGGTGCAAATTCTGACATTATAATACAAGACATTTCTTTGCTATAAGTTGGATTCGTTCTGCAGCAAATTGTCTCAAAATTGTGTTTGCATGAATATGTATTTCCCATTCCTACATTCATACAAAACCCAAGATACCAAAACATGTACTATTTACATTTACTTGATCTTTGAGGCTGATGCATGTAAAATTAGATTCATATTTGTTTTTTTAAAAAAATGATTTCCTGCAGATTTTATATTTATCAACAAGGAGTAGGAACTTGACATTATAAATAGAGCTGAAACAAGCTGTTTCCCAGAGATTAATGCTGCCAGCCCATGCATTTCTGACACTCCATTCAGTATCCAGATAGGAGACCTTACTAAAATAGTTGTGCATCTTAAACTTCTAGATCTTATGTGTACTTTAGTAACCAAAGTGAGCTGTAGCTCACGAAAGCTTATGCTCCAATAAATTTGTTAGTCTCTAAGGTGCCACAAGTATTCCTTTTCTTTTTGCGGATACAGACTAACACGGCTGCTACTCTGAAACCTGACTGGATATTCTACACTATTTATGCAGAGGAAAAGGAACAAAATCTCATGGAAGTGGCAGAGTATGTAGGAAGGGGCAGGGACATGTTGGGACAGGCATATGTAGGATCTTGAAAGGTGTGTTGTGTGTTGTATTGATCATTCTAGCAGTGGAGATACATCTGCAGGGTTGGCATCTGTTTTGGTACCACTTTGAGTTGGTGGATCCTGGTCTGTGGGGAGCTTAATTCTGGTGGTGAGTTTGGAGAGGCTGGGGTGTTGTTTGAAGGCCAGAAAAGGGGGGGCCTTAGGAAATATTTCTTTCAAGATGGGATTCCCATGGAGTATGAGTTGTAGTTGTTTAATGATACCACATTCCAGTTCCAGTATGTGGTAGTAGGTGACAACTAGGGATGGCCACCAGTGTGGGGGTGGCATCTATATTGAAGCAGATTCTCTTGGGGGTATTTGTGTGGCCTATTCCATGATGTGAACAATTTCTGTAGTGGAATGTGCTCATTTGGTGAAGGTGGTATAAGTGTGTTAAGATGTGTATCCTGGATTTTCTCCTTAGAGCATATTCTGGTATCTGAGTGCTTGGCTGTAGATAATAGATGTCTTGGTATATTTGGAGTGGTTACGGGATCTGTGAAGGTAAATGTGGAGTTCTGTAGGTTTCTTGTATATAGTAGTCGGCAGGGTTCCATTGTTGAAGCTGATTGCGGTGGTCAGGAAGTTGATACTGGTGTGGGAGTATTCTAGAGAAAGTTTGATATGTGGGTGGTGATGATTGTTGCAGTTGTGGTGGAAATCTATGAGGGAGTTTGTTTGTCTAGAGGATAAAACTATCATCATTGGTTTCGTGGTGCATTTATTCAGAAATTCTTCCTTGAGGTGACCTATGAAGAGGCTAGCATATTGGGGATCCATTCTAGTACCCATGGTTTAGACAAAATGCTGGTTGTTGAAAGTAAAGTTTTATGGGTGAGGATGAAATGGATGCGTTTGGAGATGTGTTTGGGATGGATATCTGAGTGTTGTGCACTGTCTTGTAGATTGTTGACGCAGGCAGCGATGCTGTCATAGTACAATTTATTGTTAGAGATTATTATTTGCCAAGTGCCAACAATGCACTTAGTGTTTTATAAAATACAAATATACAGGGTCAGATTCTGATTTGTATTTTTCACCCAGTCATGTAATCATAAGTGAAGGTAGTCAGATGCAAGAACAAAAACTTGGCTATGAATTTGGCAGGTGCAAGTTGCATGTAACAAGAGGAGATTATCCTTCTGAAAAATGTGACCCTGAGTGAATGAATGAAAGTGAATGTAAGGAGAATCTTGGGCACCATTTAACTTAGACTAGCAAATGTGCCAAATGTGTGTTGCTTCTCTTCAACTTTTGCAAGGTTATTTTTATTATTTCTATTACAGTAATGCCTTGAGGCTGCTATCAAGGATAAGGGCCCCATTGTGCTAGGCATTGTATAACCATTTGGTAAAAAGTCAGTATCTTTCCTTAAAGGATCGCTGTCCACCTTAAAGAGAAGATGTAATGGTGGATGAAAAAGCAAATGGATGTGAGGAGAATAATAATAATTACTTAGCACAGCATAATAACAGCATTAAAAAGTCCTTTTGCTGCACTATTATTAGAGGAAAAGCACTTGTCCATCACTTGTGGATATCTGTGTTCTGAAATCCTTTTGAATTCTACAGGAGATGTGGTCTGTGACAAAAGAGTGTTTGAACAGCTAACAACACAAAAAAAGTCATTGTTCTGAAGTTGAAAATGCCCATTTCGGTTGCCAGTCTAATGTGAGATTCTCAGATTTGATTGAAGAGGATTAATATATGGTCCCATTTGTATTGTCCTTCACAGGGCTTGTGTGTCTATATTAAAATACTAACTCCTAGTTATTGTATAGCTGTTACGTTGTACTTACGTCCAGTTTGAATGATTTTGATAAACATCCACATTTGGGCAGGGTTATTCAGCTGCAACTCCAAATCTCTTTAAAATTTTCTCACTACATGTTTAAGTAGAATCCCTTTCAGCTGTGTATGTTTATGGGCAATTTATGCCAAGGCATACACAAGGAAGATATTAGGGTTGTTTTGTTTTGTTAGGGGAAGTGGTTGTTTTTTATTTGATTTGAATTCTCCTGAATAAGTTTAAACATAAGGCTAAAGGGTTTTTGGTTGCTGTTGGGTTTTTTGTTTTGTTAGGTTTTTTTTTTACTCTAAAGTTAACATTCTTATGTTGTAAATATATGCTGTTGTGTTTAGCATTTAAAGAAAGGCTTTGGCACAGCTTTATGGTAGTTTTACAAGTGCCCTCCTGTATTATTCAGTCTCAAGTCACTTTCATGAATACTATATTAATTCATATTTTTTAATTACAAAAGCAAAAGAAAAATGAATACCCAATAGTGTAAATTATCCAATTATGTAGTTTTACCCCAAATGGAACAATATGAGATTATCCAAATCAAATAGCAAATTATCATTTTTGCTTTAATTATAAATGAAGGTAGCTGCCTTTTAATGTTTTTTTTATCTTGAGCACAATGTACTTTTAACTTAACTTTCACTCTGCAAATGTAAGAATCTCTTTAATTATGGGTGACCCACTTTATATTTCCATGGTTCTTTCTTATGTACAGTACACAAGTTTATGAGGAAGGAGCATTGTCTACTGCAGTGTTTCCCAAACTTAGGACATTGCTTGTTCAGGTTTCCCAAGTTTGGAAAATACTGCTGTAGGACAATTACATCTTTAGTGGCTTTAAGTCCACCCTAAACATGCACTGTGGTTGTGGGCTTGCAGAAACTCTGATCCCGAGAGGTGCTGAAGATCCGAAGAATGTTACTGGAAGATGTGGGGGCTCAAGACCTCTCAAAACCAGGCAACACAGTTGATTAGGGTGCTGTATATTATAAAGGGTGATTCTCCTTCAGTAGCAGCTAGTTGGTTCTGTTTTCATGGTGATGGCATAAGGCATAATGGCAACATATCCTAACATAGTTGATGGGTACTTCCCTACCTGAATAATAACTTAGAAATATTAATTCAAGTTGTCATAAAGTAGAAATGTTAAATTTGGTTTTCTTGGATTATTCCCCATTGTAAGTCTGTAGCTTTCCAAGGGACAAATCCTGGCCCCATAATTAAGGCCTGAGTAAATAGTCTTTATGCATAGCATTAAAAGCTGCAGATAAAGCGTTAACACTGAGAGACATTTGCAATCTATAACAACTCTTATCGAGCCTTCAAAACCTATGAACAAGGCTGCATATTGAGTATCTACCAATACCTTATGTATTAACTATCTATATACAGACATTAGTTTTATTGGGCATTCTCATAACACATAGAACCAACTAGGGAGTTTGAGAGAAGGATTAAACCAGGGACAGGGTGCAACCCATACACATATATTTGGTTGGTGGAACCATGTAGCTGAGGACAAAGTAGCCATACCCATGCTCCTTGACTGGTCCTCCGCACTCTTCTAAAGAAAATGCCAACACTGAGTAGTACTCTGCAGCTTCTAGGGAGTACAGAGTATCTCTGCAGGACCTCTCTGGGTATATCTATACTGCAATTAGACACCCATGGCTGGCCTGTGCCAGCTGACTTGGGTTTGTGGGGCTCGGGCTAAGGTGCCATTTAATTGTGGCATAGCTGTTTGGGCTCAGGCTCCAGCCCGAGCTCTGAGACCCTCTCACATCACAGGGTCCTAGAGCCGGTGCTCCAAACTGAGGATGAATGTCTATATTGCAATTAAACAGCCCCTTAGGCCAAGCCTCACAAACCCAAGTCAGCTGGCACGGCCAGCCGCAGGTATCTAATTGCAGTGAAGACATACCCTCTGGGTTTCGCCTTTGCCTGTGTGCTCTAGGAGTATTCCAATTATCCCACTGAGGCTTTTCCATGGGCCAGAGGATTTAGCAAGAACAGGAATTGTATTCTGCAAGGCTGAGATTAACTATACCAGAAAAAGAACATAAATTCAACCAATCTATTGCTAGCTGAAATGCATTTTGCTATTTCTCTTTGGTATGATGGCTGCCTTCCCAACATCGTACTAAACCTTTCAAATCTATGGCCAGAACAAGCGGAGATTAGCCTATAAGTCTGTGCTATATTTGTCTGAAGCTTCCACTGAGCACTGCATGTGATTCAGTGGCTCAATCCCTGGTTTCTGAGACAAATAAAAAATATATTGGTGATGAAAGAATGATGTGCCAAAATGCCATCAGGCTCCTTACTTAACATTCTCCATATTCCCTTAGTGCTAAAACTCATACTGATCCTCAGCTTCATTTCTCCCTAACACAGACACAGAGAAACTGCCAACTCCCTTCTAATCACTTTATAATAGAGGAAATATAGCAACAAAGTTTGCTTTCCTGATACAGACAACATGGCTTTTTGATTAGCAGAAGTGCATATTCTTTTTGCTGATTTTTTTAACAATACATAAGGAAATGGCTGCATCTTTCCTTGATGTGGTCTGAACATAGAACTGCCAGAAGGAAATTTCAAGATTCAAGGACCCTGTTTACTAATCCCTCTTGAAAGGATCATGAAAAATAACTGCTAACTATTAAGCAAAAATTTCAAGGTATGATCTGTCTGGCTCTCCACTCACTTGAATCTTGCATAATCATTTAAACGTGTGCCAAGTGGGCGTGAAATTGTAACATGCTTTTAAGTGTTTGTCTCTTTAAATTGCTGTGATGTATTTACAACCTTATTTGAGCTCAGCAAATCTTTTTTCTAGGAAATTTCAAATAGACCATTTTCATAATCTGTCTTTCAAAAACAGATTAATTTGGAGGGCTAATAAGGAAGACTTCTGATATGCATCTCATTGTTAGTTTCTGAGTCATCTAGTCCTGCTACAATGGTGGGGTGTTAATCGGAGTGTCATAAGGGGGGTCAGTTAGTTCATCTTTTAAAAAAATAGATTACTCGGTGGAGAAGGATACTGATGTTTTGTGGAGGATTTTGAGATTTTGAAATTTTGGGTTTGTTCCAATTTGGAACAAAAATGAAAAAAACAATGATATTCTCCACACAATGGAATTACCATGTTTCATTCAGCTCTACTGGGAACTTCAGCTCCAGGACAGTCCATCTGATGGGCTGCCCCAGAGCTGGAAACCCTGGAAGCACTGGAAACCCAGACTTCCAAAGAACTACAAGCCTGGGAACTAGGGCTTCCTGGGCTTCCAGGCTCTTGGCTCTCCATCAGCCCACCAGGCAGACTGCCAAAGTGCTGGGTTGGTGAGCTGGCTAGAAACCTGGTTTCTGGCAGAATTTCACCATAATCAGCATGGTCCCAGGGAACATTTTGATGAAATCTGATGAAAAAATATGTTGTCTATTTTTTTCTGATCATCTTGTAAACAAGCAGACAAACAAACAAAGAACAAGAACAATTAGGCCATTGTTTCTGTCTCCTCAACACACTCCCTTTATATTAAAAAAGAATTGTGTAGGAAATGTGTCTATCTTGTCCCTGCTACAGATATCTGGCTGCACAAGGCACATTTTGACTGTTCACCACTGACCTCTCTTTTTAGTTGTTAAAAAGTTGTTATGTTTTTGATTCCAACAAAACATTATTTGTAGGCATGTACACAAAACTTTATTTGAGGTTATGGCAAAAGAGCAAGCTGCAGTAGAATTGCTAAAGAATTTCAGTGAAAAGTAGACAGGTCCTGTGGTTAACGCACTGAACTGGGAAGGTATAGATTATATTCCCAGCTATGCCAAGACTTCCGGAGTGACCTTGGGCAGATTTCTTATGGACTATTTTTTGAGGTATTGAGCACTTGCAACTGCCACTCACTTCACACTGTGAATGCCCAGGAAGTCCAAAAAAGCCAGCTATAAATTTCTTTGTCTTTCTGTTCCCCATCTGTGAAATGAGGATACTATTGATGTATTGCACGAGAGTGTTTTTAAGGTAAATCCATTGTTATATGTGATATGCTTACATACTATGATGATGAGCACTATATACAAGTTTATTAATAAGGAGAAAAATAATGAGGAGAAATTGCTTTTTTAAAAGCAGCACTGTTATATTAGTACTCAATCAGTTAGATGGTTCTACCCAAAAGAACATCTTTCTGGGAAGGCTGAATGATGCCCTCATAACATTTATATTGTTGTTGTTGTTGTTATGAAAGTCAAGAGAGGCCACACAAATTTGCTGTTTATTCATTGTTTTAAAAAAAATTGTCTAACAATACAATATCCACCATTGCTTGTGGTAGGATGGCATGATTCTGTTGGATAATTTATAAATGTATGTTTTAATGAAATACACAACAATAATGAATAATCTACTTCAGCATAAAGGCCTAATCCTGCAACTGGATTACCATAATGATCACAAATAACATTTCAGTTTTCAAGTGTTTACAAATACCTAGTTAACATGATTTATATATTTCTAGGGGTTAAACTCTGATCTGGCAATTGAGTCTATGCAGGTCTGTATAAACAACTTTATGCAAAATCAGTAATTAGGCTCTTTTTTCATATTTGCCAAAGGCATTTATATGATTCTTATTACCCTAGAATCTAAACATCTCACAATTTTAAAGTATTTATCCTCCCAATATCCCTGTGAGGCATGGAAGTGCTATTATCCCCATTTTGCAGATGGGGAACTCAGACACTAACAAATTGAGTGACTTGCCCATGGTCACAGGAAGTCTGTGGAATTGAATTCAGAACTTTAGTTGCAGGCTGGCACCCTAACCACTAGGCCATCCTTCCTCTCTTGTTTTAATACATAAAAACTGATATGTTATAGTTTACCATCACTAAGGTAAACTGTGGTTTTGAAAACTTCTTAGCATGGGATGCAACTAAATAAACAATTCAAACAGCACACAATGGATGTGCCAAATCATTCAATGTTTTACATATTTTTTCTAGTTTACACACAAATTCAAAGCAGGGTTTCATGCAGAGGTATACATGCTAAAAAAAGTTGCCTAAAGTTTTACAAATTTTGATCATTTTAATGATAAAAAAGAGCTATCTCTGCATGGAATGTTTCTTGCCTGATCCTGAATATGCCTAGAGAGCATTCGCTTGATGGAAGCAATGTCTAGTGATTTATTGATTTGGGCCATTCTGAGACGAACCATGCACTATCAGCCACTTTTTCATTCTCAGCTTTCATTTTTCTATGTATAGCCCCAAAACTTCCAGATAAAACCTCTACATATTACGAATGTTTCCTATTCGTGTATGTTTTACTCAGCTTGCTGCTAGGATTCTCTTCTAAGTAACCTTCGCTAAGATCTCAATGCTGTTCTGTAAGTTAGGCTTGGCAGAATTCATTTTTTAAAATGTAATTTTGACTGATAAAATTAATGTTTATTTTTAAACATTTTTTTTTAATTTTTGTCAATTTAGAATCTCACTGTAGTGCACAATTATGGGTTTTAAGCATTTTTTTCTGATTTTTATCTATTTCAATGCTCACATTTATGGGAAATTGGGGGACAGTCTGACAATAATTATTTAATGACAACAGATATTGAGATTAAAAAAATAAAGTTTTATAAAAGTTAAAACACAAATTGTCAACATCATATGACAAAGAAAATATCTTTGAGTCAAATCTAATAAGTTTCCAAGCAACTTTTTTCTCTTTTACTTCGCCTGTCTGTAAGTTTCTATTATCGATGGAAATATTTGTTATCCATTTGTATGTATGCTGAACTCAGCATTTACCAATTAAAATCTAGTCCTTCCAAGCTTATCTATAGTGAAATGCCAGAAGATGAACAAGAATATTGTTAGCTGTAGCTTCTTCTCCTTTCCCGGTGTCACATCCAATACAAATCTCCTAGTCCCTACCAGTCCTAAGTCAACAAGAACAGAGCATTATATTAACAGCCAAGTCATCAGAATAGCCATTTAAATATTAACTAGCTTAGAAACTGTGAAACTGGTTATAAACTAGAGCCTGCCTGGCTAAAGCAAATATTTGTTTCTTTCTGTGTCAAATTTCAGTTTATTGGCCAAAGAATAATCATGATGTGAGAGAAGAGGTGTAACAGTTTGGTGCTTTGTAAAAATAGAAGCCTAACACATTTGCTCTAATGTTGGAAACTGTAGGAGGAAAAGTGATCCGGTCCCATTTGGTTAGAGACAATATTTCAGAGGTTTCACCCTTGTCTATACATTTGTATCTAATTCTGCTGAGAAGAAAACAAATAGTTCTTGGCTTGAATAAAAAGGTACACATCATTAAACCTATGACAGAAGAAAAACCTTCAGTGCCACAACCTTAATCTCTCATTTTATTAGCCAGATCCCACATATTGTAGGTCCCCCAAATATTCCAAGGTGCATTTTTAAAGTGATCTGTCTTCTGAAGAGCAATGCACTGACATTCTGAGTTTGTATTAGGACTCTAATACCAATTCAATCCCTGTGTCTTAATTTCAGACATGTTCCAAGGAGACTAAAGATCAACAGAAGTTTTTCTTTCCTAATATTGCTAATGGAAAATAAAATGTATCATTCAAACTCTTTGCTCCATCTCAGAGTAATTCAATATGAGGTCTTGCTTATGTGAAAAGGGAACACTATATTATTCATTCAGTATCTTTTTGGAAGTAGCAGACATTTACTCAGATAATCAGGTAATTTTTTACAATAGTTTTGGACTTCATGACATTACTTATAAACCTATTTTATAGATAGTTTGTTTATGAACTGAGTCTTTTCTACAATGTCCAAAGATTTCTTTATTCAAATTACTACCTAGTTATTTCTTCTAGTCTGTTACTATCCTTTTCCTTTGTTTGTGTAATTTTCTCTTTCTAAATACCCCTTTGCATTCTTTTATTGTCATCAGTTGTTTCACTTAGTAATTGCTTTGCTAAGTAAATGCAAGATGGTCAGTATGATGTTGTGGGACCTTTCTGAGTGCTGCTGAAAGAGGTGCAGAAGCCAAATTTCTGGGGTTCTTCAGTTCTTAGCATTGTATACAGAGACTTAAGCCTAGCCTGTTCCTGCAAGGTGCCTGACCTGATCCTGCAAAGTGTTAAATAACCCCTGAAAGGTGCTGAGTGACATCAGCTCTCAATCAAAGCTCCAGTTCTGAGAAGTGGTTGCTGCCACTGTCAATCACAACATCAATCTCTAGTGTCTGATGGAAGTAAATCTATGTATACGCACAGTTCCAGGGTTAATTTTCTCCTATTAGCAGAGAGTTCAGCAGCCTATTCCACACGCTAATGTCCATGCCCTAGACCAAGCTCCAACTTTGCTGGGCTGCTCAAATTGCAATATCACAATAGATATACAGAGATGTTGCGTTTCTCCTTTAGTGCTTTACACACCCACCAACCAGTAATAAACAAAGTTACACAGTTCTTCTCTTATAGTTTTCATGAAAAGATACATTACAAAGATAATCCTGCAGGTATTCTTCCCTAGTCATCTCCAAGCGACCTCTGAGACACAGAGTAAGCCAGCTAGGCCATCCTGGAGGCATTGAGAGTTGTGATAGCTGAGGTGGATAGTGACACCTTGGACTACTGGAGGGGGATTGAAGCTGCACGTGCTGACACATACACTCACACACACGTACACATACAGACACACATCTCAACCTCTCAGCAGCCTTAAGGCTGTGAAAGGAGTCTGGGACCTCTTTCTCTTCAATGTGGAGTGTGGAGGAGGAAATGGACCTCATTTGAAATGAACCCTACAGAGCTGGCAGCCCAGGGATGGCTTCTGAGAAGCACCAAGGGAGAGCAAGAAGCAGGAGGGGTACTTCCCCCACCACAGTGTGGTATGAAGTTGACCACCAAAGGACATAGGTCGACCAAGACCAGGGTCCCTGCTGGGGTTATACACCTTGCAATCGCTGGTGAGTTGCACTTTCCCTCCTCCTTCCCCCTGTCAGAGGGGATCAGATGGGATGGAGGGTTCCTCAGCCATGGGGTGAGTCAGAGGTGCAATTGAGCTCTCCATCTGAATTGAGGAAGAGCCTGGGGAGGAACAGATTCCCAGGAGTAGTACCTGGAGGTGGGTCCAAGATCCCATTATCTGGGAGCATGGGACTCAGACATAGAAAGGCAAAGATGAAGGAAACTGACAATCAAAGAATATTCAGGTCATATTCTCCTTGCAGGAAAACTCAGGCATCCTAGCTAGAACCCCTGGGCAGCAGGAATGCGATTTGCCAGCATCTCTCTGTAAAGAAAGACATATCTGCTGAAGACAGGACAAGAAGCAATGGGCTTAAATTGCAGCAAGGAAGATTTAAGTTAGTCATTATGAAAAACTTCCTAACTGTCAGAATAGTTAAGCACTGGAACAAATTGTCTTGAGAGGCTGGGGAATCTCTATCATTGGAGGTGTTTAAGAACAGATTAGACAAACACTTGTCAGCGATGGTCTAGATAACAGTTAGTTCTCCCTCAGCACAAGGGACTGGATGAGATGACCTATTGAGATCCCTTCTATTTCTATATTTCTATGATTTGCCAGTATCTCTTTCAGGCCACCAGGCCCAGCTTTAGGAGTAGTTGCACATATGTCCCACCACAGGGGTCACAGCAGCAGAAAAGCAGCCTGGGAGCACACCCACCAGCAGGTATAAGCAGGATTGGCTAAATCACTGGCACTTGGCATCTCCAAAAGGTTGGGGTCTCAACCTATTGGTGGTAGTCCTTCCTTGGGAAGAAGAGTGCTGTGGGTGTAGGTGAGTGTGGAGACAATCTCTCAGCATACTCCTGTGCTGAGGAGGCAGGGGGCTGAAAAAGGGGTTCAAGGTAGTAAGGAGACACCTCCAATAGCAGGGGCAGTGCACCCAGAATTATGACACCTTGTTGGTCTATCATTTTGTTGTAGGCTGGCAGGATTTGCTGACTCAGGTAGAGGATTTTTAATCAGGGTGTGAACTGTGAAGTTGCCAGAGTGATTTTTGGGTGCTGGTGGCTTGGTGATCACGTGTGGTACAATATGCCTGAGCTTTTTAGGGACAATGAAGTACACTTGTTGGATAAAGTGTTTGCTATTTGGGCTGGGAGACTTTAGTGGTTGGATTAGGCAGGGAGCAGATAGCATGCTGTGGTTTGTGTGACCAAGCTAACTGCTGGCATCCCCAGTGGCTGGTGTCCAGTATGGATAAAGGATAAAAGAGCCAGCTCCCAGAGGTAAATGAGACCTGGCATATAGCTGGTGGACCTTTTGTCTGTAAAGAGAAGAGGACACATGAAGACTTCACAGAATGAAGTACCCTTTGTAATAACCATTACTCCCCTCACTGCAAGGAGTATGAGAGGACTGAGAAGTGAGCTATTTCCTGGATCAGATTGAAGAAAGTCTACCTCAAGTTTCTGGTAATATAGTGGGAGCAGGGAAACCTTTCACTGGATACAATTAAATGCTTGGTATGTGAGGGGAGTGGGCCCCATTGTTAAATTAATAAAGTTGTGGCATGCTACTTAAATCCATCTCGGTGTCTGTCTGTCTTTCTTCTGTGTGTCCTGATCAATGTGTAGAGAGTGTATGATAGTTAGATAAAAAACAGTCTGTGTATTATATATTATAATTACTAGGTTTGTTGGCAGTCAAATTTACAGGGACAGTCTCTTTTTAACGTAAAATAGAAACTGGAGAGTCTTTATATTCATAAACATTATAACTTGGGTATATAAATAACATGCAATATGACTGGGGATTTATTATTTTGGAGTTATTTTATAATCCTATAATGGTTCCCTCAGCCCTAGGTTTTGGTTTAATGCAAAAATACACTTTATTGATTTAAGGAAAAGTAATTTAACATATTAAAAACCCTATACTAAGTCATCTTTAGAGAACCTACCATTTCTAGAGACAAATACCATATTTCAAGCATTAACGATAAGAATGAAGAGACACCTAAGTTAATTGGAGATAATGAAATAATGCAGATAGTTAAAAGCAATTTAAATTGAGTGAATATGCAGTAACATTAAATTAGTAGGTATCCGGGAAGGGGTAAAGAAGAGAAATACAATGAAATAATTTAAGGAGAAGCAAATTGACTTGACTTTAAAATTAAAAGAACTTTTTTTCTTAAATAACTCTTTCAAATGTCGATATTGTTGCTGTTTGACAATTTATACTCATCTTCCAACAAATGTCTCATTTTACCTCACCCAATGATTTGATTTAGGGGGTTTTTGACAGAATGACACTATTCACTTGACTGTGGTATATTCTTGAATCTTTCCCAATGGCTTCTTCCCCAGTATTTGGTTATAGCAATAATTAATGCTAATACTTAAAAGGAAGCCCAAGATGTTCCAGAATGACTAATGTTTTGTGTTTATTCCAGAATGACTAATGTTTTATTCATTCTTGATGTTTTGCTTTGATAGATTTTTTTGTAAATTAAATGGTTTTATGGCCATAAGGGACCATTAGAATATTTCACCTTTCACCAAACAGTCATTGATATAAAAACTTTTGGGGCTAATTGAACACAAGGAAACTCAAAAAGAAAAGGAGTACTTGTGGCACCTTAGAGACTAACAAATTTATTAGAGCATAAGCTTTCGTGAGCTACAGCTCACTTCATCGGATGCATTTGGTGGAAAAAACAGAGGAGAGATTTATATACACACACACAGAGAACATGAAACAATGGGTTTATCATACACACTGTAAGGAGAGTGATCACTTAAGATAAGCCATCACCAACAGCAGGGGGGGGAAGGAGGAAAACCTTTCATGGTGACAAGCAGGTAGGCTAATTCCAGCAGTTAACAAGAATATCAGAGGAACAGTGGGGGGTGGGGTGGGAGGGAGAAATACCATGGGGAAATAGGTTTCAGAGTAGCAGCCGTGTTAGTCTGTATTCGCAAAAAGAAAAGGAGTACTTGTGGCACCTTAGAGACTAACAAATTTATTAGAGCATAAGCTTGTAGCTCACGAAAGCTTATGCTCTAATAAATTTGTTAGTCTCTAAGGTGCCACAAGTACTCCTTTTCTTCATGGGGAAATAGTTTTACTTTGTGTAATGACTCACCATTATGTGGTGTCACATAAACACCACCCTATATCGGAAACCTACTGACCGCTATTCCTACCTACATGCCTCTAGCTTTCATCCAGATCATACCACTCGATCCATTGTCTACAGCCAAGCGCTACGATATAACCGCATTTGCTCCAACCCCTCAGACAGAGACAAACACCTACAAGATCTCTATCATGCATTCCTACAACTACAATACCCACCTGCTGAAGTGAAGAAACAGATTGACAGAGCCAGAAGAGTACCCAGAAGTCACCTACTACAGGACAGGCCCAACAAAGAAAACAACAGAACGCCACTAGCCATCACCTTCAGCCCCCAACTAAAACCTCTCCAACGCATCATCAAGGATCTACAACCTATCCTGAAGGACGAGCCATCGCTCTCTCAGATCTTGGGAGACAGACCAGTCCTTGCTTACAGACAGCCCCCCAATCTGAAGCAAATACTCACCAGCAACCACACACCACACAACAGAACCACTAACCCAGGAACCTATCCTTGCAACAAAGCCCGTTGCCAACTTTGTCCACATATCTATTCAGGGGATACCATCATAGGGCTTAATCACATCAGCCACACTATCAGAGGCTCGTTCACCTGCGCATCTACCAATGTGATATATGCCATCATGTGCCAGCAATGCCCCTCTGCCATGTACATTGGCCAAACTGGACAGTCTCTACGTAAAAGAATGAATGGACACAAATCAGACGTCAAGAATTATAACATTCAAAAACCAGTTGGAGAACACTTCAATCTCTCTGGTCACTCGATCACAGACCTAAGAGTGGCTATACTTCAACAAAAAAGCTTCAAAAACAGACTCCAACGAGAGACTGTTGAATTGGAATTAATTTGCAAACTGGATACAATTAACTTAGGCTTGAATAGAGACTGGGAATGGATGAGTCATTACACAAAGTAAAACTATTTCCCCATGGTATTTCTCCCTCCCACCCCACCCCCCACTGTTCCTCTGATATTCTTGTTAACTGCTGGAATTAGCCTACCTGCTTGTCACCATGAAAGGTTTTCCTCCTTCCCCCCCCTGCTGTTGGTGATGGCTTATCTTAAGTGATCACTCTCCTTACAGTGTGTATGATAAACCCATTGTTTCATGTTCTCTGTGTGTGTGTATATAAATCTCTCCTCTGTTTTTTCCACCAAATGCATCCGATGAAGTGAGCTGTAGCTCACGAAAGCTTATGCTCTAATAAATTTGTTAGTCTCTAAGGTGCCACAAGTACTCCTTTTCTTTTTGCGAATACAGACTAACACGGCTGCTACTCTGAAACCTGTGATTATGCAAGGAAACTCAAGTTTTCCTACTTCTGTGCCATTTGTTCTTTACAAATGACTGTATGGACTGTGATCTGCCCTGGTACAGGATTGCTGTTATAGATGTAGGTTACTTATTTCTGTCTTTGATAGAAATACAGTTATGATAATCCCTATTCACTTTCAGTTCCACAACACAGAATGGAGGAACTTGAATGACTTTTGCTGAATTTAAAATTATGACTCATTTTACTCTACTTGTCTTTTTCAGCCTGGCTGTAGAAGTATGACTAGATATAGAAGATATCACTCCTAATTAGAGGAAGTAGCGGATGGTTATATTTCCATTACATGTTATGGGACAATAAGTTATGTATTTTACAATATTTTAACCACATATTAATTCAGAATTTCCATAATTTAAATCATAAATAATAAAAATACAGAATTATTTCTTTTGCAGTTAGACCTAGCAACCCTAGTCATGGATCAAGGCCCCATTGTGCTAGGCACTGTACAAACACAGAACAAAAAGATGGTTTCTGTCCCAAATATATTACTGTCTATGTATGTGTAACTTTTGTTCACACCATACACATTATTGTAATAATTTTTATACAGAATATGCCTTGTGAGATATCATTTAAAAACTAAGAACTTGCTGGACAATAATATCATGGTGAAATGTATGTAACAATATTATACATAAAGATATGAATTTCCTCTCTATGATGTTGTAAGCAGATGTTCAAACCCACACAACGCCAACTAGGCAAAATTTATTAAACTGGTCTGTCCTTAAAAAAAGCAGTCTGTGTTTACCTCAGTTTACATATAAGTAATAAACAGAGATAGCAAGAGGGGGAAATGGCAGGAGACAAGGCAAATCTGCTTTTCAGAATACAGAGGGTAGAAGAGAGAGCACGGAGTCACATTCACTATCAGACACCATGTAGTTTTCTTTACAGTTTGAATAACCTTTGCTTTGAGGGGTAATCCTCAGAGGAATCCACTTCAAAGGGTGACTGGACTACAAATGTGAGGGACAAAAACACCGTAAGTAATCTCTTTCCCTCCCTCTATGCCTTTCACCTAAGAAGACCAAGGAACCAACCTTTTGACTTTGGACAGTTGTCAGGGGGTGGAGGAGGTGACCTAATCACTTTGGGCAGCAATGCTGCTGGGAATATGTGTCAAGGATTTTCCCTTGAACCAATTCTAGCTTGTTATGTTTCAGGAAAAAGTTTTATTTTCGTTTCTCTTATAACCATTTTTGACTTTAATACTTTATACTTGTATGCAGTTAAAATCTATCTATTTGTAATTAAATACATTTGTTTTATTTTAAATTTAAACTAATCCAGTATTGTGTTTAAACTGACCTGTTTAGTAACTCCAGTTAAAGTAGCAAACTGCTGAATATTGACCTTTTACAGGGGCAACAAACCTTTAATATCTGAACTGCCCATGAGACGGCTGGACACACATTTTTTGGGGGGAGGGAAATTTAGGACTGGGTGTGTGTTGGGGTCATCCTGCAAGTAGTAACCAAGGATGCTGGAAGCCAGAGTGTGTGTAGTGTGTTGCTGACAGACTGTTGGTGTCAGAGTTGCTGGACCATGGCTGTAGCTGTACAAAGACACTTAAGGTGTGACCTGCATGCTGGTAGGCTGTTTGTGAGTGACCCAGGTTACTAAAACAGCAAAGAATTGTGAGGCACCCTCACTTGTCTGGATTTCACCCTAGAATGTGACTGTATGAGACAAGAGACAACAGGTGGATACAAAAGACAGCAGGGGTACACAAACAAGCAATGAGACAATATTGGACAACATGCTAGGCTGTGGTCTTAGCACATCAGCAGCCTGTCTGTCAATTATTTTCTGGGTATCCTTGGTAAAAGAGTTTTAAGGAGGGATTTGTAGGACAATGAGGTGGCTAAATGAATGTTTATGGGGTGCACCCTCATGTTTTGGGAAGTATGAGAGAAAGTATGACAGTGTTTATTTGAAAACTTAAGTGGGCAATGACGACAAGTAGCTTGTGTTTGATGGGAAGGAGAAGGGGGAGCCAATGGAGTAGTGCAGAGACAAGTATTGTTATATTGTGAGTACTGACTCTTTTCTGTACTGTCAGAGTGTTAGTTTTCAACCAATTTCTGTGCCTTCTGCTGGAATCAGAACATTCTGTTTGACCAGAAGAAATATTTTATATAATTAGAATTAACGTACCATACTTTGACATAGTCCGATATCCAAACTGAATTAAAATGTGGAGTATAAGGGGCTGGTTGTTGAAAAAGACTTCATGAGAGTTATATTTTGTTATCCCTCCACTGTCAGCTCCAACCAGCAAGGAACAAAATGTAAGGATGTCAGATCCATTTTCTCATTAGCTTACTGAGAGACAGATGGGAAGGGGTTCACTTGGTTAATTTTTTAGCCAGCAGGCACTGGAATATTTCTACTAGGAGAGACTAAAAAAATTAATAACTATAGATCAGCTCTGCTGGCTAGAAGGTTATCAGTATGCTGGGGTGACCAGGAATATACACTCACAGGAAACATATAAAATCAATGATTGTTTGATTTATTTTGCTGCAGAAAATTCAGTTGAAATTAAGAAGAAACAAATTAAATAAGAGTTAAATTGTGTCACTAGGTAGCCTGAATAAAGAGTTGAGATATATGTACCCTGTGCTGAGTGGCGATGCCACACAAATGCTTTAGCACTGTGAAGACAGAGACACCATCATCAGGATAAGTTGGGTTTCTTGGAATGGAATGCAAAATGTTATAAAACAGAAGCTGATTTTCCTGTTCAAGATTCCAACATTATTAACTGTGAGATTCAATTTTGAGGGAGTTTTGGTTTGCCCAATTCTTTTTTAAGCTCATCTGATGCGAGAGACAGGCTTTGTCTTAGAATGAGTAATATGGCTGCTGACCTTTGAGTTTCCAAGGACTGGCAATTGTTTTACAAAATATTTACCATTTCTCTTCTGCACATTCATATAGCTGGGTATTACTTAGAAACAGAATTAAAAACTGAATCTGAGGTGTACTCATGAAAGCAACACACACAGCTTTAGGAGACAAACTCTATACTGATGTAAAATAGTAAGAAACCTTTTAATTAACTTGAAATGATTATATTTCTTTGATAACATTTTTAACCTGGGAGTCTGATAAGTAAATTTGAAAAAGGATTCTTATTTTTCCACTATGAAATCAACTACAGAAATGAGCCTTTTCCTAGCAAGAAAATTCAAAATGCTGAGAATAATGCTTACCAGTTATATGATGCAATATTTCAAAACATTTTATTATCATTTATTTATTTCAATTTATGAAAGAGCACTTACTTCCTCAAAATTTAAATACAAAACTTAAAACATGCCACTGTTAACTCACAGGTTCATAGTGTACTCTGATATTAAATAAAGAATTTGATAAGAATACCTCACCCCATGCAAAAAATAAATTTTTTAAACCCCCAACACCTCCAGAGGCTAAACTTTTGTGAACTGATGAACTAAAAAACCTAACTTGAAGGTCAACAAACTTAGTTTATGTAGAGTGTGATTTAAATATTCTGCCTTGAACCTCAAGAAGCTTTGAACTGTTGTCTAAAGTCCTAAACATATTGAATGGGAAACTATTCTTTGGGGATTTGATAATCCAAGTGAATGAACTGGGCAAAACCATCCTTAAGACTAGAAGATGACCAGACATAGATAAATAATGGAGGAGGGCAAATGATTTACCAGGTCTATGATTTTTTGTTGTTCTATCTTTACAAGACTGATATTTTTATTAAGAAATAAGGGAAGAGCAGAGGAACATATTTGTACTGTTTCTTTAAACCTATAGTAGGAAGCCAGGCAGAAGGCTTTAGGGAAGTTCAAAGCAGAAATCCTATAGAAGAGGCAAGGAGAAAGAGAGAGAGAGAGAGAGCACACAACTTTAGGAACAATGGTATTTTCTGTTTAATAAATCCTTGCTGTTAAAGGACTGTATCTGTGATTCTTTATCATTGTCAGATGACAGCTTCAAGTCTGATCTCAGATGAAATGGGGAAACTAATCTTCTGCAATGATTTAATCTCTGAGCATTCTGGGCCACATCCTCAGGAAGTATAAATCTGTGTAGCTATATTGAGACCAGTGGAGCTACCCTGGTTTATATCAGTTTAAAGTTTGTCCTTCTACTTTGAATGATGATTTCAGTGGAGTTATCCAATGTAAATAAAAGCAGAATTTAGTTCCATTTGTCCTTTTCATGGATTTCATGCACCTGCCTTTTTTAAGCACCTTATGGCCCTATTTTAGCTCCTTTCTAATCTTAATTGATTTTCCTTGATGCTTTACATTGCTATGGTTGTTCTGATTCATTAACTTCCTAGTCTTTTCAAGGTAATCATGAAGATCTTATTAAAATGCCCTATCTAATCTCTTTATCTATGCTGTGACATACTGGGATGCAATCCAGACCAGCAAGGGACTGTCAACCCTGCCCAGCAACCTTGGGTGCCTTACAATACCTTGCTGGTAGTCGTTCCATCTGGACCTCTCAGAATCAGTCATCCAACATGCAAGTCACACCCTGAATGTCTCAGTGTTATTGCAGCTTGCCAGCCACACTTGGGTTACACTGTGGCTCTCACCAGCCACTAATGTGTAGGGTGCGAATACGGGGTGCTTTCTGTCACATGTATGACTTGTTTTCTTTAATAAAGGTGCATTTTGTAAACAAATCCTGCCTAGGTATATGCTAGTTTGTGCCTCATCACTACTTCCTATAAATATAGGTAGATGGATGGATTAAATTCTTTAAATTTTTCATTTTAAGATAATAAACAAGTTTAGGCATATGATCGCCTCTATTTTTGATGCCAGTGTCCAGTTCTGACCTCAAGTGTCTTCCCTTTAGTGAGTTGTGCAGAATTTTAGGGGTCTTACTGATTTGTTTCTGGAGAAATCAATGACATGGAGTCTGAGTACATCCCAAGTGTGACGTGTTTTATTTACACATTCATACACTAAACCAGGAAGGAGATGATCAAACATCATGCATCAGCATCCCTCCTTTCAGATATTTCAGCCCAATGCCTATGCCCAATTTCCAGGGAGCAAGTCTGCCTCAAGAATTGACTCTAGTCAAGAGCACAAGGCAGACAACATAAGCAACTCTTGTTGCTAATACAGATTCCTCTGTCCCAAAAGCTGTCGCGGCATCAAACTCTTGCATAACCCAAAACAACAACACAACCTGTCTCCCTGAGATTCAGAACCTGATCACATGCTAAGGACATGTGTGTGGAAGACTGTGTGTAGCAGCGCCATCTGATGACATCTGCCATAACAGTGAATATATGCGGTGATAGTAACCATGTGATTAAACTAAGGACAAATGTAGCAAGAAGTAATATCACATTATTCTCAAATGTATAAACCACTACTTTACCACCTCAGTTGCCACTAATTAGTTCTCCTAAATGAAATTCTTCCCCCTCCTCTTCTTCCATAATTAAATGTGCCTAAGGCCCAGGATTGGCAATAATCAAGCCAACACCAATAACTATGTGCAAGGTACAGTATTCATTTCTCTACAGGTTTAGAAATGGGCACTTCTCAACTTCCTAGTGAAAGTCATAACAGTCTTTCCAATCTCTGGAAGGTTTTGTGATTTTGAGCCTTAAAAATTACATTTTTATGTATAGTATAGCCTCTGAGGTTATTTTTAGTTATGTTGTAGGTGTCTTGGAACCCTACATGTTTGGCTACCAAAGCATAGATCTGGCCACCTTTACTTCTGATGAGTAGTATCTTAATCTGTGTGCAATCCCATTGAAATTGTGAAGTAAAATAGTATTCACCATGAGCAATGGGGGAGGTGGGGAGGAGGGCACAGTTTGGTCTATAATAACTAAGGCACATGGTTTTACTGGCAAAGGTTGCTCCCAACAGAATATTTGAAAACTCTCTAAATCCACTGTATGTATTAATTTATTTATTTATTTGCTGTGAATATATGGCAGTGTAGTATGATATAAAGAATTTATCAGCACTTCTTTGGGACAGCTAGCACAACTATTTAATGGCTTCCTCATTCATAGATAATGTTTTTATCCCAAACTCATAACACCGCAGACCATGATATGCATATATTTCAATTCATATATTGTCTCAAAGAGCCTGCTGCATGATGCAGGTGAAGCAAATATCTGATGACCCAGGAGGGATTACACTTCATCACAGGATGGTGCAGGCTCATGCTCTTCCTTGTGTCTTATCTAGAAAAGTACAGTAGCTGTGCTCAGGGGAGTGTGATTTTGACTGTTCTTTGCATTGGGATCCAGGAACAATTTAGTTCAGTGGTAGGCAACCTGCAGCCAGTGGGCCGCATGTCAGTGGCTGCAGTTTGCCATTGCCGGCCAATGGGGAACTGCAGATGGCCATGCCTGCAGACACTCAATGTGCAACCCGCGGGCTGCAGGTTGCCCACCACTGATTTAGTTCATCATGTTTATTTTATTAGTATAAATTTCATATTAATAGATCTTTTACACAGACATATCTCATATGGAGCTGTACTGTAAAACTGTACTTAGTATTTCTGTACTTTTTCACATAAAAATGTCTCTCTTCAAGCATTATCAATTCAGTGAGAAGATGATTTCTATCTGCATATAATCATTCACAGTATTAATTTTTCCTTAATCTTAAATAGCTGTGATTCGGAAAGGAAGTTAACCAAAACTCTGAAAATATGTTTTGAATTTCATCTTCTTGACTTACAAAGCTAGCGTTTAAATATGCTTCTGAAAAAATATAACAAGGAAGGCATTGATATAACAATTAGGGGATCAAATTATGAGGTTAAGTCCATAAAACTGTTTTGCTTCAGCCAGGTAAAATATTTGCTCATTATGATATATACTACTGTCACTTTTTTTCATTGGTGTTACAGTATCAGCACTTGTGTGATGCTGATAATTACTTACATTTATGTAGTATCGTTCATTGGAAAGAATCCCATGAACTTTACAAACTGATTTACAGGAATTGCTTCACCCACTGCTGGTACAGATCCAATTCTGAAAGGTAGCATCTGTTAACTAGTATACAGCAGTGCAGGAGGAAGCAATCAAATTAAATAAAACAACCTTATCCAACAGAAACTATACTAGGAATTTTAGGTAGATGTGTGACCCTAAGAAGATCCCCAATGACAGAGGACAAGGGGCTCCCCGGAATTTAGCAGTAAGCCTCAGGTGGCCTGAATAGCTGAGTATAGCCCAACTCACTGTTATCATAAAATCTATCTAAAAGGTGTCATGTAAGGTAGCATATGTAAACTGGTAACATGCTGCTCACTATATTTTTCTGTGGTGCATGTATGGCTGATATATGAAAAATTATAAATAGGTGCTTGAAATATGTTCTTAAAATGTGTTTAGCAGGGTGGCCTTAAGTCACACCCCCTCCCCCCCCCCGACAAAGGAACAAAGTTCCACCTGCTTGAATGTGTCTCTAATATAAACTGAGGAAAGAGAGGAGAGGGACAATGGAAGTACATTTATGTAAGAGTTAAACAAAGCCATCAAACTAGCGAGTGGGGGAGACAGTCACTTAAGTATCATGATGGGGGAAAGAGACTGCAAAAATTAACAGCATTCACACCAAGCTGAGCCCCCAGGACAACTTCCTGACTCTGAAAACAAAAATAAAATTTTGAAGACTTAAGCAGAGAGAGACAGCCATTTTGGCATCCTTCACCTCAAGAGACCAAGAAACCAAGCACTCTGAGGTCTGTGTTGGATCTTGTCTAAGAACTGACCACCATGCTGGAAATAAAAAAAATGTGGTGGGAAAAACTGCTTTGAACAAATGGGTTTAAATTCAGTTTTATTCTTAGAATTGTATTTTTGCTTTTGTTTGTTTGTAACCACTTGTGTTCCAATTTTTCCTAATTGGTGTCATTTAAATATCTGTTCTTTGTTAATAAACTTAATCTTGTTTTATTACACTACCCTCTCAGTGCAGTGTTTCCAACTGAAGAATAAAATCCACAGCCAAATTAACAGGCTGGTGTTGTGTACTGTCTGTTTAAAGGAATAGGGTACTTGATAGAGCTTAGCGAGTGTTACAGTGAGAAGGGCAGAACACTGGAGAGGTGATGGTTTTCAATAGACTCAGGACTGAAGGTTCTTTTGGTGTGACCTTTCAAGGAATCAACAGTCCGGTGGAAGCCAGGGTGAGGTTATTCTGCTGTAAGCAGACTGCTGGTGTCAGTGCTCTGAGCCAAAGCTGCACGGCACAGAAGTATCCAAGGTTACAGGACATGTGGTGACATAACCCCTTACTGGTATGGGTGAAACCCCAAAGTGTCACCAGGTGTGAATGTAATTACCCAAAATTGATAACACTTCTATTCTGAGTAGCAGCCGTGTTAGTCTGTATTTGCAAAAAAGAAAAAGAAGTACTTGTGGCACCTTAGAGACTAACAAATTTATTTGAGCATAAGCTTTTGTGAGCTAAAGCTCACTTCATCGGATTTGGCAAAAGATGCAAGGAGATCTTAAACAGTCATAAGACAGGACCACCGTTTAATATCTCTGGGGCCAATCTGAGCCAATCCTAAGGATTTTCAGAAAGAATATCCAGCTGCAGGTGGCACCTTCTCGATTTGTCATATGAGTGGCTGCCATCAGCGGAAGTTGGGGCTAAACCCGATGACTTTATCAGGCTTGCAGGAGCAACATGAAAATCCTATTACCTGGCTGCAGCCAAGAACAGAGAAAAATGGGTTACCTGGGCCCCTGAGTCACTTGTGAACTGGCCACTCCTGAAAGCCTCATAACCACAATGGAGGAGAGGGAGGAGAGGAAAGAGAGTTTTCCTGCCTCCAGGCCAGCCTGCCACCATTCAAGTTTGGGCTCAGGAGCTCCAATCTGTGCTCCCTTTGGTCTTCATGCTGCATTTGCAAGCCAATTTGAGTAAGTGGAGTGTGATTCAGAACTACCACTACTCACTATGCCTGAGACTATGCTGGCAGGCTCCTTATGTTGGGTGTGTGTATGTGTAATGAGAATCATAGAACTGCCCCACCCAGAAAGGAGCACTGAAACTTGAGAGGAGCTGTCCCCATCACCCTGAGAATGAGGGTGGATATTTGGAGATGCTGTCCTCAGTAGTGATGCAGCAACAAGAGGTGCTTTCTCCATCCAGCCTTGAACATAAGATTGTATGTACTTGTCTCCCCACGTCTCGAAGTGGTGATCAGAGGCTGCTTCTCCCCTCCCTTCCCACACCAATTAAGTCTGAGGTATGGTATACTCAGGAACTGGTAGGTGTGTATATGTAAAATTGCCCCCAGTGGGGCCTGAACTCATGGTTAGAGAATGAGTGCTGAAGGTCCCTATGGTGGAATTGGAATGAGAGGGGAGCATCTGGATGAATGAGAAAAGGGCACGTGATAGTCAATAGACATGTCTAGACTAGGAAAACAAGTGTATTTTAAACATGTGTTGGCTAACATGAGTTAAAATAGTCAATTTTTCTTAGTGGAGACAAGTACCTTGGGAGTGAAATTGGGTGACTGAGGACAGTGACAATGGAAGGAGAGTGAATAGGAAGAAAGAGGGAGAGAGAATAGTTGATATCTGGAATTTGTTTTCCTGAAAGATATTTCTGGATATACAAGAGAGAAGCTTGAGAAAGATGGTTTCTACATAATGTTTTCAGTTTGTTGGCAATATGGATGTTGGGGAAATCATATTTTAAATGGCTATCTTGTCAGATCTTGCCATTTCAGTGGAAAGAGTCCTTTTATATGAATGATATTTGTGTCAGAGATAGTCCCATACTTTTGACAAGTAAATAAAGCTTGACTGGAAAAATGATGACTTCCATATATTATGGTGAAAAGAAAAGGAATACTTGTGGCACCTTAGAGATAAACAATGTATTTGAGCATAAGCTTTCATGAGCTACAGCTCACTTCACTGGATGCATGCAATGGAAAATACAGTGGGGAGATTTATATACACAGAGAACATGAAACAATGGGTGTTACCATACACACTGTAACAAGAGTGATCAGGTAAGGTGAGCTATTACCAGCAGGAGAGTGGGGGGGGGGGACCTTTTGTAGTGATAATCAAGGTGGGCCACTACATGCATCTGATGAAGTGAGTGTAGCTCACGAAAGCTTATGCTTAAATAAATTTGTTAGTCACTAAGGTGCCACAAGTACTCCTTTTCTTTTTGCGGATAACGACTAACATGGTTGCTACTCTGAAACCTGTCATATATTATGGTAATGCCTAAACACTTCAACCAGGTTGTGGCCCATTGTGCCAGTTGCAATACAAATATAATAAATAACAATCTATGATCCAAAGAGCTTACAGTCTAACAGAATGGATAAAACGGATGGATGAGACAAAAACAACAAAACTCAACCAAACAAAAAATGGTCTAAGCTAGGATTAGGTGCAGGAGTAGTATTTCTCACAGTTTTTCACCCACTTAGCCATTATCAGGTTGCAGTTTACAGTGTGCATTAGGTGGATGAGTTTTTAGGAGGGACCTCAAGATGGAGAAGAGGGTGGTTTTACAAATTTTGACTGGGATCTTTTTCTTCCATCATGAGTGGCTTGGAAGAAAGCTGTCTTCTCAATAAGCAATTTCACACTATCCAGATGGGCATCATTGGAGGATCAAAGGCAGGATTCCGCCTTGCAATGATAATAGGTTACATTAGCTTTGTTATGTTAAAAGTATTTAAATGTGTGTGAGGTTTGTTTGTTGTTGGTTTGTTTAAGCTCCTCCTTCATATAATATATGTGGTGTGTCCATTAGTAGATTTGGGCAAGTCCATTCATGGTTGCCTCCTTTTGTACTTCAAAATCTGATGAGAGGTCATTTTTTTTAAGGCAAAAGTAATTCCATACTTGGGGGTGATGAGAAAGCCATTTCCAAGAGAAACTACTTCTCTGTGCAACCAAAACAGTATACATACATATACATATACACATGTACATACACATATATATACATATACATACAATTCACTTTTGAACAGAAACTAGGTGTGGAGAATTTCAGCCCCAAAAGTGAATGTCTTACACAGTTATAAACATCTAAAATAGTGTTTTATAATGCATCCGATGAAGTGAGCTGTAGCTCATGAAAGCTTATGCTCAAATAAATTTGTTAGTCTCTAAGGTGCCACAAGTACTCCTTTTATTTTTGTGAATACAGACTAACACGGCTGCTACTCTGAAATCAGTGTTTTATAAAGTATTTTGTGTACTACAGGTACAGCTACAACTGCTAGAAATAAGCAGTAATCATATAGCAAATATTGTCCCACGATAATAGCAATGAACACACACAGAAATACATTTATTGTAATCACCTAAAATAATCATTTTAGTTATTCACCTTCTAATTGTGTTAAGTGTGTTATGGTTATTACTTAACTGTAAGTAAATACAATTTAATGAATGTAACATAGTTACAATATAGTAAATTAGCAAACTAATTGATCCAAATCTCAGTAAAGAGGAAATTAAAATAAGAATTAGAAGTGGATATTTTAAATAACAAGAAAATGTTTTCCTTGTTCATCAGACAAATGATGAATGGAGGCAACCAGCTGACTTTAAATGGTTATCAACCACAATTGCTGTTTCACGTGAACATGGAAACAATGAGACAAGTCTGAAGGAAGGCAGATAGGTCACGTGGAACACTGCCTTGGCTGCTCCCAGCTGAGATTTCTCTACTCCAGCCCCAGGAGGTATCTTCACTGCTCCAGGCACCATGAAAGCCATGAATACTGAGGTGAGCATACATGAACAGGCATCTTGAATGTATGAATAAAAAAAACACTAACATTTTATTTAAATTAATATTCCTGACTTTGGCCCTGATTTTGCAAAGACTTCAGTACATGCTTGACGTTTGCAGTGAAATCATAGAAGTGTAGGAATGGAAGGGACCTCAATAGGTCATCAGTCCAGTTTCCAGAGGTCAAGGCAGGACTAAGTAATAACTAAATCATGTATAAGTTATGTGTTGAATCATTTATGTAGTAATGTAAGGCCCTAATGTAGCTGCCCTCTCTGAACTCCTACTGATTTCATGAGGTGTTGTCTGCTGATGGTTTGCAGGATGAGGCCTTTAAAGACCATGAGTTAAATTTTGACCCAACTGAGGTTGATGAGAGTTTTTCCACTTCACTGGGGCCAGAATTTCACCATATATGTTTAGCTATGGTCCCTAAACCAATAGAAACTTTGTCATTTTAGTTTATCTGGTGTGAGGATGATGCAAGTTAATAATTTTACTTTATATTATCGAATAGGGTCAACAATGGTGCATGAAAAATCTATATCATTTCCATCTAAAGAATTACAAAATATCACTACAGAATATCTCTACAGAAAATGAAGTTATGGTAAAATAATAATCTCTATAAGGAAATATTTCTTCTGGATCATAGAATCAGAAAAGAGTAGGGTTGGAAGAGACCTCAGAAGGTCATATAGTCTAACCCCCTGCTCAAAGCGGAACTAACCCCAACTAAATTATCCCAGCCAGAGCTTTGTCAAGCTTTGTAAAAACCTCTAAGGATAGAGATTTCCTAGGTAACTCATTCCAATGCTTCACCACTCTCCTAGTGAAATAGTTTTTCCTAATATCCAACCTAGACCGCCCCCTCTGCAACTTGAGACCATTCCTCCTTGTTCTGCATCTGGTACCACTGACAATAGCCTAGCTCCATCCTCTTTGGAACCCCCCTTCAGATAATTGAAGGCTGCTATCAAATCCCTCCACACTCTTCTCTTCTGCAGACTAAATAACCCCAGTTCCTTCAGCCTCTCCTCACAAGTCATGTGTCCCGGCCCCTAACCATTTCCCTTGCCCTCCGCTGGACTATCTCCAATTTGTCCACATCCCTTCTATGGGATGTGATGGGACCAAAACTGGACACAATACTCCACATGTGGCCTCACCAATGCCAAATAGTGGGAATAATCACTTTCCTCAATCTCCTGGCAATGTTCCTACTAATACAGCCCAATATGCCATTGGTCTTCTTGGCAACAAGGGCACACTGCTGACTCATATACAGCTTCTTGTCCACTGTAATCCCAAGGTCCTTTTCTGCAGAACTGCTGCTTAGCCAGTCTGTCCCCAGCCTAGCAGTGTATGGGATTCTTCCGTTCTAAGTGCAGGACTCTGCACTTGTCCTTGTTGAACCTTATCAGATTTCTTTTGGCCCAATCCTCCAATTTGTCTAGGTCCCTCTGGACCCTATCCCTACCCTCCAGCATATCTACCTCTCCCACCAGCTAAGTGTCATCCGCAAACTTGCTCAGGGTGCAGTCCATCCGATCATCCAGATCATTAATGAAGATGTTGAACAAAACCAGCTCCAGGATCAACCCCTATGGCACTCTGCTTGATACTGGCTGCCAGTTAGACATTGAGCCATTGATCACTGCCTACTGAGCCTGATGATCTAGTCAGCTTTCTATCCACGTTATAGTCCATCCAAGCCATACTTCTTTAACTTGCTGGCAAGAATATTGAGACCATAACAAAAGCTTTGCTAAAGTCAAGGTATATCACATCCACCTCTTTCCCCATATCCACAGAGTCAGTTATCTCATCATAGAAGATGATCAGTTTGGTCAGGCATGACTTACCCTTGGTATATCCATGTTGACTGTTCTTGATCATCTTCCTCTCATCCAAGTGCTTCAAAATGGATACCTTCAAGACCTGCTTCATGATTTTTCCAGGGATTGAGGTGAGGCTGACCAGTCTGTGGTTCCCCAGATTATCCTTCTTCCCTTTTTTTAAAGATGGGCACTATATTTGCCTTTTTCCAGTTGTCCGGATAATGGCTAATGGCTCTGCAATCACATCAACCAACTCCCTCAGCACCCTAAGATGCGTTGCATCCGGCCCCATGGATTTGTGGATGGGGTCCAGCTTCTCTAAATAGTCCTTAACCTGTTCTTCCACACTGAGGGCTGCTCACCTCCTCCTCATGCTGTGCTGCCCAGTGCAGCAGTCTGGGAGCTGATCTTGTCTGTGAAGACTGAGGCAAAAAAAAAAAAGCATTGAATATTTCCATTTTTCCACATCATCTGTCACTAGTTTGCCTCCCACATTCAATAAGGATCCCACAGTTTCCCTGACCTTCTTTTTGTTGCTAACATACCTGTAGAAACCCTTCTTGTTACCCTTCACATCCCTTGTTGGTTGCAAATCCAATTATGTTTTGGCCTTCCTGATTACACCCCTGCATGCTCGAGCAATATATTTATACTCCTCCCTAGTCCTCTGTCCAAGTTTCCACTTCTTGTAAGCTTCCTTTTTGTGTTTAAGCTCACTGAAGATTTACGTTAAGTCAAGCTGGACGCCTGCCATATTTGCGATTCTTTCTGCATATCGGGATGGTTTGTTCCTATGTTTTTAATAAGTCTTCTTTAAAATACAGCGATCTCTCCTGAACTGCTTTCCCCCTCATATTAGCCTTCCAGGGGATCCTGCCGATCAGTTCCCTGAGTCAAAGTCTGCTTTTCTGAAGTCCAGGGTCCGTATTCTGCTGCTGTCCTTTCTTCGTTTTGTCAGGATCCTGACTTCTTTAGGATCAGTTCCCTAGGAAGTTTTTGATGGATATTTTACAAGGAATTCCATTGAAATATCTATGTTTGAAAGATATAATTACTAGTAATTTCCCCCCTTTCCTTAGAGAAAGACAGGGATTGTACAAACTGATATGGAGAGATAGAAGCTGTTTTATTTTTCAATGTGGAGGAAGTCGATACAATAAACACAATCATTATACCTAAATTGAATTACTTGCTAAATATATTACCTTTGATAATACTGGGATATTTTTTCACAATATTTAATTAAGCATGTATGGATTTCTTCCAAGAATGGCCAAAAAATCTCAAACAAAACAAACAAAACAAAAACTTTATAGTGAGGTTTCAAGCTGCCCATTCAATGATTGTATAGGCCTCCTTCTGTTGGGTTAGACACTGCAATGGCATTCTAAAAAAAAATGAATGCTGGGCACCATCTGGAGTGAAGCCTGCTGAACCAATTCTTAATGATCATGAAAAAACCTAGCATGTAGGGGAGGAGTAAAAGGTAATATCAGCCTTATCATTCAAAATAGCAAATGTCTTTGAGAGCTGGTTGATAGAGTAACCCATTCTAGTTCTAGAATTCCACTACTTCAATGAATCCCCTTCTTCATACTGCCAAATCTTTCTTTTGGCAGCATGGTATTTCTTGAGGTAATTCTTTTTCTTGTGAATGTCATAGGCAATATTGATCTTAAATCATTGAGAACCCAAATCTTATTATTTCTTAGACAAACTCATAATTACACTGAAGTTCCTTAATGGGCTACAATGAGATTTTGTGTAGCTCCTGCCCTATGCACCAAGAAAGCTTCAGTTGAAGAGCTGCCCATCTTACCTACAATTTTACCTCAATGGAATGTACTTATTGGTTTTGCTCTCACAAGCAAGGAGGCAGCTAAATTAAGAATTAGTCAGAGATATTTTGCAGAAAAAACCTTCAGACAATCTCAGCACTGGCCATAATATTAGTATAACTTTAAGAACAGTCCCAAACACCAGCATATCAGGATCCACAAAAAGAACAGGAATACTTGTGGAACATTAGAGACTAACAAATGTATTTGAGGATAAGCTTTCGTGGGCTACAGCCCACTTCATTGGATGCATAGAATGGAACACATAGTAAGAAGATATATATATACACACACAGAGAACATGAAAAGCTGGAAGTAGCCATACCAACTGTAAGAGGTATGGCTACCAATGTAAGAGGCTACTTAATTAAGTTGAGCTATTATCAGCAGGAGAAAAAGCTTTTGTAGTGATAATCAAGATGGCCCATTTAGGCAGTTGACAAAAAGGTGTGAGGATACTTAACTTAGGGAAATAGATTCAATATGTGTAATGACCCAGCCATTCTCAGTCTCTATTCAAACCCAAGTTAATGGTATTTAGTTTGCATACTAATTCAAGATCAGCAGTTTCTCATTGGAGTCTGTTTTTGAAGCTTTTCTGTTGCAAAATTGCCACCTTTAAATCTGTTACTGAGTGGGCAGAGAGGTTGAAGTGTTCTCCTACCGGTTCTTGAATGTTATGATTCCTGATGTCAGATTTGTGTCCATTTATTCTTTTGCGTAGACTGTCTGGTTTATCCAATGTACATGGCAGAGGGGCATTGCTGGCACATGATGGCATATAAATACTAGAGTAATAACAAGAATTTTAGTTATAAGTTGGGGATGCATCAATTAGAAGTAACAGAAGAGGAGAAGGACCTTGGAGTATTGGTTGATCATAGGATGACTATGAGCTGCCAATGTGATATGGCTGTGAAAAAAGCTAATGCGGTTTCGGGATGCATCAGGAGAGGCATTTCCAGTAGGGATAAGGAGGTTTAAGTACCATTAGACAAGGCACTGGTGAGACCTCACCTAGAATACTGTGTGCAGTTCTGGTCTCCCATGTTTAAAAAGGATGAATTCAAACTGGAGCAGGTACAGAGAAGGGCTACTAGGATGATCCGAGGAATGGAGAACTTGTCTTATGAAAGGAGACTTAAGGAGCTTGGCTTGTTTAGCCTAACTAAAAGAAGGTTGAGGGGAGATATGATTGCTCTCTATAAATATATCAGAGGGATAAATACCGGAGAGGGAGAGAAATTATTTCAGCTCAGCACCAATGTGGACACAAGAACAAATGGTATAAACTGGCCACCAGGAAGTTTAGACTTGAAATTAGACAAAGGTTTCTAACCATCAGAGGAGTGAAGTTTTGGAATAGCCTTCCAAGGGAAGCAGTGGGGGCAAAAGATCTATCTGGTTTTAAGATTCTACTCGATAAGTTTATGGAGGAGATGGTATGATGGGATAATGTGATTTTGGTAAGTAATTGATCTTTAAATATTCAGGGTAAATAGGCCTAATTCCCTAAGATGGGATATTAGATGGATGGGATCTGAGTTACCCAGGAAAGAATTTTCTGTAGTATCTGGCTGGTGAATCTTGCCCATATGTTCAGGGTTTAGCTGATTGCCATATTTGGGGTCGGGAATGAATTTTCCTCCAGGGCAGATTGGAGAGGCCCTGGAGGTTTTTCACCTTCCTCTGTAGCATGGGGCATGGGTGACTTGAGGGAGGCTTCTCTGCTCCTTGAAGTCTTTAAACCATGATTTAAGGACTTCAATAGCTCAGACATAGGTGAGGTTTTTCGTAGGAGTGGGTGGGTGAGATTCTGTGGCCTGCGCTGTGCAGGAGGTCAGACTAGATGATCAGAATGGTCCCTTCTGACCTTAGTATCTATGAATCTGTGAATCTATATATCACATTGGTAGATGCGCAGGTGAACGAGCCTCTGATAGTGTGGCTGATGTGATTAGGACCTATGATGGTGTCCCCTGAATAGATATGTGGACAGAGTTGGCAACGGGCTTTGTTGCAAGGATAGGGTTAGTGGCTCTGTTGTGTGGTGTGTGGTTGCTGGTGAGTATTTGCTTCAGGTTGGGGGACTGTCTGTAAGCAAGGACTGGCCTGTCTCCCAAGATCTGTGAGAGTGATGTGTCATCCTTCAGGATAGGTTGTAGATCCTTGATGATGGGTTGGAAAGGTTTTAGTTGGGGGCTGAAGGTAATGGCTAGTGGTATTCTGTTGTTTTCTTTGTTGGGACTCTCCTGTAGTAGGTGACTTCTGGGTACTCTTCTGGCTCTGTCTATCTGTTTTTTTCACTTCAGCAAGTGGGTATTGTAGTTTTAAGAATGCTTGATAGAGATTTTGTTGGTGTTTGTCTCTATCTAAGGGATTGGAGCAAATGCAGTTGTATCTTAGAGCTTGGTTGTAGACAATGGGTCGTGTGGTGTGTCCTGAATGGAATCTGGAGACATGTAGGTAAGTATAGCGATCAGTAGGTTTCCGGTATGTGGTGGTGTTTATGTGACCATCGCTTATTAGCATTGTAGTGTCCAGGAAATTTGTCAACTCCTTTGTCAGCATTTTTGATTATGATGTCAGAGTTGTTTGTGAGGGTGTTGATTGCATTGTGTTCAGCACGGTTGAGGTTATGGGACAAGTGGTGCTGCTTTTCCACAATTTCAGCCCATGCATGTCGGCGGAAGCACTCTATGTAGAAGTCCAGTCTATTGTTTCGACCTTCAGGAGAAGTCCACTCAGAATCCTTTTTGTAGTGTTGGTAGGAAGGATTCTGTGGGTTAGTATGTTGTTCAGAGGTGTGTTGGAAATATTCCTTGTGTCGGAGATGTCTAAAGTAGGATTCTAGGTCACCGCAGAACTGTATCATGTTCGTGGGCCTGGAGGGACAAAAGGAGAGGCCCTGAGATAGGACAGACACTTCTGCTGTGCTAAGAGTATAGCTGGAAAGATTAACAATATTGTTAGATGGGTTAAGGGAACTACTGTTGTGGCTTCTTGTGGCATGTAGCAGTTTAGATAGTTTAGTGTCCTTTTTCCTTTGTAGAGAAGCAAAGTTTGTGTAGTAAATGGCTTGTCTAGTTTTTGTAAAATCTATCCATGAGGAAGTGTGTGTGGAAGGTTGGTTTAACATAACTTAATGCAAAGTGCTAGGAGTATTCAAGTATTCTTGAGATGTCATGAAGAAAGACAGAATTATGCTCATGGCTGCCTATAATGGTCCCTTTTTTGAGGGTGCTACTGGAAGAATGGTATTGACCTAGTGGATTAGCACAGCTTAGTTTCTGGTTACTTAGTACTTACATTCCCAAATGAGAAACAAAGTGTTTCTCAATGGAACCAACAATAATAGCCAAGGGGCAAAAACTAGGCACAGTGTGGAGCCCTAATGCACTGGGGGGATGCATACGAAGATATATATGGATAGACCTGTGCTCTTTGTGTGTCCCAAAATGTACCCAGTTCTCTAGACATTCAGAAATCTAGAGGGCTGATTCCACACTACCCAATGGAACAATTAGGAAGCCCAGTTTGTAGAAATGTAAGGTATTTCCTGACCCATAGACAGTTGGTGTGTGTGTATAGGATGATCTGACTGGAAGACAGAGAGGAGATGAGTAGTTTTGGTCAAAGCTACAAAGCAAGTGAATGGCACAGTTAAAATCAGAACTGAAGGCAAGGACAGGCTCTTCCCACATTTGTTTATCACAATATTTGGACCACATTGTGGCCCTTTTCCTAGAAAAGGGCCTTCTGGGTGTTCTCAGGGTGCAAATAAGAAAATGTATATAATCAGTAATGAATTCCTGGGTCTTGTTCTTTTGTTTCTTTCATTGTGCCTCTACGTAGAGTTAACAGCCCAGATCATTTATCTATTAACTATTGCATAAACTTAACTAAACAACCAGTATATTTAAAACTCATTGTCTTCTTATGATCCAGTGTTACAGAATTATTATACGATAGTTCCAAAATATTTGGTTGATTTATATATTTGTGTATATATTTCATCAATTAAAGTTCTGTAGTAGCTTAATTTTAGAAAGTTACAGCCAAGGAGGAAAATTGTTTAAAAATATTTTAACATTCTTATTAAATTGGTACTTATTAAACAATCAGAAATGGAAAGAAATTAACAAATAGCCTAAGAATTACTTATGTACAAACTGTATTCAGTTTCCAGTTACATAAACAAAAAAAAACCATAAGTTATTGATGCTTTTCACACACTAAATTTAGAATGACTTCATTTAAAAAAATAATGAAATGTTGCAAAATATTAGTCTTCTGTGTGGACTAATACTGTTGGATATATATCAAACAAAAGTTAAACACCTGCAAAGATGTTTAGTCTCTAGTGTTTTGCTACCTACAGACAGAGTATAATGAGTTAAGGATGGAGAGTCAGCCTTAGCTTTCAGTTTCCTTTGCTTTTGTTGGTTTGTGTTGAAGATTTAACATTACAGAAATGTGTTTTTGTGTATGTAAATATACAGTCTACTCCATAGCAATGTAATATCAGCTTAACATCATCTGCTTGAGCTTAACATCAGTAATGAGAGCAATAAAGACCCTTCATGCATATCTTTTGATTCTAATGACACATACCCAACCAATCAGCATTGTGGGAATATCTAAATATCATGAAATTAGATAAACTGTATATCTTCTCTTACAGCTTTGAAGATGATATTAGAGACTGCATGGTTGAAGTAGATTTGCATGTAAATTTGTACAGCTTCAGTAATCTTATATGTGAAGTTGTTTAATACTTATGAGAAGAAAAATAATGAGGTTTAGAAAATCAATTGGATATTCTGAAATCCAGTTTGAAGGGGTTTCAATTAAAAATAAATAATGTGCTTTGGTGGGGGAAACGTCACGTTTATTTGCATGAACCCGCTATCTCTTTCATCTCTCTGTTTCACATCAAGGTTCATAAGAAACATATTGTGTGATCTGCATATGCTTGGTGGTAAAAGAAAAAGAAAAGAAAAAAAGGTCATCCGTGGCATAAACCTGATAATGCAAACAGTCACTCACATAAGTAGTCCTTAACTCATCTGAGCAGCCCAGTTAAGTCCAATGGAGGAATACTTAAGAGCTAGATCATGCCTTCTCAAGGCACAGCCCTGAGAAAAAAGGGGGACATGCAGAGTTGCACTGTCCCGGAGTTCTGAGAAGCATTCTGCCTCCTGGAGCTCGTCAGTACACAGAGGGAGCATACCCAATACTCCACCCTTTATGGGTGCAGCTTGCGCACCTTGCAACCCTGTTCGACTCTCCAGGACAATGTACAGATGTAAGCTTTTTTTCCCCACTTTAGGATTCTGTGTATCTCCAAGGCAATAGGGAAGTGCAATTCCTACACTCCCTGACAAGCAGAGTGTACATGCCATTTCTGACAAGCTATGCACCCATGTAAGGGTCAATCAGAATCTGGCTTTAGACAAGGAAGCATTCTTCCCACGTGCACAAACATTCAATATCGTGCCCTAGATCTTTTTGACCTTGCATGGTTTAGGTGACTCTTTACAGGCTTATTTCCACAAAAGGTATAGACCATTTCTGCTCAGAGTATTACTGAAGGGCTTTTTTTACATAAAACATTTATTAAAATCCATGTACTATTCACTTCTTTTTAAATTAGCTGCAGATGAAAGATAGGTCTCAAAGATAGGACTTTTACATAGACTGTAGATTATTAGTAGGTACATTCTACTTCTTGGACTAATTTCCTTAAATTCTGTTAATTTAAAACAAATAAGAATTCTCAATCATGTTACTCTCCAATATATTACCTTACAACTATTTAAAAAGAAAAAATAAATTTAAAAAATAAATCCATCTTTGTACCAAAAAGAGCTCTGCAGGAGTAAGGCCTGCTACACAGACCCCAGTAGAAAAAGGTCTAAGGAATGTATTATGAGATCATTTGCCCTGAAGAACTCAGTGACTGCTAAGGGGAGTTGGGTGTGCTCAAAAACTGATCAACCTGGGTGACTGGTAATGAGAAGTGGCTTGCTTATACTTGAGATAAAGGGGAAAAAAGTAATTGGAAATCAAATCTGAGACAAAGATACTGATTAAAACAAAGATTGCAATGGCAAGAAATGTAGAGTGATAACTAAGAAAACTAGAGGAGAGCTTCAAATGTGAGGATACTGAGTGTGCTATGTGGTAAGGACCTGCTGTCTTCCCAGATTGTACATCACTGTCTAGTTCCTCCTAAAACAACAAGTTAAGGAGAACCCAATTTTGAAGAGAGATGTTATAGAATTCCTTCCAGGTCTGAATAGGCAAGGCATCTTAAGAGTGGAACCATCTTTAAAAATCTATTGAATGCTAGGAACAGACTTTTTTTTAAATGAAGTCACCTTGAGAAAACTGAGTCAAATACTCCATTTCCCCGTGGAGGCTTTCCACTTAACTAGCTGATTTAGTATTCAGGAAGAAGGCAGCATTTGTGCTTTTTCAAATTATGTCAGTCAGAGGCAGGTTTTCACTAAGAAATATTGAGGAATATTTATTAATCAGTGCCCATACTCCCTCCATATGATCTCTCCCTTCCATCAATACTTCCATTCCCTCTTTTTTTCCTAACTATTACTAGTCATGTGGTCTACCATTAAGAAATGACATGGAAGGAGGTGTTTATTCATTTCAATGAAGGCCATCAATTCCACAATGCTATATTTTATGGAACCTTCTATGCTAAATTGCTGCTCAGAGTAAAATTTTTAGAGGGACAGCTCAATCATTTTATTGTTAGAGCTGGGTGAATAACTAATTTTTCAGCTCAGCTGCAGTTCTGAGAAATCAGGGGGGAATTGTTTTTGGTTGAACCATATCTGAAATTTTAAAGATTTTCTGGTGAATTGAAAATGTCTATTTGTCTATTCCAGAGCAGTGTTTCAAACCTAGGTCTCCAGGGAAGCACCCTAATTGCTAAGATAGGGGGAGCAGCAAGAGCACTTCCAACACTGCCTTCTTGAGCTGTTTTGGGATTGGCTGAATCAATTTCTGTAAGTTTATGAATAATTTCTGGTGAACCAAAATAGCACTTTTTTCAAATAAACTACTTGTCCAAAAAATGTAATGCTGTTCTATTTACAGCTCTGAAAGAGAACTGGACAATATCCCTACTGAGATGCCAGTTCATTGAAGGGATTGTACCTGCAGAAACAAGAATAATATTCTGTAGATATCCATCCATGTATATCAGAGCATATCTATGACCCCACAGCTGAGACAGGTGCTAGAATGCTTAATTTGAGAATCCTACTAGGGCTTTCCTTCCTGTTTTGCCTTTATTGGGCATTAATGCCCATTAAAAGCATTTAGAGGTACACATTTTTTGTAATGTTCCCCCCCAGACCACAGGCCAGAGACCTAGTTTGAAAATATTTCTGCACTTTTCCCAAATAAGAGTAGACACCTACACGAGTATGCTTGAAATTATCAATTTGTTTGTGACAGTGATTGAGGTGAATGTTGATTACTGACAGAACATAGGTGATCCTTTCGCTGAAATAGATGTTATTGTGTATGACATATTCATTGAATAATTTCCATTAATTTGTTAAAATAAAAATTTGTTTTACAAATTCACAGACAGAAAAAGGGCAAAATTCATTAAATAAATTATTAGCTACAAATAGCACATGCCTAATTATAGTTAGAATATATTTCTTCACATAGCTCTGCTGGTTGTATCTAATTTCTGTTCTACAGCATATCTGCGTTCACAGCCTTTGCCTTTCCTATACATAATGTTCATTGAAAGCTGGTTATTTTTCATGGGATATGCTGCACATACAGGCATATATTAAAACAGCAAGGCAATATCTTATATAACTCATTTTGTATACCATTTCTCTTTAATCTTCATTACCTATATACCTAATGTTCAGATGTCTTATACCTCTACCTTTTTTTTTTGTTTGCCCCTCAGGAGGTCTTTTTCCTGAGTCTCCGTAACTAATACATGTTTACCTTAAGGAAATTACTGTTTTAAATACACACAAAGAATAGTTCTCAAGGAATTTAGGGGGAAAAGGCAAAGATTGTCTTGTCACTTAAACCATCATCAATCAAATTATCAGATCCCTAATATCATTTGGATACTCTTCTTTAAGAATGCAATATACTAAAGGACTAACCAAATTTATTTGCTTTTAGACTTATTGGAATATCGGTCTCGTTGTGCAACCTTAACAAGCCAGCCAGGAACAGTAAACCATTACCTTGATGAAAATATTCATTTCGGCTCTTCACAAGAATGAAACTGAGAGGAATTCATCAGGTGAACAGCAGTGCTGTGAATATATACCCATGTGAATAGGTTCAAAGTCATGTGTTGCAGAGTCAAACTGCACAACCTGACAAATATTGAAAGAGGCTAATTAATCACCTCCAGCATCTGTTAAGGCAAAATATATTTTCTTTAGTCTTTCAGCAGGGAGTTTCTGCTTCCTGCAGTCCTCCATATCATGCAGTGTTCATAGTCATTAACATGACAATAGTCAGACCAATCCAGGGAAATAAAGAAGACGGATTACTACTGGATTTGGGGCCTCATCCAAAGCCCACTGAAGTCAATGACTTCAATGCACTTTGGATCTGGCCTTTGTTGTGGCTGCCTGTGCATGGCCAATCTGGGGAAGACAGTACAGAGTATGTGCCGGAGGCAGTGTTCATTGAGTGCAATATGGAGATTGGCTTGCTCATTTGGCAGTGTTCTATGTCCCCCAATGGCTATTGTTGGTGATCAATTTCCTGTCTCTCTGCCAGAACTCAGAGACCAGTGATGGGGAAATGCACGCTACTCTTTTGATTTTATAGATGGACGTGCTGATGCTCAACATATTTCCTGACCCCCAAGTCATTGGTTTATGGTAGAATGTCTTAGGTCCCAGTGTTATTGAGAATATGATTTTACTGAAGGGTACACAAGTAGAATTTGACACGTGTTCTGTGTTGCACTGTTAATGAGCAGACAGCTGATTCTGAAGGGCTGGATGACCCAGCTATCCACATACACTCCCATTAGAAAAGTTGTCAGCACTGGAAAATTTAAGATAGATCTTTCTTAATCACACCAGGGACCATTTATTTCACACTCCTCAAGAAAACTTCACAAGGTGGTTGAAAAAGGCAATTGTAAAATGTTATCTGTTATGCGTGTGTTAATTAAGTATATTCATGTAATTCCATGGGTCTTTTTAACCCTCCAATGCTTTGTACACATTAATTTTTTAGTGCACTCTGAACTTAACTATACATTAAAATAATATTGTAATGTATTCCTCCTTGTTGACTCTGGGTTTTTTTAATTCAACTTTTATTGTGTTTGTTTCCTTTTCTATGTTTATGAATTAAGATAGTAAGTATGTTAGCTTGGCTCTGTTTCTGTATATTTTAGAAAAAAACAAAACAAAACCCACGTTAGAGAGATGCAGCTTCCGTAGGATTTTTGTTCATTTTTAACTGAATGATTTTTTTTAACAAAACTTAATTCTGAAACATCAAAATAAATTATGTTTCATCAGCACAAGTTGTGTCAAATTAAAATGGCAAATTGCCATTCTCAAACTGGAAGCCAGCCAACCACACCGTGAATGATAATCTTTACTATCCCTCATTATAAACAAATCACCTAAGCTTTGGGTCAGGATAGAATTCCTGATATTTTGGTCTATTTGTTACCAAGTAAAATTTGTCAACAGAAAATCTAGTTGATGTGATTAGTTGTATAACAAAATAATGCTGTCCACTCTAAGAGAACCTTTCACCAGAGTTGTACTGAAATTGAAACAATTAACCAATCCTTACAACACCAATGAGAGACAATTTTACAGATGGGTATACTGAGGAACATATAAGATACAGATATAGAAAGGAACACTCTTGTGAATAAATGATTGAGTCAGGAACAGAACAGAACCCAGGAATTCCAAATCTCAGTCTCCTGTTCTGAAACTTATCTGAATTTTTCACTGGTATAATAAAAATGGGATAAAGGGAATGTGGCCAAACCAAGGACATAAAGCCAGAAAGCTTTTTTTTTTAAATCTTTTTTCCATAAGTCAAATCCCTTTTTTCCAATGATGGACCAATGCACCTGTTATTCTAGAAAACTTAGTCCCATGGAGAAATACTATGAGTTCCTGGATAAAGAACTTCTGGTGATCAAGACTACTTTGAAGAGTGGCAACATTGCTTAGTAGGATCTCATCACGTGGTACACGTGTTTACTGACAATAAAAACCTGGAGTACTTTCTTAGTGATATGGCCTGAAACAAAAGCAGCACCAGTGGGCCTTGTTCTTGTCACAATTCAACTTTACCATTGCATACAGACCTAGGACCAAAAATGGCAAAACTGATGCCCTGTCTCAAAAGGGAGAACATAGTACCAACCTGCAAGGCCTCCACCAGGAACTGACCCACATTCTCAAGCCTGAAACTTCCTTAATGCAGCCTCCTACCAGAATCTATTCACACTAATCCATTCTGCCTCTGCCTCAGGCATTCTCCCCAATGAGCTGGCCAACATAAACAAAGAGCCACATGATACCCAAGCAGGAATCACATTCAGGAATGACCATCTTTACATTCCCTCATATCCTGCAAGAGTGACAGTCCTATAGTTATGTTATGACTCCCCAATGGTGGGACACCTCGTATGCTTTAAGACCCCATGGCTGCTGTCCCACTTCTTCTGATGGCCCCAAATGAAGCCAACCATACAAGCATTCATTGCTTCCTGTGATGTGTGCACCTGTATCAAGGCACAGAGCCACAAACACTGCAGTCTTCTCCAACTTCTGAACTTCTGAACCTTGTTCAGACCCTGGGTGGCTATCCCTTGGTTGTTGTCATGAAACTACTAAAATCCATCAGTCATGAGATCTTGACTGTGGTTGACCACTTTACCAAGATGGCCCACTTCATTCCCTGGTCATTCGGTCTACCCTCAACTGAGGAAACCACCCAGCTATGGATAATCCAGATAGTCCATCTCCATGGCCTCACAGATCATGTTGCCTACCATCAAAGGCCACGATTCATTTCCTGGTTCTGGCATGAAAACCCTATGCTTACTGGTGGTCTGCACACACATCTCCTCCTCCTACCAACCCCAGTTGAGCAGTCAAACAAAAAGAGTGAATCAGGCCCTTGAACAGTACCTGTGCTATTTCAATAATTACCAGGCTGATTGGTTCTCACTTCAGTGTAACGCAGACCAGGCATCCATGACTCAAAGCCCTTTTTTCCCAAATGACGGTTACCACTCCCAGTTTCATCCAAAACTACTCACAAGCTCCTCTAACCTGACCACCTTAGATTGGCTACAACAAATCTATCAAATCAAAGCAAAAACAGACTACAGATAGTACATAGTTCAGTGTTGTCAGCACAGCTGCACCTATTCAGTGGGGAAAAAAATATGGCTCAAGAGAGAGCATGGAAATACCCTCTCATAAACTTGACTAATTCACCAGGGTTCCAGATATCTCTTCTAAAACCATAACTCATTGCCCAATAGGACCCAACTACTCCCTGCAAGTGCAGATACAGGACCTGAGGAATATGCCATTCACTAAGTCTTAGATTCCAAACTTAAACTAGGTACATGCTGATATTTAATTGGGCTATAGCCTAGAGGGGTGCACTTGGGAGCTGGAAGAAAATGTACACACACCTAGGCCTTCCATGAGACCCATGGTACAGGCCTTCCATGAGAGCCATCCCGAGAAGCCCAGCCAGCACTCCCAGGGGAGAAGGTGATATCAAGATCCATGGATCTTGAACCTGGGTCTGTATGGTTCCTGAGGGTGGGGGCATGCTCCAATCCTCCTCCTTGGTAACATCAGTTAGAACGAGATTCCTTGAAGCCCAGCTCAGATAAGTGGGTTCAGCCTTGGGCCCTGACTGGTGAAACACTAGATCGCCTGATTGGCCTGCTCCCCTTACTTAAGCCAGAAGGAGGAACAGGCAGCTGTCTGTACAACTGAGTTCCACCCTGCTTTGGACTGCTCACTCACCACTACCTAGTCTCTTGATCCTAATTTCTGGTATCTGACTCTCATCTCCTCATTGAGACATCAGCTCATCTCCTGATTCTGACATCCTGGTTTCTTGAATCATCCTGATTCTTGGTATCTGACTATCAGTTCCTGACCTTGTGGTTCTGAAATCCGCAGGCATGAGGACCCGCCCTACTCCCTATTCTATCCACTAGGTCTTACTGCGTAGGGCCCAGCCCTGACAGTCATGTTTTGTCAATTTCCTCTTGAAGTCAGAAAGATCCTGTGCAGAGAGAGAAATGGAGGCTAGTGTATGGTTTGAAGAGAGAGGAAAAGGTGGCTGAGTTTGCTGGCATGAAATTCAATTAAATTGGAGAAGTAGAGTTGTCTCTGTGTATATCCTCGTGTAGGACACATTATTGCAGTTTAAGCTTGAAGTGACAAAAGCTGGAAACCTGTATAAAGGTCTACACTAGAGAGAAAAGGTTGCACTCCACTCATCAGATAATATGAAAAACCTTGTCTTTCTATCTCCTAAGAAGTTTCTCCTCATTCTTGGAGGACTTGGATATCGATGCAAAGGTAAATGTGATCATAGAATTCTTTCCCATTTACTACATTCAGTACTCTCATCTAATGTAGATTTCACTTGAAAAAAATACTGCATATAGATCACTGAAGCTACTGAAGTTACTCAGCTATTTTGCTTTACCATCCTAAGCACATGTAGGCCATCATGATCTTTCACAATTTGAAGGCTATGTGACTGAGGCTAAAATCTCAATTCACTGCACATTGCAAAAAAGCTTAAAACTCCTTCTTATTCATTCCTCAACTCGTTACCCTTCACTTGAATAAGCAATCATTTAAATAGTACAATCAGCAGAATGAAATACATGCTGGTACATTCTGTATCTCTCTCTTTCTCTGTATTATTGATCTTGCTAGAAAAAGTTTGCATTTTTATCCTTTACTCATTATTTCATTTGACTACACATCTAGTGTACTTTTCAATGTATTAATATTTACTTCTGCTTACTTATGATCTTCCTGTTAAATAACATTGAGTCAGACTTAATAAATACTTGTATACTTTTATGTAAAATTATCTTTCAAAACTCTTATAGGCAATTGTAGATTGCAATCTAGATTGCTCCAAAGACAATATAAATTCTCAGGGTGAATTCCTGGCTCAATTGGAGTTAATGGGAGTTTTGCCATTAAACTCAAACAAACTAGGATTTCACTTTCAGATATCATGGGAGAAGCTGACCACAGTAGCAGGGGGGTTAAGAATAAACTACCACTCTATGCAAGTAATTATCCACTGTGGTGATCCTTCCTTTAGGTAATTGCTTTGTGTATTTTGGAACTCAACAAAATTGTCTCTAGTGTCATGAACACACCATATATTCTTACATAAACTCATAGGCAATAATAGCCTAGCCTAGGGCAAGATTTTGATATGCTTACTCCATTAACTTCAATTGGACTATTTGAGTAGTCAGATACTACTCAAGGTGAATAAAAGTGGCAAAAACTGTAAGTGAGCTGTTTGTATTGCAAACATTTGCTGCAGTTGGGGTCATTAAAATGTGTTAGTGAAATTGGAGCAATTTTGAGGGGAGAAAGGATTCAAACATAGAAATGTTCAAAGCTTCAGCCAGGAGGATTCATGTGAAAATTCCTGTAGCAGCATCAAGGGCAATCACCTTCTCCATCTCCACTGTCATTACATAAGCCATGTGCACTGGAGGATTGCACACAATCCTGAGTTCCATTCCCAACTTCAACAGTGTTTTAATAATATTTCCCCCTATATCATAGTTGATAATTATAAGTCAGTTATGCTTTACAATACTTTTATGAAACAGGTACATTTATTCTTATTTTGCATATTGGGAAATGGAGTCTTGGAAAGAAGTACCTTGCCTTGTCCAGAAAGTCTAATACAGTCTGAGAATGCCAACTGACATGAACAGTTAATTTAACTTCTCCCACTATCAGAAAACTGAATCATTCTTACCCATGCAAAAAGACACACAAGACAAAAAATGAAAACCCAAACTCTATATGATCAAGTATGTAGAAAACTCAGTTCAAGAAGAGATTAGAAATGATGGATAAAGGGGAAATACCACAATATCCAAAATAAACAAAACCTAAGGGTTTAAAGTCAGAACCTCACAGATCTTGTGTCATCTATTATTCATTCCAGCTGTCTTTCTAATACTAGCAAAATAGATAGCTCAGCAATCTTGTCTCCTTTGGTTTCACTGCCATTGCAATATTGACTTCACTCACTTTTACACGTTTCTCTTCCCCATGGTGCACAGTCAGTGACTGATTTTTTTCTTAGGCAATGCTGGAAAGAATAAAGTCCTTAATAATGGCACAGCATATAGTCTTTGAAATGTAGTGCACTTTTCCTAAATGGATTTACTGACTTGTAATTTTCCATCAGCACCATAGTTATTGTCACAAAGTAAGTGAATGTTCGTGAATACTTTTGGTCAGATCATTTTTGGGACTTTTCTACTTGTGTCTGTGCCAGGGGCCTGGCAAGGAATTGGGGGATTCTGTAGTCCAGTTTTGTCAAGCAATGTCCCATCCCATAAAAATTCACCATTTTTGTTGTGAATACTCTGACACGCAAGCTTAAAATTAGCCTTCTATGAATATTTGTTCAAATAAAAACACGATCACTTGAACAGACATAGAAAGCAAACACCAAACAGGTTCTCTAGCACAATCAACATGAATTCATTGCTGTCAGCAGTATTAACAGTCCTGGAATATCTTTAAATATACTTTTCCATTACTTCTCTATACTACTCCCTTACCTAAAATGTTCTCAATGCAGGATGATAATAATGTACCAAAGACATTTGTGTAAGTATAAGAGTTGAAACATCATTGGAATCCTCTATAGTGCCATCATGTCAGTGTTCTAGCCTAGCCAATAACAGCATGTGATATCTAAAATGCAGATGATCAATCTAACAATATTAACAATGCAAATGCAATAGAATCAGAAGATCAAATATTCGTACATTTTAATTAATGAAGTCATTATATGTAACTATATATAAGATGAGACTGGAATTTATTATGCAAACTATTGTTAGCAAATTCAGTAAGAGGGTGTAAATGAAACCTACTTCCCACAGGTATTATCATCCAATCATGTCTGAGATGTCACACAGTTCTTACCAGTGAAAATAAAGTTTTGAATTGGGGAAGATGGTTAGGGACCCTTACTAGTTCAATTTTACATCAGTTAATTGTAAAGGTGGTGTCTGATTCCCCTGGTATCTCAGCATTTAATTCCATGTGAAATGAATTACCATCAGATCAGTAGTAATCCATTCTGCTATGAAAGTTGTGAGAATAAAGTCCATTAATATCTTGAGGCATTCAGATACAAGGTTGGTGATAACAATGTAAGTAAATAGCTAGATAAGGATAAATGGCTTTACAGGGTAAGCGGCAGTGAAGAATCAGGCCCAAAGAATGAAGTTTCTACTGGTGCAGTGATCCCAGGTCAATAGGACCACTCAGAAAAGCAATCTGTGCATCCAGAAATCACTGCATAAGCAATAGGTTTCTTTGAAAATTGCCATACTCATCTAAGCAGACTGAATTAGTGATCATCGGTACTTTTATAAATGATTGTACCATGAATTATCCCAAGTCTACTTCCTGGAGTGACAGCCAATATGACGTGTAGTTTAAATAGACTCAGATGGAGATTGAGGCTAAGTGAATCTGATTTAATCATACTTACTGTTGAAAAGTAATAAAATTGGATTAAGCGTGCCCCCTTTTCCCCAGCGTTTGCACACTGGGTCATCTAATATTTCAAAATGGAAAGGAGTCACCCAGAGGACATTACTACATCATTTTTGGTCCACATTTCAATGAATTAAAGAAGTTAAAGGTTGGCATCTGTTATCAGGATGCTGTAGTGTACTCCATTCATGTTCTTTAGCAAAGTCAAAGGCCAAACATTGAATATACATTTTTTTTCTAATTGAATTTTAAAACTATACAGCTTAATGAAGTCACTGAAGTGCATACAATCATATTATCTAGTGCTTCTGGAAAGCTTTAGCTCATTTGCCTTATAACTAAAGAAAAACTGTGTTCATCATAGGAGTAATAAACATAGGTAATTATGCATAATTATGGAGATTAGGTTCCAATTAAGGTTCAAGATCCGTAATAAGCGCATTGAAAAAATCTTTTTACGTTTTTAGTGGCACTAATGAATACCAAGGTAACTCAAGGTAGAGCATTCTTATGGTAACAGGCACAAAGATTTTTAGATCCAGGTGGTTTACATGCACTGTGGTGTTTTAGAAGCATTAAGACTATATCTATATCTATATGGACCTGATCGACAAAAGTTTTCCTGACAAAAGTGCTAGTGTAGACAAAGTCTAAGTTTTAAAGGTCATACTTCCTTTCGCTTCAGCATTTTTTCCATAGCAGCATCACAGAGCAGAAAAAGAGTTTTTATATCATACAGCAACACTCTGTTAGCCACTTTGAAAGTAGCAAAAATAAATAAACAAGTAAAAAATCTGTTTTACATTTGATAGAAGAAATTTAAGTGTTTTTTTTTCCATTCCAGTCATTTGTATATTTGCCTGTTCTGCTATGCTAAAATTTGATTCTAAATCTCATTTTCCATGAACTCCTTCCCATCATTTTACATACATTGTGGAAATTAACTTGAAATAGTTCACATTTTGTTTGATTAATACAAGAAATTGGTGTAATTCACCATGCTAAATGTCAGTAATCCTCCAGGGATTGGGCCAGGGCAGTAAGAATGTCAAGAGCACAGAAATACTAGCACACAATTCACCATTTCATAAACAAGCTCATTTTTTGCTATATGCTTGATATTAGCCACACACACTGTATGCAGTGTTTGAGTTAATGATTTTGGGGAGGCATAACTGAAAACACTTACCCTCCTAAAACCTCTTTATCAAGCAACCCACTACACAAGGGCTGAATGTGCTGCACCCTCCTATAAGATGCTTCATTTAACTCCTTACCATGAGGACCCAAATGGGTAGAGGATAATATAAAGCAATATCATGTATCGTACAGGGAACATAGATCAGTGTGTGTTCAGCATACCTGGAAGCAATGCGTTTGTAGAAGTTTTTTAGAGGCAGATTAGGGTAATTCACATATTAAGTTTATTGTATATAGCATAGTCAGGGAAATACAGAAAAAAGTGGAAAAACGGACATGTAATTGTAATACAAGAAAAGTTTCAGTAAGTATGTAAGCATGATTCACAGCTTTGTAGCCTATGAGCTTTAAAGTTGCTTTCATTTAAATCAAAGGAAAAATTACAGCCCAACCAGGTGAGAATTCATTCAGAAGCTAGGGTGTGGGGAAACCAATATTCAAATGGAATAATGAGCAGCTATATCATCAAGAACCTTCACTTACCCTACATACTACATGTCCAAAAGTTTGGAATCTTCCAACCAGTGTCTCTTATTGAAATTGATTTCTAACCCTCAACAAACCATGATCAATAAATGGTTGTGTCATAAACAAGTTAGACTTTCATAAATGATCATTTATGGTTCAATTATTCATATATTAGCCATCTTCTATTTTACTGGCTTTATTCATTTCCAGGACATAGATTCATAGATTCATAGATACTAAGGTCAGAAGTCATGGTCATTCTGATCATCTAGTCCGACCTCCTGCACAACGCAGGCCACAGAATCTCACCCACCCACTCCCACAAAAAACCTCACCTATGTCTAAGCTATTGAAGTCCTCAAATCATGGTTTAAAGACTTCAAGGAGCAGAGAATCCTCCCTCAAGTGACCCGTGCCTCATGCTACAGAGGAAGGCGAAAAACCTCCAGGGCCTCTCCAATCTGCCCTGGAGGAAAATTCCTTCCCGACCCCAAATATGGCAATCAGCTAAACCCTGAACATATGGGCAAGATTCACCAGCCAGATACTACAGAAAATTCTTTCCTGGGTAACTCAGATCCCATCCATCTAATATCCCATCTCAGGGGATTAGTCCTATTTACCTTGAATATTTAAAGATCAATTAATTACCAAAATCACATTATCCCATCATATCATCTCCTCCATAAACTTATCGAGTTTAATCTTAAAGCCAGATAGATCTTTTGCCCCCACTGCTTCCCTTGGAAGGCTATTCCAAAACTTCACTCCTCTGATGGTTAGAAACCTTCGTCTAATTTCAAGTCTAAATTCTAGGACATCATAGACTAAAAGAGCTACTACTATTATGATGGCACTTTTCACATGGAAAATGATTAATATCATATTATTTTCTGTACACTCTCTATGAGAGGTTCACATTGCAAAAAGAAGTTAAAATAAATAAACAGTGATCCCTGTAATATTAAACTATGCCCTGGCTCCCTACATCCAGAGTTACTGGTGTATTCTAAATCATGGTTTTCAACCTTTTTTTTCTGGGGACCCAGTTGAAGAAAATTGTTGAAGCTCACAACCCAATGGAGCTGGGGATGAGGGATTTGTAGTGTGGGAAGGGCTCAGGGCTGGAGCAGAGGATTGAGGTGCAGGGCTGAGGGTGGGTTCAGGAATGAGGGGTTCAGGGTGTGGGAGGGGGCTGTGGGCTGGGGCAGGGGTGGAGGAGGAGGGCAGGGCTCTGGGCTGGAGCTAGGAATGAGGGTTTTGGGAGTACAAGATGGGGTCCAGGTTTGGGGAGCTCAGGGCTGATGCAGAGGGTTGGGGTGCAGTAGGGAGTCAGGGATATGGTCTGGGGCTGCAGGCTCTGGGGTGGGATGCGGGGGTTAAGGCGCAGGAAGGGGTTCCAGGTTTGGTGGGGCTCAGGGCTGGGGCAGGGGATTCAGGAGCGGGGTTGGGGCACAGACTTACCTCCAGCAGCTCCCGGTCAGTTGTGCAGCTGGGGTGCAGAGTCAGGCTTCCCCCCTGTACTGGCATCGCAGACCATACTGTGCCCCGGAAGCAGCCAGCAACAGGTCTGGCTAGGACCTGGCAGCTTCCAGGGCACAGTGTGGACCACGGTTTCAGGCCAAAGGGAGTGCAGAGCCAGTGCTCGGCGCAGGGGCAGTGCGCGGAGCCCCATGGCCCCCCTGCCTAGAAGCTGGACCCACTGCTGGCCGCTTCCAGGGTGCAGCACAGTGTCAGAAAAGGTAGTCACTAGCACTTTTAATGTCCCAATCGGTGGGGCTGACCAGAGGGAAGGCGACCCCGTACCTTACATGCCATGACCCAGTACTGGGTCATGACCCACAATTTTAAAAACACTGTTCTAAACAATGATTATATCTATCTAACCTGTAGGACCATGTATTTGTTCTGCCATTCAATGAACTCTCACTGCTAGATGTACCCAAAACCAGATTAAGGTACATTATGACATGGTGCTGTTCTAGCCCTGCCCACACACCATGATAGGGAGCAGTATGCCCTTATCCTTCCTTCACCAGGAGTGGCAGTAGACCCTTACCAAGGAAATAGCATGTGTGGCAGAAGCAAGCTCCCCCGAGCTCTGCAGCTGGGGTGGGTAAGCCAAAATAAATTACACTGTTTCCCCTGTAACCACACACAGCATTCTCTTGTTAGGATGGTATTGGTGGGGTCCCCAAGAGCAACAGGTCATGGTGTTAACACTCTAGTGAAATTCATGGCGTAGATCAGCCATCTCATTGCTATTATTGCAGGGTGTCTGCACACTCAGGCAGACTTCTCTGCACAGGTTATGATTGAGTAACACTTTCAATTTTTGTTGTTGTTGTTGCAATCTTGGGGATTTTAATTTTTTTTAAATGAAAGTTGAGATTCTCTTATAATCAAATGATTCCTGTTATTGGAGCCCTGGACAGGCATCTGTAACTCCCATGCTTTAATCCAGACCTGAGTGATTAGAAGCAAGTTTGCCTTACTACCAAGAGGACTATGGGCCTGGAGACTTGGCCTTTACCTAATGTTGGTGCACTTGGGTGAAAATATCAAGGAGTCAAATAATTTATTAGTGTATGGTGGTTTTAATTGACTATGGCCTCCAATCATACCAAAGGGGTTCGCCTAAATGGTGGGTGTAGCTTTGTGTCCTATTTTCAACATAAGCTAACAGGTTCCTTCTCTCATTTGTGTTTTCTCCTGAGAGCATCATTGGGGCTTAGGTGAGAAGGAAACCACTCTGCTTGAGCCAGTTCCCTCTGAACACATATGTGGCAACGTAAGTGGGGGAGATATACTGATGCAGTACAAGACCTTAATTCATTAATAGCTTTAAAGGGAGTCTGATATTCAAGGACATTGACAGATATGAAGCACACTGGCAAAGAATGGTGTCCCTTGCTTTGTAGCTGAATTGAGAAACAAAGGGTAGCTGTTAAAATGTCAACCTCTGCTTCTCTTGCTTCTTTTTCTTCTACTTTATTATTCTTTCATTGTATGATTTTCTTTTTTGCAGAAGAAACATGCCATGTATCCTTATAACTGTTTTTTCCCTGTATTTCATCTGTTAATTTTTTTAGACTGTTTCATTAAGACCATGCTTAATTTTAGGCGTGTATGAATTTTAGTCCATTTGAATTCTGTGGAACTATGCACATAGACAAACTTAAGCATAAAGATAAGTCTTTGCAGGCTCAGGGTCTAATTTTGGTATATCGATTTCTATAGAAGAGCCAACAGCAGTCCAATGTGACATGCCTGACAGGGGAGGACTTAGTATAGTGAGATAATTGTTGGTTATACTGGGACATACAGTACCAGGCAATAACCTGCCTGCAGCTCCCCAAAAAATGTTTCCCTCAGGGTATTCCACCATGTTAACAGCTACCATCTGTTTCTCATTTTCAGCTACGGAGCAAGGGATAGCGGCCTTTCCCAGACTGCTTCATATCTGTCAGTGTTCTCAGTGCAGATTTTCCCTTTATCTATTGGAGGCTGTGAAAAGGTCTTGTTCTCTGTACTGGCTCGGTTGCCAGATGACAGTATCTCAATGGCAGTGCAACATTGGGGTGGGCTACAGTTCACTTCATTGCCCATCTCCAGAGGCTAAAAAAACCCAACTACCATAGAAAAGTAGCCGAAGTCCCAGAATTCAGTCTCTATGGATTTTCAGCAAGGATTGCTCCCCACATTCAAGTCCCAAAAGGAACTAAAGAAATAAACTTAATTAAACATTGTTAACATCTTATGAAAACGAGACATAATAATAAATAATAATTAATAATAACAATAATAAATAATAACTTAAGGTTTGCAACATAACATGGCTATTTTATAATCCATTTACATTATACAGTTATTCATAAACATAAATAAAGAAAACAAATTACATCTAAACAGATCAGTCCCCACAGAAACACAGTGAGAAGGAACTCAGAGTTCCCAAAAGCTTAGGTTAAGTTTTCAACCTGAGTTTTAGTTAGAGTCTTTGATCACCAAATCTATACAATGCTGAGTCAAAAACATCTTCCCTCCACTTTGTTGTAGAAAACTTCAGCTGGAATCCATGCAGATTCTTCCTCTGCTGAAATCACAGTTAACCAGTTAGCTAACTGATTAACCAACCACTCAGTTAAATGTATAGATTTAAAAAAAACAACTGTTACAAGAAGTGCAAGAACTGAGAATAGCAAAATATAAATGACTCTTTCCCCATTACTACATTTAAAGAAAAGCTGGTGAATCAGACTAGTTGAGACAATTCAACTAAAACAGTTTGGCTAAAATCAAACAACATTCAAAGCATACAATTAAAATAGAAAAAAAAATTTCCCCTCCCAATTTCCCCTTTCTATAATTAATATTGCCCCTGCATCCCTGTTGGCAGGTTAACAATATCACTAACCTGCTGCAAAATTCTTCAAAGTTAGGGAAGACAGCCTGCTTTCTGCAACTGGGCTCAGTTTCTCCCAACTCACACAAGGCACATGGCCTTTTTGTAAAGCAGCTGCCCTGATGGCTTGCCCTCATGGAGACTGACCCCAGCAATAGAGAACCTATTAGAGCAGACCCAAAACTACAAGACCCCAGAGCTTCTAAATGTAGAGAGCTAAATCGGACACAACTCACTCCTATCCTCCCAAATGGATCTCTTAAAGAAATAGCTCCCTATTAGGCGCATGGGTTACAGTATCTGAGGAACGTTGCTGCTCTATATAGGGGCCTTTATTTCAGCTTAATTTCTGGTATGTCTTAGGGTACATCTACACTGCAATAAAAGACCTGCAGCTGGCCTGGGATCGTGGGGCCTGGCCTGTGGAGCTATACAATTGCAGCCTCTTACATTTTGCATGGCAACTTCCACCTTCTCTATTTATATCTATATCTTCTTACTATATGTTCCATTTGATGCATCCAATGAAGTGGGCTGTAGCTCACGAAAGCTTATGCTCTAATAAATTCATTAGTCTCTAAGGTGCCATAAGTACTCCTGTTCTTTTTGTGGATACAGACTAACACGGCTGCGACTCTGAAAATTGCAATATAGATATTCAGGCTCAAGCTAGAGGCCATCTCTGAGACCCCATGGGGGAGAGGGTCTCAGAGCCCAGGCTCCAGCCCAAACCGAAATGTCTACACTGCAATTTTATAGCCCTGCAAACCCGAGTCCCAAAGGCCAAACCAGCTGCCCTGGGCTAGACGCAGGTCAAACATATCCTTAGTGCCTATGCTAACTATTAAACTGCCTCCAGGGCCAGGTTTGTACCTTTTGCACCCCTAGACACAGCATCTTCAGCGCCCACCACCCACCTACACCTGACCTTCATGTTTTCTGTAAAAAAATGAAATTTTTAACCCACTTTTTACTTTTTAATGCCCCCTAGGCACATACTTACTGTGCCTATTTGGAAATCTGGCCCTGACTGCCTCTACCACCACCAGCTGTGCATGGTACAGTCTACTCCGGAGTACTTGCTATGTTTGCTTTTGTGTCCCTTCTTTGCGTACGAGGCTGCACTTTCAGGGAGGTGTGACTTTGAAGCATGTTTGCACTTTTTAAAAAAATCATATGACTGCCACAGTTTCTGTGCACTTATATGGATGCATACTTACATTTGTGGAAGATCAGCCTATGGGTGCAATATGGACACATTTGTATATCTGTGTACTGTGGCATATTGGGTTGTTCCTACCAATAGTCATCTTCATTTGTGCAAAATCAAAATGGGCCATACATTTAAACTATTCAGACTTTTTTCATTTAAGTCATTTTAACAGGAGCCAATTAATGTAATATGAGTTACAATACATATATATAATAAAAATACATTAAAATAACATAATTATAATTTAGAGACCTATGGTTGTCACTTAAGCCAACAAAAGGACTGAATCTTCTATTTCAGGATCAAATCTTCAGTACATCGGGAGAGTGCAGGCTTATTGCCTTCACAGTGGAGCCTTTGAATCAGGAGTTACAAGCTACACCTTACACTTCTGTGAATTTGTTGGTTTCTCTCAACCTGGAAGCTCCTTAAATGTGTGTTTTGGATGGTGATATTAAAAATAGGAAATAGTGGTAACCTGTACTGTTATAACTCTCTCATAGAAGCAAGTAGAGGACACTGCTGTCTTGACACTGGAACTGATCTATGGACTTTTCAGTTAAAGGAAATGAACCAACTCACCAAACACACAACCAAAAAACGTTGGTTCGGTTCAACTTAAAACATTTATGTATGTATTTATTTATTTGTGGTGTTTGATGTTTGCATCATTATTCGGTTGTTTTTCCTAGTTTTTTAATCAACTACATTTCTAAATAAAATGTCATTGTCAAACAAACAGTCAAAATGTTTGATATTTTCCAATTTTATTTATTTATTTTGGGCTGAAACTATTAGCCAAATTTGACTAAAATATACTTTTGCTGAAAAAATTCTCCTAATTCTACTTGACACATTCAAAATTGAAATCAGCAAGAGTTCTACATGTGGAGGTGTTTGCACAGTGTTGAGCTCTATTGTTATAACACTTTTTCAAAAGTACTATAAACTTTTCTACAATCCATATACAATGAACTGTAGAGGGATTCAAATGAAAGTTTGTTGTGTCTTTCATTATATGGCCACATACACTACAGCCCCAAGCCTGCAAAGGACTACTTTGGTTTAAAAAAAATAAAAAACCCAGCAATGCCTCAAGGCTGTGGCTACAAATGGTCAGCAACTGGAATTTCCATTCTACAGGAACCTATGATGTTTTGAAATTTTTGTTCAACCTGAAACAGAAAGAAAAGCTGAAATTTAAAATTTTCCTGTAAATTGAGATTTTTGAAAAATTGCTTTTAGTCATTTTGTTTTGATTTTGACATTTTTAATTTTGGTTTATTTCATTTTTATTTTATTATTATATTTGTTTTAATTTACTATATATAAATATATATTTATTTAGCCTTATATAGCAATGTATATTTTACTATATATATATATGTATCCATCCAATGCTTCATATCATTTAGTTTTTTGAGATGAAATTTTAATAAAATCAATATTTTCCCATGAAACAGTTCAATTTTCATTAATTGGAATTTTTTGATGGAAAAATGTTGCACTACTTAATTTTTGACCAGCTGTAGATGTGGCAAAAAAGTCTTTTATAACATGATCATAAATAATATATGAGATAAAAAATGTCATATGTGCATCCAAAGCTACAGAAAAAGATGTCCTGTGATTTGTATTTTATTGTATTATTAGATTTCGAAATAACATTGCACATTGTCCAATTATCAGTTTGGTCTCAATCCTGCAGATAAATCCACATGCATGGACCCTTATGCCATTGAGGATGATTGGAACCATAATGTATATGATCAACAAAAGAAAAAGTATTGGAGCCCACTTGCACAATGGAACAGAGTAAAGGCTGGCATTAGAGCTATAATTGTCTCTACTTTAGTGCAATGAAGAGCTCAGCTGTTCAACTATATTGGCAGAGGGTGTTTATTTTGCTTATAGGGAAGAATATATTATAATTAAGAAAAAGCGTTATTGCTTGTTTCATTAACCAGTAATTTTCAGATTGGTATGAAAATCAATTCTCTCCTCTCCCTCCATTTCCCTATTGCTGTCTTTTGTTGCCACTTTAGGATAAATCTCTTTTAAGAGACCATCAGCAGGAGATCAGTTCTTCCCTGACCTCTGGAAACTAATCATTCAGAAGAGGTCCCAGGTGGCATGTTGGTGCTCATCTGGAGTGCAACTCAGTCTTTCTATGTCTCAGCAGATGGTTATATCAGTGTGCAGTGAATCATGACATTTCAACTGTGGGCTCTTTTTGCTGTTCCCTCACTAGAGACCAGGTCAAGTTGGATCAGATGTGCCAGTCAATCACTCTAGCCACTTACAGTAAAACGATAATGGTTATGATGGACCGAAATCAATTGCTGTCCTTCAAAGATGTTTATGATTTGACCTCACCCTTCAAAAATTACGCTTGCCTTAATATTGCTGGTAGTTTATTTTACTTGTGATTAAAATTCTCGGTTGATTACTTTTATATAAATATGTATCATATCACTGTTGAAGGGAGTAATGAATCTACATTCAAATACTGATTCTTTTCATTGTAGGTCTGATGATTCTACTACAGAACTAAACTGTGTCTCTTATTGTGCATCCGGTGAAACTATCATAAAAAGAAGTGCTCATTTGAAGAAAAGAACCTGTGACTAAATATTGCTTCACAATAAAAGACATCCTTCAAATGTTGAAGATGGGGAAAAAAATCTAAAATATTTTTTCCATGTAACTAGGCTGATGGGGCTAAGTCTAATATTTTAATTCATTTTTTACATGACAGAGCATGTGGTTTTGAAACGATGGGTTCACTCTCACTTTCCTTACTAAAGTCTAGGGGTAGCCACCTACAAACCTGATTTCTTCAGAAAGAACAGGAAGTTTTCATGCCTTCTCACTCAGAAATCTTTAATACCTGCTACGTTTGCTTCTTTTCTATTTCTATAAACCCCTCATTGCTTGGGCAAGTATTGCAGCTGCTGTTTCCACACAGTCCAAAAAAGTTAGTTATTTAAGGCACTCATTCAGGAAAGCTTTCCTGTCTGGGAAGGGCTTTTAAACATGTGCTTCAATTTAGAGGCGCATGGACATACTTAAGTGATTTGCTGTGCAATGAATCTTATTCAGACATGTGATGGTGTGCTTAATGCCTACACCAGACAGGAAGGGGTTAACAAGTTGTTATGTGTTCACATGGCCCCACCCCACCACACCTGCAAAGCATGTCAGATCGGGAGGAAGAGTTCAAAATGGTAGGAGCTCAGATCAGTAGTAGGCAGCTCTAGGAAGAGGACAGATCCCTTGTCCTCCAGGCCCGAGAGAGAGGCCTGACTGAGGATAGAGCCTGCTCCCATGCATATGGGCTACCCAAGCACCCTGAGAGAAGGTTGGGCAGAACTGTAAATATCTGCCACATGACACTCTCCAGTCATTGGCCAGAGGACATAGACCTGGGCTGCAGCTTGCCAGATGCCCCTGAAAGAAGCTGCTTGCATAGGACTGATTTGTTCCTTCTTTTATTTTCTTCCTTGCTTCCATCTTTCTTTTTTTGTTTTCTCTCAACCTCAGAAGTGGAGAACCCCAGACAAATTCAGCTGGAGGGTGGAGTTTCTGTCTTCAGGCCAATGATGCTAATCACTCCAACCTGGATGACTTGATCCTATGTGAGAGCCCATGATCGCAGAACACCCATAGGGAGCACTACAGAGGGACTGCTAGACCCTTCACAAGAGACTACAGTTCTGGGTGTCATATAAGTAGATATAGATAAATGCTTGCCCCTCTGAGATTTCACAAACTCATACACATATTAGAAACTCTGAACCAAGGATGGGAAGGGACTATGGAATTATGTGTGTGTGTATATGATTAAATCAGCTTGCATAAAAATAGTTGTACTGGCTAGTGTTTATATGTGCTACTCTGTACATGGGATCAGAACTGCTCTGATGTGTATCATTTCCCTTATAATGCTAGTAGAAATCCTATTTTAGCTCAAGTGGATAGGCCTTCACTTTAGGGGCCCACTCTAGCAAACTGAGTAACTTTCAGCATGTGAATAGTCTCACTGGCTTCAAAATTCCAATCATCTGTATATTCTAGTATCATTTCTATGAATAATATGTGCTGGCAGAAAGGTGTAACAAAACAGTAGAAATAGTGAAAGACTTATTTCTAACATATAATTGGGAATCAGAAAGTTCCAGAACTTTCTAATTCATTTTTCAGATGTTCTGTTTTGTTTTCATTTTTTCTTGCATTTTTATTTACTTTTATTCTCGTAAGTGAGTAACAGATGAAATAATCCATATGCCAGTGGCATAGGGTAAACCCTTTTCAAGTTGTTCTGGTGGCCTATATCCAGTTCTCTGAATCTAACCTATGACTAAAGTATGCCTCCATGTTTACATTAGACCTCAGTGAGGGTGGAACTTATGCAAGACATTCATCAGATATAGGGTGTAAATTAAAATAGGTTTCCTCCAGGCACTAGTCCTTAGTGTACTGATGTCATGGAAAGTGTAGACAAACAAGTTGCAGGGATAACTCAATACGTAAGTGATGTTAGAACTTGCTTGTGAGCACATTTTACAGTGAGTGGCAAACAGCAGGAGATCAGTATTTGGATCAGACATCTTGTCAGGGTCAGACTTTGTTCCCTTCCTTGTCTAACAAAATGGAATAAATATTTATTTATTGAGATTGATAACATGTAATAAGCCCCTGTCTGCTACTCTGGGCAGCTTTAGCCATCTGGGCAAAAAGAGGGCCTTCCACCGTGCCTTGAAGGTCAGTAATGCCTCACTATTTCAGATCAAAGGCAGATGCTTGTTCCCCAGCTCAAGGCCCCTCATGGAGAATGCTGGAGTGTCAGCCCCCTCTCTGTTAAATATGTTGCACATGATTCTATGTGGCATTGACAAAGAGGGCCATTAGGCTTTCTCCCTGGACAATAATGCACGTGACAGGAACTCAGAAAATCAAACCAGCCGTCTAGAACCAAAACAAACTAGATGGCAGACTGGAAGGGTAGGCCAGTTCTATTTGCTTGGTCTATAGCACAGAAGCAGTTGCTGATGAAAGAGACAGATCAAACCATATAGACACAAATAGTAATAGAGGGACCGTAATGATTATAAAACACTGTTTTGAAGGTGTTTATTCTTTAAGGTTAAACTTGCTGAAAAGTGACTGAATCATTTTATATCCTCTTTACCTATGTGGACAACTGCAATATTTTAGTTTCTGTCCAGTTTAATTATGATGCATTTTAAACACCTCTCATATCCTTATAGGCTCATTACAAATTGAGTCAAATTACTGTATTTAAGAGCAACAACATGGCAAGTCTGTAATGGCATATTAATGCCATGCACAAATGGCATAAGAAGTTAACTGCTCACATAGTGTTCTGAAGGAACACACCAATAAATTCTGCTCTGACTTGTGGTGCAGCAATTGCTAAACATCCATGAATAAAACCAAGTTGCCTGTGCTGTGAGGCAGTGTCAAATAATAATGGCTCCAGATGTCATGCACAATTGTGCTTTCTGCTGCAATGTGGATACAGAGGTGATCGTGGGGAGAAGGAGGGAGGTACTTCAAATACTGCAATAAACCCAGAATACATTTTGTTTGTGAATACCTCCTGCAAACTGAACAGAAGACTCATCTCTAAGAGGATTCTGAACTGTTTTATTCTCTAGAACATTAATGTTTCACATTTAAATATGTTAGAGCAAATGCTTGGAAGCAGCCAGATTTCAGCTCCATGAGCTCTGGAAGCAATCCAGGAATCTGGCAACAGACCTTGAATAGAAACAGGCTGAGGGCCACTGCACTGATGCATATCACTAAATCTCTTTCATGCCTTACATTACTAATGAAGAACTTCATTATCACTCAACATTTTGTAAGATCTCATTTGTTCCCAGTGAATTATCACTGATATTCTGAACAAAGTTGTGCATTAAGTCACAGAGTTTTGTTATCACAAACTGAACCCTGAAACTCAAAGTTCCAAGGGATTCCCAATCCCACCACTCAAAGGATCTTCTCTGTGTCTCCCAATCATTCCTCAACCCACCTGTGACCAGACTCATTTGCTTAGTCTTCAGAGAGCTTCTGGCCTTTTCAGGCCACATGCATTTTTAGTGTGAGTGAACAGTGCTCTGCCATGTTTTCATCCGGGATCTTCATCACACCTCTTTGTGACAGGTTCGGTCACAGGGATCCCCTTGGGACTGTCACTTGATGTGCTGAAATTACCTCTGAGCCTGTTTTCCTGTCAGCTTGGGATTTCTAGAACCCTGTCTTGTTGAGCCAGACACACTAGCCTGCTGCAACACAGACCCAGGGTTTGGTCCATGCCCCAAAAGCTGCAGAGTAAACTGAAAACAGCTTAGCATGTTACCTATCTCCAGCACCCGGACACCCAGTTCCCAATGGGATCCAAACCCCGAATAAATCTGTTTTACTCTGTATAAATTTATACAGGGTAATATAATATAATAATTTATACAGGGTAAATTCATAAATTGTTCTCCCTCTATATCACTGATAAAGAGATATGCACAGCTGTTTGCTCCCCCAGGTATTAATCACTTACTCTGGGTTTATTAATAAACAAAAGTGATTTTATTAAGTGTAAAAAGTAGAATTTAAGTGGTTTCAAGTAATAACAGACAGAACAAAGTAAGTCACCAAGCAAAATAACGCAAAACCATGCAAGTCTAAGCCTAATACATTAAGAAACTGATTACAGGTAGGTTTCAGAGTAGCAGCCGTGTTCATCTGTATTCGCAAAAAGAAAAGAAATACTTGTGGCACCTTAGAGACTAACAAATTTTATTTGAGCATAAGCTTCCGTGAGCTACAGCTCACTTCATTGGATGCATTCAGTGGAAAATGCAGTGGGGAGATTTATATACACACACAGAGAACATGAAACAATGGGTTTTATCATACACACTGTAAGGAGAGTGATCACTTAAGATGAGCTATTACCAGTGGGGGGGGGAGGAAGAAAACCTTTAGTGGTGATAATCAAGGTGGGCCATTTCCAGCAGTTGACAAGAATGTCTGAGGAATAGTGGGGGATGGGGGGTGGGAATAACATGGGGAAATAGTTTTACTTTGTGTAATGACCCATCCACTCCCAGTCTCTATTCAAGCCTAAGTTAATTGTATACCAATTGTCCTGCTCACATCTCTTTCCTGCCAAACTGGGTGGAAGATATGGAGCAAGTAGATGATAATCTGGTTCTGCACCTGCTCCTTACTGCAGGACAAATGTTTATGTGATGGAGTACGTGATTGTCAAGTTGCTGGATCAAATTTGGGCAGAATTTTCTGACACATCAAAATTAGCTGAGTTTGAGAGTGAGTGTCAGGTCATTTGGCTCTCATGGTACAGATAGGGTGAATGCAGCAGGTATTGCCATGGTATGCCCCTGGGTGACCCATTGCTTCTTGTCCAGGAGAACCAGCATGGTGTGGTGGCTTCACATTGGAGACCTGAGATGATTAGTAGTGGCTTCAGAATTTTCAAATGAAGAAACGGACCTTCATGGAGCAGTGTGAGGAGTTTGTACCAGAACACTTGATTCAGGGAAGCCCTATCAGTTTAGAAGCAGGTTCCTATTGACCTGTGGAAGCTAGCAACACCAATACCAAACAGGTATAGATTCATTGCCTTTCAGAGTGGTAAATCCACCATCAGAGTCATGGTTGTGTATGTTGTGAGGCAATTAATACTATGATCTACCCATAGGTGGTTTCCATAAGATAAGTTCTAGAAATAATAGTTGCATTTCAGAAGATGGGGTGCTGCAGAGAATGAGGTTGCACTTGAAGGGGGAAGAAACAATATTTTTCTATATTTTATGTCTGTGCCAACTGTTATTTTGGGAGACCCTGCATGTTTGCTCCTAAATTGGCTTATGAAAATGTATGCTAACATCAATGATCCTGGAAAAAGGAATTCATTTACAAATTCAGTACCTTCAGAACGGTTGTGGAGTGAGTGTTGGGTAGACTGAAATCTCGGTGGCGCTGCCTGTGCACCCAGATGAATGGCAGTAAGGCAAGCCCCAATTGTGTAATTGTTGCTTATTACACACTACATAACATTTGGGCAAGTGCTTCCATCACAAGTGGGTAAGGACAAATCTGGTTTACAAACTGTGTACAGGCAGTAAAATCTCACCCATGTGCACACTGGTCCTGGTTCCCAGTAGCCAAGGGAAATCAGGGATGACATATGCCACACACATCTTACAACAGCAGGGAGGCAGAGGATGACATCTGCTTGTGCCAAGGGACACCTACACATCGTGTACAGCTGCTGGAATCATATTTGTGGAGCTAAGTAAGTTGGTGAGAATTTTGTTCCCCTGTATCCAAAGGTCATTTGCCATTCATTCCTGTGACATTGTACACAGTAAAGACACATATAACAAGCACCTCCACTAGGCTAACACATTAGGATTGTGTGGTGGCTGACTTGTAATGTGGTCATTGTACTATGTTTTGTCTTCACTGTTCACACTTGCTTATAAACCTCTGCTAGTAGGAGCACTCAAGTTCTCTTCATAGATTCATAGATTCATAGATACTAAGGTCAGAAGGGACCATTCTGATCATTTAGTCTGACCTCCTGCACAACGCAGGCCACAGAATCTCACCCACCCACTCCCACAAAAAACCTCACCTATGTCTAAGCTATTGAAGTCTCAAATCATGGTTTAAAAACTTCAAGGAGCAGAGAATCCTCCCTCAAGTGACCCGTGCCTCATGCTACAGAGGAAGGCGAAAAACCTCCAGGGCCTCTCCAATCTGCCCTGGAGGAAAATTCCTTCCCGACCCCAAATATGGTGATCAGCTAAACCCTGAGCATATGGGCAAGATTCACCAGCCAGATACTACAGAAAATTCTTTCCTGGGTAACTCAGATCCCATCCATCTAATATCCCATCTCAAGGGATTAGGCCTATTTACCCTGAATATTTAAAGATCAATTAATTACCAAAATCACATTATCCCATCATATCATCTCCTCCATAAACTTATCGAGTTTAATCTTAAAGCCAGATAGATCTTTTGCCCCCACTGCTTCCCTTGGAAGGCTATTCCAAAACTTTACTCCTCTGATGGTTAGAAACCTTTGTCTAATTTCAAGTCTAAACTTCTTGGTGGCCAGTTTATACCCATTTGTTCTTGTGTCCACATTGGTGCTGAGCTGAAATAATTCCTCTCCCTCTCCTGTATTTATCCCTCTGATATATTTATATAGAGCAATCATATCTCCCCTCAACCTTCTTTTAGTTAGGCTAAACAAGCCAAGCTCCTTAAGTCTCCTTTCATAGACAAGTTTTCCATTCCTCGGATCATCCTAGTAGTCTTTCTCTTTACCTGCTCCAGTTTGATCATCCTTTTTAAACATGGGAGACCAGAACTGCACACAGTATTCTAGGTGAGGTCTCACCAGTGCCTTGTCTAATGGTACTAAAACCTCCTTATCCCTACTGGAAATGCCTCTCCTGATGCATCCCAAAACCGCATTAGCTTTTTTCACAGCCATATCACATTGGCAGCTCATAGTCATCCTATGATCAACCAATACTCCGAGGTCCTTCTCCTCTTCCGTTACTTCTAATTGATGCGTCCCCAACTTATAACTAAAATTCTTGTTATTAATCCCTAAATGCATAACCTTACACTTCTCACTATTAAATTTCATCCTATTACTATTACTCCAGTTTACAAAGTCATCCAGATCCTCCTGTATAATGTCCCAATCCCTCTCTGAATTGGCAATACCTCCCAGCTTTGTATCATCTGCAAACTTTATTAGCACAGTCCCACTTTTTGTGCCAAGGTCAGTAATAAAAAGATTAAATAAGATTGGTCCCAAAACCGATCCCTGAGGAACTCCACCGGTAACCTCCCTCCAGCCTGACAGTTTGCCTTTCAGTAGGACCCATTGCAGTCTCCCCTTTAACCAATTCCTTATCCACCTTTTGATGTTCATATTGATCCCCATCTTCTCCAATTTAACTAATAATTCCCCATGTGGCAGGGTATCAAACGCCTTACTGAAATCTAGGTAAATTAGATCCACTGTGTTTCCTTTATCTAAAAAATCTATTACTTTTTCAAAAAAGGAGATCAGGTTGGTTTAGCACGATCTACCTTTTGTAAAACCATGTTGTATTTTGTCCCATTTCCCATTGACTTCAATGTCCTTAACTAATTTCTCCTTCAAATTTTTTTCCAGGACCTTGCATACTACAGATGTCAAACTAACTGGCCTGTAGTTACCTGGATCACTTTTTTTTCCTTTCTTAAATATAGGAACTGCATTAGCAATTCTATAATCATTTGGTACAATTCCTGAGTTTACAGATTCATTAAAAATTCTTGCTAATGGGCTTGCAATTTCAGGTGCCAATTCCTTTAATATTCTTGGATGAAGATTATCTGGGCCCCCCAATTTAGTCCCATTAAGCTGTTTCAGTTTCGCTCCTACCTCAGATATGGTAATATCTACCTCCATATCCTCATTCCCATTTGTCATGCTACCATTATCCCTAAGTTTTAGAGTAGCAGCCGTGTTAGTCTGTATTCGCAAAAAGAAAAGGAGTACTTGTGGCACCTTAGAGACTAACAAATTTATTAGAGCATAAGCTTTCGTGAGCTACAGCTCACTTCATCGGATGCATTATTATCCCTAAGATCCTCTTTAGCCTTATTAAAGACTGAGGCAAAGTACTTGTTTAGCTATTGGGCCATGCCTAGATTATCTTTAACCTCCACTCCATCCTCAGTGTTTAGCGGCCCCACTTCTTCTTTCTTAGTTTTCTTCTTATTTATATGGCTATAGAACCTTTTACTATTGGTTTTAACTCCCTTTGCAAGGTCGAACTCTACTCGACTTTTAGCCTGTCTCACTTTATCCCTACATGTTCTGACCGCAATAAGGTAGCTTTCCTTGCTGGTCCTCCCATCTTGCACTCCCTGTATGGCTCTTAATGACCTTATGAAGATTTGCTTGTGGGGAGAGGAATATGCAGCTATTTTTCCCCCCTAAACTGTTCATTCATTGTCAGATATGATAACTGTACTTAGTGGCTGTTATAGAGCATTAATTTCTACTATGGTTGAAACTGATTAAGGTTTTTGGGGGGAAGCTGGGAGCTGTTTATGCAGCAAAGTGGCAGATGCTATCATTGCTTATATTGTAATTAGAAAAGGAGTACTTGTGGCACCTTAGAGACTAACAAATTTATTAGAGCATAAGCTTTCGTGAGCTACAGCTCACTTCAAAGTGAGCTGTAGCTCACGAAAGCTTATGCTCTAATAAATTTGTTAGTCTCTAATGTGCCACAAGTACTCCTTTTCTTTTTGCGAATACAGACTAACACGGCTGCTACTCTGAAACCTATATTGTAATTGGAATTGTATATCAATTTTCTCACCAGAACTGAAGTATAAAGACCTTCATTGGCCCCTTTTTGTGTTTTAGACTTTTTTTGAGTTGAAATTAGCAGTGCTTTCTGAGAGCACATAGCACTAATTGCACTTTCCCCATCCCTCCAGTGTATCCATGGGGCTTCAGATATTTCTGAAACTGGGGTAGTGGGGACAAACTGAAATGTGTTTGAATGGTGTATAACTGCCTAGCACCATGATATTACAATTTCATGTGCTGTAACTTTTGGGTCCTGATCCTGAGAACCATCTTCAGTTCATTATACTTAGTGAGGAGGAGGAGCCACATAGAAGTCAAGGAAACTATAACATTTATTAAAAGATGGAACATATAATTGAAATAATTTTTAAAAGAAAGATCAATCAGAAATCTTTTAAAAATTGAGGGAGCATAATTAGGAACACCAGCCAAATGTTGTTGCCTCTGTACATATCTCCTTGCCCTTCTCTTGACAAGGGGGAAAATCACACTTGGGAAAACTCAAGGATGCCTCTTGCAAGGGACATGGGGGATGAGCACTGAGTGCGGTTCTACGGCTCCCATAGGCACATCATTCCCCTCCTGGACACTTTGGGATGTCCAGTTTTGGGTGCCAGTGGTGAGTGAGGTCCCAGCTTCAGGCTCTATGTTTTCCTTCTTGTCACTTGGTGAGGGAGTGGGAGGTCCTTGAAAGAGGCTTCTTCAGCACACCAGTACCGTGGGCAGCAGCTGTGGGAGGAAGAGGTGGCAGTTCATGGACAGGTTTGGTGGCCTCAGCAGCAGGTGGAGACCAAACTCAGATAAATGAACCTCTCCATTAGGGAGTGCTCTTTTTCCCCTTGTTCCATTAAGAGCCATATTATGTTCCCTGAGGAATTCAAACTGGTCATGGTTTTCTCTGTCCATCTGTAGAAACAGCTCTTCTAGGTCCTTCTCCATCTGCCTCTGCTGTCTCCTGGATGCTGTTCCTGTCCTTCTGGCAAAATTTCTGGTTTCCCTCTGTCAGGACCAGGGGGATGAGTTTCCTTACCAGAGTCTGGGGCTCACTGGTTCAGCCTTCAGGCAGGCTAATGTGCCCAGCTGTGCTTTGGCCGAATCATCTGATTGGTCAGCCTTCTTGATTGGCTGCAAGGAGCCAAAAGGACTGCATTTAAGCTCAGGAGCAACAGGTCACTGGCTGTTCAACATGCCTGCATCTGCAATTGTTCTTGTGGCTTCCTTGTTTCCAGCTTTGTTCCTGTCCTGCTTCAGTCCACCCCAGCCATGTTCCCTTGCCTGGTTTCTGAATTCCTAGCTCTCAATACTGACTTCTGACTCCAGCTCTGCCATTGGCTCTGGTTATTAGCTTCTAACTCCAGATCAGACCCCTGGCTCTGGCTATTGACTCCTGACGCCAGCTCTGGTACATGGGTCTGGCTCCTTGTTTCCATCCTCCAGCTCTAACTACTAGACTGGGCTCCAGCACTAACAACTAGGTGAGACCACTACATTGCAGTCTTACACCTTCTCAGGAGCCAAAGGTCTTGCCAATTAAGAGAGAAGGACAGCAATATATATATATTTTGATGTTGTTTGGAAGAAGCTGAGAAATCTCCCCCTATAATACAAGTTTGCTGTAGAAGACCACAATTTTGATAGTTTTCGTATTCCAGGAATGCGACCATTAAAGAATACTTAGTTTTCAGACAACTTTTACAGCCCATGAGGAAGGAGCAGAAACTACTGATGGCATGAAAAATGTACTATTTTTTAAATTAAATGTTCTTAAGGGGGGAATGGCAGTTCATTTGTGGGCCTATGTTACCAGTTTGAAATATCTTCCTTAAAGGCTGACCAACATTTGGATAACATAAGAGTTTTCAAGGTACCAGAAGAGAAAGAGAGGTGGCTTTCTAGTCCTGTGCAGGAGAGCTGGCAATCTATGCCAGAGGGATGTTTCTGATAATGATCACTCCTCTACATATTACTGAATGGAAGGATTTGTTCAGCTATGACAGTGACCAAGCAGATTTGCACTGCTATTATACCTCAAGATGCAGCTAGAGATTCTGCTACACCAGAAATTTGCTTACTGGTATGGGAAGCAATTCAACTGGAAATTGAGTATACTTTCAGCTAGCATACAGTGCTTCCATACAAAGGGACATGTCAACCATCAACCTGCCCACACACCGCCTTCCCCGGTATCACTAGAAAATCCTGCTCCAGTGCCTGTCTAACAATGGTGAAATTGACAGGGAAAGAATGATCCACACACCACAATCTTATTTGGCTCCTTGAAATTTCAGATCAGCACCACCAGTCCTTCACCCGTCCATGGCAAAGGAACACCACACAGTGTTTATTGAAATGCCAGACCAGATCATTCTTCCACCCCCATTTCTCCAGGCTTCTGCAGCATGGTTCAATGTGGGGAGAGATATAGGGATGATAAAATGTTTGTAATCTTCCAAGAAAGGACTGCTGTTGTGACAGATTTCTGTTATCAATCTGCTGCCACATCAGGTGATCAGGCTGACACCACAGGATCGTTGGGGAGGGGGGAGGGGAGATGATGAAACATACCAAGTACCTAAATTTTAAAGCTTTATTGATAAAATAATAAAACAACAGTGGAGAGTGATGGATGCTCCCCACATCACTCAGAGGAAGGAAGTGTTTGTGCCCCAAGCTCTAACCCACTTTCATATTGACACACGCACTACCCAAGACTGGTCAGGCCTGGGTGTAATGTAAGAAGAAGAAGAAGGGCGTGGGGGGCGGTGGATGGGAGTTCTTGTCCTGGGCCAGGTTGTCCAAGGTCCGCTGCAAATCTCCGCGTTGCTCCAGATCTCAGGAGGGTTTTAAGTCCTGGGTTCCATGGGGGATGGGGGTAATTCCACTCTGGGACCTCTGCTTCTGGTGCTCTTCGTGCCAGTCCAAACTGGCTTGCTGTGGCCTCCTTGGTTTCCCAAAACATCCCAGCTCCGGAGACTTTGTTTTCCCTTGTATTGGCCTTCACTGTCGCTGTCTCATTTGCTCTCACTGTTCTTGCTGCTATCTCTGCAACTCTGCTCAACTTAGTTCTCCTCTTCTCACGGCTGGGCAGCTGCTGATTTCTCGTCGAACTCATGAGCTTGGGCTGGGGCCAGCATCTCATCTTCACATGGAGCTAGCTGAAGTGTTGAGTTAACCCGTTCTCTGCTCTTCTTCTCCCCCCCAACCCCAGCCTCTCGTATTCTGCAAAGGAAACTTCCACTCTCCACTCACACACCTTTGACGCTCCACAAAATGCTGATGCTCGCAACAGTGTTAGCCGCATACAGTGCTGATCTGCATATCCCGGAGACTCCCTGAGGGAGGGGGCCATTGGGCTGTGACATTGTGACTAACTTTTCCTCACACAACCTTTCTGGACCTAACCCCAACCCAGTCCTTTCCATGTGGCTCCCATTTGTAAGGGGACAGTAAGATGAGGAGTGTATGGTGGAAGCAATGAAACTGTGTAATCATCCAAGGGACAGAAGGCAGCTGCTACTAGCTTTAGACAAACAACTATAAGTCTTGTACAATTATCCCATTACCAGCCAAGACCTTTCTAACCCATACCATCCCTTCCCTGCATCCACATGGACCTGGGATCATCACTGCTTGACTGCTGGCTAAGAAACACACAGACACATGAGCATGATGGCTTTTTTGTTAATAATATGTTTTTAAGACCTAGATTTAGCAAAATGTATAATGGGGATTAATTGGAAATCACTCAGATAATTGATTTATAACTGTGTCTTGCTTGGGGACCATTTTGGGGTGGTGCAGAGCAGGGTGCTGAATGGAGGGTGGAAGCTGGAGGTGTTTGGTAAGGGGATGGGATGTGACAATGCTGTGGCTTCTGCACTCCAATTCAAACTCAGGAAAAGTCAGTCCACAGTACTTCAAATGCTCTTGATCTTAAAATTAGGAAGATGACTGCAGACAGTGGTGGGGTCCATTATAACTTACCAGCTCCAGGTTCTGTTTCCTGCCTCAGCTTGGAATCCTTGGATCCTCCAGGTGGACATGCAGAATCACATGCTCTTTATCCTCTGTATCTTTGAGGGCATCCTCCATGGTCCATGCTGTCTCCATGCGTTGGACCTCAACGCAATCCCATCAGCAGTGAGGCCAGTGGGGTTGAGGGGATTGTGATCTACTTCAAGGTCTGTAATTGAAGCCCGTGACAGCACTCAGTCAGGCTCCTCGTAGAAGGGCACACACATAACAAACCCTCCTGGAGTGACTGTTAGAGATTTTTGGGCTCCATTACAGGACCTTCTAGTGCTTTACCCTTTCCCAGCACTGGGCTGGAGTCCACCCAATACCCATCATCTCCAATCTCTGCAAAATTCCTGGTTCATGTGCTTGTTCTTGCTACTCCAGGTGAAGTTGTGGAGGATGGTGTATTCTGATCACGCACTAATCAGCACCCAGGTGTGGTTGGCAGGCCAGGTGGCTGTTCTCGGAGCAGGCTCAATGTTCACCTGTATTGATCTGTAAATAGTGCAGTTGAAAGCTGTTCTGATGTGGCCTGCACAACAGGTCACTGCCACTGAAAATGGAAGACAGAGACCTTTATAAACTGGATATGGGAGAGGAAGAAAAGTGTTTAGTGTGTTGGTAAATTGAATAGTCAGTTGCTTGACCACACTTTGGTTTGGAATTAAACATGTTCAAGGGACCAGATAACCAATATCAGTCCAGTTTATACCTAAATGTCAATAATATAGTACAGGCAGGAAGGATCAATACAATACAAGTTTCTGGGAAGCTGTCTTGTGCAGAGTTGTTGATTTTGCCTTACAAAGGAAGGCTTGATTACAGAGTTATTCATTTCAGATAGTAGAATGATTTTACAAGTTATCCAACTGTTTACACTAACACTTAAACATTCAGTTTACTAAAGAGGAAATATTAACATCAAACTATCAATAAAACTGTACAAACAGTCCAGTTTCTTTTGTCTTCCTTTAATACAATAGCAAGAGATAACAGTCAGTTTCAACAGAACAAACAAACAGTCACAAATTCTCCTCATAAAGTACACTGAAAGAACAGTCCTTTGCATTTGACTTGCTGTTCTTACTGAAATCATTTTCTTTTTTCTTTTAAGCCTCTTGGGTGCCTCCTAAACATGTTGTATAGTTCTAATGAGTTTATTGTTTGTTTGTTTTGTTTTGTCTAAGAGTTCTCCAGTGTTTTGTCTATACCCCTGGGGCAAAACCCCTGCCAAGAATCTTCATAGACACATCTGTCAGAGTAAACACATTAGTGTGTGTGACACCAATAATTAACCTTCACTCTTGTTGTTTTATGTAATATTTTCTAGACATTTTTCATTTCATGTTATAGGTTGCAATTTGATTGAATAATCAAGAATGTCATTCTTTATTTAACATCTTGGTTTTTTTCTCTTTTTGGAAAGTTAAAGGAATCTTGGCTGGCAGTCGGAGTGAATATATTACACTATTATCATTCTTCTTCAAGCTCCTCTCCCCGTTTATCATGGAGTGTGGGGGAGTCAGGGCCCTGCACCCCCATCTTTCTGTGATTCCCCGTGACTCTCAGCCAGCCAGTAAAATGGACGGTTTATTAGACGACAGGAACACAGTTCCAAACAGAGCTTGTAGGTACAAACAGGACCCCTCAGTCAGGTCCTTCTGGGGGGCAGCAAATTTAGACCCCAGCTTTGGGGCTTCCTCTGTTTCCCCAGAATGCTCCAAACTGAAACCCCCTCCAGCAATCTCACCCAGCCTCCCCCCGGCTCCTCCTCCAGCCTTTGTCCAGTTTCCCTGGCAAAGGTGTCACCTGGCCCCAACCCACCTCTTGGCTCAGGTTACAAGCTCAGGTATCATCCCTCAAGTGAAATCACCCCCTGCTATCCCATCCCCAATGCAGACAGTCCCAGTACAATTCCCCTGCGGCATTCCCAGGTCAATCCGCTGCTTTCCCTACTGCATCACACTCTTATTCCTTTGTCCATCTCTTTTCAATTTTTTGAGTTACAAGCTGAGATGTTGGGCCTCATCATGGACTCTGCAACACTGACTTAAACAGGATTCTGCTGATTTAGGCCAGCTGAAGATCTGGCACATTATCAGTATGGCAAACATCTTTTATACAGATGCTATGAAATAATACTTTTCACTTCTATAGAGCCATTCATCCTGGAAACCGAAAGCACTTTACAAAGTGGACAAGTATTAATATTCCTATTTTACAGATAAATTAAAGTCAATGTTTTCCCATCTGGGGTGTTTGAGGTTAGGCACGTAGGTCCACAGCTCTAGCAGATGTGTACTGGTGAGGCTCCACTGATTTCAAAGGTCCCTAAATCCATATTTACAAACCTAAGTAAAAGTGGCCTGATTTTCACTGGTGCTAATCCCCACAACCAAATTAATATACATTTCCAGTGGCCAGCACCTCCAGGGACCAGCAACCTCTATTTAGGGTGGCGAATAGATATGAATTTGAATACCTAATTTCTTGCATGCAATCTAGACAATTTTAGGCTAAATGATTTTCTTGAGGTCATACAGCAATCCAGGAGAAGAAAACTGAATAAAAGTATCTTTACTGAAAATTAAAACCATTTACACAAATTAATAATAAAAAATAGTAATGAATTATTATGGAGCCATGGTAGCTTAATAAAGGTGCTCCAGTTGATTCTAAAACAAGTAAAGAAACAGAACCATAAGAAACACAATTAAAGGTATTTTGCCTTCTTGGTTATGAGCACGAAACACACTAATCACAGAAGCCACACAACTTTTTAGAATTGTAGAGAAGATAATGGATATTTTTTTCAAAAGAATCTAAATGACTTAGATGCCTAAGTCTCATTTTCAAAAGTGATTTAGGCACTTCGACCTAGATTCATAAGGGGGACTTAGGCATCTAACTGCCAGTTTAGGTGCCTAACTCCAATATTTAGGCATTAATGGCATTCAGAAACCTCCGCTCAGCTGCTTCCTAATCCTGGAGGGGCCTAAAATCCCCATACCCACTAAATTTGTGCTGCTGAGCATGCAGAAAACCACCTAAGCCCTGACAGTGCCAAGCAGCTCATCACCGAACTCACAACTAAGCCTTGGCAGGAGTCACAAACCAGGTATTCCCCTGTGTCTTTGGGCCAAATCCAGTTGGGGTGCTCAGAGGCTGCCTTCCGGAAAAAAAACAAAGAAGGAGGAAGGACTGGAACCTGGGTCTCCCAGGTGAATATGCTAACCACCAGGCTATGAGTCAAATGACCATCTCTCTGGCCCGGTGACTATTTAAATATACACTGTGTTGTTGGAGTATACCATTGTAGTCTACATATGAGAGTCCATGTGTTTCAGTGCATCTTCTTGTGCAAAAATATAAATTGATGAGGGATCCACAGATCCATCTGTACATTGAACAGCCACAGCCACATATTTTTACCACATCTGGCTTTCTTTGCTCAGGAGTCTCTTTCACTTTTTCTGTTTCCTGTTATTGTTGGCTCTAACCTCAGACTAACAGGGCTACCACCCTCATGATCTATTGGCAACTGCAGCTTCGCATGCGTTCGGGTTGACTTGGCCAGCTCTGAGAGTGTCCTTATATCATTTTTGTTGGCCTCCCAGAATACGTGCTTTGGTTTTCAACTATCCCTAAAATATGGCTTTGGGGTATCACCTATCATCCATATGAACAAGGCAACAAGCCCAGTGAAGCTAAGCAGGTATAATTAGGGATTCAATGCTAATCATGGAGCACTGGTCCAGGACTTCAGTAGTTGATATACTGTCCAACCACTTGATGTTACAGATGAGACACAGACAGTGCATTTGAAAATGCCCTAGTTGCTCCAAGTGCCTGGCATAAAGTGTCCATGTTTCTCAGTCATAAAGAAGCATGCTTAACATGATTGCATAATGGACACTAATCTTGGTGTGAAGTTGAACACTTCTCACATTCCATAGGCAGTGCCAAAGTCGACCATAGACAGAACTGGCTTTAGAAAGCTCTGTGTGATGTCATCATTGATCATGGCACAATCAGGTAAAATGCTGCCAAAATAGCATATATAGTACATATATATATACACATATATATACACATATACATACACCCCACCCCACCCCCCCCCACACACACAGAGTGGAACAGCTTCAACAGCAAAGATTGGGAGGGAGACTCACTCCAGAATACCTTATAACCCAGTGGTGTGAGAGCTTGATTCAAGTGCCTGTTTCATATCAGACAAAGTTAGGATCTGAACCTGTGTCTCCCAGGTGAGTGGTTGAGATAGCAGCAGCACTACTGCTTTTCTTGAGAAAGTGTTGACCTATCTGACGTGCTTAACTCCAGGAGAGGGTTCATAAGTATGAATACCAAATGGAAACAGGTGCCTTCCTTCAGTCTGCAGTTAGGTGCTTAAATGCCATTAAGGGGCAGGACTTAGGCCCCACCTCTTTCCTTGGCATTTCCTACTGGCTAGCTTAGGTAGCTCTCCACTCAACTTGATGGCTTTTGTGAATCCCTTTCTAAGGAGCCTAACTCTCTCAGGCACTGTACAGAGAGTCTAGGCACCTAAAGGGGGATTTTGAAGCCCATTAGATGGTAGATCATTTAAAAAATAGATTTTGCAATTCTTAGTGTTACAACACATATGCCCCTTTTGTGAATCTAGTCTGTAGGAGTCTAAGTCCCACTGGAAGTCAATGGGACATAGGCTTTTAAGTTACTTAGGCTCTTTAGAAAATGTGACACTCAGTATATTATATACAGAAGTTCTTCACTTCTAACTAAAATTCAGTTCCTTTTTTAGGTCATTACTCTTCCAAAAGAACTAATCTCCAGATTCCATACAGATAAAGTAACAGTTACCAAAATGTGATTTCTGGTTTATCTGATATAATTAACTAGCTAAAGAAGATGAAAAAGCTTCAGAAGTCCATTTGAAGTCACTGATTTCAATGGGGCCAGAATTTCATCCTTTTGGTGTTTTGATATCTGTGCCAGTTGATGATTGCTTCTTACCAAAATATGAATAATTTAGGAATGATGTCACCATACCGGAAAACTCTGAGGGGGTGACACTGTGACTTCATTTTCAAAAGCAGAAACTAATCACTCACTCTCCCTTTCAAGACTGATTAGAACAATGTATGAGCACAGATTTTTTCCATATCCCCCAGACATCAAAACAATCCAAGAAACTGAAAAAACAAAGAATCATCAAAGTAACAAGTATGCAAATTTCAAACAATTAGAGCAGAATTATGTTGTAAAGAAATGGAATTGTTCTTTAATCCATAAATAATCAAGTGATCAAACAATTTTACAGAGAAGTGTGTATTAAAATGTAAACTGTCACAAAGCTAAGTCAAGAAGTTCCTGAAAAGTAGTGAAAGCAAATGGTTATTTTTAGATCAAAAGTCCCATTTATAACTTTACAATGAACTCTATCTTGAGTATCTCTCACATTACTGAAATTTCAAATAAATATGACACTTAAAGAAACAGAGTTCCGTCTATAAAAAATCAAAACAGTCTCTATTTAAATTTTATTTACAAATCTATATTTATTATTAGAACTGTCTGAATAGTTTAAAAATTATTTGTGAATCTTTAAATAAAATAATAATTATTATGAATAAAAATTTATTTGAATAAAAATTATTATGATTCATGGGACTGGATTATTTGTAAGTAAATATTCAGGAATCATGACAATTTAAAGCATTGCATTATTTTTTTCCTTTTACAAATATTTCAACTAAACCAATCAGAAGTAAAACACATATCAGATGATATAACATAACTGGAGATGAATCCATGGCTGTGCTGATGGCATCAATAGGAGAGCTTTGGCTTCCTTAACCATGGGATGCTCTGCTGGGAAAAGATGGGCTCCACTGACCAAGAAGGGAAAGAACAATTTCACACACTGACTCGCCATTCTAGTTAGGAGGGCTTTAAAGTAAATTTAAAAGGTACAAATGAGAAAAAAAAAAACCAACAGGTAAGAATAAAAAGGCTACCTTAACAGAGGACTAGATTTGGGGTGGGGGGTCGGGGAGAAACACAGACAATTAGAATAAGGTCATAGGAGCAACAAGAGGGAAATCAGTTGGGGAATGTGCTCAGCATCTTAGATTTCTGTACACAAATGCAAGGAGTATGGGGAATAAACAGGAAGAACTGGAATCGTCAGTACGTAAGCTATATTTTGAGTAAACTGGCATTACAGAGACTTGGTGGAATAAATCTCATGACTGGACTATTGTTATAGAAGAGTATGGCCTGTTCAGGAAGAACAGGCAAAGGAACAAAGGAGGAGCTACTGCATCATACATTAACAATATGTGTGCTTGTTCTATGGTAGAGAGGGAGGTTAGAGGTAGACCAGTTGAAACTCTTTGGGTAAAGATAAAATGGGGGAAAGAATAGGGGTGATATCATAGTAGGGGTTTATAGACCACCGAATCAGAAAGAGGAAGTGGATGAGGCCTTACCAGAACAAATAACAGAAATGTACAAAACACAAGATCTGGTATCAATGGGGAACTTTAACTTACCAGATAAAGTAATACTGCAAAACACAAAATGTGCAATAAGTTCTTGGAATGTATTGAGGACAATATTTTATGTTTCAGAAACTGGAGGAAGCAATTTGGGGGACAGCCATTTTAGATTTGATTGATTCTGACCAACACAGAGGGAATGGTTGCAAATATGAAGGTAGAAAGCAATTAGGGTGCAAGTGAAAATGAAACTAACCCAACAAAAAGTAGAAACATGGAGGAATTGCTAAAGAGAAGTACAAAATAGCACAAGCATGTATGGACAATATCAAAATTGCTAAGACACAAATAAGCTACACATAACAATGGATGTAAAAGTCAATAAGAACAGGTTCTTTAAATACATTAGGAACAAGAGAAAGACAAAGGAAAGTAGGTCCTCTATTTGCTGGGGAAGAAGAGCTAATAACTGATGACAACAAGGAGGCTGAGATGTTGAAGAGCTACTTTGCTTCAGTCTTCAGTGAAAAGGCCAGCCGTCCAACACAATTAATATAAACGATAAGGGGAAGGAGTGCAACGCAAAATAGGAAAGAACAAGGTTAACAAATATTTAGTTAAGTTAAATGTATTCAAGTTTGTAGGGCCTGATGAAATGCATCCAATGGTATTTAAGGAATTATCTGAAGCAATTATCTTGGAGAACTCATGGAGGAGGGGTAAGGTCCCAGAGGACTGGAGAAGGACAAATATAGTATCTATCTTTAAAAAGAGGGCCTGGGGAATTATAATCCAATCAGCCTAACTTTGATATCTGGAAAGATAGTGGAACAAATTATTAAACAATCAATTTGTAAGCATCTGGAGGATAATGAGGTTATAAGAAATAGCCAGCATGGATTTGGCAAGAACAAATCATGCACAGTCAACTTAATTTCCCTCTTTGACACGGTTGCTAACCTAGTGGATGGGAGTGGTGGGGGGAAGGAGTTGATGAGATCTATCTTGATTGTACTAAAACTTTTTTGCATAGTCCCATATGACATTTTCATAAGGAAACTAGAAAAATGTGGTCTAGATGAAATTACTTTAGGGTGGATGGACACCTGATTGAAAGACCATACTCTAAGTGTAGTTATCAATGGTTCACTGTAAAACTGGGAAGGTGTATTAAGTGGAGTTCCTAAAGGGTCAGTGCTGGGTCTGGTACTATTCAATATTTTCATTAATTACATGGGTAATGGCATGGAGAATATACTTGTAAAATTTGCATATGATGCCAAGCTGCAAGGGGTTGCAAGCACTTTGGAGGATAGTATTAGAATTCAAAATTAGCTTGACAAATTAGAGAATTGGTCTGGAATCAACAAGATAAAATTCAAGTAAGACAAGTGCAAAGTATTAAAGTTAGGAAAGAAAAATTAAATGTACAGCTACAAAATGGAAAATAACTAGTGAGGTATTAGTACAGCTGAAAAGAATCTGGGAATTATAGTGGATCATAAATTGAATATGAGTCAACAATATGATGGAATTGCAAAAAAGGCTAATATTCTGGGGTGCATTACAGGAGTATTATATGTAAAACATGGGAAGTAATTGTCTAACTCTACTCATCTACTCATTAATAGTGTTATGCTAATAATTCCTCTGAGGTCTCTCTCGCTTCCTAGTGAAATAGATGAACAAACCAAAACCGCATTTTCAAACGTCTCCAAACTTGAGCATGTTCAGACCCTGATCCTGTTCTAAACTTTTTTGTTTAGATCCATCTCTAAAGTTTTACTTTTTCTTTTGTTGGTGGAGTAAGAGGGCTTCTGTTCTAATATGTTGCCATTGTTCTCTAGACACAATATATATTAAGTAATTTATTTCTCCCACTGGCTATTGAACTGTTGTTTCTTCACAAATTATTTTATTCCTGCTACTTCTAACTCCAGCATTTTGCATAAGACCTTTCCAAATAAATTAGTCAGAGTTCTTTAAATATGTAGGACCATATTTGCAAACATTTGTATCCAAGTTGCACCTTTAAAATTAGCATCTACAAATAAGGCATCTGTGTAACTCAGATAGCTGTGTTTAAAAATATGGCCTTGGGTGTGTTTACTGTAATCAATTAGGTAGTGATTTTTAAGATGTAGAGTTAACAATCTAATTTCAACCATTTGTTCTTTCAAAGATTTCTTCTTAATTTGGAGGGAGCTCTGAGTCCAGATATTCTGTCTGGGCCAATGAGATAAGGCTTCAATAAAAAAAGCTCCAGAGCACTTGGGACAAGACTAGATAATTCAGTGGTTCGAGCATTGACCTGCTAAATGCAGGGTTGTGAGTTCAATCCTTGAGGGGACGATTTAGGGATCTGGCGCAAAAATTGGGGAGTGGTCCTGCTTTGAGCAGGGGGTTGGACTAGATGATTTCCTGAGGTCCCTTCCAACCATGATATTCTATGATTCTATGTCCACTGCTCTAGAAACACTGGTCCAAGCAGGATTAGAGGTCAGGCCAGTGGCCTGGATGCACCAGTGATGCAGTCAGAACCCACTTGACCACGGTAAGGGAGTAGCAACAGCATAAAGTTCAAAAGCTTGAATGACAACAGTGTAGAACTTTTTTTTAAATGAAAAGAATACAAGGTGAGGAAGAGTTGTAAATCCACTGAAGCATGGCTAAGGACATCAATGAACTCTTTTGGAATGTTAGCAGATCTAGGAGAGTAGCTCAGCACTATGAGGCCAGAAAATATTTGACTTTGGGATTTGGTGAGCAGCCTAGGGATGGAGTGAGGGATATAAATGAGTATCTGTTACGGCATAACAGATCAGAATTTTTCAGCTGGGGGTTTTTCTGCTGACAAGATGCCTGTAACTCAAACTCAAAAGTGGGAATGCACAGAGATGCAGATTTTTAGAGGACAGGTTTTCTTCTAGCATTTTGGAACTTCTGCTTTTAGTTCCCGTCAAAAACAGGTAAAAATTCTCTTTTGGGTTAATTTCAACTTTGGGGCAAAGATGGGATCACTCCTTATTTTACCTGAACCATTTGCGGAAGCCTAATTTCACCATTATAAAATCATTTTTCAAACACTCAAGTATCAGACATAGAAGTTCAGTGTAGAGGATATTTCTAGGAGTGATAGAAACAATCATGCTTTACCCCTATGAGAAGGCAAATTCACATGTGGATTTCCTCACACAACCCTACATCTTTGGTAAACCTAGTTCGATAGAGTAAGTTAACATCTGAGCTACCTGCCATAAAAGAAAATGCAGCGCACCTGTAGCACATCTCTCCTTGCATTTACTGTTTTCTTCTTCCCCTATGATTTAACCATCAGTGGTCTATTGCTATTTTTTATTTCTTCACTATCTATGTTTGATTCATGACGCTATATTCCATTTTCATTAAAGGGGATGTCATGGGATTAATATTCAAAGATTTCCTTAGGCTCCCCTGCACTTTAAGGTTATACAGGGTGGACTGATAAGGAAATTATTAGGATCCAATAATAAGTTCCTATTAAAAATTAAATGTCAAAAATACATTTTCTTCTTTACTTCTTTTTCAAGTTTCCTTATTTATAGTTTTTAAAACTCAAATATTGGTCAGTGTGCTTGAAAAAGTCAACCACCTTTTTATTTTATTTTCAGCATCTAAAATATTGCTCTTTAAAGTGTTGATGCAGCAAAAGACTGAGAAACATGCTGAACTTTATGCAAGTGAGATTTCATTGGGGGCTATGCCTGAGTATGGGGGGAGGGGGCTGACCTGATGGGCCTGCATACTGATCATTTAGATGTTAATTAGTTACCCTGAGAAAGCTGACAGAGATAATTAAACAATCAAGGTGGCTGGCTGGCTGTGATAAGGAGCCAACTAGGCCAAGGCAGATAAAGAAGCAGAAAGAAAGTTACATGGAGGTCTCAGGGAGGGAGATTTCTGTTCCCCTCCAGTACTGGGGAGAGGGCCTAAAAGGCATGGAGGTGCTGTAAATAGACTGTTGCATAGAAATGATGGCGGGAACTTAAAATAAAAGGGTGCAGTGAAGTCACAACCACTGGGCTCTGTGCCTTTTCCACTTGGAAGAAGGTGGGAGAGGAGCCACACTCTTGAGACAGGGGACTAAGATTATAATGACATTGGGTAAGGGATGTAATACTTTCACCCATGTTGACAGTAACTGTAATCACAGTAGAATTATGCACTTTCATTCTGTATGCTTATATTTGTCCTGATCATGGATATATTTATAGGGAGTTCAGTCAACTAAAATCACAGGTCAAAACACTCCTGAATTTTGATGGGGGCTCAAAATCTGAACTTTGATCCATATCCATATATCTTTATCCAAATCTTTTTTTTTTTTGAGTGAGCTGACTCAAAATCCTAAATCTGAACTCTGTTGACTTTTCGCATGTTTGAAATCTTGATGTGTATCCAAATGTTGTTGCTGGGGTAACCTATAGATTTACATATGTTAGGTTTTGTTATACTCTCTGTAAAAAGAAGGAACATAGCCTCAGCTGGTGTAAGTCCATATATTTCTATTGACACCAGTGGAGCTATGCCAGTTTATACCAGCTGAGGATCTGGTTTTCAAATATTCATTTCCATTATAGATGATGAAAGGTAAAAATTTTTACATTTTAAACAAGGACTATAGAAATTGCCCTTACTAGAGATGGGCATGCATTAAAATATACAGCCACCAAGAATTCCTATGTCTCCCTCTGAAAAAAAGACCAGGGCTGCTACTCTGGAATCCAAGTACACTTAGTCATTCCAACTGAGTATTTCCAGGAGTAATACTACAGCATTAACCTACAATCATTAGCTGACACATATTTTGGACACTATACTGTATGCTGCATGCCAGTGGGATCAAGTTCCTTTGCCTATGGTTGTGTCACTTGGATTCAAATACAATATTTATTGTATAATCTATTTAGAATATTATTTTTAAAACATTTTCAAAGGCATCCTCCAGGGCATTTGCACAGAGTTGGTTTTCTTTAAGGAAGGTAAAATTTAGGGCCTAATTCTATCTCTGTACATGTTTATATCGGTTCATCACTGTGGTATCTAAGCACTTAAAGAAATAGTATTCTTAAAGAACATAGTATTCCATTAACATCACTGAAGCACATGCATGCAAGAATGTGCCATTTCCTATTCTTGTCATAATTTTATCCCCATTGGAGTTTAAACCGAGGAATATTTAAGTCTCTTGTAGATGCTGTACATATCTCAATCTGTTTAAGACACAGGCAATTGAAAATTCAGGAAATCTGGCAGAAATCACCCATTCCTTCCAAATAAAGCCAACCAACCCAGAAATGTGTGGACAGAAACAGGTGGCAAATATTTCCAATATGCCATAGAATTACAGTAATTTATCATTTATTTTCCATTGCACCAGTGAATGAGAAGAAACTAATTTGTGTTTGGAATCATTATCCCTCATTCTGATGTAAGCTTTCCTGTGAGAGCTCTTTGATCCCAGCCTTTTCTATAATAAGCCCAATTCTATTCTGATTTCCCTGAAAAGTTCTCTTCCCTTCAACCATTTTCTCCTTTCTGACTTTATTTCTGTTGACATTGCATTACTGAGCCCTTGTGCCTTTTCTGGGGTAATTGGTCCAGGTGGATTAATTTGGTATCTAATTACATAACTGGTTTTTTTTTTGATTGTGCTATGAGTTTTTCAGGGTCACACCGAGTGAACTGCCCTCAGACATTTTTTTTTTAATTTCAGAAGAACTTGTTTTATTCTTTTATTTTTTAAACTGATCATGGGTTTAAGTATGCTCCCTTTGAAATCAATGCTCATTCCCATTGACTTCACTGGGAGCATGATCAGGCCTGTAGTATATAAATTGACATATGGTACTTGGCACATTTTGGGTACAGTGTGTTAAAAGGCATATGCAGTCTCCAGACCGTTTGAAATACTTGCAAACAAGAACACTTTTCAGTCCCACTTTCTCACACACAAACATGTGCAAAACCACAAATACATCCACATTTAACCCTGTTACTGCAATGGTTACATTTGTTCAGAAATAGAAAAGACAGGATTTGCCTGATAGTATTGTCCATGGGGCCCAACTCTCCAAATAGTCCCCCAATAGGCAACTGGGTTACACACACAAGTGTAGACTAATTGTATGAGCAAGGCTTAGGCTCCATTTTGGAAGACACATTTCATGGGTGGTATGCACATAAAGCACTGTTCAGCAAGAAAAGAGTTATTGTGTGATGCTAGAAAAAGCCATAATTTTTTAAAACTAATTCTGAAACATTACTATGTGAAATTAGATCAATCTGATAAGACTTTACTAAGAATTAATTATTCTCCTTACTTATATCCTCTCAGATGACATACTCTTTTGTACAGATCTTTGATAGCAAGAAATTATAGGAACAAATTAGGAACCAGGATGATAGAATAATATACTTTTTCCCTAATTAGGGAGATATCAAACACCTTAAATGTAAGCAATAAGAGTTATGACATGACAAGCAAATATTGTAGTGGGACAACAACATGGAGAGCAATGGGAGGTGGGGAGTAAAGCAGGGAGAAGGAAATAGGGGCAAAGAGAAGGGAGAGAAGGAAATGGACATACATGGGGTATATAGTCAAAGGAGGGAGAGAAGACTACTAAAAGTGACTTATGGCTCTCCTCAAGGTCCATGCACAGATGGAGATTCTGCATAGAACAGAGGAGTACTGCTCTCCGCCTCCCCCCACTCCACTGAAACCTACCACAGGGACTTAGTAGGGTTCCATCTCCAGAAATGGAGTGTGGTAGTGTGGTCAGTTAGCCAGGTTATCATGGACACTCTCCAAATTAATAAATAAACTTTGTAGGGGAAGCTGGTGTGAATAACTGCAGATGGGGGGATGACCCTCATTATTCTGGAAGTTTCTAAAGGCAGCTCCAATGTGGGGAACTCCTGGCAACAGCTGATCCCTTTTCCTGAATCAATTTACCTGAAAGCCATGTGAATTTCACAGCATCCAAGAGATCATGGGTTTGAGCCTTCTGACTTCTCACATGGGGGTGACAATCCACTCAAAGACTTACAGGAGAAATCTATGAGCTAAATTGAATTGAGTTTCTACTTCCTCATGTGGGAATAAACTACATAAAGGAAAGTTTGGCCTAGGTGTTAGGGGAGTAACAAAAAAGATAAGACAGATAGGGAAGGGTATTAATGAGTAGGTAAGGGAACCATAGATTTGACTCCTGTCCCTGGTTCCAGAAAACATGGCTCATTCTGATTCAGAACTGGATTCTTCACACCTGGCTTTCTATAATGTAAACATCATCCCAATCATGTCAACCCCCCATAATCTGACAGAATTGACATAATGGGCCAATGCTAGCTAGTGTGAGAATGATCCTGATTATTTTATCCTAATCTCCATGGTTTCTTGATGTTCATACATCCACAGGAGAGGAAAATGCCCTCTTCTCTAAGGTGCCACAAGTACCCCTCTTCTAAAGTAACTCTATTGGTAGGAGGGTTGCCTTTTTCACATTTTAGGTTAAATAGGCATATGTGTAGACACAGATTTGTTTCAAATGCTGGCACTTAAAGTTTTCAGTTCAGTTCAGAAGGTACTACTGAATTTGGAAATCTTTCCTAGATTTGAATGGGCTTTGGATCATGCCTCATTTGTGGGTATTCCTTTCTTTCTCTACTTGTGCCATGAAATATGAAGAAAAACAAGATCACTAGTGTACAGTAAAATGTGAAGAAAAGAAAAATAACTCAATGATTTTTGCTACAAATATGTTTCAAAGTCCTTCTTATTCAGGGCTTGAAATGTTTCTAATGTTCCCATGAAAAGTTTAGGAGTACTTGTGGCACCTTAGAGACTAACAAATTTATTAGAGCATAAGCTTTCGTGAGCTACAGCTCACTTCATCGCATGCATTTGGTGGAAAAAACAGAGGAGAGATTTATATACACACACACAGAGAACATGAAACAATGGGTTTATCATACACACTGTAAGGAGAAAGAAAAGGAGTACTTGTGGCACCTTAGAGACTAACAAATTTATTAGAGCATAAGCTTTCGTGAGCTACAGCTCACTTCATCGGATGCATTTGGTGGAAAAAACAGAGGAGAGATTTATATACACACACACAGAGAACATGAAACAATGGGTTTATCATACACACTGTAAGGAGAGTGATCACTTAAGATAAGCCATCACCAACAGCAGGGGGGGGAAGGAGGAAAACCTTTCATGGTGACAAGCAGGTAGGCTAATTCCAGCAGTTAACAAGAATATCAGAGGAACAGTGGGGGGTGGGGTGGGAGGGAGAAATACCATGGGGAAATAGTTTTACTTTGTGTAATGACTCGTCCATTCCCAGTCTCTATTCAAGCCTAAGTTAATTGTATCCAGTTTGCAAATTAATTCCAATTCAGCAGTCTCTTGTTGGAGTCTGTTTTTGAAGCTTTTTTGTTGAAGTATAGCCACTCTTAGGTCTGTGATCGACTGACCAGAGAGATTGAAGTGTTCTCCAACTGGTTTTTGAATGTTATAATTCTTGACGTCTGATTTGTGTCCATTCATTCTTTTATGTAGAGATTGTCCAGTTTGGCCAATGTACATGGCAGAGGGGCATTGCTGGCACATGATGGCATATATCACATTGGTAGATGCGCAGGTGAACGAGCCTCTGATAGTGTGGCTGATGTGATTAGGCCCTATGATGGTATCCCCTGAATAGATATGTGGACAGAGTTGGCAACGGGCTTTGTTGCAAGGATAGGTTCCTGGGTTAGTGGTTCTGTTGTGTGGTGTGTGGTTGCTGGTGAGTATTTGCTTCAGATTGGGGGGCTGTCTGTAAGCAAGGACTGGTCTGTCTCCCAAGATCTGAGAGAGCGATGGCTCGTCCTTCAGGATAGGTTGTAGATCCTTAATGATGCGTTGGCATTTCTTCAGAATCATATTAGTGGATATGTTAGATTTTTCCAGAATGGTTTGTTCCGACAGTCAGGACTTAGGCATGAGGCCAATGACCTTTGTATTTTGTGTGCTCCTTTACCTGTCTACCGCATAATGAACAGTATTTTTGATCATGAATTCCTCCCCCAAATCTTTATTTTCTGCTTTTGCTCCATAAGAGTATTAATATTTCCTAAGGCAGTTACACAACAATGTTTTAGCCATTTATCAGATTTATTTGTTTGGATTTAAGTTTATTTCTTGTTAGCAGTGTTTGTGTGGGATTCTTTTTTCGCAAAAAACACCAATATCTTGTTAATGTATTTAAACTATACGCTGAGCAATACTTCCATATACATCTACAAACATTTTTGAAATCCAGATGGTTTTCAGGGATTTCAGAAACTCGTACATTAATACAACATTTCTCACTGTTGCCAATTACTTGTGAATGTCCTGATTTCCTTTTCTTTGTGTATTTCTATTTTGGCACATAAGTATTAATAAGTGCAATTAAGCAGGCATGTGGTGCCAGTGATTAACCACTGTGATATAAGATGGACTTTCTGAAGAAGTGATGACAAATTCAATATTAATCAGCAGGCCCATTCAAGTATCCATTGCCTGACACCTATCCCCGTGTCAAAGGATTGAGCAACTTGGAGCATCATGCATTACCAACAGATTTTCAGGAATAAAGGCAGCCAAGAAAAAAGGTATGTGCATCGGATGTGGTTGGTAAGAACAAAAGTCTTTCATTTGTATGTACAGAAAGGCACAATATTGAAAATGTGGCTCCCTCAAATCCCTACAGGGGTAACTAAGGTTTTTTTCAGGCCTTCAGGGTTTAGTTATTTAAGGATTCACGAACGGGTCCCTGCAATCTAGTGTTCAGGAGTTTAGACTGAACTAGCTCTTATAGCATTGCTCAGAGGTTCAAGTTCCATGAATTAAAGTCTCCAAGGACAATCCCTCGTGACCCCATTCACTCTTATTCCCTTCCATCTTCAATTTATAATAATTTGCATTTTGCATTTATTATTTAGCACCTCTCAACCTAGGGCTACAGAGCACTTTACAAAACTTAATTAGTTTGGACTCATAACACTCCATTGTACAAACTGGGAATCCAAAGCACAGTTATACACATACCCTCAGATCAGATGGGAAAACTGTGGCAGAGATAGAATAGAACTCAGTTTTTCCATATCACCACCGGTTTTTTAACCACAAGACCCTCCTTCCTCACTGAGTTTAGTCTAAAAGAAATCTATTGTATTTTTCTTAATTTCTCAAATTTCCTCCCATTCAGCTCCCATACAAAAACCTTTTAACTGCTTACTCCTTCCTAATTTAATAAAATCTTAGGAGGAATAGTGTCAAGTAATTACCACCTTGAGGGGTCAAATTCATACCTGGAGCAAAAGTGCAACTCTATAGCATGTTGACTATAATTTGGACCTAAATTCCTCCCTGTGTCCTTCCATCAGATGCTCAGGTGAAATGGCTTAAAGCAAATATTCTGAAATTCATATTACTAAGGCATAGAAGGGCACAGAAATATGTCCTTCAAACTTAGGTATGTGTGTTATATAGATTGAAGAAACTCCCAGAGCATTAGCAATGTGTGTGAACCATGTTCTCACAGCATATCAATATTGAAGCTTCCTGTAAGGAAAGAAGCCCTGATAGTAATCTCTCCTTCATTGTCCTACGCTCCTTTTGCTATCCTTTTCCCTGTCAACTATCCCATTCTCTCATTTTTAAAGACTATTTCTTCTTGCCAAGATCTAGGGATTCATAATACAGGACTTACATCTGGATAATTCAGATTCTGTAATGATTAATCCATTATATTCTGCAAGAGTTTCACTTTGATTCTAATTTTACCAGAAAATGTCCTTTTCAATTTTTATAATTCCTAAAAATGTGACAAGAATTCTTTGATTTGTAGTTGATACATACATACTTTATACTTTTATTCCGTATTTCTTAAATGTTGCAAAATCTGAAATTCAAAGCTGACTAAGCATTTATCCATCCGACAGAATACACCAAACTGATCAAATTATAGGACATTTATAATAGGGCATTGTAGCAAAATGTTTTCAAAGGTGACAAAACAAGGGATTCAAACCCTCGTTATTTCTCTCTATAACTATATTCCAATTTAGTTTAATTTAAAAAAAAATCCTGAAACAAACTTCCTTTGAAAAACAATTATATTTGTGTCTTGTTAAACTTCAAATTTTTTTCTATACAGAAATGATTTTAAAGAATATTTAGTCTCCTAGTTGAGAAAGTATAGATTGTGAGCTATGAATTGACTGTTAGTTGTAATCAAAATATATCATTTCTTAAATCCATAAACAATCCCCCCACTTCATGTATACTAAGTGCCCAATCCTGATCTTTTTAAATCCCTCCTTAAAACACATTTCTTTCATTAAGTTCTCAATTACTGACCTCATCTTTGGTGGTGTCTCTACACTATCTTGCTCCTAAGCTGTTGCCCCATGCATCTGATTGCTGGAGGCAGAGCATAAGATTCTTGGAGTATGAACTGTTATTTCTGCATGTGCATTTATAGGGCTGTAAAAATATACAATAAAATAATTGCTCTTGCAAGAAAAAAATTGTTTGGGGAAAGTTAGTTAATACAAAGTACACTGTCAACAACTGCCAGAGGGAACTATCTTTAGAGAGGTTTCAGAGTAGCAGCCGTGTTAGTCTGTATTCGCAAAAAGAAAAGGAGTACTTGTGGCACCTTAGAGACTAACAAATTTATTAGAGCATAAGCTTTCGTGAGCTTACAGCTCACGAAAGCTTATGCTCTAATAAATTTGTTAGTCTCTAAGGTGCCACAAGTACTCCTTTTCTTTTTATCTTTAGAGAAAGGCTCAGAAAAGAAAGACATAAAGTAAATACTTCACTAATTAGCTGCGATACTGTAGGGATTAAAGACAATTGGGAAATTATTTGCAACTGAATTAAAATCAGTTATAGTTACAGTTATCAGTTATAGTTGGTCCAATCTTTAATAAAAGTTTAACTTCAGCAAAATAAAGGTTATTATTAGTGTTAATTATTACAATTCCTTACCAATATTGGGCCCAATTCTGACCTGGCTCAACTCTATTGAGATTGATGAATTTCTGTCTGCTTGCATCATAGCTAAATTTGACTCTTTACTTTTAGATTTACTTTAGGACTATTCAATACTTTAAATTTTCCTTCAGTATCTTGATTGAAAGTCTATTGAGTCAATTGGAGTCTTTCCATAGTGGGCTTTGGATCTGGCCCCAAATTCTGAATCCTTTCACTTTCCCCCCCACCATCCATTCCCTGGCCATCTCTATTTCCTTTCAGTTCCTTCCAGAGCATCCCAGTATTTATTAACTGATTTAACCATCCATTAATGCTCTCTGGAATTGTGTCCCTTTGTTATGAGTTCATGGGATTTCCCTCCACACACTATAGGAGTTACCATGAGGCCTGATTTTTTTCTGGGAAAAGCTCTTTACTTTCTGTTTATAGAGCTGAATGAATAATTTGCCGTGAAATTTAAGTGAATTTAGTCTGTTGTTTTGGGCCAAGAAAATCATGATTTCCCCCCCCAAGTTCATTTGTTCAAAAATTATTCTAAAATGGTCTTTACCTCATTCACCACTTTGATTAGTTATGACTGGTCAAGCAAGTTATATAGTATAGTTTTTGTTCCCTAACTTCCAGCAATACTAGTCACACATGCTGCTTTTAAATTCAGTTTCTCTGATCACTTAAACCAGTAAAACACAATTGTGGGGAATGTCTATGGAAAGTAAACACAAAGTGGACATGGATTTGGCTGAAGCAAATTCATTTAAAAATGAGAAAGAATGTTCATTATTTTATGTTATTCATTTTTACATAGCCTGTATGGTGTCCTGTATTCTGATAGTCCTGTTAGTGATTCCAAATTACCATTGTTCACTTCTAATTTTGATGAGCAACTTTATTTAATTTATTGCACCTATATAAGTAATGTACAGGTGTGAATAAAAACAAAGCCCTTATCCACTGTGATTGCCACTGAAAATCCAACAAATCATTTTACAGGAAAAGACAAAACATCAACTCTGATGTCAGCAAGCCTTTTAGTTATTTCTTTTTGGATTACTCTTCAGTTTTTGCACATAGCTTCAATTGCAGATGCCAAATTGGTGGAGAGGTAGCTCATTCTTTGTCATTTTAATATAATGGCTTTTAGAATTCTGCAGATTTGAGAAAAAGAAAATCTCAGCACAAATTGCCATTGTTTTTTTTTGTAGATGTCCATTGGTTTGAATCAAACAGCTTGTTTTCAACATTAAAATAGCCCTATTAAAGTATATCAACGTGATATCAGTTATCACTTATTATCTGAGATAATATAGAAATGTCTTATATATATAAGAAAAAATCTATTGTGCCACAGATATCATCCGATGAAGTGAGCTGTAGCTCATGAAAGCTTATGCTCAAATAAATTTGTTAGTCTCTAAGGTGCCACAAGTACTCCTTTTCTTTTTGCGAATACAGACTAACATGACTGCTACTCTGAAACAGATATCATTGTGTTCTACTGTTACTAAATATTTATTTTGACAAAAACCACTGTACACAGTACAGATCCATAGTGTTTAAGTACATAACGGACCATTAGATCATCTAGTGTGACCTTTAGTATATCACCATTAAATTTCACCTACTTACTCTTGTATCTTCCAGATCATCTTCCAGAAATGCTTTCCAACATGATTTGAAGACATCACACGATGGAGAATCCACCAGTTTCCTTGGTAATTTGTTTCAATGGATAATCGCCCTATTTCTAATTTGAATTTGTATGGCTTCAAATTCCAGTCATTAGTTCTTGCTATGCCTTTGTCTGATAGATTTAGGAGTCCTTTAGTACTTGCTATTTTCTCCCTTTGAAAGTTATTTACTATAATTAAGTAACTACTTAATCTTTATTATAAGATAAACAAATTGAGATCTTTAAATTTTTCATTGCAAGGTATTTTCTCTAGCCCTTGAATCATTTTTGAAGCTCTTTACTATACTCTACCTTATTTTCCAACATCAATTTAAAAAAAAATTGTTGGATTTCCATCTTCTTAAACTCCCTTCCAAAATCTCCAAACTGTTCTATAGTCTGGTGAGTTCCAAACGATTCCATGATAATGGTCCAAAATGTATCATCACAGTGGAGACTTGTCAGGCAATTTCAAAATCCATTCAATCTTGCAGTTACATCTCATATTTTCACTCCAGGGAGATGGCCATCAGAATGGTGTGCTTTGTGTTCCATACTAGATTCTCTGTCCATTTTTCTAAATACGGAGTTGCCAGTGATGATTGTTTGCCTCCTTAGGACATCTCTAGGTAGCTACTGCCTTCAAAGTTCACCCATCAGGTAGGTCTTCTGTAGCTATCTGTTCCATTCCTCCAGAGACTGGGTCCTTGCCAGGTATCTCATAATGATTCAATACTTTTAGGTGAATTGAATACCTTCTGGATATCTTTCCCCTGCTGGTCACAAACCACCAAGCTGCTGCTTCTGGCTTTACTCTCTCCAGTTCCCTTATCATCCATCCTTCCCTTGTGATGGCTATGGAAACAATTTCTGAATCTGGTTGGCCAAGTCCTTATTTTCTCACATGGTACTCTGTTGAAACCTATGCTTTTAGCCCAGGTATTTTCTCCTTCAGACTGCCCACCAGCTTTCACTTCACACACTAGAAATCTATTTTTTATCCAGTGAAAGGATGGGTGAGCATTCCTATCCCTGTTTTAGAGGAATAAACTAAGACAAAAAAGGTTATGTGATTTGCCCATAGTCACACAGAGCTAGACTCTACATTTACAATTTACCCTGAGTAATTGGAGCTGTCCATAAGAGATACTGTCAATAATATTCTGCCAAAACACAAAAGTGATCATAATTGTTCACCAAAAATGCATTCTCCAAAATGTTATATTACTTTTATACTTTTCCAATAACTTTAGTCTATTGGTCATACCATTTTGTTCATCTTTCCTGCTTTACTGGACAAGTCAATTGTGGAAGCATTACCATTGGCTGGAGAACATTGTAAATGTAACATTTTATAATGTTAGATTATTTCATGTGAAACACATTGAAACTACTGTCAAATTGATTATATCTTGTAGGAAATTAAGCTGCATTATCTCACACAATGCAGACTTTTTAACAGCAAGGCAAATCTAGTGGATGCTGTCAGAAGATAATCATAGCCCTTGTGAATTATAGATACTTGGCTAAATCTCATATCTTTTACTGCCGTGGGGTTATGGTTATATTATGACAAACACACCCCTTGTGTATTATTTACTCTTTATTTTTAGTCAAGGGAGATAGTATTGCAATCATCTAAGTGAAATACCTCAAAGTGAACATTTCTTTATGCTATTAAATTTCAAGTTTTAAATAACCACATGAGAGGATACAGTTCAGCTAGAAAATTCCAAAGCTCGGTTACCAAGAAATAATGGTTTAAGATATTTCTAAAACAATATCCATGTTAGCTAATATTGCACAGGTAAACTAAACAATGTGCATGCCTACCTTAAATTATAATAAGTAGTCTTAATATTCATTTTGCCCTTTCTCTCTTCAGAGCTCTTCACACACATTAACTAATTTCAAGCAACAAATTCAGATCATTGTTAGCTGAACAGAAATAAAGTAGAGTTCTGTCACCACTTCAGCCACTGAGAAGATGGAAAAGGGAATTGGAAAAGCTGGATTCTGATATTTTTAGAATTTTTTGAATATGACAGAGTGAATAGTGTTAATCCAAAATACATAAAATTTTATTTAAAATAAAAAAGGTTGATCTTATTAAAATACTTCAGCTATGGAGCAGGGTTGATAATCCAATCAATATATTCATGAATAATGTATAGACATATTTTGTAATATTTTTGCTAATAATTTGTTCAAAGATTTTTTCTAAAATGTATTTTCCCAGTTTTGTTCTTTAATAATGAACTAATGGGATTTAGGCCAGTGTCCATACACTTCTCAGAATACTGGATCTAAGTTCTGTGGAGAAATTCTCTGATTCCCTGATACATGAGTGTGGCAAGCTGGAAATTCAACAGCAGCATCTTTTATATTAAAATCCAGAATGATTTCATTGTTTAATGCATTCCGTGTAAAAACTGCAGTGTGCTTTGCCTTTAAGAGTCCTGGTAGTGGTCCACAACAGAAAGTGGTCTCCAGTTGAGGTATGTGCAAGTGTGAACTGCACTATGGGGTGGATCTTAGTGTTAGCTACTTTTGTGTCAGATAAAGTACTAGATACACTTGTGCTACATAGAAACCAAGTTGAAAACTGAAAAACAGGGAATTATGTTTCAAACTGTACTGGACACCTTCTGGAACAGAAGAAGCATCCCAAACAGTGCAAAGCAGCAATCCTCTTGAGAAGATGTTATCAAGATTTTAATACTTTTCTCTAAGGACTTGGAGAAATAGAGGAGGTCATTTCAATGTTTAAAGAAAACAGTTATCAACATACAACTATGGTGTCTAGGCTAGGCTACAAATATGGGGGACACTGAATAATAAAAGTCTACCCCGACCTCAAAAAGGCCTTACAAACACTAAACAATTTGGTTTTGATCCTTTACCCTTGCAAACTGACTTCTATAGGAATAATCCCAGGAAGGAAGAATACCAGTATTTTACAGGACTGCAGGATGGGCCCTAGAGCTTCACAACACACCAAAGTGGTGGGTAAGTATCTTCCTTTTACAGATGAGGGGAAAATGAGAGAGAAAGAAGTAAATGGATGTTTCTGCCTTTTTTATCTGCATTGAATAGTACCTCACTTCTCAAAGTACAATTTGAATAGGAGTGCAGGTAAGAGTGGCAGACTGGGGCTCTGAGTGACTTGCCTAAATTCATACAGCTAGTCTGGCAAAGCTAGGAAAAGATGCAGCTCTCCTAATTGCTAAATTGAGTGAAATTCACTGAGTAACAGGGCTTTGTGCAAAGGACTGAGGGGGAAGAAATTTGGCCTCACAACTTGCAGTTAAGGCTGTACTGCAGATTATCTCCATGGTACTATTCCTGTCTGTGGATTATTATTATCCTGTTATGATAAATAAATTCATGAATTAAAAAGCCAGAAGCGAATATTGTGGTCATCTAGTCTGACCTCCTGCTTAACATGGGCCATAGGACATTCCTGAGTGAATTCCTGTTTGTACTGGAGCATATGTTTTAGCAAAACTTCCAATCTTGTTTGAAAATTTCCAGTGAAGGAGAATACACTTTAGTAAATTGTTCCCTCACTGTTAAAAATTTGCACTTTATTTCCAGTCTAATTTGTTTCTAGATTTCACTTCCAGCCATTGGATTTTGTAATACCTTTGTCTGCTACATTGAAGATCCCATTTTTATCACATTTCTGTCCCTTGTAAATACCTATAGACTATAATCAAGTCACCCCTTAACCTGCTGTTTGTTAAACTACATAGATAGAGCTCCTTCTGTCCATCACTATGAGACATGTTTTCTACTCTTTTAATTATTCTGGTAGCTCTTCACTGAACCATCTCCAACTTTTTCAACAACCTTCCCAAATTGTGGGCACCACAGCTGGACAGAGCATTCCACTAGAAGTCACACCAATGCCATATACTGAGGTAACATAACTAAAGCTGACCGGGAAATGACCATTCCCTTTTGCTACAAGTTTCAAGGTTTTATAATCTGTTGTCATACCACAATGAAACAAAAACAAAGTCTTTTGAACACTTTTTTGTGTGAAAATATAATAGTTTCAAAATATCTGGCTTTTGGATCTAAAGCTAAGATTTTTGATTCAGGGAGGGTGGGTGTGTGTATGTTAGTGCTGGTTAGAGCACTGGTCAGGGATGTGATAACCCCAGATTTAAGTTCCCACATTGCCTGCTTCTGACAAGAGTTTTTATCTTAGGTAACTCTGAATCAAGTAGATTAGCTACTTGAATGTAGGTTTTCTACAGCCCAAGCAAGTGTCTTAACCAACAGCTATAATGTGTGCTATATCTCTCGCTCCCTTTTTTCCTCCAGACCTTCTTGACAAAAACTTAGTTGAAAATGTAGCATTCCAGTTTAAGCAAAATTTCATTTAATCAAAAATGTTTGGTGAACTCCAAATATAACCCTCCCTACTCCTAATCATATTCCTGTTTATGCATCCAAGATTTGCATGAGTCCTTTTTGGCCGCATCGTCCCACTGAAAGCTCATGTTGAGCTAATTATCCATCAGGACCCCCCCACAACTCTTTTTCAGCCACTACTTCCCAGGATGGACTCTCACATCCTGTAGGTATGGCAAGCTTCCTGGTTCTTAGATGTATGACTTTATATTTGGCCATGTGAAAATGCATACTGTTTGCTTGCACCCAGCTTACCAAGTGATCCAGATTTCTCAGTATCAGTGACTTGTTTTTTCATTATTAGCCATTCCCCAAATCTTTGTGTCATCTGCAACTTGATCAGTAGTAATTTAATGTTTTCTTCTAGGTTATTAATAAAAATGTTAAATAGTGTAGGGCCAAGAATCAATCCCTTTGGGACTTCACTGGAAACACACATGCTCAGTGATTATTCCCTGTTTTATTTGAAATCTATCCTGGAGCCATTTTTAACCCACTTAATATTTACCATTCTGATTTTGTATCATTCAGCTTTTTTAGTCAACATTGTGTGTAGTACCAAGTCAAATGTCCTATAGAGGTCTAAGTATCTTACATTGACACTATTAGCTTTATCAAACTTGCAATATCATAAAATATATCAAATTAGTTTCACAATTTGTTTGATTTGCCATAAACACATGTTGATTCACATTAACTACCCTCTTTTAATTATTTATTATTACTTGAGTCCCATATCAGCTATTCAACTTTTCTTCCCAATAGAGGCTGTTTCTATAGTATGAATATGTGTAAGAACTTAAAGAACTCTACTTTCAGGACAAGTTTGGGAAAGGAAAGCGTATGCAGAGAAATGAATAGTGCCTGAATGTTGACCTGTCTTGGATCTCTCTCTTTATGTGCTTGAACATTGATGTTGTGTCAGTTCCTACAATTACATTAAATCAGAAATTAAGAATATTGGGAGTGGGGGATGGCAAAACCAACTCCTCCCCAGAGGGTGAGCGAGTGAGTGAGAGAGAATTACTCATGTCTTTGAACTGGACATTCTTTAGGTCACAATGGGAAAACTACAAATTTTCAACTTCGTTAAGAGGAAAACAATATAAGAATAGCCACATTATGAGTTGTAATGGGTAAAGACCACCGTATGCTCCAGCAGCATCTGGCTATGTCAGCAGCAAACTGAGAAGACCATGTCAAATCCTAGAAGTGTTCCAAAAGCATCTTAACCCCCACAAATAAAAGCAACCTAAAATGTCCATTGACTGCAGTACCACATTTGGGACACTTGATGACCTCCCTTCCCTCCAAGGGTTATAACCTGATCCCTAAATGTTAAAAGCAAACCACACCTAAAGACGTTAAATCAGATTTTTTCCAGGTCTGTCAGATATGTGTGAGCCCCTGAGGACTCAGATTCAGCATGGACATGGTTACCTCAATACCTCAGCCATCATGTGTATCAAAAAGCTGGTGACCAACAATCTTACCCTGAAATACTACAATGTAAAAGAAGATGTAAGCATATAATGTGATGCCAGTGAGATGGTTCTTGGGCCATCATTCCTACAAAATGGACAGTTGGTAGCTTTCGCATTAAGGTCATAATTTCAGTCAAGAAGAGACCACTGGATCATCTAATCTGAACTCCTGTATATCACAGGCCATCAACATCATCCAAGACAGAGAATAGGAGGGGTTGAAGTGTCCCAATGCCTGAGGCCTTCCTCACTCCATGCTGCAGACAAAGGTACTAATGGAACAAAGATATGCCCAGATTGAAATGGAATATCTTGTAAATAGTGTCCATATTTGAAAATTTGAACAGTATGTTCAAGGATGGGAAACCATTTGAGTAGAAAGTGACTATAAACCATTAGAGAGCATTTTTTAAAAGCCACTTGTAGCGAAGCGATGACTCACTGGCATGGTGCCTCCTGCTGGTTATCTGGGAATTAGCTCTTTTCCAGAGTACGGAGCACCCTCTGTAGGTGGTGTCTCATCTGCCGCTGGCCCTGTGTCCCTCCCAGGCCCCAGTACCTCTTTACCTCAGAGTTTCCCCTCCCAGGGGAACCCCCAACCCTCTAAACCCACCTTGCCTCAGTGGCTACTGCCAGTCATCATCTAGCCCCCACTCACTGGGGCAGACTGCAGTGGCCACTCATCATTGGCAAGGGGTTAGGACCTGCTGCCTTTACCTATCCCCGGGCTACTCCTCTGCAGCCCTAGTACCTTTCGTAGGCCTTCCCCAAGGCCTGCAGCCTGGGGATTTACCAGGCTGGAGTTCCCCAGCTCCTCTTGCCTTTCCCCAGCCCTGCTATACTTCAGCTAGCCCTTCCCACTTCAGGACTAGAGTGAGACTCCTCCAGCTCCTGGCCCCCAGTCCTCTTATAAAGGCCAGCTGGGACGTAATTGAGCTGGCCAAAGCTGTGGCTGCTTCCCCAATCAGCCTAGCTTGGCTGCTTTTAATCCCTGCCTATCTGAGTGGGGCACTTGCCCCACTACACCACTACTAGAGCCACCCAAATGCCTTCAGTGTACGCAACACGGCAGCTTACATGTAATCTACAAGAAAGAAACTGAGATGTATGTAGCCGTCACTTTATCTAGAGCTGCCCTGCAGCATGAAAATATGCTGAAAAACTAAAGAAAATATATAGTGAGTCATTTTTGAATGGAGAAGCATTCCCACAGAAAGCATTAATATCACCCCATAAAACAAGTGATGTCAAGGCATATGCATGCTTAGGTTGATAGCCCCAAGATTACTACAACCAGCAGTGGTGGAAGGAGTAACACAAAGAAAAGAAAGACACACAAAGGCCAAAGCCTACTATGACTGATGAGCTAAATACCTTCCAGAGCTACAACTGGGAGACCCTGTCAATCTCTGACTATTTTCTCAAAACAAATCATGCACCCAGGAGTGAGCTACATGTGTTGAACAGCTAAATCTGCACTCATATAATGTAGCAGTGGATTTGATACACGGAATTTTTCAGCTGCTCTCGGTGTGCTGAAACACTGTTCAGCAGTATCACAGGTTTCAGAGTAGCAGCCGTGTTAGTCTGTATTCGCAAAAAGAAAAGGAGTACTTGTGGCACCTTAGAGACTAACAAATTTATTAGAGCATAAGCTTTCGTGAGCTACAGCTGTAGCTCACGAAAGCTTATGCTCTAATAAATTTGTTAGTCTCTAAGGTGCCACAAGTACTCCTTTTCTTTTTGTTCAGCAGTAGGTGCTGTCCAGCATCAATAGTGCTGACCAATGACTATTGGCTGAAGGAGGGAGAGATGGAGATCTAGGTTCATGTAAATTGGTGAAATTGGAGTGGTAACAGTGAAACACAATGATAAGGTGCATATAAATATTTAATTTGTTTGGTAATTATAAAGATTTAAATAGTTAATGAAGATAGTATTAAGTGGTCATAGTGAAGGAAACAAAATGGCGGCTGCAGGGAATCAGAGCTGTGAAAACCAAATTGGCAGTCTCAGAATGGTCTGACCAATGGCAAGCAGGTAGATTGTGGTGAACTAAAGGTCATTCCAAAAACTGAAAGGGAAGGTCAGCCAGGTAGAACTCAAGTCTTCAAACAGGTTTTCAATCAAGTCCACATTCTAAAGGACTTGAAGCTGATTGATAGGTCAACTATATATGACAGGGAGTTGACAAGCGTCAGTCATGTGTCATGTGAGTGGAAGGCACCGGAGCATTTGAGAAGAACAGCAGAGTTTTTATTGGTTGAGAATAACATCTAAAAGTGCTGAAAACTGGAAGAATGGAGCTGATACCAACCACAGGAGATAGAGCAGAAGGACCACTTAGAGGGATGAGAAGACATCAGGGAAAGTAAACATGATGATTTTAATAGAAGTGTGTATGTGTATGCCTGAGTTAATAAAGCTGAATGTCTGTGTATGTGTGTGTTACATATTTAAATGCCTGACTCTCAGCATTCTGCATGTGACTAGCCCCCATTACATGCAGACTGTAACCCCTTAAAACTGTGTTTAATTTTTTAAATAGCATACAAACTGGATACCTGAATATGCATATGTGTTGATAGAGTTTGTTTGTATTCTAATGTATGTATGTTATGTTAAAGAGGTTTATGGTTTACTCTTTTGGTATATGTATTTAGACTTTTTATATTAGGGAATATTATGTGTTAAATAAAGGTTATTTTGTTTTTGAAGAAATTACTGCCAAAGTGTTAATGCTTTGAGCAGAAGACTGTATCTTTGTCCTCCCAAGGGTTAACAGAACTAGTCTGTTCTAGGGAATCCTCTGGTAAAACCTGGGCAATTCCTCTATGGTGGGCCACATCCTGTTACATCCTGAAATAGACCAAACTGACAATGGGGTTGTTAGGGTAGAAAGGCCATTGTCGGGTGCCTTAAGTCTGAATATTGGGATAACAGATTGTCATATATTTCATTGAAACATCAACTACATTAACCCACTTTGAATACAAGTCAAAAACATTGACGGGGGGGAGGGTGAAATAAGCATTCCTCTGTGACTTGATCAGCAGGACGTGGAAGGAAAACAGGCTAACAAATGACTGATAGATATCAGAACAGACTCTCAAAATACCAAAATACGACATCACCAGAAGAACCAAGGGAACCAAGTTTATTGTCATCACAAGAAAGTCTTTCACTAGCTACAACTCAAACCACCTGCAAGGTATATGTAACACTTTGTACAATAGTAAGGCATGAAATAAAAACCCTCCCAAACTAGATGAAAATACTTTAATTGACAAGCAAGTTAATAAATTGAGAGAGAGCGAGAGAGCTGATGTTAAGTTACACACATGGGGATAAAGACTTTCTGAGAATGTAATAGAATGTTTAAGTATGTAAGCAGGTTATGGGATTCATGTTAAATGTTGCTATCTCAAATATATGTGATCAAAGGAATGTTACAATAAATAGGCTCTGATGAGGTGGTGTTATATTATGATATATGTATAATTGGCTAGAGAACTTTTCTTTCAGGAATTGCTTGATGAGACTGAACATCATATATGGAAGAAAGAGTAAAGCCTGAATGTTTCACTGTCTTGGCTGTCTCTTTTCATGCTTGAACACTGAACACTCCCTACATGGCAGTTTTGAGGCACTAGATTTATAGATTTGGCTCCTCCTTCACAAGCCCTGAGTTGATGTGTAGATTAGAACTAGCTGAATCATGGGATTTCTGGTTCATGGGAAATTTTGCATTTTTGAAATTTGGTTTCATTGTGACACAGTATTCTGCCCAGAGCCAAGATAATTGCTGAATGAATTTGACATTTTTGTAAATGTCATGGCTGCTAATAGCTGGCCCTGGGTTCCCTGGGTGGGGGCAGTTCTGAGCTCTCATTTCCAGGACAGACTGTTTGGAAATTCTGAAAGCCCTCACATAGCATATGTGTCATGAAGCCTGGAAGACTAGTGTGCCTGACTCTGTGACAGTTCACATAGTGGGTTTTATCTGTCTCTTCAGCTCCCAGAGCTGTGGGGGACAGAGAGTCAGGGTGCTCTGATGGCCCTCTGGGAAAGCTTTTGTCAATTTTACAGGCAGAAAGTGAAATTGACAATAGTCTTCCAGGCAAGCAAAGAAGGAGCCATCATTTTGATTTTCCCAGTGGAAAACTCATTTCTTTTCAGCAAAATTTTTCTTGTGGAAAATAGCAGTCTTATGGAGAAGGCCTTTTTCTAGTAAATTATACCAAGAAAAATATTTAACCATCTCTAATGTAGACACCTTCTGCAGTGCACAGGGGTTGTAGAGGCCTTAATGAAGCCTCTCTCCTCACTGTCTATATCAACAGTCTCACCACAAGGGTAATTGTTTGGGGGCTTACAGTATTCCCCTACACCTGATGAATTCCACCCCAAATTAATTCTTAAAAAGAAGCTGTGCCTTGGACCTCTCTGATTTTACCATTTTAATGGAGTTTACATGCAGAGTAAATATAAAATGTCAAGTGGCATAGTAAACAGGTTTTGTCTCCATAGCTACCTTTCAGTGGCAATGAGCACATTGGCTGCTCAGAGGAGAAGCATCACCCTTAGACCAAAAATATCTAAATCTGCCAAATCTACATAGGCTTGCATAAAGGATGACACTGTACTTTATTTTTAAAAGGATAGTCCAGTGCTTTGAATTAATTGCAGAGAATATTTGTATAAAGATGAAGGTGCTTATATGGTTTTCTAGTCAGAAGAATGATTGTGAAAAGATAGATCATCAGACAGGTTTCATGCACATTAAAAAATCCCTCTCTGTGCATTTCTACTATTCCTATTTCAACATACTCTATACCTTGTTGAATGTTGTTCTTTCTTCCATCATGCAATATGGAAGTCCAGATTGGCAGCTGTTTCTCTTAAAAGTTTGTAAATGTTAATATTACATACAATTTACTTGGGTTGCTATAGAGATCTCTACAGGGACACAAAAATAAAAGGAGAAAAAATTAATCTGCCTTGTAGTCTAGTTTCCTAGAGTGCACCTCCTATGGGAAGAATGCAATCATTAAGTCTTGTTTACTGTGTTTTCCCTTAAACCTTTGATGTTACTGATGATATCATCGTTGTTTGATTTTTTCAGGTGTGGAAAACAACCAAAAATAAGTTCCTTAATTTCCACAAGTAACTGATAGATGCATTGTGAGCTGCACCACCTTTTTTTTTCTGTAGTAGCTGGAAGTTTCCTATTCTCTCTTTCCACTATATCAGTGAACCCACTTTGTGGGAGGATAAATTACTGAAATCCACAGGTCTGGATTTTATATGTGGTGCAAAACAAAAGGATTTCCTCTTAAATTAACATAACACGTCTCTCTTATAGAATGACAACAGGGAAAGAAAATATTTTTATCACCAGGAGATGTGTTTAAGGAAAGCTTTAGCATAGACTTTTTCTAACATCTATTATTCTAACATATAGTACCATCTAGCTGGTGGTAATAGACAAATCAAGCAAAATAATATATGAATAACCAAATTGTTTATTAGTCTGTATTTACTAAGTATTTAAATTATATTTTTATAATAGGCTGTAGTACTGTACAATCAGAATTCTATGAACAGCTTTGATTCTGTACCCCAGTTTCTTTAGTACTAGCCAGGAATTTGTAATATGAACTTCACTCCTATATAAGTATTTGATTCAGACATTAAGGGATGGATTAATTTTTGGTTTACCTATATTCATTTATATGTAAATTCCACAAGTTTTATCAAAGGAATATTGGAAATATCTGAATGCTAATGTACCCCAAAAAGATGAGACTAGACTCTGGAACTTAAGTGGAGCTGGGCCGACATGCTATTTGGAAAGGAGCACAGGAAAAGATTTCATTTAATGATGTGGCATTTTTTTCTGTCTATTGCACAGAATAGTTTTGTTGGTTTATACTAGTCAGGAACCATTTATATGCAGTATTTGGCACATTCAATATGGGAGAACTAGTTTCCTTACCTTGATGCTCTTGATACTATCAAGTCTGCTGTCCCCACATCATACGCTTTTTCTGCAACTGCACACTCTCAGGTGATAGGTCAAGGGGCATATTCTAAATCTTCACTTGTCAAGATGAGAAAAATCAATTTTCTCTTCCATAAAGACAAAATTGCAAGTGCAGGTCGAGGTGGGTGATATAGTATCTTTTATTGGACCAACTTCTGTTGGTGGGAGAGACAAGCTTTCAAGCTTACATAGAGCAGCTCTTCAGGTCTGGGAAATATACTCAGTGTCACAGTTAAATACAAGGGCGAACAGATTGAGATTAGAGAGATGAGGAAGAGTTGTGCATGCCAAGCCCTAGGACGACCTGTTTACAGTAGAAGGACCTTGCTAAACAATGGCAGGAGCTCTAGATCACATTGGAACTCTGTGCTGCTCCAGAGAAGAGCTGCAGTGTTTCACCTCGGCCCAGAGAAGGAACCCGTCACTGCATGATGGCAAGAGGCCTGACTCCAGAGTGTGGGAGGTCCCACACTGAGAGAGCCTCACTTATGAGTAGCCTGTATAGAGGAGGCAATCAGGCTACATTTAACTTCCCCCTCCCCTAGACCACACACAGCTTAGGGAGGATGACTAAACGCTGCTAGTGATCAGAGCAGGGCCCTACACCAGGCTACTATAGTTGTGCTAGTGGAGTGCTGGCTGTACCAGATGTTCAAAATAACAATTCCTGCAGCACAATGCACCCCATCCCCAACTATCCTGGAGGAATAATGATGGGTGTGGATGTTTTTACTGATGTTACATCTTTCTATGATGGAGTCAATTTTCTTTTTACTACTTTAGCTTTTTGTTTTGTGCATGTGAAGGGTTTTTTTTTTTTTATCAGATACAACATTGAAAATACAGTATGACATTCTATCTGTACAGAATGCATATAGAACTGAACAACTCTCTTTCTATTAAGAATTCAAAGTATTAAAAACAAAAATGCAAAAGCCATATAATACAAACTGTCAAGGCTGACGTGAATACATCTTAATGCAGTCTCAACCTTAACCATTTCCACATATCCATGTGCATGTAGCTCCTCTTAAGCAACTCAAATTATTAGGGGATTTGTGCTGTGAAGCTGTATTTTCATTGTTATCACTGATGTCTAACTACTACTGGCTTCTGTAGGAATACTAGCAATACACAGAATGCGGGATGTGACCCTCTATATTCTTATCCAGTTTTAATTATTTTGTTGCCCAAACTCTGTGCTGAATTTGGGGTGTCTTTCACATGCAGATCAAGTTCAGCCATACTTCATCTTGTTCAAAATGACTTGTGAACGTGGCAGGCTATCCTTTTAAGTATACACACCACAAAATTGTTAAAACGACTCACATTAGCATTTTATTATATATTTTATGTAAGTCAAGAGACTAGGGAATTAATTTTTATTTTTTTCTTAAAAATAACTCTCATGAAATGCAATAGGAAAATTACACATGAACATTTTTATGTTTGCTCAGATTAAATTAAACATGAAAAAAATGAAAATGCTAATGAAATAAGCTGCTGGGCTCTGATAAGTGACTCTGAGCAACTTCAAATGTTTCCATTAGAGTAAATCACTGTACTCTACAATGTTGACATGTGTTATCTATTCAGCCACTGCAACATGGTGCCCATTTTGTTCCATAGCATGTTGTGCTGGTCTGTAGAAACCATAAGTCATTGTTTCTCTAAAAACAATAGAAACCAAAAGTTCAAAGTTGCTCTAGAGAGACTGTGTTATCATCAGACAATGCTAAAGATGGTATGTATACTCATTGTGGCTGTATAAGTATTTGGTGTTATTTGCATCATATCATTTTCTAATTACTAATTAGAGATTAGTAAATTGTGTCTCAAAATGACCAACACAAAGCCAGCCAAACAAAAACAAGAGAAAGGAGTAGTGAATTAATGGTATAAACTGAAAAAGCTAATGCTGAAACACAAATGACAAAAAGAAAGCTAAAATACTTCTCAGTTTATTAAGGTAAAATACAAAACTAGATTTCATAGCTGATTATATTTTACTGAATGTTGGGGCATCAACTATATAAGGTGCTATAAAATCCAAGCCTACTTGAGTATATAGTATTTGAGCAATCTGAACTCAGTTGTTACACATGGAGTTTGAATCAGCCTTATTTGATGTTAATAGAAAGCTAGGTCATTGAAATTCATTTATCCCTTTTCCCAGTTAGATCTTGCTGCCCCAGAAAGTGCCAACAACTACATCTGAATTCTATTAGTTACTAGCAATTAGAGTTTACATCATATGAGTATAGTCGTATGTTATGACTATAACCTTATGTTTTATCATTTGTATTTAACTCTTAAACAGCTACGGATTCTATTAATCACTGTTTCTGCTTACAAAAATGTTAATTCAGTCACTGAGCTTTTAAAAAAAGAAAAGGAGTACTTGTGGCACCTTAGAGACTAACAAATTTATTAGAGCATAAGCTTTCGTGAGCTACAGCTCACTTCATCGGATGCATTTGGTGGAAAAAACAGAGGAGAGATTTATATACACACACACAGAGAACATGAAACAATGGGTTTATCATACACACTGTAAGGAGAGTGATCACTTAAGATAAGCCATCACCCACAGCAGGGGGGGGATAGGAGGAAAACCTTCCATGGTGACAAGCAGGTAGGCTAATTCCAGCAGTTAACAAGAATATCAGAGGAACAGTGGGGGGTGGGGTGGGGGGGAGAAATACCATGGGGAAATAGTTTTACTTTGTGTAATGACTCATCCATTCCCAGTCTCTATTCAAGCCTAAGTTAATTGTATCCAGTTTGCAAATTAATTCCAATTCAGCAGTCTCTCGTTGGAGTCTGTTTTTGAAGCTTTTTTGTTGAAGTAGATCTCCATCTCTCCCTCCTTCAGCCAATAGTCATTGGTCAGCACTATTGATGCTGGACAGCACCTACTGCTGAACAAAAAGAAAAGGAGTACTTGTGGCACCTTAGAGACTAACAAATTTATTAGAGCATAAGCTTTCATGAGCTACAGCTGTAGCTGTATGCTCTAATAAATTTGTTAGTCTCTAAGGTGCCACAAGTACTCCTTTTCTTTTTGCGAATACAGACTAACACGGCTGCTACTCTGAAACCTGAGCTTTTAAAGCCTTCCTAATTAATATGGAAATGTATTAAATCAACCCCGGACTCAATTACTGGTAATAATCACTGAGGATTAGGTGGATAATTTGGACTACTGAAAGACAGCAGTACCATTTGGAAAGGGACTGCAGATTTATTAGGTAGAACAGTCAAAGTGGTCTAAATGATAGAAACCAAAAAGCATAACAGCTGAATAGGAATGTTCACATCTAGAGTTCTGCTTGGTCTTAGTGAAATGACTGGTGATGAGTTCATTCTTTCCCTAACACACAGGTAGTTAACTATAAAGTCTTCATCTGTGTGATCAGAATTCTTGCCACTAGCTTTTTGTTGAGGAACTGATTCATACAATGAAATAGCACTAGATATATCAGGTAAAATCGGTGACTGTAACCATTTTTAATCTGGGTTTAGATTTGCTTTGCATCATCAGCAGGTATTGGAGAATCTAGCCTGTTAACTATATATATGCTCCATTTTTTAATTATAGATTTCATTTAGACGGTAATTGCCAGGATTCTTTTTGTTACTGATTTTTGCACCCAGTTCTTTGGCTGATCCTAGATCTCCTTGAATTTTACAAATTAACTTTCAGTAATTCAGTGGATTCATTAGATAATTCCTTTTAGACTCACTGGATGAATATAAACTGGAATTGCTAATATATATTTAGTCAGATTTTGTAAGATTCTTATGCTTACTTTTTTATGATCAACTATACGGACAAGGTCTTGTTTTGATTCCCAATGGTACAAACACCCTTCCCCCGATTTGTTCTTATAAAAGGCAGATTTTAAAAAGCTGTTCAAGAGCTGAGTCATTTTAGCACCTTTGTGGATGTTGTAACCCTCATTAATTAAAGGCTGAATTTCTTTCTAATATAGTGAACATTGATTTACATATTTTGGAAAAAACAAGTATTAAACTATTCAAAATAGCTACATTTACAATAGTATTTTGGTATATCTTATTCTAAGCACAAGGAATAATGCAACTACTACGATAACATTTCACATAACAGCATAATAAATGTGGGTTTTCCAATTGTTTAACTGTACTTCTTTTTACCTTGGTATACTTCTAAAATCCTCTTTTTTATTGTATTTAAACTCAATGTCTGACACTAATTCATTCTGATGATATGTTAAGCAGGGATAGTTTGAGAGCAGAGGGACATGGAGAATTGAGGTACCCTACATTCCTCCTATTTATTATCACAGTACCCAAAGAATCAGGATCTGGAATTGATAATGGTTAGTGTTGTACAAACATATGCAAAGACATTGTTGGGTGAAAAGCATAGTCTATGCCAGTTACTCAGCTTAACTAATTGAAAGCTTTAATAAGAAAGTTTTTAAGTGACATATCACCACCTTAATCAAGCATAAAGCATAAGTAAAGTGGATAGATCATGATAACATACCATAACTCAGTCTTGGGGTACAGGTACGCTGTTTCTGTCATCATCTATTCCATGCTGACCTAATCTGGTGAAGATCCTTCATTTCTCCCACCCCCAATTTGTTAAACACACATCCTTTATACCTTTTCTCATAACATCACACAGGTACAGATTATTAAACTATCTTATCTGTAAACCTTTTATTCTAAATATATTTTCATATACATTAAACCAAAATACTTGAATCTGAAACATTTTTACTTTTCCTGACAAAAATCTAATTGGGACCTCCTTATTTATCTTATTTTAGACATTACTATCGTTCTTGTTACTCAATCCAGCTGAGCTTTTGTTGCTTTCATGTATTTACTTACTTTTTAAAACAATTGACTTATTCTTAGTTGTTTGTGTCTTGTGGCCTGGGAGTTCTGTTCAGTCAATATCCATCCTTCCTAGTCTTCTTTACTCACATTTGTCTGGTTTGCTTTGGCTTGTTATCTGCACATAACAAGTATCCACTGTAGGTGAGACACAAGCCAATTTTTTTTATTTTTGCACATTTAAAATTGTTAGCGGATTTGTAAAAGCTATGTCAACAAGACACAAATCCAAAACAGGAAAGTTCCCTTCTACATTTTCTTATAGCACTACTAAATATATATCTACTGTTAAAAAATATTTAATTCATGCTTATCTAACACAGTTCATTGTACATTTCTTTACAACATAGTTCCTGCTCCAAACAGTTTACCATTTAAGAGGGCAAGTGACCTTGGGAGAGGATTAGACAATCAAATATATATATATTTTTATGTAAAACTTTTATGATCATAAATAGATAAAACAAAGCACTGGCTGCCCAATGGCTCCTTCAATTTAACCATTAGTTAGGCACAAGTAGGTCCCCAGGAGAGATCGAAATAAGATTTTGGCCTCATGGATTAATTCAAGGATGGGTGTGTCATTAAAATGTGGCAACATAGAAGACTGCAGAGAGACCCAGTTCCAAAATGAGACTTGGTTATTGTGATGCAGAGAGTTGCAACGTCTGACTTTTAGGGGCCTAAAAAAATCACAGGAACAACAATGGGATCCACAAAACCTGAGCTAGGCACTCAGGCTTCTGTTATCTTACTTTAGATGGCAAAAATGTGCCAAAGGTGTTAACTTAACCTGGTTATGGTCCAGAATTAAATGGTGTTAAGCAAGATTCAGGATTTGGTGTACCGAGACCTCAGCCTGCTTAGTTCCATGGCAAACACACCATTAAAAATTTTAATCTTTCTTTAAAGATAAAAAAGGAGGAAAAACATTTGAAAGGAAAATTATTAAATAAGACTTATTTTAACAACACCCTTGTTCCCTTTCCCTTTAGCTGGAGAGAGTGCATAGAAAGTAAAACAAACCCTTGTTTGAAATTCTCTTAGATGGTATCAAAGATGGTAATAGCAGTTCTTTGAGGGACAGAGAAGAATTTAGTTGAGATGAGTTGGAGCTGCTGTTATAAAAGTCTGATCTCGTTTCATCCCTGGTGGTGTTTGGGACTCAGTGGAGCTGGTATCATATAGGTCCCTCTCTCTGGCCTGGTCTGGTCGGGACATCTCTCAGAAGCAGGATGACAAAGGCCTGGAGTGCCAGGAAATGGTTGGGGTAGTAGTCAGGATGATAAAGCTCTCTCCAGTTGCCAATTTTTGTTCTCAAATTCTCTTTCTAAGGATCCACAAAGAGAAAGATAGGGGGAATAGTCCAGTCTCTATTTATTTTGTCCATCAATTAGGCCTAGTTTCAGAGACACACCAATTTTGGTTCACAAATTTTTGGTTCCACACTCTTCTTGTTTACCAGGCATTATTTTAACACGATCCTTAAATTATATTAGTACGCTTTTTTTGTTTGTTCTAATTAGTTTTTCTCTCTCCTCTCCCATTAACATTTATTATTAAAAGTTATTGTGACACATAAACCTTCACATGCTTTTTATAGTTAAGTTCACATGTAATAATTAGAATCATAGAACCATGGGGTTATAGAGGATCACAAGGGTCATCTACACAAACAACAAGGAGTCCGGTGGCACCTTAAAGACTTCTTGTTGTTTTTGTGGATACAGAATAACACGGCTACCCCCTGATACTTGACACAACATAAAGGTCATCTAGTCTATCCACCTGTGAAAATGAAGGACTTGTGTCTAAACCAGGGATTGGCAACCTTTGGCATGCAGACCATCAGGGAAATCTGTTGACGGGCCGAGACGCTTTGTTTACCTGCAGCGTCCACAATCACAGCTCCCACTGCCGGCTGTTGCACCGTTTCAGGACAATGGGAAGCTGCACATGCCGAGGGATGATCCCTGGTCTAAACCATCCCAGAGAGATGACTTCTTTTAAAAATTTTTAGTGAAAGAGCTTCCACATTTCCCTAGGCAGTTTCTTCCATTGTCCTACTGTTCTTACAGTTAGGAAGGTTTTTTTTTCTTCTGAGATTTAAACTAAATCTGTTAAATTGTAGTTTGAAGCCATTGCTCCTTGCCCTGACCTCTGTGGCAGGAGAGAACAACTTTTCTCCATCTTTTCTATGGCAGCCTTTCAAGTATTTGTAGACCTCTATCATGTCTCCCCTTAATCTCCTCTTTCCAAATTAAACATACTCAGTTCCTTCAGCCTTTGCTCATATGCATTCCATCCTTTTGATCATCTTTGTTGCTTACCTCTGGATCCTTTCCAGTTTCTCTACATCCTTTTTCTTTGGGCTTAAAAAATTTTACAACAATTCCACTATAATGAATGGGGAGAGATATGCACCAAACAGTAGGATTGATAAAGCCCAGCAAAATAAGTAGAGAACCTCCTAAACTAGCCAATGGGAAATGCTGACAAGAGAGGTGTGCCCTAAGCCCCACCTCCTCAGTGAGGGCTACCAGGAGGTACATATTTCTGCTGGTATCCATAGCTGAGAAACTAACTATTGGAGTCAGGTTGCTTACGCACCAAACTTGTTTCTTGTGTGACTAAGTAAGGCGGGCACCTCACTCCACACAAAACAACCAGGTGGGGAAAAAGAAGAGGAGAAGAAAGAAGCTGTGGTGGTCGTGATGGTACCCACTCTTTAACTGTTAGTTCTCAGATTCCACAGCAGTGTTTGAGGGAGCCCCACATAAGAATTTCCCTGATAAGGTCACACAGAAAGAGTATGGAAGAGATGACTGAGGAAGGAACCCTGCCAGACACCATTGTGAGTGAGAGAGGGTCAGAGGAGACCTCACCTGACAGGTTGCTGAAGGAGCAATTGACAGAGTGGTAGGAAAGGAGAAAGTCATAAAGCCCAGGGAAGAACAAGATTTCAAGGATTATGGGCCAGATTCATAAAGTTACTGAGGCACCTAACTGAGTATTTAGGCACCTAAACCCACCATTTAGGCACGACTAAGATTCTCAAGCCCTCACTCAGCTGCCACCCACAGGTGCCTAGGTTTCCATTAGTCAGGTTGAGCAAAGACATATAAGTCCTTATGCTGTGCTACAGCTAACGAGTTCCTTGGAGTTGTAGCACAAGCCAGATCCCCAGCAGCACTAAGTAAGATTTTCAAGATAATGTGTTTTCCTATCTACCTTGCCAGTGGGACCCAATCCTGTAGGTGTTCTCAGAGCACAGCCCAGGTGAATATGCTAAACACCAGGCTATAGGGTATACCGATACAGAGTGTTTTTCAGACTCTCCTGTGGAAGCTGTTCCACTTTGGCACAATGATTATTTATCCATTTATTTATACAGAGAAATTGACTCCATAGCCTGATTGTTCAAGATCTCATCTGAAATGTGGGAGAGCTGAGTTCAAGTCCATCCATTCTCCAGGCAAAGCAGAGCCAAGATTGGATTATGGGTATCCACAGCCCAAATGAGTGCCCTAACCACTGTGCTATTGGCTCTTCTGGGATTTCTCTGTGTTTTTTCATGAGAAAGGGCTAGCCTGGCTTAGATTTCTAACTCCAGGAGACAGTTATGGTTGAGATTCCAGAGATGAGGGAGGCCTCTCAGTCAGGCACCTGAGACTAAGATCACTGGGAGATAGGCATCTAAGTACCTTTCTGAATTGAACCTATGCCCTGCCCCTTACCTAACATTTCACTCCTGACTGGCTTAGGCAGCTCATCACTCAGTTTGCTTGCATCTGAGGAGTGCTTCCCTTTCGTGCCTTAGGCTATGGCTATAGTGCAGCTTAAGTCAACATAAGTTATGTCACTCAGGAGTATAGCCACCTCCTTGAGTGACATAACTTATGCTGACTTAAGCACCAGTGTGGACAGTGCTATGATGGTGGGAGAGCTTCTCCCACCACCATAGCTACTGCCACTAATAGGGGCTGGAGTAATTAAGCCAACGGGAGAGTTCACATGCATCATCCTAGAGTAGCTACACAAAGAGGTTATAGCAGCATCAATGCATCACTGTAAACTCTCTAATGTAGCCAGACCCTAACTATCCCCATAGACAGAAAAACAGGGTACCTAACTCAAGACTGAGAATTCCAGTAGGCAGCAATGTGCCTCTGGTTCAGGCATTGGAATGCTAATCCTTACAGCATACAAGAACCTTTATAAATCTGGTCCCAAATAATAAAAAGTATCAGAAAGGAGAAGAGGGCATAGAATTTAGCCAAGATAAGATTGTTAGAAACTTTGATGAGCACAGTTTCACTGGAAAAGGCAGAAACCAGACTGGAGGGGAAGGAAGATGGGGTTGGATAAGAAAAACTCAAGACAATGGCTGTAAACCCAGTCTGACCAAAGAATATGTCAAGTTGTTCTGTAAGTATTGATTAAAATGATTGCTGCAGCTATTCTGTTTTCTGGTTAGGGATTTATTAAGAAGCTGGGTGTGAAAAGAGAAGAGAGAAGGAGTTATTGATATTTCTACTGGATTCCTCTAAGATAAGATAGGAAAAGGATATTGAGCTCCATAGTTGAACAAGTCAGAGAAAGTTCTACAGTAAATTGATCTCTGTACAGGGTTAGCTATACTGTCATTTTATAATTTATGTCATTGACATCACTTTATTTAGTTGGTTGTTTTTTTTAAAGAAAACAATATGCGTGCTATATATGTACTAAGTTGAAGTGGTATTCATAATAAATTGAACATATTTATTGTAATATGTGGAATTCTTGATGCTTCTGAAAACTATTTAGGTTGTTCTTATATAAAAAAATTTATGGTACAGTGAAATTAACATATACTAATGAAGAGCCAATCCTGCCTTCCTGTTCGGATGAAAAATCTATTGAAGACAACAGGAGTTTTGTCTGAGCAAGGACTGCCATTTTGGGCCACAAAGTTCTACTGTTTTTGATTGGAATTGGTTATTTAATGGATTCCTGTGTCCATTGGAACATTAGAATTTCCATACTTATTTAGCGTATGCATAGTCATCTAGCCAAGCGGTGGCATCTTCAGTAGCATGATGCAGTTCTTCTAGGCCACTGCTGAACCTAGTATTCAGCAGTATTCAACCAGCAGTATTCATCAGAGATGTGCATCATCATCTGTGTTGCACCAGTTGGCTGCACAGAGACCTTGCCCAGTCCAGAACCTGTTCAACAGGGACCATTGGCGACGGGGCAGGTAAAAACCAGATGGGTAAATTGTGGGTTCGGCGACAAGGGATTGGTTGGAGATTATAACAGATATCTGCCCTAACATTCTGGCATAGCAGATGAGGCCATAATGGGGGACATGATGGCAAACTGGTGGTTTAAATAGGTCATTGTGCAGTGGCAGGCTTGAGTTGGCACATACTTTCTGCAGTAACTTGCCAGTGGCAACCTCTTGTCTGATATGAGGAGCAACATTGCTCAGAACTGGAAACCATGGGAATGGAGTCAGATGCAGGGTGCTGGAGATGATACACATGGTGGCAGTTTGGTGTGTGACGATCGAATCCAAACTGGTGAGCAAGACTCCGCCACCGAACATGAGGTGGCAAGAACTGACACCAGCAAAATTGGAGCACAGGCATCCAATTATGAACCTGCCAGTTTGCTAAGAAGATTCTTGCGCGTCTTAACTTAAGCTGCTGTCTTCTTTAGCTGGGCATGGTAACTCAGTGTGCGGTCTAAGGTCACACCTAGATAGCCCGGTTTTACTTCGTGCTTCTTCTTCTGACCATTGAGATAAACATTCAGTTCTTGGGGTGCACTGGCGAGATGAAGATGGAATAAACTGGAAACTATATTGCCATGCTGGACCATACCATTAGTCCATTCATACCAGTATCCTGGCTCTGACAATACTGGATGCTTCAGAGAAAGGTGAAGGAAACCCTGCAGCTGGTAGTTATGGAACAATCTGCCTTCAGGGAAAATTTCCTCCCAGCCACCATTAATTGGAGTGTGTCGGAAGTGTAGAAGCATAATGTATATCTATAGCAGCTTGGAAACTGGGGCGGGGGTGGGGGGGAGGAGGATGGAGGTTTGTGAAAACATTCATGACATATGTGTCTCCTTTTGATCAGAAACTTTTGAAGTTATTTTTAACTCATTCCAAAAATCTTGGGGTTATTTTTATTTTTTAAATCCTCGTTATTATAACTCGGTACTGTGACAGGGCAAGGCCAGATGGCTATAGAAAAGTAGTCTTATTGGGATCCGGGAAGTGAGCGGGCGAAGCCCGTCCACTGCTAAAGGAACCTTCCCAGCCTAAAAGGGGGATCCACAGGACCTAGATACCCAAAAAATTCCGGGGGACAACTAATAAAATAACAGGGACAGGAGTGCGGTCAAAGGGTCAAAAGAAGGGAACCGGACGGGGACACCGAGCAGAGAACCCCGGACAGCGCCCACTGCTCCTCAAAGGCGTCAAAGGAGTCAGAGGACGCCGCCCAGAGGAACTCTGCCCGGATACGTGAACGGACCGAGGATTGGAAATAGGCCCTACAGTCACAGGAGACTCCATCGGCCAACCTCCTCACTCTGGTTTTGTAAATGGCCATTTTAGCTAGGGCCAGGAGGAGGTTGACCAGGAGATCCCGTGACTTTGTGGGGCCACGGATAGGGAGTGCATAAATGAGAAGGTGAGGGGAGAAGTGCAACCAAAAACGTAATAAGATATTGGTGAGGAGCCGGAATAGGGGCTGCAGCCTGGCACACTCCAGGTAGACATGTGCCAGGGTATCCCTCACGCCGCAAAAGGGGCAGGCGTCTGGGATTGAAGTGAACCGCGCCAAGTACACGTCCGTGCTCACGGCTCCGTGAAGGAGCCGCCAACTGACATCCCCGGCGGCCCTTGGGACTACAGTGGAATACAGGCTGGCCCACCGGGGCTCCTCACCCTCCAAAGGTGGCAGGAAGTCCCGCCATTTTGTATCAGGGCAGGACACGAGGGTGCGGGCGTGAAGGGTGTGGAGCACGAGCGTGTAGAGATGTTTTCATGGCGCGGTGTGAAAGCAGACCGGCTGCATCTCGTGCAGCCGGCTTCTAGTGAAGGGGTCGGTTGGGTCCACGGGGCAGGGGTCCAATTAAAAGGTCCGGTGGGCCTGGGGTAGCGGGTGGGCGGGGCAGGCCCTCGTGCAGGACCCGGTCGAGATACACCCGAGCAGCGGGCAGCAAAGCTGCCTGAAGTATACTCCTGAAGTATGCGTCGGGGAGTACAAGGTCTGGAAAGCCCCATGCGCTGAGCGAAGGTTAGGGGATCCAGCCAGTCTCCCCGGTCATAGTCCAGGAGGTCTCCGACTCTTGTGACCTCTGCCAGGACCAAACTCTGGTGCACCGAGCGGGACTCTGCCACCTGCAAACGGAGCTGGGGGTTGTATAGCAGGGGCTCCGCGAGGAGATCTGCCCCCTCGGTGACCGCCACGGACCTGGTCGTTGTAAAGAGTTTCTGGGTCTGGAGGAGGTCCTGGTAGAAGACCGGCAGCCCGGAGAGGTCTCGCGGAAGACCTCTCGGATGGAGATAAAGGAGCTGCCGGTCGTATCGGAGCCCTTGGAAGCGGCGCAGGAAGGCGTGCGCCAGTATGCTCCACGCCGGACTACCTGCACCATAAAGGAGCCTCTGCAGGGTCTGGAGGCGGAAAACATGGACCTGAGTAAGCAGACATTTTAGGCCCTGCCCTCCCTCCTCCACAGGTAGATGGAGAAAACCTGCAGGGACCCAGTGCAGTCCTGACCAAAAGAACTCCAGAATCGATGTCCGGAGGTTGGTCAGGAAAGCCGGGGCCGGGACCAGGGTGTTGAGTCGGTACCAGAGCATGGACAGGACTAGTTGATTAAGCACTAACGCTCTCCCTCGAAGGGAGAGGCACCGGAGTAGTCCTGTCCATTTCCGGAGGCGCTCTATCACCCCGCCCTCTAAATTCTGCCAGTTCTCCGGCGGAGAGGGATGCGTGGCAGAAAGGTAAACGCCCAGATAGAGCAGCGGACCCGTGCTCCACCGGATGACTTGAAGCGCGGGTGGGAGGGAGCTCGCCTGCCGCCAGTCCCCTACCACCAAGCCAGAGCTCTTGACCCAGTTGACCCGCGCAGAGGAGGCTGCTGAATAGATGGCCTGGCAAGCCTCCACCCGCAACAAGTCGCCCAGGTCCTGGACCACGAGGAGCACGTCATCAGCGTACGCCGACAGGACCAGCCGCAGCTCCAGCTCCCTCAGCACCAACCCTGTCAACCTTCTTCGGAGGAGACAGAGGAAGGGCTCAATCGCCAGAGCGTACAGCTGGCCTGAGAGGGGGCACCCCTGCCGTACTCCTCGCCCGAAGCTGACCGGTTCGGTCAGGGTCCAGTTGAGCCTTACCAGACACTCTGCGGAAGCGTACAGCACCCGGAGAGAGTTCACAAACCTGGGTCTGAAGCCAAATGCCTGCAGAGTGCTCAGGAGATACCCGTGATCCATCCTGTCGAATGCCTTCTCCTGATCTAAGGACAGGAGGGCGAACGACAGACCATCCCTACACCCAAGTTCCAATAGGTCCCGGACCAGATATAGGTTGTCGAAGATACTGCGGCCCGGGACGGTGTAGGTCTGGTCTGGGTGGACCACGTCCGCCAGCACGGACCCTAGCCTCAGGGAGATGGCTTTTCCCACGATTTTGTAGTCCGTGCTGAGGAGCGAGACGGGACGCCAATTTCGTAAATCGCGGAGGTCCCCCTTCTTCGGCAATAAGGCGAGCACGGCTCGCCTGCACGAAAGAGGGAGGACCCAGCTCTGCAAAGACTCGGCCCAGACGGTGACTAGGTCTGGGCCCAGGACGTCCCAGAACACGCGGTAGAACTCCACGGTCAGCCCGTCCATGCCCGGAGATTTATTGGTGGGCATGCGACGGAGGGCTTCCGAGAACTCAGCCACAGTGAGAGGCAGCTCTAGCCGGTCTCGGTCGCCCACGCTGACCGTCGGGAGCTCCTCCCACAGCACTCTGCAAGCGTTAGGATCGGTCGGCTCCGGGGAGAAAAGGCTTGCGTAGAAGGCTCTCGCCCTCTCGCACATCTCCACCGGATCCGTGAGGGGGGTGCCATCCTCTGTCAGTAGGCAGATGATATGTTTCTTAGCCCCCCTCTTTTTTTCCAGGGCGTAGAAGAAGCGGGAGACGCAATCCATCTCCCGAAGGAGAAGGATGCGGGATCGAACAAAGGCACCCCGGGCCCGATGGTCCTCGAGGCTCCGGAGCTCCTCCCGCTTCTCCCGGCACGCTCCGCAGAGGGGTGGATCCTCGGGGCTGGCGGCCAGACGCCTCTCCAGCTCTAAGACCTCCCGTTCCAACTGCTCTATCGCTGCATCCCTCCGTCGGCTGGTGCCCCGGGTGTAGTCACGGCAGAAGAGCCGGGCGCGCACCTTCCCTACGTCCCACCACCGCCGTGCCGAGAGAAAGGCAAGCCGCTGCCCTCGCCAGGCCAGCCACGGAACTCCCGGAAGGACGCCACGAAGCCCGCATCCTCCAGCAAGCTGTTGTTAAAATGCCAATAGGCCGGCCCCGGCCTCTCCGCGCAGAGGGAGGCTGTCACGGTGGCTATGTGATGGTCAGAAAATGGGGCCGGCCGGATGCTGGAGGAGTGGGCTCGTGTAAGATGAAAGCGTGATAAATAAATGCGGTCCAACCGGGAGTGGCGCGACCGATGGGCCTCCACCCGGACAAAGGTGAACGTGGAAGTGTCATCCGGGTGGTGGTCGCGCCAGACGTCCACCAGGGAGTGGTGTTCGACTATCTCCTGGAGGACGGCAACGGCGGCCGGGCTCTGCTCGGTTCCCGAGCGGTCCTGTTCCTCAAGGGTGATGTTAAAGTCCCCTCCCAGGACCAGGCACTCCTGAGGATCCAAGGTGCCGAGGAAGGCGGATGCCTGCTGATAGAATTGCAGCCGCTCTGGGCTCGCTGCTGGGGCATAGATGTTGACGAGGTTGACTACGAGCCCCTCCATTTGGACCCGGAGGTGCAGCAGGCGACCCGGCACAGCCTCGGCGACCCCCAGCACCTCGGGCCGTAGGTCGGGGGAGAACAGGGTCGCCACTCCACCCGTATGAACTGTGAGGTGGCTAAAGTAGACCCTGTCCCCCCAATCCAGCCGCCAGCTGTCTTCGGCGGTCGGATCCGTATGGGTCTCCTGCAGGAAAACCACAGAGTACCTCCCCTCTCGAAGAAAGGAGAGCACCTGGGACCTGCGGAGACCCATCTTACAGCCACGGGTGTTCAATGTTGCAATGGTAAAGGGTGCCATGAGGAGGGCTGGGGGGGATCCTCGCCGGCAGGGATGCTCGTGGCTCCCGGCGGGCTGCGTAGCAGTCCGTGACCCACCCCGTAGGTGAGTAAGGAGTCACGGAAGTGGTGGACCCGCTGGTAGGCCGCGGCGCCCTGTCTCCGGGTCCTTTTCCCCTCCCCCATGAGGGCCCTTGCGGCCCGGAGGATTTGATTAAAGTCCCCCCATCGCTGGAGGGCAAGCTGGACTTTGTTGCGGGAGCCACGGACGTCTTCTAGGAACTCCCGCAACTCCTCTCGCAGCGCATGGGGGGCTGGGGTTATGGTCTGGTTGCTCCCCGATGGTGCCCTTGGTACAGCCCCCTGGCCCAGCGAGACGGGCAGACAGGGTGCGGATCCCCGACGGGGCTCCTGATGGGTTGACCTGAATGCTGGGGCGATAGGGGGCGGCGGAGGGAGGATAGCAGCCCCTGGTGGGTCGGGACGGGCAAACACAAAGGCCATTCCCTGGGAGTCATCTGTTGGAAAGGGGAGGGAGACAGTCCCAGGGGTGGCAATGATATCTCGGGAGGTGGGCGGGATAAGGGCATGGGCAGGGGTAGAGGTGAGAGTCTGGGTCGAGAGAGGGCTCTCACCGATGCCGGGCGCAAGTTCTCTGGTGGATTTGGCAGCCACGGCATCAGGAGGTGGACTTTCTTCTGTAGGGTCCTCTCTCGGAAAGGAGGTTGAATGCTCCTCACCAGCGAGGGATGGCCCTGGTGGCTCAGGTTCCAGCCACGTGGCACTGGCCATCGCCTCAACTGGCTCGGCGGCTCTCAGCGGGGTGCCCTCTGCAGCCGGGTTGATGGAGGAGTCCAGGGGCTCCTCGGAGGTGGGAGCAGAAGCAACGGTTAGGGGGAGGGAATATGGGGAAAGGGGGGCTGGAAAGAAGTCGCCCAGATCGAGGCCCGCTGGCATAGGATCGTCCTCCCCCTGGGTGACCGGGGTCAGACCCAGGGCCTCGATCTCCTCATATATAGAGGGGAAATTGTTTTCCGCTACCCCGGGATTCTCCCCGCCGGCACCTGACGCGATGGTTACTTCGGGGCACACTGGGGTTTCAAATGGTGCCTCGGGGGTCTTGGAGGGGAGGGACTCCCGTGTAGGGGAGATACCGTCTTCCAGTGCTGCCACATCTTCCCCAGCCGGCTCTGGTGGGTGGAACACACCCGTGGGTAAAGCGGAAGGCTCGGCATCGGTGCCCCCCTTCCTGGTCTTCCGGGGGGCCTCCGCGTCAGATGGGAGGAGCGGAGCTCGAGCCTTCCGCATGCCCCGCTTCCCCTGGACTAGGGCCCAGCCCTCCATGGCATCATCCAGGGGCTGGCTAGCAGGGGTTGTGTCAGGGGGCAGAGGCAATGGCTCAAGGGGGTAACGGTGGGGCAGCACAAGGGAGGGAAGATTCCCCTTGGGGCGGACCCTCTCCCATGCTTGGCAGTGTCCCTGCCGCACCCTCTTCCACAGGCCCCGCCAGATTACAAGCAGCGGGGGCGGGGTTCTCCCGCTCGTCTGGGCATAGTGGGGGAGGTGCCCCTTTCGCCTGAGAGGGAGCAATGGTGGACTGGGAAGGAGGAGGGGCGGTTTCGGGCACCGGGCAGCCAGGGGCATCGGCGATGACGGGGCCGGTGCCCTGCCGGGGCTCGGCGGTCCTGGATGCCCCTTCTTCCCTGGCCAGGGGGCAGTCCCTCCGGACGTGCCCCATCACCCGGCAGAGGTAGCACCGGGCCTCCCCCGTGGAATAATGCACCCTGTAACGGGCCCCCTGGTAGGGGACTAGGAAGGACCCCTCGAGTGCCTCTCCGTCACGCGCCGCCGGCGGCAGTTGAAGCTGCACTTGCCGGCGGAAGGAGAGGACGTGACGGAGGGCGGGGTCTTTGCAGCCCAAGGGGAGAGGGCTGATGACAGAGATGGGCTTTCCCAAGGCAGAAAGGGCGGGTAACAGGGCGGCATTGGGCAGAAAGGGAGGGACGGAGGTCAGGACCAGGCGGACGCCCAGGTCCTCTAGCGGCTCTAAGGGGACGAATACGCCCCCCACCGCCAGGCCCTTCTCCACCACCTCCTGGGCGGCGGCCTCCGATGCTAAGAAGAAGACAACCTTGCCATACATTTTGGAGGCCGCCACAATGGCCGTGGGCCCCACCACCCTCGCCAATGCCCGCACATAGGTCTCCACGTGGGGCGAGGCGGGCACCAGGAGGCAACAGACGCCGTGCTTCCTAGTCATGGTGGGAAAGGGACCCCGGCCGCTAGAGATGGTAGCGGAGGCGGTGGGCTGGAGAAAAGACGTAGCGGCAGGCGGGGGGGCTGCCGCCACCTGGGCGTATGCTCTGGGGGCCGGGGGAGGGACACCTGCAGAGCTGGTGGAGGGAACAGAGGGGAGGGGCGCCCCAGCTGGAGATGGGGCCAGGGCATTGGGGGCAGCCCCTGCCATGGAGGGCCTGGTCTTTTTAGCGGGGCCCTTCCCCTTCTTCTTCCCCTGGCCCTTCCCGCCGGCTGGGAGGACTCCCCCCAGATCTGAGGGGGTGATAGACGTGGCAGCAGTGGAGGTCACCCCGGTGCCCGTCACTGCTGGTGCCCCAGCGGGCGCAATGGCAGATGGTTTGGCAGCGGAGGTAGGAGCTCGGGGGGGGGGGGGGGTGACAGAGGGGCAGGCGGGGGAGGGGGAGCTCGGGCTACTGGAGGGGTCTCACCCGTCTCATCCCCCGCCATCATGAGCAAGGAGGAAAGGGGGGACACCAAAAGGAGGAGGGGAGAGGGGAAGCAGGTCGACCACTCCTCCCTGCTAGGCTGCAGGCAGGGGAGGAGGGCGCCAAAAGGGGTGGGCTGGACCGGGGCAATCAGGGGTTGGGGTCAGTCACCGACACAAGGTGGATTTCCCGCTCCTCTTGATGCACTAGGGTAATGGGGGATACAACAACATTGGGGGTGCAGTGAAGAGGGTTGCAACTAAAATGGGGAATTGCACAAGCGCATGGGAGGGGGCATGGGCACACGGAGCGAGGGGCTAAGCGGTCTGGGGGTAGAACAGGGAAACCAAGGGACTAGCTTCAGAGGCTGGGGCGGGGCAAACAAACAAAGGCTGCAGAAGGAAATGGGCGGGGCAGGCAAACAAACTGAAGCTAGTAAGGGGGGGCTGGAGCAAAAGGGGAGGGAAAGCAAGTGGCAAATGGGGCAGGTAGTAAAGGGCAAAGCTGGGGGTTAGGCAATCGGGGGGGGGGCACATGTGCCCATGTGCACTTGCACAAGTCTTTTTTAGCTGGCTGCTGCTTCTGGCCCAAAGGGTGGAAATAGGGCATGGCAAGCCAAGCAAGCAGCTGAGTCCAGAGGCAGGAGCTGAGGCAGATGGTATACAGACAGTGGGGGTGGTGGTGGGGGCAGCGGTGGTAGTAATAGTGGTGGGGGTTGGGGGGGACACACAGATGGATCAGGGGGCAGCTCCACGCCACACCCCCCATGTCCCTACAAACACAGTCAAAACCCCCACCACAAGAGCACAGTTTGGAAATTACTCAGTCTTAGGGCCCCCTCCACGGTGGTCTGCAAAGTCTCTAGGTGCTGCCCCACTGGCAGATGATCCTCTTCTTCTCCTCCTCGGGCTTCAGCAGCTCCAGGCAGCAGACTCCACAGCAGCAGCTGCTCCAGGAACTCAAGATGGTGATCCAGGCAAGCAGAAAGGACCCCTCTCAGGTGGTGGTGGTGGTGGTGTCCACAACAGCATTGGCTGGGGTCCCTCACTCTTCCTCTCTGGGGAGTGGGCTAGCAGCCCCCCCCCGGGGCTGCTGTTGGAGCAGTAGCAGCACCCAAGAGTGGGGGATCCAGCAGCCAAGTAGCAGAAAATGGGGGGTGTCTGGCCCAGCCAGGGGAGCAGCTGGAGCAGCAGGGAGAGCTTAGGGCCTAGTAGCAGCAGGAGTAGCAGCTTCCCACCTCCCTCCAAGCTAGAAGGCTATGGAAGAGCGGGGGGGGGGGGGGGGGGGGAGGAAGGGAGAGAGAGGGAGAGAGATTCGCTCCAGGCTAAACAAATCCCTGGTACCAGGATCAGTGAAATGGATGCTGTTCCAGATCAGTTAAGATACCTGGGCACAATTAAGATCTTTCCAGAAGGCAGGGAAGATAGCTAGGTTGATTGAGACACCTGAAGCCAATTAGGGGCTGGCTGAAACTAGTTAAAGCCTCCCAGTTAGTCAGTTGGGTGTGTGTGTCAGGAGATGTCAGTGGAAGCCATGCTGTTGGAGGAACTGAACAGTACAAACCATTCAGGTGCAAAGAAGGAGGTCCTGAGGTAATGGTGAAGTAGATATTGAGGAAGTGGGGGCTGCTGTGGGGAAGTGGTCCAGGGAATTGTATGCATCCTATTTCCAAAAAGTCAGCTACCATAGCTGCTACCGTAAGGGTTCCTGGGCTGGAGCCTGGAGTAGAGGGAAGGCCTGGGCTCCCCCTCTTCTGTCAGCGATGAATCACTGAGACTGGGAGACAACAGAGACTGTGTAAGGAAGGATAACTTCTACTCACCTCCCTTGCTGGCTTATGATGAAAATGGCTCAGTAGACTGTGACCCTCGTCTTTAGAGAGAGAAGGGCTATGTGGAGGGTCACAGTGAGCCTCTGAGGCTAGCAAAATTCTCCAGGAAGTGCAGGGCTCATGGAGACAAGGACAGAGTTTTGTTACTGTATGTTTTTGTTATCCTTATTCATGGCTTTTTTTCTTCTATCTTACTAACTTCTTGGCCTCAATATCTTGTGTCTGAGTTTCATAGACTAATCCTGTGTTGTGTACAAGTATTTCCCTTTATCAGTTTTAAAATTGCTACTTCTTACATTTCTTACAATGTTCCCTTTCTCTTGTATTATAAAAAGGAGTGAACAGAAATTCTACCTTCAGTATTGCTTCCATCTTTCAGCTGCAGATTATTTCATAATGTTTTTCATAAATTATTTCTATGGAAATTCTCACAGCAATTATGGAATAAACGATGAACAAATATGACACAACCTGCTCCTATTTTTAATTCCTTTAGAAAACTCCAGAAAGTGGTGAAGCCTAAAGTTCCTACTGGAAGATTAATGATGGGTGTAAACCATCAATGTACTTTCTGTGCATCACTTTTCAGCCTTTTGGCTAAGATCAAATGTTCATTTTGTGTAAATGCATAGTAAAATGTGCACAGCACAGTCTGGTTTGAACAGGACTTTGAATGCCAACAGTAGTAATTTTGACTTATTTCCATTTCAGCTGGAAAACAAAATCAACCTATGAAATATATCTTGAGAAAATCCACACTGTTGGTCTTGTATTCATTTTTTGAGAAGAAGCAATTACATTTCCCAGTTTCAACAATAAAGCAATCTTAAAACCTCTAACTGAGACTAGTTTCAATACTATAGATCTCTTAAATGTCTAACTTTGGGGTAAAATAACGTTAATTCTGTATGTGTTTATGCATTTAACGTGCAGTATTTCTTCAAGAGGGATTTACTGGCTGCATTCTATATCCTTGGCATAAATTGGTGCACAGAAGATCTATTTAACAAGATGATTTGCTTAACAGATCAGACAGTTGCTCTATTTTATCATTTAGTATGCAGGGGTTTATTCATGTAAATGGTTTTATTATTTTCAAGAGAATGTCATTGAATGTACAGAATTGGAATATATCAGCATATGCAGTACATGTATTCGGCTATATCCTGGAGTTTCCTGTACACCTATATACCATGCTATGTAATCTCCTAATCAATCCAAATTCATGAATAAGATTTTTGATATGGAGTAGAGAGGTGGGCTGCTTTCAGATATTTGGATGGAGAGAGGTACAGTCTCCTTAAGAGGGGTTGAAAAAATGTCAGTCGTTCTGTCTGCTGTGGCATCCTGCTCTGAACACATGACCAATTCTAAATGAGAAACTTGTCCAATTACCCATGTTCTTGAGGTGGATCTTCACATATAATTCAGCAATCTGGATCTAGTTCATCAGGTTAAGGGAAACATCATGAGGCTAAAATTAAATCACTGAAAATGTATCTGTCTCTTATGGATGATGGGTTATGAAGATGGTATGGGGAAGGGGCCCAATGTAATGAGAACATACTACTGAGTCAAGACTTTTGAAATACTGAAGGGAAATGAAAGAACCAAATGGCTATAAAATGAATACATTTTCTTAAAATAAATGATAATGCTTTAATGAAAAATAATTACAAACACTTTGATACTTCAGCTGTTTACACTGCAATATATTCAGTATATATTCTAACAGTAATAATGGTCTTCAGTGCCGCATGTATCCCAAAAAAACACATTAGACCAAAAATATGTGACAGAGACCCTGGTATTATCTTTCAGGAATCCCAGAATTAATTGGCTCTGCCCACCTAAGCACTTTCCCCTTTTAATTTATCTGCCGAGGGCAGTATGGGCAGTACAGTGTCCTCTGTTGTTTTTATATGTAATTGAATGTTTTTTTTTTATGGGGCTCCAAACTTTCATTGTGACACAGGTTTTTGTACTGCAATGTGTAGCTGATCTGTGGAAGTTGTCAGAGCTGAATGTTTTCATAGCATGGTACAGGTCACTCAGGGCTCTTGTATCCAGGAAAGCATAAGAGATAGTGTTTGTTTTTTGTTGGTGAGTAAAAAAAAAAAATGGGTGTGTGGTGAGTGTTCCATTTCCTAACTTCCAACCTCAGCAATCCTCATCAGCAAGTACTTGCTCTGCCGAATCACACCACAATATTTGGCAGTAATGACACATCAGCAAAGATGGTGAAGCATGATTAGATTTTTGTTTCTAGTAAAATGGTCAACAGCTAAATAGTGGCTATGGATATTTAAATTGTCATAAATGGGCTGCAAAGTTTATCACTCTTTTGTGCTAAATGGTAGCAGTTCACACCCCTGAGCTATTGTTTCAGGCTGTCAGCAAACTCAGGCACACATCCCTCCATTCATTTAAATTCAGTTCATATTTTGAAGGTTATTGTCACTATAATAACTATAAAAAGAAAAGGAGTACTTGTGGCACCTTAGAGACTAACAAATTTATTTGAGCATAAGCTTTCGTGAGCTACAGCTTCATCGGATGCATTCAGTGGAAAATAACTATAGTTGTTAGTCCTTATTCTGAAGTAATGTTTTAAGGTTATGTACGTTAAATACCCCTTACACTAATTTAAATGTCCTTATATCCAATTTACCCATATGCAAGGGAATCTAAATTGGTCTGGGCTATGGTAGATGCCTTGCCATAGTTTTACAACTTATTGGATGTATAGATGTGTCTGTTCTTTGCTTCTTTTCTAGTCCCACAAAAGACAGGGAGGACTACACAGACAGGAAGCCGGGGAAAAAACCCTCAAACTTCCATGGTAGCTTTATTTCAGCCTATGCCATATTTGGGGATGCTGAAGGACTGAAATAAAGATGTAAGTAACAATGCAGCTATGTCACTCAGAAGGATAACTTTCAGAGTAAAGCCGGGTTTCAAGTAGCCTTTCACCTTTTCCCAAAATCAAACTCAGTGATGGACCAAATTCCTTGCTTCTAAAGTCTCACTGAAGTCAGTGGAATTTCACCAGGAAAAAATTTGCTCCATCAGGTTTATCTGTCTCAATGTTGAACTACTTCAATTAATTATTATGATGGTACATCACTTTGAACATGTAAACTACTATATACAGTCATAACGCTGGAAACCATTTGAAACTTTTCCAACCCTCTTCTGTCTTACACACCCACTGAAACAAATACCATTGTACATCTGTGATGGGGTATACAAACCTCGCACTGAGCCACAATGATAAAGGGGCTGCTCTGGACTCAGCCAGCCCAGCCCCACCACACCTGCGTCAGATGCACAGGCTGGAGGGAGAGTTCAAAGAAGTAGAACATCTCATTTGGGGGCAGCCCAAGGAAGAGAGCAGACCTGCAACTTGCAGCTCCTGAGGAAAGCGCTGAGGGAAAGCAGGATCTCTCCCTATAACACCTATCCAAAAGTCCCACCCTGAGGGAAGGAATGACCTGCTTTAGGTATGCCCTGAGAGGGAGGCATTCTCACATGGACTCAGTTTATTTGTATTAATTTCCCTAGTTTTTCTTCTACCCCTGAAGAAGAGAGATGTGGAACTACCCTGGCTGAAGGGCCAATGCATGAGAGGAGGCAGCTGCCACTCCAAAAGGTAGAGAGTTGCTACACCCCGTCCAGCCATATAGAGGCACAACGAGATGAGCTGATCCTCTTCCCACTTTCCTGTACAGATTGAGAACTGTGGACAACAGAGTAGTGGTAGGAAGTGACCTGGGGAGGGCAGCTTTAAGGAGTTTGGGGCACTTTTGTCACCCTCACAGATCTCTGGACTGGAGATTGGTGGAGTAGGAGAGCTCAGACTCCTCTGCCAAAATCCTGTCTGCCGGTCATGACCTAAGCCATGACCACTAACCAACACTCCCCATCAGCGAAGACCATCACAACATCTCACACCTCAGTTATTTTATTTATTTATTTTTTTAATCACAATTGCTTTTGGCATGGAACATCATCTCCCTGTCCCCACTCATTTTTAGTGTACTGGCTGGGTTAAGTTGATTACACTTGTGGGGGTGCTGAACATAAGTTGGGTATTTAAATAGTCATCTATTTCTATTGATATGAGAAATACGGATGGAATTCTAAGTCTCACTTTGAATTCTGCCATGGATGTATGGGGTTAAATCAAATACCTACTCTTGCTTTTAGGCATTAGGCACATGGTGTAAAAACACAACCGTGACTTTAATTGGTAAAGGGAAACTTGAACGCAAGAATAAAGTATAATTTTGTTCAATGAATTTTTTACAAATTGTTTTCTAATTTTTTCAGCTTAAATGTTTGAAAGCTTTTATAAGAAACACTTGAAAATGCCAAAGAGGTTTTTAGGGTGTAATAAATCAGTGTTCTAATAATTTTAAGTTGTTTTCAAAGGGTATGTAACCCTAAAGAGGCAAATGCAGACAACACTACTACCACCATCTAATGAAGATTTCTTTGCAGCTCAAAATAGACAGATATGCTTTAAAACTTTCTGTCCCTCCAAAACACTTTAGGTAAATTAGGGCTATGGTTAATTCACAATAACAATGCATAATAAGGACAGAGTGTCAGTAAGTCTCAACTGACTTAGAGTCATTGAGACTGACTGAGTGAAATTGAGTGTGTAATTAAATTTATTCAAGCAAAGAAACAGTGTACCTCTAGGTCTATGTACAATACTAGAAAGTCAGAAAAAAAGTACCGCTGGTTAAGGTAATTCTACAGTACGGAGAATCACCAGTGACTGAATGCAGAAAAACAATCCCCTTTTTCCGGGCTCTCAAAAATATAGACTTCTTCCATTTCCTAAGTATGTTCAGAGGAGCATAGGTGGAAAAGAGGAAAATATGGACAATGAGCATTGGGCCCTGTGGAGGCATTGTGGATGACAACACAGGGATAAAAGTCCTAGTGCATAACCACGGCTGGCCAGGATCAGCTGACTGAGGCTCATAGGGCTTGGGTTGTGAGACTACAAATTGCTGTGTAGATGCTCAGGCTAGGGCTGGCTAAAAAGTCAGCTCATAAGAGAAGGGAGGAGCTAGTGTACAGGAGAGGGTGGTTGAGAGCCAGATACACCCAACAAATATTTTCTGAACTTAGGCCAATTAATGCTCCACACCCACATCCCATTCCCAGCCTGCCTCAAAAAACACCACCAAATACAAAAATGTACAAACAAAGAAAAAACCCTGCAAGAGTAAAACTTCATGCGGGCGGCAGTCTAGCAGCAGAGTGGGGGCTATCCAGTTTATTGCTCGGAATGTAGCATTTATGATTACCTGCCTTGTGGGCAGGTGGTTTATGTGTGCATTTGGTGCAAGCAAGTCATGGCACTCAGAGACCAAGTACTGGCTCTTGAAGCCAGAAGTGGATGGGAGTTGCTAAGGGAGACAGAGAGGTAAAATAGATAATACATTCCAGGAGACAGTAGAGTGGTCCCAACCCTAGTCTGACAGTTTCTGTGCTGTTGAGAAGGATGAAAATCGCAGAGAATGAGAACATCAAGCTGGAGAGGAGGGAAATGTTCCTATAGCTGGGATCCTCCTTCCAGATGATGTCATGGTACCCTCTTGCACTGAGAATACCTCTCTGGGAGAGGGAACCCCAGTTATTAGGAAGAGACAGGTAATAATAATGGGGGATTTGATTATTATAAATATAGATAGTTGGGTTTGGGATGATCATGGGAACTTCATGGTGAATTGCCTGCCAGATTCAACAGTTGTGGACCTCTTGAGACATTTAAATAGACATATGAGCAGTGCTGGTGGGGAGTGAAATGCCTTCAAGCTGCATGGAAACTTTTTTTAAAAAACACCATAATAGATGATCAAACTATATGTGTACAACAAATAAAGAAATACAGTAAGAGGATCAAAAAATGCTACCATGCCTGAACAACAGAGTTGTCATAAATATAAAGGGAAGGGTAACCACCTTTCTGTATACAGAACTATAAATTCCCTCCGGGCCAGAGGCAAAACCCCTTCACCTGTAAAGGGTTAAGAAGCTAAGATAACCTTGCTGGCACCTGACCAAAATGACCAATGAGGAGACAAGATACTTTCAAAGATGGAGGTGTGTGGGGGGGGAAACAAAGGGTCTGTGTGTGTGTGTGTGTGTGTGATGCTTTTGCCAGGAACAGAACAGGAATGGAGTATTAGAACTTGTTAGTAAGTAAACTAGCTAGAAGTGCATTAGATTTTCTTTTGTTTAAATGGCTGGTAAATAAGCTGTGCTGAATGGAATGTATATTCCTGTTTTTGTGTCTTTTTTTTAAATTAAGGTTTTGTCTAGAGGGATTCGCTATGTTTTGAATCTGATTACCCTGTAAGGTATTCACCATCCTGATTTTACAGATGTGATTCTTTTACTTTAATTAAAATCCTTCTTTTAAGATCCTGATTGCTTTTTTCATTGTTCTTAAGATCCAAGGGTTTGGGTCTGTGTTCACCTATGGAAACTGGTGAGGATTTTTATCTACCCTTCCCCAGGAAAGGGGGTGTAGAGCTTGGGAGGATATTTTGGGGGGAAGACATCTCCAAGTGGGCTCTTTCCCTGTTCTTTATTTAACACACTTGGTGGTGGCAGCATAGGGTTCAAGGACAAGGCAAAGTTTGTACCTGGAGGAAGTTTTTAACCTAAGCTGGTAAGAAAAAGCTTAGGGAGTCTTTCATGCAGGTCCCCACATCTGTACCCTAGAGTTAAGAGTGGGGAAGGAACCTTGACAAGAGTAAAAGAGGCAGAGTCAAAAAGACATCCTTTAAAAATGGAAAGTCAAGCCTACTGACAAATCTAAGAAACTGTCCCAGGTGAAGATGTCAATAGAGAAGGTTTTAGAACAAATTGATAAGTTAAACAGTAATAAATCACGAGGACCAGATGTCATTCACCCAAGAGCTCTGAAGGAATTCAAATATGAAATTACAGAACAGTAATGGTATGTAATCTATTGATCTGTAACTGATGACTGGCAGATAGCCAATGTGACCCCGATTTTTTTTTTAAATGGCTCCAGAGGTGATCCTAGAAATTACAGGCCAGTAAGCCTAACGTTAGTGTCTTGCAAGTTGGTTAAAACAACTTGTAAAGAAGAAAATTATCAGAAACATAGATGAACATTTGTAAAGGAAAATCATGCTTACCAAGCTATTATAATTCTTTGAAGGGGTCAAAAATATGTGGACTAGGGTGATCCAGTGAATATAGTGTATGTGGACTTTCAGAAAACCATTGACAAGATACCTCAACAAACATTCTTAAGCAAAGTAAGGAATCATGAGCTAAGAGGGAAGGTCCTCCCATGGATCAGTAACTGGTTAAAAATACAAAACAAAGGATAGAAATAAATGGTATTTTTGACAGTGAAGAGAGGTAAATATCAGGGTCCCCTAAGGGTCTCTACTGGGACCAGTGCTCCTCCTCATTGTCATAAATGACTTGGAAAAATGGGTACACAGTAAGATGGCAACATTTGTAGATGGTTCAAAATGACTCGAGATAGTTAAGTCCAAAGCAGACTGTGAAAAATTACAAAAGAATCTCACAAAACAGGAGGACTGGGAAACAATATAGCAGATGTTGATAAATGCAAAGTAATTCACATTGGAAAATATAACACCAATTGCACATACAAAATGATGGGGTCTAAATTAGTTGTAACCATTCAAGAAAGGAATATTGGAGTTACTATGGATAGTTCTCTGAAAACATCTGTTCAATGTACAGCAGGAGTCAAAAAAGCTAATAGAATGTTCGGAACCATTGGGAAAAGGATAGATAAGAAGACAGAAATTTCCACAGTGAGAATCCTCCAAAGATTTACAGTTGGAGGAGGTCATGTCATCGTGTAAACTGGGTCCTCACCTCAAGCTGAAACTCATTCACTGAGTTTATATATATATATGAGTCCATTATATATAAGGTCTTCAAGTTTAACAGGTACAACTTTAAATAGAAATGTGGCCGTTGTACCTTCCCTTGTACTGCTAACATGTTCTCAGGATAGAGAAGAACTCTTCAGCCTTTCTGACATAGAAACATTGTCTTTTTCACGATCAGGCAAATTCTCTGGTTCTGAGTCTACTTCTCCAATAGCTATTTCTTGATTCAGCCAAATAGACTTTAAGAATGCTTTAGAGATTATGCATTTAATAGTAAAATGTGTAATAGTGAAAAGATGCTGATTAAATTCAGAGATGTATCTCTGTGGGTCTTCCTGTCAGTAAAGACATTGTGATCAAAAATGTTCAATCTGAATGCCTGAAGTTAGCGCCCTAAATCTATGTTTAGGTCTGTCTTCCAAAGATATTGTTACAAGTCACATTGATGTTATTGGAAGTGACTGGTACTCAGTCCCTTTGAAAATTAGTAACAAAGTCATGTTTATGTAGATTTAGGAGCCTAATTTTCTGCACTCAGACTTGACAAATTTAGCTTACTTCTATATGGGTTAGATCAAGAGAAGGGGGTAAAAATATAAGCCACTCTAGTATTGATTGATCTAGACGTACCTGTTGCTTCTAGTAATGACATGTATGAAAGACCTCTTATATATCTCCACCATTGTAATAGACTGTTGTGCCCAGAAGACAAAGTCCAGATCACTTTGATCACTTTAAGTGAAGCATAAAAATAAGAAGCATTTACAATAAAATTAGCATAGCAATATAAGACAAAGCAAAACCCTCGAGTTTTAAAACCTCAATGCTTGTATAAGAAGAAGAGGTTTGAGGATTATGAGATTGGGCCATTATCTGTATTTCAGAAACATAATTGGATACAACATTTATATCAGATAACAGAGTGTAGAGGTCATATTGTGCTCTCAGTTATACTCGTGCGAATCTGGAATAACTTCATTAACTTAACTGGAGTTATTCAGGATATACAGTATAGCAACTTAATAGAATCTGTCCCAAATGTATCAATATTTCTGTGATGCATCACAGCATGAAATACATTCTGTGCATGTATGGGTGACAAATATGCTATCAACAAATTAGCCACATTCTGATCTCAGTTAGTCCAATGTAAATCTGGATTAAGTCCACTTATGTCTATGGATTTACTCTAGATTTATACTGATGTAATTCAGATCAGAATCTAGCCTTAAGTATTTGCAAAGAAGGTAAACATTAAAATAAAGAACAGCATAAATTGAATAAATAGCATGAAATAAAGAGCAGAAAGCACTCAGTCTAATTTATTTAGTTGTTTAAATGTCTTTTTCTAAAATCTGGTCTTTGTTTGTTTATTTGTCCACTTCCTAATTATAGCTGTTCTAATTTTTTCTTGCAAAGGATTTTTACATGCAAAACATTTATACAGATCAAAAATTAGAAATGCAGAAGTGCTTTCTTGACCTTGAATCAATTGCTCAATAGGGCTGACCATCCACATAAGAAGGTGACGGTACAGCTAGCATAAGGAACTTACAAAGGATTCCTTGCCTGAGAGAACTTGGATATTGATGTGCTACGGAGAGAAGGTAAAAATTAATTTAAAAAAATATGACTCGATGCAAATAATTTGTGAGAATTATTAGCTCCAGACAGTAATGTTCCATTAATCTTCAAATACAAGTGAAAATGCATCAGTTATCCCTTTTTATGGCTTAGTGACAGATCCAATTCAAACCACATTTTTAGAACCCCCCCATAGTATCTTAAAAAGACCCAACATTTATGCTGAAGAAAGAATTTATTATAATTTTCTTTGTCTCTAAACAAACATCATCTCACTAAGACATGTGTGAGGACTCAAACAGAAGCAAGAGCCACACTTCTGAAACTTCTCTTTGTGCAGAAATTCTACTGAACATAAGAACATAAGAACGGTCATACAGGGTCAGACCAAAGGTTCATCTAGCCCAGTATCCTGTCTTCTGACAAGGGCCAGTGCCCAGTGCCCCAGAGGGAATGAACAGAACAGGTAATCATCAAGTGATCCATTCCCTGTCTGCCATTCCCAGCTTCTGGCAAACAGAGGTTAGGGACACCATCTCTGCCCATCCTGGCTAATAGACATTGATGGACCTATCCTCCATGAATTTATCTAGTTCTTTTTTGAACCCCAATATAGTCTTAGCCTTCACAACATCCAAGACTATAACATGGTTCAAAAACGAAGTAGAAGTCAAATGTGTATGTAGGGAAAACAGGAGTTAATAGGACACTGCTATATGTTTTAAAACTATGTTTCTACTGCATTTCTTTACAAAAAAAAAAAAAGAACCTGCATTCATTCCTTACATAACACACTGGCAAAGTGTTTGCTGTGTCCCACACTAGTGGTTGTTGCACTAAAGGATAACAATATACTCCTGCTGCCAATAATAATGGAGCTATTCCTTTGGCTCAAGAGATAGTGCTGTACTGGAGGTTCCATGCAATCACCCATAAAAGGTGTTTGTTTTTACACTTGCTCATGCAAAATTCCCTTTGACCATAACAGAAGTTTTTGCATGAGTAAAGGCTGCAGGATCTGGCCATTTTTACATCGTTGTGGCTCTATTGACATGAATGAAGCTACTTCTGATTTACACTGGTGTAACTCACTGGAGAATCCGGCCATATGTCTCTCAAGAAATACAGTGGCACATTAGGTGTGCACAAGGCCATGGTTGTGGAAAGAATGAAATAATAGCATGCTGGCTTTTCTAGTAACGAGTTCTTGACTGCTTAAGTCAGCTAATGTTAATATTTATATTGACTATGACAGTCACATAATACTGTTACAAATTCTGCAGGAAAGCCAATCTTTTTATGAACTGTTGATATCCTTTACTCATAAAAGATTACATTAGCCCTAACTGAAACTCCTACATTTATCATTAATAATAAAAACTGAAAGTAGAGTGTGTGTGTGTGCACGCATACGTGTGCGAGTGGGGAGTGGATTACCATTTTCCAATCTTATTCTATATAATTTACATGCATAAATAGTATCTTGGAAGTAGAACTGCATGTATAAACATGCTAAAGTAAGGAATTTTAATAATATTCATTTGGCTTATCCAAGATGGAATATGTTAATTATTTCAATATTACTTGAATATGTCACATTCATTTATTTAAATGCATTCTATTGGAAATCATCAGTGTAAAACTCATGACCATTAAATTCCTACTGTAATGTCTCACCTTTATTGTTATTCAAGAAACATAGAGCAACAATAAGAAAGTTGCACTTATAAAGCTTTTTGTTAAAAAAAGATGGACCCATAAAATGATCATGTCATAATTTTAAACAGCAAAAATTTAATGCATTTATGCTCCAGTTCTGCTCTTGGATGCTCATATACAGCTTTTTTTTTTTACCAACACAAGGACCATATGTGTCCATGAGCAGATGTATTCCCTCTTTTTACTGTCCATTTAAATAATTACCAGAATGAGCCTTGGCATTTTAGGATGATCCAGCAAAGCAATTTATCACCACTACACACTCTACTCCCTGAGTTCTCATCTCTCATTCCTCTTTGCTTCCTGCTATATGCCATAGTTGCTGACTTCCTACAGAATGAGGTGATTCATGCACAGGCCTAATAGAAATTATCAAGACCACTATTGTTAATAGAGCTGACAGGTTTGTTAGTTTTTTGGAATAGTAGGTTTGCCAAAAATGCATTTTGATGAGCACCAAAACTATTCATGAATTTGACAAAATTTGCCAAATAGTTTTGGCCAAAAATTTATTTATTTCATTTATTATTTAATACTCATTGGTCCAGAGAGATAGTGAGACTAACTCTATAACTTTGTGGCTAGGGCACTCATCTCAGAGATGGGAGAGGCAAGTTCATGTTCCAGCTTCAAGGACTATATAATTATTGATACACAGTGGACAGCTCCAACAATAGAGACTGAGGAAGACCCGTATCAGAATATCACATAGTTCAGTGGCCAGGTCACTCCCCTGAAATGCGAGAGACCCAAGTGCAAATACCTTAGCCATATTAAGCAGAGGACGGGGTTGAATCTAGGCTTCTCATACCCCATATGAGTGTCTTTCCACTGGGCCAAAAGCTTATAAGGAAATCCTGTCCTCCTGTACGCCTTTTGTGAACATAGTCCTTTAAAAACACCTGGAAACAAGATGTTTCAGGTTAAATTATAGGTTTTGTTCAACCCAAACCAGACTTTTTCAATTCACTGATTTTTTGTGTATTTTTTTTATTTTAAAATTTGTTTCAACCTGAACCAGCTGTTTTTCAGAACTGTCAGTGAACCAAAGAAATCAATTATTAACCCAACTCTAATTATTAACATTCCAAGACAGCAATATATGTTACAATGCAGTTAAGATTGAGAGTATGTATCACTAATGTAAGCATGAAAAACATTACAGGGAGGTTGCAATTATGCATAAACCAAACATTAGAAACAGAGGAAATTCAAAGTTGAGGTTACATTTAAAAGAAAACCAAATATATTAAGGTAAGAAATTCATAATTAAGGTGGTCCAAAACAATCTCAACTTTGTCCTGGGCTATGCAATAACCATATGCTATGACTAAGGCATTTTAGTGTTTGTGGTGCCAAATTAGAAAAAACTGATCTTTAAAATATTATTTGGGATTTTTAACATCCTTTCTCCCCCTCATATACTCCATGTTAAGCATTTTGTGTGTTTGTTTCAATTAAAAATGTCATACATAAACAAGAAATCCAAAAAAGAGAGTGCCTCCGTGGGACATTTCTAATGATCTGAAAATATGTGCTATCAATCATACATATTTAAAAAATAAAAACAGTAACTTTTAAGGGCAGATTCAACAATACATCAGAGCAGCACAAAACAGTGGGGCACACTGGCAATTTAACCTAGGTTTACAATTCTTTTGTATTGCCACAGCAATACAAAGCAGCTAATGTATACTGGCAAGTTTGGCCCCTTAATTTGAAATTGACTTATTGGTTTAGAGAGCAATGTTAATTAGATCAGTGTTAGGTGAAGAGCAGTGGGGGAATTCCAGCCCCGAAGTCTTAGTTACTCTATCCTTTAAGGGCCTCATCTGTTCTCCTGACACAGTGCCCCCAACAGCCTCATCTCAGTGCATAGTGGAGCTGAAGTAGCAGTGTCATGGTGAACCTTTTCACACTAATGTTCAAGCTAGCATGCAGCATACATCTAACATGGAGGAGTTTTTAAAGAACAGTGATGGTCATGGTCAAATAATTTGTCAGTGAGAAGACTTGATCTGCGTGTCCAGTTTTCTTAAAACCACTGCATCATTAGAACCAATAGAATTGTTTTTTTTAATTAAAAAAAAAAACAAAATATGAAAACTTTTAAATGAAAACCCATTTTTTTCCATTTTTGTCTAAAACACAAAATCATTTGGAGGTTTGTGTTTGTGTTTGTTTTTTAACAAACTCAAAATTTTCTGTAAAAATCAGACACTTTTTTAAAAGGTTCGTTTCTTCAGAAACCCAATTTTCCAATGAAAAATGGTTTTGATGAAAAAATTTGGATGTGTCCTAATGCATACCTTCCATAAATGGAAGACGAAAGGTGGATTTTGATTGGCTTCAGAGAGAGGTAAGGGTATTGATTCCAATGCTGTTTTCTCCCATCTTCTCCAAATGCATCAAGCAGCATTGGTTGGAACACCTTACCAGCCCGCCTTTGGTGGCTGCATCATTTCTGAACAATGTAAGTTTTCATTTAAAAAAAATATTGTGTGTGTAACCTTTCTGGTTGTGCAGACAGTCCTGCAAATGTGGAATTAATGCCAGGCTGTGACCTGTAGACAGGCAGCCTGTAACTATAGCTCCAACATAAATGGAAGCAGCTCACAACTGTCAGTGGGGTTATGGTTCTGAAGCCTAAGGATAACATAAATAACAACATTGTTAATTATTTCACTTCTGATCATTGTAGCAGAAACATACAGCTATTCTGAAACTGTGGGGAGAGTGTGAAGTTTGGGACTTAGTATGAAACTTCAATGACTATAAAACAACTTCTTCCTCCAACAGATAACAGAACATGTTAGCCCATTAGGTTTGTTTGTTTGTTGTATAGAGCTAAGCATCCGTTGTATCTAGATGATCATCTATACATAAAATATCAAATATTTGCATTGACAGGGGTACTTTTTTCTAGTATACTTTTAAATATTGCACAGATGGGCTTTTATGCCAATTTACCCCAGTCTAAATCAGCATAGCCTTATGGAAAACTCCTATTGAATTCAATAAGTATGAAACCAACAAGGTTCAATGGAAATTATCTTAAAAGCCTATATTATTTAGTCATATCCTTTGAATAGGTTCTTTGAACAATCCTATACCAGGGATTTAAACTCTATTGAACTTTTCATTAAGGGGTATCTCTATTGATGTCAATGGACTTACCCTCATGTAAAACCAATGTAAGAGGAAGTTTGAGCCCATAATCTATTGAGGAAAAACTACTTTATTGCCTGAGATGGGTGTGGTAACAGTGTTTGCAAAAAGGCAGTTTATCTGATGTTCCTACCAGCAGAGGCTGTGATTTCATGATGCATTGATTTGACCATTCTTCACTCTTGAGATTTTTCTATATGCAGAGCACAGATACGAAACACTGGTTAAGTCATGGTAATAGAGAATCACAGAAATTAAAGTTGGAAAAGACCTATATCATCCTTTTCTTCTCCCTGATAATTCAGGAGTCTTCCCTACTGCTTCTACCAATTCCCTTATAAAACTATTTTATACCCTAATTAATTTAACAGGGAGGAATTTTTTTCCTGATTTTCAGCCTAAATTTTGCTCAAGAAAATGTGAAGATGAAGATAAAGAACCACAAAATAAATGGATGAAACATTTTATTGGCTCTGCTAGGTAAACATTTTCCAGCAAGTCAATTTTACTTACACTTTTCATTAAAATCAAAATGTTGCAAAATGTATCATAACAAACATACATTTTCCAGCTGTAACAGAGGAAACACATAACATATTCTCTGCAAAGCACAAAGTATTACATCATTTGAATATCAGCTACAGGCAATGCCATTCTAAAAATACCCACAGTTCCACTGGTATTTAGTACACATTAAAATTAATAGCAAGGGAGAAAGCATCAAACTGATACACAGAAAATAAAACATAATTACTAAATAATTAAAATGAAACACACAATAATTGTGCCCATTATTTTAATTTCTCTGAATTTATTTAAGATCAAAATAAAAACAAGTGTCTGCTAATCAATCTCTGAGAAGCCTAAGGCAGCAGGGGAAAAGTGTGAGTCAGTGAAAATGGAAATAAATTCATACTTGCCATCTGGTGTAGTTTACCTCACCGAGCTATCTTAGCCAGATACTGCATTCTTCTCCCTCTCTTCTGCCCATCTTCTATGCTCTTGTACTGATATTCTTTTGGCACATTGCCCTCCCTATATAAATATTTGGTCTCACCTGTTCTAACTATAGCTGCTGGTTTCACCTGCTGTCAGGGATGGTGCTTGGTCAGTTTTCTCTGCTAGTTGGCTGAGGACCTCTTCAGAGTCTCTTCCTTCTTCTAGATGTTTCCTCTTCATGTTGTAGCTGCAAGGACTTCTTCAGAATAGTGTCAACTGATCAGTCAACAGCACAAGGCTCACTCTACCTGATACTCCATGTTTTGCAGTACAGTGGGAAATCTTCAAAAAGCTAGAGAAAGTGGAATTTCCTATGTGAAACTGGTATTCCACTGTGAGTTTTAGCGGTAGGCTGTTTCTCTCCATTATCATAGTTCAGAATCTGTCTCCATAGATCCTCAAAAAGCCTCTGTAATATTGTGATGTTCCAGAATCTAGACACAATTCTTTCTGACTTCCTGGCTTCAGGATCTGCAGTAGTTTTATTTCCCCATGCTAATTTTCCCCCTACTGTTACTTACACCTTCTTGTCAACTGTTTGAAATGGGTCATCCTAATTATCATTAAAAAAGTTTTTTTTTTCTCCTGCTGATAATAGCCCACCTTAATCGATTGATCTCATTAGAGCTGGTATGGCAACCTCCATTTTTTCATGTTCTGTGTGTGTGTGTGTGTGTGTGTGTGTGTGTGTGTGTATATATATATATATATCTTCCTACTGTATTTTCCACTACATGCATCTGATGAAGTGGGCTTTAGCCCACAAAAGCTTATACGGAAATAAATTTGTTAGTCTCTAAGGTTCCACAAGTACTCCTAGTAGTTTTTAAGGTGCTGGTTTCTTCAAATTCAAAATTTCCATCAGATCGACCAATTGGATCATAATATCACATGTTGAGTGGCCAGACCTGATTGGGCAAAGGATTCACAGGAAACAAGGAACACTCTGTAATTAAAGACTCATTGGAGACACCAAAAGTCAATCCTGTAAGCAAAAAATAAATAAATAAAAAGGCAGCAAATGATTGGTGACCTTAAAAGATGTTTAATAATCTCATAAGATTCAATTTGAGTTTCTCTGTTGAATATTTTATTACAGAAGGATGAGTCTCAGTGATATCACTAGAAATATTACACACAATACTGTGCTTTCTATGTTTTGGCTGATTTCCTAGTGATGCTAACTACAGTCACAATCATCTTTCAAAATTATTTCTTTCTAAAATGAATCCCATCCTATTTTAGGACCAAGCAATAATTTGAAATCAGTGCATCTTATCTGGTAGCCTAACACACATCTTATATTTTCCTTTATCCATGAGGTTTTTGTTGTTCACATCCCAAGTATAGATCAGCATGTTCACACCCAGCTATATCTCATAATGAGAACTTATTTACAGATTTCCTCCCACTGTACAACAATTAATACCCAGGAAAGGTTACAAAATAGGCACTCGCAAAAGACATTTATCCTTAAGAAACTGTTTTTGAATAAAAAGATAACACATGTTCAATTCATTTGTCTTGGAATAACCTAAGCAAAGAGACAATTAAATGGAGACATAACTGAAAGATTATTTAGTTTTTAAACATGCTCATGAATAAAGTATGGGGGACCATAATTAGCAAATATAGAAACCAATGTTAACAAAGTACATACAGATATGACGTATATTTTCATTGCATAGAATGCACATAACTCGATCCTCTATAATATTTCAAATTTACATGAACAGAGAATTTTCCTGGCTAATAGCCATTGATGGTCCTATCTTCCATGAATTTATCTAGTTCTTTTTTTGAACATTTTTATAGTCTTGGCCTTCACAACATCCTCTGACAAAGAGTTCCACAGGTTGACTGTGTGTTGTGTGAAGAAATACTTCCTTTTGGTCACCTGCTGCATATTAATTTTGTTTGGTGACCCTTAGCTCTTGGGTTATGAGAAGTAGTAAATACCACTTCCTTATTTACTTTCTCCATGTCAGTCATGATCATGATTTTATAGATCCCTATCATATACCTCTTTAGTCATCTCTTTTCCAAGATGAAAAGTCCCAGTTTTATTAATCTCTCCTCATAGCTAAACTGTTCCGTATCCCAATCATTTTGTTAGGCTTTTCTGCAGCTTTTCAAATTTAATAGTTTTTTTTGAGATGGGGCAACCACATCTGCATGCAGTATTTAAGATGTGGGTCAACCATGGATTTATTTACATATTTTCTGTCTAAATGTATTCCTTTCCTAGCGAATGTATTCCTTTCCTAAAGATTCCCAGCATTCTGTTTGCTTTCTTGACTGCTAATGCACATTGAGTAGATATTTTTCAGACAACTATCTATAAGAACATCAGAATATAAGAATTGCTGTACTGGGTTAGACCAAAGGTCCATCTAGTCCAGTATCCAGTCTTCTGACTGTGGCCAATGCCAGGTGCCACAGAGGGAATGAACAGAACAGGTAATCATCATGATCCATCCCCTGTCACCCATTCCCAGCTTCTGGCAAACAGAGGCTCGAGATACCAGCCCTGCCCATCCTGGCTAATAGCCATTGATGGACCTATTCTGCATGAATTTATCTAGTTCTTTTTTGAACCCAGTTATAGTCTTGGCCTTCACAACATCTTCTAGCAAGGAGTTCCACAAGTTGACTGTACTTTGTGTGAAAAAAATTCTTCATTTTCTTTGTTTTAAATCTGCTGCCTATTAATTTCATTTGGTGGCCCCTAGTTCTTGTGTTATGAGAAGGAGTAAATAACACTTCCGCATTTGATTTCTCCACACCAATCATGATTTTATAGACCTCTAGCATATCCCCCCTCAGTTTTCTCTTTTCCAAGCTGAAAAGTCCCAGTCTTATAAATCTCTCCTCATATAGCAGCCATTCCATACCCCTAAATATTTTGTTGCCCTTTTCTGAAATGTTTCCAATTCAAATATATCTTTTTTGAGATGGGGCAACCACATCTGCATCCAGTATTCAAGATGTGCGCATTTATATAGAGGTGATATGATATTTTCAGTCTTATTATCTATCCCTTTCTTAATGATTCCCAACATTCTGTTCACTTTTTTGTCTGCTGCTGCACAATGAATGGATATTTTCAGAGAACTATCCACAATGACTCCAAGATCTCTCACTTGAGTGGTAATAGCTAATTTAAACCCCATTATTTTATATGTGTAGTTGGGATTATGCTTACCAATGTGCATTACTTTGCATTGATCAACATTGAATTTTATCTGCCATTTTGTTGCCCAGTCACCCAGTTATGAGAGATCCTTTTGTAGCTCTTCACAGTCTGCCTGGAACTTAACTATCTTGAGTAGTTTTGTATCATCTGCAAATTTTGCCACCTCATTGTTTACTCCCTTTTCCAGATCATTTATGAATATGTTAAATAAGACCTGGCCCAGTACAGACCCTGGGGGACACCACTATTTATCTCTCTCTATTCTGAAAACTGAAGTGACTCCAAGACATCTTTCTTGAGTTGTAACAGTTAATTTAGACCCATCATATTTTATGTATAGTTGGGAATATGTTTTCCAATGTGCATTGCCTTGCATTTATCAATACTGAATTTCATCTGCCATTTTATTGCCCACTGACCCAGTTTTATGAGACTGCTTTGTAACTCTTCGTAGTCTGCTTTGGACCTAACTATCTCGAGTAGTTTTGTGTTATCTGCAGATTTTGCCACCTCACTGTTTACCTCTTTTTCCAGATCATTTATGAATATGTTGAACAGTACTGGTCCCAGTATGGACCCTAAGGGACACCACTTTTCAACTCTTTCCATTCTGAAAATTGACCAATTATTCCTACCTTTTGTTTTCTATCTTTTGAGCAGTTACTAATTCATGAGAGGACCTTCCTTCATCCCATGACAGCTGAATGTGCTTTAGTGAGGGACCTTGTCAAAGGCTTTCTGAAAATCTAAGTACACTGGATCATCCTTGTACACGTTTGTTAACCCCCCTGTCACTGTGCCTCAGTTTATCATAGCTGAGAATACCAGATTCAGGAAAACTGCCAAGAAATGGGGCACTGCCACCCCAAATTAGTGGTTATTGTTCCATAAGATATACTAAACCAGTAATAAAAGTAAACTTCTCTCTGACCACACTGGTTAATAAGAAGTCAGAAATGCAGTTCCTTAGGTATCCCAGCTCTAGATTTAATGATAAGTGATTATTTAAAACCAATTTCATCAAGCAAAGGGGCCTTCTAATCCCAAGAGACTAGTCCAGGCCAATATATAACTCAGATCTTACCCAATAATCATGTTGTTCCCAATCCTTCAATATCTAATATCTAAAGTTTTATTAATAAGAGAAAAGAAAGAGAGTGAGTTAAAATGCTCAAAGAAATCAAGTACATACACTCATTGCAAAGTTCTTGTAGCAGGGTTGAAGAAGCAATAGAATAAACTGCTGGCTTGTACAGTCTCTGGTAACTTCCAAAAGATTGGAAGGTCCACAGTCCATTGATTGTAATGCTCCTTTTAGTGTAAGTCCATAGTCCAGAAATCAGAAAAGGAAAGAGGCTTCCAGGACCTTTTATACTTTCTCCCATGTGGAGGGAAAGGTCTCAGTATTAGTTCATGGAAAACTACAGGCCAAAGATGGAATTCAGGTTCCATGAGCAAGTCACATGTCCTTGCATGCTTCGATGACTCACAAGCAGCCATTACTCATACACAGGAAGGCCCATCAGATCAGGATGGGCTTCTTCTATGGTCTACTGTTAAAGTTGAGTGTCCTTCAATGGGCCATCAACTTGAATAGTCCATTCACAATGTGCTGGCCAGACTGGATGTAAACTAGCTACCTTGTGGGTGTTACAACAGGAATAAACATGTTTGAAATACTGGTACACAGTCAATATTCATAACTTTAGCTAAAAAGATGATGCTTGCATATTAACAGGCTAATCATATTCAGCAAATCATAACTTTTCCATTGAAATCTTACATGACATACTTTGTACACAATTTGTTGCAATTGTATAGCAGTGGTAGTAACAATAATACACATTGTCATATTTAAATCATATGACATCATACCCCCTCAAAGCATTCTAGTAGATTGGTGAGGCATAATTTCCCTTTACAAAAAGTACATTGACTCTTCCCCAACAAATCATGTTCATCTATGTGTCTGATAATTCTGTTCTTTACTATGGTTTCAACCAATCAACCTTTACTGTGAAGGTCAACTTTCACTATGCATTTCCTGGTTTTCAGATATTCGAGTTTTGGTCAGATCGATGTTCTACAATGGAATGACATATCACCGCACAACCTTAACTCTGTTAACATTGTTTTGTGCTATTGAATTCCTAGTTATTCTAAGAGAAAAAGGTACATTGTTGGTAGGAGTTAGTAGTTTTGACAGATATGGCAGTTTCCTGCAATATTCTTGAAAAACCTTATTGAATGTAGTGTAAATCTCTTTGAAGTCCATTGTATTGACATTGTTTTTTTGCCATGGAGTATATTTAAACATTCCATAGTTTGAGTGTTGCATTATTTTATTGTCCGGTGTATTGGTTAGTAGTGGATCTTTTAAAATGTCTAGAGATGGTATAGGTAGTGTTTTGGAGGTATGTGCCTTTTTTAAAAAAATATGTACAGAAAAAGATGTTCATTTTAAATTGTTAATCAAATCATGCTCTCAGACACCGTCTTGTAAATAGAGTTTAATTTCGCTGAAGTCAAACAAGTGTAAATGAGAAGAGATTGGCACCTAGAATATATGATAGCACTATAAAAACTAAATAATTCTGTAAAAAGCATGCTGTAATTCCTGGTAAATGTTCAGCTACAACTTTACTGTTAGACGTGTAGATGATTAAAAGCTAAAAAAAAATCCTCTATACTGAATTGTGAAATGTTGGTAGAATTGCAAATCATAATAGATTTGAAGAGAAGGGTAATTTCTCCAACTTAATTAGCTATGAGTAATCTGAAATACAGTTCACCTGTTGTGGACCTAGAAAAATAAAAAACTGGTTATCCTTTGGAGAGAGAGAGTGCTGAAGAACCACATTATGTAAGTTGAAAAGTAGAAAGTACAGAAAAAAATTTAGAAAGAAAGGGAATGTCAGGATCAGGACCTGCAGCTAGGCCTGGAACAAGTGAGATGACTTAGAGCTGAACACCCTGATTGATCAGACACCCTGATTGGCTGACAGGCATCCCCAGGGCTGCTCTTAAGTCTAGCAACAACACCCGCCCATTGGCTGCTCGAGACTTATGTCCTCAGCTATCGTTCATGTGCCTTCTTGTTTCAGCCCTATTCCAACCGCTGGTTCCCATATCCTGGTCCTTGACTCTGGCTCTAACCACTAGACGTTGCCACCTGCTGCTCTGATCACCCATGTCTGACCTAGATCTGACCACCCATGCTCCAGTCGGTGACCGGTACAGCAGCAAAAGATGTAAAGAGTAATATTTGTATTGTCTGTGGATATGGACTGAAGGAGATTCCAATGCACTGATGTAGTGCATATTGAATATATACCTAGAATCAGTCGTGTGGAGTGCCAGGATGCACTCAAACTAGCCGTTGGAGGCTGCACAAATTGCATCCTGCTGGCTGCAAATGGAGAGGGATGAGAAGATTTGGCCCTTAACATGGAAGAGGAAAAGAGTGGGCTAAGAAGATTAAGTTTATATTTTTCCTGGAGCCAATCAAAACAGTGATTACACGAGGTAAAGTTAGGTAGGTGTATTGACTTTATGTTGGTTGGTTACTTGTTTCCCTCCCATCATCATTAAACAGCATAGAGAGATTTATTTTTTTCCACAGAGAATCAAAGAAATTTAAAAAAATGAAAATATGATTATTTTTGAATTTCTTTCTGTCTTTGCTTCTTCTTTGACCAATGTGGGCAGGAGCCCTGAATTTAATTTTGGTTACACATAGTGATGTACTTGTGGCATTGTATTTCAGGGACATAGGAATTATTAAGCAGAGTAGATGGGGAAGAACTGAAGTAGGTGCAGATGGAAGGTTTAACCCACTGATGAACCAACAACATAATGTCATGCTGAGTTTAAAAGCTGGAAGCTGACAGTTGGCATTCAACTAACATAATCTGAAGCACAACTGTTTAAGGAAGAAGTTTAAAAGCTACTATTTAGCCAGACACCATTAAGGAAGTGAAAAGTGATTTTAAAGCAGAGTATTTTGGCACCCAGTTGGGAATGTGAGTGCTTTTTGGACACTCTAAAATCAGGAATTATTCATAATAGAGGGTATTTGTTGCAGAAGTTCTGAAAAGGAGTTTCCTGTTCTGGGGGCCACATGTACCTGTTGCTTTGAAAGTAGCTGAGCTGGCTGAAGGGGGGAAGCCTTGTACCTAAAACCCAAGGGTCATGAAATGAGATTAGCCCAGATGACCATAACAGTCCTTTCTGGCCTTAAAATCTGCTCACTCTGTCTTTCTGGTCCCAAAGAAAGGGGGAATTTGGGAGACTGAGTGCCCTATGCTTTCTGCCTCTCTGATTCCCTGGCTGGAAAGGCAGAAAGTGAAACTAATAAGAAGCTTTCAAGTGGACAGCTGTGGAGCTGAAAAATTGCCCTTCAGCACTCCTCAAGTAGATTCTTTTCTTCAAATCCCTTCCAGCAAACAAGCAAACTAAACAAACAAACAATCCAAAAAACTCACACAGTTTTGACATTTCTCCGCTAGTTCAGCACATTCCCCCCCGTCCCACCTCCCAAACAAAAAAGTGAATATTTTTGTAGCAAGTGGTTTTCATCTTCCAGCCATTTCTAGTGTGAGGCAATAACATGAGAACATGTTCTCTTTATTAAGAGAACAATTCACAGAGGTGCCACAATTGCATCTAGCATTCAAACCATGTGCAAGCAAACTAACATCCTGGTACCTCCTCCAAACTCTTCCCTCTTTCAACCTGTGTTCCTCCTATCAAGCTCCATGAAGGTTGACACAGTACTCTGGACTCTGCAACATAATTCCTTTTCCATTTCAGGTACAGGTACATGGAGTAGTGAGGGTATGCTCACACTCTCAGATTCACCTCCGCCATCTCAATTCACTGAAGCTTAAAGTCAAAGCCAAACCTTTCTTTCCTTAATGTAGGCCACCAATTATCAGAAGAATACATGTCTGAGCCCAACTCATGGATGTGGCAGCACCAGGTATCAATGTCTCTCTAGTATTGAACCCCTCCCTGACTCTCCTACAGTCATGTCCCCCAGAAGGGTCACCAAGAAGCAACACCATGGTCTCCCTTAAACAGAAGATAGAAAGCATCAAAGCTGTACAACATCTATCTGTGCTAATATGCTTTGCCATACTATCTGCCACAGGTAGCCCTTCAAGAAGGTAGCAATTGCCAAATGGGTAAGAAAGATGAAGTGACACCACCATTTCATTTCCTGAACCCTCCTTCTTATGAACATATTGTACTTATATAAGCAGATTGTATTATTTTGCTTTATCCATAGATGCTGCTGATTAAACAGACTATGAGATTGTCACCGATTTCACATTATGTATTCTTTTTCACTGCTCACTTGCAAAATTGTTAGCCATCAGCCTGATCCTTCTAGCCTTTTCAATGGGCATTCAATACCAAAGCCAGTTCTATAGGCAGGTGAACAGGACAGTCTTCCTGGGCACCTTCTTCCAGAGGACTGTAGTGCTATGACACTTGGCTGGATTTTTGTTCCACTGTGTGTGTGTGTGTGTGTGTGTGTGTGTGTGCACGCGTGTGCGCGCACGTGTGTGTTGCTTGGTTTTGGTTTAGTTTTGTTTTCCCGGGGCCATTTTGGGTGCGTGCTGTGATTCAGGAGGAGCAGGGAGCAGTGGGAGTGTGGCAGAAAGGAAATACTGTTTCAGCCCTAGGCTAATTAAGATATGGTTCCCTGTAGACTGGGGAGGGTTGCTACGGTTAATTGGAGTCCATTAAGGCCCTGTCAGGAACTTAATAAAACCCCCTGCTTCAGGCAGTCAGGGTGTGTCAGGAAGGAGTTGAGAGGGGGTTCGGGCTCGGGTTCGGGCTCGGGCTTGGGCACGGGCTCAGGCTCAGAGTATGGAGTAAACCCAGACCACCTCCCCCACTTCTCTCCTCTACCACCTTTCTGGGCCACTAGCAGGGCCCTTGGTGCCCCAAGAGCAGGGGCAAGGGGTGGCATCTTAGCCCCCCACCAAGAAAAGCATGAGACCCACCATATCAACATCGGCCGTTTTGTCAAAGTGTCAAAACCATTTTCCGCCCTGGCCAACAAAATGGCTAATCTTTTTCAGAGTCACTACTTCCCAGGATAGAGTCTCCACAATCTTGTAAGCATGGCCTACATTCTTTGTTCCTAAATGCATACATTTACATCTAACCATGTTAAAATGCACATTGTTTGCTTGAACTCAGCTTACCAAGTGATCCAGATCACTCTGTATCAGTGACATGGCATCTTCACAATTTACTACCCTACCAATTTTTGTGTCATCTGCAAACTTTATCAGTGATTATTTTGTTTTTCTCCAAGATCGTTGATGGGGGACTCTATCTTTCCCAGTGATTCTGAAAGAGATTTGGGGGCATGGTAGATAATCATTTGAACATGAGCTCCCATCGCAACACTGGGGCCAAAAAGGCTAATGGAATTCTAGTATGCATTAACAGAGAAATCTTGAGTAGGACACAGTATTTTTACTCTGTATTTGGCACTGCTTCAACCACTGCTAGAATACTGTGCCGAATTCTGGTGTCTATAATTCAAGAAGGATGTTGAGAGAAGAGAAGAGCCAGGAAAATGATTAAAGGATTAGAAAACATGCCTTTCAATGACAGAGTCCAGGAGTTCATTTATCTAGCTTAACAAAGAGAAGATTAAGGGGTGACTTGATCAGTTTATCAGTACCTAGTGTTGGGGAACCAATATTTGATAATGGCCTCTTCAGTCTAGCAGACATTGGCTGAAAGCTGAAACTAGACAAATTTAGTCTGAAAACACAGCATACACTTTTAATAATTTGGGTAATTAACCATTGTAACACTTTACCAAGGTTTGTTGTGGATTCTCCATCACTGGAAATTTTAAAACAAAGATTGGATACATTTCTAAGAGATATGCTTTTGGAATTATTTGGGGGAATGTTTATGTCTACTGTTATGCAGGAGGTCAGATTTATGATCATAATGGCCCCTTCTAGACTTGGAACCTATTGATCTATATAATTAGTTTCCTGAATGAGTTAGACTTATAAAGAGCATTAGAGCTCATGATGCTGCTGCTAAAAAATAGTTATTTTTTTTCACATTGAGGAAGCATACAGATACTGACATAAGTTAGCTTGAAAGCTTCCAAACTCCTCTCCATTTTGTTGTAGGAACCATTCACAGACCAATATATATTTGGGGTGAGGGGGCAAGTAATGCAGGAAATATGCACAAAGGGAGGAAGAAAGGCAAGGAGAGAGAGAGAGAGAGAGAGAGAGAGAGGAGATTAATTGCAGAGTTGTGTAAAATGCTTTTAACGTGACATGAAATTGGATAAATTCGCCTTAATTGTATCTCACAGTAAGGAAAAAATATAAGTTTGGTGATGGGAACAGAAGAGCCAGGTAAGGTTGTAAAATAATGCAAAAAATGAACAGAATGTTGGAAATCATTAAGAAAGAGATAGGTAATACGACAGAAAATATCATATTGCTTCATCTCAAAAAAGATATATTGGAACTGGAAAAGATTCAGAAAAGGGCAACAAAAATTATTAGAGTTATGAGCATCTTCCATGTGAGGAGAGATTAATAAAACTGGGACTTTTCAGCTTGGAAAAAAGATGACTAAGGGGGGATAAAATAAAAGTCTATGAAATCATGACTGGTGTGGAAAAAGTAAATATGAAAGTATTATTTACTCCTCATAATACAAGAACTACGGGTCACCAAATGAAATTAATAGGCAGCAGGTTTAAAAGAAACAAAAGGAAGTATATTTTCACACAACACACAGTCAACCTATGGAACTCCTTGACAGAGGATGTTGTGAAGGCCAAGGGTTCAAAAAAGAACTAGATAAATTCATGGAGGATAGGTCCATCAAATGGCTATTAGCCAGGATGGGCAGGGAAGGTGTCCCTAGCCTCTGTTTGCCAGAAGCTGGATGGATCACTTGATGATTACCTGTTCTGTTCATTCCCTCTGGGGCAACTGGCATTGGCCACTGTTAGAAGACAGGATACTGGGCTAGATGGACCTTTGGTCTATCCCAGTATGACCGTTCTTATGAGGGTGTGCAGAAGGACGTGGAAGTACAGTATGACCTCAGAGTTATGAACACCATAGGAATGGAGTTTTTTTGTTACTCTGAAATGTTCATAACACTGAACAAAATGTGATCATTGTTCTTTCAAAAGTTTACCACTGAACATTGACGTACTACAGCTTTGAAACTTTACTATGCAGAAGAAAAATGCTGCTTTTAGGCATCATAATTTAAATTAAACAAGCACAGAAACATTTCCTTACCTTGTCAAATCTTTTTTTTAGAAAATTGTTCTTTATTTCTTTTTAAATTTAACACATTTAACACAATACTGTACTGTATTTACTTTTTGTTTTATATTATTTTTTTTTGGTGTCTCTGCTGCTGCCTGATTCTGTACTTCCAGTTCCAAATAAGTGTGTAATTGACTGGTCAGTTCGTAACTTTGGTGTTTGTAACCCTGCAGTTCTACTGCAGGGGTTAGTAACCTTTGGCATGCGGCCCATCAGGGTAATCCGCTGGCAGGCCGCAAGAAATTTGTTTACATTCACTGTCCACAGGCACAGCTGTCCGCTGCTCCCAGTGGCTGCAGTTCGCCATTCCCGGTCATCGTAAACAAACTTTCACAGCGGATTACCCTGACGGGCTGCAGGTTTCCCACAACTGATCTAGACCATTCCTGACAGGTGTTTGTCTAATCTGATTTTAACAATCTCTAATGATGGAGACTCTACAATCTCCCTAGGGAATTTATGGTTATGAGGAAATGTACTGTTTTAGATGTGTATTTTCATGAAATATGATTATATTATGTACATCAGATGTGAATTGCAGTTATGCAGAGAGATCAGAGACAGACTAAACTCTTGAAATGTAAACATATATTTGGAATTATGTCTGTTGAAATCAAAATTCCACTTTAAAACATTCACTAGAATCACAGTTAGGTCAATATCAGTCAGTTAGGTCATCATCAGTTTTGTGGGATGCAAATTCAAAATGTTCAAGGGTGCATCAGTCTAAAACAGCAACCTTGTCATGGAAATAAAGTTGCCAGCAACTCCCAAGAGTCCTCTATTGGAGAAAAGTCTATGTAGCTCTGCGTAAACTCTTTCTCTTTTAATTAATCCATGTCTACAGACAACAAGTATAATTAATACAGAAACCTACTGACCGCTATTCCTACCTACATGCCTCTAGCTTTCATCCAGATCATACCACTCGATCCATTGTCTACAGCCAAGCGCTACGATATAACCGCATTTGCTCCAACCCCTCCGACAGAGACAAACACCTACAAGATCTCTATCATGCATTCCAACAACTACAATAGCCACCTGCTGAAGTGAAGAAACAGATTGACAGAGCCAGAAGAGTACCCAGAAGTCACCTATTACAGGACAGGCCCAACAAAGAAAACAACAGAACGCCACTAGCCATCACCTTCAGCCCCCAACTAAAACCTCTCCAACGCATCATCAAGGATCTACAACCTATCCTGAAGGACAACCCATCACTCTCACAGATCTTGGGAGACAGACCAGTCCTTGCTTAGAGACAGCCCCCCAATCTGAAGCAAATACTCACCAGCAACCACACACCACACAACAGAACCACTAACCCAGGAACCTATCCTTGCAACAAAGCCCGTTGCCAACTCTGTCCACATATCTATTCAGGGGACATCATCATAGGGCCTAATCACATCAGCCACACTATCAGAGGCTCGTTCACCTGCGCATCTACCAATGTGATATATGCCATCATGTGCCAGCAATGGCCCTCTGCCATGTACATTGGCCAAACTGGACAGTCTCTACGTAAAAGAATGAATGGACACAAATCAGACGTCAAGAATTATAACATTCAAAACCAGTTGGAGAACACTTCAATCTCTCTGGTCACTCGATCACAGACCTAAGAGTGGCTATCCTTCAACAAAAAAGCTTCAAAAACAGACTCCAACGAGAGACTGCTGAATTGGAATTAATTTGCAAACTGGATACAATTAACTTAGGCTTGAATAGAGACTGGGAATGGATGAGTCATTACACAAAGTAAAACTATTTCCCCATGGTATTTCTCCCTCCCACCCCACCCCCCATTGTTCCTCTGATATTCTTGTTAACTGCTGGAATTAGCCTACCTTGCTTGTCACCATGAAAGGTTTTCCTCCTTTCCCCCCCCCCTGCTGCTGGTGATGGCTTATCTTAAGTGATCACTCTCCTTACAGTGTGTATGATAAACCCATTGTTTCATGTTCTCTGTGTGTGTGTATATAAATCTCTCCTCTGTTTGTTTTTTCCACCAAATGCATCCGATGAAGTGAGCTGTAGCTCACGAAAGCTTATGCTCTAATAAATTTGTTAGTCTCTAAGGTGCCACAAGTACTCCTTTTCTTTTTATAAATTTTACTCACACATATATACACACACAGCCTTGGTTTATATGGGACTGAAACACTGCACTTCATCTGAAAACCCATAAGCCTCTACATCTTTAGCTAAAAGCTATGTCTTCAGCTTTCAGTAATTATAAGGTCCTATATCCTATAGGAACTAGCCACCAGAGGAGTAACATGATTACCAGAGTGCATTTAAAGGCAAAAGTTTTCCTTCTTGCTCTCCTCTTCACTGTTATTGTTGCTGACAAAATGTGACTCAAAGGTCCACATTCTGGTTGTTGTAGTTGTGACTCTTAATCCTTGTATTATGGTGTCATGTTCTGTATCAGTTTCTCCTCAATAAAACTAGATTTAAAATAAAAATGTACTCATTGGTAGGAGGGAAGTACAAGAGAAACAGACAGAAATTATAACTCTTCATACACTTTCTGTTCGATATGAGAGAGAGCAATTCAATGGCTGTAGATAACTAACAGAGACAGCTGCCACCCTACAGCCTGGATTTAGTCTGTGAGAGGGACCAGGGCACAGCTAGCTTAGGCAGCTCCCCACCTACCATGCTGGTTTTTGTGATTCACATCCTAATGTTCCTGTCTTCCCCCATGCATTGCACAGGGACACTAGACACCTAACTCACGTTTCGTGGATCCCATTGTTGTTACAATGATTTTCTATGTGCCCAAAAGCTAGGTGCTGCAACTCTGAGCGTTGCAACATATAAATCTCTTTGTGGACCTAGGCCTAAGTTACTTGCCCAAAGTTATATAGGAAGTCTATGGTGGAGGTGTGGGATCATTAAGAAAATCTTATAACTGATTATTAAACAGAAGGCAATCCTTTGGAATTTTATTTTCACTATAATGAAATCCCGTTACAATCTAAGGTGCAAGGCACTCATCCATTTTACTAGGACTTTGCATAATAGAAATTATTTACAGTGAAATAATAAATATTACTATGCATTTATGTTTCCATCAGACAGAGTCATACAAACAATCATTTAGTTGCTTCCCTAGAACATCTTTCATCAAAGTATTTGTACATTATACTGAAATGGAATTATTTCAAATCAATCAAAATTTAAAGATCCTGTATAGCTACTGATATGTAACTTGCTTAAGTACTAATAAGGCAGTCAAGAAAAGAATCCAGAACAAATTGTACCATTTTCTCAGTTATTCTGTTTCCTCCATTCCAAATGATTGTGAAGATCTGATTTGCACAGTCACTGTGCCATTATTTATCAATAACTGTACAGTATACAAATCCCTTTATGCTGATTTGCCTGACAATCACTGCATAGTTGTCCAGATCACTGGATAGTTGCATTTGAACAATCCAGATAAATATTCACTGCTTATTAATGGTATTATAAATATGCAAAAATCCTCATTCACACTGGCTAGTATAACCCCATTTTTTTACTGGTTCCTGTATTTAGAAGTTTCAAGCAGTTTGTCAGTAACAAGGACAACAGCTTTATTTTTCATTCCCTTCATCTCAAACAGAAAAATTCCAAAGCTTCGAGGAGAGAGCTGGGAACTCAACATAGTGCAGAGAAACTGTGGAAAGGCAAATTGTTTATCAAAACATTAAAAAATCCTTTTGGCTACGTTATTTGCCCACATTTACCTATTCTTCTCTGCCCAGCTTCTTACCTGCTTTATACCATTAGGAAATCATCATTTTCCACATTTTTCTCCCATTAAAAATTTCAAAATTTGAAAAATGTCAAACCACTCTCATAAAGAGAGATATTGAAATTTTTCTGAAGAGAAGAACCTTACTAAACTTCCAAGAGGCAAGAGGTCTAAGAATAGCAAAAGGAATAAGAAGGTAGAAAATAGCCAGGCAAGAGAGGGAGATAATAGGGAGAAGGAATTGCCCAAACACTAGTTTAAATTATTTACCTTTAAGCAGTTTGATAGATTCAAAGGGACTGATTCTACACCAGTGGAAGTCATTGACAATGCTTCTATTGACTTTAATGGTGCAGTATCAGGGCCATAGATTTTAAAATAGAATGGACCATTCTGATCACCAATGCAGGCATTCCCACACTTGGTTTGCGGCTTGTTCAAGGTAAGCCCCTGGCGGGCTGCAAGACACTTTGTTTACCTAATTATCTGCAGGTACAGCTGCTCGCAGCTCCCAGTGGCCGCGGTTCGCCATTCCTGGCCAATGGGAGTTGCAGGAAGTAGTGGCCCGGCCTGTTTGGGAACTTCTGACCTAGTGTGAGCTCCTGCATAACATAGCTGTAGAACCTCACCCAGTAATTCCTACATGAAGCCCATAAACACTGTTTGAGCTAGAACATATCTTTTAGAAGGAAATCCAGGCTGAGATTCTGTGCTGCATCTTTAAGTGGTGCACCAGAGAACTTGCAGCCCAGGGGATGAGGGACTAAGGAAGCTCTAAGTTTCCTTTGTACCTACCTGATCCGGGGCTTCAATTGGAGCCCTTTTACCTGCAGAAAGGACTGAAATGGGGGTCCGGAGCTAATTCCCTAGTCTTCATTTAGAGACTTGATGGAGACCCTACCGCATCCTTTAGTGACTTGTTCTAACAGTTAATTTCCATCACTTTAAATGGTTTGTTCTTCTTTCAGTTTACATTTGAATATTTATTTTTAAATTTCTTCAAAATTAGTAATATTAACATTCAGGTTTTTCCTTTTAACTTGATGATAACATTATCCCAGTCTACTAATATCCTTGGCTTTCAACCTCAGAGTTTATTTACAGTGAATACTTGGGCCTGGAAGTTTATCAGCCTCAGGATATGATTATTATCTCACAAATAGAAAGTATGTTCAAGTTATTATAACAATACTGCAGCACTCAGGACCTGATCCAAAGCACCCTGAAGTCAGTGGAAGTATTTTTGGATCGGGTACAGAATTCCTGTTGGATCAGGCCCTGATGTACATTATTCTGACTAGTAAATTCCAACCTCAAAAAAATCCTATTGATTTCAAAGATGCTAAGATGCTGGTGTCATCTCCTGAAAATATTACAAATAAAACATTTATTCAGAGAAACTGTATAACTATATTTTTGCCTGTAAAATGCTCAGGTCATAAACCTCTGAAGGATCCCACGCTTTATTATGTACTCCTTTTCTTTTTATGGAAATACAGATAAAAAACCTAAATATAAGGGCACAGCCAGGTGTTGCTTTATTTTAAAAAAAATCTTTAATATCCTAAACTTTAGGGAGGAAATAGTCTGAAAATTTCTCTCTCTCTCTCTCTCTTTCTTTCTCCCTCTATCACGCTGTTAAAATATTCTGCGTATTAACAGTTAACTCAGTGCTGTAATTTAAAACAGATAAAGGCTACACTGAATCAGTGCTGAATCGAACACTGTTAGAAATACTTTTTCCAAAAGAAAGTTACTTGTCTGTTCTCATTTATGAGCTTGTGATCAAAGGGGAGGAAAGAGGGCATGACAGTGAAAACAGATAGCTGCCCAAACTTACATTATCACATAGCTTTGGAATATTGCGGAGAAACTGGCAGTTGAATTTCAGTTTGGACTTTGTGTAGTTAATACTACTAAATGTTATAAGGTCATCTCTGAACATATTAACTGTACTACACTATTAAATTTCTGAAAATGAAATGTGTGTTATTCTGAATGAAGAATATGGGTCTGCAAGCAGTTGGGGGGTAATTTTCTTCCTTCCAGTTTGATTTATATGCATGCATAGGGATAACTTAATTCAGAAGAGATGCACAAGTAATTTATTTCCAACCACTGAACTAAAACTGGACAATAATTTATCTGACTTTTAATGTGATGCTGCAGCCAAGGCATAAATGACATTGAGTCATACTGAAGAGTTGTCATTTTGCTGTTTATCTTTGGCTTGGGGCACTTAGACGTGTTCTTTGCAAACCTAAATTAGGTCTCTTTTTACACACATGCACAGAACAGATTTCCCCTGATCAGATATTAAATGAAAACCAAATGAGCAATAGTCATTGTTGACTGTTTTTACTTAAATTGGATAGCTATAGAGCTGCAATCAAAAACAAGGGGGGAAAATATTGCAGCATTACCAGGGGCCGAGCACAACTAAATACTCACCCTTATATTGCCATTCCATATAATCAACATATTTCATTTGGTATGGAATTCAATTTCCTTCTCTTTGCAGTTTAGAAACAAAGAACTGCAAATTGCATTCTATCTGATTTTACTCGATATACTAAAAATATACCTTTTCATATGAAGAAAAGGAGTACTTGTGGCACCTTAGAGACTAACAAATTTATTTGAGCATAAGCTTTTGTGAGCTACAGCTCACTGCATCCGATGAAATGAGCTATACCTCATGAAAGCTTATGCTCAGATAAATTTGTTAGTCTCTAAGGTACCACAAGTACTCCTTTCCTTTTTGTGAATACAGACTAACACGGCTGCTACTCTGAAACTTTTCATATGAGTGATGCGGTTTGTACTGTATGAATGATAAATAGAGGGGATTCCATATCTTCCTCAGCTGCAATTCTCTTGATATTGAAACGTTTTGTAAACAGGCAAAAGACCTCTTTTAATGGAGCAGATATTTCATGTCTACATAAAGATATCTGAAATAAGAAAAAAATACATTATATATTTGCTGCTTTAATTAAATATGAAGCAAAGTAACCCAAAAATGAAAACAGCTGCACATTTGACCTTGTTGATACGGATTCCAGCCCTGCAATAAGGCCAGCACTGCCACAGACTTTAGAGAAATTGTACTATGGTGTCTGAGCCAAAGTACTCTGAACATGGAACTCCTATGGAAGGCAGTGGGAGATATTCTCATGGAGTACTTACATAACCATACCCAAGATTTAGTATATGTTTTTCTAACTATGTCACTAAGTTGAAATCATTGAGACTATATTGGTCAGTAGTTATAAGGACAAGAACAAATCTGATAATGTTGGACTACTCAGAGCATTACAAGCTTATAGGGCAAAATGGTTAGTTCTTCAGAATTTGGTAGGTATAAATATATATATATATATATATATATATATATATATATATATACACACACACATTCAAAAATCAAAGTACAAATATAAGAAAAAGTAAAATAATTTTGTCATTTTGGGGTTCAACCCAGACTAGTAAGGGGTTGTGTCACCACCTGCCCTGCAACTCTGGTTGCCTTAAATGCTATGCTACTGTGGCTCATGGCCTGGATGCCAGCAGCCAGTCTTTAAGCATGCAGGTCACTGCTAGCCTCCACTGCCCAGTTACGGTTTGTAGAATGACCCAATGCCCCTGTCCAGACCAGCATTTCCCCCAAAATTGTCTCCCTGCAGTGTCCTGTCTTCTCCTAGAACATTCACAGAAGTTAGTAAATTAACCCCTTTTTAAAAAGACAGAAACACAAACTTGTTATCATAACGCGAGTTAACAATCACTTCAAATCAGAGTATTGGGTTGTCTTAGATAACAAATAAAACAAGTTTATTTAATCAAAAGGAGATAGGGCTTAAGAGAGTTCAAGTATAAGGGATAAAGATAGAAAGGGTTTCAACCAAACAAAAGTAAAAATATACATTTTCTAATTGCTAAGACCTGACTTAACAAACTACAGTCTTTGTTCAAGATAGTTTCCTCACTGATTTTCCTTTTCCAGCAATGGATGACTAGCTCTTAGTCAGAATCCCCACAGAATCCAAGGCACTGGTTTTCCTTTTCTTCTCAGGTGAATGACCACTTAGGATTCTCTTCCCCTCTTTTTATTGTCCAGTAATCCTTTAATCTCTCAAAGTTCATTGACGCTGCTCAAGAGGCAGGAAGGCTTCCTGGAGTTCAGTCTCCATCCCCCATTGTGATTGTTACATGATCACTTTTCCCCTTACTTGCTTCTCTGTTGGATTCGTTTAGCTGGCATGCAAATATGATTCTCTTTGTCTTTGGTCATACCTTGCTCAATTTATATGGGAAACAGATTCAAGCAGGCGGAACCATATTCCTTTGATTGCAAAAAACAACAACAACAACAACCCCACAACTGTTTATCACCTTCCCCTGACATCATTGGTTTAAACACATTTTAGTCACAATTCCAGCATGTTTCTATAATCCTTTTAGAGTTGATTGTACATACATCATGCAAGAATATTAATAATCAATAGTTTTCCAATAACATATTACATTAAACCTTTTAGATACAGATTTTAACAACAGTGAGTTGTGGTATACTGAACTCATCAGGCTAGCTGAAACTCACTTTTAAATACCCCTGTCTTCTGGCATAGGGATCCTCCTAATATCATCCTACATTGACACAGTACCTTTCTTCTAAAATAATAAACCCAGATTACGCAGGAAGGTTGGTGGAGTCATGTGAGGCCTAGAACTAGTAGACTCAAGCTGTTCTTAACTACCTATGGGGGTAATGGTGTATTTGGAGTGGTGGACCTCTGTTATTTCTCTGCTAGGTCCAATTCTGAGCTGTCAGCTGACTTCCATGCTTGGAAGGGAGTGTGCACTGCTCTCTCATTGATAGCTGTCTCTCAGCTGGGATCACCACCCCATTCTGTAATCACTTTCCAGAGAATCCCAGTGAGCAGCGGGGCAGAAGCTCTGTTAAACACTGTATCTGGAGATGGAACTTGAGGAGGTTTTTAGTTACTGCTGAGCACATCCTCCCCTTCAAGATCTGAGATTAATTACAATAATGCAGAGTAGGCCACATAAAAAGTTCTGCCAGACTCCTTGACCACTAAGCATATGGATTAGGTTTCCCCAGTAAGATATATTTTACTTTCCCCAACACACACACACACACCCAACATTGTATTACTAAGATTCAGTCATTAATCATCTTGACCACTTTAAGTGGTCCTACCGTTTGTCATTTATATTATTAGTATAGAGTTAGCACCACATAAGACTCTGGGCCCCATTTTACACATCTTACACAAACAAGTAACATAAAGCCAGCCCCTGCCCTTGACAGTTTGCAGTCTATGATTTACACTTGTGATGTGGTTCAAGGGCACTCCCTAGCCCAGACACTATAGGCTTAAGACAGCAGCTGATTAACCCTGACATATTAGAGGGGCCAGAGAAAATATAAAGGGGTGCATGGGAGAAAGCAGGGGGAAACAGCTGGGTATGAGCTGGACTCTTGCCCACAGGGCTCTATATGGCGAGTGTTGGTTGAGTGTGTATGTTTTGCTGCTGGTGGTTTTGTTCTGTTCAGACTCTTTATATGTTCTCCTAAAAGTGTCCCAGAAAGAAGGGACCACAAGTGACTGAAGAAGGCTGCCTGACTGTTATATTTTATAGGCTGAGAAATCAATGCACCGGCCCACTTAGGCATACACAGCAGGTGGATAAAGAGACAAAGGGGGGGGAGGGAAATACAGTCCGAGTAGAGAAAGGTGTATTGGCACAAGTTCACAGCCACAGAGGTCTCAGTGATAGGTGACCACCAGCTTAACCAGATGGCAGTGCAATCACAGCAAAGACATTTGTTTGCCTGTATTTTAGGCCCTGAGGTTGCAAGTCCCATTGTGCAGGTCGATGGGCCCCTGCACTTACACAGAACCTCATTGTCTCCAGCAAGACTGCATGTGTGCAGAAGGAGCTATTCACAGGTTGCAGTTTGCAAAATAGGGATCTTGAATTGGAAAGAATGCCCTTTTTTGCTTTTTGAAAGTACCTAGGACATTGTGGGAGCTTCTGAAAACAAGAAATAGTAAGTGGTGATTACAGACTGTAGGGCACTTTTGGCAAGTAGCTTCAAAGTTGGCTTTACTGACTTTTTCACTGTGATTTATGTAGTACATCATACATAGGATTTCTGGCTACAGATATTTTCTTCATTGTTAGTAAATAGCAAGATTTGCTAAGTCATAATTATGTTTTAAAAATAAAATCTAGATTTAAGCCAACTAAAAGCAAACAATATTCAACCAGCACAACACACACAGAACCATGCAAGTGAGCTCATGTTCTGGTACTGTTACTGGAAACCCTTGTTCTGTAGTTCCCTAACTCTCTCCCTTAGGTTTTGACTTCATTGTGATATATCCTTCTAGGATGTAACTCCTTTGAAGATGGGGCCATAGTTTTTATTTTTATATTTCTGCCTCTGTAGCCAAAACTTTAAATATTTGGTACTTAAAGTCAATGGGAACTGTGGATGCTTTTGTGCTTCTGAAAATCGGGACTCACCAACAGGCGTAGATGAGTCACAAAACTTTGAAACTGTGGGTCTTTGTAAATAATTTTATAATACTTGTAGTGCAAGATCCCACAATTCTTGCTCTTCAATGGCAGTTTTATCTGAGTAAATATTGCAGGATGCAGCCTTTAGTTTGTGTTGTGTAATCCAGATCATTCTGGTACAATTTCTTAACAGAGGACAAAAATGCCATATCCTCCTCATGCTAAAAAAATACAGTGCCTGGACAAAGAAAATAAAAACTGGCTGAAATGGTATAACTGTAATATTACCAGTTTGCATCTATAGCCTTTGGATTTTCCTCATTTTATTGGCATGTTCAGAAATATAAATTTGATACTATAGCCATCAACTAGAAGTCCTTGTGTGACATCTCCAGTTACACCAGGAAAAAGTAATGAGCTGCAATCAATGCTGATATGGTGGTCTCTTTGTAATATAAGGTGACAGCTGTTTTGATCTTTTTTTAACAGGGTCCTGGTTTCACCCCCGCTGACACACTATAATCACTGTTTTCCAACTTGCTTAATCAATAAGGGACATTTGTAAGTAAAGAAGTTAAGAATACTAAAGAAAAAGTTTGTAGGAAAGTAGAATTAAAGCAACCACTCTGACAAGACATTATATGAGGACAGATTCAAATCAAGGTGAGCTCCAAGCTGATTTATTTGGCATGGGCAGAGGGGATAGAAAGAACACAGTCGCATTATGTGATAGGGTTGGCAACTGCAAAGAGTAAAACAATAATGTTCCTTCTTCATAAATTTCATTACTAGGGTTTTCGAATAGGTGGGAACCTTAGCTCAATGTCAGAATACAGCTTGCTGTACAATGATAATCCCTGGCAGATGACAGATCATGTCTCAAACACTGAGGATATTCCCTACACCTATTTCTCTTTTATTTTCATGTGCACTTTCTTATTCCTCTTTCTTTTTCATATTTGGAAATATATGAATATTGACATCAGCTTTCCTTGCAGGCAGCACATAAATAAGTTTGTGATGTGTTAAAACATCTAAGTTTAAGTGGAGAAATGCTATCTGTCTTTTACAGCCTTAACATAGCTCTTAGGGCAATAGCTTTTTTCTGTGCTTATGGTCAAAAGAAAAACAGCTTGTTACCAAAAAAAAAATGCTTGAGTCCCAAACTGACTTTAAAATAATGTAAATTTAAGTCTGACGTTCCTTGTTTTAAACTCATGTGATTGCAAAACAACAGTGAAAAAATAAGGCACAAGGCATTGAAGAATATGTTTTTATCATGTACTTTTACCATAAAAGAGATATGAAAGGTGACAGAGTATATTTGTTACATAAAAAATGGGAACACACAATTTATGGAAATACATTTTTGATTGGATTGGTACCTCTTTATTAGGGCCAAAGGATTTTTAAAAAAGTGTATTATTTCTTTATGATTTTAAAAGGATGCAGATATATGATACCTATTAAAGCACATAGTTCTTCCAGCAGTGTATGGGGAATTTGCTTGTATAATTCCCATTACTGATAATGGCAGTTAGGCACATCAATCTCCCCTGATCTGATGGGAGAATAGATCCCTATGCATATTACATAACCAGTAGACTATAACAACTCTTCATGAGTCATTACAGTCTGTTGAGTAAATTCCTATTTAAGCATTTACATAGTTGTGAATTTTTAACCTGCCATGCAAAAACCTCTTTAGTTCATAGTTTTGATTTTCAGCTCTCTTCTGAAACATAGCAGTCAGTATTAAACTGGCTTGGACACACGATCACAAGCTAAAACTTTTAATGACCTTTTTATAAAATAATATGGGTTGTAAAGTCAGTAAGTGGCATGGTCAGTTATACAGCTGCCTGCTCAGTGATATTCACATGTGATCATTCAGATACTTATAACAGCATATATTCAAAGAACCAGATCCCCGAGATGTACATTGACATCGCTCCTTTGACTTCAAAGGATCTAGTTACACCACCTGAAGACCTCGTCCAAAGTCAGCATTAGATCATTGGCATTGAAATTCATATCATTTGAGAAGAAACAAAACAAACGGGTGATTTTTTGTGGGATTTGGAGAGAAGGGAACCCTCATATCCAGCCAGGAAGGAACCCCTGCTGTACATACCACTGCTATAGGCTGTAGTGGTTACAAACTGCTGAGTGTCTTGCTTAAATAATCAGTGCATCAATACAATGGATGGACCCCCTGGCAATGTTCCTATGATTCCACCAGTTCATTCAAGAACTCATGCCTTGTACCCATGCAGAGAGAACTCATAGCACACCGGTGAATTGTGAATGGCCTCCTGAAGTGCTTCTCCAACATCTTTCCTCCACTCTGGAAGTTTCTATAAAATTCTGGCCTTGTTTGCCAATGGAGTTGGAAAGAGAAAGGCAGGATTAACTTTTTTTTTATTATTTAACCTTTAGGAACAATTGCTTTCAGGTCTAGTATGCATTTTAGTTCTGCAGCTGTATGTGCCTAAACTGAGCTGAAACTAAAACATTGGCACTAATACATGAATTCCAGGTTTCTTCTTTCTCATTTCCCATTCCTCCCAGAATCCTAGTCACAGCAGCCACTGATGACTCCAGTGTCTCTACCTTTAAAAAAAAAAGTAGAAAAACAAATCTGACAACGTTATGTAAAATAAACTTTGCTATAAAGCAGTTCCAAGCTCCCTGACCAGTTTTTGTCTCTCAAATCTATTCACACTGATACACTCATGAAAAATGCTCAGGGGGTTGAAAAATCTCACCCCTGAGTGCCTCTCTGGAACCAACGGCTTCAAAGCTACATTGGTTGTGTTGTAAACATCCAGACGCTGAAGCAAGTTTTTAGTTTTGATGCAGGCTGATACAGTCTAGCTACAAAGCAGCAGGCTGGTAGTGAGCTATGTGATAATGCTTTTGTCCCAAACATCCCCTCTATTTTCATAAGCAGCAGGGAACCTGATCAAGTGGATTTGGACTGAAGGGCATGTAAGGGGTTCCACAGCAGTTTTTCCATGATCCTCCACTTGAATGTAAGTTTATCTGTCAGGTGCAGTGTGAATAGTGTTATGTTCTGGCTTGAGCCCTGGAGCAGGGTGTAATAACAACCAGCAGAGGCAGACTTAAAAAGCAATAGTGACTGCAGTTTACTGAGGAACATGCAGCTAGCATACAAGCATGCTGCAGGCAGCTTCTTGCCAGAGCTGAAAGAGAAACAGGAAGGTCAGCCATCTCTTCTGGGTTCACAGAATTGTCTACTGCAGCAAACAACTAAAATAAGCCTCATCCTAACAAATGGGGGGAAGGGGAAGAAGAGAGTTGTTCTATATATTCTCATTCCACTTCAACTCCATGTGATTCTCTACACTAGCTAATACCCTTTCCCACCCAGGAAGAGGCAAATTTGCAAGCTGCAGCCAGTGTGAGCTGCTGGCCAGTATAGTAGGAGCTCTGTTTCCCTTAGGACTGAGGGGCCTGTGAAGCAGCACTGATGCCCGGGGCCTTAACATCATGTAAACTCACCAGCCAAGAAGGTAAAACAAAGCACCCCATTATCATCTAGTCCAGGGTCCTTTCCTTGGGGCTGAATTTATTTTCATCAAGAGTTCCAAAGCAAGAGCAGAGAGACTGAATATATGGGGTACTAGCCACCTGAGGCTTTCCCAGCTTCTTCCAGCAGGAAGGGGAGAGGACACACTCTTCCTTTAGTAGCCCTTCCTAGCTATAATGGAGTAACGCAAACTAGGACTTCCCTGACCTGGGGTCTCTCCCATCTGCTACCCCTGCCTGAAAGGCAGAATATTTTACACCGGGCTTCTTGTAGAGAACATGCTTGTGGCCTAATCATGTGCTCTTCAGCCACGTTTCCAGTTTGAAACAGCCCAAGACCGTAGCAAGGGCACTGGGAATCATACTTTTACTCTAAGGCCCCATGCCTTGTTACACGTGGATTGCCCTGGGACTATGATGTTGTCCCAGTACATATTTTAGGAGGCTGAACACCTCTCTATGCCACAGAAGGAGAGGAATACCCCTCCACAAATTGAGTGAATTGAGAGGAAACTCCACATGTTGGAAAACACAGTGTAGCTGTCCCTTGTGCAATGACCTGCCCTGGAAGGGAGCATTTAATACATGCTGTTGATTTCTAATTATGGGGCTGGTACTGGTTTGCATAACAGGGATTAAAAACTAGTCATAAAGGTTCAGAAGGAGTCATCTAAAAGCAGATAAGAGCTTGTACAAAGATATTTCCTTGTATACAGTATGGGAGCATTTAACAAGTTACATCCCCTACTGTAAATCACCTCAGTCTAATAGTTAGGTAGTTTTTCTTAGTCAAGATGCTTCTGCTGTTTATTTCCCTGAGAAGGATTCAGGGAGAACAAATAAGGATATAGGAGCTATTTTTATAAGCCATTAAACCAAAGATCAACGTTATTTGTATCAGACAAGAAAGAATTTCACTGAGAAATTAAAATACTGAAGCTAAATATTGTTTTTAAAATGATCTTCAGCCAGGTGAAACTAAATAATCTAAGTCTTAATATGCTGCAGAATAACACTTTTGTGTAGTGCTGAATGAAACATTAATCCTCACAGCACAAATCCCCAGTCCTACCTGCACAGTTCAGTCTTCAGACATGTGTATATTAATCCTGGGACACCCTCCTCACACTTCTGTTCCAAAAGAGAACTCTGAACCCCCTGATCAGTCCTTTCCCATCAGTTTAGTCTCAATTTTTATTTTGTATTTTAGCTGCTTGAGTCAAACTTTTTTGACATGTAAGTTGTACAGTGGTCACGGATTAAAATTTGGAGGGTCAGCCATCTTAAAGTTTACTCAGTTTACACAAACTTCCTTAGACAACAGCTATGGCTGTTAATTTTCCTTTATTGTTTCCTCACATTCTACAGTTCTTTGGTTCATAAACAGATACAAAGCACAAACACCCTCTACTCCTTTATTTTCATCTGCTGTTGGAACCTCTCTCTTTCCTGGGTCTTTAACTTCTGCAACAGAAGCAAATGGAAGGAATTAGATTATTACTATACTGTAAAGTAGTTGCTATGCAGAGGGGCACATGAACATTTTCACTGCAGTATTATTATAGGAAGGCCTATGTTTAATGAACTGGTGGTCTCATTTCAGTTGCTAGAATACATTACAAAAATGTATCTGCGTTACAAAAAATGCCATCACTGTCAGTATTAATTATCACACTTATTGAAGGTTTCAGTAGAGACTAGAGAGGCTAAAAACTGAATTAAGATGAAGATTTCAACACTTGAGATCGCTCCTTCAGACCAAAGTTTGGCACATGAGAGCAGTAGTGTGTGTGGTGATTGTACAGCCACAGTCTGTGCTGTATCTATTCTTGTCATACATGATGACTTCAAACCCAGGGCTTTCCACTGGCAGATTTTGGACCCAATTCTGTATTTCTTGTGCTCTTAGCAACATGATATCCCTTACATTATAATTTGATAAACGTGGTTGCCTCAATGTAAGCCTAAAACAGGCTGAAAGAGGTAGTAGCCCTATATTTGCTCAATCAAAAAATGGTGTTTTGAGTCATGGTAATGTATTCCTGTAGAGTAGCAGAGTGTATTCTCATCTGCAGCCTCTTCTGTGAATTGCATGACCCGTATCTGTGCTCTAGTTCAAGAAAGCAGTTGTGGACTCAGTTCTTTTCAATGCATATTTGCAATCATCAAATGTTGCTTTAAGAGCCCAGACATCTCTTGACATACAATCTTCACTAAAGGCCAGAAGCACAGGAAATATCTCAGTTAATAGATAAACACTGGGCTTGCAGGTGGAAAAGTACTTCCTGTTGAAAACAAGCACACCATGCAACCATTAATAAAGCAATCAGGTGAATGAGCAATTAAGAGGAAAAACAGTTCTTGGGATGTCTAGCCTTTTGTTTGAAATAAAACAGCAGATTTATTGAATTGTTTTCCTTTGAGAATCCACAATGCATCATGTTGTGCCTATTCAGCTCTGTAAATCAAGGAGAGCACACAAAAGAAAACATTTTTAGAATGACTAAGAATATAAAAACATTTCATTCACAGTGGAGAGTTGAAGACTCAAATATGAAGAAAAGAAAAAAACAAACAAACAAAAAAACCCAACCAACCATCCAACCACATTTTAGTGTCATCTTGTCAATACTTGCCACTGATTTCTGAAACTGTTTAGGGCTGTTGTAACATATTAGATACAGAGGGTAAGGTTTGACGTGACTACTATGACATGATTGGAATAACAGAGACTTGGTGGGATAACTCACATGACTGGAGTACAGTCATGGATGGTTATAAACTGTTCAGGAAGGACAGGCAGGGCAGAAAAGGTGGGGGAGTAGCACTGTATGTAAGGGAGCAGTATGACTGCTCAGAGCTCCGGTACGAAACTGTGGAAAAACCTGAGTGTCTCTGGATTAAGTTTAGAAGTGTGTGCAACAAGAGTGATGTCATGGTGGGAGTCTGCTATAGACCACCGGACCAGGGGGATGAGGTGGATGAGGCTTTCTTCTGGCAACTCACGGAAGCTACTAGATCGCATGCCCTGATTCTCATGGGTGACTTTAATTTTCCTGATATCTGCTGGGAGAGCAATACAGCGGTGCATAGACAATCCAGGAAGTTTTTGGAAAGCGTAGGGGACAATTTCCTGGTGCAAGTGCTAGGGGAGCCAACTAGGGGGAGCGCTTTTCTTGACCTGCTGCTCACAAACCGGGTAGAATTAGTGGGGGAAGCAAAAGTGGATGGGAATCTGGGAGGCAGTGACCATGAGTTGGTTGAGTTCAGGATCCTGACGCAGGGAAGAAAGGTAAGCAGCAGGATACGGACCCTGGACTTCAGGAAAGCAGACTTTGACTCCGTCAGGGAACAGATGGCCAGGATCCCCTGGGGGACTAACATGAAAGGGAAGGGAGTCCAGGAGAGCTGGCTGTATTTCAAGGAATCCCTGTTGAGGTTACAGGGACAAACCATCCCGATGAGTCGAAAGAATAGTAAATATGGCAGGCGACCAGCTTGGCTTAATGGTGAAATCCTAGCGGATCTTAAACATAAAAAAGAAGCTTACAAGAAGTGGAAGGTTGGACATATGACCAGGGAAGAGTATAAAAATATTGCTCGGGCATGTAGGAAAGATATCAGGAGGGCCAAATCGCACCTGGAGCTGCAGCTAGCAAGAGATGTCAAGAGTAACAAGAAGGGTTTCTTCAGGTATGTTGGCAACAAGAAGAAAGCCAAGGAAAGTGTGGGCCCCTTACTGAATGAGGGAGGCAAGCTAGTGACAGAGGATGTGGAAAAAGCTAATGTACTCAATGCTTTTTTTGCCTCTGTTTTCACTAACAAGGTCAGCTCCCAGACTGCTGTGCTGGGCATCACAAAACGGGGAAGAGATGGCCAGCCCTCTGTAGAGATAGAGGTGGTTAGGGACTATTTAGAAAAGCTGGACGTGCACAAGTCCATGGGGCCGGACGAATTGCATCCGAGAGTGCTGAGGGAATTGGCGGCTGTGATTGCAGAGCCCTTGGCCATTATCTTTGAAAACTCGTGGCGAACGGGGGAAGTCCCGGATGACTGGAAAAAGGCTAATGTAGTGCCCATCTTTAAAAAAGGGAAGAAGGAGGATCCTGGGAACTACAGGCCGGTCAGCCTCACCTCAGTCCCTGGAAAAATCATGGAGCAGGTCCTCAAAGAATCAATCCTGAAGCACTTAGAGGAGAGGAAAGTGATCAGGAACAGTCAGCATGGATTCACCAAGGGAAGGTCATGCCTGACTAATCTAATCGCCTTTTATGATGAGATTACTGGTTCTGTGGATGAAGGGAAAGCAGTGGATGTATTGTTTCTTGACTTTAGCAAAGCTTTTGACACGGTCTCCCACAGCATTCTTGTCAGCAAGTTAAGGAAGTATGGGCTGGATGAATGCACTATAAGGTGGGTAGAAAGCTGGCTAGATTGTCGGGCTCAACGGGTAGTGATCAATGGCTCCATGTCTAGTTGGCAGCCGGTGTCAAGTGGAGTGCCCCAGGGGTCGGTCCTGGGGCCCGTTTTGTTCAATATCTTCATAAATGATCTGGAGGATGGTGTGGATTGCACTCTCAGCAAATTTGCGGATGATACTAAACTGGGAGGAGTGGTAGATACGCTGGAGGGGAGGGATAGGATACAGAAGGACCTAGACAAATTGGAAGATTGGGCCAAAAGAAATCTAATGAGGTTCAATAAGGATAAGTGCAGGGTCCTGCACTTAGGATGGAAGAATCCAATGCACCGCTACAGACTAGGGACCGAATGGCTCGGCAGCAGTTCTGCGGAAAAGGACCTAGGGGTGACAGTGGACGAGAAGCTGGATATGAGTCAGCAGTGTGCCCTTGTTGCCAAGAAGGCCAATGGCATTTTGGGATGTATAAGTAGGGGCATAGCGAGCAGATCGAGGGACGTGATCGTTCCCCTCTATTCGACACTGGTGAGGCCTCATCTGGAGTACTGTGTCCAGTTTTGGGCCCCACACTACAAGAAGGATGTGGATAAATTGGAAAGAGTACAGCGAAGGGCAACAAAAATGATTAGGGGTCTAGAGCACATGACTTACGAGGAGAGGCTGAGGGAGCTGGGATTGTTTAGTCTGCAGAAGAGAAGAATGAGGGGGGATTTGATAGCTGCTTTCAACTACCTGAAAGGGGGTTTCAAAGAGGATGGCTCTAGACTGTTCTCAATGGTAGCAGATGACAGAACGAGGAGTAATGGTCTCAAGTTGCAATGGGGGAGGTTTAGATTGGATATTAGGAAAAACTTTTTCACTAAGAGGGTGGTGAAACACTGGAATGCGTTACCTAGGGAGGTGGTAGAATCTCCTTCCTTAGAGGTTTTTAAGGTCAGGCTTGACAAAGCCCTGGCTAGGATGATTTAACTGGGACTTGGTCCTGCTTTGAGCAGGGGGTTGGACTAGATGACCTTCTGGGGTCCCTTCCAACCCTGATATTCTATGATTCTATGATTCTCAAGTGCCTGCACTGACCTCTGATGCAGAAATTAACCCTGATTTGCAGGCACACATACCTATACTTGCATGTGAATCAAGGAGCATAGGCATGCATTGGCATTTCAATTTACATTTTTCACAGCCCTTTAGCATTAGCATTTTGTGAAAGTTCTTGCGAGCAATGTTCTGTCCATATAAATGGACATGGAAAATGAAGTTTGGGTCTGTAGCAGACATTAATTTCTGTGACAAAATGACCACTCTGACCAGCAGCAGACATAGTACACATTCTGCTTTAATCAGTCACTTTGCCCATAAACCCCTGCTGTGTCTTTGCAGTAGATTGCCATCTTCTGCTTAGAAAAAAGTGTCATATTGTGACTAAAGCTGAGTGAATAATTGATTTTTCAGTTCAGTGGCCAAACTAAAAAAATCAGGGGAAAAAATCTGTTTGTTTCCAGTGGAAAGTGATTCTTTGTTGTTTCTGTGTTTGTTTTTTCTCACCCAAATGAAAAACTGAAGCAAAAAAATATAGTATTGGTCAAAGCTACATGTTTTGAATGTTGATCTGAATTGACATTTATTTTGAAATGTCAAATTGACATTTTCAGAATGGTTCATGTTGATTTTTTCTAAACAGTTTAGACATTTCCAAAACGTTTGTTTTCATTTTTTTCCCCCACTCAAAACTTTTTGCTGAATTTAACCTCAATTTTGCAAATAGTTCAGGTGTCCCTAAAAATGATTTTTTCAGTGAATTTACTATTTGTCAACAAAAATAATAATCACCCAGCTCTAATTGTGACAAGACTATGTGATAACTTCCATGTTAGTATTGCCTCCTGGCTTTGGCATTGGGCCTACACTGGCATATCTACACTGCAATAAAACACCTGTGACTGGCCCCGTCAGCTGACTTGGGCTTGCTGTGCTTGGGCTGCAGGGAAATAAAACTGAAGTGTAGACATTTGGGTTCAGTGCTCTGACACCCAGTGAGAGGGGAAAGATCCCAGAGTCCAGGCTCCAGCCCAAGCCCTAATGTCTACACAGTAATTTTATAATCCTTCCGCGTGAGCGCCACAAGCCAATGTCAGCTGTCATGGGCAAGCCACAGGTATTTTATTGCAGTGTAGACATACCCCATGTCTTTTTGGCAGAAGTTTCTCCTTCCACTACAACCTCTCTTCTTCATTATGTGCACTAATGTCCAGCAAAGGCCACTGCAAACAGGAGAGTGCTTACTTACCACTCAGTGGTTGGAGCATTGGCCTGCTAAACCCAGGGTTGTGAGTTCAATCCTTGAGGGCCATTTAGGGATCTGGGGCAAAAATTGGGGACTAGTCCTGCTTTGAGCAGGGGGTAGGACTAGATGACCTCCTTAGGTCCCTTCCAACCTGATATTCTATGATTAACCACAACAGAGGGATATACCTGTTGAAATGTACCCCAGGGTCCTGACACAGACATTATTCTAAGTATAACTATGCTCCCTTCCCAACTACGCACATAGATACACACTACAAACACAAATGACCATAGTGAATGGTGATGGACCACTGAAACTTGGAGAGCAGTATATATGCACGAAACAAATTGTGTCTATTATACATAAAATATAAAGGCTAGGTATTAGTTACTCTAAGAGACACTAATCAACAACAACAGAACACCACAGGGACTTTGTTGCTCTCCTTTCCTTTCTGTCTTTCCTTCTGTGTTAGAACTATTGCTTCTCAATAGTAGCATAATTTTGCCTGATTTTGGGTTATTGCTTTGTGGCATTTGGACCTGCATTCACTGGAATAGCTAAACATGCAGTTAACTTCCCCTGCTCCACAAAATCAAACTGCACTCATAGCTCTTCTGAAAGGCATAACATATTTTCCATTTATTATGTTGAATATATATTTAAAAAACAACTTTTCACCCATTATTTACAAGCTCTATAATTCTTTGGAAAATATTTTCATGGATTTGTGTAACAGGCTCTCTTTTTTTTCTTTTCCCCAAAGGATTTTTAGACGAATCTACTCTTATACAGCTCTAAAATGTATTCCTTTGAATGAAAAACTAATGAGACATCCCATTTACAGCAGGCCTTATATTCTATTTTGTCAGGATAAATAAAAACAACTACTGTACATTATCCCTTTCAGTGGTAACTATATAACTATTGTGATACCGAGGATATTTTATTTGTGTTTTCTAGGCTTCAAAATTGAAAAGAAATAGCATTGGCAAAGGAGGTAGCTGTGTACTGTGAAGATGTTATTTCATTAAGGCTTACTGCTTTGTTAATTTGGAAAGTGGTGCACAATTCAAACTCCTGAGGATTATGCGCTGTATAGATTGTAATGTTTTAATGTTGAAGGAGAAAGCTGTTTTTTTAGGGCAAGCCTAGATTTGGATGTTTGGTTCAATGAACATTGTGTTTTTTCTCTCTCCCTTTCATTTTTATTTACAGTAAAAGTTGCCTGAAATGACCTCTGAATAGCTCAATAAAAACCCATGACTTGGCTGGCTAGAAGTTGACCTGTATTGTACTGGAAAGCTTGGAAATGCTTTAAAGTGTGCACTGATAGGGGTTACCAAGCATTCAAGCCCCAATTCATCAAAGCATTCAAATGCTTTGCTGAAGCTGAATCCCAGCTACTAACACAGTGCACAGACAATATGGTGTTGAAAGCCATAAAGGCATTTATAGATAGAAAGCAGGCCTTCATGCATGATTGAATATGTTTCTTTTCTTTTCAAAGCAGGAGGTTCAATGCATCCCTGATATTTCCTCCATTGTATACCTCTCCTGTACTCAACTCAAGATTCAGCATTAGCATTACAGCCATCTGGCTAGTGATTCACTGAATCCAATTCCCTGTGGATTATGACCAAAACACTACTGTATCAGCACTATGGGGTGACATTGAGCTCTAGGATCATCTTAAATCATTTATTCAGCACCATATTTATACATGACACTTTACTAAACACAGTTAAGACATATCCTCTAGTGCTGGGGTGAGCTCCAAAAAAACAGTGACTAGTTAGTAGTGGAGCTTGGCTCCACCACACCCACTCTTGTCCCTTGGGACATGCCCTCAGCCCACCACTGACATGCCCCTTTAGGGGGTGGCACAGCTGACACAGAAGTGCCTAGGACATTTCTGCCAGCTTTACCTTGCTGGAGATTCCATGATGAAAGGTGAACTTAGTGGACTGGTTAATATTTGAGGTTTAATGATTAAGGCTCAGATCCTGCCCTAGGAGCTTCATGGGTGAGCAGGTAGTGCCTCACTTACTTCTGCAGGAGTCCAAGGATGTGCTTGTGCAGATGTGTTAAATAAATAGTCATGATGAGTAGACTTGGGTAAGTAATTGATTTTTCCGGTTTGGTGGCCAGACTGAAAAATCCAAAACAAACTAATTTTTGTGATTTTGGTTACATTCAGTGAAGAGTGTAGGGGGAATAAAACAGGGGAAATTACTGTTTCATGTCAAACAAAACATTTAGTTTGACCCAAAACTTTTTTTTGTTTTTGTTCATTTAGTAACATCTTCAGGATTTGGTGGGGTTTTTTCCTCTTTAAAAAAAAATAAAAATAAAACAACACTGGCTAAATTTGGAAACAAAATGTCATTTGAAAAAAGTCAAAATGTTTCCTTTAGAAAATGTTGAAATGAATTATTTTGACTTTTTCTGAAAAATAATTTCATTTCTTTATTGGGCTGAAACTCTCCACTAAATTTAACCCAAATTCATGAATAGTTTCAGTTGCCCTGAAATTGCATTTTTTCACAAAAAAATTACTTGATCAAAATCTTTTGCCCACCTCTAACGATGCTGTATTATCTCCTGCTGGGAGCTGAGTGTTTTTCCAGTATCAAAGAACTGGCCAATCCAGATCAAGAGAAGGAAACATCAGAACTTTTGGAATGCTAAGAATGGCAGCCCATAATAGCGTGGTAACATTAACTAGTTTAAAATGGTGAATGTCAGTAGTTTAATGGCAATTAATGAATGTCACCTGTAAATTATTTGAGATCATTGGAACTATTCACAGACATAAAGTTAAGCACATGAATGTTTGCAAGATCAGGGCTCAAAGTCAATTTAGTTACTATTTTTAATAACTTATGACCTTATGAAAATGTAAAAACTTGGCATTAGTGGGAGTTTTAGCTGAGAAAGGAATGGAGGATTAAACCATTAATCAGTTAGATCTAAACCATGCAGCACTCAGGTTTGATTGCCAGACAGACATAAAAACAAAAGTTTTCAGAGCCAACATAAATAAGTCAGTATTGACAAGTATTTAAACAGCTGACCATTTAAAAATATTCCATACACCAGTCATAAACCTCATCTAATAGGATATTTTCTCTCTCATCCTCCTAATTTTATTTTTGCTCATTTGGGTTATGGAATTTGTGATCATAGGTTGACGACCTAATGTTTTCTTGCTGTGGAGGGAATTTTAATGAGATAAGCAAATGATGTGTGTTGCATGGCACATTTGAAGCATTAAAAAATAAGTAATAAATGAAAATGATCACATGTAGTATATATATTTTGAAAAATGAGCTTGAACAAGCCTTTTAATAGTCATTATTCCTCTTATCATAAATCACTAATGCTTATTTTTGTCCAGTAGATATAAGACAGTCAAGGACAATTCTTTTAAATTTGTCCTTGTGTGTAATCTACCGCACTGGAAGTTTCTTGAAATTTTTCCTTAAAGAAGATACGACTATCACTACTGAATATATTGCAATTGTTATTATCATGTTCAAAATGTTATATGTCCTTTTATGAAGGGATGCACTGGTAGGTTATTGGCAATTATACTGTGGTGTATTTCTATAGGAAATCTATAGCCCAACTTTCTGGTTTAGTCTATTCCTTCAAGCTAATAAGGGAACATTCCTTACCCTGCAAGGGTTTGATATAGTTATGAGGAGTGTCACCAGGTGGTGGTGCTATACATATTCTTCCCTCTTCTTTTTCTTAGTATGTAAACAAATGTTTAATCTTGGGAAGGTATGATGTATTGTTATTAGATTTGTTATGCAAGCTTATGTTTACAGTGAGCTGTGAGAGCAGCAAGAAAGTTTGTGCTCTGCCTTTGTGTCCAATTACAATAAATTCCTGAGGCAGAGCTGCCCCTTGGGAACAAAGATTGATGTTGGGCTGAGATTCCTGAAAGAAGAATGTGTTTTGATCACCATTGTTTCAGGACTTGGTGATGTATGTAAATAAAATGTATCACATATAGAAGATACCTTGTTTCTGCATTACAGATTCATGTTCCAACAATGCCAACCTGCAAGGTCTTGGACTTCTGCTACTTCTCTGCTTGGGGTATACTACAGACCTCCAGGATCTGATTTGGATGTGGACAAAAACATCTTTAATGTTTTTAATGAAACAAAAATAACTGGGAATTGTGTGATTATAGGAAACTCACTTCCCAGATACACATTGGAGGACAAATGCTACTCTCTCATGGGTTAGCAGAACTGGTCTGCTCTGGGGAGTCCTCTGTGCATCAGAGACAAGCCCCCTGGTAAAACCCCGGCAGTTTCTCTAGGGCAAGCCACTCCTTCTTACCAGTTTGGGCAGAACAAAATGACAATTGGTTTATGGTCATAGGCAAGCCAGTATTGGCATGCCTTGGGTCCAAATTTTGGGGTAACAAGGTCCCACTCTACCAGAGGTAAGACAGCTTCAGTAGCTTTGCTTTGAGAAGTTCCATTCATTGACTTCTGTAAAGTGGTGACATGGGGTTCTATCCATACCTTCACAAGACATTGTGCCCTAGGGCAAGCTTGCAAAGCTGATGCATCCTTTGGTTCATGTGTACTTCAGTCTGCAGATCCTCACACACACCTCCTCAGTGGGAATGGATGAGTCATTACACAAAGTAAAACTATTTCCCCATGTTATTTCTCCCCTCCCACCTCTCCCCCCACTGTTCCTCAGATATTCTTGTTAACTGCTGGAATTAGCCTACCTTGCTTGTCACCATGAAAGGTTTTCCTCCTCCCACCCCCCCCGCTGCTGGTGATGGCTTATCTTAAGTGATCACTCTCCTTACAGTGTGTATGATAAACCCATTGTTTCATGTTCTCTGTGTGTGTATATCAATCTCCCCTCTGTTTTTTCCACCAAATGCATCCGATGAAGTGAGCTTATGCTCACGAAAGCTTATGCTCTAATAAATTTGTTAGTCTTTAAGGTGCCACAAGTACTCCTTTTCTTTTTACCTCCTCAGTGAGTACTGTTTCTCAGACACCAATAGTGGAGTACACAGAGGGATCAATACTCAAAGAAAAAAGAGGGATTGTGTCCCTTATATAGTATCTGGAGTTCTTTGAGATGTGTGGTCCATATCTGTATTCTGCCACCCAGCTTCCTTCCCCTCTGCTTTTGATCTTTTACTTGGGATTCACAGTAGGGAATGAACTGGAGATACGGGGCTGTAGATGTGGGACTAGAACATAGGTTTGCAGTGCCTCGAGCAGCCGATGCTACGAGGATGTGGCAGCCAAAGAGCACTATGGAGAGTAGATGCCAGGACGTATCACCAGAAAAGGTCAGTGTAACAGCACCCTGCAGCCCTCTGATTGGCGCATGCTTACTATTTAACTCTTGAGGGTGCCCCAGGAAGCTGTATGGCTAAGCATGCCAACTTCTTGGTTGTTGTGGCTCCAAGCCTTGCCTCAAGATTGCCAGTCTCTGACTCTGACCGGACTCACACCCTGATACTTTCTTCCTGACTTAAGCTTGATAATTACTCCTTATCTTCATTTTCTGACCTTGGACCTACTCCGATACCAAATCTTGTTTACTGTTCTGGCTTGAGCAATTACTCTGATCACTGTCCCTAGCTACTAATTCATGGCCATCCTTGACTCTGCAACACCTGCCCAGCAGTGACAAATAGGCAAGACTGCCTATGCTCTGGTCTCTTACAGGAGAGAGATCCATAAAGGCCATCATACACTCATTTCAGAGCCTAAAACTTTGCCCAACTTTAAGTGGTCGGGCTGAAATGTCTCATTCTGTTTGTCTGCCACAGGTGAACTTCATTTAGGAAATTTTCAGCAAGAACTATTCAGACATTTCCAGGAATGAGGTTGAAGGGGAAATAATTCCTTCCCAGTGTTTAAAAACTCAAAACAATTTGCATGGCAGTCACACTGGAGTCAGAGGTGACTTTTCTGATTCTCATAAAAATCCACCCAAATTCAGCCAGATTATAAACCTTTGAGAACAGCTGTTTGCCCTTGCATAGAAGAGGTTTGTTAGAGCCTAGCAGAAAAATTCTCTAAACAATACATCTACACTCCCTGCCTGCCAGAGCTTCATGACAAACACACTGAGCATATTCCACCCCTAAATAGTTCACTGAGTATACGCCATGGTTGAACAGGACTTTTCTGAACAGAACAACTTCTCCCTCCAACTGCTGAGCTCCCTTGTGGCAGTGAGAGGAAAGAACAGGGTGAGATGGGGTAGAGATGGGCTAGGAAATAGGGACAGAAGGGGTCAGACTGAGGGAGATAGAAGGAGAAGGGTCTGTCATCAATGGAGCACATTTTCCTCTAGAATAATAATAGTATCCAAAACTCCTGAGTCTCAACACCCCTTTTGCTGTTAGCAAATATCTGTGAAAACCATGAGCAAAATGTGTCTCTCATCCCCTCCTAGAGCCTTGATCCACAGAGAACAACGACCTATTATTGCTACCAGCTGTACTATTAGTTTAAGTGGTGGAGGTCTATGCTGTGAATCTAAAGATTCCAACTCTGTTGATGACCCACGTGAGGGACAATATGTAATGGAATTTCTGTTTTTTTATTTACTTTTTTAATAATGTAGGAAATTATGTGATTTTTTAAATGATAAAAGAATATTATTTTCCAAGACAAGCACTCCCAAGTTCAGAAATGCTACAATTAAGGTTGACTGTGTGACCTTAATTTCACCCCTTGGGTGTTTGCATTATGATATAGTATTTAATTACATTATCACATACTATTATTTCCATGGGATACCTGCTACATTCACTGTACAGGATGGATAAGTAGGCCACAGAGTATTATCAGCCTCAAGTAAGATAGTGATTATCTCATATTGGTATCTGCTGATCTATGTTTGGTACTGGCATCCGTCCTTCTCCCTCACTGCATACAGTCAATCAAAATGTTAGCATAACAGCTTTCTGAAGCACTGGTAGCATCTGGTATTTTTCCACATGGAATGGATATTTCTTACTGCTGCATATAAAGCTGAAGCAAGCACATCTAAGAACAAATTATTTCAGTACTTATGGTAACTACTGTAAAAAACCAGAAGTTAGATAAAATTTATGCATTCTATTGTTATATCAGAATGGACTAAAACTGTGTCTTCATCCTAGACAAATTGAGTTGTTGACTAGCTGAATGTCAATCTGATTTTTTGTTACTATTTTTTTAACATAGTGTTATCCTATGACATCGTTTAGACTTACTGAAGAAGAATGTTTTGTTTTGAGGGGCAGAGATGTATGACTCTAATTTATCTATTCTTATAATATTTTATAAGATATTTATTTGGGGCATCAGATCTGCTGATTCAAAAATCTCAGCAGAAGAAATCCATCTGCTCTATAAATTGCCAATAGAAATTATAATATAATTTTGAAATCAGGTTGCCCTTTTATTAATAATAACCAAAGCAAGGACTAAAGAAATTTAAAAAAAAATCACTGTACTTAAGAGATGAAAATACTGGGTTTTAGCAATGACACCAAGAATTTTCAGGTGTTTAACAGATTCACTGTTCAGATATCTAACAGATATTCGGTAAATGTCTAGTTAGAATCTGTCCACGGATATATCATAACTATTTTATAGAAAATGCAGGAAGAGCATACATTTCTAGAAAGTCAGACATCTGTAAATCTAATTCACCTTCCATTGCTTCTACCTCTCATCATGACTTTGTGTGGAGCAGGCAAAAAAGGGCCTGAGTCTTTGGAAAAAGTTTATGTGTTACAAACAGGTCAGCTCCTCCCATGCAGATGGGAGATGACAGAACGAGGAGTAATGGTCTCAAGTTGCAATGGGGGAGGTTTAGATTGGATATTAGGAAAAACTTTTTCACTAAGAGGGTGGTGAAACACTGGAATGCGTTACCTAGGGAGGTGGTAGAATCTCCTTCCTTAGAGGTTTTTAAGGTCAGGCTTGACAAAGCCCTGGCTGGGATGATTTAACTGGGACTTGAATCATAGAATCATAGAATCATAGAATATCAGGGTTGGAAGGGACCCCAGAAGGTCATCTAGTCCAACCCCCTGCTCAAAGCAGGACCAAGTCCCAGTTAAATCATCCCAGCCAGGGCTTTGTCAAGCCTGACCTTAAAAACCTCTAAGGAAGGAGATTCTACCACCTCCCTAGGTAACGCATTCCAGTGTTTCACCACCCTCTTAGTGAAAAAGTTTTTCCTAATATCCAATCTAAACCTCCCCCATTGCAACTTGAGACCATTACTCCTCGTTCTGTCATCTGCTACCATTGAGAACAGTCTAGAGCCATCCTCTTTGAAACCCCCTTTCAGGTAGTTGAAAGCAGCTATCAAATCCCCCCTCATTCTTCTCTTCTGCAGACTAAACAATCCCAGCTCCCTCAGCCTCTCCTCATAAGTCATGTGCTCTAGACCCCTAATCATTTTCGTTGCCCTTCGTTGCACTCTTTCCAATTTATCCACATCCTTCCTGTAGTGTGGGGCCCAAAACTGGACACAGTACTCCAGATGAGGCCTCACCAGTGTCGAATAGAGGGGAACGATCACGTCCCTCGATCTGCTCGCTATGCCCCTACTTATACATCCCAAAATGCCATTGCCCTTCTTGGCAACAAGGGCACACTGCTGACTCATATCCAGCTTCTCGTCCACTGTCACCCCTAGGTCCTTTTCCGCAGAACTGCTGCCGAGCCATTCGGTCCCTAGTCTGTAGCGGTGCATTGGATTCTTCCATCCTAAGTGCAGGACCCTGCATTTATCCTTATTGAACCTCATTAGATTTCTTTTGGCCCAATCTTCCAATTTGTCTAGGTCCTTCTGTATCCTATCCCTCCCCTCCAGCGTATCTACCACTCCTCCCAGTTTAGTATCATCCGCAAATTTGCTGAGAGTGCAATCCACACCATCCTCCAGATCATTTATGAAGATATTGAACAAAACGGGCCCCAGGACCGACCCCTGGGGCACTCCACATGACACCGGCTGCCAACTAGACATGGAGCCATTGATCACTACCCGTTGAGCCCGACAATCTAGCCAGCTTTCTACCCACCTTATAGTGCATTCATCCAGCCCATACTTCCTTAACTTGCTGACAAGAATGCTGTGGGAGACCGTGTCAAAAGCTTTGCTAAAGTCAAGAAACAATACATCCACTGCTTTCCCTTCATCCACAGAACCAGTAATCTCATCATAAAAGGCGATTAGATTAGTCAGGCATGACCTTCCCTTGGTGAATCCATGCTGACTGTTCCTGATCACTTTCCTCTCCTCTAAGTGCTTCAGGATTGATTCTTTGAGGACCTGCTCCATGATTTTTCCAGGGACTGAGGTGAGGCTGACCGGCCTGTAGTTCCCAGGATCCTCCTTCTTCCCTTTTTTAAAGATGGGCACTACATTAGCCTTTTTCCAGTCATCCGGGACTTCCCCCGTTCGCCACGAGATTTCAAAGATAATGGCCAAGGGCTCTGCAATCACAGCCGCCAATTCCTTCAGCACTCTCGGATGCAATTCGTCCGGCCCCATGGACTTGTGCACGTCCAGCTTTTCTAAATAGTCCCTAACCACCTCTATCTCTACAGAGGGCTGGCCATCTCTTCCCCGTTTTGTGTTGCCCAGCACAGCAGTCTGGGAGCTGACCTTGTTAGTGAAAACAGAGGCAAAAAAAGCATTGAGTACATTAGCTTTTTCCACATCCTCTGTCACTAGCTTGCCTCCCTCATTCAGTAAGGGGCCCACACTTTCCTTGGCTTTCTTCTTGTTGCCAACATACCTGAAGAAACTTGGTCCTGCTTTGAGCAGGGGGTTGGACTAGATGACCTTCTGGGGTCCCTTCCAACCCTGATATTCTATGATTCTATGATTCTATGATTCATGCTGATCTCACACACTGGCAGGAAAAAAAAACACATTGGAATCAAAGATATTCCTGCGATAGTTAGGAAGCCGCTATCAAGCAAGGTGGGCTGAGGCCACCTTTTCCTCCCTCGCTATCAGCTTAGAAGTGAAGCACACCTTTGTTGACGTCAGAGGTGGTTTGCCTATAGAGGGAAAATGACAGCAAGGCAAGCAATAGTAAAGGACAGGAAATTCTCCATTGGCTTCCTAGTCAAGATGATTAGAAGGGTTCTACTGCTGAACCATACACTTCGGAGACCTCAGTACCTGTTTCAGTGGAGCAGATAGTTTAGGGAGATGCGGATTTTGTTGGTCCAGTGCTAAAGAATGCACATTGCCAGGCCTGATATTGTACAGAGTCCCATCATTATTTAGTTGAGTTACGCTTATTTGCACATATCAAAATATGACCTACTTCACATTCTAAAAACAGCACAGCACGCAAATTTGCAACACAACAGAACCACTAACCCAGGAACCTATCCTTGCAACAAAGCCTGTTGCCAACTCTGCCCACATATCTATTCAGGGGACACAATCATAGGGCCTAATCACATCAGCCACACTATCAGAGGCTCGTTCACCTGCGCATCTACCAATGTGATATATGCCATCATGTGCCAGCAATGCCCCTCTGCCATGTACATTGGCCAAACTGGACAGTCTCTACGTAAAAGAATGAATGGACACAAATCAGACGTCAAGAATTATAACATTCAAAAACCAGTTGGAGAACACTTCAATCTCTGTGGTCACTCAATTACAGACCTAAGAGTGGCTATCCTTCAACAAAAAAGCTTCAAAAACAGACTCCAACGAGAGACTGCTGAACTGGAATTAATTTGCAAACTGGATACAATTAACTTAGGCTTGAATAGAGACTGGGAATGGATAAGTCATTACACAAAGTAAAACTATTTCCCCTGTTATTTCTCCCCCCCCACCCCACCCCCCACTGTTCCTCTGATATTCTTGTTAACTGCTGGAAATAGCCTACCTTGCTTGTCACCATGAAAGGTTTTCCTCCTTTCCCCCCCCCGCTGGTGATGGCTTATCTTAAGTGATCACTCTCCTTACAGTGTGTATGATAAACCCATTGTTTCATGTTCTCTGTGTGTGTATATCAATCTCCCCTCTGTTTTTTCCACCAAATGCATCCGATGAAGTGAGCTGTAGCTCACGAAAGCTTAAGCTCTAATAAATTTGTTAGTCTCTAAGGTGCCACAAGTACTCCTTTTCTTTTTGTGAATACAGACTAACTACAGGCTGCTACTCTGAAACCTAACTATCATAGTGGTTAAGCACTGGAATAAATTGCCTAGGGAGGTTGTGGAATCTCCATGATTGAGGATTTTAAGAGCAGGGTTGTGCAAACACCTTTCAGGGATGATCTAGATAATACTTAGTCCTGCCTTGAGTGCAGGGGACTAGACTAGACAACCTCTCAATGTCCCTTCCAGTTCTGTGATTCCTCTCAATGTATTTACAGTAATTACACATAAAACAAATGAAAGAGAAAGCATAATAATATGAATGATATATCGTTGACTTCCTTTATTCTGTTAACTGTTCATACTTAGGGAAAGTCATAGTCACAGTCATGATTGTGAGAATGAGAACACTAATGCTACCTTCCATAGCTTCTATTCAAGCTACAGAGCACTCTAGGGCAGTGGTTCCCAAACTTGTTCTGCTGCTTGTGCAAAGAAAGCCCCTGGCAGGCTGGGCTGGTTGGTTTACCTGCTGCGTCCACAGGTTCGGCTGCCGCAGTTCGCTGCTCCAGGACAATGGGAGCTGCTGGAAGCAGCACGGGCTGAGGGACTAATGGCCACTGCTTCCAGCAGCTCCCATTGGCCTGGAGCAGCGAACCACAGCCACTGGGAGCCGCAATCGTCCGAACCTGCAGATGCGGCAGGTAAACAAACCGGCTCGGCCCGCCAGGGGCTTTCCCTGCACAAGCGGCAGAACTAGTTTGGGAACCACTGCTCTAGGGTGTTGCCTAGAAAATATCAAGCACTAATTTATGGCAAAAACGTGTGTGTTCTCTCCCATGTTTTAACACATGTATGCTTTATAAATTCATGAGAGAGGCTGGCCCACTGCATAGCAATTCACAACTTTGTGACTCTTCTCTCAGCCTCTGGCTGAGGAACCACCATCAGGACAAGGCTTCTATACTAGTTAAAACACTCTGATTCTCTTCTGTAGAAAGGAGTTCTGAGTCTCCATTCAGCTCCTCCAGCCTCCCTCCCACCAATTTCTGGCCAAGAGACCATTTTACAACTGTAATCTTCACACACAGCAACCTGCAAGAACAGCAGAGTCCTTTCCTAACATAATAGTGGCATCAACAACTCCTCCTACTGTACAGTAAACTATAGCAAAGGGAAACTATCTTTTCAACCCTGTCAGCCTACAGTCCACAGCAGAACCCAGCACCAAGTGCTGCAAAGAGCCATCTTCCTACATCATGAAAAAGATCTCACATTCAGGAATGCTTCTCAGGCTGCATAGATTCAGTCTTCCTCCCAGACAGCCTGCTTTAATTCCCTGAATTCAGCAAAGAGGTATTGGACACCCTGATGGAATTTTGATTCAAGACCTGTCAATCTGCCACTGCTGGATGATCTCTTGTTGTCGATGGATGGAGGAGAGATACCCATTCTCACCCCCCGCCCAAACATTTCTGCTGTGTTTGACACTTTCAGCCATGAGATACAAAAATTGGAGGCACAGGTACCTGGAGATAATATTCCCAGGTATGGAAGGGTTTTTGAACTCTAAGAGGCTATCCAACTTAGTCCTATTAATGTCTGCTTTAACTAGAGAACTCTCTTCTAGGACCACAAAGCCTTTTAACTATGTCCTTGTGTTTATAAATTCCAGCAGTCAATAGTTACATGATCACATACTATTTCTGAAACAACACAATCTCAGGCCCCATTTCTACAATAGAATCTGCACAAGTGCAGGGGTTCACCCACTGCAGGATCAGAGACTAATGTGGAGACTTTCTTTTTCTCTACAACCCTAAATATTCAGATAAGTATACAATAAAACCGTATTTAATCATGTCCCGGATGACGTATAATGTTGTGCAATTCTGATAAGCATTAGGTAGTTGTGTATGATTTTATAATATTAGCTCTTAATGATTATGCTACTATCAGTGTTGATTCATTAACAGTGCTACTGTAAATAAACCATGTGTGAGGTTTTCAAAATCATGGCTGTATTGGTCTAACACTGGTCCCATTGAAGTCGGTGGGAGTTTTACCCTTGACTTCAGTGGGAAGAGAGTTAAGTCAGTACTGAGTGCTTTCAAAAATCCCATTGCAAATATCTCATCAAATTAAATACCTAATTCCTATAAAAAATATCCCTCCATTTCTGTAACTGCTTATGGGGAAAAATAAAGTTCTCATTGCTTATAAATCTAGGAGTAGATAACTTTGGAATAATTATTGTACCTGTACTTAGAACTTCTTATATGAAATCAAGCACTTTTACATTACTTTAAAAAAGTACATTCAGCAACTAGTGATAATAATGTGTGAACTTTCTTCAGAGAATTGGATGATAGATCACATGAAAAATACAACTTAGCTAAACTTCTGCATAAAAACATCTTAATGAAACAAACAAATCATAAATATGTCCTTATTAAAACCCTATAATTGCATTTCTTTTGCCTACAGCTTGTCAGATACAAGAATAATTTACTCCTCGGGTATTATTATTTATTGTGTGCTGACACCTGTGCTCAACACTACACAGAACAAAAAGGATACATGGATCTCAAGGAGCTAACAATCAAAGAGCTCAGTATTGTGGGGTGCTGAGTGCTTTCTGCAAGTGCTGTGCACCCTCAACTTCTGTGAAGTTTTAAGGGAGTTGAGGAAGCTCCAAACCTTGCTGCAGGCATTCAGGACCATGCCTTTAGCAAACAAACCAGACACAGGGCCCAACACTTCAGCACACACACATGAGCAATTTTAGTGAATAGTTCTATAGAACTCAGAATCACAACAACACTTTCCCCAATTCCTTCCTTGCTCCAGGGAAAATAATCTGCTATTACCACATTTCTTTAACCCTCACATCAGCTCAGCTATGCAAACAGCTCATTGTTGGGAACAGGAAAAGGGGATAGAGCCTTGGCTCTGCCACTCACCAGCCCTCTCCAACTACCTGCATGGTGCGCAGAGGTGGAAGCAGCAGCCCATGAAGTCTGTTCTCCCTGTGGAGCACAGAACAGTGATACAGATAAACCATGCAGTGGAATAACCAGTGGTGGGATCGGGTGGGGAGCCCTACTTGGCTTACTCCACCATATGTTACTATAAGGGAACATCACAGTCCTGCCCATAGTTAATAAAAAAACAGTTTATATAAATAATGTTGTATTGTACCTGGGTAAGCATAGGTGACTATGCAGAGAAAAACACCATCTGTGACTACTATCCCACATTAACTTCTATAAAAGGAAAGGAGTACTTGTGGCACCTTAGAGACTAACAAATTTATTAGAGCATAAGCTTTCGTGAGCTACAGCTCACTTCATCGGATGCATCATGATGATTCATCAATTGTTAGTCTCTAAGGTGCCACAAGTACTCCTTTTCTTTTTGCGAATACAGACTAACACGGCTGCTACTCTGAAACCTGTCATTAACTTCTATGAATCTTCTGGGTTATGTTGCTTCAAAATCCATTCTCTGTTGTGCTGCACTGCCCCCTCATAATCCGCTTCATGATGACAATTTAAGTATTACATTGTTGCCCAATCCCATCCTGTTCTTAAGGTGGATTCACTGATTCTAGACAGCCTATTTTCCATGTTCTTTATGATAATTGGGCTCGTGGTTATGACACAGACCTTGATATCCAAATACAGATGCAGATCCTTTCCCTGCTGACTGACACATTCACCTCTGGAGGAACTTTAAAAGGGATGGATGACTTGAAAATCTGTCTGGCTGATCTCTGTTACTGAGCTAGTTAGGGAGAAGGGGAAGGGGGGCTCATTGGGTCAAAGAGCCTCCTCTCTTGCAACAGAATGGTGATATGACATTGGGAAGCCATCTACTACAATAAGGTTTGGCCCCCATACCAAAGGCTGGCCTTACATTATTTATGGAAATGTGTGGAAAAAAGTTATTTCCCACCAGGCACTCAGTGAAGAGTAGAGCTGTGTGATTTTTTTTCAGATGAATAGTTTATTCAGTGCAAACTGCAGTTTCCATCAACCTGAAACTATTCATGAATTTGACCCAAATCGTTTTGACCATGCACAAAATAGCTGGAGGAGGAAGTAGTGGTGCTATTCCCATCTTTATAACCTTTATCTCAGTAGTTAGGGCACTCATTCGCTATGTAGGAAACCCAAGTTCAAAGCCCTCCTCCAGAACAGATGCAGAGCAGCTTTTCAATTCACCAAAACTTCTGATTTTTTTCAGATTTGGTTTGACACAAGCTAAATTTTGCCTTTTACTTTTTTGGAACTCCCACCAAACCATGAAGTCAGTTATTCATCCGGCTCTAATGAATAATACCTTAATTATTATTAGCATTTATTATAGATTTGCATTTTAATAACATTTAGAGGCTGCAGCTGAGAAGGGGCCCCCTGTTGCTAAGTGTTGTGGATATATAGACACTGATCCTTCCCAAAGAGCTAACAAACTAAATAGACAAAGAGGATTCATAAAGGAGAGATGTCTGAATACAAGTGCAGTATTAAAAGACAGATACCTTTTTCTTACTAAGAGCGACCTTGGCTCTCAAGCTACTAGTATCCTAGATATATTTCTTCAGCAAGATGGCTGCCACAAGCACCTTCAGAAATCTCAATTATAACATATATTTTGATTTTCAAATACATTTCCCAGTTTATTTATGCTGAGGAATGCTTTCTGACTTTCAGATTGCTGGCTGAGCAAAATGAACACACTTTTCTTTTAAGTGTTTATTTGTGAATCCCCTATGAGTATTAAACACACTCATAAAGACAAGCCTATAAGGATGAGAACAAACACAAATGTCATCCTGAAATTTCAGTTAAGCTATATTTAAAGAAAAAAAACTTGCCTGACAGATACTGTTTTCCCCCGTAGGCACTGAAATATAGGAGATTAGCACAGAGACTTGTACTTAAAGTGAAGATCCACATTTATGGTGAAATGTGAGGAATGTTCTTAGCCCCTCTAGGTTTTCATACCTTTCAGAAATGTGCTATTGTATAATATCATTAACAAAACGGAAGATAGCATTGCTTTAAAGAAGCAAAATAGTCTATTAAGTGACTTTAGTTTAAAGTTTGACCTCTATTATTACAATCTGGTGGTAAGTGTCCTTCATAGTCTACAAATCATTATTCTGTTTGTTAAAATGTATCACTCTGACAGACATTAAAGTAAAAACAAAAGCTGCTTATCATGTATGGTGCAATGGCTTCAGAGCCAGCAGAGTGAAAAGTGACATATAAACCATGGCCCTAATCCTATAGTCAATGGACTAAGGGCTGCAGACTGTAACCCTATTTCTGAAGTTGTGCTAACATAATCTATTATGCTAGTACAGTTGTAAGGAAAATAATACCAGCATGCTTACTTTTGATCTTAAAGAAACCTTGAGAGACCAGACATTTTTAAATATACAATTAATAAGTATTAAAAGTAAAAAGATAAAAGTGAGTTTGAAAGAGCTCCTTTGAAGCCATTTTAGTGTATGAACAGTACTGAGTTTATGAAAATAACTGTACCATTACTATGCACTTGATTATGCTGAGCTTTCAAAATGTTTTTATATTTTTATAGTTCTATGAATCTGTACAAAGAAATCTCCATCTCCACTCCAAGAAGCAAAGAAAAGGCTCTGAGAGGAGCTGCCTAGGAGAAGCCATGAGAAGGTTTCAGCAGGCTTCCTGTGACAAAATGTGCAGATTTTCTAAAATTGCTCAGTTGGTAAGCAAGCTGTGGAAAGCCTTCCTTAGAAATCACAGAGGACATGTGCAAGCTTAGGAGCATGCTGAAGCATAGAGGCAAATAATGAAGGATTGTTCACCTGACAGTCCATTGTGATAACTATTATAAAACTGTTTCCAGCATCACATAAGAGGAATTTGATGTTCAAGAGCACAATTTTAGCTCAATGTTTCAATTATACAGGAATATTCCAAAAGAGCTGTGTAGCAATGAAATGAAAAGTCTGGTGGTAGCAACTTGTAAGTCAAATGCTTACACTGATACAAAACCTATTTAAATTTGAGACAGTAATGGTATTCCATGTCTGCAACAAAATATAATGTGTGTGTGTATTGCCTTGATTGGGGCCAAAGAATACCATTTCTGTACTCATTTCTATGTTACTACTAATATATTTAGGGTTGCTATTAATGAACGGAAAACAGTCTACTAAACTAAGTCCTATTGAGCTCAGGTAGTGATCAAAGGCTCCATGTCTGGTTGGCAACTGGAATCAAGTGGAGTGCCCCAAAGGTCGGTCCTGTGGCCGGTTTTGTTTAATATCTTCATTAATGATCTGGAGGATGGCGTGGACTGCACCGTCTGCAAGTTTGCAGATGACACTAAATTGGGAGAAGTGATAGATACACTGGAGGGTAGGAATAGGATACAGAGGGACCTAGACAAACTAGAGGATTGGGCCAAAAGAAATCTGATAAGGTTCAATAAGGACAAGTGCAGAGTCCTGCACTTAGGACAGAAGAATCCCATGCATTTCTACAGACTAGGGACCGAATGGCTATGCAGCAGTTCTGCAGGAAAGGTTACAGTTCACAAGAAGCTGGATATGAGTCAACAGTGTGCCCTTGTTGCCAAGAAGGCTAACAGCATTTTGGGCTGTATAAGTAGGGGCATTGCCAGCAGATTCAGGGACGTGATCATTCCCCTCTATTCAGCATTGGTGAGGCCTCATCTGGAGTATTGTGTCCAATTTTGGGCCCCACACTACAAGAAGGATGTGGCAAAATTGGAAAGAGTCCAGCAGAGGGCAACAAAAAGTATTAGGGGGCTGAATCACATGACTTATGAGGAGCGGCTGAGGTAACTGGAATTGTTTAGTGTGCAGAAGAGAAGAATGAGGGGGGATTTGATAGCTGCTTTCAATTACCTGAAGGGGGGTTCCAAGGAGGATGGATCTAGACTCTTCTCAGTGATACCAGATGACAGAACAAGGAGTAATGGTCTCAAGTTGCAGTGGGGGAGGTTTAGGTTCGATAGTAGGAAAATCTTTTTCACTGGGATAGTGGTGAAGCACTGGAATGGGTTACCTAGGGAGATGGTGGAATCTCCTTCCTTAGAGGATTTTAAGATCAGGCTTGACAAAGCCCTGGCTGGGATGATTTAGTTGGGGATTGGTCCTGCTTTGAGCAGGGGGTTGGACTAGATGACCTCCTGAGGTCCCTTCCAACCCATATATTCTATGATTGCTCTCTTCACAGATTTTGAGTGTTTGGGATTTTGCAATTTTTTCATAAAAAGTTCCCAACATACGAGTTCCCAGGGGATTAACTTTGGAAATGCTCCTGAGTCTGTTTGGAAACATCTGCATGTGTTGAGAGTTGGAAGGGGAGAGAAGGAATGGGAATGTTGCAGAGGAGCAGGAGGGGAAGGATAGAAGAGCCATGGTGAGAGGGTTTGGTGTGCAATTCCCTTTTCATCAGAAATAGGAGTAGAGGGATTCATAGCTTGGTTCTTCTGCAGTAGGGCCAAGGATATGCTTGTTCACCAGACTGTTTGAATACAGTTAATCTGTAGTACAGTACATGCTGTATAATGCAGTACACTTAAGAGGTCGAGCTAAACCAGCTAACCTTGAGCCACCTACAGGCAATTGTGGGTGTTCTGTTGTTGCCATATTACACCATAAAATGCTGAGTAAAGCTCCTTTCCACCTGAGTCGTGAAACTGCTAAACTAATTTTTCTGAGGAGATGCCTCACTCAGACAGTGCTTGACATACATTGCATAGAAGAGGCAACCACTCGCTGGAAGTCACACCTGTGCTGTTGATGTATCTTACAAATTGCTTGGGTTTGATCATTGATGTCAATGGAAAAATAATCCCATATCCACTATTTCTTTTGTTGTTTTTCAATGCTATACTTTGTTCTCCTACTACTTCTGATGCTGTTTATGTAAGTGGAGAAAGTACAGATAGACCAAATGGAGTCTCGAAATTCCCACCTTGTCCCTGCAGGCCTCTTACTCCAATAACAGAAGGAACAAATTCATAACAATCATGGCCAATCTGTAGCTTGCTCTTCATGCACAGGAAGTCACTATCTCCAGGCAGAAAATGGAACATCTTGAACATCCCTTGCAGGTACCAATGTCTGATCCATTACTGGCCATGGTAGTAGTTTATGTACAACTGTCCTGGAGAAAAAGCTCCTACCGTCCCTGAAAAACTAACTCCTTCAGAAACTCCACTGTTAGCCTCTCCTGTTTGCCTGGAATTCCTCTTTACAAAATGTTCAGCCAACTCTAATTATGAAACTGAGGAAAATGAATTCTGAAATTGTTGGTAAATCAGAATAATGCATCTCACCTCATTTCCAGATTTCTTCTCTCTTCTTTTTACTGTTCCACTCTGGGGTCAAAACTGTCTCCTTTGAAGTCAGTGGGAGTTTTTGTCTATCATTCTTGACATAGTCACATGCCTAAAAGGCCAAACTCCAGCATTTGTGTTATGGCTGGTTTAGAGCTGTGACCAATATTCTTTTACATGTTTTCATGGTACATAATCACCAAATGCTATTCATTCCGATAACTACAATTTCAAACCATTGCATCTGAAAGAGTCAGTGGTTGAAAAGCAGTTATTTGTAGCAGTCCTAAGCACTCATTTATGATTTCTATTTCTCAAATGTGGAGCATGCTTTCCATCACAACAGCCTTTTATAAATGCATTTTATTGCCAAATAAGTTTTAAACTATTTTCTCTAGGGACATATTCTTATTTGCACACAATTTTTTACTCTGTAGTTGACAAGTTTTTCCTCTTGCTGATAGAACTAGACATTTCTTGTAAAATTTCCAAGGTATTTGCTGGACTATGTTTCACAGCAGATGTCCTTTTTTCCCCATTCAGGGAACTACACCAATATACCTTGTAATTCTTCAGTGACTTCATGTTTCACACAGTTTAACACAAGCTTCGCTGGAATATTCTTGAAAGTTATTTCCTGACTTCCAAGTTTCAGCTCTGAAAAGTCTTCAAAACCATTTATTTTATTTGTTTTTATTCAAGTAGAATAATTCACTTGTCCTCTTGCATCTTAGTTGCCTGAGGAACAGATTTTTTTAGAATCCTTACACTGGTGAGCTCTTACTTACACTAGTAATTCCTCCCTTGAATCCTATGAGCTTTCTCAAATGGGTACACACTTGCCAAGAGGAGTAAGGATCAAAAAATCTGGATCTTAATATGTAATATTGGATAAAATGGTCATTGTCCATCTGTGTTTCTCAGTATTAAACCATGTTTATCACCTTGGAATCTGAATGCCTCTTGATGCCATTAAGGCAAACAGTGAATCTGTGTTTGTTATTCGTAAAGTGGTGATATATGTGAAATAATATACGGTGGAGAACTGGGAAAATTCTGATATATTTTTATGAAAAAACTGAGAGACTCACTTTCTTTTCCTTTGGATTGATACCCACTGTATTTGAAGGGGTTAATTTCTGTTTTGAAACAAGACAAACAAAAAAGAATATAAGAATGGCTATACTGAATCAAATCAATGATCTAACCCATCCATCTAGCCCAGTTTTCTGTCTACCGACAATGCCAGGTGCTTCAGAGGGAATGAACAGAAAAGGCAACCTTTGAGTGCTCCATCCCCTGTCATCCATGCCTAACTTTTGGCAGTCAGAGGCTAGGGACAGGCAGGACATGGGGTTGCATCTCTGACCATGTTGGCTAACAGCCATTTATGAACTTATCTTACACGAATTTATCTATTTTTAACCCCGTTTTACTTTTGGCCTTCACAATATCCCCTGGCAAAGAATTCCATAGATTGACTGTGCATTGTGTGCAGAAGTACTTCCTTTTTGTTTTTTGTTTTTTTTTAAACCTGCTGGTAATTAATTGCATTGGATGACTGCTGGTTCTTCTGTTATATGGTGTAGTAAAAACACTTCCTTATGAACTTTCTCCATATCATACATGATTTTATAGACCTGTCATATGCCTCCTTAGTAGCTTCTTTTCTAAGATGAACAGTCATACTCTTTTTTAATCTCTCCTTGTATGGAAGATGTTCCATACTCTTAACAATTTTTCTTGCCCTTCTCTGTACCTTTTCCAATTCTAAAGTATCTTTTTTTTTGATGGGAAGACTAGAACTGCACACCATATTTAAGGAGTGGATGTACCATGGATTTATTTAGTTGCATTATGATATTGCCTGTCTTATCTATTCCTTTCCTACTGATGCCTAACATTCTGCTTGGTTTTTTTGACTGCCACAGTTCACTGAACAGATGTTTTCAGACTACTATCCTCCGTGACTCCAAGATCTCTTTCTTGAGTGGTAACAGCTAATTTAAACCCCATCACTTTGGGGATTATGTTTTACAATGCACATTAGTTTGCATTTATCAAAAATGAATTTCATCTGCCATTTTGTTCTCTGGACACCTAGTTTTGTAGATCCCTTTGTAACAGTTAGCTTTGGACTTAACTATCTTGGGTAATTTTGTATAGTCTGCAAATTTTGCCATCTCACTCTTTAGCCCTTTTTCCAGATCATTTATGAATATCTTGCACAGCACTGGTTCCACTACAGATCCCTGGGGGACACCACTATTTACGTCTTTCCATGCTGAAAACTGAACCTTGAAAGCAAATCCCTAGGTAGCTAGAAGAATCCGGAGAGGTGCACCCCCGCCCCCCAGGAAATTGCATATCTTGGCTTACACTGGTTGAAGAAGGCTACAAAAAAAAAACGGAGACCAGCCTGATACAGAGGAGGAGTCACTATCACCCGATCCAAGAACTGGCATGAGGCTGGACAGGAGGGTCAGACTCTTCAGAAAAGATTTGCAGGACTTTGAAACCTGCCAGAATCACCATGTGGAAGATGGGTGATACCTGGCTTGCCAGGTATGCTTACAATCTCTTTACAGAGAAAATATATCTCGAAAACCATAAAGCTTGTGTGAATAAATACTTTGCTTTATGAAGTTATGACTATAATAGGGTTCAAAAAAGAACTAGATAAATTCATGGAGAATAGGTCCATCAATGGCTATTAGCGAAGATGAGCAGGGATGGTATCCCTACCCTCTGTTTGCTAGAAGCTGGGAATGAGCGACAGGGGATGGAGCACTTTATGATTACCTGTTCTGTTCATTCCCTCAGGGTCACCTAGCATTGACCACAGTCAGAAGACAGGATACTGGGCTAGATGGACCTTTGATCTGACCCAGTATGGCTGTTCTTCTGGCCAACACTGTTCCCCCCCCGAGTGAGAACAGGACAGCAGGTGCTGAATTAAACTTTGACTTGCTAAAGTGATCATAGTGAAAAGCAGGAGGAATTACAGCCTAAGTCCTCATAGAAGAAGTTGGGTTCCTGACCCAAGAAAGGAGCTGACTATAGGCCTGAGAGCAGTGTTCTCAAGCAAGCCACAAAAGGCTTAGAAGTGCAGTTACCTTGGTAACTTGGTAACATATCTGGTGAATTCAGTAAAGATATTACACCACTTTCAAAGTAACACAGACCCTTATTTTGAAAAATAAATTAGGCATCCTTTTATTTCAATTTTCTGTGATGAGAAATGGCAATTTTTCTTCCATACCACACTTCCATCTTTGTCAGAGAAGTGACCTGATATTGCTGGGGTGGACAGTGTTAGTATCAATGTCAGCAATCAGGAGCTGACATACCTGATCATACCACAGATTCATCTCACCAAGAAGAAGGAAATTATAGTGATACCCATGATGGACAATTATGGAATAATCTACCAATAAGGGGATCTTTTTTCTAATCCCCATCAGTTTACTAGTTGGGTTATGTCCTAAATCATGAAGGTGCATGTTCCTTCTAAAAATCATATCTAATGTAGCTATCCATTTTCTCACTATCCATATAATGTTCACTCCTTTATTGAATCCTTTGGAACTCCTGGCTGGTGCCCAGCAGAGAAAGGAAATTCCCTGTCATAGAGGCTTTACTTATTTCAAAATTTGGTTTTGTTCTGAATGACAAAAGCCCAAAATGTTGACATTCTCCATGAAAGTATCTGACTCCAAGGCAGTCTGCCTGGAAGGCAGCCCTAGAGCTAAGGGCTCTGCAAGCCTTAAGGTGCCTGATTCAGAGGCTGTCCGCATGGCAGATTGTGCTGGAGCCATGGACCCTAGAGATATGTCTATATAGCAATTAAATACCCAAGGCTGGCCCAGGCCAGCTAATTTGGGCTCGTGGAACTTGGGCTGCAGGGGTGTAACATTTCAATGTAGATATTTGAAAGGTCCCCTAGTTCTGGGACCTTCCCCCATTGCAGGATCCCAGACCATAGGCTCCAGCCTGAGCCTGGATATCTACACTACAGTTAAACAGCTCCACAGCCCAAGCCCCACAATCCTGAGTCAGTGATCTAGGCCAGCCACATGTCTTTAATTGCTGTGTAGAAATATCCTTGTGAGACCAGGCTGCTGAGGATCTGGAGCCTGGGAGCTGGAATTCCAAGGCTTTCTGGCTTCTAGGCTCTCAGCTCCCTCTCAGGCCACCAGGTGGGATGCTGAGCAACCAGGAAGCCATGAAAAAGCATGGGTTGATAAGATGATATGAGTTCATTCAAATGGTTTCCTTCAGCACTTTGTCTCCAGTCACTTTTGATTTTGACAAATTGGCAAATTCCAATGAATAAAGTTTTCATCTGATTAGCTCTGCTGTTTGCCTCGGCAATGTCATGTGTCAATGAGTTCCATGGGTCAATTTCTTTATTATTTTAAATTTGATACCTTTAAGTTTTATTTAAAATTTCTTGTTCTTGTATTTTGAGAAAGTGAAATTAGGAATGCTTGACTTACCTTTTCTATATCATTAATTTTGTAGATCTCTATTAACTCCTCTTTTATGTGTCTTTGAATTAAACAGCCCCATATTCTGCAGTCTCAACAAATCAAAGTATTTCTGTACCTTTAACCATTTTGTCACCTTTTTTCTTACTTTTACTTTTTATGAGATGAGGTGACAAGCATGGAAAATAATTAACCAGGAAAATGGACCAGTGATTTTCATAATAGCATTTTAATATTTTTAGTAGCATTACATGTTAAGATTTCATAAAGTCTAACATTTTGTCAGCTCTTGTGACTACATCTGTGCACTGAATAGATGGTTTTTTTGAGAATGAAAATGACAATGAAACCCATGTCTGTTACCTGACTGATTACAGATGATTTAAAGCCCAGCAATGTCTATGAGTAGTTCAAATTAATCCTTCCTATTTGCATTATATTTCATTTGTCTTTGTGCTGACCATTAGTGTACCCTTATTATTGGGTCCCCTCTGTAGTTCATTTTTTTGTTTAATCTTTAACCTAAGTGTTGCTTTGTTCATCGTTTACCCCCTTTTCTAGATCACCAGTCCTCTGTCTGCTAATTCTAGTTTCTGATCCTGCTAGTACCATTTTGTGTTGCTAATCTCAAATGGTCTGTGTGCCCCCTATTGACTAGATACTGAAATAGGTCTTTATCCCTTCTGTGGGGTTTGACCCAAATCCCATTAAATTCAATCAGAATCTTTCCATTCACTTCAGTGAAAGTTGGATTGGTGACAATTTGTGACACAAAACCTTTACTTTAGCCAAAACAACAAATAGATATGGGGAGCTGGCAGGGGATGCTACCTCTAGGCTCACTACTGAGTGTTTCTTTTGGAGCTTTTACCTTACCCTGCACCTGATTCCTGAGTAAGTGGCGATCACTCTAAACAGTGTCTCTAGCTCACTGACTTCAGATGCTCTGCAATGCAGGGGGGACTGTGTACATCATAGGCTTGCTCTCATACTCTTAAAGGGCCTCAGAAATCAATGAAATTCCATTTCAGATGCCGGGATGCATCCAAACAAGGTTCATTGATGGATCAGGGCCTCTGCAGTTAATTCCATTACATTTACTATCTAACCTGTACTCCATATACTTAATAGTGACCATTTTTTTCCCCAAGCAGGCATTCAACTCCTACGAGGTTACTCCCCCAGAATATCTAACTCAACGTGCTAGGAATGGATTAGGTAACTAACCAGAGCCACCTACCTCCTCCCAAAGACCAGCTTTATCTGAACAGATAGGTCTGGTGTTGAGCCTGCTTATGTTCCTTAGGAGACAGTGTAAAAAAGAGAGAGAGAAAGAAAAAATAATTAGGTTTGAATCTGAACTACAAATTTATAATTCTAATGCTAAAATAAGACCAAGACCAAGCAAGTGCAAAAAGCACAAGCAGTACATAAAAAGAAAAAGAAAAAGAAAAGAAAAGAAAGTGTGTGTGAGAGAGAGAAACCAGCTATCAGCACACAGCCAGCCACTTTCTTGGTGGTAAGGCATCACTTAATAAAATAAGTAATTTCAAAAAATTAAGCAGACCAGAACAAAGCTTAAAAGCTAACACTGACAAGTACCAATCAGAGTTATCAGCAAACATTATATTGCTTTCAAAAACAAAATCCACTTAAAAGTTTACTGTACAGGAAAGGACTACTTCCCCATAACATTGTGAGACCCAGAGAACTGTCTAGCAAAAAATGAATCCTCGGACCATGATTTTAAAAGTAAAACATTTTTGATTCTCCCTAGATGTTTGTGCTAGAGGTTCTGTGCAAAGGTAAGCCACTGATCATCAAAGTGTAAAAAGCAGATGTCTTTAGAATAAGGGGCTTTTCTATGTACACATAATGACAAAAGTGTGAGTGATTGTTTTTGTATGATTTCACTTCTACTTTTATGCTATGTTTGTAATTAATATCTATTTATTATATTAGAGAATTTTCAAATATTTTTTTTCTCAATTTGGTAGAATTTAGCAGCTTGGTGTGCTCCCATTTGTACAAAGACTCTGAGAGGAGTACAAGTTAAAGTAAACAGATTAATGGCCCAATATTCAGGCTAATATCTAAACGGAATGCCATCTCCCAGATTGTTAATTCTTATCAGAATTGTCTGATATAGTGATTTATTTGATTAAGTGATCCAATTAATCTACATATTAACTCATTTAATTATTAATTGGATATGCTTATTTTGTTTCTTTTTTTTTCATTTTACCTTTTCCCTGTTATTCAATTTAAGTAATACATTATTTAAATTAAGGAAATGCTGGGGATGGATATTTCCACCAGTCCTGTGAGAACCAAGGGTAGATATAAACTCACCTTTCTAGGTGGTCCATGGAACTATCCTTCTATCTAGTACTTCTCACAAGTAGTTCGGATGCTGGGATGCTTGGGATGTTGCCAAGACCACAACAATATGATGGCATATAATGGGGCAGCTCAGGCCACTGATTTAGTGGGTATTCCCTTGCTTTTACCTGTCATGACCAGTGATAGGTTAGTTTGCAATGGGCGAGCTCAGAAAACTGACTAATGGGAGATCAGGATTTTTTATACACACTCACCTCCTGGGTCTGATGCCAGATGTGCTGGCAAGGACACTTCCCTCCCCCCACCCCCGTTAGGTGGCTCAATTCTTATCTTATATTTATGCTTTGTTTTTATGTGATTGAAATTCCACAGATTGTTCCTTGTAGCATTAAAGCAGCACAATAAACATACTTGGATCTATTGTTGCTATTGTAAGTTATTTCTTCTTTCACTTCTCTAGGAGTCTGAGGAATAAAGGCTCTCAGGGGAGAGCATGGTAAGGAATGAGTTTTCTTGCCATTTTTTTTACTTCTTTGATAACACACCTGTAGTGTGACAGTGGTATAGAAGCTCAGAAAAATCATTTTCCTCTAAGTTCGTTGTTCAGTTTTAACTAAAATAAGGGAAGTCATCTTCCTCCTAAAAATCTCTCTTCTTCAGACTAGAACTTCTATACAGAACCTTCCCCAGCCCACTGGAGATTCTTTGAATCCATGGTGGAAAGGCAAACAATATGTATGTTTTTAAGTTCCCTGAAATCAGAGCATTTGAAAGTCAAGAAAAAGCAGCAATATTCCTAACCCTACCCAAGGCCCAGGGAACATTCCTTTTTATTTTTAGTTACTTCTCTACCCTGTGAATGTGTATGTGTGTGTGTGTGCACGCATGTGAGTGCAAAAGTCATATGAATAATCTATGAAAGGTATTTAAACTATTGCTGTTTTTTCTTTCTGCTGCTGCAGAATGCTGGCTTTAGAACCTTGTTTACTACTATATTTAAGAGATTAATTAAGTCATACAGTGTGGCAGCATCTTAGCTACAGTTGGAAGAAAAAAACAGTATCTCCCACTGAAAAGAAATCTGAAATTTAATTTGTGTCCCCACCTCCCCAATGATGCCTGTAGAATCCCTTACCTCGGAAGCAGAAGGAAGAATTGTATCTATTCCCTCTCCAACTTGATCCAGCAGGAGAGACTGAATCTGTCAGCTACTTTCTGACAATTGGTTGCTATTAGGCTCCATCCAGCCCAGCTGTGACTAATTTGAGGGGTCACAGGTGCAGCAATAATCAGTCAGCAGGAACAGAGGCAGCATGGGTATTCTGCTTTATTAATGTACTTCAGCAGAAGCTTTGGATTTATTTCAGACAAGAACTCCAAAGGAGTAGAATGATAGAGATTAGGAACCAGTAGAAATTTTAGTAGCTGAAGTTAAGAGATTAGAAGTGTTTAAACATTTGGGAAACTGCAGTCCATGTTTAGACTTTTTTTTTCAACCGTATATAACTGTTTGGTTTTATGCATTCTGTCTCCATTTTCTCCAACTCCTCATTTTGCAAGCCTACTCCCTTAGTGGAGCAATGGGAAGACAGTGTGCCCCCCAATGGATAGTGCACAGGTTTCCAGAGATGTGGGTTCTATTCCTGTCTATGCTAGTGGCCTGTTGGGTGACCTTGATCTGGAGAAGTCACTTCTGTATCGCAGTTTCCCAATCTATACTATGTGGAAAGGGATGATTACCTCCTTTTTAAAATACTTTGAGATGTACAGATGAAAGGCACTATATGAGGGCTAGATGCTGTTATGATAAATTATTTGTTTCTTGTAACACTTGCATACTAGGTGTTTCATGAATGCAAAGGAATGAACAGTAGAAGCACAGAGGAGCTCACAATCAAAATCCATATAATAAATAAATAAATCGTTAATAACTTGTTAAAGGGGGAATAAGACACTGTGCACCACTTCAGATAAGCTACAGAAAAGCAGAGCACTGTAAAAGGTTCCGGTAGGAGCCCTAATCCCACTGAAAATGATGACAACTAACCAAGGCCACAAACCTTAGATCTTGTCCAACAAGTAGTGGTGGATATAAACATGGTGTTTGTACACTCCACACACACTTCTTTCTGGTAGACCTCCCTACCTGTACCCTCTCTGATATTCTTCCCCCCCCCCGCCCCCATCCCAAGCCTTATCTTTGCTATTTTCAGGCAACTGTTGCTGGGGCCTACTGCCTCTTCCCAACATACATCACTGAATTGCTAACTGATGTCAGGTAGAAGGCTGAAGTGTACCAGGGGCTCATGGAGGGAAAAAGTATTGCTGGTATACCAGGCCTACAAATGCCATCGGTCTGCTCCCCTCCAAAAAACTCACAGGACTGGCTTAAAAATCATGAGCTTTTAAATGATTTGGGGACTTGTTCTGCTTTGAGCCCATAGGGTACATTCTGGCATTTTTTCAGGCTTTTCTCTGCCACCATGAAGGCTAGAAACTTACAAGCGGGGGGGGGGGAGGAGGTACAAGCGAGGGGGAGGGAGGGTCAAGAGAACCTGAGCTGAGATTCTCATGTAATCCCATAACACCAGGAACTGGGGCTTTCTGGAAAAAGACTTGTGATAAAACTGCAAGAATTGGTAAAAATATGGAAATGCTGAGTGTGGAAGTGACATTCCAATGACTGAGACAAGAGTTCCCTTTCTATTTGTGTGTGTTCATGTCAGGCTGAATTTTCATCCTGAAATACACACACACAGAGAAATGATTGCCAGGAAGCTTCTCATTAAGAGTTCAAAACTCGGAAGCCAAACACCTGCTTCCCTCCCTCTCTCCTCGTGGAATATAGTATTTTTTTAATCGCATGCCTTTTAAGACAATTTATGATTGGTGGGAGGTTTCTCTCATGATTTTTGAACTCCTGAGTAGAACTGAGCCCAATTTTTTGAACTCTGTCCAGAAGTCAGCAGTACTGTGCTAGTCTCCCTTGCAGTTACTTCACAATGACCAGGTTACTGGTGTGCAAAGACGACTGCCTGTCATGCTGCCCAATATTGTCTCATTATTTCCTTCTGTTCTCCCATCTGTTTATAACAATATGTTGTCTTATGCTTGGATTGTAAGATCCTTGGGGCAGGACTGTCTTTTTAATCTGTTTTGCACATCAGCTAGCACAACTGGGTCAGGGAGTGGGATTAACTTCTTACTTCCTGGGGATAATTAACAGCTTGTTTGAGAACTCGTTATTCACTAAAAAAAGCTGACTACCTCAAGGGAAAACTAAAGCATAGTTTATTAGTTAATTCAAAATCCTAGGCTTGTGAGGGACTTTACATACTGTTCATTTAGTAAACTCTGATTAAATAAAGTCTGGATTATGAAGTAAATATCCCATTGTGCAAATTGCAATTAGATTCTTTCATGCTAGAATGTAACTGCACTAAAAAGATAGTATTATTCTGAACCTTAATTAGCAACGAGAAAAAGAAGATCCAAATGAGGGGAAAGTGTGTGTAGGAATTTACTAAAAAAGAAAACCTGGTATTGAAATCATAGAATTTCTCACTTTCATGGTATCATAATAATGATTATTGCCTATTTTAAGAAATTAAACCTATAGGGGTAAACAGGTAAACCGGGTAAAACTCCATTTTCTACATTTTAAAGTTGTTTCAACTCTCGTTCTCTATTTTCGTCTCCGTTTACATCATGTTGTGTGTTTCCACAGCAACAGATAATGTAATGCAGTACCAAACCTAACTAAAACATAAAAACAAAAAAACAACCATAACAACAAAACCCCCAAACAACAACAACAACAAACATACCCACTCCCTCACCCGCCCACACACAGAAAGAGACTGAACTCCTTTTATTTTATTTTTTTTTGGTATATTTTTACAACCCGAAAAGTAAGTACCATACCTGAAGTTCTCAGAATGTTTAACAAAATTTTTTACCATAAATTAAAAATACACATCTTGGCCCAATAGATACCTGGGACTTAAGTCTTCAAAATCAGAGTGGTAGTTCTTGAAATTTGTACAGAGTAAGATGACTGCAAAAGGTGCATCGCAGTAGACACTCAGACCCTAGCAAACAACTGAATCCCTGAACCCAACAAAAAATAACACACATCCCCCAAAGCCATCATCCACCAAAAGGGAAACAAGTAGTTTAGCCTTGTTCTGTAGGATGTCATGAACATCTCTGGCCAAATATTAAGATGAAGAGTATTCCATAGAGGCAGTCCATAAAAAAACACTTATCACCAGGCTCTTGAAATGCTCAGTGAGAACTATGAACCCAGCTGAAATCAGATTGGGTTCTAGTTCTACCAGGGACAGCAGCCAGAAATATGTCTATTAGCACTACATGGGGGACATTCCATTACCTCCCATCACTTAATGACTCCTGCTTTAGCTGCCTGCCTAGCTGCCACCTTTAGCCTTAGACCAAAGAATAGCCCCTTCCAACCATTCTCTCACACATTAAAATTGTTGAACTTTTTGTGGGGGGGAGAAGAAGGGGACAAGTTGTGGTCTGATACCTTTCTTCTGTCCTAGGGCAGACTGCCCCCTCCTCAGGCCCTTCAGCAGTCCATTAGTAATGTTCCCTGCCCACCCACCCCCACCGTCTTGGCACCCATTATAACATCTAATATTCTGAGAGTGATTATCAGTGCTGTCTTATACAAATGCCTGCCATAAATTTAAATTAACATTATCTTCCCTTATAAATCAATTTGATTAGAGCTCCTTGGAAATTCTGTTGAAAGGCTTTATTGGATGGGAAATGCAGTTTCCACCAAAAACAAACAAACTTGTGGGAAAATTTTCATTTTGCCATTTGACCCCCATCATCCAAATTTCCATTAGGAAAATCTAAAATATTCCATTTTGGGTTTGGCCAACCTCACTTAAAAGATTTCAGTTTGTCAAACTGAATCAATTTTTTTATTTGCAAGTGAGTTCAACATTAACCTGAATCTGCCTAAACAGCTGCAGTCCCTCAACGGAGTTGTGGTTCTGGTGCCTCAAGCTCCCAATTTACTCCGTGAGCTGGGCTCTCTGTCTGGATTACATTTCTCATCCTGGTCTCCCTTGTGGATGAACTGCCACAGCACATCCTGGGAATTCAGTGACAGCAGCACACCATGAGATAGAAAGTCTGAACTGATCTGCTACCCCCAAAATCACGGGGAAAACAAGGCACTCAAATGATAAGTCCCAGGAGGCACTATGTCAGCTCTGGCAAACACAAGTTAATGTAAAATTGATCCAAAATGAAATATTTTAATTCAGGTCAATAAACTGAATTTTTCTCTTAGTTCTGAATCAATATTTTTTTCTAAAAGTTCTATTTCACAAAATATGTCTCTGTTTCTACTTTTAATATTTCAACTATTCATCCTGATTCAGGATTAAAAACACACATAGAAATATCAGGATTTGTTACAAGACAATTTCAAATTTTTCACCAGCTCTAATTTAGATCTATAGACAAAATGTAGTCAGTAGTGGTCAGGAAATTATTTTCCCCTCCCCCTCACAAAATGTTTTGACAAAGACAACATTATTATTATTATTATCATTATCATCATCATCAATGGGGAGAGGATAAACTGGAAGATTTTAACAAAAGAGAAAATGTTTTTATGAAAATTTCCATTTGATCAAAAAACTATTTTAAAAATGTGTTTAAATGGGAAAGTTTTGACCATCTCTGCAGAAAAGTTCTGTATAGGCCTGTCATAAATGTAAAGGGAAGAGTAAACACCTTTAAAATCCCTCCTGGCCAGAGGAAAAACCTTTCACCTGTAAAGGGTTAAGAAGCTAGGATAAGCTGGCACCTGACCAAAATGACCAATGAGGAGACAAGCTACTTTCAAAGCTGGAGTGGGGGGAGAAACAAGGCTCTCTCTGTCTGTGTGATGCTTTTGCTGGGAACAGAAAGGAATGGAGTCTTAGAACTTAATAAGTAATCTAGCTAGATATGCATTAGATTCTGTTTTCTTTAAATGGCTGAGAAAATAAGCTGTGCTGAATGGAATGGATATTCCTGTTTTTGTGTCTTTTTGTAATTTAAGATTTTGCCTAGAGGGATTCTCTATGTTTTGAATCTGATTACCCTGTAAGGTATTTACCATCCTGATTTTACAGAGGTGATTCTTTTACTTTTTCTTCTATTAAAAGTCTTCTTTTTTTATGAACCAGAGTGCTTTTTTCATTGTTCTTGAGATTCAAGGGTTTGCGTCTGTGTTCACCTATGCAAATTGGTGAGGATTGTTATCAAGCCTTCCCCAGGAAAGGAGGTGTAGGTTTTGGGAGGATTTTGGGGGAAAGACATTTCCAAGCGGGTTATCTCCCTGTTACGTATATTTGTTAGATGCTTGGTGGTGGCAGCAAAAAAAAAGTCCAAGGGCAAAAGGTAAAATAGTTTGTACCTTGGGAAAGTTTTAACCTAAGCTGATAAAAATAAGCTTGGGGGTTTTCATGCAGGTCCCCACATCTATACCTTAGAGTTCAGAGTGGGGAAGGAACCTTGACAAGGCCCAATCCTGTAAAATGCTCAGGACTGTCAATTCCCATTGACTACAAACGGAATTCAATATATTACATATTGTTCAATATACAATTTTGTTCAATTACAATATTGTTCAATATATTTTACCGACTGCAAAGTGGTGTGTGAAGTCTTACAGTATCAGGTAATTACTAACTACTAAAAATACCTTATAAACATTTTCTTTTATATGTATAAAATAGTTTTGTTTCTACTTCTAGCATCTCTCTACAGATTCATTGACCTTAAGGCCAGACCTCCGACTGAGTAACTGAAGTCCTCACATTATGATTTAAAGCCTTCAGGTTACAGAGAAGCCACCATTTGCACTAATTTAAACCTGCCCCATGCTGCAGAGGAAGGCAACAAACACCAGGGTCTCTGTCAATCTGACGGGGGAAAATTCCTTCCCAACCCCAAATATGGCAGTCAGTTTGACACTGAGCATTTCAACAAGACACAACAATCAGACACCAGGAAAGAATTCTCTGTAGTAACTCAGAGCCCTCCTCATTTAGTATCCCATCACCAGCCACTGGGAATATTTGCTACTAGCAGTTGCAGATCAGGTATATACTTTTCTAGGCAGTCTATCATACCTTCCCCTCCATAAACTTATCAAGCTCAGTCTTGAAGCCAATTACCCCCACTGCTCCCCTTCAAAGCTGTTCCAGAACTTCACTCCTCTGTTGGTTAGAAACCTTCATCAAATTTGAAACCTAAACTTGTTGATGGCCAGTTTATATCCATTTGTTTTTGTGTCAACAAAAGTGTTTAGTTGTTAACCTAAATAATTCCTCTCCCTCCCTGGTATTTATCCCTCTGAATGTACTTACAGAGAACAATCATATCTCTCACAGCCTTTGGTTAGTTAGGCTAAACAAGCCAAGATCTTTGAATGTCCTCTCGTAAGGTAGGTTTTCCGTTCCTCAGATCATCCTAATAAACCCTTCTCTGCACTTGTTCCAATTTGAATTCATCTTTCCTAAACATGGTAAACCCAAATTGCACACAAAATACTCCAGATGAGGAGTGCTGTATTAGTGCCTTTTATAATGGTACTGACCCTTCCCTGTCTCTACTGAAAATACCTCACCTCATTTAGAAATTATACACTAAAGCAGTGCAAATAGAATAAAATACACAAGATACACAGAATATATAGCAGTTACAATGTAATACTTATGATACATAGAGACCCTTCATACATACCTAAAGCCTTACTACAATGCCATACTAAATCTCTTACAATGTAACATGAAAAACTTCTATACATATTGTGACGAAGTTCCTCCTCTGCCTTGGTGGGTCCTGCGCTTTTTGATGGATTTGCTTATGGCAGCCCTCAGTTTGGCCGTTTCTGCTAGAGGCTCAAACCTGCCATTCACTCAGCTAACCTCATCACTGTCCAGCATGGGGGAAATGGAGAACAATCTCCGCAGTCTCTGTTGTCCCACCTAGTGGGTTGGGGACAGGCCAGATCCCTTTCCAAATTAGACCTTCCGTTCTGGTGTTGCTCACAGACCAAGTCAACTCCTCCTGTGTGCAATCAGGAATTGGGCTGGATGTGGGGAACCCAGGCCCATCCTCTACACTGGGTTCCAGCCCAGGGCCCTGTGGATAGCAGCTATCTACAATGCCTTCTGTAACAGCTGTGTGACAGCTACAACTCCCTGAGCTACTTCCCCATTGCTTCCCCCCAGCACCTTCTTTATACTCACTGTAGGATCTTCCTCCTGAAGCCTGATCATGCTTGTACTCTTCAGTCCTCCAGCACCATGCCTTCTCACTCCCTACTCCTTGCATGCCCTCCACTAACTGATGGGAGGTCCTTTTTAAACCAGGTGTCCTGATTAGTCTGCCTGCCAAAAAATGATTCTAGCAGGTTCCTGATTGCTCTAGCACAGCCCCTGCTCTGGTCACTCAGAGAACAGACAACTATTCATCCAGTGGCCAGTATATTTTTCTTCTACCAGACTCCTGTACCCAACGCATCTGGGTCTATCACAGTATGCATAAGAGAACACTATAACATTACACATCAATGAAGCATCTATTATTTTACACTGACATCCTGTGAGCGCTGGCCAAAAGATCACAGAATGGATAAGGTGGATTGCACTTGAACGCAGGCATGGGTACTCCCTGTGTGGGTGGCAACTGCTCAGCCAATCTGCCTTGCCTGTCACTTGAGCTGAACCTCCTCCTTTCCCCTCCCTGCACGTATTTTGGAGTGAGCTGAGTCATACCTGATGAACTTTATTTCACCCCTATTTCTTATTTGTTATTGGTTCATTTGATCTGAGTCATATAGAATCATAGACTATCAGGGTTGGAAGGGACCTCAGGAGGTCATCTAGTTCAACCCCTTGCTCAAAGCAAGACCAATCCCCTGCTAAATCATCCCAGTGAGGGCTTTGTCAAGCCTGACCTTGAAAATCTCTAAGGAAGGAGATTCCACCACATCCACAGGTTACCCATTCCAGTGCTTCACCACCCTCCCAGTGAAAAAGTTTTTCCTAACATTGAACCTAAACCTCCCCCACTGCAACTTGAGACCATTACTCCTCGTTCTGTCATCTGGTACCACTGAGAACAGTCTAGATCCATCCTCCTTGGAACCCCTCTTCAGGTAGTTAAAAGCAGTTATCAAATCCCCCCTCATTCTTCTCTTCTGCACACTAAACAATTCCAGTTACCTCAGCCGCTCCTCATAAGTCATGTGATTTAGCCCCCTAATACTTTTTGTTGCCCTCTGCTGGACTCTTTCCAATTTTGCCACATCCTTCTTGTAGTGTGGGGCCCAAAATTGGACACAATACTCCAGATGAGGCCTCACCAATGCTGAATAGAGGGGAATGATCACGTCCCTGAATCTGCTGGCAATGCCCCTACTTATACAGCCCAAAATGCTGTTAGCCTTCTTGGCAACAAGGGCACACTGTTGACTCATATCCAGCTTCTTGTGAACTGTAACCTTTCCTGCAGAACTGTTGCATAGCCATTCGGTCCCTAGTCTGTAGCAATGCATGGGATTCTTCTGTCCTAAGTGCAGGACTCTGCACTTGTCCTTGTTGAACCTTATCAGATTTCTTTTGGCCCAATCCTCTAGTTTGTCTAGGTCCCTATGTATCCTATTCCTACTCTCCAGTGTATCTACCACTACTCCCAGTTTAGTGTCATCTGCAAACTTGCAGAGGGTGCAGTTCACGCCATCCTCCAGATCATTAATGAAGATATTGAATAAAACTGGCCCCAGGACTGAACCTTGGGGCACTCCACTTGAGTCCTCCATTTTGCATTTTCAGCTCTAAAGCCTTAATTCTAAAACTAACTACTGTTTCATGTGAGCTAAAGCACTATGATACTGTCACCACCTTTGTTATTCTAACTGGGGGAGATAAGTTTTTCAGGATGTTTCACTCCCTCTCCAAATGCCTGTCAGTAGCTCTATGAATGTCTCTGTCCTGGGTGTTGCAAATTTGTACACAGTATCAGAGCAGCTTAACAAACAAAATCCTCTCATATCAACCTCACATCTTGTGGAGGAGGAGTATTTGCTAACTGGCAAGAGAGCCGAATACAGCCAGAAATCAACTTAGAAAGTCACTGAGAAGAGACAGATGTTCCCTTTTTCTGTTCTGCCAAGGACCTGAACAGTGTAGATGATTTTCTAAATGATTTTGTCCTCTGTAAGTAGAAAGCCAATGCCCAGCATATGTCCAGGGAATGAAGCCTCATTGATAGAATGTGGGGTTTTTTGTTTGTTTGTTTGTTTTTCTTTGTTTGTTTTTTTTTGGGGGGGGGAAATAAGATGGGTAAGTGTATTATCTGATTTAGGTTAAAGTTCAAGATTACTTTGGGAGGTGAATCTTGATTGCAGCCTCAGCGAAACATTATCCTGATGGGATATTGTGTATGGTGGCCCTACCATTCTACTGAAGTGATGATCACTAGGAAGGTGACTTTCACCAATAAATGCATCAGTGAACTTGTCACTAGAGGTTGAAATAGGGACTCGATTAATGCCAATAGGACTAAGTTAACATTCCATGTTGGAGCAGGTTTATTTATGAGAGGGAAAGTTGAGACTAGACCCTTCAGAAAATGTACAGTCACTGGATGGGTGAAAATGGAGTGATTGTCAGTTGGACGATGAGAGGTGCTAATCACAAAGTGTACTCATAGAGAGTTAAGGGAAAGACTTGGGGTCTTCAGGCAAAAGGTAGTCTAAAATGGTAGGATTAACTAATCCTTCTGGGGGCATCTGGTGCTCTTGAGGCCTAGATGAATATATCTTCCATTTAGCTAAGTAACTCTTTCTGGTCAATTCCTTAATGATTACCAAAAATATCTTCTCTAGGTTCGATTCCCATCTAAATACTGGGTGTGAAATGGAGGGACTGTTAAATGTTGGAATGCCATCTTGTCCATGTTCTGTGTCAAGACGTCTGGGAAGGATTGGATACTGATGGGTGGGAAGGTTTACAGCTGGGGAAACAAAACTGAGGATAATTACTGCCCTGTCCTGCTGGATATTCCTGAAAACTCAAGGTGAAAGTAGCCTTGGGGGGGGGGAAGCATATTGTTACATGTCTTATTCACAAGTTTAGGAGGATATTGCTCCTGGTGTAATGACCTTGATCCACCATTGGAACAGCATATCTTGCATTTTCTGTTTTCTTGTGACACAAATAGGGCCCAGGATGGAGATCCCCATTGTCTGAATATGATGTTTATCATAGAATCATGTAAGGGAAGGGAAGGAGAGGGTCTGTATGGACCACTGATGCCGCATTGCATGCTCCTTCAGATGTTCCTTATGTCTACAATTTAGTGCTTGCTAGGTTCAGTTGGGAAAGGGGAGACAGATTCTGCACTTGATGAAGATATGAGCTTCTCTGAGGCAGTATAGGTACCTCTGGTTGTTGGTTGTTGTTGATCAGAAAGGACCTAGGCATAAGGTACAATTTTTGAAGCCTGAAATCCTGGTAGGGAACCTGGAAGGGTTTGTGAATTGTAGCTAACTAAACTAGACTAAATTAAACTAACTAAACTAGGCTCTATATTATACTTCAATTTCTAATCTGTAAATATTGTAAACATATTTAGAGATTAGAAGTTGAAGTTTCAGCTCCCTGGACACTGAAAAGGTTCTGTCACAGACCATGTAGATGTAGAAAGGATCTGGAGAAGTGGTCAGTCCACAACACCCCTGATACTGTAGGTTCAGAGAAGGAGGGAAGGAAGAGTGCAGGTGTGGATTAAAGGGCATTGTTAGCAAAAATCTTCCAGTATCACATGTATGAATCACATGTACACCTGCAGTGGAACACATATAGGGACCAGCACTTGAAGAAGACTAGCTATTTTAGTTCAAAGATCTTGCTGTACTTTCCAAAGTTACTTAAGAATTATTACTCTCATTTTACAAATTGGGAAGAGGTGTAGTGAGGTTGAGAGTCTTGCATAAGCTCACATAAGGAGATAGTGGCAGAGTCAGGAATGAAACACAGAACCTGACTGGAACACAGAAGTCCCTTTACACCACTTTATTGTAAGAGGATATTAAATGGGAGTAAATAATTGCAAATGAGAGTCAGGTTTGGAACACTAGACAACACTCCTCTACTTAGATGCAACATTATTTACATAAATAACTGGGTTGTAACACATAAATTATCTCAGTATAATATAATAAATAATAAAAGAGCACAAAATAATAAAAGAGCAATAGGAAATCTGATGGTATAAATACATACAATATAATTTAATAACCTTTCTCACTTTCTATGATGTTGTATTTGTACCAATATTTTAAAATCAATAATTTTCTAGCACAAAACTGTAATATTTTTAAAGGCAAAGCATTCTTTTTCCAATTTTTCCTAATTTACCTTGTGGAACAAATCAGTAATTAGATATGCATAAGTATCTACAGGAAAAGAAAGAAGATATTTTTAACCATGTTTTTGCTGGGCACATAGTATGTTGCATAGAGAACAGAAATGATCAAATTTGGTGTCCCCTATAATCATTTGCCAACTTGGCATAGTGGATCCTCCCTCTCACTTGGAAGGAGCCTTTAGTTTTGGGCAGGCCTAATCCTGCCCATTCCAGTACCCACAATAGGTACACAATATACTCAAATCCTGAGAAAAAGGTGAAATGTGTTAAAAAAATAGCATAATCCAAAACAGATCAGTCATAAAAAAGGAATCAGGATTCAACATTCTAACTTTTATAATGTCAAAGGAAACCCATTAGTAAATCCTTTTTTGCATATGTGGAAAAACCTATACAAACTTTGTAACCTTAAACCAGTTTTCGTTAAACTGAGCCAATTTTTTTTAACCCAGCTTGCTGCATAGAGCTGTGTGAGATCTACAAAATAAGCCAATTTTGAACAAAATTTGTTCAGTTGTGTTTGCATGTGCAAAATTTGAGATCAGAACATGATGGAAACTCATATGCAAACTCAAATATGGCTGAATGCATTTTACTGAAACTTTCAAAAATAAATGTGTGGAATAGACCAAAATAAAAATTTAAGATGAAAAGGAATGTATTTGAAAATTTAGGCACAATTAAAGATGAAATTTACAACGGAAGTTGTATTTCAATCTAAATTATTTTTATAGCGATAATGATGAGAGGCCCATATCATTTGTTAGGGTCTCATTGCACTTGGTCTCCCAGTCTAAATATATTACAATTTCCATATATGATGAGACACAATATGTGGATATAATAAGCAGACAGAGGAGCACAAGGTAACACTAAGAGGACAATGGTTATTGCATTAAGCAAAAATTGAATTATAAACTATATTGAGCTAAAGTTTCTATGATGGGGCTCCACCACCAAAGTGCAGCTTTCACTGGGATTGAGTGTGGCAGCTATTATAATAGCACCAGCACACAGAAATTAAGGAGAGGAATATATGTGTGTTTAATTGTAAGTGACAGGATCTGTGACCTTAGAACACATAAAACAACCCACACTAGGGTTGGATGGGTGGTCTTGTAGTTGTGGTACTGAGTTAGCACTTAGTTAGAGCTGAATTCAATTCCTAGACCTCCATAGATGTAGTGACCTGGGGTGAGTCACTTTGGTGTAGAAAAAGATAATTCCCTTTTGCAGAGTATTTTCATAGTTTGTAATCTGGTTCCCGCCCCCCCACCCCAATTTGGAATGAAAACCAAAAATTTAGAAATTCTTCATGAATTTGCTCCATGGCTCTGGAGCAGTCTTCATAGAAGACTACCAAGGAGCAGGGTAGGAGACCTGATGGGAAGCGAGACAGGAGCCCAACAGAAACCTGCCTGCCTGGATTCTGTCAGAAATTCATTGAAATTGAACCATCTCTGCAAAATGTTTTGCTCTTGACAACTTGGCAAACTTCTTTTGGTGGAATTTTTCTGCCCAGCTCTACTTAGTCCCCAATTCATCAGTGCACATGCTCAAGTCCTGTTGAAGTCAATAAACCAGGCCTTCATCTCTCTGTATCTTAGTTCCCTGTCTTTAAAATGGGGATAACATACTTCTGTATATCATGAGGTGTTGTAAGCAGAAATTAATTAATGTAAGTGAAGTGCTGAGGTACTATGGTGACCACATAAGATCTAGACAGACTCAGTGCACATATGGGGAACCTGCATTCTTGGATCCAAGCTTGGGATGTGCTCAGGGGAAAGTTCCACCATGAAAGTTTCTCTATAGGGTCAGGTCTATTTGACCATCAGTGGAGGGGAAAGTTCCAGAAATGGTCCTCACACAGAAATAACATTCTCCTACTACCTGAGAAGGGGAGGGTGTAACGGGGTCCCTGGGGTATAACCTGGACTGTGGGACTGCTGAGCCCTCCAAACGCAACAACCTGGGCTGACTCTCATACTGTGATGCTAATGTCAAGCTACAAATCTCTGACAGGCACTGCACTTATACAGCCATCCACAGGCAAGGATACACCCAACATAGTTACATGAATGATCTCCCTGCCACTCATGAACCATCAATAGAGAGGCTCCAATTAATTCCCCCCAGCATTCTAGCCTTTCATCCCAGAAATATACTGTCTTGCACTGATCAAGGTTCCCTTGGACAGTGCAAACTCATTAATAAGTTCACCACTTCTTGACAGAAAAGTGGACATGCACCAGCCTTTGTAACCTGAGCTGATATTCCCTTAGCACTTCAACCAAAACCACACTGTTTTAGGTAAAATGTAAACCAGGTTTATTAACTACAGAAAGATAGATGTTAAGTGAATGCAAGTAGCAGGCACAGAAATCAAAGTTGATTACCTAAGAAATAAAATAATTTTGCAGTCCAAATTCTAATTTAAACAGGCTAAGCAAGATTTGGATCAAGCAGTGTTTCACCCTAACAGATGGTACAAGCAGCTTACAGTTCCTCAATTTACAGACTGGACCACTTTCCAGCCTGGAACCAATCTTCCCCATTTCAAAGTCCTTGTCTTCCAGATGTAATTCCAGGTGTTGAGATGGAGTGGGAGGGAGAGAGACAGACCAAGTGACAATGTCAGTATCCCTCTTTTATACTTTCTTCCAGCTGGTAGAAAGATCCTTGCTGTGACATGGTTTAGTCTGCCCCGATGTCGTACATGCTTTCTCTGAGAGGTCTCTGGGATAGTGAAATGGGTGTTGATGAGCCATTAACACCAATCTGGCCAGTGATGGGAACTCCTTTGTTTCAACTGAAAGGCTGGTTGTGGGGGTTCCCAACCTCACAACATATTTCAGTAACTTATATAGCAATACTTCATAACTTCACATACAATGATAGTACATATAACCCAACAGGATATCAATGGTCATCAGATTAAGACTTTTAAAATGATACCTCACAAGGCATACTTTGTACAAAACGTGTCATAATTATATGATAGTGGTGAATAAGGGGATTCCAGGGTGCTACTTTGAGGTACAGAGTATCAAGAGGGGCCACTACAAGACTGGATTCTCTGATTACTCAGGACAACTTAAAAATAAGAAAGTTGGAGTGAGTTCAAATGTTTAGCAAACGGGGTGGTTGAGGCAGGTAGAGCAGGATTGTCAGAGAAGCTCTGCTAGATTCTAGCTACGAAAAACCTCACCTATGTCTGAGCTATTGAAGTCCTCAAATCATGACTTCAAGGAGCAGAGAAGCCTCCCTCAAGTCACCCATGCCCCATGCTACAGAGGAAGGCAAAAAACCTCCAGGGCCTCTCCAATCTCCAATTGACCCCAAATATGGCGATCAGCTAAACCCTGAGCATATGGGCAAGATTCACCAGCCAGATACTATAGAAAATTCTTTCCTGGGTAACTCAGATCCCATGCATCTAATATCCCATCTCAGGGGATTAGGTCTATTTACCCTGAATATTTAAAGATCAATTACTTACCAAAGTCACATTATCCCATCATACCATCTCCTCCATAAACTTATCGAGTAGAATCTTAAAACCAGATAGATCTTTTGCCCCCACTGCTTCCCTTGGAAGGCTATTCCAAAACTTCACTCCTCTGATGGTTAAAAACCTTCATCTAATTTCAAGTCTAAACTTCCTGATGGCCAGTTTATACCCATTTGTTCTTGTGTCCACATTGGTGCTGAGCTGAAATAATTCCTCTCCCTCTCCTGTATTTATCCCTCCGATATATTTATAGAGAGCAATCATATCTCCCCTCAACCTTCTTTTAGTTAGGCTAAACAAGCCAAGCTCCTTAAGTCTCCTTTCATAAGACAAGTTTTCCATTCCTCGGATCATCCTAGTAGCCCTTCTCTGTACCTGCTCCAGTTTGAATTCATCCTTTTTAAACATGGGAGACCAGAACTGCACACAGTATTCTAGGTGAGGTATCACCAGTGCCTTGTATAATGGTATAAAGCCTCCTTAGCCCTACTGGAAATGCCTCTCCTGATGCATCCCAAAACCGCATTAGCTTTTTTCACAGCCATATCACATTGGCAGCTCATAGTCATCCTATGATCAACCAATACTCCAAGGTCCTTCTCCTCTTCTGTTACTTCTAATTGATGCGTCCCCAACTTATAACTAAAATTGTTGTTATTAATCCCTAAATGCATAACCTTACACTTCTCACTATTAAATTTCATCCTATTATTATTACTCCAGTTTACAAGGTCATCCTGATCCTCCTGTATAATATCCCGATCCTTCTCCGAATTGGCAATACCTCCCAGCTTTTATCATCTGGAAACTTTATTAGCACACTCCCACTTTTTGTGCCAAGGTCAGTAATAAAAAGATTAAATAAGATTGGTCCCAAAACCGATCCCTGAGGAACTCCACTGGTAACCTCCCTCCAGCCTGACAGTTTGCCTTTCAGTAGAACCCGTTGCAGTCTCCCCTTTAACCAATTCCTTATCCACCTTTTGATGTTCATATTGATACCCATCTTCTCCAATTTAACTAATAATTCCCCATGTGGCACGGTATCAAATGCCTTACTGAAATCTAGGTAAATTAGCTCCACTGCGTTTCCTTTATCTAAAAAATCAAATGTTTGATACAGCATAATCTCATATAATTAAAGGAAAAGCATGTTTTAAAATTAACCTTTTTGCCCCATGAATAGTAGAAACACTCTCCATTTCTGCTGCTCTTCTCAAACCAAAAAAGCAGTACAGCTTAAAATGTGCATAAATCTACATTTGTTTCTACTGGCTATACTTGCAACTGCTAAGGGATAGTGTATTTTCGGGTAAAGACTGAGGCCTATGAAGTAGATTTACAAGGGTCTTAGGTGTTGCAATGCTAAACTAACCTAACATTTAGGCACCTTGCCACCTAATGCAATTCACAGCCTTGAAGGTACCTAGGCTCCCTACACAATGCACTGGGAGAGTGAGGTGGCTAAGGGTATGTTTGCAAAGCATTTTAGTGAAAGCCTCCCGGCCTGGGTTGAGAGAGAAGGCCTAACAGGGCTTACTCTTGTGCTTTAAAAATAGTTGTACAAACAGCACTTTGAAGATGGGGTTTGGGCTTGAACTCTAAAGCCTACCCCAGGCTTTACAGCCTAGGCTCCAGCCTGGGCCACAACTTCAAAGCACTCTCTATACAACTATTTTTAGAGTATGAATGCAAACCATGAACGCAAGTTGGTCAACCCAGGCTGAGAGACTTGTTCCAAGATGCTGTATATACATACATTAAGAATGGAATTCATAGAAGCCAGTAAAATGACTGCCTAAGTTTTCCTTTAGGAAATGTCAGGGAGGGAGTTATATATCTAAGTCCAGGCCACAGGGAGGCACCTCAGTGGTATAATACTCACCTCCCTCTAGTGAGGTTTCTCAATCCCCCCACAGTAGCCTAGTAGCCTAGTTATTAAGTCATACTCATTTGCATTCTGGCACCAAAAATACTACCAGCACCAGAATGCCTTCTGGATCAGATGAGATAGGAAGGGAAACATGCAGTTTGTGAATTTCCCTGAGGCTTGGGTGCCAAGCAACTCAACAGTGTCAGATTTAGGCAGTTTTGTGCATGCCCACTGGCAGAAATTTGGTACCTTGGGAACTTTACGTGTGAAATTTTAGGCACCTACAGGCTTAGACAGCAGCTAAGCAGGGTTTTTGAGGATCTAAGTGGTGCCTAAATGTTGAACTTGGGTACCTAAATTCATTTGTGGATCTAGATTATTATCTTTAGCTGAGACTCGGGACCCACCTCCTGACATTACAGGAAATGGAGTGGGGATGGAAGGGAAGCTTAAAAAATATCATAATGGAAGTTGTAATCTGCCAGGGCATTTAAAACTTACAGGAGAAAAGGCGGTATGGTCCCCACAACTACATGTCACATAAGGCACCACAGCACCCTTTCTTAACATACATGTTTTGGTTTTCAGTTCATTTTTTAAAATTTTTTCACTGAAAAGTCAGTTTTCCAAAGAAAACAAATTTCGCACATGTTTTCCTATTTGTTCCTCTATTTTCACTGAAATTTTCCACAGGAAAATTCCATTTTCCTATCAGTTCTATATTGTATAAATCGTTGATTGGCACAATTGAGCCCTAATTGTGAGTGAGGTCTCTTGGCACTCAAACAATAAATAGTGGTGGTGATTTAAAAGTTATTTCAAAGTAGGGTGGCCAGACAGCAAGTGTGAAAAATTGGGACAAGAGATGGGGCATAATAGGTGCCTATATAAAACAAAGCCCCAAATACTGGGACTGTCCCTATAAAATCGGGATATCTGGTCACCCTATTTCAAAGTCTTCAGGTTCAATAGTTCTTTGATGAACAACAACATGAAGCACAATAAGACTATTGCTTATGTTCATAAATATTTTAAAACAAAACTCAGAAGAAATCTTCAAAATACCCTTTATGTAACCACAGTAACATATCTTGCCTTTATTTAAAGAACTACAATCCACAAATGTTTCACATCACTATTGTGTTGAGTTTTGTGTTGGACACATACTGAAATAATATCTGTAATGGTGTCTACATCATCTTTATTTTTATATTAATATTTTTCTTCATGATCACACTAATCACTGTTTGTTCATGCACTTTGTCTCTTAAACATGCCTGAAAATATAACCTGTCTCACTGTCAGTCCCTTATAATCTCCTATAGAAGTATTGTAAGTTTCCTGACAATTGATGTTAAATTGGACACTTTTTTGTGAATTTTTAATGATTTTGTTTATTGATTCTCTTTTTTGTGCTCCTTGATCTTTCAAATTCCTTATCTTTTCTCAGTCCTTGCACATCTTTCTGATCTTTTCAGTGTTTTTATGATAATACTTTTGTTCATCTCTGTTTTTTTTCTGACTTTACACCCACTGTGGTTCCTAATGGGTTCTTTGATGCCTTCTACCTTTGTTTGTGGAGCTCCCTTTTAATTGAAAGGGCTTCTCTCCCTCTCTTCATGATTCAGGTCTGCAGTGAAGTGACAACTGAAAACAAAAGGAGCCTTTCAAAAATTCATGCTTCTGATTGCAAATATTTTCCTCTCCACTGGAGACACACAAAATAGTATTAAAAACCTGAGTGAAAACAATAAAATATTTTATTCTAAAATAAATTATATCCAAAATGTGGGGATTTGTCATGAAGACTCTGAGTTCTGGAACAAGGTTTGTACATCCACTTTGAGGGTGTAGGTGTCTAGCAATCTGCATGGAACTTGGAGGAGAGGAACACAAGTTGCAAGAGAGAAAAGTTTATAGAAGGCACTAGGAAGTCAGTCTGTTTGGATGTGGCTTGAAGGCTAGCATATCTATAAATAGTCATCTTACTAAATAGCCACTTTATATTTAGAAACATAGAATCTTCTTGTGTTATTACCTGGGATCCTAGTTCACCATGGTAAACCTCCCCCTCCCATTCTCTGATTAAAAAAATATAAAAATCCACATTTTCCCGTGATTACTCAGCATGCAGTGTATGAAACATCACCATGGCAGTGGACAGTCTAGTGAAACTCACAGAAAGGAAGAGTGTAATTAACAGGAAAACAAAGCAGCACCCAAACGCCAGAAGAAACAGGCAGTATGGAGGGATGTAAACATGGAAACAAGAACTGAGTCTGTATATAGAGTCAACCATGAGGAATCATCTACTGAAGCCTAAAGATGTAATGAGCGCTAGGACACAGAAACAGTTATAACACCATGCTAGGCAAGCAGTCCACCACAACAAAGAAGCCAAGGACCTGAGGTAAGTATGCACAGGTGAGTGGGTGAAACTATTTTAGCTGCTCAGTGCTGTGATACACCAAACCTCTAAAGTACCAGTAGCATCCAGGTGTACCATGATTTGGAGACAAGTGTTGAAGGCACTTCAGCTGCTAGGCCCTTCAGATATTAGCCCTGGTTTGCCCCCATCAGCTGTCAGACACATGACTAAAGTGAAAGGGTGTTTTACTAGGGCTGGCACAAAAGGGAAGGGTTGCAGGTACCCTAGGTACAGTGGCTTAAACAGTTACGACTCAAAGTGGAACGTTAACGGTTTTTATTTGCGCCTCTGGGGACAGTCCTGTCCAGTTTAAGGCTTTCCAGGCTTGGTACCTGGGATGCCATCTCCAGTCCCGGCTTTATTCAAAGCAAATAGGACCTTGCAGGTTTCCAAGACAGGATCAGGTAGTGATTAGGATTAGGATCAGGATTAGGCCCCTTTACACTAGCTCTATGCCCTGCTTCCCCATAAATCTCACACAGACTTGATCCAAGCTGCAGTATCTGACAGTCAGCCTGTTCCACACACAGCTCCCTGGCTTCTGCTGTGTGATGCTGCTGATGATTTGGCAATATGTCTGTATAGTTTATGAACTGTAAACTCTATGTATCTGTGTCAGGCTGCACATTGCATTTGGACTGTACAGCTTTTTGCTTTCTCTGTTGTCCGTTACCCTTCATGTTGGGCTGAAGTCCCAACATGTAACGATAAAGGGCTGACAATATAAAGTAGTTAACTTTAAGTATCCAATTGTTGGAAATCTAGTCATTCTAGACAAAAGACTGATCCCTGCCCAGAAGGACTGCTTTAGATCGGGGGGAGGACATCTTGGCAACAAAGTCACCTGGCGTGAAGTTGTGCTCATGTGAGGAAGCTGACAAGGGGGTCACCTGAGACAGGGAGCTGAAAGTTTTATATGAACAGAAGATGTTTAGCTCACTGGCATCTTCCTTCAGCCCATGAGGGAGAAGCAAACCAGTATGTGGCAGCCTACAAGCCATGCATTGAAGCAGAAGGACTCTGGACAACCCACAGGAGTCTAACCCCCCAAATACCCTGGATAATGAGGAAACTGAACCAGGGACATGCATGTAGTGTCTATTGTTTTATATGATCTGTACTCTGCTGTGGTTGAGATGATTAGGTAGAAGAGCATGAATGTGTTAAACTCTGTGCAAAGTGTGTGTGTGTGTGTGTGTGAACTGTTTCACAACTGCTCCATGTCCCTGACAGAGTTAAATTGGTAAACCAGAAGCTTCATACTTTTAGAGGGGAGTTCTGGGAAAAGGATGTGTTTAAGAACCAATGAGTCTGAAAGGTTGTGCCCAGAGAGGTAGGTAGCTGGACAGGACAGCAGGTTCCAACTCTCAGGTTGTGCCAGACTGATGGACCTCAGGACTGGGGCAGTGACTGGACTCCATTCAGTCACCAAGGGCGTTAAAACACTTGGGGATCTAGTGACATAGAAGCTTGGATCCCTCTCATAGCAGTCCTAATGGGTTGCCAGAGGGTACACTAGATAGGACACTATGTCATCTGCCCTGTTCACAGTTCTTGAGGGTTTCTCTCTGCATCAGGTTTCCCTGCTGTTCCTGGTTTCTATGCTGCTGCTACTTCCCCAGATGATCCCTCCTTGGGATAGGATCTTTCCCTTTTCCTACCTGGCCTGAGAAAAGGGATGTTCAGGGGGCAGAAGCTTGATATGAATGGTAGGCTGCTGATTAGCAGATTCATCACACTGGTCTGGGTTGAAGCATCAAATACACAAAACACTGAGATGTAGTGGGAGACAAGTCATATGAGGTGGCTACAGAGGCAGGATAGCAGTGGAAACGAAACTGCAGATTGCTGCAGAGTAGCAGCAGAGAGCCAGGACAGCTGGACAGACAGGGCTAAAGCCAGATCAGGAGGCCTTAGGAAAGAGCCTTAGATGGCCTGGTGTAGGAGGGTAGTAAGAAGAAACAAGATATATGAGTGACATAGAGGATCAACAGGACATCATCAATGAAACAAAAACAAGAATAAGGTAGAAGCAAGTCTTCCATTGTCACAGGGGTGGCTGGCCCGTCAAGGGGGGGTGGGCTCTAGTCCACTTATGACAAGCTTTAACTTGCTTCCCCCAGTGGGGAAACTGGGTCATGTGACTCAAGCAGACCTCTGATAAGGGAGATGCCTGGGTAGAGAGCAGCTGTAGGAAAGGACAGAGTCCAGCAGTAGTCCCTTGGCAGGGGAGCTTGAGCAGGAAAGCCGAGCAGGACAGAAGCCTGGGAAGTTGCAGCTGTCCTGAGGCAGAGGGCCACAGGGATATCTGCAGAGCGTGGCAAGGCTCCTGTAGGGATTCTGAGAAATCAGAGGAGAGGCTAGCCTGCTGATTTTCCTGAGATAAAGTGCTGGGGCTGAGACTGAAAAGAGCTGAGGGGTAAGAGATCAGCAGAGGGACCAATCTGCTAACTTTTCTGAGCCAGGAAGAGGCCTGGGAAGAACTCCAACTGAAAGGGCTGGAGTGGCTGTCTTAGTAAAAGAACAGGTGGAGACTGAAGGAAACCCCAGGTGCGACAGAAGGTGCTGGAAACAGGGTATGAGGTGTGTTGTGGGACTATGGTTTGGGACTTTTACATAATGTGTCAATGTGTGTGCTAAATGCACTGTGTTTTGGGCTTTCAAGGAAAATGTGCACTATGTGAGAAAATAAGCTTTTCCTGGGTTAGGGGTAATACTGGACCCAATAGAACATTTGGTGGAGTCTTTAAGGAGCCTGAGAGGATAAACTAAAGGAGGGCACTGCAGAGGCAGGCAATGAGGGGGGTCTCGGGAGGTGGCTTTACCTTACTACCCCTGCCCCATTACAATAGTGATAACCCAAACAAGAAGTGTGAGACTGGTTTGAAGACCAGCATATGTGAAGCAATCTGAGGTCTAACCAACTGCAGTGGTCTGGTGGTAAATGTGACACCTCTAGGGTGAGCTGTTTACTAATAACCTTTGGCACCAACATGTTAGCAAACGCTTGCACAAAAGACACAACAACAATTGTCAAAAGAATCTATGTAGCAAATTGCATGGAATGTGGAGGGAATGTTAGGTTGCATGAGGGAAGAGTTTAGAGGAGGCATGAGGATGTCAGTCTGTTTGCATGCAGTTTGAATGCTTGATTCAGTTCTGTAAATAGTTTACTTTTACTTTTAGAAATATGGAGTCCTCTCCTATTATTACCAAGCATGTGGTACATGAAACAGGTGAGGCTAAAGGGATTTATAGGTCTTCTGCTTGCCCTCTGGTCAGTGAGCATAGGGCCGCCACTGACTTCACAGGGAGCTTTTCTCCATAGTGGCTTTCTGAATAAAGTCAATGGGACCAGGATTTCACCCTGTGTTCTGTTTCCCATCAAAATTTCTTCCTTTGCTGAGGTGCAATAATTCATAGGTCTGCTGAGATTGTGAAAATTCTACAAAATCATCTATCCCCAAAGCCTCTGGTCACTTCAGAGCTCTTCTGCTTTTGTAAACGGAAGCAAAATGGAAACAAAACATTTACTGACTATGTGGATGTACTACGGAAATTAACAGCATATTGTGAATTTGAAGAGATTGTAAGTGCGTGGTATGCAAAATGAAGTATCCAAAACTCAGAGACTGACTGAGGCTGATTTGGTCCTAAAATGTGCACTACAATTGCTGTATCAATGGAGACAGCTACTAATGATGCCAGGGAGCTGCAGCAGCATCATATGATCTGTGCAACAAATAAACTGGAGGTCAAACAGAAAGCACAATAATTGGTAGCAAGGATGGGGTCCTCGTCCAGGAATACAGTGAAATAGAGTTCAAAGCCAAAAGGATCATGCTAGATGCACAAAAGAAGTTAGGCATTGTGACGCTAAGCTAGCTCTTTGAGCTGGGAATCACACCTCAAGCTTGAAGTGTGGACATAACTTTGTGTAATCTGCAAACTTTATCAGTGATGATTTTATGTTCTCTGCCAGGTCATTGATTAAAATGTTAAATAGTGTAGGGCCAATCCCTCTGGGACCCCACTAGAAATACATCGGCTCAGTGATGATTCTCTGTTTACAGTTATAGTTGAGACCTATCACTTAGGCAGTTTTTAATCCATTTAATGTGTGGCATGCTAATTTTGCACTCAGTGACTTCAGAGGTTCAGGAAAGTGAAACTAAACAAAAGTGCAGTTTTCAGCTACTGGAATGGTGAGCAGATAATGGATTTCTCAGTTCAGGATCTGAAACTAAACATCAGGGGAGGAAATGGTTAGATTCAAACAGAAAAAACCTAGAAAAAAAAAGGTTTCAAGTGGAGCAAAATATTTTGGATCTATCCAAAATTATTTTTGTTTTTCGATTAATTTCAAATCAAACAAAATATTTTTGTCAACTCAAAATCAACGTTTTCGGGTTTTTCATTTTGATTTGGCCATTTAAGATGGGTAGAGGAGGGTTAAATTGGTCAAATTTGGAATTAAAAAATACTTTGACTTTTGACATTTTTTTTCAATCAAAACTACTGATTGACTTTGACCCAAATTCAGCAAATAATTTTGGGGCCCCAAAAATGCATTTTTCAAAAAAAAAATTGTTGAAAAAATTCGGTCTAGCTCTAACTGTGAGTAAACTGTTCATTCAAAAGATAAGGATTAAAAATGTCTGGCTATTTGGGGACAATGCACTTTTTTGGTAGCTCAATAGAAGACTACCACACATATACTGAGAAACTGGAATAATACAAAATGGGTATTGGAATAACTGATGACAGAAAGGTGGCAGTTTTATTGACTCTGACAGGGTTAAAATCTATAATCTGCTGAGTAGTCTATCAGCTCCTATTAAACTAGCCAAAATAATAGTGTGTATATATAATTAGCCCTTACATGTGGTATATATTTAGTAAACGTGGTTATTTGGACATGTGATTTCTTTATATCATTATTGTTGTACAAAGAGCGAAAGGCACAACATATTTTTAACAGAACAAATAAATACAGATCTGACAACATATTAAGGAATTTAAGGCCAATGCTCAGATCATTTTTCTGAGTAAAAAAATAGTAGATCTTTGAAAATCAATATAAGATGCCCTCTCTAACAATAACAGATACCCTTTTTGATAATACCATAAGAGGGAAGTGAATTTGTTTAAGGAACCATATTGTACATAGAGCTTTTGAGCTCTAGATATTTCCAAATCTGGTAGACAAGGAAGATGTTCTTGGAGGGCATTGCACATTTAAGATATATTCCTGTAGGAACAAACTAATTCAACTCAAACTTTTTTGTTTTTGTTTTTTGTATTCTCAATTTCTGCCCTACAACCACTGGTGGACTTCAACTGTCAGACCAAAAACATCTCCCCTGCTGCTATGCAGAGAAATGATAATGTTTTCAGATATGAAACTACATCTCAGTTCTATGCCCTAAATAGGTTCTCTTTTGTTGTTTTCTTAGCACTTTACTGTGTCACTTATATATAGCATATAATAAGGACCAGTGAACAAAAGAACGGCCATATGGGGTAATACCAATGCTCCATCTAGCCCAGCATCCTGTCTTCTGACAGTGGCCAGTGCCAGATGCTTCAGAGGGAATGAATAAAGCAATTATTCAGTGATCCATCCCCTTCCTGTCATCTGATCCCAGCTTCTGGCTATCAGAGGTTAAGTAAACCCAGAGCATGGTGTTGATCCTTGACCATCTTGGCTAATACCCTTTGATGGACCTATCCTCCAGGAATTTGTCTAATTCTTTTTCACACCTAGTTATACTTTTGGCCTTTGAAACATCCCCTGGCAATGAGTTCTACAAGTTGACTGCGTTGTGTGAAGAAATACTTCCTTATGTTTGTTTCAAACCTGCTGCATATTAATTTCCTTGGGTGATTCCTGATACTTGTGCTATGTGAAGAGGCAAATAACAGTTCATTATTCACTTTCTCCACACCATTCATGATTTTATTGACCTCTATCATATCCCCTCTAAATCATCTCTTTTCTAAATTGTACAATCCCAGTCTTTTAACCTCTCCTCACATTGAATTTGTTTTATACCCCTCATCATTTTTTGCCCTTCTCTGTACTTTTTCCAATTCTAATATATATATATATATATTTAGATGGAGTGACCAGAACTGCATGCAGTATTCAAGATGTGGACATATAGTGGAAAATGAAGAAGTTTTGACCCCAGACTAGGAAAACAGTCAGACTGGAAGTCACCTGATCCAACACATTAAACATGTGCTATAAAAATAAAAATAAAAAATTAGAATTAAAAATTCTAAATTAAAAATCACAGTAAAAACGTAGGAAGTGCTATACTAGAAACACAGATGTAATTTCTAAAACTACTAGCAGCTATTTGCTTATAAATATGTTCAATGATTATTTGAATATAAATTAAATAGCACAGTGACATCCATTTGCACAATGTTGACAAAGGTAAATGATGGCATGTTAAGAGTAATAAAAATAACATTTTACAAAGTAAACCATTAGAAGGAGCAAAACTATATTTAAAATGGATTACAAGATAGGAAATGCAATTCAGGGAATTACAGCAGCAGATAAGACACATTTGTGAACTGCTGTGAGACTTTATGCAGACATATAAACTGATAAGTGATTCTTTTAAATACTCAGACTGTGTGACACATATTTTTGGGGGGATGTATGTAAAATATTTTACTGAATAAAGTCTCCTATAGCACCGCAATACATTATATGAGATAGAGAGGAGCTGCTGTGTCTAAGCATTGGGTTGTTTGTGCCTTTAAGAACAGAGCCCTGGGAAGCAGGTTATGAGACATACTCTCTTGGAGAAGGTGAAATAAAAAAGTCCCTCTCCCTCCTACCCTATTTTTGTTAACATGGCAGGTACTTCATCCCATGGGGTAACTGTTATCCCTTCTCTGTCTCCCTGTGCTGGGTTTTTTCCCTCTGCCCTCTGCCTCCCTTAGGGTTGCCAGGTGTCTGGTTTTTGACTGGCACACCCGGTCAAAAGGGGATCCTGGCGGCTCTGGTCAGTACCACTGACCGGGCTGTTGAATGTCCATTTGGTGGCACTGAGCAGTGGGGCTGGAAGGCTCCTTGCTAGCCTCTGTGCTGCGTGGCCGCCCCAGCATGTCCGGTAGGCTTAAGGGCAGCCAGGAGGCTCTGTGTGCTGTCCCCACCCCGCCCGCAGGAGCAGCTCCCATTGGCCATGTCAGGGCAGGGGACGACCTAGCGCGACTCTCGAGCGCTCAGCAGGCAGCTGTTGAGGAGTTGTGGAGCACCTGTCCCGCTGCTGCTGGTCCTCTTCTCCTCCTTCTGCTCCTCCTGTGGCTTGGCTTGAGCTGCAGCACCTGCCCCTGTGTCAACCCACGGCCTGTCACCCCATCACTGGCACCCAGGATTTAGAGGTATGTATCCCCATCTCTGAGTGCTGGGAATGGGGCTGCTGGAAGGGAGAGGAGGAGAATGAGACTGCCCCTCTCGGGGCCCTGTGGCCTGTGGGGACTCCTGGGACCCCTCTCCTGTAGGGCCCCGAGAAAGTGTATGAAAAAGTGTCTCTGTGTAGGCAAGTGTGTGCATGCATGCATCGTATGTATTTGTGGTCTTGGCTCCTACCCTGCTCTGGCCAGGGTCAATGGGCCTGCGATCCTGCAGGGAGGTGGGGGCACTAAACACTCCAGGTTTTGGCCAATGCCACTGGGCCCAATCCTGTGGGTGGAGAAGGTGCTGACACCACTGTTCCCGATCCTGTGGGGGGAGGGTGAAACTGCGGGGCCCGATCCTGCGATCTACCACATTTTTGTGCCCCTCCTGGCTCTGCATCCTGGTTGGCTGTCCCATTTGCCCTACCCTAGTTATGGCCCTCTGTACTCAAAACAGTGGGTAAAGGTTATAAGGGAGAGTTATGTGCTCATCCTCAATTTTGTATGAAGTTACATGTGCTCAGAGCATGCCTAGCAGATAGTGTCCCAGAGGCAAGATAACCACCTAGGATGCTGGCTTTTGTGGATCCTATTCTAAGGCACCTGTCTTTTCCCATGCATTGTGTGCCCAGGAGCCTAACTCAGGCTTTGTGGATCCCATTGTTGTTACAGTTATTTTCTAAGCACCCAAACAATAGATATTGCAATGTTTAAATCATTTTGTGGATTTGGGCCAAGGTTCCATCTGCCCACCACCCCACAGTGCACCCAGAGAAAGATCGGACAGAATCTGACTCTTAATTCATGTGTAAGAGAGCCCTTTATGGATGTAACTAATGACTCATGAATTTTCTAACTAGAAACACACACCAATCAGCAACCAAATATCTTTTTCAATGCCCAATGATCATCTGTTTGGACATCAGGAATGTCACAATTCTTTCTCTTTTTGAGAACTCAAGGATGGAAGTCGTAAACCCCGGTACTCTATTCAACCCAGACTTTCTGCTAATTCAGTCAGTGAGAATAAGCTCAGCCACCAAAAATGGGCAATTCCTAAGGAGAAGAATACAATTTAAAGTATTCTCAAAGAGAAAACTTCATCCTATGACATTATTAAGGACATTGATTGGATGTACAGTACAAGAGACAAATGTCCTACAACAACAAAGTCAGGCGGCCTATAAATAAGGGATTAGATATTTTTCTGATAAATCAGGTGGTGAGTAACATTAAGCATCTTATTATCAAACATTTCCATTATTGGCTACATGGTAAATCTTACTCATAGAAGAAATAAGTGACCTTGTATAGATAAACTTCCAAAATGAAATAAACTGCCTTATCTGTGAAGTATCTGTGACCTCAAGACAGGTTGTTTTCAGAGACACACAAAGTGGAGAGAAGTAGATTAGAAATCCTTGCTTTACCCCTGAATGTGCTATAACTTGACATGATCTAAGCAGAGAGACTTCAGTAGAAATAAATGATAAAAGCAGCACATGCAGTTTAGTGGATGTTTGCATTCCACACCACACATGGTAATGAACAAATTTCTCACAGAGTCTTCGAGTTAACTCTCATCTTGCATGCTACGATAAATTAAAATAGTCCTTGTAACCTTTAGCTGCACACATTTTTACAAGCCTTTGTTTAATCTGTCTCTGCTTTTTTAAGACAGGCTGCAAAACTACAGGGTCCTTCATTCAGTCTTGGAGTTAAAGGGAGCTGAATTTATACTGAACACTGAAAAACAAGGAGGACTGGGACTGGCTGGAGCTTGAAGGCTTCCTATGTCAGTCATTGTCTCAGCTATTAGATCAGAATATGTTGCCAGGAGAGACATAACCATGAGGTTTTTATGTCTTGGTGGTTCCTAACTACTGGAAAGGCCTACTGAGGACTTTAGCAGCTGGAAAGCATTAGAGTAGCCTTCAGGCAGGGACTAGCCCAGTAACAGGACTCCATCAGAACTGGGGTAGCACAAAGATGTCATGAAGCCACCTTCACATTCCATTTCTCCTGAGCTATTCTGAACACTCCACAGCTGTAGATCAGGTTCTGGATGTAATATTTTAATTGAAATGTATGAAGGCAACCCTCTCACACAGAAATCGGTCTAGTCCAGGGATCTCAAACATGCGGGCCATGGGCTGCATGGGCCCCGCAGGGTTATTTTCTGCAGCCCGCCAGCTCCCCGCGGCACGCCCCCCCTTCCCCCCGCATTTACCTAGAGCGGCTCCGGCCTGGCACACACCGGGGGCAGGGCAGGCTCTCTGCCTGCCTGCCTTCCTGCTTTGCCCCCGCGCTGCTCCAGGAAGCGGTCAGGACCTGGGGGGGGGGGGGGGGCACAGGGATCTGTGTGCAATGGGAGCTTTGGGGGAGGTATCTGGAGTAGCGGTCAGGGCAACACACAGACCCCTGTGGCCCCTCCCTCCTCCAGGTCCCGGCCACTTCCTGGAGCGGCGCGGGGGCAGGGCAGGCAGGCAGGGAGCCTGCCCTGCCCCTGGTGCGCACCAGGCCGGACCCACCCTTCTGAACCCCTCCTGCAGCCGAACCCCCTGCCCTGAGCCCCGTGCTGCACCCCACACCCCTCCTGCACCCCAACCCCCTGCCATACCCCACACACCTCCTGAACCTCAACCCTCTGCCATCAACCCCCGCTGCACCCTGCACCACTCCTGCACCCCAATCCCCTGCCCTGAGCCGCCTGCCCCACCCTGCACCCTGACCTCCTGCCCCACCCTGCACCCCAATCCCCTGCCCTGAGCCCCCTGACACACCCTGCACCCCTCCTGCACCCCAACACCCTGCCCTGAGCTCCCTGTTGCACCCTGCACCCCTCCTGCGCCCCCTGGGAGCAGGGAGGGGGCAGAGTTAGGGTTGGGATTTCAGGGAAGGGGTTGGAATGGGGGCATGGAAGAGGTGGGGCAGGGGCGGGGCCTCACCGAAGGGGTGGAGTGGAGGCAGGGCCGGGGCAGCGGTGCGGGGTGGTCAGTGGTGCAGCCTTCAGGCCAGTGTACTAGTGCTCATGTGGCCCTTGCGGTCATTTGAGTTTGAGACCTCTGGTCTAGTCTGAGAGACAACCCTAAGAAGTTAATATTCTATCATTTTTAGAGGAAAATATGTTCGCTAACTACTATGTTTCTGTAAACAAGAGGTTAGCATTTTTAATCTGTTCAAATTCATATATTCTCAGGACTAGGTTTTAAAATAGGCTTGCATTTATTATTTATCTATGTCTGATGCATTTGGTATGAATTGAATTGTTTTCCTACTTTAAAGTGCTTAGTACTTTAAATGTGCATGAATGTCAAGCCAGGGAAGAACCATTTCGCTTACTCAAGAAGGTAATACACAGGGTCATCTTGCTCTGGGGCTAGTGAGTACAGTTAATTATCCCTGCTGTTAATTCTGATGTTACAGTGGTAATTACCATGGAACATCTATCAAAATTATAGTGTGAAAACAATTTCATACTGAACTGATTACCACCTGGACACGTCTGATTGTAATTGGTTAAGTAGTAGGCAAGCAAAGGAAGGAAAAAGTAAGACACAAAATAGTTTGCATCCGATTAGACACCCCCTGAGGAATCAGTCACTGAGTAAACACAAAAGCCCTACAGTTATACTTTAGCAACGATACACAGTTTTTCATTCTGCAGATATATCCATTTGTTCAAAATACATTTAATAATGATCTGGAAGAGAGAGCATATAGTGCATAGCAATGGGGTGAACATTTAAAAGTGGCACAAAATCATTTAGGGCTAGATTCTGTTACTCTTATTCACATTGAGGAATTAGTTGTTCCTGAAATACAATCACAGATTTCAATATACTGTGAATGAAATAAATTATTAATTACTCTATGTGAGTAAGGGCTTTGGGCCAGATTTTGGAAACCTTATTCAAGTTGATGAGCACTAACTCACACACATCGTCCCATTGAAGTCAATGAGCCTGCTTGCAAGAGTAAATTCTTCAGTCCTTCTCTTTCTTGGATCTCTATGGCCTTTAGGTTGTTCTGAATTATAGATGACTCTGAAGCACTTACACAAGCAGACCATTTGTGTGAGCTAATGCTCAAAAACATGAGTATGGTTTCCAAAGCCCAGAGAGGTAGCATGATAGCAGGTGAAATTCATTGTTGCCAAATGTAGGCAATGCACATTGGAAAAAATAATGCAAATACCTTGTACACTCCATTGGGTCCTTGATTAACTGTAGCAATTTAGGGGAAAGACCATCATTGTGTGCAGCTCCATGTAAACTTCCACTCAATATACAATGACAGTCGAAAAAAGCAAACTAACTGTTGGGATGCATAAGGAATAGGATGGAAAATATAACTGAAAATGTTATAATGCAATACATAAATCAATTATATATTCTCACCTGGAATACTATGTTTATTTCTGGTTACTATATCTCAAAAAGCTAGAGGAGAAAAATACATGGATCTCAGAAGCAGGTGAGAAAAATGACTAGAGGCATCAAATGACTTTCATATGAAGAGAAATTTAAAAAACAGATTGTTTCATTTAGAGAGGAGATGGATAAGAGAGGCTCTGACAGAGGTATGTGTAAGAAGATAATTTAGGCATTCCTATATATCTTTTTCATAATACAAGAATGAAAGGACAGTAAATGAAAAGTAGTATGTTTAAAATTGATAAAAAGAAATACTTTTTATATGATATTGTGGCAAATTGCCAGTACGATGACAATGGGTCCCGTGCTTCCTCTTCTGGGGAGCGGGAGTTCAGGGCACAGTTTCCTGCCCCTGAACTAGGGTATCTACTGTCCCACTAAAAGAAAAGGAGTACTTGTGACACCTTAGAGACTAACAAATTTATTAGAGCATAAGCTTTCGTGAGCTACAGCTCACTTCATCGGATGCATTGAAGTGAGCTGTAGCTCATGAAAGCTTATGCTCTAATAAATTTGTTAGTCTCTAAGGTGCCACAAGTACTCCTTTTCTTTTTGCGAATACAGACTAACACGGCTGCTACTCTGAATACTGTCCCACTAGTAACCCAAAGGAGCGTAGTGGAGAGGGAGGAACCCGGGTCCGCCCCCTACTCCGGGTCCCAGCCCAGGGGCCCTAGGGATAGTGGTAAACCACTTGAACTTGTGCTTCCTTCTCCTGGGCTACTTCCCTCTCCTGCTCTTCAACTTGTGGGACTTCCTGCCCTCTCTCTCTGCACAAGCTGGGTGTCTTTTTACCTAGGGTCTTGGTCGTCTAGCCAGCCACTGCACTTCTCCAAACTCTCCTCTACTTCAACTCCTTCCCCTGGCTGATTGAAGCAGGGGATTTTTATCAGTTGACTAGCTGCAGGTGTTCTAATTGGCTTCAGGTACTTTTAATTAATCTATAGAAACCTCTCTTCCCTCTACAGGGAATAAGGCTTCTCCCATCCTGGGACTTACATATCTCTCCTATATCACAGAGATATCTCTCCTATATCTCCTATATCTGCTGCCTTCTGGCTATGCTGTATCACAATATCTATTTAATATGTTGATTTCATTGACACCATTGGACACCATTGGGACCAAGAGCTTAGTAATAGTCAAAAAAGGATTATATGTTTACATGTGTAATGATAACATGGATAGTTATATCGAATTTCTTTTTAAAAAGAGTATATATGGGAAATGCCCTAAACCTGGTCAGAAAATAATATTTGTTTATGGTTTGTTGTGTTTTTCACATAAAACAAACAGACAAACAAAACCACCTCATTGTGGTTTTTTTTCAGTCAGTTTGTTTTAGCACAATTCAAAATTACCAAAAATATTATTCAAAAAATCAATTTTTTTTCCAGCTCTAATGTCAACCCTTATTCTTCAGGCCATGAGTAAACTCTGTTTGAAGTGGGTTAGAAAGATTATACGTATAGGAAGCTTATTCCATAATCGTCTTTGGGGTTTGTTGTACCTTTGTGTGAAACATTTAGTACCAGTACTGTCAGAGACAAGATACTGGCATAATGGAGCCACTGGTATATCTCTTATGCTTCCTATTTTATGTACATGAGCAATCTTTATTCTAACATTTTTCCTAGCTCTTTGATTCTTGATTTCTAAATTTTAATATACCGCACTTGTTTCTTATTTTTCAGGTAATTTCCTAGTATTTATTTTGAAGAAAAAATAAATATGCAACAGTAATAATCTCACTCCTCAGCACATCCATAGCAGAGGGTTGAACGCAAGACCTTCAGCACTCTAGCATACATCACTCCCAGTTGAATTAAAAATATGATTCTAACATCTAGTAGCAGAAGTTGGCTTTTATCTTTTATTAACCAATCACTAGAGGACACCTAACACACTGAAACAGTATAGGAGTACTTGTGGCACCTTAGAGACTAACAAATTTATTAGAGCATAAGTTTTCGTGAGCTACAGCTCACTTCATCAGATGTATTTGGTGGAAAAAACAGAGGGGAGATTGATATACACACACAGAGAACATGAAACAATGGGTTTATCATACACACTGTAAGGAGAGTGATCACTTAAGATAAGCCATCACCAGCAGCAGGGGGGGGAAAGGAGGAAAACCTTTCATGGTGACAAGCAAGGTGGGCTATTTCCAGCAGTTAACAAGAATATCAGAGGAACAGTGGGGGGTGGGGTGGGGTGGAGAAATAACATGGGGAAATAGTTTTACTTTGTGTAATGACTCATCCATTCCCAGTCTCTATTCAAGCCTAAGTTAATTGTATCCAGTTTGCAAATTAATTCCAATTCAGCAGTCTCTCATTGGAGTCTGTTTTTGAAGTTTTTTGATTGAAGGATAGCCACCCTCAGGTCTGTAATCGAGTGACCGGAGAGATTGAAGTGTTCTCCAACTGGTTTTTGAATGTTATAATTCTTGACGTCTGATTTGTGTCCATTCATTCTTTTACATAGAGACTGTCCAGTTTGACCAATGTACATGGCAGAGGGGCATTGCTGGCACATGATGGCATATATCACATTGGTAGATGCGCAGGTGAACGAGCCTCTGATAGTGTGGCTGATGTGATTAGGCCCTCTGATGGTGTCCCCTGAATAGATATGTGGACAGAGTTGGCAACGGGCTTTGTTGCAAGGATAGGTTCCTGGGTTGGTGGTTGTGTTGTGTGGTGTGTGGTTGCTGGTGAGTATTTGCTTCAGACTGGAGGGCTGTCTGTAAGCAAGGACTGGCCTGCCTCCCAAGATCTGTGAGAGTGATGGGTCGTCCTTCAGGATAGGTTGTAGATCCTTGATGATGCGTTGGAGAGGTTTTAGTTGGGGGCTGAAGGTGATGGCTAGTGACGTTCTGTTATTTTCTTTGTTGGGCCTGTCCTGTAGTAGGTGACTTCTGGGTCCTCTTCTGGCTCTGTCAATCTGTTGACAGATCCATAAACCTGGAAATCCTGGATGCCCCATCATCTCAGACATTGGCACCCTGACAGCAGGATTGTCTGGCTATGTAGACTCCCTCCTCAGGCCCTACGTTACCAGCACTCCCAGCTATCTTCGAGACACCACTGACTTCCTGAGGAAACTACAGTCCATTGGTGATCTTCCTAAAAACACCATCCTAGCCACTATGGATGTAGAAACCCTCTACACCAACATTCCACACAAAGGTGGGCTACAAGCCGTCAGGAACACTATCCCCGATAATGTCATGGCTAACCTGGTGGCTGAACTTTGTGACTTTGTCCTCACCCATAACTATTTCACATTTGGGGACAATGTATACCTTCAAGTCAGCGGCACTGCGATGGGTACCCGCACGGCCCCACAATATGCCAACATTTTTATGGCTGACTTAGAACAATGCTTCCTCAGCTCTCGTCTCCTAATGCCCCTACTCTGCTTGTGCTACATTGATGACATCTTCATCATCTGGACCCATGGAAAAGAAGCCCTTGAGGAATTCCACCATCATTTCAACAATTTCCATCCCACCATCAACCTCAGCCTGGACCAGTCCACACAAGAGATCCACTTCCTGGACACTACGGTGCTAATAAGCAATGGTCACATAAACACCACCCTATATCGGAAACCTACTGACCGCTATTCCTACCTACATGCCTCTAGCTTTCATCCAGATCATACCACATGATCCATTGTCTACAGCAAAGCTCTACATATAACCGCATTTGCTCCAACGCCTCAGACAGAGACAAACACCTACAAGATCTCTATCATGCATTCCTACAACTACAATACCCACCTGCTGAAGTGAAGAAACAGATTGAGAGAGCCAGAAGAGTACCCAGAAGTCACCTACTACAGGACAGGCCCAACAAAGAAAATAACCGAACGCCACTAGCCATCACCTTCAGCCCCCAACTAAAACCTCTCCAATGCATCATCAAGGATCTACAACCTATCCTGAAGGATGACCCATCACTCTCACAGATCTTGGGAGGCAGGCCAGTCCTTGCTTACAGACAGCCCCCCAGTCTGAAGCAAATACTCACCATCAACCACACACCACACAACAGAACCACCAACCCAGGAACCTATCCTTGCAACAAAGCCCGTTGCCAACTCTGTCCACATATCTATTCAGGGGACACCATCAGAGGGCCTAATCACATCAGCCACACTATCAGAGGCTCATTCACCTGCGCATCTACCAATGTGATATATGCCATCATGTGCCAGCAATGCCCCTCTGCCATGTACATTGGTCAAACTGGACAGTCTCTACGTAAAAGAATGAATGGACACAAATCAGACGTCAAGAATTATAACATTCAAAAACCAGTTGGAGAACACTTCAATCTCTCCAGTCACTCGATTACGGACCTGAGGGTGGCTATCCTTCAACCAAAAAACTTCAAAAACAGACTCCAATGAGAGACTGCTGAATTGGAATTAATTTGCAAACTGGATACAATTAACTTAGGCTTGAATAGAGACTGGGAATGGATGAGTCATTACACAAAGTAAAACTATTTCCCCATGTTATTTCTCCACCCCACCCCACCCCCCACTGTTCCTCTGATATTCTTGTTAACTGCTGGAAATAGCCTACCTTGCTTGTCACCATGAAAGGTTTTCCTCCTTTCCCCCCCCCCGCTGCTGGTGATGGCTTATCTTAAGTGATCACTCTCCTTACAGTGTGTATGATAAACCCATTGTTTCATGTTCTCTGTGTGTGTATATCAATCTCCCCTCTGTTTTTTCCACCAAATGCATCCGATGAAGTGAGCTGTAGCTCACGAAAACTTATGCTCTAATAAATTTGTTAGGCTCTAAGGTGCCACAAGTACTCCTTTTCTTTTTGCGAATACAGACTAACACGGCTGCTACTCTGAAACAGTATGTTACACATGGATGAATAGCACTGTTTTATTGATAACTTAGCTAAGCACATAGATATAGCAGCTATAATCTGAGAGTTGAGGGGCTAAGTGGATGAAGGTTGGGTCTGCTAAACTATAGATTTGGGTTCTATTTTCAGCTCTGCCAGTGGTGACTTTGTATAACTTCTCCATGTGCTATGAGGTCTTGCTCAATAATAAGAGTTGTATACAATTATTAAAAGTTAGGAAAATAGGTCAGTTCAGAACATATAATCTGCAGGCTAGCAGCCCAGTAAAACACCCCTAATTCAAAGAGTACATGGAGAATGAAAATCAGTTTTTTCTGTAACCCATGCAGAAGTTCAGTTCAGGGTGGCTGCTTCAAATTGATGCTGGAGACACTAGCAAACATGCTCAGTGCAGATGGAATATTCAGTGAATTTAGCAGCAAATCTCAAAATAAGATAACATAAGAACATAAGAATGGCTATACTGGGTCAGACCAAAGGTCCATCCAGCCCAGTATCCTGTCTACTGACAGTGGCCAATGCCAGGTGCCCCAGAGGGAGTGAACCTAACAGATAATGATCAAGTGATCTCTCTCCTGCCATCCATCTCCACTCTCTGACAAACAGAGGCTAGGGACCCCATTCCTTACCCATCCTGGCTAAAAGCCATTAATGGACTTAACCTCCATGAATTTATCCAGTTTTCTTTTAAATCCTTTTATTGGTCTAGCCTTCACAACCTTCTCAGGCAAGGAGTTCCACAGGTTGACTGTGCACTGTGTGAAGAATAGCTTCCTTTTATTTATTTTAAACCTGCTACCCATTAATTTCTTTTGGTGGCCCCTAGTTCTTATATTATGGGAACAAGTAAATAATTTTTCCTTATTCACTTTCTCCACACCACTCATGATTTTATATACCTCTATCATATCCCCCCTTAGCCTCCTCTTTTCCAAGCTGAAAAGTCCTAGCCTCTTTAATCTCTCCTCATATGGGACCCGTTCCAAACCCCTAATCATTGTAGTTGCCCTTTTCTGAACCTTTTCTAATGCTAGTATATATTTTTTGAGATGAGGGGACCACATCTGTGTGCAGTATTAAAGATGTGGGCCTACCTTGGATTAATATAAGGGCAATAAGATATTCTCCATCTTATTCTCTATTCCTTTTTTAATGATTTCTAACATCGCATTTGCTTTTTTGTCTACCGCTGCACACTGCATGGATGTCTTCAGAGAAGTATCCACGATGCTCTTTCTCCTGATTAGTTGTGGTTAAATTGGCTCCCATCATATTGTATGTATAGTTGGCGTTATTTTTTCCAATGTGCATTACTTTACATTTATCCACATTAAATTTCATTTGCCATTTTGTTGCCCAATCACTTAATTTTGTGAGATCTTTTTGAAGTTCTTCACAGTCTGCTTTGGTCTTAACTATCTTGAACAGTTTAGTATCATCTGCACCTCACTGTCTATCCCTTTCTCCAGATCATTTATGAATAAATTGAATAGTATTGGTCTTAAGACTGACCTTTCAGAACACCACTAATTACCCCTCTCCATTTTGAAAATGTACCATTTATTCCTACCTTTGTTCTCTGTCTTTTAACCAGTTCTTAGTCCATGAAAGGATCTTTCCTCTTATCCCATGACAACTTAATTTACATAAGAGCCTTTGGTGAGGGACCTTGTCAAAGGCTTTCTGGAAACCTAAGTACACTATGTCCACTGGATCCGCCTTGTCCACATGTTTGTTGACCCCCTCAAAGAACTCTAATAGATTAGTAAGACACGATCTCCCTTTACAGAAACCATGTTGACTTTTGCACAACAGTTTATGTTCTTCTATGTGTCTGACAATTTTATTCTTTGCTATTATTTCAACTAATTTGCCAGGTACTGACGTTAGACTTACCAGTCTGTAATTGCCAGGATCACCTCTAGAGCCCTTCTTAAATATTGGTGTTACATTAGCTATCTTCCAGTCATTGGGTATAGTAGCTGATTTAAAGGACAGGTTACAAACCAGAGTTAATAGTTCTGCAATTTCACATTTGAGTTCTTTCAGAATTCTTGGGTGAATGCCATCTGGTCCCGGTGACTTATTAGTGTTATGTTTCTCAATTCCAAAACCTCCTCTAGTGACACTTCAGTCTGTGACAATTCCTCAGATTTGTCACCTACAAAAGACAGCTCGGGTTTGGGAATCTCCCAACATCCTCAGCCGTGAAGACTGAAGCAAAGAATTCATTTAGTTTCTCTGCGATGACTTTGTCGTCTTTAAGTGCTCCTTTTGTACCTCGATCATCCAGGGGCCCCACTACTTGTAGCAGGCTTCCGGCTTCTGATGTACTTAAAAAACATTTTGTTATTACCTTCTGAGTTTTTGGCTAGCTGTTCTTCAAACTCCTTTTTGGCTTTTCTTATTACATTTTTACATTTAATTTGGCAGTGTTTATGTTCCTTTCTATTTACCTCACTAGGATGTAACTTCTACTTTTTAAAAGATGCCTTTTTATCTCTCACTGCTTCTTTTACATGGTTGTTAAGCCATGGTGGCTCTTTTTCAGTTCTTTTACTGTGTTTTTTAATTTGGGGTATACATTTAAGTTGAGCCTTTATTATGGTGTCTTTGAAAAGTGTCCATGCTGCTTGCAGGGATTTCACTCTAGTCACTGTTTCTTCTAATTTCTATTTAACTAACCTCCTCATTTTTGCATAGTTCCCCTTTCTGAAATTAAATGCCAAAGTGTTGGGCTGTTGAGGTGTTCTTCCCACCACAGGCATGTTAAATGCTATTAAATTATGGTCACTATTTCCAAGCAATCCTGTTATAGTTACCTCTTGGACCAGGTCCTGAGCTCCACTCAGGACTAGATCGAGAGTTGCCTCTCCCCTTATGGGTTCCTGTACCGCTGCTCCAGAAGCAGTCATTTAAAGTATCAAGAAATTTTGTCTCTGCATTTCATCCTGAGGTGACATGTACCCAGTCAATAGGGGGATAATTGAAATCCCCTACTATTATTATCTCTAGTGTTGCGAATTATACCTGATAGGTTATGTGCAGTTCGAGACTAGGCTGAGGCACACGAACAAAGTCCATAACTGCAGAGTTTCTAAAAATATTAAGTTTATTATGCTCGAGCATGGTGCCCCCTGCTAGTCAGAAGGGGACCCCGAATGCAGGTTATACAAAGATTATATACCTTTTAGCAAAGCATGTTGCCCTTGTGCATCAGAAACTTTAGCTAATAGACAAGCTTTTTTTTTTTTATTTACCACTTATTCTTGCTAGGTACATTCCCCGTGCTAAACTATTACTTTAACTACACACCATGGCCCTGAAGCAATGTATTAGTAACTTTTTTTATTAGGAGGGGAGTCCCACATTAAAAGGCCAGGAGGCAGGGAGTTAGGAACAGACAAAAAATAGAAACTGGGAGTCAAGACAGGCTGGAGACGGGGTGGGGCAGTTACAGGAATGCAGTATATAAGGAACACTTTTTCCGGTGTATGAGTGCTTGCTTTTAGACAATGGTGGGCCCCAAACCAAAATGGAGTCACATATGCTAAATTTTTTTTAACAGTCCCCCCTTTTCTTTTGTACATCAGTAAGCTATGTCGGGGCTGAATAATTGCGATGCAGGGTTAGTAGTTGCCGACAGAACATACTACAACATTGTAGGCATACAAAAATAACACAAAAGCAATAACAGCCAAAAAATTAAATACAAAATATGCCATCCCCGAACATCCACATCCAGTAGCCATGAGGTGAGTCAGTCTCAGACTTTCTGGAATCCAGCGCTGGTATTGTCGAGGCTGATGTGGTGGAATAGGGCTGCCTGCTGCATGAGGATGTGGATGTCAATTTTTACCCTGTGGTGCTGATTTACAAACACACAACAGCTTGAGATAACCAGAGCACAAACCCCACCCTGGTTTGCAAGGAGATAGTTCAGTGCTAGGCGGTTTTGCAAAGTAGTTTGGGATACCTGAGTTACTTTAATTTGAAGGGCAGATAAGTATGCAGTAGCATTGGCCATTAATTTCAAAGCAGCTGAAATGTTAACTATAGCTTTTTTTAGCTTGCTTACTTCTAACCATGACAGAAACCAATGCACAAAGTAGTGAAAGCCTGTGGGCCATTGAAAAAGAGGGTTTAAAGGAATACTTTGTTAGTTTCTTTATATTAGATTGCGGATCTCTTCCTGGGTCAGGGTCTGGTGTACTGTCACGGCGGGTACTATAGCCCCTAAGGTACATGTACCAAATCATCCTTCCAGGAAAACCTTATAGGCTGTGTGATTGCATAACCAATACCAGCCAGACCCCTCAGGGACAGGCCACTGGGCCCCGGTGTAGGTGGAGGAGCCTTTCTCACCAGAGCTGATCTGCGTGGTGTCCTTGCACCCCACAAAATTCTCCACAAAAACTGTATTTTTATGCCCTTACTTTTATGCCCTGACCCAAATATGTGGGGGTATGAATACAAATCCAACACTGCATTTGATTTACACCCTGTTTTATGGTGCAGGTTAAATTCAAAAAGCTATTGCCCTCCCATCCTTGTACTGGACTTGGGAATAGGGAGAGGAACCCCCAGGCAAACTATACTAATGTTGGCATCCTTCTCTATACCATACAAAAAACAACACCACCAATATAAGTCCAATAAACAAGAACACAAGAAGTCCTGGTGGGCTGTAAAGGTCCCAATAGCTGGAAAGCTCAGTCCATGGGTTGGTAGTGGCGTTCATTTGTGAAGTGGCTCGTCCGATGGCTTGTCAGGGTCAGGTGGGGGTCTCAGCACCAACTTAAGGTAGCTATGATGAATCCAGGAACCTTTACCTGCAACTTTTAAAGCAGAATAAGTACATAACAGAACCTGGTACGGCCCCTCCCACCGAGGTTCCAGGGGGTCAGTGCAGGGGATCTTTTTTACCATTACCCAGTCCCCTGGTTTAAAAGAATGAACCTGTAACCCTAAAGGTGCGGTTTGAAACAATTGAGCTTTGGACTGGTTGTCAGTTAGCTCCTTTTGCAGTCTGGCAACATATCTGGCCCAAGTTTTATCTCCATCCAAGAGGCTACCATGTGCAGGAACATAAGTTTCTGGGACTAAAGCTGCTTTTCTAAACAACACCTCTAATGGTGACAGGTCTAGGGCCATGCTTGGGGTTCGTCTTATGTGCCATAAAACTATAGGCAAGGCATCTGGCCATTTAAGACTGATCTCCTTACAGAACTTTGCTACCATTGTCTTTATTGTTCGGTTCATGCGTTCCACCTGACCTGCAGACTGGGGGTGGTACGGAGTATGTAATTGTCGAATAATTCCAAAGCACCGATACAATTCCTCCAAAATCTTTGCAGTTAAGTGTGAGCCCCGATCAGAATTGATGACTTCAGGAACACCAAACCTGGGTACAATGTCTTTCATTAAAAACTTTACCACAGATCTTGCATCTGCCTTTCTGGTTGGTATTGCTTTAGGTCATCCAGAAAGTTGGTCCACTATAACAAGGAGGTGGTGGAATCCCAAGCTTTTAGGCATTTCTGCATAGTCCATCTGTAATTGCTGGAACGGAAAATTAGCCCAAGGTCTCCCCCACTAGTGTTGGCACCGTGCTGAGACCGAGCAGAGAAGGCCAGGCAAGTAGAGCAGGAGCCTAGAGCTCACTTCACTGCCAGATAGATATGAGGCACTGCCCAACATTTGAGAACAGCAGCTGCAGTGGCCTGAATGCCGGCATGACCCAAAGAATGAAAATAGTGGGCGGCCAAGAGCAGATAGCGACGGGGGAGAATAGATTTGTTCCCGATTCGGCAAACCTTATCGACGCCTTCAGAGCCTTCCCAATGTTCCAGTCCTGGAGCTCATCAGGCGGCACATCAGCATATAAGTGCATCCAGTCTGTCGGCAGAAGAATGTATCCAGAAGAAGAGTTGCTGATACCGGGAGGGGCTGAAGGGCAGCAGTTTTTGCAGCCGCATCAGCCACGGCATTACCTTCACAGACAGGATTTTCAGACTGCTGGTGAGCATATCAGTGGACAACAGCCAGTTCGAGAGGACCTTGAATGGCATCCAAAAGTGCAGAGATGAAAGGGCCATTTGCAATCTTAGTGCCTGAGGAGGTTAGAAATCTTCGCTCTTTCCAGAGCTGACCATAGCATGGCAAACCCCGAAGGCATACCTAGAGTCTGTAAAAATGGTAACAGATTTCCCAACAGACAGCAAGCAAGCCCTAGTAAGAGCATGCAATTCCACGCCCTGAGCACTAAAGGAAGGTGAAAGGGGGGCTGCTTCTACAACCGTTGTCTGAGTAGTGACGGAATAGCCGGATACCCGGTGGCCCTCCAAATAGAAGGAGGAGCCATTGGTAAAAAGGGACAGGTCTGGGTTTTTCATGGGGAGGTTGCATAAATTCGGGCAAGGCTTACCGCTCTCAGCGACGATATCCATACATACATGGTGAGGTGTGCCATCCTTCGGAAGGGGTGTCAGTGTAGCGGGGTTGAGGACGTTGCAGCGGCGAAGGGTGGTGTTATCCACGGCAAGCAGAATCAGCTCATATTTGTGTGCACTTGTGTTGTATGCTGTTTTAAAAGAACCTCAACCTCGTGGGGGACCCAGACAGTCAAAGGGTTCCCCAGAACAAAAGGGCGTGACCACTCCACCATAAGCGCTGCAGCGGCAATGGACCGCACACAGGAGACCGATCTCTGAATGACAGGGTCTAATTGTACAGAATAGTAAACTATGGGGCATGGGCGATCCCCTAAGTACTGCAATAGGACACCACTGGCCACTTCCTGCTGCTCGTGGCTGAAGAGGAAAAATGGTTTACCATAATCCGGGAGTCCCAAGGCGGGCACAGAGATCAGAGCCTTCTTGGTGGATTCAAAAGCAGCTTCCATTTCCGGGGTCCAGGAGACAGGATCAGGGGTCGATGTTGTGGTGGCCTGGACTAACGGTTTCACCAATTCCCTGAAAGCCACTATCCAGGATCGGCAGAACCCCGCAGCCCCCAGGAAAGCCCATAACTGCTTTTTTGTAACTGAGCGCGGGCAATCCCAGATTGCCTGAACCCTGTCAGGAGAGAGGAAACGCTCTCCGGGCTGAATCACAAAGCCTAAATAAATTACCTGATCTTTGCACAACTGCAATTTGGATGGAGATGCACAATGACCCTTATTGGCTAGGGCAGTAAGCAAAACAACAGAGTCAATTAAACATGCATTATAATCAGAGGCAGCAATTAATAAATCATCCACATACTGAACTATAACAGACAAACTAGGCAAGACAATATCTTTTAAATCCTCGGTGAGAATCTGGGAAAAAATAGTGGGGGAGCCTGAGAACCCTTGGGAAAGACGTGTCCAAGTTAGCTGCTGGCCCTTCCAGGTGAACACAAACAAATATTGAGAATCGGGGTGCAAAGGAATACTAAAAAATGCTGCACACAAATCTACAACAGTGAAACAAGTGGCCAACTGAGGAATCAATGTTAGGATGGTGCTTGGATAAGGGACAACTGGGTGGGGGGCTATAACATAACCATTTATAGCCCGTAGATCCTGAACAAACCGATAGACTGGACACCCATCCGGTCCTGGTGTAGGCTTCCTTACAGGAAGAATGGGAGTATTACAGGGCAAACTGCAGGGGACTAGAACCCCCTGAGTCAGATAGCTGACAATAAGAAGTGAAATGCCCTCTTCCACCTCCCTTGGCAAAGGGTATTGTTTTACGGAGGGAGGCAGTCCATCCCTTGTTTCCAGACTAACTGGAACAGCTGATTTAAGAAGGCCTACATCGGTAGAATTTGTGCTCCACAAACTGTGTGGAACACTGGACAATTCAGAGGGGACATCAGGAACAGGGGTAACTGATGCCATAAGAGAAGCAACAGCTGACTCTGGGACGGACATGCGGAGCCCCTCGGGGGCACAGTTTGCTCAGCACATCCTGCCCGAGAAGGTTCGCGGGGCCCTCTGGCATTACAACAAATCTATGTGACAACTTTAAAGAACCAAGCTCAACAGGGACAGGGTAGGATAGGGGAGCCGGGCACGGACTGCCCTCAATACCCTGCACTCAGACCTTGGTATTAGAAAGAGAGCCCGGAACAAAAGTTAAAGTGGAAAGGGTGGCTCCGGTATCCACCAAAAAGGGCACAAACTGTTCCCCAATTTTCAAGTAAATTTGCGACTGCAATCCAAGATCCCATTCCAACTCTCCTACGGCTCCCAAAATCTCCGCCTCTAGTCACTAGGGATTTGTGAAGTCCTGGGAGCATTAGGGGGAAAGGAAGAACCGGTCTCTGGCTGATCCCACCAAGGAGCCCCTCGTGGAAGCAGGGGGCATTCCCTCTTCCAGTGTCCCAGTTGCTTACAGTAATTACAATTCCCATTCCTTGTCCCACCCCAGCATCCTCCCCATCCTGTCCCGCGTCCGTGTCCCCTCCCCCTTGTATTCCCATGTTCCTGCCAGTGCTGATTCCCCAAGGGAACCTGCAATGCGGCTGCCAACATACTTACTTCCTCCTTCTTTTGCTTATGTTTTTTCTTAGCTTTCTCCTTGTCCCTACCATTAAACACAAAAGTGGCCAGGCGACCTACTTCGCTTAGGGGTTTCCCTGGCCAGTCGGGAATATGTTTAGTGAAATATTTCTTTAGCTCCGACACCGCTTGATCGACAAAATAAGAGACCATCATCGTGCGGCTAACCTCAGCTTCTGGCTCCACCCCTCCCCCGTACATCCTAACTTGCTTAAACAAGCGGGCCAAAAAGGCAGTTGGATGCTCATTTAAGTCTTGCTGGCACTCTCTAATTTTGGACCAATTCGCAGTCTTACTACCTGCCCTGCGAATACTTTCCAGAAGCCCCTCCCGGGCTGCTAAGAGGGTGGCCTTACCCCCATCCAAGTTGACATCCCACCCAGGATCTGTGTCTGGCCATCTGGGCCCTCCCCCGGGCCACCTGGCCCAATGGCGGTTGGCGTCTAAGATGGAATATCTTTCATTCGGGGTAAATAGAATCTGCAACATAGCTTCAACGTCCACCCAGTTAGGGTTAAAGGCCGTAAAGACGGGTCAGATAGTCTGCAGAACCCATTCCGGATCGTCGCGCAACCTCAGCATCTGCAACTGCCAGGTGATTAGATCCCTAGGGCTGAAAGGGCAATGAACCATGACCATACCCACTTGCTCCCTGCCATCCGGCCCGCGCGTTATGATGGGCTGCTGTATCAGGGCACCTGAAGTGCCACAGAAGGCAGGGTTAAAGGGGGATACAGAGGGGCAGCGGGGAGAGGAGCGGGGCCAGGGTGAGGAGTGGAAGGTGGAGACGCAGGCGGGAAGGCAGCATATGGCAGAGTGGAACCCGCAAGCGGCATACAAACCTTAGATCTGGTACCAGAGCCCAAAATCGAGGGGTGCCCCTTACCTCGGGCATATGCTCAATTATCCCATATGTACCAATAATCCATTTGAGCTGGATGTTTGTTCTCCAGCTGTTGTCTAAGGCAGGTTAATGCATCTTGTCCAAAAGTTCTGTCAGGTGGCCATCCAAAGGGCATCTGCATAGACAGCGCTGGCCACTCGACTGTACACAAAATTACAGCTCTCCTTTTACCTAACCCATGGGTGCCAGAAATATTTTTCTAATTCTCGAGAATCTCAGCCAAAGTGGTTCCCCTGCTCACACTCTGCCCAGAGCCCATCCTAGGGCTACCAAAAGAACACCTAATGTGCCACCTTATCGCCTAAGTGACGGCTCATACTCCCGCTCCTCGGAGTTCTCAAAGGTGAACTCACCCTGTGCTGGCTGGAGCTGTCCGAGAGGAGGAGTGCGGTCTCGCTCATCGGGTCTAGAGTCCCTTCGTGGTTGCCAAGAACTGTTGTGAATTATACCTGATAGGTTACGCGCAGTTCGAGTCTAGGCTGAGGCACACGAACAAAGTCCATAACTGCAGAGTTTCTAAAAATATTACGTTTATTATGCTCAATCGTGATGCCCCCTGCTAGTCAGAAGGGGACCCCGAATGCAGGTTATACAAAGATTATATACTTTTTAGCAAAGCATGTTGTCTTTGTGCATCGGAAACCTTAGCTAATAGACAAACTTTTTTTATTTACCACTTATTCTTGCTAAGTACATTCTCCATGCTAAACTATTACTTTAACTATACACCATGGCCCTGAAGCAATGTACTAGTAACTTTTTTTTATTAGGATGGGAGGCCAGAAGGCAGGGAGTTAGGAACAGACAAAGAACAGAAACTGTGAGTGGAGACAGGCTGGAGATGGGGGGACAGAGGGGGGAGGAGGGGTTTACAGGAAAGCAGTATCTAAGGAACACTTTTCTTGGTGTATGATGTGCTTGCTTTTAGACAATGGTGGGCCCCAAACCAAAATGGAGTCACATATGCTAACTTTTTTTTAACACTAGCAAGCTTTAGTGAGTATAGGCAAATGGTGATTCACAACAGATGGTAAAGCACCTCACAGCACTCTACCACCTTGAATTAAACCCCGGAACGGTCCTGTGGTATGTTTTATTACTGTACACCCTCTATTTTACAGACACATAAACTGATGTACGTAGACATCTAGGATACAGTTTTAAGGAGTTCAGATTTTGGATGCGCTAATGTTGACACCTTGGGCTTGAAGTCAGTGAGAACTGTGGATATCATGTGACCATTGTTAAGAATTACAAAAAATTCACCTTATTGTGACATTGAACAAAACCTTTTAATTAGAATGATAAAAATATTATTATCCCTAAAGCTACACAATCACTTCTTTACTGCAGAGCATCTGCTTAGAATTTTCCGCAGATCCTTGTTGTCTGACTTCTTGCTAGGTTTTAAATAAACTATACTCATATTCTTACAGCAGGTGCTCAATATCTCAGAAAAATGGACCCTCAGAGTATGTTTATATGGCAACTAGACACCTTCACATCTCACAGGTTCCTAGAGCCCAGGCTTCAGTCCAAGCCCAGATGTCTACACAACAATAAAACAACCTTGCAGCACAAGCCCTGCAAGCCTGACTCAGTTGGCATGGGTCAGTCGTGGAAGTCAAGTTGCTATATAGACATAACCTCAGTGTTTTAAGCTTAGTCCTAATTCCTTGTCCTGTGGTCCAATCAGTAGACTGCCTAAATATGCCAACAGTGTGCTTGAATTGTAAAATTTAAATTTGACAGGTGCAGCAAAAAGGTTTAATTTCTTTTAAAGAATGCAATAGCCAATGTAAACTTTTTCTAAGCTGGAAAATCTTCATCCTATGAAGAGACCCAATTGACATTTCATACAGTATGCAGTGTTGTTGTAGCCACGTCGGTCTTAGGATATTAGAGAGACAAGGTCGGTGAGGTAATATCTTTTATTGGACCAACTTCTGTTGGTGAGAGAGACAAGTTATAGAGCTCACACAGAGCTTTTCTGGATTTCTTCTTTAATTTCATGTAGTAGCACCTACTGGTAATCTAAACCAGTGGTTCTCAATCAGGAGTACGTGTACCCCTGAAGGTATGCAGAGGGCTTCCAGGTGGTATATCAACACATCTAGATATTTGCTTAGTTTTACAACAGGCTACATAAAAAGCACTAACAAAGTCAGTACAAACTAAAATTTCATACAGACAATGACTTCTTTATACTGCTCTATATACTATATGCTGAAATGTAAGTATAATATTTATATTCTAATAGCTTTTATTTTATAATTATATGGAAAAATTGATTACTTTCTCATTTTTACAGTAATAGTGTGTGCTGACACTTGTATTTTTATATGTGATTTTGTAAGCAAGTAGTTTTTAAGTGAGGTGAAACTTGGGGGTATGCAAGACAAATCAGACTCCTCTATGGGGTACAGTAGTGTGGAAAGGTTGAAAGTTACTGATCTAGACTTTTCCTGCAGGAAAGCAAATGTTTTGACGTGCTCTGCTTAGGAATTGTTTACATGATATTGCCCCTTTCTATGTTGCTTGAAATAAGAGACAGGTTCCCATAAAGGCACAGATGATACTGTCTGTGATTTGATATGTGAATCATTTTGTATTATCAATATGAAACACTTTAATTGTAACTGTGAATTCTGTCTCTGTATGTTTTTGCTACAGTTGAGCTGCCCCTTCTTTTCATTTTTAAAAGAAATGTGTACTGAAAGAATAAATATTTCTGTCCTGTATAATTAGGGCTCACATGCTCAAAGTTAATTACTTCAAATATAATAATAAATTGGCTCAGTGCTAACAAAGCTGTCACTTGCAAACAATCCAAACTGAGCGGCAATCTGCACTCCAAGTTGAATCATAGACTTTCATCTCTCATCCCTGCTGAAGTTCTTTGCAGCCTGCATTCTGCCATGGCAAGAAGAAATAGAAGGGAAAATCCTCTCTTGATCCTTACATTTCAGGAGCAATGGCTTGCAATCTTATTTCTTATTGATGGTGCAAGACATTAATTATAAGATACATAGGAGGAAAATGGTCATAATGAGCAAACATTTCAAAGCAGCTTGGGAAATGGCTACTTCTGAAAGGTAATATTGAATATCAAAACCTAAATACTGTTTTCATTTTCGTTTTATTTTATGTAAATTGGGTACTGGCTTCTCAGGGGAAATCATGGAAGTGAAATTTAACATTCATCTCTCTTCTTAATCCCTTATTCACAATCCTACCGAGTTTCTCACAACCTTAAATGTGATAGTAACAAAAGTGGTTTGCTTGTTTTTTACAAATAACTATACAGTTTTTCTTTGTTTCTTTATTTATTTTAAGTCATGCTGCTGGGCTCCTACTAGTTCCCACTGAGGTCAATGGGAGCTATTGGATGTTTGGTGCTTTTGAAAATCAGGCCACACAGCTCTCTATTGAGCATATATTTGCGTCGGTCAGTTTGGTTTTGTAAATATGAACTCTAATCAGATGTCTGTGGTTCACCCTGCCTTACTTAATGCTGTATCAACATTCTTATGATGGTTCATGAGTGAAGATAGTTTTTATATAAATGCCATGAAATTATTTACCATTTTTTGCAACTAGTTCTATGAATTAATCACTAGAACTGTATATGGGAGCACCTATTACCAGACAAATTAGTGAAATGACTCCTAGTGTGAGGGGTGCAGTTAGAGATGACTGCATATGTCCTTAGCAGACCAGTAATGATATTTGGATAATGTAGATAGAGCCCAGATAATGGGAGGGGAGAGGCGGGGTTTTTTTATATATAGTCAATCAAAAATGCCAAGTGCTGAAGTGAATGTTAGTCTCTACATTAGACCCTAAATTGCAAATGATAGTAAATGTTGTGAGTCTTACAGGTAACCATATTTATTACATTTTCATGATTTGGAGTGCCTCAAATTTCGGTTGATTAATCTGAGACACCTTTAACTCAAATTGAGGTCACTTTAAAGTGTCCCTTTGTGGCCACCCAAAAAATTCCAGCATCCCAAATCACTAGTTACTTTTAGAAATTTAAATCCAAATATATACTGTGTTCAAACATTGAAGATAATTGTCAGTTATATTTTGCTAATCTTGAATGGCCTCATGTTAATGTAAGTAAGACCGTCAGAATTCTAGCGAACATTTGGTTGGCCAAATCCCAGACTTGTTAACCTTCCAGCCATGCTGCAAAGTCCATATTTATTCCCAGGTTTCTTGGCCCAGTCAGATGGGTTGAAAGTTGCAGAAAGGGTTTCTTAGGAATTCATTTTATTATTGTATTTGCTGGAGGATATACGCCACTTCTTATGTATAAATAGTCAATTGTATATATTTCTGTAACGGCTGCCTAGACTGTAGGATGTATGCCTATAGACTTTTATAAATTAAAATAAATGATTAATTTAAACAAAATCAATTAAACATGGTGATGGATTTTCTAGTACAAGGAGCCTGTCGCCCTAATCAGGTGAAAAGTTTATCTAAATTGCAGCACACTGTAACCACCATATAAGGTATGTATGGAACTTCATTAATGAAGGTAATTTAAAAAAAATGGAGGTGAGATTGGTTCTCATAAAAGTTAATGACTGTTGTAAGACTACTAGCTAGAATTAGACATAGTAGCAGCATTAGCTAGATTCAGACAGACTGGAAGAAGTGATCTGCAAGTTTCCACAATTCACTTTTATCTTGACCTGCAACACTCCTGCTTTTCCATTCCTTCACTTGCCTTAAGCAAAGATTGACAACCGTGCCAAATTATGACAGATTGTGTTGTTGATTTGTAATGTGCACTTTTCTTCCCCCAGGGACAATATAATTATAAGCATAACATAGCAATAAGAGAAACGAATTGGAAACCAAATCCTAAGGAAGAGTGGTATTTTAAGAGAATTGAGGTTCTAAATAGAAAATAGGGATTTATAAATATAAAATTAGTTATAAGACTTAAACCAAACTGGTTCTGCAGCTTTAGACAATTTAGCACAATAAGCAGTCAAAATAAAATTCACCACTTCCCTGTTATAAAAACTTAATTAACAAAATGTATTAGAGTCTCACTTATCTCTGTTTATTTTGTGTATATTGTTTTCTAATGTTTTATCTTCCTATACTTTTCTTCCAAAGTCTGTTTCTCTCTAGGTGTCACCTAATGTAAGTTATGTCCATCTTTACATACACTATTTAATTGTAGCTTTTATATTTGCCTTAGTATCTCTTTTTCATTCTCTACATTTGTGATTCATTTCCTTTTCACAGCTGTATGCCTCTTTCTCTTTCCCCTTGTCTCTGTGTTTATCCACTGTGCTCTTTGACAACTCTATATTTCTCTACTCTGTCTCTCCTGCCTAGCTTAGTCTCTTCTGCTTTTCTTTTCTCCATGTGCTCTCATGTTCATTACCAGTCATTTTTTTTATATCCTTGTTTTTCCTCTTGCTCTCAGCGCCCTCTATTTCTACCTCCTTTCATCTTTCAGTCTGTTCATTTTTCTTCCTTTTTGTTTTGTTTTTCCTAATGGAAATCATCTAGCAAATTAGTCCTGGAAATATGGTGTATTCCGAATATAAATGGAGTCTCATTCAAATGTTTCCATCTTAATACAGTTTTGCCAAACCAAGAAGGAGAATGCTTATTGCAAAGACTGTCCATCTGCTGCTTATGAGAAAGGGGATGGACCACCATAAGCACACAATGTGAATATTTTCCATTTTAATTTAATGGCAGATACATGTGAATATCAAAGGGGTAATAAAACCCCAAATGCAATTGCTCAATGACATCTGATGATTGCCAGTTTATGAGTTTGAGCATATGTAGAAAAGCCTGACAACAGGAGCAGTACCGGTTCAAGAAAATAAGTCCCTGCAAATTCTTTAAACTGAGCCCGCTGACTGTGAGGCAAAAGATTCACTCTGTGACCTCCTACAATTCCATCTGTTTCAAATTCTTTTGCTTAGCAAACAATGGAGTTGGGTATGCATGTGAGTTTATTTCCATTGAGGGGTGATGAGAAAATAGAATGTATCCAGGTCTAGTGCATTTGTAAAGATCACTAGGGGAACAGTGGATGGAGTTCTTCTGGTAAAAAAAAAAAAAGAGGATGGGAGAAAATGGGCCCAAGACAAGTCTGTAATATAAGGGAGAGGCACCCTGATGCGCCACCAATACATTTTGCCCTTAACATTGTGCAACACCATAGCATGAGTAGGAAACCTAACACCAGAATTTCAATCTGCCCTGGTCTCCATGCTGCTGCAAATCTGGCTTCACTGTCTGAACCAGCCATGAACTGGAGGTTTCTGTCTGTTTCTTTTTCTTTTTTTTTTTTGCAAAATTCAGGCAGAAAGAGCTGCATAGAATGCATTGCTAAAAATATGTGTGATGCTCAGCAGATTAGAATGTTAGCATATCTAAGAAAATAGTTTAAATAGAATGGAATTTAAAAAATCTACATAGGGCCCAAAACAGAAAGTAAAATTATATGTTGACAGGCGCTTATTGTTTCTTAGAATGCAGTTGTCCAATTGTCCAGTATAATAGATATGGGAAGGTAGTTTGGTATGTTCTCTATGGTATAACTTAAGAAAGTCCCTTATTTGATAGCTTGGTACCTTCATTCTTTGCCTCTGATGTGCTGCAGTGATAACTAGACTATATGCTGCGTAGGAGAAACTATTTCCTTCAGGGAATTTAAAAATACAGATAACTCATCAGTGTGCCCCTCACAGTCAAAGTACTGACCTCCGGGAATGATTCATAAAGATGATTACTGCTTACCAAGGCAGGTAAGGTGGTGGCTGGATATCACTAAGTAGGCTTTCTTCAGCAAGGGACAAGCTAAGTGTTACACGGAGTCTACTATTTTTTTTTTTAACCTCAAACACAGTTGCTCTCTCAACTAGTGCACAGATATATCTTTTCCCTTTGGTCCTGATTGTGTCCTGGGATTCCTAATATTGCTCCTTCATAAGATTGCAGGATCAAATTTCTATATAAGCCTCCAGCTCTCCCGCCTCTAACCCACTGTTTCCACCTCAGCAACTCTAAGGTAAAATATAACCTCAGCCTCCCCCCTCAGACCTGAACTGGTTTAATCTCCTCCCATGAGGAAGAATAGAGCTTAATCTCTTTACAGAAAATTTCCATGAAAAAGGAATAATCACTCAAGGATGTACACAACGAAAACGGTAACAGTGCAAATCAACTCCCAAGGAATGGTTTTCTGCCTCAAGACTGTCTCAATTTGGTAAATATCATGTATTGCAAAAGAATGAATGTGTATGAGAAATTGTTCAGAAAAGATAAACGGCAAAGCCAGAAAAGTGACCACATGGCATGGCTTTAGCCATTCTCTGTGCCATTCACCTTCCCGCTACACCACTCGTAAGACATGCAGGCATATTACCAGCAAAACTTGTGGTTCGTCATGAGTGATGAAGGGATAGAATAGTTACTCTGTGAGTGACCTGATAATGAAACAATTTCACCTCAAACTCAGCTCCCCTTTTGGAGGATTAAACAAAATCACCACAAGATGGCTCCCCAGCTTCTCCAGATATATTGTTTTTCTATAAAGCCACGCTCCAGTGAAGACACTGATTATCTTTTAGAAGTCTGGAGTATAACTGAGTGGACTGTGGATTAGAGCCTTCTCTAATAAAATAATAGCTATTTTTACATTAAAGCCCAGGGGGATCTCTTTGAAAGGTAATTCTGTTACTTTAATTTCTGTACTCCAGAAAAGGTTGTGATCTAGTTTGTTCCTCTGTTCATTTTTTTTTTCTAACAGACAAAGATTGGCTCAGAGAATTCAAACTGATTTGGAGTTTTAAGCCTCCTGCTTTTAAAGGCTAAAGCAGCTTATGCTCCTAAGATTTTTAAGTTTTTTAAGTACCGAGAATTTGAATGTCAGAGTTTATTATATTTGCTTGTCCTAAATTTGTGGAAAGTAGATATAAAATAAAAGGCCATGAGTCATGGTTTATGGTAAGCTTTACACAGGATACAAATAATCTGATATCAAAGTAGGTGTTTACTATTCTGAAAAAAACAAAAACAAAACAACATCATCTTGACAAGGTAGAGACTTTGCAGTCAAAACAGATTAGAGATGTCATGATTCAGTTAGTTACAATAGTTTACATACTTTTTAAAACAAGCTAGCAGTTCTGCGTGAAATAGGTGTGGTTTCTCTGCAGCTATCTACCTCTGCTTGGAGGAGTAAGAACAAGAAAATGCATCATTACAAAAGAAGCTGATAACAGAACAATATCTTAATTGTGGCATAGGGTAGAAAAAGACAGACTTTCGTTTATGCAGTTAAAGGGTTTGTTTTCCTTAAAAGATCAGATGCAGCAGTTCTGGAAACTTAATTTTTCTGATGAAGCAAAATGCATATAAGTGTTTATGCTTCTTTGAGTGGCAGGTTACTGACTGCTTTAGGACTTCCCAGGTAGAGACAGTAGTTCTTCTCAATACCTCAGTTTATCAAAATCAATGTACTTCATTCAGATTTACAAGAGGTTGGACATCCAGCTATCTCTTTGTGAGCATGCATGGGTGCCTATGCATGCCCAGAGAGAAACATGGTAAAAATGCAGATCTTTATTAGATTACTATATTACCTAGAATGACTCCATTTTAGCACCAGGAGGATATCACAAGTGGATTAGATGTGCATGCCAAAACCTTTTCCAAATTTCTTTTTCGGCGGGTGGGGGGGTCTAAAAATATGTGTAACAAAACTACATATAGCTAACCAGGACCACATGCAATCTATATTTAATCAAAACAATACTTAACTATGTGCTAACATTGTATTATGGTACAATCTCAATAACTAATAATGGGCCAACTTTTCAAATGTAGATGCATGAAGTTAGACATATAAATCAGAGTTAACATATTGTAATGGGGCAAGGCCAGATAGCTACGGAAGAGTAGTCTTATTGGGATCCGGGAAGTGGGCGGGCGAAGCCCGACCACTGCTAAAGGATCCCCCCAGCCTAAAAGGGGGATCCACAGGACCTAGATTCCAATTAATTCCAGGGGACAAGTAATGAAATAACAGGGACAGGAGTGTGGTCAAAGGGTCAAAAGAAGGGAACCGGACGGGGACACCGAGCAGAGAACCCCGGACAGCGCCCACTGCTCCTCAAAGGCGTCAACGGGGTCAGAGGACGCCGCCCAGAGGAACTCTGCCCTGATGCGTGAATGGACCGAGGATCGGAAATAGGCCCCACAGTCACAGGAGACTCCATCGGCCAACCTCCTCACTCGGGTTTTATAGATGGCCATTTTGGCTAGGGCCAGGAGGACGTTGACCATGAGATCCCGTGACTTTGTGGGGCCACGGATAGGGAGTGCATAAATGAGAAGGTGAGGGGAGAAGTGGTGGTGGTAGTAGTGGTGGGGGTTGGGGGGACACACAGATGGATCGGGGGCAGCTCTACACCACACCCCCTGTGTCCCTACAAACACAGTCAAGACCCCCACCAGAAGAGCACAGTTTGGAAATTACTAAGTCTTAGGCCCCCCTCCACGGTGGTCTGCAAAGTCTCTAGGTGCTCCCCCACTAGTAGATGGTCCTCTTCTCCTTCCTTCAACAGCTTCCAGCCAGCAGACTCCACAGCAGGAGCAGCTCCAGGAACTCCAGGTGGTGGTCCAGGCAGGCAGAAAGGACCCCTCTCAGGTGGTGGTGCTGGTGGTGGTATTCACAACAGCAGTGGCTGAGGTCCCTCACTCCTCCTCTCTGGGGAGTGGGCTAGCAGCCCCCCCCCCGGGGGCTGCAGTTGGAGCAGTAGCAGTACCTGAGAGTGGGGGGTCTAGCAACCAGATAGCAGAGAACGGGGGCGGGGGGGTGTCTGGCCCAGCCAGGGGAGCAGCTGGAGCAGCAGGGATAGTTTAGGGCCCAGCAGCAGGAGTAGCAGCTTCCCACTTCCCTCCAAGCTAGAAGGCTATGGAAGACAGTCTTATTGGGATCCGGGAAGTGGGCGGGCGAAGCCCGTCCACTGCTAAAGGATCCCCCCCAGCCTAAAAGGGGGATCCACAGGATCTAGATACCCAAAAAATTCCGGGGGACAACTAATAAAATAACAGGGACAGGAGTGCGGTCAAAGGGTCAAAAGAAGGGAACCGGACGGGGACACCGAGCAGAGAACCCCGGACAGCGCCCACTGCTCCTCTAAGGCGTCAAGGGAGTCAGAGGACGCCGCTCAGAGGAACTCTGCCCGGATATGTGAACGGACCGAGGATCGGAAATAGGCCCTACAGTCACAGGAGACTCCATCGGCCAACCTCCTCACTCTGGTTTTGTAGATGGCCATTTTAGCTAGGGCCAGGAGGAGGTTGACCAGGAGATCCCGGGACTTTGTGGGGCCACGGATAGGGAGTGCATAAATGAGAAGGTGAGGGGAGAAGTGCAACCAAAAACGTAATAAGATATTGGTGAGGAGCCGGAATAGGGGCTGCAGCCTGGCACACTCCAGGTAGACATGTGCCAGGGTATCCCTCAAGCCGCAAAAGGGGCAGGTGTCTGGGATTGTGGTGAACCGCGCCAAGTACACGCCCGTGCTCACGGCTCCGTGAAGGAGCCGCCAACTGACATCCCCGGCGGGCTTTGGGACTAAGATGGAATATAGGCTGGCCCACCGGGGCTCTTCACCCTCCAAAGGTGGCAGGAGGTCCCGCCATTTTGTATCGGGGCGGGACACGAGGGTGCGGGCGTGAAGGGTGTGGAGCACGAGCGTGTAGAGATGTTTTCTTGGCGCGGTTTGAAAACAGACCGGCTGCATCTCATGCAGCCGACTTCTAGTGAAGGGGTGAAGGGATCGGTTGGGTCCACGGGGCAGGGGTCCAATTAAAAGGTCCGGCGGGCCTGGGGTAGTGGGTGGGTGGGGCGTGCCCTCGTGCAGGACCCGGGGTCGAGATAAACCCGAGCAGCGGGCGGCAAAGCGGCCTTCACCTCCTGAAGTATGCGTCGGGGAGTACAAGGTCTGGAAAGCCCCATGCGCTGAGCGAAGGTTAGGGGATCCAGCCAGTCTCCCCGGTCATAGTCCAGGAGGTCTCCGACTCTTGTGACCTCTGCCAGGACCAACCTCTGGCGCACCGAGCGGGACTCCGCCACCTGCAAACGGAGCTGGGGGTTGTGTAGCAGGGGCTCCGCGAGGAGATCTGCCCCCTCGGTGGCCGCCACGGACCTGCTCGTTGTAAAGAGTTTCCAGGTCCGGAGGAGGTCCTGGTAGAAGACCGGCAGCCCGGAGAGGTCTCGCGGAAGACCTCTCGGATGGAGATAAAGGAGCTGCCGGTCGTATCGGAGCCCTCAGAAGCGGCGCAGGAAGGCGTGCGCCAGTATGCTCCACGCCGGACTACCTGCACCATAAAGGAGCCTCTGCAGGGTCTGGAGGCGGAAGACATGGACCTGAGTAAGCAGACATTTGAGGCCCTGCCCTCCCTCCTCCACAGGTAGATGGAGAACCCCTGCAGGGACCCAGTGCAGTCCTGACCAAAAGAACTCCAGAATCGATGTCCGCAGGTTGGTCAGGAAAGCCGGGGCTGGGACCAGGGTGTTGAGCCGGTACCAAAGCATGGACAGGACTAGTTGATTAAGCACTAACGCTCTCCCTCGAAGGGAGAGGCACCGGAGCAGTCCTGTCCATTTCCGGAGTCGCTCTATCACCCCGCCCTCTAAATTCTGCCAGTTCTCCGGCGGAGAGGGATGCGTGGCAGAAAGGTAAACGCCCAGATAGAGCAGCGGACCCGTGCTCCACCGGATGGCTTGAAGCGCGGGTGGGCGGGGGCTCGCCTGCCGCCAGTCCCCTACCACCAAGCCAGAGCTCTTGACCCAGTTGACCTGCGCAGAGGAGGCTGCTGAATAGATGGCCTGGCAAGCCTCCACTCGCACCAAGTCGCCCGGGTCCTGGACCATGAGGAGCACGTCATCAGCGTACGCCGACAGGACCAGCCGCAGCTCCGGCTCCCTCAGCACCAACCCTGTCAACCTCCTTCGGAGGAGACAGAGGAAGGGTTCGATCGCCAGAGCGTAGAGCTGGCCTGAGAGGGGGCACCCCTGCCGTACTCCTCGCCCGAAGTTGACCGGTTCGGTCAGGGTCCAGTTGAGTCTTACCAGACACTCTGCGGAAGCGTACAGCACCCGGACAAAGTTCACAAACCTGGGTCCGAAGCCAAACGCCTGCAGAGTGCTCAGGAGATACCCGTGATCCATCCTGTCGAACGCCTTCTCTTGATCTAAGGACAGGAGGGCGAACGACAGACCATCCCTACACCCAAGTTCCAATAGGTCCCGGACCAGATATAGGTTGTCGAAGATACTGCGGCCCGGGACGGTGTAGGTCTGGTCTGGGTGGACCACGTCCGCCAGCACGGACCCTAGCCTCAGGGAGATGGCTTTTGCCACGATTTTGTAGTCCGTGCTGAGGAGCGAGACGGGACGCCAATTTCGTAAATCGCGGAGGTCCCCCTTCTTCGGCAATAAGGCGAGCACGGCTCGCCTGCACGAAAGAGGGAGGACCCCGCTCTGCAAAGACTCGGCCCAGACGGTGACTAGGTCTGGGCCCAGGACGTCCCAGAACACGCGGTAGAACTCCACGGTCAGCCCGTCCATGCCCGGAGATTTATTGGTGGGCATGCGACGGAGGGCTTCCGAGAACTCGGCCAGAGTGAGAGGCAGCTCTAGCCGGTCTCGGTCGCCCACGCTGACCGTCGGGAGCTCCTCCCACAGCACTCTGCAAGCGTTAGGATCGGTCGGCTCCGGGGAGAAAAGGCTTGCGTAGAAGGCTCTCGCCCTCTCGCACATCTCCACCGGATCCGTGAGGGGGGTGCCATCCTCAGTCAGTAGGCAGATGATATGTTTCTTAGCCCCCCTCTTTTTTTCCAGGGCGTAGAAGAAGCGGGAGCCGCAATCCATCTCCCGAAGGAGACGGATGCGGGATCGAACAAAGGCACCCCGGGCCCGATGGTCCTCGAGGCTCCGGAGCTCCTCCCGCTTCTCCCGGCACGCTCCGCAGAGGGGTGGATCCTCGGGGCTGGCGGCCAGACGCCTCTCCAGCTCTAAGACCTCCCGTTCCAACTGCTCTATCGTTGCATCCCTCCGTCGGCTGGTGCCCCGGGTGTAGTCACGGCAGAAGAGCCGGGCGCGCACCTTCCCTACGTCCCACCACCGCCGTGCCGAGGGAAAGGCACGCCGCTGCCCTCGCCAGGCCAGCCAGAACTCCCGGAAGGACGCCACGAAGCCTGCATCCTCCAGCAAGCTGTTGTTAAAATGCCAATAGGCCGGCCCCGGCCTCTCCGCGCAGAGGGAGGCTGTCACGGTGGCTATGTGATGGTCAGAAAATGGGGCCGGCCGGATGCTGGAGGAGTGGGCTCGTGTAAGATGAAAGCGTGATAAATAAATTCGGTCCAACCGGGAGTGGCGCGACCGATGGGCCTCCACCCGGACAAAGGTGAACGTGGAAGTGTCATCCGGGTGGTGGTCGCGCCAGACGTCCACCAGGGAGTGGTGTTCGACTATCTCCTGGAGGACGGCCACGGCGGCCGGGCTCTTCTCGGTCCCCGAGCAGTCCCGTTCCTCAAGGGTGATGTTAAAGTCCCCTCCCAGGACCAGGCACTCCTGAGGATCCAAGGTGCCGAGGAAGGCGGATGCCTGCTGATAGAATTGTAGCCGCTCCGGGCTCGCTGCTGGGGCATAGATGTTGACGAGGTTGACTACGAGCCCCTCCATTTGGACCCGGAGGTGCAGCAGGCGACCCGGCACAGCCTCGGCGACCCCCAGCACCTCGGGCCGTAGGTCGGGGGAGAACAGGGTCGCCACTCCACCCGTATGAACTGTGAGGTGGCTAAAGTAGACCCTGTCCCCCCAATCCAGCCGCCAGCTGTCTTCGGCGGTCGGATCCGTATGGGTCTCCTGCAGGAAAACCACAGAGTACCTCCCCTCTCGAAGGAAGGAGAGCACCTGGGACCTGCGGAGACCCATCTTACAGCCACGGGTGTTCAATGTTGCGATGGTAAAGGGTGCCATGAGGAGGGCTGGGGGGGATCCTCGCCGGCAGGGATGCTCGTGGCTCCCGGCGGGCTGCGTAGCAGTCCGTGACCCACCCCGTAGGTGAGTAAGGAGTCACGGAAGTGGCGGACCCGCTGGTAGGCCGCGGCGCCCTGTCTCCCGGTCCTTTTCCCCTCCCCCATGAGGGCCCTTGCGGCCCGGAGGATTTGATTAAAGTCCCCCCATCGCTGGAGGGCAAGCTGGACTTTGTTGCGGGAGCCACGGACGTCTTCTAGGAACTCCCGCAACTCCTCTCGCAGCGCATGGGGGGCTGGGGTTATGGTCTGGTTGCTTCCCGATGGGGCCCTTGGTAAAGCCCCCTGGCCCAGCGAGACGGGCAGACAGGGTGCGGACCCCCGACGGGGCTCTTGATGGGTTGACCTGAATGCTGGGGCGATAGGGGGCGGCGGAGGGAGGATAGCAGCCCCTGGTGGGTCGGGACGGGCAAACACAAAGGCCATTCCCTGGGAGTCATCTGTTGGAAAGGGGAAGGAGACTGTCCCAGGGGTGGCAATAATATCTCGGGAGGTGGGCGGGAGAAGGGCAGGGGCAGGGGTAGAGATGAGATTCTGGGTCGGGAGAGGGCTCTCACCGATGCCGGGCGCAAGCTGTCTGGTGGATTTGGCAACCACGGCATCAGGAGGTGGACTTTCTTCTGTAGGATCCTCTCCCGGAAAGGAGGTCGAATGCTCCTCACCAGCGAGGGATGCCCCTGGTGGCTCAGGTTCCAGCCGCATGGCACTGGCCGTCGCCTCAACTGGCTCGGTGGCTCTCAGCAGGGTGCCCTCTGCAGCCGGATTGATGGAGGAGTCCAGGGGCTCCTCGGAGGTGGGAGCAGAAGCAACGGTTACGGGGAGGGAGTATGGGGAAAAGGGGGCTGGAAAGAAGTCTCCCAGATCGAGGCCCGCTGGCATAGGATCGTCCTCCCCTTGGGTGACCGGGGTCAGACCCAGGGCCTCGATCTCCTCATATATAGAGCGGAAATTGTTTTCCGCTACCCCGGGATTCTCCCCGCCGGTACCTGACGCGATGGTTACTTCGGGGCACACTGGGGTTTCAAATGGTGCCTCGGGGGTCTTGGAGGGGAGGGACTCCCGTGGAGGGGAGATACCGTCTTCCAGTGCTGCCACGTATTCCCCAGCCGGCTCTGGTGGGTGGAACACACCCGTGGGTAAAGCGGAAGGCTCGGCATCGGTGCCCCCCTTCCTGGTCTTCCGGGGGGCCTCTGCGTCACATGGGAGGAGCGGAGCTCGAGCCTTCCGCTTGCCCCGCTTCCCCTGGACTAGGGCCCAGCCCTCCATGGCATCATCCAGGGGCTGGCTAGCAGGGGTTGTGTCAGGGGGCAGAGGCGATGGCTCAGGGACTCGAGGGGGTAACGGTGGGGCAGCACAAGGGAGGGAAGATTCCCCTTGGGGCGGGCCCTCTCCCATGCTTGGCGGTGTCCTTGCCGCACCCTCCTCCACAGGCCCCGCCAGATTGCAAGCAGCGGGGGCGGGGTTCTCCCGCTCGTCTGGGCATAGTTGGGGAGGTGCCCCTTGGGCCCGAGCGGGAACAATGGTGGATTGTGAAGGAGGAGGGGCGGTTTCGGGCGCCGGGCAGCCAGGGGCGTCGGCGATGACGGGGCCGGTGTCCTGCTGGGGCTCGGGTGTCCTGGATGCCCCTTCTTCCCGGGCCAGGGGGCAGTCCCTCCGGACGTGCCCCATCGCCCGGCAGAGGTAGCACCGGGCCTCCCCCGTGGAATAATGCACCCTGTAAGGGGTCCCCTGGTAGGGGACTAGGAAGGACCCCTCCAGTGCCTCTCCGTCGCGCGCCGCCGGCAGCAGTTGAAGCTGCACTTGCCGGCAGAAGGAGAGGACGTGACGGAGGGCGGGGTCTTTGCAGCCCAACTGGAGAGGGCTGATGACAGAGATGGGCTTCCCCAAGGTAGAAAGGGCGGGTAACAGGGCGGCATTGGAGAGAAAGGGAGGGACGGAGGTCAGGACCAGGCGGACGCCCAGGTCCTCTAGCGGCTCTAAAGGGACGAACACGCCCCCCACCGCCAGGCCCTTCTCCACCGCCTCCTGGGCGGCGGCCTCCGATGCTAAGAAGAAGACGACCTTGCCATACATTTTGGAGGCCGCCACAATGGCCGTGGGCCCCACCACCCTCGCCAACGCCCGCACATAGGTTTCCACGTGGGGTGAGGCGGGCACCAGGAGGCAACGGACGCCGTGCTTCCTGGTCATGGTGGGAAAGGGGCCCCGGCCGCTATAGATGGTAGCGGAGGCGGTGGGCTGGAGAAATGACGTAGCGGCAGGCGGGGGGGCTGCCACCACCTGGGCGTATGCTCTGGGGGCCGGGGGAGGGACACCTGCAGAGCTGGTGGAGGGAACAGCGGGGAGGGGCGCCCCAGCTGGAGATGGGGCCGGGGCATTGGGGGCAGCCCCTGCCATGGAGAGCCTGATCTTTTTATCAGGGCCCTTCCCCTTCTTCTTCCCCTGGCCCTTCCCGCCGGCTGGGAGGACTCCCCCCAAATCTGAGGGGGTGATAGACGTGGCAGCAGTGGAGGTCACCCCGGTGCCCGTCGCTGCTGGTGCCCCAGCGGGGGCAATGGCAGATGGTTCGGCGGCGGAGGTGGAGGCTTGGGGGGGGGGGGTGACAGAGGGGCAGGTGGGGGAGGGGTAGCTGGGGCTACTGGAGGAGCCCCACCCATCTCATCCCCCTCCATCATGAGCAGGGAGGGAAGGAGAGACATCAGAAGGAGGAGGGGAAAGGGGAAACAGGTTGACCACTCCTCCCCGCTAGGCTGCAGGCAGGGGAGGAGGGCGCCAAAAGGAGTGGGCTGGATGGGGGGCAAACAGGGGTTAGGGGTCAGTCACCGACACAAGGTGGAATTCCAGCTCCTCTTGGTGTACGAGGGTAGGGGGGGATACAACAACATTCGGGGTGCAGTGAAAGGGGTTGAAACTAAAATGGGGAGTTGCACAAGCGCATGGGAGGGGGCATGGGCACACGGAGCGAGGGGCTAAGCGGTCCTGAGGTAGAACAGGGAAACCAAGGGGCTAGCTTCAGAGGCTGGGGTGGGGCAAACAAACAAAGGCTGCAGAAGGAAATGGGTGGGGCAGGCAAACAAACTGAAGCTAGTAAGGGGGCTGGGGCAAAAGAGGGTGCAAAGCAAGTGGCAAATGGGGCAGGTACTAAAGGGCAAAGCTGGGGGGTAGGCAGTCCGGGGGGGGCACATGTGCCCATGTGCACTTGCACAAGTCTTTTTTAAGCTGGCTGCTGCTTCTGGCCCAAAGGGTGGAAATAGGGCATGGCAAGCCAAGCAAGCAGCTGAGTCCAGAGGCAGGAGCTGAGGCAGATGGTATACAGCCAGTGGGGGGGGTGGAGGGGGCAGTGGTGGTAGTAGTAATGGTGGGGTTTGGGGTGACACACAGAGGGATTGGGGGGCAGCTCCACACCACACCCCCTGTGTCCCTGGAAACACAGTCAAAACCCCCACCACAAGAGCACAGTTTGAAAATTACTCAGTCTTAGGCCCCCTCCACGGTGGTCTGCAAAGTCTCTAGGTGCTCCCCCACTAGTAGATGGTCCTCTTCTCCTTCCTTCAACAGCTTCCAGCCAGCAGACTCCACAGCAGCAGCAGCTCCAGGAACTCCAGGTGGTGGTCCAGGTAGGCAGAAAGGACCCCTCTCAGGTGGTGGTGCTGGTGGTGGTATTCACAACAGCAGTGGCTGGGGTCCCTCACTCCTCCTCTCTGGGGAGTGGGCTAGCAGCCCCCCTCCCCCCAGGGCTGCAGTTGGAGCAGTAGCAGTACCCGAGAGTGGGGGGTCTAGCAACCAGATAGCAGAGAACGGGGGCCGGGGGGTGTCTGGCTCAGCCAGGGGAGCAGCTGGAGCAGCAGGGATAGTTTAGGGCCCAGCAGCAGGAGTAGCAGTTTCCCACTTCCCTCCAAGCTAGAAGGCTATGGAAGAGCAGTGGGAGGGGGAGAGAGATTCACTCCAGGCTAAACACATCCCTGGTACCAGGATAAGTTAAATGGCCCCTGCTCCAGGTCAATTAAGACATCTGGGGCCAATTAAGAACTTTCCAGAAGGCAGGGAGAACGCTAGATTTATTGGGACACCTGAAGCCAATTGGGGCTGGCTGAAACTCGTTGCAAGTGTCTCAGTTATTCAGGTGGGGGTGCATGTTAGGAGCTGTGGGAAGAAGTTGCAGGGTTGGAGAGACTGAGTGGTATACACTATATCAGGTGCAAGGAAGGAGGTCCTGAGATAAGGGTGAAGTGCAGCTTGAGGAAGTGAGGGCTGCTCTGGGGGAAATAGCTCAGGGAATTGTATATGTCATGTTTCTAAAAGGTCAGTTACCACAGCTGATACTATTAGGGTCCCTGGGCTGGAGCCCGGAGTAGAGGATGGGCCTAGCCTTCCCCACCCCCCACCTTTGCCCCCTGATTAATCACTGAGACTGGGAGACCACAGAGACTGTGCAAGGAAGGATAACTTCTTCTCACCTCCCTTGCTGGCTTATGATGAAAATGGCTCAGTAGACTGTGACCCTTGTCTCTAGAGAAAGAAGGGTTATGTGGAGGGTCACAGTGAGCCTCTGAGGCTAGCGAAATCCGTTAGGAAATGCGGAACCTATGGAGGCAAGAACAGAGCTTTGTCAGAATATATAAATGTATATGTGACTGCATTTACCAAATTTCTAATCGGTTTATTTAGAAGTGTAACCTTTAGAATGTAAAGGTTTTCTCAAATTTGGGGATAACTTTTTAAAATGTGTTTATATGGGTATGCAGTCTAAATCCTACTGACTTCTAAAGAGATTTAGGCTCCTATGAGACAGATTTACAAACTATGTATTAAAACTGGGCAGGAGACAGGTTTTCCATCCAATGAACCTTTTCAAGATATCAAAAAATTTTCCCATTGCAAATCACCATGCAAACATTTTTTTTTATGCTGGAATGAAGAGAGTCCTATTTTTGTAGTGTACAGTAGCTCCTACTACAGTACAATCTATGCAGGAATATGCTGAGTAGAACTTTACAAAGTAGTCATAGCAAATAATGTATCTAGTGAACTTAGCTTCTCTTCTGTTAATGAATTTAATTTTGAAGAGACTCTGATTCATTTATTGTGATTCTTCTACAGGAATTTTATGTGAACACATTTCTGCCCCTTGGTTGCTAGTGAATAATCAAAATTAAAGTTCACAATGATTTATTAATTCTTCATGATCTGTGATTGGTCACCTATATCACATGGCATTTTTTCTCCTTCCTCACTGTCTGAGTGAAGCTTGTTAAATATCTGAAAAATGAATAGTATAGCATATATTTTAAAAAGTGAATACCATATGCTCTTATTGTATGCAGTGTTGTTGTAGCCATGTCAGATTCAGGATATTAGGGAGGCAAGGTGGGTGATATAGTATATTTTATTGGACCAACTTCTGTGGGTGAGAGAGGCAAGCTTTTCAGCTTACACAGAGCTCAGGTCCTGAAGAAGTTTTGTGTAAGCTTGAATACTTGTCTCTCTCACCAGCAGAAGTTGGTCCAGTAAAAGATATTACCTCACCCACCTTGCCTCTCTAATAAGCTTTTATTCACACTCTAATATCCATGTTCACATGAGAATACAGGCATTTAAAAGAAGATCAGCCATTTTTCATGCAAACCTAAAATTGTTTGACTAAATGTTTATGAATGGTACATAAAAAGGGGCACAAATATAATAGAAGCAAACAGCTGTTTAGTGTAAACACTATTTTGCAGAATTTATCTAGCTCTAATGCTTAAAAATCATCCAGTTGAAAATGTAGCCCTCTTCTTCTTGCTGTCACAAAAGCTTTTCCCTAGAGTTGATTGGAAGGTTAACTAGGCTTTATATTTTGGGCCATTGGAGCTGTTGAAACTCCCATGTACCAAATCAGTTCTTAGCTTTTGTTAATATAGAGGTAATGGGTTACGGCAGTCTGTTATAATATCCGGTTTCTGCTTCTTTTCAGGGCCTGTCTAATGCTAATTCTGAGGCAACCTTGTTTCACACATGTTACTCTCCCCTCTCCTTTCTTGTAATGATCTAAGTCACACAGTCCTCTTTCTTAAACATCAAATAAATTGTGTCAACTGTGTCAAAACTTTATTTCTTGAAGGTGAGGAAATCTCTTCTTCAGGAACTTCATAATTGAATGAGATTCTCCTCTCTGGTGGGGTTTGTTTTTTTATTTGTCATCATTGTTGAAGTACTTGTCTGATTTCTTCCTTTCTATGTTGGCCACATCTTCTCTTTTCTCTAGCTTCCATCTTGTTCCGAAGGTGTGTTATGACCTGAGTTTTTCACACCAACAACTTGCTCTCATTTCATTCTAAGCTGCAGTCAGTCAAGGATGTGCTAATTTATCACCACCAACAGAAAACCGTGCTCGAAATATGAGGAACATTTAAAAGTAACAGGATCCCAGGAAGTCTAATACATTTCTAGTCTCAACTATTTTTCACCAGTCTGTTTTAATTTAATGTTTATTTAAGCAGGCTGTTGCAGAATGTGATTATTGTAATTGTTTGTTGTTTTCCTTAGATCTGTTACTCTCTTGTTCTTCTATTAGGAGTAAAGAGTTTGTGTCTAAAAAAAGTTCCTTTTAAGTCTGTGTTTCTTGCTTTCCTGCTACATTGTCCCTGAAGGCTTTATTTAGAAACTTGAGCTCCCACAAACAGTACAATACATTTGGGAGAATGTATATAAGCAATTGAGCCAGGGAGGGATATGTCACTGTTTCCAGGGCCTACACAGCTGGATAGTAGGGTCCCACTGCCCAAGAAGTTTATCAAACACGGGGTCTGCAACTGGAAGTGGGCCTGAGAGACCCAGAACTAGGAATAGTCACCAGTCCCTTCTCCAAGCCAGAGGATTTAGAACCACATGGAAGTCAGTGTTTAGACCAGTCACAACAAACTGGGGTTCATCCAAAGGGAAGGACTGACCAGGTTGTGACAACCTTAAGGCCAGGTGGAAAAGAAATGTCAAGGGTCTTCTAGATTGTAAAAAGAGCCAGACAACTGGGAAGTTTAGGTTCAATTCAAGATTAGATTGGCTACATTAGTGTCAATCCAGAGTAACTCCATTGCCATTGCTAGAGCTACTCTATTTTTTCATCAGAGTAAATGGAAATTCTGGCCCAAACAGAATGTTACCATTAACTTTAAAGGGTGCCTTGTTGGGCCCATTTTACACATATATTGGTTTGGCTAGAAATAGAAACCCATACAAATAGTTTATTTTTTAAAATAACATGCTAGATAACAAGCAGCATTCTAATGTGCTTGCATTCTTCCTCAGGATCATGTTCTAACCCTTGTTTCTTCTTCCCTACCCCCATTCTATAATACATACTAGAATACAATGTATAGCATAGGCTTAGTCTCACAGAAGGAATTATTTCAACTGTTGTTCGATTATTACATATTTTACACTCAATTCTGAAATAGAACATTTTAGTAAGCTCCTTTGCTATTGACTTCAACAGGACCAGGATTTCACTCCTTATTTTTATTAATTCTCAAATATATGAAATTTACAAATTTTGATTTTTTGACCTACTTGAATTAACCCCTTTGTTGATCGATGACTTTTTCTGTAATATGACATGAAAACACGTACGTGTTGACATATGCCACGAGTAAAGTGAGTGCTGCCCATGTGGCCCCTGGAAAGCAGTAATATTTGTGCAAGGCCCTCCAGCATTCATTGTATGCAGTATTCAAGGATTTAAGTATTGTGGGTGTGATCCAGAGTTCATTGAAGTCAGTGGGAACCTTTCTGTTGACCTCAATGAATTTGGATGAGACCCTGAGACCAAAGACGGGATTATGATGAGACACATTCTTCAACATTAGCTAACCTGTAGCAATATGTCTTAAGCCTGAAGATTCATTCAATGAATTTATTGTTCCACAAGTGAACTTGGAAAATCAATAAGCCTACTTCTCCATAGAGTAATTCCATTACATACTCTCAAGAATCTTGGGAATTAAAGGGTATTGTTTAGGGACAAAGAGTCATGTAGTTTCATGCCATCCTTTTGTTTTGTTTTGTTTTAAAGCAGAACTCCCCATTGAAATTGTTTTTAATTGTCTCTAGTGAATGATGAAAATCACTATTGCTGTACATTTTTTTTCTCCTAATTTTGGGAAGTATGGGCTTACTTTTAAAACTCTTCAGCAAGGACTTTTTTGTGTGTGTGCAATGTGCTAGTAAATATGTGTGCAAGTATTAACCCTTGGTAACTAACTATATGATTTGCAGCTTAATGAAAATTAGAAGCCACTCTTCAAGATCAAGCAATATGGTTTTTTTCAGTTCCAATCAGAAATATGGTCCTAGATAAAAATTATTCTGGATGGTGGAATGTAACACTCCAGCACCTGTTAGGGAAGATATTTCCTCATCCCCTTGGCATAATCCTTGAGTGAAGACATTACAGGTAAACTCAGATTGGACTTCTCTTTCTACTCAAAATGGATTTCTCTTAGCATGAGTCACTGAAACCTGAAATTTTCAGGAATTCCTATAACTCTGCAACTATTCTATCCCTATTCCCATAGAAACACAGTACCTAGTATGGGAGATAGTGCTTTAAAATAATCACCCTTTCATGAAAGGGAAACAGGTATTTGTAAAGTGATGATTATCTTAAAGCACCTTATCCCATTTCCAATGAGTCTGACAGCAGTTCCATCAATATGGGAACAGGAGTGCCATCCAGCAGCAAGATAGTTTAAAATCTTTTTTCAGTTCTCTGGCTAAAGTTCAGTGCTGCAATGCAAGTTTCCCCAGAGTGCCAAAATACTTCACAATCCAGTAGGCTCCTGAAATTTCAACCTTCTTGATACTGCTTTCCACTACAGCTTCTCTGCTGCAACAAAGTGATTTGGCATTCATCTGAAGTACAAATTTTCCAATGGAATGTTGGCACGTCTGTGTGACATACCCTATATATAGGATAGCACTGAAAATAAGTTTTTATGAATATACCCAGTACCTCATGCAGTATTCAATTGGTTAACTTTTGTACAAAAAGTAGTAAAAACCACATTGGGCCTGAATTACATTCTTTATGATTTCAAAATTCTCATTTGATTTATACAGTTATATAAAATAGGTTCATACTGTCTGAATGGATGAAATGGTGAATACCAAGCTCCAAATAAAGCTAAACATAAAATCTTAACATTCTTCTCCTAATGAAGAATTTGGTTGAGAGATGTCCAAAATATGTATGTACACTAGATTCAAACTGTATTTTTAAAGGAACACATAGGCCATAGGTACGTGAGGAAAAAAGGAGTATTTTTAATATACGAACATCTTAAAATCCTAGTGTAGAAAAGGAAAGTCCTAGATTTAACACATTAACTGGCAGAAGTAAATATGTGTTTAAAATATATACCATTTTGCCTAGTACAATAAGGCCATTAAGGGCCAGATTCTGTTGCCTTACACTTAATATTATCTTTCCCCACAAGCAGTTCCACTGAAAGCAATACTTTCAGTGGGAATACTTGTAGAGTAAGGTGCTACTCACAGTGATTGAGGGTGATAGAATTAAACCCAAAATGAGGCCAAATCTTGCTTTTAAAGACACCAGTATTAATTGGGAGTATCTTCATTGAAGTCCCTGAGATTTCCGGCTCAATGCACTCCAGACTTATATCCATTTAATGGATAGCAGTATATGGCACAATATTTTTTTTTAAATTACGGTAATATACTGTGCCTTTGGAACATACAAATGGCCATGCTATGAACTGAAGAGTGGGGTATTTTCATTTTTTCATGTTGTTTTTATTATGGGTTTTGAGCTACTGTTCCTAGACACTGGAGTACAAGAAACATTAAATGGCTTTTTCAAGTGATTAAAGGCTGAGTTTTAGATAACCACAAAAGCCATTTATTTTAAATATAGTCCACTTCTGTGAACATTATCTCTACTATGACACTGTGAGTGATCAAAAAATCCAACATTTTAAAAATATATGAGCACTGATTTTTCTTTGAGGGGTTGAAACTTCACTGTTGAGACCTTGTTTTCAGATTATCCAGTTCTGTCTTTACTCAGATGCTGTGTGAATGGGTCCATGTAAACCAGACAGAAAAAGAGATCACACTTGGGCTGTAACTCAGATATTGGGTCTTGGAATTCAATAATGATATGGAGTACATGTGTCTCAAGTGGGAGCAACATTTTGGCTTTTGATATTGAATCCTGGACTCTCTGTTTTTAAGGATTGCATCCCAGGTACTATTTTCCAAATTCTGTGATATACCAAGGAAATTGTTTTAGCATCCTTTTCATAGCAAAAGTTTGAGGGCTGTTCTATTAAAATAAATATGGCCTTCATGCTAAGTGCAAGTAGTTCTAGAGTCCTTAATATATTCAGGTAAGACAAATATTCCAGCAAACCCAGATACAAAAAAATTCTGCAGATTGATACACTAGCCTGTTGGACTTACACAATCCTATCTAAATACTGTTCGAGAAGATACAACTGTTCAGACTGTTTTGATTATGAGCTTCGAAATATAGTATTGTTTATCAGTGAAGCTCTTAAACTATCAGCATCCTTGCCCAGAAAGAGATTTTTGGCTAACTTTTGCTAGATCAGTGACAATAACACTAGGAAAATATTTCTTACAGAAAAGGCAGTCAGGTGGTTTAACATGAAATTAGATATGTTGCCAGACTCAGCAGGTAACTGGTAATATGATTGAAATTCAGGATACTTATAAACAGGAAGCAGTGCCTGAAATAGAGTCTGGGTCATTGAAAAGCTGCTTTATACTGTGATGTCATCTGCATCTTACATTAGTTCAGAAACATTAATTGTGTCACAAGGATGACTTTGATTCACTGTGCCACTTTGGAACTTTTCAATGGCTTCCACTTCTAGAAAATAGTGGAAAAATAAGTCTCAAATATGAATTATTCAGCCTTTCCACAGCTCTGGAGAGCCCTGGCTGCATTATAACTAATATAGGTCTGTTGCATGAGGAAGCAAGATTTGATGAGCCTGCTGATGCGGTCTTTACCTCTTACATACGATGTAGGTCAGCTCAGCAAGGCTTGCTTGTCAGAGCCAAAAAGGGGGAATTGAGAGGAGCAAGGGTAGAAGGATCTTCATGTTCATGGAATTGCTGTCTACATGCCCTTCTAAGTGTGAATACAAGCTGAATGGAAACTCCTGTAGCTGCAGCTTTGACAACGCACCAGTGACCATACAGTGGCTCTACCGCTACCGTGCAGAAGATGGGGATTACTTAGCCTCCGTGACACCAGCTACTTGACCTTGGAAAGGAGAGGAAGGTTTCCCCTTAAATGCAGCACTCAAGTATTTAAAACTAAGATTGAATGCCACTTTGGACAGGGACTCTCAGCATTGGTCTTACTGTTTCCTCATAAAAGTTCCTGATATGGGAGCCCAAGGACCACAATAAGGACACAACTGTACTAACAAGTAACACAAAGAGAAGTCCTGACTCCAGAGAATTCACAATCTAGGATTTAGAGACTATGTAATATAACACTTCTGGAACCTTTTTTCAGTTTTGTGAAATTAGTTTTCTTATGTTTTTGACATATAGAGAAAAGGCAGAGAGGGTGCAAAAGAAAGAAGTTACAATGAGCACCTTCTAGTCCAATAATAAATACATTCTCAGGGCAAACATGCCCAACTCCCTGTGTGGGTGGATAGGGCCTCAACTGCAGCAGAACTGATGAAGCTTTGCTCCTCAGTGGAGCAGAATTTGGGTTTCCCACAAGGAGATCAGAATCACCTGTTTGCAGTGGAGCTCAGTTCCTCAGAAGCATCTTGTATCCAATGCAATGGGGGATTGGGAGAGTGGGGATGCAGCTAGTGATTTTGTGACTAGATGGAAACTATCTTGTATTTCCAGCCTGGATGGAGTGAAGGGCAGACTAGCAGTGGGGGCTGCGAGTGGCTTTTAGGCAACTTTGGGAAAAGGTCTTTCACTCCTACCCCTTTGCACGCCTTTCCAGAACACGGCCCTGTATCTCAGGTTATGTACTGGATTTAAGTTTTGTCAATTTTAGAGGTTTATTAACAGCTCTTAACTTCTTGTCACTGATAAATAATTAATGAGCAGGATACAAAATACTTGTAAGAATATTTTTTTCCTATCAGTGAAGATAAGGTATGAATCAAATACTTTACTATTCATATAGATGTACAATGAAACCACAGAGACAAGGAAATGATCAGCTTTATGCAGGGGCATAATGTCCTTTCAAATATGCTCAGGTTATACTTGTTTCAGAATCAAAACAGTCAGAAATATACATACTGTAGCCAGGGTCACTCATTAATCAAGAGTGCTTTAAGTGCACAGTTGTTTCAGGAATGAATGGGTCAGGAACCACAAACAAAGTATAGACCAATCAATCATATCTTAAATCACCATGAACTGATTAATAAAAGTGCTGTTAAAAAGAAAAAAAATGACAGCATGGTCTTGTGGTTGTGTCACTGGAATGAAACATAGGAGGTCTGGAGCCCTGCCACAGACTTTCTATGGGGCTTTCTGGGCATATTATTCAAGATCTATGAGTATGTCTACACTTCAGTGTAAGCACAGGGTAGTGGGACTTGAGTCAGCAGACCCAGGTTAATGAACCCTGGCTTGAGCATTTACATTGTTTCTTAAGCCTACATTAAGACTTCTCTAACCTGTGCTCAAACCTGGGGTTTTGGTGTCAACACTGCAGCATACAGACCCAAGTCAAACCAACAATACCACAGAGTCCCTAGCTTCTTCCTGAAATGTGGCCACTCTAGCCCCTTAACTATAATGCACTGTGGGAAAACTTTACTGCCCACCCTGCATGTTACAAGAAGTTTGAACAGCCCACTAATGCAGTCTACAGATCAGTGGGTTTTCTCTGTGTATTCCCAGCTCCCGGAGCCAGCAACAATGAGGAAGTGTCTTCTGAAGAACTTTTTTTGTTTGTGCTTTCACTCCTGTGTCAGGAAACTGGCAGGTGTGCTGGTGGTGCTGGTGGACATTATAATGGCATTTAATGTCCACCAAAGGCATCTGAAGGATTTAATGATGAAACTGCAGGTAGAGGAGGAGTTTCAGGCAAAAGGGGAGGAATGCTGTGGCATGGCAGACTTGCACTGGCAGAATGCTGCTCAGTACAATTGGCATAACCGCTGATGCCCCCTATGTAGACTGGCATTTCTGCTGCAGGGATATAAGCACTGACTGGTGGGATCACATCATCATTCAGACTTGGGATGGCAGACAATGGGTCCAGAACTTCTGCATGAAGAAAACTATATTTTTGGATCTTTGTGCAGTTTGTCCCCACCCTCCAGCATAAAAAGACACAACTGAGGTCACCCTTGCTGTTTCAGAAGCAGGTTGCTATAACCAGCTGGAAACTGATTACCCCAGGCTGCTATAGGTTCATTGCCAACCAGTTTGGTGTTGAAAAGCTGACTGTGAGTAAAGTGATGGCAGAGGTTTCTGAGGTAATCAGTTGTGTGATTTACCCTAAGTTGGATGGCATTAAAGATATAAAATGACTGGGTTTTTTTTCAAGTTTAGCATCCTAAATCCTTTAATGGGATATTCTATATCTGAAGTTTCAGAGGAAGGTAATCTTTACTCTCATAACCTCACAAAACCAGGCCAATTTGCACAATGTTGTCATGAGACAAAATTACTTGAGGATCTTTGTTTTGATCAGTTTATGGGCTGATGCATGGAACTGTTAACCTCTTTTTCAGTGAGCATAATTACAAATGTTGTTATTGATCATAAAATAAATCCAGCTTTATAAATCCAGTTACTGGATTTAAATCTATGCTGGTGAGTTTTCCAAACTGACTATATACTATATGATGTATTTGTTTTTATTTGTTTTAAATTTGTTATTTCCATCTAGTGATCCATTTTTTCATTGCATGACCTCTTAACGGTATTATATATGTGTATATGCATACCCACAGATGTTGTGGTGTGATACGTGTTTTATTATTTATGTTTCACATAATCTCATGTACCAGTGACCACCGCACCTATACAATCCTCCTCCCCTGGGACTATTTCCAACATTCCTAGTCTCTGAACAGATCCCTATAGCCACCAATTTTGTTTTCAGATCAACCTGCCACAGAATTCTTCTCTCCTCTTCTTCTCTTCAAATCGGAAACTTGGATGGGGAGGGTATGAGGCAAAGTTAAAAGCATGGTTCTAGAAAAAATCAGCATTGATCTTCCTTTTAAAAATCACTTACAGGATTTTCAGGATCTGACCAAGCAAATTTCCATGAAACTGTCACTGATAAATGAGACAGAATATTCATTATGCATCTGATAATGCTCATCATGTATATTAATGATACACTATCTCTCCTATATGAGACTCATGAACTGTTTTGTATAATGATTTTTGGGGTGAAATATATCTTTCCCACAATATGTCTAGTATATTCGCACTCTCAGTCCTCAATAACATTTGGAAAGAGTCAACTTATCTCTCCCATTGATCTTTGAATAATTGTACTATTTTTTTTAAGCACATAGAAGCCCTTATTCAGGAAAGCACTTAAGCATGTTCTTAAATTTAAGAAAGTGCATGCCAAGGTCCCTTTGATTTCAAGTTAAGCAAATAAGCTTAAGTTTTTTCCTATATAGGGATGCTCTACTGAACTGGACTCAGAAGTTGTATGGCAGAGATTGCATTTCAGTTCACTTATTCGTGTTGCACTCCCTCTCAGTAACTGGCCCAAGCTGGGGAAGCTAATGAACCAACCAGCAGATCAAATTTGGTGATGTATCTTGGTCACGTGCCACCTCAGCTACATTGTGCATATGCTAAGAAGAAGATCAGTAGGGAAAGTGTTATTATCTCATTTGCCTTTACCCTTCTGTTTACCTTGCCCTTTATTTATTCCTTGTTTCTCACCCTTTCAAATTCTAATTTTGGAACAAAATGAGAAAAAAAATCAGAGTCCTAACTCTCATGTTACAGATCAGAATTCAGTTTATGATGCCTTATGAGAATTTTTGTCCTATATGTGGGGTTGGTTTACTCAGTACTCAGTGGTGGTTCAGGAGCCAAAAGAGCCACAATAGTGTGAGTTTATTGTTTCATTTACTATAGTTCAATGTATTCATATTTAAACAGTCTGATAGGGGAAATATTTAGTTTTAGATATTATTCTCACAGAAAAATGACTGACCAAGTATTTTTATTTTTCAGCTATAATTGGTTAATAACATAGTAAAAACATCCTACTTGGTTAATAATTAAATCACAGAGTGTTGTATATCATGTGCTGCAAAGAGCCACAGAAGACACATTAAAACACCACTTGCAGCTCGTGATCCTCAGTCTGAATATCACTGGTTTAAGGTATCACTGTATTATGCAGGGGTGAGCAATAATTTTCACAGGAGGGCCACTATACAAATTTTGGTAAGTCATCATGGGCCACACATTTCTATTATATTAATGGAGACGGTGCAAGGTCTGGGAAGGAGTTAGGGTGCAGGAGGGGGCTCTGGGCTGGGGCAGGGGTTTGGGTTTAGGAGAGGTTTCTGACCTGGGGCATGGGGTTGGGGTGTGGGAAGGGGTGCATGGTTCAGGCTCTGGCCAGGAGGCACTTACCACAGGTGGCTCCCGGCTGGTGGCACAGCAGGGAGCTCAGGCAGGCTGCCTGCATGCCATGGCCCCACATGCTTCCTGAAGTGGCTGCGGCCAGTTGCTGCTGGCACATCTCTGCACTCCCCTTGGAGGGAAGGGAAAACTGCCCATCTTCATGCGCTGCCCGAGTCCAAAAGAACCGCCCCCACAGTTCCCATTGGCCGGTTTCCAGTCAATGGGAGCTGTGAGGGTGGTCCTGGGGGCGGGGGCAGCATGCAGAACCACCTTCCCACCTGCCAGGTGTGCGGAGACATGCCAGCAGCAGCCAGCTGTTTCTAGGAGCAGTGTGGTGTCATGACAGGCATGTCAGGTAGCCTGCCTGAGCTCCCCGCTGCACCGTGGGACTTTTAGCAGCCCGGAGATCATGAGGGGGCAGCCAAAGAGCCTGGCTGCACAGAAATTTTAGATGGGCCGGTTCCAGCCTGCAGGCCCTATTTTGCCTACCCCTGCTATAATGAAATGACATTCACTCATGAAATACTGAGAAACTGTGCTACACTTTGTTTCCTGAGCTGGCACAACATGCTGTCTCAGGTTGCAATAGCAAATGATACCCAGATGCCAGTGTATCATTTGGAAATAGTTATAAACTAGTAGTGATAATTGGACTTGCTATTGGTGAACTGCTCTTGCATTATTCTGGGAAGACACTGTGAATAATGTGGGTTCTTCTGCATGCTGATTTTCCAGGTCTAGATATTTTTTCTCAGACTTTGGTGCCTCTCCAGTTTTCCAAGATAATGAAATAAAATAAACCATGTCACTGTAACAGTAAGTTCATTTGCAAATTCCATTAATTCGCACAGGATGCATATCATTTGGACCAGCTGATTTATATATCTTCACATTTTCCAAGCACCCCTTGTTTTGACTTTCAAAGGTTCTGAGACCCTTCAGTTTCCATTGCTTTCAGTGGAATTAGTGTGTGCTCAGCATTTATGCAAATTAGGCCACTTACATTTGTCTGAATATGGAATTAGGAGCCTAATTTTAGCCTCCCAGGTTTAAAAATATTTGCCTTTAATTCTCCAGTCTTGTTTTAAAGACACTATAATGTCGATCACAGGAGAATTTTTAGCAACTTCTTTGGCTGTTTTCTGAACATTAATAAAGTTGTTTGATCTTGAATGAGCAAAGTCATATGGTGACATAATTCTTTCCCCTAATTCTTTAATGTTTCGGCACTGAAAGATATCCCAGGTGATGTAGGCAATAAACATATTGGTGTAATTCCTATTGAGGCCTACTTATCAATGATCTATTGCTGCCACACTACCGGTGTCCATAAAATTACTATGACATTGCAATACTTACTGCCAAGGTAGTCAAGGAAAGTAAAGTTTTACCACCACTGTCCTAATGAAGTGAAGACACTAAATAAGAAAATCATGGTGATAAAGAATCACGCATGTGGGCAGATTTTAATGCATTTGCTCACATTGAGTGGTACCTTGTTCTGTGAGTATGTCCATTTAAATAAATAGGGCTACCCATGGCGTAAGATACCCAGAAAAATACAGCTATTAAAATATGATCCTCAAATAGTACTGTTGGCTTGCTGTGTGTCAGGAAAGAATATTGTGTTATTCCATTAGCAGTACTTTATAGTACTAGTAATTTAATAGTAACGGGTCCAAGAGCTGTGTGTTCTCAACTCCCACTGAAACCAGTAGGAGTTGAAGGTGCTCTGCTCCTTACAGGATTGGTCCCTATAAAACTTCTTTATATCATTAATGTTGGCCATTACCAGCTTTGTCTCAATAGTTGTCAGGAAATTCCCCAGAGGGCAACAGTGCCCTCAGTCACCAGCTGTGCTGCCTTTTATATTCTTTCGTACTATCATTTTTAAGTCTTTCTTTCACTGTTTTAATTTTTCATAGTACTCTATGAAATGGGGTTTTACATTTCATGAAAGCAGGTGGTGAGACTCTTACATACCAAGTATGGATTTCTCTCAACCCAGTGGAGTTTAGACCTGATAAAAAGGGAGGAACAAAAACTTCCTATATTTTCTGGAGTTTGATAGGTCAGCTTAATGGCTTTATTGAAGCAGGGATGCATCATCCAATCAAGCAACCCTGGCATTATTTGATGTGAAAAATATTATACCTGTTTTTCATCATATGTGTACTGGGGTTGCCCCTGCAGTTTTCATCCAGATATAGATTTTCTAATTCATTTATTCTATTTGGATAATAGAAATTAATTAAATTTGTGGGGCTCAGATATGTGCTATTGGGATTTTCCATTGCAAATATTTCAGTTTCCCAATAGAGATTTGGTACTTGACAATGTTTTTTTTTAATTAAAGTACTTCTTTCCACAAGATTTGCTATGCAGAGAACTGCTATTCAACCAGTCAGCAAACTTATAAAATGGAAACTATGTATGAATGAACCATTATTCAGATACCCTAAATCTAATATTCCATCATTTATTTCTTATTAAATACACTTCACAGCCATCCAAAAAAAAAAGTGTCAAGCCCAAATTTAGGAGTTCTCTAATGCAAATTTTTCATCCATATTATAGGTGCTGAGGCACATGTAAAGAAGTGAGGCTTTATGAAAAGGTATATACAAATCACTATGTTTGTGAATGGCACACATATATTTACTAGTTTTTACTTTTAAATGTTGGAAAACAAATAATTAACATTGCTGTCATTTTCCTTTAGAAGTTAGTTCAAGTCTATATAAAGCAAAGTCTTTAAAATACTGTCTTTTTTTCAATCATGGTGCTCACGATATTAACATACTTGAACTGTATTTACATTTCCTCTCTTTCTATGACTCTCCATCTTATTTGGCAACTCACATATGACATTGAAGAACATTAACAGAATTTGTGGTCAATATTGGTATGCTAACAGATAAATCTAAATATATAGGTATTTTTTGGGCACCCATAACTCTGGTATCCAAGACATTTATTTTTTAAGCTGCTGTAAACAATTGTTACAGTTAAATCTTGCTTTTTATTAACATTGCTATTCTAAAAAATGAAATAAATGTTATAGAACACATACTTGGATGATCTCTTGTGAGAATCCAAAATGATGTTCACCATAGTATTCTTCATAATTTTAGAACCTTTAAAAGCTTGATTTTGATAAATCTTTCAAGGCAAAATCAGATACATGCTTTTGTTACTTTCTTGATTACTGATTGGCTGAAAGTTTTGCAAACACAATGACTATCTAGCAGAATATTTTAATTAAACAAAACTGGGAATGTTGATGTTTGGTGGGCGGTATAAATCATCCAAAGTGAGAGTGAATGGATGAAGGATTACATGCCTGTGAGGAACCATATTTATTTTGTAAAAATGTGTTTTGTGTTGTGCAGTGAAGCTATGCCAATGTATATCAGCTGAGGACCTAACCCTTACAGGGGACTTGCCCATTTAAAAATAAAAGAAAAAAATTCACTTGGACTACTAACATACTTAAGCTAACCATTTTGTGTCTGCAGAGCTGAGACTTCCAGAGTTGTTTGTAACAAAAGTAGATGAACACTTTTCAGACAGAAGTTTTATTTAAGTACAGTACTTCTTTAAATGGCAGTTTTTAATTTAAGAAATTGTTGTGCTATCTTAAAAGAAAACAATAGTTTTGACTGATATTTGTGTCGTATATACTAATGTAATTTCCTTTTTTCTATTATCTCTATATCTGTCAGATTTCTTTTATTTCTTTCCTCTCATTTTATCATGCAATGATGTATTTATCAGTCAGTGACTTTTTGATGTGTTCCACCACCTTACGAATAGAAATTACATAAAAACAATAGAACAGACACTCAGCTGTTGTGCTGATGGGTGCTAATGTGAAAACTGAGAGAAATGAATATAATTAATCCACGCCTCATCCCCATTCCCACCAAAAATGAAACTGTGTGCAATAAATTAAAATATTGAATTGCCAGTTATACATACTGTAAAATACATAATGGGCCACATTTATGAATCCATTGAGTTATATCAGGGATGCTTTTTCTGAGTTTTCCTCATTCTTTAAGTGTATGTAGAGATTTTAGCTGACAAGCCTTCAAAAAGAGGTTTGTCTTACTACTGAAATGTGTACCAGTGACCTATAATTTAATAATGATTCATAGGAAAGTTACAACAAAATACTATGATTCAGGTTATGAAATCGTGTTATAAGTGGGGTGAGGGGAGAAAGAGAATGTAAATTATTTTGAACTGTGCTCTATTCAAACTGCTTGAAATGTTGGTTAGCGAGAAAATCTGCAACTGGGTAATTCTGAAAACATGATGGCAAAATATCTATTTGTAATATTGGGAAACAGAATTTTGATCCTAAGAACAATGCTCCCAACATGCAAACTGCAGATTTAGAAACACCATCCATGCTCAAAGCAATTTGGTAGAGCCATTCTTCATGAGGATAATTTTTTTTTGTTGATATAGACTCTTCCGGATCTGTGAGTAAATAAACACTTTAGAGTTCTGTAAAAAAAATAAAAATAAAAAAGGCAGAGAGGTTTGAGAGGAATTGTTCTTTTAAATCCAGCAAAGCCAGTTACTAATTTTTAGAAGCTTTGAAATTCTTGATTCAGCACATGCCTGAGATAGGGATGTGCTCCAAAGATTTGTATGCTGGCTAATAGCTAATTCTTGACTTGTAGGGTTTATAAGCATTTTAATCAGGACTAGAAACTAACTATAATTGTCCTACATTCTCGCAGCTGACTGATATATTTTCTGGCTATAATGTTCTACATCTCTTCCAGTTGCAATATACAATTTTATTTTTAAGCAACATGACCCAGTTTTCTAACAATGTGCTTGCAAAGCCTGAATAGTGTGAAGAAGATTAATGCTTAATGTGGGTACTTTGATTCCATTGAATTTTTTTAAGGGGAGATGTGTTTTATTTTTATGTCTTGTGCAGCTTAGTTGCCTTTTGCATTGGTCTTTCTTCTTGAGGCTAAGAAAGCTTAATGAGAAACTGGACCACAATGCAGTAGGTTTGCTACTATCTCTACTTGAAAGAGTAACTGGATGTGAAAAATGAATATTTACTTTTACTTTTAACAAACATTTTTAAAGCTTTCTTTAGCTTGCTGTACAAAACTAAACTCAAATAGTGTTTTTTTTTGGTGGGGGTGGCAGGACTTAAAGATGTATTTTAGCAGACCTCGATCAAAAAACTGAAAAACCTGAAATCTGGTTCGTTTATCCATATTATGACATGTCAGAATGACTAGCTGTTAATAAACAGACCCTTTTTGTCTGTAGGGGAGGTGTATAAGAGATTCAAAATAATCTTCCCCCATTCCACAGACATTCCCGTTCTCTTAGCTGAACTGAAGTCTGGAGTCTAATGAGGAATAAAGTGATAAATGTATCAGCGGGTTTAACCTTAAGTGTGCATATCAAATTACAAGTCTTGGAGTGACTGTGCTAATGAGATGATGTAATGGTAGGATTAAAATGACTATGCTAATGCCTGCACTGAGCTTCTGAATATACCCAGTGCAGAATTAGAAGTTTTGAGGAGCCTGCACAAACTCAGTCTGTTAAAAAATATCTTGTCTCCAATTAACCTGCCTCCTGAGTTCTTACTAAACATTACACAGTTACACCTGTTACCCGTTCAATTTAGGGCACCCCATCTATATATACCCTACTGAGGGATCAATGCATGACCCAATCAATTTAGGACACCCCGCCTATACCCTACCGAGGGCTCAAGGCGTGACCTAATCAATTTAGGCATCCCCCTTTCCCTTCCAAGTGCTCAGGGTGTAAGGCACCTGTCTTTACTCACAGGGTTCAGGAAGAAATCTGGTCAATTTAATTACCCACCCTTTCCTTCGGGCTCAGGGTTCTATGGGTTTGCAAAACCATTTCCCAGTGAAAGAGCCTTACACAATTGTACTCTAAACATCTATTTATGAGCAACACACACAGAATACATATACCAAGAAACTCTCTTATGCTCTCCACTTCCAATATACAGACAAATTTCACCCCATGGCCAGTCAGGATCCACTCATCTGGGGGTTCCCAGTGATGCCTCTGTATGTCATAATCGTGGATTACTGGATTACTCTGGAATTCCCATGGGAGAATTTGAACAGACTCTACACCTGGTCTGCCTATTAGATGATAACCTTTTAAATTGATTCCATAAATATTTTTTAACAAATGTGCAGCCTCACCATCTCTCCTGTTAAACTGACCTAAGAACTTTTCACATATTTGTGTGTATATTGATCTTTTAACCTTTTGCAACTCTTTTCTTTATTTTCCTTTTATTATTAAAACCTTTAGTTTTTGTTACTAAAGGATTAGCATCAATGTGTTTAGTGGGTAAGAACTGAGACTCATATTGACCTGGGGGTAAATGTCTGGTTCTTTGGAATTGGTGGACCTCACATATGGTGAATCAGGTTTTCAGGAACCTTTCACTATATTAGACTTGGTTGTCTAGATTGGAGTCAAGGGCTGGAAGGCTTAAAGGAGTCTGTATTTGGCTTTTTGTTAACCAGTGTGGTATTACAGGAGCTGTTTTGTTATTGGCTTGGTGAATAATTATAGAATAAACCACCAGTTTGGGGGATTGTCTGCCTGATTCCTTTCAGTTTGCCCTGAGTGTGGCATTTTCAGTGTGGCCCTGCCAGTCACCCTGGTCACAGCTGGTGAACAGGGAGAAGAACTGCTTGAGAATGCCAGGTGGAAAGAGACACCATAGGAGAAAGATAGCTCCTGGTATATGTAGGTGAGCCAGATGAAATGGGCCAGGTCTCACTTGCATTTCAGTTATGACAGTTTGGGGCATTTTTTTAAAAAAAAATATATTTATGTTTTGAGTTTGGGAGTAATAAAATGATATCCCTGTTGAGAAATGGAAGATGAAAGAGGTTCACCAAATGTGCCTGGGGCTAAGGATTACCCTGAGACTGCAGTCAGGCACAGTCGAATAGTGGTGCCTGAACAAACATCAGTAAGTACACAGTGGAGAGCCTGGTTCTGCCTTCCATTGTGAGGGCCTGCCTAGTGGTAAGAACTATGTTAGGAGTCCTATAGGCCATTGATCCCTCTCTGAAGACTCAGAACAGAGAAAACTCCAAGATAGTGGATGGATTCAAGTTGGCGAACAGAGCTGAGGCAGTAGACAGTACAAAGGTGGCACTGAGGTGTTTAGCAGTGGTATAGTGTTAAAATGGGGGAGTGGGAGGGGGAGATAAACTAACCTAAAGAAAACTCCATATTCCCCTGATGAGAAGTTTTCCTGTGTTTATCCTCAGCTACACTACTGGGGTCTTGGCTGAAACTGCAGAGAGCAGCAGTCTACCCAAGGGATTCTGATGTGGGTCCTCATACCAAGCAATCAAAGCTGAAATAACCTCAGGTGGCAGAGGCACCAGGCAGCACTTCTCTTAGGAGATATGAGTGGGGGAGCTGGAGAGGAAGAAAGTGGCTAGAATGCATTAGCCACTCACAAATGCAAAGGAGCAGTGAGGTTGGGACTGTTACTAAGACACCCTGGGGAGAGGTGTGTCTTATCAAATATTGTTCATCTATTAACTTCTGGCTTTCTCAAGTTTATTCTATTGTCCTCCCTTAACACCCCATCTCCCCCCCACACACACCCAAGATAGTTCTCTTTGTTTTAAATGCCTGGACTCAGCACTTGCAGGAGGGGAAATATTACCTCTCAAGTATGTCGGAAGTATATATACTTCTACAGGTTTCTGGTTTTCATGCTTGAGCTGGTGTTTAGTTTCAGAAGGAACCCCCTAGAAAATTGAACATTGCCCTTTTTGCTGCTGTACTGACAACACCTAGCAGAAGGGTTACATTAATAATAATAAATAATAACAAGTAAACTACAGAAAGAAACATAGGGCATCAAGTGGAGGGGTTAATTAACTAGAAAAAATAAAGATGATGTGCATAAAGATGCTTAGAGCTGGATTCACAAAAAGACTTAGGCACCTAACTCCGACTGCAGATGCCTAAATCCTACCATCAGGGCCCACTGGGATTCACAATTCCCTCTCTCACATTCAGCTGCTGCTGAACACTGTAGGTGCCTAAACAAGCTATTATCTTAATATTTGCAGCAAAATTTCTTGAGGTGCCTCTGTTTCTGCTTCTGCACATGCACACTGCTGTATCACTCTAAACTGGATGCCTATCTCCCGGTTAAGCACTAGTGCAATTCACAACTGGGGGGAAGATAGGCTACTTAATTTGCCGGCAGGGCTCAATCCAGTAAGTGTACGCTGCGATCATCTACTGGATCAGGCCCCCATAAGTGAGCTCACAGAAAATGTTTGCGGGGAGAAGGAGGACCTCTTTATAACTTTTAATCCACTGGTTAGGGTACTCACTTTGGATGTGGGAGGCCCCTGGTTCACGTCCTTCTCCCCTTCAGGTGAAGATGTGAGAGCTTCACAGTCTCTCCTGCTAAGCTGTTCCACTTTGGATAAACAGTTTTAAAAGTCATTGGTGTAGGAGGACTAGATGCTTGATCTCCTAGGTGTGTGCTTGAACCACCAGGCTACAGAGTCATTCTCATGCTCCCTTTTACTCTCTGGCCCAAAGCTTTTTCTTTAGTGATCCATAGTGAAGCAGCTTTAACAGGAGAGACTGAGAGTTCTGCAGCTGGGACTATCCTATAGCTCAAAAGTTAGGGCACTCGCCTGAGACATGGCAGAGCTCAATTCCAATCCCTTTCCCCCCCTCAAACAGAGAAGCGACTTGAACTGGGGACTTCTCCACATCACAGGTGAGCACCCTAACCACAGGGTTAAAAGTTACGAAGAAGCAGTCACTCTTCTTCACCTCTGGCTTCTTGCAAGTATGGCACTGGTGCCTAACACCAAGAGAAATTTGCAGTGAATAATCTCAAATAGTTTAGAATATATTCTTTGCAAGAATAATCTCACCCTGGATTTAGGCACGGAACTCTCTGAGAGGAGCAGGATTCAGGATACACCCCTTGAGTTGGTAACTCCAGTTGGCTAGTTTAGAGGGGGAGCTACGTACTATGATAGCTTTTGTGAATCCATTCTGAGGCACCTATCTCTCCCCATTCTTTGTATAGGGAGCCTATGCACTTTACTCAGGCTTTATGAATCCCGGTGATTTTCTAAGTGCCAAAATGCAAGGTGTCCCCACACCTAAGTTCCACTGTGAATCTAGCCCCTAATATAAGCATAGGTTATCCAAAAGTAGGACCAAAAATGATGCAAGTCACTGGCAAGATACATCATGTGTTTCAAAGTAACACAGTAAATAATTGCTTAATTTAACCCAGATGATTTTATAAAGCCAAAACAAAAGGATCATCCAAGTTTAGTGCTCAACTACTAATTACCTAATAAAGAAATCAGCATTCTGCATAGAAGTCTAGATTGATTTACAAACAAAAGAAGAGTACAGTTTAGCATCTGTGTGGTCAAAAAACAGCAAAAGAACAAAACATTGATGGAATAGTTAATTACAGAGTAGTATGATAAAAAAAAGGGAAGTTTCTGGAATTTGTTAAAAACAAAGAGTATGTTCTTCATTTAAAAAAAATCAAGGAACTGGACATGAAGAAGCTCCCAAATCTTCATGGAGAATATAATAAATAAAAAGTGCATATCTTATAGTGCATGTCTAAATTCCCCTGTGTAAATATTAGATGTGACCATAGGAAGTTAAAAGTCACAAACTAGTTGAAGTATTAAAATAGAATAGCAGAAACTCACAAGAGGAAATAAATAGCATGGATCTTGAAAAGAAAATCATGATTATGAGTTAGAGAGCCATAAACAAATCAAATCTGTGAATTAAACAAGAGCCAATATTAAAAAAGAAAGAATAGAATATGAACTGCTGAAAAGTGCATAAGATGAGGAAGCCAGGGGAAAAAAATGTCCTTTCTGAAAGACCAAACAATCAGAAACTATAATGCATGGAAACTAATCAGGGTACAGTATAAGATTTGCTCACCCTATATTTATTGATAGAGTATGGTCCTTATTTCCAATGTTTCTATAAATTGGTTCTGGGTGTTCATTTGTTTGTTCATTTGAGTGTCAGATAAGTTTACCGACTTTCTGATGTCCCTCTCCACCTCTGTGTTTAAAACAAGCAGAGAAATGAAGAAAGGTTTTGATATCATAAATAGGATAGAATCCTAGTTTGTAAGGTCTTGAGAGGCAAGGGTTTGCCTTTGTATGTAATTGTACAGAGCCTAGCACAATGGAACTTCAACCCTGATTAGGATCTCTGTGGGCTACTGAAGTATAAATATTTAATAATAACAAATAGAATCTTAGATATTAGAGTACTGGGATGAAACTAAGAGTGGGGAAATTTAGACTGATTATCCTGTGAATCTGTGAAAAGTTACCTGCTGAAGGTGAGCAACACACATTTTCTATATTATCTTTGGAAAAAAAAAGAGAACACAGACTGTAGATGGCCGCTGCCATGCTATAATATTAAAGGTAGAAACACATAAGGAATTCTATGGTTTGATACAAAACAACACAGAATACAAAAAAACAAACAAATAAAAAAATCCATGACAGTGTTTCCCTCCAAAACAGTTTGAATTATTTTGTGAAAAAGAGAATAAAACCCACATACAATACATCTGCTGCATATAGTTTCTAAAACAGAAAGAAAAAAGATTAAAGGCACTAAAATTGTGGTACAGGACAAAGATGTTAATTAAGTAATTGACAGGGCAAATAAAAATGAGGGAAAAAGAGCTACTCAGCAGTGTATCTGAAAATATGTTCAATATCCCCTCTAAAATAGTCCACAAAGTATTATTTTGTAGATCAAAACAATAAATTAATTTTAAATGTCAGTCGACATTGTGTATTGTTGAAAAACAAATGAGGGCAAGCCAACACTTTCATAAAGTCAACATGACAGTAAGTACCTGCTGCATCAAAGAAGGAAGAGTTAATATTCTATTGAGAGGCAATGGCAAGGCAAGTACTAGAACAGTGTCTGTGCTTGCAAATCCGGGTTTGTTTCTTTGGTTTTTTAAAGACGAACATCCATTCTGGTTTGCAAAAACACCACTTCTGTTGCTTTTATGGACTGTCAATTTTATGGGATTTAGCCATATGTCTGGATCCTCTAGGGAACAGTTCTCTTAATATTTGGGTAAAGGGGAAAAGGATAAAGGGTCAATAGAAACACAGTGTAGTTGAGAAATCTAAAAAGTGTTTTCACGATCAGCTAGCTGTCTTTAAATTCTCAAAATGAAATCAATCATCAGAGTATATGGATACCTTCCAAGATATAATAACCAATCACAAAATGAAAGTATTCTACTCAGTTAACATTAAGGGGTCTGTTCTAGGGTTTGCAGCCATAAAAATGCTAAGGCTAAGAAAGTGTAGATATGCAGACCCTGAGCATCAATGACAGAGGAATTTTGCATATGGATTGTTAAGGCAAACACAGTGCCTCCAGTCGTGCTGATGAGGAATTTGCCCAGTAAGGGTTTTTATGTTTTCTTATTGCAGGTGATTTGGGCACTTCCCACAAGAATTGGCTTTTGACAACTAAGCAGTGAATTGGTGAGGACTCACCCTCACACCATCCAGCTTCATTGTTAGGGTGTAGTATATTCCTGCCTTGAGTCTGATATTACAAGCACTAGCATTCTAACTGGCTTCTGCACTGATCTGCAAGTGGGGGAAATGGACACCTTGGGCCTCTCCCTCTCTGTTGTGCACCCATATGGGGCAGTCAAAATCTAGGCCTACGTTTCCAAAATGGAGGGGAGAGATTAATCAGAAGCATATAATTAAATGGGAAAACAACGTCTCACTAAAATACTTTAGCCCCTACCAAGCAGCGAAGTTGGAGACATCTGAAAGCAGCAATGTGAACCTAAAGGATTAAGATGAACTCAGAGCCTAATTGATGGTAGTGGATACATATTTTATTATTGTATCCAAATGCAACAGGGTGACTAGGTAGCTTTCTGGCCCTTGCTGCCCACCTACTTCTATCATTTGAGTGTTTCTGAATCCTCATCTCATTCATGTTCCCCACCACCTCCTCAGGTCCACTTTCTGCCTCCCCATCCATCAGCAAGGCCCTTCTCTGCTCTCCAGAATAATTGAGTTGTTTGTATTCTCTCTCAAAACTGGGTTAGGATTCTCCCAATGTGCAAACAGGAGTGGAAACAGAAATATAACAGCTGTTGTGAGGACAAGACCCTTGTCAATATATATTGGAAAGAAGAAGATGGGGAAGGGTGGGGGTGTTTTTATGCTTGTGGGGATGGATTTAAGTCCAGGGATTTAACTATTTTTCAGGTGTTAGCACCATTTTCTTTGTTTGTTTGGGTTTTTTTTAAGTTTTAGAATGTGTCTATATCAGTTGAAGAGAATGAGAAGCTGAAAGTGTATCTTTGTTGCTGGTAAACAGCTTGAACATCTTGAACTATTGAGAAATAACTGTACAGTGATTATACAAATCAGATAACCACAACTAACCAGTGTGCAGAGAATTGCTTAGCTAAGGGGAAAATAAATGGTTATGCATCAATAGCTATACATCTTCTCTTTGCTCTGATTGGCTAGCGCAATTCCATTTTTGTATAATATGCCATAACTGGCACACACACAGATGATTTTCAAAATGTTTGCAAAGTTAATTTGATTGCCTGCAGAATTTGGTTGGTTGTCCAGTTTAGCCACCAACTTTGGCTTTTTTAGTGGGTTGGTTACAAAAATACTTGTTTCAATCACTAACTTCTATTTAGTGCTACAGTTCAAAGTCAGTGTTACCTTCTAAATGAGGCAAAAGTTAACAATTAACAACATACAATCAGTTTGGCAAATTTGATGTTCACAAATTGGTCGCCCTCAGAGTGTGAGTTTTACAAATTAGTTCAGTATTTAAAGATGTTTGGATGTGTAACATGAACAAATGTCAGCTTGCGGATTTCTTGTTAATTCTTTGATGTGAGGTTTTCTGTTAACTTGGGACTGGCTTTGCTGGTTGACTTCCTAAATATTTATCAATTATTTTCATTCTGAACAAAATAAAATTAATTTTGGTAGCATTTTCAAAAGCACCAGTGTGATTTGGGAACCTACCTCCCATTTTCAAAAGTGAGGCACTTAGAGGCAGATTTCCAAGGGTACTGTTGGCATTACACCACTAATCTCCTAGGTGCCTAGTGGAATTCTCAGTCCTGACTTATGTGCCCAGGTTCTTCATACTATGCATGGGGAGGTGTAGGTACCTAAGGAATGGATTCTCAGGAACCAGTGATCTGAACAAGGAGCTGCCTAAATTAACCAATTGGAAAAGCAGCGGAAATGAACCAAGCTTAGGTCCAGATCTTCAAAGGTTTTAGGTGACTAATTCCCCTTGATCTGGGTTAGAAGGAGCTGCATCCCTCCAGTTAGGATACACAGATGTGTGCCCTTCTCCTGGAGTTATGTGCCTAAGTTAGGACATCCCTTTGTCATGAAAAATCAGAGAGAGAGACCCTAATGCCTGAACAGTCAATAGCACAGTGGTGGGGAAGGAGAGAGAGCAAGAGCCTGGCCCCATAATACAGCAATAGCACAGTGGCTACTCTGCTTGATTTAAAGCAGAGGCTTGAACCCCTGTGCCAGATAGTGGTTACTAGGCTGTTCTGGAGTGCATCTCTCAAGCTCTTCTATTGGATCTTTTCTGTATTGTATACATAATTATTTATTGGAACAGGGACTTAAACCTGATTCTGCCACATTCCAGGTGAGTGCCCTAACCACTGGGCTTTTAAGACTGTTTCTGCCTGACCTAATTAATATATATTTAATTTGGTTTGAGGGCTTCTGCATTTTTTTTCCTTAGGTTCCTAAGTCTCCCCATGCATTATATGGGGAACCTGGGCACCTAATACAGGGCTGAAAATTCCTGAGGTGCTGGGTTGGCTAGGTATTAGGTATTGCAACTCTGAGCACTGCAGAGCCTAAGAATTTTTGTGGACTGGCCCTTCTTCCTAAAGGCTAGATTTTTAAAAGGTATTTTGGCTCCTAAAGAGCCAGATAGGTGCATAAATGGCCCTTGAAAATATAATTGGGTGCCTAATTCCTATTGAAATCAAATAACTTTAAAAATCTAGTGAAAATGACATTTAAGGCAAGCCATTCAGGTAGTAAAAATGTTATTCTTTGTGATTGTGTAAATCTTGGACATGGGCTATAATTTGCATTCTGTGAACACTCACACAAGCAAATGTTTGCATGAATATGGAAAAAGTGAAAAAAAAGGGCCATGAATACACCTGAAGCAAAATTTTGTTTAGACCTCACTAACGTGTTCATAAATTATTTTGCTTACTATTTGCTAGAGATTGCGAATAAGTGGTTTTTCACTTTGTTAGCTGAACTGAAAAATAAAACAAAATTAAAAATTGGGGCGTTTACCCAAAACTTTTTTTTTTTGGTGAACCAAATATTTTGTTTCATTTTCAGGTTGCTTCCAGAGGTTAAAAGATAACTTTTTACAGAAAGCATGAGTTTGTACAGATGAGTTTAAAAGCCAAGTTCTTCATAGCTGGAAACTATAAAACACACATTGACCAGAGCATTATATTTTCTCTCAGTTTTATTTTTACAAAGTTCCTATTGTAGACAATCAGTCTCTTCATTTTTCCTAGCCCCATCCTTCTCAAATTGATGTCATGGTTTATTGTTAATTGAGTAGCACTGATGGGGAATTTTGTTTAAAAACGTTATTTCATGAAAAAATGATGATTCATCATAACTAAAATTATTCTCGGGAAGGAGGTAGTTTTGATGAATTTACTATTTTGAAAAAAATATCAGAAAAAAAGTTTCAATTTTCAAAACAAAAAGTTCAATTTTTGCATCAAAACAACTTTTAAAAAAAAAGCAATTACATTATAGTTAAAAATATAAAAAAAATTAAAAGGTCAAAATTCAAATGAAGCATTCTGAAATTAATGAAATGTTTTGATTGACTTGATCTGTGGTTTTTTTTTCATGAAAATTTTTGAGATTTTGATTTTTTAAACTAATTTTGGACAGGAATTTTTTCTGGAACTTCAAAAAATTCTTGTGGGATAGGAAAACCATTTTCTGCCCAATGTTAGTATTAAGAATGTCACCAGCATTATTTGTTCTGCTGCTAAACCTATAATTATATTTCATAGTAGAAGGTGTTCTATTAGCTCAAATCCATTAACACATACAATACTAGAAATGATGACTAGTCAGTTTTGCCAGTCATGAACTGTAACCTGGAAATCACATATCACATATGCTAAAAAACACTGGACTTATTGAGGGAAAAAATAATTTCAGTCTTTCAACCATATGTCATAAAGTTTATTGACTTTATGAATTGCTCTTGTGGGATTCTGTCATAGGTCTGAATATCCTGAAAAATAACTATGTCTCATTATTCTTTGCCTTGTCAATTACTTAGGGTGAGACCACAGCTAGCTTTTATGTGGCCTTTTGTGGAAGGAATTCACCTGAATATGTCTGTGGTGGGGGACTAAGGCATGCAATGTCAGCTAAATACTAATGTGATTTATTTTTGTTAACAAAATAATTTCTCTTATCTAAATTCTGACACTTTCACTTGTTTTGACATGCCCATACCTTTTGTAAGCCACAAACACTGATAACTAACATCAAAGGGAGTACTGCTCAAAGAGTGAGGCTAGACTATGGCTCCATGCTAGAAAGAGAGCCTTAGACACACCACATTTAAATGAATCCCATTCAAAGTAATTTCAAGAAGCTGTACTGTATAGAAAAAAAACAAATTTTATTCTAGGAGTATTAGTGTGAAGATTGACATTTTGGGCTCATGGGCTGTCTCCAGACAAGAAAGGTGGCCAAGATATTGTTTTCCTGACTAATTCTTCGGAATTAAATGAGTTTTAACATTTAACGTTAAAGTGTTAATCCTTGACATTGTTTTGATCAGAAGTAGATTAAAACAGTGGGCAAATTCTACTCGCAATTACTTGCTCTACTCTGAATCTTCTCTCACAGCACAAAAATGGGACTTTTGCCTGTGACTTCAGTGGGAGCAGAGCCTTATAGTATGAACTCCTAAGAGCTAAAGCTAGGATTCTATCTTTATTTGTTTTGTATATTGCTGTTTGCATCTATGGTGCCCTGTAAGTAACTAATAATAACTAAGTTACTAAATAATTAAGAGCAGTCAGGGTGTTTTCAGTGGGATAGCACCGGTCCAGTCATTGTACAAATGACTGGTATTTATAATAAAGAATTGCCTTTTGGTATAATTTTCTCATACCAGAGCCTCTTTTTATTTTAATATTTATTTATTTATTTACTTGTTTTGTTTTGTTGTTTGATTTTGTTAAACTATTTAATATTAGGAATTATGTAGTATTTTTCTGACATTTGAGTAGTAACCTTGTATCTCCCTCCCTCCACAAATGTGTTTCTTCTCTTTAAAGGCTTATGATAACTTTAACCAAAAATAATTTAAAACAAGACAGAAAGAGAACACTTGTCATAAAGTGTAAGCATTTAATTATTATACATTCATGAGACATCTATATGTACAGACATTTCTAGCATAGCTTGCAAATTACTATAAAACCAATTCTGAGGCCACCTGGATATTAACCAAAATCCTGGGTTAGCTTCCTGCTTCTTTCTGTTCCAGCTTTGCTCCTCACACTAACATATATTGATTATAACAAAATTCTCTTTTGTGTCTCCAGTGCTTGAACACTACTTTATAGATTTTTTTTTCATTTTTCCTTCCTAGAATGTGATACCCTTTCTTGCTGAGTTGCAGAATATAACAGCATGATACACAGCATATCACAGCAAAATACAAAATGTGCATATTTGGCTATTTTTGCTTTCTGTATGAGTTTTTTACATGGCTCTGGGAGGACACATTATCAGTGCTCACGACGTAGCAAACACAGCTGCTTTTCAGTGGAGTAAGAACCTAAATTAACAAATTCTGAACTGCTGAAAATCAGCAGTAAGCCCATTTTATTTCAATGGATTATGAATTGGAAATGGTTTTAAACTTGCCTTCGAATCCACTGTACAAATTGCTCCAAAATGGATAGCTGGAATATCATGGGGAAGGAGTAACCACTCTACTATATCAAGAGGCGGATGGTAAATTTTCTTGTTTTACTTGCCAGCCTAACAAACTTGCCATTAGTGCCTCATGCTGGAGCAGACTTAAAAATTCTCTAATGTAATCATGGTAAACATTGGGAAAAAACTTTGTATTTACAGACTGTTCTGCTGACATAGCCTATATTTTCTGTATTTCTCATGTGCTGGATTTTTATGACTGGAGATAATTGCATGAAAATAGGATTCTCATTGCATGGGCATTCATTTGTTTTGGCTGCTTAGTGCTTGTTTGGATTCATAATCTTAGGATGATGACATCACAATTAGTTCTGTGAAGATGCTGCTGGTGTCACAAAACGAAGATTCTCAGTAAAAGTTTCAGAATCAGCTAAGCATTACATCTACAAAGGAGACTCAGACTCAGTGTTGCAATGAGGTGGCCTGATGTTAGTTGAATGCACAGTGAGCTAGGCACACAAGCTCCCTCTACAATGGATAGGGAGACAGGCCACTTGAGGCTGGGAGTCACAAATACCTGTATACTAAGCAGGGAGCTGCCTAAGCTATCCAATGGGAAATGCTGAGGAACTTAAGATTAGACCTTCAAAGGGCATTAAGCTGCCTCACAGGAGGCAGTTCCCTCCCCTCCTCCTTCGGCACCTAAGCCAGGTTAACCCTTTCTCAGAGGAAAAAAAAAACATCTGAAGAGGAGTCATCCCCACCCTCTTTTCACTTAATAGTCCAGAGGTTAGAGCACTCACCCAGGAAGTAGAACACCTAGGTTTAAATCCCCACTCTGTCTGATGTTAGGCAAGGCCTTGAACCCAAATATCTGCCCTAACAACTGGGCTATGGGATATCCTAGAGTGGATTTTTCTCCATCTCTTGTTGAAACTGATCCACTTGTTACAAGATAGTGAAATAGTCATTGGAGGTGGGAGTGGAATATGGGTCTCCCAGGTGAGTATCCTAATTACCAGGCTATAGAGCCACTCGCATGGTCTCTCTGGCCCAGTGATTCTATACTTACTTCATAAAATGGAACAGCTTGAATGGGACAGCCAAAGTATCATTTTAAAATGTGACTTAGACAGTCAAAGTCACATCGACTATCAATGAGTCTTATACTCCTAAGTGTTTGTTACTGTTGAAAATGGGACTTTAACTCCAAATACACTTAGGTGTTTTTGAAAATTTAACCCTGCTACTTCAAGTGAAGAATAAATGGCAGGGAAAGGTTAACTCCAAATCGAGAGATCAGGTGTGTAAGCAAATGTCCTTAGTAATAAAAATACAATGGCAAAAGAAAAGCCTCAGAAATGACTCTATAGAAAAAATATTAAAAAATAAAATAAAATGTAGTTCAGTGTATTCTATTAGGTCTTTTCATTTACAATTGAACTCTGTGCTGACGTACCTTAATTGCATGAGTAAGCTGCATTTTCCTATGGAGTGGGGTATAAACTCCATTCTCTTCCCTTTGTTTCTGGCCTCAAGCCCCAGGCAAAATTTGAGACAGTGCATGATGGCCACTTCTAAAACAGTGCCTCAATCTAGTGGGATATTACTTTGTCCAAGTGAATCACATTCCTTACACTGCCAGATTGATCTACACCCACTTCAGCCCTTCTTATAGTATGCAGAAATTATATCCAGGAGGATCTGTGAAGGGGTCAACTTCCCTGCTACCAAATGAAGCAGACACAATCTGTTATTATTTTCTACTTTCACAGTTCCATCCAGACCCAGAAGAGAAATAGATTACTCTTTGCACATCAGCAGACTTGTCACTCTTAACAAGCAGATCCTCAGCTGGAGTAAATTGTCATAGCTCCATTGACTGAAGCTGTTTTATAATCCTAATCATATTTTGCCCTTCTCTGTTGTTTTTCCAATTTTTGAAATGGAATGACCGGAACTGCATGCAGTATTCAAGATGTGGACATATCATGGATTATAAAGCGGCATTATGATATTTTCTGTTTCATTGCTTTTCCCTTTCATAATGGTTGCTATCTTTGTTAGCCTTTTTGACTGTCACTGTACATTGAGCAGATGTTTTCAGAGAACTTTCCATGATGACTCCAAAATCTTTCTCAAGTGGTAACAGCTACTTTAGACTCATCATTTTGTATGTATAATTGGGATTATTTTCCAATGTATATATCATTTTACATATATCAACACTGAATTTTGTCTGCCATTTTATGGCCCAGTGACCCAGTTTTGTGAGATCCCTTTGTAACTCTTCACGGTCAGCTTTGGACTTAACTATCTTCAGTAATTTTGTATCATCTCCAAACTTTGCCACCTCACTGTTTATCTCTTTTTCCAGCTAATTTATGAACATGTTGAACAGCTATTTCCCTCTCTCCAAAGTGAAAACTGACCATTTATTCCTATCATTTGTTTTCTATCTTGTAATCAGTTACTGATCCATGAGAGAACTTTCCTTCTTATCTCATGATGGCTTACTTTGCTTAAGAGCCTTTGTTGAGGGACCTTGTCAAAGGATCCAAGTATACTCCAACCACTGGATCACCCTTGTTCACATGTTTCTTGACACCCTAAAAGAATTCTAATAGATTGGTGAGACATGATTTCCCTTTACAAAAGCCATGTTGACTTCCAGCATATTATGTTCATTTATGTGTCTGAAAATTCTGTTCTTTACTGTAGTTTCAACTAATTTGCCTGGTAGTTTTCTGACCAGTAATTTCCAGGATCATGTCTGAAGCCTTTTATTAAAAATCAGCCTTACATAAGTTATCCTCTGATCGTCTGATACAGAACAGTGTTTTCCCCATGGGGTGTTCTAATTTACAGGGAGATGAGAGCCAACAAAGGGTGAGACTGTGAGGATGAAGGTGGTCTATATGGTACCACAGTAAAAATTAAAAAGTGTTTCATGACCATTTTATTAGATTTAACTCGTGTTTTAAAATCATCACACAAATTAAAGTTGGCTACTCAAGCCTACTAAGAAGCACTATATCTACATCCTTCTTAGTTTCTTGTTGTAATTTTGCATAACTCTCTTAATATACTTCTTAAATGCAGTGTGTTCATCTTTGGTGGCTTCTCATGTATCTAGTACTTCCAGTCCTTCATGGTATGCTCATGATCAGGCAGAAGGCAACTTCTTTCAGAACACAAAATTCTATTCAATGAGGAAAAAGAACACTCAACTGTAGCTGTTGTGACTGGGACTAGCGAGAGATGTATTCCTACTTCTTTCATCCCAGGAAACATAGCACAAAGTTTGTGTCAAACCACTAGTGATGATAAAGAAAAAGTTGAAGTAAAATCTTTGTTCATTCACCATATAACATTCCACTCTTTGTTCAAGTTCTCCAGTCTGCCCTGATCAGATGGCAGCCCCATTGCTGATAGTGCCTCACTCCACTCAATGCTCAGTGTTTTGTAAGACAGGCATCAATAAAACCTACCTAGAAGTTGAGTAGAATGCAGAAGTCACTGTTGCAGATTTGTAAGAATCAAATCTGTGTACTTTTTCAGCTGGTTTAACAAATACTTCTTGTCCTCTTCACTTAAGGATTCAACATACTGACTTCATTAGTCAACTTCTGGACTGAAGTCTTTGGTTCTTCCACTAAGTTTTGAATGGATCTCTCTCTAATTGATCCAAGTGTAGCTTCAATTGCTGTACAAAGATCTACTACCGTTGGAGGAGATGTCTGGATGGCATTGTTTAATGACCCAAGTGGTTTCATCAGTAGACTTACAAGAGAGAGAATGGCAATAGTCTTCTTTGAACTTAGTAGCGAAAGTAGTCCACCAGCCTCACTACTTAGATCCATCCCATCTCTGTAGATACTTTCCAAAGTCAGTAATTACAGTTACAATAATTTTAAGACAACAGCCAAGGATCGCTCGGGAGAAAGCCAGCGGGTTTTCCCAGGTTGGACTAATTTGAACTTCAGTCCCAGTGTATCTTCTATTTTTCCTAAGACATTCAGTTCTTTTGGACTCTTGCTGAAAAAAAAAGAGTATAAAGAAGGTGTTACATTTATGGCTTTTTTAAAGTCTTTTGAAGTTTCTGCAGCTTGTAGTGGTACTAGTTGGAATAAATGGCCTTTGCAGCATGTACAGGAGAGATTAGAGTTACATTTTTCTCTGAGCAAACTTGTATTCCACTATGTCTTCCAGAGAAGTTTGTAGCTCTATCAATTGCACAAGCAGTCATCTGTGTGGGGTTCAATTTACAAGCATTTAACTCTTGTGAGATGTGGGTTGTCACAGATGCAGCCAATGTGTCTTCTATAACTTGAACATCTAGAAATGCATCTACAGGCCTACCTCTGACATGAAGATAACCACAATAACCTAATATACTTGATGCCCATTTGCCTCAGTGCATTCATCAGACATATATGCACATTTTTTGAATATGGTGACAGAGTTTTTCACTTTTTCAACTGTTGAGTCTTTTATTTTTGCACCACATGCTTCTTACCAGTCAGCTGAGCTTCTTGCAGAAAGATAGTGAGCATTTTCCAGTCTTGTTTGGAACCAGTGTCCAGCTTTGGGATTAAAAGTGACAATGGATTTAACGTTGGCCTCTAGTTTGTAGTGTGTGATATCTCTTGCTTAAATAGAAAGCATGATGCGACAGCCATTTTTGTTCATGTAAACTGTGTTTGTGTATCCAGAATTCTCAACAGTCTCATTAAATACTTTTAAAATTGGCTTTTGTGTTGACTGGCTTATATAGCTTTCTGCATGTCGATGCAGTTCAAGGGCTTGGGGTTTTAAAGTCTTTTAATGTAGGTTGTCAGCATTGGCTTTGCTAATAGGTCTAGCAAAGCAAGCTCCATTGTACATAAATCCATGGCACTTTTACTATATATGCTCACATCTTTCATACTATGGACAGTTCTGGTCACCCAATCTCAAAAAGGATATATTGGCATTGGAAAAGGTACAGAGAAGAGCAACTGAAATGATTAGGGGTATGGAACAGATTCCATATAAGAAGAGGTTAAAAAGATTTGGACTTTTCAGCTTGGAAAAGAGATGACTAAGAGGGGATATGATAGAGGTCTACAAAATCTTGATTGGTATGGAGAAAGTAGATAAGGAGGTAGCAGGTTTAAAACAAACAAAAGGAAGTATTTTTCACACAACCTTTGGAACTTTTTGCCAGGGGATGTTGTGAAGGCCAAACATATAACGGGGTCAAACCAGAAGTAGATAAGTTAATGGAGGATTGGACCATCAATGGCAATTAGCCAGGATGAGCAGGGAAGCAGCCTCATGTTCTGAATGTCCTTAGCCTCTGTTCACCAGAAGCTGGGAGTGCATGACAGGGTCACTCATTCATTGCCTGTTCTGTTCATTCCCTTTGAGGCACCTGGCATTGGCCACAGTCGGAAGACAGGATCCTGGGCTAGATGGACTATTGATTTGATCTAGTATGGCCATTCTTATGTTCTTATGTAAAAATTAAGTTTAATAGAATAATAAAAAGGTTTAGCACAGAAACTCTCCAGGACGGAGATATTGTGAGATAACCTTGGCAAATAATACATTTTAAAAATCTTGGCCGACTAGGAAGTGTGAATGTATATAAGTTTCCCAGACACAAATCTAGCATTCTGGATCACAGTCACTAAAATTTAGTCCAACAAACAAAGTTTCCTTTTACGTGCCCCTCCCTGCTCTCGCCACCACAACCCACTCATAGTTGTTGTTCTTGGTCAGTGAAGACCCAGACTTCAGAGCTGCTTTGTCCTGAGTTCACCTCCCATCTGGCGAGGTGGGGAAAAACACCTTGCTCATTCCTTCAGCTGCTTGCAACTCACTCTGGTCGCTCACTCTGGCTGCTGTTGTTTATCATGCCACCGTTCACTCCACTGTCAACATTGTCAAAAAATGTAGCTGTGTGAGGAAGCTAATCTTTGTTCATACTTTTCAAACCTATTATGCTTTTTCAGGTAAAAGTATTTTATCATATAGTGTATGTGCTTTTAAAGTGTGTATTAATGTTTTGATTTCAATTGAAATTTCCAGCCAATGACTAAATTGGCCATACTGCATATAACTTGTTGAGAACTGGGGGGGCAGGGCAGGGGGGAATGTTGGGGAAATCCAGGGGAACTGTACACCCCCCAGATGAGATGTAGAAAAATTCCTGGTAGAGAGGCTGATTTAATGATATGTTACATGTCACAGTTAGAAGTTCTGCAATTTCATATTTGAATTCCTGTAGAATTAGTGAGTGAACATAATCTGGTCCTGGTGACGTGTTAGTTTATCATTTTGTTCCAAAACCTCCTCTACTGACACCTCAATGTGAGACAATTCCTCAGATTTGTCATCTAAAAAGAATGGCTCAGGTGTGAAAATCTTCATCACATCCTCTGTAGTGAAAACTGATGCAGAAATTCATCGAGCTCCTCCACAGTGACCTTATCTTCCTCGAGTGTTCCTTTAGCACCTTGATCGTCCAGTAGTCCCACATTTACATTATGGTTGTATTATGGAGCAGTTCAGCTGTATTCACCTCTTAGACTGGACCCTGCGCGCCACTTAGGAATAGATCGGAATTGCCTCTTCTCCCCTTGTGGGTTTCAGGACTAGCTGCTCCAAGTAGCAGTCATGACTGGTGTCTAGAAAGAGTACACAAACAAATGATACTAAACCTAAGTGACAGAGTGGTAGAGTGAAGTCAGGCAGGTTTTGATTCAAATGCCAGATCACATCATGCTACTCAGCAAAGAGGAAAGCAACAGTCTGACAGTTGAAGATCAGAGTGTGGGAGTTCCCTATAGAACAGCTTGGAGGACCTTGAACTTGTCAAAGTCACCCATCAGGGCCTAGAGTATTCAGCTGAAGCTAGGGTTGAGCAGATGGTGGATGGATATCAGCAGTACCAGTGTTGTGTTTGTTGGTACAAACCCTTTGCTATATTTTCAGTTCATGAAGGATCTGTGGCCAGCCCTGTTCCATGTAGTTGTGCAACATCCAACCTGTCCCCACTCAAGTATTTACTCTGAGAAGATTTTTAGCATGGTAAGTGCAATATCCATCAACAGCATGCCTGACTGCTCACAGCCAGAATATGCTGGCTTTCATTACATCACCTTTTCCTATGCAATTATCAGATGCCAGATAATTTCATTATTTGCAGCAAGGACAAATAAAATGTTGAATAGAGGCTGTGGAGGAGGGAAGCAAGTGGCCTCTTCAAGCATTAATGTGTTCCAGGGAGAAAACCTGACAGTGATCTCTTCTTTTTCAAAAATACACATGCTGCCTTTTGCTTGAAAAACATTGGACTGGGTTATCTTTAGGATGGAACAGAAAAAAAGAAAAAGAGAAAGAGGGTAAGAGTACTAATCTCAGGTTTCAGAGTAGCAGCCGTGTTAGTCTGTATTCGCAAAAAGAAAAGGAGTACTTGTGGCACCTTAGAGACTAACAAATTTATCAGAGCATAAGCTTTCGTGAGCTACAGCTCACTTCATCGGATGAATTTGGTGGAAAAAACAGAGGAGAGATTTATATACACACACAGAGAACATGAAACAATGGGTTTATCATACACACTGTAAGGAGAGTGATCACTTAAGCTAAGCCATCACCAGCAGCAGTGGGGGGAAAGGAGGAAAATCTTTCATGGTGACAAGGAAGGTAGGCTAATTCCAGCAGTTAACAAGAATATCAGAGGAACAGTGGGGGGTGGGGTGGGGGGGAGAAATACCATGGGGAAATAGTTTTACTTTGTGTAATGACTCATCCACTCCCAGTCTCTATTCAAGCCTAAATTAATTGTATCCAGTTTGCAAATTAATTCCAATTCAGCAGTCTCTCGTTGGAGTCTGTTTTTGAAGCTTTTTTGTTGAAGGATAGCCACTCTTAGGTCTGTAATCGAGTGACCAGAGAGATTGAAGTGTTCTCCAACTGGTTTTTGAATGTTATAATTCTTGACGTCTGATTTGTGTCCATTCATTCTTTTACGTAGAGACTGTCCAGTTTGGCCAATGTACATGGCAGAGGGGCATTGCTGGCACATGATGGCATATATCACATTGGTAGATGCGCAGGTGAACGAGCCTCTGATAGTGTGGCTGATGTGATTAGGCCCTATGATGGTATCCCCTGAATAGATATGTGGACAGAGTTGGCAACGGGCTTTGTTGCAAGGATGGGTTCCTGGGTTAGTGGTTCTGTTGTGTGGTGTGTGGTTGCTGGTGAGTATTTGCTTCAGATTGGGGGGCTGTCTGTAAGCAAGGACTGGCCTGTCTCCCAAGATCTGTGAGAGTGATGGGTCGTCCTTCAGGATAGGTTGTAGATCCTTGATGATGCGTTGGAGAGGTTTTAGTTGGGGGCTGAAGGTGATGGCTAGTGGCGTTCTGTTATTTTCTTTGTTGTTCCTGTCCTGTAGTAGGTGACTTCTGGGTACTCTTCTGGCTCTGTCAATCTGTTTCTTCACTTCAGCAGGTGGGTATTGTAGTTGTAGGAATGCATGATAGAGATCTTGTAGGTGTTTGTCTCTGTCTGAGGGGTTGGAGCAAATGCGGTTATATCGTAGAGCTTGGCTGTAGACAATGGATCGAGTGGTATGATCTGGATGAAAGCTTGAGGCATGTAGGTAGGAATAGCGGTCAGTAGGTTTCCGATATAGGGTGGTGTTTATGTGACCATCGCTTATTAGCACCGTAGTGTCCAGGAAGTGGATCTCTTGTGTGGACTAGTCCAGGCTGAGGTTGATGGTGGGATGGAAATTGTTGAAATCATGGTGGAATTCCTCAAGGGCTTCTTTTCCATGGGTCCAAATGATGAAGATGTCATCAATGTAGCGCAAGTAGAGTAGGGGCATTAGGGGACGAGAGCTGAGGAAGCGTTGTTCTAAGTCAGCCATAAAAATGTTGGCATACTATGAGGCCATGCGGGTACCCATCGCAGTGCCGCTGATTTGAAGGTATACATTGTCACCAAATGTGAAATAGTTATGGGTGAGGACAAAGTCACAAAGTTTAGCCACCTGGTTAGCCGTGACAGTATCGGGGATACTGTTCCTGATGGCTTGTAGTCCATCTTTGTGTGGAATGTTGGTGTAGAGGGCTTCTACATCCATAGTGGCTAGGATGGTGTTTTTAGGAAGATCACCAATGGACTGTAGATTCCTCAGGAAGTCAGTGGTGTCTCGAAGATAGCTGGGAGTGCTGGTAACGAAGGGCCTGAGGAGGGAGTCTACATAGCCAGACAATCCTGCTGGCAGGGTGCGAATGCCTGAGATGATGGGGCGTCCAGGATTTCCAGGTTTATGGATCTTGGGTAGCAGATAGAATACCCCAGGTCAGGGTTCTAGGGGTGTGTCTGTGCGGATTTGTTCTTGTGCTTTTTCAGGGAGTTTCTTGAGCAAATGCTGTAGTTTCTTTTGGTAACCCTCAGTGGGATGAGAGGGTAATGGCTTGTAGAAAGTGGTGTTGGAGAGCTGCCTAGTAGCCTCTTGTTCATACTCCGACCTATTCATGATGACGACAGCACCTCCTTTGTCAGCCTTTTTGATTATGATGTCAGAGTTGTTTCTGAGGCTGTGAATGGCACTGTGTTCTGCATGGCTGAAGTTATGGGGTAAGCGATGCTGCTTTTCCACAATTTCAGCTCGTGCATGTCGGCGGAAGCACTCTATGTAGAAATCAAGGCTGCTGTTTCGACCTTCAGGAGGAGTCCACCCAGAATCCTTCTTTTTGTAGTGTTGGCAGGAAGGTTTCTGTGGGTTAATATGTTGGTCAGAGGTGTGTTGGAAATATTCCTTGAGTCTGAGACGTCGAAAATAGGATTCTAGGTCACCACAGAATTGTATCATGTTCGTGGGGGTGGAGGGGCAAAACGAGAGGCCCCGAGATAGGACAGATTCTTCTGCTGGGCTAAGAGTATAGTTGGGTGGGTTACAGGAACCATTGTTGTGGCCCTTGTGGCATATAGTAGTTTAGATAGCTTAGTGTCCTTTTTCTTTTGTAGAGAAGCAAAGTGTGTGTTGTAAATGGCTTGTCTAGTTTTTGTAAAGTCCAGCCACGAGGAAGTTTGTGTGGAAGGTTGGTTCTTTATGAGAGTATCCAGTTTTGAGAGCTCATTCTTAATCTTTCCCTGTTTGCTGTAAAGGATGTTGATCAGGTGGTTCCGCAGTTTCTTTGAGAGTGTGTGGCACAAGCTGTCAGCATAGTCTGTGTGGTATGTAGATTGTAATGGATTTTTTACCTTCAGTCCTTTTGGTATGATGTCCATCTGTTTGCATTTGGAGAGGAAGATGACTGTCTGTATCTGTGCGAGTTTTTTCATGAAGTTGATAGATTTCCACTCTATACGGCTAAATTCAGTGCATTGCATAATGACAGGTTTCAGAGTAGCAGCCGTGTTAGTCTGTATTCGCAAAAAGAAAAGGAGTACTTGTGGCACCTTAGAGACTAACAAATTTATTAGAGCATAAGCTTTCATGAGCTACAGCTCACTTCATCGGATGCATTTGGTGGAAAAAACAGAGGAGAGATTTATATACACACACAGAGAACATGAAACAATGGGTTTATCATACACACTGTAAGGAGAGTGATCACTTAAGATAAGCCATCACCAGCAGCAGGGGGGGGAAAGGAGGAAAACCTTTCATGGTGACAAGCAAGGTAGGCTAATTCCAGCAGTTAACAAGAATATGGACAGGCCCAGCAAAGAAAATAACTGCTGGAATTAGCCTACCTTGCTTGTCACCATGAAAGGTTTTCCTCCTTTCCCCCCCCCCCCCGCTGCTGGTGATGGCTTATCTTAAGTGATCACTCTCCTTACAGTGTGTATGATAAACCCATTGTTTCATGTTCTCTGTGTGTGTATATAAATCTCTCCTCTGTTTTTTCCACCAAATTCATCCGATGAAGTGAGCTGTAGCTCACGAAAGCTTATGCTCAAATAAATTTGTTAGTCTCTAAGGTGCCACAAGTACTCCTTTTCTTTTTACTAATCTCAGTATGCTGGAACTGGCATTTGGAGAATGCACCTAGGAAAATCTAGCACTAGCAGTAATCAGTTTGTCAGAACTGCTTCTCTACATGCAGTGGGTTCACTGGAAGGTTCTGGTAGTTTGAGAAAGATCTGTTCTATTGGTATTCTACGTTTTCAGTAGAGTCAACAGCTCTCCAGCTGGTAGAATCTTTCCAAATGGAACAAACTTTTTGAGTGGGACCCCTCCATGTGTGTGTTGCCTTCATTAAACACAGCCATTGTATATTTCAGACATGTTTGTAGGAGTAATGGATGCATCCTGCTTCTGTCCTGTGAATGCTTGTTTCTGGTCACATGGCACTGACGCACATACAGAATTAAGCACACAGTGATTATGCAAATCAGTCACTCATAAACAAACGGAGTTCACGGAATCACATAAATGAGAATGCACTGTGTAGTTATGGGTCACTAACCATCCAGCATCCTTACACTCTGACAGCCTGAGACAATTTAATCTCTACATATTTCCATTTACTAAAAACTAACTATTTTTCATGTGTTGTGTTTGCAAAAAATTACAGTTTCAAAAATGTGGCAGGGTCTAGAGAGATCAATTGCTCAAAGATTTTTAACCCATATTTTACTTAATTCCACAAGATTTGATAGAATATTTTTTCACCAAATAAATTATTCTATCTATAGGTGAATATATACTGTGTTTCTACAGTAAATATATTCAGTATTTTTAAAGATATACAAATTGAAAATACTTGTGTACTAATTATAAGGGGATATATACGAGAGGCCTCTGTAAATTCTCCACCTTGCAACCCGAAGAAGTGAGCTGTAGCTCATGAAAGCTTATGCTCTAATAAATTTGTTAGTCTCTAAGGTGCCACAAGTACTCCTTTTCTTTTTGTAAATTCTCCGTTCATATAGCAAGCTATGCCCACATTTTGCAGCAGTTCTGCATTGTACTATAATGTCTTCCTGCAGTATCAGCAAACACAGCAGCAAACCAAACAGGAAACAACAGAATTATAGCTTCAACTGTTTAATAATTCTCATCTTAACTTCCTTGCTTTTATCATTATTTTAATTTCAAATGGGTTGATTAGGATAAAGTAGTAAGGTCTAAGCAGATGGCTGTCAGAAATCTGCTTACTACAATAATGAAATTGAGAGTTAGTGAGGAAGCACTAGCAAATTGGTACAGTATAAAACATCCCTACATTAAGATGCCAAACGAAATCAGGCTTGGAGAATATTTTACAATTTAATTCCATTTTTTATCATTTGTGTTTCAGAAATATCTAATACATAAAATATACATACAAAGAGATGTGCAAAAGCCTATAAATAAAATAGACACTAAGCACAAGTCAGAAGCTTCAAACCATACATAAACTCTCCAATTAACTTTCTAAACACTCTGGAACAATTTATTCTGCTGAATCAAAAGCAGTACGATTAATTAGATTAAAAATAACAGAAGAATATTTTGCTAAATACCCAGCAAACTGATGTTTGATTTGTAAATGTTCTCTGCCAACATACTATGCTATTTCTTTGTGACAATCCCAGGGCTATTGTTGTTGAGTGATTGATTCACTTGGCAAACAAACTTGAATTTGTGTCAATAATTAGTATGTTTTAAACCCACCAGAAGCAGATACTGCATATTTCTAGTACTTGGAAAAGGAGTATCATAAACACAAAGAAAGGAAAAAATATAGACATTCTTATTTCCGAAGTAGATGGATTAAAATTATAGCTAGACATGGCCAACTTAAAATTGGTACAAATCCACCCAATATATGTTTAGTAGAAGAGGCAATGTGTGCCTCTCTTCTGATCCCCTATAAAAAGCTAGGGTTGGCTAGAAGAATGGTGTATGTATTTGTGCACCCCATACTCTCTAGCCCATTGGGCCACAATGGAGGTGGGCATTAATTAGGAAAAGCTGATCCCTAAAATATCTATTTTCAATGATTGGCAATGGACCCACTCCTGAGATTTTTGTCTCCAAGGCAAAGACACCCCCACACACTACTCACCCCAACTTTGTTGTTGGGGAGGCCCACTGCTTCTTGTCTTCTTCCCCAATCACCAAGTGGCCATCATCCCTGCAGCAAGACCTTTGATAATAGCTAATGCTCCTGCTGCCAATACCTACTACACAGAAAACGGGGTACAGGTGCCACACAAGCTGTAGAATCATTAGATACACTCCAAGTTTTTCCCAGGCATCTGTTATGGATTTTCCCAGTGGTTCTATATACCAAGCTAGGGATGTCTATGCCTCTTCAGCCACACGTTTAATCACTGGCAGAAGGGGCAGGAGTGTTTCTGTATTTCTGTTGTTCACTGTGCAGAAGGAGAGGATAGCCAAGATGGGAGGACATGTTGGACTGGGGGATTGTGGCCCATACTTGACAGATGACTCAAAAACCCAGCTGTTAGGATAATGGGCACTCGGCACCTTCTGAAGTCTAAGCTCCAAGAGGAAGCAGGGAAAGACTCTACACATGAATGCAAGACAGAAATAGGGTAGGTGTGCCTAGGGTTAGGGCTGCTAAAGATGAGTGTGGACATGACAGTTAGCTAGCTGATAAGTATAAAAAGCAACAGCCCAGGTCTGACAAACATGTGGATCTCAGTGAGTGTTCAGGATTGCATGTGACTCTTTTGCAGAGTCCCATCATTAATTAACTGCAAGAGTGACTTTGTAGGTATCAAGCCAAGGTCATATGAATATACCTAGAAATGCAACCTTGTCTAACAAAACAATTCACCAAAGTTGTTATGCAAAGCACTCTGTCCCCTCAGGTGTGAGACAAAGAAGACAAAAGTTATATTCCACTTCCCTGCATTATGTGTGTTAATACCTTAGCATTTTCCCCTCCAATAAACAAGTTAGTAATACTGTTTCTGTGTTTGTAGCACTGAGAAGCCCCAGCTCTGAGTGGTACCCCGTGCCTACTATGTTCTCCACTTACACATAGGATGACATGGTCCCTAAACTCAAAGGCTGTACAATCTAAGGGCCAGATTTTACTGCCCATTAATGGGACTAGTCACAGAAAAAGTGTTATTCAGCATGAGTAAAAATGGCAATATCTGGCCCCTCGGAAAGTACTAGAAATGTGGAAATGATGCCGATTTTTTTCATTTCTTCCCCCACTGTGTAGAATTTATTTCTGTGATTGGTTACCTAGGAAAGGGCTGTAGAATTGAATTTGTTTAACTGCGTTGTCAGGTTGATTGTCAGAGTTTTGAGCAGGGAACATGTGGATGATGCTGGAAAAAAAGTAAAGAAAATTTGGATTTTTTATTAACTGTATAAAAAAACTGTAGTATATTGAGCATTAGGTAGTTTTACTTTTGAAAATCTTGCTTGAAAATAAATTAAATACTAGTGGCTTAATTTGGTTTCAGTGGGAAAATATTTCCCATTCCTACAATAACGTATCAGAATGAAAGGCAGCAAAGTGGCTCATCTAAGTCTGTCTAATGTTTGTAACTTGTAATTTTTTTCCCCCGTAAAGGCTTGTCTAACTCTATGATAAATATGTGCGCAGTAGGAAATTCTATTTGTGTTTGTAGTCCATTCCACTCATTAATTACCTTCTGCCTAAATAGTCTTTCCCAAACTCCCTTAAGGTCTTGTCCCTTCCCTACCTTAAGATGCTATGCCCATCTTGATTTTGAACTTATTGCATCTTATTGTTTCTGTGACATTTAGCTCCTTTATTTCCATCATCGTCTCTCAATCTATAAAACTTAATCTAATTTTCTCCCATTCTTTTTATAGATTCAGTTTATATGAATTAAAAACTTTATTGTTATCATTTTCCAAGTTCCTTTTTCATTCTTGTTGACTATTTATTTCAATTTATATAAGTGCCAATCACAATTTCTAGGCACATGTGAAAACTAAGAATCTGATTTTCCACTGCCTTACACCTTGTGTCATCATTTATAATTATGCGAAGTGAGCACAAATTGCTACCAACTCAGAATGCCATAATTTTATACCAGTTTAGCAGAGGTGTACCTGACAATAGATGGACATATAGGCCATAAAAACTGCTATTATACAGAGGGCGGGGGAATCATTAAAATCTCTTCCAAATCATAACCACTACATAAACAAAATAAAACAAAATCAATAAACTGAAACCTCCTCTAGATGTCCTCTAAAATGCCTGAATAAATAAAGAAAAGAACTTACAACATACCCCGGAGGTCAGCAAACTTAGGCTGTACTGGGAAAGTGATTTCCAGGATTGAGGGCACTCCATTGACAATTCCAATCTGCTCTGATGTATATATTGAGGACAGTGAGCTCAAGCATGCAAATAAATCTCAACTGTGGGGTAAATTAAAGAAAAGAGGTAGGGGTATTTTAGGTACTCAGGACACATAGGTAGGGCACTACCAAATTCACAGTCCATTTTGGTCAATTTCACAGTCATAGGATTTTAAAAATCATAAATTTCATGACTTCAGCTATTTAAATCTGAAATGTCATGGTGTTGTAATAGTAGGGATCCTGATCCAAAAAGGAGTGTGTGTTTGCTGGGGGGGGGGGGTTGCGATACCGCTACCCTTACTTCCGTGCTGCTGATGGCTGCTGTGCTGACATTGGAACTGGGCAGCTGGAGAGCGGTGGCAGCTGGCTGGGAGCCCAGCTCTGAAGGCACAGTGGCCTCCAGAAGCAGTGCAGCAGTAAGGATGGCATGGGATGGTATTGCCACCCTTATTTCTGTGCTGCTGCCTGCACATCTTGGCCCTCAGTCAGCAGCCACCACTATCCAGCTGCCCAGCTCTTAAGAGCAGCACAGAAGTAAGGGTGGAAATACCGTGACCTGCCTAAAATAACCTTGCGACTCCTGTCATAAAAATAAAGGGAAGGGAAGGGTAACCACCTTTCTATATACAGGGCTATAAAATCCCTCCTGGCCAGAGGCAAAAGCTTTTCACCTGTAAAGGGTTAAGAAGCTAAGATAACCTTGCTTGCACCTGACCAAAATGACCAATGAGGAGACAAGATACTTTCAAATCGGGAAGGGAGGGAAACATACTTGGTGGTGGCAGCATAGGGTTCAAGGACAAGGCAAAGTTTGTACCTTGGGGAAGTTTGAGGTAGTTGGACTCTTCGGGAGAGAATCTACAGGGACTCTCCCTCTGGACGCACCTTGTGCTCCCCACCAACAGACGGAATATTGGCTATCGGAAAGCGGTCGCTGAGCCACTTGAGAGCCAAACCCAGCTTCAGTTATTATTGAGGGTCGGGGGAGGAGGGTTTACTAACCTGTTCTGGACGTGTGTAAGTGCTTGAGACTAAGTAAAGTTTAGCTTTAAGTGAAAGCACTCTTGTGTTGTCCAAAAAGAAAAGGAGTACTTGTGGCACCTTAGAGACTAACAAATTTATTTGAGCATAAGTTTTCGTGATCTGTAGCTGTAGCTCACAAAAGTTTTCGTGATCTGTAGCTGTAGCTCACAAAAGCTTATGCTCAAATAAATTTGTTAGTCTCTAAGGTGTCACAAGTACTCCTTTTCTTTTTGCGAATACAGATTAACACGGTTGCTACTCTGAAACTTGTGTTGTCCAGTTTGTGCCAGCCATCTATCGGTCGGACGGCCGTGTCTCCCCTGATTTATTCCCTGACACTGCCTCACACAGAATAAAAGTTACCAGGAGCTTTAGGTTGAAAGAAAGCCAGGTAACAAGATCGAAGAGCAGAATAGCTGCAGTGCCCAAGAGAAGATGTAGAATGAAACAGGCACCGAGATATTGGCAAAGGCAAAGAAGTGCAGCACACTGAAAATAAGGCTACACAGGCAGAAATACAGACAGTATTTGCTATACAGGGCTAGCCCTTGATCTCGATGGCACAAAGACTGACAGGGTAGGGAAAAAAAGGAGAGAAAGCAAGGCAAAAAAAAAATCCCAAACCGTCTCTGAGCTTTAGCTCACTCCCTTTTTCGAATCTGCTTCCTTCTGCTCATCTTCACATTTCCCCCTCTTCTGCTTCCAAGCAGTTAGCCAAATACACAATCAATGAACACAAAGTAGAAGTGAAAACCGGCAGATGCAAAGCACAATGCAAATTGAGAGAAAAATGCTGGGAGGCCAATGTGACAGAGCAGGGACTAAAATAGAAAAAGCTTTCCTATTGCAGGGTCCAAAATATAAAGGACTTTTCTCATAGTATCAGAAACGATCCCACACTTTCCATCACAAAGCAGTGGAGGAAAAACTATGCATAACCCTGTGTAAAGAGAAAGAGGCTACTAAGCTAGCACCAGTGCTATGCAGCAGTCTGCCACAAAATCAGCAATGAGCATGAATAACACATGGACACAAAAGATAAAACCCCAAACACACTATCCTGAGGAGATGCTTAACATATTTACTCTATCTGTGCCAGAGACCCGAGGTGTTCTATCATATTCACAGCTGGGAACACCTGTGCGCTTTGTCATGTCAATACCCTGCTATTGAAATGAATTCAGTTGGCAGTGTGTGTCTATATAAGGGAAAGGGTGTCTGCAAGAGGAAAGGAGGCAGTGTGTACCCGGAGGAAATTTGAATGATGGGTTTTGTGTGTGCAGGCATTGGGTGTAGGTGATGGAGTGATTGGGGAGCTGTGAAAAGAAATGGAGGGATAAGAAAGATATAAGAGGGAGACCTGAAGAGGAAGACTGAGATGGAAGCAGCACATATCATAAAAATAAGGGAGGAAGGGGAGTGGTGCATTTCCATACCAATGTGCTGTGCAGTATGAATGTAACATAGCTGAACAGAAATATTATAATGGAGGAAGAGAAGAAAGGAATGACAAATTAAACACTCTACAAAAATGTTGCAGGTGGAAACAGAAGAAGGAGAATAAAAAGATACCATGAAATATACAACTGACAGAAAGACAGAGTGAAGGAAAGGACAACAAACTTTACATTTCAGGTGCATAGCTCAATGTTTGCATATTTAGGCCTCTATCCTGCTTCCATTGCCATACGTTGTGCAGAACTGGCCCCCAAACTACCTGATTGCAAATGCAAGCCAGCTATTTGGAGAAGCAAATACTTGACAGTCATTTTTCAAACAAAAATAACGTGGATGCAAATTGTGTCTGAAAAAAGTTTTTAATCTACATCCCTTCTGAAAGCTTACCACAAAAGTTATTCTGAATTATGTGGTAAACTGTAAGTAATTTAACAATATACTCAAAGAGAAAATAGTATTCTATGTAAATGACAGTCAGTTTTGCATTTATTAAATATTATCTTCTTTCTATCATATCCCAACCCCATACACACACTCAGTGATAAATCATATATTAACCTGTCCTGAAATCAAACTGTAAATAATTCAAAATGTATTTGATTTTCCTCTCATAAAAAAACAAAAACAAACAAACAAAACTTCCTTAAAGAAGACTCTTCAAAGAGGAAGGAGCCCTGTGTCTGTGTAAAACAAACAAACAAATTCTGTGTGAGCCAACTAATATAATAATTGCTACATTGGAAAAAAGTGAAGAACACTGCATATACCTTGTAAGGCTCTGAATTTTTTTGTCATGGTTATCATGATCTCATCAGAACCCCCGCTGTATGTATATAGTCTTAGAGCTCTCTGCTTGCTGTATGTGGTTTAGCCTTAGAGCTTACCTCTGTAAGCTCAGTAGTGTGCACTGTGGGCTAAATTTTCAACAACACTAACTGAGAAGTTGAGTCCTTGATCTACAGTGCATGCTCACACAGATACATTGTGTAAGTGTACAGAACTCACCTCTCCCCTCCTGGAGTTTTCCTTTATTCTTAAATTAAGAACAACAAACATAAACTTTAACTTGAGCCTCCCCTTGACCTGGAAGGTTCTAAGGTTTTCCCTGCAAGACTTTCTGCCTCATCCCCTATTCACCCATTTCTGTTAGTGACTCACCTGCACCTTTTGCCCTCTGGAATTGGAGATCATAAGTAGAGATGGTTGAGAAATTTCCAATAGAACATTTTGCCATCAGAAATTGCTGATTTGATGGAACCAAAATGTACAGTGGGAATGCATTGATTCCATGCAAACTTTGGAGGGAAATCAGGCAGGTAGGCTGACTAGTCAACTTGCCTGCTAGCCAGTGAGCTATCAAGCAGACTCTCAGGCTCCCAAGCTCTCCGACCTGACAGTCTGTAGTGGAGCTGAGGCTTCTTGGCTTCCTAGGTTACTGGCTCCTCAGCAGTCCGCCTGCAAGCTCGCTTTCTGAAAGTCAGGTAGTTTTAAGATTCCAGACTGCGTGTATGTTGATGAAGCTGACCCAAAAACATAACACTCATTCTGTGGCAAATCTAGCATGGATAATAATCAGTCATTCTTTTTTGCTATTCCTTTTTGTGTGTTACTCCCATCTCTCCCACCCTGCCCTCCACTGGTTTCATCCTTTAGATATGGTGATATATGCAGATGAGAGGACACCTGGTACTTAACCTGGTATTCATAATGGGGTAATTTCTTCTGATAAGAAACTCCAAGCTCTTTCTCTCTTTTTTAAATAGATATTGTTGCATATATATATATAATATATATATATATATATATATATATTGGTGTTACCTCACCAAGTTGGATATATAAATCCTGGATTACATGACAGTAAGCTTTTCAGGAGTGTGTACATCTTTAGCTTTGCTGTGAATTGTTTTTGTTTAGTGCTATTTCATATTCATTATTCTGCATGTTATTCGCCACTTCATTTGCTTCAAAAGGTGCTTTCATATTGAACTACTGTGTTTGTTGCAATTTATAGCTATCTTCTCTTTACCTGAACTCTTGTCAGTGATTCTATGACTTATTATCGTGTGACATACCTTTAATGAAACTTAATCAATCTGTTATTGTTATAGATTCTTTTTGAATCTCTTTACTGCTGCAATCATACTCTTGGTGGAGCTTTTGTTTTATTTATTGGATTTTGCCTTACATTGGTATGCACAGTTTCTTTTATCTGTATGTTAACCATATATAAAGCATTGTCAGGAGAGGAAAAATGAGCTAATAAATCTTATTGTTTTTCAAAGAGCAAAAATGTGTCGTACACAATGTCATAAATATAAAACTATTTGTTTCCACAGCCAAAAATGTATTTTTACAGTTATGTCAATGTTGGACTGTGGCTATCACTTCTATTTTCAATAATTGAAAGGCAAACGTTTCAAACAATGAAAATCAGACTAGTAAAGTCTACAGAAATGGCATAATGCATATTCTTCTCTGTTTAACAAGGCATGAGTAAATAATCCTTATGTAACTTGGTCCCATAATTGAAAGCAAGACTGCACATGTCTGTTCACAACATGGGAAACTTTAATGAATGTCCACCAACACTGACACAATTGTGATAGTCTTTTAGGTTACTAAATAAATAATAAAAAACAACAACCAAAGTAACCAAACTATTTTATTATTAGGCAGATTCCTTAGATATTTATTTGAATGGGAATGTACTGCATGGAAGAATCAGACCTTTTTGCCATAATATTTCTGAAAAGTTCAGATACTGCAATACATGTGTAATGCTCATGCCCCTGGATGGGTTGCCAGCAGCAGAAATCAAAGTTTGGACCTTGGGATCTAAATGCCTTCTATTGCCTGATCTAAAACCCCAGTAAAGAAATAACACAGCTGAAAGTATAACAAAGGGGGACTTTACTGGAACAGAAAAATAGCATCTGGGGAAGGAAAGGGTTAAAGTTAACTAGTAACTATTCAACATTAATACATAAGCCAATTCCCCACCTTCCAAGACGTACAACTATTCCCAATACCCAGCACCCTCTCTGGCACCAACACAGGTGTCACAATCCAATGGCCCCCTCCTCTTAGGGAGTCCCTTGGGAAAGCAAATCAGCACTAACTCTAACTAACTCTGCTGCAAGCATCAAAAAGCATTTTGGGTAGGGTCAGAGGTGTGTGAGTGGGGAGTGGAAGTTTCCTTTGCAGGTATGAGAGGCCGAGGGTGGGGAGAGAAGGAAGAGAGCAGAGAACCTGTTAACTCAACACTGCAGCTAGCAAGCTCAGTCCAAAGATAAGAAGCTGACTTTGGCCCAAGGCAGCTGCTACCTGCTGTTTTTGGATGTTTTGGGAAACGGAGAAGACCACAGCAAGTCGGTTTGGACTGACACAAAGAGCACCAGGAACAGAGGCCATGGAATGGAACACCCCGAAAGGTGCAGGGCTGGAACTGCCTCACCCATGCACTAGATCCCACAGCAATTCAAAGACTCCCTTTGTAGGGAGGGGAGTTAATCAGAGACTCCTGAGCTGCTCTGCTTCTCTCCCAGCTCCCAAATTCAGAATGGAAATGAAAACTAGTCTCTTTGTCTCTATGGCTATGTCTACACATACCATATCCCCCATCCTGTCCATATCTGAAGCCCTGAAGCACATTCCTAAAGGCTAGCCCACACCTCTGCTGTGGTATGGCCTCACACCTATTCAGTGCAATGTGAATGGGGGCACAGAGTGTGTACCAGGTCATGGGTATGAATAATCCTCCAAGGCCATTTTCACAATGCATTGATCTCTTTGCTGCCTGACCCTTACCCAAAAGGTGTAAAAGTTCCTGACCACTCATTGCCAGAAGTAATAGTGACCGGCTCTGTGCACCTCAGATCAGTTCTCCTGTGAACTTTCTTGATCAGCACAGATGATTATGAATCAAATTCCAAGAGCTGCTGTCTGGTCTTTGGAGCATACCCAGGTGCTGATCAACATGTGATCAGAGTGCACCATCCTCCACGACTTTGCGCAGATTGACAAGAACATATTTTGTTCCATTACATTTTACAGAAGCTGGAGGAGGTGAGCATTCACCCAATGCTATCCCTGTGCCAAGGAGTGCACAAAGCACCTCAGGTGCCTGTACCAGCTTCTAATAATTGCTCCAGGAAGGGACTTAGCACATGTCTATGCTACGATGAGCTGGACTGGGTGCTCTACATGGCTGCAAGTGTAGAGCCTGAAGTGACTTACAACTCCCCTTCTCAACCCCTCCCCCCCAGCCTCACCCTATGATGGATGTCAATGAGGGGCAGGGTGAGGAGGCAGCAGGGATCTCAGAGGAAGTCCCAGAAGAAGGTCTCAGAGACCTGAAGGAAAAGGAGCATGTGATTGGCACCTTTACCCAGCAGAACTGGTTGCGGATGTCCCGCTCCCTGCTCCTGCCCACACACATCGAGGATCCTGAGGAAGATACCAAGCTGCTGCAGGAATCAGAATCCAAGGCTGGTAAGTTACAGTACGCCCCCGCACCCCACAGAAGTATCCCCACTTGCTCTGATAATACATGCCTGAAGTCCCATCCTCCCCCTGGCCACCCACCAACCCTGCTGCATCCTGACTTGGTCCCCAAGCAGGACACAATTGAAAATGTATGAAAATCTCATGAACCATCATAAAGCATTTAACAGAAGCTGTAACAAATTGCTAACAAGCAGTCACCCTGCCCCTGTTTCTGTGCACTTCTCAGCCAGGACTCTGGCAGTGATAGTCTCTGGGACAGGCAAACTGGTAGGGAGAGGGAGGTGCAGGGAGAGATGGGAGGGTGCAGGTTCTGAAAAGGTCATGGCTGAAAAGAACAATTTTATGATGCGAGTACAAAGAATCATAGAATATTAGGGTTGGAAGGGACCTCAGGACGTCATCTCGTCCAAACCCCTGCTCAAAGCAGGACCAATCCCCAACTAAATCGTCCCAGCCAGGGCTTTGTCAAGCCTGACCTTCAAAACCTCTAAGGAAGGAGATTCTACCACATTCCTAGGTAACCCATTCCAGTGCTTCACCATCCTCCTAATGAAAAAGTTTTTCCTAACATCCAACCTAAACTTCCCCCACTGCAACTTGAGACCATTACTCCTTGTTCTGTCATCTGGTACCACTGAGAACAGTCTAGATCCATCCTCTCTGGAACCCCCCTTTCAGGTAATTGAAAGCAGCTATCAAATCCCCCCTCATTCTTCTCTTCTGCAGACTAAACAATCCCAGTTCCCTCAGCCTCTCCTCATAAGTCATGTGATCCAGCCCCCACTGGACTCTTTTCAATTTTTCCACATCCTTCTTGTAGTGTGGGGCCCAAAACTGGACACAGTACTCCAGATGAGGCCTCACCAATGTCGAAAAGAGGGGAATGATCATGTCCCTCGATCTGCTGGCAATGCCCCTACTTATACAGCCCAAAATGCTGTTAGCCTTCTTGGCAACAAGGGCACACTGTTGACTCATATACAGCTTCTCGTCCACTGTAACTCCTAGGTCCTTTTCTGCAGAAAGACTCAAAACTATCCCTCTCCCCCTCCTGCCTTCTTTCCTTCCCCTTCTGAATTGTAGCCACATGGAAGGGGTGGGGGGCAGACTTGGTTGCCTGTGTGCAGGTTCACCTAGGTCTGGGAAGGGCAGCGGAAGCATTTGGTTTCCTAGGAACACATAGCAGTCCATTCTCCCTGTGATTATTTCAAAAGTTTAGTACTGTTCCCAGTCCCTAGTCTCTGGTGTCTCCCTGCACTCAACCACTCTACAGAAGCTGAGAGAAGTTGGGGCTGGTAAAGAATCTACTCTGGAGCTTGTTTAAACACACTGCTATAGTCCTTGGCAATGGAGAGGTAACTGACTTGTGATGTGAATCCAAAAGTTCAGGAAAGACAATACACTTGTGATGTGACTCTCTGTTTCCCTGTCCCTTGCTGTGTTCTGGACACAGAGGCTGGATTTTCTGGCAAGGCGGAGGCGGGGGGAGCAGGGAGTGGGTTGACATTTTCTATGGTTCTCTGTTCCTCTTCCATGGGAACACTATGTGCGAGCATACAATACAGTCAGTTTCCTTTTGGAATTGCCCTCAGTTCTGTAAGCATAATTTCAGCAAATTTTTGGTGTAGTCAAAATTCAAGCTGGTTTTTCAGGTTTAACAGCAGGGCAAATGTACTGGATCCACATTCATAGCTTACCAAAAACCTCCACTCAGAAAGATGAAGAGGGCTGACCATGAGCAGAAATGTCTCTCTGGTTGAGTTTCTGCCACAGAACAGGAAAGTCACTTCATTTTTCCATTCCAGCACCTCGAACACTGCTATGTTCTCCTAATGATGGCCAGGCTTAAAGAAGAAATAGGCAACTAGTAACCTCTTTATTCTCATACATGTTGTGCAAAGCACAGCACACCATGGTAACATGAACTGCATTGGCTACTTTGACATCCAGATGTGTCTGCTGGCTTCTCTGACAAGCTTTCTGACACCCAAAGCACTCCACTACCATTCTGTGTCTACTCAGTCTAAAGTTGAATTCTCTTTTGTTCAGGTTGGCAAAATCAGGGTACAGCTTCATGAGCCATGGTAGAAGTGGATATGCGGGATCTCCCAAAATAACTATGGGCACAGAAACAGTGTACAGAACCATTTCATTTCTGGGGAATAAATTTCCCTCCTTCCCCCCCTCCCCAATACAATTCTGACCTGCTGAGCACCCTAGCATCATGGACCTTTCCCATGTGTCCAACGTTGGTGTTCATGAACTAATCCCTGTGGTCTAATCAGGAGAACAGGTGAAGAGTAGTGTTTTTGGTTCATGTATTCAGTGGATCCTTTTAGGAAGTGTGTTCTCTTGATGGCTTCTATACAGTTCAGAAACCCCATCCTCTGAAATTCTGCTATAATTTAAGGGACTTCAGTTATGGCAACCACCTGGGGGCAGATGACAGTATTGATAGTATGGCAAACCTGTACGGTCACCACTCCAATAGTTGACTTTCCATCCACAAACTGATTTGCAACTGACCAGTAGCTGTCAGATGTTGCCAGCTTCTAAAGGGAAATATCTACCACTTCTGTACTACTATAGGTTTCCAAAAACAATTGGTGCTGGAGGGCTGGTGCAAGCCGCTTGCACAACTTGATAAAAGTCTGCTTCCTCATTGGGTCATCATCCCAGGTTTCCAAGATGATGTGGTTCCACCACACCATGTGGTTCTCCTGGGAATACCATTGTGATCTTGGCATTCAAAATATCTGTCCCATGGGCCCGCAGTGGATTTGCATTCACCCTCTCAGTCAGCCGTCTTCAGTGTCTGATTTTTTTCTGGACCCATTCAGTCCAGAATGTGATACTGGACTGTATGAGCTGATCCGATAGGAAAAGCAGAAGCACATTGTCATGGACTTCCTCACTGTATTCAACACAGTTTGGCAGAAGGGTGAGATCGGTGGGATCTGCTGTCACCAAATATGCGAAGGTAATGTACAGTACCAACAACACACAGCAAGGTCACTTCCCAGAGTGTCTCCTGTGATGAAAAAGACTCTGGGATACTGTCCCTGAAAGAGTAGTGCTACTATTGCACATTGAAAAAGGAAAGTGTGGATGCAGGTTTATGCCTTTGCACATCATAAACACATTGCTAGCACAGCATTTATAGACACTCAGTGGAAGTGCAGGGTACATATGCTAGCAGTACACAGACAGCCTATGGGTACGTCTACACTTACAGACACATGAGGAGTACAGACATGGCACACCCAACTAGCATGGGCACAAATAGCAGTGTAGATGGTGAGGTATGGCTTAGGTGAGTAGGGTACAGTGCCCTGCATGCCTGAACCCTCAGGTTATGTATCCTACATAGTTCTCTGCATGCCCAAGTAATGCCTCCCTGCTGCCAGAGCCTTCCCCTGCTGCCAGAGCTTTTCACTGCCACATGCAGCTACACACCTGAATGACTGGTGTGGATGCAGCTTGCCTTTCATGGGGGCATGTAGCTATGTGCGTAGTGCCTGTACTCTATGTGCCACCATTAATGTAGAAATAGCCTGAGTCAGGCTGTCCCCTCCCACTGAGGTGGTGAACAGCTCTGGCTCATCAGTGGCCCAGCAAACTGCTTGTCCGGGTCATTCCATGCAGAAGTCTCCCTCTTGGCCTCAGCAGGAGTTTGTAGTCTATTTGATCCTCACTCTGACTCAATGTATACTGGGAAATAGTCTTAGAGTGATCTGGTAGCCATTAGGTTGTAGTCCCTTGGATAGGACCACCTAGAAGTTCAGTCTGGCACTCCAGGAACTAAATACATATAAATAATAATAAAATAAAGAATTGCAGACACTTAGAAAGGTGCATAACTTTACTCCCATGTGTGGTTTCCTTCATTGCAAGGGTGAACAGCACCTAAACTCCCAAATAGTTTAAGTCATTCAGATTAAACATTCTGGTTCTTCTTCATCTCTATGGCCCAGTACTGTAAACACTGACACCACAAGTATTTTTCTCACATGGAGTGCAGAAATGTCTTGGCTGTTGACCTTTCCTTCAGCTGTGCCTCAGGTGCTGGCCACAGTGGGCAGGTGGAGTGTAAGGAGCTGCTACAGCAGCTTTGCACTATCCAAGGTTCCTGCTACACAGGGAGCTCCCCTGGGACTGGATCCAATAGGTGTAGGATCACTATTCATTGTGGGAAAGAAACAAAGGGGCTGGAGAGCAGCCCAGGATTAAGGGCAAAATATTTTAAGAAGTGCCTGAGTGGAGCAATAATTGGGTAATCCAAACAAGAAAATATGAACAATTGGTCGGATACTAGTATGAAACACTTCCTACCTTTGCAGGAGGGTTGAATGTCAGACAACAGTGACCCCCTTTCTAGCTTTTTTAAAAAGCAAACAAAACACACCGACAAACTTGAGTAAAGCTTTAATTCTATTTCGATACAAGTACCCATGATCTCTTGGGGTCACTTTTGACTTTCATAAATTGCAAAAAGAATAACAAAAATAGATATGAATTCACTGAAGTGTGAGCCTTATGTAGGCAAAAACCCCATAAATATTAATTTCTAATTTTTGCCTCATGTACTGTAGAAAACACAGCAACATTTAACCTAAATAAAGTAGAACTTTAGATTCAGGATTTTTTTGTTTTGTTTTGTTTTTTAATGTTACATTGTTTTATGGTAGGAGTATGGACACATAATATTATTTGAATATGAGAAGCAAATGTCAACAAAAATGAGTGTACAAGGTTGACTCAAAGGGAAATATAGGAGGCAGCACAATGAGAGCTAAAATGGTGCAAAATAAAAAAAAATCCACATACTGCACATATGAATCAAGAAACTATTTTAATGAGTTACAGAAATAAGCTCTCAAAGACTATAAGACCTCATAAACAAAACATATTCAAGAAAATTAAGAACTAGGAGCTGCCTTTTATATTTAAAGAGAGAGACATGAGTCACTATGCTTTTTCTAATTTCTAACCTCCATGTGTGTTAACCAGCCACCTGCTACACACTTTGAAGTAAAAGTAACTCTTAACCCTAACCCTGCATTGTTGTAGCATAGTTTTTTGCTCCTCCTCTCCACCCCAAGATGTGAGAGGATTCTCTCTGCAGCCTACAATAAACAATGTACCAGGACCTTGAAGAAGGCTTGGATATGAAGCTGTACAATGTTGTGACCAAATTAAAAAAAAAAAGAGAGAGCAAAGCTTCTGGAGATATATCAAAATACATACGCTGGCAGCCTGAAAAATACAGATATCATGGCAACTCCAACAGACCTGATCAATACTACCTGCTCTCCCCATTCTCCCCCTCTACAGAGTCTCTTCCTCTCTTTTAATTCTTTTTAAGGTTTTCCTAAAATAATAAAAAGAAGATGAAACTGCGTTTGGAAAAAGATGATTGATCATACAAGAATAAAATGAGGATAGCAGTTTCCTCAAAGTTTCTATAGTAACAGTTTATACATATTTAACTCAGGTCTCATAAGCACCATGGCCTAAAAGCACAAAAAGGCAGTAGATACCTAAGTACCTACTTTAGGTATCACCCTGGTTTTGGCACTACTGCAATGCATAAAATCCCCCACCTAATCCCATAGGCACCTAACTTTTCAGGGTAGCTGTTCCCTAAATTTCTATGTAAATTTCTCCAAGTGCCTACATTTCTGCCTGTGGGCTTGCACACTGTTGCCTCACTCCATGTGTGTGGATTCCTATCTCTCACTTGAGTGAGACACAAAGCACCTAAAAAGAAAAGGAGTACTTGTGGCACCTTAGAGACTAACAAATTTATTTGAGCATAAGCTTTCGTGAGCTACAGCTCACTTCATCGGATGCATTTGGTGGAAAATACAGAGGGGAGATTGATATATACACACAGAGAACATGAAACAATGGGTTTTATCATACATGCTGTAAGGAGAGTGATCACTTAAGATGAGCCATCACCAGCAGCAGGGGGGAGGGAGGAAAACCTTTCATGGTGACAAGCAAGGTAGGCTCTTTCCAGCAGTTAACAAGAACATCTGAGGAACAGTGGGGGGTGGGGTGGGGGGGAGAAATACCATGGGGAAATAGTTTTACTTTGTGTAATGACTCATCCATTCCCAGTCTCTATTCAAGCCTAAGTTAATTGTATCCAGTTTGCAAATTAATTCCAATTCAGCAGTCTCTCGTTGGAGTCTGTTTTTGAAATTTTTTTTCTTGAAGATTTGCCACTTTTAGGTCTGTAATTGAGTGACCAAAGAGATTGAAGTGTTCTCCGACTGGTTTTTGAATGTTATAATTCTTGACGTCTGATTTGTGTCCATTTATTCTTTTACGTAGAGACTGTCCAGTTTGACCAATGTACATGGCAGAGGGGCATTGCTGGCACATGATGGCATATATCACATTGGTAGATGCACACGTGAACGAGCCTCTGATAGTGTGGCTGATGTGATTAGGCCCTCTGATGGTGTCCCCTGAATAGATATGTGGGCAGAGTTGGCAACGGACTTTGTTGCAAGGATAGGTTCCTGGGTTAGTGGTTCTGTTGTGTGGTGTGTGGTTGCTGGTGAGTATTTGTTTCAGAAGCAATTTGTATTTGTTTGTTTGTGAGTATTTGTTTCTGACCAAGCCAGCTAGAGGCAAAACATGGTAGATGTCTACCACATTGCAACCTTCCCATGTGTGCTAGGAACTGTAGACAGGATTTATGTTAATATCATAGAATCATAGAATATCTGGTTCTCAGAAGGTCATCTAGTCCAACCCCCAAAGTAGGATCAATCTTCAAGTTTTTCCCCAGAACCCTAAATGGGCCTCTCAAGGATTGAACTCACAACCCTAGGTTTAGCAGGCCAATGCTCAAACCACTGAGCTATCCCTCCCCCCATGACTCCTATCATAATCATTTATGTTAATATCAGAAAACCCCAGCATGATATGCACATCTATGGCCATAGGCAGAGAACCTATGCCACGAACGTGATGGTCATCTGTAATTCAAAGATAATCTTAACAGACGTTGTGGACAAGGACACAGGCTCATGCCATGTATATATGTACAGTCTGCTATGAATGAACTACTAACTTAGGGACAGTTCCCCCATGGGTGGCTGCTAGGTAAACATCAGACAACTTCGTCTCCCTCGCTCATGTTCAGACACAACATACTCCTACTTGCCAGTGATCAAGTCATACACAGTCCTGGTCACCACTGCCCACTCACCATAGGCAATCCTACCAGGGGGACAAGTATCTTACCAGTCATATGCTAGTCCCCTGCACACGTTACAGAGGATACCCCCTTTGCCCATGGCTCCTCACCCCCATCATCAACATGACTAGTGCAACAGACGAGCGGTATGCTGTGTCCGTAAAGCCACCTAATCAGTGATTGAGAGAGCCTTCAGCATCCTAAAGCTGTGATGAAGGTGTCTCCATGCCTTCAGTGGTACACTACAATACAGCCCCAAAACTGCCCCTAAGATATTCCTGTCCTGCTGCACATTGCATAACATTGTGACGCAGAGTGGAATATCTTTAACTGAAACTGAATACCTTTAACTACAGACAGACAAGGGGGAAGAGGAAGACGATGACAACAACTACCATCTAGCATCAGAGAAGTCAGAGAAGTCAGAAGAGCCATGACCAATGGCTCCCCATGAGGACTGACACCAGCATAACCCGAGGGCATGTACACAGAGGCAACCATCCCTCTAGTATCTTCTGCAGGAGATGTTCTAGGCCACAGCAGGTACCCACTGACTTTAATGATTATTAGTGAGAAAGGATGACAGGTTCCAAAATGTGTGTGCAACAAAATTTAACTGCAATGTGAAAGTGGGGGAGGAGAGATTTATAGGGAAAAAAAAAGATGGAGGCCACAAGTAAGATTGCAGGCACATTTTGGAGAACAGAAGGAAATGAGATTAAATTAGTTTTTGTTATAAAATGTGCTGTACAGGAGAATGGGATTGACTTTCGAGGGGAATCACACTGAGACTGAGAGGAACCCCTCTGCTAGGACCATGGGAGTGGATGGTGACAGAACATTGGGGCAGCCTGACAGGCCAGGGTCTGGTTTGGGTGACAAGTAGTGGTGGCAGCAACAGGAAGGTTCAGACGGGGCCAATGGGGCATCTTTCTGCGGGGGAGGTCAAGGGCTATGTGACTTCTCTCTGTCAATGAGGGGACATAGACAGGAGGATATGAGATAGAGACTGGACAACAGACCCACTGGGAGTGAGGGCAAAGATGCTAACAAATTGAACATATAAGTATCCATATTACCTGACAGACTTTTTCTTAGATTAACTATAAAAGGGAGGGTATCAGTTATTAAAGATAAGGGAATATAGCAGAGTTAAAGTGGTATATATTATGAGCTACAGAAAGTATACACAATGCTAGTTATAAATATTATATCAATGAGGTTTTGATCAGTTCATCCTATTTTTATCCATACGTCCTTAAATTTTTCAGCTGTTAAGCTAATGCAGGAATCAGGTCATTTATCTTGATTCTTTTATTCTTGGCAACCTCATTTAGCAGAGTGGTTATTTGGTTTTGCAACCATAAAGCCAGATTATGAGCCCCTAATTCATATTGATGTGCAGTTACTCACCGAAATTCATTGGAACTAGTTATGTGAGTAACCACAGATTAGTGAGAGTAAGAGTCTTGCAGTCAATATGGCCCACAGTGATTAAATACATTTGTTAGTAGCTGCTGTGCTTGTTAAAGTCGTCTATGTATTGTTTATATCTTGGTGAAGGAGGATTAGCATTTAAAGGCCAAAATCCTGTTTCCAGCACACAGTGAGAGTAAGTGAGCTTTGGACTGGAGCGCCCCATCTCAGTCCCATTTATTGTACTATCAGGGATACATCCTGTAGATCCTGCAGGCCTTTTCTATAGCATGCTTAATGGCAGTTGGATCCAGTTGGTGACAGATCCATGTGTCCTATGTTACTCAAACCTGGGCCACCCTGTGTTATACCTCCAACCCCTGCATGTTGGAATAATTTGATTCTTCTTATTTTATGTGGCTGCATGTGGGTGGAAGTGCCCAAATACCATTGCAATGGGTGCAGTAGGTGAACCTAGACAGAATGACTAATGTATTTAAAGCAATTGAAATTAATATAATTAGGAATCTTAATTTTGAAAACTATCTACAAGAAAACTATTCCCTGCAGGGAGGTTCATGTGAGTCTTTTGGTAATACACATAGCCCTTGAGCCTCTTGAAGGAGAATCTCAATCTTCATTTTTTTTTTTAAAGGAAATCTCTAGTACATTTCCTTGTGACGATAAACTTGAGAGTTTTAAACAGTCTTGAGGGTGGAAAGGAGCAAGCAGCTGGCCTCCACTTCTTCAGCAGGAGGCTAAGGGGGGACCCTAAACATCACACAAACACACACTTTTCATGTAAAGCAATTCAGGGAAATATAGAATGCACATTAAGAAACTCGTTGTGAACATACCCTTGAAATCTTCAAGCCAGCCCTACCCACACTGGTCTGACCTCCGACCGTGGCACTCACAAATTGGTTACACTGAGGTGCAGCAGCTAAATATTGTTCCCACTGGGCCGCATTCTATTGTTAAAATGTGCAGCCTTCTGTGGGGCTGGAACTGAGCAAGGTGCTGCTGACTCAGAGAGCTGTTGTACCCTCTCTGCACTTACCAATGACTTGACTACAGCTGCTGCTACAAGGGAAACTCCCCAACTGTCTCTTTCACCATTGCCACTCTGGAGGATGTGGCATGGAGTCCTCCTCGAGGATCATCCCAGGCTGGTAGTTCTAATACTGCATGAGGAGGAGGAGATCAAATGGAGACAAAATGTTGCTGCATGGCGTGGAAGTCCTGCAGCTGTTGTAGCTCACTTTTGCCCCTGCCTCCCTAGTTTTTGTTCAGTTTGAAGGGCTGGTACTTGGAAGGAACCTGGAGCCCTGCGCCCTCCCAAATCCTTCATGCTCGCTTGGGGAAGTTGAGAGCAGTTAGTAGAGCTTTGCCCACCTCAGGACCAATTCTCCAACCCACCATCAAAAAGGGCATGTATTGCTGACTGATACAGAAAACTTTAGAATAAAAACCCTTTTGTTAGCATATCACCACTATCTTGTGTTTCCTTCTGTCCTCATTAGATTCCTCCATTAGATATTTTTAGATGCATTAGCAGTACAATTCAGCTCTCACATTTGCCTTGAACAAAGAAATATTATGTTTTGAGAGAGTCACTAGAATTTCAAAATTGTTTACTGCATGTGCTCAATTTTGGCTTTGCATTTAATCACATATTTTTATAAGACATGAGTCATTAATTTACAAAGAATTGTACTGTTGATATACAATATAACAACACATCCTAATGATGTCTTTTAAGTAATTTCTGGGTTTACCTCAAAAGCCATATTTACTGTAATTAAGCTCTTTACTATATGAATGGTGATGATAATCGGAAAAATAACAGTAATTACATCAATTGTCTTCAAATGGAATGGAGAAGCTTGTGGAATTATATCTAGGCTGCACTAGGCTGTTGGATCTTCTCGGTTTGTTCACTGTGCTTTAGAGTTATTGGAAGTCGATGGAAGGAAGGTGTTTTTTCTCTTTGTATTTTAAATTACTGCTCTATTGTTGATAACTGTGATGCTGGCAAACCAGGTGCCAGCTCTTGCCAAGGCTTTAGACCTCAGTCGAGCACTGACAAATTCATTGCTGGAAACTAGTCCAGCTCCCCTGTGTGTTAGTATGGTTAAGATGAGTATTGAATTTATAACAATGTGTTTAGCCTTTATGAAATGCTTATAAGTTGCCAAATGCATTAATCTCACTTATAATATCTTTATCACATGCTAAAAGGTAATATTTGGGTTTTTTTTTTACTTTATGACTGTTAAAATGTTTGTCTGAAACTCTGAACCCAGACAGGAGGGATCATCTTCTAATAATCAAAAAGGCCTCTCAAGACTAAATGGGCTATTGTGAGACATCATAATACAAATACTTTGCTAATTGCACTGTACACCCATGAACAAGCTGTGGTCAAAAGGACTTGTTCCATCAGCTTAAATTCTGGAAAAAGGATATAAAGACAGGGACAAGAAAATTTTTCATCTCTCTTTCTTTGGCTGTTTGGACTCATAAAGGGATTTAGGCTTCTAACTTCCACTTTAGGAATATAAATTGATAATTTAGAGTCTCAGAAGGTGACAGTGTTGACATAATATACTTTGATTTCTGTAAATAGCACACAAAATTTTGATTAAAAAACTAGAATGCAGCCAGTTATTGGGAAGTGATTAATAAACTCTCTCTCTTTCTCCAGCTGGAGAGAGAGAATGGGTGAGACCTACAGAGTTAATTAGGCACCTATGCCCCGATTTTAGGCACCACTGCAACCCACAAAACTCCTGCCCAGCTGCTACCTAACCTTTGAGTAGCCTGAACTTGTTTGGTGCCTAAGTTTGTGCAGTAAACATTCCCTAGATGCCTATATTTCTGACTCTGAATATGCACACTACTGCCTCATTTTAGGGTCCTGGGCACTTTTCATGTACCTAAGCTCCAGAGTGATCCACAAACCGGATGAAAGACAGGTGATCAGCTGCCTTGGCCTTTATCTACACGACGGGGTTGGAGTGTGATTCCAAGCTCCCATAAACATACTCATGTTAGCTGTCATCTTAGCTAGCAGGCTAAAAATAGTAATGCAGCTGCAGTAGTATGGGCAGCCGCAGAGGAGGCAGCTAGATGCTTCAAGTACAAACCCACCTGAATCCCATGTGTATATTTAATTGGGGAAGCTAGTCTGTGCCCCACCACTCACTGCTGCCCAGAAAACCCCCTTTTGTCATTGCAGCAAGTGTCTATACTCCAGCTGCATAGCGACAGTGTCCCTGCTGGGCTACTGTAGTGCTTGTATAAAGACATACCCTGAGCATCAAAATGCCTAAGTCCTTTTTTGTGTGTGGATCTGGGACCCTAACTACTCTTTCTACCCTAAGCAGAGGAGGAAAAGTAAAAACAAATGAAACCAGAGTAAGGCTTCCTGATTATTGGGAGATTAGTCTCTCTCTTTTTAATTGTTGCAGATGGACTATGCCCGTGTTGTAGCCATGTCCGTCCCAGTATATTAGAGAGACAAGGTGGGCAAGGTAATATCTTTTACTGGACCAACTTCTGCTGGTGAGAGAGACAAGCTTTCTGTGTAAACTCAAAAGCTTGTCTCTCTCACCAAGAGAAGTTGGTCCAGTAAAAGATATTACCTCGCCCACCTTGTCTCTCACAGATGAGCTACATCATTTCAGGAATTGGCACATAATTGAACTTCACACATTGTTGTGCTTAGAATCTATGTCCAGGTGACACCATATTATACTTTATCTACTTGACCTGACAACACTTTCTATTACAAAGAAAGCTGGATGAGATGTACATGATGTATGCCCTTTAAGTGACATGCTTTTGTACTATTAATTAATACTCTGAGGTTGTTTGTGTTTAGCCATCAGCTTCATCTGGGGCAAGCAACAAGGTATGTCACAAGAGCACAGATAAGGAGCTGGTATAGTTATATATAAATGTTTTGTAGTTTGGAATTGAACTGTAAGCCCATTCTGACTTTAGGGGTGGGAACAATGCACATAATGGCAGAGCATGTGTGGAAACAGAGGTATTAGGCCTTTCTGAAGAAAAATCTTAGCAGGGAAGGGTGAAAGAGGGGATCCTCAGAAGCCTCCATTAAATTAAAGTTAAACTCACTGGTCCCAATTCATCATTGCCTGAGTGTCCCTTTGCAGCTATCCTTGTCAGAGATTCTGTACCCTTGCAAAGCCCTACCACAGCCATTGGAGCAAACATGCAACTTGAGGGCTCTCTAGTCTGTGTTGGGGACTGCACTGGTCCCTGGATGCTCCTGCCAAGTGGAGGTCAAGCTATCTCACCTCTGTCCCCGCAACGGTGAATCTGCCCTACTGAGTTTTGCTGCATGTTCTTTTCTGGGGAGACCCCATGGAAGAAGCCTGGGGTAAGGCCTATAAACCCAACATTATTTCCAATCTGTAGGCAAATCTTCCGGCTTCCATGTCCTCTATTCATGGAGTTACTTTGCTCAGTGGTACTCTCACCACTTCTTGTTGGTATTGGCTTTAATTTGCCTTCCTGCCCTATGTCTGAACAAAGGCCCTCCTCTCTCTTCTGAGGTTCAGTAGTGGTCCAAGAGTTATTGGGGGTTAGAGTAACATTAACTGTAATACTAACTACTAAATAAGGGGTAGCATTCACAAACATCAGATGGTTTCCCCCAGACTTGCTGCCTCCTATTCTCACCATGCACCTTCCAATCCAGAGAACCCATATTCCATTGGGTCATATTACAGGATCCTCTGCATTTATAGATTATTAGATTTTAAGGTCAGAAGAGAACATTTTGATCACATAGTCTGACCTCTTCCATAATATAGTCCAGAGAATTTCACCTAGAAATTCTGCCATAAAGCTCATCCATATCTTATAATTGAGCTGGAACATATATATTTTTAAATGGACATCAAATCTGAATTACAGAAAAGTCAACACCATTCTTAAAGCAGAATCCTTCATACAGACCCCCCTTGGGATGATATGGCTTTGCATTCCCCTGTGTCTAAATAGCAAACTTAGCCCAGTTCTTCAAGAAAGAGAGGACAGGATCTATAAGTTCTTCCCTGCCTCATGCTGAGGTCAATGCATAAACTGAAACTTATGAATCTTCTTCTCTAAAAGGATAGAATTTCTCTCTACATATTTAACTCAAAGATATTTTTGCTGGGCCATGATGGCATGTGTGTCCTTTTAAATGTGCTGTCTTTTCTCTGCAACATTTATCTGGGAGAAAATAACTTACTCTCATTAAGATTGTTCACCTGTATGCTTTATTAAAAGAATGCTCAAGCTTTTGCAGTGACAAATGTCATTTATCAAATGGCCTGTGCTTTGTGTACAGGGCTACATTTTGGGGAAAAAAGTAATATCTTTTGATACGGGCTGACAGGAGCTCATTTTGTAAGCATTACAAATGGATGCTCACAAACAAGCAAGTGGTGCTTACCTAGAGTGAAAAGGAGATAAGTCCAGCTGACAAGAGAACAGAAATCTAATTGTCAAATTACTCCAATGGATTTTTTTGCTGGTCAATTAAAAGAAATTATTTGCTGCTGTGACCTGTCTAATTAATGGTTGGCCAAAGAAAAATCAAAGAATTCCTGGCAGAAGATAATCAGCAAAGATATTAATTTAATAGTCAGAGCCCAGAACAAGACAGATTGATTTATTGACTGTCTATATATGTAGATTAGGCCTTTGAGCTCGCATGTTCATTTAAAAACAGCCCTATCCTTATAGCTGTGTAAAGAATTATTTTTCTGAGGGTATTCTGTATCCAAGGTTAATGCTGTCTGTTACCACAGGAACCTCAAACAGCAGGCTGCAGTTTAAAAAAGAAAACAACATATTGATCTGACTTACAACCTTCAGTATTGTCTGGATGGTGCACAGAAAGGTAACTTTTTAATGGAAATTACAGAGTATACCCAACTTGAATTTTGTTTTTGCTTTTGTTTTTGTCATTAGTTTATAGAGAAAAAGGAAGAAAGAAGAGAGGAGGGAAAAAAAATTCAGTGCCATGGTAGATATATTATTCACATCTATGCAGTACACTCTTGATTGATGACTGCATGTGTGTTTCATACTTGTATCATAAACTGATCAGTCCCATACAGATGAACAACAGTCTGTTGTAGGACCCAGTAGCTGGGTTCACTCACATGCTTCCAAATTAACTGGGACTGGGCCAAGTCTTGTCCTTGTTCCTAGCTCTGGCTCTTAAGGGCACATTCCCAGACTCAGACACCTCATCAGATCCCTTGCTTGGGACACCCAAGATCCCATGCTTCAGCCTTCCTCCAGCAAACCTCTATCCCACCCATGCCACCAACTGAATATTCATTCAGAGTTTCAACTAGCTCTGGGCTCTCTGACCTCTAGTTTAACCATTTTTGAGGACAACATGGCAGGGAAGCAAGGAACATAGGCTTAGCCAAGGAATTTCTTAACCACAGAAACTTTACTTTTAAACACAAGAGTTACAAGTTACAGATTTTTGCCAAATAACAAGAGCCCTGAGAAGATCCCTCTCCTAGTCGGCCATCGCCCCTTCTGTGAGTCTAAGGTCTTCAGCACTTTAGGATAGGCAGAGTCCATCCCTATCTCACTTTTTCCAACAAGTTCTTCGAGCTGGTGGTGATGGACAGCTCCTCTCACAAAGAAGCATTCCTCCTTCCCTTAAATATAGTCTCTGTCCCTTTTTGGATGTGTTCCACATGTATGCTTGTCCCTCCGCCCCATGGGACTCCTGTGTAAGATAGTCCATTGTTCCATGAGGATGGGCTAGTAGCTGAGAGGTAATCAAAGTCAATGGCTCCTTGACTGAGGTCTTCTCAGAGATCATCCTTCTAGGAGATGTTAAGTCCTTCCAAAGGGAGGGTGGCCATTTGGAATGCAGTTCAATAAGCTTGCCTTGGGCAAGGTTAAACATGAGTTCAGCACATAAAAAAAAACTGATATCCTAATCCAAAATGGAGACTATATCATCAAACTGAAGTTCACAATTTGCCCCAGATATATCTCACTCTCTCACAACTTACATATTTACTGTATCAATGCGATTTTATTTCAACCTTAGGCTACGTCTGCCCTGCTGTAAGGTCTCCTGTGTAGCTGCTCTATGCCAATGGGAGACAGCTTGCCTGTTGGCATAATTAAACCACTCCCAACAAGTGGCAGTAGCAATGTCAGCAAAGAGCATCTCCTGCTGACTATAATTGTCACATCAACACTTTTGTTGGTGAAACCCATATCAGTCGGGGGGGGGGGTGTTTTTTCACACTCCTGACCAACAAAAGTGCTAGTGTAGACATAGCCTTAGTGTTAGTTGTTTTAGCAACTTCTAATGATGTCTAACATACAGGCCCATTGATAGGGGTGAGGAAAGGGGACAATTGCCCAGGGCCCCGGATAATTTAAAAGGGCCTAGCAGCCAGGAACCCCAGACCCTTTTAAATTGCCCGGGTGGGCCGCAGGGCTACTTGGCATGCACAACCACTCCGGGGCTGGGCCCTGTGCTTTGGGGGTCCCACAGGCCAGCACAGGGTCGGTCCTGGAAGTGATGGGGGGTCCCAGAAGTGACAGATTTGTCGCTTCCAGCCTCTCCCCCACAGGATGGCCCTGCTTTGGCCCTGGGGCCCAGAATTCCTGTCAGCAGGCCTGATAATGTATCTGAAATGAAAACTGAAGTCAAATGGGAATGGTTAGGAATTGTACAACACAAAGCAAATGAAAACAATCAAGGTCCAATGTATACTATAATTTGAATGTGAATATTTGACAGAATCCCCTTCATCAGTAATGCAAAGAGAAACAAAACAGGTGAAATACAATATTTAAATAAAAAGATACAAGAACTGAAGAGGACTGGTTTAAAAGTAAAAAGGAGATATGAAATTATTTCGCTCCTTCAGATAATGAAAACTACAGGTGAGATTTTTAAGGGACACAGCGCGTGTAAGCTGATGTTGCTCATTTGACTCGAAAACAAAAGGAGCTATTTCAGCTTGAACACCAGCTGAGGATCTGATAACCTTTATTGGGTGTTATGAAGATCTAAGTTATCTGAAAGGAAGGATCAAATTATAAAAAAAAAAAAAAAAAAACCCAGAAATACCGAATTAGTTAGATTCTCTCCCGCCCCCCATCCCAATTAGCAGCAACTCTCACAGCAGTCATTGGGAGCTGATGGCACACAACACTTCTTTGGAGGCACTTCACACCTTGCAAGATTGGGCTATTGGACTTCACATTAAATGCAATGTATATTAACATAAATAGCTGATAGTTTTCCATTTGGGGTAGTTTGTGCTCTTATGGTATAAATGTTGCCTCAGGAAATGGAAAGAGTGGATTTTGTAAGGGACAATAACAAGCATGATTATTTTTTGGTGAACATGGGAAGAGTGAGCAAATGCCTGATCTGTATCATTTTCTCAGCACCTTTTAAATTCCATAAGAGGGTGGTGTTGGGTTTTTTTTAATATGTTTATATTAAAATAGGGTTTTTACGAAGGGAACCATTCAGGTAACTTGAGCACTGAAGGGATGAGTATGCATGTATCAGACATGAAATGCAAAAAGAAAGTGAGTAATTTTAATTATGCATGAGCATGAATGGGTATTTAATGAAATAGACCTTAAGAGCTTTTATTCTAGTTGCTATTGCAAAATGATTCACATTTAGGATAGAAGTTATATTATAGGAAAAATCATGAAGGAAATTCAAATCCTAATAATGTTAAACACTATGTTACAATGAAAATGCTAATAGTAGCATGAAAGTAACAGAGATAATGAGAATAAATTAAATTACTTGAATTAGACTTAAATTAACCACAGATAAGGTAAAATTGTAGATCAAAAGCTAGATTATTAAAATATTATTCTTTTACCACAAGCACTCTGTTGGAAATCTTTTCAAATAAGTTTTGTTTTAAAAATAAATCTTTATGCAAGTTACTATCTATAAACCAGTTTAACATACATGTAAATATTGGGTGAAATTTCTAAATATTTATTTGATGCTTTCATTACTAAATCACTGTAATCACTACTAAAACAAGTAACGTATTGTGATTATTTCAGAACTACCCATGCTGCCTCAAAGAACAGGCAGAAACAAAAATGATTGGATAAAGCTGTTAGGAGAAGGGGACAGTTCATAGTTTGTTCCAGAAAGATATGATCACAAATGCTATTATGTAGTATTATTATACAGTAAAATAGAAAAAACAAATGTCAGATTGTTTATTGTGAGCTGGCAGTGTTCTTTCTTCAAAGATAACAGACACTTCCGTGTTGTTCCCTTTTAGAAGTTTTTGGTGTCATGCCAGAGGGTCAGGTTGACATGCAGTTTAACACAGTATAATACAAGAATCAGAGAGTATGCGCCAGTTCAAAATAGTACTTAAGCGTGTGCTTAAATTTTGTCTCTATTCTGGATAGCACTTAAACTTGTTCTTGCCTTCAGCAGGATTTAAGTAGATGCTTAAATAACTTTTTTGAATCAGGATATTTTCTTGAATCCTGGACCTGTTGAACAGATTCTGATCTCACTTAAACCAGCACAAAGCTGCATTCCATTTGCAGTTCCTCCCAAATTAAACATGCATAAATAGAGATCAGAATCTGGCTCTGAGATCTAAAGATATAGTCCTGGCTCTCTTGAAATTATTGGAAGTTTTGTCATTAATCTGATTGGTATCAGGATTTCATCCTAAATCTTTAAGTCAATGGGAGTTTTACCTGAGTATGAACTGTAAATATGACCCCTTTTCCCACTGAAGTCCCAAGATAAACTTCCATTGACTTCAAGAGTTCCATTACTAGGCAACACAACTGACACATAAGCAAAAAACTTAAAGACGACAACATTTTCTTTCTAGGTCAGGTCTTCCCTAACATTTCATATAGCTGGTATCTAACTTTAAAAAACATTTCACTAAGTCTGAGTAATGTTTAAGAATATGAGCTTGTTTTGTGTTCCTTGATACTTTAGTATCTGCAACATCTCAACACTGATGCATGCATGGTTGAATAATGCATATTTATGATTTCACATAAGCTATGTTTATGAATATTCATGGACAAGCAACATTATTAGTATATGCCAGATAATGAATATCAATGAATACTTTGTTCACAGGAAAAGAAGCTAAGTACAATATGAGATGAACATAGATATTTTCATTAGGAAAAGACAATGGGTAGCCAGCACTTTGGGATCAAACCAATCTCTTGCAGGAGATGCCACCTTTGGCAACTCTAATGTAGATAGTGTTAGGTTGTTTTACTACAAGTTTGCTTACTTTGCCAGGAAGGTTGTGGTGGTTTGTTAGTTACACTGATCTTTTATCTTTTTTCCAGGGCCACAATAGGTACAAGTTTGATTAAACCAAATATTTGAAAACAATCAAAATAAAACAATTATGCTTTGCATTCAGTGAATTAACATAGTCCCTTATCTCTATAAGCTTCTAATTTTATGACTTTACATGGCAGATTTAATCCATATTAGTTCCCATATCAGGCTAGATGACAAATGTCAACCAGGTTCACACATTATAAGCAAAGATGAACCACAGAATCCTCCATTACATATGTATAAGAATGATTTCCATAAATGTGTCACATTCAGAAATGTTTTACAGCTAATTCCTCAGCCTTAAACCAGGAGTAAACAAACTGCATTAGCATGAAAAATGGTAAAAAATACAAAACAAAACCACCTTTAAATTTTCAATGTAGGTCACTATAGATTAACACTCATTAATACTTCCTGTAGAAAAGAATGCAAAATGGCTTTTACATCAGCATTAGATTTTTTTTTCTTGCAAAATGGAATGTGGAATGACTAAATCTTATAAGGAAGGACCTTTTCATTTACAATTGTTCGTCTTATCTATGTTGACACAAAATATTTCCTTTCAGTCAGTCCTCCTGCATTCTGAAAGAACAAAGCCAGCTAATAGTCTGCAATCATTGAAATTAGAGAAGAAATGGATGACTAGGTCTTTTCCATCTCATATTTTGGTATGTTTTATTATTCTTCCAGGATAAAACATACAGTAGCTTATACTTTTTCATTTTAATTTCTATTATAGTGCTGCTGAAAAGCTCCATTCATTAGTTACTCTATGAGTACAAAGCATTTTTAAAAGGTGTAGATTTTTTGTAATGTATCTCCAAATCTACCTTACAATAAATGTCACTTACTCTTCAGATGGATGTTCATCATGTTACATAAGCAAAACTGTTCTCAGCATAACTGCAGTGGAATCAGTCTCTTTAAAAAATAAATCCTCATCTTTGAGTATCTTCCATAAGATCAACTGGAGCTGCATTAAGACATTTTAACCTAGGAATAAAGCTGAAGGAAACTAAGTTTACAGTGCTTGAATGCTCTTTAAAATTGCTAGAAACCATTGTTCATTCCCTACTTATCTCTAACCCAAACTATAGCGACAGGTTTCAGAGTAGCAGTCGTGTTAGACTGTATTCGCAAAAAGAAAAGGAGTACTTGTGGCACCTTAGAGACTAACACATTTATTAGAGCATAAATTTGTTAGTCTCTAAGGTGCCACAAGTACTCCTTTTCTTTTTCCAAACTATAGCAACTTCCTGCTGTTTAGCCTTACAGTCTCACACGAGACAACCTTTAAGCCCATCTAACATGCAGCTAAGATCTTCTTCCTCACCAACTGTGTTGTCTCCACCTCCCTCTGAATTCCTGCATTGGCCTAAAATATTCTTCTGCATCAGATTCACAGACTTCATCCTTGCCTTCAATGGATTCTTTGATTGCTACATCTTGAGCAAAATTTTGTCCTGTGTTAGGACTACTTTGTGCTACTGGGGAGCAGTACACATTAATATTAAAGCACCCCCAAAATGGCTGAGGACTCTTTTTGTGATGTACTGTGAATACAAGAGTACTTGCATATATAGGGATGGAAAGGGTTCATCATATGCCATTACAAGCCAGTGCAGAGTACAGCAGCCCTTAGACATCTCTTACCTGTGCTTGGCACCAATTTGCTCTCCCAGCCAATACTAAGATTGTGGAAGGTGGATTAGATTCACCTTTGCTTCCTTCCTAGCTGCACTGAACTTTGCTCCATCACATCCAGGGACTGAACCCCTTGCCACTCATCTTCCATCTCCTCCTGTGCCTTACACTCCCATCTTGACATGTCTTAATTCTTTCTTAGTCTATTCTCCCACAAGTGACTTGGATTCAGATCCTCAAAGGTATTCAGGTACCTAAATCCCATTAAATTCAGTGGAAGTTAGGCACCTAAATACTTTGAAAGACTGGGCCTTGGTGTCTTTTTCCATGTCAACCTCCACACCACAAAACCAGATTCTATATGTCAGTCCGCCTCCCTTTCCTCCCTCAAACCCCTCAAGATTCCATCATTTCAATTAGCCTTATGTGCTCAACTCCATTTCCCTGGCCGTGCCTGACTTTGCTCCCTTGGTCATTATATGTAAATAACATTAACAACAACAAGTACAAAGTATTGTTCATTTTATAAAGAAACCAACTAGATGTTTATATAAAGAAGCATCCAGAGAGCTTTCTGTAACCCTTGTCTTTATTGCTTTATCTCTGTGTTTACAGTCCTATGCTCGCCTCATGTAGGGCTGGATTCTGATTCCACTGAAGTCATTGGGAGGAGGGGGAGAGGTTTGCCATCATCTCCAATAAGAACAGGATGAGGCCCTTGGGTTACATAGAAACTCCTTGAGATACTGACTTGTCTTTTTCTTAAAATTCATTTTTAAGGTGACACCAGCACATGCCACCATAGAAACAGTTACCCATAATACTAATAATCTTCAGATTTGTCCAATCCATTTATTCAAGAATTTGTGAATTTGGCAACAAATGAAATTTCACTATTATGAAGGCAGCAATAGAAATTCCATCTCTCTGTAATGAGCTTCAGGGCAAATATCATCACAGAGAAGAAAACCCTGACATTTTCCCCACCTTTCTCCAACTCTTTAATCGGTATTGGAATAAACAGCTGTAAAATAGAGGGAAGGCAGTCGTGATCTCTATTCCATTTTCTATCTGTACCAAATAAATTTCTGCAGTGAAGAACAGAGAAACAGGGCCTTCTAAAAGAGAACGGAAACTGGCTAACTGCCTGGTCCACAGTGAACAAAAAGCAGAGTCAGGTAGAGTTACTGTCATTTATGCTCCAGCCAAGCATGGTGGAAAATTCTGAGATTGAACAAACTAAAAGTTGGGAGAAAATAGTCACAATAAGTCTATCCCTTGAAAGCAATTAAAGAAGAAAATATTTTTAAAAGTCAGAGGAGTAAAATTACTATCCAGCTAGACTGCCTTAAAGTAGAATTGAAGTAAAATATCTGGTCATACTAGAGTAATAGAGAAAAGTGAGGATAACATTTAGTAAATTGGAATTCTGCTTTACAAAAAAGGTCACAGTGATAGACTTTGTCATACTTCTCTAATTTATCATGACAAGTTTTCCTAGACTTAATATGCATCTTCTTGGACTCCCAGAGGGGAATAAAGCTGAAGATGATATTGAAAAGATACTAAAATACTTTCCACTGAATTCCAAACAACCAAGACCCAGCCTTGGAGTTTGCTGAATCGTCTCAACTCTCACTGAAATTAATGGGAGGTGCGGGCACTCAGCATCTCAAAGGATATGCATAAGTTATTGAAAAGGAGAACTGATTACCATCACAGTGTTTCACACCATGTGGCTTGTTGCTTAACATCTCCATTTTACTACAAGCATTGGAATTGACCTTGCAAGGTATTGGGTGTCCTTGACTCCCATTGACTTTGATGTGCCGGGTCCTGTAAAGTAATGAGGCCCTTCTTCTCAATGCTGAGCACCCTCTTCTTCAACCGTTATCAAAGTGAGCTTAGTACTTTCAGCACCTTGCAGGGTAGAACCTAGTGAGTCTGGCCTTAATACATATTGACCAAATATTATTTAGCTAAATTATTCCTGTTGACAGATTATCCACCTGATGGTGACCAAGTCAGATGAAATTTCATAGAGAGGGGAAAAAAATGAGATAGAACATGACACTGGATTCTCCTGAGGTCCCTTCCAACCCTGATATTCTATGATTCTATGTTCTTTTCTGCAAAATTGGGGTTGAAATTCAAAGGACACTTTCATTTGCTACTGAATCAGAAGTGGTCCTGAGTTTCTTGGAGTGTCATCTGTTATGATACAACCAACATGGACCCAGTCACTGAAAATGCTTGAAGAATCTCTCTCACACATGTGAAAAAAAAATGGCACCAATTCAGCAAGGTACTTAAGCACATGCATAATTTGAAGTACCCAAGTAGTCACATTAAGTTTGACAGGATTGCTTAAAGTTAGGCACAAACTTAAGTCTGTTGCTGAATCAGGACTTTTATCATGAAGATATAATCAAGAATGAAGGTCTGTTGTGCTTGTTGCTGGTACTGCTGATCTGTGCAACAAGTCATGTGCAAGTTATTGCCTTGGTAATGAAATAATTGGGAAAAAAACTTTGAAAAAAGAAATTCACACACAGAAAAATACAGGACTGTCAGTCTGGGGCAAAAGGAAACCTTCATTTTTAATTGTTAGTCTGGTATTATTCATTTGGTTTCAGCAAATGGCTGGGAATTTGAATTTAGAGAGTTAGTATGCCCTTATTAGAGGATCCTTCTAACACTTAGGTGCCTTTGAAATAAGGTGGAGAGATCCTTATTCCTTTCTCACTCACACCAGTTTGTATCACAATTGACTTACTTGGCTCTGATCCAGGAGAGTATTTAAGTATGTGATTCACTTAAAGCATGATTGTCATTTGCTATGAGGCAGTTGCCTCTCCCCCTGCTCCACCTCCAAGGCTTTTCATAGGTCTATATGCTCCATTATGACTTCCACTTTCTGCCTCCCAAAGACTTTTCAGTATATGACAACATATAATATTCTTTAGTCTGACACATCTTTCCCCAGATGCCCACTTTGGAATTTTTCTGAAATGACACTCCTTATTTCAGAAACATGAGTAGTTCTCAGAGTAGCAGCCGTGTTAGTCTGTATTCACAAAAAGAAAAGGAATACTTGTGGCACCTTAGAGACTAACAAATTTATTAGAGCATAAGTTTTCGTGAGCTACAGCTCACTTCATTGGATGCATTTATTGCATCCGATGAAGTGAGCTGTAGCTCACGAAAGCTTATGCTCTAATAAATTTGTTAGTCTCTAAGGTGCCACAAGTATTCCTTTTCTTTTTATGAGTAGTTCTGTCAGTGTCAATGAGACTACTCATATGTCTAAAGTTAAGCAAGTGCTTTTTGTTTGCTCCCATATGAGAAGGGTGTATATCCACATGTAAACAAATTACTGATGGAAAACTAAATTAAATAAATGTTTCATGGTAGCATTTTCTGAAACACTTTCAGTTCCACATACAGGATCACTTAGACATGCAGAACTGCAGGATCTCAATGTGTGGATGAGATGATGGTGCAGGGAGAAGGGGTTAAGGTTTATTAGGATCTGGGGAACTTTTTGGGAAAGGAGGAGACTCTAGAGGAAGGATGGGCTCCATCTAGAACAAAATGGAACCAGATGCTGGCATGTAAATTTAAAAAGGTTTAAAATGAGCTTTTAAATGAAGGCTTAGAGAAAAGCTGACAGGGTTCAGAGAATCATACAGTTGACCAGAGACATCCATTAGGGGAGGATCTATTATCATGCATTTTCTGTATCTAGTAAAGAGGATAGGATAGAAGTTGATAAAATATAGTTAGGAACTGAAGAGAAACAAAGTTAAATGAAAAAAATATACATCAGATAATGGTATACAGCTAAATAGTGACAAATTTTATAAGTGCTTGTATAAAAATGCTAGAAGTCTAAATACTAAGATGGGGGAAGTTGAGTGGCTGGTATTCAATGAGGATATTGATATAATAGGCATCACAGAAGCTTGAGGGAACAATGATAATCAACGGAGCATAACATTACCAGCAGTGTTAAAAATACATAGGAATGACAGAGTAGGTCATGCTGGTGCGGGAGAGATACTATATGTGAAAGAAAGCATAAAGTCAAATATAGTCAAAATCTTAAATTAATCAAACTGTACCATATAATCTTGCATAAGAAGAAGATAGCAGTAGGAATATACTACTGACCACCTGACTGGGATGGTGAAATGGTTCGGGAGATTAGAAAGGCTATAAGAATAGAAAACACAATAATAATGGGGGGCTTCTGCTGTCACCATATTGACTGGGTATATGTCACCTCGGGATAAGATTCAGAGATAAAATTTCTAGACACCATAAATGACAGCTTCTTGGAGCAGCTACTCCTTGTGGAACCCACAAGGGGAGAGGCAATTCTTGATTTAGTCTTAAGTGGAGCTCAAAATCTGGTCCAAGAGTTGAATATAGCTGAACCACTTAATAACAGTGACAGCAATATAATTATATTTATTATCTGGGAGGGGAGGGAGAATACCATAGAAGCCCACCACAGTACCATTTAACTTCAGAAAGGGGAACTACACAAAAATGAGGAAGCTAGTTAAATGGAAATTAAAAGGTATACTCTCAACAATGAAATTGCTGCAGGCTGCATGGAAACTTTTTAAAAAAAAACACCATAAGAGAGACTGAGGGGGGATATGTTAGTGGTCTATAAGAGAGAATAAAGCTAAATCCCACTGAGGATAATAAAAAGGAGCATAAACTCTAGCAAGTCAAGTGCAAAAGTATAATTAGGCAGGCCTCAAAAGAATATGAAGAGCAACTAGCAAAAAATTCAAGAACTAACAGCATAAAAAATCTTAAACAATTAGTGGGGTCACTGGACGATCAAGATGCTAAAGGAGCAGTCAAGAAAGATAAGGTCATTGCGAAGAAGCTAAATGAATTCTTTGCATGAGTCTTCCCTGCAGAGGATGTGAGAAAGATTCCCACACCTGAACCTTTCTTTTTAGGTGACAAATCCAAGGAACTGTCCCAGATTGAAGTGTCAGTAGAGTTGATAAATTAAACAGCTCCTGCTAGGTCTTCGGGGCAGAGTTTTGGTTTGGGAGCTGGTAGGAGGCAGGAGTTCAGGGTCTCCATGGGAGGAAGGAAGCCAGTGTCAGTATCTAGTCAGGCAGGATGTTGGTCTTGGGTCTGTCTAGGGCATCCTGGAGTTAGTAGTGAGCCTTTTTGCCTTCTGTTCCCCAACCCAACTAGACCTCACACCTGCAATGCCACTACCACATCCCGTCTGCCAGCTGAACTTCCTAGCACTCAAAGAGTGGAGGTCTCCAGCTAACCAGAAAGAAGCATGCGGTCCCCTCAATGGTGGTCCTACCTTCTCTCTACGTCTTGTTGGTGACGAACACAGGTGTTCTTCTCAGTACTACCATTGTATATTTGTGGATTATCCCTTGCATGAAGAGGGGAATTCATTTTTTGAGGACATGAACAATGTGTGTAACAGATTGTCTCCTTCCCATTATAGTTTCTCTGGTCAGTTATCCATTAACTGTTCAGTGACTAAATATATAGCTGTCAAGGTTCCTTCCCCACTCTGAACTCTAGGGCACAGATATGGGGACCTGCATGAAAGACCCCCTAAGCTTATTCTTACCAGCTTAGGTTAAAAGCTGCCACCACCAAAGTGTTTCACAAAGAACAGGGAAGTGCCCACTTGGAAACATCTCCCCCCAAAAATATCCCCCAACCCCAAGGACTACACCCTCTTTTCTGGGGAAGGCTTGATAAAAATCCTCACCAATATGCATAGGTGAACACAGACCCAAACCCTTGAATCTTAAGAACAATGAAAAAGCAATCAGGTTCTTAAAAGAAGGATTTTAATTAAAGAAAAAGTAAAAGAATCACCTCTGTAAAATCAGGATGGTAAATACCTTACAGGGTAATCAGATTCAAAACATAGAGAATCCCTCTAGGCAAAATCTTAAATTACAAAAGACACAAAAACGGGAATATACATTCCATTCCATTTTATCAGCCATTTAAATAAAACAGAATCTAACGCATATCTAACTAGATTGCTTACTAACTCTTTACAGGAGTTCTGACCTGCATTCTTGTTCTGGTCCCGGCAAAAGCATCACACAGACAGAGAGAGCCCTTTGTTCCCCCCCCCCTCCAGCTTTGAAAGTATCTTGTCTCCTCATTGGTCATTTTGGTCAGGTGCCAGCAAAGTTGGCCTAGCTTCTTAACCCTTTACAGGTGAAAGGGTTTTTCCTCTGGCCAGGAGGGATTTAAAGGTGTTTACCCTTCCCTTTATATTTATGATGCCCCGCAAATCACAGATAGGGTGAAACACTGACTGTGATTTCTTCCTGGAGCTCTAGGAGAAAACAGAGTTAATAAGACACATGCACCTCTAAATATACTACCAAGTACATAAAGACCAACAATATTTTCCACATCTCAAGGACGATTTTAACCAGTTGATTCTGGGAAACTTCCAAGGGAGAGAGCTTCAGCCACTTTGTTAGAAGCTCCTGAGATGTGTTGGATGTTGAAATCAAAATCTTGTAGAGGTAAACTCCACAGAATAAGTTTGTTGTTATTTCCCATGGCGGTATGAAGCCACTGTAGCTCAGCATGGTCTGTTTGCAGGTGGAAACGCTGTCACCAAATATATGGGCGTAGCTTTTCCAGACCGTAGACAATGGCATAACATTCTTTTTCACTGACTGACCAGTTGCTTTCCCTCTCAGGCAGCTTCTGGTTAGAAACACTACAGGATGGAATTCTTGATCTGGTCCTTCCTTCATTAAAACTGCTTCCACACCACACTCGGATGCATCTGTGATTACTCGGAATGGTTTCTCAAAGTCTGGGGCCTTTAGCACAGGGTCAGACATGAGGGTTGCTTTAAGCTGGTTAAAGGCCTTCTGACACTCTTCGGTCTACTGAACGGCATTTGGCGGTTTCTTTTTGGTTAGGTCTGTCAGTGGGGCGGTGATCTGGCTGTATTGCGGTACAAATCACCTGTAATATCTGGCCAAGCCTAAGAAGGATTGGACCTGTTTCTTTGACTTTGGGACAGGCCACTTTTGGATAGCATCCAGTTTGGCCTGTAGGAGGTTGATAGTTCCTTGACCCACCTGGTGTCCAAGATAAGGCACTCTGTTTAGGCCTATTTGACACTTCTTAGCCTTAACAGTTAATCCTGCCTCCCTTATGCACTTAAAGACTTTTTGTAGATGATCCAGGTGTTCTGCCCAGGAATCCGAAAATATGGCCACATCGTCAAGGTAGGCGACTGCATATTCTCCTAGTCCTGCTAGGAGACCATCTACAAGTCTTTGGAAGGTGGCAGGTGCATTCCGCAGCCCAAAAGGGAGTACATTAAATTCATACAGCCCAACGTGGGTGGTGAAGGCTGACCTTTTCTTGGTGGATTCATCAAGCGTCACCTGCCAGTACCCCTTGGTTAAGTTCAAGGTAGAGATGAACTGGGCCCGTCACAGTTTCTCTAATAGTTCATCTGTGCATGGCATTGGATAGTTGTCTGGGTGAGTTACAGCATTTAGCTTATGGTAGTCCACACAAAATCGTATCTCCCCATCTGGTTTGGAAACTACAACCACTGGAGATGCCCATGCACTGCCAGAGGGGCAGATTACCCCCATCTGTAGCATATCCTGGATCTCCCGTTCTATAGCAGTTTCAGCTTGAAGAGACACCCGGTAAAGTTGGACTTTAATTGGGTGAGCATTACCAGTGTCAATGGAGTGGTGTGCCCATTTAGTCAGTCCTGGGGTGGCTGAGAACGTCGGAGCGTAGCTAGTGCACAGCTCCTTGATCTGCTGTTGCTGCCTATGCCCAAGGTTCATGGAGAGGTTCACCTCTTCCATGCCATCATCACTTTTCCCTTCGTAGTAGACACCTTCTGGCCACTCAGCATCATCTCCTCCCTGGGCTATAAACTGACAAATCTTTAATTCTCTGGATTGATTAGAAGGGCTGAGAGGCGGTGGGTTGCTCCGTGCCACCGTCCAAGCTCTATGGAGGCTTTCCATCTGCTTCCTGTTCAGTCTGGAACTATTCCTTTGATGATGGAGACATCAGTTCCTCATTGGATTGTGGACCTAGGCTTGGTCCCTCTGGAAGTGATGCAGGCAATGGGGCTGTTTCCACTGATTGTGAACCCCTCTCCGCTGGTGCACTATGTTGAGGTTCAGGCTCCAGCTGAGCCTCTGGTGTAGGGTTATCGGCTACTGCCAGTTCAGGTTCGGTGGGGCTCTCTGGTGTTGGGATTGCAAGTACTGGATTCAGTTCTGGCAATGGTGCTGGTTGTTCCACTGGTTCCGGTTCTGGGGCTGGCTCTGTCTGGGTCTCTGAGACTGGATTCTCTACTGCTGTTGCTGATGTTGGCATGGGGTCTGGTTCCATCACCTCTGACCGGGTCCTGGTAGAAGTTTCCGGAACAGAACTAGGTGTGACAGCTTGCTTAGCCTGGCTGCTGGTGACCATTCCCACCTTCTTGGCTAGCGTCACATGATTGGCCAAGTCTTCCCCCAGCAGCATGGGGATGGGATAATCATCAGACTGCAAAAGTCCATGTTTCTGACCAGCCCTTGTACTGGACAGGCAACTTGGCTGTAGGCAAATTGAAAGAGTTAGACTTGAAGGGCTGAATTGTCACTTGGTTCTCTGGGTCGATTAAATTGGGGTCCACTAAGGAAGCATGGATAGCCAACACTTGTGCTTTGGTGTCCCTCCACATGGTGACCTTCTTCCCGCCCACACTCACAGTTTCCCTCCACTCCGAAAGTATCTGGGAAGTATCTGGGCCTGAGGATCTCTGATGTGATTCCGGTGCAATCTGTTGGGGTTCTTGGGGCAGCTGGCCTTCACATGCCCCGGCTCATTACATTTAAACCATTGTCCAGCTGACGGGTCACTGGGGCAAGGTGGGTTTCTGGAGAACTGTGTGGCAGGACGATAAGTTGTCTGGAGTATTCCTTGGTGTGTTGTTGGGGCCTTGGGCTGCCCCCTGTAGTAGGGTGTGGTCTGAGGGTGTCCTTTCTGATATCCGCTCCAACTGTGACTAGGATTGTTCCTCTCTCCTCCCTCCACCTGTTTTGTTCCGGCTTGCCCCTCCTCTCCGGCGGTCTGGGACTGCTCGTATTGATCAGCATAAGAAGCAAGACTTTCTGCTGAAGCCATTTCCTTATCCCATAAACACTGTTTTATTTCCTCCTTGGACATATTCAGGAATTGCTCCTGCGCTATCAAATCACACATTCTGTCAAAGCTAGTGACACCCCTTCCTTGGACCCATTTATCTAACAGATCCTTCTTCTGGTTTAGATAAGCCACATTACTTAGTCCAGGCCCTCTCTTAAGGGTTCAAAATTTTACTTTGTACGTTTCAGACGTAATTTGAAATTGCTTTAAAACCAAATCCTTCAACTTATAGTCAGAAGCCTCATCAATAGGCATCTTATTGAATATGTCCAGAACTCTTCCAGTCAATTTTGTGACCAATGTGGTCATCTTGTGAGCTTCAGGAATTTTATGGGGAGTGTTCAGTCTCTCAAAGGTGAGAAAATATTCAGCAGTATCACTGGATTCATCATACTGTGGACATAGTCAATCCCATTTGTGGATTGTTGGGGAAGGATGGTTAGGGTTATCCAGTAGATTCCACTCAGCCCTTACCTTCTCCAACTCAGTTCATGCTTCCTCTCTTTTTCCTTCTCCGCCTCAGCATGCTTCCTCTCTTTTTCCTTCTCCTCCATTTCTTTTTCCCTTGCCTCCATAGCTCTCCTATGGGCAGCCTCTTTGGCTGTTTCTGCCTTGGGCTCTGTCATGTTTGCCTCTCTGTTTTTAATTAACTTTACACCCGCGAGTTAGAAATAAAACAAACAAAAAAACTTGGCTTGTCAAAAAAAATAGTTTGTGCTGTAACCTGATACCGATGTTCTCTGATAGTGATTGCCAGCCTACAGAAAAATCCTTTAAAAAACAAAAAAAACCTAACACCTTTGTCTCCAGGCAAATAGACAGAAAAAGCCTCTAGTTACTCTTAGCTAAAAAAAGCCGACCTCTTCAGGTCTGTGAAGAATTTGTGAATTTCCCTGCAGGAGGTTAACTACCCTGCCTTTAGGTAGAGAAAACTCAGCTCATAAAAGCAAGCTCCCTTTTGTTTTTCTTGTTGCTTTGTCCCCTTTTACAAAACACTTTAAAATCTTTTAAAATCCTTCTGTGTTTCTGGTTCAAAAAAACCCCTCAAAATGATTTCAAATTAATCCAACTCCTCTGCCACCATGTCAAGGTTCCTTCCCCACTCTGAACTTTAGGGTACAGATGTGGGGACCTGTATGAAAGACTACCTAAGCTTATTCTTACCAGCTTAGGTTAAAAGCTGCCACCAAAGTGGTACACAAAGAACAGGGGAAGTGCCCACTTGGAAACATCTCCCCCCCAAAAAAATCCCCCCAAGCACTACATCCCCTTTCCTGGGGAAGGCTTGATAAAAATCCTCACCAATTTGCATAGGTGAACACAGACCCAAACCCTTGGATCTTAAGAACAATGAAAAAGCAATCAGGTTCTTAAAAGAAGGATTTTAATTAAAGAAAAAATAAAAGAATCACCTCTGTAAAATCAGGATGGTAAATACCTTACAGGGTAATCAGATTCAAAACATAGAGAACCCCTCTAGGCAAAACCTTAAATTACATAAAGACACAAAAACAGGAATATACATTCCATTCTGCACAACTTATTTTATCAGCCATTTAAACAAAACAGAATCTAACGCATATCTAACTAGATTGCTTACTAACTCTTTACAGGAGTTCTGACCTGCATTCTTGCTCTGGTCCTGGCAAAAGCATCATACCAACTGAGAGAACCCTTTGTTTCCCCCCCCTCCTCCAGGCTTTGAAAGTATCTTGTTTCCTCATTGGTCAGGTGGCAGCAAGGTTATTTTAGCTTCTTAACCCTTTACAGGTGAAAGGATTTTTCCTCTGGCCAGGAGGGATTTAAAGGTGTTTACACTTCCCTTTATATTTATGACACTAGCTCTTGACTCTATATACCTTACTATAACAGTTTCTAAATGGTGGTTATTACTGTAAGATAAAAATCAACATTTCATAATGTCCTTGTTTTGTACTTATCATTAGTACATAAAAATGGCATTGAAGATGAATTGCTATCAACCAACAATTAATAAATTAGCTTTTCTACAGACATTCAGTTATACTTATTTTTAAATATATCTTATTCAATTATCTGTAAATATATATTCATAGTCTGACTGCTAAGGATAAAAATAATGTAGTAATGTTTTACACATTACATTATTTTTCCTTAGCATTTTAACTATGGACCCCTGCTTCATTTACTGTGCGCCATTTAAACTGTGTTCTGAATAAGGCAGGGCCTTTTTAAATATTATTTATATTACCATATCACGTAGAAGTCTTAGTCATGTATGAAAACCACATTGTGCAAGGTGCTGTACAAACAGAGAAGGAAAAAAAAGACTACAATTCTGATCTTTGCAGTGTTGTGAAATACTCCAAGTGGGCCGACTAAAAGTAATTTTTATGTTGAGACAAGTAATTCCTTTTTGATTTGTATCTAAGTGCAGCATGTTAAGGGATGTCTGGTTTTTATTCTGCCATATAAACCACTTATATTATTCTTGGTTTAGTAAAAAATATTGATTTCAATCTATAAGGAAACAGAATTTGATAAAGAATGAAGGTATGTTCATTTTTAATAAAGCATTCCTCCCGTGAAGAATACAGGAAGACTGGGCCCTTTCTTGAGGTCTGCCTGTATCTGTTGAATCAGCAATTCAGTATTTATCGTTTGCATTTTTAAATGTCAGCTGCACTTTTAGGGCTGTATTATCTTTTCTAAAGATCCTATCTACAAATCAGGGGGAGGAGGAGGAGGAGGAGGAGATGATGTGCATCACAGACCTTTAAAACCTGAAAAAAAATATTTTCAGCATTACCATTATAATGGGACTTATTATAGTTCAAGACTTGCTTTAGCCCCAGTCATACATTTATGATGCCATTGTGTGAGAGAATTTGCTTGCTCTCTAGATTAAATAAACATGAACATTTTCTTTCTTTTTTAATACTAACAAAATATTTACTACGTATGTGCCAGCATTTGGCTTACAGAGTGGATAGCCATTCTCCTATCCCCAGAGTGTTGAGAGGACTGGAGTGCCAGAGTCCCTATGTTTAGGCAGAATCCTCAATGCAAGAAGAAAGCCTGTGCCATGTTAGCATCTCTTAGGTCAGGGCCGGCAGCTTCTCCAAAGTCCATATGTGACCTTGGTACTGCTGTTGGATGCCACCCTTTGGCTTTTCCTCCTATGAAAATAGCATCTCCATTGTCTCCGGGGAAGACAATCCGCACATGTTCACCAATACTAACAGCTAAATGATAATGCAAGGCTAAGCGGCATCCTGCTTATTTAAGAGTGAATGGCAAAAAATAATAAAAAAAAAATCATGTAGTCTTATTTGTGTGTGACAAAACTGAAGCAACTGTACTATTTATTGGCCAGAAAAATAATTTACAACATTTAAAATGAAGTTACCACTATCCCACATCATAGTCCTTTTCTGATCGTCCTGGTCATGGAGTTCCTTGTCTTTCCCCCCAGTTTATAACAAGCTCCCCTAGTCAGAGCAATGTCCTCGTATCTCCCTACATTGGAAAGTTTTACATACATCTCTCTTAATATCATCTCTTCCACTCCTACAGGTACATTTCTGGTCTCTAATCCACATTCCTGAGGCATGTAAAGCTTCTTCTACTCGCCCTTTCTTCAGAGGGTCATCATGTAAAGAGAACTTATTTCTGCTTACTAGCCCGCTCTGTTTACTACCCCTCCCTCCAACTTGCCATTTCTCAAAAAAGCATATGCAGTACTAAGTCTGCAGTACCCAGGAAAGAAAATAAGTATTCGCAGAAAATGGTACTGGAGACACAAGCTCTGGAGACACAAGCCTCGGGAACAAGCAGGATCTCATGATTTATATTGAGTGCATATAAAACTAATGAAAAAGAGTATATACAAACCAATAAACTTCCCCAGTGCAAAACCAAAACAGTCTGTGGACAACTGAGTGTTTGAAATAACTTTCCTTCCTTTTTACTAATCTGCCTATCACCCTTACCCCTGAGACTAAGCAAGGAAGGAAGCTCTCTACTCAAAAACCTCTTTCCAAAGTCACTTCCTGGCAGGGCAATCCACTGCCAGTTACTCTTGGTCCTCCCTTCTCTTCATATATACAAGAAAGGGGTGTCAAACAGTAAGCCCACCAATCTCTGGTAAAGGAAAGGAGTCATTTCTCCTCAAACCTTTAATTATTATCTTTTAAAAAAACAGCTACAAGTGGTGAATATTTTGAGGAACAAGAGGCTTTTCCTGTTTTAAGTGTAGTATATACTGGTTTTTTTGGTATTATTTTGTTTTTAAAGGAAAACTTGAAAAAACTGGCTTCTACACTTTAAGGATCCAGAGTTCTGAAGGACTGACTAGTGGGCCAGAACAAATGTGAATCAGAGAAGGTACCATCTCTTCATGTGTGTTTGTTGACCACCTACCACATTGGACTCCTAATCAGGACCTCAGGGTGCTACCATAAATATACATACGAAAACAGTAATAAGAATGGTAACAGTAGCACCCTACAGACATTCTTCTACTAACCAGCAATATTCACTCAACTAGAACAAAAATAGTTTAAGCTAACAAACCCCTTCAGGCAAAAAAAAAATATACAAATTTAGGTCTTGACCCGGGCCCTGAAAATTAACAGACTGTGGTTCTGTCACAGAAGCAAAGGTTATGAGTTACAGAGTTGATGTCCCACTTCTGAGAACATCTATCATCCTGATCCCTTCAATTGACATTCAGAGATTTTCCAACATGATCTCAACCACTGAAATGACATGTTCTCAGGGTTCTTCTGACTATAGGAAAGATGGGCCATCATCAAAAATTAGTTCAGCTGTTTGTCCCGTGCTTATTCACGTTATTCAGAGCTTTGAAATCTGAAAGATTTAGTTGGTAACCTTGTAAGAAAATGCTTTTGGTAGAACTTGAAATGCTTCAAGGATAGCCCTTTTTATCCCTTTTCTCCAGTTCTAGATCCCAGTACAACTGGAAACCACTATTGCAGAAGTTGACAGGAAGAAAAAATAGTGGGTGGAGAATTAGTCCTGAAAAAATACAAAGGTGGAAATGTGCTTATTGTTTCCTCAGACTAGTTCACATATTCCTAAGTATTTCTGAGTGAGAGGAATTGATTTGCTATCAACCAGAAAAATTGTATGATTGCACATCAGTCTGAAATGTCTTTTTTCCAACTTTCCTTAATAATTGTCTAACATGTTCCCATTAAAAGTTTAACATTGTTGCATTATGGTGCAAGACTATTTAAGATGAGTTATGAACAATTATAGAGCCTTGCTAAATCAGTTTAACATAGCTAAATTCCTAAGTTTCTTCCAAGCATGTGACAAAAGTACTGAATGCCGATCTATTATTATAAGTTGACATCTTTTGTAGCAAAACTGTTGTTGTACTAATCCTGCATTTTTGTAATCTTTAAGTTTTTAATAGAAGAAAATCACTCTTACCTTGAAAACTATTTAAATGTTAAATGCAGACAATTGTCTAGTTGTATTATTTTCAGAAAAAAAAATCCTCCCTTTCATTAAAAATCTACTGAAATGTAATACATCTTAAAATAGACAAAGTGAGGCGGTTCACAATATATGTAATATACAAAGAAAACATAAAAGTCTCAGTATTAAGGCACTAAAACTAGAACAGGTGTAAGTAGATAGTTATAATAAAATAAGGGATAATAAGACAGACAATCTTCACTCAAAGCACTGAGAATTGATACATTTGTAAATCGATGGTGGAAATAGCATAGCTGCCACGATAACACAGCTCTCTTTTGAACTGGTTCAGCATTCATTTCCTAAGGTATCTGACTTATGATTTGGTAGTTTACAGTATGAACTCTTATATCCTTACCACAAATATCTGCAATGTGCCCAGGGGATTTAGTTATTCTCTATCTGCTGCAACTTTCTGTAAACAACCAAAGAATGGATATAGTTTATTATACATTATTTTTGTTACCATAGTGTCTAGGAGCCCTAGTTATAGACCAGGACACCACTGTGATATAGACAGGAGTTCTCACAATCACAGACCATCAACTTGATATTAGCAAAGTTAACCAAAGAAATGGGGCATGCACTCAGGACCACTTCCATTGCAACTGAGCTCACATGCAGTTACTAAGGGGCCCAGTTTAACACCCTTTCTCATTCTGAGTAGCATCTTACAACCAGACTTTTAAAGATATAAGGTGCCTATTTGCATTTAAAAATCAGTCCCTTACTCCATAAGTAATCAATAGGTCCATTCATAAAGGAGGGTACTATTCACTGAGAGTAGAGGTGGCAGAATTTCCCCCTAAATTGTTATTGTGTCTTGAATTTCAGAACTTTGCATGCTCTGTAAGGGGCTGTGTTCTATGATGTGCACAGCTAGAGAATGCATGAAATTTTAAGTTAGACAAGGGGGCCCTGGTTCTTCAAATGCTTCAATGCTATATGAAGTAAATGAGAAGTTAAACCCTTACCAAGATAAATACTGCATATCTTCATGAAAACATAGATGATAATTGATCTTGGAAGTACTGCTTTATAATCAGGAGTACAAACAAAAAATTTACTTTAAGTACAGCACACCATGCCATTATTTGTGTCAGAATTTTTCTTCTTAAAGTATAGCAGCACAGATGGAAGTTTATCTCTCATCTTTCATACAGCACAAACTCTGAGTTTCTCTTTGTAGCAGTACAAACTTTGTGCAGCAGCACCAACTGCGAATCTCTTTTCACTTTTTTTTTGCAGCTGCACATAAAGTGTAAAAATCATGCTGTGAAGAAGAATATAAGTCAATGATTGACATTCTATAGAACTGTCTGTTCCTGGGTGCAAGGGACTTAAATCCCCAGATATGCTCTAGCAAATGAATGTTTCATCATATATGACTAGCACTTTTCAGAGACCGATCCTAGTTTGAACAAAAATGATCCAGTCTCTTCTACAGGGTTTACAATGAGAATTATCCATTAGTATTTTCAGTGGCAAGGACAAAGTGTAACATCTTTAATCATAACTTACAACAGTCTAGAATGATTATGTAGAGCTCTTTGGGCAAGAAGGGGAAAAAAAGACCTCTAGATAAATAAAAGACACATATCTTTGTTAATTAATATTAGTTCACCAGGGTGACAGACAGACTCCCCCAAGTGCCAGAACTTCATGGGTCTAATTTTCAGAAAGTTGAATGCATGCAGCTCCAGATATGCATGTGCAAGTGAGTGTGTGAAAAGAAGATATGCACAGACATTTCAGAGGGGCTGTTTAGACATGCACAAACCATAGGCACATCTACAGATGGACATGTATGAATGGGTATTTACTCCATATAGCAGTGGATCTCAACCTTTCCAGACTCCTTTCAGGAGTCTGAGGCCCGAGCCCTGCCACCCAGGGCTGAAACATGTAACTTAGCTTTGTGGGGTCCCTTGTGGTGTGGGAACCCAGGAAATTTGTCTCCTTGCCACCCCCTAATGTTGGCCCTGCATTTATGACTCCCCCAAGCCTATCCTGTGACCCCCACTGAGGCTTCCAAGCCCCAGGTTGAGAAATACTGATCTACATGAGTTGATGTATCCCCCTGGATGTACCCCTAGTTGATAACCACTGCCGTATAGTATCCAGGTTGAGGTTCTATTTCCATTTTCACCTTCTGCCACTTAAAGGAGGCAGTGACTGAAGCAAGATATACATAGACACCTATTCAAACACACATACACACTTGAGTTCGGAGGCGAGTGCACAATAAGAATAAAGATAGAGATTTAGGCAGTGGAGGAGGGAGACGAGAGGGGAAAGATAACAATCAGAGGTACAGGAAATCAGCAGGTTGAGGTATAGGCACAAATGATGAGCCTGTTTGTGAGTTGAGGAGATGAGAGGAAGGTACAGGAGACACTTTCACCCTCTAAATAAAACATGTAGGCCATTGAGCTCTCAGCACATATCAGACGAACAGGTGCTTCAGAGCCAAGATTAAACAAGCAAATCATCCATCACCTCTGTGCAGAGCTGTGCATGCTGCCAGAGCATGGGTGGCCTACCTAATGGGTGGAGCAGGACTTTGCCTGGTGATTGTGGTGGCAGTTTGGAGTAATGGCAGATGTAGGTACAGGAGTCAGGCACCAGGAAGCTAGAATCAGGGTTGAGGAGCCAAGCCAAAGGTCAGAATAGAAGAAGTCAGAATGAGGAGCAGAGAAGGGAGGAAAAGACTGGATTGGAGCAGACAGGAGTCAAAGCTGGAATGGGACTAGAATGAGGATGGAAACAGACTGGAGGAAGGTAGAAACAATGGCTGGAGCAAGTGGCTGGAAGCTGGACCAGGGCAAGCGCCGTGAGTGTGGTCCACATAGAATAGCTGTTGTGTGGCTGCCACTGCAAGGCTCAGATAGCAGTCTACTGTCACCCATGCCCAATTAGGAGGCTTATTAACCTAGCTGATCTTGCTGGGTTGCCTAGCAACCAGGCTGGAAGTCAGCTGTGGTCCTGGAAGCCTAGAGAGCTTGATAGACTCAGTCCAGAGATTTACACTTTATAGATCCTCTTATCTTCCTCTAGGACTGCTTTTGCCTCCCATCTGGCTATATCTAGTTTCAAATCTAGTAGACTTGTCTTCTGTTCCCTGCACATCCACTCAAGATTTTACTATGGAAACCTCTCTCTGAGGAATAGTATGGGTATTGTTAAAAATCCAGATTATTTTCCAATACATCTGTTGTTTCAGGTCCTCTGCAAGTTCCCACAGGGAGTTTTACCACTGCAGCTTTTGAATGCACCCTTCATTCTCTTTAGGTATTGTTGTGACACTATGAGCATCACAATTATCCCTAGATACGTTATCAAAATATACTACAAAAACATGTGTGTAGCGGAGATTGATGTGGTAATAAGATCCCAAGGTCAATTTTTGATCTGTTATCACTTAAGTATTTGTAACTACAGTGTTTAAACTCTGTTTCTAATTGAGTAATTTAATTTAAATAATCGGTGGTTATAATGTAACAGTTGCTACTAGCTAGTACAAAGATAGTGAGATTCAATCACAAAAGAAAGAATGGGACATTACACACTTATGAACTACATTTTCCATGTGTGAAAAGTTAGAGTTAATGTCTATGCAATATTCTCTTTCTAGGAGTTAAATATATTCCATTTCAGGGTGCTAGATAAGCTCCACGTAAGGCCTCTGTACTGTATAATGCTTTACTCTTAGTTAGAAAGAAGAAAGGAAACTTTGCTTAAAGGCTCTTTGTTAAAATTAAAAGAGGCTCTGAGTTAAAATTCCTTTTCTATATTCCATTTCAGGAAAATATTAAAGAACTGGGGCAAGAAGATATAACTATTTTCAGGGCTATTCACTTTATAATTTGTTACATAACCAGGACGACTCAGTTACGCAATGGAGCAAGGAGAGTGGCATTACTTAAAAACAAAAACAGTATGTTTTGACAGTCTTGAAAAGTAACCCTTCATTTAAAGAAGGGTGTTTAAACTATTGTAAACCATTATTTTACTCTATATGACTTGTTTAATTCTATTGTTGCTGATGCTCCCCTTTGTATTCAGAACACAGATGAAAATCTTCAGGGCCATGGACTATGTCTTCCTTTATGCACAGCACCAAGAAAATTGTCAGTTATTTCAACATTTAAAATAATAAAGACAGACTAATTAAAGCTACCTCCATCATTTTAAGGGACAACATGCATCCACTGCCACTGCCTTCACAGCAATTAACATCCAATCTTATATATGTGATAGTGTACCAGTGGCTTCTCTGTGGTCTTTAGAAAGGTAGGTATCTAGCTTACACCACCTTTCTGAGTCTGCCATTTTAGGTTTTCTAAAGAAAAACAAACTAAGGATGATTAATGAGCAAGAACTGGGAGCCACTGACTTTCTGGTCCCTCCAAGATTCACCACCAGATGTGTAGATGGTGCAGCCAGCAATGCAACGGCAAGTGTCAGGTGCTGGTCAGTAAACCTGTTTCACCCAAGAAAGCTCCAATGGTGCCCAAGTGCTTGGTAGTTGGACCCCCTGGGTGAAAGAAATGTCCCCAGAAAAGCGGATAAGCCGGAGTCCTGTTGGCGGATGCGATAAGGGGAGAGGTGCTTCTTTTAATTTGGAGTGGTGTTCTGGCTAGAAGCTGCAGCAGGGCTATATGAATCATCTTGACCTTCATCTTGCCATTGGGGTTCTATAGTCCCCAATGAGAGAGAAAGTGGAGGGCCTATGGCAACCTCTTCCTTCTTTGTTTTGCTTAGGTTTACACATCAAAGGTGTGCTTGATGGTTTCTTGTCCTTGTGGGGAAGGACCCAGGCATCAGCAGCGGCTCAGAGGTCCGAGGGTGGCCTGCATGCCCCTATTCAGGGAAGGCCCTAGAAAAGGTGGGCTAAAAAAACCTCTCTTTCTTCTTTCCTGGCTCTCAACTAATCATTGTTTGTTAACCAGATTTGAACTGAAAGACCATGAATTTTAGAAAACAGCCAGAATTGATAGAGGGGTGTCAATATTGCAGCCCTCAGTGAGACAAGACTTGTGGAAACTGGATCACTAGATGAAGTAATCTACCACTTCTGCTGGGTTGGGAAACCTGAAAATGAAGCAAGGATATACAGTTTTGGATTTGCTGTCAATATGTCTGTCTGCAGTGCAGGTACCCCTCCAGTGTTTATCACTAAGAGGATCATGCAGCTGAATGTGAATACGAACTTGGGAACCCTGACTCTTGTGTCCATCTACAGAGCAACAACTCCTAACAGCAAAAAAGTGACTTCTGTTCTCAACTGAAACAAATTATCAAGAATGTCCCCATAAGGAACAGATTCGCGGTTCTTGGTAATTTCAATGCCCGTGTGGGTAAGGACTGGGACTGTTGGGGACACATAATTGACCAACACAGCACAGGTATCCTCAATGAAAATGCCCAGCATGTCCTTCAGTTTTAAGCCTCTTGTGAGTGGATAGCCTTGAATACCTATTTTTTCTGGCAGCAGTGGCAGCAAGGTCACATGGAGGCACACCCACTCAATTTCAGCATGGTAATCAGTATCAACAAAACAGTTGCCGTGTCACAGAGCACCAACATCCCACCTAAAATCTACATCAATAATGAAGCTCTGGACAACTAGATCACTTCTGCTATCTTGGCACAACTTTAACGAATTCACTTAGCCTTGATAGGGACCTTGATATGGGAATCAACAAAGCCTCTGCTACCTTTCCCAAACTTACCTCACATGTCTGGAACAACAAGCTGCTAACCCTGAGCATAAGTGTCCATTTATCGGGATTGTGTCCTCAGTATCCTCTTTTATGGCTGTGAAAGTTGGGTCATGTATTCCAAGCAAGAGCAGAGATTGAACAGCTTCCATCTTTGCTGTCTCAGTAAAATTCTTGGAGTCTCTTGGGACCAACTGATCACTAACAATGAGATCCTTGAGAGACCGGCCTACAGTATATGCAGACTATGCTGGGTGCTTGCAGGCTTCACTGGCTGGGACAGGTAGAGTGTATGCCTCAAGATTGTCTGCCAAAGGCTGTACTCTATAGCCAACTCAAGAACTATCCACAGCACAGAGGAAGGCCAAAGCTCCTATACAATGTCAAGTTCAAGCAAGGTCTCAAGAAATTCAGCATTCCCATTGACAAATGGGTAAACACTGCCCACAACTGCTCAGTCTGGACAAGCCAGATCAAGGCTGGTGCAATCATCACAGAGAATGAGAGAACCACGGCTGAGGCCCATAGGCAAGCCAGGAAGCAGAGTGTGCTCTAACCTCCATCTGGTAAGTGGACCTGTAGTGACTGTATGAAGGTCTGCTGCTCGCACATTGGGCTCTTCTCCCACACTACTATCAAGCACCATAGACTGACTGACTTCACTGTGTTTCCTTTCATCTGTCAAGATGTTGGATGGCCATAAAAAAAGCTGGTAGCCATAATACAGAAGTACCATAAAGGACTGCAGATACCATATAGATCCTTATAAATAGTGTAGAACATAATTATATGAGTTTGTCAAAATAGTGTTTTTTCTTACAGTGGGGAAACTAAGGGAAATAATAAGTACAAGTCTGCCAGTTCAGAAAGTGGTTGATCTGATTCTACACTGTCTTGTTCATTTGTGCAGTTACTATGCTTGTGTAAAATGGGTATGTAAAACCTTTCATTATTCAGTTTTGCTCAAGAGTAAAATGACTATATAAGGTACAAGTGAGAGAATTATGGTCTGAATGGACTTAAAACCTGCTAATTATATATATAGTTATTCTGACCTTTTCCCCCCCACCTAAAAGTACCCAATGCTTCCTGAATACAGGACTTCAATGGAGAGTTGCAAAATACCTCTGTGTGATCCTGAGTCCTTACTAAAGTTTCAGCAACAAAAAATGTCGAAACATTTTCAGAGTCAACAATATTATAAGACATATTCTTGTTTTGGCTATATAAGTATAGTGTAATAGTCTATCACACAGGAAAACCTGCCAGAATTAATTGTGCTGCATGAGTAAAGAAGGTCAGAGATAAGCTGTTCACATTTGTCAGCAATTTGCAGAGAGTGGGAATCTTTACCCCAGATGAAATGCACAAAATGTATAGAGATAGATATAAGAACAGGGTCAAACCAATAGGCCATCTAGCCCACTATCCTGTCTTCCGACAATGGATGGTGCCAGATGCTTCAGAAGCAATGAAGAGAACAGAACAATTAATGAGTGATCCAGCCCTTGTCGTCCAGTCCCAGCTTCTGGCCGTCAGAGGCTTAGGGACATCCAGAACATGGGGTTGAGTCCCTGATAATCTTTGATGGACCTCCATGAACTTAGGTACATTCTTTTTTAAACTCAGTTATAGTTTTGGCCTTCAAACTATCTATCTATATATACACATACATTTAAAGGCAGAATAATCCTATCTGACTTCCCAGCGAATGAAACACATGGGATAACATGCCCTTATGTGGTACTCCCATATTAATCAGGGAGCAGACTCTTAGCTGGTGTAAACTGGCTTATATGTTGCTACACTATTTTATGCCAGATAAGAATCTGGGCTGAAATATCCAAGGATTAACTTGTCCAGTTTTGCTGGAGGTGTCTGGGAGAATAAAATAATTTCAGATACTTTCTCAAATCTTCTGGCCACTCACATTCCCCTATCAGGTCACCCTCCCTCAGCAATCTGTACTTCTGCCCCCAAACTCATTTGATATTTTCCTGGCTTATCCTCCTCTCTGAGACTCTTCAAGGCCTGATGATAATTTCTTATTAGACAAATTGAGTCTTCAATATCACATTGCTCCTTAATGCTCCCCAAATCTGGCCAATTCTCTCCATTTCCAGAAGCTGCCCAAACTTCTCATATGCTCCCTATTACAGACACCTGAGAACAAGTCATTTTGTTCAGAACACTGATATGTGTCAGAGTCAAAGAGATCAGATATATACTGCATTGCAACATAAATCATATGCTTAACACAATTAATATTAATAACAAGGAAGAAGGATCTCAGTCCAGACTAGGGAAAGAACAGGTTAAAGAATACTTAGATAAATTAGATGTATTCAAGTCAACAAGGCCTGATGAAATTCACCCTAAAGTACTGAAGGAAGACAAAGCAATGTCTGAAATATTAGTGATTATTTGTGTGAACTCATGGAGGACGGGTGAGGAGCCCAAAGGAGGGGAGAAGGGCAAACATAGTACCTATTATTCAAAAGGGGGACAAAGAGAACCTGGGGAATTATGGACTAATCCACATGGAAGGATACTGGAACAAGTAACAGATACGTTCACATTCAATTTCTAAGCACCTAGACGGCAATAGAGTGATAAGTAATAGCCAACATAGATTTCTCAAAAGCACATCATGCCAAACCAACTTAATTTCCTTCTATGACAGAGTTATCAGCCAAGAGGATCAGGGGAAAAAACAGTAGATGTGATACATCTAGAATTTAGTAAGGGTTTTGACACTGTCTCCCATGACATTCTCATAACAAACCTAGGGAAATATGGTCTAGGTGAAATTACTTTCAGGTGGCTGAAAGACTATACTCAAAGAGGAGTTATTAATGGTTTGCTGTCAAACTAGGAGGACATGCCTAGTGGGATCCCACAGGGGTTTATCTTGGGTCCAGTTCTAGTTAATATTTTCATTAATTATTTGGATGTTGGAGTGGAGAGCATGCTATAAAATCTGCAGATGACACCAAGATGAGAGAAATTCTAAGCACTTTGGATGACAGAATTAGAATTCACAATAATCTTGATTAACTAGAGAATTGGTCTGAAACCAGTAAGATGAAATTCAATAAAGACAAGTAAGAAGTACTATGCTTAGGAAGGAAAAAATCAAATACCACTACAAAATGGGAAATAACTGGCTAGGCAGAAATACTGCAGAAAAGGATGTAGGGGCTATGTGGATCACAAAGTGAATATGATTCTGCAGTGTGGTGCTGCAGCACAAAAGGCACATGTCATTCTGTTAATGAAAGTGTTGTGTGTAAGACATGGAGGGTAATTATCCCAGTATACTTGGCACTGGCAACGCCTCAGCTGGAGTAGTGTTTCCTGTTTTGGGCATGGCACTTTAAAAAAGATATGAACAAAGGTGAGCAACAAAAATATTAAGAGGTTTAGAAAACATGTCCCATGAGTAAAGGTTGAAAAAGCTAGACATGTTAATCTAAAGAAGGGGAATCTGATAAGTCTTCAAATATATAAAAGGCTGTTACAAAGAAGACTGTCATTTGTTGTTATGTCTGCCAATGGTAGAGCAAGATGTAATCAGCTTAGTTTGCAGCAGGGGATATTCCAGTTAGATATGAGGAAATAACTATCCTTTTTGTTAAAAAGTAAGTACTGGAATAGTTACCATGGAAGGTTGTGGAATTCCGGTCACTAGAGGTTTTTACGACTAAGTTAGAGATGCCTGTGAGGGATGGGGTCTAGGTATATGCGGTCCTACCTCAGCATAGAGGCTGGACTGGATGACCTCTTGAGGTTCCTTCCAGCCCTTCATTTCTATGCTTCTATGAACCCTGATTTCACAAGCAGATGTGGCTATGGTACAGCCCCTAACACCCTAGCTTGCAATTAGAACGTTATGCAGGGGAAAATATAGACACACCTGGTATAGCCCTGGCTGAGCTCCCTCTTGTGATTGGACTTTAAGCTTCTGTATTGGACCCAACTTCTGGATCACAGATACTTCCAAATCTGCTGGGTCTGAGCAGTGTCCATCCACTGTTTCTATGTCCAGCTTCTCTGGACATACTCATGGGGTGCAGATCTCATGTCTAATACCCATTCTTGGGATGTGGGACACCATGGTCCATATGACTGATGCCTGAAGCCCACTGCTTACTGCTCATGTCTCCCCAGTAGCTTCAATACACTCTCCCCAAAACCCTACCCTCATGGGTACTCTGGTTTAAAGTTTAATTCTTTGGGGACTACATGACAGGTAAAACAAGGAACACACTGACTTTTCAAAGGAACTACTAAAATCATACACACTTTACTCACAGAAAAAGCACAAGAGTTACAAGATCTAAGCAAAACTAACACCTGTACACAAAACCCCTCTCTCCAGGAATCCCACCTCTCTGAGAACCTTTTAGGATTTGGTTAGTGCCCTTTTAGGAAACCTTTCTGAAAATCATTTCCCCTGCTCCATATTCCTGTTGGCAACTGAGGGATGGATGATCAGAAAGACCTCAGACTTGCAAAGGGCAAGGCCTTAAATAGAATTCTGGATCCCTCTGTAATGTGATTACCTTCCCCAAGATGTTTCAAAACCTTTGGCAGGGATTTGTTGCTTAACTCTTGCTCCAGTCAACCCAAGGTCCAAATTGAGAGAGCTAGTTCTCCTGGACTGAAGCCAGCCTATTTTTCCTACAGTAGAGCTATCTGAATGCAGGACATCTAAGCTAAGGACTCTTGATGCCTTTCCCATAGCTAGCTGTTCTTCTAGGTGTTAAGATTTCTCCTAATAACTCCTGGGTGTCTGGCAGGGACTGGGACATGGGTAGTCATACCTAGTGGGTAGAGCCAGAGACAGGCATCAGAGCTGGGTTACCTAGAGTGAGGTAAGACTGAGGGCAAGCCAGGAGCATGCAGGTACTATTCTCAACCACAGGCAAATGCACTAAACAGCCAATGAACTACTGCTGCTGCTGAACTTAAGAGCAAGCCTGCTAGTTTCCTCAGCTGATCAAGTGAGGCATTCTGTCAGGCGGTCTAGCTGATGCAGCCCAGCGGTGCTCATTAGGCTGTCAGGAGACTGAGTAGGTTTAGCTGCAGGGTTTTATTCCAACAGCGTCTCAGAACAAATAGGAGGCTTCTGTGCAAGAGTGAAAGCTTTAGCACCGTTTACAGTCAAAATGGTATTCATAAAACAGAATGGAGTCTGCAGATAAAGTCATATACAAAGCTATCACAATGCCTTTTCCAAATATGTAGTCTGGGCCACTGGCATGAATGGAAAAAGTCTTTCTGAGTTAATCCACAAACCTACTTTCCACATTTCAGGGTTAACTCAACACCTTTTGAAGTAAATGGACAGACTTCCCCTGACTACCACTTGTGGAGCAAGGTGTTGCTCAATGTGAGTACAGGTGTTAGAGTCTGGCCCTTTGCTTATATTCTGTATCCCCTTCCTGCATCTTTCAATGTCTTATTTTATTCAAGTCTCCAGGACAGGTGCTCTGGGACTGATTCAAAGCTAATAAAATGCAGTGGAAATATTCCTATTAATTTCAATGGGCTACTGATGATGTTTCATGTCCTACTCGTGTCTTAAAGTGCCTAGAAATTATTGCAATATAAGACAATAAATAAATTCATGCTTTCCCCATTATGTCATCTCCCACAAACATGAAGTCTCCAGACATTGCCTCTCAAGTGATGCACCTTCTCCTTCCCTTCCTATCTCCAGTAGGACTGTAATTCTAGGATCAATGGCTGAGTCCATTACTGTAAAATTCTGTTAATCTGGATGTTTTGTATTTCATTGTATTTATATATCATAGATAGAGTAATGTTTGGACTCCAGACCAAAGCAACAGTTTTACTGTATAAAATGAAAAGGAGTACTTGTGGCACCTTAGAGACTAACAAATTTATTAGAGCATAAGCTTTCGTGAGCTACAGCTCACTTCATCGGATGCAGTGAGCTGTAGCTCACGAAAGCTTATGCTCTAATAAATTTGTTAGTCTCTAAGGTGCCACAAGTACTCCTTTTCTTTTTGCGAATACAGACTAACACGGCTGCTACTCTGAAAACTGTATAAAATGTTAGTTAAAAATTAAAAGTATCCTCCAGAGATTATCCAGAAGAATTGCCTTTCTTTCTGAAAGTTCAATTTGAGATTTAAATAGATTGACAGTGCCCTTTAAACCAAAGTAAATAGCTCTTGAGTTAGCATAAGATGCTGGAGAATTACAGCTACAAGGCCAATTATTTATACATTCTTCCAAGAATCTTGTGACAGATATTTATATCAATATCTACAGGGTCAGCTTTGTATCACTTTATAGCTTCTAGAGGAAGCATTACAGATTTTACAGTATAACATTTTAGTCCCTCGCAAATCCTGTAGGACAATGTTGCATGGGACTTAGGTTTATAGGATTACTTTATAGTCATCTAGAAATTCTTTTAATCCATCAGAAAATCCCATAGGATTGTTTTTTGCAACAGCAAAAAGAAACATAGCTCAGACCCATCCCACTTCTCACAAAAGAGTTCCCTGAGAATCTACACAATATTAGATTCACAATTACCTAAAAGTTTTTTGGCATTACACAGTTCATCTTAATAAACTCCCTTGTTCCCATAATTGGGAACCAAGCAAAAACCAAATTTATAAATGTACAACTGCAATGACTTTGAATGAAGGGTTCAAAAAACCATACAAAAACAACCTATGCATTTTTGCCCTTACCTTAACCTTAATTTTACCTTGCAAGCTTTGGTGAGTTCCATTGAACCCAGCTTCCTCCATTTCTGAGTTGGAAAAAGCAGACTGATTTTATTCCCATTGAAGTCAAGGGCAAAACTATTATGGGAGAAAGATTGGGGCCCAATAATCTTACATTTATTTTACACTGTTTTATAGAGAGGAACCCAAAGTATTCTACAGAATAAGTAGGAATCATTTCACTCATTACTGCTGTGTAGCCTGTTCTAGAGGTGTATGTTGCAGGCTTTCTGTAGTGTGAGCATCACTATACAATAATGTAAGGCAGGAAACGAAGAACTTCTTGAAGAGAAACTGTAGGGAGGACATAAGAAAGCAGAATGGCCTGAAATCCACAAAGGAATTTAGAGCTGTGACACTGCCTAGAAAATTGCTAAGATTCCCAAATCCTGAATTAGGTGCCTAGGCTACTGACACAACATGTGGGGAGAGACAGACATGTAAGAATAAGATCCACAAAAGCCAGCATACTAGGCAGGGAGCAGTCTAAATACGCCAATAGCAGATGCTGGGAATAGTGATGTGTCCTAAGTCCTGTCCCTCTCACAGAGTTAGATGCCTAAGTCTGGGCTGCAGGAACACACCTATCTGTGCTAGTGAGCCACAGCCAGGAACTTCTCTCCTGGAGTCAGGAACCTAAATGGTTTCTTGTGAGAACAGCTTAGTAGATGCATAACTCCACGCAAAATAGCCAGTGGGGCGTAGATAGCATTAACTTTAGTCCAGTGATTAGGGTACTCATGTGAGATGAGGGAGACCCCCATTCAATTCTTTCCTCTGCCTGATGATGAGAAGGGATTTTAAAAGGGGTTCCACACCTCTCACATGAAACTATAGAGGTTTCCTATACCAGGAAACTATAGAGTCATTCATACTCTTTGTCTGACCCATTTAATGTTCAGTTATTTAATACAAAGTGGAACGGGTTCAACAAGAGATACTGTGATAGATCCACATCGGAATATTCCACAGTATAGTTGTTAGGGCACTCACCTGAGAGGTGAAGGACCCCTGTTTTTGTCCCTTCTTCTTACGAGGCAGAGGGGGAAATGAACTGGTATCTTCCTATCCCAGACGAATACCATAAATCATAACTTGGGTAAAGCTTAAAGGGAGGTTGCCTAGCCCGGGTGTTATGTGCAGAGTTAGGCACGCTCTGAGTATGCCTACTGGATTGGGCCTTGCAGATAAAATAAAGATAGGAAGGAGAATGCCTAACTGGTTAAAGGTTCACTCTGTGGCTTTGTCATAGGCAGTTGTCCAGGTGCCTGCCTGAAACAGCAATGTGCATGCCCAGAGGCAGTAACTTAGGCCTTTAGCAAACTTTACAGTGGAAAAGTAGGTGTTGACTCAGCTGCGTTTGAGTGCCTACAGGATTAGGCAGCAGCTGAGTGGGGGTTGTGAGGATGGCAGTGGTGCCTAAATCTGTGACTTTAGGCACCTAAACCCTTTTGTTGATATAGGCCAATGTCACAGGCCATGTAAAGATTTGGGCAGCACTATAGCACTGTTGTCCCTATGTTTGCACCAAGTGCCCTGGAATCCTGAAAGATCATTAGTGATCACTGGTTTTATAGCTGAGATTTTTTTTATTTATGTGGATTGTTTTATTAATGCTAACAATAATAAAATGGATAGTACCACAAAGTTGATTTTTAGGAATGAAACTGGCTGATTAATATTGTCATTTGAACATGCAAATCTCTTCCAATAATTATCAAACTTTTCATTGCCTCACAGAGGTCAGCAGCAGTCCCTTATACTTATCACCACATATTTCATGTGGAACTGGTGCCTTTTCTAGTGCAAGAGAGCATCTTTAAAGTCATACTTTACATGCTCTTCTCAGGAGAATGAAATATAATTAATTATAGCTATCAAACAATGTATTTGACCAAGGGTGTACTCTTATGTCTAGGAATAAAGCTATTCATCCGAATAAGTCATGACCATACTGTGTAAATAGCCAAGACTCATTCCAATGGTATATTTTCTAAAAACCTGCTTTCTTGTTAACATCCATGGCATACATGCTTAAAAGAAGTACCAACCTTGAAACTTAGTACAGCCAAAAATTGTGATATGGTTTAATCATATGAGATTAGAGAGGCAGCATGATACTAGGGGCTAGGATACCAAGGCAATGGAGGGGAGTAGATCCTTAGCTGGTGGAAGCTGTCATGGCTCTATTAAAATAAATGGACACTTTACACCAGTTAAAGAGTTACCCCAGGAAGACAAAAAAAATCTGAGCTCTATTCTAAACTTTGCTACTGACCTGCTGTGTAAACTTAGGTAAGACAAGACAGTGCTCTGTGCCTCAGTTTCCCCATATGTAAAATGGAGAAACTGATACAGCCATCTTCTTTTGTAAAGCACTATGAAATCCACCATATAGAAGAAAAGCTCTACTTATGATCTAAGTATTATTAATAACAATCAACACAGCTGGTAGGGTTTGGTTCTTTTGGGAAAGATGATATATAAGATGTCACCATGTTATTTATAATTACAGAGCATATAATAAATATTACAAGAATTGAAATATGAAAAATAAATACTAATAATTCTTTAATGAGAGAATATTTGTACACTTTTACCATTTTAAAGACACATTTTGTATTTTAAGGTCTAGACTAGAATGATGTTTTGCTAATAAAGCTAAAAATACACTTTATTAACCACACATGAAATTGCATTGCTTCTTTCCATCAACAAAGTGGAAATATAGTGACAGCTGTTCATTTTTCTACACGTTAGCTCAGTTAGGCTAAATGACAAAAGCTTAGTGATCTTAGAGAAATGCTACCTCTAGGGCATATTCTGTGTTACTTGCCATGGCCTTCCTCTTAAGCTTCAAAAAATGAAGCACAGTTTAATTGTGACACATCCTCTTCAGTCTTCTTTGTTAATATTTACAAGTGTGGAATCAAAGCTGAAAAAGTAAAAAACAATGGAAAGACAGGTCTAGCTGATGGCTCTTAGCTTATAAAAGTAAATCATCTAGGATGGTGTTATGGCAGAGGAATGGGGAGGAAATACATGGGGAAAACCCCCTGTTCCCTTACGGGAAAATACTTCATCCATGCACATAGCCCTCATAAAGGTGCTCTGTAAGGGTCAAGGCAAATGGAATTCTCCCTCTCTGAATGACTTGGCTCTCTATATGTATACCATATGGGGGTTGGCAGGGCAAATGGGGGGTTGGTTGTTGAATCTACAAGTAATGGATCCACTGTCCATGCCCCTAACCCATTCTTAATCCCTTCTTCCATCATACCTGTCACATTTCAGAGCAACTGCACCTGTATTCCTCCTCTATGGTCCCTCAAGGGCAACCACTCTAAGGCTTCCAGCTCTGCAGCTGTAACCTCTCTTTGATGCATCTCTTCCTCCTGACCAGGGTATTTTCAGGTTGCACAGTTCCCTGCCTTCACTATAAGTTCCCCAGCAAGTCAGACTGCCTAAGCAACCCCCCTTTGCTTTCTCCTAGAGGCTAAAAACAGCCTAATTGCCTACAGGTATAAGCCCTTTCTAAGCAAGCACATGTATTATTAAGAGGAAAGCATTACAGTGAAAATATATTAAAACCATAAAAGAACCTACACACATGGTAATAAGTTTACCAGAGATCATCCCAACTCCAAAAAAGGCTCTAGTAGGTTGTTGGCAATCCCTTTTCTGTGGTTCAGCAATCAATTTGAACTTATCTGAGGGACTCAGTCCAGTGACTGTGCACATCACAAACCATCACAACAGCTGGTCAGGAAAAGTACACGATGCTAGCGTATTTTATTAAGTAGGCCTTTTCAAAAAGCTGCAATCACAGACAATCTTTCCTGACCAGCAGATTATCATTTGTACTGTTGAAATGCCAGTAGTGATTCTGGAGGACCCCCCTACCCCTGGCTCATAAAGCCATATACGGGCCACCTCAACAGGAAAGATTTTGCTATCAGTTCAGCAGGTGCAGAATAACTGTTGAATTTGCTTTTTTCAGTTTGAAGGGAACTAGTACCATTTGCTCACTAGATTGGACCTCGGCGAGAAAAACATACCCATTGTTATAGCTGCATGTTGTGTATCCCGTAATATCTGTGGGGTGAAGGGGGAAAAGCTGCCAGCAGGATGGAGGGGAGAGGTGGACTGTCTGTCTGCTGCATTTGAACAGCCAGACACAAGGACTGTAAGGAGAGCCAACTGTGGAATTATGTGGCTGACGGAGGCCTCACAAAAGCATTTTAACAGTCAGCCACAGTATTGTTGTCTGAGGCTTTTATGAAATAAAAGGAGTACTTGTGGCACCTTAGAGACTAACAAATTTATTAGAGCATAAGCCTCCGTGAGCTACAGCTCACCTCATCGGATGCATCCGATGAGGTGAGCTGTAGCTCACGGAGGCTTATGCTCTAACAAATTTGTTAGTCTCTAAGGTGCCACAAGTACTCCTTTTCTTTTTGCGAATACAGACTAACACGGCTGCTACTCTGAAACCTGTTTTATGAAATAGTGTCTCTCATGTGTACTTCCTGAGATTAAATATGGGTGGGTCTTTGCCTTCTGCTATGAATTCTGCAATGCTTGGTGTAAACTCAAAGATACTCTGAGTTTCCAAAAAGAGAACTTCATTGTGTGCAAAGAAACAGGCAACAAAATTAAAGTGCAAACAAACACACAAAGGTAACAAAGTTTTATTGACGCTGTAACAGGGTGAGCCATACTTTAAAAACAGTAAGTAAACAGTAAACTTTTACTTTGTCCATGTATGTAAAAGCTACTACAGTGTAGTAGGCTGTGGTTACATATAAACCAACCTCTTCTTTTCACATGGAGCTGTTGTTCTCTGGACTGGAGTAGTAGGGGTAAGGATGTATACTATGCTGCCACCTGGTTTGTTGGGGAGTGTAGATAGCAGCCACCATGTAGTTCCCCAAAGTTTGGAAAGGCTGCTGAGTCTGATGTTTTGGGGCATGTAGCTCAATAATGCTGTGACTGCAACATTTGAGATTGTTGCCTGAGAAAATCCATTATGTCTTTTTCCCAGAACATCTCTCTGTTCTTTTGTCTCTTCTGCAGCAATCACTCTCTCCATGGTCATATTGAGATGCCCCCTCCAATTCCTTTGTTTATGGTCTGAGGCCATTCAGAATTGGAGGATCTCACAGAACATATCCTCCCTAGATCTCTTCTTTCTCCACATGATGAAGGTCAGGCATTGAACAGGCATGGAGGGGGCCTTCAAGGCCACCAACCAGAAGCTGCAGACAGATACACCATTAGACTTACAGTCATAAGAGAAAGGGAAAGATAAGTGTCCAAACTCCCTCATAAATATCTTTACTATGAAATGCTTCAGGGCACTTTAGCTTTGGAATGCTTCAATACAAGCTCTGCACTGCAGAAAAAAAACATGCTAAGTACAGCCTTGCAGAGAGGAGGCAAGGTGTTCTGTTGCATGGAAGATATAAATGCTGGGTGCCCCTCCCTCAGTATGGATATAGGGAAAAGTGAAGTGAATATTGGCATTGTGTTCATAGACAGTCTGTCCTCTGGTGTCCGTGCCTTGTCGTGGCGAGACAGCTTGCATGCTCTAATGATCCCCAGAGTCTATGCTGGCGGGGGCTTTTTTCTCCTGGTAGTTTCAACCATGCTGGTCTGTGGGGGAGTAGCCAGACAAAACAGACACCCTGGTCCTCCAGGTTGGGGGTTAGGCACAGGGCTAACAATCCTGTCCCATAGAAAACAAAATATGTTAAGGAAACAGTGACAGAGAAAACAATCATTACTGTGTGTGATGACCTTCAGGAGTCAATGACCCATATGACTGCCAGTGGTGAAAGCCAAAAGGAAGCCACTGGCATGAAGACTGAAGTGCTCAACACCAAGACAAAAAACAAACTTGTTTTTTTGGAACATACTGTCAATGTATGAAGAAGGGAAGCTAGCTCAGGTCACAGCAGAGATGAGATGCCACACCTTACACAACTTGTGTGTCAGTGAGAGCAGATGGATGGGATCAGGAAGATTAACAATAGCCTTGGGAGAAACTTTCCTGTTTTCTGGATGGGATGATGGACAACACCATGAGGGTGATGCCATCCTTTTGAAGAAGGGAGTGGAGCTTTCCCTGCTTGATTGGAAATCCATCAGCAGCAGACTTATGAGAGCCAGACTGAAAGGGAAACATAATAATATCACCCTGATTCAGTGCTATGCTCCAACAAATGACATAAATGAAGAAGTAAAGACAAAGAAGACAAATTCTACCTTACACTACAGGCAGAGATAGAGAGAGTACCGCGCCATGACCGAACTCTCATCATGGGAGATCTGAATGCCAAAGTTGGTAAGGACAACACAAACAACGACAGAGCAATGGGAAGACATGGGTATGGTACTATGATTGAAAATGGAGAAAGGCTTGTTGATTTCTGTAATATGAATGACCTAGTCATCGGCAGAACCCTATTTGAACGTCGTGAAATTCACAAGCTGACGTGGTGTTCTCCAAATGACAGAGATAAGACCCAAATTAACCATATCATGATCAATGGCAAATGATGACATTCATTGACAGATGTGAAAGTGAGAAGGGGTGCAGATGTTGGCAGTGACCACCACATTGTGACAGCCTCCATCAAGCTAATATTGAGAAGTGTGGGTCCACCAAACAAGGGACATAGACATTATGATATTGACAAGCTAAAGTCCCTTGAAATGCAGAATGTTTTCATTCTGCAGTTAAAGAACAGGTTTCAAGCACTTGCAGACCTTGATGAAGAGGAGGGGAATGCAGATGAGGAGATCAACAGGAAGTGAGACATAGTAACATTAATTTATAAACAGAGCAGTGAAGCCCGTCTAGGCTACAGGCAGAAGAGAAGGAAGGAGTGGATTTCACCCAGCACATGGAAGGCCATTGAAACCAGATGAGCCTTGAAAAAAAAGATTTTATACACAAAATCCCAGAAGCTAAAGGACAAATACCATGAGCAGTAGAGCAAGTCACACTGGGAGGTCAAATGCCTTGTGAAAGCGGACAAATGGCATTATATTGGTAATCTGGCAACACAAGCAAAGGATGCAGATGCTCGTGGTAAACAAGGAACTGTCTACAAAATGACACGGCTTATCAGTGGTAAACAGCAGACACCAACAAACATTCTCATCACGAATGAACAAGAAACTAACAACCAAAAAATAACAAGAAATGTGCTGGACAGAGCATTTCAAGAATTGCTGAACAGTCAGCACCTAAAGAGGAAGCAAACATCCAGGAGGCAGAAGAAGATCTTGATATCAACACAGACACCCCATCTAAGGAAGAGATCATTCAAGCCATCAAATCCTTAAAAACTGAGAAAGTTCCTGGCAAGGATAACTTGAGTGCAGAATTGTTTAAGATAAATCCTAAATTAGCAGCATCTATCCTGGCTCCTCTATTTACATCAGTCTGGGAAAGGGGAAAAGTGCCAGATGAGTGGACCAATGGGTTATAGTGAAGATACCAAAGAAAGGAACTCTCAGTGATTGTAATAACTGGATTGGTAGCACACTATTATCTGTGCCAAGCAAAGTATTGTGTAAGATCATAGTCCAGCATATATCAGAGGCATTGATAATGTTCTCAGAAAAGAGTAAGCTGGGTTTTGGAAAGGGCGTGGATGCACAGACCAGATCAACACTCTACAAAACATAATAGAACAGGGCTTAGAATGGCAACGACAACTCTACATAAATTTCATAGACTTTGAGAAGGCTTTTGATAGGATTCACAGGACCAGCCTATGGCACATTCTGCAGGCAAGTTGAATTCCTTTCCATATAATCAGTGTCATCAGAAGCTTGTATTTCAATGTTACATGCAGTGTTGATCACAGTGAGCTCAGTTTTGAAGTCAAAACAGGAGTACAGGGGTGTGTCATGTCTGTAATCCTCTTCAACATTGCCAGCGACTGGGTAATGCGGCATACAACAGAAGACATGCCAAGCGGCATTAAATGGACACTCTTCTTATCCCTTGAAGACCTGGAATTTGCAGATGATGTCACTCTTCTATCACATACCCAACACCATATACAAGAAAAAACAACTCAACTCAATGCATTCAGCCAGCAAATTGGACTGAACATCAACCACAATAAGACAGATATTATGACCTTTAATATTGCCTCACCATCACCAGTACTGATAGGGGATTATGATCTCACCAATGTAGAAACAGTCACGTATTTGGGCAGCACCATCAGCCAGGATGGTGGAATAATAATAATATCCAGAACAAAATCAATAAAGCCAGGAACACCTTCAGGAGCTTAAATACAGTCTAGAAATCATCAAAATACACCAAAACGAAATTCAAGATTTATTAGAGCTGCGTACTTTCAACACTATATTATAGTGCAGCATGCTGGGGAATGAGAAATATGACATGTCCAAACTGTCTTCATTCCATACACCTGCCTCAGAAAAATCATCCATATATTTTGGCCCAGAACAATCTCAAACCAAGATCTATTGACACAGTGCAGCCAAGAATATCTGAGCACCATCATTGCCAGCAGGAGTTGGAGATGGATTGGCCATGTGCTTCAGATGGAAACTGATTCCATCACCAGAGTAGCAATAACATGGACACCTGAAGGCAAGTGAAAACGAAGCCGCTGAAAAACAACATGGCGAAGAGCTGTGGAAGCCGAACTGAAAAACCTGGGGCACAGCTGGGGAGCCATTGAAAAACTTGCCAGAAAAAGACAGGAGTGGAGGAGCTTTGTCACTCCCCTAAACACCAGAAGCATAATAGGAAAATGATGATGATGTTCATAGACAGTGGTGATTTTGGATGTTATGTTACTCCTGTGGGTGACAAAGGCACAGAGAACCTAGCTGCTATTGGCATCCTGAAGCTATCTAGGCCATACGCTGCTCGCCTGTTTACTGCAACAGTGCTAACTGAACCCACTGCATTGTGGCATGAAGAAGTTTCCTCTCACAATGGAGGAAACAAAACTGCCATCCCTAGATATCTTCAGAAAAGGATTGCAGAGTATCTCCATTGAAGTTTTACTGAGATCCCTCAAGAAGATAAGGGTCATCCCAATTCAGATAAACAAAGTACTTCTCATGAGCCCTCTCCATACCTAGTCCATCAAGCCAAATAATGGAAAAGTGGGTGCCAACTCTACCTTTGTTCCGTGACTTTGTGGATGGGGTGGGTTCAATTTTTTATCAGTGGGCTCATTTGCTTTTGCCTGTTTGGACAGGCTTGACTCCAGCAGAGTTTCAAGCAGTTCCTGGTTTGAGGCATGGTTTGAGTCCCATGATGCATCTTCTCCCCATCCCTTGCAATTCTCATGGCAGGGTCTCCACCTCAGGCTTCTCTGAAGTATCTAAAGTCATCTGTGGGGTGCTGGTGGGGTCACTGTAAAGTATGCATGCAGTTCATTGTAAAAGTGAAAGGTCTGCAGGGTAGTACTGGATATCTTGTTGCCTCCCTTGCCTTATGGTATGCCTGGCAAAGTTCTTTTGCTTTCACATGACATCACTGTTCTTCCCTGCTGTGCCCCCACTGCAGTATCTCCTGGGCAATCTCCACAGGAATGTCAATATTTCTATGGCTGTTCCATAGCTGTGCTTGCACACCCTCTTCTCCCCACAGGATGAGAAGATCCACGACTTTTTGCCTGCTTCAGGCAGGAGCACATCGAGTAGCTCTATCTGTGTGACCTGCATGGTCAAGTATACACAACAAAGGTGAGCTGCTTGCCAAGGTGGGCTATCAAGAAAAGGCATTTCAAAAACATGCAAGAGGTTTTAAAAGAGGGAAGGCAGACTTCCAATCTCTGTGACCCTCAGGCAGTGCAGTTCAAAATTGTGATCAGACCTGTCACTGTCACAGGAACAGGTTCACTACAGGATAGCTGCTGGAGGACTAGGATGATCAGATAGCAAGTGTGAAAAATTGAGATGGGGTGGGAGATAACAGGTGCCTATATGAGAAAAAGCCCCAAATATTGGGATTGTCCCTATAAAATTGGGACATCTGGTCACCCTAGGTCACCCTGGTCACCAATACTATTAGGATGGACACAACTAATGCAGTGTCTACACTCATACTGCATTGACCTAAGTAGGTCAACCATGACTTTTTCTCATTCAGGTAGATGGTGTTATTGTGTCAGCAGGGTGCTCACATTGGTGAAAGACAAATGTTACTGTACATACATGCACAGCTAGGTTGACTTAAGTAGACTTGCATCAAAATAGCTGTACTGTAAACCAGGCCTAAGTGACTAAACATGGAGTCCTTACCTCAGATGTTAGTGTTCTGTAAATGTGCTTCATTGTTACAAAAGCAATTATTTTAAATTAATTTTGTATTTTACTATTTAAAACTGAATCATTAGGTGCTCGCTATTTAAAAATCATAAACTAAAAAGTATGTCAAAACTGACTGTATGCTGTGTAGTTTAGAGTATGTCTAATACAAAATCTTGTGATAGGGTGAAATCCAACTCACTTAACTCAATGACAAAACTTCTATTGACTTCAATACATCCAGGCTTACACCGTAGCACTGACTCATTTTTCACTGGCGCAGCATGATTTAAAACCCAGATAAGCTGGGCTGGTGTAAATCATGTCTAAAATAGTGGTTTGCATCAGTGCAGGTACCCTGGTAGCTATAATCCTAGCCCAGACATGGCCTAAATCTCTCATAATCTGAGTCTTTACCCAGTAGCAAAGGATGTACCTCAAAATAGTTTAGAGATTTCATTCAAGCATCCAAACTGGCCAAATTAATTAAAAATGTGGACATTCATTGGGCCAGATAACTTTTAGTATGAATTCCTAGAAACACTTTTCATGGTATTAAACCTTCAGTTCATATCACAGCACAATTCTACAGTACTACGCTGTACCCACTTCACTCCCTAGCCATTAACTAGAATTTTAAGGAATTGTAGTTTCCTCACAGCCTTCAACCTTTATCAGGAGTCACTAATAAGAAAGAGAAAAGAGTTCATTCTCCATGCCTGCATATCTGTACCTTCTGCAGCAGCTGGCATACCAGAGTACACATTCATGCCAGCTGTTATGATGGATTTGTGATATTCATAGTCTCTGGACAGAGTCCCTCATATAATTTCAAATAGGCTACTGAGCCACCGAAAATTAATAATACTATTTTTATTTCTAAATTATTTCCTATTTTACTGCTAATGATTTTGTCCCAGCCAACAACTGGTCAGATTTTAACCAACAATTTGAAGATGAAATGATTCCTAATCCATCCCTTGGTGTTTTGAGGGAACACCTCTACTGTTCTGAGAGAATCTTACCTTGTATCTATTTTTTTTTAAATAAGTAAATAAATAAACTTATACAAAGAGCCCTCCTGCTCTTCCTTAGTTCCCTAAACAACATTGTTTCTATAGTTTTCATTTCCAACTCTAGCCTTTCCACCTTCCTTACCCATCCCCATTTATTCTTGCCAGCCCACATATTCAACTAACCTCTGGCATCAACTCCTGCTGTCATGCTGTAACAAAGAGGCCTTTGGCGTGACACTACTGAGAGTATCAATTCAAGACAAATTGCTTAGAGCAGGGCAGTCAAAGCCCAACGCTGCGGGGTCCTTTACTACTAAGGCACACCAAACCAGCCAAACAGAAAGGACTTCAGTTTTATTGCACTGGCTAACCAGAAGTCTGGCAAGCAATTCCCTCAGAAACTCCAGTTTCCCAATATCACCACCCGTGCCACTCCTTATGGGGATGAATAGTTATGAAAACCAATACCTCAGTAAAAAAAAAAAAGGATCTTCTGATCCCAAAGGACCAAGCCCCAGATCCAGGTGAATATACCAGTCAGATCTTACCCACAAATCACGCTGTTGCCAATCCTTTAGAATCTAACATTTAAAGGTTTATTCATAAAAAGAAAAAAATATAGATGAGAGTTAAAATTGGTTAAATGGAATCAAATACATGCAACAACTGCAAAATTCTTAGTTAAGGCTTTCTGAGGCTTGATGGGATTACTGCTGATTTAAACCAATCAAGTCTCTGGAGTACACACATCCCAGTTTAGATGGGTTGTTCAGTCCTTTGTTCAGAGCTTCAGTTTCAAGAGGTTTCCAGAGGTCAGAAGCAGGACTGAAGATAAAATGGAGAGGTTTCCAGGGCTGTTTATATCCTCTGCCATGTGGAAGGACCCCTTTGTTCTTACTGTGAAAAATCACAGCAGCAAGATGGAGTTTGGAGTCATGGGCAGGTCACATCTCCCTGCATGCCTCAGTTCTTTACAGGTAGAGCAGCCATTGCTCACATGCTGCCTTGAATGTTCCCAGGAAGGACTCCTCATATGTGGATTGGAGTCTCCCAAGGTTCATTGTCAGTTAAACGTTTCTTGATTGGGCACTTAATCTGAAGAATTCTTTCTCAAGAAGTGACCAAATGCTTCACTAATGCTACTTAGTATCAAAGACATTGAAATACAAGTACAGAGCCCATATTCATAACTTCACATATAAAAATGATACACACATACAGACAGCATAATCATAACCAGCAAATTACAACCTATTCATAGACACCTTTCTTGACCTCCTTTGTACAAGATTTGGTGCAACTCTAGGACCTTGGTTGCAACAATGATCTATACAGTCACACTTTATTTCAATAACATCACACATGCCATTGAGCGTCTTGACAAAATTCCATAAAAATATATTTTTCATTCATCACAGATATGTTGTCTTCCTTTATATATGGCAAGAGGGATGCACTGATGTAAAAAAAACTGTTCTATTCTGAAGTGTGATTCTGTAAAATTGTATTGTGTGGTTCTATGTTTATTGTCCCTCCATGGTTTCCTTGTCAAATGTTCTCAGTTTACAAGCAGACTCTTTTTGTTTTTCCACCAACTGCCAGCCCTACAAAATCACCCTGGATCTACATTGCAAGCCAAGTTACTTTCTTCTCATGTATCAGCCCCAGTAATCAAGGTTCTGTAGATCAAATGCAGCCCTCAGTTATCTCTATACAATCCACAGCCTTCAATTGATTTATATATATATGTACATATGTAATTTATATTTTTTCTTTTATATAAACTGAAGAATTCTGTTGAAACATAATAATGACCACAACCCACTGCACTCTTCCTGCGATGTCTTTGTTCATGTAATGCGTTTAATAAGCCTGGATAGAGTAGTGTGGAATTTTTAGTTTGTAGCTGACAACTGTGTCTTTTTTTTTTTACTAAAAAACTGACTTCTAGTGTGCAATAAAGGCCTGATCCCAAGCCCTTTGAAAACTATGATATACCCCTAATGATGTCAATGAGCTTTGGGTCAGGCCATAATTGCATTACCCCTATATTTCTTTAGGTATTATATCCTACAGTTCAGTCAATTTTTCAGAGCATAAGAAAATAGTTTTCTACTATTATTATTAACCTCAGTTCCAGTCAATATAAATTCTGTACCATTCATACATGCTTTTATTGAAGAGTGCAAAGAAATGACAAGTATTCATGATAGTTGACACTATCTATGAAAGCCTTATTGATTAATAAAAGAAGGAAATATGGATTTATTATTTTTTTAAGAAAATATCTTGATGTGAAGAATACCATTTCATACAGATACTTAAAATAAGCAGAAATGACTTTTCCTTCATGGAAAATTAAGTTATTTTTTCTTCCTATTAGCATTTCAATTGAAAGCATTTCTACTCATTTCCTTCTTAATGGAAGTGTATAAATAGCAATAGCCTTTAAATACTGCTTTTTTTTTCTTAATCAAAGAAAACAATCTTTTTAACATTAAGAACTTTAATAAAGCCTCAAAAGAGGAGAGGTGCAAGCAATATGCCAAATAAATGACTACTTTCAATGTAGCAAATACATATTGATTTTTAAAAAATATTTTGTGTTAACACTTGGCATAGCTATTAACATATTTCATGGTGGTCACTTTAAATAAAACATTCAACTATATAATGTAACAAATTCATATGCATATTTGTTTTAGGCTTTATAGTGTCATCTTTACTGTAATTGTACTGTACTGTACATTTTGTACTGTACTGTAATTTACTGTACTGTAACATATAGAAAAATATCTTCATGTGAGGATTTAAGAATTTAAGATTTATGTTATCAAAATGTAATTAAGTATTGCAACAAAAGTCAACCTACAAACTGCTAGGAAGATATTTATGGAGACTGAATGTCTCACCTGGATTGAAGATGTTGCTAGTGCTAAAACAGTGCTTTTGCACAAAGACAGGCAAAAGCCTGAAATCCCAGCAGAATCCTCCTCCATGCTTTATCCAGTTTCAGAAATCAGGTCTGTCATTTTAAAATATGAATGTGGTGCCAGTCCTAAAAGCTGATCCATGCGGTCAGACCCCTGTGTCAGCTTAGCATCCCATTTACTTCAATTGGACATTACAGAAAAACAGATGGCCTGTCTTTGTAGATCAGTTTGCAAAATGGGCACTTGATGATATACATGGATCAGGGTGAGTTAATTTTTCCTTAAACATTCTACTTTTTCTGAAGTTTTAGGCTTTTAGGTCTTTGTAGGTTCTTAAGGTGGCCAGGTAAACACAATAATGCTAAGAAATGTTATCTAATATTTCTCAGAAATCCTCATCTTCTGAGAAATAATCACAAAGTCTCAGTCCAGTACCTCAAATTGCTCTTATATCCATTGTATTCCATTTCATTTCAAATCTATGATTTGGGCATTTAAATGGGTAACAACTAGTATCCACTGACTAACCGAATGTTCCATTAATGAGTTTTTTAATACCATGGAGATGCTTTTAATTTATGAAGTAGAAGGGAGCTACAGCAGTTCAAGTGAGAATTAACAAGACGGGCTCCATGTATCAAAACATCTGAGATAATGAGATAAGGACCTACAGAAGTAATAGTCTACAGATGATGAAGACAATGACTTATAAAGTAATAAAGATGAGACTCAAAGGATAGTAGAAAAAATTGGGAAGGAATTTAAGAAGGGTTAATAGTAAAGGATATGGTGGAAATATCGATTTTGGTTGGAGAAATTAAGCATTTGCAGGAGCTGAGATGAGAAAGTGTTGGATTTATTAACTGGTTTCTTTGGCTGAGAAAGGCTGTTGGTTTGCTACATTTAGTTTTGTCCTGTGTTTGATTTTGTTATTAATTATCTATTTGTCAAAGAGGCCTAGAGCCTGGTATAGGTTCTTTTTGTGTTTACAACTTAAAACTAATAGTAAAGAAATAAAGAAATAAATAGCATTTAAAATGAAAAGCCTAGATGCTGATGGCACCAAACAAAGGAATATTGAAACCCACAGATTCAGGCTTATGTTGACAACCAGTAATTTGGTAATTTTAACAGTAATTTCTCTAGACTGAGTTTTAAAAAGTACATTTTCCTCCAATAACAAATATTAAAATCAGGCAGACATTCAACACAGAGTAATCCAATTTGCAAGAGTTGTCTATTTATACAGTCTAAGTAAAAAGACCTCTATCATGAAATATCCATTAGAGAAAGCAGACACATTTTTCCAAACATATGCTTCTCTCTCTAAGAATAATAGAGATGGGATATTTCAGAGCTGACCCTTTCACTCACTCTGCTAGTACTGCAGCACTAGCAGTATAGTCATAGCATAATACGTATAGTGCAGTACATATAGTACAGCATTACAGTACAATCATCCCTCTCTGTTTAACTAGAACCTTCAAGGGCAACAGCCCACAAAAAGAGTGGGAAAAGAAAAAAAATAGCATACAATTATGAGAGGTATTTCTGGATGTTATGATTGAAATACTGGAAAAATTCCAAAGAGCCCAAACAGAACTTCTTGGCAAAGTACATTGTAAAGCTAGAACAAGATATTTATCAGAACAATCCAGACAGAAAAGTCTGGACACATTATTCTGGGAATGGCAAACCTCAGCCACTGGGATCTGTGGGGGGCCATGCCTGCGGATGGTCAACGTCAGCAAAATGTCTCGCGGCCCGCAATCAATTTACCCTGATGGGCCACATGCAGCCCGTGGGCCGCAGGTTGCCCACAGCTGAATTAACCCCTGGCAGTCTGTTATATCCTGTTTTTATTTTCCCCACTTGTAACTTCAGATAACAAACTTAGTTTGACCTGAACATAGATGCCTTTACATAAAAGGCAAAGGAGAACTTATCTTCTATATAATTGGATGAAAATTGCTCTAATTGTTGTGAAGTCATTATAAAGTTACCCCAATTTGAAATGTTAATTTGTGACCAACATTTCTTAGTGTCCATTTGGGTCAGCCAGATCAGATGGAGAAGACAGGGCAGTGTTGTGCTCGCCTGCTCCATCTGCACCATCCCCAGCTTGCTTTCCTGAAATGGCTGTTGGACCTAAGAGCCCCCGATCTACTGCTGACCAAAATTTTCCATCAACATCTTTTTTTATGGAAGAAAATGTTTGTTTCAACAAAACAAAAATGTTATTATCAAAAATCATTGAGTTGTCAATAAAAGCCTGAAAAATTTAGAATACAAATGTCAACAAATATGAAGTCAAAATATCTTTTTGGTTGACATTTTCCACATGGAAAAAATTGTTTACTGACCAACTATCCCACAACAACTCCACTCTTTCATTTTCCCCACTCCCACTCCCACCCCCATCCTTTTAGCCCAACCCTATTCCTCATGAGAACAAAAGAACAGTCATATAGAGTCAGACCAATGGTCCATCTAGCCCAGTATCCTGCCTTCTGACAGTGGCCAATGCCAAATGCATCAGAGAGAATGAACAGAACAAGCCAATTATTGAGTGATCCATTTCATGTCGGCCTGTCCCAGCATCTGACAATCAGAGGCTTAGGGACACCAGAGCATGGGGTTGCATCCCTGAGAATCTTGGATAATAGCCTGTGAGGTGATACATCAGTGCAATGGCACCTCCTCTAACCAAGCCTGGCACAGGCTCTAGGCGCATACAGCCTAGTGGGGCTGTCAGTATATTTTGTGTCTCCAGGAGTCTGAAAACCCTTTCTTCACTCCCAAGCCCATCAGGGGGTTAGTAGAGGAATCTAGGCCCACCCACTCCACTGGGTTCCAGCTCAGGGTCCTTGAGCTAGATAAGTAGCATCAAAGTTCTTTGAATCTGACAGTGCCCTGAGCTCCTTCCTACCTTCCCCTGGATCTCTGCAGGCTCTCCACCCTGTCAATCAGTTCATCCGCTTCTGGGCTGTCTCTGGGCAGCTCTTTAGTAGCATGATGGTAAGAGCTCCTTTCTCCAGCCTGCTCACTCCTCCCAGCTGCTGTGAGACGGCAAATTAGCAGCGGCCAGCAGTGCCTGTATTAGCTCTTTGGTTGCTGGCTTGCCTGGGATAGATACACCCCATGATATAGCTGTTGATGGATCTATCCTCCATGAACTTGTATTATGCTTTTTTGCACCCAGTTTTACTTTTGGCTATCACAACTTCCCTTGACAATGAGTTCCACAGATTGTCTGTGTGTCACACACAGAAGTACTTCCTTATGTTTGTTTTAACATAAGGTGCAGTCTATTAATTTCATCAAGTGACCCCTGGATCCTGTGTTATGTGAAGGAGTAAATAATGTTTCCTTATTTACTTTCTCCACACCACTCATTATTTTGTAGACCTCTGTCATATCCCCCATTAATCATCTCTTTTTTTAAGCTGAACGGTTCCAGTCTTTTTAATCTCTCCTCATACAGAAGCTGGTCCACACCCCTAATAATTTTTGTTGCGCTTTTCTGTACCGTTTCCAGTTCTAATATATTTTTTTTTGTGAGATGGGGTGACCAACTGCACACAACAGTCAAGATGTGGGCATACCAGGGATTTATATAGTGACATTATGATATTTACTGTCTTATTGTCTATCCCTTTCCTAATGATTCCCAGCACTTTTTATTGCTGCTTCACATTGAGCAGATGTTTTCAGAGATCTAACCACAGTGACTCCCCGATCTTTTTCTTGAGTGGTCACAGCTCATTTAGACCCCATCATTTTTTACGTATAGTTGGAATTATGTTTTCCAATGTGCATTACTTTGCATTTATCAACATTTAATTTCATCTGCCATTTTCTTGTCCAGTTACCCAGCTTTGAGATCCCTTTGCAACTCTGCAGTCAGCTTTGGACTTACCTATCTTGAGTAATTTTGTATCATCTGAAAATTTTGCTATCTCACTGTTTACCTCTTTTTCCAGATCATTTATAATATGCTGAACAGTACAGGTCTTGGTGCAGACCCCTGGGGGATATTGCTATTTATCTCTCTCCATTCTGAAAACTTAGCATTTATTCCTACCCTTTGTTTCCTTTTAAGCAGTTGCCCCGGACATCCCTCTGGGCACCATAGTGGAGAAGCATTCAGAGAGGAGCCTGAAAATTGACATAGATGCACAAGACAGAAGGGAAGGGTGTATGCAGGGAAAATGGAAGACATTGCCACAAGAAGGCCAACAATGCTCCTTCTATTTTCTTCTTACATTCTTAAGTATTCTTTCTCCAGAAATTGCCCTCTCCTACTTCCAGCATACATCCTCAGCTTCCTCACTGCAAGTCCCTTTCAAATGAACCTGCTTCAAATGCAAACTTACAGATGTGATGAGACAAGGATGAGGAGACAAAGATGATTCCCCAACCCCCTCTAATGGCCGGCTAGTTTCAGCTGGCTCTTTGAAAATGCCCTGACAGCCAGGTGAGCTTCTTCATCTGTCATATTTAGACTGACTAGCTGCAGCTGTGAATCCCAAAGATAGCCCCAAATACCTTCCTTCCAGACCATGGGGTTCAAGCCATTCATGCAGTCCCAGGATGGGGGGCTCCATTCAAGTTTTTCATGTTTCTACGCTATGTTCTTTTTGAATTATGGATGAGCAAAACTAGCATAAGGATTGTCCTATAGTGAGTACCCACTAGATTTGGAGTGGAGAGGGTTGAATCATAATTCTGGAGCTCCCCAGAATATGTGAATTGTATGTGACATTCCCCATTGTATGTGAAACTTGGTAGAAAAATACTACCTCCAGGTCAACCTACCAATTTTCATCCTTATGGGCTGTTATTTGTAGAATTTAGGGAGAAGTGAAAAACAATGTTTTTAAGGGGGACTGATTTGCAACCAAAACTGTGGAGACCCTCCTGTCACTCCATAATGTAGAAATCAATCCAGTTTTTCATAATAAAACTCAAGTCCCAATTTATAGTTGTTGTTCTTTTGTGATGCATGTGAAAATCTCGGTTTGGAATAAAAGGTTCTTGCTAAGAAAATCCTTTTTTTAAAAAAAACAATAAACAAAAATCAGATTTGATGGAAAGATCTTGTTGCACTGATTTATCTTTTTGGTCCTGCACCTTGAATGATCTGCTCCACGACACTGCCGATCACTCTCTCCTCCTTATGATCTCCTTGTCCTATCTTATTGCAATTTTTAAACACATCGGGACAAGGAATGTGCCTACGTTTATTTTTGTGTGTACATACATGCAAAGCACTGTGCTTAGTTTACAGGACAACATAAATATCTTAATGTATGGTTTTTTAAAGCAGTTGTCAAAACTCCAGTGTATGTTATCTCCATATCTTAGCCATGTACTCATAATATTAGTCTTTACACTCTTTACAGGTGCCCTTTCAATTCTAGTCATCATGATTGATCAATATCCAGAAAAGTTCCTTATCTCCTCATTTTCAAAACCTTTTTTGTCTTCTCTTGTTGGATTCTGTTTTTATGGAATGCAATTTAAGTATATTTGCAGTTCAATTTCAGTACCTGTAACTGTAATGTAACAAACTTTTAAAACATTTTGATATTTATCTTCTTTCTCTGCCTATCCTTCTGTCTATTCATATTTCTCAAGTGCCTTCTAGGCATTGCACATGGTTACACAGCCAGTGGTGATTGCCCAGAGGGCAGTAATTTTCTTCCACAGATTCAATTTTGAAAGTCCAGGAAATTTCATGAAGGAAATAAATGCTTTGGGAATCATTAACATTTTTAAAGATTTTAAACTGATCTGATCTTAGAATGCTGTTGTTATTCTTGATCTGCAAACACTTCAGGAATATTAGTAATTCACATTAACACCACTCTTCTCCTTCGACATCTCATTGTGCATGAGTCTTATAGTTTTTTTCCTTCTCCTCTTCCCCACTCTCTCCCTTTCTTTCTCTTTTTCAGTCTCTCCTTCTCTTCAAATTTTCATTCTTTCCCACTTTATTTTATTTCCAACACTTTATTGGAGAAGGCAGAAAAGACTCATTATGCTATTAATCCTATCCCCCTAATAGCTTACAGATCATGCTCTTCATTTGCACCTAATCAGCCATTGAAGCAGTGCTTTCTTACATGCCAATCCGTGCCACAAGGGACATGATGGCCAGTGAAGAATGAAAGCAAAGCTTTAATTTGTCACCTTATGGGGGAATCTCTGCCTATACTCATGCAGATACAGAGATCATTTTTCATTCATTCATTGTACCACTTCAGTTATCTATAGTACTTCTCCCCCCAACCACTTCCTTTTACTGCTCATCTTTCCTCCTCAAGATTCAGGGAGTATTTACTCTGTTTCTTTTCCTCCTCCTTTTCTTTTTTTGGTCTCAATTTAACTCTTTCACCCACATGTATTGCTATTGCATCCTTAACGTTCAACATTTTATCTATGTATATTAACACACACAGTCCCCTGTCAATGAACTCAGAACCACAGGTGATCAAAAATCATGTGCTAGCCATGGGAGGCATATGGCCCAGCAAAGGACATCTTCTAATATCATGACTGAAAATCTCCATTGCTAACACAATAAAGTCACTACATTTCAAACCCCTGCCACCCCACACTCTGCCCAAAAATGTTACTGTGTACAACAGAGCTGAAAACAGCAAAGTGGGAGAGGGGTTGTGTGCTGCTGTATGATCGAAACATGACCATTTATATAGCTAATATTGCCACTGTTACACAATTGCTACAAATGTTATATAAAATATGTCATGTAAGGCGTCAATGGAAAATTTATGATTTGCTGAATATGGTTATCCTATTTGTGTGCATGCATCATCTTTATATCTAAAGCCATGAATATTGACTATGTGCCACAATTTCAAATGTATTTATTTCTGGAGTAATACCCACCAGGTAATTTACATCCAGTGTGGCCAGCACATTGAGAATGGCCCATTCAGTGGATGGCCCATCAAAGGACACTGAGACCATAGAAGAAACTTGTCCCCACCGGTGAGCCTGCCTGTGAACACATTAGCCAAAATATGGGTAATGGCTGCTTCTATGAGTCATCAGATCATGCAAGGGTGAGTGACTAGCTCATGTGACCCTGACTCCTTCTTGCTCCTGTAATTTCCCACAAACTAGGACTGATAGCATCCCCTCCACATGGGTGAAGATATAAAAGACCCTGGAAGCATTTCCATTTTGCCTCCTCCCTGCTCTGATCTCTGGACTATGGACTTACACTAAAAGGAGCATTCCAACCAATGGACGGAGGACTTTCCAATCTTTTGGAAGTTACCAGCAACTTTATAAAGCCAGCAGTTTTATTCAATCACTGCTTCAAACTTGATACAAGAACTTTGCAATCAGTGTATGTATTTGTTTTCCTTCACCATTTTAACTCTCTCCTTATTCTTTTCTCTTATAAATAAACCTTTAGATATTAGATACTAAAGGATTTGCAACAGTGTTATTGGGTGAGATAGGCGTTATATATTGACCTGGCTATATGGCTGATCTCTTGGGATTAGAAGGACACTTTGTTTGATTAAATTGGTTTTAAATAACCACTCATCATAAAGTCTAGTTTTTGGGTGCTGAAACAAGTGCTGGATTGCATTTCTGACTTTTTGATAACCAGTGTGGTGAGACAGAAGTTTACTTTGGTTACAGGCTTGGTATATCTTATGAAAGAATAACTACCAGTTTGGGTTTGCCCCATTTCTCAACAGTTTGTCCTGAATCTGGTATTGTCAGCTGTGACCTACCAAGGCATGGTGACAGGTTGTAAGAAGGCGGAAGGAGCCAGGGAAATCAATAAGAAATCTCTGTGATGGTCTATAACACCAGCATAGCCTATTACAGAAAAAAGCACCACCACTTGGGCTGTCCTTATGCTTTGCAGACTATGATCAGTTTATAACCTTTGTCAGCAGCTATTGGAATGGACAAGAAACCATCTATACCTGGTGTGGAGCAATCAGCACAGAATACAGGGGGCTCTATATTGCTTGCTGTTAACAAGCCTGTGCTCTGGGCCATCTCTAATTATTTGACTCACCCATGTCAAAGGTTTGTCTGTTTTTTTCACCCCACATCCACCCATTCTGTTACCCCACGATGGGGTTCATTAACATTATGCCATAATACTTTCTATTCAATAATATTTTAAAAATAATACCTGTCCCATGTGATTGTTCTTCATCCTTTTCCTTCCTCCTTTTTTCTTAGTAGTAGTTTCCTTACTCCTTTTTTTCTATTCATCTGTATACCACTGCATCCCTCCTCCTCCTTCTGTTTTCCTTCACATTTATACTTTCTGTAAGATATAGTATTTTTCTGTGTTGAGTTCTCTCTCACCTTCCTACATGTTTTTTTTTCCAACATCTCACCTTCCCAATTGCTCTCCTTCTTCATTCATTCTTGTTTGGCACCCCTAATCTCATCTCTGCCCTTTCAGTTTGACCTTATTCTCTCTCTCTCAAAATATATCTTCAACATCCCTTTATTTTTCTCCTCCCGCCCTTCACCACACTGGCAAGGCCAGATGGCTATAAAAAAATAGTCTTATTGGGATCCAGGAAGTGGGTGGGCGAAGCCCGTCCACCACTAAAGGATCCCCCCAGCCTAAAAGGGGGATCCACAGGACCTAGATACCAAAAAATTCCGGGGGACAACTAATGAAATAACAGAACGGGAGTGAGGTCAAAGGGTCAAACAAAGGGAACCGAACGGGGAGACCGAGCAGAGAACCCCATACAGCGCCCACTTCTCCTCAAAGGCGTCAAGGGAGTCAGAGAACGCCGCCTAGAGGAACTCTGCCCGGATACGTGAACGGACCGAGGATCGGAAATAGGCCCCACAGTCACAGGAGACTCCATTGGCCAACCTCCTCACTCTGGTTTTATAGATGAACATTTTAGCTAGGGCCAGGATGAAGTTCACCAGGAGATCCCGTGACTTTGTGGGGCCACAGATAGGGAGTGCCTAAATAAGAAGGTGAGGGGAAAAGTGCAACCAAAAGCGTAATAAAATATTGGTGAGGAGCCGGAATAGGGGCTGCAGCCTGGCACACTCCAGGTATATATGTGCCAGGGTTTCCATCACGCCACAAAAGGGGCAGGTGTCTGGGATTGAGGTGAACTATGCCAAGTACACGCCTGTGCTCATGGCTCCGTGAAGGAGCCGCAAGCTGAAATCCCCGGTGGGTCTCGGCACTAAGGTGGAATATAGGCTGACCCACCGGGGCTCCTCACTCTACAAAGGTGGCAGGAGGACCTCCCATTTTGTATCGGGGAGGAACATGAAGGTGAGGGCGTGAAGGGTATGGAGCACGAGCGTGTAGAGATGTTTTCTTGGTGTGGTTTGAAAGCAGACCGGCTGCATCTCGTGCAACCAGCTTACAGTGAAGGGGTGAGGGGGTCGGTTGGGTCCACGGGGCAGGGGCCAATTAAAAGGTCTGGCGGGCCTGGGGTAGGGGGCGGGTGGGGTGTACTCTCATGCAGGACCCGGTCGAGATAAACCTGAGCGGCAGGTGGCAAGGCGGCCTTCACCTCCTGAAGTATGGGCCAGGGAATACAAGGTCTGGAGAGCCCCATGTGCTGAGCGAGCGTCAGGGGATCCAGCCAGTCTCCCCGGTCATAGTTCAGGAGGTCTCTGACTCTTGTGACTTCTGCCAGGACCAACCTCTGGCGCACCGAGCGGGACTCCGCCACCTTCACACAGAGCTGGGGGTTGTGTAGCAGGGGCTCCGCGAGGAGATCTGCCCCTTCATGGACGTCATGGACCTGGTCATTGAAAAGAATTTCCAGGTCCGGAGAAGGTCCTGGTAGAAGACCGGCAGCCAGGAGAGGTCTCGTGGAAGATATCTCGGAAGGAGATAAAGGAGCTGCCGTTCATATCGGAGCCCTCGGAAGCGACGCAGGAAGGCGTGCGCCAGTATGCTCCACGCTGGACTACCTGCACCATAAACGAGCCTCTGCAAGGCCTGGAGGCGGAAGACATGGACCTGAGTAAGTGGACATTTCAGGCCCTGCCCTCCCACCTCCAGGGGTAGATGGAGAATCCCTGCAGGGACCCAGTGCAGTCCTGACCAAAAGAACTCCAGAATCAATGTCCGGACGTTGGCAGGGAAACCCGGGGCTGGGACCAGGATGTTGAGCCAGTACCAGAGCACGGACAGGACTAGTTGATTAAGCACCAGTGCTCTCCCTCGAAGGGAGAGGCACCGTAATAGTCCTGTCCATTTCTGCAGCCGCTCTATCATCAAGCCCTCTAAATTCTGCCAGTTCTCCAGCAGAGAGGGATGCGTGGCAGAAAGGTAAACGCCCAGATAGAGCAGCGGACCCGTGCTCCACCGGATGGCCTGAAGCGTGAGTGGGAGGGAGCTCGCCTGCCACCAATCCCCTACCACCAAGCCAGAGCTCTTGACCCAGTTGACCCATGCGGAGGAGGCTGCCAAATAGATGGCCTGGCAAGCCTCCAAACGCGCCAAGTTGCCCGGGTCCTGGACCACAAGGAGCACATCATCAGCATACACTGACAGTACCAGCTGCAGCTCCGGCTCCGGCAGCAACAACCCTGTCAACCTCCTTCAGAGGAGACAGAGGAAGGGCTCGATCACCAGAGTGTACAGCTAGCCCAAGATGGGGCACCCCTGCCGTATTCCTTGCCCGAAGCTGACAGGTTCGGTGAGGGTCCAGTTGAGCCTGACCAGACACTCTGCGGAGGTGTACAGCGCCTGGAGATAACCCACAAACTGGCGTCCGAAGCCAAACGCTTGCAGAGTGCTCAGGAGATACCCATGATCCACCCTGTAGAATGCCTTCTCCTGATCTAAGGACGGGAGGGCGAATGACAGACCATCCCTACACCCGAGTTCCAAAAGGTCTCAGACCAGATATAGGTTGTCGAAGATGCTGCGGCCCGGGATGGTGTAGGTCTGGTCTGGGTGGACCACATCCGCCAGCACGGACCCTAGCCACAGCGAGATTGCTTTTGCCATGACTTTGTAGTCCGTGCTGAGGAGCAAGATGGGATGCCAATATCATAAATCGCGGAGGTCCCCCTTCTTCGGCAATAAGGTGAGCACGGCTTGCCTGCACGAATGAGGGAGGACCCCGCTTTGCAAAGACTCGGCCCAGATGGTGACTAGGTCTGGGCCGAGGACGTCCCAGAGCACACAGTAGAACTCCACGGTCAGCCCGTCCATGCCCGGAGATTTATTGGTGGGCATGCGACGGAGGGCTTCCGAGAACTCAGCCAGAGTGAGAGGCAGCTCTAGCCGGTCTCGGTCGCCCGCGCTGATGGTAGGAAGCTCCTCCCAGAGCACTCTGCAAGCGTTAGGATCGGTCGGATCCGGGGAGAAAAGGCTTGCGTAGAAGGCTCTCGCCCTCTCGCACATCTCCACCGGATCCGTGAGGGGGGTGCCATCCACTGCCAGAAGGCAGATGACATGTTTCTTAGCCCCCCTCTTTTTCTCCATGGCATAGAAGAAGTGGGAGCCACGATCCACCTCCCAAAGGAGACGAATGCGGGATCGAACAAAGGAACCCCGGACTCGATGGCCCGGAGCTCCTCCCTTGAGAGCCCAGAGCTCCTCCCGCTTCTCCCGGCATGCTCCGCAGAGGGGTGGATCCTCGGGGCTGGCGGCCAGACGCCTCTCCAGCTCTAAGACCTCCCGTTCCAACTGCTCTATCGCCGCATCCCTCTGTTGGCTGGTGCCTCGAGTATAGTCATGGCGGAAGAGACGGGTGCGCACCTTCCCTAGGTCCCTCCACCACCGCGCCGAGGGAAAGGCACGCTGCTGCCCTCGCCAGGCCAGCCAGAACTCCCAGAAGGACGCCACGAAGCCCGCATCCTCCAGCAAGCTATTGTTAAAATGCCAATAGGCCGGCCCTGGCCTCTCCGCGCAGAGGGAGGCTGTCACAGTGGCTAAATGATGGTCAGAAAATGGGGCCGGCCGGATGCTGGAGGAGTGGGCTCGTGAAAGATGAAGCATGATAAATAAATGCGGTACAACCAGGAGTGGCGCGACTGATGGGCCTCCACCGGAAAAAGGTGAATGTGGAAGTGTCATCAGGGTGGTGGTCATGCCAGATGTCCACCAGGGAGTGGTGTTCGACTATCTCCCGGAGGACGGCGGTGGCGGCCGGGTTCTGCTCGGTCCCCGAGCGGTCCCGCTCCTCAAGGGTGATGTTAAAGTCCCCTCCCAGGACCAGGCACTCCTGAGGATCCAAGGTGCCGAGGAAGGCGGACGCCTGCTGATAGAATTGCAGCCGCTCCGGGCTCACTGCCGGGGCATAGATGTTGACGAGGTTGACTACGAGCCCCTCCATGCGGACCCGGAGGTGCAGCAGGCGGCCCGGCACAGCCTCGGCGACCCCCAGCACCTCGGGCAGTAGGTCGGGGGAGAACAGGGTCACCACTCCAGCTGTACGAACTGTGAGGTGGCTAAAGTAGACCCTGTCCCCCCAATCCAGCTGCCAGCTGTCTTTGGCGGTCGGATCTGTATGGGTCTCCTGCAGGAAAACAACAGAGTACGTCCCCTCCTGAAGGAAGGAGAGCACCTGAAACCTGCGGAGACCCATCCTACAGCCACGGGTGTTCAATGTTGCAATGGTAAAGGGTGCCAGGAGGAGGGCTGGGGGGGATCCTCACTGTCAGGGACGCATGTGGCTCCCGGCGGGCCGTGCAACAGTCCGTGACCCACCCCGTAGGTGAGTAAGGAGTCACGGAAGAGGCGGACCCGCTGGTAGGCTGCGGCGCCCTGCCTCCTGGTCCTTTTACCATCCCCCATGAGGGTCCTTGCGGCCCGGAGGATTTGATTAAAGTCCCGCCATCGCTGGAGAGCAAGCTGTAATTTGTTGCGGGAGCCACGGACATCTTCTAGAAACTCCCGCAACTCCTCTCGCAGTGCATGGGGGGCTGGGGTTACGGTCTGGTTACTCCCCGACGGGGCCCTTGGTACAGCCCCGTGGCCCACCAAGACGGGCAGACAGGGTGCGGACCCCCGACGGGGCTCCTGATGGCTTGGCCTGAATGCAGGGGCGATAGGGGGCGGCGGAGGGAGGATGGCAGCCCCCATTGGGTCGGGATGGGTGAACACAAAGGCCGCTCCCTGGGGGTCATCGATTAGAAAAGGTAAGGAGACAGCCCCAGGGGCGGCAATAATATCTCAGGAGGTGGACAGGATAGGGACAGGGGCAGGGGCAAGGTTAGGAGTGATATTCTGGGCTAGAAGAGGGCTCTCAGTGATGCTGGGTGCAGGCTTTATGGTGGATTTGGCAGCCACGGCATCAGGAGGTGGACTCTCTCCTGTAGGGCCCTCTCCCGGGAATGAGGTTGAATGCTCCTCACCAACGAGGGGTGCCCCTGGTGGCTCAGGTCTCGGCCGCATGGCACTAGCTGTCACCTCAACAGGCTCAGCGGCCCTCAGCGGGGTGCCCTCTGAAGCCGGGTTGATGGAAGAGTCCAGGGGCTCCTTGGAGGTGGGAGAAGAAGCAACGGTTAGGGGGAGGGAGCATGGGGAAAGGGGGGCTGGAGTGAAGTCACCAATATTGAGGCCCGCTGGCATTGGGTCGTCCTCCTCATAAATGGATGGGAAATTATTTTCCGCCACCCCAGGATTCTCCCCGCCGGCACCTGACGCGACGGTCACATCGGGGCACGCTGAGGTTTCAGATGGCGCCAGGGCTGGGGGGGTTCCCTCGGGGGTCTCGGAGGGGAGGGAATCCCGAGTAGGGAAATACTGCCTTCCAGTGCTGCCACGTCTTCCCCAGCAAGCTCTGGTGGATGGAACACGCCCGTGGGTAGAGCGGAAGGCTCGGCATCGGTGCCCCCCTTCCTGGTCTTCCGGGGGGCCTCCGCATCAGATGGAAGGAGCGGAGCTCGAGCCTTCCGCTTGCCCCGCTTCCCCTGGACTAGGGTCCAGCCCTCCATGGCATCATCCAGGGGCTGGCTAGAAGGGGTTGTGTCGGGGGAAGAGGTGATGGTTCAGGGACTCGAGGGGATAATGGTGGGGCAGCACAACGGAGGGAAGATTCCTCTTGGGGCGGGCCCTCTCCCATGCCCGGTGGTGTCCCTGCTGCACCCTCCTCCACAGACCCCGCCAGATTGCAAGCAGTGGGGGCGGGGCTCTCCCGCTCGTCTGGGCATAGTTGGGGAGGTGCCCCTTGGGCCCGAGCGGGGGCAATGGTGGACTGGGAAGGAGGAGGGGTGGTTTCGTGGCTGGGTAGACAGGGGCGCCGGCAAAGACGGGGCTGGTGCCCTGCCGGGGCTCGGAGGTCCCGGATGCCCCTCCTTGCCGGGTCAAGGGGCAGTCCCTCTGGACATGCCCCATCGCCCGGCAGAGGTAGCATCGGGACTCCCCCGTGGAGTAATGCACCCGGTAATGGGCCCCCTGGTAGGGGACTAGGAAGGACACCTCCAGTGCGTCACCGTCACGCGCTGCCAGTGGTAGTTGAAGCTGCACTTGCCGGCGGAACGAGAGGACGTGACGGAGGGCGGGGTCTTTGCAGCCCAAGGGGAGAGGGCTGATGACAGAGATGGGTTTCCCCAGGATAGAGAGGGCTGGTAGCAGAGCGGCCTTGGGGAGAAAGGGAGGGACGGAGGTCAGGACCAGGTGGACGCCCAGGTCCTCTAGCGGCTCTAAGGGGACAAACACGCCCCCTACTTCTCCACCACCTCCTGGGCAGCGGCCTCCGATGTTAAGAAGAAGACGGCTTTGCCATATATTTTGGAGGCCGCCACAATGGCTGTGGGCCCCACCACCCTCGCCAAGGCCAGCACCCTCGCCACCAAGTGGGGCGAGGCGGGCACCAGGAGGCAATGGACGCCGTGCTTCCTGGTCGTGGTGGGAAAGGGGCCCTGGCTGCTATAGATGGAAGTGGAGACGGTGGACAGGAGAGATGTTGTAGCGGCAGGCAGGGGGGCTGCCACAACCTGGGCGTACACGCTGGGGGCCTGGAGGCCGCAGAGCTGGTGGAGGGAACAGCGGGGAGGGACGCCCCAGCCGGTGGTGGGGCCGGGGCATTGGGGGCAGCCCCTGTCATGGAGGGCCTGGTCTTCTTAGCGGGGCCCTTCCCCTTCTTCTTCCCCTGGCCCTTCCCGCTGATGGGGGGGCTCCCCCCAAATCTGAAGGGATGAGAGACGTGCAGACCACCGGGGCTCCTCACCCTCCAAAGGTGGCAGGTGGTCCCGCCATTTTGTATCGGGGCAGGACACGAGGGTGCGGGCGTGAAGGGTGTGCAGCACAAGCGTGTAGAGATGTTTTCTTGGCGTGGTTTGAAAGCAGACCGGCTGCATCTCATGCAGCCGGCTTCTAGTGAAGGGATGAAGGGGTCGGATGGGTCCACGGGGCAGGGGTCCAAATAAAAGGTCTGGCGGGCCTGGAGAAACGGGTGGGCGGGGCGTGCCCTCGTGCAGGACCCGGTCGAGATGAACCCGAGCAGCGGGCGGCAAAGCGGCCTTCACCTCCTGAAGTATGCGCTGGGGAGTACAAGGTCTGGAAAGCCCCATGCGCTGAGCGAGCGTCGGGGATCCATCCAGTCTCCCCGGTCATAGTCCAGGAGGTGTCCGACTCTTGTGACCTCTGCCAGGACCAAACTCTGGTGCACCGAGCGGGACTCCGCCACCTGCACATGGAGCTGAGGGTTGTGTAGCAGGGCTCCGCGAGGAGATCTGCCCCCTCGGTGGCCGCCACGGACCTGGTCGTTGAAAAGAGTTTCCAGGTCCAGAGGAGGTCCTGGTACAAGAACGGCAGCCCGGAGAGGTCTCGCGGAAAAACTCTTGGATAGAGATAAAGGAGCTGCCAGTCGTATCGGAGCCCTTGGAAGCAGCGCAGGAAGGCGTGCGCCAGTATGCTCCACGCCGGACTACCTGAACAATAAAAGAGCCTCTGCAGGGTCTGGAGACGGAAGACATGGACCTGAGTAAGCAGACATTTTAGGCCTTGCCCTCCCTCCTCCAGAGGTAGATGGAGAACCCCAGCAGTTACCCAGTGCAGTCCTGACCAAAAGAACTCCAGAATCGATGTCTGGAGGTTGTCCAGGAAACCCGGGGCCGGGACCAGGATGTTGAGCCGGTACCAGAGCATGGACAGGACTAGTTGATTAAGCACTAGCGCTCTCCCTCGAAGGGAGAGGCACCGGAGTAGTCCTGTCCATTTCCGGAGCTGCTCTATCACCCCGTCCTCTAAATACTGCCAGTTCTCCGGCGGAGAGGGATGCGTGGCAGAAAGGTAAACGCCCAGATAGAGCAGCGGACCCATGCTCCACCGGATGGCCTGAAGCGTGGGTGGGAGGGAGCTCGCCTGCCGCCAGTCCCCTAGCACCAAGCCAGAGCTCTTGACCCAGTTGACCCACGTGGAGGAAGCTGCCGAATAGATGGCCTGGCAAGCCTCCATCCACGCCAAGTCGCCCGGGTCCTGGACCACGAGGAGCACGTCATCAGTGTACGCCGACAGGACCAGCCACAGCTCCGGCTCGCGCAGCACCAACCCTGTCAACCTCCTTCAGAGGAGACAGAGGAAGGGCTCGATCGCCAGAGCGTACAGCTGGCCTGAGCGGGGGCACCCCTGCCGTACTCCTCTCCCGAAGATGACCGGTTCGGTCAGGGTCCAGTTGAGCCTGACCAAACACTCTGCGGAGGCGTACAGCACCTGGAAAAAATTCACAAACCTGGGTCCGAAGCCTAACGCCTGCAGAGTGCTCAGGAGATACCCGTGATCCACCCTGTCGAACACCTTCTCCTGATCTAAGGACAGGAGGGTGAACGACAGACCATCCCTACAACCAAGTTCCAATCGGTCCCGGACCAGATATAGGTAGTCGAAGACGCTGCGGCCCGGGACGGTGTAGGTCTGGTCTGGGTGGACCATATCCTCCAGCACAGACCCTAGCCGCAGCGAGATGGCTTTTACCACGACTTTGTAGTCTGTGCTGAGGAGCGAGACGGGACGCCAATTTCTTAATTTGGGACGTCCCCCTTCTTCGGCAATAGGCCAGCACGGCTTGCCTGCACGAAAGAGGTAGGACCTCGCTCTGCAAAGACTTGGCCCAGATGGTGACTAGGTCTGGGCTGAGGACGTCCCAGAACACGTGGTAGAACTCCGCGGTCAGCCCGTCCATGCCCGGAGATGTATTGTTGGACATGCGACGGAGGGCTTCCGAGAACTCGGCCAGAGTGAGAGGCAGCTCTAGCCGGTCTCGGTCGCCCGCGCTGATGGTAGGAAGCTCCTCCCAGAGCACGCAGCAAGCGTGAGGATCGGTCAGATCCGGGGAGAAAAGGCTTGCGTAGAAGGCTCTCGCCCTCCCACACATCTCCACCGGATCCTTGAGGGGGGTGCCATCTTCTGCCAGTAGGCAGATGACATGTTTTTTAGCCTCCCTCTTTTTTCCAGGGGGTAGAAGAAGTGGGAGCCGCAATCCATCTCCTGAAGGAGAGAGATGCGGGATCGAACAAAGGCACCCCGGGCCCGATGGTCCTCGAGGGTCCGGAGCTCCTCCCGCTTCTCCCGGCACACTCCCCAGAGGGGTGGATCCTTGGGGCTGGCAGCCAGACGCTTCTCCAGCTCTAAGACCTCCCGTTCCAACTGCTCTATCACCACACCCCTCCGTTGGCTGGCGCTTGCAGCCCGGAGGATTTGATTAAAGTCCCCCCCATCACTGGAGAGCAAGCCGTACTTTGTTGCGGGAGCCATTGACGTCTTCTAGAAACTCCCACAACTCCTCTCGCAGAGCATGGGGGGCTGGGGTTACGGTCTCCTGGTTACTCCCCGACGGGGCCCTTGGTACAGCCCCGTGGCCCACTGAGATGGGCAGACAGGGTGCGGACCCCCGACGGGGCTCCTGATGGCTTGGCCTGAATGCTGGGGCAATAGGGGGCGGCGGAGGGAGGATGGCAGCCCCTGGTGGGTCGGGACGGGTGAAAACAAAAGCCACTCCCTGGGGGTCATTGATTAGAAAAGGCAAGGAGACAGCCCCAGGGGCGGCAATAACATCTCAGGAGTGGACTGGATAAGGTCAGGGGAAGGGTTAGAGGTGAGAGTCCAGGCGGGGAGAGGGCTCTCAGTGATGCCGGGCACAAGCTCTATGCTGGATTTGGCAGCCATGGCATCAGTAGGTGGACTCTCTTCTGTAGGGCCCTCTCCCGGGAAGGAGGTCGAAGGCTCCTCACCAACCCCTGGTGGCTCAGGTCTTGGCTGTGTGGCACCAGCCATCGCCTCTACAGGTTGGGCGGCTCTCAGCGGGGTGCCCTCTGCAGCCAGGTTGATGGAGGAGTCCAGGGGCTCCTCGGAGGTGGGAACGGAAGCAACGGTTAGGGGGAGGGAACATGGGGAAAGGGGGGCTGTAGTGAAATCATCCAGATCGAGGCCAACTAGCATAGGGTCGTCCTCCCCCTGGGTAACCTGAGACCCAGGGCCTCGATCTCCTCGTACATGGACGGGAAATCCTTTTCTGCCACCCCAGGATGCTCCCCACTGGCACCTGACGTAACGGTTAATTTGGGGCACACTGGAGTTTCAGATGGCGCCTTGGGAGTCTTGGAGTAGTGGGACTCCTGTGGAGGGGAGATACCGCCTTCCAGTGCTTCCATGTCTTCTCCAGCCAGCACCGGTGGATGGAACACACCCGTGGGTAAAGCGGAAGACTAGGCATCGGTGCCCCCCTTCCTGGTCTTCCGGGGGGCCTCCGCGTCAGATGGAAGATTCGGAGCTCGAGCCTTCTGCTTGCCCCGCTCCCCTGGACTAGGGCCCAGACCTCCATGGCATCATCTGGGGGCTGGCTAGCAGGGGTTGTGTCAGGGGGAAGAGGCGATGGTTCAGGGACTCGAGGGGATAATGGTGGGGCAGCACAAGGGAGGGAAGATTTCTCTTGAGGTGGGCCTTCTCCCATTCCTGGTGTTGTCCCTCTTACACCCTCTTCCACAGGCCCTGCAAGATTGCAAGCAGGGCCGGGGCTCTTCCGCTCGTCTGGGCACAGTTGGGGACGTGCCCCTTGGGCCTGAGCGAGAGCAATGATGGACTCGGAAGGAGGAGGGATGGTTTCGGGCACGGGGCAGCTAGGGGTGCCGGCGATGACGGGGCCGGTGCCCTGCCGGTGCTCGGGGGTACCGGATGTGCCCTCCGGACGTGCCCCATCGCCCAGCAGAGGTAGCACCGGGCCTCCCCCGTGGAATAATGCACCCGGTAATGGGCCCCCTGGTAGGGGACTAGGAAGGACCCCTCCAGCGCGTCTCCGTCACGCGCCGCCGGCAGCAGTTGAAGCTGCACTTGCCGGCGGAACGAGAGGACGTGACGGAGGGCGGGGTCTTTGCAGCCCAAGGGGAGAGGGCTGATGACAGAGATGGGTTTCCCCAAGGTAGAGAGGGCAGGTAACAGGGTGGCACTGGGAAGAAAGGGAGGGACGGAGATCAGGAACACGTGGACGCCCAGGTCCTCTAGCGGCTCCAAGGGGACAAACACGCCCCCTACTGCCAGGCCCTTCTCCACCGACTCCTGGGCGGCGGCCTCTCATGTTAAGAAGAAGACAACCTTGCCATACATTTTGGAGGCTACCACAATGGCCGTGGGCCCCACCACCCTCGCCAATGCCCACACATAGGTCTCCACGTGGAGCGAGGCAGGCACCAGGAGGCAACGGACCCCGTGCTTCCTGGTCAGGGTGGGAGAGGGGCCCCGGCCGCTATAGATGGTAGCGGAGGTGGTGGGCAGGAGAGATCACGAAGCGTCAGGCGGGGGGGCTGCCGCCACCCGGGCGTACGCCCTGCGGGCCCGAGGAGGACACCCGCAGAGCTGGTGGAGGGAACAGCGGGGCCGGAGGTGGGGCCGGGGCATTGGGGGCCCCTGCCTTGGAGGGCCTGGTCTTCTTAGCAGGGCCCTTCCCCTTTTTCTTCCCCTGGCCCTTCCTGCCGGATTGGGGGGCTCACCCCAAATCTGAGGGGTGAGAGACGTGGCAGCAGTGGAGGTCACCCCGATGCCCTTCGCTGCTGGCGCCCCAGCAGGGGCGGTGGCAGATGGTTTGGTAGTGGAGGTAGAAGCTTGGGGGGTGTCGGAGGGCTAGGTGCGGGATGGGCAGCTTGGGCTGCTGGAGGGGCCCCCCCGTCCCATCCCCCGCCATCATGAGCAGGGAGGAAAGGGGAGACACCAGAAGGAGGAGGTGAGAGGGGAAACAGGTCGACCACTCCTCCCCAATAGGGTGCAGGCAGGGGAGGAGGGCGCCAAAAGGGGTAGGCTGGACGGGGGACAATCAGGGTTGGGGTGAGTCGCCGACACAGGGTGTAAATCTGGCTCCTCTTGGTGCACTGGGGAAGGGGGGGGATACACAACATTCATGGTGCAGTGAAAAAGGTTGAAACTAAAATGGGGAGTTGCACAAGCGCATGGGAGTGGGCACGGGCACATGGAGCAAGGGGCTAAGCAGGCTGGAGGTAGAACAGGGAAACCAAGGGGCTAGCTTCAGAGCCTGGGGCAGGGCAAACAAACAAAGGCTGCAGAAGGAATGGGTGGGGCAGGCAAACAAACTGAAGCTAGTAAGGGGGCTGGGGCAAAAGGGAGGGGGCAAAGCTACAAGTGGCAATTGGGGCAGGTAGTAAAGGGCAAAGCGGTGGGGTGGGCAGTCTGGGGGGGGCACGTGCACCCACGTGCGCTTGCACAAGTCTTTTTAGTTTGGCTGCTGCTTCTGTCCCAAAGGGTGGAAATAGGGCGTGGAAAGCCAAGCAAGCAGCTGAGTCCAGAGGCAGGAGCTGAGGCAGATGGTATACAGCCAGTGGGGATGGTGGAAGGGGCAGCAGTGGTGGTAGTAGTGGTGGGGGTTGGGGGCGACACACAGATGGATTGGGGGGCAGCTCACACCACACCCCCTGTGTCCCTACAAACACATTCAAGACCCCCACCACAAGAGCACAGTTCGAAAGTTACTCAGTCTTAGGGCCCCCTCCACGGTGGTCTGTAAAGTCTTTAGGTGCTGCCCCACTTGCAGATGGTCCTCTTCTTCTCCTCCTCGGGCTTCAGCAGCTTCAGGTAGCAGACTCCACAGCAGGAGCAGCAGCTCCAGGAACTCCAGGTGGTGGTCCAGGCAGGCAGAAAGGACCCCTCTCAGGTGGTGGTGGTGGTGGTGTCCACAACAGCAGTGGCTGGGGTCCCTCACTCCTCCTCTCTGGGGAGTGGGCTAGCAGCCTCCTCCCCCTGGGCCTGCATTTGGAGCAGTAGCAGCCCTCAGAGAGGTGGGTCCAGCAACCAGGTAGCAGAGAACAGGGGTGGGTGGGTGTCTGGCCTAGCCAGGGGAGCAGCTGGAGTAGCAGGAAGAGCTTAGGGCCTAGCAGCAGCAGGAGTAGTAGCTTCCCACCTCCCTCCAAGCTCAAATGCTATCGGAGCGTTTTGGAAGAGAGAGAGAGAGAGAGAGAGAGATTCGCTCCAGGCTAAACAAATCCCTGGTACCAGGATCAGTGAAATGGCAGCTGCTCCAGGTCACTTAAGACACCTGAGGCCAATTAAGAACTTTCCAGAAGGCAGGGAGAAGGCTAGGTTGATTGGCTTCAGGTGTCCCAATCAGCGGCTGGCTAAAACTAGTTAAAAGCCTCCCACTTAGTCAGGTGGGTGTGCATGTCAGGAGCTGTGGGAGGAAGTTGTGCTGTTGGAGAGACTGAATAGTACACATCATATCAGGTGCAAGGAAGGAGGCCCTGAGTTAAGGGTGAAGTGGAGCTTGAGGAAGTGAGGGCTGCTGTGGAGGAAATAGCCCAGGGAATTGTACATGTCATGTTTCTAAAAGGTCAGCTACCATAGCTGATACTATTAGGGTCCCTGGGCTGGAGCCCAGAGTAGAGGGTGGGCCTGGGCTCTCCCCCACACATTTGCCCCCTGATTAATCACTGAGACTGGAAAACAACATAGACTGTGCAAGGAAGGGTAACTTCTCACCTCCCTTGCTGGCTTATGATGAAAATGGCTCAGTAGACTGTGACCCTTGTCTCTAGAGATAGATGGGTTACATGGAGGGTCACAGTGAGCCTCTGAGGCTAGCAAAATTCACCAGGAAACGCACGACCCACAGAGGAAAGGACAGAGCTTTGTCACTGTTGGTGTCGGGGTGCGACTTCGTTCACAGCGTGGCGGAAGAAAGAGGGTTTTTTTTAAAAAAAAAAAAAAACAAGTGCACTGGGGTTTTGTATTTTTTTTTTGTTTTGGTTTGTTTTTTTGCTTGCTTTGTACCACAATGGAGGAGGTGGTGAGAGCTCTCGTACAAGCCAATGGCAGCCCAGCAGGAGGCTACCCGAGTTCAGGCAATGGCACAACAGGAGTCTATGGGGCTACAGCAGGAAACCAATCAATTATTGATGAGCCAGGTGACCCAATATCGTGCTCTCTCTCGAGAGGTGGTAGACCAGCTGAAGATCCTCACCACCCAGGCCCGGGGGTCCGACGGGATGCGAACCCTGAGGGCCACTGGTTGTCTGCCAAAGATGACATCAGGAGATGACTTAGAGGCATATCTCCTTTCATTCAAAAGGATTGCTCAGTGTGAGGCGTGGCCCCAGGAGCAGTGGGCCAGCATTCTCGTCCCTTTTTTGTGTGGAGAGGCCCAGAAGGCCTACTTTGACTTGCCTGCAATGGATGCCACTGACTATACCCGTCTGAAGGCAGAGATCCTAGCACAATCAGGGGTAATGGCAGTGGTAAGGGCCCAGAGGTTCCATGAGTGGAAATACCAGGAGAACAAACCCCCGAGGTCCCAGCTATTCGACCTCATACACCCCGCATGGAAATGGTTAGAGCCCGAGGTGTGGAGGCCGGAGGAGATTTTTGAGACTCTAGTCATAGACCATTACATGCGGGGACTGCCACCAGATCTCCGCAAATGAGTAGGCCAGAACAATCCATCCACATACGATGAGATGTTCATGCTGGTAGAAAGATGTATGACAGCCTGGGAACTGACCCGACGACCCAAGGAAGGCCCCTTTCGAAGCAAGCACCTGACCCCAACCCTGGAAGGTTGGGCAGCCAAACCCCCAGGGAGTCCTAGGTGGAAGGGGGAGGGTGAAAACCAGCGGGAACCCCAGAAGGAAGGGATTGGCCTGAGTGGGGGAACCCCGGGACTACACCCCTAACCACCGGGATAGGGGAGTGATTAAAAGCAATTATAGATGTTATGCATGTGGGGAGTGGGGACATATAGCAGCACAGTGTCCCAGCCCTGAGGAGCCTATGCAATGTAACTTGGGGGATTGGGAGGGCCCATGCTCCCTTATCCACCTCGCCGGGGTTGCATTAGCCCCGCATAATTACACCAGGCCAGTGAGGATAAATGGAGCAGAGACTACAGCGCTTGTGGACTCTGGGAGTGCTATCACCCTGATATCGGGTAAGCTGGTAAAAAATAGTCAGCTGCTACAAGCCAAACGCATAGCAGTGACATGCGTGCATGAGGCCGTGAGCCATTACCCCACCATCCCAGTGGAGATAGATGTTCAGGGAAACCCCATTGAGATGACCATGAGCGTAGTTCCTAAACTCCCATATCCTGTAGTCATTGGGAGGGACTATCCAGGGTTTGATAATTTAGTCTCCCCGGAGAGGCTGGAGGGAGGTGGGGACCCTGAGGACAGCAACTCATCACCGGAAGAATGTCAACCCCCGATATTCGCTGAGATTTCTCAGGATCTGTTCTCAGCCCCCTAAAAGACCCAGAAGATAAAAAAAGGGAGGAAGGCCGCAAAGGCCTTGGGAACCCGAATCCTGACCCAGGACCAGAAGGACAGTAGGCAGATAGACACGAGCAGCCAACAGAGAATCTTCCACCACAGAAGGTGAGCCAGAGGCTACCCCCAGCCATGACGGCGACAAGCCGTTGGAAGAAGCAGAAGCCAGCCCCTGGGAGCTTGGGAAGGTTAGTCCTGGGAGAAAGACTTTTGGCCGGAACCAGGTGGAGGACCCCAGATATGATCACGCCAGGAAAGAGGTGGCCAAGATCGATGGGATACCCGTGGATGGGAAGGTCTGGGGTCCCGGACCTTACTTTATAGCGAAGAAAGATCTCCTGTACCGCGTGGTGTAAATGCAGGAGCAAGAAATACAACAACTTCCGATGCCACAAAAACATCAAAAAGCCATATTGAGTCTCACCCACAGTCACCTGTTTGGAGGACACCTAGGGGTAGAGAAAACCCAGGCACGGATCCTGCAGAGGTTCTTCTGGCCAGGAGTACATGAAGATGTCCGGTGATACTGCACCTCTTTTCCGGAGCGTCATTTACAAAGCCCTCTTATGGGCTCCTTTGATATCTCTTCCAATAATAGAGGTTCCTTTCGAACGGATAGCCATGGATCTGGTAGGGCCCCTAGAGAAGACAGCTCGGGGCCACCAACATGTGCTAGTTGTACTGGATTATGCAACCCAGTACCTGGAAGCTGTTTCCCTACGCAAGACAGCTTCCAAGACAATAGCTAAGGAGCTAGTACAGATCTTTGCCCGGGTTGAGCTACCCAAGAAGATACTGACTGATCAAGAGACACCTTTCATGTCCAAGTTGATGAAAGATCTCTGTTCATTGCTCCATGTACAAGCCCTATGGACCTATGTTTACCACCCTCAAACAGATGGCCTTGTGGAAAGGTTCAATAGGATCTTCAAGGTCATGTTCAGGAAAGTGGTGAGCTGGGATGGGAAAGATTGGGATACCCTATTGCCTTACCTCATGTTCGCCATGTGGGAGGTTCCGCAAGCCTCCACGGGTTTCTCTCCATTCGAACTACTATATGGGTGCCACCCTCGGGGCATATTGGATATAGCCAGAGAAACCTGGGAAGAGGAGCCAAATCCTGGAAGGGACATAGCTGAGCATGTACTGCAGATGAGAGATCGGATAGCCCAAGTTACGCCCATTGTACGGGAACACTTGGAGAGAGCATAGGAGACCCAACGAAAGCATTATAACCACCAAGCAGAGCTTTGACGGTTCCAACCAGGGGATCGGGTGATGGTACTGGTGCCCACAGCAGAAAGTAAACTGTTGGCCCAGTGGCAGGGACCCTAGGAAGTAATCAAAGCCGTGGGAGAGGTGAACTATAAGGTACGGCTGCCAAGCCGCCAGAAATCGGAGCAAATTTACCACATAAATCTTCTAAAACCTTGGCATGATCGAGAGGCATGCTTAGTCATGCAGGAGACCCTTCCCCAGGAGGATAATTTACACGAGCAAGTGAGGATATCATCCGACTTGACGCCGATCCAAAAGATCGACTCAGCCGACATGATTAATCGCAACAGAGATGTGTTCTCTACAAAACCAGGGTGGACGACTGAGACCTAATACCATATCTGCATGATCCCTGGAGCCAAGGTAACACTGAGATCCTACCGAATCCCAGCAGCCAAAAGAGAAGAAATCAAGGCTGAAGTAAAGAAAATGTTAGATTTAGACGTTATTGAAGAATCTTACAGTCAGTGGTCCAGTCCAATTGTTCTAATGCCTAAAACTGACGGTACCATGAGATTCTGTAATGACTTTTGCCGACTGAATGAAATATCCGAGTTTGATGCATATCCCATACCATGCATCGACGAACTGGTTGACCGACTGGGTAGTGCCCGATTCTTGACTACACTGGATCTGACAGGTAATGGCAGATTCCTCTGACCAAAGAAGCTAAAGAAAAAACATCATTCTCCATCCCGGATGGGCTATTCCAGTACACCGTCCTCCCTTTTGGGCTACATGGGGCCGCAACCACATTCCAGCACTTCATGGATAAGCTGCTGCGCCCCCATACTACTTATGCAGCTGCATACCTAGATGATGTCATCATCCATACGCCAGACTGGGGAACCCACTTGGAGAAAGTTGAGGAAGTACTGCTCACCTTAAGGCGGGCTGGCCTCACTGCTAATCCCGCTAAATGCACCATAGGGCTAGCAGAGGCTAGGTATCTGGGATATATTGTGGGAAGGGGCATAGTGAAGCCCCAAATGAATAAGCTAGAGGTATTTCAAAACTGACCCCGGCCAACCCGAAGGAAGCAGGTCCGTGTGTTCCTAGGCATCGTAGGCTACTACCGACATCTTATTCCCCACTTCGCAACTAAGGCAAGTCCCCTAACGGACCTGGTGAAGGCCAGAGGTCCGGACATGGTAAAGTGGACCAATGCTGCAGAGGGGGCATTCACAGACCTTCGGACGGCCCTCTGTAATGACCCCATACTCATAGCCCCAGACTTTAACAGGGAATTTATTTTACAAACAAACGCTTCCAAGGTGGGGTTTGGGGCAGTTCTGTTGCAAATGGTGGGAGAAGAGGGACACCCAATCCTTTACCTAAGCAGAAAGCTTCTCCCAAAAGAACAGAAATATGCAGTAGTTGAGAGAGAATGCCTTGCTGCCAAATGGGCTATGGAGACACTGCGTTATTATCTCTTAGGCTGGTGATTTACTCTTGTGACAGACCATGCACCCCTCCTGTGGATGCAGCGGATTAAGGAAAAGAACGCAAGAGTCACCAGGTGGTTCTTATCCCTCCAACCATTCCAGTTCCACATACGGGTAGATGCCACCATGGCATCACTGAAGGTCTGTAATGAGCATATTGCCTGGCGTCCCAAGTTGCCCAACTCTATGGTTTTGAGCGGGGGCGGGGGCAAGATATGTGATGGGGCAGGGCCAGATGGCTATAGAAAAGTAGTCTTATTGGGATCCGGGAAGTGGGCAGGCGAAGCCCGTCCACTGCTAAAGGATCCCCCCCAGCCTAAAAGGGGGATCCACAGAACCTACATACCCAAAAGATTCCAGGGGACAACTAATAAAATAACAGGGACAGGAGTGCGGTCAAAGGGTCAAACGAAGGGAACCGGACGGGGACACCGAGCAGAGAACACCGGACAGCGCCCACTGCTCTTCAAAGGCGTCAAGGGAGTCAGAGGACACCGCCCAGAAGAACTCTGCCCGGATACGTGAACGGACCGAGGATCGGAAATAGGTCCCACAGTCACAGGAGACTCCATCGGCCAACTTCCTCACTCTAGTTTTGTAGATGGCCATTTTAGCTAGGGCCAGGAGGAGGTTGACCAGGGGATCCCGTGACTTTGTGGAGTGCATAAATGAGAAGGTGAGGGGAGAAGTGCAACCAAAAACGTAATAAAATATTGGTGAGGAGCCGGAATAGGGGCTGCAGCCTGGCACATTCCAGGTATACATGTGCCAGGGTATCCCTCATGCCGCAAAAGGGGCAGATTTCTGGGACTGAAGTGAACCGCGCCAAGTACACGCCTGTGTTCATGGCTCCGTGAAGGAGCCGCCAACTGACAGCCCCGGCGGGCCTTGGGACTAAGGTGGAATATAGGCTGGCTCACCAGGGCTCCTCACCATCCAAAGGTGGCAGGAGGTCCCGCCCTTTTGTATCGGGGCAGGACACGAGGGTGCGGGCGTGAAGTGTGTGGAGCACGAGCATGTAGAGATGTTTTCTTGGCGCGGTGTGAAAGCAGACCGGCTGCATCTCGTGTAGCCGGCTTCTAGTGAAGGGGTCGGTTGGGTCAACGGGGCAGGGGTCCAATTAAAAGGTTCGGCGGGCCTGGGGTAATGGGTGGGCAGGGCGTGCCCTTGTGCAGGACCAGTCGAGATGAACCCGAGCAGCGGGCGGCAAAGCGGCCTTCACCTCCTGAGTACAAGGTCTGGAAAGCCCCATGCGCTGAGCGAGCGTCAGGGGATCCAGCCAATCTCCCCGGTCATAGTCCAGGAGGTCACCGACTCTTGTGACCTCTGCCAGGACCAAACTCTGGCACACTGAGCGGGACTCCGCCACCTGCAAACGGAGCTGGAGGTTGTGTAGCAGGGGCTCCGCGAGGAGATCTGCCCCCTCGGTGGCCGCCACGGACCTGCTCGTTGTAAAGAGTTTCCAGGTCCGGAGGAGGTCCTGGTAGAAGACCGGCAGCCCGGAGAGGTCTCGCGGAAGACCTCTCGGATGGAGATAAAGGAGCTGCCGGTCATATCGGAGCCCTCGGAAGCGGCGCAGGAAGGCGTGCGCCAGTATGCTCCACGCCGGACTACCTGCACCATAAAGGAGCCTCTGCAGGGTCTGGAGGCGGAAGACATGGACCTGAGTAAGCAGACATTTGAGGCCCTGCCCTCCCTCCTCCACAGGTAGATGGAGAACCCCTGCAGGGACCCAGTGCAGTCCTGACCAAAAGAACTCCAGAATCGATGTCCGCAGGTTGGTCAGGAAAGCCGGGGCCGGGACCAGGGTGTTGAGCCGGTACCAAAGCATGGACAGGACTAGTTGATTAAGCACTAACGCTCTCCCTCGAAGGGAGAGGCACCGGAGTAGTCCTGTCCATTTCTGCAGCTGCTCTATCACCCCGCCCTCAAAATTCTGCAAGTTCTCCGGCGGAGAGGGATGCGTGGCAGAAAGGTGGGACCTGCGGAGACCCATCCTACAGCCACGGGTGTTCAATGTTGCGATGGTAAAGGGTGCCATGAGGAGGGCTGGGGGGGATCCTCGCCGCCAGGGATGCTCGTGGCTCCCGGCGGGCCGCAGAGCAGTCCGTGACCCACCCCGTAGGTGAGTAAGGAGTCACGGAAGTGGCGGACCCGCTGGTAGGCCGCGGCGCCCTGTCTCCCGATCCTTTTCCCCTCCCCCATGAAGGCCCTTGCGGCCCGGAGGATTTGATTAAAGTCCCCCCATCGCTGGAGGGCAAGCTGGACTTTGTTGCGGGAGCCACGGACGTCTTCTAGGAACTCCCGCAACTCCTCTCGCAGCGCATGGGGGGCTGGGGTTATGATCTGGTTGCTCCCCGATGGGGCCCTTGGTACAGCCCCCTGGCCCAGCGAGACGGGCAGACAGGGTGCGGACCCCCGACGGGGCTCCTGATGGGTTGACCTGAATGCTGGGGCGATAGGGGGCGGCGGAGGGAGGATAGCAGCCCCTGGTGGGTCGGGCGGGTAAACACAAAGGCCACTCCCTGGGAGTCATCTGTTGGAAAGGGGAAGGAGACTGTCCCAGGGGTGGCAATAATATCTCGGGAGGTGGGCGGGATAAGGGCAGGGGCAGGGGTAGAGGTGAGAGTCTGGGTCGGGAGAGGGCTCTCACTGATGCCGGGCGCAAGCTCTCTGGTGGATTTGGCAGCCACGGCATCAGGAGGTGGACCTTCTTCTGTAGGGTCCTCTCCCGGAAAGGAGATCGAATGCTCCTCACCAGCGAGGGATGCCCCTGGTGGCTCAGGTTCCAGCCACATGGCACTGGCCGTCGCCTCAACTGGATCGGCGGCTTTCAGCTGGGTGCCCTCTGCAGCCGGGTTGATGGAGGAGTCCAGAGGCTCCTCGGAGGTGGCAGCAGAAGCAACGGTTAGGGGGAGGGAATATGGGGAAAGGGGTGCTGGAGTGAAGTCGCCCAGATCGAGGCCCGCTGGCATAGGATCGTCCTCCCCCTGGGTGACCGGGGTCAGACCCAGGGCCTCGATCTCCTCGTATATAGAGGGGAAATTGTTTTCCTCTACCCCGGGATTCTCCCCGCCGGCACCTGACGCGACGGTTACTTCGGGGCACACTGGGGTTTCAGATGGTGCCTCGGGGGTCTTGGAGGGGAGGGACTCCCGTGGAGGGGAGATACCGCCTTCCAGTGCTGCCACATCCGCATCGGTGCCCCCCTTCCTGGTCTTCCGGGGGGCCTCCACATCAGATGGGAGGAGCAGAGCTCGAGCCTTCTGCTTGCCCCGCTCCCCTGGACTAGGGCCCAGCCCTCCATGGCATCATCCGGGGGCTGGCTAGCAGGGGTTGTGTCAGGGGGCAGAGGCGATGGCTCAGGGACTCGAGGGGGTAACGGTGGGGCAGCACAAGGGAGGGAAGATTCCCCTTGGGGCGGGCCCTCTCCCATGCTTGGCGCTGTCCCTGCCGCACCCTCCTCCACAGGCCCCGCCAGATTACAAGCAGCGGGGGCGGGGTTCTCCCGCTCGTCTGGGCATAGTGGGGGAGGTGCCCCTTGGGCCTGAGCGGGAGCAATGGTGGACTGGGAAGGAGGAGGGGCGGTTTCAGGTGCCGGGCAGCCAGGGGCATCGGCGATGACGGGGCCGGTGCCCTGCCGGGGCTGGGGGGTCCTGGATGCCCCTTCTTCCCGGGCCAGGGGGCAGTCCCTCCGGACGTGCCCCATCGCCCGGCAGAGGTAGTACCGGGCCTCCCCCGTCGAATAACGCACCCTGTAATGGGCCCCCTGGTAGGGGACTAGGAAGGACCCCTCGACTGCCTCTCCGGCGCGCGCCGACGGCGGCAGTTGAAGCTGCACTTGCCGGCGGAAGGAGAGGACGTGACGGAGGGCGGGGTCTTTGCAGCCCAACGGGAGAGGGCTGATGACAGAGATGGGTTTTCCCAAGGTAGAAAGGGCGGGTAACAGGGCGGCATTGGGGAGAAAGGGAGGGACGGAGGTCAGGACCAGGCGGACGCCCAGGTCCTCTAGCGGCTCTAAGGGGACGAACACGCCCCCCACCGCCAGGCCCTTCTCCACCGCCTCCTGGGCGGCGGCCTCCGATGCTAGGAAGAAGACGACCTTGCCATACATTTTGAAGGCCGCCACAATGGCCGTGGGCCCCACTACCCTCGCCAATGCCCGCACATAGGTCTCCATGTGGGGTGAGGCGGGCACCAGGAGGCAACGGACGCCGTGCTTCCTGGTCATGGTGGGAAAGGGGCCCCGGCCGCTATAGATGGTAGCGGAGGCGGTGGGCTGGAGAAATGATGTAGCGGCAGGCGGGGGGGCTGCCGCCACCTGGGCGTATGCTCTGGGGGCCGGGGGAGGGACACCTGCATAGCTGGTGGAGGGAACAGCGGGGAGGGGCGCCCCAGCTGGAGATGGGGCCGGGGCATCGGGGGCAGCCCCTGCCATGGAGGGCCTGGTCTTTTTAGCGGGGCCCTTCCCCTTCTTCTTCCCCTGGCCCTTCCCGCCGGCTGGGGGGACTCCCCCCAAATCTGAGGGGGTGAGAGACGTGGCAGCAGTGGAGGTCATCCCGGTGCCCGTCGCTACTGGTGCCCCAGCGGGGGCGATGGCAGATGGCTTGGCAGCGGAGGTAGAAGCTTGGGGGGGTGACAGAGGGGCAGGCGGGAGAGGGGGAGCTCGGGCTGCTGGAGGGGTCTCACCCGTCTCATCCCCCGCCATCATGAGCAAGGAGGAAAGGGGGAACACCAAAAGGAGGAGGGGAGAGGGGAAGCAGGTCGACCACTACTCCCCGCTAGGCTGCAGGCAGGGGAGAAGGGCGCCAAAAGGGGTGGGCTGGACGGGGGGCAATCAGGGGTTAGGGGTCAGTCACCGACACAAGGTGGAAATTCCTGCTCCTCTTGGTGCACTACGGGGGGGGGGAGATTCAACAACATTGAGGGTGCAGTGAAGAGGGTTGCAACTAAAATGGGGAATTGCACAAGCGCCTGGGAGGGGGCATGGGCACACAGAGCGAGGGGCTAAGCGGTCTGGGGGTAGAACAGGGAAACCAAGGGGCTAGCTTCAGAGGCTGGGGCGGGACAAACAAACAAAGGCTGCAGAGGGAAATGGGCGGGGCAGGCAAACAAACTGAAGCTAGTAAGGGGGGCTGGAGCAAAAGAGGAGGTAAAGCAAGTGGCAAATGTGGCAGGTAGTAAAGGGCAAAGCTGGGGGGTAGGAAGTCTGGGGGGACACATGTGCCCATGTGCACTTGCACAAGTCTTTTTTAGCTGGCTGCTGCTTCTGGCCCAAAAGGTGGAAATAGGGCGTGGCAAGCGAAGCAAGCAGCTGAGTCCAGAGGCAGGAGCTGAGGCAGATGGTATACAGCCAGTGGGGGTGGTGGAGGGGAAGCAGTGGTGGTAATAGTGGTGGGGGTTGGGGGGACACACAGATGGATCAGGGGGCAGCTCCACGACACACCCCCTGTGTACCTACAAACACAGTCAAAACCCCCACCACAAGAGCACAGTTTGAAAATTACTCAGTCTTAGGGCCCCCTCCACGGTGGTCTGCAAAGTCTCTAGGTGCTGCCCCACTGGCAGATGATCCTCTTCTTCTCCTCCTCGGGCTTCAGCAGCTCTAGGTAGCAGACTCCACAGCAGCAGCAGCAGCTCCAGGAACTCCAGGTGGTGATCCAGGCAAGCAGAAAGGACCCCTCTCAGGTGGTGGTGGTGGTGGTGGTATCCACAACAGCAGTGGCTGGGGTCCCTCACTCCTCCTCTCTGGGGAGTGGGCTAGCAGCCCCCCCCGGTCTGCAGTTGGAGCAGTAGCAGCACCCAAGAGTGGGGGGTCCAGCAGCCAAGTAGCAGAGAATGGGGGTGTCTGGTCCAGCCAGGGGAGCAGCTGGAGCAGCAGGGAGATCTTAGGGCCTCGCAGCAGCAGGAGTAGCAGTTTCCCACCTTCCTCCAAGCTAGAAGCCTATGGGAGAGCAGTGGGAGTGGGATTGGGGGGGGGGGGGGAGAGAGAGATATTCGCTCCAGGCTACACCAATCCCTGGTCTTATTGGGATCCGGGAAGTGGGCGGGCGAAGCCCGTCCACTGCTAAAGGGTCCCCCCCAGCCTAAAAGGGGGATCCACAGGACCTAGATACCCAAAAAATTCCGGGGGACAACTAATAAAATAACAGGGACAGGAGTGCGGTCAAAGGGTCAAAAGAAGGGAACCGGACGGGGACACCGAGCAGAGAACCCCGGACAGAGCCCACTGCTCCTCAAAGGCGTCAAGGGAGTCAGAGGACGCCGCCCAGAGGAACTCTGCCCGGATACGTGAACGGACCGAGGATCGGAAATAGGCCCCACAGTCACAGGAGACTCCATCGGCTAACCTCCTCACTCTGGTTTTGTAGATGGCCATTTTAGCTAGGGCCAGGAGGAGGTTGACCAGGAGATCCCGGGACTTTGTGGGGCCACGGATAGGGAGTGCATAAATGAGAAGGTGAGGGGAGAAGTGCAACCAAAAACGTAATAAGATATTGGTGAGGAGCCGAAATAGGGGCTGCAGCCTGGCACACTCCAGGTAGACATGTGCCAGGGTATCCCTCACGCCGCAAAAGGGGCAGGTGTCTGGGATTGTGGTGAACCGCGCCAAGTACACGCCCGTGCTCACGGCTCCGTGAAGGAGCCGCCAACTGACATCCCCGGCGGGCTTTGGGACTAAGATGGAATATAGGCTGCCCCACCGGGGCTCTGCACCCTCCAAAGGTGGCAGGAGGTCCCGCCATTTTGTATCGGGGCGGGACACGAGGGTGCGGGCGTGAAGGGTGTGGAGCACGAGTGTGTAGAGATGTTTTCTTGGCGCGGTTTGAAAACAGACCGGCTGCATCTCGTGCAGCCGGCTTCTAGTGAAGGGGTGAAGGGATCGGTTGGGTCCACGGGGGAGGGGTCCAATCAAAAGGTCCGGCGGGCCTGGGGTAGTGGGTGGGCGGGGCGTGCCCTCGTGCAGGACCCGGTCGAGATAAACCCGAGCAGCGGGCGGCAAAGCGGCCTTCACCTCCTGAAGTATGCGTCGGGGAGTACAAGGTCTGGAAAGCCCCATGCGCTGAGCGAAGGTTAGGGGATCCAGCCAGTCTCCTCGGTCATAGTCCAGGAGGTCTCCGACTCTTGTGACCTCTGCCAGGACCAACCTCTGGCGCACCGAGCGGGACTCCGCCACCTGCAAACGGAGCTGGGGGTTGTGTAGCAGGGGCTCCGCGAGGAGATCTGCCCCCTCGGTGGCCGCCACGGACCTGCTCGTTGTAAAGAGTTTCCAGGTCCGGAGGAGGTCCTGGTAGAAGACCGGCAGCCCGGAGAGGTCTCGCGGAAGACCTCTCGGATGGAGATAAAGGAGCTGTCGGTCGTATCGGAGCCCTCGGAAGCGGCGCAGGAAGGCGTGCGCCAGTATGCTCCACGCCGGACTACCTGCACCATAAAGGAGCCTCTGCAGGGTCTGGAGGCGGAAGACATGGACCTGAGTAAGCAGACATTTGAGGCCCTGCCCTCCCTCCTCCACAGGTAGATGGAGAACCCCTGCAGGGACCCAGTGCAGTCCTGACCAAAAGAACTCCAGAATCGATGTCCGCAGGTTGGTCAGGAAAGCCGGGGCTGGGACCAGGGTGTTGAGCCGGTACCAAAGCATGGACAGGACTAGTTGATTAAGCACTAACGCTCTCCCTCGAAGGGAGAGGCACCGGAGCAGTCCTGTCCATTTCCGGAGCCGCTCTATCACCCCGCCCTCTAAATTCTGCCAGTTCTCCGGCGGAGAGGGATGCGTGGCAGAAAGGTAAACGCCCAGATAGAGCAGCGGACCCGTGCTCCACCGGATGGCTTGAAGCGCGGGTGGGCGGGGGCTCGCCTGCCCCCAGTCCCCTACCACCAAGCCAGAGCTCTTGACCCAGTTGACCCGCGCGGAGGAGGCTGCTGAATAGATGGCCTGGCAAGCCTCCACTCGCACCAAGTCGCCCGGGTCCTGGACCATGAGGAGCACGTCATCAGCATACGCCGACAGGACCAGCCGCAGCTCCGGCTCCCTCAGCACCAACCCTGTCAACCTCCTTCGGAGGAGACAGAGGAAGGGCTCGATCGCCAGAGCGTAGAGCTGGCCTGAGAGGGGGCACCCCTGCCGTACTCCTCGCCCGAAGTTGACCGGTTCGGTCAGGGTCCAATTGAGTCTTACCAGACACTCTGCGGAAGCATACAGCACCCGGAGAAAGTTCACAAATCTGGGTCCGAAGCCAAACACCTGCAGAGTGCTCATTAGATACCCGTGATCCATCCTGTCGAACGCCTTCTCTTGATCTAAGGACAGGAGGGCGAACGACAGACCATCCCTACACCCAAGTTCCAATAGGTCCCGGACCAGATATAGGTTGTCGAAGATACTGCGGCCCGGGACGGTGTAGGTCTGGTCTGGGTGGACCACGTCCGCCAGCACGGACCCTAGCCTCAGGGAGATGGCTTTTGCCACGATTTTGTAGTCTGTGCTGAGGAGCGAGACGGGACGCCAATTTCGTAAATCGCGGAGGTCCCCCTTCTTCGGCAATAAGGCCAGCACGGCTCGCCTGCACGAAAGAGGGAGGACCCCGCTCTGCAAAGACTCGGCCCAGACGGTGACTAGGTCTGGGCCCAGGACGTCCCAGAACACGCGGTAGAACTCCACGGTCAGCCCGTCCATGCCCGGAGATTTATTGGTGGGCATGCGACGGAGGGCTTCCGAGAACTCGGCCAGAGTGAGAGGCAGCTCTAGCCGGTCTCGGTCGCCCACGCTGACCGTCGGGAGCTCCTCCCACAGCACTCTGCAAGCGTTAGGATCGGTCGGCTCCGGGGAGAAAAGGCTTGCGTAGAAGGCTCTCGCCCTCTCGCACATCTCCACCGGATCCGTGAGGGGGGTGCCATCCTCAGTCAGTAGGCAGATGATATGTTTCTTAGCCCCCTTCTTTTTTTCCAGGGCGTAGAAGAAGCGGGAGCCGCAATCCATCTCCCGAAGGAGACGGATGCGGGATCGAACAAAGGCACCCCGGGCCCGATGGTCCTCGAGGCTCCGGAGCTCCTCCCGCTTCTCCCGGCACGCTCCGCAGAGGGGTGGATCCTCGGGGCTGGCGGCCAGACGCCTCTCCAGCTCTAAGACCTCCCGTTCCAACTGCTCTATCGCTGCATCCCTCCGTCGGCTGGTGCCCCGGGTGTAGTCACGGCAGAAGAGCCGGGCGCGCACCTTCCCTACGTCCCACCACCGCCGTGCCGAGGGAAAGGCACGCCGCTGCCCTCGCCAGGCCAGCCAGAACTCCCGGAAGGACGCCACGAAGCCCGCATCCTCCAGCAAGCTGTTGTTAAAATGCCAATAGGCCGGCCCCGGCCTCTCCGCGCAGAGGGAGGCTGTCACGGTGGCTATGTGATGGTCAGAAAATGGGGCCGGCCGGATGCTGGAGGAGTGGGCTCGTGTAAGATGAAAGCGTGATAAATAAATGCGGTCCAACCGGGAGTGGCGCGACCGATGGGCCTCCACCCGGACAAAGGTGAACGTGGAAGTGTCATCCGGGTGGTGGTCGCGCCAGACGTCCACCAGGGAGTGGTGTTCGACTATCTCCTGGAGGACGGCGACGGCGGCCGGGCTCTGCTCGGTTCCCGAGCGGTCCCGTTCCTCAAGGGTGATGTTAAAGTCCCCTCCCAGGACCAGGCACTCCTGAGGATCCAAGGTGCCGAGGAAGGCGGATGCCTGCTGATAGAATTGCAGCCGCTCTGGGCTCGCTGCTGGGGCATAGATGTTGACGAGGTTGACTACGAGCCCCTCCATTTGGACCCGGAGGTGCAGCAGGCGACCCGGCACAGCCTCGGCGACCCCCAGCACCTCGGGCCGTAGGTCGGGGGAGAACAGGGTCGCCACTCCACCCGTATGAACTGTGAGGTGGCTAAAGTAGACCCTGTCTCCCCAATCCAGCCGCCAGCTGTCTTCGGCGGTCGGATCCGTATGGGTCTCCTGCAGGAAAACCACAGAGTACCTCCCCTCTCGAAGGAAGGAGAGCACCTGGGACCTGCGGAGACCCATCTTACAGCCACGGGTGTTCAATGTTGCGATGGTAAAGGGTGCCATGAGGAGGGCTGGGGGGGATCCTCGCCGGCAGGGATGCTCGTGGCTCCCGGCGGGCCGCGTAGCAGTCCGTGACCCACCCCGTAGGTGAGTAAGGAGTCACGGAAGTGGCGGACCCGCTGGTAGGCCGCGGCGCCCTGTCTCCCGGTCCTTTTCCCCTCCCCCATGAGGGCCCTTGCGGCCCGGAGGATTTGATTAAAGTCCCCCCATCGCTGGAGGGCAAGCTGGACTTTGTTGCGGGAGCCACGGACGTCTTCTAGGAACTCCCGCAACTCCTCTCGCAGCGCATGGGGGGCTGGGGTTATGGTCTGGTTGCTTCCCGATGGGGCCCTTGGTACAGCCCCCTGGCCCAGCGGGACGGGCAGACAGGGTGCGGACCCCCGACGGGGCTCTTGATGGGTTGACCTGAATGCTGGGGCGATAGGGGGCGGCGGAGGGAGGATAGCAGCCCCTGGTGGGTCGGGACGGGCAAACACAAAGGCCATTCCCTGGGAGTCATCTGTTGGAAAGGGGAAGGAGACTGTCCCAGGGGTGGCAATAATATCTCGGGAGGTGGGCGGGAGAAGGGCAGGGGCAGGGGTAGAGGTGAGATTCTGGGTCGGGAGAGGGCTCTCACCGATGCCGGGCGCAAGCTGTCTGGTGGATTTGGCAGCCACGGCATCAGGAGGTGGACTTTCTTCTGTAGGGTCCTCTCCCGGAAAGGAGGTCGAATGCTCCTCACCAGCGAGGGATGCCCCTGGGGGCTCAGGTTCCAGCCGCGTGGCACTGGCCGTCGCCTTAACTGGCTTGGCGGCTCTCAGCGGGGTGCCCTCTGCAGCCGGGTTGATGGAGGAGTCCAGGGGCTCCTCGGAGGTGGGAGCAGAAGCAACGGTTACGGGGAGGGAGTATGGGGAAAAGGGGGCCGGAAAGAAGTCGCCCAGATCGAGGCCCGCTGGCATAGGATCGTCCTCCCCTTGGGTGACCGGGGTCAGACCCAGGGCCTCGATCTCCTCATATATAGAGGGAAAATTGTTTTCCGCTACCCCGGGATTCTCCCCGCCGGCACCTGACGCGATGGTTACTTCGGGGCACACTGGGGTTTCAAATGGTGCCTCGGGGGTCTGGGAGGGGAGGGACTCCCGTGGAGGGGAGATACCGCCTTCCAGTGCTGCCACGTCTTCCCCAGCCGGCTCTGGTGGGTGGAACACACCCGTGGGTAGAGCGGAAGGCTCGGCATCGGTGCCCCCCTTCCTGGTTTTCCGGGGGGTCTCCGCATCAGATGGGAGGAGCGGAGCTCGAGCCTTCCGCTTGCCCCGCTTCCCTTGGACTAGGGCCCAGCCCTCCATGGCATCATCCGGGGGCTGGCTAGCAGGGGTTGTGTCAGGGGGCAGAGGCGATGGCTCAGGGACTCGAGGGGGTAACGGTGGGGCAGCACAAGGGAGGGAAGATTCCCCTTGGGGCGGGCCCTCTCCCATACTTGGCGGTGTCCCTGCCGCACCCTCCTCCACAGGCCCCGCCATATTGCAAACAGCGGGGGCGGGGTTCTCCCGCTCATTTGGGCATAGTGGGGGAGGTACCCCTTGGGCCCGAGCGGGAGCAATGGTGGACTGGGAAGGAGGAGGGGCGGTTTCAGGTGCCGGGCAGCCAGGGGCGTCGGCGATGACGGGGCCGGTGTCCTGCCGGGGCTCGGGTGTCCTGGATGCCCCTCCTTCCCGGGCCATGGGGCAGTCTCTCCGGACGTGCCCCATCGCCCGGCAGAGATAGCACCGGGCCTCCCCCGTGGAATAATGCACCCGGTAACGGGCCCCCTGGTAGGGGACTAGGAAGGACCCCTCGAGTGCCTCTCCGTCGCGCGCCGCCGGCAGCAGTTGAAGCTGCACTTGCCGGCGGAACGAGAGGACGTGACGGAGGGCGGGGTCTTTGCAGCCCAACGGGAGAGGGCTGATGACAGAGATGGGCTTTCCCAAGGTAGAAAGGGCGGGTAACAGGGCGGCATTGGGCAGAAAGGGAGGGACGGAGGTCAGGACCAGGCGGACGCCCAGGTCCTCTAGCGGCTCTAAGGGGACGAACACGCCCCCCACCGCCAGGCCCTTCTCCACCGCCTCCTGGGCGGCGGCCTCCGATGCTAAGAAGAAGACAACCTTGCCATACATTTTGGAGGCCGCCACAATGGCCGTGGGTCCCACCACCCTCGCCAATGCCCGCACATAGGTCTCCACGTGGGGTGAGGCGGGCACCAGGAGGCAACGGACGCCGTGCTTCCTGGTCATGGTGGGAAAGGGGCCCCGGCCGCTATAGATGGTAGCGGAGGCGGTGGGCTGGAGAAATGATGTAGCGGCAGGCGGGGGGGCTGCCGCCACCTGGGCGTATGCTCTGGGGGCCGGGGGAGGGACACCTGCAGAGCTAGTGGAGGGAACAGCGGGGAGGGGCGCCCCAGCTGGAGATGGGGCCGGGGCATTGGGGGCAGCCCCTGCCATGGAGGGCCTGGTCTTTTTAGCGGGGCCCTTCCCCTTCTTCTTCCCCTGGCCCTTCCCGCCGGCTGGGAGGACTCCCCCCAAATCTGAGGGGGTGAGAGACGTGGCAGCAGTGGAGGTCACCCCGGTGCCCGTCGCTGCTGGTGCCCCAGCGGGGGCGATGGCAGATGGTTTGGCAGCGGACGTAGAAGCTTGGGGGGGTGACAGAGGGGCAGGCGGGGGAGGGGGAGCTCGGGCTACTGGAGAGGTCTCACCCGTCTCATCCCCCGCCATCATGAACAAGGAGGAAAGGGAGGACATCAAAAGGAGGAGGGGAGAGGGGAAGCAGGTCGACCACTCCTCCCCGCTAGGCTGCAGGCAGGGGAGGAGGGCGCCAAAAGGGGTGGGCTGGACGGGGGGCAATCAGGGGTTAGGGGTCAGTCACCGACACAAGGTGGAAATTCCGGCTCCTCTTGGTGCACTATGTGGGGGGGGGATTCAACAATATTGAAGGTGCAGTGAAGAGGGTTGCAACTGAAATGGGGAGTTGCACAAGCGCATGGGAGGGGCATGGGCACACGGAGCGAGGGGCTAAGCGGTCTGGGGTAGAACAGGGAAACCAAGGGGCTAGCTTCAGAGGCTGGGGCGGGGCAAACAAACAAAGGCTGCAGAAGGAAATGGGCGGGGCAGGCAAACAAACTGAAGCTAGTAAGGGGGGCTGGAGCAAAAGAGGAGGCAAAGCAAGTGGCAAATGGGGCAGGTAGTAAAGGGCAAAGCTGGGGGGTAGGCAGTCCGGGGGGGGCACATGTGCCCATGTGCACTTGCACAAGTCTTTTTAGCTTGCTGCTGCTTCTGGCCCAACGGGTGGAAATAGGGCGTGGCAAGCCAAGCAAGCAGCTGAGTCCAGAGGCAGGAGCTGAGGCAGATGGTATACAGCCAGTGGGGGTGGTGGAGGGGGCAGCGGTGGTGGTAATAGTGGTGGGGGTTGGGGGGGACACACAGATGGATCGGGGGGCAGCTCCACACCACACCCCCGGTGTCCCTACAAACACAGTCAAAACCCCCACCACAAGAGCACAGTTTGAAATTACTCAGTCTTAGGGCCCCCTCCACGGTGGTCTGTAGAGTCTATAGGTGCTGCCCCACTGGCAGATGATCCTCTTCTTCTCCTCCTCGGGCTTCAGCAGCTCCAGGCAGCGGCCTCTGCAGCAGCAGCAGCTCCAGGAATTCCAGGTGGTGGTCCAGGCAGGCAGAAAGGACCCCTCTCAGGTGGTGGTGCTGGTGGTGGTATCCACAACAGCAGTGGCTGGGGTCCCTCACTCCTCCTCTCTGGGGAGTGGGCTAGCAGCCCCTTCCCCACCCAGGGCTGCAGTTGGAGCAGTAGCAGCACCTGAGAGTGGGGGGTCCAGCAGCGAAGTAGCAGAGAATGGGGGGGTGTCTGGCCCAGCCAGGGGAGCAGCTGGAGCAGCAGGGAGAGCTTAGGGCCTAGCAGCAGGTGTAGCAGCTTCCCACCTCCCTCCAAGCTAGAAGGCTATGGGAGAGCAGTCTTATTGGGATCCGGGAAGTGGGCGGGCGAAGCCCGTCCACTGCTAAAGGGTCCCCCCCAGCCTAAAAGGGGGACCCACAGGACCTAGATACCCAAAAAATTCCGGGGGACAACTAATAAAATAACAGGGACAGGAGTGCGGTCAAAGGGTCAAAAGAAGGGAACCGGACGGGGACACCGAGCAGAGAACCCCGGACAGAGCCCACTGCTCCTCAAAGGCGTCAAGGGAGTCAGAGGACGCCGCCCAGAGGAACTCTGCCCGGATACGTGAACGGACCGAGGATCGGAAATAGGCCCCACAGTCACAGGAGACTCCATCGGCCAACCTCCTCACTCTGGTTTTGTAGATGGCCATTTTAGCTAGGGCCAGGAGGAGGTTGACCAGGAGATCCCGGGACTTTGTGGGGCCACGGATAGGGAGTGCATAAATGAGAAGGTGAGGGGAGAAGTGCAACCAAAAACGTAATAAGATATTGGTGAGGAGCCGGAATAGGGGCTGCAGCCTGGCACACTCCAGGTAGACATGTGCCAGGGTATCCCTCACGCCGCAAAAGGGGCAGGTGTCTGGGATTGTGGTGAACCGCGCCAAGTACACGCCCGTGCTCACGGCTCCGTGAAGGAGCCGCCAACTGACATCCCCGGCGGGCTTTGGGACTAAGATGGAATATAGGCTGCCCCACCGGGGCTCTGCACCCTCCAAAGGTGGCAGGAGGTCCCGCCATTTTGTATCGGGGCGGGACACGAGGGTGCGGGCGTGAAGGGTGTGGAGCACGAGCGTGTAGAGATGTTTTCTTGGCGCGGTTTGAAAACAGACCGGCTGCATCTCGTGCAGCCGGCTTCTAGTGAAGGGGTGAAGGGATCGGTTGGGTCCACGGGGGAGGGGTCCAATTAAAAGGTCCGGCGGGCCTGGGGTAGTGGGTGGGCGGGGCGTGCCCTCGTGCAGGACCCGGTCGAGATAAACCCGAGCAGCGGGCGGCAAAGCGGCCTTCACCTCCTGAAGTATGCATCGGGGAGTACAAGGTCTGGAAAGCCCCATGCGCTGAGCGAAGGTTAGGGGATCCAGCCAGTCTCCCCGGTCATAGTCCAGGAGGTCTCCGACTCTTGTGACCTCTGCCAGGACCAACCTCTGGCGCACCGAGCGGGACTCCGCCACCTGCAAACGGATCTGGGGGTTGTGTAGCAGAGGCTCCGCGAGGAGATTTGCCCCCTCGGTGGCCGCCACGGACCTGCTCGTTGTAAAGAGTTTCCAGGTCCGGAGGAGGTCCTGGTAGAAGACCGGCAGCCCGGAGAGGTCTCGCGGAAGACCTCTCGGATGGAGATAAAGGAGCTGCCGGTCGTATCGGAGCCCTCGGAAGCGGCGCAGGAAGGCGTGCGCCAGTATGCTCCACGCCGGACTACCTGCACCATAAAGGAGCCTCTGCAGGGTCTGGAGGCGGAAGACATGGACCTGAGTAAGCAGACATTTGAGGCCCTGCCCTCCCTCCTCCACAGGTAGATGGAGAACCCCTGCAGGGACCCAGTGCAGTCCTGACCAAAAGAACTCCAGAATCGATGTCCGCAGGTTGGTCAGGAAAGCCGGGGTCGGGACCAGGGTGTTGATCCGGTACCAAAGCATGGACAGGACTAGTTGATTAAGCACTAACGCTCTCCCTCGAAGGGAGAGGCACCGGAGCAGTCCTGTCCATTTCCGGAGCCGCTCTATCACCCCGCCCTCTAAATTCTGCCAGTTCTCCGGCGGAGAGGGATGCGTGGCAGAAAGGTAAACGCCCAGATAGAGCAGCGGACCCGTGCTCCACCGGATGGCTTGAAGCGCGGGTGGGCGGGGGCTCGCCTGCCGCCAGTCCCCTACCACCAAGCCAGAGCTCTTGACCCAGTTGACCCGCGCAGAGGAGGCTGCTGAATAGATGGCCTGGCAAGCCTCCACTCGCACCAAGTCGCCCGGGTCCTGGACCATGAGGAGCACGTCATCAGCGTACGCCGACAGGACCAGCCGCAGCTCCGGCTCCCTCAGCACCAACCCTGTCAACCTCCTTCGGAGGAGACAGAGGAAGGGCTCGATCGCCAGAGCGTAGAGCTGGCCTGAGAGGGGGCACCCCTGCCGTACTCCTCGCCCGAAGTTGACCGGTTCGGTCAGGGTCCAGTTGAGTCTTACCAGACACTCTGCGGAAGCGTACAGCACCCGGAGAAAGTTCACAAATCTGGGTCCGAAGCCAAATGCCTGCAGAGTGCTCAGGAGATACCCGTGATCCATCCTGTCGAACGCCTTCTCTTGATCTAAGGACAGGAGGGCGAACGACAGACCATCCCTACACCCAAGTTCCAATAGGTCCCGGACCAGATAGAGGTTGTCGAAGATACTGCGGCCCGGGACGGTGTAGGTCTGGTCTGGGTGGACCACGTCCGCCAGCACGGACCCTAGCCTCAGGGAGATGGCTTTTGCCACGATTTTGTAGTCCGTGCTGAGGAGCGAGATGGGACGCCAATTTCGTAAATCGCAGAGGTCCCCCTTCTTCGGCAATAAGGCGAGCACGGCTCGCCTGCACGAAAGAGGGAGGACTCCGCTCTGCAAAGACTCGGCCCAGACGGTGACTAGGTCTGGGCCCAGGACATCCCAGAACACGCGGGAACACGTGTCCCTACAAACACAGTCAAAACCCCTACCACAAGAGCACAGTTTGGAAATTACTCAGTCTTAGGGCCCCCTCCACGGTGGTCTGCAAAGTCTCTAGGTGCTGCCCCACTGGCAGATGATCCTCTTCTTCTCCTCTTCGGGCTTCAGCAGCTCCAGGCAGCGGCCTCTGCAGCAGCAGCAGCAGCTCCAGGAACTCCAGGTGGTGATCCAGGCAGGCAGAAAGGACCTTCTCAGGTGGTGGTGATGGTGGTGATGTCCACAACAGCAGTGGCTGGGGTTCCCACTCTTCCTCTCTGGGGAGTGGGCTAGCAGCCCCACCCCCCCGGGGCTGCAGTTGGAGCAGTAGCAGCACCTGAGAGTGGGGGGTCCAGCAGCCAAGTAGCAGAGAAGGGGGGGGGTGTCTGGCCCAGCCAGGGGAGCAGCTGGAGCAGCAGGGAGAGCTTAGGGCCTAGCAGCAGGTGTAGCAGCTTCCCACCTCCCTCCAAGCTAGAAGGCTATGGGAGAGCAGTCTTATTGGGATCCGGGAAGTGGGCGGGCGAAGCCCGTCCACTGCTAAAGGGTCCCCCTCAGCCTAAAAGGGGGATCCACAGGACCTAGATACCCAAAAAATTCCGGGGGACAACTAATAAAATAACAGGGACAGGAGTGCGGTCAAAGGGTCAAAAGAAGGGAACCGGACGGGGACACCGAGCAGAGAACCCCGGACAGAGCCCACTGCTCCTCAAAGGCGTCAAGGGAGTCAGAGGACGCCGCCCAGAGGAACTCTGCCCGGATACGTGAACGGACCGAGGATCGGAAATAGGCCCCACAGTCACAGGACACTCCATCGGCCAACCTCCTCAGTCTGGTTTTGTAGATGGCCATTTTAGCTAGGGCCAGGAGGAGGTTGACCAGGAGATCCCGGGACTTTGTGGGGCCACGGATAGGGAGTGCATAAATGAGAAGGTGAGGGGAGAAGTGCAACCAAAAACGTAATAAGATATTGGTGAGTAGCCGGAATAGGGGCTGCAGCCTGGCACACTCCAGGTAGACATGTGCCAGGGTATCCCTCACGCCGCAAAAGGGGCAGGTGTCTGGGATTGTGGTGAACCGCGCCAAGTACACGCCCGTGCTCACGGCTCCGTGAAGGAGCCGCCAACTGACATCCCCGGCGGGCTTTGGGACTAAGATGGAATATAGGCTGCCCCACCGGGGCTCTGCACCCTCCAAAGGTGGCAGGAGGTCCCGCCATTTTGTATCGGGGCGGGACACGAGGGTGCGGGCGTGAAGGGTGTGGAGCACGAGTGTGTAGAGATGTTTTCTTGGCGCGGTTTGAAAACATGGGAGAGCAGTGGGGGAGAGAGAGAGAAATTCGCTCCAGGCTAAACAAATCCCTGGTACCAGGATCAGTGAAATGGCAGCTGCTCCAGGTCAATTAAGATACCTGGGGCCAATTAAGAACTTTCCAGAAGGCAGGGAGAAGGCTATGTTGATTGGGACACCAGAAGCCAATTAGGGGCTGGCTAAAACTAATTAAAAGCCTCCCAGTTAGTCAGGTGGGGGTGCATGTCAGGAGCTGTGGGAGGAAATTGTGCTGTTGGAGAGACGGAGTAGTACACACCATATCAGGCACAAGGAAGGAGGTCCTGAGGTAAGGGTGAAGTGGAGCTTGAGGAAGTGAGGGCTGCTGTGGGGGAAATAGCTCAGGGAATTGTACATGTTATGTTTTTAAAAGGTCAGCTACCATAGCTGGTATTATTAGGGTCCCTGGGCTGGAGCCCGGAGCAGAGGGTGGGCCTGGGCTCTCCCCCCCCACATTTGCCCCCTGCTTAATCACTGAGAATAGGAGACAACAGAGACTGTGCAAGGAAAGATAACTTCTCCTCACCTTCCTTCCTGGCTTATGATGAAAATGGCTCAGAAGACTGTGGCCCTGGTCTCTAGAGAAAGAAGGGTTACATGGAGGGTCACAGTGAGTCTCTAAGGCTAGCGAAATCTGCCAGGAAATGCGTGACCCACGGAGGCAAGGACAGAGCTTTGTCACAATATATATATATATATATATATATATATATATATATATATATATATATAAAACCACTAGAGGAAGCTCTCTCTATATATATTGAGAGGAGTCACTAGGGGTTTTCCCAAGCCTTTTTGTTTTTATGCTAGCCCTTAGTTTTTGTGATCTTGGCAGACTTGCTCAGGCTGTCTTGTAGATTCAGTCTTGCCTGGATCCTCTTGTCCAACTCCTCTAGTGGTTAAATGTGTCACTGCACTGCTACACCAATTTCCTGAGCCTGATTCTTCAGTGCCTCACACCTTGTGGTCACTTATAAAATGTTACCAAGTCAGAATGGTTATGTTTTGCTCTCATTTGTAAGAGGTATACATTATAACACAGGATGCAGGCCTATTGAGAATCTGAGCCCATGACAGAATATCTTTAGCATTTGCTTCTATACAATGGGCTTTGTCTTTGCACTTGACAACATAACAATTAGCTTTCAAGTGTATAGTTTCTTCTGAGCTATTTTCCAAGAAAGGGCATCATACAGGGCTCTCTTCTGCAATAACTAACCACAAGGAGATATAACTAGGAGATTCAGCAAGCTAATACTGCCTTAACTCTGAACTTATTTTCTTTTGCTAATTTTGTGTTTCATAGTTAGCCTTAATTAGTATAAGTTGTTTTGTAATTAGGGCCAAATTCTGCTGCCCTTACCCTAAGTAGTACCTTACTCTGTGAATAGTTCCACTGATTTCAATGGGACAACTTACAAAGTAATGTACAACTTATTGTGAATAAAAGTGGCAGAATCTGGCACTTTAAAATGTTTTATTTTCTAAATACTATAAACACTACACACAATTACAGCAAGGATTCAGGGGCACATAGAAAATAACCACCACGGGGCCTTCTGTAAATCAGTATAGCTCCCTTGACGTCAATGGAGTGTCTTTCCCACCAAATGAATTCAGCTGAAGAAGTGAACCAACCATAACATGGAACATAAAAATATCACTTAAAAAAATGAGTGTTCATGGAGAGTCAAAGATCAGGCTAAGATACTCACTTGAGAGTAAGTCCACAAATTAATTTAAATGTAGTCAAATTGAAAGAGTGCTATACACAGTTTGAAATGTTACATTGCTATCAAAGTTCACATTCCTTTTCCTTGGGGATTGTGTGAGATAGTCCCTGGCTACAGTCTTTAGAATGTTATGCTGAATGGAAACAGAAATAATATGTTCATTTCCATAGACTCTTACAAAACTTTGGCTAATATAATCCACCACAACATGGTATTTATGATGAAGACAGCTGTTTGGAAGCTAGAATTTCCATTCTGCAGAAAATTCTTAATTTTTTTTTCATTCCAAATTGGATCAAAAAAGCCAAAATGAATGAATTTCCAGTGGAATGAAAATTAAAACAAAAAATTATTTGGATCCACTGTTACATTTTTTTGGATAATGTTGAAGTGATTCATTTTGATAATGTTGAAAAATTATATTTCAATTCATTTTGTGTTGACCTTAATATTAAATATAGTATATTATATATGTTTACATGATATGTACATATAATGTATTATACTTAATATTTTGATATAATATAAAAGCCTAACCAAAATTAATCAAGATGATAAAGCCTAAATGATTTCCTTATTGAAATGAAAAGAGAAAGTAAAAAAAGAAAAAAAAACCCTTCTTCCGATTGAAAACTTTGTTGAAATTCACAACATTCCTGAAAAATATTTCAACACTGGCAAAACTGCATCTTTCAATAGAAAATTTTCTATTTTTTTTCAACTACCAATTAATGAGTTCTACATGAGTAAAATGTAAGAGCTATTGAAGGGTTGCAGAAGTAAAAGCTCAAAAAGAAATATAAAATTAAACAAATGGATAAATCCCTCCATCTCCTTCGACAGGTACATGGATCCATATTAGGGTTTTATACTGAAGCTCATCACCATAGTACCTGAATATCTTTCATATAATATCAACAGCAACATCAAAAGACCTCAGTGGACTTCATGGAATTTCTGGTGCTCTTTCCTTTAAATGAAAACACTGTTTGGGATATTTTCATTTGTTTGTGTTGCTTGATTTGTTTGTTACAGAATTTTTTTTGTTTGTTTTTATTTTTTGCTTCTTGGTGAGGTTTTTTTTGGGGGGGGGGGGGTTGGGGAGGGAGTGCATTTAGGTAGATGCAATGCCAGTGTTGTGAATGTTGTTCTTGCTTTGGTGAAAAGACTTTTTTTTGAAGGAGATAGTTGTTATGCAGTAACTTCTGAAGATGGATGTTCCCAAACTTTGAAGGACTGAAGGCTGAAGCTGCCTGCTCCATCCCATAGGTGCAAAGCAGTGCAGCTGCCAAGGTTCTGCTTCATGCTAAGGGTGAGGCGGTCACAGAGCGATTGCAGAATGGGTTGACAATCACTGTGTGCAGCAGAGCTGTCCTTGATAACTCTTCCACTTAGAGCATGACTGCGATGATGGGAGGGATGAAGGTAAGGCTGAGGCTTACAGGGGGTGTAGTAGTGGCAGCAGAAAAGCTGTGCTGGAGCCCCATTCCCTGAGATTGAAAAGTATTCTGTCCCCCCACCAGGTGATCTGCATGGCCCATTTTCTGAGGGCACATGACATAATCTAGGATTTGGCATCATTAGAAATTTGTTAAATACATAACATTGTGCAAAGACAATCCTGGCTAGTTATTTCCCTTTCATAGATATGGGATATATACTTGAAAGTTCCATTGTTTTAAAACATTTTACTGTGACAACCAATTCACTACCTAAGCAGAAAAGGAGCACCTACTTAAGGAACATATTGGTTACTGTATATCACCCTTTTGCACTGCAGAAGATGATGCATAGAATAGCTGGAGTGGGGTTGAGAATCTAGCCCCAGAAATTGCGATCTAAAGAATCGGTCAAAATTTGATGTTAAATAAAAAACTTTAATATTCAAGGTACCTCAGACCCTACTACATCATTAGTTAATACTACCCCTCGATTCGAGGGTGATCTCTATCATGGATTTACATATGGGTCCTGAGATGACCCATATACTACCAGTGCAGTCAACTTGACAGCCACTAGCTGCTGTAGAGTCTCTGGTAATCTTTACACTTTTAGGGAGTTACTCTTGACTGGAGGTGACTGAAGTATGGAACTGGGAGTGGCATTTGGGAACAGTCATGTCGAAGGCCGGTCATGCCTTACTGTAGAATGTGTATACCTTATCCACCATCTCACTTTTCATGTTGTGTATGCAAAGGCCACTGAAATCAATAGAATTACTACTACTGTTACTTAAAAATGTACACCTTATTTCCAGTCTGAATTTGCCTAGTTTCAACTTCCACCCATTGTATTGTGTTATACCTTTCTCTGCTAGACTGAAGAGTCCATTAATAAATATTTGTTCCGCATTTAGATTAGAATCAAGTCACCTTTAAGCTTCTCTCTGTTAAGCTAAATAGATTGAGCTCCTGGAGTCTCTTACTTTAAGACATGTTTTCTAATCTTTAATCATTCTCATGGCTCCTCCCTAAACCCTCTCCAAACATGTCAATATCCTTCTTTATTTGTGGGTACCAGAACTAGATATAGTTTTCCAGCAGTGGTCATAGCAGTTCCAAATACAGAGGTAAAATACCCTCTCTATTCCTACCTGAGATTCCTGTTTATGAATTAGAAGCAAGGATCTTGAGGACATGTGCCGGTGACAAGGCAGCATAATGCCAGCAAAGATTGGAAGCAGTGATTTAATCAAATGAGAGAATGAATCAGATGGAGGAAAAGGTTTTTGTCATTTTGCTCTGTTTGGGTGATGACTTATGGAACATGTCTCTTCTGTTGTAAGGTCAACTTCCTGTCCTTTCTGAAAAGAACTTCACTGGACTTCTCTCTCCCTTTATTAAAAAAAAGCCTTATTATTAATCCACCCAACAGACCCATCTGTAAGCTATACATCAAAATATTATTGCATTTAAACTAGTTTTTTCTGGAGAAGGTAATGGAGAGAACTAAAATGTTAGGGAAGTTCCAAATGCCAAAAATAGCCTTGAAGGTGAAGTGCAAAATTATTGGCTTATGTCAAAAATAAGTTAATCCAATAGTTATGTGCAGAAGGCCCCAAACAAGAAAGTGCAGAAGGCAATACTTCTTATAAGTTATTCTTTATAATCTTTCTTTTTAGGTCCCAGGAAGTTTCACTAGTTGTCTCTCATCACTCCAGCACATCATGATGCTTCATGTATAGACATCAGAGCTTTCAGAAATTTCATTGGAACAAGGTATCTGGCCTATTTGTCACTATGGGGAAGGATATTTGGTAAGCATTTTGCTCTGATTTGAAAAGTATGAAGGGTTTTTTTTTAATATTGTTTTAACTCTTTGATATCCCTTTGACATGCTGCTGGCCACCTTCTGATCACTGCCATGCCTGAGAAAACATTATTGTTATATTTTGTTATATCCAAAAGGTTACAAAATGGCAGTATTGAAATAAAAAGGCTAGAGACTATGCACTGCATTCTGGGACTTTGCAGTGAGTGGGAGCCTGTCCGATGACCCCACAAAAGATTTTTTTTAAAAGATTAATTTAGACTAACTTCTATGCCAAGCATTCCACTCAACCCTATACTATTAAGGGTTATCCATCATCTATCTCTAAGGTTAAATAATTGACCAAGAATTTTTGTACTTCCCTGTTCATGTTATTGTCTCTAGTACAGCTCATCCATTACCTTTACTGGTGCTGATGTTTGCTTGTTGTGAAATAAGATGAATGCTTTTTCATTACGGAACAAAAGTGATTATTTTTAACTTCTGATAGTACAGAATGTTGGGTACAATACAATGTAGTTTAGAAATAATGATCACCAAGAAAAACAGTGCAGGAACTGATCTTTAACTGCAAACTTGCTAATTCACATGAATCTGTTATCACTCCCCCATTAAAATGCATCTGTGTGCTATTTCATAGCCATCTCCTTCATATATCTAAATGATCTCTCTCCCTTTTCCCTTCTTCCTGGTTCCTCGTAATCATTCCCATTTCCCCTTCCTCTGCTCACAAATATCAGGATCATTTGATAGACTCCTGATTTTCTTCACCTTCCTTCCTTCTCCTCACCCTTCTTAGTTGATGTTTGTGCCTCCCTCTTAAGTGCTGGGAAGAAGATTTTCTCCCTTGATTCCCCTGGCTGATGAGCTATCAGCTGACACGAGTTATTTTCTTGTTTTGTTTTTTTTTTTCATATGCAATAATATATATTTAGATCTATGTCACCTGGGCTCAATCTTCAGCTGTGACAGACCTGAACAGAAAACAAAGGGTGAAAACCTGGTTTCATAAAAGTCAATAGCAAAACTCCCTTTGATTCCATTGGGGCCAAAATTTCATCCAAAAAGCAGGAATAAATAGATGGTTTTCAACATGGTAAACATGGGATGAGCCAAGGTTTTGTACTAGAACAGTGTATATCATTGGATACATTTACTAATGATCTGGGAGAATAGTGAGGTGGTTACATTAACAGAAGATAATAAAGTATTTGGATTAACCAAGATACATAGAAAGAGGGAAGAAATTCAAAAGGGCCTTGGTGAATGGGCAGCATGAAAGTGGATGAAATTGTCTGAGGAAGGGGCATAATGGAAGGAATAATGTGACCTACTCAGGCATGTCTGAGTTCTAAATGAACTGTAACCACTCCAGAGAAAAATCCAGGCAGCACCATTGACAGATCAACAAAAACTTCTGTTAAGTGTGCTGTGGAGGTCTTAAAACAAACAAAATGTTATGATGCATAAAGGAGATGGTAGAAAATAACACAGCAATATATAAATAAATGGTAGTCCCTTATCTGGAATACAGTTTGGGTCCGGTCATCCTATTTCAATTAACATAAAGCAGAAATTAGTAGGATCTTGAGGAGAGCACTGAAAATTATCAGAGGGCTGGAGACACTTTCATATGAGAAGAGACTGAAAAGACTGGGGACTGTGCAGTATAGAGAGGAAATGAGTAAGAAACAGCTATGTATAATAATGAATAGAACAGAGAAAGAAGATGAGGGATTTTTAGTATTTATTCTCTTAATGCAATAACAAAAGGGATATTCACTGTCTTCCTGCTCCTCCTACTGCGCTTACTCTTAGTATCAACAATGCCTGCTTTGCCTGCAACACATGGCAGGACTGAGGCCTGACCGTAATGTAATTACTATATCCAAAGAGTGCCACGACTGCAGATCCATAGCAAATGAGTGCTTGCTGCACCTTCCTAAGACATGGCACAGAGGCTGTGCTCTAGGACTCACTGCTGGGAGTCATTGGCTCTATAACTGATTATGTGCTTAGCATTCATGTTTCAGCTAGGACACTTGTTTCATTTTCTGAGATGTGATGGCTTCACTATAATCCCTCGGAAGGGTTCATTCTAGCCCTTTCTTAACAAAGTGTCTGCTGTCTGTAGCTTCTTATATTGTGCCATTCACTGTAGTGATAGTATCCAAATGCCAATCTGCTGAAACAGCAACACGAGACCTCTCCACAAGATTGACATCTAAGTAGTATTATATATTACCTTCCAAAAGTGTTACAATGTGCTTGAGATTGTGCAAACTCAAAAAGTGGTTCAAATACTTCCCCAGTTTACTATATTTCAAGTGCATGGATTATTTGAAAATACAACTATCTAAGATTAAATTGGGAAAGATTTTTATTCATGACCTTGTGAATTATTTTAATTTTTCTGCTACAGGTTTTTATATTTTAATACACTTGCTTGAAAACAATAAGGATCCGTTCATAAGAAAATGCCTTTGACCTAGATTAAGTAATAACTCTGAGGAACACTCTTCACATTTTTTTAACATCCGTTATTGTATAGTCTAATTACAACAATTGAAATTAGTTATATAAATGTGAGTTATAATAGGATTAGCTCAAATTTAAGTAAATTGGCTAGAATTATACAACCACAAGACAGATGTAAAATAAGATATTTTATTTAACTAAGTAAGAGTTTCTGTGCTGCCCCTGCCACTCCATGGACTTCTCTATGCACGGATCAGCGTTGAAGTTGGGATAGGCTGGGGGTGGAATCCAGGTTGTGTGTGTGTGTGTTTGGGGGGGGGGGGGAGATTGCCATCATCCCTTCTCTGTTCCCACAGAACTTTTCTGAAAATGTTAACATAACCTCAGGCTGTATTAAGTATTTTGAAGATCCTTCCATCAGGGAATAGGATACTTTCATGGCGAAGGGCCATGCAGTGTTCTTGGCAACAGGGGAAGTATTCTTGCCAGCAAGTTAAAGTATGGGCTGGATGAATGGACCATAAGGTGGATAGAAAGCTGGATGAATTGTTGGGCTCAACGGGTAGCGATCAATGGCTCAGTGTCTAGTTGGCAGCTGGTATCAAGCGGAATGCCCCAAGGGTCGGTCCTGGGGCTGGTTTTGTTCAAATCTTCATTAATGATCTGGAGGATGGCGTGGATTGCACCCTCAGCAAGTTTGCAGATGGCACTAAACTGGGAGTGGTAGATACACTGGAGGGTAGGGATAGGATACAGTGAAACCTAGACAGATTAGGGGATTGGGCCAAAAGAAGTCTGAGGTTCTAAAAAGGACAAGTGCAGAGTCCTGCACTTAGGATGGAAGAATCCCATGAACTGCTACAGACTTGGGGCCGGGTGGCTAGGCAGCAGTTCTGCAGAAAAGGACCTCGGGGTTACAGTGGATGAGAAACTGGATATGAGTCAACAGTGTGCCCTTGTTGCCAAGAAGGCTAACAGCATTTTGGGCTGTATAAGTAGGAGCATTGCCAGCAGATCAAGGTATGTGATCATTCCCCTTGATTAGGCATTGGTGAGACCTCATCTGGAGTACTGTGTCCAGTTTTGGACCCCATACTAAAAGGAGGATGTGGAAAAATTGGAAAGCGTACAGCAGAGGGCAACAAAAATGATTAGGGAGCTGGAGCACATGATTTATGAGGAGAGGCTGAGGGAACTGGGCTTATTTAGTGTGCAGAAAAGAAGAATGAGAGGGGATTTGATAGCTGCTTTCAACTACCTGAAAGGGGGTTTCAAAGAGGATGGATCTAGACTGTTCTCAGTGGTACCAGTTGATAGAACAAGGAGTAATGGTCTCAAGTTGCAGTGCGGGAGATTTAGGTATTAGGAAAAATTTTCATTAGGAGGGTGGTGAAGCACTGGAATGTGTTACCTAGGGAGGTGGTGGAATCTCCTTCCTTAGAAGTTTTTAATGTCAGGTTTGACAAAGCCCTGGCTGGGATGATTTAGTTGGGAATTGGTCCTGCTCTGAGCAGCAGGTTGGACTAGATAACCTCCTGAGGTCCCTTCCAACCCTGATATTCTATGATTCTATAATCCTATGGAACCAAGATGGCAGGTAGCCATAGTGAGGTTGGAGATGTTTTCCAGGGGCTGGAACTCTAACAGGCAACTTTTCCATAGTGAAAGGAAATGATAAACTTCACCACTGAGTATATAAGTGAAGGAATCTTGATGGAGATTCCTAGCAAATTTTTTTCTCTTGAATCTTTTTGATCAGGAAAGGATTATCAGTGCCTTAGTATTTTAGATTTATTCATAAAAGTTTGGTCCTGGATAGCTGATAAGCCACTCTCGATTTGGTAGGTGCCAACTGCAAATTAAACTCTTCAGGTCCAGAAAGTGTTCCCTCACCTACATTTAGGATGCAAAATGAGCAGCAGCCAGTGGATTTGACAACTGCCCAGTGTTTGCACTCACCTGCAGCTAAAACTAAATACCCAGAACCCAGTCCAGCTCCTTTTTGGAGTCTTTCCACATTGCTCTGCCAATGATGCCAGTTTTGTTCTTTTGCTTGTATAATTGTCCCACATCAGAAGTGTCTTTAGACTCTCCTCTTTTTTGCTCCTTCAACATGAAACATCTCCAACAGACCTGTAAGGACTCCTTCAAATCTCCCCTCAAGATCCATGCTGCTTATAGGACATTACCAATTGAGAATAGTCAGACATAGTAGGAATGGATAACTATATCTGTATAATTAAAAAACCGATTCAGAACAAGGAAAGCCCCATTCTGATTAGGGCCTTTGAGTGCTACCAAAATACACGTAATGATAATTAAAAAGAAGATATAAAATGGGAGAGAACAAAGAAATATTACTTTATAAACTTAGACAGTCTAAGTTATAGTAATATTTCACTTTACATCACCTGAAAGCAAATAACTTCATGCCAACAACATTTTAGGTTCAGAAGTCACCCTTTTAGTGCATCATTAAATATTTTTTTCATTTCTAACAGCACTGAGGATCCCACTATTCCCAAGAACGTCACACCATTTAAGTTTCACTTGTTTCTAATTCACACATATAGTACTATAAATGCACAATGGAATAAAACTGATGGAGATAATTGGTTTGTTGGAATGTGAAAATGTACAGATATGTTAAAATAAATCTTTATGATTATTATTAAACTTTTATTTTAATCATTGTTTTCATTTGACCCTTGGCAGCACATAAAAAATATAACTTAGATCTGATTGTCTCTCTATTTATATATTAAACTTGTTAGTAGTTGGTAAGAATCCTATTTTTCTCATTTAATATAGCTTCAGGATCACTGCTAACCAGAGTTCATAAATAAGTGTTGTATCTATTTTTTTTAAACTTATCTAATCTATGAGAAGAATATCTAATATGGGAATTTGTAACATTTAAAATTGTATGTTTCAAGTGGGTATCATCCTGATGGGCTTTAAAGTGACTTTCCTCTATCAAGATAAAGATTTCAGAAGATAGTGTCTGACTTCTAGCCAGTTAAAAAATAGAGGGATCAATGTAAAAGTCTCATTTGTTAGAAGAATACACACTCTGAACTTATTTTTAATTTTGTTGGTGAATGAATATTGAGTGACTGGCTGTTGCTAGAGTTCTTTTTTCAACTGTCTATTTTTACAGAATGTTTATGTTGAACTTTCCATAAACTGGAGACAATGTTATCTCAAGTCCTTTGATCCACATAAGAACGTCAGTTTCCTCAGAATTGGTCTTACTGGATTTTTTTATTGCGGGGAAAGGTCACAGACATCTTCTCCATGGTACATAGAATGCTGAATATCACTAAAATTGCTTATTAAAGCAGGACTTTTCCAAAATAGCTGCCAGCTAAAGATGACCTTTTCAAATCTGATTGGTCCAATTTATGTGTGTTAAAGGTAGGCCTCACATCTGATTGGAAGATCTTGTAGGGAGGCTCTGTACAACACAGTAAACACAATTTACTAACCATAATAATCACAGCTAAAGCAGAGCAGATTTGCCCTAGAGGAGACAGATCTTCCAGAATCTCCAAGACTGACTACCTTGGGTCATGACATCAACAAACAAGCTATGCCACCCTTTGACCAGTCTCTTTGAACATGTAGAAGGTCTGCTACCCAGAAGCACTGTCTCAGCTGAATATTGCTCTCTGGTTCCTGGGCTGCAGCTCTTACTCCTTGAGTTCAGAAAACTACTAGAGCTGAAGAGTTGAAAACCTCAGTTATCTTAGGTTTCTTATTTTCCCTTAGTCTACTGTTCTTGGGAGGCATCCTGACTGTTATATTCTTTACTTGTAGGGCATGAAAGTGTGGCTGCATTACTCAGGATTAGACAGTCCGAAATGTCTCAAAGCATTTATTAAAAATGTTCTGTCTTCTATATTTAAAAGTCCTAAGAGACTTGAAGTTGTCTGTAATTTCTGCTTAATAACAATTGTAAAATTTCTCCGTATCAAGAGTGATTGTTTTGTTTTTGTTTTTTTTTTAATAGTCTGTATTATCTCTATTGGGGAAGTGCAAGGGGAGAAAGGAGGGAAAAGTTAGCCACCATGTTAGCCATCACATAAAAATAGAATTCTAAGAGAGGGACCTTTATAATTGGCTCTGGTTATAGTTTAAACACCAGATGATTAGGTTTCAGTATTAAGCTCTTAAATAGTTGTAAAAATAGATATGATTAACTTTGATAAAATTCTTTAGTTCTGATTTATATCAAATGGCTTCCACCTTCTTAGAATCCTCTTCAGAATTTAGTTTTAATAATTTAATAATTGGATTGTTTAATTCCAATCCCATATGGAGTTTAACTTGCTGATTTGATACTTGTATTCCTTTGTTAGTATTATTAATAATAACTTAGCTTGGATATGTTTTCTTGATTTTTTTTGTTTAAGTGTTTGAATAAAATTTATGGTAATTATAACTGCCACACTCCTTTCATTAAAATATCAGATTCCAGAACTTTTGAGGACATGGTAGGATATTAGCCAGACAACATAAAAGCCTGATCAAATATCACTAATTATCTTTTGATTCTTACAAATGTAAGAATGAGAGCTGGTCAAAAAAGAAAAAAAAGACAGAACAGTTTTCTATTGGAAAATACAATTTTGCTGAAATTAAAATATTTTGAAAGAATGTCAATTTCAATAACATTTTCACAGGAAGAAAGTTGAAGTGAATCTTTCTGACCCATTATGTTTGAGCTTCCTTTTTTCATAGTATTTCACTTTGAATTTATATTCCAATTTGAAATGAACATTAATTTTGAAATGTCAGTTTCCCATGACATGGACGTTCCATTTTCTGACCTCTACTAATAACAAAGAATCATGGGGTATTTTTGTTTTGTTTCATTTTGTTCAAGGAACACTACACAACTCTGACAATTAACGGACAGTTCCTGCTCCAGAGAGCTCACAATCTAAGATTTAGGGGATAAATTCAACAGGTAAATAAAGAAACGGAAATTTGAAAGGGGTACGGGAGGACGCAGTCAGAGCAAAACCCAGATGTGTGTCTGTATATATATTAGTCATGGCACTGGTCTCAGGAGTCACAAATGGTGGATGGTATAGCCTGTGCCAGATAGTACTAGTTTCCAGGCACCACAAGCAAGTAAGTTTTAAGGAAGAGGTTTCTAAGAGAATTAAAAAAAAACAAAGCCATTTCCCCCACTAAATGTGTGTAATTTATAACCCAGCAATATGTGAAAGTAAATTTAGATTATTTCTTCCAGTGTGCATTTATCACAGTAGAATTTAGCATGTCATGCTGTTCTCTACTCACCAAGCTTTGTTAGGTCCCTCTGAAGCTTCTCAGTATTTTCTGATCTTGATTAATCTAAACAAGTTTCTGATCCAACAACTGACTGCATGAGGGCATCTCCCTAAATGCACACAGAACCCACCAAAATCAAAACCTGTCATATTTCATCTAAATCTTAGTCAGTGGAGTGAGTTTATGTAGTTAGAGGGGTGTGTTAGATCCCACAAACTCTCACATAAAACTTCTTAGCAACCCACTGCTAACCTTTTGCCAAGCTGAAAAATTACAATTTATTCCTACTCTTTACTTTCTATCTTTAAAAATATTCTGATCTATGCCTGTATTTAACATTCATCTAAAGACTACTTAGTTCTTGTAATAGACCCTCGTGTGGGACTGTGTCAATGGCTTTTTGTAAATCCAAATAAATGTCAACTGGTTGTTTAGCTATAGATTAGTTGACACATTCAAAATGGGAGAGAGAGGCATGGAAAATTATTTGTCCTTCATCCAGGTTCTTTAATTCTCATTCCCATTATTCCTTCACCCAATTTTCCTCTTACTGAATTAAGATTCACTGGTCTATAATTCTTTAGATCACCCCAACACCCTACATTCCTCTAGTGTAATAGCTCATTTCAGTGAGAGACTGCATAGTTTACTTTGCATTCTTCAGAACTCATGGATGTGGATCATCTATTCCTGTTTTTTTTCTCTATTTTTTCAGTTTGCTTTAGCACCATTCTCATTTGACACTTACCACTCTGAGATTAATACCTGGAATGAATAGGTATATCTCCAATATCATCTGTGGTGATACCTGACAAAAACCACAAGAATGGTTTTACTGAGTCACACCATCTAGCCCAGTATCCCGTCTTCTGTCAGTGACTGGTGCCAGATGCTTCTGAGGGAATGAACAGAACAGGGAAATTTATTGAGTGATCCACCCTCTGTCATTCAGTCCCTGACCATCTTGGCTAATAGCCATTGATGGACCTATCCTCCATTAACTTATCTAATTCTTTTTAAATCAGTTATAGTTTTGGCCTTCACCATATCTCCAGGCAATGAGTTCCACAGGTTGACTGTGTGTTGTGTGAGAAAGTACCCCCTTATGTTTGTTTTAAACCTGCTGCCTATTAATTTAATTGGGTGAGCTCTGGTTTGTGTGTTATGTGCTTGCTTATACAATTTATCCACACCATTAATAACTTTACAGACCTCTATTGTATCTCCTCTCCGTCATCTCTTTTCCAAGATGAAAAGTCAGTCATGTCAATCTCTCCTCATAGAGAAGCAGTTCCATACCCCTAATCATCTTTGTTGCCCTTCTCTGTACCTTTTCCAGGTCCAATATATTTTTCTGAGATGGGGTGACCATATCTGCATGCAGTATTCAAGATGTGTTTGAGGTGTCCGCCCCACACAAGGTTGAAAGGGAGTAGGGTGGCCAGGCAGGCCAATTAACTTCACTGGGTGCACCTGGAATTGGAAGGCTGGCAAACCCAAGGGAGCTATATGAGGGGGAGAAGTCCAGGGAAACAGAAGTAATGGGTCATATCATGCAGAGACCTTGGTTGCTTGTTTATAGGGTCTTTGGGTTGGAACCAAGTGTAGCTGGAGGGTGTGCATTCCCCTACCAGCCACTGGGAAGTGGACAGGGCATTGGAGATGCTAGACAGACAGTGGGACTGGAAGGACTTTGAATTCCCTGGGATGGGAGTACCTTAGTGACCTGGCCAGAGGGCCAAGCCACAAAGAGAAGACTGCAAATCCAAAACAGGATGGGGGAAGACGCCACTGGAGGGAGAGTGTGCAAGCCTGGCAGAACAAATTCCCAATATGGCCAGCAGGAGGTGCCGCTAGCAGAGAGTAAACCCTATGATGATGTGGGCGTACCATGGATTTATATAAAAGCATTGATTTTTTTTGTCATATCTATCTCTTTCCTAATAGTTCCTAACATTGTTAGCCTTTTTGACTGCAGCTGCACATTGAGCAGATGTTTTCAGAGAACTATCCACAATGACTTCAAGATCTCCTTCTTGAGTGGTAACTGCTAATTTAGATCCCATCATGGATAGCTGGGATTATGTTTTCCAATGTGAGTTACTTAGCATTTACCAACATTGAATTTCATCTGCCATTTTCTTGCCCAGTCACCCAGTTTTGTCAGAGCCCTTTGTAACTCTTTGCAGTCTGCTTTGGATTTAACTATCTTTAGAATTTTTTTATTATCTGCATATTTTGCCACCTCACTGTTTACCCGCTTTCCAGATCACTTATGAATATGTTGAACAGCACTAGTCGCAGTGCAAACCCCTGGGGAACACCACTATTTACCTCTCTTGTGAAAACTAAACATTTATTCCTACCCTTTGTTCCCTATATTTTGCCCAGTTACTGATCCATGAGAGGACCTTCCCTCTTATCCCAGGACTGCTTATTCGACTGCCACCAAACCCTGTAGGCATCTCAAGTACCTTTGTAGATTTGGGCTTTAGTGTCCCTTTGCTTCCTGATAATCCCGTGGACCCATCAATTCTCACAGGTTTCCAATGTGTGATATAGTTTAATGCAAATAACTGTAAATTATTTACCTCTGTCCTACAGCTAGGGAAGCTGAGATACAGAAAGGGTAAGAACCTAGAACAGGGACAAACAGTTAGTCAATGACAGACTCAGCAATGGTATCCAATAATGCTCAATTCCCATCCCTTCTCTAACCATTAGACATAAATACTGGCAGAATAGCACCATTTACTTGCTTATTAGTAGCAGCTTCAAATTTTGCCAGAGCAAATAATTGTTTTACAAATGAATTAAATTTTCAGAAGATAATACAGGCAAAAGCAAATATGCATATATTGAAAGTATATCATACATACCTAAAGGCACTTCCTCTTATAAGACTTCAGTAGCTCTGGGCAGCTGGCATAAACTAATTGGGAAATAACTCCTAATTTTAAGGTAAATTTGTTGCTTTAATGTGTAGCCCCTGATGGGACTATTCTGCCAAAGCAGGTCTCTAGTCATAAAAAAAAAATGAATCAGACAAACTAATTTGTCAAATTTTCAGATAACATTATTTCATTTACAGCAATAAGTCTTGAAGATTTACTCTAGAGAAAGGACCAGACTATTTATTGTATATCTTTCTGATTCTAGACCTCTAGCAGCATGCATTTATCAGTGACTTTATTTTTACCTGTTTAGATATTTTGTGTTATAAAATGTATCCACATCCAGGTACACTAATTCTTTTTAGTGAAGAGTTCACTGTGATGTGATGGCTGATATACCATGTATATCAGAGATTAAAGCAAATCAAAAGTGGAAGGGGACTATTGCCAATTATCGGAGCCACTTGGATTGGTCTGACCATCAGGTGCTGATAGTGTTGTATCATAGTACAGCATGAGGAAAAGCAAGGACAAAAGAAGAGATCTCTCAAAAGGAGAGATTCTCTCCAAACACTCTGCTAGATATCCAAAAGAGCTATGCATATGGATATGCAATACTTGGAGATGTGTTAAGTACACTGTAGGTGTTACCTACCCACAACTCTTACATCTTCAATTAGACTTGATGAAGATGGAGAATCTGTAGTGATATAAAAACAAATACAGGTTTCAGAGTAGCAGCCGTGTTAGTCTGTATTCGCAAAAAGAAAAGGGGTACCCGTGGCACCTTAGAGACTAACAAATTTATTAGAGCATAAGCTTTCGTGAGCTACAGCTGTAGCTCACGAAAGCTTATGCTCTAATAAATTTGTTAGTCTCTAAGGTGCCACGGGTACCCCTTTTCTTTTTGGAAAAACAAATACAATAATTAAAATATATGTATCCAGTAGTTTCACCCTGGGGAAGCTTGATAAAACCAATACAATTGCCTGCATTGTAGAAGATTTCTAGGCTATTCAGAAGTTAGATATTGTGGCAAATTTCCAGCACTACTATGATGGGTCTCTTCTGGGGGTGGGGGTGGGGTTCAGGGCACCGTTTCTTGCCCCTGAACTGGGGTATTAACTGCAAGGTGGGTGAGAGAATATCTTTTATGGGACCAACTTCTGTTGGTGAGAGAGACAAGCTTTCAGGCACACAGATGTCTCATGAACAGAAGTTGGTCCCATAAAAGATATTACCTCACCCACCTTGTTTCTCTAATATCCTGGGACTGATACAGTAACAGCTACACTGCATTAGAAACAGAGATACCCAGGATTAAAGTACTTTGGAATGAAAAATGCTTAAAAATGCAAATTAATAATCGCTGGGGAGGGGGTAAACAACTTCACATGATCTAAACCATCAGCAAATCAAAACACTGAAACAGAGAATTTTGAAACTTCAGGGACTATAAGATGGCTCAATGCTCATATTTACCAAGGTGGAGATACACAAACACCATTGGGAAAACCTCACAAGTAGCTTTCTTCTATGAAGATAGAATTAAGAGTAAATTGCATTTTGCCTTGTAATATCAGCCCGTGATGGGGGGGAATGGCATTAAAAAAGGGAGCAATCATCTTCCACAGCTGCATCCTATGGGCAGGGATAAAAGGCTGCCTCCAAACCAGAACCAGGTGGTTATCTGAGAGATAGAGCCATAATAATGGGGTTCCATAGGATTAGACTGGCAGACACTGCCCAGAGAGACCAGTTCCTTTCCAGAAGGGATCAGAGACTATTATGAGGCAGGAAGTAATTCTGCAAGGTCCCAAGGTAGGAAGCAGCCCAGGGAAGCAGTAGAAGATTTACACAAACAAGTCTCTGACTGCCCCAACTATGGTCCCTGGGCTGGGATCTAGAGGAGAGGATGGGACTGCATGGATGGGGGTTGAAACTGCTGAGAACACTGAGGTGGTAATAACAACAGGACTATTGATTTTTTTCCTTTGTGTTCCTACTTTACCTTACTTTATTTATTCCTCCTTGAAGAAATAAGGGGAGACACCTGTAAAGGGGACAGCACTAGGAAATGACCCCAGAGATGAAAGTCCAACCCCCTGGGACTATTGAGCAAAGGGCTTCACAAGGGATTGTAGAACGTGATGTGAGGCCAGACTCCTTTCATCCTGAAAGGGGAAAGACACAAGTAACCCAGTCAGAGGACTGGAATTACAGAAAAGATTGATGGATATCATCAAGTTCATCCCTGTATCAACTAAGGGAAACTGAGGCAGAGACAACATTTGTGGCAGACAACTAGGAGGTGTTACAGTGCTGAGTTTCCTCAGTTATACAGATTTAGATCTTCATCATGCAGACAGGTATGTATGTGCTGCCCTTTGTGCACAGGAGTTGTCCCACTGAGTTCAATAGGACTATTCACATGCATGAAGTTAAGCATGAATGTATTCAGGTTCAGAGCCTTGCTGCATAAATAAATTCCATTGCTCATGTGGAAAGCATTATCTAAACCCTTCTGCATTGTATTTTCACTGGATAAAAGCTCTAAACAAGACTTTTATAAACATGATCTCTATAGTTACTCTCTAGACCCTAGATAAAGAGAGAAATGGGATTTTAGACTTTCAAAAAAAACCCTCAAACTGTTTTCATCTTCCAGAGGCATACAAGAACTGGCAGTCTCATTACTTCATTCCCTTCAGCTGCAGCTAGCAAAATGTTTTTTGGGGGTCTCTCATCCCACTCTCAAGAAGTCAGGGAATCAGTAGCTTTGGGCTTTATGGGTCCCAGAAGCCAACCATGAAGGGATGTCTCCTTATTAAAAAGGAATATCATGGTAACAAGCTTTCAGCTTACTGCTTAGTTTCTATTTTAAAGGGTACCTTTACTGAAAGCAAAAAAGAGAATAATTCACAGGAAGTAAATTTGACACAATCTGCTTGTATTTCTGTTTGACAATTGGCCATAAACTGCTTAAGGTTTTTCCTTTCAAATCTATCTTGTATTTTCAATTATTTACTCAATAATAAAAATACCTAGCTCTTGGATAGCACTTTCCATCAGCAGATTCCAAAGCACCTTACAATGGATGTCAATATTATCTCTATTGTACAGATGGGAAAAATTGAAGCACAGGAGTGGAGATGACTTGCCCCAGCTCAGCCAACAGGCCAATGGTAGAAGATCAGACATAGAGCCAGGGTCTCCCAAGTCCCAGCCATGGGCTCTGCCGAACAGACCTCACTGCATCCCAGCAAATAGTCTTGATGTATCACATAAGAGCAGTTCATTGCAAATGCATAGTATTAGATTTTTGACTGAGCTGTGCTGGTTCGCTTTGGTTGAACACATTAGATCAGATAATATTGATCTTGTTTCCTAATGGGATAAGTATAACTCCTAGAAGCATGTTTCTAGTGCAAATATTTTCATTTACTGATTCAAAGTATGCTTTCTATAATATTCACTTAAAATTCGCTATGTCTACAAACATTCTTGTCCACAAACTTATTTTCTAGAGGGCCTGGGGACAGGGAATGAATAAAATCATTGAAACTTTGATGGAATTTGAGCAGATTTTTTTTCTCTGTACTTGTTGAAAGGTCTGGTAGAAGCTTAAAAAGTAGCATAAAATGAGATTAGTATTTGAGTTCAAAATGTCACAAACTGGTGGACTCTGTGGCAGCAACCAAAGGTCATCTCTTCATGTAAAAAAAGTGACCTGTTTCTTCTCCTGTCCTTTAGTCAACCACTTTCCATTGTGTAACAAGTAAAATTCAAGTGGATGCACATGGCATTGCATAGATAGTTGGCCTCTCCTTGGGCATTATGGTTTTTCCTTTGTAGAATTCAAGTTTTTATCAACATTGTTTTACTAATGAATGTCTTTGCAGTTAGGTTATTCTTTCACAACACAATGATTGTTTTTTGTCTTATTATATGGTGAGAAAAGAGTTAAAACATAGCTAATTCATCTTTATAGGTACAATAATAAATGAAAATCTATATATGGTTTAATTAAATGAATATATAAATAAAAAGCAGCATACTCCTGTATAGAGAAACTAGTTCTGGAAAAAAACAGATCAGCTTCAATTCCTAATACAAAGGGACAGTCAAAAACCAATATAGGAATATTTTTTTCTGTTAAAAAACAAACAAACAAGGGATGGATCACAGATCCTTTGAGGACTTCCCAATCAGTGTCTGAAAACATCCCAGCTGTTAGACCCTAATGTACCTGCTATCAGGCATTCTACCTGATCATTTCAATTAACAATAACTCCTCCTGGCCCTTCACTGCACACAAGTGATGGATTTTCACACTATTTTTGGTGATAAACTGATATAGAAACATATCAATATTTCAGCTACAAAAATGTCCTATTGCACTTAGTTTCACAAAAAATACATATTTTTCAGTATGGAAATGACTACCTGTCACCATTTATCATGATCACTTTAATAGTGTCTCCTGTTGACCTGATCTGGACTGCCTACTGCAAACCCTTTACTATTTTGCAGCCCATTAATTTTACAAATTTTAATCGTGTATGTTTTTGACAGCTTTAATTTTCCTGATACCCTAGTGTGATCTTATCAAGAGATGTCTTTACATTAATGCTGTAATTAGTGCAGAAGCGATGACTGCAGATGGAAGAAACACATACCAAAAGTTAGGAAGTTTATTATCTGATTAACAGTACAAGATTGGGGTTAAATGGTGATGTTAGGAAGGGATGCTGAGTAATTTGGGCCAGGCCAGGCGGCCCTGTGATTCAGAGACACCTCTCTGAGCTATAGTGCCTCCCTTTCTTCTCCCTTCCTTGGTGTGTTTGAGTGGCTGGCTGTAGTAATTTACAACTGACCTATATCAGCAGTAACTTACTACTCCTTGCCCTCCTGTGATAGTTCAGCTGTGATAGTTAGACAATAGGGATTTGGAGCTGAGGTACAGTCTACTTCCTGCCTGGAGCACATGGGTGGGGAGTAAGTGACTGTGTGCCCTTACTAATTCCTGCATGTCTGTACTCTTTAAGTCTTGGTACAGGCGTATAGACCAACTCACAATCCATCTCTGAGTGGTCAGTGTGCTCTTTATTTCTCTATTTTAAAAAAAGCAGTGTGCTGACTTCTGTATATAATAATCTCAAACTGAAAGGAAAGAAGAGACAAACTCACTGCAGAAAATGAAGTGGATATTGTTAAAGCCAGCTTCAATGTATGTGCCTGGTGCATTAATCCTTCAGAAGCCATCCTGGCTTGCATCCAGCTGCTTCCACATGGCCTTGTACAGGTGGCATGCCTGGTTCTTTCACAACACAAAGGTAAATCAAAACCAGACTGATGGTTACCAAAGAGTTTTGTTTTTGCATTGTCATGTTCTCTGAACGCCTTTGTCATGGGAAAGCTGTGTCCCAATCTTTCCTGAGTCTATAACCCTACAGCTTTTCTGTTATCACAACTGGTTTTCTATCAGTGCAATGTAATGTCCATAGTTACTGCAGTTTCAAAGTCACCAGCTAATAAGCTGGTGCTTAAACTATATATTTGAACAGCAAGGGGAAAGAAGCTCTTAGGTTAAAGGAAACAGAAGAATGTTAATAATACAGGATTTTTTTTTAAAAGTTGTTTGGCCCAAAATAACAGCAGCTTCCCATTGCTGAGGGACAGGTTGTGTCATTCCCAAAGCCTCTGATTTATGTTATTACCCAAACAAATGCACTCATCTTGTATTTGGTTGCTGGAGTAATGTGTGTGCACTGGTCAGGAAAAAAAATCTAAAATTTTAAAATCTAAAATAGTTCCTGGCATCTAAGTTAAAGTATCTGAAAACTGGCTTTAAAAATACCAGCAGAGGGATTCCCCCTACAATAATAAGTGGAGAATATATTCAGCAACAAATACATTCAAAATGCAATACACATGCATTCACCAGAGAGGCAGCAGTCAGTTGCCTTGCATAGGATGACAGAAGAAATACTTGGTTTCCGAGTAGCAACCGTGTTAGTCTGTATTCGCAAAAAGAAAAGGAGTACTTGTGGCACCTTACAGACTAAAATTTATTTGAGCATAAGCTTTTGTGAGCTGCAGCTCACTTCAGTGGATGCATTCGGTGGACAGAAGAAATACTGTGACACTATTAGCACCAACTGAGTTCTGATGAAGTTATATACAAGAGCTGCCTATCTCTGTCTTGTTCACTGAGGGAGTGGCTTTCCCTTTTTGCATTCATTCTTTGTCCTCTTTTGTCATCTCCTGCTATCACAAAGCAAAAGAATCCAACAACAATATGACAACAATTCCAAATTGGAGAGTACTGCTTTCACAAGTCAGAGTCCAATTATGTTTACATGACTATACTTTCTTTGGGTGTATAGACCTACTTAAAATAGATGCATGAGCAGTGAGTTTTCCAGTATTAATATGGATCAAGAGCAATTTGCTCTAGTAATAAATTCTCACTGGTGCAGGGAGAAGGAGGAAAGCTGAGTGACTACATGCCCATCAATCATTTGATTAACTGTGTATTACAGAAGAATTCCACTTTGGAGGATCCTTCAATTCACTCTCTACCAGAGAGAGTTGCTGAAGATGCCAGGTCAATAAAACTTGAGAACATTTATTACCTACTGTATTTTTACCAATATAATAATTCCCAGATGAAATACTTCAGTGAGTTTGTTAGAGTTGAGAATATAGTTAATATTAAAAAAGGTTATTGAAATGTTATAGTATAGAAACAAAAGCATTAAGTAGGTTAAACTAAGGAATTTCAAGTTAAGCTTTCCACACGAACCCTAACTTTCTTCCATATCCTCACCACCTTTCAACTACTGCAGGGATCAGCAACCTTTGATAAGCCCCCTGCCAGGCTGGACCAGTTTGTTTATCTGCCGCGTTTACAGGTTTGACCAATCGCACTGGCCGCAGTTCGCTGTTCCAGGCCAATTAGGGCTGAGGGAAGTGGCAGGTAAACAAACCAACCCGGCCCGAGGTTGCCGATCCCTGAACTACTGTCTGGCAACTACAGCTTAAACAGGTCTCCCCGTCTAAAACAGAAGACAGCCAACCTTTCTGCCCACCAAAACTCCACATGCTAAGTATTTGCCTATGAAAGCCTAACATAGAGGGAAGTGAGACTGAGCACTTGAACAGGACTACCTGGCCTAGATCCACAAAGAGTTTTAGGTGCCTAAGTCCAAAATTTAGATCCTCAAAAACCCCTGCTCAGTTGCCACCTCACGCTGTAGGCACCTAAATTTCTGTTGGTGAACATGCTCAAAGCTGTCTAAATCCAACTGTTCTAGGCTGCTTGGCACTGAAGCACTGGTGGGATTGTAAAGTAGACATTCCTCTGTATATTTTTCCTGATCTACATTCTCAGGGTATCTACACTGCAATTTTTAACCGCATACCCTGAGCCCCGTAAGCTCAAGTCAGCTAGGATGACCAGCTGTCAAGATTTTATAGGGACAGTCCCAGTATTTGGGGCTTTGTCTTATATAGGCGCCTATTACTCCCTACCCTGGCCCAATTTTTCACACTTGCTGTCTGGTCACCTGACCAGCACGAGCTAAAGCCATGTCATGTGGTTTTTATTACAGCTTCAGAGCATACCTAACCTGCACAAAAGGCAGCTGAGGAAGTTGTGCTCTTATACCCATCACAGATTCCCAGACAACTTTCAAAATGCAACTCACCGGGTTAAATTCTCTGCTGGGACAGAGTAAATTCTGGGGTAAATGGGGGAACTCCAGAGTGCTGGTAATGACTTTGCCATTCTCAGAACTGGCTCCAGCCTCAAGGCACTGAAAGCTGTTGCCAAACAGCTGTAAGAAGCACCACTAACATAAGATCCTTTAGGGATCCTATGCCAGTGGAGGATTAGGGTAGTGAACCTCTCCACTGACCGGGGTGAAAGTAACTGAAGGGACTTACCAGTACGCAGAGCTGGGGTCCTGAGCAAGGGGGCAGGGGATCAGGCAGAAGGGGTGGCCCTTTAAATCCCCGGGCCCTTTAAATCGCTACTGCTATCCCCAGGCTCCAGTGCCAATTTAAAGCGCCCAGGGCTCCAGCTGTGGTAGCAGCAGCTGGGAGTCCCGGACCCTTTAAATCACCACCTGAGCCCCATGGTAGCGGTAGCTGTGGTGGCAGCCAGAGCCCTGGCCCTTTAAATCACCACCAGAGCCCCAGGGCTCCCAGCAGGTGCTGCAGATACCACTACCATGGGGCTCTGGTGGCAATTTAAAGGGTCAGGGGCTCCAGCCACTGCTGGGAGCTCAGGACCCTTTTAAATTGCCAGCCTGTGGAAGCTGCCCCCCTGCCAGTATGGTCTGTGTACTGGTTCTTGCCAGTACACCATATCAGACCGTACCAGCTTACTTTCACCTCTAGAACCGACCTACCTTCTCACTGCCACTATGCTGGAAGGGTGTGGATGTTTGAGGAGCAGCACAGCTGGGGATAGAGTCTCTATGCTTTTGGAGAACTGCTACTGTAAATATGGACAACACATGGCTCTTTCTAGCTAGGCATTTCTACCAAGCTTATTTACTATCATAGTATCGGAGCACCTACCCTCTGGCTCTTTGGATGATAAAAAATTGAGATTAAAATAACCAAGACGGGAGATTTTAGAAGCTCACTTACTATACAATGGAGACATGTGCTCTGAGGAGAGGAAAGAGAGGAGGGAGAAAATTTGGCCCTAAACTGGTAAAAGAAAAATCTATCCTAATCTATCCTGGTTTCTTTTAATTTAAATAGTCAGGTTTTATTTTAAATCAAGATGTACTGCTTGGATGTTATATTTGCACAGAGCTTAGAATTCTACAACAGATTGCCATCAAAGAAATGCATTTTATTTTTAACATATTTTCTTACTACTATGTAAGCCAGTTTTTAAGTTGCATAGGACAGAAGCGGTTTTTAAATAAAGTATTTTATATTTTAATTAAAATAAAATTTTAATGGCAATTGTCATTACATCAAAAGCAGGAAGACAGCTGTTGATGCCAATTTTATATGTTGTTGCTGTTCTTTGACAGATGAAGTTAATGTTTTTGTTTTAAGAAATAACTGGGACTCAGCTTAAACTCAAACAAAATTGAGAAATGAAATTATTTCTTCAGGTTCTTCTAGAAACGTTGTTGAATGATTAATGATAAATGTCACTTATTAAATTATGTTATGTGGCATAGTATGGTAGCAGCTATATAAAACACGCTCTGTCTCTCTCTCATTACCTGCCCAGATTAAATAAGAACAGCTTAAAACAGTTATTGCTTTTTAAATTGAAATACAGTAATTTACTATTTTTATTTTTTTTGCTGGAACTGTGTCTAAAGACAAAGCTTTTAAATGAAATGTTATTACAAATTAATTAATTTGAAATTCTTTGTATTTATTTCCTGGTGGCCTAATTAAGCATTTTATTATCTTTCCTCTCTGGCTGATTACATTTGTATCTTAACCTTGTGTCCCACATTAAGAGATAATATTGCAAAGAAAGGGATACTGTCTTTTTATTTTGTTTTAAACCAACTGGAATCTGAATTTGATCATTATTCTTACTTTTGGACACCTCCATTTCTGACCTCTTGAACTGAAGACTTACTTGCAAAATCCTACTTGCATCCAATTTATTTTGGTTTCTGGTGTCTTTCTCTTCTCTGATCACTCGGTAAGTGATATGAAGTCTTAGACCTAAACCTCCTATGCAAATATGTCCTTTCCATTTTTTGTGCTCTCATTTATGAAAAGTATACTAACTCTATAAATAAGTGTTAGTCTAATATTTCTCTCTTTAAAAACTTCTCACCTCACCTTTATATTTGTAACCACTTAGCTGGAACTCAGTGTTTCCCAATTTGTAATGGCTTTTGACCTTAAAACTTCTGCACGTTCCATAACTTAACTATGAAAAGGAGGGAGCAAAAAGACGAGACAGAATGGATAAAAAGCTGAGGAGTGATAACAGAATAGGGATGGTGAGAGAATAAAGAACAGTGGGTGGGGGGAGTACAAAAAAAAAAAAAAAAAAAGAGAGGCACTGCTCTGGCCTGCAAAGGAAGAAACATATCATTATTTTAAAAAAGGAAATAAAAGAGAAAAGACCCAGATAGAAGAGAAAAGGAAATACAGGGAAAAGCGGGGAAGGGCAGGAAGCAAGAGGTAGTAATAAGGGGAAAAATTTCCCTTCAATTATTGCCATGTAATCCAGTGATGTCAACTGACTAGTAACAAAAAAATAAAAATGAAATGTATAAATTAACTAATTTTGTCATGATCCAAAGCTTGTTCCATGTACCCCCTAATAGATGTGATTTTTTTTTACTCCTATGAGTAGTTTCACTATGCCAGAAGCATTATTTGCATAAATAAAGATTAGTAGAATTTTAAAGTTTTTCAGGATTAGCGTTTAAAGCTATGAGTCAGCCCTCAGTTACAGCTGTGCATTGTACACAAAATCTAACACCATGAGGTTCTCCCTCACTATTCAATACCTTTTTTGTCATATTGGTCCTTGTCTTCCACCCTCAAAACAGCACTGTCCACATGAGCAAATTAGTAAAATAACTCACATGAAGGGTTATTCTGAACTAGACTGGTGCAAAACATTTACAGTTAAATTTGAAATTCCCAAATTGAAAACATGCCCTATTTTTGTAAATATTTAGCTCTTAAATAGATTTAATTTTAAACAGAAATTAGGGATGTAAATAACATTTTTAAAAAGTAAACATTTAAAGTATTAACATTTTACTGGTTAAACATTTAACAGTTAGGCTTTGCTGCCGGCCCCATCCCCAGGGTCCCAGCTGCCGCTGCATGCCCAGGGCTCTACTGCCACTCTGTCCAGACCTGGATGCAGGAAGGGGTGTCCAGCAGCTGGGATCCCAGGGGCAAGGGAGGAAGCTGGGAGCAGAGTCCCTCAGTGGAATTTAAACATTAACCAGAATACCTTACCAATTAGATTGATGGTTATTGGTTAATCAGTTAACCAGTTAACATTTTACATCCCTAACAGAAATAGCAATGTTTTCAAGAGAAATAGTTTTCACAGTGAATTTTTTTTCCTAATGTTTAACAAAAATGAAAGATTTCAGGCTCACCATAGTAAGCAAAACAAAATTGTGAAAATGTCATAAAATTTTTCAAAACAAGTTCTCTGGCTTAACATATCTCAGTTCAGAAAGGGCAAAATTCATTTAGTCTACATCAAGCTTGTGTCCTTGGGCTTTCTAAAGATGAAATATGCTGAATTTGGATGATGAAATTAATCTCCACCCCGCTGACCCTCTGCTTCATGACATAACAGGCTCCTGAATTTGAAATATGCAATGTGTGGGCTGATATTTGTTCCTTCACAGAGCTCCATTAAATTTCTTGGGGCTGTGCACCCATATATTGTAAATTAGCAAAATCAAGATCTACATTTTTGTGAACTGGTCTGAGATTTAAAGTGACTGGAGCTTTCTTCTCCAATGTTTTTTTTTTTTATTTTCTGAAGGTGATTTTTTTCAGACACACAAAACAAAACCCATAAAATTAAAAACAGACAAATTAGGAAGGAAATCTAATTATTTAGAAATAGAAACTGAAAATGAAAGATTGTTTAAATTCCAAATTTGGAATTAATTTCTTCCTCCTTGGACAACACAATATCTGAATTTGGTTGATTAGACAGCAATTAGCAAAACTAAAAGAAAAAGGACCAAAATTTTTCAAGGAAACTACATGACTGAAAAAGGAGCATCTGGCTATAGGAAATCATTTTTAAGTATTACATAATGCAATGCAAAATAAATTTACTATGAGGAAACAAAAAACAATACAACAAAATAAAGTAAGGTAAGGGCTCTAATTTTCTCACTTCCACTTTAGACACCTTTCATTTTAGATGTTCTCTGCTTACTCAGGTTCTGGAATTGTGTTTTCAGAAACTTAATGCATGCTTTTATTTTTGTGCTTGTCTTTTGCACTTCTGGGCTGCTGTAGATTACCATTTTTGAGCCTTTTTCCAAGGCTGTTGCAGTATGCCTGAGATATGATTGAATACAGTCAAGGAGAAGACTAGAGGAAGACTCAAAGGGTTAAAAATGGTGCACTTATCACCCAGGTTTAGACAGAAAGTTTTGACAGCTCCAAATTCTGAGCAAGTAAAGTATTCAGTGCAACCACAGCTATCACTACCTTCTGTGCCACTGTAAAACTTGCACTCTCTCTATTAGATATCTATACTGGCAGATGAAACAAAGCTTCTGATTTGGATTTTTCAATAAAATAAATAAAGTTCAAAGCACAGCACAACCAGTTTAGTTTCAGATGACAGCCTCTGCTGTGAGAGCTGTGTGCAGAAAGTTTTGCACATAATGAAAAAGGCAGAAGAAAAATCCCTTGTCAGTTCAGAATCACTTCACATAACCCTCTCCATCGCCTCCCCCAACATATTTTTCTGCCAAGCACAAATTACACCATGCATAAGAACCTGTCTCTTTTGATGGAATGAATGGGATGTGACTGCGCTTGATGATTTGAGAGTAGGTAGTAACCAAAAGTTATCATGTACAGGAAATTGTCTTATAACACAATGGGTTGTAATTCAGCCTCAGTTCCCCATTTGCACGTGATATAATTTAGCACTTTCATTAGCGGTCGGGAGTATGTCTACAAAGCAAAAGCTGTATAAGGGGTAGCCTACTTGATTTAGCTTGAATCCAGCTAGCACAGGTAAAAACGGTAATAAAGACAGCAGAGCATAGGCTTCAGCATAGGTAGCATAAGCCCAGCACGCACCCTGGGTACTTAACTTGACTTGCTAGCTGCTCTGAGTTGCTCCTTCAACTCATCTTAATATGTTACTGTCACAAAAGAGGTACAAAAATCATCCATCAGAGTGAGCATCAAAAGCAAGTCTTAGAATCAAACATGCCAAACCCGCCAAAACAAAACTACGGAAATTGGGCTTGCTTTTGATTTAATTGGCTTGTGAGTTGCTTGTTGGCTAGTTCTTGGCTTGTTGCTTGTTTGGGTTTGGCTCCCAACAAGCAGGGTTAAGGGGCAAGTAGGGGCATGGGGAAGAGGGTGCACAGAGGGCCCACCACAGTCCCAGACTACACTCCGGGGGGATTTAGTCACATAGAGTATCAGGATTCTTAGGGATTGGCTTGTTTTGAAATGGGATTAGATTAATTTTTGGTTTATTGTGAAAGTTGGGGTACTTTATCTCCTGAAAGTTGGCAACTGTTTAGAATACCTGAAGAGTATATCAGTATCTGATCCTGAAGCAAGATACTTCTTCTGTAGAAGCTACCGGTGATTTCTTCTATTAATGATGATGGTGGTAGAACAGTCCACTGCCATGATATGGAGTGTGGTGGGTTTTTTTTTTTTTTTTTTTTTACAAATAGGTATAACAATGCGCAGTATATAGAGCCCCAAAATACATAAGAACTGAAAAGTAGATTTTTTTTAAAAAAATTCTATCAGATTCCCATTGAAAGCTAATCAGCCTCTATCTTGGAAAACTTTTCCATTTCCCCTCCCAGCGAGTCTACTGGAGCCTGCTCAGTACAGCCATAGGGCTTCTAAAAGGAAATAGCTACCCTCACATATTGCCACCTGGTGGCAATAAGCATAACAAATACCAACAAAAAGGACAGAAGTACTTGTGACACCTTAGAGACTAACAAGTTTGAGCATAAGCTTTCATGGGCTACAGCCCACTTCATCGGATGCATGCAGTAGAAGATACAGTAGGAAGATTTTATATACACAGAACATGAAACAATGGGTGTTACCATACACACTACAATGAGAGTGATCAGTTAAGGTGAGCTATTACCAGCAGGAGAGAAAAAAGCAAACCCTTTTTGTAGTGATAATCAAGATGGGCCATTTCTAGCATTTGACAAGAATGTGCGAGGAACAGTGGGGGGGGGAAATAAACATGGGGGAATAGTTTTACTTTGTGTAATGACACATCCAATCTCAGTCTTTATTCAAGCCTAAGTTAATGGTGTCCAGTTTGCAAATTAATTCCAATCCAGCAGTCTCTCGTTGGAGTCTGGTTTTGAAGGTTTTTTTGTTGTAATATTGTGACTTTTAGGTCTGTAATTGAGTGACCAGAGACTGAAGTGTTCTTCAACTGGGTTTTGAATGTTATAATTCTTGATGTCTGATTTGTGTCCATTTATTCTTTTACGTAGAGACTATCCAGTTTGGCCAATGTACATGGCAGAGGGGCATTGCTGGCATGATGGCATATACCATATTGGTAGATGTGCAGGTGAAAGAGCCTCTGATAGTGTGGCTGATGTGATTAGGCCCTATGATGATGTCCCCTGAATAGATATGTGGACACAGTTGGCAACAGGCTTTGTTGCGAGGATAGGTTCCTGGGTTAGTGTTTTTTGTTGTGTGGTTGCCAGTGAGTATTTGCTTCAGGTTGGGGAGCTGTCTGTAAGCAAGAACTGGCCTGTCTCCCAAGATCTGTGAGAGTGATGGGTCATCCTTCAGGATAGGTTGTAGATCCTTGATGATGCATTGGAGAGGTTTTAGTTGGGGGCTGAAGGTGATGGCTAGTGGCGTTCTGTTGTTTTCTTTCTTGGGCCTGTCCTGTAGTAGGTGACTTCTGGGTACTCTTCTGGCTCTGTCAATCTGTTTCTTCACTTCAGCAGGTGGGTATTGTAGTTGTAAGAATGTTTGATAGAGATCTTGTAGGTATTTGTCAGTGTCTGAGGGGTTGGAGCAAATGCGGTTGTATCGTAGAGCTTGGCTATAGACAATGGATTGTGTTGTGTGGTCTGGATGAAAGCTAGAGGCATGTAGGTAGGAATAGCGGTCAGGTGGTTTGCGATATAGGATGGTGTTTATCTGACTATCACTTATTAGCACCGTAGTGTCCCGGAAGTGAATCTCTTGTGTGGACTGGTCCAGGCTGAGGTTGATGGTGGGATGGAAATTGTTGAAATGATGGTGGATTTCCTCAAGGGCTTCTTTTCCATGGGTCCAGATGATGAAGATGTCATCAATGTAGCGCAAGTAGAGTAGGGGCATTAGGGGACAAGAGCTGATGAAGCGTTGTTCTAAGTCAGCCATAAAAATGTTGGCATACTGTGGGGCCATGTGGGTACCGATAGCAGTGCCGCTGATTTGAAGGTATACATTGTCCTCAAATGTGAAATATTTATGGGTGAGGACAAAGTCACAAAGTTCAGCCACCAGGTTTGCCGTGACATTATTGGGGATACTGTTCCTGATGGCTTGTAGTCCATCTTTGTGTGGAATGTTGGTGTAGAGGGCTTCTACATCCATAGTGGCTAGGATGGTGTTTTCAGGAAGATCACCAATGGATTGTAGTTTCCTCAGGAAGTCAGTGGTGTCTTGAAGATAGCTAGGAGTGCTGGTAGCGTAGGGCCTGAGGAAGGAGTCTACATAGCCAGACAATCCTGCTGTCAGGGTGCCAATGCCCGAGATGACGGGGCATCCAGGATTTCCAGATTTATGGATCTTGGGTAGCAGATAGAATACCCCTGCTCAGGATTCGAGGGGTGTGTCTGTGTGGATTTGCTCTTTTTCAGGGAGTTTTTTGAGAAGATGGTGTAGTTTCTTTTGGTAACCCTCAGTGGAATCAGAGGGTAATTGCTTGTAGAATGTGGTGTTGGAGAGCTGCCTAGCATCCTCTTGTTCATATTCCAACCTTTCACCTGCACATCTACCAATTGCTCAGTATATGAGCAGAGGTGGGACTGGCGGACAGAACAGGTGGGGGACAAAATTGATGGGGGATGAGAGGACAGAACAGATGAGGTGTAGAACTGATGTGGGTGCAGAATTGATGTCTCAGGAGGGAACAGGCAGTTGTGGGGTAAGAGTTTTTGCAGTAGGTTGTCAAAATCACCTTATTCAATAAATTTGGGAGAGTTGGCAACACTAATTGCCACACACATACACACACATGCTGGGGAGTGGGGGATTCAAAGATCAAATGGCAGACCAACAACAAAGTATTTTAAATCTCATGATCTTTTGCGGTTTGACTCATGATGTTTGAACCTGTGGGGCTGGCAATACTGAGAATTGTCTTTCCTCTTCCATGTGTGCTCTTTCCCACAATCTTTTCCCCCTTCCTATTCAGCCTGGCTGCTGCCACCACCAGAGGGCCTTGTGGTGGTTTCAGTCTACTTTCCCCTAGTGGTGCGTCATATAACTTCCCTGCAGCACTACCCTTGCTTACATTGGTATCAGGCATTGGTGCTGTAGAGAAGGGGTATGCAAATTGTGACCCTCAAGGGCAACCGGATTAAGAAGAAATGAGGTGTAGCTCATGAAAGCTTATGCTCAAATAATTTTGTTTGTCTCTAAGGTACCACAAGTACTCCTGTTCTTTTTGCAGATGCAGATGAACACGGCTGCTACTCTGAAAAATACCAACATTACACATTTCTCCAGCAAGGGTTCCCTCACTAAAGTAAGCATGTAAAAAACCTGTTGAAGCCATTTTTGCTTCCCCATGATGAGAGTAATGAGTCTGGACTGAGTTAGCGAGAAGAGCAAAAGAGTAAAAATGGTGAAACTAAGCTTAGGTAGAGGGTAGTGTCCTGGTACCTGAACATATTACAAAAATAAACATTTTGGCTATTATACTAGGATTAGTCATATCAGCATTTAAGACAAGGAAGAAAGAAGAGATAGATTCAGACAGCAGCAAGGAAACCAAAATCGCTTCTCGGATACATTTTTTGGAAGATATCAAATCTTTGATCCTGGAGTAAGTGGGCATAGCTCCATTGACATTGATGAATTTGACCATTTAGTTCCATAAATGAACACTGGAGATAGAACATAAGAATGACCATACTGGGTCAGATCAAAGGTCCATCTAGCCCAGTATCCTGTCTACCGACAGTGGCCAATGCTAGTGCTCTAGAGGGAGTGAACCTAGCAGGTAATGGTCTAGTGATCTCTCTACTGCCATCCATCTCCACCGTCTGACAGAGGCTAGGAACACCATTCCTTACCCATCCTGGCTAAAAGCCATTAATGGACTTAACCTCCATGAATTTATCCAGTTGTCTTTTAAACCCTGTTATAGTCCTAGCCTTCACAACCTCCTCAGGCAAGGAGTTCCACAGGTTGACTGTGCTCTGGGTGAAGAAGAACTTCCTTTTATTTGTTTTAAAAACGGGCTGCCCATTAATTTCATTTGGTGGCCCCTAGTTCTTATATTATGGGAACAAGTACATAACTTTTCCTTATTCACTTTCTCCACACCACTCGTGATTTTATATACCTCTATCATATCCCCCCTTAGCCTCCCTCTTTTCCAAGCTGAAAAGTCCTAGCCTCTTTAATCTCTCCTCATATGGGACCTGTTCCAAACCCCTAATCATTTTTGTTGCCCTTTTCTGAACCTTTTCTAATGCCAGTATATCTTTTTTGAGATGAGGGGGCCACATCTGTCTGCAGTATTCAAGATGTGAGCATACCAAGGATTTATATAAGGACAATAAGATATTCTCCGTCTTATTCTCTATCCCTTTTTTAATGATTCCTAACATCCCATTTGCTTTTTTGACTGCCGCTGCACACTGCATGGATGTCGTCGGAGAACTATCCATGACAACTCCAAGATCTTTCTCCTGATTAGTTGTAGCTAAATTAGCCCCCATCATATTGTATGTATAGTTGGGGTTATTTTTTCCAATGTGCATTACTTTACATTTATCCACATGAAATTTCATTTGCCATTTTGTTGCCCAATCACTTAGTTTTGTGAGATCTTTTTGAAGTACTTCAGTATGCTTTGGTCTTAACTATATTGAGCAGTGTAGTATCATCTGCAAACTTTGCCACCTCACTACTTACCCCTTTCTCCAGATCATTTATGAACAAGTTGAATAGGATTGGTCCTAGGATTGACCCTTGGGGAACACCACCTCTCCATTCTGAAAATTTACCATTTATTCCTACCCTTTGTTCCCTGTCTTTTAACCAGTTCTCAATCCATGAAAGGATCTTCCCTCTTATCCCATGACAAGTTAATTTACATAAGAGCCTTTGGTGAGGGACCTTGTCAAAGGCCTTCTGGAAATCTAAGTACACCATGTCCACTGGATCCCCCTTGTCCACATGTTTGTTGACCCCCTCAAAGAAAGATAAACATAGATAATCATAAGTCATGGAGTTCTAATACTAAATTAATTTGATACAGATATTCATCTAAATGGTATGCTTTCCTAAATACATACTGGAGATATGTTAGTTTGAAAATGAATCTTGATAAACTTGAGAATCTAATGAAATTCAAAAATCCCAGAAACAAAAACAATGCTAAAGACCATCGGGCAGTCCAGTTGTTTAGGAACATTGAAGATTTTGTAGTAGTCAAAGGAAACTATGCCAATCCACCCCCTTTTCAACTGAAATACAAAGAATCAGTTTAAATGAGTGGGGAAAGGATATGACTTTACCCTGGCATTTATGCCAACACACACACTTGTGTGTCACTTAAAACTCTGCACACAGCTAATATTCTCAGAGTAAGCTATTTTTTAAAAAAAAATTTAAAAGAATAATGCCTTTGGCAAGGCCTGTGTGGTCCAGGGGAAAAAAGGTTTAAATACTGAATACAATTCCCTAATCGTTTTTACCTATTCCATATCCCGCTGCCTTGAACTGAGAGTTTGAAAGCCACTGTGGCTTCAAATTCTCCTCTTGATTACACAAGTCATGCTTAGCCAATCAGGAAACAGAAATAATTCTATGTGGTTTATCGGAACAATGCAACTAACCAATGTAGTTCCAATTTTGAATATCCAGTATTGAAAACTTGCAGCGATCAATACACAGATTAAAAATAACCTGGCTAAAATATATATTTAATAAAACTGCTCATCGATTTTTTTAAAGCAAACCAGAGGCTAAGTCTGTGGAGTATATTTTTCTATGACTTATTTATTGGGCTCAAACCACAGTTACCATTTTTTCTGATCAGCATCATGATCATGCATCAGTTTTTTTTTTCCTGTTTATAATAGCTAATTACTTATTCCCAAAGTGAACAAGGAGAAAAATTATGACAGAAAATATAGACAATACTTCAGCAGTTCCAATATTTATATCTGTCTAGATATTAGTTTCTTTACTTTTGCCTTCTCTCTGGAGAAGAAAATTAATTTGTTCTATACTGATCCCTTAAATTAAATATCATAATGCTTGAGTGTTTCATTTTCCTTGGTTAATAGTTCAACTTAAACATCCATCACAACAAAACTTCAGTATGAGCTCCCATATCAACACATTTTAAAGGCACAGGCATTTCACAGTCATCTGAATACCTGAAGTATTTTTTTATTATATTTTCAGTGAATTCAGGAGTTGGGCTGACGTTTGATGGGAAGATGATGTATGCAGCAGCCTGCACTATGTGTTTAAGGAATACAACAGTTCTTAGAATAAAACCTTCAGTGGTTTCTTTTCTGAGCACTATCGCTTTTCAAATTGAAAACAAAATTCTATCACAGGCGCTTCAATGCTATTCTATGTGGTGCCATAGAATTGAATTGAAAAAGCTCATTATTGTACAACCATTTGTAGGAGGCAGCCACCAACAACCTGCCATGGACCCCCTGTCAGCTTTCACCGCTGATCATAGAACTTCATGATTGGCCTCCCCTGCCTAAGCACCATCCCATGAAGAAACAGCTACAATTAATTCCCAGGAGAAGAGGTTAGAAAGACCCTTGCTCTCACTGGGACTAAGGTCTCTTTAGGAGTGGTTGTAGGAGTAGCAACAGGGACCCACCTTCATTGCGCGGGCCAGGCCACCACTTCCCACAGTTTCCATTGGCTGGGAACAGCAAACTGCAGGCACTGGGAGCTGCAAGAGGCCATACCTGTGGAAGCTCAGGTAAACAAAGTGTCTCGCAGCCCGCTAGGGGCTTACCCTGAATAAGCCGCAAACCAAGTCTGGGAAACCTGATCTAGGGATTCCTCTTCAACAATACAACACAGAACCAGCTTGAGCCCCCACCAGGTAACCTGGGAAAATTACACACTACCCAGGGCAGGGAGAAGGCACCTTGCTTGTTCCACAATCTGAGAACTTGCTCTGGCTGACTGCCCTGCCAGCCACTACTCCTCAACGTCTGGCAGCCCTGCCAGCTGCGGTTCCTCTCCACCAGTTGTTCCACCAGCCTCAGTTCCTCTCCACTGGCCATCCCACCAGGTGCTCATTGCCTCACCAGCCATTCATTCTGCTCACCACCTTGCCAGCTGTTCGTTTATGGCCCCCTGTCTCTCTTCTGTGACCTCAACACACCAGTCTCTGTGATGCTCAGCTCTTTGCAGACTAGACAGAAACACTGCCCCCACCACAAGTGCTTTCAACTCTCATTTGAGCCCTTTAATAACAAGTCATCTAATTAAGCCTATTTAGCTCTATCTTTAAACAGAGGGGAGGAATAGTTTAAACCAGACCATGAACCCTTAGGGAGCATCCACATCACCTGGCTGGGACACCTGCCCCCACCCATCTTAATTTCAGAGGGGTCTGGCATTCAAGCCCCTGACTTAGCAAATTCCTTTCAACTGAGGGTGACCCCTCAATTGGGACAAGCTCAGCACAGTTCTGCTCCCTTTTAATCATACAATGAAGACAACAACATTGATAACAACATTTCACTACCCCTGCATTCCATACTAAAGTGATTTGTAACTCAACGCCAACCAAAACTGATCACTTGGAGCGATACAACTCCTGTCTACCAGATCTACCAGAACACAGTAGGTGTGTTCATGTAAATACAGGTTGCTCCCAAAATCTCTCCCCCTCCCAAACTAGCTGTCTGGGAGTTCATTTAGACCCTGCTACACTGAGCTGATTATTGTGGCAATTTCCCCAATAAACACCATTAGATTTTTTTTTGTACAGAATATATCAAATACTATGAAATCTTGATGGTGGTGATTTCCTTTTCCAAATATAAGGAATAAGTCTTTACTCCAGTACCCTAGTTTTACCAGGTGTAAAGAAGTGCAGTATCAGGCCCTTTGTGGTAAGTTAGCCAATTAGCATCTGGCTAAAAAGATAGATTAATGAAGGTTTCCAATACACATCTTTATAACACAACTTTAGCCAGTAAATTAGTTTAGGAATTATGCTGTAAATGGTGCTCTCTTTAGCTTACAGGGAAATAAAAATGAGAAGCAGCATTGCATCAGCTCAATATATTCTTACAAACTAGGGGTATGTTATATTTGCCTTGTTAAATATTTCTTAAGCAATTTTTAATTGACAACATATGTTGAACATCACATAGCAATGTGTGCAAAGCACTTTACATCTGTCATAGCCTCCTGAAGCTAATCCTTCTTTTAATGTGCTTCCTTCCTTTGTATTGCTGCAGGCTTTGTTTCTGTTTACTGTCTTCCAAAAGGAAGAAAGGAAAAAAACAAGTTAGCTGTCAGCAAGAACAGGCTTATTCTGCACAGATTTTAATTCTATTAATCTTTTGACTGGCTATCTGTTAGGAAATCATCATTGCCAAGGACAATGGCTTACTTAGAAAGAAAAAGTCAAATTCCACTTCTGTCAAGGTGAAATTGTATACTTTTAATTGGGCTTCCTGAAATGAGATTCCTGATCTCATTGGACTTTTATCATTCTTCTCATTTTGTTTTTTATTGAGAGAAAATGAAAAGCTGAAAGATTCTAACTGGTTGTTCTCTGTTATGCTGCCCCTTCTGTTGCAGAATACAAAATTTGGCTACTATTACTATTTAAGTGATTATATAATTGCTAAAATTCTTTTTTATGATTCAGTGGTTATGGGGTGGATCTTGGAGTGTGCAGACTCCATCTATACCCAGATCTGTATTAACCTGCTGTGTGACCTTGGGCAAGTCACTTAACTATGGATCAGTTTCCTCATCTAAAAGTTTACATGACAATGTAGATCATTACCCTCTTATAAGATGCCCTTTGAGATTTCTGAATGGAAAGCACTATAAAATGTAAGTTATAATATAGAATTGTGCCAATTTGACTACTTCAAATTCATATCTGACTTTTTTTATATATATAAAAACACCATACCATATAGCACCATTGGCAGTATCTGCTCAGGAAAGTTCTAGAACTGGAACAAGATGGTCATGTAGACCAGTACTGAGGTACACTTTGGCACAGCTGTGTGGAAGTTTATATATGACAGGCCCACACTATGTCCAGCTTTATCAAGAGATATTAGACTCTCATCAGAAATACTTATCCGAAAGAAAGAGGCATAACACCTGGTAAATCTGACCAAAAAAACAGTAGTTTAAAAAAGAACTAAGGGTGAAAGTGTTTCATTTATTCTGACACCCCAAAACAAGCTTATACCTTTTCCAAACAACCCAAACACAGGCTCACTCACAGACTTAGTTCAAAAATTGGAAATACCATTCTACAAGAAACTCCCATTTAAAAAAAAAAAAAATAACAATGTACTATGATAGTGCAATTAGAAAGGAAACTGCAATGATTAATGGGAACTGTAGTCCAGCCTGGAAGCATGGCCCATAGAGGAGAATGGGAATATTGGGTCAGGGATTAAGACTCCCATAAGGCACCATGGTAGCTCAGGTGGACACAGATTAATATCAAATTAACATGAAAGGGAAGGTTTCCATTCAGTTTAAAAGACAAACATGTTTCAAATCAAGTCAATCTGACACAAAATGAAATATTTTACTCTGATTTTCCTAAAGGATAATCAGAAAATTTCTGCATAATTAAAATTTTCACATGGAAAATTTCATTTTTGCAGAAACTCTAATTTCTGCCGAAGAAACATTTTGACAGAAAATTTCCAATCAGCTCTGTGGCTTATAACTATAGGGAAGTCAGTGCGTCCCGTACTACTGTGGCCATGTGATTAAGCATGTGGTTGCTCAGTTCAGAATTCTTCTTCCTCTGCCTGGATCCCAGAGAGGGTGAACAGAGCACCAATCACAGAAGCACCACTCAAGCTGCCTAAAACATGTATCATCAACCACACAGAGTGTTAACTGTAAAACAGACCCTGAAAGTGTAATATAAAGTTTAGCTTAGATAATACAGCAATAAAGTTTAACACATGATGTAATGAAATAAGACAGTTTAAGCAGCCACGATGGGGAAAAGAGCTGATATGATGATTTGTTATCTTTCTGCATGAGAATGAGATGATACAGAGTTTTGACATGGTTCAATGTCATGAGGCAAATGTTTCAACATAATATTGATGGCCTTCCATGACTCATTAGATGTGTTAGTAAATATTCACTTTTTATGATTTTTTGGATGTTAAACTCATAATTTTATATGTTAACCAAAATCCTTGTTACGTTGTGCGACTATAAAATTGGTCCACTGTACCTATGAAGCTAAAAAGTTTTGTCCTAAAATTGAATTTAGTATCTAAGCCTTACTGAGATATTAAGTAATTAAATATTCAGCTGTACCTAATTGATCTCTCTGCCGCTAACTCTGTGAGAGCTCAGATGTTCAGTAAAAAGGATTCCTCAAAACTAATGAAAAGTGTTTACAAAAGTATGTTATCATAAGCAGGACTGTGAATTCATAATGAATTCATAATACAATTATGTTCAGTGATTGATAATGAATATTTGTTATCACTGATTTTTTTATGATTTATGAAATACCCCATTGAAATGTTTAATTCATTAGCAAATGTGTATTGCAATAGGAGTTTTAATAATAATAACTGGGTTATAAATCCATTTAGCTTATCAATCAGATAAACGGAGATGCAATCAAAAATTCCTGTAAGTAATGAGATAACGTGATATCAAAAACAGATCACGGTGAAATTAATTGTGAGAAAGGAGCTTTTCCTCCCTACATAGGAATTTATTTGTGTCTCACTCTATAAAAGGAAAGAAGTTTTAGGAGTTAGGATATTGAACACTGCTAGTATTCCCCCAGCTACAGAGGAAGGGACCAACCTATCTTTTCTTCACCATTTGCAAAGGGTGGTAAAGTATGTTTTCTTTTGGTATTCTGTATAATGCTGTAATAATTGAGTAATAATCTTTGATTAAATAATTCCATTTGATTCTCTTCTGACATCTCACATTGTTATTAAATCAAACACTCAACAGAAAAAGTGATTCTCCTCACCTGTTAAATGTTGAGAACCCTGATTTAGAAGGTAATTTACCTACTAGAGATGCAATCTTTGCAGGGTACTTCAACATTGCAGAAAAAGTTTCCATCAGACTGAGAACATGTTTCACAATTAAGCTACTGTGACTGAGCTGCTTGTTTGTGTTTTTGTCAAACTTGATTAAAGGGGTTAGCAATTAAAAACAAAATCCAAGATAAGACTATGTTAAGATTATTACAGAGATTTCTACCTCTGTTCACACTGTAATATATGCAATGATTTTATAACCATGTTGGTCCCAGGACATTAGAAAGACAAGGTGGGTGAGGTAATATCTTTTATTGGACCAACTTCTGTTGGTGAGAGATGCAAGCTTTCGAGCTTACAAAGAGAAGAGCTCTATGTAAATTCAAAAATTTGTTTCTCACCAACAGAAGTTGGTCCAATAAAAGATATTACCTCATACATCTTGTCTCACACAATAATGAGTTGTTCTGATCTATCAATTCACAATTAAACAAACTAGGGACTGAATCCTGTTTCCATTTAAGTCAATGGGAGTTTTGCAATTTGATTTCAGAAGCAGAAGCCTTGGGCTGTATACAAACAATGTGTTGATATACAGAAGGAAGGTTGTCTTAACCCCCATAAAGCTTAGAATCTATGTGAAAACCTCAAAGTGCCCCTCTTTCTGAATGTCTGAGCCTCGTACACTGTAAACAAATCTACTGACAACAAACCAGAGATGCGGAAGTGAATGTATTTCACTGTGCCATTAACAATAGTAATAGCACAATTAAAAAGTTGGTTATCACAGTTATGCTAAATTTTACTGCAACCAATCATGAAATCTTAAAACCGGTGCAAACTTCACTCATGTCACCTCTATATGAACAACTGAAGTAGATTAGAAGACAAGTTTAGGAACGATGGCTAGGTGTCCATAGACCAGTGGTTCCAGCATGAGCTTGTACAGTGGCTGCTGATACATATTTAAATTTTACATTGTTAGTTAGTTTTTATTTTATTGGAGATATCCAAGCAGGTGAGAATCAATATTTAGAAAGCTCTTTAAAGCTAAGTGGGACTAAATGAGGGCTTCATGTGTGTGGTTAAACATGCCCACCATGCATAAAGGATTAAGCCACTCTGCTATTGGAAAGATGTAATTTCTAACCCTTTTCATTTATTTCTCTTACCCCTCCCTCCTGAACTTGTTTGCCCTATGCTTTTTATAAGTAGGCAAAAGAGGCACCAGTAGGTTAATACTTGGCTAAGGTCACTTAATGAAGCCCAGATGTTCTTATTCCATTTCCCTACACTAACTTAGAGGATCGAAGGAAAACTTCCTCATCTTTATTTTTAAGAGATTTTTTTTAAAGGCTGCTAGTGAGAGATTCTTGTCTTCTTTCATATGTCAGTATTGTAGGGCTGTGATTTAGTGATCCTTTCTGTCTCACCTGATATGACCACATAACAACAATAACATTGAAAAGAGAAATTGTTAAGAGCATTCATACAATTGCACAGAGAACAAAACCAAAATATGTTCATGCACTGTGCTGTCAGATGTATGAATTAAATTAGAGCTTTTTGTTTTATAAAACTAGAATGTCAGGTTTAGAGAAATCTCTGTAAATTGATGCTCCTAATCATTGCCACTGGAATTCAACAGAGGGATCCTTGCTTTCCATCAAATGAGACATACTGAAACAACAGGATGGGATTCTGTTAAAGATGGATTATAGTCATGCAAACAGAAAAGTAGCATTACCATGACCTTGTCTTTATCTATCAGCTTAACTTTTTGAGTGAAATCTTACCACAGCATGCAACCTTATTAGGCATTATTGCCACTGATTTTTTTCCAGAAACACCAACACAATGGCAGAAAGCCCTTAACTCACACTGTTTTTTTTTTTTTAATTTTTAGCTGTCTTGTAAAACGTACTCTCTAGGGCATCTTAGTCAATTTAAATTATAATAGTTTTGACTGCTGACTATTACTGAAACAACTTTTAAAATTGTGTTTCTGTAAAATGGCTTTTTAGATTTACAACAAGGTAAAGAAGGGCATTCTAAAAACCCAGTCTGTTCCGATGTAATCCAAGACTCACACAGGATTAACGCTCATCCTTTCAATTTGCTGCCTCTAGATTTAAACAAACAAAAACACAAAAACCAAACCAAAACAAAATAAAAAAGGATGTTCCCCCCGTCTATCATGTTAAAAAGAAAATAAAATTAAAATAGGACACAGCCTGTTCTTCAAGTAGAAGTATTAAGACTTGTAGCATTTGATACAAAAATCTCTTGATTACTAGTCACCTTTTTCAAATTGGGTGGAACTAGCAGGACATGAATTCAAGCCTCAGTGATAAGTAAGCAAGTCACCATTCAGCTGTAATAAACAGATAATAAAAACGTATGTTCTGGGCTGTGCTGCCTTTACTCATATTGAACAGTACCATTTCTCAGCAGGTAGTTCCATTTAAATCTATAGGACCCCATTGGGCTGAATTCCACAGTGACACTATAATAAATTCTGCTTTATGATCTGCAAAAGGGATATAGAGATAGAAAAAGAGGAGAGGGTCACTGAGAGCAGTCTCCTCTTGGTTCAGGCAAGTAGAGGCAGGAACCAGGAACAACCAGTGATGGCATCAGCACAGAACTCGATTCAGCTTTTCCCTGACCAAAGATGTCAACTTTACACCATGTGCAATAAGTTTGCTTCTGAGTTGCTCATAGCTGTGCCATTATTATATGCCAATCATCTCTATGCAGACCATCAAGCAGAATTTATCATAGTGTCACTGTGGAATTCAACACAATGGGGTCCTATTAGTTTAAATGGAACTACTTGCTGAGAAAAGGTATTGCTCAATGTGAGTAAGGGTGACAAAGCCTGGTCCATATGTTTTTATTAGCTGTTTATTACAGCTGAATGGTGACTTGCTTATTTATCACTGAGGTTTGATTTCAGTACCCCAACTATGAAAACTGTTCCAGCACCACCACAAGACAGAGAATTCCACCTCTCCTAAAAGCAGAGGGTGGGGAGCTGTGCCCCTTTCAGCATATAATGATGGCATAGGTATGAGCAACTCAGAAGCAAACTTATTACACATGGTATAAATTTGATGTCTTTTTGGTCAGGGAAAAGCTGAATTGAGTTCTGTGCTGATGCCATCACTAGTTGTTCCTGGTCCCTGACTTTATGTACCTGCAACAAGAGGAGATTGCTCCCGCACAGCTCCCCTCCCTCTGCTTTTAGGAGAGGTGGAATTCTCTGTCCTGCGGTGGTGCTGGAACATTTTTTATAGTGGAGGTGCTGAAGGAAGAAACCATGTATTTGGGTTGTTATTACTACTTCAAGTGAAGGGGTATGGTAGCACACCCAGCACCCTTCATTCTAGCACCTCTGCTGCCCTGTCCCCAGTTTGGGTAAGCAGTGCTCTCACAGCTCCCCCTCCTCCTGAGCTGGTGAGATAAGAATTCCCCCCTCCCCTTTTTTAACCACTGGTTATTCCCCTTAAAGGGCTGTAGCAAATTATTCTTCCTCTGCAGTGCAACTGATGAGCTATGGGAGGTGTTCTGCCTCTTGACCCTGCCTCTGGGGCAGTCTATCTCCATGCTGTGTGCCTTTATGGAACAGCTCATAATAATGAAGTGTGATCTATGTAATCCTATGTGATCTATGTAACCATAGAAGAGTCTCCCAAGATAAATTTAAATACATTTATTTTGGTACTTTATGCTGGAAACAATAGCTGTGATTCACAGTCAGTCTGGCAACCTTACATTAGAAATTCCAGAGGGGTAGGCACACAATGTGTTTTACAGAGGTGTAAAGTCCTGTGGTGTCAAAAAGAAAGACTGCAAGTGTGTTGTATTCATATAATCATTTGCCCCTTCATAAATTTAAAAGTCACAGAGTTAAATAAGAGCTGGTTCTCAGCTTTCCAAAGATGATGATATCAAAATATTAAAGACTTTTGAAAGATAAATCTGTTCCTTATTTGCCATCAATCATTTGTTAAATCATTTTCATCCACATGAGAGTGGATTTTTGATCACCGTTTGCCAACGGTGTTTGGAATCCAGAAGTAAGATCTTGAAGTGTAATCAACTTGGAGTTGCTGTCATTTTGGAAAGCTCCCCCTTTCATGAATGTACCTCAGGACAGTGATGTATGAGTGCTGATGGACACAAGAAAGGACTGGCATATGTTTCCAAATTTGAGAGAACATGGTCAAAGTAGATGGTTGTAGATACTTAAACAGAATAAAATGCAGACCAATAATATATATTTGTGTTGCTTTTTAAAAGGCTAATTTCACAAAGTTAAAAACAATTATGAGCCATGTCAGCGGGGAGGAGAATTTAATGAGAAAAATTTGAATGATCATTGGGAATTTTTAAAGAACACTTTAGATGTCCCAAAAGCCACAATCCTACAACTGAGGAAGAAGGCCTTATTGGTTTAAAAAAAATGACCTGGAGTACAGGGGAAGTAAAAGCAGCTATAAAAAATTAATATGTATATATAACAAATGGAAGAAAGTAGAGGTGGATAGCAATGAATTTTAGAAAATTGATAAGGGAAGTACAGAGACGCAAGGAGAAATTTATGGACAGCAGATTTAATGACAGTAAAGAGTTTTTAAAGTATATTAGGAAAAAAAACCCTTAATAATAGCATTGGTCCATTACCAGATGGAAATGGTAGAGTTAATAATAATGCAGAAAATGCAAAAATGTTCAACAAATATTTCTGTTCTGTGTTTGGAAAAAGAAAACAGATGATATAGTCATCTCATAGGATAACACTCCTTCCATTCCACAAACATCTCAGGAGGATTTTAAACAGTAACTTCTAAAATTAGATATTTTTAGCTCAGCAGGTCTGGATAATTTGCGTCCAAGAATTTTAAAAGAGCTGTCTAAGGTGTTTGCTGGACCATTAATGTCGATTTTCCGTAAGTCTTGCACACCGGTGAAGTTCCAAAAGACTAGAAGAAAATTAATGTGGCAATATTTTAAAAGGGTAAGGGGAATGATCTGGATTATTATTCATCTGCCAGTCTGACATCAATCCCAAGGAATCTAATAGAGTAACTCATAAGGGGCTTGATTGACAAAGAATTAAAGGAGGGTAACATAATTAATGCCAAGCATCATGGACTTATGGAAAGTACCTCCTGTCAAACTAATTTGAAGAGATTATGAGTTTGGTAGATAAAGGTAATAGTGTTGATATAACATTTAGACTTCTGTAAGGTATTTGATTTGGTACCATATGACATTTTGATTATAAAATACTACAAAGAACTAAAATCAACATGGCACACATTCAGTGGATTAAAAGCTAGCTCACACATGGGTCTCAAAACATAATTGTAAATGGATACTAATTATCAAGTGGCTGTGCTTAACATGTTGATAAAGTGTTATGTAGCATAAGGGATCAGTGCCTGGCCTTACACTATTTAGCACTTTATCAATCACCTGTAAGAAACCATGAAATCATCACTGAAAAAGTTCACAGATAACACAAAAATTGAGGGAATGGTAAATAATGAAGAGGACAGGTCACTGATACAGTTATCTGTATTGCTTAGTAAGCTGGGTGCAAGTTAGCAATATGTAGTTTAGTACATCTAAATGTAAATATATACCTCTAGGGAAAAAAAACCCTCTGTCCTGGAATGCAGTGACTCTGAAAAAGACTTAGGGATCATGGTAGGTAATCAGCTGAATATAAGCTTCCAGTGTGACTGTGGCCAAAAGAGCTAATGAAGTCCTGGGTTGAATAAACATGGGAATCTTGAATAGTAATAGAGGTTATTTTATCTCTCTATTTGGCAGTGGTAGAACCACTGCTAGAATACTCTGACCACTACTGGTGTCCACAATTCAAGAAGGATTGTGATTAATTGAAGAAGGTTCAGGTAAGATCCACAAGAATTATTAAAGAACTAGAAAATACTGGTTTGTTGTGATGGGATGTGCCAACTTTACACTGGGCCTGCAGGGATTAATAAGAGTCTGTGGGAAGATCTGTCAGCCATTGGCACAAGGGCAGTCTAACCTAGTGGTTAGGGTCAGAGCCATAGTCAGAAGCCAAAGCTGAAAGGCAGGAACTGGATACGAGAGCCAAGGATCAAGCCAAAGTCTGTGGCCAGAAGCCAGAGCTAAGGGTCAAAGTGGAGGTCAGGAACTGGAGTTTGCAGGCAGGTAAGGAAGAGTTCACAGCAGGAGCAGGACAGAGGCAAGGCTGGGTGAAAGGCAGAAACAGTAGGAACCAGGTAACACAGGAGAAGGCACAGTGGTGTGTATGAGCATTGAGAAGTCAGCAAGCTGCTGTTGGTGACGGTTTAACAGCCAGCTTTCTGGCCTCTGCAGCCAATCAGGTTGTATGGTTAATCAGACAGCCTCCGGCATGCGAGCTGTATTGATGGGGCTGCCTGGAGACCAGCTTTGCTGCAGGACCTGTTAACCTGACAGCAATCAGCCACACCTGCTATCCCGTGATAGGTGTCAAGCCTGGAGGGAGGAGTTCAGAGGTTCTGAAGATGTCTCAATGAGCCCCTGATAAGGAAGCAGATCTCTCACTCAGTGACAGAAGCCTGGCTGCAATCAGGCAGCTGAGTGGGACTGATAGCAAATGGTGCCTCCCTGAAGGTTGATGTGTCTGCAACAGGAGCCCAAAGCAGTTGAGAAAGTGTGCAAGGACCTGAGTCTGCCCAGGATTTTGCAGAGGGGCCTGCAGGGAGCAGGAGGACTCCATGTGATTCAGGGACTACCCTGCAAGTCGAGTGGAGAAAACTTCCTTCCGGCTGGATGGCAGAAAGATGCTAAGAAGCCAGGCAGTGAGCCATTAGAAAATAGATCAACCTAGCTACTGCGCTCAGGGCTATGAAAAATGTCACACTCCGACCACTGTATTTAGGTCTACCTAACCTCTAGTTTAGATATGTTGAGATCAACAGAAGAGTTCTTCTGGCAACCTAGCTCCTGCATCTTGGAGAGGTGGATTAATGACAGTGATGGAAAATCCCCTTCCTTGATTTAGGAAGTAGCTGTACTGTGGTGGCACAACTGGAACACTGCAGCTGTGCCGCTGTAGGAGCTATAATGTAAACATGGTCTAAGAGAGGGATTAGACTGGGCGCTGGCTAGAATGCTTCATGCTTACAGTTATAAATCCTTATCAATTATACGAGACCTGACTGCTACCCTTTTTCAGGTCAAGGTATTATTTATACTGAGAGCTCTCACTGAAATCAATCCATTCAAAGTAAGGTGCTACTCATCATGAGTAAAGCTGGTAGAATATGGTTCTTGATGAGTAAATTACAAGAAGTAATATGCACCTCTGCCAGCTTTGTGTTTCTGAATGCAATAATAAAACATGGAGAATGCAGACTCTAGATATACTCAATCCTACCTCAGTGTGATGGAATGGACTAGATTACCTCTTGATATCCTTTGGTTCTGTGAATCTGTGGCTCAGAGTATCAATAGTTCAGCTCTGAACTATTAAACTAAATTATCCTGATATTTGGGACACGGATGTATTTTTGTCTCAGCAGTAACAATAGAAATTTAAAAATCCATGACTGATTTATCAACTAAACATACCCATTGAACAGCCTTATTCTGATCTTTGCAGATTTATGCATTAACTGTAATGAACGTTACAGAATCTTGGAAAAGAGATACTTTTGGCATTACTTTTGCATTGCAAATCTCAGCTTGGATATTTTTTTCCAAAGTTTTTGTTACATTTGGAGTATTATAAAGAAAACATTGGGTTACACAGAATCTTCCTCCATGACTGGAGGTACCAGATAGTATGGCTAGAAGACAGAAAAAATCAGAACAATAAAACCAACATAGGTGAACAAGATCAGATCTGATCTGAGAAAAATCATGGGAAGAGATGGAAGAATAAATGTTGGCACATTGTCCACTAGCCTGTAGTTACATAAATTGGTTTTAATAAAGGATAACTTAGTTGTTTTGTTATAGTTGCAGCTATTGGAAATGTTTCCAATAACCAAAACCATTTTTAGTCTTGATTATAAATAAGTTGGGAGTTGTCTGGGGTGTTTGGTTTGTTTCCAGGTTTTTATGTTGTTGTTTTTAATCCAGTTTGAAACTGGTAGTGGCATTTTGTATACTGTTTCAAATTATCTTAATATCAGATTGTGACAGAAGATGATGTGACTTTTGCCCTTTCTTGACATGCCATGAACAATGTGAAAAAAACATTTGGAAAGGAAAATATAGTAGTTCATCACTGCTATAAGACAAACCTTAGTCATTTTATATATGGTTTTATGTTAAAATACTTTATTTGTACTGTAAGGGAAAAGAACAAGTACAGTACAAGACAGTTAAAGAGGTCTCCTTACAGGTGGATACCATAACCCTCCTGAGGAGCAAAAGGTTAACTGCATTTCAATCAAAAACACTCTCCAAACAATTATTTTCTCTTTTAGACAGAAGCAGGTAGCATGTTTTACCTTATAGCCTGCAGAAATAAATCAAGGAGGTCAAATTTGAAAAGTTCACAATAAATATTGAATATATTAGCACCTCAAAATGCATTAATGGTATTAAACAATGAAGGCTATAATAATTATAATGGTGAAGGAAGAAAAATTACCATAACGATCACACCTCTTTCTCAGAGATCTCTAACTTTTAATATACATGACTAGTTCTCTGACAACTTGCTTCACCATGCTTTATTATATATTTCACTTTAAAAAATGATCTCTCTCCTTTGGATAAAGGGACACATATAATCCATTAATAATGTATACTCATTCACTTTACAGGCAATATTGTACTTGAAACTGTTCTCTCTCAAGAGGGAAGGCAGGCTTCAGGAATAATGTTTTAACTGCAAATGATAAATCTATCACATGAGAGACAATCCAGTTGAATATTTTACAATGTCCTTAAAGAATGCCAAAGAATCTTACTTGGAAGAGTTTGTTGTTACTCAAAAGTTTCTGAAGGAAAAAAACATCTGTCCTTACATGGATCACATCTGTATAAATAAAATCTGTATAAATGTTATCTGATAACATTAAGATCTGCTTCAAGGAGAAAGTGACTAGCCAGCAGGACTTAATTACATGGCTTAAGATTTAAGATAATACAAATGAGAATAAGAAGACTTATTTTATGATAGCATGGCAATGAAGCAGACTTAACATCACTATCTCCTTCTTGGACCCTAGCTTTCTGTGGCAACATTTTTTTTTTTTTAAGGAGAGGAGTGGCTGGAACATCATATACGCTGACAGTCTGATCTGTTTGACTGTTGTAAGTCAGAGTCTGCTTTTTCCTTTTTTCCCAAAGAAATGTCTTCTTCATGTGTATTATAAAAAGCATCCCTTTCAATAGTAGAAATTGGAAAGGTTAGTTGACCTGAATGTTAAGCTATATTTCATACTGGTTGGAAGATCCACAAATGTCAGTTACTCAGACAATATTGATACTTCAAAATGTGACCTGGGTGAGTTTGTAAACTCAAGTTGCTGCCTTTTCCACTGAGAAATTAAGTCAGTCATTTTTTCTTTTTCTTCCCTGTAGCTTGAAGTGTTTTTGTGTAGGGCTAAGCAAATTTACATTAAAATTGTTTAATGTCAATGGACTACATTTCAATTACTAGTAAGGCTCAATAGGTAGCACTCTTGTCTTGGGCAAGAATGTAGTGATGTTGAATCCCACAGAAAGAAATCTGCCTACATCTAATAATTGTTCCTGTAGAGATTAAATACTTTGTTACCTAGCAAAATGAATTGTGAATAATCCTAGTGTTCCAGTAATTGTTTTCTCTAACATGCTTTATTGTGCAAGTCTGTGTGAGATGTGTGACAAGTTCCCTGGGGTGCAATATGGAAGTGGGATACTGTTTAGCCCTCTGTTTTACCAACCTGGGATCCCTCTCATACTGTGATGCTGTGACTAGCTGCAAACCTCTCTAGGTACTGCATTTAACACAGATATCCACAGGCAGAGACACACCCAGCTGAGTTACATGACTGCTTTTGTCAAACACTCATGAACCAACAATAGAGAGGCTCCAGCTAATTTCCCACAGCTCCCCTTCTTAAAGGAACCCTTAACTGGTTTAAAGCGGGCTTATTTGCTGGACTGATATGAAATTTAGGTCCTTGCAAAAACCTAGATACATACTTGATTTTATGCTCTGTGAGTAGTACCACTCACTCCAAAGGGAGCAGAGTTAGGCAAATGCTGAGCACTTTGAAAATCCAACCTTCAGTGTGTAAGGTTACGAACATTCCTTAGTTTTTACAAGACCAGTGCCTTAGACACTTCAGAGTAGCAACAAAGGTACCCTTAAAAAGCAAACTCATGCTACTACTCCTATATTAGTATAATTCAAGAAATAGTGCCACTTTGCTACATGTGTAGGGTTGACACTCAAATAAATCAGAGTCCTATGGAAAAATATAGTATGGGATCATGTAATTAAAGATTACCATAATGTATACACACAAGGAGGATGAATTACAGTTGCACAGGCAACCTTATTTCTGGCACCACCTTACTTTGGAGAGCTTTATTTTAAAATTTTAATGTTTTTATTATGGGGTTTTTTGTGTGTGGAATATACCTATAATTGCTAGGACTGGAAAAAAAACAATTCTAAGATATCAGAAGACCTACAGCAGCAAATGGTAAGAATGCAACCAGACAAGGAGATGTCTTATTCACCTTTAGTACCTTACTTTTGTAAATCATCTTATTGAATTAAATGGACCAGTACTTGAGGTGTGTAAAGGTTGAAAACCTAGCCCTTCTAAATTTAAATTAACCCAAAATGTATCTGTATCTATTACATTACTTTCTTTTGAACTCCAAAATATTTACATACTTTTAAGGTGTCTGTCACTGTGATATCAAGGAAAGCTCTATGAAAGCAAGCAGTTGTGGTTTGTAAAGGATTGAGGAGAAAACATTATTCAAGAGCAATTGCATTGTTTTTTATATTTGTTCAAATTAAACTTAGTACAGAGATTCTCAAAGTGCGGATCACCAGTGGTCTGCGAGCTCCATTCAGGTGGTCCACAGATAGTTTCCTCAAAGGTGCGCCTGGACAGCTGCACACAAGAGAATGAATGGCCACCCACCTAATTAGTGGAGCTGCACAGGCAGGGGGAATTTGGGATGTGAAGGGCTGCGGCGGCCAGAGAAAGACCAACTTTCCCCAGCTCCAGGGTGGTGGCTGCCAGGGAGAGATGGCCTTCCTTCCCAACCTCAGCTCTGTTGCTGCTGTGGCAGGGGAGAGATCCCCCTCCTCTCCTCTCCAGCCCCAGCTCAGGTGCTACCATGGCGTGGGAGAGAGGGCACATCAATCGCATTAGAAAGGTAACACAACTGATATTAAAATATGAGTTGTGTGCTTTTATTTGTAGAACAAAAAAACGTTAATTATTATTAAGGGTTTTTTTTATATAGGTCTTTTATCCAAAACGCTTTACAATAGTTAGTTAACAGTACAAACAACATTTGGAAAGATCATTAAATGGTTCGCCGAGATCCTCGGCAATTTTCAAGTGGTCCATGAAAAAAATGTTTGAGAACCACTGCCCTAGTACATTACTATTCTAGCTGATAAGATATAAAAACAGTGTTTAGGTTTTTATTAGTCATTCCATACCTGTAAGAAGCAGCTCTTGATAGGAAAGCTCAGTAAATAATGGATGGTACATAGTACATATCTGTATAGATGTTGCTGATCACTTTTCACTCTCAGATGGTAGAAAGGAAGTGAAGGAATGAGTAGGCAAATAGCCAAGTTCAAATGAGTGCAAACAGGTTGAAAATTAAAAGAAATGTCATGCTAAGCCACAGTATTTAAGTGATTCCACTATGAGAGAACATTAGGATTGCAAGCTATTATTAAATATTTATATTATAGTAGAATCCAGAGGCCACAGTTGAGTTCAAGGCCCCATTGTGCAAGGTGATGTCCATATTGTTGACCTATGATTCTTCCCCTGCATTTTCTCTTTGAGAGAAATGCAGTGTTATTTGGGGTGTATGATTGGCATTGATTGTTTTACTTATTTGTCTGAAACATGCATGGGGGCAATAAGTGAACAGAAGTAATTGGGTTATCATGCTTGCTATGTCAAGGATATGTGATATTAGTATGAGGCCGATTGGAAGTAGCTATACTGCAGGCTGGGTTTTAGTTAGTGTAGCCCTGAAGGGAAAACGTGAAGTCATAATTTTGCACTTTCATTTTTGAGAAACAAGTGACCACAAAGGATATGGTATACTTCAAGATTCTATAAAAGTGGGGAATTTGAGGGAGGGGGGGGGATTGCAGTTAGATTTCTATGCAGTAGTTAGGTAGTTAAACCACACTGATGCATAGAAATTATTAAGAAATGATTGATGCAAATTGTTAACATTAGTGACTGGTTAATTATGGATGTCCAGAATGCTGCAGATGGAATGGGGGCAGTAACTGACTTTATGACAGAACAAATAGGGATATACATACAAATATGGATATACTTGCATAATGTGAGGTATAAGACACCACACCTACTTCTCTTTTCATTGGTTCTCTCAGTCTTTGGAACTGGTGTCAACTAGATCTGTGGCCTTGTGACGTGCTCACTAACTGATGCTTCATCCCTGGGTTTTTTTTTTTTCTCCCTTCTCTTTTAGAGTGTAAGTATGAACTGTGTTTATTAGCTCAGTCCTATTGGGAGTGATAGGTGCTTATTTGGATAGGTTTATACTCTCTAGTAATTATATGTAGTACAATGATTTGGTTTCTTTCTAAGATTTTAATTGAATCTATACTATATTGCTGGTCACATCAATCCCAGAGAGCGAGAGAGGAATTTCTGAGAGAAACTCAGATGTAGCCCATTTTGGGAAGGAACTTCTGATTATTTATAACAAACATTATAAGTGTGGCAAAATCAGTCATGTCATTATGTAAGGGTTACAATATCCCAAGAAAGAATCCCTCTCTGAAGAAAGTACAATGTCTATAAATAAGACAGACAAAGGATGGGAAGTATCCCCATTTTATGGATGGGGGAACTGGAGGCATAGAGAGGATGACTTGTCCAAGTTCACACAAGATATCTGTGACAAGGATGGAGACAGAATCCAGAATCCAGGCCTTTCAAATTCCAGTTCACATTTGTAAGTTTGTCCTCATAATAGCCCTAAGGCTAGGAAAATGTTTTGGAAATGAAAGCTAAGTGTGTAGAACTTGCTGGCAGTGAATCTAATCACTTGGAAGAGTGGGTCAATGGGCTTTTGGAAAGTAGTTTTATAAACAAGTTTAAGGAAAGTCATTCTTTATATTAGCAAAGTCATTTCATACTGCCTCTGAGTTTATAATACAAGGAAGATATTTTTCTCCAAATAGGGATAACCCTTAAGGGAAAGATGGAAGGAAATGGTGTTAAACAACTATATCATTTGCTGGAATGTTTTCTGAGTGCTATGTGTCAGAATCTCATTGCCTTCATACCTCTCAACTTTCAGCCCCACCAGTGGGTGACACAAGCAGTCAAAAATGGGGAACACCCATATTTTCTTGCATGTCATAACATAAATGACAAGTTATAATAATTTTTAACTATACAACCTATTTTTAGGCTGTTTTCTCTGTGTGTATTAAAACTATACCATTTTATACAAAAGAGACAAAAATAAAACAAACAAACCAAATTTCAGTACATGCAACAGGTAAAGACTGCCACATGACCATCAGCCAGCTTTGAATGCTGGGCCTTACTTTTCCTAGCACTTGATCTACAGAAGTAACTCTTGATTTACTTTCAGTAGACCAACCAGGAGAAGGGATCACATAACATATGTAACCAGGGGGTTACATATCTATTTGGTAGACAGCATCAGAATGTTAGGATCAGGAATCCTGCATTTTCTTCCTGGATCTGGCACAGGGGTAGTGACTAGATCTGCAATTGCAGAGCAAAGAGGTAAACATACCAAGTTGGCATTGTCATTCTAAAAGGTAGTGTGGCTGACTGGATGTGACTTGGACTGGTCACATCTGAGATGACCTGGGTACTCAGCAGTGCCTGAAATCTTATTATTACTGTCTTCTCAGGTAGGATTATGAAGCATTACTCAATAATAAGGGTTGTGGAATGCATAGACATAACAGCTGTCTGGTGAGGTGAGATTTGAACTCCTAGCTTTCTGGGTCTCAGTTTAATATTGTCATAAATATAAAGAGAAGGGTAACCACCTTTCTGTATACAGAACTATAAAATCCCTCCTGGTCAGAGCCAAAACCCTTTCACCTCTAAAGGGTTAAGAAGCTAAAATAACCTCGCTGGCACCTGACCAAAAGGACCAATGAGGAGACAAGATGCTTTCAAAGCTGGACGGGGGGCGGGAACAAAGGGTCTGTCTGTCTGTGTGATGCTTTTGCCGGGAACAGATCAGGAATGCTCTTCATAACTCCTCAGAACTTCTGTTAAGTTAGTAAGTAATCTAGCTAGAAATGCGTTAGATTTTCTTTTGTTAAATGGCTGGTAAAATAGGTTGTGTTGAATGGAATCTATATTCCTGTTTTTGTCTTATTGTAACTTAAGGTTATGCCTAGAGGGATTCTCTCTCTTTTGAATCTGATTACCCTCTAAGGTATTTACCATCCTGATTTTACAGAGGTGATTCTTTTACTTTAATTAAAATTCTTCTTTTAAGAACCTGATTGCTTTTTCATTATTCTTAAGATCTAAGGGTTTGGGTTTGTGTTTACCTATACAAATTGGTGAGGATTTTTATCAAGCCTTCCCCAGGAAAGAGGGTGTAGGGGGGATATTTTGGGGGAAAGACATCTCCAAGTGGGCTCTTTCTCTGTTCTTTGCCTTGTCCTTGGAACCTGTGCTGCCACCACCAAGCATGTTAAACAAAGTTTGTACCTTGAAGAAGTTTTTAACCTAAGCTGGTTAGAAAAAGCTTAGGGGGGTCTTTCATGTAGGTCACCACATCTAGAGTTCAGAGTGGGGAAGGAACCTTGACAATTATACTGTTCCATAGGATACTTTAGTAGCGAAAATCTCCCTCTATTCCCTGCTTGTGTGTTCGTAGAATCATAGAATATCAGGGTTGGAAGAGAACTTAGGAGGTCATCTAGTCCAACCCCCTGCTCAAAGCAGGAGAAATCCCCAACTAAATCATCCCAGCCAGGGCTTTGTCAAGCCTGACCTTGAAAACTTCTAAGGAAGGAGATTCCACCATCTCCCTTGGTAACCCACTCCAGTGCTTCACCACCCTCCTATTGAAAAAGTTTTTCCTAACATCCAACCTAAACTTCCCCCACTGCAACTTGAGACCATTACTCCTTGTTCTGTCATCTGGTACCACTGAGAACAGTCTAGATTAATGGTTCTCAACTCTGGTCCACCGCTTGTTCAGGGAAAGCCCCTGGCGTGCCGGGCCAGTTTGTTTACCTGCCACGTCCACAGGTTCGGCCAACGTGGCTCCCACTGGCTGCAGTTCACCGCTCCAGACCAATGGGGGCTGTGGGAAAGGCGGCCAGCATGTCCCTTGGCCTGCACCACTTTCTGCAGCCCCCATTAGCCTGGAGCAGTGAACTGTGGCCAGTGGGAGCTACGATCGGCTGAACCTGTGGACACGGCAGGCAAACAAACCGGCCCAGCCCACCTGGGACTTTCCCTGAACAAACGGTGGACCAAGTTGAGAACCACTGGTCTAGATCCATCCTCCTTGGAACCACCCTTCAGGTAGTTGAAAGCAGCTATCAAATCCCCCCATTCTTCTCTTCTACAGACTAAATCCCAGTTCCCTCAGCCTCTCCTCATAAATCATGTGCTCCAGCTCCCTAATCATTTTTGTTGCCCTTCGCTGGACTCTATTTTTCCAATTTTTCCATATTCTTCTTGTAGTGTGGGGCCCAAAACTGGACACAGTACTCCAGGTGAGGCCTCACCAATGTCGAATAGAGGGGAATGATCACATCACTCAATCTGCTGGAAATGCCTCTACTTATACAGCCCAAAATGCCATTAGCCTTCTTGGCAACAAGGGCACACTGACTCATATTCAGTTTCTCATCCACTGTAACCCCTAGCTCCTTTTCTGCAGAACTGCTGCCTAGCCATTCGATCCCTAGTCTGTAGCAGTGAATGGGATTCTTCCATCCTAAGTGCAGGACTCTGCCCTTGTCCTTGTCAAACCTCATCAGATTTCTTTTGGCCCAATCCTCTAATTTGTCTAGGTTTCTCTGTATTCTATCCCTACCCTCCAGCGTATCTACCACTTCTCCCAGTTTAGTGTTATCTGCAAACTTGCTGAGGGTACAATCCATGCCATCCTCCAGATCATTAATGAAGATATTGAACAAAACCAGCCCCAGGACCAACCCTTGGGGCACTCCACTTGATACCAGCTGCCAACTAGACATGCAGCCATTGATCAGTACCCATTGAGCCCAACAATCTAGCATCTTCCTATGTATCTTATAGTCCATTTATCCAGCCCATACTTCTTTAACTTGCTGGCAAGGATACTGTGGGAGACCATATCAAAAGCTTTGCTAAAGACAAGGAATAATACGTCCACTGCTTTCTCCTCATCCACATAGCCAGTTATCTCATCATAGAAGTCAATTAGATTAGTCAGGTATGACTTGCCCTTGGTGAATCCAAGCTGACTGTTTCTGATCACTTTCCTCTCTTCTAAGTGCTTCAGAATTGATTCCTTGGATCCTGCTCCATGATTTTTCCAGGGACTGACGTGAGGCTGACTGGCCTGTAGTTCCCCAGATCCTCCTCCTTCCCTTTTTTAAAGATGGGCACTATGTTAGCCTTTTTCCAGTCTTCTGGAACCTTCCCCGGTCTCCATGGGTTTTCAAAGATAATGGCTAATGGCTCTGCAATCACATCCGCCAATTCCTTTAGCACCCTCAGATGCAGTGCATCTGGTCCCATGGACTTGTGCTTGTCCAGCTTTTCTTAATAGTCCCGAAACACTTCTTTCTCCACAGAGGGCTGGTCACCTCCTCCCCATGCTGTGCTGCCCAGTGCAGCAGTCTAGGAGTCTGTTTGTGAAGAGAGAGGAGAAAAAAGCATTGAGTACATTAGCTTTTTCCACATCCGCTGTCAGTAGGTTGCCTCCCTCATTCAGTAAGGGGTCCACACTTTCCTTGATTGACTTCTTGTTGCTAACATGTCTGAAGAAACCCTTCTTGACATTTCTTGCTAGCTCTAACTCCAAGTGTGATTTGGCCTTCCTGATTTCATGCCTGCATGCCTGAGCAATATTTTTATACTCCTCCCTGGTTATTTGTCCAATCTTCCACTCCTTGTAAGCTTCTTTTTTGTGTTTAAGATCAGCAGTGATTTCACTATTAAGCCAACCTGCCATATTTACTATGTCTATGCATCGGGATGGTTTGTTCCTGCAACCTCAATAAGGATTCTTTAAAATTCAGCCAGCTCTCCTTGACTCCTTTCCCCCTTAGGTTATTCTCCCAGGGGATCCTGCCCATCAGTTCGATCCTGCCCATCAGTTCCCTGAGGGAGTCAATGTCTGCTTTTCTGAAGTCCAGGGTCCATATTCTGCTGCTCTCCTTTCTTTCTTGTGTCAGGATCCTGTGATGTACAGGAACATGCAGCTTGGGTCCACCAAAATGCACAATACTTCAAAATACACTTGAGAGGTTGTACTATGGCCATCACCAAATAGTTGGTAGGTACAAAATAAGGGAAATATCAAGCATTAAAGGAGAAATTATTTTAAAATCCTTTTGAGAAGTTTATTTAACATGCAGACAGATGTATTTACAGTATACCTGTTGCAGTTTGGCAATAAATAGGGTACAGCAACACATTCTCTCCTTTGAATCTTTAGAAACAGTTTTTGAGAATAGATCACTGAAAGTATTGAACAGAGAAGATCTGTCCCAATAACTTAATTATTCACGTGCGAAAATTCACTCACAATTACCCTTCACTGTGAGATATGGTCCCACAGATCAAAACCAAATTCACACCTACAAATTGTCTTGCGATCATCTGACTTGGTTATAATCTCTACGCATATCAATTTAGCCAGCTAACCTTATGTGAAAGCGTGTTTTTAGCTATGAATTAGTTCACATTACACAGTTGTACGTCCGTACTTGGGCAAGGTTTTCAGGTTTTTGCCTACTGTTACATGAAAGTGTTAGTTGCCAATAGAAATAGTTACATACTAAGCTTAACCTTAAGAATATGCTTTAAATCCCTTGGGATTTAAACCAAAAATTAAATGCTTTGCTAAATTGGGGCTAATTTGAATTAGGTGTACCCAAGTTACCAGAGTTTAGGGGCAGAGTTTTTTATTTGGGGGCAGGACAGGGAAGACATGGGAAGTGGGTTATTTTTTTTTATTAGAGAGAAATTTGGCTCAGTACTCATGTAATAGCCATTCATGACACTGAAAACCAGGTATATATATTCTGTTTTTATACATATGACACTTACAATTGGGAGTAAGGCCTGATTTTTCAGAAGTGGCATGCACCCACAATGCTAATTGACATGAATCAGATGCTACAAAGCTTTGATAAATCAGGCCTACGGGCCCAGATCCATAAAAATGCTTACGCACCTAACCCTCAGATTTAAGTCCCTAAGGGCTTGTCTACATGAACAATTAGTTTGCAGCAAGGTGGGTTGTGAACTTATTCTGCACTAGTCTGCCATAGACTAAGGCCTTGGCTACCACTTGCAAGTTAGAGCACATTAAATCAGCCCTGGGTGCCCTAACTCCTGAGGTGACCACACTGGCAAGGCACTTAGAGGGTCTGGACTCTACAGCTGGAGCTCTCCTGGTAAACCACTTCCACAAGAAGCATAGAGCTTGCTGTGCCCTGGCTGGAATGCCCGGGTGTCAGTGTGGATGACATGTTGCATTACTGTGCTGTGATTGGCCTCTGGAAATGTCCCATAATCCCTTGAAGTCATGTGGCCTCTCTTGTCATTGTGCTGCAGGCATGGGGATATCCCCTTTCAAAGCTCCGTTTCTGACAGCTGACATGCTTACCTGCTCCAGGACAAAGCCAGACATTACTGTGGAATGCTGCTGTTGTGAGTGTGTGTGAGAGAGGGAGGGGGGTCTGCTGCTGTCTGAACTTACAAGACAGCATGCTGACAGACTCTCTGCCCCCCAAAACACACTGTCTTTCCCCCCACATACACACAACGAACTCCCTGTCACACTTCACACACACACCCATTTGAAAAGCACGCTGCAGCCACTTGCACACTGGGATAGCTACCACAATGCACTGCTCTCTGTGGCATTGCAAGAGCTGCTAATGTGGCCACTCAGCTTCACTTGCAGCTGACAGTGTAAACACATGGCAGCGCTTTCCCTGCTGCTGTCTCTGAGGGCTGGTTTAACTCCCTGTGCTCTATATCTGCAAGTGTAGCCATGCCCTTACTGTCTGTGTGGACCTTACTGATGTGCATTAACAGTTGGACAGTTAGTGCACAGCCAATTAGTGCAGGGTAGATTCACACCCCAGGTTGCTGTGAACTAATTGTTTATGTAGACAAGCCCTTAGTCTTGTTTTTAGGCTTCCCCTCACAGCTGTTGCTGAACCCTGAAGGAACCTGAACTCACTTGGAGCCCAGGTTTTTTCAAAGAGTTGCTTAGATACCTATCTTCCTGCCTCTGGTCATGCACACTATTGCTGCACTCTAGACATCCAGAGACCCATCCCCCACCTATCCCCAGAGCAATCCACAAACCAGAAGAAGACAGGTGTTCCTCCATCTAATTTGCATGGGGGTCTGATGCAGTAGACATGCTCAGAGGCTGCCTACAGACCCGCCGACAGCAATTCCGGGCCCCAAGGCAGAACAGTCAATGGGCCCCCTAGAAAGGATGGGTGCAACATCCCCTACAGTTGGGCTCAGGGGAACCTTTGCTTCTTTCCAAGCTCCATTCTGTGTTTCTGTGGATCATTTTCTCTAATACACATTTGCCAACCACAGAGATCCTAACTTTCAGCTCTTCCCGATAGGTATCCATCCAGCTGCCTTTCCCATGCACCTGGAACTGTGCAAGCTCCAGAGCTACTTCAGAATTTATTTGTTTCTCAGATACCAACCAGCCCCTTCTCCATTATGTCACCAAAGGAGTTTCTTCTCATTGGCCTTTGGGAGGATGAGGCAGAATAACTGTAACTGTTACCACTACCTGAAGGCTCTGTGTCCTACAGTGCAATGTCTCAGCACTGAAAAATTCCCTCTCCCCTTCCTTCTTCAGGCCAGGAGTAACCTGATGTCCTAGTAACCAGCCAAGATCTGCTTTTTTTTAAGGTATTTCCAGACAACTGGTCAAAAAACTAAGGATGTATCCAAAGGTACTTGAGCATGCAAATACCATAACTCAGGTCCCAGTGGGGAACCATTACAGCTGTTATTTATGCATTTGTATTACAGTAGCACCTATGAGTCCCAACTGAGATCAGGGCCCTATTGTGCTGTACACACTCCTGGAGACAGTTTGTTGCCCTAGAGAGACTACAGTCTAAACAGACAATGCAAACAAAGGAAGGATTGCTATATCACCATTTTACAGATAGGAAATTGAGGCCCAGAAAGATTAAGTGATTTACCCATGGTGGCATTCTGTCCCCTCCTCCCCCAAACCAGAATCAGCCCACATGCAGCCATAGAATTCCCCTGCCATGGGCACTGAATTGTGCCATCATAGGCAGCCCTACACTGCCCCCACTGCACACTCCAGCTGAGGAGGCAGGAAGTCTAGGGCAGAGAATTGAACACATAGCTCCAACTGCTGTACCCCCAGGACCATCCTTCATCTCTGTGTAAAAACTCTTCCCAGGAACTTCCAAAACATGACAATAAATACACTGAAAGGCAGTCAAGCTGTTTGACCCATTCCTAAAGCCTACAGCTAACATTTCTGCACACAATTCTGCACATATAATCATTTGCATATGCAACAATCTGAAAAGCAGACCAAACTGAGGTTCCCTTCAAAATATGGCCCCTTTATGCCTAAATAATGTTGCCTAAAGGTTAGAGCAGCTCACTGGGTTCTATCTCTGTCTTGCCACTGATTCATTGGGTTTCCTTAAGCAAGTCATTTAATCTCCCTGAGCCAAATTCATTTTGACATTGTGTTCCAGCTAATCCACATCCCTCTGCCAATGTCCCACCCAGAACATGAAGAAAAATCCCAACTAAAAGTCTGGCTGAAACAAACAGAATACTAATATATGGTAGAAGGAGGGTCCCAACATTAACCAGTGACATAAATAATTATTAAATTTACCTACTGTGTGCTCATGGGCTTTATAAACCCACATCTGTGGATGTATGATAATCCCCTATTGCTTGTATGTCCCTCTTTGACATGTTACATATGCACCAGTTGAAGCTCTTTTTGGAGCATTATATTCTTATTCCTACATTCCAAGGCCAGACGGGACCATTGTGATCATCTAGTGAGTCTGACCTCCTGCATAACACAGGCCACGGAACTTCCCCAAAACAATTCCCACAGCAGATCCTTTAGATCTTGATTTAAAAATGGCCAGTGATGGAGCATCCACCAGCATTATTATTAGTGAACATAAATAAATTCTCTGGTGAGTCTCCATCACTGTTCCCTTTACAACAGTCCCAACAACAACACATCCCCATCCCCAGCTACCAGCCCCAATCTCCAATTATCCCATCACCCCCAAACCATCTCCAAATACCAAAGATAATCCCCTAATGAGATAGCCACATGACCCCAAAGAACAGACACCAGCCCCAAATCAAAATAACCTCAAACACGCTCCCCCACATCCATTCCCAGACCCACCTTGCACTTCTCCTCCCTGGCAGATACCAGACAAAGCCCTGCCGGTGCCCAGCGGGGCACTGCCAGCGCCTTTGCTGCAGATGTTGGACCAGCGGCTGATGGATCCTGAGTCCGATCCCAAGTTTGCCCCCCAGTGGTCCTGTTCCCTGCTCTTTCCCGGCTCTGCCCCAGCCTGCCGTTGGCTCCTTACCCCAGCCGTCCCTGCCTATCTCTGCTCTCCCTCCCTCTTTTCCCTTCCCATCCCGGTTCCTCCACACCCCCCATCCCTGCTCCCCAAAATCTCGTGCTCGGCTCTACCCCAAGAGATTGGTTTCCCGGATGTCTTCCCAGCCTGGTTCCCCCACAACTCAAAGGCTTGTTCCTGGATGCAAAGTTGCAGTGATGGTTGCCGCAGTGGGGCCAGCTCTTCCCCCCGGCTTGCCCCCCCCAGGCGCAGCTGGGGGGCTGCTGTGCCAACTCATCCTCAGTGCAGAAGTGTCAGGTAGGGTGACCAGACAGCAAACGTGAAAAATCGGGATGGGGGTGGGTGGTAATAGGAGCCTATATAATAAAAATATCCAAAAATTGGGACTGTCCCTATGCCCAGGGCTGCTCCTGCCCCGGCGCTGTCCTAGCAGAGACACTCTTAAGCCCATGGCGGGTGCCGGGACTCAAGAGTATGTGCCTAGGAGCCCTGCAGTTCGCCCAGGTAATTTAAAAGGGCCCGGGCGCTCCAGCCGCTGCAGCACCTGGGCTTCTGGACAATTGCCCTCCCCCCCGCCCCCTCCCCGCCCAGCGGGCCTGGCTGCCTACCTCCATACTAAATGGATCAGGGTCCGGGTAGAGAGAGAGGGAAAGAAGGAAGGAGAAGTTCAACCTCCCTCATAACCTTTTAGCCCAGTGGTAAGAATACTCACTGGTGCTGTAGGAGACCACTGGTTTAAGTGTCCTCTCTGCCTGATGAGATGAAAAATTCTGAACAGGACTCTGCCACATCTCAGATGAGTGCTCTAATCTCTGTAGCATAGAGTCATTCTCACTTTCTTTGACCCAATTACTATTTAAATATTCATCTTAATTAAGTGGAACGACTTCAACAGGAGAGACCAACACCATAGTCCCACCTATCACATATCTGTGAGATAGCAGATCCCTCCTTCTCCACAGCCAGAAGAGGGATTTGAGCTGCTGGTCTCTCCTACCTTCTGGGGCAGTCACCTGAACACTTGGCTAAAGGCAGGCCTTTGCTGCTTTTTCATGTGGACTTAGACACCCTTTGAGCAGGCCTACCAAATTGGGCCCTACATGGATGAATATTTATCTTCTTCCAGTTCATGGATTGCAAGCAGAGATCAGCGCCTCCCTGCAGCCCAGGTTTAGAGTACAGCTACACTTTGAGCTGGAAGGTGAGTCCCAGTTTGAGAAGACACACTTGCTCTATCTCTGATAGAGATAGGGCACTAAAAATAGAGCATAGCCACAGCAACAACTGGGCTAGCTATACAAGTAAGTACCCATCTGAAACCATAGGCAAGTATTTGTGACAGCTAGCCACTCATGCCACAGCTGCTACATTATTTTTAGTGCACTGACTCAGATTCTCAAACTGGTCATCACACATCCAGCTTGAAATGTAGGCACCTCCTAGTAAGTCTATCTCCATGAGACTGCTGGGGCTTAGGACATACCCGTCTTGTCAGCATCTCCCACTGGCAGCTCCCCACCTAGCTTGCTGGTTTTTGTGGATTGCAATCTGAGGCACCAATCTCTCTCCATTTATTGAACTGGCAGCCTAGGTACCAAACTCAGGTTTTGTGGATTACAGTGTTATTATACTGTGATATTTTTCTAGGTGCCTAAGTATAAGGTGATGTGATGCTGAGTGTCACAATACCTATGCCCCTTTGTGGATTTGGGCCAAGATCTATAGATGGAGGTAGCCTGGCAGATTATGTGATACCTGATCTCTTTGTACCAGGAGCACCCCTTTTAGTCATTAGATCATTCAGTGCAGAGCACACTTTGCTCAGCTCCTGGACATTAAAAATATAGTCTCATGATCACTACTTAGCTTTTTTATTTAAAGAAGAAAATCAGAATTTTTGTCCTCTGCAGTCTGAGATTAAAAAGTTCATTTTGTATAATGCAGCTTCAAAAAGAAATCACACTGTGTTTCTCCATTATAAGTGGGATTAAAACATACAAAAGTGAACTAGTCCACTAAATTTACCACTGATCTGCTAACTGCTAGCAGAGAAACATGCCTATTGTTATTCTCTCATCCTTAGTTCTGGATCTACAAAAGTATTTAGCATAAGTAATATGTATTAAAATGTCAATAAAGTGTCTGTGGTATTTGAGACCTAGTTAGCATTTTTATTGAGCTCTTGTGTTAGCATTTTCAGAAATGGACTTTTATTAATTACCTATTTAAATCCATACTTTGATACTGCAGGTCACTATTAAATGGGTCATTTCAGCATTAATAGCTCTTACCATGTGCAATACTTCAATTTCAGCATATTTCAGTGTTAGTAATTAAACTGTGCATGTACCACAACCTATTTATCATTGTAACTAGACAGCTTAAGACATTTACATGATACAGCTCTTGATGGAAGACAACATTCCACTACATTGCTGTTTTCAGTAACTCTTTCATTTATAATAATCTAGTCTAATTAAGAGAAACTGGTTATTTACCTGTCAGAGAAAAAAATAATTTTAGATCTCAAATGCAACCTGGGGAGACATAATTGCTAAATTCTCAACTTGCATCCAGAGGAGATTTTGTGTTGAAATTATTGATATTGTTCAATTATTAGAGTAGTGTCTGATGGTGCTACTATAGTTAGTGTTGTTAGTGTTTCCACTACAAATCACGTTATTAAGGGGTTTATAATATACCAAAAGAAAATTTCACTTCAAGCTAATTTGAGGAAAAAATCTTGTGGGAAGGCAATTTTTAACTGTATTTGAAAAAGCTTAATATAGTCCTATAACAAATTGTATTTTTATGGCACTGGCCATCCAAGGATCTTAAATGACTTTACAAATGTTAATTCCCCAAGAGAATTATCATCTAATTTTCCAGCAGTAAAACAGAGGGAGATAAATTAAAATCAAGTGGCCAGATTTCCAGAGGTGCTGAGCACTCATTGCTCCAACTGACATCAACAGGAGCTTCAGATGCTCATTTTTGAAAAAAAAAAGTGCTAAAATTTATGGTTAATCACTGGGAAAAATAGCAATAGAACTCCAGAATATCTAATTCCCAGGCTAGTACTCATTTCTAGAGACCATCGTGAATCGAAGGCACTTTCTCTTAGACTGCCTAAAGCCCTTAATGTTTACTTGAACTTTCAACCTTTGTAAATTTAGTTCTAGTTAAATGCTTCACAGCACCTCCTCTATATTCAAAGGCATAGATCAGGTAATTGAACCTAACAGAAAGTCCTACTGTCTATGCATGAAAAATTATTCAAGGTTTATAACTTCAAAAACTGCTGAACAAATTTTTGTCAAGCTTCTTGGGTCTCTCAGATATCTCCAAAACAACCCAAGACTCATCAGTTGTTTAGTTCTGTATGCATGTTTGTGGCTGGTATACACAGAAATAGTAGATTTACTTAAATACAAGTTTAATGGATTTTGATGAAACTTTTTGAAAACAACTATCAAGCTTCAGAGATGTCACTAGGCCTGGACATTATATTAGAGTGTGCTCCTACTACAGTATGAAACACATTGAAGTTTGTGTTTTCTGGATTAAATGTATAAGTTTATAAACATAAATGTATATATAAATGTAAAGTATTCATTATCTTGTTCTTTGTATTCACAATTTTTGGACATATGAGAGAAAATCTAATTGATCCTAATGGAAGTCTGTAATCTGCTCTGTTGGACTAATAGCTGCATATTTCTTCCGTAGTGTTTGCTCTATTCTGACGTTTGTTTGGGGTTTTTTTAGATGGCTAAAATGGACATTTAGCTAAGTAAATGTTGGGTGTATTCAATTGGCATTGCTTTCTTTCACCTGAAGTTTGCTTTTCCCTTCCAAATGCCTTGACTTTGGTCATATGCACCATATATATACTAAAAGAAAAGGAGTCCTTGTGGCACCAAATAAATGTGTTAGTCTCTAAGGTGCTACAAGTCCTCCTTTTCTTTTTGTGGATACAGACTATCACAGCAGCTACTCTGAAACCTGTCACATATACACTGTAATACATTGAAGTTGGCACTGCAAATGGGTGTGTATAGTTTACCTAATTTTGTACCCATTTAGACAACATGGGTTCAAAATTAGAAACAGAGGTTGGGCCTGTTGAGGTTTATGTTCTGTTTAGACCTTGGTGAAACATTAGTCGTGAATTAGTCTGGCAGAAATTGCACTGACCAGAGTGCTCCCTCTCCACCCAATGAAGCATAAATAAGGGAGGGGGCTCATACACATATCCTGACCCCCATGGGAGGAGGGAAATGATAACATCCCAGGTCCTTCTCCATGTCCCCAGTGAGATGAATTCCCTACAGCACAGCTCCAGTATGTCCCACAGGTAAGGTGAAAAAGAAAGACATCCACCAAAACTCTTCCTTTGTCCCCTATGAGCAAGAGCGAAACAGCATCTCTGCCCTCTTTTCTCACCAAGTGGGACAGGGAGAGAAGAAACCCTGGCTTCCTTCTTCACAGGAAGGTTAGGAGAACCATGTCTTTTACCCCGAAGCCTTCAACCACAGGCCATAAATCTTCATGAGGTCATCTGAGAGGGAAGGGGTGCTGATGACACCATTCTCACTCAGCCTTCTTCCAAGGACAATATTTGTCCCCATCCCTATCTTTGCTGTGTGACCAAAGATTCCAGAAAATTCCACTCCCTTTCCCCACATTCCCAGAAAGACTCTAGGAAACACTCATTCACTTTCTAGCCAGAGAGAATTGCACTCAAGGGAAACAGCTCATAGTGTAGAAGGAAATTGCCCAGATGTAGAATTTTCCCTGAATCTAGTGAATGCTGGAGTGTTTCCCCTCAAAAGAGCTTACAGGGCAAATGTTCACAAGATCTACCAGATGGTAGGCTGTAGTGTCTATCCTCTAAAGAGTCTTCTAGAAATAGGGGGGCAGTGGCCCTTTTTGGGTGCTCTTACATAATAAATACCTAGCTGTTAAATAGGTTTTTAAATAAATATTTTTATCAGTAGATTTTAAAGCACTTTACAAAGGAGGTAGTAAATATTATTTATCCCCATTTCACAGATGGGGAAACGGAGAGAATGATGCAAAGTGACTTGACCAAGGTCACCTAGCAAGCCAATAACAGAGTTGGGAAAAATCCCAGGTCTTCTGTGTCCTAATGCAATCCTCTCTAGACCACACTACCTCCTTTACTACTCTCAGTTCCTCCCAAAAGACAGGAAGGGGTAGATGGCAGTTACTATTCCTTTTAAATTAAAAGAGGGGAAGTTACCATTAACTTCCCAAAAGCTTCTTACCAGAAGAGTAAGCGACAGGGGAGACTAGGACTTGTTGGGAGAAGGACCTGGCTGTGTGCCTTGTCATCTCTTTCCTTTTCTGTCTGGGCACGGGGCAAAGTGATGAGCTGGAACTTTTCCAAAATATATTTCCAGCTGAATTTGTGAAACTCACACATTTGAGAAATAGTTTGAAAGTGTCAGTCACTAAGCCTCTTTCTCTGCAACATTTTTCCCATTTGTGGTTTGCACAAGGTGGGAAGGGGGCATTTAATTCTCTTCTAGCCTTTGCAACTATGTTAGGAAGGGCTAAACAGTTGTATCTGAGCTAAGGGTGGTTGAACCAGTTTTGGAAAAAAAATGGACTCTTGTCTTCACCCGGATGTTTCACTGAACTGAACCTTTGAACTTCAATATGTTCAGTCAATGAATTTTTGTGGCTCTGAACATCTTAGGTTGAGGCAGGACTGGAAGTGGAATCACCAAAGGACTGTGCTCATGATATTTCTTGGCATGATAAAATTAGAAAGCGCCGGACGTCTAATAAGGCCCCCAAATTCCCACATTTTCCAGTCTAATTTTCAGATCAAAGCGCTTTGTGTAAGTTGTATACAGTTTGGAAAAGTCAGTGATGCTTAACTGAACAGCCAGCCAAGGGTCATAGAGGAGGAAAAAAACCCTAACATGTTTCAAGACTGACTTTGATATGATGTGGCTGCCTGCAATGGCATATGGCCCATTTGTGTGTGCTATTAAAAAATATCTCCAACAGCTGATGATGGGACACTAGATTGGGAGGAGGGGGGTCTGAGTTACTACAGAGAATTTTTTCACAGGTGTATGGCTGGTGGATCTTGCTCATATGCTCAGAGTCTAACTCAGGGGTCGGCAACCTTCGGCACGCAGCCCATCAGGATAATCCACTGGTGGGCCGCAAGACATTTTGTTTATATTGACCATCCTCAGGCACAGCCACCCACAACTCCCAGTGACCACGGTTCACTGTTCCGGCCAATGGGAGCTGCGGGAAGCAGCAGCCAATATGTCACCAGCAAATTATCCTGATGGGCTGAGTGCTGAAGGTTGCCAACCCTTGGTCTAACTTATAATGATATTTCGGGTTGGGAAAGAATTTCCCCCCAGGTCAGATTGTCAGAGACCCTGAAGTTTTTTTCCCTTCCTCCACAGTATGGGGCACAGATGACTTGGTAGTTTGAACTAGAGTAAATGGTGGATTCTCTGTAACTTGAAGACTTTAAATCATGATTTGAGGAATTCAGTAACTCAGCTGGGGGTTATGGGCCTATTGCAGGAGTGGGTGGGTGAGGTTCTGTGGCTTGTGATGCGCAGACTAGATGATCATGAGGATCCCTTATAGCTTTAAAGTCTATGAGTCTGTGAACTGAACCAGAAAATCTGAAATGCCAGATTCAGTTACTCTTAGTCATATTGAGAGGAGTAGTAGTATATGAATTTCCCATTACTATGACTACACAAAGAGTAAGGTACTACTTATTGTGAGTTATGTTGGCCCCCTGGACACCTGACTAAGGCTTAAGCCTGCATTCCTTTTTCAGGCAGTCTTCCCCATCCAATAGCAGTTTTGCCTGGGCAGGGAATGCAGTCTCAGCTTCATTGTTTTTATGTACTATATAATGAGAGTGAGTATAATGTACTGTATAATGAGACTTTTGCTTTGCCATATTATATTTAACTACATCTTGTCTTTCAGATCACATTATAAACTTTTTTATACATGGAACTTTATATTCAAGTCTTATTTTTGAATGGCAAATAAATAATAATGAAGACATACAACGTATATAAAGAAAGTTAATACACAATCAACATATATTTTAGTGAACAGTTAAAAATAGTTGTTAGATTGTTCTAGTCCAGCAGGTTACTTATCACCATTTCATATAACCATCCATGTAACACACATTATTTATGTCTGATACATGTTATAAGTATGTTACAATCACTATAAACTAAACTATATATATATATTAGGGTGACCAGATAGCAGGCGTGAAAAATTTCGATGGGGGCGTGGGGTAATAGGGTCTTATATAAGACAATCCCCCCAAACATCAGGACGGTCTGCATAATATTGGGAAGTCTGGTCACCCTAAAATAATATATATAATTTTAGGATGAACAGATGTCCCAATATTATATATGTAATGACCCAAAGCTTTTTATAAACGTCATTTAATCATTTCTCAATTAGTATATCACTTAAACTTGTGCTTTTAATTTAGGAATGAGCAGTTCTCAGAGTGAGGGTTTATGGACTTCAGACTACAGTATGTTTGGAGTTTGTACAGCTAAACTGAGTTCATGAAGCATTCTCTCTCCCTCATCCCCACCCCTGCTGCAAGGAGTTTGATGATTTAAAAAAAAAGTATTAGATACTTAAAACCCTCCCTTCAAAATTTGAGCCAGTACATGGTTTATGTCTGTCTATAAGCTTGAATTGCTGAAATCAAAGGTATATGATCAACCCGTATATGCTGTATGCATTTTTTTCCATTAGAATTCTCTTTCTGTGTGTGTCTCTGCTCCCATTTTCAGTCTCCCGGTATTTGTTTTTCACTCAGCCCACTCTGTGCTCTATTTTTATCTGAGTCTTTCTATTGCAATTTTCTCTCCCCTCCTCCTCCTCCTCCTGATTCTATAATCACAGACATCTTTGCAACGAGCAAACCCAATAATGTCTGAGTCAAATTTTTAAACCGATGATGTTTGAATAGGTTCAAAATTAGGCCAGGCAAGTTGGCCCCTTCAAAATTTCTACATCCATCTTTACAAATGATATCCCCAAGATACATACTATTTGTGAGATCAATATAGATTTTAAATATTCACTGCCCTTACAAAAAAAAAAACCCTAGAGGTAATGTATAAAACATTACAAATGGAGAGGTTGTGGTATAAACTTGTGAAAAGACCACTGTTTAATTTTCCCCTTTGTATATAATTGTTTGGCTATATATTAGTGAACAATCATAGTCATTCTGTAGTTGTAAACCATTCAGCTACCCCTGTAGAATCTACAAAAAAAGCATCATCACTCACGTAATTGATGCAGGAAATGCCAGAATGAAAGCAAGAAATTCACACTCTAATCTCATATTAAGGCCTGGAGAAAACTAGAGATTAGCATTGCCTTATCCAGACACAGCAAGCAGTTTTATTTTAACAGTGACTCCTAAAAACACCTAGAATACTGTCATCTTAAATCCTGTACTGGTGCTACTGCTTTTTTAGGTCTTCTTTATGTTCATACCTAGCTAGCACACATTAAAAGAATTTTACCAACTGAAAGCAATCAATGCACACTCCTCATTAAGGGACAGATCCTCCTCAGGGCACTCAGCCCATCATTGAGGGTGATTTGCACCTTACAAGATTGAGCTCAAGTTTCATATGAGCTTCAGTTGCTTTCACCAGCAGGCCCAACACAAACTGAATTTTGTTGCAGAAGTTTTAGGCTTCATTACAAAAGTTTTTTACACAAGTCTAATCTACAGTGATTTTTAAGAGTACTCAAGTCCACACGTGTGTTACAGCATTTCTTCTTCAGTGGATAGACACAAGGTATGTCTACACTATGAAATTAGGTCGATCTTAAAGAAGTCAATTTTTAGAAATCGATTTTATACAGTCGATTGTGTATGTCCACACTAATTGCATTAGGTCAACAGAGTGCATTTTCACTACCATGGCTAGCATCGACTTACGGAGTGGTCGATAGGCAGCTATCCCACAGTTCCCGCAGTCTCCGCCACTCATTGGAATTCTGGGTTAAGCTCCCAATGCCTGATGGGGCAAAAACATTGTCGCGGTTTTGGGTACATGTCGTCAGTCGCCCCTCCCTCCATGAAAGCAACAGCAGACATTTGTTTCATGCCTTTTTTCCATGCAGATGCCACACCAAGGCAAGCATGCAGCCCACTCAGCTCAGCTTACCGACACTGCCACTGTTATGTCCTGGGTGCTGCTGGCAGCAGACAGTGCAGTAGGGCTGCTAACTATCGTCATACACTGCTTCCGCTGCAACTCTGCTCTGCTGCTACTGTCTCAATAATGAATTTCTCCATGCTGTCTGTCATGGGCTCCTGGGTATGTGTGTTCTTCCTCGGGAAATGTGCCTGGTGCTAACCGTCATCCTCCACCACTTCCACTGTAACTCTGCTCTCCTGCTCTCATGAATCCACCTCACAGGTCCTCTCATCATTCTCTATAAATATCTATTCTCATGGTATCCATCTTTAGCCACCGCTTCCACTGCAACTCTGATCTCCTGCAGACGCCATACCACGGCAAGCATGGAGCCTGCTCAAATCACCATGGCAGTTATGAACATTTTAACACCTCCCACATTATCCTACAGTATGTGCAGAACCAGAACCTGCAAAAGCAGGCGAGGAGGCAACGGCAGCACGGTGACGAGAGTGAAGAGGACATAGACTTCTCTCAAAGCACGGGCCCCGGCAATTTGGACATCTTGTTGGCACTGGGGCAGGCTCATGCCGTGAAATGCCAATTCTGGGCCTGGGAAACAAGCACAGACTGGTGGGACCACATAGTGTTGCAGGTCTGGGATGATTCCCAGTGGCTGCAAAACTTTCACATGTGTAAGGGCACTTTCATGGAACTTTGTGACTTGCTTTCTCCTGCCCTGAAGCACAAGAATACCAGATGAGGGCAGCCCTCTCTGTTGAGAAGCGAGTGGCAATAGCCTTCTGGAAGCTTGCAATGTCAGACAGCTACTGGTCAGTCAGGAATCAATTTGGAGTGGGCAAATCTATTGTGGGGGCTGCTGTGATCCAAGTAGCCAGCGCAATGACTGAGCTGCTGCTATCAAGGGTAGTTACTCTTGGAAATGTGTAGGTCGTAGGGAATCCCATTGCAACAAGGCCATGCACTAACTGTGATGGGGCAATAGAACGCATATCCCTATCTTGGGACCGGACCACCTTGGCAGCCAGTACATAAACCACGAGGGGTACTTTTCAATGCTGCTGCAAGCACTGGTGGATCACAAGGGACATTTAACCATCATCAGTGTGGGACAGCTGCGAAAGGTACATGACGCTCGCATCAGGCACTCTGGTCTCTTTGAACAGCTGCAGGAAGGGACTTACTTCTCAGACCAGAAAATAACTGTTGGGGATGTTGAAATGCCTTGGGGACCAGGCCTATCCCTTAATGCCATGGCTTATGAAGCCATACACAGGCACCCTGGCCATAAGTAAGGAGCTATGCAACTATAGGCTGAGCAAGAGCAGAATGGTGGTAGAATGTGCATTTGGATGTTAGACCTCAGCAAAACCAATGTTCCCATTTTTATTGTTGCTTAGTGTGTGTGCCACAATATCTGTGAGAATAAGGGAGAGACGTTTATGGTGGGGTGGGAGGTTGAGGCAAATCTCCTGGCCACTGATTACGCGCTGCCAGACACCAGGGCGATTAAAAGAATACAGCAGGATGCACTGTGCATCAGAGAAGTATTGAAAACCAGTTTCATGACTGGCCAAGCTATGGTGTGACAGTTCTGTTTTTTTCTCCTTGATGAAAACCCACCCCTTGGTTCACTCTACTTCCCTGTAAGCCAACCACCCTACCCCCTTCAATCACTGCTTGCAGAGGCAATAAAGTCATTGTTTCAAAATCATGCATTCTTTATTAATTCATCACACAAATAGGGGGATAACTGCCAAGGTAGCCCAGGAGGGGTGGGTGAGGAGGGAAGAACCAGTTAGGGTGGTGGATGAGGGACAGTCAAGGCCACACTGCACTTCAAAACTTATTGAATGCCAGCCTTCTTTTACTTAGGCAGTCCTCTGGGTTGGAGTGGTTGGGTGCCCGGAGTCCCCACCCCCTGCGTTCTTGGGCATCTGGGTGAGGAGGCTATGGAACTAGAGGAGGAGGGCACGGGGTTACAAAGGGGCTGCAGTGGTGTCTGTGCTCCTACTGCCTTTCCTGCAGCTCCACCAGACGCCAGAGCATGTAACTTTGATACCACAGTAGCCTCAGCATTGCATCCTGCCTCCTCTCATCACGCTGCCACCACCTCTCATCTTGCTCCCGCCACCTCTCATCTTGTTCGTTCCTCATGTCCTCGCATTCATTTTCTGTTTTCCTGGACTCTGACATTATTTGCCTCCATGCATTCTGCTGAGCTCTTTCAGTGCGGGAGAACTTCATGAGCGCTGAGAACATTTTATCGTGAGTGTGGTTTTTTTGTGTTCTAATCTGCGTTAGCCTTGGGGACGGAGATGATAGGGGGAGCATTGAAACATTTGCAGCTGTGGGAGGGAAAAAAAGGAAGCATAGTATTTAAAAAGACACATTGTAGAAAACATTGGGTAGACTTTTTCACGGTGAACCAAGCTGTTAACATTACATAGCATGTGTGCTTTCAGTACAAGGTCGCATTTTGCCTCTTTTATTGAGGGCCTGCCGGTTTGGTGTGAGAGATCACACCTGCAGGGCCAGGCAACAGAATTCAGGTTGCAAGCAGCATGGTAAGCCACAGTCTTTCAGCTTTTTAACATGTGGGAATGGTTTCAAACAGCAGTGCCCTCCTTTCCCATACCAAGCACCCGTTGGGTTGGCCATTTAAAAGGAGGGGCTGTACTGGCCGCAAATGAATCCCAAGTCTTCAGGGCAAATTAATCATTAAACACGCTTGCTTTTAAACCATGTATTATATTTACAATGGTACACTCACCAGAGGTGCCTTTTCCAGCTTCATGGTCCAGGAGCCCACCTTAGGAGAGTTGGGAGGGTATTGGCTCCGGGGTGATAAACAGTTCCTCGCTGTTGGGGAGAATGGTTTCTCCACTTGCCTGCTGTGCACTACCCTCCTCCTCCTCCTCCTCCTCCTCATCATCATCATCTTCCTCGTCTCCAAAATCCTCATGCCTGTTGCATGAGACTTCCCCCTTGCAAGTGTCCATGGACAGGGGTGGGGTAGTAGTAGGGGCACTCCCTAGAATTGCATGCAGCTCATCATAGAAGCGGCATGTCTGGGGCTCTGACCTGGAGCGGCCGTTTGCCTCTTTAGTTTTTTTGGTAGGCTTGCCTGTGCTCCTTAATTTTCACGTGGCACTGCTGCGGGTCCCTGTTGTAGCCTCTGTCCATCATGCCCTTGGATATATTGGCATTCTGTCTTTTGGAACGGAGTTCTGATAGTACAGATTCGTCTCCCCATACAGCGATCTGATCCAGTACCTCCTGCTCTTTAGCAATTCTGGGACTGCATGGTCACCTTTGCAGATGAGCAAACCATGCTGGCCAAACAGGAAATGAAATTCAAAGGTTTCCGGGGCTTTTCCTCTATACCTGGCTAGTGCATCTGTGTTGAAAGTTCTGTCCAGAGCAATCACAATGGAGCACTCTGGGGTAGTTCCCGGAGGCCAATACTGTCGAATTGTGTCCACACTACCCCAAATTTGACCCGGCGATGTTGATTTCAGAGCTAATCCCCTCATCAGGGAGGAGTACAGAAATCAATTTTAAGAGCCCTTTAAGTTGACAAAAATGGCTTCGTGGTGTGGACAGGTGCAGGGTTAAATCGATCTAATGCTGCTAAATTCAATCTAAACTTGTAGTGTAGACCAGGGCACAGAAATTGTCCTCAAGAAACAGCACTATAAAATGGCCTAAATTGTTCTCTATGTATATAACATCTCTCCTTTGCTCAGAAAATTCTTGTCCCTATTTTATGTTGTGTAAAAGGAAAAGACTATTTCCAAAGTCACTGAAATTACAACTGAATGGCTGCAACATGAAGATTAGTAATTTCGAAACTAGTCTTATTTAACAAAATGTTTTCTCCTCATTCAGTTGGACAGACAGCATAGCCTTATGTCACTTAAAGTAGGCTGCACTGTATTATTTTCCACTGAGCTACAGATGACTCTTTTGCTAGAAATATGGGCTTTTTCAGGGCTAACTATTTCCATCCCATCCTCAAGGTTTCAAACTTTTTTTTTGAATTAGTTCTGCTGTACACTGCAAACAAGTTCTTTTTTTTTATTATTTTTTTTGTTCAATTTCAGGCATAGCATAAACCACTCTACCATAGCAATATAAATCAGTCTTTCATGGTCACCAAGTTTAAGAGACTAAATTTCAGGGAAGAAGAGAGTTCTGTAGCTCAAATTGTGACCTTTATCTCAAAGAAGTGCCCAATTCAAGCAGATATGATTCATCTTTTTTATGCAACAAACTAGGAATGGGAAAACTGGCTCTATAACTCTAGCCTTCTCACAATGAAGCATGAAGAAGATAGACATGAGAAAACCCACACAAAGAATGAACTAAAAAAAAATTGTGGAACTAACAAGATGTACTAAATTTCACAACCTAATCACTTGGAGCCAGATTGTTGCCATTTGCACAGGCTAGAGTTATGGGAGGTGGGTGCCACTCTGTCCCAGAGGCACCTCTACAAGGCTTTGTGCCTAAGAAAAGCAGGAAGCATCCCAGAATCCCTGTGTGCCTGGAATCCAGTACCTGCAGCACCACCTTTATGAAGTTACAGTGTACTATCCCCTTATGCAGTCTGCTCCCTTAACTGTTGATGAGTGGACCCCAATTCCTATTACCCCAATTCTTGCCCATCTTTACGGGGTATCTAGCAACTCAGAGGGCAGCTCATGATGTCAGAGAAGTGCATGGACTACAATTGTGGATACTATTCTGCTTTTAATTATGTACCAGTTACCCCATCCTTCATCTTCATATTGTTTATTTGGTTTACAAGCTCTTCAGAACCTGTTTGTCATCATACATGTCAAACTATGTAGCAGACAGTTGGCACTATATAAAAACTGTAACAAACAAACATGAATCAAACTGATATGCAATTTTTCCACTAATATCCACCCCTCATCATGACCCCTTTTCAGCAAGTTTCCACCTGGAAATCGAGAAAACAGTGAAATTGAAGATGAGTTAACAATCTACACTTACATGATTTGATGTAAATGTCAAGAAAGGAGAAGTCTAGTTTAGCATGTTGGAAGGGAATAATAACCAGGAGTCATGGAATGAACTATAGAAAAGTAAAATTTAGGCTGAACATCAGGAAAAAAATTGACAACAAAATCTATAAGCCTTTACCAGTAATCTTCCTAGTGAGGTGGTGGATTCTCCATTCCCTAGCACGTTTAAAACTAAATTGGATAATAAAGGATAGGATAGATAGGACATTTCTCCTGCTTTACACACCAGGATGGCTTGTAGGGGCCAGGGCAGTGGGTCAGAATCAGCCCTAAATGTTAGCTCATTCCTCTCTGCAAGTTTGGACTTCCATCAAGCAGGAAGGATTTTGCACCACACTCTCGAGCTTGCCTGGAAACTAGCTAGGCATTCCACCCTCTAGAGCCATTGATCCATGAAGCTTCCAGGAGATCTACAGAGGCACAGGCCATTCACATGGAGGCCAGCTACCTCTGTACTGATACCTAGCCCCTACCAGCCCTCTCTGGCCTTCTATCAGCATGCCTTCCACTCAAGTCCTGCTGTCAGATGCTTCATGCAAGTCAGTGCTACAAAGCCCCCTAAAAGTGAGTCCAAAGTGCTGCAGTGTTGCTTCTGTGACTGCCCTCTCAGCCCTACAATTTATAAAATCTCTGGTACCTGGAAGACCAGGGTTCTTCTGGCTGCTGATATCACCAGACACCCTTTTGGAGAGCTCTATGCTTTGGACATGAATTGACTCAGAGGCTGCTTCCCCATGCCACACCTCTCCACTACAGACTTGGTGAGGGAAGAGGAGGGATCATCAGTTGTGCCCAAACCCACCCCTTCTGGCCTCCACCACACCCCTCCCCGTCAGTGGTGCAAGTAGAATTAATTTATTATTGATATGCTGCACCAGCTAAAGGGGAGGGGGCATGAGACCTCCCCACATGACTCCTCATGTGATACCTCCCTGTCCTGCCCCCAGCTGGGGCCCTGCACTCTACCCCTCTCCTCCCCATGATCCATCCCACTTTACCTGGTGGGGGGTTGGGGGGGGGACTCTGTCCTCCTCCTGCTGCACTGGAGACTTCTGAACTGCAGGACTCTCCAGAACCACAGCAGCAAAGGAGCAGAACCTCCCCCAGCCCCACCCCCTAGCCCCGAACCCAGCCCTTCCACGCAGCTGCTTCTCCTGAGTCCTGTCTGGGATCTGTACAGCAGCCCCACCAGAGATCATGGTGGGGGGTGGTACACCTGTGCCAGAGGAGCTGCCGGTGGCCCCAAGTTCTGCTCCACCGATGTCTTTCCGGTATGGAGTACCAGCTATAAATATCTTACTGGTATGGCATACAGTACGTACCACCCTACTTGCAGCATTGCTGCCTACTAACAAAGGATCTTCTACAGAAGTTCCCTCCACATTGGTGGGGTTGGCAAGTTTCAGCTCCTTTTCTGATTATGAAAGCAGAGGGTAGCATGGACCTCTTATGACTACTTTATTGTGTGAGAGATAGTGGGTGGTCAGAACACGTGTGCCATCTCAGGTTTATTTAGAGCCAATATGAGAAAACAATATCAAATCAGTTTCCATTTCTCTCATAAAGGTGATTAATATATGAACTGATCTTCATAAGAATGATGTTTTCTCCATTTCTAATGTTTGATGTATTTCATTTTAAGTCTGCCCTACCTGTGGGAGAAATAGCACTTTCAGAAATCTGCAGATTGAAACAACTTGTTGTTACAGTTAGAGCTGGGCACACAATTTGCAACGAATAATTTATATGACAGGCTTAGCCCCTTTTTCTGTTCTTCAGTGATCAGAACAGGATCTTCTTTGTTTACTTTTTAAAAACTGTTTTCAGAATTGTTCAACAAATCATTTGCACAAATAAATTTTATCCTATGTTTGGCCATGAACTGTTAGTAAAAAATGTCCAATCACACAATGGGAATACTTGACATAATTTATTTTCTCTGACTGGACAATCTAATCAATTATAAACAATTCTGGTTCCACCCAAAAGAAATTCACTTTAATCACAAAATACATTTTGTTTCTTCAATCAAAGGTATCTCTGCTGTCAGCTCAACGTTAGGTTTCATCAGGTATTCATATGAACAAAACTTCACTCATACCAATGATTGTAAAAAGTGAGCAATCAAGAGAGAAGATGGCTGAACTAAAAAGTGATTCAGAATTTGCAAAAAAAAAAAAATTGCAAATACTGCTTCCCCAAAGTTGTACAGCTATATTAAAAATTCAAAGTACAGTTCATTCATCTAGATTTTGCCCTTTTCACCAAAGAAAGATTAAGACAAGCTGTGGATTCGTTCATTTCTTTCTTTAATTATTAATCATTATTATTATTATTTATTTGTATTTCAATAGCACCTACGGACCAGAGTCTCACTGTGCTAAGTGCTACATAAAGACATAACAAAGAGAAGGTCTCTGAACTGAAGAATTTACAATCTAATTATATTCTCCTATTCTCCAGTGAAGAAAATAATGAGTCTAGTTATGATTTTGTTTTTAGTTCGGAACAAAAGAATATTTAAACAACAAGCTAGTGCAGGTGCTTCTGGAGATATTAATGGGGCACTGTCATGTTATACCAGAGGCCAGATCCTTATCTAATGTAAATCAGTATACTTCTGATTTCAATAAAGCTACCAGATAAGGAACTGGCCCATGATTTTTAAAACAGATTTTCTTCTTTCTGTTACAATAACCTTAGACTGTGAACACTATGTGTTAAGGCATTCTTTCCCTATCATAGAGCTTCCACCCACCTCCCTGATAGTCTAGAGAACAAGAGAGATTATCAACGAGAAATGAACCACGAGGAGTACAATTAATGACTTAGGGGGATTGAAGCTTGACCCCGCATCCTTCCTGATAAGAATTGTGTTGAAGTTGCTGATACATTCATCTTAGAAGAGTAGGATGTGCCCCAGGAATGTCTACTGGGGCCTCAAGGCTGCAAACGCTGGAAAAACCCACACATGGTTAATTGATAATCAGAAGGAACCTCTCTCTTGACCATTGAAACTGCTTATTTAACAAGTTTGCTTTAAGGGACATGTCATTCTATTACTAATGTATAAATAAGGGGAAAAAGTTTGAGGTAGGGGGACTCTTCAGGACTCTCCCTCTGGATGCATCTTTTGTTCCCCACTAGCAGAAAGACAGGCTGCTGTTGTGCCACTCGAGAGCCACACTCAGCTTTGGTAATTATCAAGGGTTGGGAGTGTTTTACTAAACTGTTGCAGACATGTGTATAAGTGCTTGAGACTAAGTAAAGTTTAGCTTTAAGTGAAAGCACTCTTGTGTTGTCCTGTTTGTGCCAGACATCTATCAGTTGGACAGCTGTGTCTCTCCTGATTTATCTCCTGACACCACTTCGCACAGAGTAAAAGTTACCAAGAGCTTTGAGTTGAAAGAACCCCAGGTAACAATTACCACAGGATGTTTACCTTGTAAAGCACCACACTTGAAGTAACAAAATAACAGTAAACTATATGGGGCAAATCTTGACTCACTGCCTGTGGGCCCAGATATATCTGAGCACAGGATAACAAGAGTGACTTTGCTGTGCATAGAGAAAGGCCAGGATGTTACATAAGTGGGCCACACCCATGGAGATCTACCAAGGTCTAGTTCTGACCCACATACACCCTTATGTTCACCCCTTTTACAAGACTATGAAAAATTATGTATGAAGTATGCTGTCGAGGCTGAATTCCCACTCTGTCACTCCAAATGCAGAATGTGGGGGTCCGCAAGGATTCTGAAAATTAATACTTGCCACTCCAGGCTTGTATTAAACTCCCAAGATTACAGCTTTTCTCTGACCTTAGCTTGGTAAACGTTGCCACCACCCAAATGCAAAAAAAAAACCCTTTGGACCCAGGAAAGAGCACTTGGGAATTCCTCCCTGTGGGGTACTCTCAAACCCTTTCACCCCCACCCCTCCAGTGAAGAGGTGAGAGATAAAACAAAGGAAAATAGTTGGTGCCACCAGCTAATCAAACAGCATATGCACAAACCTCTTAGGAAACCAAAAATCCAATCCTTTTCTTAAAAAAGGTAAATTTTATTAAAAACAAAAAGAAAGAAAATACATCTGGAACTTAGGCTTTTGCTAGATTTTAAAAGATCAAAGTCAAAGATTTAAAGTCCAAAAATCAAGCACCCAAAATAGCTTTCTTGGGGTTCAGCTTAAAGGTTACAAGCAAACAAAAGCATCTGGGGTTAACACAGAGGAGTCCACAAGCCAATAAAAAAAATAACCCTAATTGCTTTTTTTTAGACATTCTCTAATTTTACTTACACATCTGAGGCTCCAGATTAGTAGGTTTGAGGTATGAATTGATAATCTATAATCATACCTGACTTAAAGCTGGTTACAGCATTACTGCCCTGTGTCCTTGCAGCCCAGAGAACAACAGACAAAGGGAAAGTTTCTTTTCCAATTTTAAAAAGTTGTGCCCACTCCTTTTCTTTTACCTGTGGCTTGTTAACCCTGTACAGGTAAATGAAGCAGAGAACAGACTAAGAGGGATTTTGCAGCTAACTGACTGGCTGGGTATCCATGAAAGGGAGCTACTTCCCACCTCACCCCCTGTTGATGTATCACATATGCCTTGTGAAGTATCATTTGAAAACTCATACTTTGCTGATCATCATTGTCCTGGTAAAATTTGTGGCAACACTGTACATAAAGTTAAGATTCTACTGCATGATGTTACTGAGACATATTTCAAACCACCACAAACCAGTTCCTCAGAAACAAAACGAAAACTGACACCTCAGCCATGTGTCAAAGAAATCAAATGGACTATCACTCAGTTATGTAGCCATTCTTTTGCAGGACAAAGGGTGTGTGCAATAAATTTATGTCTTGGCAAAGAGAACAGCTGGAGGTTCCTTTTCCTACATATTTTGTCTCCTCAACCTCAGCTGGAGCCAATTTTCAAAGAGAAAAATAAGTATAAGAAGTGAGAGCAGGGGACACAAAAAATATCTCTCCCTTTCTCTCTGCTCATAGCATCAACAACATTTGAAGGACAAAGAAAACATCATTGGGTTGATATAAGGATCCTGACTGAAGGAGTTCAACGAGTGAGACTGCTGTGACATGTAGTGAGATATAACTTTGCTGTGAATTCATTTAGCTTATTAAGATAGATATTAGTTGCATTTTACCTTTTATTTTCTTGTAACTTATTCTGGCTTTTATGCCTCATTACTAGTAATCACTTAAAAATCTAACTTTCTGTAGTTAATAAACTTGTTTTTATGGTTTTATCTAAACCAGTGTGTGTTTGGATTGAAGAGTTTGGGCAATTCTATTTGAGATAACAGGATTTGTGCATATTTCAGTTAATGTAATGATGAATTTTATATGAGCTTGTATGGTCCAGGAGGTTGCTGGGCAGTACAAGATGCATGTTTCTGTGGAATGTCTGGGAACAGGATTTTGCTGGTGTTGTCATGCAATGTAATTTATGCAACATAGGTGGGAATAATTTACATGCTAGAGGCTGTGTTACAGCAGAGTAGGAGTGGTTGCTCTTACAGTGCAGCAGAGTAAAAGGCACCCCAGGATGAAAAATTGAGAGGACACAGCTATTGATCAATCCACATTGTATCCTGGGTAATGTCACACTAATCCATGGAGAAGCCTGGCACTAGAGCATGGAGAAATATTTTGTGGACATGTCAGGCAGGAAAGTGATTGTTGGGTGGTGCAGTGATTAACCTAATCATTTCACATACACGAAGGGGGAATGCAGCAAATGCAGAATCATAGATGACAGGTTGATAAGCACCTCAGGAAAAAAAAAGGATGCTGTAATGGGATGACAAACTGGGGCTTCTGCTGCCCTGCTGTTGAAGTACTATAGAGAAGTCCATGGGCTTGGTGGGAAGGTTCAATTAGAAATGGTTGGTAAATAGGAATGCCTTCCCACACCTCAAAACAAATCTTCTTTATCTTTTTTTAAATTTAGAACTAGTTTCAAGTGATCATGACTTGATTATATTTGTTATGTGCAAACTTAATAAAACCCCAGCCAGCAATAAATAGACACACACATTGCTTTAAAGGGGTTAGTTTCACAAAGCTGAAAACAATCACGAGCCAAATGAGTCAGAAGAAATAATTTCAAAATAAAAATGTGAATGAAAATTGAGAATTGTTTAAGGACATTTCACTAAATGCCCAAAAAGCCATCAGACAAAAATTGGTTTAAAACACAAAACACACACAAAATAAACAAAACCCCACAAACACACAACCTGACGTAGACTGCAAGTGAAAACAGCATTAGAAATAAAAAGTAATATGTAACAAAAAATGGATAAGGGATATAAATTAGAAGCTGGGACTTGCTGGAAATTGGTAAGGGAATTAAAAGGATACAAGGAGAAATCTGTGGCCAGCAGAGGTAAGGAAAAGAAGGAGTTTAAGTATATAAACAACAAAAGAACTGTTACAGTAGTATTGGTTCATTACTAAATAGAAATAGTAGATTTGTCTTTAATAATGCAGAGGAGTCAGACATGTTAATACGTATTTCTATTCTGTATTCGGGGAAAACAGATGATGTAGTCATATCATATGATAATGAAATATTTTCCATTCCAACATGGAATATGAAATAGGATATGAAACATAAGCTACTAAAGTTAGACATTTTTAAATCAACAAGTCAGATCCAAGAATTTTTAAAAGGCTCACTGAAGAGTTCTCTAAACCATTAATGTTTATTTTCGATAAAAAGTCTTAGAACACTGTGGAAGTTCCAGAGGACTCAAAAAAAAAAAGCTTATGTGCCAATTATTTAAAAAAGATAAATGGGATGACTGGGGGAGTTATAGGCCTGTCCGTCTGACTTGAATCCCAATTAAAATAATGGAATGGTGGGTACAAAATTCAATTAATGAAGAATTTGAAGAGGACAATATAATTAATGCCAATTAACATCTGTTATGGAAAATAGATTTTGTCAAACCTCAAAAAGGATGTTGATAAATTGGAGAGGGTTCAGAGAAGAGATATGAGCATGACTGAAGGATTACAAAACATACCTTATAGTGACGAGACTCAGAGCACTTGATCTATAGAGTTTACCAAAAGAAGATTAAAGGGTGACTTGATCAATCTATAAATACCTACATGATAAACAGAAATGTGATAATGGAGGACTCTTCAACTAGCTAACAAAGGTATAAGAAGATCACCATTAAGACTCCAATGGCTGGATGTTGAGGTTAGACTAGACTGAAACTACGGGACATATTTTTAACAGAGAGGTTAATTAACCATTGAAACTATTTACCCAGGGTTGTGGTGGATTTTCCAGCACTGGAAATTTTAAAATTAAGAGTAGATTTTCCCAAAAGATATGCTGTAGTTCAACTACACTTTTTGGACTTGAACCAGGAATTAATTCAGGGAAGTCTGTAGTAACTAAGGTCTCAAAGTTCTGAGTTATTACTACTAAAGAGTTGCCCAGACTTCACAGCTATGATGAAAAGATAGAACACAAGGCTAAAAGAATAGAAACCCAAGATCTAACAGCTGGATTTCTTCAATAGTCTGAACAAACAGAATTGCTGCAGTCTTTCACAAGAGTGTACCACTGGTATAACTAAAGAGACTTCCCCTTTTTCCAGGCTGTGAATGAGTGAGTGGATTAAAAATTAAATTAATATCAAACATTAAGATATTATATGATGTCAGACACAGTAGTAAAACAGTGAACTTGATGGCATCTAATATATTGATTAAGATGTGTATAAATTGGAAGTCAACTATAAGACATACAGCTTTGGGCAAAATATTGTATACTTTAATTATAGCGTTTTCTTCATAAGCAAGACTCTTAGGAAAGAAAGGGCTTGTGTTCATATTGGTTTCTTTTAGTTTAAGTGATAAAGTGAAGAAGCAGAGCTAGTGTTTGCAATCAACCATTCTTATGGTATCCAGTTAGTGAAATACACCTGGAAAGAGGCAGTAAATAAAAGGAACTGAAACTGAATGGTGTATTTATAAGGACACTTGACCACCAAAGAGGAACAATCACAAATATAACTGTTTGGTTAATAATGCACAAACTCAGCTCAGCCACAAGGTCTCACCATGGTTAAAACAAAGGTAGCAGAAAAAAGAAGATTTATACAGCAAACAGAACGACAGTTTCTGCTTCCAGTCTGCTGGAGAACCACAGTTCTTGAAGTGACTTTGCATTGTATAATGAACTGTTAAAAGAAGTTTAATGATCATCAAATATTATGGAGGGACTTTGTATAAATTATATGAATTTGAAATGGGACAACATTTCAGCAGCTAGCAGTGTGTTGGTGGAGAAACTGCAACTTAACCAAGCATAACTTCAAAATTGGCCATGCAATGCACCACAAAGGAGTCAACAGAAAGTGTTTTATGATGTACATTGCTGACTGGAGCAAGCTAGCTGGTGTTCAAAGTATGTCCCAAGATGGTTGTACACAAGCTAATATGAGAAGTTATGTTGCACAAAGAGACTGGAAAATTCCAGCCCTAGTTGCAAGAACTCAAAAGCTTATGTCTTGTTTCCTGATTGGATGGTGAGAAGATAACTCATTTTGGGTGCACATTTTGAATCTTCAGTAGAAGAATAGGTTGTGACTCGGGCAAACCAGGTGCCAGACCATGCCAAAGTACCCATGTCTCAAGGGAATATTCACAAACACATTGCTGGAATCAGTGTGGCTCATCTGTGGGTTAGTACTGTTAAAATAGAGATTGGAATTATAAGAACGTGTTTAGACTTTGTTGAATGCTTGTGAGTTGCTTCATGTATTAATCTCACTTATAAATGTCTGCATCCCATATTGTAAAGTAATATTTGAGCTGTTGTATTGTGAGCCTCTGGGACAATGTAGATCACCATAAAGGAGAAAGACCTGAACTAGTGTGAAGTGCTGATCTTCAACAGGAGGTGTTACATTCTACCGAACTGGAAAGGTCCATTGACACCAGACAGACTATTGTGGGACATTAAATAGAACAATCAGCACTGTGTGTTTTCCTTCTCTCCCCATGAAGATGAGCCATTCAAGTGGATTCCTCCCATCAGATGAGTTTGCAGCTCAGACCACAAGGAAGAAGGGGAATAAAAACCACCAACAAAAAGGCACTGGATCTCCATGCTGCTTGGTCTCTGTGGGGCAAGGTTTACTAGGCATATGCAAGAAATCCTCAATATCTGTGTTAGCCCAAAGGTTCATATGGAGCTTGCTTATTATAGAAGCTTCTATTACTTTTTGAAAATTACAATGGTAACTCATTTGTGTATATACAAGATTAAAGCAGGTAAGCATATAAATAACTCTTGTTTCTTTTTCCTACTTAAAAAAATATTTTATAGTTTATTATAGGATTGGCTATAAGCCTTGTCCTTGATGTAAGATCTAAGCTGCAACTGAGCTGGGCTACGTGACTAGGAATAATCTGAATATGGTTGTGATTCTTGGTTTAAAGGACCACCTATTACAAGGTATGCTCACAAAGTGTCTGTCTGTCTGTGTGATGCTTTTGCCGGGAACAGATTGGGAATGCCGTCTCAGAAACTTCTGTAAAGTTAGTAAGTAATATAGCTAGAAATGTGTTAGATTTCTTTTTGTTTAATGGGTGGTAAAATATGCTGTGCTGAATGGAATGTATATTCCTGTTTTTGTGTCTTTTTGTAACTTAAGGTTTTGCCTAGAAGGATTCTTTATGTTTTGAATCTGATTACCCTGTAAGGTATTTTCCATCCTGATTTTACAGAGGTGATTCTTTTACCTTTTCTTTAATAAAAATTCTTCTTTTAAGAACCTGATTGATTTTTCATTGTTCTTAAGATCCAAGGGTTTGGGTCTGTGTTCACCTGTACAAATTGGTGAGGATTTGTTATGAAGCCTTCCCAGGAAAGGGGGTGTAGGTCTTGGGGGGGGGGGATATTTTGGGGGAAGATGTCTCCAAGTGGGCTCTTTACCTATTCTTTGTTTAACACTCTTGGTGATGGCTGCATAGGGTTCAAGGACAAGGCAAAGTTTGTACCTTGGGGAAGTTTTTAACCTAAGCTGGTAAGGAAAAGCTTAGGGAGTCTTTCATGCAGGTCCCCACATCTGTACCCTAGAGTTCAGAGTGGGTAAGGAACCTTGACATATACATAACCAAAGTAGTTCAATACCATGTTTACCTTCTCATATCCTATACTGTTTTTGCCATTGTTAAAGATAGTTGATAAAACTCTATACAATTAAATTTAACTCTTGAGTCTTTTCTTTAGTTAAGCAATCAGAATTAGAAGTACCTTGAGAAAGGTGGCATATGTGATTAATTAAGCAGTTGCTTATACCCCAACTTTCTTACAAATCCAGTAATCTGTGCTAGGCAAGACATCAGATAAAATGACCACAACGGTCCATTCTGACCTTAAAAATTATCTGAATTTTTTGACTGAGTTAAAAGTGTCCAAAGCACCTTAAGAGCTCCTAAATGCCAAAGTCACTTCTGAAAATGGGACTTCGTGGTTTTGAAAATTTTAGTTCAGCTGTATCATTAGACACATAAATATAAATAGTATGAGTTTTTAATCAGTTGTAGTTCAGAAAGTCAGAGGGAAGTGTTTATATTCTCTAGTCCCTGCATAACACTACCGTGCATAGCTGAGTTGTTTGTACTCTGCATAGGTATGAGGATTTGCCCCTATGAATGCTGTAGGGAATATGTTAAAATAAATCATAGCAATTAAATCTGGCTGGTAGTGCTAAGTTAAGAATTGTGCTAATAATACATGAATTTTGCTCTAAATTCTTTGCCCCCAGTAAGTCATACACAAAAATAAAATGCATGGAATATTTGCCACACGAACTTCATCAGTAAATGTTTGTACATGTGTGCAAATATTTAAGCTATCAAATCTGCTTCAGATAATACTAGTATATATAAATCAGCACTTTCCAAATATTATGGACTTGATCTTTCAATGTGTTGAGCAGAGGTGACTGAGAATTTTCCAATATATCTTCCCCCACCCCTCATCAAAAAATGCCAGTTCAATGAAACTAAAACCATTTTTGAAACAGGGTTGTGTTCAAATTTCCTGACTCAAAAGAAACATTGACAATTTCAAAACTCATTTCAGTATTTTCAGGATGAAAACTTCCTGTTTTCTGATTCAAAGTGACTTTTTGTTTGAAGTGCAAGCTAATTTTACTCATTTTTTTTAGGTCAAAATCAAAAGGAATTGTTCCAAAATAGGCCTCTACAAAGCAATTTTTTGTTTTTGACTATTTTAGAGATTTCAATTTTTTGTCCTGATTTTGAAGCAGGAAAAGTGGAAAAGCTTTTGAACTCTTGAAAATATTCATGGGTTGGAATTCACATGCAGAACTTGTTTTGAGCAACTCATCATACATTGCTTTCATTATTTATATATATATATAAACATACACACACACATTCATCATAGCCTATATGCTTTTAATAAGTATTATTGTTATTAATGCACTAAAGAATCCCTGATATGGATAATAAATATTTTGCCCAGATGCATATTTAACCATTTTAACTTTGCATTCTATTTTGAAGTATAAGACAATTAAAACAATGTATTCATAGACCCTTATGTGGTCTTTCAGAAATGTAGTAACTTTTCCCAAAGGTTGATTAGAAATAATTTTCTAATAAATAGCACTGCAAGAATTAATTCCCAATTGAGTATTTCTTACAGAAAAAAACTTCTTCTAAAAATCCACTAACTTTATGAAGGAGTCTTCTACTGAGTCTGTCATCTTGGCATTTATATTGGTCTGTTCATTAGCTGTCCCTGCACTCACATGTATTTGCACCTTCAACAGTGTAGACAAATTGGTGAGTTTAGATTAGTGACAGAGGCTACATTATAGTATTAGACTCATTGCAGTGGAAACAAAACAATTTTTGTTGAACTATACACTACAAAGGAGAAAATGGGTTTTCTATGGTTTTGACTTGCTTTAAAGTATGTCCTTATTTTGAAATGCGAACTCTAAACTTATGTGTTATTCCTAGGATAGCACATATTTTAATAGATAATCTTGTCCCGTTTGTTCTTTTTTTTTATTTGCAACCAGCCTATGTTGCATCACTCCCCCCAGCTCTATATTTTGCATGAATGGGCTATAGAGTTAATATATAACATACCATTAGTGCAATAAATATATGTAAATGCATAAGAATTAACAAAAAAAACCCAGACTTGAAACATAAAAGAGTAAATCTAATAAGAACAGATGGATCTCTGAGATATAAAATAATTGCCAACCCTCATACACAATTGCAGTAGGATCAATATACTTTACAGAAATAAAAAACTCTAATTCCATAGGGATGAAGATAGCTCTGTCTTATCTCTTGCAGGAAAGATCAGGTCTTGGGTTCTTTCAGATAAGCAATTCCCCACTGCAACTTCCATACCAGTCCATATTAGGTGGAACTAATTACATATTTACTTTATGTTCATAATACCTAGCAAACAACTTATTTATATTAGGCTTAATTTTAACATTTATAAATATATGTGGATGCTGATCTTTTACCAGTATATCTATCTATCTATCTATAAATACTATTATACTTCATTTGCTGTTCATGAAAAAAGAAGGACCAAACACTGGCTTGAGACAGACATTGTATAGGCAGATTGTCCAGTAATTTAAACACGTTGCCAGCAGACCTGAGCATTCACCAACAATACCCTGGCTTTTTCACTCATTAGATCTCTCTCCAGGAAAGTCTGAAAGGCATAATGAACTGTGGCAAGATGTGATGGTTTTATGTGAGCCAATAGGTTAAGGCTACCAACTCCCCCTCACTTATGACCATGATCCGGAGTCTGGTCTCAAGAAGTAAATGGTTGCTGCACTAACTAGTTCCTATCTAAACAAAGTTTCCTGCATGATTGCCTGTGCTTGCATGATCACACGCTGTTGCTCAAATGAGATAGCCATAGCCATAGCCATATTTTCTGCAGCCTTAGATGGTATTCACAGCTATCTGTATGTGTCAAACAGAGGCAATGGAAGTCATTTTTTATACTTTATGCACAGTGAATCAGTACATCTTTTTCTAACTGAGGCTGGTGAGAGTAGAGATACTGATTGTATCATTAAGCAGTCAATACACTATATGGCGATTTGCCCTAGTGCATCAAAGTATGCTGCTGGCATTGTGTAAGATACAGGCCTTGATGCTCTTTTGTCTCTGACATTTTTTGATTTAGTTGCTTCCTCCTCTGTGGCATAAGTTAATAAGCATATTTAACTAATTAGAGAGACAGGGAGGGTGAGTTAATATCTTTTATTGGACTGTGATAGCATTGCTCTACTAAACAGTAGACATCGCCACCTCCTCGTGGTTCTGGGGATTAGCTTAGTCAGGCCAACAATCCTTTCAGTGGTTACACCTTATCGGTTTTCCTTCTGCAGCCCCTCTCTCAGTCCAAGAACCACAGCATCCTCTTCATGACTCAGCCCTCCAGCCCGGTCCCTATCATGGGTTTCCCTTTGGGGTGGGATGGAGTGGGGGGAGAAGGGGGAAGTGTATCAAGGTTTCTGTTCTCCAGCAGCCTCCTTCTTCATTGCCTCACAGTGCCAAGCAGGGGAACCGCGGGCCAACCATCTGCTCTAGGTTCTGGCACAGGGACCCCCTCTGCAGCAGCCAAGATCCATTTCATACACCTTGCTGCCTTCCCCTGAGCCAATTCCATACCTCCTGGCCCTCCCATCTCCTCTAGGTTTGCCAGTCTCTTCACTCCCTCCACCTAGGGAGTAACTTTAGACAACTCATCTCTGCAGCCCCAAACATGTCTCTCTTCTCCCAGGGAGTGAATGCAGACTTCTCCCTGCCTCCCTTTCTGCTTTCAATTTTGTAGAAGCCTCCCCTGCCCCTCAGAGGTGAGATTCTCTCTAATTAACTGCCTTCCTCCTATAGCTTCCCTGTTTGCAACCTAATTGGGTGATTGGGCCCACCTGGCCTAATTCAGCTCTTGCATGGCCAGTGAGTTGAGCACACCCCATCACACGGGCTAACTTCTTTTATTGAACCAAGAAGTTGGACCAATAAAAGATATTACCTCACTCTGTCTCTCTAACACCCGGGGACCAACACGGCATATTTAACTCATGTTTCACAAAATTCATTTCATATTACAGTCCATCATTTGCATCCACAAGGAATTGTTTTCACACAATTGTATCCGGAAAGAATAACTTGCAGGCTCAGAATTGGAAACACAAAAAAGGAGGCAGGGTTTAAAAACAAAACCAACCAAACAAAAATAGCTTATAGCTTACCTGGAACTGGTCTGTAAAATGTACATCTTCATATTAAAGTGTTCCAGCAGTTATATTTCTGTGCAACATTCCTCTGACATTCTTGTCAGGATGTTGTTAGAAAAATAAAACTCACAACTTGGTTTTTAGTACAGGTTTGCTAAAGATGATGTTATCCCACGCTTTAATGGTTTTGTTAAACACCCTCAGGGACTCATGATCATCTTGAAATTTCAGCTCTTTAATTCATTTTACATTTTTAAACTCTAATTGTTTTGGGGGAAAAATTTAGAGATCAGTTTTGATTGCAGCTGATGATGTTAAAATAGTGGAATTAATTGTGATGTTCTGGAGCAAACCAGTGATTTTGTTATCCTGAACCTTGTGTAGCAGTAACTTTAAAATTCCCAATTTTTTTGGCATCAGATAGACTGTTCAAATTATTTATGATTTATAAAGAAAATTTACTGGGTCCAGCTGCTGTGGGTGCTGGACCCTCCTCCCTCTCCATTTTGTCAGGGACAGTTTTAGTAAAAATCACAGACAGGTCACAGGCTTCTGTGAATTTTTGTTTATTGCCCGTGACCTTTCCATGATTTTTACTAAAAATATCCATGACAAAATCTGAGCCTTAGTCATAGTCGGTTGGATCCCAAAAGAAAAGGTCAGCATAGAAAGCCCTTGCCCTTTGTCAGGCTGTCTGGAGTGGCTTACGGGCATGCATGCCAACCTCAGGGCAGACTGTCTGGAATGGCGCACAAACCCCAAACTGGTTGTATGTTCTATAAATAGATTTTACAAACCAAGTATTAAGTGTGAACTCCTAAAGCACTATAACAATCTTAACATGAAAAAAGAAAAGGAGTACTTGTGGCACCTTAGAGACTAACACATTTATTTGAGCATAAGCTTTCGTGAGCTACAGCTCACTTCATCGGATGCATTCGGCTGTAGCTCTCGAAAGCTTATGCTCAAATAAATTTGTTAGTCTCTAAGGTGCCACGAGTACTCCTTTTTGCGAATACAGACTAACACGGCTGCTACTCTGAAATCTTAACATGGAACCTCAGACAGTCCTCCTGTGCACTCTGGTCTATGTTGCTACACAGACAAGCTTTTATTTGTGATAGATGGTCCCTTACACCAAACAAACAAAAACAATATTCAGGTTACTCCTAGTCCCAAAGGACCAGTCACATACCTCAGGTCAATTATACCCTGGATCTCTCAAAAAGGACGCATGTAGCCAATCCTGTAGTAAACAAGTTTTATTATGTACAAAGTTAAAACAGGTAAATGTACACTCACAAATGAGTTAGGCTATGTCTACACTAGCATTTTTTGTTAGTAAACCCCTTGACCAACATAAGTTTCAACAACAAAAGTGCCGGTGTGGACAGCACTATGTCAGCAGGAGAGAGAGAGCTGCTACAAAGGAGGCCTTACAGTGGTGCAGCTGCAGCAGTACAGCTGTGCTGCTGTAAGGTCTGTAGTGTAGACACAGACTTACTCTTAGATTCCAGAAGATAATAGAATCTTCTATAAAAGTGGTTCTCAAACTAGGGCCGCCGCTTGTTCAGGGAAAGCCCCTGGTGGGCCAGGCCAGTTTGTTTACCTGCCGCATCCGCAGGTTCAGCAGATCACGGCTCCCACTGGCCACGGTTCACCGCTCCAGGCCAATGGGGGCTGTGGAAGTGGCGCGTGCTGAGGGATGTGCTGGCCACCATTCCTGCAGCCCCCATTGGCCTGGAGCAGCGAGTGGGAGCTGCGTGGGAGCCGCAATCGGCCGAACCTGTGGACGCGGCAGGTAAACAAACTGACCTGGGCCGCCAGGAGCTTTCCCTGAACAAGTGGCGGCCCTAGTTTGAGAACCACTGTTCTATAAAAAGCAAACTCTATATGTTCTTTAGGGCTAACCTAGGCAAAACAGCCAGCATCTTTTGCTTATGCTTAGTGATTCTAGCCCCTTTAGAGTCCAAGCAGCATAAAGATCAATGTTTCTCCTTGTCAGAGATTTTTATCCCCTTCTCCCCAGAGCCCAAATTGATGGGATGAGCACTCCCTGTTCCTTGAGGGATCAAGGAGTGCAATTAACAAAGTATTTTTTTTCTTTTGATGTATCCAAATGGCTCCTTTGATCTCAAAGGCCTTCTCATTAGGACAGAGCCTAAAGTCTTCTGTAGGAAGCTAGCATTTGCATTAGGGAAGACTTCTTTCCTGTTTGATGAGTTACACAGTTACAGAGGTTTACAATGCAAATATTGCCTATTGCTTTATAACATGGTGTACAAATAAGGAAACTAATACATAAAGCATCATACAAGCATCATACAAGCTTATGATCTATTCATAAGATCTAAACACCAAACACTGTCTTACAACTCTAACAATACTAACATATAGGTGAGCCAGATGGGTTTCCAGCTATGCATTTGTCAGTGTTCAGTGAGGCCTGGGGCCTTTGCATGAACTGGCACCTGGTCCGCTAGCATCTCACCTTTTCTCTCATCTGCTCTGGATCCATAAGAGCAAAGCTATGCTCTGCCAGGTGCCAGGTGATGTGTTTTGGCACCTCTTCTCATCTCAAAGGCATAGATGAAGAGGGAGCAATGATCCATCTCCTGAAGGAGCAGACAAAAGCACCAGACCCAATCGTTCTCAAGGGCCCAGAGCTAATCCCATGTCTCCCGACATAGCCTGCCACAGGACAGATTCTCAAGGTTGGCAGCTAGGCACATGTCCAGCGCCACAACAGCTTCATTACCACATCCCTTCTCCAGCTGGTCCCCCAGCAGGTGTAGTCATGGCAACAGAACCTCACACACACCTCTGTCACATCCCATCATCTCTGTGTCAAGGGAAAGGTGAGCCTCTGCCCTTGCCAGGCCAGCCAAAGCTCCCAGAATGTCTCCAGAAAAGCCAATATCAACTAACAAGCCATTATTAAAATGCCAGTTGGATGGGCTCAGCTATTCAGGAATGAGGGAGATTTCCCAATGACTAAATGATGGTCTGAGAAGGTGGTCATCCAAATGTCAGGAGTGGGTCCCTGAGGAGTGAAAACAGGAAATGTAGAGAGAGAGAGGCACAACTGAGCAACCTGGACAAAGACAAAATTGAAGGAAGTGACATCATCTGAGTTCTGGTTGTGCCAAACCAGAGAGTGACATACAAGAATTCACCTAGGATCCTGCTCATGGTGGCCTAATACCTCTGATTTCCAAAGCAGTCCTGCACTTTAAGGATAGTATTAAAATCTCAAGCATTCATGAGGATCCAATGTGCCAGTGTGGAGGTCTGGAGCAGCACTTCCAAAACTACCTCGTGCACCCCATTTCCCCAAGACAGGCAAAGGGAACACAGCAGCCTCAAAGGGAGGAGGGAAGACACAACAAATACCACTTCCTGGGACTCAGATGACAATGGGGGAATTTCCCCAGGAGTAGCAGATAAATGAGAGGTTCTAGCCCCTTACCCCAAGCAAAACCTCTTTAAGGGCAAAACAACCATGGCAGACTCAACAGAACTATGGGTTGTCTTTGTCTTCACCTTCAAAACCACCTCAGCATTCCCTATGTCTACCACCACAATGGGCCCTGTGCCCATCACCCCAGCATCAGCTATCCCCCCTAGTCGGCTTACAGTCCCCAAACCCCAGAACTTGAATGGTTCCCAGCCTAGCTGCTAGATCTCAGAGGAGAAAACCCCCAAAGCCTAGCACCTGGCTGTTTGGTGCTAGCCAGTGCCACCTCCACCAGGGACTTGTCATACAAAAGGTTCCATCATGTACTGGGCTGGGACCAAGGCTGAGGCATGCCCCCAAAGTGGGGGGCAGGGTCCTGGGCAAGAGGAGACTGGGGGGGGGCACCATAACATCCATCTTTAACACAGAGAGTGGGGATATGGTAGTCTCCACCTGGATTAGCTGGTGTCAGACCCAGCACCTTAATTTCCCCAAAACTGTCTGGGAGGCCCCTACTCACAGTACAGCCTGCCACCAACAGAGGAAGAAATCTCAACCTTAACACAAACTAGAGGGACAGATGTAATGGTCATGGGGGTTCCTGCTGGCAGGTATCTCCACTACAAGCACCTCTGGTATACAGGAACAATAACAACAATGTTAACCTCCTCCTCAGCCAGTTCCACCCACAGAATTTTCCCAGAGGTCATTAAATGGGGCACAGCAGCATCACCACTCACCACACCAGGAATGGAAAGGGGAGGCCTCTTCCAAATCAGAGGGAAGCTGCTGCACCCCAGCCTTATGCTTAGGATTAGTTCTGTGCCTGCCCCCTGATGCCATAGCCCAAGCAGCACTATCAGGGTTAGGGCTGCAATGCAGGGCCACTAGTAGAACCTTAGGGGCCATGTCTCCTTTTATAAGAGGTTACTCTCCCTCTTCTCTTGCTGCCACATACACTTCCATGGACCTCATTAGTGGGTCGTCAATGGGGTCCACCTACTTGGCTGGGTGCAACAGGGGGACCATCCCTGGCACTTGAGTGGGATCAGACAGAGTACTTGGGGAGAAGGGACACCCCATAGGTTGCATTGATGGTGAATCTGTTGTTGCCCTTCTGTGACTCAGAGGGTCTGGGGGAGCCTGGCTTCTCCTTATGCCAGGCCATAGGCATATGGCCTCGTTCCTGGCACAGGAAGTGCCTTGCATCCCTCATTGAGTAATGGACCCTATATAAAGGTCCCCTGGAAGAGCACCATAAAGGACCTTTATGCCTAACATGTCTGCCATCAGTTGGATGTTAACCTGGAGGTGGAAAGATTGTATGTGTTTAAAGCTCAGGTCCTTACACCTTAAGGCGAGAGTGATTATGGGAAAGATCAGTCTCCCAGAATGGGCGGGGAGGGGACAATGGTCATACTGGGGAGAAAAGGCTACACAAAGCTAACACCACCCAGTCCCCAGGCCCTCCAGCAGATCAAGAAGGTCAAAGACACCCTCCCACACACACTGAAACCCCCTCTCAACCACCTCCTACACAATGGCCTCTGTGACAAGAAAGAAGACCACCTTGCCATACATTGTAGAGGCTGCCACAAAGGCCATGCTCCTCCTTCTCCAATGCCCACACATATATTTCCTTGTGGAGCAAGGTGGCCAATAGGAGGCAACAAACACTGTGACTCCCTGGTGAGGCTGGGGAAGGGGCCCCAGATGTCATGGGTGAAATTAGTGGAGGTTGCGACAGATGGTGATTTTGTAGATGTTAAATTAGCCAAAGCATATGCCTGGGTTCCCTGGGGAGTAGGGCCCACGGGGCTGGTTGAAGGCCTACCACGTGAAAGAAAGATGAAGATACCTTCAGCAGCCTTCTTCTTGACAGGGTCCTTGCCTTTGCCCTGAAATGTGATAACTAATGGTGGGGCCCTATTGAGAGGAGTATCCAAAGGTGAGGTAAAAACACTGGCTGGGGAACTTCCTGTACTCCTTTTCCCCTCCCCAGCTCCACCCCCAACTGGGGCAGAGCAAGAAGCCTCATGAAGCAGGGAAATCTGCCATGCAGCAACTGAAAAATGTGTGTGTGGGGGGGAAACACTTACACCCCCATTAGCAGCAGAAATCAAACAAAAAAGGGAGAAAAGGAAACACCAACTGAAAACAATGGGAATTCATTTGGTGTCCACCCCTCCTGGTTGTACTTTTGAGGAAGAGGAAGGAAGGGACCAAAAAAAAAAAGTGGGGAGCCAAAAACAGTGTGGGGAAAAGGGAAGGGGACTCCTTGGGCAGAGGCTGACAAGGATGAAAGAGTGTTGGGGGAGAAAGGAGTCACAAGGGATCCTGTCTGCCCAACTGAGAAGGAGGGGAAGGGCAGGAGCAAATGAATGAGGGTAGGGACAAAAAAACAACAACACTCAAACAAACAGAGCAACCCACCACAGGAAGGGAAAGGAAACCACCAAACAAACCGAAGAAACAAAATGGAGGGGAGGACTCACCACAATCTGGAGATGAGGACAATGGAGAAAGACTTCTGCTGCCAGAGTGGAACCAAGGTGGCAGAGCTGAGCTGAGTTGCAGCAACAGCAGAAACAGCTTCCCCCCAAAAAACAGAGCAGCAGAACAGTAAGGCAGGAAGCAGGAACAAGTTAGGAAAGCAAGGATCGGGAGTCAGGTGAAAAGGCAGGGGTCAATGAATTATCAAACTTCAAATTTACCAAGGTGTGTCAAAAACTTCCTGTGCCATTCTTTGGATTTAAATAGTAAGCCCTGACTAATCAGAGGTCCTGATGTTCCTTCAATCAGTACCAAAGGGAAGCATTCCTGATTTAGCTTCAGGTTTCACGGTCTCTCTTCCCAGTCAGTTGGTACATAAGAATGTCCATACTGGGTCACACCAAAGGTCCATCTAGCCCAGTATCATGTCTTACGACAGTGGCCAATGCCAGGAGCCCCAGAGGGAATGAACAGAACTAATCATCAAGTGATCCATCCCCTGTTTCCCATTCCCAGCTTCTGGCAAACAGAGGCTAGGGACACCATCCCTGTCCATCTTCGCTAATACCTCCATGAATTTATCTAGTTCTTTTTTTAACCTTGTTATAGTCTTGGCCTTCACAACATCCTCTGGCAAAGAGTTCCACAGGTTGTCTGTGCATTGTGTGAAGAAATATTTCATTTTCTTTGTTTTAAATCTGTTGCCTATTAATTTCATATGGTGACCCCTAGTTCTTGTGTTATGAGAAGAAGTAAATAACACTTCCTTATTTACTTTCTCCACACCAGTCATAATTTTATAGACCTCCATCATATCCCCCCTTAATCATCTCTTTTCCATGCTGAAAAGTCCCAGTCTTATTAATCTCTCCTCATATGGCAGCCATTCCATACCCCTAATCATTTTTGTTGTCCTTTTCTGAACTTTTTCCAATTCCAATATATCTTTTGTGACAGAGTCTGGCCAAATGGCTACAGGAGAGTGATAGAAGACAGATATATTAGCTCCAGGTTAAGCAGGTCCCTTTTCCCTGGGTAAGATAACAGGGGCAGTTCCAGAACAATCAGGAGCTTGCTGGAACCAATTAAAGCAGACAGGCTAATTACGACACCTGGAGCCAATTAAGAAGCTGCTAGAATCAATTAAGACAGGAAGGCTAATCAGGACACCTCGTTTAAGAAGGACCTCACTTCAGACAGTGAGGGGTGCGCAAGGAGCTGTGAGTGAGAGGGTGTGCTGCTGGAGGACTGAGGAGTACAAATGCTATCTGGCATCAGGAGGAAGGTCCTGTGGTGAGGCTATAGAAGGTGTTGAGAGGAGGCAATGGGGAAGTAGCCCAGGGAGTTGTAGCTGTCACACAGGTGTTCATGAAACACTGTAGACAGCTGTGATCCACAGGGCTCTGGGATGGAACCCGGAGTAGAGGGAAGGCCCGGGTTCCCCCCATCCCTCAACTCCCTATTGGATACAGGAGGTGTTGACCTGGACTGTGGGTCCCACCAGAGAGAAAGGTCCCTGGCCTTTCCCCCGACCCACTAGGTGGACCAGCAAAGACTGTGGGGATTGTTCTCCTTCCTTTTCCCCATGCTGGTCAGTGATGAGGTTAGCTGAGTGAACTGCAGGTTTGAGCCACTAGTGAAAGTGGCCAAACTGAGGGCCGCTGTGAATCTCTGAGGTGAGCAAATCCACCAATAAGCGCAGGAGCCAACAAGGCAGAGGCGGAACTTAGTCACACTTTTTTTGAGATGGGTTGACCACATCTGCATACAGCATTCAAGATGTGGGCATACCATGGACTTATAAAATGGCAAAATAATATTTTCTGTCTTATTATCTATCCCTTTCTTAATGATTTGCAACATTCTGTTCGTGTTTTTGACTGCCGCTGCACATTGAGCAGATGTTTTCAGAGAACTATCCACAAGGACTCCAAGATCTTTTTCTTGAGTGGTAGCAGCTAATTTAGACCCCTTCATTTTAGAGAGAGAGAGAGAGAGAGAGAGAGAGAGAGAGAGAGAGAGAGAGAGAGAGAGTTGGGATTATGTTTCCAATGTTCATTACTTTGCATTTATCACCATGAATTTCATTTGCCATTTTTTTGCCCAGTCATCCAGTTTTGTAGCTCTTTGCAGTCTGTAGTGAGATGCTGGGTGAGAGAAAGGAGCTGTCAGTCACCTGGGAATTAACAGACCCTGCTTTGAAACCACTGGGGCCATGACACTGGGCTGGGTGCAAAACCACATATTTTAAAAATATTGCTTAAAAACACAGGCAGAGGAGTTAAACCACCAGAATTTGTTTCTGAGAGATGCTGGGGAACATCAGAAAACTAGGAGGACCTCAGAGGAATGATTCCTCATTGAAATGAAGTCCTCTGTTGCCAAGCTGCAATGCTTTCTCGATCTATGCTTGGAAGTCAAGTATTGCTTAGCATATTGTGAAAATAATGAAAAAGAAAAATCAAATATTGCCAGGAAAAAAAATGCAGTTTTCAACAGCTGCAACACATTTTTGACTGCAGTACTCACAATGTACTATAGTTTATTCACAGGACTCTGAATCAGGGCAGGAAGTTTCATGTAGAGTATTGATAGACAGTGATTTTAGCTCCGTATTCTGTCAAGCCAACTTCATGCAATTCAGTAACAGATGATTTCTTATCAATTGCATCCATCAGTGTGCCAATTAGTAACAGAATAGAAGGTCCCAGATGATATGGATTCCTGTCTAAAAGCAAGATGGATTGAATTTGTTCTTAATGTTCTTGACTGCCAGCAGCATCTAAAATATATTTAATAGTTTTTCTAAGCAGCAGAGGAACAAATGATGTGAAGAATGTGTGAGAAGTGTGAACATTGCAGGTGCCTTCTCCCAAAATTCAACTCGTATTTAAGGAGAGGTTAATAGAAAACTGGATTCACACTGATCAACACTTATTTGGAAGACAGAAAATCACAGTGCATAAATGGAGAACCAACAGCTACATCTCCAAGATAAAATCCTTCATTAATATAAGGGCTGGATTGTTCTTGGCTTTGCATGGGTGGGGAAGAGGGAGAGATTGTGATTAGCACACCCCCCATCACACCCTCCATTTAGTGGCTAGACCCAATCTATTGAAGGAGCAAAGGCACTGGTCTTTGGCTAAAACCATCTGTAGCTATCTAGGGATGGCAACATAACTAGGCCACAGTCCCACATCTACCACACCAGTCATAGTGAGGTAGCACATGCTATTGCAAGAGTAGCACCTGGCAGAGCCACAGAATCCCCTCCACAGGAGGAAAACTAGCCTTCAGCAGAAGCTGTTGGTTAAAAGCCACAGTCGTGCCCTGATATGGGAGGAGAGAGAATTGCTGCAGCATCCATTTTGGATGTAACAATGGCATGAGAAAAAAAAGTTAGAAAGGAAGAATTCAGAAACTACGGTAAAACTGACACAATCGCAATGAGACATTCAATTAGATTACATTTAAAACTGATAAAAGATCAATTATCTTTACACACCGCATAATTAACTTTTGGAACGCATGACCACAAGGTATGAATATGAATAATAAGAACACTAGAATAACATTAGATAGTCTTGATTTTGTTGTTGTTGTTTTGATTTTAACTACAGTATATGAACCTTTATGCTTCAGGGTATAAACACTAACTGATGGGGGTAAAGAGTAACCTTCCCCTTTAGGTGGCTTACTCCTTAATTATGGAATATAAGATGTATTATATCTTCCCCTTAAGCATCGGGTACTATTTGCTGTCAGAAAAATGACTTTACATTAGATGGAACACTACTGTGATTTGGTATGCTAATTCTTATGCTTAAAATCTATTGTTGAAACTATCCCACAGTAGCAAGGAAATTGGCTTAATGAAGTACTTTATCTTGACATCATCTATATTTTTTCTGATTGTACAAAGCTGAAGGACCCAGCAGCATAGATATACCAGAGCAAATATTTATGCATTTACAATAGGAAGCCTTGTGTTGTAATAAACAATTGGCCATTAGATTTGGAACAGTTAACTGTATCCAAGAGAAAACAAGAAAGAAGACTGTGGGCTAACCTACTGTCCAGTATTGAAGTGGAGTATATGTTTATGTAGGTACATATTCCTTTTACAATGTATTATCTTGGATTCTTCTATTGGTGAATTTCTGCACATCCTCCTCCCCACACACATAAGCCACAGAATTATACTATAGAACAGGTGCAAAGAAATTACAGTACAACTACAGAAGTGTGAAACAAAAAGCAATTGATCTGACAGCCTCACCACCATAAGTACAACAGCCGTCTGCAAGTGGGTCCCTCATTTTCCATTTTTTAATTTAAATATAGGTGGCAAGCTTAGGTGAATGATAAATGTAATCCTTTTCCTTTGTCTTTCTGCAGGGTATAGATTAAAATTGTTACAGTTTTTATAACAGATGATTACATGTTCAAATTATTTTTTTAATACAAAGTGAAGAAAGAATATCAGTATGGGAAATAAAAAAACACATCCACCACTTTTGCAAAATGTTTTGACTGCAAGGGCATGACATTTCAGCTCAAGATTGTAATCATGAATTTAAAAAACAGAATTATGCTATTAAGGCTATTCAGCTCCTTTTTATATACTTAACCTTGAAAACATTGATATAAAATGAATATTTTCCCTGAAGGTTACAAAAGGAGCTTTTAGTCACTGTAGACTATTAATTGCAAAAGGAAGATATAAATGCAATAATCAATGGCAAAAATTAAGTTGATTCAATGCTAAGTTTGAATAGCCAAGCACCAAAGTGTTCGGAAATACCAATATTAATGCTGAATGACTCTGTCCTCTTGGGTGTATGAACAAAAATATCATATTTACATGATCACATTATCTCTCAAATAATAGTGCGATCCAGTTATTTTCCTACAACTTCATATTCATGTGTAGCAGTATTTGGAGTTACACCCTGTAGTACCCTGCATGTACATGGAAATCACTGATAGGAGAGGTACATAATAGAACCATTGTGGAACTGCAGTAAAAAAGGGAACTGCAGGAGGGAAAAGAAAATACTAATGGTACAGAGAAAGAGGCCTCAAAATGTTTTACCTCCTCTTTATTTTTACTTCAAGGTAATTCAGAGTATTCAACATTATGGCTGAGACTATAAATGCAATAACATCTATTCAAAGTTCTCACAGCAGCCAAGATTGGACTGGACATCTGATATATGTTCTGGCATAATATTTAACAGTATATACTATGAATACTGTGGCCTTGATGGTCAACGGTTCGTGACTAACATTAATCTCCTAAATTCATGTTTGGACATCTAAATAAGTGACCTGATTTTCAAAGATGAGGTGCACCAGATACTTCTACTGACTTCATGTGGCAGAGAGTCCTGACTTAGACCTCCTGCTATCACACTGACCTCAGCAGGGTTGGAGATAATGTAATTAAGATCAGAATCTGATTAAGAGAGTTGAAGCAATTTATCTGGGATTTAGCAGCTACATCCAAGCTTGTAGTTGAGGATTCCTGTCTGTTGGAGTCCCACGAACCTCTCCCAAGTCGCTTGCTGGGATTTGTGCAGGTTCCCAGGTTTACCTTGCTTTCCCACATACAGCTCCCATTGATTTCAGTGGAAGCCCCCAGGGAGTGCTGAGGTCAGACTTGTTACCTTACCACTGTATAGTGAATACAGTTCCATTCTCGCTCAGTTCAAACCAGATATTAAGTTGAATTACTGAAAAAAACCCAGCAAGTGTTTCTCCCCCCCAAGCAGCTAACTAAGGAATTAAATTGAATTTGATTTCCAATTGGGAAGACATTTGTGCCCTTCATAAAAGATTCATCATTATCATTTAAGCTTTGAGAAAGTTATCAAATACTGAGACCACATTTGGTTCTTTTCCTTGTGATGCACAATATTCTTTCCTTCATATTGTATACATGTTTACTGTTGTTACTTCCTTTTTCATTTTGCTCAAGACTAAGATTTAATTTAATCTTCTGAATATGGAAGACAAGGCAGCTCCCCAGTGGATCAGTTTATCTGTGCATTATGTATGTAGAAAAAAAGCTAACATAATAAAATTGTTGAAGCGTGCAAGTTCAGGCAGGGGCCTTGCTGAAATCTTGAGAGTTTTAGGTCACCGGAGACTTAGTTAAAGCTGATGGATTAGCAGTGAAGTATTAATAAGGTAAATACTGCTGTTTGTCATTGGTGTTTATATGTACTGTTGTAGAGAGGCTGTTAACAAGAGTGCTTTCCTATAATTGTGAGGCCATGCTACTATTTTGTTCTATAATAAGACAGTCAGTTACTTCAGCTTTTAGTGGTTCATAATACCTCAATGCACATAAAACATAAAATTACATTCAATGATCCAAGTGCTTTCTTGGAAAATGAGTAAAATTGCACCACTGCATTGTAGTTCATAATATAAAATGCAGGGAAATAAAATGAGAATCATTTGAACCAGTTGGATTATTTGAGGTTATATCTACCGGTATAGTCAGGTTGTTAATGTAAAGCCTGGAGAAAACAGCTAAAAGTCACCATTAAACCTGAATTGTTTGCATTTGTATCTAGTCATATTTCTGTGAAGATAAATGATTGTCCAAAGAAATGTTTAGGAGTTCTTCACATAACATCAATGTATAAAAATTGTGGGGTATGAAAATTTAGGGCTCAATTGTGCAATAATTATTTCTGATGCTGAATATTTAATTTAAGTGAGTGACTTATTGTAGTCCATGCACTGAAGAACTTCCCTGGGTTATCACCAACATTTATTTGTATCTCATTTCCTCCTCTGTAAAAGGTGGAAATAATTATTTTCACAGGAATGTGAAAATAAAATCATTGACACATATGAAGTGCTCAGCCATAGAAGAACCTAAATAAAGAAAATTTAAACAGGGGAAAAAACAAAACAATTCAGCCCCCTGACCAGAAGTACCCAACCAGCCCACACTGTTTTCACTTCCTTAAAAGCCTATGAAAATTGCTGAGCTTCGCAACATGCCCAGGGATGAAAGTAACTGAGGACACTTAACCGGTATCAGGCCAGGGTGGCTCCGGCCCCGGGAAGGGGTAGGGCTGGAGGTCAGCATCCCCCAGCCAGCCCTTCCAAGCTGCCTGGCCCGCTCCCACCAGGGCTCCCGTGTTGATAAAGGGCCTGGGGCTCCGGACGCTGCTGATGCAAATGGCTACAGGAGAGTGATAGAAGACAGATATATTAGCCCCAGGTTAAGCGGGTCCTTTTAAATCACCGGCCCCAGGGCAGCTGCTCCCTTTGGCCCTCTCCTGTCAGTGGCCGAGAGGAGCAAAAGGGGCAGGGACATTAAAGCATTGCTGCAGAAAAGGATCATCCTTAAAGCAGTGCCCCAGCAGCTTTTTAATGTCCCTGCCCCTTTTGCCTCCCCTGTCGGCAGCCCTGCCGATATGGACTCTACCTGCAGGGCCGCCAAAGGGGGAGGCAAAAGGGCTGCGGCAGTGCTTTAATGTGGGCTGGGTACAGGCCAGTGTGGGTTCTTACTGATATGCCGTACCAGCCCATTATTAGCTCACTTTCACCCCTGAACATGCCCTAAAGACCCGATTTGTAGGTTCTTTCAAACCAAGGTTGGAGGGCAGAGGATCACAATGCCCTTCAAAGATGACATATATCCATTTCTCATCTAAAATACCACATAGGATGGGGTGAGAGGAAGGGCGTTATGACCATACTAATATGTCAAGGATGCAAACATCCAGGATTATACTTAGGATAATACTGTATCAGTGGGTCTACCTAAGAATAACAGAAATTGAGAGGGAAAAATGTAGTCTGAATAGCAGGAAAAGCTTCCTGGCAATGATATTTATTAAACAGTGGAATAGACTCACATGAGTAAGATGGAATCCCCCATACCTGGGATATTTAAAAATATATGGTGGACACAACAGAAAATACATTGTAGAGAAAAATATTCCCTTAGTGGGAGGATGCACAAGATGACCCAATGTGTCTTTTCCATCTCTAGCTTCTTTGATCCTATGATATAGGTTTTATAAAATACAGGATAGAATATAACCACTGGCTTGAGGTGCAGAGCACAATTAATGAACATTAAGACAAAATGTACATTAACATAAGCAACAATAATTTTACAATGCTGTAATGATACAGTACACTGCTCTATGGAATAAAGTGAAAAGGTTACAAATTCAATTGCATTGACATTTAGTTTTGGAAAGAGAATGTTGTTATAAAAATATAATTTTGATTAATCGTGCTTTCTATGGAATGAACCATGATATTACAATGGATGTAAGAATACATTTAAGCAAACTAATTTTTTGGTGATGTAATAAGCAACATGTTCAGTTTTTCTGGGATTCTGCAGTTGCACAACCCAGCTGCCAAAAAATTAACGTTTGTTTTCTGCTTGTGTGTATTTCCATGTCTACATATTATTTTTGTCTGACTGGTTTTAGTCAGCAGCCATCTCCCCAAGGACACAAAAACATATTGATATTAATTTAATTTGTAAATATGGAATTGTTCAGGTAACTGTTCTGAATTAATAGAAAAGTTAAGTAGCGCTTTCATTTAAGTAGTTCCTCTCTGTTGTTATCTACACTCCTGTTTGATTTAGGATCATCCAGCTTTCAAGTGGTTTAGGCAGTTCTATTGCTTTGTTCTGTCAATGTGACTCTAGATCAGTGATGGGCAACCTGCAGCCTATGGTCTATAGCGTAATCCGCTGGCAGGCTGTGAGACAGTTTGTTGACATGGACCGTCCACAGGCACAGCCACTCATAGCTCCCAGTGCCCCAAGTGGACTGGCAGCAAGAAGTCAGGGGTGGGATTTCTTCCATTTCCTCTGGCCAGCCAGGAGCCATCCTTTAATCAGAAAAACTCATAGACAGGTAGAGCTGGCCCATCCACACGATGAAGGCTAGTGAAGGCTCCACACGATAAATTAATGGACAGCTGCATGGACACTGGACTTGGGGATGTAGCACAACCTGTGGTTCTTTAGAGTACTGCAGGTCTCTTATGGCATCTAGGTGCTTGATCACAGTGCCTCTTAGCTGCTTGGTCTCAAGCAGAGTAAACAGAGCACTAATCATAGGAGTTTTCTTCATACTCGCTAACATCTTTGAGATAGCATAGGGAGCACTGACCAAATGGAGTGACATTGCTGGGATCCCTTTCCATTCCTTGTGCTAATATAAGAGACTAAGGAGCTGGATAGAGAAGGATGAAAAGCAGCCTCCATTCCTTTCAAAACAGTAGGAGGAAAGGAGAGGTCCTCCTTTTATTTATGTAGCCACTGTTCTGCTCTCCCCTTTCAGGTCTTCATGTTAGTACATGTGTTACTGTGCAGAATAGAGAAAAGAGCATGAAACAGCAGTAACTCAGCAAGGTGGGCCCAATGGTATCAGGGAGAACCACTAATTGAGGTTAGCTTTAGGAAGAGGAAAAAGAGACTACTGTGATTGCAAGAAAATAATAAAGCATGGTGAATATAAGTTTTCACAGGGAAGGTATTCAGTATTCTGAAATGGGAAGGTAGAAAGGGGATGGGTGGATATTAAAATATAGAGCAGGGCTTACAAATGCAGACAAGTCTAAAAATTTGAATTGCCACTGTTGGAGTATATGCTTTAGAAAAAAATCTTACAAAATACAGCAGAGCCGATGTTTTTAAACATGGATGCCTGAAGTCAAGCACATAAAAGAAAGTTTTCAGAACTGCTATGTACTTGTAGTTCCCATTAACTTCATGAGGTGCAAGTGTCAACATTTCTGGAAAAAAAATCAGACTACCCAATTAGATGCCTGAATATTGATTTAGGTACCTAACTATAGGCACCATTGTGACAGAATATACCCGTTTGCACACCCTACACACTGCTGTAATAATGTTTGTATAAGGCATGCCTTGTGAGGTATCATTTGAAAACTCATCATTTACTGATTATTAATATCATGGCAAAATGAACACAGCAGCGTTATATGTGAAGTTATGAACATAAGCTGAATTCATGAATAAAAGTATGTTTTCCAAATAAGTCTGGGGAGTGGCCAAACCAATTCCTTACAGACAAAAGGCAAGCTGATGTCTCAGCGAGGTGTAAACAAGGCTGGTGGACAATTACCTGCTAAGTGGCCATTCTTTGGCAGGAGAGGGGGCAGGGACAAAAAATCTACATCTTAAGAAACTGCATGGAATTTCTTTCCACGCAGGCAGTCTGTCGCTTGGCTCCCAGCTGGGAATATTTTTTTTCAAGAGAGGGACTGAAACAATAAAAAGCAGAGGCACATACCCCAAGACACCACCCCCCTTCCTTCCCTTTGCATTCATTGCACCTGAAAAGACAAAGGAAGCAGCTGTTAGACTCTGCGGGAAGGGTCCTGACCTAAAGAGTTTAGTCAGTAAGGGTATGTCTCATGGCAATTAGACACCCGCAACTGGCCCGTGCCAGCTGACTCAGGCTTTCAGGGCTCGGACTGCGGGACTGTTTAATTTCAATGTTGATGTCTGGGCTTGGTCTGCAGCCTGGACTCCAGCACTCCGGCGAGGTGGGAGAGTCCCAGAGCTCGGACTGCTGCCCAAGTTGGAACACCTACACCACAATAAATAGCCCAAGCCTTGAAAGCATGAGTCAACTGGCATGGGTCAGCTGCTCGTGTCTAATTGCAGAGTAGACATACCCTAGAACTGTTAAAAGCATGTGGTGAGAAAACTTTGCTTTGAATCTGATACAGTTTGTTAAGTTAGGCACCAGTAAGTGTTTTATCTTTATTTTTCTTGTAACCATTTTGACTTGTATGCCTCATTACTTGTACTCACTTGGAATCTGTCTCTTTGTAGTTAGTAAACTAGTTTTATTGTTTTATCTAACCCAGTGTGTTTAGGTTGAAGTATCAAAGTAACTCCATTTGGGGTAACAAGCTGTGTGCATATGATTCCCTTAAAGGAATAATGGGTTTAATATATTTGTGCTTTCCATACATTTCTGCAGGGAAATCTGGGACTAGGAGTGTGTTTGGGTGATAATCTTTAAGGCTGGTAACAGACAAGGTGTGGGTAGTTGGCTGCAGCACATACAGACGTAGTTTGGAGTAATTTACATGCTGGAGGCTGTTAGTGAGCAGTCCAGGTTGGAGACTATAGCAGCAAGGCATTGTAAAGGGCACCCAGGGTTACAGGGCAGGGGTGATACAGCTGCTCATTGGTCTGGATTGTACTCTGGTATGTCACAATCAATGTTTGGAAAATCTTGATCATAATTTTGTTGACCATCTAAAACTATAAACTAGAGTATTTCTGCAATCTATGAACACTATGCAGTATTTAAATTATCTAGATTATTCATTATTTTAGTGTCTTGCAGCTTCTACATTGATCAATGCCATGCAGGCAAAGTGGATAACTGCTTAAGAGATTCACAACTGTAGTTCTGTCAGTTGATAAAGGTTGGAAACATTAGAGGTGATTTTTCCGGTAGGACACAATATGCTAGTATTTAATTGTAATCTTGCTTCATTACCCATCACATTCTCTATTAAATAGCAAAATGATTGCCTGTGTTTCTTATTTCCTAAATTATTGTCATTTGGGAACATAAAACAGAATTTTTACTAATATTTTAATTTATTACTTTATACAGAAAATTGTTTTCTTTTTAATTACTTAGAAATGTATAGCTCAGGTTTCTTGATGGACGGACTTTCAATTTTTCTTTTGGGACTTTCACAGCCACTTGAATGGATTTAGCCTTATGTTATATTTTGCTCCCCATTCTCCTCTACCCCCGCACCCCACCAAAAAAAAAAACAGCTGGCCTACTTACACTGTGTCAGCAAAATCAGTTCTTTTGGACAATTACAAGATGATGGGCATGATTCACAGTAATCACCACCAGAATAACCAGAAGCTAATGGAGCCAAGTTTTCATGTTTCCCACAGCTCTGAGTATTTTTTCCCCAGACAATCTTTTTATCAATCAGCATGGGTAGCTATAAATAGAGTAATGGCTTAAGCACGAAAATGACCCAATCCAAATCTTTACTGAGACACTGGAACTTCTTGTTGTTGTCCTTACTGACCAAAGATGATGCTTTTGAAGTACATTTTGTGAGTACAGCTGTGGTTAAAAAGGCTTATGTACGCGTGGTCGTCCTTTCCACATGAAGTGCGTTGGTAGCTCGTTGCTGAGGAAGAGATTACCGTCTGTGTCTGCTGAGTCTGCCACTAGTTACAACTCAGCCTGTGTGCTTCAAGATCCACACCATGGTTAATCTTGAACTGGATAACCCCATTGTTTCATGCTACTCAACAGTGTGATCCATCTGTTGCTGATGACTCCCAACTGTCAGCATCAAAGCTGTCCTGTTTCAAGTTCTGCTTCAGAATGTCCTTGAAGCATTTCTTCTGGCTGCCTCATATGTGGTTGCCCACTTTCAGTTTCTTGTACAGGAACTGCTTTGTCCTTCTGGTGTCTTTTATCTTCAGTACATGAACAGTCCAGCATAACTGTGATGTGATAACCATGGCTTCAATCCCTGTAGAGCATGGGTGCTGAGTTTTAATTTTCCCAGGGGATGTTCCACACCATTCCACCCGAGTCCCTCCCCCTCCCCCTCCTGCCCCTGCTCTACCACCTCCCCTGAAGCCCTGCCCTCACTCTGCCTCTTCCCACTCTCTCTCTCTCTGCCCCCTTTTCAAGGTGTCTGCTTACTGCTCTCCACCCTCCTCCAAACTCCTCCCTGAGCTTCCGATCAACTACTTGGCAGTGCCTCCAATCAGCTGATCAGGGACGCTGCTAAACAGCTGTTCCTGGTAGGTGCTGAGCACCCACTATTTTTTTTCTGTGAGTGCTCCAGCCCCGGAGCACCCATGGAGTCAGTGCCTATGCTGTAGAGTGACTATGATCCTCATTATTGGCATCTTTATCCTGGCATTTGCTGCAGAGTATAGCATGCAAATGTCATAAATGGAATTGATCTAGAAGCTTAATGTGATGCCTGTAGCAGTGACAGGTCTCAGAATACACACAAGTTGAACAGCATGACCACTATATAAACTTTTAACTTGGTAAATGCTTAATACCATGTTACTGCCAGATGCCACCTGACAGTTTCGAAATAATGAACTTGCTTTCTTGATATGACCTGTCAGCTCCTTGTCTATAGTAAGGTCATTTGACAATATACTACCAAGATAGCAGAAGTCTGTAACAGCCTTCATCTGTGCGTTGCAGATGGTAACTTAGTTTCTTGTAGGGTTTTCCTGGTGCAGGTTGATACATGACCTTGTCTTTTTCAGATTGATTACTATCCCTTACCTTTCTGCAGACTCTGCAAATCTGCACATAATTAGTTGTATCTCTTCTAAAATATGTGCTTCTAGTACACAGTCATTGGCATACAGTAGCTCAATTGAACAATTGCCTCAAAGACTTTCATGGAAGATCGCAGACTGTTCAGATTAAATAATTTTCCAGAGGATTGGAAATATATCCTTATACTGGCATTCAGGTTTCTTGTAGCATCATCACGCATTACTGCATAAAAGAGATTAAACAAGAGTGGATAAATTATGCATATTCCTGCTTACAATCATTAGTGATAGGAAATGGGTCAGAGAGAACATCATCTACACAGATTTGTTCGAGCATTTCCTCATGAAATAGCCACAGAGTGCTGGCCTCAGGAGCTAATGGAGCCAAAATTTCATCTTTCCCACAGCTCTGAACAAACATTTATCAGACAATCATTTTATAAATCAGTATGGGCAAATAAAGTAATTGCTTAACCAGGAAAATGACCCATCTGAAATCTTTTCAAAGACACTGGAACTAGAGTTGTCTCATCTCAAAAGACCTATGGAATTTCCCAGATCAAATGTAATTCTGTCAGCTGGTGAGCATGCTTGGTTATTCCAATAACTCACTGGTTGCCAGAAGAGTTGACTTAATGTCATATTAATAACTGTTCTGGAGGGCTAGTTTTTCTTTTTCTGGGCAGGTTCCAGAACATTTACCATTACCACCAAGGATTATACTTACAGTACTATTGGAATATTTCAAAGACAAACCAAACCAGCAGTACAGTCTCTTCCAGAAGGGATTCCATAACACATTTTAGGTCACAATGTGTAGTCCTCACACACGAGAAGCTCCCATTGAATTCACCAGGTGTTTGTCTGCAAAGGGTCTGTGAGCTTAGACTTCCAATTAACACAATATCAGTTTTGTTTTTAAAAAGTTTCTGTTAATTTATAATTAATTAATTATGTAATATATGCACATATATTAGTATTTTCATGTAACAATTATAATTCCCTTGATTATAAGTGATTACATTGAAACACAGGATTTAATAAAATAATACTTGTATATACAACATATTATAAATGAGCAAAATATGAGAAGCTACCATGAAATTCTATTTAATATGACATTTGTAAGCTTTGAATGCAACAAGTACTTTGTTAGTTACAATACTGATCAGTCATCAGATCATTTTGTGAACTTGGTATTTAGTCATGAAGCCTTGCCTCCTTCTTCACATCATGCAGGTCAAAAAATTGTATCTATAGCAGTCTTCATTTTCTCAATTATTCTAATAGCAATGATAATGAAATATCACCCAAATAGTTTGTATGTAGCCATAGAATTGTAAATATACCCAAATATACCCAATACTCCCACTTTGCTTATTTTAGGTTCACATTTTAATATAAGAGCCAATGTAAGTGTCTATGCTAAATGAACTCATCTGTCATCAGAAGTGGGCTGACTTTCAACATCTAACAACCCTATGTTAAACAAGTGTTAACAAATCCAAAACGAGTATGAAACAATCTAAGAGTCATTTCCTCACTAAGCAGAAGTGAGATCAGCTCCTAAGCCAACCTATATATGTAGACTATATTAAGGTTGCCAATGTCCATGATATTGACTGAAAACAAATAAACAATACACACAAAAATCTCTCCAAGCCAGCTCTGCCAGTGGAAACAAGATTAAAGCTGCTGTTGGATTTTATTTTTTATAAATATAAGAAGTGTGAGCCCACCTGAGACCTGCTGCCCTGGGGTGGGGGGGGTAAAGCCAACTCCCCCGGGCTTCAGCCCCAGGCCTGTAACCTGAACTCTGCCACCCAGGGCTGGAGCTCTTGGGCTTCAGCTTCCACCCCAGGTGGTGAGGCTCGCGTTTCAGCTTTGGTCCCAGGCAATGGGGCTCAGGCTTTGGTCCCAGCAAGGCTAATGCCACCCCGGCGGCCCCATTAAAATGAGGTTCCGGCCACTTTGGGGTCCTGATCACAGTTTGAGAACCATTGGCCTACCACAGTGAGATCCTGATTGCTGACTGGAGCCACTAGGAAGTATTGCAATATGGATAATAAATTACATTAAAAAAACTTGCAGGTGCCTATTCCAGCACTCAAGAGTTAGGAAATGGCAGAATTAAGGTTGTTTTTGCATTATGATACAGTCTTTGATGCTATGATCACATACTCTTTTTTCCGCCGGATCCCTGCCCAGTGCATGGGTTGGATAGTGCTGAGGGAATGAACCTGGGTTGTACAGAGAATATGACTGCTATCTGCAGGACCCCTGACTCCTTTGTGCCAGAAGTTGGAAGGTGTGTAGTGAATAAGGCAGGATGAATGAGTCAGGGGACTGCAGGAAGAGAAAGAAGGGTCTCACAGTTAAGGCAGTTGAATGTTTCCCTGGAGAATTGGATTCTATCCCTGCCTTTGTCACAGAGTTCCTATCTGATGCAAATGAAGTCACTTAAACAAAAATGTTCACAGATGGTCACTAATTGTGTATTCCTCATTTTCTAGGTGCCCAACTTGAGACAACTGAGGTAAAATTTTCAGAAATACTGAGCACTCATAACTGCAGCTAATATCAGTTGGAGCTGAGCTTTGAACACATGAAGTGCTAAGTACTTGGAAAAATCAGGTCCTAGACATCTCAAATGGATCACCCAAAATTCATGGACACCTGACTATTTGGCCTTAATCTTTTTGTCCCAGATGTCAGACGGAGATAAGATCACATAATCTTGCAGGGGTTTATTAAAGCTTGTTCATGATAAATTTGTTATTATATATACTATGGATGGAGCAGCACAGAAATACAGGAAACTACTAATTCTGTATTTAATGCAGAGTGTATTGTGTGAGGTAAAGGAGATAGGAGCTAGACACTGATTGAGGAGAGTAAAAAGAAATACTTAGTGAACACTCATTCACTGAATAAGGTTCTATAGGGGAATGACTCTTCAGTACTTATTCCTCAATGTCTTTCTGTCCCCTTCCACTCTGACTCCTGCTCCCCTCCCACATCCAGCCCTGACAAAAGTTCTTTCCTCCCTCTCCCCCTATGCTTATGTACCCCCCTCTGTATCCCAACCCTTCCCCACATGTTCTTCCCAGCATCTGGCTCTGAAAATCCCCTACCATCCCTCTCACATCTTTATATGCATGTATCCAGCTCTTCCTCACTCTCTCAAATTGCTTCCTCATCGCAAATTGCTTCCTCATCCTCTTCCCCACTGCCTAGCTTGACCAGCTCTAGGTGTACTGTCACCCATGGTGCAATATATTTCCCCCAATAACCCCTGCACACATAGACATACACCCAAAAGGCACAAACCAAAAAAGCGGGATTTGATGGTCCCGAGTGTTAGTGCCCAGGGCAACCATGCTGATAGCTTCCCCTGCTGCCTGGGTATAACCAGGGGGACACTGAGCATGGAGACAAGAGAAGAGACAATGTCCCGGCTCTCAGTCCACAGCTACCAGGAGGAACAATTGCAGGAAAAGTCTTTTTCAGCTTCTGCATCCCTTGGGTGGAACAGACCCAGTATAGACAGAATCTTTAACAGGGCCAGTTCCAGGCACCAGCGAAGGAAGCAGGTGCCTAGGGCGGCCAATAGAAAGGGGCGGCACTCCATCTGTCATCGAGGTGGCACATCTGGGTCTTCGGTGGCAATTCGGCGACTGCTCAACCAGGCTTGGTTTTGTTTTTTTTTCCTTCACCCGCTTGGGGCAGCAAAAAAGCTGGAGCCGGCCCTGATCTTTAGAGAATTTAGCTGCCAAAGTCTAACAAGTCTCTTCTGAGTTTGTACAAACTGAGACTTTTCAGAGACATACAATTTGTCTAAACCAGAAGCTAATTTTTATTGGAATAGCAAAAGGCACATCCTTGTCACCAGCGTGATGTCTCCAGTCGCATTACCAAGTTAAGCCCTTGTTCTGATACATGGAGGTGCTAGAGCTTCTCCAAAAAGACTTGTAAGAATTTTTTTGGTAAAGACGATAAGGCAGTGTATTTCTCCCTAATCTCATTCTCAGAAATGGCTGAACCTGTTTACCTGAAATTAAAAAATAAAACAAAAAAAAAACTAAGCACAGAAACTGACACAGACACCCAGCATGGAAAATGTAAGTCAAAATGGTTTAAATTTGGCAATGCTATAAGCAGCTGAAAACCATTGTTTTATAAAAGATAGTGTCATGCAACCTTATCTCCAGGCAGCACTATCAGCTCAACCAAAAACAAAAAAGTATTAATATTAAAACTAACTATTAATTAGTTAATATTAATGAATTCTTGTAGTGTATTTGAGAACCAGACTGTTATCATGTAATAAAAAGTAGGGCAAAATCAGTGCCAGCATGACCTGGGTCTGATCCAAGCCCAGTGAAGTCCATAGGAGTTCTTCCATTGATTCCATGCATCCACTCTTATGGGTCAGGTTGATAGCTGGATTCAATGTCAATGAAGATAATCAGCGGGACTTCTTGTGGAGTAAGGTACTGACTATTGTGGGTAAGTATGGCAGAATCTGAACTATCCATTTTATCTGCATATTTGTATCTTCATAGGTATAGGCAAATTGAAAACTAGTGGCCAAATGTGCCAGTATGTTCAACCTATTTTGGTGATACAAAGTTGCCATAAATCTAAAAAAAGCATGCTTTTAATAACTTTGCATGGTGGATCAGTGCAATACTGCTGGAGTGTATCAGTGAATCTGACAGGATCTTTTCCATAACCCAATGTAAAAATGTATGTGTTTTCCAGGTACTAAGTATTAAACTGTTTTAGATAGGTATAGGACAGCTATAGTAAGGATGGGATTGGAAAGGCTCAGCATTTCACAGGATCAGGTTTTAAAAGCTCTTATTCACAGTAGTACTACTTATTCATGGTACATAAGTGTGGCAGAACTGGTTCCTTAGATATGTAGATGAGAACTGCAAAGCAGCAGTTTTTAAGGCATAATCTGTAAGTTTTTAAAAGCACACAATGCCAGTTGCAAACCCTAAATTGTGAAAAATGAATCCAATAAGTGACTAGATTACAAAATGGGCCATGTATAAGAATCAGGGCATGAAAAGAGAGGATGTGTCAGAAAAAAAAAAGTATTTATTGTCAAAACTGTCCTAGAAAATTTGCATCAATACAGGAATTTAAATTATTCACTGCAACTAGTAATGATACTAATAAGAAAAAGAGGATCAATACCATGATAATTAGAAAGCATGATTCTGGAAACTGTTGTATGAAGAGTCAGAATCAACTCAGTTTGACAACAGAGCAAAGGTTATTCAAGACATAAAAACAAAATAAGGTTTTGTTACTTTGTGAAATAAATGTGAAATGAAGCATGTGGGGGTATGCAGGCACATTTCCAGGGTTTTGATATGAATTTGAGTGACACAAGCATCTGTCATTGAACATCAACTTTTAAATCCTAAAGGTATTTTGAAAATATTCTAAAGGTATACTGATTACCGGTTCAGTAAACAATGTATAATAGTGAATATACTCTTCAAAAACCTCATTATCATCTTCCTCAACTTCCTGCAGCATATGTCGAAAGAATATGCATTCTTAATAAAACTCATAATTATTACCTTTAAGGCTGCAATAGTGTTGTTAGCAGATCCAGGTGAATTTATGGTGGCAGAGCTCTTTGAGAATTATTTTTCAAGAGCTTTTGTGGATGAAAACGTAAATATTTTCTCAATTAATGTTTTACTAGCCAGTAGAATACAATAAGCATAAGTATACAAGATTTCTTATAATACCTAGACAGGAGTTAGCACTGTATGACAAGAAGGGGGCAGACAGTTATTCACATTTACAAATGATGACAATCCTTGAAGAGATTAACAGGAAGTCAGATGGTACACAATCTGCATTGGCAAATGTAGATGCAAAATTTGAACAACTCAGCCATCAGGCCATACAATCAACGTAGACAATTTCACAGTTTGGGTGGAGCAGCAAGCCAAAATAATGCAGACTCCAATAAAGTGAGTGGTAAAGCAAAGCACTGTTTCAATTTTATGGATCATGAGTACCGTGACAATGCATGTGAACACTTTGGCAGCAATATTGAACTTTTAGAACATCAGCTGAGACACAGAATTCTGATATCTGCTCTACATGAGGGCTTAAAAAGGGGATGATTCCATCTCTTTGTTTGAAATACAGAAACCTGCTGTCCTTGAATCCCATTCTATGGTCCAAAACACACCACTCTTTGGCTGGGGAAGCGGTAGGCAATCTCAGATTCAGAAGGGTTCTGAATCTTGGTGAGCCACAGGATTTCTGACTTGTGAAACATAGGCTGTAAACAAAATTATTTGGATTGTAAGGTTCAAACATAATGGGCCAGATCATCAGCACCCATCTGCATATCCTCTATAATATCATGCTGAAAGTGTGGGATATCCTTCATCAACCAATCAAGTGAAAACATTTAAGGGCTGTAAAGCCTGAGGTAAACACAGGCCTCTTTAGGCTAAAAATCTCCAAACAGTGATCAAGAGCAAGAAGAATACCTTTGAATGGGTTAGCTTCTCCATTAACCAAAAAAGATAGGGATTTTATATAATATCAGTGATTGGGAATGGTAGAGGTCTTTTTTTCAAATTCGGTAAGTCCCTTCTCCACTACAATATTTCAGAGGTAGAGTCCCTTGCCCTGAATGAGTAGCAAGAACCATCTCCAAATATTGTTGTAAAGCAACCACCAACACAAGTATGATTAGGTTTGATGTAAAACAAAACTAATCAGGAAGAGACACTAACAACAGTCCTACAGTATCTTCCTATCACCTACTGGGGCACAAAAACCTCATCTGTAATAACACCCAGATTTTCTGTGGCTCTTTGGATACATGGGTAGGGGAGGAAATGGGGCATAAAAATTGGAGAGCTCATTAACATGAGTAATCCACTTAGCCTGATACACAGATTCTGGCTGGGAGTGGGGCTTTTTAAAAGACAGGACTGATGCAATAAAGCTATCTGTATTCTGAACAAGTGCAGAACAGCATACACCCCAGAGTGCCACTCACTCAGAGGTACCTTTTATATTTTCTGTCATAGCATATATAGCTGAATATGTTGAATTACTGCAAAATGGTAACACAGTCTTGCCCAAACGAATTCCACAGCAAACAGAAGCAAGAACGCTGCCAGGAATTTGAGAGAAAAATAATGTGTTTTTTCCCTGTAAATATGCTCTTGGTACCACTTAGCACATAAATACCTCCTTTAGGTTTTTATGAAGTTAGAAAAGGCACTGGCTTTCAAACATCTCAGGTACGGGGAGAACAGTATGTAACTACATTCACCATTTCTGTCAAGTACAACAAAGCTTTATGTTTGACACAAGGAAAAAAATCTTCCATCTTTGAATACCAAGGAAGTTGTTATTATAAATATAATGGTAGTTTCCTCTGTATTTGAACATTAGTGCTCATGTAGTGTTGAAAGCAACTATTTCATTTTAAAAACTAGATTTTAGAAAAAAAATCTTATTTACAATATATTCAATTCCTCACAGAGGACATCTTAAATTTCAACTAACTTGATTAAAGCCCCAATTAGCTTTTCAATTTCCCTACTCTGATGAGTCATTATTTCTTTCATATTTCTTCTCATAAGTGAGAAAGATAGTTATGAAACAGTTTACATTTTATATTTTTGGTTTCCCTGAGCATTGCTAATATTGACATCAATGGACTACTCATGTGCTTAAAGCCAAGCAAATGCTCCAGGATTGTAACCACTGGTCTAGTCATACTGAAGTCCATAGAAGCAGCTGGATACTCACCACTTTTCAAGGTCAGGTCACTTTAGTTCCTATGTATTAGTGTAAGGATTTGGCTGACTAATGCCTTTGGGTGCCCAATTTAAAACACCTTTGTGGGATCAGATTTTCTGAGGGTGAGTGCTCACAAATTTCTGAAAATCAAGCTCCTTTAAGAAGTCTCATGCTAGGCACCCAAAAATTTACTTAACAAAAATCACAAGTCACTTTTGAAAATCTTTGTTGGAGTCTCTTTTAGGCACCCATACTTAAAGTCTTGCCCTTAAGCCATATAATACACATCCACCCTGAGCAGGCAACTTCCTCTCTGTTGGACCACCCCCACCCAAAGTATCTCCAAATATATCTCCACATTTATTAGTAGAACACCTCTGTTACACAGCTAAGTTCTGCTGATCCCTTAAGATAGGGTTTGCTATATTTTGTTTATTATAAGTATTTGTGTGGCATCCTTTGAAGTGAGCTGTAGCTCACGAAAGCTTATGCTCTAATAAATTTGTTAGTCTCTAAGGTGCCACGGGTACTCCTTTTCTTTTTGCGAATACAGACTAACACGGCTGCTACTCTGAAACCTCTTATTTTTGTACATTTGCAGTTGAGTTTGGTTCAGTATAGCCAATAAACTGATATGAACTTTGCTATTGGAAAAGTTGTCCACAGGAAATTAGAGAGGCAGTTCTTTGGAGAACTTGGACTTGCCTTATTGGGAATTTTAAATATCACAATGCAAACTTTAAATTTGATTCTCTAATGCCTGAGGAACCAATAAAGACAAGAGCACAGCATAGGGATGGTAGTTCCCACAGCCTGTGGTGTTGAAGTTTCAGGATTCTGCATTGTACACCTATCAGGGCATTTGCTGAGTGGGTGGCTTCATTTCTCAACCTGAGCAAATACTGAATAAGGATCTAGATCTGGACACTGCTAACAGCAGAGTCTTCAAGAAGGAATGGTAAGGGGCTGCCCCATACCGGACAAAGCACAATAAGGCATTGTGCCTTGCAAAAGCAGAAAGCCTCAGGGACATTCCTGGCTGCAATGGCAGGAGGACAACTAGGCACCTTCCCCTTTCGGGGATGCAGCATATCCCTCAGCATAGCTGGCCAGCACATAGGGGTGTAGAGCCATGCCTATACCTTTCATCCACACCTATCCCTATCTTGCAAGTTCTAAGTGGATAGATTTGGTAGCAGTTCTTATTCTCCCCCAGCCAGATTGCTCTCAAATCTGGGGCCCCTTTACATGGCATATGGAAAGGGAGAAGGCTGCTTTGCCATTTCCATACACTTTATGTAGTCACTTAAGAGAAAAGCCACAGTTTAGCCCTAGATGGACAGAAAGTGATTAATAGCCTGATTTGCAGAGCAATTTCAAAGCCCATCATCTTCAATGAGAATGGAGGTTGCACAAGCACCTTACAGAATTGGGCCCAAGGATCCAATAAGGGAAGGCAGAGTGACTGCCTAACTTCCAAATGAATTCAATCCAAAATAAATGATGCAGTTCATTGCACAATGTCATAGATGTTTTAATATATATAAAAATACCTTTACAAGCATTCAGCTTATAGCCACCCTTTATTAAAAAGCCCTGACCTAATTCAACAAAGAATTTATTTTGGTTTCACAGATAGGTAGGTTTTAAGCATGTATTCCCTTTTAAATTGCACTTTGTAGAATATTATACCCTGGGCAAAATTATTCATAAATGGCACTAATGAGTGTCAAGCTGCATTGCAAAGCATTTTGAAAATTGTCCTATTAATTAATGGTGTAATTAAGCTTTTGTCAGTGACATATCATATTTCTGACAGGAATAGATGGCCTATGTAAGTCTGTGCTAGGCAACCATCCAAGCAACCACTGTGTATAATGGATGGCAGCAATTTAATGTAGGTTTACAGTGATGGGACCACCTGCATAGGAGAAGCTGGCAACCTGCATGCACAAACAGCACTTTGCACTGTAGCTCGGTAAAGTCGCCTTAGCTTAGATTGTTGTAGCCCTCCCTAGGATGACACATTAGCTTTTTGCCATTAAACCATAAATAGTGTTTCTCTGAGCTCCTGTGACAAAAATGTCAATTAACTTCCAACTTTCATTTCCATTTAATTTTGTATTCTCATTCCATTTGCATATTAATGTGAACACAGTGCAGAACTGTTAGATTAGAATACCTAGCTAAGGCTAATAGCGTGTAGTGCATACTTATTGAGTGTAATAGTTATGAAAACATAAAACTTTCAGGAGAATTTATTACCTAGTTCCAACTTCCATCAGGAAAAGAATCAAGTTGTTCAGATCCTCCTCCTCCTCTCAAATGATTGGGTGACATATACATGGGTAGGTGAAAGAAAGAAAGAAAGAAAGAAAGAAAGAAAGAAAGAAAGAAAGAAAGAAAGAAAGAAAGAAAGAAAGAAAGAGAAAATAGATGGAGGAGGTGGGGAGAAACTTCTAAGTGCACATCAGCACAATATAAACCATTTTATTCTGTTACTCCCTTGGCAACAGATCTCTATTAATTCTAATATTAATAATTTATAGCCTGGCTTCAGTTAACAAGGTCTTAAAATTGAATCTAGAAAAAAGAGAATGAAAGAGAAAAAATTGCATTGGTGGGATGGTTTTACTTCCATGTGATTACATTGTCCATATGCTCAAATTTATTAGTTTCATGTCTTAGAACACATCTGAGTATTTTCAAATATAGATGAACAAAATTATTGAGCCAGCACTGACATAAATTATCCCAAAACTGGCTTCAGTAGAAATTTGTTGCATTTAAACATTGGTGTCTTGTCTCACCAGTCTGTTATGAGAAACACAAGGTGGGTAAGACAATATCTTTTATTGTACCAACTTCTGTTGGTGAAAGAGACAAGCTTTCTAACTTTCACAGGGTTCTTCTACAGGTCTGGTCAATGGTCATGGTGCTGTTTCACAAAGGAAATACTTACACAAGGGCTCTTCTACTGGCTAATTCCAGATTTTTCTATGAGGTCACTGTATAATTTCCTCTAATTAACTTTAATTCCTCTAATTTCAGATAATTTAGAATCCTGTGAGGTGCAAGGTGCTAAGCACCTTTAATTGACACTGAACTCACTGGGAGTTGAGACCACTGAGCACCCCAATATATACTTAGTATCTCTCAGGACTGTGTGATTGATCTGTGAATAATGCATTGTATTTAAAAATCCTGGTCAAAACTTCTTCCCAGTATATCCTTTTGAACAAACAAACAAACAAACTTACACTAGGGATAAATTTGGACTAAAGTGTGTATACCATAGATTGGTATCAATGTGACCAGGAAATTTACTCCTTAACCCCTTCGAAAACTCATAACTCCAGAATGAAAATCTAGTTAACTGCTGTAGCTATAGAAGAACTGGAAGCTGATTCAATGGCTGATATAAATCAAATATATCACCTGACATACCCACTGTCCTCCTCTGGGTCACCAGACATCCCAAACACCAGCTGTTGCAATAACTCTGTTGTTCTGAAATTATTCTGGGTTAGGATTGTTAGGATTACAATGGTCATGGCTTTTACACTGATTGAAAATTCTTTTAAGCAAGACACACACTGTCACTTTGGAAGTTTGGTGAGTGTCTAATACATTTAAATTAAAATGGTGATTCATTACTGTGCCTAAGACACAGAATTACTTTGTCATAAATTATAGGTAATCTGCACTTTTGTATTAACTCCATTACCAGTAATAGAGTTTTAATGTGGTACTTACATGATGTTAAAGGGAAAATCTTTGATACTCCTGGATATATCTCAATGAGGGAACAGGAACTAAATTGGAAAGGCTGGAACATTAGAGATGCTGATAGTACACAAGGGATTGGAAATGAAGCGGAAGGGGCAGGGCAGGCCAGAGTGATATGAAAAGAGAAGATGGGGTAAGGCCCAATAATGGGTAAGAAGGAAGGGAATAAAGAATAACGCAGGGGACAAGATAGTAGAAGGTGCTGGGGATATTGACAGGTTGAATTATACAGCAAGGTATAGATAGGATACTGGGGGTGGTAAAGCAAGGGACAGAGAGAAACTAAGAGGAGGAATGAAGTCAGGTACAACAGGAGTTTATGATGCAAGATAAACTTAGAATTATAAAATCAGAAATTAGACATGGAAAAAATTATTAGATCATCTAGACTACTAACTTCCCCTGCAAGAGGAAGACTGTTCTCTACAGAGAGGCAAATTGTAAATCACTCAAGTAACCACTCCCTTGCCAATTTTAGTTCCAATCTGGAGGCCTAAAATTAAGCTCCTAAATCTATATGTAGATGCCAAATTTGAAGTAGTGATTTTCAAAATTACTTAGCCTTTTCAGATTGACTTCAGTGGATTTTAACTTTTAGAAAATCAGCTACTTGTACTTTATTTAAAATGTCTAACTATGGATTTAGGAGTGCAACCTTAGTCACCCAGGTTTGAATTTTTTTTCCAGTACTGTTAGCATTATTTCTATTTTCATGATTCAACCATTGTTGCTTTAAGAGAAAGATGGTATTGGAGTAGTACTGTTTTCTATGTTTTCTCTTTAATAAATTTTTATTTTTTTCTGTCGAGATTTGTTATTTAAGCCTCTGTGTGTTTTTTATTTAATCTTACCAATTAAACGATGGTTGGTCAAAAATTCCGTGAAAACTATTTTTTCAATCAAAATCTAGGGTTTTGATTAAACTAACTTTTACGAAGTGTGTCAGCTTTCCACAGAAATTCTTGACTCTGTTGGAAGACCAAACCAGCCAACAACATTTTGATTTGGATATGCTGTCACAGTGTCTTTTATCCCCATTCTCCTCTGGAGCAGATTACTCACCAAAGGTATATCTCTCAGTATACACATGGCCAGGGACTCCTAAGATTCACTCCACTAGTTTAACAGTGGGGGAGACTGTCGTGATTCCTAGAAGATGTAGTTTATTCAGTGAGCGCAGGTCATGGAGAAGAATGGAGACATGAGGCATGCAAACTACAATTCCTATGAAGCACATGGTGGCATTACCCAATCAAAATGTTGTTTTAAACCAAAAGTTTTTGGCTTTTGATTTTTCAACTAAAAGTCAAGTATTTCCAAGCACCTTTACAATGGAAACATTTTTTTTTCCATTTTTATCAAAATTTTCAGTGGATAACTAAGTATTTTTCAGTCAGTTCTAACTAATATGTTGACCCATTTGACATCCTATGGGAACTAAATGCTTTTAAGCTGTCCATTTGGAATCTGAATGTATAACAATGGATAATGATGCTTCCTTCCCTTTCTAAAGCACTTTGAGATTTGCTGGTGAAAAGCACTGTGTAAGGGCTATGTAATATTGTTACTATTGCTACAGAAGAGTGAAATGAATAGCAGAGAGATACTTTCATGACCTCTTTCAACTCTTTAATACAGTGATATAAATTCAGAAAGTCATATAGAATATACAAAACAGCACCAAGCAAATATGTTTCTATAATTGTAACATCCCTGGGAAAATTGTGTTCAGAGCCTGTCAAGGTTCCTTCCCCCACTCTGAACTCTAGGGTACAGATGTGGGGACCTGCATGAAAAACCCCCTAAGTTTATCCTTACCAGCTTAAGTTAAAAACTTCCTCAAGGTACAAACTTTGCCTTGAACCCTATGCTGCCACCACCAAGTGTGTTAAACAAAGAACAGGGAAAGAGCCCTTCTGTCATAAATATAAAGAGAAGGGTAACTACCTTTCTGTATACAGAACTATAAAATCCCTCCTGGCCAGAGGCAAAACCCTTTTACCTATAAAGGGTTAAGAAGCTAAAATAACCTCGCTGGCACCTGACCAAAATGACCAATGAGGAGACAAGTTACTTTCAAAGCTGGAGGGGGGGAGAAAGAAAGGGTCTGTCTGTCTGTGTACTGCTTTTGCTGGGAACAGAACAGGAATGGAGTATTAGAACTTGTTAGGAAGTAATCTAGCTAGAAATGTGTTAGATTTTCTTTTGTTTAAATGGCTGGTAAATAAGCTGTGCTGAATGGAATGTATATTCCTGTTTTTGTGACTTTTTGTAACTTAAGGTTTTGCCTAGAGGGATTCTCTAGGTTTTGAATCTGATTACCCTGTAAGGTATTTACCATCCTGATTTTACAGAGGTGATTCTTTTACTTTTTCTTTAATTAAAATTCTTCTTTTAAGATCCCGATTGCTTTTTCATTGTTCTTAAGATCCAAGGGTTTGGGTCTGTGTTCACCTATGCAAATTGGTGAGGATTCTTATCAAGCCTTCCCCAGTAAAGGGGGTGTAGGGCTTGGGGGGATATTTTCGGGGGAAGACATCTCCAATTGGGCTCTTTCCCTGTTCTTTGTTTAACATGCTTGGTGGTGGTAGCATAGGGTCCAAGGACAAGGCAAAGTTTGTACCTTGAGGAAGTTTTTAACCTAAGCTGGTAAGGATAAGCTTAGGGGGTCTTTTATGCAGGTCCCCACATCTGTACCCTAGAGTTCAGAGTGGGGAAGGAACCTTGACACCTTCTCTTTATATTTATGTCAGAGCCTCTAACGTCATACTTCCTACTTTATGATTTAGGTGCATGTGATGATGTATGGAACATCAGACATCCAAAAGAAGCTATAGTCACAGTGTCCCTATTCCATCTATCAGGGACATGTACCAACCTTCCCCTTCTTCTACTATCTTTGGAAGGAAGGATGGTCCTATGTTTAAGGCTTTCACCTTTGACTCAAGAGCACAGGATCAGTTCTCTGCTGGACCACAGACTTCCTGCGTGAGCTTGGGCAAATCATTTAGGAGCAGATTTTCAAAGATATTTAGGAGCCTAAGGATGCAGATAGGTGCCTAAGGATGCAGATGGGGATTTTCTTACGCACCTGAACTGCTTAGGCACTTTTCAAAAACCTCTCAGTGCCTATCTGCATCTTTATGATCCTAAATATCTTTGTAAATTTGGTCCTTAGTTTCTGATTGCAATGGGAGTTAAGCACAAAAATACCTTCGACGATTTGGGCCTCCATTTTGCAATTGAAAAATGAGGATAAACACATTATAGATTATAGGGTTCTCAGCTATTATGGTAACAGGGGCCACAGAGTTGCCAAAGTTAGATAGATAAGCAGCCTTCTAATGGCCTTCTATGATGATAGGATATGGTCATCCCCAATCAAGACCATAACAAAACTCAGCCATCTGCTATATCTTTTATCTTCCCTCTAAAGATCACACACTTTACCTCCCGGACAAGTCCAGTCTCCCTTAGCCTGCTGATTTACAGTCTCAAGTTAGCTCCCCAAACCATCTCTCCTGTTTTCTCTTCAATACTCTGAATTGGACTAATGACTGAGGGCTTTATGTTCAATCAAGTAATCTACACATTGTGAAATAATTATTGCCAGTTTTAAAAATAAGAAATAATTATTCTCTCACTACTCCAAAAAGTAATGTCAGAAGAAGAGTAAATGAATAATGAATATGCTTGAAAATATACTTGGTTTACGTTTGCAGTTGCTTCATGAAACATCTGTTCATAGTGTTGTTTCACTGTATGTCATATAAGTGAAAACAGCTTGTCATATAAAAGGTAAAGGTAACCAGAACATTAAAATGGTTCCTTTTCACATTCCTTCATGACATTTGCAAAGCTTGGAATTTTGACAAATTTACAGTAACAGCTTTTGAGCTGTAAGGTTTTGTACATCAGCAAATAGCACTTTTTCTTTAAAGCGTTTGGTTTGCAAAACACATACTTACACATGCACATACATTATTTATATGTGTGAAATACAATGATTTTAACCACTAACTTGTTTAATAAACTGCAAAAATCCCATTCTCTTTCAGCATTAACAAATCAAAGCACGTTAACACAGCCTGTATTAGCTGAAGAGTAACTTTGCCATTGAGTCGAATCACAGAAAACTATATATTTAGGATGTTTTCAGAAATACACCTTTCAAGTTTAGTAGGTAACAATAGTTAATACAGCCATCAAAATAGATGAAAAAGATTATCATATTTGGGGACCAGTAGTGATCTGCCATTCAAAGTCTGTCACTAGTTTCAAAAAGTCACATTCTATAATATCATGGCACCACTCCATATCTTTATAATTTTCTGCCTGCCTGTTCATTTCTCAGCTTAGTTGTCTTAAAGTGTGAATTTACTTGGAAAAGTTATTCAGCAAAAATGCTCTCATGGGGGTCCCATGTTTAATATATCTGAATGATTTCTGCATCAGATGTGCTCCATTCACAAGAGTTGGGGGAGGTTTCCAATTGCCAGCTCTGCAAACTCAGAAGTTAGGACATCTGTTCTCTATCTTCCATGTCACCACTACTAACAAAGATGCAGTTACACTGGTATACCCCTTTGGTCTTCAGATTGTGCCCTCAGTGACAGGAGTGCAACCCCATTGCTTTTAAGAGCTTTACTCAGATGTAACTGGTTGTAACCAATTCTGCTGATGATACACTAAGTTGAATGATGAATAGAGTTAAAAACTTATAAAGATTAGCTGTGTTGGCTACTACTCTTTAGTTAAAGTCTGTATATATGATGACTAAGACATACATTTTTACAGAGTCACATTTCAAAGCAGAGCTCACTTTAACTTAGTAAGCTCTGGCTATACTGGAGACCTCAGTAAATCTCATCCCAAAGAGTATCTATACTCAGACACCAAAATTTAGGTTCCCACTGTCATGCCTTAGGTCAGGAGTCCATTTTTCCTTTTCTGTGGTGAGAAGTTAACATCCATCACAATCCATTTCCCCAATTTTTTTTGTAAAAAACATTAGAATTCCCCCAGTCCACATACACACACTCGATGGACTTTATGACCTTTCCTGGTTTAATATTTATTTCTTTATCCTTCAATATTTGTGCCATTTTTTTGTTACAAGGTGCCATTTTTATTCCCTTTTCAGGGCATTTTAAATGGCTGTTTTCTCGTAGAGCAGGAACATTACACACCATTTTACTCTTGTCTGTGAAGGGAGTGTTTGTAGCCATACTACTTTGTGCTATGATGCCATCAAATCAAACAAATTAACTAATAAAAGTTTTGGTCAGGTGGATTTAATTGGTGTTTGAGCAGGGGATTGGATTAGATGACCTCCTGAGGTCTCTTCCAACCCTAATATTCTATGATTCTATGATTCTAAAGGCTTCAAAGAAAGATGGTTCAGGAAGTTCTGCTGGTTATTAACACAATCCCCTTTTATATTTCTCAGGGAAGGTATAAAAAGAAAGAAATTCCTTTGGGCTAAAATTAATCAGAAGGTGTTGAAAGTTGAGGCAGTGTAACAGCATCCCTCTATGTCTTGTTGACTCAAAAGAAGCCCTCTGCCAGGCATCCACAGAACTGGACTTGCATCTAATCTGGGAAATGTAGAAATACAAGAAAGGGGCATAGCTGGAAGAAAGTTGTTATCTGCAGTAGTTTTCCTAAACCAATAGGGATGCTGTCAGCATTTACTACTCGTTAATATAATCTGTACTGGGTTTCTCTTCACTCTTTCTGAAATTCGTAGGAAAATGTAATAGATCATGTGTGTACTGTATACATTTGATTTCTTAATATAAAGTCCTTTAAATCCAAATGAAACAGTCCGATTGATATCAGAAATGGTCTCTTTCTAGAAGATATTGTTATGACATCCACAGCAGATGATTTCTTTTCATTTCCTGATCAGTCAGTCTTTTCAGCAGCTCCACAGACTTTTATTGCTTCAATTAATAATAAGACTGGATCCATTAATAACCCCAGGTTGAAGGCACAAGCATTAATACCACAAACAATCCTGGGGATAGGTGCACCCCTGAGGACACATCTTCCCTCTCTCCAAAGATGAATCCTCTCTCCAGTACAGCTTTAAATTCCAACTTGTGCTACATAGGAGCACTGCTGCCACAGGATTGCTGACAGTTGTGTTGTATCAATTCATGTCCAGACCAAGTCTGTCAGCTGCCGTGGCCACTTCTAGCCATACCCCTCTCCATCCCCAGGAAGTGGTGGGTAGCAAGTGTATTGTACCATTGCCCCACTCCCATCCCCCCGCATATACACACACAGAGACTTTCCACTACTGGGGGCCTAAAACCTAGATCCTGCCTGTGCAGGGAATTAATCTAGGCCCTGTTCTATAACTAGAGAATGTGCTGGGGCTGCTCACATCATTTGAAATTTTGAAAAATTTCTACCAGCTTTAGTGTTAACATACAGACTTACAATATTTAGTTTTAATAGCGATCTACTGCCTCACATTGCTATTGGATCCAAGGTGCTCTTCATATGTTATACAAGTCTTTCCTGGGATGCAATATTCTTCATAATGATATTTTTAAAAAGTCCTGTCTCTGCCTCCTTGCAAACTACCCACCAGAACTGAAAAGCCCCAAATCTATAGATGGTGCTTCTGCATAATTTGGGGAGAGAAGGAGAGGGAGAGTCCATTTTTGTGGATCTCCTACTCCCCACTTCTTCATGTACAGGCTAAATAGACCAGTACTAACATTTCAGGTGTTTTGGGGTTGGGTTGTTTATGTTTTTTTAACCGTCACCATTGTCTCTGAGATAATCTGGCCAAGACTGTCAGTTTCACCCTTGAATTTTAAGGTTTGATTGGTTTATATCAAAATATTAGCTACATTTCAATGCCATTTTTATAAAATGTTGACTTTTTGTGCTCTAAGTAGCATGTTTCAGAATTATTTCAGAACTTTTCTTCCTATTTTGTAAACTTGTAAACTTTTGTCAATCTTACATGGAAGTGAAAAAAAAAGAAAAGAAAGAAAGCATCTTCTAAAATAATGATTAGGGACCTGATTGAACCCATGAAAACCAACAAATGTAAAGCAAAAACATCTGATTCCATTCTTAAATCATAGCAGGTGGCTAATAACAGTACATCAAGTTACAGAGCACATGTGCTGCAATATCTAGGCAGAGCAGCATGAGTTAAGAATAGAGTGAGAAACCTTAGTTGTGTATTTAGAGAATATTGTGACTTTATAGGTTTAAAATAGAGTATCAAGGTAGTGCCTATCTCTTTGCATTCATTGTATAAAGAGTCTAGGTGCCTAACTCAGGCTTTGTGAATCCCAGCATTGTTATATATATAAACTACCTTGATATATAACTCCTCTTCTTCCACCCTCCCCCTGCACTGTGAGCTAGTATTATTTATTTGGCAATAACTTCAATAGGGTTACATTCATCTTTTTTATGCTGCGAGCCCTTTCAGAATTAATTTGCTATTCTAAAATGGAAGGCATTATGCCATTCCACTTTACAATGTATGTTCCATCCTTTCTTGTACTACTTACCAATACATGTGTCATTAGACAGCAAGTCTTTGGGGAATGGACTTGTTATCATTTGGCAATGATCTGAACTACTGTACAGTAGGGATGGGATCCATGGAAATACTCAGGCACCTATGTGTTGAATTTAGCTGTTTAAGTCCTATTTTTAGGCTCCACTGCAATCCATAAAACTCCTGCCAAACCTCTCATTCTGCACCTAAGTTTTTCAGAGTAAGTTCAGAAGGCACTTAGTGTTCCTGCCTCTGTGCATGTGCACTTCTGCCTTCCTTTAAGTGTCTGGATGCCTATCTCCCACCTGACCCCTAGAGTGATTAGCAAATCAGGGGAAAGAGAGGCATTTATTTATTTAAACAGAATCGTCATTCACAAATATAGAGTAAGGTGCTACTCTGTGGTATAACTGCATCCATGAAAGCCTGACCCAAAGGCCATTGAAGTTATTGTCTGTGTTGAAAAGCCACTTCAGTACACCAGAGAAGAGAATTTTGAATTTTGAAGGGAAGCATAACTGATATTGAAATAGGTTTGGGCTTGTTTATTATTTTTTTACAACACTGCATGAACCTAGAATTGTGAATCCCATGTAGTTCTACTTATGGGGTCTCTCCATATTCTGGTGATGATGGAGACATAGGCCCAGATCCACAAATAGACTTAGGTGTTGCAGCTCTCAGCATTGTGTCACCTTACTTCTACCTTCCCAGAAAAGGTTCAATGCTGGGATTCACAAAGCCTGAGTTAGGCACCTACATTCCTTATACAATGAATGGGAAGAGATAGGCACTCTGCAACGTGATCTAGAAAAAAAACAACATACTAGTTGGGGAGCCGCCTAAACTAGCCCATGGGAAATATCAGTGAGAGGGGGGCATCCAAGGAGTTAGACACACAAGTCCAGTGTGCAGAGAGGCACCAATCTCTGCTTCCAATCCACAAACAGGAACCCCACACCTGGGATAAGGCAGCATAGGTCTCTAAGTAATTTCTTGTGAGAATGAGTTAGGTGCCTGCCTCACTCCACAGAGAGGAGAAGGAGGAAGAGGTGGTCATGCCGCATTATAGCTTTTAGGTCACAATTTAGAGCACTCACCTGGGACATGGGAGACCCAGGTTCACCTGAAGGGGGAGAAAGCATTTGAATGGGGATCTCCCACACCTCTCAGGAGGGTGCTCTAGCCACTGGGCTATGGGATATCCTGACCTGGGGTGCCCACAATCTGTCCTCTTGGAACTTTTCCACTGTGTATAAAAAGTCATGGAACAGGACCTTGGGTCTCCCCCATGGATACTCTAGCCATCAGACTATAGAGTCATTCTCCTAATGTTTCAGGGCAACACCTTCAATTGGAGAGACTGAGGGAGCCCCACATCAGAATATCCTATATCCCAGTGGATAGGGCACATATCAGAGAGATTGAAGATCCCTGTTCAACTCCTTTCTCCCATCAGGCAGAGGGTGGAATTGAACCTGGGTCTCCCACCTCACAGTTAAGTGCACTAACCACTTAGTGCCTTAGTTTTAAGGAGGGTGGCACAGCCACCGGCTGGATTTCAAATGGGAGTTTGATCTGTTCGGTATGTTCTGAGCATGGCTAATGGATTGGGCCCCTCAGGGAAGATAGGTGCTCCTCTGCTTAGCTTCATCAGTTCATGAATTGCTCTGAGGCTTCAGCTGGAGATAGGCACTTGGATGCCTAGAGGAAGGCAGCAGTGTGCATGTCCAGAAGCAGAAATATAGGAACCTAGGGAACTTTTTGTCCTGAAAGCTTAGGTGTTGAGTGAGCTTAGGCACCTATCAGGTTAGGCAGCAGCCTAGCAGGAGCTTTTGGACCACAGTGGAGCCTAAAACTGTGACTTAGGCACCTACATCTGGCTTTAGGTGTTCAGTAACTATGTGGAGCTGGGCCATTCTGTCTCCCCTGCTAATCAGTGTGGAGGTACAGCATTGTATTTGGAGTATTTACAGTATTGTATCTGAATTTGGAGAACTGGAAAGCAGACTAAGCATGCAAAGAACTCTAGAGATACATTCTACATCATGTTTCAGAGAGATACATCCACTTCTCTCAGAAATTAATACATCACTTTGCAGCAGTAGCAGCACTGCTGATGTTATTCTGAAACATGCTGTCCCTGTATGACAAATCTGGCGAGTAAGGATCCATCTGTGGAAGGTTTAATGGGAGAACTTTCTTGACTCATACCCCTGCTGTACATGGCCACTTTTCAGTTAGGACATGAATATGCAACCATTAATATGCAGGCATACCTGATTGTTCAGCACATCCACACAGCAGTATTGTTTTCTGGGACAACTATGTTAATACATTCATATTTCACATTCTATGATGTCAGAGCAATTATGCTACAGTGCCCCAGCAGCTGGTGCTGGAGCAATGCATTTCGGGAATTACCCTTACTGAATGCTCTCATGTACATAAAACACAAACAACCTTAATTCTGGCATTTGCTAACTTTGAATGCTTGCAACCTTAATACAACTATTTTAACATGAATTTTAATGTAATTTATTAATTACATGGCAGTCAGGCCCCATTTTGCTATGCACTGTACGAATATTGAACAAGCCATCATCTCAGCCATTTCTTTCTTATGTGCAAGGCATTTTGGCTATAGGGATAATTTCTACAAAGGTTTTTCCCAGTTTGCAAGTTTCATTGAGGAAGGATGCCTGACTGTTCAAGGATGGAAGAAAACCATGACAGTAGATGAAGACATGTTGCTGCACCTGCAGCCGTTTAGAACACTGTCATAAATGGGAATTATTTAATTCCTGGTCATTAACACGCATATAAAGCACGTGCATAACTTTGCTCACAAAGGGTATCAGATGGCTTTGTACCTGGCATGGCTAAGCCATGCCTCCATTGCTACTCCATGCTACCGTGCCTACACTTCTAATTATACTCAACTAATTCTATGGGAGCTAGTGTGAATATGTGTACAGGAGCAAGGGAATCACCTCCCCAGCTTATAGTGTAGACGTAACCTTACAGTATATATAATACAGTTGATCACATCCAATATTTTTTTAAAAGAGGGCAGCCAGTTATTAACATGGGAGCAGATCCTCAGCTGATGTGAATCACATAGCTCAGTTGATGTCAATGAATATTCGCTGATTTATATCAGTTGAGGATCTGGCTCATGATATTTCACCTATCAGTGTTTCATTCCATTTTTATCAGGTTTCCAATACATTTTTCTTACTTTACCTTTAGTATTAGAGTAACTAAATGTAAATAGAGATCAGGGTACTATTAAGCTCTGAAAAATGTATCTGAAAATACAGTTTTTGCTTCTTCCACAGGAATTATAAAGATACCACAACATCTCCCTTGAGGAGATGCTACAAAATCTTAAAAATTTTTCATCTTTTTTGCTTAGTAAATTTTTGAATAGCATCCTTCATGTCTGAATCCATGCACTTTAAGACATGCTATTCAAGTGAAACAAATCTAAAGCTATGTTAAGTTCTCCATAGGAAAAATAAAATCCACTGATGCTGATAAACCTTTCCCCCCTTTTTCATTTTGCAGATCAAAGAGAAGGATACCTTTTATGTTTCAAGTACTTGTATTTTAGCAAGGATTATAACCCAATTTTCACACCTCTTTTTCTGTGATTTGACCTAGTGAAGAAAACAATCAAAGCATCTTCACTATTCACATTAACATATGTTTTTGTTGTTTTTTTTATATATTTTTGCTGATGGATCTGAAAATGCTGCAAGTTAAATATGTTAAAAATCAAAGAGAGAAATTAGTTAGTGAAACAAAAGAAAGAGTTCATAACCAAGAGAGAATTACTTGATATACACTTCCTGCTCCGACCAGAAGAGAGGAGAAAAAAAGATTACAAACATGATACGAGCATTTTACCTGAAACTTCAGTAGAAAAATAAATGCAGCTCAGTCACTTAGAATGTAGAAACCCCAGCTTGTTGCTACTCCTGATAAGAAAATCTTATTAGTTTTCAAATACAGAAGAGCATTACTACACTTTGAACTTTCCAAATCCTTTAGGGCTTGTTTAAACAAAAAATTACCTCCATAGTTACTAGCCCAATAAGGTTGCATGAGCCTCCTGGACTCAGCAACCTTAGATGCTAATCTTTGTTCTTTAGGGGAAAATGTGGGGAGGGGAGGATGCCCTGTTTTTCAGCAGATGTAGGACATCACAGAAGGTATTCCCAATTGTTCCCTCTCACCGGAGTTCCTGGCTCTGCCATATACATAACTGCACCCTTAATTGCAATGGAAAATAGCATAGAATGAATGTCATGGAAAAGTCTCCCAACCATTCCATGGCTGCAATGAACACTTCCTTGGCATCAAGGAAGAACTAACACAGCCTTTACATTTTCCTTCTCTCTCAAAGTACTATATGAATGGGGAGCTAACATGAAAGCAAATATGTGCCATATAGAAAGGGGCTGTGTTTTGATGACATCTGGCATGGGCAATAAATGAACTCACAGCTCAAACTATATTTTTAAAGGGAGGGGGGCATTTCCTGAGTAGGAAATCCATGCTGTTATCAGTTGTAAAGCTCATCCATATCCTTTGCTTTATTTGCACCTTCTTCTTCTGTTAAATATGTCACTGTGATCTCATCTTTATATTAGCAAGAATATCAGAAAACAACCAAAATAACCCCTATTATACTGATGTAAAACCCTAGCTCAAACAATAGGGGTGTTGGACACCTTGCTTGGGAACTTGGGAATGGACATGTTTCTTTCCAGACAGAAAATTATAGTAGTTGGTTAAAAAAAAACTGAACTTGCTTACTCAGCTGTGGACACTGTGGACTCTAAACTAGAACAACTAGTTGAATGAGTGGATGAGCAGGGTTCAGGTTAAGTGAAATGGAAAAAGGTCAGTCTAACACACTCCATAAATGACATTTCCATGAAACCAAATTAAGTCTTGTAAATAAATTTTGTTTATACTTTATGAAAGAAATTCAGGATTCCAACCATGTGCCTGAAACCATAGCTACAACCAGAGGCAGCCTGAGCCATCACTGGCAGAATCACTGATGTTGTGTCCAATGTTCCTGGGAGCTCCTGGAGCTGGAACATTGAGATTTGGGGCCTGTTTCTCTTAAATACCATGTTGAAAGTGGTTGTGACTGCTATTGCTATGGTTTGGTATCATTTCAAACCCACTTTGCACAATGTATAAATCATTACACATAGTGCACTGCAGTGGAGAATCAGGCCCTGATATTGAGATATATATAACTTAACTAAGTTTACATTCCATGAGAATCTATTACAGTTATGAAAAAAATACAGACTTTGGGGGTAATATGTTCCCCAAAATATCTCCATTGAATTTCAGGCTATTTCACACATTCAAAGGGTTGCTTTTCTGTGGTACTTTTAATAAATGGATAATATTCATCTTGATTCAAATGAAAACATGAAAAACCACTTGCGTGAAATTTCAAGCAAAAGTGGAAATTCACCAGTAACCATCTTAGGGAAAAAAATGCTTTTTGCGAAGAAAACAAGATTGAAAAATTGTTTGAATATATACACAGGTACATTCTTGCTGATGGTGAGGTAAGGAGAAGCAGTAGGCTAAAGTGCTGGTGAAAAACAATAAGGCAAAGTTCAGGGACAATTTCACCAAGAATGAGGGATAGAATAGTACTATTATACTAAATTTACCGAAAGCAGGAATGAAGATTGCTGTAACCCTGAACAACAAATACCAACTATACTAATTCAGATGACACTTCAAGGCAGTGTGGTCAAGTAGCTTTTCCATCTTAACAGTAATTGATTTTTGTCCAAGGGGGAAGGACTTTAGTGGGTCTTTAATTACTTCTTAAGATCTATACATGTGCTGGAAGATGGTAGCTCAGCCCCATTTAACTGGCAATGTAGCTGTAGTAGGAAGAGAGCCTGTGATATAAGCCCTTGTATTAGAGGCCTGGTAAGAGCCCTGAGCTAAAGTAGTGGGCAAGCTTTGCTGATATAAAGCAAAGTTAGCAAAAGCCAGACTGTGAGCAAATGTCAGGCACTACCTGCTTGCAAATTTACATAGTCTGGTAAGAACAGGGCTAATATTGCAAAAAACACACATTCTTAAGAAGTGCTAGGCACAAAGTACTTGTGCAAACACGTTCTAGAAGATGGGTTCCAGAACATCCTGATATTAAGGATGGTAGAAAAACATTCCCAAGGATAACAGGAGCACACTTACCCCTCCTAAAAGATAAGGTCAGGATGACAGTGTAAATAAAGATGTTTTAATTGAACCAATATGTAAAAGAAGATGGGTGATAACTAGTCACGTCAGGGGGCAGTAACAAACTATGTCAGAGGGACAGTACGTAACCTGTTTGTATTCGGGTATAAAGAGGTATCTCCAAAAGAGTGACTTGGTCCAGCTGAGGGGGGAATGGAATGTCCCACCATTCACTGAGCTGCATCTATTGTCACAGGCATACATATCTTAGTATCTTCCTAGAGTCTGCCAGGTGATATTACTGTGCTTTGTCAACAATAAACCTGGCCTGGTGCCTTTGTACCTTAATGGATCTTGTGGTCATTCGGTGGTTCGCCTGAGGTCTGCTGTGCCAGCTGTCTGCTCAGAACTGGGGTAGCACACAGGAAGAACATACACTCACACACAGCCAAATGTCTAACAACACTGGTGACCCATGACTGCTGAACTGGTAAGTAACCAAGCTGTGCTCTGTAGGAATCGTGATCTAACATAACAGCCAACATGATCTAACATAACAATAGCAATAAGTACCAGGTGATGTAAACGCCTTTCTATGAGGGAAAGTTCCAGTATTTTAAGCTGAAAGTGCTGGTGGGTGATCCTGGTCTTCTCTTAGGAAAAAAAAATCTGGAGACACTTCTTTTAAACCAAATGATGGCTGGGGCAGAGTTAGGCTATGTCTACACTAGAGAGTTTACAGTGGTGCACTGCTATAAGATCTCCCATGTAGCCACTCTATGCCGACAGAAGCTCTCCCGTTGATATAATTAATCCACCCTGTCAAGGTTCCTTCCCCACTCTAAACTCTAGACACCCTCAATGAGAAGCGGTAGCTATGTTGGAAGGAGAAGCACTCCCACCAACATAGCACTGTGTATAATACTGCTTATGCCAGCGTAACTTATGTCGCTCAGGGGGGTGGAATAGTCACACCTTTGAGCAACATAAATTTTGCTGACATAAGTGGTAGTGTAGCTTTAGCCTTAGGGAGCTGGTCACACTTGTGGGTTGCCTTATCTGCCCTACAAGAGGGGAAAGGTATAAACATCTATACAAACTTGTGTCCCTTTAGAGTTAACAATGAACACAATTATCAAAGAGAAGGTTAGATGGGTGCTTACTAGGTAAATAACTGACTGGGGAAGCTGCTTCCAAGTTAGGGAGTTTCAAATGGTAATCCCTGCACACCCACTCTCCCCCTTTTTCCCATTTATTTTCCAGCAGATTTAACCCTTCAGCACTATCATAATGTTTGTGCTCACATAGGGCAGGAGGGGTGGGTGTGTTAAAGTGCTCTAGACAGGACATTTCTCTATTGAGTAAGACACACGCAGTCCTTATATTCTCAAATCCTATTATCTCTGAATTAATGTTGCTAAATTAGTCCCCACTCATAACACAACTGCAAAAGAACATTATATTTACCAAAACCACAACTTTTTGTAAATAAATTAATCAGTTTGTCATGGTGCCTTCCACACTCTGAACTCTAGGGTACAGATGTGGGGACCTGCATGAAAACATCCTAAGCTTATTTTTACCAACTTAGGTTAAAACTTCCCCAAGGTACAAACTATTTTCCTTTTTCCCTCAGACTTTATTGCTGCCACCACCAAGTGTCTAACAAATATATAACAGGGAAAGAGCCCGCTTGGAAACGTCTTTCCCCCCAAAATCCTCCCCAAATCCTACACCCCCTTTCCTGGGGAAGGCTTGATAAAAATCTTCACCATTTTCCATAGGTGAACACAGACCCAAACCATTGGATCTTAAGAACAATGAAAAAGCAATCAGGTTCTTAAAAGAAGAATTTTAATAGAAGAACAAGTAAAAGAATCACCTCTGTAAAATCAGGATGGTAAATACATTACAGAGTAGTCAGATTCAAAACATAGAGAATCCCTCTAGGAAAAACCTTAAGTTACACAAAGACACAAAAACAGGAATCTACATTCCATTCAGTACAGCTTATTTTCTTAGCCATTTAAACAAAACAGAATCTAACGCATATCTAGCTAGATTACTTACTAAGTTCTAAGAGTTCATTCCTGTTCTGTCCATGGCAAAAGCATCACACAGACAGAGAAAGCCTTTGTCCCCCCCCTCCAGCTTTTGAAAGTATCTTGTCTCCTCATTGGTCATTTTGGTCAGATGCCAGTGAGGTTATCCTAGCTTCTTAACCCTTTACAGGTGAAAGGGTTTTTCCTCTGGCCAGGAGGGATTTTAAAGGTGTTTACCCTTCCCTTTATATTTATGACAGCTTGTTCTGTGATTATTTATTTGCCATTAGTTTACAGAATCCTCCTGAAACTAACTCTTTTTACATACAGAGAATCATACCTTTAAAGGAGTTTAGCATCTTCAGCCATGGGCAGAAGAGAGAACTCATCGCTTATGCTCTCCACCTCCCACTCAAACGCTCCACTGTTTGCTAAGGAAAAATTTGTTTTGTTTTTTAATGGGCTTCAGACATAACAAATATCTGAATAGGATGGGTCCTAGCTGAGCCAGGATCTGCAGGTTTCTGTGATGTGAAAGACCATAGATAACAGCTAATGAACCGAGCCCTGAGGGAGGGAAGTTTATGATCTTTACTCTTTTCAAGGAGATCTTTCTCTTTGTCACCACTGGTGAATCTCACTTTAAAAGCTTGGAAAACTCCAGACAAATAACTCAAAACTAGGGATCACTGCTTAATAATTAAGCTTAATTATACAAGAGAAAATAAAATGAATAAAAATATGAAAATTACAACTTGTCTAACAGATGGAAATACTAATTTCAGAAATTAAGAGCATACGGTTCCCTTCAATTGCCCCTCATTTGAAGAAACGGTCCTCATTTTAGACCTAAATTTAACACCATCCCACACAGACCTAGTGTTCTCACATGTATTACTATAAATTATTTACATCAGATATACTAAATCATGAAAACAGGATTGTGGAAAATATTACTATTATGGTATAAAGTAAGGGTCAGATTTTCAAAAAAGCTCAGCTCTAATTTAGGCACCCAAATGATAGGGGCAGATTTTCAAAAGAACTCGGCCATTTATCTTCAGTAGGAACCACTGGGTGCTGAATGCATTTGAAAATCTGCCCACATTCCTTAGACATCTAAGTGGGAGTTGAATGCTTTTGAAAATCTGCTTCACTTGTGGATGTTGATTTCTTTTGAAAACCTGGTCCTAAATATATAATATAAAATCTTCCTACTCCTATTATTAGCATGTGCCTTATATGGGTCTTTATCACACAGTGTGTCCCCATATGTTAGTGTCGGACATAACTCCCACTGAAGTGAATGGAAAGGCTACCATTGACTTCAGTGGAGTTGGCTCAATGTTAGACATTGACAGCTTGAGAATTACCATACAGTTAGAAAATAACTGGATGTTTATGGCAGTATTAAAGCCAATGGAAAAAGCCAATGTGATCAAACACATACTGAATATGAGTTAAGGAGATGAAACAATTGCACACTAGGGAACAGAACAGAAATACGTGTGTTATATCACTTGTCAGTAGTGACCTCTACAGTTATAAGAGTTCAAAATAAATTTCTGTGTTGATACACACTCACAACTCTCCAAATTATTCACTTGAAGTTTCCATATTTGGCTTTCCCATATCGAGATTTTTATTTTTATTCTGTGAATCATAGGATTGGAAGGGACCTCAAGAGGTCATCTAGTCTAGGCCCCTGCACCCATGGCAGGACTAAGTATTATCTAGACCAGTGTTTCCCAAAGTTGGGATGCCGCTTGTGCAGGGAAAGCCCCTGGCAGACCTGACCGGTTTGTTTACCTGCCATGTCCGAAGGTTCTACCGATCGCGGCTCCCACTGGTCGCGATTCGCTGTGCCTGGCCAATGGGGGCTGTGGGAAGTGGCACCGTCTGAGGGATGTACTGACTTTATATCACATACTCACAAAACCATTCAGGGATGCCCCAGGTTGATGCAATCACCTGCGTATTTTATTTATAGTTCTTTCCCACCATCAGCTTATTATCTATGTACAGGGTTTTACAGACAGACTTAACCAGCAATCGACCCAAGTCACCAGTCCCTCTCAGCTTCTGGCCTTTCTCTCCCCATCCCACATCTTCCTTCCTCCCAGCCTTTATAGTCCCTGGCTAATTAGACTGGCAGCTGTTCCTAGCTGCCAAGCAGGCAGGACTATTCATCCAGCCCCAATCCATTCCCCTTGATTCGGGGTGGCGTGGCAGGGGCTGATTAAGCACTTTGTGTTCAGCACCCTGTCACACTACCCCAACGTGGATTGCAAATGACCAGTGGTTGTCTGATACTGTCATCTTCCAGACAGCAATAGCCACCTTCTACTGCACCAATATGTGCCTATGGAATTAAGTGTTCGGCCACTATAATGTCTTGGACCAGTTGCTCACAGAGTCCAAGAATTTCTGCTTCCTCAGTTTGAAGTTCTGTAGCCAATGGTCATCATCCCACATTTCCAAGACATTGTGACTCCACCGCACCATGCTGGTTCTCCTGATTCAAAAGTGGCGGTCCACCCATGGACATACAGTCATAACACTGGTACTGTCCTGTGTCTCTGCATCATGTGGCAACAGTTGATCAGTCACCATCCCAGGGCTCCATCTTTGGCTTATGAGAAAGATTAATCCACCCATTCACCCAAGAGTCTCACTAGTCGTGTACTGCAATACACACAGATTTGTCCCGCATGAAAGAGTAGGACCAGAAACACATCATCAGTCACTTGCTCCATGTCTTCCACCAGGTTTGTGGTGGCAGGAGAGAGGGGTGAGCAGGAGCTGCCATTGACAAATATATGAAGGTGGCAGACAGTACCAACAGCACATGGCAAGACAGTTCCTAAAGTGTGTCCTGAAGCACAGAGTCCTGGGACACTGTCCTGAAATGCTAACACCAAACTCACATACCAAAAAACGGCAGTATGGATAGAGGCATATGCAGGTATACAGCTTATACCCATCTCCAGCACAGCATATGTGGACCCTCAGCATGGGTATGAGGTACAGGTATGAGCATATACACAGATAGGTACCTGAGTATGCGTACCAGTAAGAAGTAGCCTTAGAGTGATAGCTTTTAGTTCCAGCATGGCCCTCAATACCCAACACAAGCAAGTGCAGGATGAAAAGATTTTAAAAGTACCATGTACAGGTAGTAAGAAAGGCAAGCAAGGCAAAACATCTGACCTAGAAACAAGAAGACAGAAAATCATAACAAGGAGGTATGATGATAGTTGCTCTGCTTTTGGTTATGCTTTTACCAGCAACACTCATCTGTCTGAAACCACTCTGTACCATTGTCCTTTCCAATAAAGGCATGAAGTTTTGTGGATGTTTTCTACTTGGATTTTTAATCTTAAATTTATTGATGAATACTTGCTAATGTAGTAGATCCTAGGAGAATTTTGACTTCCCATTTTGGGTCCTGGAGAAAAGCAGGTTGAGAACCACTGGCCAGCTACTGAATTAAGCATGGACTAGGGAGTCAGGAGATCCAGGTTTTAAACCACATTCTGAAAATAACCCATTGTGGGACTTCATAGTGAAGCATAACATTAGGTTAGACAAACCACATTGTTAGTCATATTGCTAAATGCTCACACACTATGATGACAGACTCTGTATATGAATCTATGGAGAATAGAATGGAAAAGTCATTTCAATGTCTTACACTTCCACTTCCTGTGGGGTCTGAGAATTAATTAGTTAACGTATTGAAAATATTTGTCAGAATGTGACATCCCGCAAAAGTGACAGTTCTGGGAGGAAATACGTGTAAAATGTGTATGGATTGTACAAGTATTTAAAATTCATTATGCATTATATTATTTGACAAAAATGTATAACATCTGTATTTTAAGAGGCAAATACAAAAGAAATTACCTGACTTTTTAAGTGCTTGATGACATAGGCCCCATCCTGCAACTAACTGTGTAGGCAGTAAAGCTGGTTGAACATATTTCCGTGAAACTTTTTCCCTTAAGTATATATTGTTTTGTTGAAACCGAAATGTTTTCAAGAAAAAGTATTGGTGTTGATGAAAATTTCCTCATGGTATGTGTGAGGGAGAGAGACCCCAGAATGGCGAATAACATGGTAGGTAGGTCACTCACTAGAGAAGTGGAAGACCCAGGTTCATGTTCATGCTCTGAGTACTGCCCTAATCACTCAGCTGTCTCTCTATCTTTTCTGTCTACTTTGTATAAAAATAAATATCCATAGACTTATAGAAATGTAGGGCTGGAAGGGACCTCAAGAGGCCACCTAGACCAATCCTTTGTGCTAAGGCAAGACCAACTAAATCTAGATCATTTATGGCAGATGTTTGTCCAATCTGTTCTTAAATACTTCAGCTGTTGAGGATTCCACAGCCTCCTTTGCAAGCCTATTCCTGAACTACCTTTATAATTAGAAAGTTTTTCCTAATATCAAACCTCAATTTCTCTTGCTGCAGATTAAGCCAATTATGTTTTGTCCTACTTTCAGCAGACATAATGAACAATTGTTCATAGGCCTCTTGATAACAGTCTTCAAATATGCAAGGATTGTAATCAGCCTCTCCGCCTCTGTCTTCTTTTCTCAAGACTAACATGCCCCCCTTTTTTTTATCCTTTCCTCATAGGTCATATTTTCTAGACCTTTTATAATTTTTATCATTTCTAGACCTTGTGACGTACCCTCACTCATTTTTACATCTAGAAAACCTGTCTCTGATGCACAGTTGAATCTTGCCTTCCCTGGACCGTGAATCAGAATAGTTTGGGTGAGAGAAAAAAATCCATATTTGGGAGGAGGATGAGGAAAAACTTCTCTGGCAAGATTTTTTAAAAATATTTAATGACAGCTGTTCAAAGCTGCTCAGTGATTTCTGTAATTAAATAAGTGCCAGGGGAGATAGTTGAGGGCAAGGATGAAACTCCCAAAAGTTTTATATTGTTTCATTTACATGGGTTTGCAATTAGTTACAAATCACCTATTCATATGGTGGTATGGTAATATACTATTAACTAAATATATTTAACTAATTTTGCCATTATTCAGTTATTTGGCCAATACATTAGGCAACATTTGTCCACCCGTACAGGTTGTCAGAGACTGTTATATATTACAAATATAAATTATGTTGTAAATATACGCAAAATTGTCAATAACGTATAAAGCAAATGTGGTGTTTTGTTTTGTTTTTTTCCTGGAACTATATTCAACCATTTTAGACTAATATAGAAAAATCATAAAAGGACACATTCTAAACTCAGGTAAACTGGAGTTACTCTCATTTGAATGGAGTTACTCAAAATTGACACCAATTTAACAGACACTAAAATGTCCTTGTGGCAGAGTGCTGTCTCTAGAGCATCCCTATTGGCAATGATGTGGCCTTGCAGGTATCATACTCAGTTCCCCAGGGATCTCCAAATAACTTTCCACAGTCCAAAGTACTTAAAACAACTTCCCCCTTTGGAAGGCATCTAATTTATTGAGTCTTTACAAAGAGTTTCCCCTGGCTTTTCATGCCAAAACCCTTCCCCTGGTCAAGGATCCCCCCAATCCTCCTTCATGGGACTGTGTGCTCTGCTTAAGACCAGCTTCTCCAGCTAGCCCCTTTAAATTGCCATCACTCCGTTCCACCCAGCCTGGCAGCAACAGAAGACAAAACCAAGCTTTCATTTACAACAGTTCTTTCTTCCCAGCATTTCAGCTGGGGTGTAGTCTTCCTCATCATCTTGGAAGCCAGGTCTCACATCAGTCCTTTCTCCCCTAGGCTAACAGAGATCAACAGGAAAGCTGTCCTTCCCTCTACTACTGTCTCTGTTCTGAGGCATGAGGCTTCAGACATGCTGCCTTCTTTACCAGGGTTTATTGTGGCTGGCTGCAAAATAGAGGAGCTTTTTCCCACCCTGAACTACAAGTGTCCTGGTCCCAGGCCTTCCAAGGAACAGTCATGAAGGTTTTCCCATTCCCCCTCCCCCACAATTGATTATTACCTAGGGCCACTTCCTCTCTCCCAGCATCATCCTTTGCCATGTCCTAGGCCCTAGTACATATAAAAGCCTCTTAAAGCCTTACAGAGCCATGCCATGGAACAGGAGTTGGCTGACACCTAGCCCCGTTACCTTTAGAGGAGACAGACCACCCTGTTACAGTCCAAGGAAATGAGTAATACTGAATGGAAAAATAGAATGTGAAATCTAGGTAAGCTATCCAGAAAGGAAAACAATAAAACAAAACAAAAAATTAAGAGAAAAAAATAAAAGAAAAAAGTACAGAATAAAATAATCTTGTAGAAGAAAACCCTAACCTTATAGGAGGCAAAACCCAGCCTAAAATAAGCTATTGTTATGCTAGTCCTTTGTGATTTTCATCTCTTTTACATACTATTTTTCATTCTTATTTTCCCTTGTGTCTTTTTCTTCCTTATGATCTCTGATTATTTTTCATCTTTAATTCTGTTTTGTTATTGGTTACTTTACAATTTCCAGTTTTTCTCTTCTATATATTTTTCTTTGAATCTGCACTACTGGTTAAATTCTATTCTATTCCATTCTATTTTTATTCTATTTTCTCCATGTCTGTTTGCATGCTCATATTGTTCCCTCACCTTCATTTAAATACTTTTCATTTACCCTTTGATTGTCTTTGCACCCTTTAATCTGTTTACACCTCTTCTGCATGTAAAATGATTTTCTAAATACTTGACCTTTTGTATTCTACATCATTTCTTCTCATTTTCTCTTTCACCCTCTTCATCTTTCCCTTTTATATCTATAGATACAGAACTTTATAAGCATGCAATTTACTCCCCAGCCATTTGTTATCCAACTAACCTTTCCTCCACTTCTTCCATAGCTTGGAGATGTCCTCAGAGCCTAAACTTTGCTGCTAGCTTCAGTTTCTTTGGGGTTTTCTGATATTCTGAGTACTTGATTTACTAACCTCTTTCTTTTATTTTTCAGATTACATACTAATGCAGTGCCATTGTAACTGATAAATGTGAGACAGTGACAGCAAACAAAATAGAAGAAAGGGGAAAATGTTCTGTGTTGCTGTCTCACATCAAAATGTGCTATATCGTCATTGTAACATCAAACGTGTGTTAAGGGAGAAAAGGTTTTTATTGAATGGACCCGAAATACTGACATTCTACAAAGCTAAATGGCTCAGGTAAAAGATCTTGTGCTCTAATAGATGGAGAGCTATAGAATAAAAAGGATGAAAATTTCATACAAGGGGAAAATAATTTTGCTAAGCAATATGAAATAAATAAATGTCGCTTAGACTTAAATGAGCTATTATCTTCTAGATATAGCCATGTACTGCTAAAAGTGCAGCATGTTTATAGTGAATGCAATTTGCACCAATAAAATGGACATTTATTAAGACAGTTTTGCTGCCATTGAAAACAGCAGCAACAAGCAAAATGTCCAGTGCCTGTAAAATATGCAAGGAAAAACATTTGTGGTGTTATTCTAGCAATATTGGCAAGGAATAATGTGACATAAAGTAAGCAAGAGCTCCTTTTGGACTGGCCACTCTCTGCCTAAGTTGTCTCAAACACAACAGGGAAATCATGTAACATTCATCATACTATTCTGATGCCAAACCATTCAGATCTTTAATTTATGAAATGTAAAGAATAAGACCAAAGGGTAGTGTGGTGGCAAAGAATCAAACTTAGCATTGAAGAATTACCATACAAGAACACACTTCAGTTTCCATTTCCTATTCTCCTTGTGCAAAGCATAGAATCATAGAATATCAGGGTTGGAAGAGAACTTAGGAGGTCATCTAGTCCAACTCCCTACTCAAAGCAGGACCAATCCCCAACTAAATCATCCCAGCCAGGGCTTTGTCAAGCCTGACCTTAAAAACTTCTAAGGAAGGAGATTCCACCACCTCCCAGTGTTTCACCACCCTCCTAGTGAAAAAGTTTTTCCTAATATCCAACCTAAACCTCCCACACTGCAACTTGAGACCATTACTCCTTGTCCTGTCATCTGCTACGACTGAGAACAGTCTAGATACATCCTCTTTGGAACCTACTTTCAGGTAGTTGAAAGCAGCTATCAAATCCTCCCTCATTCTTCTCTTCCGCAGACTAAACAATCCCAGTTCCCTCAGCCTCTCCTCATAAGTCATGTGTTCGAGTCCCCTAATCATTTTTGTTGACCTCCGCTGGATGTTTACCAATTTTTCCACAGCCTTTTTTAGTGTTGGACCCACTTTTGTAGTGTTCTGTTCCCTTCCCTCAGATGTATCATGAAAAACTGGACACAGTACTCCAGATGAGGCCTCACCAATGTTGAATAGAGGGGAATGATCACGTCAGTCGATCTGCTGGCAATGCCCCTACGTATACATCCCAAAATGCCATTGGCCTTTTTGGCAACAAGAGCACACTGTTGACTCATATCCAGCTTCTCGTCTACTGTAACCCCTAGGTCCTTTTCTGAAGAACTGCTGCCTAGCCATTTGGTCCCTAGTCTGTAGCGGTGAATGGGATTCTTCCGTTCTAAGTGCAGGACTCTGCCCTGTCCTTGTTGAACCTCATCAGATTTTTTTGGCCCAATCCTCTAATTTGTCTAGGGCCCTCTGTACCCAATCTCTAGCCTCCAGCATATCTACCTCTCCTCCCAGTTTAGTGGCATCTGCAAACTTGCTGAGGGCGCAATCCACACCATCCTCCAGATCATTAATGAAGATATTGAACAAAACTGGCCCCAGCACCGACCTTTGGGGCACTCCACTTGGTACTGGCTGCCAACTAGACATGGAGCCATTGATCACTACCCATTGAGCCCGACAATCTAGCCAACTTTCTATCCACTTTATAGTCCATTCATCCAGCCCATACTTCTTTAACTTGCTGGCAAGAATACTGTCGGAGACTGTGTCAAAAGCTTTGCTAAAGTCAAGGAACAACATGTCCACTGTTTTCCCCTCATCCATAGAGCCAGTTATCTTGTCATAGAAGGCAATTAGATGAGTCAGGCATGACTTGCCCTTGGTGAATCCATGCTGACTGATCACTTTTCTTCCTTTAAGTGCTTCAGAATTGATTCCTTGAGGACCTGCTCCATGATTTTTCCAGGGACTGAGGTGAGACTGACTGGCCTGGAGTTCCCCGGATCCTCTTTCTTCCCTTTTTTAAAAATCGGCATTACGTTAGCCTTTTTCCAGTCATTCGGGACCTCTCCCGAACACCATGAGTTTTCAAAGATAATGGCCAATGGCTCTGCAATCACATCCGCAAACTCCTTTAGCACTCTCGGATGCAGCGCATCTGGCCCCATGGACTTGTGTTCATCCAGTTTTTCTAAATAGTCCCGAACCACTTCTTTCTTCACAGAGGGCTGGTCACCTCCTCCCCATGCTGTGCTGCCCAGTGTAGTAGTCTGGGAGCTGATCTTGTTCGTGAAGACAGAGGCAAAAAAAGCATTGAGTACATTAGCTTTTTCCACATCCTCTGTCACTAGGTTGCCTCCCTCATTCAGTAAGGAGCCCACACTTTCCTTGACTTTCTTCTTGTTGTTAACATACTTGAAGAAACCCTTCTTGTTACTCTTAACATCTCTTGCTGGCTGCAACTCCAGGTGTTATTTGGCCTTCCTGATTTCACTCCTGCATGCCCGAGCAATATTTTTATACTCTTCCCTGGTCATTTGTCCAATCTTCCACTTCTTGTAAGCTTCTTTTTTTTTTTGTTTAAGATCAGCAAGGATTTCACTGTTAAGACAAGCTGTTTGCCTGCCATATTTACTATTCTTTTTACACATCGGGATGCTTTGTCCCTGTAACCTCAATAAGGATTCTTTAAAATACAGCCAGCTCTCCTGGACTCCTTTCCCCCCTCATGTTATTCTCCCAGGGGATCCTGCCCATCAGTTCCCTGAGGTTGTCAAAGTCTGCTTTTCTGAAGTCCAGGGTCCATATTTTGCTGCTCTCCTTTCCACCCTGTGTCAGGATCCTGAACTCTACCATCTCATGGTCACTGCCTCCCAGGTTCAAATCCAATTTTGCTTCCCCTACTAATTCTTCCCGGTTTGTGAATAGCAGGTCAAGAAGAGCTCTGCCCCTCGTTGGTTCCTCCAGCACTTGCACCAGAAAATTGTCCCCTACACTTTCCAAAAACTTCCTGGATTGTCTGTGCACTGCTATATTGCTCTCCCAGCCAATATCAGGGTGATTGAAGTCTCCCATAAGAACCAGGGCCTGCGATCTAGTAACTTCCGTTAGTTGCCGGAAAAAAGCCTCATCCACCTCATCCACCTGGTCTGGTGGTCTATAGCAGACTCCCACCACAACATCACCCTTGTTGCTCATGCTTCTATACTTAATCCAGAGACAGGTTTTTCTGCAGTTTCTTACCAGAGCTCTAAGCAGTCATACTGCTCTCTTACATACAATGCAACTCCCCCACCTTTTCTGCCCTGCCTGTCCTTCCTGAATAGTTTATATACATCTATGACAGTACTCCAGTCATGTGAGTTATCCCACCAAGTCTCTGTTATTCCAATCACATCATAATTCTTTGACTGTGCCAGGACTTCCAGTTCTCCCTGCTTGTTTCCCAGACTTCTTGCATTTGTATATAGGCACCTGAGATAACTTGCTGTTTGTCCTGCATTCTTAGTATGAGGCAGGAGCCCTCCCCTTTCACGCTCTCCTGCTCATGCTTCCTCCCGGTATCCCATGTCCCCACTTACCTCAGGGCTTTGGTCTCCTTCCCCCAGTGAACCTAGTTGAAAGCCCTCCTCACTAGGTTAGCCAACCTGCTTGTGAAGATGCTCTTCCCTCTCTTTGTTAGGATTCTTTGACCATGGGATGGTGTTCCAAGAGGGAGTGCTAGGCAAAGACGGGAACGAAGAGAGGGAAGAGCATCTTCCCTCTCTTCGTTCCCGTCTTTGCCTATCACTCCCTCTTGGAACACCATCCCATGGTCAAAGAATCCAAAGCCTTCTCTCCGACACCACCTGTGTAGCCATTCGTTGACTTCCACAATTTGACGGTCTCTACCCAGGACTTTTCTTTCCATGGGGTGGATGGACGAGAACACCACTTGCACCTCAAACTCCTTTATCCTTCTTCCCAGAGCCACATAGTCTGCAGTGATCCGCTCAAGGTCATTCTTGGCAGTATCATTGGTGCCCACATGGAGAAGCAGGAAGGGGTAGCGATCCGAGGGCTTGATGAGTCTCAGCAGTTTCTCTGTCACATCGTGAATCCTAGCTCCTGGCAAGCAGCAGACTTCTCCGTTTTTCTGGTCGGGGCAGCAGATAGATGACTCAGTCCCCCTGAGGAGAGAGTCCCCGACCACCACCACCCACCTCCTCCTCTTGGGAGCGATGGTTGTGGAACCCCCATCCCTAGGACAGAGCATCTCATGCCTTCCAATTGGCGGAGTCTCCTTCTGTTCCCTTCCATCAGATGTATCATCTAGTCCACTCTCTGCATTAGTATCTGTGGAGAGAACATGAAAATGGTTGCTTACCTGTATCTGCATTGCTAGTATGTGGACGCTCCCCTTTCTTCTTCTGGAGGTCACATGCTACCAAATTTCTTTACCGTCCTCCTGTCCCTGCTATACAGCCTGTTCTGAATCTTCAGAACATTGTGCATGTAGAAGCATATCCTGATGTCTGTCCAGAAAATATTCAGTTTCTCTTAGGCAACGCAGGGTTGATACTTGTTTCTCCAGACCTTGAACCTTCTCTTCCAATATGGAGACCAGCTTGCACTTTGTACAGACAAAGTCGCTTCTGTCCTGTGGAAGAAAGACAAACATGGCACATCCAGTGCAGGTCACAACAGTTGAACACTCCCCATACATATTACCTTCCTTCTATGAGCTTCCTCAGGAGTTGTAGTAACTACTCAGAGAAGCCGGCAAGATGTAAGCCTCAGTGGGCTCTCCCCAGGTGAACTCCCAGGCAAACTCCCTCTGTTAGTCACTCAGCTGTTCGCCGCTCAGCTGGTTCGCAGCTGATTGGCTTTTTATAACAGTCAGGCTCATTCAAGGCTCACCTGGAACAAAGCACTCCCAATTCACACTATTCAAACAAACAACCAATCAAGCACACATAGAAGTAATATGTTTTGTGGCAAGGCACCTCTTTTCTCTCTCCAGCCTTAGCACTTCCCCGTCTGGTGATGATAGGCCAGGGTAATCAACCTACTTAGGCAGGGTTTGCCTGCCCCCTTCTCCGGTCCCTTGGTCATATTTTCAGGATAGGCCTTCGGGTTGGCCTAAGGGATGATCCTCCCTCAAACAAAAAGGAAAAGGGGGGGTACCTTTCGCTGCCCCCCTCTCTGGGGCAAGGTATCACCCTGTTTGTTGCCATGCAGTGTCAGTCCTTCCCCTAGCAGGCACAGCAGACACTCAGGTTTGTCCATCTCCCCATGGGAAGGAGTCCATGGAACAGCCTGGAACAGCCTCTCAGCCTGGAACAGCCTATTTACCTGGTGCCACTCACTTGGCAGCAGCATCTTTGTTTCTCTCTCTCTCTCTCTCACACACACACACCCCTTCAGAGGAGGGGTTTTTAAAGGCCCCAGGGAGCCCTTAATTGGATTCAGGTGTCCCTAAGTGACCTGAGGTAACCCCTTCTCAGCTTGTAGGAAAAAGAGCCTTTAACATTCTAGGGTTAATATATTGGCCTTTCAGGACCCTCCTGCAGCCACCTGGCCTGACTTTATAACATATCTCCGCCCCCCGCCCCCATGCTCAACACCATGGGGTTGAGCTACTTGAGTCAAAAAACAGTGCATCCTTGACAGGCCATCAGCATTGCCATGCCTGGTCCCCGACCTGTGTTGAACTCTGAAGTAGAAGGGTTGTAATGACAGGAACCATCTCGTTACCCTTACATTTCTTTCTTTCTTCCGATCCATCCATTTCAGGTGGTCATGGTCAGTGACGAAGGTAAACCTCTGTACGAGTAGGTAGTGAGGGAGGGTTTCCATAGCCCACTTTACCGCAAGGCATTCCTTCTCTACCAAAGCATACTTTTGTTCTCTGGGCAGGAGTTTCCTGCTAAGGAATAGGCTTGCGTTTTCTTCCTCTCCTACCATTTGAGAAACCATGGCTCCCATTCTGACTTCAGAAGCATCTGTTTGCAGTATAAACTCCTTCTCAAAGTCTGGGGCTACTAGCACTGAGTTACTACAGAGGGAAGTCTTCAGGTCTGTAAAAGTTTCTTCAACTGTGCTGGTCCATTTCACTATGTCTTGGCTCCAGGCTTTTATCTGATCTGTCAACAGGTATGCTCTGATAGTAAAGTGGGGAATGAATCGCCTATGGTACCCAACTATCCCCAGGAATACTCTGACCTGTTTCTCCCAGATTGCTCAGGGCTAACTTTGTATCACCTTTAACTTGTTCAGTTGGGGCTTCCCTACGCCTCTCCCCATGATGTATCCGAGGTATTTGGCTTCTGCTAGCCCTATTGCACATTTGGAGAAATTTGCGGTGAGATGCAACTTCTTCAGGGTAGCCAATACTGCTTCCAGCTTTTCTCAGTGCATCTCCCAGTCTGGACTACTTATGATAATATCATCATGGTAAGCGGCCACATATTTGCCATGTGGATGCAACAGCTTATCCATGAGCTGCTGGAAGGTGGTGTGAGCCCCATGTAATCCAAAAGGGAGGACCGTGTACTTGCACAATCCTGGTGTAGAAAATGCAGTCTTCTCTTTGGCTTCCTTGGCCAGAGGGATTTGCCAATAGGCTTTGTTCAGGTCAAGGGTGAATAAAAATTGGGCTTTTCCCAATCAGTCAATTAGCTCATCTATTTGAGATATGGGGTAAGCATTGAACTGGGACACCTCATTTAATTTTGGGAAGTCATTGCAGAACCTCATGATGCCATATGCTTTAGATATGAGGACGATTGAACTGGACCATTAACTATAGGACTCCTGAATTACTTCTAGCTCCAGCGTTCTCCTAACTTCAGTCCTGATCTTCTCTATTTTTGCCTCTGGGATCCGGTAGGACTTACCATTCACCTTTACTTCAGGATCTGTGATGATATAATGATGAATTTATGTGGCCCTGCCTGGCTTGAGGTTCAGTTCAATCATATTGATGACTTCTGTTCATTGTTCAGGGGTCAGTTCAGGGGATTTTCCCACCTGTCCCCGATGTTTATTTTCTTGGGGTGGCAACTCCAGGGTGACCGGATGAACCTTCCTGTCTTGCCAGGGCTTCAATAGATTGACATGGTATATCTGTTCTGGCTTCTGGTGATCAGGCTGTCAAACCTTATAGCTGACCTCCGTAATGGCTTCTATTACTTCATATGGCCCCTGCTATTTGGCCAAGAGCTTACTCTCAGCTGTGGGCACCAGCATCATTATCCAATCTCCCACCTGGAATTTCTGGACTGTCACTCGGCAATTGTAATAGGTCTCTTGGGCCTCTGGTGCCCTCTCCATGTTTTCCCACACTATGGGGGTGACTATCCTGTCCCTAATCTACATCATGTGCTCAATGATGTTTCTTCCCTGGTTAGGCTGTACTTTCCAGCCCTCCTTGGCAAATGTCCAGTATGCCACAGGTGTGGCAACTGTATTACAGCTCAAAAGGGGAAAACCCAGTTGAAGTCTGGGGAACCTCCCTTATAGCAAACATCAGGTAAAGTAGTAAGGTATCCCAGTTCTTCCCATCCTGGATCACCACTTTCCATATCATGTTCTTCAGCGTCCTATTAAAGTGCTCGACAAGACCATCAGTATGTGGATGGTAGACTGACTTTCTTAGGGCCTGTATGTGGAGCATTGTACACAAGTCCTTCATCAACTTTGACACAAAGGGGGTTCCTTGATCTGTCATGATATCTTTGGATATCCTGTAGGCCAAAAGCCTAATGGGAAGAAATTGTCTCAAGTAAAAGTGTACTCCATTTTGCTTATTTTGCCTTATATTCCATTTTTCTAGCTTTGAATTAGTAAGAAGAAATTGTTCTGAGTTTATTTTTCTGATTGTGTTAATATTTGTTCTTAAAAAGATAGAAGTTTTATGGCTATAATTGCCTTATTTACTTTTTGGTGTGAGTGAAGAATGTATGGTAATTAACTGAGAAAGGACAACTGGGCTGGATGGTCAAGAAGGGAGTGGATGAGTTTAGAGGCACCAACTTTATTATCAATCACCCGGATGGCAGATTGACAACCCTAAAGCAAATGCATACACCCCACGGATGAGATAAGGAGTTGAGCCAAAGGGACAGATAAGAAAGAAGCTGAGGATCCTCCCAGTAACAACTCAAAATAATGTTAATTAAGAATAACCTTAAATACCTTTCAGAGTAGCAGCCGTGTTAGTCTGTATTCGCAAAAAGAAAAGGAGTACTTGTGGCACCTTAGAGACTAACAAATTTATTAGAGCATAAGCTTTCGTGAGTTGAGCTGTAGCAGGAGTTTGCCTGGGACTGGTAAGTATCCGAGTGTGTGTGTTTGCTTGCTGAGGAAGTATCCGAGCGTGTGTTTGCTGGGAGGGCAGGGAGAGAGCCTGAGTGAGTGTCTGATTGGCTGCTAGCCTGCAGGGGGCGGGCATTAGGGTGTCTGTGTGTTTGCGTCAGGGAAGCCTGGCTGTTTAAAAATAGCCAGAGCCTCGCGAACCAGCTGAGCAGGGGGGACAGCAGAGCAGCTCACAGCAGGAGTTTGCCTGGGAGTTCGCCTGGAGTGAGCCCAGTGAGGCTTACATCTTGCCAACGTCTCTGAGGAAGCTCATAGTAGGTAGGTGATATGGAAGGGGGGGGTTCAGCTGTTGTGACCTGCACTGGATGTGCCATGTTTGTCTTTCTTCCACAGGACAGAAGCGACTTTGTCTGTACAAAGTGCAAGCTGGTCTCCATATTGGAAGAGAAGATTGAAGGTCTTGAGCAACAGGTAACGACCCTGCGTTGTATACGAGAGACTGAGGATTTTCTGGACCAAACTCAGGATAGCCTTCTAGGGGCACAAAGCTCTAAAGATATAGAGCAGGTTGCACAGAGGAGCCAAGAGGCCAGTGAAGAAGCTTGGCAACATGTGACCTCCAGAAGAGGTAAGCGGAATGTCCGGGTTCCAGTAACACAGACACAGGTAACTAACCGCTTTCATGTTCTCTCCACAGGTACCAATGCGGAGAGTGGACCAGATGATATGTCTGGGGGGAGAAAGCAGAAGGAGACTCCGCTGGTTGGGAGGCATGAGATGCGATGTCCTGAGGTTGGGGGTTCCACGACCACCACTCCCAAGAGGAGAAGGCGGGTGGTGGTGGTCGGGGACTCTCTCCTCCGGGGGACTGAGTCATCTATCTGCCGCCCTGACCGGGAAAACCGAGAAGTCTGCTGCTTGCCAGGGGCTAAGATTCGTGATGTGACGGAGAGACTGCCGAGACTCATCAAGCCCTCGGATCGCTACCCCTTCCTGCTTCTCCACGTGGGCACCAATGATACTGCCAAGAATGACCTTGAGCGGATCACTGCGGACTACGTGGCTCTGGGAAGAAGGATAAAGGAGTTGGAGGCGCAAGTGGTGTTCTCGTCCATCCTCCCCGTGGAAGGAAAAGGCCTGGGTAGGGACCGTCGAATCGTGGAGGTCAACGAATGGCTACGCAGGTGGTGTCGGAGAGAAGGCTTTGGATTCTTTGACCATGGGATGGTGTTCCATGAAGGAGGAGTGCTGGGCAGAGACGGGCTCCATCTTACGAAGAGAGGGAAGAACATCTTTGCCAGCAGGCTGGCTAACCTAGTGAGGAGGGCTTTAAACTAGGTTCACCGGGGGAAGGAGACCAAAGCCCTGAGGTAAGTGGGAAAGCGGGATACCGGGAGGAAGCACAGGCAGGAATGTCTGTGAGGGGAGGGCTCCTGCCTCATACTGGGAATGAGGGGCGATCAACAGGTTATCTCAAGTGCTTATATACAAATGCACAAAGCCTTGGAAACAAGCAGGGAGAACTGGAGGTCCTGGTGATGTCAAGGAATTATGACGTGATTGGAATAACAGAGACTTGGTGGGATAACTCACATGACTGGAGTACAGTCATGGATGGTTATAAACTGTTCAGGAAGGACAGGCAGGGCAGAAAAGGTGGGGGAGTAGCACTGTATGTAAGGGAGGCAGTATGACTGCTCAGAGCTCCGGTACAAAACTGTGGAAAAACCTGAGTGTCTCTGGATTAAGTTTAGAAGTGTGTGCAACAAGAGTGATGTCATGGTGGGAGTCTGCTATAGACCACCGGACCAGGGGGATGAGGTGGATGAGGCTTTCTTCCAGCAACTCACGGAAGCTACTAGATCGCATGCCCTGATTCTCATGGGTGACTTTAATTTTCCTGATATCTGCTGGGAGAGCAATACAGCGGTGCATAGACAATCCAGGAAGTTTTTGGAAAGCGTAGGGGACAATTTCCTGGTGCAAGTGCTAGGGGAGCCAACTAGGGGGAGCGCTTTTCTTGACCTGCTGCTCACAAACTGGGTAGAATTAGTGGGGGAAGCAAAAGTGGATGGGAATCTGGGAGGCAGTGACCATGAGTTGGTTGAGTTCAGGATCCTGACGCAGGGAAGAAAGGTAAGCAGCAGGATACGGACCCTGGACTTCAGGAAAGCAGACTTTGACTCCCTCAGGGAACAGATGGCCAGGATCCCCTGGGGGACTAACATGAAAGGGAAGGGAGTCCAGGAGAGCTGGCTGTATTTCAAGGAATCCCTGTTGAGGTTACAGGGACAAACCATCCCGATGAGTCGAAAGAATAGTAAATATGGCAGGCGACCAGCTTGGCTTAATGGTGAAATCCTAGCGGATCTTAAACATAAAAAAGAAGCTTACAAGAAGTGGAAGGTTGGACATATGACCAGGGAAGAGTATAAAAATATTGCTCGGGCATGTAGGAAAGATATCAGGAGGGCCAAATCGCACCTGGAGCTGCAGATAGCAAGAGATGTCAAGAGTAACAAGAAGGGTTTCTTCAGGTATGTTGGCAACAAGAAGAAAGCCAAGGAAAGTGTGGGCCCCTTACTGAATGAGGGAGGCAAGCTAGTGACAGAGGATGTGGAAAAAGCTAATGTACTCAATGCTTTTTTTGCCTCTGTTTTCACTAACAAGGTCAGCTCCCAGACTGCTGTGCTGGGCATCACAAAATGGGGAAGAGATGGCCAGCCCTCTGTAGAGATAGAGGTGGTTAGGGACTATTTAGAAAAGCTGGACGTGCACAAGTCCATGGGGCCGGACGAATTGCATCCGAGAGTGCTGAGGGAATTGGCGGCTGTGATTGCAGAGCCCTTGGCCATTATCTTTGAAAACTCGTGGCGAACGGGGGAAGTCCCGGATGACTGGAAAAAGGCTAATGTAGTGCCCATCTTAAAAAAGGGAAGAAGGAGGATCCTGGGAACTACAGGCCGGTCAGCCTCACCTCAGTCCCTGGAAAAATCATGGAGCAGGTCCTCAAAGAATCAATCCTGAAGCACTTAGAGGAGAGGAAAGTGATCAGGAACAGTCAGCATGGATTCACCAAGGGAAGGTCATGCCTGACTAATCTAATCGCCTTTTATGATGAGATAACTGGTTCTGTGGATGAAGGGAAAGCAGTGGATGTATTGTTTCTTGACTTTAGCAAAGCTTTTGACACGGTCTCCCACAGCATTCTTGTCAGCAAGTTAAGGAAGTATGGGCTGGATGAATGCACTATAAGGTGGGTAGAAAGCTGGCTAGATTGTCGGGCTCAACGGGTAGTGATCAATGGCTCCATGTCTAGTTGGCAGCCGGTGTCAAGTGGAGTGCCCCAGGGGTCGGTCCTGGGGCCCGTTTTGTTCAATATCTTCATAAATGATCTGGAGGATGGTGTGGATTGCACTCTCAGCAAATTTGCGGATGATACTAAACTGGGAGGAGTGGTAGATACGCTGGAGGGGAGGGATAGGATACAGAAGGACCTAGACAAACTGGAAGATTGGGCCAAAAGAAATCTAATGAGGTTCAATAAGGATAAGTGCAGGGTCCTGCACTTAGGATGGAAGAATCCAATGCACCGCTACAGACTAGGGACCGAATGGCTCGGCAGCAGTTCTGCGGAAAAGGACCTAGGGGTGACAGTGGACGAGAAGCTGGATATGAGTCAGCAGTGTGCCCTTGTTGCCAAGAAGGCCAATGGCATTTTGGGATGTATAAGTAGGGGCATAGCGAGCAGATCGAGGGACGTGATCGTTCCCCTCTATTCGACACTGGTGAGGCCTCATCTGGAGTACTGTGTCCAGTTTTGGGCCCCACACTACAAGAAGGATGTGGATAAATTGGAAAGAGTACAGCGAAGGGCAACAAAAATGATTAGGGGTCTAGAGCACATGACTTATGAGGAGAGGCTGAGGGAGCTGGGATTGTTTAGTCTGCAGAAGAGAAGAATGAGGGGGAATTTGATAGCTGCTTTCAACTACCTGAAAGGGGGTTTCAAAGAGGATGGCTCTAGACTGTTCTCAATGGTAGCAGATGACAGAACGAGGAGTAATGGTCTCAAGTTGCAATGGGGGAGGTTTAGATTGGATATTAGGAAAAACTTTTTCACTAAGAGGGTGGTGAAACACTGGAATGCGTTACCTAGGGAGGTGGTAGAATCTCCTTCCTTAGAGGTTTTTAAGGTCAGGCTTGACAAAGCCCTGGCTAGGATGATTTAACTGGGACTTGGCCCTGCTTTGAGCAGGGGGTTGGACTAGATGACCTTCTGGGGTCCCTTCCAACCCTGATATTCTATGATTCTATGATTCTATACTCCTTTTCTTCTTAAATACCTTGTGATTGACAGCTCCAGTGTGACACAGCAAGGTCCATAGACTTGTATGGGAACTTATTGCCACGGGACTTTGGGTTTGCTCTGCATCAACATCAGAGCTTTAAACACGTTTGACAGAGGCCCAGCTCCTCTCCCTTGTGTTCAGTTTCAGCTGGCCATTGGAACTGACCAAGCAACACTAAGGACTGGTAACTATAAAATCCAGCTGCAGAACCTTTTGGTGTGTGTGTGTGTGTGTGTGTGTGTGGAAGCATGCTGATTTTAATGCTTAAATTGTACTCTCAATAAAAGCGGCGTATTGCCTTATCGCTTTTAAAAGATTCCGTATGCTACTTATAAGCAACCCCACCCTAGAGAAAATCTGTATTAAGTTTTTGGCTATTGTCTTGGACATTGTGTTTCATAGGGGTACGGCCTCTGGTATCATGTGGTGGAGTCCAGAACAACGAACACACTCTGATGGCCCCGGCTGATTTCTCAGATCCATGTCTATCCTCTCAAATGAGACTTCAATAATTGGCAGACGTACTAAAGGGGACCTTAAGTGTGGTCAGGGGCCATGTAATTGGCACTCTGGCAGGAGGCACAATATCGTTGGATTTCCATATAAACTCCTGGCCAAAAGAACCTCCATAGGATTGGATTGAAGGTCTTATCTATCCCTAGGTGTCCTCCGAACAAATAACTGTGAGATGGGTCCAACACTGACCTCGGTGCCTTCGAGGTACCAAAGAGTTGCTCCACTTCTTGCTCTTGCATTCAAACTACTCTATATAATAGGTCCCTTTTTATCCTTTGATTTTCCCTCCACCAGGACCCTATTCACCTCACCTACCTCCTTTCTAATATAATCATGTAGCAAATCATTTGCCTGATCCTGCCCAAAATTCTCAAATGAGGGTCTAATATGCCCAATCTCAAGCGGAGCTATTTCTGTTTCCATCTTAGGGTTTGTCTCCATGGAACTGGGTCCAGCTTCCGGATCATCGACCCTCTGCATTGCCCCCATGCCAGCTGAACACGATTTCTTCCCTATGAGTGCAGCCTTTTGGTTTTGGGTCAAGATTCCCATTCCCAACTTCTTGTCTGCCCTCCTTTCTTGCCTAGTCTTCCAGGGCTTCCCAGGTGTAGAGAACAAGTCCTGGGCTAACTCACAGAAGACCAGGAAAGGGCAAGTTACTTTGATCATTGTATCAATCCTGGGGTTATTAAACTCCTCAGACTCATCTATGGGAAGTAGGCATCCAAACCCTGGGAAGTCTTGTCCTCTAAGGACCAAATACGGGAGGGCTAGGTCCATCCCCCACCATCACCCTTGTGATATTTCCCTGGAACTCAGTTTGTACAGGGATGGTCAGATAATAATTGACAGCACCATGTACACCCATTATTCTGGTGCGCTTGGCCCAGGACAGCTGCTCCCACTAGTTTTCCTGAGACCAGCATGATGGCACTTCTGGAGTCCACTAATGCAATGGTCTGTATGCCATTCCTCCTAACTGGCCACGTGTATCTATGGGGATCATTGTGATTCCCACAAGGTTTATCAAGCCACAAAGATCTTCATGGTTTCACTGCATGGGCTCCTCCACATTAAAGCACTGGGCGGCTATATGCCCTACTTCCCCAAAAACATGACACCTATATCCTGCTTGAGTTATCCCCCTATTCTTTGGGCTAGTGGCCCTTACCCCATGTCCCAGGTCCCCAAGTCCCTTCGCAGCCTTAGGCCTCTCTTCAGCCTCCTTCCTTCCCAACATAGTTCTACCTGGTTCTTCGGAAGTCAGGACCCTCGGGGAGAGGACTGGCCTCTTGACCCAGTACATCTCTTCTCCGGTAGTCCAAAAAAGTTCTTTGGCCATTAAGTGTCTCTCTCCAAGGGCGAGTAACTCATCATAGGAGGAGGGGGCATTTTAGCTGATCCATCCTTGTAGGTCTGGCAGTAGTTCTCTCATGAACCTGTCCATGTCTACGACTTCCAAATTTTCTCCGGGCTCTGGATCACAGGGTGCAGCCACTTCTATGCTAGCTGGATCAAGTCTAACAGATGGGACCTCGGTGCTTTTCCATCCCAGTACCTCCACTTGTGGAACCTCTGGGCCCTTAATAGCTGTCATCACCCCAGTCTTCACCAGGATCTCAACCTTCAACTGGAGGTAATCTGTAGCCACTTCTGCTGCCATGTTGTAATAGGCCTCCTGGGCCTCCCTACCCAGGAAAGGGACAAGGAGGCTGACTCACTGGTCTTGGGGCCAGGACTCATGTAGGACCGTTCTCTGGAAGGCAAGAAGATATGCCTCCACATCATCACTACATCATCCATTTTGGGAGTGGGGGTGATTTACATTGCCCTGGGACAGTTTTCCATGAAGTCTATCTCACCCCAGGCACCACGTGTGGCAAGGCACCTCTTTTCTCTCACCAGGCTCAGTGCTTCCCCCTCTGGTGATGGTGAGCCTGGGGTAATCAGCCTTACTCAGGCAAGGTTTGCCTTCCACCTTCTGTGCTCCGTTGGTTGTATTTTTAGGGTAGGCCTGAGGGTTGGCCTAAAGCGTGATCCTCCACCAAACGAAAAGGAAACAGTCTCATAAACAAAAACCCAGGGGTGTGTGGGGGGGGAAATACCTTTTGCTGCCACCCTCACTGGGACAAGGTGTCATCCTGTTGGTTGCCCTGGGGTGTCAATCCTTCCCATAGCAGGCACTCAGGTTTGGCTGTCTTCCCTATGGGAAGGAGCACAGCCTCTTAGCCTGGAACATCCTATTTCCCTGCTGCCACTAGCCTGGTAACAGCTTAGCTCTCTCTCTCTCTCTCTCTCTCTCTCTCTCTAATAGCTTATCTCTCTCTCTCTCTCTTTCTCTCCAAGAGAATTCCTTAATTGGATTCAGGTGTCCCTAAGTGACCTGAGGTAACCCCTTCTCAGCTTGTAGAAAAAATGGCCTTTAACATTCTAGGGCTAATATTGTCCTTCCAGTACCCACTTGCAGCCATTCAGCCTGATTTTGTCACGGGTTTTTTTTTTCTTCCAAATGTAAGATGTCCATAAATAAAGGCTATTTACTTCTTAAGGTGTTTAGAAAAAATATTTGACAAATACTCATTTAGGAAAATTCCTTCAAGTAAACGGATAGCACTCTATAAAGTAACTATGAAAAAAGAAAGAATAGGAGGTTCATAGGTGCTGGAACTAGGGGCTCTGGCTTGAAGTGGTTCCATCATATACAAGGTTAACAATTTGGTTTGATGGCTCTCAGCACCCTCACTTCACAAATTCTTCCAGCACCCTTGAAGAGGCTTTTGATGGTACAGGGATTGGATTAAGCTTGTTTGAAAGAGATTAAATTGGCATTTCCAAACTCCCAATGTGTGACTGTTACTGTTTATTAAAGGGATAATTTTGTATCTCTCAGGTTTCCAGAGTTCTGCTTTTTCCCCACCATAAAGATGCAACATTCTTTAAGGAATTCTCCAGGAAGGTTAAAGTTACATATGTTCAGCATTAACTCTAGTTTTTTGTTTTTGTTTGTTTGTTTTTTAAATAAGGAGTGAGGTTTTTTACCTTGAAAATTCCCTTAGGCTTTTAAATGTCTAAAAGTTGCTGAGTAACAGCTGCACTGGAATGAACCCCATGCTTTCTCAGACTGCTTTTTACCACCAAATGGAGTTTCCAGGTTCCCATCTCACATAGCAAACCATTTGTCCCTCACATTTCTTTCCATCTCCCAGTCCTCTTTCTTCTAGAACAGAGCAGTCTCTTCCCTATGTTGTTCTATGCATGCCATTCCAGATATCATGGTTTTCTGCATTTGGGTGATGCTTATGACGTTTGTGTCAGACTAGAAATAATTTACAAAGCACTCATTGTGCTATTCATGCTTCATAATATCCACCTTGGTCTGATGCTTGATTAAAATGTGCACAAGAGGCATGTGGACTCTAATATGCAAATGAAAAGCACAGTTATTAACTAAATAAATGCACATCCAATTACTCCTAAACTAACCATATCTTAATAAGACCAATAGAATAAAACATCTGGAGTTACTGCATCTAACTGATTTGGCATCACAATGACCTCCAAAAGGTAGGAAAATCTTCAAAAAGTGAAAGATAACTCTAGTTTAAAAAAAACAACAACTGTATTTCCAAATCACCTTATCTAATTTGTCCCAATACTTTCAGATTACTTTTACCATTCATCCCTAATTTTATTTTATTATGTTATATTGGATGCCCAACATATATATTATGTATGGGAACTGATTTACCATTGTGTTTTTCCAGTTTTATACTGATTCATTCCATTGAAACCAATGGTGTGAGCGTAGTATAAAACTAGATCATAAGAATGATGATACTGGGTCAGATAAATGGTCCATTTAGCCAATAACCTGTTGTCTGATTGTGATTGATGCCTGAAGCTTCAGCAGGAATGAACAGAACAGGGCAATTTATTGATCCATCCCCCTGTTGTCCAGTCCCAGCTTCTAACAGTCACACTTATAGCAGGGTGTTGTGTCTCTGACCATCTTGGCTAATACCCATTGGCGGACCTATCCTACATAAACTTAAATTATTCTTTTTTCAACCCAGTTATACTTTTGGCCTTCACAACATCCTCTGGCAACAAGTTCCACACATGGACTGTGTGTTGTATGAAGAAATACTTCCTTATGTTTGTTTTAAACCTGCAGCTTCTTAATTTCATTGGGTGACCCATGGTTCTTGTGCTAGGTGAAGGGGCAAATAACAATTCCTTATTCAATTTCTCCACACTGTTCATGATTTTATAGACCTCAATCATATCACCCCTTAGTCATCTCTCTTCTAAGCAGAACAGTTCCAGTCTTTTAAATCCCTCCTCATATGGAAGCTGTTCCATACCCTTCATCATTTTTTGCCCTTCTTTGTACTTTTTCCAATTCTAATATAGCTTTTTGAGATGGGGTGTCCTGAACTTCATGTAATATTCAAGGTGTGAGGATACTATGATTTATATTGTGATATTATGATATATTCTGTTTTATTACCTATCCCTTACCTAATGGTTCCTGACATTTGGTTAGCTTTTCTGACTGCAGCTAAACATTGAACAGATGTTTTCAGAGAATTTTCCACAATGACATCAAGATCTCTTTCTTGAGTGGTAACAGGTAATTTAGACCCTATTATTTTGTATGTATAGTTTGGATTATGTTTTTCAATGTGCATTACTTTGCATTTATAAACATTGCATTTCATCTGTCATTTTCTTGCCCAGAAACCAAGTTTTTTGAGATCCCTTTGTAACACTTCACAGTAAACTTTGGACTGAAAATGAACCACTTCCAAAACAAAATTACACAAATAAGACCAGGTTGGTGATGTACTGATACAAAAAATATCATTTTTGCCAAAAGGCAAATTGACAGCACACCCCAAACTGCCCTGAAAAGTGACAGCATTTCCAGGAATAAATGTACTGCCTTCACACACCTCTGATGAGGCAATTCATAATTGTGAAGAACATCACAGCTGGTATGAATCAACAGTTATTCAGAAGTTTAAGTATTTTGAAATATCCAGTCAGATGTAGTAAAAGCAGGCTCATACTGACTTTTTTTTCTGGCCCTCCTAGGAAAGCAGAGGGTTTAAGACAAAATAGCGTGTGTGAGAGATACAGGAGTCAGGAGACCCAAACTATACATACAAGAGATCTTAGACTCATCATGAAGACGTCCACGCAGTATGCAGCGGCAGTCAAAAAAGCAAACGGGATGTTAGGAATCATTAAAAAAGGGATAGAGAATAAGATGGAGAATATCTTATTGCCCTTATATAAATCCTTGGTATGCCCACATCTTGAATACTGCATACAGATGTGGTCCCCTCATCTCAAAAAAGATATACTGGCATTAGAAAAGGTTCAGAGAAGGGCACTAAAATGATTAGGGGGTTGGAATGGGTCCCATATGAGGAGAGTTTAAAGAGGCTAGGATTTTTCAGCTTGGAAAAGAGGAGACTGAGGGGGGATATGATAGATGTATATAAAATCATGAGTGGTGTGGAGAAAGTGAATAAGGAAAAGTTATGTACTTGTTCCCATAATATAAGAATTATGGGCCACCAAATGAAATTAATGGGCAGCGGGTTTGAAACAAATAGAAGGAAGCTTTTCTTCACACAGAGCACAGTCAACCTGTGGAATTCCTTGCCTGAGGAGGTTGTGAAGGCTAGGACTATAACAGGGTTTAAAAGAGAACTGGATAAATTCATAGAGGTTAAGTCCATGAATGGTGTCCCTAGCCTCTGTATGGCAGAGGGTGGAGATGGGCGACAGAGGATGGATCACTTGATCATTATCTGTTAGGTTCACTCCCTCTGGGGCACCTGGCATTCGCCACTGTCAGTAGACAGGATACTGTGCTAGATGGACCTTTGGTCTGACCCAGTATGACCATTCTTATGTTCTTAAACACATAGCAAAGGGTTTGTACAAATGCCCAACAGCAGGCACCAGGGAGTGATCCTTGAAACAGTGATCCCCTTACTGTGCACATGCTGCTATAAAGTGGAGATTAGCAGTAACCCCTGCAGGCATGCTGCCCAGTCCTGTTCCAAATGGCAAATTGCCTCCAGGCCATGAAAGAATCCAATGGAGGCCAGCTGCTGTCCTCAGGCCCTGGTAATGATTTCCCTTTATTCCTTCCCTACTACTTGTCTGCCCACTCTGTCCCCATTTCCCTCTCTCAGCTCATTGCAGAGGTTCAGAGCTAGGAGAAAGAAACCCTCCCAGATATTCACCTCTTCCTATCTCTAATTTTCTGCAGGCCTCTGGGGGGATGTGCTCATATAAGTACAGTGAAAAAGAGATGAGACGCCCTTCTGAGAACTCTTGGAGTCCTGAGGAATTGGGGGGCAATCCTCTCCCTGACTGAGTGCAGTGATCCTATTGGAATTATAACACTGATGTATATAACACTTCCTTTTAAAGCACTATATCTCCTACATGGCTCCGTGGGCTAGTAAGGTATCCTTTAATGTGGCTCTGGGCTCAATCCAGCACCAGCATTAGTCAGCCAGCATCTTGTTCCTCTCTTTGTGATTGACTGTATTAAAAGTCTTTGTTACAGCTGTAGGAAGTGGGGGGAATACAAAAACTTTGTAATTTCCCTAAAGTGTGGAAACATCTGCTGGAGTCATAAGTGCCTTGTTGGCTGAGTTCAGCAGGGGAGAAGCTGGCAATTAATCAGAAGTGTCACTGTATTCGATGGAAATTGTAACAGGGTTTCTGGGGACATAAAAGTAGCTTCAGCTGCCGAAGACTGCACAAGCTTTCTCTCCTGAAGAAAAAACTGTATTTATTAAGGTTAGCTATAAACACTGACCTACTTTATAGAAGTTGACATGACACAGGAGATCTGGTGGCATCTGAAAAGGATTCAGGGATCAATAAGTATATAACCCTGGAAAAGGGCTGTGATTAGCCCACTCACTCTCAAAATCTGTTCTGAGGTATTCAAATTCTCTATGCTTAGGACCAAATTTGGTTGTCAGGTGCAAACGTCATTGGAAGAATTTGTATGTCCACTTACAAGAGTAGAATTTGCCATCTATGTTACTTCCTTGTCAGTGACTACATTTCATCTAACCCACCCATCTGGAAATAAACCAATACCCTGTGACCAACCAACTCTTTAAGAACAACCAGCAAGTGTTTCATAGGCCATGGTTTGGGAACTTCTGTGTAAAATAAAACCAGTACATGTAATGAATTCACAAGTGCAAGTTGAGATTCATATGTTACAAATGAAAAACAGGAGTCTTCACAATTTCAGTTACAGTCTTTTCTATGATCATACATTGTACAACTCTGGTACCTTGACATTGTTCTTGGTTGCAGAGTAAGGGACTGATCCAAAGCCCACTGAAATCAGTGGCAGTCTTTCCATTAAACTTTCTTTGACTCAGGCCCCAAGGGACTTTGAAATTCCAATCTAGCCTAAACCTTGCATCATTTTGATTTTTGTATTGATACATTTGAAAATAAGAACCTATAAAACTTATTTTTCAAGTGATCTTCAGACAAATTGGTCATTGACCCAAATTGGTTAGTTATCATTTAGATATTTACTACTATATGCTGTCCTTAATTTATAGGATGTATATTGATATGTCAGTCGCTTGTGCTTCATTTTTATCTTTCTGAAAAGGATTTAAATTCCGTGGTGTCACAGCTGGAGAAAATAATTGTTTCATTTTGGTGTTCTGCTGAGAAAGAAATTTCTTGCAGACTATAATTCTCTCTGTCCAGCATCTTTTACTCTAACAAAGTTGAAGTGGCAGCCTATCAGGTATTTAACTTATTTGAAATGTTTACCTACCAGCAAAACATGACATAAATGTTGACTACAAAAAATTCACTTTTCTCTTTCCTATCTCTTCTCTTTTTTCCATTTTACTTTTTTCTGAAATGGATTCTGTTAATGACAGTCCATCAAAATTAACACAAATTACATTTAGATCAGGGGCCAAACACACTTTAATTTTTGTTTTGTAACTACAGCCTAATTCTAAAAGGCAAACAACATTTCTACAGGCTCCCAGAAATAATAGAATCTCCAGTTAACTGTAAGCATTGTACTTAGATATCTTACTACTTGACTGCACACAGAAATCAGTAGTTAGATATCTAAGCGGTAGCATTTGGGCATGTGACATGTTGCTTGAGCAAAACTGTAGCCACAAAAATGGTGGCTGAGTTGAAACCCTTTCGTAAACCAGGCAGTTGAGAAATTCTCTTTCCTGACACTCACTGTGGCTCTCTTGACTGCAATGCAGATGTCTTGTATATTCTCTGTTTGTTGTTGGCAGTGTAGTTTCAATGGGATCCTTTCTGCACTGAGTGCAGTACCACCAGAGGAGGGATCTAACTTGTTCAGAGAGAAAAATGTTAACCTTATGAGTTTTGATAAAAATATCAAACCTGAATGTATTTGCAACAGCATGTGCCCAGTGACAGAGGAGCTGGGGAGCCAAACACTGGGTGAATCTCAAAAATAGTCTTTTATGATTTTGTTTTGTTATTAGTGATGAGCTGTGAAAGAAAAAAATCACTTCAGAAATAAAAATGCCATAGCTTTACTCAATGAAAATATGTTTAAGGTTCTAAAGGAAAGGCCAATGGCACAGAAAATGTTCCTTTGACACTTTACTACTAGTCTTTGAGGCACCTATTGTCTTCCTGAATGCCAATGTTGCATTGATGTTCTAACTAAAATAAATGAGCCACAGTATAGTCCCTTTTGTAGTTATGCATGTGTCTCACTAAGTTCCAGGCCACCCTCTGCCTAGAGACACAAGTCTTGTATAGCTTTATACTTTGGGAATTCCTAGAATTGAGGCAAAGTTTCTGACTTCTTCTATCAGGTTTATATATTTGTACATGAGGGCTTCTGCAGAGCTGATGCAAAATAGTGTGCAGAAGGGTAGACAGTGTAACTGGAAAGGGAAAAAAAGGAATGGAGATGTGGGGGAAATGGCAAGAACTTTCCCAAGCTTTTTATAAATCTCTCCACAAAAGGCCCAAATTAATAGGTTAAAATGCACATCATAATTTACAAAGGATGGCCAGATTCTGTCCACAGTTGCATTTGTGCTATTCCATTGCAGCCAGTGGGTTTGCACACATATAATTTAGAATGGAACTTGGCCATAACACTTTATTCAGCCCAAATATAGTACTGGTGGCATTGACTTGCATATGTCCCATAAAAGGTTTCGGGCTCTACAACATGTCAACTTCCTCAGAAGAATAGTCCGACTCCTGCAAAAGATACTTTAGCTCTTTCACACACACATACAAGTACACTCAAGCAAAAATATGCTGTCTTTGTGATCATAAATTTGGAAGCCACCTTGAAGAATGACAAGAGGGGTCATTTGCGGAGAAGATCTTTTTTCTTTTTATATGGGATACATTGCATGTTTCACCTTGCACTGTTCCTTGGGACCTGATCTGTTTATAATATAGTTATAAAGGCATTTTAACAGAAAAATAAAAACCTGATAAATAAAATGTTATCCTTAGGGAAAATCCTTTGCCAAATCATTTAAGAACTGAAGTAATTTCTTCTGTGTGGGGGTATTTGTTTGAAGAAATTGAATTTACCCCTTGGCTACCTTTAAATCTCATTTTTCATTCATTACCAGCCTAAATTAAATCCTTGGTAGATTAAATTATCAAACATTTTTATGTGGGAGTGTGGGCATGACACTTGGCAGCCAACCAGGTTGGATACATGGCAGCCAGCCAGGCGCCAATGAATAATAGTTTGATTAAGTTATTTTTAGCAATCAGAGAAACTTCTGTAGCATCATCCTCACCCTTGTCGCAGTATCAGAATGTGAAGATGACAAAGAAATAACTAAAAACCTAAAATAGGAGCCTGCATTTTCCACTTAAGACTTGTGACTCCTTATGCTGTCTTCTCATCCACTGACTACAAGAAAAGGCAGGAGGCTTTTATTTAGAATCTGATCTTTCCCTTTCTTGTAAATTCCTTGTAGCATCTCTCTTCTCCCACTTTCCCCAGTGCACCCAAAACTTTGCTATTAGCATTTTCTCCCTTTTCAGCTACTTTGAGCATAGTTCCACCCAGTTTGAATCTCTGCACTTTCTTGATTTCTTTCTCATTATTTCTACTCCATACCTTTGGAAACAGAATGTCAGCAAAAAGAGAGTTCAGGGAAGATGTAGGTGACTGGTACAGCCCCAAAGTGGGCAGGTTCAGCATTGCTCCCAGACAGCCATCACTGGAGGGACTCTGGTAGAGCTCTGGCCAGAATTTAAAGTTTCTGTCCCATACCAAAGACTGACCCACGGACTGCCTTTTTGTTTTGTGTTTGTGCAAAGCTTAGCACAATGAGATCCTGGTCCATGACTGCGGTTCCTACATACTGCAATAAATAAATAATATAATTAATAATAGGATGAATCATTCTATTAGTCCAGCTGTCGATGTGAGTGCAGGAGCCTATACATTGTACCCTCTGAATACAGTTGGGCTAACCTAACCCTTTATCTTCATTTTGCTTCTCGAATTTCAGTATCTCATCCATTTTTGAGTCATTGTATTTTTTAAAATTCTCTCTAGTACCTTTTCTTTCTTCTGATATTTTTATAAAAACCTCTTACTCCCCACAACTCCTTTTCCTCTTTTTCTGCCCTTATTTTTTTCTTGTGAGCCGTAACTAACTCAATGTGTTCTTGTTTGGCTGACTCCCTCTTTTCTGTTTAGGACATGATCCAAATCATTACATCCAATGGGGGTTTTTCTATAGAATTTCAGCAGACTCTGGGTCAGGCCCTTAAAGTACAGGGATTTGTGTATTTGTGTGTGTGTTTTTCTTCTAACATCAGGTCTTTGAGCATATTCTGCAAACCTCCACAGGCTACATTTTGCTTCTCACTGAAAGGAATGAGAATCTCTCACACCTTAATTGTCTTGTTTCTTAGGATTCCCCAGCCAGCTTTCAAACTGGAGGATTTTAGGGAGGCATTGCTAACTTAATATCTACTCAATTTTAAAATGATTTCAAACTGGTTTTAGACAGTACAGCTACCACTGAGTCACCCAGTGCTAATTTTTGTGATTATATAATCACTTTTTTATTTGTATAATTATTTTCTCCCCCCTTGCTGTTGGAAAGACCCATACAAACAGAAGAGGAAATTGACTGACCAAGTGTACCAGAGAAAACTGAAACTAGATATTCACAAAGCACAGTCAAATGCACAAAATAAAATTTAAAAATAGAAACAAAATAATATTTTCTCTAATCTTAGATTACAGTTACAATAGCCACAAGTTATTTGTAACAATAGCCAATAAAAAAATATACAGATGGAAATGTGTTGTTAAAGTTCACAGTGTCTCTTTAATATTGCCTGTGACTGCACTTTACTCATTAAGGTCCTACACTCTTTATTCTATACTCTTTATTTAGTCAAGCACTAGTAGTTTTGCCTCAGGAAGAAATATTAAATTGAGCCTTAGGGGCTAGATTTTCAGGACTGCTCAACATGTATTAGCTTCAATTATTCCCAACAGAAACTACTAGGTGTTGAACATTTTTTGAAAATCTGACCACTTCATTTAGATGCCTAAATGGTAGGTAGCTACTGAGAGCCGAACTCTTTTGAAAATCTGTCCCAAAATGTCTTAATTCCCCCAAGTTTGCTTTCGTGACAACAAAGTCATTGATTATCATTTACATTAAGATGATTTTACACTCTGGAAGTGACTAGAGGCCCCATAATGGGAGCAAATTACAGTAAATTATATTTACACATTCTGAAGTCTACTTTATGCTACTAGAGCAGTGTATATTGGCCTTAGGGTGGATGAGAAACCAGCCATAATTTAGTGCTGAAGTCAGAGAACTCTCCTATTCCTTACTATGCCTAAATCAAGTTGTTCATGGTCACTGATTGCCACTCTCCCTACTGGTTTTCTTTTATCACTCTGTTCTTTTAGATAGTAAAGTTTACTTCTGCAACATTTAACAACCTCTTTGATGATGCATATTTCGCTGTTTAAGCTACCTAACATACACAAGGGCAATTAACAATGGAGCTAAGCCTATTTATGCCATCTGAGGATCAGGCCTTATTTAAATCCCCCTGGAGTACAGTGTCCTGTGTCAAATACTGTAAAAATAATTCCAAGAATGTGTAGTTCTAGCACTTCTGCCTGCTGCTTATTTCAATAATCACATTGTCTCACTGTAACCTTATATCTCACCCCAAACCTGTTTGCTGTATCCAGTTCTTGTTTCTTGTCATACGTTTAGATTATAAACAAATGGATGATAATTTCTTTAACTGTGTGTCATGTCTGGCACAACAGGGCCCTGGTTGAGTCTCTACTAAAGCAACAAATTATTTTTTCCTACAAAAAGTTCAACAAAAATGAAAAATTTTCATTTTCATCAAACTGTTTCAGGTTTTCATCAAAAACATGAAAACCATTTTTTTTCCAATTTGCATCAATCACAGACTCCCCCCCTCACTTGAAAACTAATTTGTTTCAGCAGTATACTCTCTCTCTCTCTACTTTGCTGGGTTCGAATGTTGCTATTTTGCTAACTGTGCTAACAAAAACATGACAGGTTTCAGAGTAACAGCCATGTCAGTCTGTATTTGCAAAAAGAAAAGGAGTACTTGTGGCACCTTAGAGACTAACAAATTTATTTGAGCATAAGCTTTTGTGAGCTACAGCTCACTTCATCGGATGCATTTGGTGGAAAATACAGAGGGGAGATTTATATACACACAAAGAGAACATGAAACAATGGGTTTTATCATACACACTGTAAGGAGAGTGATCACTTAAGATGAGCCATCACCAGCAGCGGGGGGGAGGGAGGAAAACCTTTCATGGTGACAAGCAAGATAGGCTATTTCCAACAGTTAACAAGAACATCTGAGGAACAGTGGGGGGTGAGGTGGGGGGGAGAAATACCATGGGGAAATAGTTTTACTTTGTGTAATGACTCATCCATTCCCAGTCTCTATTCAAGCCTAAGTTAATTGTATCCAGTTTGCAAATTAATTCCAATTCCGCAGTCTCTCGTTGGAGTCTGTTTTTGAAATTATTTGTTGAAGAATAGCCACCCTCAGGTCTGTAATCGAGTGACCACAGAGATTGAAGTATTCTCCAATTGGTTTTTGAATGTTATAATTCTTGACGTCTGATTTGTGTCCATTTATTCTTTTACGTAGAGACTGTCCAGTTTGACCAATGTACATGGCAGAGGAGCATTGCTGGCACATGATGGCATATATCACATTGGTAGATGCGCAGGTGAACGAGCCTCTGACAGTGTGGCTGATGTGATTAGGCCCTATGATGGTGTCCCCTGAATAGATATGTGGACAGAGTTGGCAACGGGCTTTGTTGCAAGGATAGGTTCCTGGGTTAGGGGTTCTGTTGTGTGGTGTGTGGTTGCTGGTGAGTATTTGTTTCAAATTGGAGGGCTGTCTGTAAGCAAGGACTGGCCTGTCTCCCAAGATCTGTGAGAGTGATGGGTTGTCCTTCAGGATGGGTTGTAGATCCTTGATGATGCGTTAGAGAGGTTTTAGTTGGGGGCTGAAGGTGATGGCTAGTGGTGTTCTGTTATTTTCTTTGTTGGGCCTGTCCTGTAGTAGGTGACTTCTGGGTATTCTTCTGGCTCTGTCAATCTGTTTCTTCACTTCAGCAGGTGGGTATTGTAGTTGTAGGAATGCATGATAGAGATCTTGTAGGTGTTTGTCTCTGTCTGAGGGGTTGGAGCAAATGCGGTTATATCGTAGAGCTTGGCTGTAGACAATGGATCGTGTGGTATGATCTGGATGAAAGCTAGAGGCATGTAGGTAGGAATAGCGGTCAGTGGGTTTCTGATATAGGGTGGTGTTTATGTGACCATCGCTTATTAGCACCGTAGTGTCCAGGAAGTGGATCTCTTGTGTGGACTGGTCCAGACTGAGGTTGATGGTGGGATGGAAATTGTTGAAATCATGGTGGAATTCCTCAAGCGCTTCTTTTCCATGGGTCCAGATGATGAAGATGTCATCAATATAGCGCAAGTCGAGTAGGGGCATTAGTGGACGAGAGCTGAGGAAGCGTTGTTCTAAGTCAGCCATAAAACTGTTGGCATACTGTAGGGCCATGCGGGTACCCATCGCAGTGCAGCTTATTTGAAGGTATACATTGTCCCCAAATGTGAAATAGTTATGGGTGAGGACAAAGTCACAAAGTTCAGCCACCAGGCTAGCCATGACATTATCGGGGATAGTGTTCCTGACAGCTTTTAGTCCATCTTTGTTTGGAATGTTGATGTAGAGGGCTTCTACATCCATAGTGGCTAGGATGGTGTTTTTAGGAAGATCACCTATGGATTGTAACAGGTTTCAGAGTCGCAGCCGTGTTAGTCTGTATTCGCAAAAAGAAAAGGAGTACCCGTGGCACCTTAGAGACTAACAAATTTATTAGAGCATAAGCTTTCGTGAGCTACAGCTCACTTCATCAGATGCATTTGGTGGAAAAAGCAGAGGAGAGATTTATATACACACACACAGAGAACATGAAACAATGGGTTTATCATACACACTGTAAGGAGAGTGATCACTTAAGATAAGCCATCACCAGCAGCAGGGGGGGGGAAGGAGGAAAACCTTTCATGGTGACAAGCAAGGTAGGCTAATTCCAGCAGTTAACAAGAATATCAGAGGAACAGTGGGGGGGGGAGGGAGAAATACCATGGGGAAATAGTTTTACTTTGTGTAATGACTCGTCCATTCCCAGTCTCTATTCAAGCCTAAGTTAATTGTATCCAGTTTGCAAATTAATTCCAATTCAGCAGTCTCTCGTTGGAGTCTGTTTTTGAAGCTTTTTTGTTGAAGTATAGCCACTCTTAGGTCTGTGATCGAGTGACCAGAGAGATTGAAGTGTTCTCCAACTGGTTTTTGAATGTTATAATTCTTGACGTCTGATTTGTGTCCATTCATTCTTTTACGTAGAGACTGTCCAGTTTGGCCAATGTACATGGCAGAGGGGCATTGCTGGCACATGATGGCATATATCACATTGGTAGATGCGCAGGTGAACGAGCCTCTGATAGTGTGGCTGATGTGATTAGGCCCTATGATGGTATCCCCTAAATAGATATGTGGACACAGTTGGCAACGGGCTTTGTTGCAAGGATAGGTTCCTGGGTTAGTGGTTCTTTTGTGTGGTGTGTGGTTGCTGGTGAGTATTTGCTTCAGATTGGGGGGCTGTCTGTAAGCAAGGACTGGTCTGTCTCCCAAGATCTGTGAGAGTGATGGGTCGTCCTTCAGGATAGGTTGTAGATCCTTGATGATGCGTTGGAGAGGTTTTAGTTGGGGGCTGAAGGTGATGGCTAGTGGCGTTCTGTTATTTTCTTTGTTGGGCCTGTCCTGTAGTAGGTGACTTCTGGGTACTCTTCTGGCTCTGTCAATCTGTTTCTTCACTTCAGCAGGTGGGTATTGTAGTTGTAGGAATGCATGATAGAGATCTTGTTTGTTTGATTGTAGTTTCCACAGGAAGTCAGTGGTGTCACGAAGATAGCTGGTAGTGCTGGTAACGTAGGGCCTGAGGAGGGAGTCTATATAGCCAGACAATCCCGCTGTCAGGGTGCCAATGCCTGAGATGATGGGGCGTCCAGGATTTCCAGGTTTATGGATCTTGGGTAGCAGATAGAATACCCCAGGTCGGGGTTCTAGGGATGTGTCTGTGTGGACACTACGGTGCTAAAAAGCAATGGTCACATAAACACCACCCTATATCGGAAACCTACTGACTGCTATTCCTACCTACATGCCTCTAGCTTTCATCCAGATCGTACCACACGATCCATTGTCTACAGCCAAGCTCTACGATATAACCGCATTTGCTCCAACCCCTCAGACAGAGACAAACACCTACAAGATCTCTATCATGCATTCCTACAACTACAATACCCACCTGCTGAAGTGAAGAAACAGATTGACAGAGCCAGAAGAATACCCAGAAGTCACCTACTACAGGACAGGCCCAACAAAGAAAATAACAGAACACCACTAGCCATCACCTTCAGCCCCCAACTAAAACCTCTCTAACGCATCATCAAGGATCTACAACCCATCCTGAAAGACGACCCATCACTCTCACAGATCTTGGGAGACAGGCCAGTCCTTGCTTATAGACAGCTCCCCAATCTGAAACAAATACTCACCAGCAACCACACACCACACAACAGAACCACTAACCCAGGAACCTATCCTTGCAACAAAGCCCGTTGCCAACTCTGCCCACATATCTATTCAGGGGACACCATCATAGGGCCTAATCACATCAGCCACACTATCAGAGGCTCGTTCACCTGCGCATCTACCAATGTGATATATGCCATCATGTGCCAGCAATGCTCCTCTGCCATGTACATTGGTCAAACTGGACAGTCTCTACGTAAAAGAATAAATGGACACAAATCAGAAGTCAAAAATTATAACATTCAAAAACCAATTGGAGAACACTTCAATCTCTCCGGTCACTCGATTACAGACCTGAGGGTGGCTATTCTTCAACAAATAATTTCAAAAACAGACTCCAACGAGAGACTGCGGAATTGGAATTAATTTGCATCTGGATACAATTAACTTAGGCTTGAATAGAGACTGGGATGAGTCATTACACAAAGTAAAACTATTTCCCCATGTTATTTCTCCCCCCCATCTCACCCCCCACTGTTCCTCAGATGTTCTTGTTAACTGCTGGAAATAACCTACCTTGCTTGTCACCATGAAAGGTTTTCCTCCTTCCCCCGCCGCTGCTTGTGATGGCTCATCTTAAGTGATCACTCTCCTTACAGTGTGTATGATAAAACCCATTGTTTCATGTTCTCTTTGTGTGTATATCAATCTCCCCTCTGTATTTTCCATCAAATGCATCCGATGAAGTGAGCTGTAGCTCACGAAAGCTTATGCTCAAATAAATTTGTCAATCTCTAAGGTGCCACAAGTACTCCTTTTCTTTTTGCAAAAACATGACAACGACAGAAGGCCTTTCCTAAATGTAATTGACTCCTTCGTGCACACCACAGTGTTCATAATAAATTTAATATTTCTGGTTCTGATCACAAGGCAGAATTCTGCTAATCCACAGAATGTTAACTGGGAATTAAATCATAATTAGTAGATCAGAGAGGTGGGACACAGAGCTGAGAGAAAGGGCAGGATAAGCCAAACCAAGTAACCCTCTTTAATTCATAAATAATCTCTGGGAGCAGAATTTGTCAAGATGTAAAGTTAAGCTACAATTGGTATGTTTGACAGATGTCATTTAATTTAACTTAAAATAAAAAACTTGATTCATTTTTACATGTTTCTCCTACGTAAAAAGTATGTGGTGTATCTTTAATTCAGAGTTGTTGTTTTTTTAAAAAGAACTGGAAGCATCCTTAGCTCTGTAGCATTCAAAATATACATTTTATATAGTGTGAGGCTCATATGCAAATCAAATAAGGAATAAATCCAATCTACTGGAAAATACTGAACTCAAAAATTCATCTAAAATATTACCTCCTTGAGATCATTTGTGAATTACATACTTTTCTTCAAAGAGAAACATGATTAAATTATGTATTTACTGTATATTTTAATACATTTCTATTTGGGATCCTTGCATGATCCAAAGTTTAATATCTTCAAAAATGAAGGAAAAAAAGCTGTCTAATAAAAGAGTAGTAGTTATAAAGTGAGCATAATGTTATCAGGCTTCAAGGTCCATCAATCTAAAATAATAAGAACAGCCCATGGCACATCACACCATAATGTTTGGTTACCTCATTAGGTTGGAATATTAATAATAATATTTAATCCCCCCAGTGCAACTTCATTTGATATTAGATGCATTTTCCTATCTGAGAATCAGGCCTTATTTAAATCCCCCTGGAGTAAAGGAATGTGTAGTTCAAAAAAACAAAAACAAAAAAAGTGGTAGAAATTCCCAAGAAAGGGATAGTGTTGGTATTTATATGGGCTGTATTAAGTTTAAGATCATAGACCTTGGCTCTGTGGCCAATCATTAGAAACAATTTGCCAGCACTTGGAAAGTTATTACTCTAAGAGGATTTTATTAGAGGCGGGATGTCCTATAAATGAATCTACCCTTATCCTCAACCCCTCTGTCCTTGCAGTTAGGCATAATGTAGCTGATAGGGCTTAATGCCAAAATCAGCCTTCTGAGGTACTCATGGTGATAACCTTAAAGTCAATTGAGCCAAACAAGAGAATTAATGCAAAATAAATGAAAAAATTGTTTTCCCATCCATATTTTACTTTAATGCCTCCTTTCGGGTTAAGAGTCAAGACAGAGGGTAGAATAAATGCTAATATCACATATAAATAATTCCAACAAGGTATGTTTTCTCCCATAGATAATGCAAGAAATCAAATGTTTTCAACGTCAAGAATAGAACCTGATCCAACCTGATCTTTATGATCTCTGGTTCATGTCTTCCCAGGCCTACTGGACACTAAACCTCTGAGGATAATAATTTCTCTGAAGGAAAGATCTCTATGGATCAAGTAATTAGTTTAAATAATTTAAGAGTCAACTAAAATCATAATTCAACCTAATCTTTACAAGCATTTTAGCCTATGGGTGTGGCCGTGTCTTTACTTCAGTGGCTCAGGATCAGGCACCAAATGAGAGAATCTGGATTGCCATCTCTTCCAATTTTACCAGGACTTTCATGACATGTTATGCTTTTCTTAAAACCCAAGCTTCTAGAATTTTAAAATTATGGAAGAACCTCATCTTTTATTTAAAAAAAAATTAGTTTCTAGCCCTCTTGGTTATGGAGAATAGCTTGAAAACAAGCCCAGAATATAACTGAAATGCCAATGTCCCCCCCCAAAAAAAAACCCTACCAAAAATGTATTTTTTTAAAAAATCTCACGATTCTTAAGCCAATTTCACGATTTTGGAAGGCTTGGGTCATTATTTTTGAATGTTTTGGCTGGCAAGGCTGGAGAAACAGGATGTGCACTAGAGTTTTAGCAGTGGCGATACAGAGGATGGGGCATATTCTGGAGATGTTGTAAAAGGAGAGCTTGGCAGTGAGAAGAGAAAGAAAGACAGGGATAAAGTCAAATGATTCTGTTACAGGCATCTCTCTCTGATATGAGTGTCTAAGAGATATTTTTTTCCTCAGGTGCAATTATCATTAGAACAGATCTTAATCCTTTTATTTTTATTAAGCAGTGCGTTGGCAGCACTTAGCAGGTAGTCCCATTGAGAGAGATTCTCCCCTTTGCTAGTAACCTTGCAAAAGGATAGTTAGAGACCCAGATCCAGTCAAGGGGAATTCCCCCTGGCACAAGCTTGACATAAGGCAGGTTATAGTTCCTTATGAGGCCCATACTTCAAGCCCTGGCATAGTGTTGTGGTTATCAGAGGTGGGGGCTGATGTGGGAAGAACATGCTGGAGGTGGAGCCATAGCAATCAATTATATATATATATGTCCTATACAACATATAGGACAGGCTGCTGTAATTTAGGCAGCCCTCTGGAGCCTCACAATGGCCTCTTTGAGGCACAGGGTCACACTCACTGATTCCAATGGGCCAGATTCTGATACTTGGAGAAGCACCTCACTCTGAGTAGTGCCATGGTTTCAGTTGTTTACAGAAAATAGTTCGTCCAGCTCTGACAAACCCTCAAAAGTTCTAACACTTACCAGAACTTTGGTTTCAGTGTGATTACTCATGGAGGAAAGAAAGTACAAGGTTAGTAAGATTACCAGAATCTGGCCCATTGATTTGCGATTTTTAAGCTGTGCCTTTAAGAGGACAGCAGAACCTGGCCTAAAAGGACTTCTTGTGAAATAAACAACTACTCAGCTGGGAGTCGACATATCAGAATTTGGCCCTTAGTATTCTCCCCTATGAAATAATAAGCTTTTATGGTTAAAGGGCAGGCATGGTTTATTTTCATTGACTAAATCATACAAATAGTGCCATTAGGAAATGGCTATTTTCCCCCCTATCATATTGCTAAGAATCATGGTCCTATCGGTTATTTCACTTGGGTGCTTTTTCTGCCACTGTGCAACTGGAGTCCAATGATTAATAAAAAGAATTTCAAAGGCAGCTTTTGAAAATGGAGCCAACTGAATAAGTGATCAGATTTTCCTGGAGAAATCGTTTGTCTTTTCTTTTTACATTCAGTTTGATAACCATGCATGGGCCCAATCCTCTGATCAACCCATAGGAAAAAAGATCATTACAATGAAAGGGACTATTAAAAGTGAATAGATGTCAGTTTATTTTAACAAGGTATTTCAGATACTTGAATTTATCCATTTACCACCTTTAAATCTCTAGAAAATTGAGTCAATTCCCTTACAGTTAAAATGACTTTTAAACATAAATTTGGCATAATCATTTTTGTTCATAAGTAGTTATTAATTTATTGCTAAGTAGTCATCTCATAGTCATTATTAAATGTGTAATCCTCAAATGATGCATATGCATATAACAATCTTAACTGCCCAACACTTCATTAAGGGATTGAAAACTGAGATATAAGTAATGACCATGATGTAGATTTATCATTTTTATTTTGTTTTAAGGCCACAAGTTTGAATAAATTGGTGAGAGCAGAGGAGGAGATGGCAGAATAAATGTCAAGTCCAAGGTTAAAGCATAAATTACACCAAAGATGGGTATAATTAACCTGGCTTCTTATCTTGAGTGTTTGGAGCAGAGAATAGGAAGGATATAATTGCACTGGAGAGGATGAAGTACACAGCTGAGCTATCAGGTCACAAAAAACTAAGTTGTGAAGAAATGCTAAGGGTTGGTGTTATTCTGATTGGAAAAGAAGATACTTTGAGGTGACCTCACAGAGGTCATTAGAGCTAGTACCAACCCCAAAGTTTGATCCAGATCTAAACGTTCTTAGGTTCTGATTGTGGGATCTGGTTTGGCATATTATGGAGATAGGGGTTAAGAATTAAAATCAAATTCATACCTCAAAGTTTTCTTGAGAACAGATCAGAGTTTTGCTTTGGGCTCCATCTCTAAAAATTAGGAAGGAACAACTGGGAATTTACAGTGAGCAAGTGAAATCAATATAAGTGACATTTTCACTTAAATTACATGACAATATCCAGGTACACATAAATGTAAGTGATATATCTGGAGACCTCTGCTTTTCTAACTGATGTCCCTGTATTGCACTGCAATATCCTAAAAACACATTATTTGGATTTTCATCAATTTAGATTTATTTATTTATTTATTTATTTGTTTGTTTGTTTACTTTTGGGGGGATATTTTTGGATTTGATTGTGGGGGGATGGATGTTGGAGTGGTGTAATATATTTTAAAACTTTTGATTTCAAGTAAATCATAGTACTTTTCCTGTGATGTGGAAGACTCTAAAAACCATAAACAGTTGGTTGCACTTTGTTTCAAAGACCTTTGAACTCAAAGCTTTCATTTTATCTCCACACAAACATTTTTGCTCTTATTAAGGGCTTTACTGTACACCTTTGAACTCAATGCCAGTTTTTCTATTGACTTGAATAAGGCCAGAGCCAGATCCTAAAGCATATAGCATAGTGTAGAATTCATTTTAGAAATAACTGGAATGAACCTGCTGCTTAACACATTTAAAGAAGCATACTATTATTCCAGGAAAAGTTGCTGAACTTCACTGATTGTTGTAATTGGTGTTTAACTGAAGCCATGTTCTAGGAAACAGTTTTGACTGCTGATAATGCAGGAGCAGAAAAAATGGAGAACACCAGATACTGAGCCAAGTGAATCCCTAGCTCAGTTGAAATCAATAAAAGTTTTGCCACTGATTTCAGTGTGGTCAGAGTTTCACCATTGGCATAAAATGGCATAAGCTCTATTGAAACCTGAGTTTACACTAGCTGGTGTTTATGAAAGACAAATGTTTCAGTCCTTTATCTACCATATCAGCCGTTCTTTTTTCTTTCAAGATATATGGACTGACTCTGTGACCAAAATTTAAAATAGTCCTTAGTCAGCACAGTTCAGGAACAATTGGGACTGTAGTCATGAAAATCTGGCAACAATCCACAGCAAAGTAACTCATCATTTTGATTCTGCCAGGTAACATATTGCACACAGCTCAGATTAAGAGGCTGAGTGTAGCTGTCTGGTGGATATGGCTGATGGAAACAGATTTCCTCCCAGACTTTCTCAGTGCACAGAGTAAGAACTCCTGATGCAATAAGCACCAACTCCAATGTGACAGGCAGGCTCTTCAGGTTACTACAAAGTAAGGTGAGGCCATCAACCCTCCCTACCTCTTGGGATGGATTGCATCATAGGAAAACAGAGAGGGAGTAGTCCCTGTGTTCCCCTTGAGTGCAAGGATTTTAATTTTGGCCAGGTTTATGTGGACTATGCAAGTGTGAAGGAAGGCTTCTCTGATGTATCAGCCACAATCCAACCTATAAATTATAAATCCTTTGGAGCAATGGATGCCTTTTAAAAATTTGTAAAGCACTGGTTAAAGGCATTTTGATAAATATACATGATTTTTCTTATTCAAAATAATTTAAAAATGAACCTTCCAACAGTTCCAACTCTGTGTAAGCCTTATTTGAGGTCTGTTCCATCACTCCTAAGTATTACTAAAGAGCAATTTATTGTATTAATGATTACTAAAATCTTTGCATTGCACCTCTAAGATGAAGTCTCCCATTTTCATTTCATTGAATCTGGGTACTCCTAGCTTCCTATGAAATGCCTATTGTGCATAGGATATTGGGGCAGCATCAAAGATGATGTTTCCTTGTTTTTGACAAAGACTAGCTCTAAGCACCATGCAGAAGCATTGGTGGCCTTTGGCCTCAATCCTCACATCCCACAGCGCACATCGTTTCTTAGTTTCCTTGATCTTAATATCATAGACATTACAGATGGAGAAGATCTGTTAAACGTATGTGTATACCCCCAAATGTGCAGGTTACAGTCATTTGCAGGCCTCCCAGTCTAGGACACATCAGTTATTACACTGAATCTAAACTCAGTATTAGCCAAAAGTATAATTATAAGGATCATTTCCTAATAGAGAACTATTTCTCTCTGTTTCCTCTTGTTTCAATGAGCAAATACCTCCCAGGCAAATATATTCTTTCATTCTTATTAATCCCTAAACTAGCAGTCCATTTTCTTTGTTCTGTGCAGTTCATACAAAATATTCCTTGTAGTTCATACAAAATATTGATCTTTGACAAACTGATGTTAAAAACATACTTTTTTGCAATGTTTTAGTATTGACAGTATCAGCAATCAAATATCAGTCAAAATGTGGAATTACGATCAATACTCCATATTTTTTCATGAGCCCTTATAAACCCATAGACCCATGACATAGCAAATTGTAATCTAATTCTTGTTCATATAATGGTTTAAGAAAATTCTGAATGAAATAGTCTAAGTATCTCTTTGTGCACAAATAAGGGCTACTACATAACTCTCTAAATAAAGAGGCATCCATGCCAATTAATAAATCACTGTGCAGGAAGAAGTAAACATAGATTTAGGGATGCAGCATTGCCAGATTATGTGAGTGAGATTCAAAATAGAAGTTAGCAGTGTGTTTTCCAAAAATAAACCACAGAATGATCAATTTAATGTGTATGTTTGTGCAATGACATCTCTTGGACACCAGAATAAAACCCCTGTGAATTTCAGAGTGGTTTTCCATCTTTGAGGAGTATAGAGCACCAGAAGAGATTAAGATTCACTGTCACACACAATGAATTTTGCCAACATACTTCAAGTGGGATAGCACAGTGGTTAGAGCATTGGCCTGCTAAATCCAGGGTTGTGAGCTCAATCCTTGAGGGGGCCATTTAGGGATCTGGGCCAAAAATTGGGGATTTGGTCCTTCTTTGACCAGGGGGCTGCACTAGATGACCTCCTGAGCTCCCTTCCAACCCTGATATTCTAAGTGTAATAGTTTGTTGTCCCATTTTTTATTCTGTCATTTTAGAGGAGACCTCTTATGGCCAAATATAGAAGGCACTATATACAGGATAAAGTAATATCACTTTTCTATAATATAAATTTGAGTTGTCTCATAACTAAACCTAGTTGGTTGGTAGATTTTTGTATAGCTGTGTTTCTCTTGACCACTTTAAAATGTAATGTATTTTTCAAATGACTGAAGCTCAAGTCATGAAGTAAGTAATTGGTAACTATTTCCAGGTAATGTACTTGGGCCTCAGTAGTTACAACAAAGATATTCTCAATGCTGCTAAAATGGGAAGAGGGGAAAAGGCAGCTCTAAACCATGTTTGCATTCCCCTATCCCCAGGACCAACCAAAACCATTCTGATTCCCGAAGTAATTTAAAGGAACTTCGGACTGCTGTAAGTTGTGGCTGGACAAGCATCTATGCCTCTGGAAGGTTGTTCTGGCAGTTGGGAATTACATAGGGATACCACCTACCTCAGGAGACAAAAAATGAGGTATTGCACAGTCATTGCACTGGGCCTGTGCCACCTAGGATTCCTCACTACACAAATAGGCATCCATGCCTAATAATAAATTACTCCACAGGGAGAATTTGGATGTGGAATCCCATGGGAGTAACCAGAGAAATTCTAAGAACTGGCTCAGTAGCTATATATATATATTTTTTCTTTTGTGTGACCCAAGACCATAAAGAAGCTACCAGGAAAGAAACAGAATCCTTCTGTTTTGCCTTATTTTAATTTTATGGACAACCGTGGAGGCCAGCAAACAACTATGAGTTTTATAAGTTGTATATATATATGTTATACTGGTAATTCTGACAGGTTTCAGAGTAGCAGCCGTGTTAGTCTGTATTCGCAAAAAGAAAAGGAGTACTTGTGGCACCTTAGAGACTAACAAATTTATTAGAGCATAAGCTTTCGTGAGCTACAGCTCACTTCATCGATGAACTGAGCTGTAGCTCACGAAAGCTTATGCTCTAATAAATTTGTTAGTCTCTAAGGTGCCACAAGTACTTCTTTTCTTTTTGGTAATTCTGAGAAAGTTAGAAAGTGCAAATACTTCCCTTTGTGCTACTGCAAGTACTTTTAACATATAGAATCAAGTTGTTTTCTTTATTAATTATTCATTATATTAATTAATTAATAATTATTATTATATAATAAATATAATGTCCTTGTACCCAAAGGTCTTACTTAGGCACCGGGGCTCTTTTAGGAACATAAGAATAGCCATACTGGGTCAGACCAAAGGTCCATCCAGCCCAGTATCCAGTATCCAGCCCAGTATCCTGTCTACCAACAATGGCCAATGCCAAGTGCCCCAGAGGGAGAGAACCTAATAGGTAATGATCAAGTGACACCCATCTCCACCATCTGCCATACAGAGGCTAGGGACACCATTCCTTAAACATCCTGGCTAATAGCCATTAATGGACTTAACCTCCGTGAATTTATTCAGTTCTCTTTTAAACCCTGTTATAGTCCTAGATTTCACAACCTCCTCAGGCAAGGAGTTAAACAGGTTGACTGTGTGCTGAGTGAAAAAGAACTTCCTTTCATTTGTTTTAAAGCTGCTATCCATTAATTTCATTTGGTGGCGCCTAGTTCTTATATTATGGGAATAAGTTAATAACTTTTCCTTATTCTCTTTCTTCACACTACTCATGATTTTATATACCTCTATCATATCCCCCCTTAGCCTCCTCTTTTCCAAGCTGAAAAGTCCTAGCCTCTTTAATCTCTCCTCATATGGGACCCGTTCCAACCCCCTAATCATTTTAGTTGCCTTTTCTGAACCTTTTCTAATGCCAGTATATCTTTTTTGAGATGAGGGGACCACATCTGTACACAGTATTCAAGATGTGGGCTTACCATGTATTTAAATAAAGACAATACGATATTCTCCATCTTATTCTCTATCCCTTTTTTAATGATTCCTAACACCCCATTTGCTTTTTTGACTGCTGCTGCAAGCTGTGTGGACGTCTTCAGAGAACTATCCAGGATGACTCCGAGATCTTTCTCCTGATTAGTTGTAGCTAAATTAGCCCCCATCCTATTGTATGTATAGTTGGCATTATTTTTTCCAATGTGCATTACTTTACATTTATCCACATTAAATTTCATTTGCCATTTTGTTGCTCAATCACTTAATTTTGTGAGATCTTTTTGAAGTTCTTCACAGTCTGCTTTGGTCTTAACTATATTGAGCAGTGTAGTATCATCTGCAAACTTTGCCACCTCACTGCTTACCCCTTTCTCCAGATCATTTATGAACAAGTTGAATAGGATTGGTCCTCAGACTGACCCTTGGAGAACACCACCAGTTATCCCCTCCATTCTGAAAATTTACCATTTATTCCTACCCTTTGTTCCCTGACATTTAACCAGTTCTCAATCCATGAAAGGATCTTCCCTCTTATCACATGACAAATTAATTTACATAAGAGCCTTTGGTGAGGGACCTTGTCAAAGGCTTCTGGAAATCTAAGTACGCTATGTCTACTGGATCCCCCTTGTCCACATGTTTGTTGACCCCCTCAAAGAACTCGAATAGATTAGGTTTCAGAGTAGCAGCCGTGTTAGTCTGTATCCGCAAAAAGAAAAGGAGTGCTTGTGGCACCTTAGAGACTAACAAATGTATTTGAGATGGGCTTTTGGGAGCTACAGCTCACTTCATCGGATGCATGCCATGCCATAAGTACTCCTTTTCTTTCTAATAGATTAGTAAAACATGATATCCATTTACAGACACCATGTTGACTTTTGTGCAACAAATTATGTTCTTTTATGTGTCTGACAATTTTATTCTTTACTATTGTTTCAACTAATTTGCCCGGTACTGATGTTAGACTTACCGGTCTGTAATTGCCAGGATCACCTCTAGAGCCCTTCTTAAATATTGGCATTACATTAGCTATCTTCCAGTCATTGGGTACAGTAGCTGATTTAAAGGACAGGTTACAAACCAGAGTTAATAGTTCCTCAATTTCACATTTGAATTCTTTCAGAACTTTTGGGTGAATGCCGTCTGGTCCCAGTGACTTGTTACCATTAAGTTTCTCAATTATTTTCAAACCCTCCTCTAGTGACACTTCAGTCTGTGACAATTCCTCAGATTTGTCACCTACAAAAGACCTCAGGTTTGGGAAGCTCCCTAACATCCTCAACCATGAAGACTGAAGAAAGAAATCATTTAGTTTCTCTGTGATGACTTTGTCATCTTTAAGTGCTCCTTTTGTACCTCGATCATCCAGGGGCCCCACTAGTTGTTTAGCAGGCTTCCTGCTTCTGATGTAAAAAAATTGTTATTACCTTTTGAGTTTTTGGCTAGCTGTTCTTCAAACTCCTTTTTGGCTTTTCTTTTTACATTTTTACATTTAATTTGGCAGTGTTTATGTTCCTTTCTATTTACCTCACTAGGATTTGACTTCCACTTTTTAAAAGATGCCTTTTTATCTCTCACTGCTTCTTTTACATGGTTGTTAAGCCACAGTGGCTCTTTTTGAGTTCCTTTACTGTTTTTTTTTTAATTTGGTGTATATATTTAAGTTAAGCCTCTATTATGGTGTCTTTGAAAAGTGTCCATGCAGCTTGCGGGAATTTCACTCGAGTCATGAAAAAACTCTAGTCACTGTACCTTTTAATTTCTGTTTAACTAACCTCCTCATTTTTGCATGGTTCCCCTTTCTGAAATTAAATGCCACAGTGTTGGGCTGTTGAGGTGTTCCTCCCATCACAAGAATGTTAAATGTTATTATCTTATGGTCACTATTTCCAAGCGGTCCTGTTATAGTTACCTCTTGGACTGCACTCCACTCAGGTCCAGATCGAGAGTGGCCTCTCCCCTTGTGGGTTCCTGGACCAGCTGCTCCAAGAAGCAGTCATTTAAAGTATCAAGAAATTTTGTCTGCATTTGGTCCTGAGGTGACATGTACCCAGTCAATATGGGGATAATTGAAATCCCCCACTATTATTGAGTTTTTTTTATTTTGATAGCCTCTCTAATCTCCCTTAGCATTTTATCATCACTATCACTGTCCTGGTCAGGTGGTCGATGATAGATCCCTACTGTTATATTCTTATTAGAGCATGGAATTACTATCCATAGAGATTCTATGGAACATGTGGATTCATTTAAGATTTTTATTTCATTTGATTCTACAATTTCTTCCACATATAGTGCCACTCTCCCTCCCCTTTCCCTCTCGCATGACTTGTTCTATCCTTCCAATATCTTTTGTACCCCAAAATAATGTTGTCCCATTGATTGTCCTCACTCCACCAGGTTTCTGTGATGCCTATTATATCAATATCCTCCCTTAACATGAGGCACTCTAGTTCACCCATCTTATTATTTAGACTTCTAGCATTTGTGTACAAGCACTTTAAAAACGTGTCACTGTTTATTTGTCTGCCCTTTTCTGATGTGTCAGATTCTTTATGTGAATGTTTCTTGTCTGATCTGGCCCATACTTTATCCTCTTCCATCCTCTCCTCCTGACTAAAACCTAGAGAACCTCTATCAATAGACTCTCCTCTAAGGGCAGGTCTTCACTTCCCACCGGATCAGTGGGTAGTGATTGATCTATTGGGGATTGATTTATCATGTCTCGTCTAGATGCAATAAATCGATCCCCGAAAACACTGCCCGTCAACTCCAGAACTTCAGCTCACGAGAGGCGGAAGCGGAGTCGACGTGGGAGTGGCAGCGGTCGACTTGCCGCCATCCTCATGGTCAGGTAAGTTGACTTAAGATATGCTGACTTCAGCTACGCTATTCGTGTAGCTGAAGTTGCGTATTTTAGGTTGACCCCCCCACTCCCCCTCAGTGTAGACCAGGACTAAGACAAGTCTCTGTCCAAGCCACATGTGCCTCTGCAGCAATCGGCTTTCCCCCATCTCTTAGTTTAAAAACTGCAACCTTTTTAATGTTAAATGCCAGCAGTCTGGATACACTTTGGTTTAGGTGGAGCCCATCCTTCCTGTGTAGCCCCCCATCCCAAAAGTTTCCCCAGATCCTAATAAATCTAAATCCCTCCTCTCTACACCATTGTCTCATCCACACATTGAGACTGAAGCTCCGCCTGCCTTCCTGACACTGTGTGTGGAACTGGAAGCATTTCTGAGAATGCCACCACAGAGGTCCTGGATTTCAGTCTCTTTCCTAGCAGCCTAAATTTGGCCTCCAGGACATCTCTCTTACCCTTCCTTACGTCATTGGTACCTACATGTACCACAACCCCGGGCTCCTCCCCAGCACTACTACACATAAGTCTATCTAGATATCTCGAGAGATCTGCAACCTTTGCACCCAGGCAAGCAAGTCACCATATGGGTTCTCCCAGTTATCACAAACCCAGCTATCTATGTTTCTAATGATCGACTCTCCCATTACTAACACCTGCATTTTCCTAATGACTGGAGTTCCCTCCTCCGGAGAGGATACCCGAACATCATCTGGATCGGTCCCAGCTATGGGAAGGTTGACTGCTCTCCTTCTCTGGGCCTTTCATCCTCCTTAGCAGCGCAGGGGCTGTCTGACCACAGGTGGGACAAATCTACAGTGTTCCAGAAAGACTCATCAGCATACCTCTCTGCATTGCTTAGCTCCTCCAGCTCCGCTACCCTGGCCTCCAAAGCCTGTACATAGTCTCTGAGAGCCAGGAGCCCCTTGCATCAAATGCCATAGGGCAGTTAATCATACACACTACAGTGAGTACAATAAACAGGATAGCCCCCACTCTGCTGCTGGGCTTCTACCTGTATTTTCTCCTACAGCTACCTAGGTTAATGATAGGGTTTTTTTAAAAAATCAAGAAGTTTAGATTATAGTTTAGTTTAAAGGTTTCAAAGAATGGCAAGTGTACCTCGCCCCCTTTCCAACTCCCTCTCGAAACTTCCTGTTAGCAGTCCCTGTTCGCAAAGCTGCCTGGTCACTTGCTCACTGCTTTATAAAGCCCTGGCCTTCCTAATAGCCCCGCCCCCTGACTAAGGCTCAGCCAATGAACAGAGGCTTCTAAATTTCAAACTTTGTTTAGAAGATCACAGCTTCCAACTGCCAGCCATGGCACACAGTCCTTCAAACAAACAAACAAACAAACAAACAAACAAACAAACAAACAAAAACAAACACAAGCTCAGCACACAGCAAGTAACCCCCAAACACAAACACACACTACAGGCAGCCACTTACCCCAAGGGTTCCATATTTGCTCCTCCCTCACCTGGAGAACTCCCTCTCAAAACTCTCTGGTTAGCAGTCCTTGTTCACAAAGCTCCCTGTTAGTGGTCCCTGTTCGCAAAGTTGTTCAAAGTAGTCTATAAACAAGTAGTAAGAATAAGTCATGCCCCAAGATCTTACAATTTTGATTAACGATATGCTATAACAACTGGATATACCAAATAACCAGTGGTCAAGAGTGTTGAAGAGAGGTCAAGATAATAGTAATATAATCCTATTTTTGTGTAGGTAACAATAGATGAATGATTTTTGTATTATAAAACCATACATAAGGGTTTTTATAAGCACACATCGTTTTGGCTTTCATTATGTTATTTTTTTCATTTTTTTTTACTCAATGTGTAGCTTTTCTCCCATTTCCAGTGGTGCCAATAGTCCTCGTATTTGGCATGTTACAGGGGAAAAACATTCTACAACATGACTGCAAGGTTCAATTACTAGGACTAAGTATGGTTGACTCTTCTGTTCCCGATCAAACCAGAAATTGTTAGTCAACTCATTCCTGCAGACTTTTGTAGAAAGGGAAGGGTAAAATGTTTTTTTAAAAGCTCATGAAGGAGAAATATAAAACTTGCTGTGAATGTAGGCAGCATTTGTACATTGTTATGAAGATGTAAATATTCAACCTACTAGAAAGCAGGAGGAAAATGTAATTATAAAGGATGTGATGATGGCTCTATGTCCATAATGTGTTTATACCAAAATCTAATCTGCACTTCACATTAGTCATGTATCTAGGTATTTTTAAAATCAAAAGTGGTAATAACTTAGTAAGTTTATGCACAATTTAACAAGGGGGTATCTGGGGATTTCAAACAATAGAGTTCTACATATCAGTACGTGAAGTGATCATCATACAGTCGCAAACCCCAGTGATAGCATTCTCACCTTCAGTCAGGGACACAGCAGCAGCAACAGCAGTGAGTAGCTCACTACCTATGCCACAAGTCCCACTGCAAGGAGCAGGAGAGCTTGAGCACCTTTAAAGGAGCCCAGTCTCTGTTCCTTTGGCAACTCTTTCCCTCCTCTCCCCCATTTGGGGAAGCAGCAACAGGGGAGGGGATAGTTTTCCCTTTTTGAAGATTTGAAACTGAGAAGTGAGAGAGATTTTGTCCTGTGTGAGCCCCTCCCTCCAGCAGGGGAACCACCACCAGAAATGAGGCTCCCAAAAGATTCTGCTTGTCTTATGATGAAGGAGCCTTCAGCTAGATTTTCATGGTATTTAGGCACCTTCAAATGCAGATAGACAACTGGTGAGATTTTGAGAAGACTTGTGTCTAATTCCCAGTATTTAATCAATTAAATGCAATGTTTTGTAAAAAAAAGTCTGCTTTCCAAAAAAAAAAAAGTTTTTTTTTACCAACAAAACCAAATACCTGAAAGCTGAATAGTTCTGTTTGATAGTGATGCCATAGTGTGTCATTGGAGACATAGTTTACATGCCTCATTTCCTCACTCTCATCTATTGGCAAAGATCCCCAGCTGAACTACATCTCCCACAATGCACCATATCCAGGGACTCCCAGGATAGGCCACCTTTCCTTCAAGAAGGACAAAACATAACATTATGGGAGATGTAGTTTGACAAGGGAGCCTTGGTTTTAGAGGAGAATGGGAGCGTGGAGCATCTGAACTATATTTCCCAGGAGGCACCATGGCAGCATTTCTAAATAATGATATTTTGGGTTTTGGCTGAAATATTTTGGGTTTTGGTGAATTTGCATTGGAGGTTTTTGTTGTTGTTGTTATTTTTTGAAAGCTCTAGCCATTATGCTTCCAGCATGACCACCGCTACTCCAGGAATAGACTGCTCCAGCTTGTTCCATTCCCAGGAGTCAGCCAGGTCATGGTGCCTAAAGGGGTCCAGTAGACCGGTCTTGTTTGTGGCATTAGTGAAGCAGACTGCCTTTCCTCAATTCAGTGAGATACTTCACCTTTCCCAGCCCATATTGGGAGCAACTGCAGAGCAGATATGAAAATTAACACACCAGGCCTCTACTACCTATCCATTGCACAAGACCATTACTTAAGTATGTGCTTAATGAAGGCAGAGCAAAGCTATTTGAACTAAAATTGATGCTGATCAATGCAATATCTATTGCCAACCAACAACAAACAATACATGAGCTCATCGGTAATGAAACTCCTGATACAGTTTGCATCATAGAGACCCCTTGGATGATAACACAAGCTCCATGCTAACTTACGTAACCCCTGCCAGGTTACTTAGCCAATCTCATATAGGACAAGGAGTCATGGGAATTCATTCATTTAACAATACAGACCAGAGCCAAAGCTGACAGATTTTTGGCTCAGTTACTGACTGCTTAAAATGAAAGGATTCAGAAAGGAGCTATCTGTGATCTTATCAGTGATCCCCTAGACTTGCCATTCTGGGAGATTTCACCATTCCTGTTGACAAGGCCACAAATGCAATAACCCAAAATATCATCTCCTCACTTCCTTCCCTAGAACTTTTGCAAGTCATCTCTGACCTAGCTCACATAGACAGGCACACCTTAAACCTGGTCTTTGGATTCAATGTCAATACTGAGGACATTACAGCCAGCCACTATCTTGGACAAACCATCACATCACTAAGGCAGTGGTCAGAGGTCTCCCAGGTCTGAGACAGCAACAACAACTACAACAAACTATGATCTTGCATCTACCATGCAGACTCTAAGACTCAATCAAATTAGAAAAAAAAACATCAAAGGAAAACAGCACTCCACTCACAGGCTAAAAAGGTCCAGGATCTGGTGAATCATTATCATTGTATGTTAACTTTGACCACTGACACATTGGTCCCTAAATGGCCCTTTCCTCCCCATTGCCAACACAGATTTTCATGGCTTTCTCACACTCTGTGCCAGAGAGAGGGTCAAAAACTTGAGTACCAGTGATAAAAAACAAAGGCTGAAACAGATAAGTTGGAACAAAAATAAATCCGGCAAGCTTATACTGAGGCTGTGTTACAGGTCGTGAGAACCTTCCTATCAGCATCCATTGAAGCGGCAAGATGCTACCCAAAAGAGCTATCACTTCATCAGTCCTGAGTAGAATCATAGAATCATAGACTTTAAGGTCAGAAGGGAGCATTATGATCGTCTAGTCTGACCTCCTGCACAACGCAGGCCACAGAATATCACCCACTCACTCCTGTAACAAACCTCTAACCTATGTTTGAGCTAATGAAGTCTTCAAGTTGTGGTTTAAAGACTTTGAGGTGCAGAGAATCCTCCAGCAAGTGACCCGTGCCCCACGCTGCAGAGGAATGCAAAAAACCCCAGGGTCTCTACCAATCTGCCCTGGAGGAAAATTCCTTCCTGACCCCAAATATGGCGATCAGCTACACTCTGAGCATGTGTGCATGTGTGCATGTGTGACTCACCAGCCAGACACCCAAGAAAGAATTCTCTGTAGTAACTCAGATCTGACCCCATCTAACATCCCATCACAGGGGCATATCGACCACTAATAGTTGAAGATCAATTAATTGCCAAAATTAGGCTATCCCATCAAATCATCCCATCCATAAACTTATCAAGATTAGTCTTGAAGCCAGATATGTCTTTTGCCCCCACTGCTTCGCTTGGAAGGCTGTTCCAGAACTATCAAGCCAAAACTTCCTGATGGCCAGTTTATATCCACTTGTTCTTGTGTCCACATTGGTACTGAGCTTAAATAATTCTTCTCTCTCCATGGTATTTATCCCTCTGATATACTTATAGAGAGCAATCATATTGCCTCTCAGCCTACTTTTTATTAGGCTAAACAAGCCAAGCTTTTTGAGTCTCCTTTCACAAAACAGGTTTTCCATTCCTTGGTTCATCCTAGTAGCCCATCTCTGTACCTGTTCCAGTTTGAATTAATCTTTCTTAAACATGGGGAACCAGAACTGCACACAATATTCCAGATGAAGTATCACCAGTGCCTTGTATAATGGTACAAACACCTCCCTATCTCTATTGGAAATACCTCGCCTGATGCATCCCAAGACCACATTAGCTTTTTTCATGGCCATATCACATTGGCGACTCATAGTCATCCTGTGATCAACCAATAGTCCGAAGTTCTTCTCCTCCTCTGTTACTTCCAAGTGATACATCTCCAGTTTACAATAAAAATTCTTCTTATTAATCCCTAAATGCATGACCTTGCACTTTTCATGAATAAATTTCATCCTATTAGTATTACTCCAGTTTACAAGGTCATCCAGATCTTCCTATATGATATCCCAGTCCTTCTCTGTATTGGCAATACCTCCCAGCTTTGTGTCATCCACAAACTTTATTAGTACATTCCTGCTTTTTGTGTCAAGGTCAGTAATAAAAAGATTAAATAAGATTGATCCCAAAACTGATCCCTGAGGAACTCCACTAGTAACTTCCTTCCAGCCTCACAGTTCACCTTTCAGTGTGACCCATTGTAGTCTCCCCTTTAACCAGTTCCTTATCCACCTTTCAATTTTCATATTGATCCCCATCTTTTTCAATTTAGCTAATAATTCCCCATGTGGAACCATATCAAATACCTTATTGAAATCAAGGTAAATTAGATCCACTGCATTTCCTTTGTCTAAAAAATCTGTTACCTTCTCAAAGAAGGAGATCAGGTTGGTTTGACATGATTTACCTTTTGTAAAGCCATGTTGTATTTTGTCCCAATTACCATTGACCACAATGTCCTTAACTACTTTCTCCTTCAGATTTTTTTCCAAGACCTTGCATACTGAAGATGTCAAACTAACAGGCCTGTAGTTACCCGGATCACTTTTTTTTCCCTTTCTTAAAAATATCTAGGACCGCCGATTTAGTCCCATTAAGCTGTTCAAGTTTGGCTTCTACCTCAGATGTGGTAATATCTACCTCTATATCCTCCTTCCCATTTGTCGTCCTACCATTATCCCTAAGCCTCTCATTAACCTCATTAAAGACTGAGGCAAAGTATTTGTTTAGATATTGAGCCAGGCATAGATTATCCTTAACCTCCACTCCATCCTCAGTGTTTAGCGGTCCCACTTCTTCTTTGTTTGTTTTCTTATTTATATGGCTATAGAACCTTTTACTATTGGTTTTAATTCCCTTTGCAAGGTCCATCTCTACTTGACATTTAGCCTTTCTCACGTTATCACTACATGCTCTGACTTCAATAAGGTAGTTTTCCTTGCTAATCCCTCCCATCTTCCACTCCTTGTAGGCTTTCTGCTTTTTCCTAATCACCTCTCTGAGATGCTTACTCATCCAGCTTGGTCTACCACTCCTGCCTATGAATTTTTTCCCCCTTTCTTGGGATGCAGGCTTCTGATAGTTTCTGCAACTTTGACTTGAAGTAATTCCAGGCCTCCTCTGCCTTTAGATCCACAACTTCTTCAGTCCAATCCATGTCCCTAACTAATTTCCTTAAGGTTTTAAAGTCAGCCCTTTTGAATTCAAAAACCCTAGTCACAGATCTATTTTTGTTCTATTTTATCCTTCCATTTAGTTTGAACTGAATTAGCTCATGATCGCTCGAACCAAGGTTGTCCCTTACAACTGTTTCTTCTATGAGGTCCTCACTACTCACCAAAACCAAATCTAAAATGGCATCTTCTCTTGTTGGTTCAGCATCTACATCCATCAGCTATAGCATCCAGGAAAACCTGAATTCTATTATTATTACTAGCAATTGTCCTCCAGTCTATATCTGGGAAGTTAACGTCTCCCATGATCACACAATTCCCATTAGTATTTACTTCATTAAAAACACTAAAGAGGTCTCTATCCATATCCAGATCAGATCCCAGCGCTCTATAGCACACCCCAAGCACTATCCCAGGGGATGCACTAGTAGCTTTCTTCCCCAATGTGATCTTTGCCCAAACAGACTCTGTCTTATCCATTCCATCACTTCTTATTTCTTTACAGTCTGCCTCATCATTGATATACAATGCTACTCCACCACTTTTGCTTTATTTCTGTCTTTCCTAAACAGCATATACCCTTCAATACCTGTACTCCAATCATGACTACTATTCCACCATTTTTCTGTTATCTGTATAATATCTGGTTTCACTTCCTGCACCAGTAGTTCTAGTTCCTCCATTTTGTTACCTTGGCTCCTGGCATTAGTGTACAAACATCTTAATTTTTGCTGTTTGGCCTGGCTCACATTCTTTACCCGATTAGGCACAGACATTCTACTGCCAGTATCACCTATTCGACTGGTATGTACGCTACCCTTCCTCCTTATGTCCATTCTCCTACCCATGGCTGTATCCTTTCTTACTTTGTTTTCTTCCCTCTGAATGTTAAAATCTGGTGTGGAGATTACCTGGACATCTCCCAACCATCTTCCCCAAATTCCTAGTTTAAAGTTCTCTTAATTAGTTGTGTCATCCTCTATCCTAGAAGTCTATTTCCCTCCTTACTCAGGTGAAATCCATCCCGAGAGAACAGTCCTCTGTCCAGGAATGTTTCCCAGTGGCCATACATCTCAAACTCCTCCTTACTGCACCAGTGCCTGAGCCATCTGTTGAGCATCATAATCTTGTCACACCTTTTTTGCCCTTCTCTAGGAACAGGCAGAATCCCACTGAAGATCACCTGAGCTATCAATTTCCTTAAGCGTCTTCCCCAGCCTGGCATAGTCTCCCTTGATATGTTCCAGTGAGAATCTAGCCATATCATTTGTTCCCACATGAAGGACAATCAGTGGATTCTTTCCCACTCCTGTTAAGATCCTCTTCAGCCTCAGGTCCACATCCCATATCTTAGCACCTGGCAGACCGCACACCCTTCTGTTCTCTGGATCAGCTCTTGTTATAGGCCTGTCTATTCTTCTCAGTAAGGAATCCCCAGTCACGTAGACCTGCCTTTTCCAGGTGATGGTGCTGGTCAGATTGCTGGAGTTCCCATTCTGTGGAAAATTCTGATTTTTTAAACTTGACAAGTCTCCATGAGCTGCCCAGAACTACTGAAAAACCAGGAATCAGAAGCCATGAGAACTCTGGCTCAGGCCTGAGCTTCTAGGTTTCCAGGGCTGCCAGGAACTCTGCCATGTAGCAGGGAGCCTAGAAACAGTGATAGTGATAGCTTAAGCTGGGGCTGTTAGCCCTGCTGTACTCCCAGCTGCACAGGAGGTGCTGAAAACCCTGGCTGGTTTCCTCTGAAAGTCTGGTTACAATCAAAACTGACTCATTCCTGTGAAACATTTTGTTTTTGATGAATCTGCATTGTCCGACAGAAAACCATTCTGTTGGAAAATGTCTGACTGGCTGTAGTCCTGAGTGCTTACAGCCCATGACAGAACACAGCAATGAACTCTCACAATAACTAACAGCCATCACAAATTTCACCAATATTTGCTGCAGGTGCAATGAATTGTTCTTTAACCTTGCCGTCTCTAAAGTAAACACATTTAAACAAACAAAACAAAGTCCTACCAAAACAAATCACTGCAGACACAGTGCTGCAGACACAATTCACTCAGTGTGAAGAGGATGAGAGAGAGAAAGAGAGAGACACTTGAGTAACATCATTTAAGGCACTACTGGAAGATCTGCAGAAGTGTTGTGTGATTCTGCACAACCCATAATACAGGTCAGTATTTAATTAGAATCATAGAATTATAGAATATCAGGGTTGGAAGGGACATCAGGAGGTCATCTACTCCAACCTCCTGCTCAAAGCAGGAACAATCCCCAAGTAAATCATCCCAGCTAGGGCTTTGTCATGCCTGACCTTAAAAACCTCTAAGGAAGGAGATCCCACCACCTCCCTAGGTAACCCATTCAAGTGCTTCACCACCCTCCTAGTGAAAAAGTTTTCCCTAATATCCAACCTAAACTTCTCCCACTACAACTTGAGACCATTATTCCTTGTTCTGTCACAACTGAGCCCTAATTTACATTTAGCAAAGCAGGACAAAAACTTCAATACTACATTACTATAGTATATTATATTATACTCACAACAAAGGCAGAAAAGAGTGCATCTGCCAGTTGCAGAGATTTTAAATCTACACCTTTTAAACTATGGATTTTTATTCACAGTATCCAATCTGTCCTTGCATTAGCCAGAAAAAGAATAATATAGTGTGATATTATTATATCACAGCATAATATAGCTGTTATAAAATGGAAGATCAGACATGTCAAAATATGAAGTTCTCACAATTGCACCAAAATTACATAATGTAAATGTGGCAGCTTCATCTCTTCCTCTGATGGAAACTAGACTATACCTTTTAAATTCTAGAATTTGGTAATGATAAGAATAGTGATATTTTAGTGTTCATTTTTCACAGCTTGATGTAAAAGCTTTATGTTGTTATTATCTCTAGATTTTTTTTCTGCTGTAAAAACATAGCTGGATAATATTAACTAAGACAAAACCTGGGTTCGTTCCATCAGACTGTTGTCTGTAAAGTAACAATACCTTCAATGCTATGAAAAGTTTTCATACATTGATGAAATGTGACACTACAAAATAGTATGCAATGCATATAATTCATGATGGATAGCACCCATCTCCCTCCAAAATGTCCTCTACTACTCATTAGTACTGAAATTAGACAGTTATCAAAATAATTTTCTCATCCTTGAACAATTTTTATACCATCATAAGCCTTTAATACAGGAGCTTCTATTCACTATTAATTTTTCAGAAGAAATAGACCTAAAGTTCTTGACCCACAAGACAAGTTACACAGGCATTGCACTCACTCTCTAGCAGCCATATGGCATAATTAACTGAGGCAAGGCCAGAGCTACCTACCATCTGTCAAAGTTACAAGTCTGATAGGATACCGGATTCCAAAATGTCTGTCAAGCTTCTTTGCCAAAGTTTCTCACTTGGAAGTGCAGGGACAAATATAAAACTGAAGATGATTTTCACAAAGAATAAACATCAAAAACCATACTCTTACGACATAGCTGTGGCACTGTGTATCATTTTTTGTAAACATCAATCTTGTATAAGAGTCCATTTAATCTGGTATTGATCTTCAGTGCTTAAAGTGCCTTTGCAATAGTCTGAAAATCTCACAGTGGGTGTGAAATCAACCTTTTTCATCACTATGGTTACCAAAATAAGAAATATCACTTATTACCATATGAAGAACAATTTAGTGATAGCATGTCTACTTAACAAGAAAAGGAGTACTTGTGGCATCTTAGAGACTAACAAATTTAATGAAGTGAGCTGTAGCTCATGAAAGTTTATGCTCAAATAAATTTGTTAGTCTCTAAGGTGCCACAAGTACTCCTTTTCTTTTTGTGAATACAGACTAACACAGCTGCTACTCTGAACCTGTCATGTCTACTTAGTGCTTCTTATTAATGAATAGCTTAGCTTGACGGTGTATGTTTATATGTGCTGTATATAATGCATTTTAAAGATAGGGATTATTAGACCACACTGACAGTCATTCTCTAATTCTGCATGATACCTCCAAATTGATAATCTAAATAATGAAATATTAAGAGATTCCAGTAAATATTATGACATTTAGTAAACTGACAAGATCATGAATACAGTAGGAAGTTAAAGCACAGGTCTCGTTAGAAAGGAGGTGTGGACAGGCTGCTGATGTCTGAGTTAGCTAAAAATTCTTCTGGAGCTCTGGAAGCATAAATGTCAAACTGAGAGATCCATTACCTTGGATCATCTACACTGGACAGCACACAAAGAGAGAGGACACCCTCTTCTTGCCCCTGCCCAACTCCCTTTATTCAGTGTTTCCAGCATCAGTGCAACTCACTGTGCCTGTGTTCTTCACTCTGCTCGTCATGACACTGTGGTGTGAATTTCTGGAAGGCCAGCTGCAATCTTGTCCCTTTGATGTTAGCCATAACCAGGCTACCTGATTATTTTATACTGTTCACTGACTTTTTCAGGATACAGTAATGTGTGTCTCAGATTTGTCCAACTGAGACCTCCAAGGCCAAAGCAGCATGGAGGAGATAAAGAATGGTGGCATCTGTACATCAAAGGCAGCTAGCTAAAATAGAAAGGGAAATGATTTCTTGACATTTTCAGTGATGTTTGTTTCTCTTTTTCACTGAAAATTCCCAACCAGCTTTGATGACTGTGCCTCTGTCAAGTGGGAGAAATGTTCCTAGTGTGGAATTGCCACTTTGCTCCTCACACTGGGCCTTTCTCTGGGGCCCTGGAGTTGCCATTCACCCAACCATGCCCTTACAGGCACATGAAGCTGGGCCTGACTTTGAAGTAAAGCTTGGAGCTGGTGGGTTGTTGGGCCCAGCTCTGAAGCTACCACTGTTGCTGTAGGCTGCAACATTACAGAACCTGTTCTGAAAATCAAACACAGTCTCTCTCTTCCTAACCCAGGAGAGTGTGGCATGTGTGACAGTGAAACTCTGTGTGGAGTTAGGGTTTGTATGTGGTGGCTGTGCTTATGCTTTTCTTCCTTTTCATTGTTTCTAGACAATTTGTTTTAGCTCTGGGAATTGATGTCCTCTCCCCCTTCTTTTGCGGGGGGCGGGGGGATAGAGAGGAGTAAACTAAAATCCTTATTCAGAGAGGTTTAATAATTTAGATTGGGATTTACAAAGAATCCTAAGGAAGTTACACACCCAACACTCAGTGTCCATTAAATCACAGGCTAAGAGGGTAGGTTGGGACCAATACCTTTAGGAGGCATCCCACTGTGAGCCAGTTACCCATGCGTGGACAGAAATCTGATGAGCACCTCATAGAGAATCTAGCCCTGATCATCAAAGTGAATATCCAGTTGATGGGGCAGCCCTGCCCATTACAAACAAACTTAACTCATCTGAGGCCTTTGTTGGCAATGTGTTACATTCTACTTTCAGTTATGCCAGTGTGACTATCTGGTGTAACTCCAGTGAAATTAATGGGGTTACTTTTGATTTAAACTGAGTTAACTAATTAATTAAGCAAACTTTGGCTCAGTATCCAAAGCTCTGAATGAGAGTGTACAGGCTAGTTCTATGGCAAGGCAAAGCTGATTCAAGTGGCACCATGTTTCTCCAAGCATTGTGAGTCCTTAGGGATATGATCTGGAGAAAGGGGTAAACAGTGAGGTGGCAAAGTTTGCAGACGATACTAAACTGTTCAAGATAGTTAAGACCAAAGCAGACTGTGAAGAACTTCAAAAAGATCTCACAAAACTAAGTGATTGGGCAACAAAATGGCAAATGAAATTTAATGTGGATAAATGTAAAGTAATGCACATTGGAAAAAATAACCCCAACTATGCATACATTATGATGAGGGCTAATTTAGCTACAACTAATCAGGAGAAAGATCTTGGAGTCATCCTGGATAGTTCTCTGAAGACGTCCACACAGTGTGCAGTGGCAGTCAAAAAAGCAAACAGGATGTTAGGAATCATTAAAAAAGGAATAGAGAATGAGATGGAGAATATCGTACTGTCCTTATATAAATACATGGTAAGCCCACATCTTGAATATTGCATACAGATGTGGTCCCCTCATCTCAAAAAAGATACACTGGCATTAGAAAAGGTTCAGAAAAGGCAACTAAAATGATTAGGGGGTTGAAACGGGTCCCATATGAGAAGAGATTAAAGAAGCTAGGACTTTTCAGCTTGGAAAAGAGGAGACTAAGGGGGGATATGATAGAAGTATATAAAATCATGAGTGGTGTGGAGAAAGTGAAAAAAGAAAAGTTATGTACTTGTTCCCATAATATAAGAACTAGGGGCCACCAAATGAAATTAATGGGCAGCAGGTTTAAAACAAATAAAAGGAAGTTCTTCTTCACACAGCACGAGGTAAACCTGTGGAACTCCTTGCCTGAGGAGGTTGTGAAGGCTAGGACTATAACAGGGTTTAAAAGAGAACTGGATAAATTCATGGAGGCTAAGTCCATTAATGCCTATTAGCCAGGAGGGGTAAGGAATGGTGTCCCTAACCTCTGTTTGTCAGAGGGTGGAGATGGATGGCAGGAGAGAGATCATTACCTGTTAAATTCACTCCCTCTGGCGCACCTGGCATTGGCCACTGTTGGTAGACAGGATACTGGGCTGGATGGACCTTTGGTCTGACCCAGTATAGCCGTTCTTATGTTCTTATGGAAACTGAATGTAGTAGTGGCAATGCCGAGTTCTGGCTCAGGCCTGTCATGACTCCTGTTCCAAGACAAACAATACTGGTAGTCTTCTGAAAATTCCTTCTGCTTATATCCCCTAAGGAGTGATAGTCTTGTTACTGAAAAACTGGAGTCACACTGAGAATTTGGAGGTCAGGTAATGAAGAAATTGAAAAGTCTCTCTGACATCTCACTTGAATGTATTCTCCCAGTCAGTCAGCTGGTTAAGAGGGGCCTGAATAGTACAGAGGTGATGTTCTAAGCGTTTTAAACTATCACTAAAGGAGAGTGAGCTGTTGAGGCTTATTTTGCTGATTTTTAGCATTTTAAAAACTCTGTCGCTTTTATTTTGAGAGATTTAATCTGATAGTTTAGATTGTAGAAAACACTCTTGTTTAAAGAAACTGGTTTGCCAGGTTAAATGTTAAGGACAGAGAGGGTCTTTAATGGCTTGCTTCTCTCACTTTCCACTTCCCTCCTATTTTTTGCCTCTTTAATTCTGACCCTGATGATCTTTCTTCCAAATGGCTCCCTAAACGTCGATGAGTGCACAGCTGGACAGGAAAGGATACAGCTGTTGGAATGTTTGAAACTAAAGCAGGCCAGTTTTCATACTTCTTTTTCAAGAAATGCATCCAGCTTCCAAACTTGGAATACTTGTTTGAGAAAGTTAAGAGAAAGGACATATTTTTGAACGATAGCTCTAATATGGGTGTTGCAGAAGCTATTTCCTCCTTTGGTATAGAGGCACAACTCCTTTTCTTAGAGGAGATCATACGGGGCAGTTTTTATAGGTGGGTCATACATATCCGTAATGTTGTTTTTAACTTGTACGCTCCTCCTCATGGACTGATAGCATTCTCTTTCCACAAACTGTTATTCAAGTTTTAACCAGCTGTGACCCTGTATGAGAGGAAGACTATAAATGCTCCATTGATCTCATTTTAGGGTATGTTTATGCTTCAATTAAGAGATGTAAATTCCATCTTCAGGTGACATACCTGTGCTACAACTGATCAAGCTAGCCCACTAAAATTAGAAGCATAGCCATGGCAGCATAAGTGGTGGGATGGGCTAGCTGATCCAGCTACGATCCCTTCCAAGATGCTAGTCATGTACTCGGCACAACTAACTCCTCCCACTGCTTGTGCCACCGCAGCCACTCTTCTATTTTTAGCACACCAGGTTGATCAGAGCTACTGCAAGTATCTACACCTCCAGCTCAAAGTGTAGCTAGAAATCATTAAGAACCTATGTAAAAAGGCTTACTGGCTCTGGCCCTTCATTACTCTTGATTGTTCATACCTGATTATTTTAAAACAAAAGAAAATACATTTTTGATGCTGCCATCCTCAATGTTATATGTGGTCTTCAATGGTTAGACCTCAATGTTTATTTCAGGAATGAAAGATGACCCACATGCAAATCTTTCTTGTTTATCTATATTAATAGTTGCTCAGATTAAGGGACACAATGTGCCAGTGTTATCTCAGTGAGCACTTACTCAGGCGAGTGGTCCCTAAATTCATCACCTTGGCAAATCCCACAGGAACATGGCCTCCTTACAGATTGATACCACCTGGATCAATCTCTTTCCAGTTTATGTCTTATCATGCCACCAAAAGCTTTTGGCCCTCATATAATTGCCGGCTATGCAGTGGCACTGCTTGCTAAATACACCTTTGATTTTTTTCTCCTCCTTTCTAATCATTTTTCCATACCTAGAAAGCTGAACATTGCTGATGGAGGCAGTTGCTAGTTTGACTTCAAATACTGTCATTTCAGGTCTTGTACTGCCACTTAATATGAATTAGCTGACAAAAATGATGAGAATTGAAAATGTCAGCCTCCCTCAGTGCCCACATTTCACTTCCATATAACAGAGTTGGTATATCCATGATTCTACAGATCCACAGCTTCATGGCAAACATGTCCCCACTGAAGCTACAGAAAGGCCTGAAACAGAGCAGTTGCTGCTGCAGTACGAGTGTCCACATCTTTTGAGCATCTTGAAGCATTGTGTGTGGCAGTACCCAAATATTTGACAGTTGCCACTTGTTTAATGTCCCATCCAGACAGGGTAATACTGAGCTGCTTGTAAACTGAACCTGGAGGCTGCTTGATCAGAATGGCCAGGGAGTCTCTGAAGTAGCCATTTGCAAGTCACAGGAAGAATAAGTAATGAGCTCTGAAGGACATATGTGTTTGGTGGTGTTCCAGAAACAATGGTGACTAGAAAAAATACTAATTCTGTATTTTCCAAGCTGGGCATAATTTGGGAATGTTTTAGTGGCCATGGTGATTAATGGTGCAGTTTGTGAAACTGCTGAAAATACTCATTTATGCACTTGTGATGTCTGGTTTGTAGTTCCTGTTAGTTCTTTTCTATGTGTGATTTTTTTTTCAATAGCTGCTATTAATTTTAAAATGCTTAATGTATCAGAAACCTATTTGTCAAATAAAGGTTTTTCAGAGTCACTTTTCTCTTTCTCAGAATTATTTAGATGGAAAGCCTGGCTTTATTTTGACTTTTTTTTAACTATCAAAGTGCAATATCAAGAGGTGGTGAGACAACTCTCTATTAGCGAAACATTTTCTTCTAATAATTCAGGACTAGAACTGTCAGTCTTGTACATATTTAGTGTAATGTATACTATAGTTACACATGAATGATCACAAACCCTCCAACCTCCCCCTGTTTCTCTTTAGCTACACTCTATTCCTCTTATATTTTCCTTCATTTTATTTGTTTTTATATGTAGAAAAAGTGAAACTCCGACATTTGTAGTGACATAGAATTGACGTTCCTAAGCCAAGCCATGATTACAAAAATTCTCTCCCAACCTCATCAACAGTGGATACAAACTAACAGCAACATAACTGTGTCTTCTAGTCTTGAATAGATAATAGCGGAAATGCAGAACTCCAGGGTGACACATGACGTCCCACCATGCAGAGTGAACAATGAGCATGTCTGTTGCACCACTCCTTAGGAAGGTTCAACTTATACTCCCCTCTGCAGCTGGGCTAGCTCTCTGAGCTGTTGCCAAGGGGCCTTAGCCTCTTGACACAAATTTGAGGTGGCTCAGGCTGATAGGAAACAGTCGTGTTCTACAAGAAGTTGCAAAGACCAAGCTCTGATAGTCACTGTTTGTTAGACTGTTCTTTTATTTTTGTAAAATGCTAACAATGAGGACTGTAGAAGGTAATATATACTTAGTTCCCTGACAATAAGTTAGTACTTCTCTTTGGCATAAGGATGCTAAAAAGAAGACCTTGGAAGGCTGACACATATTTTAACATAAGCTATAAGTGGTTTATGTTGATAGGAAAGAATTTTGAGTTGCTCTATTGGTTTTCCAAGTACAGCACTGGAAAATATTGCTCTGCCACCATAAACTGAAAAAAAAAGAAAAACTGGAATAAAAATAATTAAACTGGTAAGGAATGGTAGCAGTAGATCATAACATTAAGATGCAGGCGTTAACAAGTAAGTATACATGAAAGAAATGAGGTAATTGTTTATAATTTAAAATTTGGGTAATTGTAAGTGTGTGTACAATGTTGGCACACAGCCAATGACAGTGAATTGGCAGTTTAGGCAGGTTAGTCTCTGACTGGTGTGTTGAGAGGAAGAGTGTGGACTGAAGTCAGGTAAAGGTCACTGCAATACTGCAGGGAGGGGTCAGTCAGGCCTGCTCAGTAAACTTATGCAACAGCTTTGACTCACAGCCAGATTTAGCAGATTTAGTTATGATCGGTGTATACGTGTGGACCAATCAGAGAGGGTCTGAAGGTGATTGGAGGATTGATGCTAATGCTAGGATTGAAAAATAAGCCAACCAGAACAAGCCAAAAACTGTAGATAAGGCAGAGAGCAAACAGGCAGAAGTCAGAAGGAGAAGAAGGAGAAGATCAGAGAAACACAAAAGAGCAAAAAACAGCAAAGAAGAAGCAACTGCAGGGTGACAGCAGCAGCAACGGGCTGCTGAGACACAGCAGAAAAGGATCCTGAGATATATTAGAAGGATTCTTAAGTTAGAGCAGAGGGAAAAAAATGATGGCGAGTAAGGACATCAGCCATAGAATAGGATATAGAATAGAAATACGGTTAATTAATGTATATGTTTGTGATGATAAAGATGAGTGTCTGTGGTGTGTATGTCTATGCTACTATAAATAAAGTGTAGAGTTTATTAAGATTGCTCTCAGTATCTTGCATACCACTGATCACCATGTGCAGAACATAATCACTTAATCCATTCCAACTTTGTGCTTTTGCTAAGGTACTTGTGTTTTAATTTAAGTTTAGATTAATGGTATTAGGAAAAGTTGGTTACACTAAATAAAGACAATACTTTGTTTTGGAAAATTACTGCCTGGGTGTCATCCTTTGAGCAGAGGTTCTGTGTCCGTGATATAGTCTGTTCTGGAGAGTTTCCTGGAGGGCATAGGGAGATCCTTGGTAAACCCTGGCAGTTCCACTAGGCAGGCCCCCTCCTTTCACCTTGCAGGAACAGATTAATAGGTCACCATCTTGGGAACCCGGAAGTAAGCAATAGGATGACTATTCTGGGACTTCTGAGTCTGTTCTTGGGGTAACAATTGCAGATGTGTCAAGTATACTGAATTGTGGTATTGTGATGGTATCATTGCATTAGCATCAATGTTGTTGGGGGTTTTTACATTTAAGATTACTGGCTGCTCTTTTTTCTTTTTTTCCCCATAGCTCAAACTAGAAAGAAACATGCATACTTCGTGGACAAAGGAGGAAAAAAATACATAGGTACACTAAGTTCACATGTGGCACACAATAGAAATAGATCACTTTTGACCTCATCCAAAGCCCATTGAAGTCAATGCGAGTCTTTGAAGTCAATGTGAGACTCCACTGATATCAATTCTCTTTGGATCAAATCTTTTAAGCCTGATTAAAGAAACACCAGGAATGAAAAGATAAGTTCACCTGAAATTTAACCTGTAGTATGTGTCTGTCTTATATGGTCTTTACTGGGTGGAGAGATGAACCAAGTAAAACGCCTGATCACCCTTAAATTGATGAATCTTTATATTTGGGGGAATAGAACTGAATTAAAAACTGATCAAACAAACTATGAATCAGAACATACAGTACCTAAAATTTGCGAAAGCTTGTGTCCAGGTTGCAACTTAATCTTCAGCCCTGAACCGCCTCTAGGTTAGAGTAGTTAGTCAGCTATGTAAAGTATTGAAGGATCATGTGATATACAATAAAGAAGGAAAGTGAATGAAATGTGCTGAAAGCAGTGTCATAGGACAGTCAATACTTGAAAGAAAGATCTATTCTGTGAGGTACAGTATAAAAGAATAGGCCACCGGACATCATGTAAAGAACTCTTGTATAAAGTGGTGCATTTCGTACCTTTTAAAGATCAAGATTGACAGCATAAGACCTATATGTTGCACTCCATATCTCCATTTTTTGGAAAATATTCCTTTGAAGACCTTTTCCCAAATAAATATTTCATGCAGGCAACTGATTGTCATGGCAATAAGCTTTCTACAAGTCATTACATCAATATTTGATTCTGTGTTTGTGAGTCAACCTTCTTGTTAAGTGATAACCATCAGGGCTTGGACACGGCTGGTTATGCATCCATATGCCGCACCACCCTGAGCCCACCACTATCTTGTCCTGCCCCTTTCTCTCCTGTATCAATGGCACTGACCAATCAGAGTTGCTCCATAGGCTGAGGGAGAGCCTGGTCCCTCAGAACATGTAGCAGCTAAAGCTTCCTCCTTGAAAGCATAAGGCTGTAGTGCACTAGCTCAGAGTAGGTTTAGGAGCAGCTCCTCCTGGCCACTATGTTCCCTATCCAGTGTCAAGATTCTAACAAGAACAGTCAGAATCAGGGATCAGAGCTGGGTCAAACCTGATAATAGCAGAGGAGATCACAATCAGGTTTTTGCCAGATGGTGAAAGCCAGGCCTTCCTGGCCCTTGTGGTCAACATACCTCATGTAGTCCTCCTTGGCATTGTCCATTGGAAGAGTCTTGAGTGCTTCTTGAACTTCATGGATCTGCTGCACCTCAGTCAGCAGCCACAGGATTGATGGAGTTGATGGGTATGGCCAGGTGGAGATAGGGGTGGAAGGTTCAGTTTGCATAGAAAAAAGTCTGCCCAGTGGAGATAAAGTCATCATTGTTATAAGCAAAGTCCACTTGGGATAGGAGTCTCAACTGGTTGTTCTGGTGGAAATTCATGAAGCATGTGTTCCAACATTTGATTTGCTCATCTGGAGTGACCATCAGCTTGTGGTGAAAGGGGATGGATGTATAAATGTGGACTCCAAGCAATTGTAGAGATTTGTGCCAAAACTGCAACACAAACTGCAGACCCCGAACAGTTGTGACTCACTCCAGGAGCCCATGGAGATGGAAAACATGATTAACCAGAGCTGGACTGTTTCTTCTGCAAAGGGCAGGTGTGCAATGGGGACAAAGTGGGACATTGTCAACTGGTTAACCACAGTGAGAGCTACAGTGTGCCCATTAGACATGGGGAGCTTGGCTATGAAGTCCAGGATAACTATCTCATTCGGAGGCACCAAAAGGAGTGAGCCAAACAGAGGGTTTTAACAGGTTTCAGAGTAGCAGCCGTGTTAGTCTGTATTCACAAAAAGAAAAGGAGTACTTGTGGCACCTTAGAGACTAACAAATTTATTTGAGCATAAGCTTTCGTGAACTACAGCTCACTTCATCGGATGCATCGGATGCTGTAGCTCACGAAAGCTTATGCTCAAAGAAGGTTTAAGGTGCTCCAAATGGCCTGCTAATGGTAAGAATGACATAGCCCCAGTACTTCTTACTCAAGGGGTCCTGACAGAACATACAAGTGGCCCTTGTCATATAGCAAGATCTTGGTGTTGGACATGGCTTGCAGTCTCAAGCTCCTTAGGAGGGTGTTCCTTCTCTGTAGCTGAATGGCTCAGCGACATGAGATCTTGGGGAATTCTGGCATCCAGGAAGTTTTAAGGGCTTAAGAATGTGTGGGGATTCTACATGGGGTGGGGGCAGTCCTGGCTGGTGAGATATTCTCCTTTTCAGGACAAGGCATTCTCCGTTTCAGGACAAGTTCTGGGGACTCAGGTACTACGTGATTGTGAAATTGAAGTGAGTGAAGAACAGGGCCCAGCTAGGCTGCCACTGATTCAATACTTTGGCTCAGTGGAAGTGGAAGTTTGTATGATCCTTGTATACCTGTACTGAGTACCAAATACCTTTCAGATGGTGGCACCACTCTCCAAAGTCACCTTTGATGTCTAGAAGCTCCTTTTCTAGAATTTTGTAATTCTGTCTGGAAGGAGCGAGCTTCTGTGAATGGTAGGCACAATAGTTGAGGTCCTGTTGGGGACCACATATTTGAGAGTCTGGCCCCATTTGTCACATTGGAGCTTTGGTCTCGATGATAAAGGTTTCTGCTGTGTCGGGATAGACAAAAATTGTGGCCCCGGTAAAGATCATACTGAGCTGATCCAATGCTTGTTGGGCCTCTGGAGACCAGTTGAGGGTGGTGTTTTTGTGGAGAAGCACTATCAAAGGGGGTTTGGCCTGAAAACCTGGAAATGAAGCAACTATAAAAGTTAATGAACCCCAAGAAGCATTGCAGCTCCTTGATGTTTTGGGGGAGGGTACCCAGGTCCATACCACTCCATCTTCCTGGGGTCCATTCAGAGGCCCTCAGTGGACAAGATGTAGCCCAGGAACTCCACAGAGCACTGGTTGAAGCTGTGCTTTTCCAGTTTTTTGTACAGGTGATGTTGGTGGAGCCATTCCAGGATTGACCAGACATACTGGGTGTGTTGCTTAGGACCCTTGAAAAAATGCAGATATCATCTAGGTAGATTATGACATACTGGTCTAGGATGTTCTGGAAGACCTCATTCATGAAATGCTGGAATGTTGCAGGAGTGTTTTTGAGGCCAAATGGCATTATCAAGTATTCGTAGTGGCTATATCAGGTTTGAATAACCATCTTCCACTTGTCCCCACCTTGGATACATACCAGGTTGTAGCCCCCTCCCATCTAACAGGTCAAGTTTTGTGAATACCTGGGCCAATTGTACATAGTCCAGTAGTTCCGGGATGAGCAGAAGGGGGTATTGATTCCTGACAGTAACCTGATTGAAGGCCCAGTAATCCACACACAGACGCAGGGTTCATCTTCCTCTTTAACAAAAAGAACAGGGTTCCCATTGGGAGAGATAGATGGTTGTATGAAACAGTTGGCCTGGTTCTCCTGGAGATAGGAACACAAGGCAGCTAGCTCAGGTTCCGACATCATGTAGATGCAGTATATGGCACCTTGGCCCCTGTTTGCAATTTAATTGGGCAGTCATAATCCCAATGTGGTAGTAGGATGTCTGCGTTCTTCTTCTCAAAGATGTCACCATAGTTGCTATACTTTGGAAGGAGTGCCAAAGATAACTCTGGTGGTGGTCCCACCTGACCCATCGCCAAGGCCCACGGGTGTGTGTCTGGGTTCTGGGGTTTGTCAGAGGGTGTGAATCGGGATACTTGCTGGCAGAGCTTGGAGCAGAAGCTAACCTGCTTCTCATGCCAAAGGATGTGTTGGTCATGAGCCACAAGACTGGAAATGCTAAGGATTATGGGGAAGTATAGTGAGCAGATCATCGCGAACTGAAGGACTTCCCAATGATCCTGCATGGCAACTTCCAGAAGTATCATCTCTTGATTGCCCTGATTGAGGGAGTCACCCTAAATTGAATATCACTTGCAAAGCAGGAGGTAAGGATCCCAAATGCCAGGTGATAGTGGCAGGGTAAGGTGTTTCTACCTGTTGGTATGGACTCTGTCTGACTTGACCATTTGCAGCATTTAATTATAAGTTGATTAGACTCAATTGAGAGTTTTTATTTTTGGTCGGTGATTTCTAGATCTGACCTTACTTCTGAGCTACTCTAGGAGATAAGCCTTAGATCTTGTGTGGGACAGTGAATATAAAGACTGCGCTGGCTGTGAGGTTCCCTGCTACCTGCCCAAAGACCTGTGTTAAGTGGAGGAACCTCAGAACATGACATTGTGAGAGCAGGAAGCAACAGTGCCTAGCAACATCAGAGAGACAGCTGCCAGTGGTGGCAGAGAAGCAGCAGCAGTAGAGAAACAGCAACAGCTGTGTCAAGGCTGATTCCCCACTCCGGCACTTTGAGTGAAGAAGGTGGGGGCCTGAAAGGATTCTAAAAATTAATACTGGCCACTCCAGGCTGGTATTAAATTCCCAAGGTTACAGCTTTTCTCTGACCTTGGATGAGTAGATGCTGCCACCCCCCAAGCAAAAAACCCTGTTTGGAACCAGGAAGGCACACTTGGGAATTCCTCCTGGTGGGATACCCTTAAGCCCTTTCACACCCTCCTCCAGGGAAGAGAAGAGAAAGAAAACAAAGGAAATCAGCTGCTGCCACCAGCTAATTAAACATATACACCAACCTCTTAGTGTATGGGGAGACTGTGGCAAACCAGTAAAGTGCTTGAAATCACTATGGCTTATTGCTAAAAGCAGCCAAGTCAGCAGGCTGCAAATTGGCCATTCAGTACTCTCAGTATGACTAAGGTAGGAGGGGAGGGGGTTTGAGGTGCCACAGAAAGGGCAACTTGACCCCGTGTCCTTCCTGATAAGAATTGTGTTGAAATTGCTGATACATGCATTTTAGAAGAGGAGGATGTGCCCCAGAAATGAGGGGCCCTCAAGGCTGCAAACTCTGGAAAAAACCCACACCTGGTTAATCGATAATCGGAAGGAACCTCTCGCTTGACCATTGAAACTACTTACTTAACAAGTTTTATTTAAGGGACATGTCATTCTATTACTAATGTATAAATAAGGGGGGAAAATTTGTGGTAGTTGGACTCTTTTTGGACTCTCCCTCTGGGTACATCTTGCAGTTCCCACTGGCAGACGGAAGATTTGGCCATCGGAAGCCTGCTGCTGTGTCACTCAAGAGCCACACTCAGCTTTGGTAATTAGCAACGGTTGGGGGTGTTTTACTAACCTGTTGCAGATGTGTGTAAGTGCTTGAGACTAAGTAAAGTTTACCTTCAAGTGAAAGCACTCTTGTGTTGTCCTGTTTGTGCCAGCCATCTATTGGTCGGACGGCCGTGTCTCCCCTGATTTATTTCTGACACCACCTCGCACAGAGTAAAAGTTACCAAGAGCTTTGGGTTGAAAGAACCCCGGGTAACATTAGGTACAAAAAACCCAATCCTGTTCTTTAAAAAAGGTAAATTTTATTAAAAACAAAAAGAAAGAAAATACATCTGGAACTTATATTTTAAAAGAACAAATATAATAATTAAGCATCAAGAATGGTTTTCTTGAGGTCCAGCTTAAAGGTAACAAGCAAAACACTAGCACCTGGGGTTATCACAGAGGAGTCCACAAGCCCCATAGAAATAAAAGAGAGAAACCTAATTGTATCTTTCTAGACATTTCCTGATCTACTTACATAGCTGGGGTTTCAAATTGAGTAGTTTCTAGCTATGATCTGGTGATTTTCATACCTAGTTCACAGCTTTTTTACAGCATAGCTCCAGCCCTGTCCTGCTCTGTCCCCTCTCTCCAGAGAACAACCACAGACAGACAAAGGGAAAGTTTTTTTCTCAACTTTAAAAAGTTCTAGCCCTCCCATTGGCTCTTTTGGTCAGGTGCACAATCCCTTCCTTTTATCTATGGGCTATTTTAACCCTTTACAGGTAAAGCAAGTAGAGAACAGCTACTAACAAGGATTTTATAGCTAACTGGCTGGCTGGGTGTCCATAAAAGTGAGCTACCCCACCCTTCATTTATCACTTGCCCCCCAAATCACAGATGGTGCTGGCTAGCCTGGTTCAGGTCGGGTCCACACTGGCTGGGATTTCTTTCTGGAGGTTTAAGAAACAGAGTTAATAAGATACATGCACCTCTAATTTTACTACTAATTACATGAAGAATTAAACAATATTTTTCACATTCCAAGAATGACAATAACTTAGAATACAGGGACATTACAAGACACCTCGCTGATTCTGGGAAACCTTCCTGGGAGAGTACATCACCACTTTGTTAGAGGCTCCTGAAATATACTGTATTTCAGAATCAAAGTTTTGAAGAGCTAAACTCCACCCAAGTTTTTTGTTAGTTTCTTTGACTGTGTGAAGCCAATTCAGTGCAGCATGGTCAGTCTGCAGGTGGAAACACTGTCCCCAAATGTATGGCCAGAGCATACACAATGGCTTAACATTCTTTTTCTGAGACTGACCAGTGGCTTTCCCTCTCAGAAAGTTTTTTGCTGAGAAACATGACAGGATGGAACTGTTGATCTGGTCCTTCCTGCATGAAAACTGCTCCTACACCACGCTCAGATGCATCTGTGGTTACTACGATAGGTTGGTCAAAGTCTGGGGCCCTTAGTATAGGGTCAGAGGTAAGGGCTGCCTTAAGCTGGTTAAAGGCTTTTTGACACTTTTCAAATGAACTGCATTTGGTTGCTTTTTCCTGGTGAGGTCTGTCAGTGGGTTTGCAATTTGGCTGTAGTGTGGTACAAATCATCTGTAAAACCCAGCCAAGCCCAAGAAGGATTGGACCTGCTTCTTTCACTTAGAGACAGGCCAATTTTGGATAACATTTACTTTAGACTGTAGGAGGTTGATAGTTCCTTGACCCACCTGGTGTCCAAGATACATGACCCTGTTTAGGCCTATTTGATACTTTTTGGCTTAACAGTTAATCCTGCCTCCCTTATGCGCTAGAAGCCAGCTTGGAGGTGTTCCAGGTCTTCTGCCCGTAAATCTGAGAATATAGCCACATTGTCAAGATAGGCGACTGCAAATTCCCCAAATCCAGCAAGAAGGTTATCTACCGGTCTCAGGAAGGTGGCGGATGCATTTTGCAGTCCAAAAGGGAGTACATTAAATTCATACAGCCCTACATAGTTAATTCCCAAATCCATAAGGATGTCAAAGGGCCAACCTACCCTGGCAAAAATGTCTGTCAATGCCTGGCTTACGCTTTTAGACTTGGTGTTGCTTAGAGCTGCTGTTTCTGGCCATCAGGTAGCAAAATCCATGAAGTAATGTATGTACAGCTTTCCTCTGGTTGTCTTCTTAGGGAAAGGACCCAGAATATCCACAACTACATGCTGAAATGGAACCTCAATTATGGGGAGTGGCTGGAAAGGGGCCTTGACCTTATGTTGGGGCTTTCCCACCCTCTGGCAGACCTCACAAGACTGAACATAGGTAGAAATGTCCTTGCCCATTCCCTCCCAGTGGAATGACTTCCCCAAATGGTCCTTGGTCCTGTTCACCCCAGCATGGCCACTAGGGTGATTGAGGGCTAAGCTCAAGAGCTTTTCCCTATACTTAGCTGGAAAACCAACCGTCTCTGAGGATGCCAGTCCTCCTTGTGCCCACCAAAAAGAGTTTCCTTGTATAAGAGTCCTCCTTCTACAACAAACCTGGACCTATTGGAAGAGCTGAGAGGTGGTGGGTCACTACGTGATGCCTTCCAAGCTCCCTTGAGGCTTTCATCTGCTTCCTGCTCCCTTGATGCTGGAGACATTAGCTCCTCGCTGGGTTGTGGACTTGGGCTTGGTCCCACTGGAATTGATGCAGGTGATGGGGTTGTCTCCGTCGACTGTGAACCGCTTTCCACTAGTGCATTAGGTTGTATTTCAGTCTCCGGTTGAGCTTCTTGCACCAGTTTAGCTACTGCTGCAGGCTTTGTGGTGCCCTTTGTTGCTGGTTCCCCTGACTCTAGTGGGGTTGCAAGCATGGGCTCTGGTGCTGACTGCTCCGCCAGTTCCAATTCTTGGGCTGATTCTGGTTGGGTTCCAGGAACTGTATCTACAACTGCTGCCATATACTTTGGTCTGGGGTCTGGTTTCTCCATCTCTGGCTGGGTCCCTGTAGGAGGCTCAGGAATGGAGTTAGGTGTGGAGAGCTGTTTAGCCTGGATGTGGATGACCATCCCCACCCTTTTCGTTAGACTTACATGGTTGGCTACGTCTTCTCCCAGCAGCATGGGAATGGGATAATTGCCATAGACTGCATAAGTCCATATTTCTGACCAGTCCTTGTACTGGACAGGAAATTTGGCTGTAAGCAAGTTAACAGAGTTGGCCTTAAAGGGTTGCACCATCACTTGAACCTCTGGGTTGATGAATTTGGGGTCCACCAGGGATAGGTGGTATCTGACACCTGTGCTCCAGTGTCTCTCCATGCAGTAATCTTCCTCCCGCCCACACTCACAGTTTCCCTTCGCTCTGGGGGTATTTGTGACGCATCTGGGCCTGAAGGTTCTTGGTGGGACCCTGGGGTGGTGAGTTGCAGTCAGCTGGTTTTCTTGGGGCAGTTGACCTTCACGTGCCTTGGCTCATTACATTTAAAGCATTGCCCAGCTGACTGTGGGCAGGGGTAAGGTGGGTGGTTGGAGAGTGGGGTGGTGGGACGAGAATGCATCTGGGGTTTCCCTGGCTGTGTGGAGGGCTCCTCCTTGTGAGGTGGGGCTTTGGTCTGACTCCTATGGTGGGGTGTTTTTGATTAGCAGTTGTCCCTTCTGGTATCCCCTCAACTGCTACTAACTTTCTTCTTCTCTTCCACCTCCACCCATTTGGCTCCGATCTCCCCCATCTAGGATGTACCTTTCTATTCCCTCAGGAACACCTTCTAACAACTGCTCTGTTTGCAGTAGGAGAGACAGATCTTCCAGAGATTTAACATTTGCTCCTGATATCCAGGCATCCCAATTTTTTACAATGTGGCAGGCATGTTGGGAAAATGCCACATCTGGTTTCCACCTTAGGGCTCTGAACCACCGACGGGCATGCTCGGATGTTAGCCCCATCCTAATTCTGGCCTTTTGTTGAAAAAAGTTTGTACGTGTTCATGTGTTCTTTAGGCATTTCAGCTGCCACCTCTGCTAAGGGTCCATTGAGTTGTGGCCTCCGCTCCACCATATGCTGGTCTGGAGGGACATTGTACTCAAGGCAGGCCCTTTCAAAAAATTTTAAGAAGGCCTCTGAATCATCGCCTACCTTGTATTTGGGGAATTTTTTGGAATGGGAAGGAGGACTGTTAGGGTTACCTGATTGATCCAGCTTAGCTTTTTTCAGCTCTAAGCGCTTCTACTCCACCTCCAAGCGCTTCACCTCTCCCCTCTCCTCCACTTCCACGTCCAAACACTTTTTTCCAAGCTTTGCTTCCACTTCCATCTCCAGGCACTTGTCCTCCACCTCCAAGCACTTCATCTCTAGGAAGAAATTCCTCAGTTAGAACTTGGCTCGAGTTAAGGATATCCCTCCATCCTGGCACCCCTTTTACAAGACTATGAAAAATTATGTATAAAGTATGCTGTCAAGGCTGAATCCCTACTCTGTAACTCTGAGTGCAGAAGGTATGGGCTCGCAAGGATTCTAAAAATTAATACTGGCCACTCCATGCTTGTATTAAACTCCCAAGGTCACAGCTTTTCTCTGATCTTGGATGGGTAGATGCTGCCATCACCCAAGTGCAAAAAACCCCTTTGGACCAGGAAGGTACACTTGGGAATTCATCCCTGTGGGGTACCCTCAAGCCCTTTCACCCTCCCCCTCCGGGGAAGAACTGAGAAAGAAAACAAGGAAATCAGTTGTTGCCATCAGCTAATTAAACAACATATGCACAAACTTCTTAGGACACAAAAAACCAATCCTATTTTTAAAAAAAGATAAATTTTATTAAAAACAAAAAGAAAGAAAATACATCTGGAACCTAGGCCTACTATCTATGACATCAAGTCTTTCCTTTCAAACTGCACAAAAGTTGATGTTCTCTCTCCACACCACAGCCAAGAATTAATAGCTGATGATGTAGTGGGGCTTTATATTAATACAATTTCATTAGTTTTTACAAAATGTATTATAGCACTTTTACTCATGTACTGTGAAGTGATATAACTAATTAACACTAAACCACATAATATAAAGTAAATGAACAAAGAATATGTTCACTTGTCTTATACATGCTCGATTATCATACTCTATAACCTGCTTACATCACAATATTCAGTAACTCACAATGGGTCTCTCAGTCATTAGTGCAAATTAGCAAGATTTTGTAATATTTGAAAATACCATATGAATGGGTAGAGTACAGAATATCTTAGTGCCTTGATCCTCTCCTTTCCTATGCGTTTGATATTTCTTCTGCTGTCTTTTTAACTACCTATCACATCCATGCTACAATTTAGGCTATAAATAAGCTGTAATACAAGCCTGTGAATAACCCTGTGAAAAAGTAGCAGTTGAAAACCTAAAGCTCAATTTAACTCTCCTGGAAGTCAATGGGAATTTGGCCATTGATTTGAATGGTGCACAACTCCCCAAAAATGTTCAAGATGTACTTTAAACCGATGGACCTGATCACAATCAGCCACACCTAGTTCAGTCTGTAGCCTCTTCCGCAGGGCTCTGCTTATTGTTTAACACACACAAAAATTGTAAACTGGAACAAGAACAAAAAAACTACAGTCCTGTTCTTCAACTGAGATTGTGGGATAGTGTGGTCTTTGGTAGCTTAATGAATTGGACCTTCCCCACAGCTTAGAGGAGTCTTCAGGCCTTTCCTGCCCACTCACTGCCTTCTGCTGCAGCTACAGGAGAGTACAGTTCCAACCCTCTCCTAAAACCTCACCTCCTTTATACGCCCTGGCTGGCAATCATCAGCCCCAATCACTAAATGCTGTCCAGCAGGGCCAGGTGATTCCCAGGATCTGCCAGCTAGACTCCTTTCCAGAACAGGGTTGGCTGCTCTTGGCCCTCTTGACCTTCAAAAGGACAGACTCTCCCGTTACAAATACAATTAATTAGCATTTATTATTATTTATTTTATTTTAATATAATTTAATGTATTTAATTATTTTAATTTATTTTCTTACATCACCTTAAAATGTGGCAGACATGCAGCTCATATGGCATCCCACTTCATAGCATGTGAAATCGTATCTCATCAGCTTGTGGTTATTGCTCATATCTTCTGAAGAAACCCAATGGCCACTAGAAGGATGTAAAACTTTGTTTTCAATTGAAAACCAGGCAACCCTTCTAAATGTGCATTCCTTTACATTGCTTCTAATGCCATTACAATTTTATGGACACACTGTTCTCTGATAATGAGCCCAGAATAGAAAAGCATGAAATATTCCTGGGGTTCCAAGCAGGTACTTATGTTCCCCTCACTAGTGCTTGAATCCTTCTTTTTTCTTTTTTTAATGCTTTACATATATATATATATATATATATATATTGTGAGGGGCAAGGCCAGATGGCTATAGAAAAGTAGTCTTATTGGGATCCGGGAAGTGGGCGGGCAAAGCCTGTCAACTGCTAAAGGATCCCCCCCAGCCTAAAAGGGGGATCCACAGGATCTAGATACCAAAAAATTCCGGGGGACAACTAATGAAATAACAGGGACAGGAGTGTGGACAAAGGGTCAAATGAAGGGAACCGGATGGGGACACCGAGGAGCGAACACCGGACAGCACCCACTGCTCCTCAAAGACGTCAAGGGAGTCAGAGGACGCTGCCCAGAGGAACTCTGCTTGGATACGTGAACGGACCAAGGATCGGAAATATGCCCCACAGTCACAGGAGACTCCATCGCCAACCTCCTCACTCTGGTTTTATAGATGGCCATTTTAGCTAGGGCCAGGAGGAGGTTGACCAGGAGATCCCGTGACTTTGTGGGGCCACGGATAGGGAGTGCATAGATAAGAAGGTGAGGGGAAAAGTGCAACCAAAAGTGTAATAAAATATTGGAGAGGAGCCAGAATAGGGGCTGCAGCCTGGCACACTCCAAGTATATATCTGCCAGGGTTTCCCTCATGCCGCAAAAGGGGCAGGTGTCTGGGATTGAGGTGAACCGCGCCAAGAACACGCCCGTGCTAACGGCTCCGTGAAGGAGCTGCCAACTGACATCCCCGGCGGGTCTCGGGATGAGGGTGGAATATAGGCTGGTCCACCGGGGCTCTTCACCCTCCAAAGATGGCAGGAGGTCCCGCCATTTTGTATCGGGGAGGGACACGAGGGTGCGGGCGTGAAGGGTGTGGAGCACGAGCGTGTAGAGATGTTTTCTTGGCGCAGTTTGAAAGCAGACTGGCTGCATCTCGTGCAGCCGGCTTACAGTGAAGAGGTTAGGGGGTCGGTTGGGTCCACGGGGCAGGGGTCCAATTAAAAGGTCCAGCGGGACTGGGGTAGGGGGTGGGCGGGGCGTGCCCTCGTGCAGGACCTGGTCGAGATAAATCCGAACAGCGGAGCTGCAAAGCGGCCTTCACCTCCTGAAGTATGTGCCGGGGAATACAAGGTCTGGAGAGCCCCAGGCGCTGAGCGAATGTCAGGGGATCCAGCCAGTCTCCCCGGTCACAGTCCAGGAGGTCTCCGACTCTTGTGACCTCTACCAGGACCAACCTCTGGTGCACCAAGCAGGACTCCGCCACCTGCACGGAACTGGGGGATGTGTAGCAGGGGCTCTGTGATGAGATCTGTCCCCTCGGTGGCCGCCACGGACCTGGTCGTTGAAAAGAGTTTCCAGGTCCGGAGGAGGTCCTGGTAGAAGACGAGCAGCCTGGAGAGGTCTCGCAGAAGACCTCTCGGATGGAGATAAAGGAGCTGCCGGTCGTATCGGAGCCCTCGGAAGCGGCGCAGGAAGGCATACACCAGTATGCTTCACGCGGGACTACCTGCACCATAAAGGAGCCTTTGCAGGGTCTGGAGGCGGAAGACATGGACCTGAGTAAGCAGACATTTTAGGCCCTGCCCTCCCTCCTCCAGAGGTAGATGAAGAACCCCTGCAGGGAGCCAGTGCAGACCTGACCAAAAGAACTCCAGAATTCTTGTCCGGAGGTTGGCCAGGAAACCCGGGGCCGGGAACAGGGTGTTGAGCCGGTACCAGAGCATGGACAGGACTAGTTGATTAAGCACCAGTGCTCTCCCACGAAGGGAGAGGCACCGGAGTAGTCCTGTCCATTTCCGGAGCCTCTCTATCACCCCGCCCTCTAAATTCTTCCAGTTCTCCGGCGGAGAGGGATGCGTGGCAGAAAGGTAAACGCCCAGATAGAACAGCGGACCCTTGCTCCACCGGATGGCCTGAAGCGCGGGTGGGAGGGAGCTCGCCTGTCGCCAGTCCCCTACCACCAAGCCAGAGCTCTTGACCCAGTTGACTCGCGCGGAGGAGGCTGCCGAATAGATGGCCTGGCAAGCCTCCACCCGTGCCAAGTCGCCCGGGTCCTGGACCACGAGGAGTACATCATCAGCGTACGCCAACAGGACCAGCCGCAGCTCCGGCTCCCGCAGCATCAACCCTGTCAACCTCCTTCGGAGGAGACAGAGGAAGGGCTGATCGCCAGAGCGTACAGCTGGCCCGAGAGGGGGCACTCCTCGCCCGAAGCTAACCGGTTCGGTCAGGGTCCAGTTGAGCCTGACCAAACACTCTGCGGAGGCGTACAGCACCCGGAGAAAACCCACAAACTGGGGTCCGAAGCCAAACGCTTGCAGAGTGCTCAGGAGATACCCGTGATCCACCCTGTCGAACGCCTTCTCCTGATCTAAGGACAAGAGGGCGAACAACAGACCATCCCTACACCTGAGTTCCAAAAGGTCCCAGACCAGATATAGGTTGTCGAAGATGCTGCGGCCCGGGACGGTGTAGGTCTGGTCTGGGTGGACCACGTCCGCTAGCACGGACCCTAGCCGCAGCGAGATTGCTTTTACCATGACTTTGTAGTCCGTGCTGAGGAGTGAGACGGGACGCCAATTTCATAAATCGCAGAGGTCCCCTTTCTTCGGCAATAAGGCCAGCATGGCTCGCCTGCACGAAAGAGGGAGAACCCCACTCTGCAAAGACTCGGCCCAGACGGTGACTAGGTCTGGGCCCACGACTTCCCAGAACATGCGGTAGAACTCCACGGTCAGCCCGTCCATGCCCGGAGATTTATTGGTGGGCATGCGACGGAGGACTTCCGAGAACTCGGCCAGAGTGAGAGGCAGCTCTAGCCGGTCTCGGTCGCCACGCTGACCGTCAGGAGCTCCTCCCACAGCACTCTGCAAGCATTAGGATCGGTTGGATCCGGGGAGAAAAGGCTTGCGTAGAAGGCTCTCGCGCTCCCGCACATCTCCACCGGATCCGTGAGGGGGGTCTTAGGCAGATGATATGTTTTTTAGCCCCCCTCTTTTTCTCCAGGGCGTAGAAGAAGCGGGAGCCGTGACCCATCTCCCGAAGGAGACGGATGCGAGATCGAACAAAGGCACCCCGGGCCCAATGGTCCTCGAGGGACCGGAGCTCCTCCCGCTTCTCCCGGCACGCTCCGCAGAGGGGTGGATCCTCGGGGCTGGCGGCCAGATACCTCTCCAGCTCTAAGACCTCCTGTTCCAACTGCTCTATCGCCGCATCCCTCTGTTGGCTGGCGCCCCGGGTATAGTCACGGCAGAAGAGCCAGGCGCGCACCTTCCCTAGGTCCCACCACCATCGTGCTGAGGGAAAGGCACGCTGCTGCCCTCGCCAGGCAAGCCAGAACTCACGGAAGGTCGCCACAAAGCCCACATCCTCCAGCAAGCTGTTGTTGAAATGCCAATAGGCCGGTGCCAGCCTCTCCGCGCAGAGGGAGGTGGCTAGATGATGGTCAGAAAATGGGGCCGGCCGGATGCTGGAGGAGTGGGCTCGTGAAAGATGAAAGCGTGATAAATAAATGCGGTCCAACCGGGAGTGGCGCGACCGATGGGCCTCCACCCGGACAAAGGTGAACATGAGAATGTCATCCGGGTGGTGGTCGCGCCAGATGTCCACCAGGGAGTGGTGTTCGACTATCTCCTGAAGGACGGCGATGGCGGCCGGGCTCTGCTCGGTCCCCGAGCGGTCGTGCTCCTCAAGGGTGATGTTAAAGTCCCCTCCCTGGACCAGGCACTCCTGAGGATCCAAGGTGCTGAGGAAGGCGGACGCCTGCTGATAGAATTGCAGCTGCTCCAGGCTCACTGCTGGGGCATAGATGTTGACGAGGTTGACTACAAGCCCCTCCATGCGGACCCGGAGGTGCAGCAGGCGGCCCGGCACAGGCTCGGCGACCCCCAGCACCTCGGGCCGTAGGTCGGGGGAGAACAGGGTTGCCACTCCAGCCGTATGAACTGTGAGGTGGCTAAAGTAGACCCTGTTCCCCCAATCCAGCTGCCAGCTGTCTTCGGCGGTCGGATCCGTATGGGTCTCCTGCAGGAAAACCACAGAGTACCTCCCCTCCCGAAGGAAGAGGAGCACCTGGGACCTGCGGAGACCCATCCTACAGCCGCGGGTGTTCAATGTTGCAATGGTAAAGGGTGCCATGAGGAGGGCTGGGGGGGATCCTCGCCGGCAGGGACGCTCGCGGCTTCCGACGGGCCGTGCAGCAGTCCGTGACCTAACCCGTAGGTGAGTAAGGAGTCATAGAAGAGGCGGACCTGCTGGTAGGCCGCGGCGCCCTGCCTCCCGGTCCTTTTACCTTCCCACATGAGGGCCCTTGCAGCCCGGAGGATTTGATTAAAGTCCCCCCATCGCTGGAGAGCAAGCTGTACTTTGTTGCAGGAGCCATGGACATCTTCTAGAAACTCCCACAACTCCTCTCGCAGCGCATGGGGGGCTGGGGTTACGGTCTGGTTACTCCCTGACGGGGCCCTTGCTACAGGCCCGTGGCCCACCAAGATGGGCAGACAGGGTGCGGACCCCCAACGGGGCTCCTGATGGGTTGTCCTGAATGCTGGGGCGATAGGGGGCGGCGGAGGGAGGATAGCAGACCCTGGTGGGTCGGGACGGGTAAACACAAAGGCTGCTCCCTGGGAGTCATCTGTTGGAAGAGGGAAGGAGACAACCCCAGGGGTGGCAATAACATCTCGGGAGGTGGACAGGATAGGGGCAGGGGCAAGGTTAGAGGTGAAAGTCTGGGCGGGGAGAGGGCTCTCAGTGATGCCGGACGCAAGCTCTATGGTGGATTTGGCAGCCACGGCATCAATAGGTGGACTCTCTTCTGTAGGGCCCCCTCCCGGGAAGGAGTTCGAATGCTCCTCACCAACGAGGGGTGCCCCTGGTTGCTCAGGTCCCGGCTGCATGGCACTGGCTGTTGCCTCAACAGGCTCGGTGGCTCTCAGCGGGGTGCCCTCTGCAGCCAGGTTGATGGAGGAGTCCAGGGGCTCCTCGGAAGTGGGAGTGGAAGCAATGGGTAGGGGGAGGGAACATGGGGAAAGGGGGGCTGTTGTGAAATCATCCAGATCGAGGCCCGCTGGCATAGGGTCGTCCTCCCGCTGGGTAACCGGGGTCAGACCCAGGGCCTCGATCTCCTTGTATATGGATACGAAATCCTTTTCTGCCACCCTGGGATGCTCCTCACTGGCACCTGACATGACGATTGCTTCGGGGCACACTGGAGTTTCAGATAGCGCCTTGGAGGTCTTGGAGGGGAGGGACTCCCGTGGAGGGGAGATACTGCCTTCCAGTGCTGCCACGTCATCCCCAGCCGGCACTGGTGGATGGAACACACACGTGGGTAGAGCGGAAGGCTCGGCTTCGGTGCCCCCCTTCCTGGTCTTCCGGGGGGCCTCCGCATCAGATGGAAGAAGCGGAGCTTCCATGGCATCATCCAGGGGCTGGCTAGCAGGGGTTGTGTCAGGGGGCAGGGGCGATGGCTCAGGGACTCGAGGGGATAATGGTGGGGCAGCACGAGGGAGGAAAGATTCCCCTTGGGGTGGGCCCTCTCCCATGCTTGGCCGTGTCCCTGCTGCATCCTCCTCCACAGGCCCCGCCAGATTGCAAGCAGCAGGGACGGGGCTCTCCCGCTCGTCTGGACATAGTTAGGGAGGTGCCCCTTGGGCCTGAGCGGGAGCAATGGTGGACTGGGAAGGAGGAGGGATGGTTTTGGGCACCAGGCAGCCAGGGGCATCGGCAATAACGGGGCCGGTGCCCTGCCGGGTTTCGGGGGTACTGGATGCCCCTCCTTGCCGGGCCAAGGGGCAGTCCCTCCGGACGTGCCCCATCGCCCGGCAGAGGTAGCACCGGGCCTCCCCTGTGGAATAATGCACCCGGTAATGGGCCCCCTGGTAGGAGACTAGAAAGGACCCCTCCAGCGCCTCTCCGTCACACGCCGCTGGCGGCAGTTGAAGCTGCACTTGCCGGCGGAACGAGAGGACGTGACGGAGGGCGGGGTCTTTGCATCCCAACGGGAGAGGGCTAATGACAGAGATGGGCTTCCCCAAGGTAGAGAGGGCGGGTAACAGGGCGGCATTGGGAAGAAAGGGAGGGACAGAGGTCAGGACCAGGCAGACGTCCAGGTCCTCTAGTGGCTCTAAGGGGACAAACACGCCCCCCACCGCCAGGCCCTTCTCCACCGCCTCCTGGGCGGCGGCCTCCGATGTTAAGAAGAAGACGACCTTGCCATACATTTTGGAGGCCGCCACAATGGCCATGGGCCCCACCACCCTCGCCAACGCCCGCACATAGGTCTCCATGTGGGGCGAGGCGGGCACCAGGAGGCAACGGACACCGTGCTTACTGGTCATGGTGGGAAAGGGGCCACGGCCGCTATAGATGGTAGTGGAGGCGATGGGCAGGAGAGATGACATAGCAGCAGGCGGGGGGGCTGCCGCCACCTGGGCGTACGCCCTGGGGTCTGGGGGAGGGACACCCGCAGAGCTGGTGGAGGGACAGCGGGGAGGGACGCACCAGTCCGTGGTGGGGCCTGGGCATTGGGGGCAGCCCCTGCCATGGAGGGCCGGGTCTTTTTAGAGGGGCCCTTCCCCTTCTTCTTCCCCTGGCCCTTCCTGCCAGCTGGGGGGGATCCCCCCAAATCTGAAGGGGTGAGAGACGTGGCAGCAGTGGAGGTCACCCTAGTGCCCGTCGCTGCTGGTGCCCCTGCGGGGGCGGTGGCAGATGGTTCGGCAGCGGAGGTAGAAGCCTTGGGTGGGTGATGGATGGGCAGGCGGGGGAGGGGCAGCTTGGGCTGCTGGAGGGGCCCACCCATCTCATCCCCCGCCATCATGAGCAGGGAGGGAAGGGGAGACACCAGAAGGAGGAGGGAAGAGGGAAAGCAGGTCGACCACTCCTCCCCGCTAGGCTGCAGGCAGGGGAGGAGGGCGCCAAAAGGGGTGGGCTGGATGGGGGGCAATCAGGGGTTAGGGGTCAATCAAAAACACAAGGTGGAATTCCGGCTCCTCTTGGTGCACTAGGGAAGGGGGGATACAACAACATTCGGGGTGCAGTGAAGAGTGTTGAAACTAAAATGGGGAGTTGCACAAGTGCATGGGAGGGGGCATGGGCACACGGAGCAAGGAGCTAAGCAGGCTGGAGGTGGAACAGGGAAACCAAGGGGCTAGCTTCAGAGGCTGGGGTGGGGCAAACAAACAAAGGCTGCAGAAGGAAATGGGTGGGGCAGGCAAACAAACTGAAGCTAGTAAGGGGGGCTGGGGCAAAAGGGGGGGCAAAGCTACAAGTGGCAAATGGGGCAGGTAGTAAAGGGAAAAGCTGGGGGTGAGCAGTCCGAGGGGGGGCATGTGCACCCACATGCTCTTGCACAAGTCTTTTTTAGGCTGCCTGCTGCTTCTGGCCCAAAGGGTGGAAATAGGGCGTGGCAAACCAAGCAAGCAGCTGAGTCCAGAGGCAGGAGCTGAGGCAGATGGTATACAGCCAGTGGGGGTGGTGGAGGGGGCAGTGGTGGTGGTAGTAGTGGTGGCGGTTGGGGGGGACAAACAGATGCATCGGGGGCAGCTCCACGCCACACCCCCTGTGTCCCTGGCAACACAGTCAAGACCCCCACCACAAGAGCACAGTTTGAAAGTTACTCAGTCTTAAGGCCCCCTCCACGGTGGTCTGCAAAGTCTCTAGATGCTCCCCCACTGGTAGATGGTCCTCTCCTTCTCCTCCTCGGGGCTTCAGCAGCTCCAGGCAGCAGACTCTACAGCAGCAACAGCAGCTCCAGGAACTCCAGGTGGTGGTCCAGGCAGGCAGAAAGGACCCCTCTCAGGTGGTGGTGGTGGTGTCCACAACAGCAGTGGCTGGGGTCCCTCATTCCTCCTCTCTGGGGAGTGGGCTAGCAGCCCCCTTCCCCCCGGGGCTGCAGTTGGAGCAGTAGCAGTACCCAAGAGTGGGGGGTCCAGCAACCAGGTAGCAGAGAACGGGGGGATGTGGTATCTGGCCCAGCCAGGGGAGCAGCTGGAGCAGCAGGGAGAGCTTAGGGCCTAGTAGCAGCAGGAGTAGCAGCTTCCCACCTCCCTCCAGGCCAGAAGGCTATGGAAGAGTCCTTGGAGAGAGAGAGATATATTAGCTCCAGGCTAAACAAATCCCTGATACTAGGATAAGTGAAATGGCAGCTGGTCTAAGTCAGTTAAGACACCTGGGGCCAATTAAGAACTTTCCAGAAGGCCGCGAGAAGGGTAGGTTGATTGGGACACTTGAAGCCAATCAGGGGCTGGCTGAAACTAGTTAAAAACCTCCCAGTCACTCAGGTGGGAGTACATGTCAGAAGCTGTGGGAAGAAGTTGTGCTGTTGGAGAGGCTGAGTAGTACACACCATATCAGGCACAAGGAAGGAGGCCCTGAGATAAGGGTGAATCATAGAATCATAGAATATCAGGGTTGGAAGGGACCCCAGAAGGTCCTCTAGTCCAACCCCCTGCTCAAAGCAGGACCAAGTCCCAGTTAAATCATCCCAGCCAGGGCTTTGTCAAGCCTGACCTTAAAAACCTCTAAGGAAGGAGATTCTACCACCTCCCTAGGTAACGCATTCCAGTGTTTCACCACCCTCTTAGTGAAAAAGTTTTTCCTAATATCCAATCTAAACCTCCCCCATTGCAACTTGAGACCATTACTCCTCGTTCTGTCATCTGCTACCATTGAGAACAGTCTAGAGCCATCCTCTTTGAAACCCCCTTTCAGGTAGTTGAAAGCAGCTATCAAATCCCCCCTCATTCTTCTCTTCTGCAGACTAAACAATCCCAGCTCCCTCAGCCTCTCCTCATAAGTCATGTGCTCTAGACCCCTAATCATTTTCGTTGCCCTTCGTTGTACTCTTTCCAATTTATCCACATCCTTCCTGTAGTGTGGGGCCCAAAACTGGACACAGTACTCCAGATGAGGCCTCACCAGTGTCGAATAGAGGGGAACGATCACGTCCCTCGATCTGCTCGCTATGCCCCTACTTATACATCCCAAAATGCCATTGGCCTTCTTGGCAACAAGGGCACACTGCTGACTCATATCCAGCTTCTCGTCCACTGTCACCCCTAGGTCCTTTTCCGCAGAACTGCTGCCGAGCCATTCGGTCCCTAGTCTGTAGCGGTGCATTGGATTCTTCCATCCTAAGTGCAGGACCCTGCACTTATCCTTATTGAACCTCATTAGATTTCTTTTGGCCCAATCCTCCAATTTGTCTAGGTCCTTCTGTATCCTATCCCTCCCCTCCAGCGTATCTACCACTCCTCTCAGTTTAGTATCATCCGCAAATTTGCTGAGAGTGCAATCCACACCATCCTCCAGATCATTTATGAAGATATTGAACAAAACGGGCCCCAGGACCGACCCCTGGGGCACTCCACTTGACACCGGCTGCCAACTAGACATGGAGCCATTGATCACTACCCGTTGAGCCCGACAATCTAGCCAGCTTTCTACCCACCTTATAGTGCATTCATCCAGCCCATACTTCCTTAACTTGCTGACAAGAATGCTGTGGGAGACCGTGTCAAAAGCTTTGCTAAAGTCAAGAAACAATACATCCACTGCTTTCCCTTCATCCACAGAACCAGTAATCTCATCATAAAAGGCGATTAGATTAGTCAGGCATGACCTTCCCTTGGTGAATCCATGCTGACTGTTCCTGATCACTTTCCTCTCCTCTAAGTGCTTCAGGATTGATTCTTTGAGGACCTGCTCCATGATTTTTCCAGGGACTGAGGTGAGGCTGACTGGCCTGTAGTTCCCAGGATCCTCCTTCTTCCCTTTTTTAAAGATGGGCACTACATTAGCCTTTTTCCAGTCATCCGGGACTTCCCCCGTTCGCCACGAGTTTTCAAAGATAATGGCCAAGGGCTCTGCAATCACAGCCGCCAATTCCCTCAGCACTCTCGGATGCAATTCGTCCGGCCCCATGGACTTGTGCACGTCCAGCTTTTCTAAATAGTCCCTAACCACCTCTATCTCTACAGAGGGCTGGCCATCTCTTCCCCATTTTGTGATGCCCAGCACAGCAGTCTGGGAGCTGACCTTGTTAGTGAAAACAGAGGCAAAAAAAGCATTGAGTACATTAGCTTTTTCCACATCCTCTGTCACTAGCTTGCCTCCCTCATTCAGTAAGGGGCCCACACTTTCCTTGGCTTTCTTCTTGTTGCCAACATACCTGAAGAAACCCTTCTTGTTACTCTTGACATCTCTTGCTAGCTGCAGCTCCAGGTGCGATTTGGCCCTCCTGATATCTTTCCTACATGCCCGAGCAATATTTTTATACTCTTCCCTGGTCATATGTCCAACCTTCCACTTCTTGTAAGCTTCTTTTTTATGTTTAAGATCCGCTAGGATTTCACCATTAAGCCAAGCTGGTCGCCTGCCATATTTACTATTCTTTCGACTCATCGGGATGGTTTGTCCCTGTAACCTCAACAGGGATTCCTTGAAATACAGCCAGCTCTCCTGGACTCCCTTCCCTTTCATGTTAGTCCCCCAGGGGATCCTGGCCATCTGTTCCCTGAGGGAGTCAAAGTCTGCTTTCCTGAAGTCCAGGGTCCGTATCCTGCTGCTTACCTTTCTTCCCTGCGTCAGGATCCTGAACTCAACCAACTCATGGTCACTGCCTCCCAGATTCCCATCCACTTTTGCTTCCCCCACTAATTCTACCCAGTTTGTGAGCAGCAGGTCAAGAAAAGCGCTCCCCCTAGTTGGCTCCCCTAGCACTTGCACCAGGAAATTGTCCCCTACGCTTTCCAAAAACTTCCTGGATTGTCTATGCACCGCTGTATTGCTCTCCCAGCAGATATCAGGAAAATTAAAGTCACCCATGAGAATCAGGGCATGCGATCTAGTAGCTTCCGTGAGTTGCCGGAAGAAAGCCTCATCCACCTCATCCCCCTGGTCTGGTGGTCTATAGCAGACTCCCACCATGACATCACTCTTGTTGCACACACTTCTAAACTTAATCCAGAGACACTCAGGTTTTTCCACAGTTTCGTACCGGAGCTCTGAGCAGTCATACTGCTCCCTTACATACAGTGCTACTCCCCCACCTTTTCTGCCCTGCCTGTCCTTCCTGAACAGTTTATAACCATCCATGACTGTACTCCAGTCATGTGAGTTATCCCACCAAGTCTCTGTTATTCCAATCACGTCATAATTCCTTGACATCACCAGGACCTCCAGTTCTCCCTGCTTGTTTCCAAGGCTTTGTGCATTTGTATATAAGCACTTGAGATAACCTGTTGATCGCCCCTCATTCCCAGTATGAGGCAGGAGCCCTCCCCTCTCAGACATTTTCATCGTGAAGTGGAGCTTGAGGAAGTGAGGGCTGCTGTGGGGGAAATAGCCCTGGGAATTGTACATGTTATGGTTCTAAAAGGTCAGCTACCATAGCTGGTACCATTAGAATCCCTGGGCTGGAGCCCAGAGTAGAGGTGGGCCTGGGCTCCCCCCCCGCACCTTTGCCCCCTGTTTAATCACTGAGAGTGGGAGACAACAGAGACTGTGGAAGGAAGGATAACTTCTCCTCGCTGGCTTATGATGAAAATGGCTCAGTAGACTATGACCCTTGTCTCTAGAGAAAGAATGGTTACGTGGAGGGTCACAGTGAGCCTCCGAGGCTAGCGAAATCTGCCAGGAAACGTGGGACCCACGGAGGCAAGGACAGAGCTTTGTCACAATATATATATATATATATATTACCATATATTTACCATAATATATATACAACATATATATATTTTGGTAAATGTCTGTTTTTTGGAGTCCTGAGCCTCTGGATCCTGCTGAAGCCTGGTGAAGCCTGCTGATATAAAATATGATACTAATGGAATTTTCTTGTTATCTTTCAACGTTAGCATCTTCTGTAGCACTGAAATATCTGAATTCACATCCATTAGTCACCTTTTATTGCTGTTAGGATGTTGTTGTTTGTGGTTTTTACCTTCTGTTCTCCATTAATCCATCCTATCCTCTCCTTCTTCTCCTGAAAAAATAACATTCAACAGATTCACAAGAAGCATATCCTGATTCTGTTGCTTATAGCATATTCTGCATCACTAAGGATTCCTGTGTGTGTTCTGGCAACTTGACATCTGGCAAAGACAAATCACAGATGTTTTGCAAATATAACGCATGAGCATTCTGTGAAATCCATTAACCTATCTCTGTGAAAGATGAGGGCTACTGTGAATCCATTGTGGTCTCTAAGATGCCTTGTTGCAGAGTAGCAGCCGTGTTAGTCTTTATCCGCAAAAAGAACAGGAGTACTTGTGGCACCGTAGAGACTAACAAATTTATTAGAGCATAGAATGCTACAGCCCACTTCATTGGATGCATAGAATGGAACATATAGTAAGAAGAAATATATATACATACAGATAGGTTGGAAGTTGCCATACAAACTGTGAGAGGCTAATTAGTTAAGATGAGCTATTATCAGCAGGAGAAAAAATAAACTTTTGTAGTGATAATCAAGATGGCCCATTTAGACAGTTGACAAGAAGGTGTGAGGCTACTTAACTTTAGGGAAATAGATTCAAAATGTGTAATGATTCAGCCACTCCCAGTCTCTATTCAAACCCAAGTTACTGGTATCTAGTTTGCATATTAATTCAAACTCAGCAGTTTCTCTTTGGAGTCGGTTTTTGAAGCTTTTCTGTTGCAAAATTGCCACCCTTAAATCTTTTACTGAGTGGCCAGAGAAGTTGAAGTGTTCTCCTACCGGTTTTTGAATGTTATGATTCCTGAAGTCAGATTTGTATCCATTTATTCTTTTGCATAGAGACTGTCCGGTTTGGCCAATGTACATGGCAGAGGGGCATTGCTGGCACATGATGGCATATATCACATTGGTAGATGTGCAGATGAACGAGACCCTGATGGCATGGCTAATGTGATTAGGCCCTATGATGGTGTCCCCGAATAGATATGTGGACAGAGTTGGCAATGGGCTTTGTTGTAAGGATAGGTTCCTGGGTTAGTGTGTTTGTTGTGTGGTGTGTGGTTGCTGGAGAGTATTTGCTTCAGGTTGGGGGGCTGTCTGTAAGCAAGGACTAATCTGTCTCCCAAGATCTGTGAGAGTGAGGGATCATTTTTCAGGATAGGTTGTAAATCTTTGATGATGCGCTGGAGAGGTTTTAGTTGGGGGCTGTAGGTGACAGCTAGTGGTGTTCTGTTATTTTCTTTGTTGGGCCTGTCCTGTAGTAGGTGACTTCTGGGTACTCTTCTGGCTCTGTCAATCTGTTTTTTCACTTCAGCAGTTGGGTATTGTAGTTGTAAGAATGCTTGATAGAGATCTTGTAGGTGTTTGTCTCTGTCTGAGGGATTGGAGCAAATGTGGTTGTATCTTAGAGCTTGGCTATAGAAAATGGATCATGTGGTGTGTCCTGGATGGAAGCTGGAGGCATGTAGGTAAGTATAGCTGTTCGTAGTCCTATATAGTTCTTACTATATGTTCCATTCTATGCATCTGATGAAGTGGGCTGTAGCCCACAAAAGCTTATGCTCTAATAAATTTGTTAGTCTCTAAGGTTGCACAAGTACTCCTGTTCTTTTTTTAAGATGCCTTGGTTTAAGTAAGCAAAGTAAGTAATGGCATGAGACCTTCAAAAAGCAGGTTTACCTCCTGGAGTATCTGTCACGGGCAATTAGTGTTTCTTGTCATTTGATAAAAAGAAGTTGATGAAGAAATCGGAAGGAAAAAAAAAAAACCATACCCTTACTTCTAGCTATCAATGACTGTGCTGTTGGAAGTGTACAGTTCGTGAACTAGAAAGATTATACGCTTCTTCCATTAACACCCTGGTGAATAAGGCTGAGAATATTTCAAAAGGACTTCAGAATTCCTTTAATCAATAAAAAATATGCTGGATATATATAACAACCAATCTCATTCATCCACAACTATCCTCAGTAGAATGGTTTGCTTAATGCATAAGACACATAGTATGGTGATATGCAAGTATCTTGAGATCCAGTGAGCACAATCAAAGGTAGGAAAGAGACACTGTTAATGCCCTTCCTTCTGCTACTTTGTTAGAACAGATCAGAGTGGAGGTCACCATATCATCTGTAGGTGATAATGGATTGATTTGGGATGACTTTTTATATTTGACTAACATCTTTCCTGTACTTGCCTTTTCCATACACCCCCCACCACCACCACCACCTTGTAACACACTGCAGCAGGTAACTATTCTCTTATTTCCTGCAGCACTATCATTTCCCTCTGTTTCCTCACATTATCACCTCCACTTTTTCAAGGGCACCAACTATATATACCTGAAGGCAATATGAATGTTGGGGGGGTTGCCACCTTGTATTTATTGCTTTAATGTCAGCTATGTAGTAGATATGAAAATATTGCTACCCATGGAAATATTTTTGAAATAAAAGGATTTCAAAGAAGATTTCAGAGCAGCAGTGTGCCAAGAACTACTTCAATCTCAGAGAGAGTCACAGAGAACTGTAAAATGATTAAAGCAATTTAGAATATAAACAAATTTATTATGAATTACCATGATAACATACATCAAAACAACTAAATAAAGGTTACACTATGAGTGGAAACATCAAAGCCAGAGATTTCACTTACTTTGTTTGGATGCCAGTGCAAATGGAGGGTGTTTGTCTGTCCCTAGGTTTTGTTTTATGTAGTCACTCTATTCCTCAGGGCACTGCCTCGTCAGTGTCAGGAGAACTCTGTGTGATGTCTTATTCAAGCTGGAAAAGAAAGGGCTACGCACAACCATGTGCAGCTCTAAAGCTACAAATTGGGTATTATTATAATTAATGAATTATACAGCCTGGCACTTTGCAGACAAATATGAGGACAAGGGGCCTGCTTCAAAGTACATACAATCTAGACAGCAGACTGGGATGCCCTTCATCACTATGAATGGCACTTACCCACACAACCAGTTACATTGATGTCAGTGCAACTACTTATGCGAGTAACTATTATTCCGAGTGAGGTCAGGTTGTAGAATCTGGCCTTACACAGACCAAGTGCAGACAGGAGAGATAGGATAGATGGGATAAGGAGCAGTAGGAAGTAGTGACTGTGGTGTGAAGTTGCCATGTCAGTTTCATTATATTTTGTGGGAGGAGGACAATGCCTTTAAGAACTGCCTGTCAAGGAGGGGCTTAAAGGAGAGGGTGGAAGATGGGAGCGAGTTCTCTTACTCCCCAGCTACTGAGTTTAAAAAATCCCAATTGGCTTTCTATATCTTTTTCTCTTTGGAGTTCAAGGAAAAAAGTAACATGGAATTAAAAGAGAGAAATGATCTTGCTACTATATTGTACTGTGTAAAACTTTGTCATCTCATGTCAACTTCTTAAATACTTTTAGTGTATTATACCAGTGCATAAACACCCACAAGTAATTTTCTGTACTCTCTTCTTTTTTTAAGTTCCTATTCATATTCAGATTACACAGTTGTATAATGTGACTACTAGAACACATTATGGGGAAAATATATTTTGCACCTCACCAATTTAAACAACATGAAATTGATATTCAGCAGCATACATGATACTTCCATTTGCTGCATAGATGCAGATAACTAACTGAAGGGTTGCTGGGGATGTGGCAAAAAGAAAAAAAACTGTCAATGAATGTGGAGTTATTCATACATTTTTTAAAAATGAAGTTTTCAAAGCCAATTAGAGGATTTAGACACATCTTTGATTGAGATTACTGTAACACTTATAACACTTTTAAAGATACAGACACACTAGATTACCCAAAAATTGCACTAAAGAAGATTTATTGATCAGACATTGCCATTTTCTGCCATCTTCCTGCTCATCAGCTTGGCACCCAACATTCGGGTTACTTTCCACATCAGTGTGTTTCTCTGCATTCTCACCAGGAAGGGGAGCACAGGGTTTTCCTGCATCTGCTGCCATGCTCTGGCCCTAGAAAGGATTGAGCAGGAGGGAAATTCTAAAAATTCAAGATAGTAAGGAGAACAGCAAGGATAAGAGTCCTGCAGCACAGAGATAAAGACCACAAAGAGCTCAAAAACTGTCTTGAGAGGAGGAGAATTTCAGGAGAACCTGCATACTAATGAAGTATAACTTAGGAGCTCTGGCATCCACAAGCCTGCCTGTTTTGTTCCCCTGCCCTAAAAACCTATCCTTTTCTGCTCCTTATGACACTGCTCGTCCCCTGTTACCCATTCTTAGGACTTCACAAGATAAATCAGTGGATGCCAAGTGAAGTTATCCATCTGCATTGGAGTGTGCAGAAGCTCCTAGTGAGTTCTTGAGTGTTTGGCTTTATTAGCGTTATATATATTTATATCTATATCTATATACATATCTATAGATAGCAAGATAACACCCTTTCATCTGAGGAACAAGTTTATTTTAAACTTGAACTAAAGTATGTGGTCAACAACAGCAAATAGAGCCCAAACATACAAGATATTGCCAATTTTATTTCAAGACCTTGAGGTTGTCTGATCTCTGAAAACACAGATATAGAATCATTGTGTCTGTACACAATCATAGCCAGAAGAAATAGGGAGGAGGGGCTCCAGTGATTTGTGATGAGATGGGAGATTGAAGGAAACCATAGAGGATAAAAAGAAGATCTGAGAAGATGGGGCCAGTCACTAAATAAATCAATATTTAAAAAGTCCGCATTGGGCCTTCCACATTCCTAAAATGAGCTTTGATTACCTTATGTGATAGAGGAGGATGGCATTCATTCTACTACACCCCAGCCAAGAGCAAGGGTCTAATTCACATGTTGTAGCCCAAATCTCCTTCAACACCTTCAGACTTTCACTGAGCAAAGACCAGAGGAAAATCAAGCAGAAATTTGTCTACATTTGTCTCACCCAGAAATGCTTCTCCTAACACAAAGCAAGATATGGACATGGAGCTCTGTATTCCTTATGTTCTTATTGTCATTCTATGGCTTATGAGCAGGAATTTAAATGTGATTACTTTTGGGGAGGCACTTTAAACATGGCCCCCCAATGCCCCGGGGTCCTGCTGCCTCCCTCTCCCCCATTGGTTCCCACTGCCTCCCTGGGCTCTGCACCTATTCCCCCAGAGCCCCATTGCCTCCCCATCATTGTCCCAGGGTCCAAACACTGACTGCAGGCTGTGGGCAAGGAAGGGGGCTCACCTGGCTTCCCAGGCTCCCTCTTGCAGAACTCCACTGCCAACCCAGCTTCCCTGCTCTGGATGCCATCAATTGAGGCTCAGCGGGAGCATTAGCCGCAGTGCTTTTCCCAGGCATGTCTCCACCTGCGCTCAGCCCAACTTCCACCCTGGCAGAAAGCGGGAAAGAGGGGCTTGGCGGAGGGAATTCCGGGAAGGGGGCCAGGGCAGAAGCTGTGGTTGGTGTTGAAAATTATTATTACGGGAACTGTACCCCTGCTTCCCCCCTTGCGCTCACCCCTGCTTATTTGTAAAAAGCTTATTATGCCTTTACTGTGCTAATTTGCAAATGTCTTTTGTCCTGGAACACAGAAAATTACTGTGAGAGATGCAAAATAGCTCAGTATTTATGTATCAGATATCTGTTGGTTATATAATGTTCCTGGGGTTCATTAAATAATAAACCAGTGAATGAGAAAGGAATAAAACTTGTACAAAACAAATTGGAAAGCTTCTGCAGTGAGCTGCTGAACATAGCCATGTGGTGTTCTCCACCCTGGCCTTCAGGACAGTCTCCAAATTCCTATGTTCATAATACTTGTCCCTTATGAGAGAGCATCTCTAAACTATAATCTTCTACAACTATATCTGTACAGATTACAAGGCTAAATCTTCTTGCTAGAGGACAATATGAAAGAAACCCTCACCACAGCCAGTAGCTGGTTGCCTGTGCATTAGTTTTCTATGACACTCCCACCGTGTCACCCTCAGAGAGCAGAATTTTTCAGACGATGGTCCTGGGATTCTAATCTGGATCCTGTTCCGGGAATTTGGCTGTCAAATCAAGCATGGCTAGTAAATGTGTGAGATTTTGTATCATCCCATCCACCTGGCTCCTCCTTGCACCATACCCAAATTATGTCTCTACCCCTACAGAGTGAAACTGACACAAGTCTGAACAGTTTCACTTTGCTGAAGTTGCAGAACCTTATAAAAAAAACCCTCCATCCCCCGCTTTTGTCTAATAGAACTAGTAGGGACAGGACTCCCTCTTGTCCTTTACAACTCTATTTCTCTGACAGAATTAGATTCTGGAGCAGCAGCAGAGTGTAAATAATAAGATAGTAAAGTTCATAGAAGCTGTTCACAATGCTATTGGGAAGCAATGAAACTGAGTAGAGTAGTGTTGATTTCACTATAATGTTGCCAGCCCTCTCACCTATCCTACTTATAGGAAAATACAAATACAGGAATTGTCATACTGGATCCAATCCTTTGTGCATCTAGTCCAGTATCCTGTCTCTAACAGTGACCAGAGCCAGATGTTTCAGTGACAAACTCACAGTACATAGCTCTGGGATAGTCTGTCCCTTATTAATGTTTCATCCTAATCCCTAACAGCTAGAATGGTTGGGCTTCAGGTTTTTAGACTTTCCATAATTCTTTGTTTCCAATAACTGTTATAACTTTGGATAGTCTTGTTATCCACATAAGGGTCTAATCCCTCTTTGACTTGTATTAAATTCTTGGGCTTCATAAATCCTGTGGCAGTGAGTTCCACAGTATAATTATTATCTGAGTTTAAAAATATGTCCTTTTATCAGTTTACTCTAAAGTGACTGCTGGACTAGTGGAATAGCTCACAGATTCTGTGCAGGAAAATAAGTCTTCTTGCAGCACCCATGAGGCATCAAAAATTCACTGATAATATCATAACAATTGATGTCCTTTCACACAACACCATTAAAAGAGAGATAAGGGTTTATAAGAGGAAGTTAGCTTCAACCTTAACTATAGGGTGGTTACTGATGCTCCATAAAATATGTATTTCTCTTTTCCCAATCTGGGTTTTAATTTACAGTTGGTGGAAGCAGGGGTTACCTCATGGGAAAATTGTGTAAAGGACAATATTATTATTAAATAGGCACTAAAGTGATTCTTTGACTAAAACTTTCTAGAAAGTGACATCATATTTAGGATTTCTTGCTTTTGGCATGTATATTTTCTATTATTCTGGTTTATTTTATACACATTTCAAATATATTAAAATATAATTTGTGTTTTATCAGTTAAAACAAAAAAAGACCATGCCAAGGCCAACTTGTCTGTAGCTCTTTCTTTCACTTAATTTTCACTTAGTTTACCAAATGATAAGCATATCTCTAAACATGCAAACAGCCCAGGTGTGACAAAATGTGGAAAAATGTCTAAAATGTGAGAAAAACATTTCAGTTCTTGTGAAAAGGGCCTCACTTTGCAAACACAAGGACTCTGATTTTTGTTCTCGCTTATCTGTCCTTTTATTTTTTATTTTTGCCTAACACTATAATCCTTTCTTCTTTTCTATTTTTTCTCCTCCTGTATTGCTCTCTGCTTTCCTCTAGTTTTCTATATATTATGTTAGCTATTTTAATTTGATCTTTTCCTATTGACTTTCTTTCCTTTTCTGTTTAATACCTTGTGTCTGCTGTCTTTTCTCCTCTGACAGTCATTTCTCCAATCTTATTCCCTCCTGCCCTTTTGACTCCTGATCTTTCCCTCCCATCTCTTTTTCTCCTCCTCTTCCCCTTTTCTTTTATCCCTTCTTCTCAGCCATGCTCCCTGAAACAAACTTCCTATTCCCAGACAGATATTCCCCCTCTTAGGTTCACCCAGCCAACCAACATGATTCTTAACGGCCCCATCCAGACAGGCTCCACTTACTTGATTTTCTTCCTAGCTCCCAAGTCAGCCAGCCCCATTTCCCAGCCTCTTTAATTTTGTGGGTTTCTTCCAGCTAGTCCTGTTGCTGCTGCTGCTGCTATCTTTAGTGCTATACTCCCAACACTGTAGGGTCCTCCAGGCCAACGCCAGAGCAGCAGTCTGTGCTCCTGGCCAAGAGAAGTGATGTGAAGCAGTGCCCCCTATAGGGAAAGGGAGGGCAAGGTCACAGAACAATATGCATGATAATCAGGCAGCAAAAGCTGAGCACTAACCAGAAAATTCACATGCCTCTTTTGTGGCTGAGCTCCAGGGGGAAAACAGGAGTCACCCAGGGGAAGAGAGTGGAAAAACCCACCAAATTCAGGGATGCAGAGAAAATTCATGTATTCTGTAGTGAAAATAACTTCTTTATGCCGTATTGTCCCCACCAAATGTTTTTTTTTTTCTGAGCACACACTTTATATACAAGATATGGAGGTAAAGAAGGTACAGTCTGCTAACAGACACCAAAACACTTAACTTAACCCAGCCAGTTAGCTGAGCTAAAAACTCCAGACAAAAGGGAAACAGAGAGCATTGATAGCCATCATGTAGAATCACTATACTGTAGCTGGTTATGTGATGTTTCAGAATGTAGTGTTCAAGATTTATAATACCTGCAGGCAAAGTGGCCTAGTGATTACAGCTGGACCTTAGGAGTCATCCCTCTGTGGTTCTTTTGTCCTGACTCTGGCTAATTTGCTGTTTGACCTTGGGTAATTCTCAGCCTCTCTGTGGCTCAGTTCATCAATTTGTAAAGTTGAGATAATAATCCTTATGGTAACTACATGTTTCTCAGGCTTTCTGTGAGGCTTAACTGAGTGATTACTGTTTGTAAAGTGATTTGTGACCCTAGAATGAAAGGTGCTACGTAAGTGCACATTTTTGTTCTCTGTTTACATGCTCCAGGATGGTAATATTTTTTTCCAGTTCTGAATTTAGCATTATTCCATTACAGAATATGGAGAGACATGGGTATATACAATTGTATATTATACAAGTATTTGGGAATATTTTAAAACAAGGTTTCCAGGGTATGCTACCTATGTGTCCAGGGTTTTGGAAGGGAGAACATAAAAATATGATGTTGATCTATTTGCCATTAGTACAAACATCATTATAATAATTTACTGATATGGGGAGGAAAATGGGGCAAGGATTGAGTTTTTTCAGTTTTCTGCATTTTCTCAAAAAGCTATATTTGGCATTTCATTTGTGAGCTTTAAGTTCTATTTATTTTGCTGATAATTGGAATACCCAGAACCTTCTGAACACAGTATTATTCTATAGATCAAACCAAAATCTGCCCTCTAATATTGTACGTATCTGACACTTATGCCGAATGTCATGGGAACAGCGAACCTGTAGGTGATACAGATTTTGTTCCCCATTATCTATGTATTGTGTTTCCTTTATTTTTCTTATTAGTAAAGTTGATTCCTTCAGTTCACACAACTGTTGCTTGCATTTGGTTTGTTCAAGTTTGGTTTGTTCTAGCTGGTTTTAGCAACATTAATTAAATGCATTACAAATAAATATGGCAACCATATTGCCTAGGTCAACTGCCAACCCTCAACAACTGCTATTCTGAAATTAAAGAGCATTATATCTATTTCAGTCATACCATTATATACTTTAAATTACATTTAATGCAGAAATGATTTGTATTCAGCGTATTTTTAAATACCTTCAGACCCTTTGGACAGTGGCACTTACAGCAGCAAGAAAGTGCCACAATAAAACCAATTTCATTTCATGAACCTGTAACCTTTTTACAGTAAGTTGTAGGGTACCTTCCTCCTACAGAGAAATAAATAATGAAATACATCCTGCACCTAACATTGCCTTGTTTTTAAAAAAAAAAAAAAAAAAAAAAAAACAGAAAGAAGATGCTCATCTTGTGAGCATGGAATCATGAGAGCTGGTAACTCTGCTTGTGTCCAAGTATTTCCCACTAACGAACTGATTCTTTCACCACTGCAGTCAATGGGAGTTCTGTCTCTGACTTCAGACGGGAGAAAGCCCACGTAGGAGCAAACCTATGAAGTGCTGAGCACATAGTGCAAGACATGATGAGCAGTTGTAGCTCATATTAACTTCAGTGGCAACTGAGGGAACCTAGCATGAGTCAGGATCAGGCTCTGTTTTGTGTGCTGTGTTGCATAACCCACAACGTTCCTGCCAGCACAGCTCTGCTCCTCTCTAGCTATCATGTTCCATGCTCTTTTTGGAAAAATAACATTAGAAACCAAAACACGTTTGTTTATGCAACAGACATTCACAAATGAGAATAATTATTCCCAGCTCAGAGTCCCAAAATGCAGACTTTTATATACTGTATTTTTAATCACATTTCAACAAACAAATGCCAGCAATTTGCATTTTTGATTTTTCCTGTCTACTGTACAGTGATAATTTTTCTCCTCACAAAGAACACCACATTGGTAAGGAACCTTGCAATATTCAAAGTTCCGAAGCATCTTCATGGATGCTGCAAAGTGTCAGCACTTGCATTATTAACCCTGCTTGTTGGAGAGGTGGGAGGGGGAGCTGTAAAGCATCTGCAATGGGATTAAACATGGTGTGAAAGATCATCATATGTAAGGTTCAGTCCTGCAGTTGACTGGGCAGGGATATACTGCACCCTAGTTACACAAGTATGAGTGAAAAGCTGTCATTCAAGCGGGAGGAAATGCTAAGGCACTCCACAACTCTACAATAGCAAGTCTTCCTTCTGTGGGTCATGAAGCTAAGGAGAGCTAAATAGGTCTGTACTAGAGGCAATTTACTCTCCAACTCTTGATGAATAGACTAGATTGACTTTGAAACAGTTTTTATAACAAAAATATTATCTAGCAATTTCAGACAACCCCGTGATTCCTCTGTTGCTGTATGAGGAAGATATTATTATTTTTTTTGCCAAGTCAGACTTCTGTTGGGGAGCCGCTTCCCCAGCCATCATGTTTGTGGGGTTGGGGAAATTAATCTTCAGGCTGGATTGCCCCTTTTCTTCCCTTTTTGATGCAGAACTGTCATGGATGGAGAGCTTCAACTTATGCTGCAAAGCTTCTCTGAGGAGTGGATGGGGAGGTGTGGTGGGAAGGAAATGGAGCAGGGAAGAGTAGCAGAGGGCAGAAGAGTGTTTACCTTAGGAATACTGGTCCAAATATGCTGCATGATTTTCTTATTAATATTTTGTAAATGTGTCCATGATTTTGGAATGACGAAGAGGTAAAAATAACTGAACTAATGTACAAAAATAAACTTATTCTGCACTGGCCTATTTTAGAAAATACTGCAGCTCTCAGCTCATGTCATTAGACTGAAATTCGTAATAAAACCGTTGCTTTGCTAATTTGCCTTTGCACTCATTATTTCAAACATAACAAAAGAAGAAAGGACCAAGTTCTGCCCTCAGCCGTGCAATCCTATTGACATCTTTGTGGTTACATGGGAGTAAAATAGCTAGCATTTAAGTGGTGAGTTAGAGATGCAAAAGTGGGCAAGCATTAAATACTATCCAAGTTTAGATAATGTACAGATACAGAAACCTCAGCCACAGCTGTATATTCACACTCAATTTCAAAATCAGACAGCACGGAAAGGAAAATATTCTGACTCAGTCTGGTATCAAAATGCACAGAAGTATTTTATCACCAGAAGAGAATTTTGCCTTACATGTTTTGTCTCTGTGAAAATTTACTAATTAGATATTATAAGTAAACAGCTATCATAATTTTTCACCATATTATTTTTATTTAAGCACTAATGTTGTCTTTGTTTTATTTGGTTTTATGATAACTGATTCATTTAACTAGGTATATGTTTCATATTGTTAACTAATGCAAAACAGTTTGGTGGCCTTGTGTACACTTGAAATTAGCCTTAGTTTCAGCTATTGGAATAAATGCATCAGTGCAAACCCCCAGTTAAACAAGAAAAGCTGAAATTTCCACCAGAACAGGTTACCCTGGTTTCAAGCAGAGATAAGCTTCACTACTGCAAATTGCAGCTTTTCTCCTCCGGCTAGAGGTTTGTACCAATTCAGCTACACTAGTGGCTGAAATCAGGGCTATTTCCAAGTGTAGAAAAGGCCACTTACTTCTATATCATCTAAAAGGTATTTTGACCTTTTCAATACAGATCCCAATCTCAGACTATAAAATCTGCCCCAAATCCATTACATGCCAATGTTCAAATATCCCCACTTGTATCTATCTCACTTGTGATTCCACTTAAGAGAACACAAACAAAATATTAAAGGGGCTGTGAAAAGGATTTGAGGAATAGTAAAAAAAAAAAAATCACTGAAACTAGCAAACTCACCCTCTTTAAATTTCCTCACAGCCCATCTTCCTCTGATTTTTTTGCTCTTTTTATAGGCCAAAACCCCCTTGACAAATCTCCATTCCACTTGACAAATAAAATCTGCAATAAGAACAGGAAATTACTCATATTTATTCTCCTGAATATTATGCTACAAAGAATAAGGAACATTACAACTGCCTTTGCTAACCTTTTTTGTAGTTTATAGGGTGTTTAGAAAGCAATGCCATCATCCTCTCTTAGCCTGACCTCTTAACCGTGCCCAGTCATGAGAAACAGCATTAACTAGACTGCTATGAAATCCCCCCTCACTATTCTCTTCTGCAGACTAAATAACCCCAGTTCCCTCAGACTCTCTTTGTAAGCCATGTGCCCCAATCCCCTAATCATTTTTGTTGCCCTCTGCTGGACTCTCTCCTATTTGTCCACATCCCTTCTGTAGTTGGGGGACCAAAATTGGATGCGATACTCCATGTGTGGCCTCACCAGTGCCGAATAGTGGGAATAATCACTTCCCTCGATTTGCTGGCAATGCTACTACTAATACAGCCCAATATGCCGTTGGCCATCTTGGCAATGAGGGTACACTGCTGACTCATATCCAGCTTCTCATCCACTGTAAACCCCAGGTCCTTTTCTGAAGAACTGCTGCTTAGCCAGTCAGTCCCCAGCCTGTAGCAGTGCATGGGATTCTTCCTTCCTACATGCAGAACTCTGCACTTGTCCTTGTTGAACCTCATCAGATTTCTTTTGGCCCAATCCTCCAATTTGTCTAGGTCACTCTGGACCCTATCCATACCCTCCAGTGTATCTACCTTTCCCCCATCTTACTGTCATCTGTGAACTTGCTGAGGGTGCAATTAATCCCATCATCTAGATCATAGATAAAGATGTTGAATTAAACTGATCCTGGGGCATTCCACTTGATACCAGCTGCCAACTTGACATCAAGCTGTTGATCACTAGCTGTGGTCTAGCCAGCTTTATATCCACCTTATAGTCTATTCATCCAATCAAAAGTTTTTTTAATTTGCTGGCAAAAATACTGTGGGAGACCACATCAAAAGCTTTGCTAAAGTCAAGATATATCACATTCACTGCTTTCCCCATATCCATAGAGCCAGTTATCTCATCATAGAGGGCAATCAGGTTCGTCAAGCATGATTTGCCCTTGGTGAATCCATGTTGACTATTCCTGATCAACTTCTTCTCCTCCAAGTGTTTCAAAATGGATTCCTTGAGGACCTGCTCCATGATTTTGCTGGGGATTGAAGTGAGGCTGACTGGTCTGTAGTTCCCCAGGTTCTCTTTCTTCCCTTTTTTCACAACATACATGCATTTAAGTGCCTTGTTGAAATGGATCCTCTATGGGGAGCACATAGCTGTTGATAAAAGGTCTAGACATTAGGAGGTTCCTGAGAGGAGGTGGGGGCATGTAATGCTTTGTCTACACATCTTGGATAAAGATGCTTTGCTCCTATGGGAACATGGAGAACTACTGTGTACTCTAGCTGGCTTCCCCTGGACTCAGCTATAAGAGCCTAAGTAGAACAGAAAATTATACTGTCATGTTGCTGCCTGATTCCTTCACATGTGTGATGGGTATGGAAACAGCGTCCCAGTATATGCGCCCAGGAAAACTCAGCATTTCCCTAGCAGCTACATTCAGTTAAGAGGTAATCACCAAAGTTTTAATTGCCCCTCCATAATAAGTGACATTATATTATACATAACATGCATCTGCCATATAGAATATTATACATGTTTTGTAAATTTACACATAAACTCTGCTAATGTCAGTGTGATAGACCAACATGAGATAATTCTCACCCTCTTTTGTTAAAGTTTATTTCCTGATGTCTTTTGGTTATTTTCAAGAAGGTCAAAATCATTTGCAAGGGCACGGTCCAAAATAACATGCACACAAAAACAGCTAGATATTTTTAGGTCAGATCACAAAGCCAATGTAACCTTAAATGTCTTTAATTATCGTTTTACATCCAGTGCCCCTGATTAACATCCTACCATGCAAGCCGTACTCATGAATATATTTTAAAAGAATTTTCACAGTCTCAAGTTTTCTCAAATAAGCCTTACCACAGCTGATAGTTGCAAGGAACTTGATAGGGGTTGCAAAGAGAAAGAGTTGTTAATTACTATATAAGGTGTAGCCATTAATCTAAAAAGTGAATTTTTTTGCTGTAACTCCTATAGCATCTGAAATGTGTGTTTGATTTACATTTAATAGGAGGTTGAAGAAGTTTGGGTAAATTAGTATGTGGTTTAATATTCTACAGAAATATTGTATGTAATAATTTATTGGTTATGTCTATGGCCCTACCAAATTCATGGCCATGATAAATGTGTCATGGACAGTGAAATCTGGTCTTTTGTGTGCTTTTACTTTATACTATACAGATTTCCTGGGGAAGACCAGTGTTTCTTAAATTCGGGGTCCTGACCCAAAAAGGAGTTGCAGAGAATCACAAGGTTATTTTAGGTGGATCGTGGTATTGCCACTCTCACTTCTGCGCTGCCTTCAGAGCTGGGTGGCCGGAGAGCAGCATCCGTTGGCTGGACACCCAGCTCTGAAGGCAGCACCCTGCCAGCAGCAGCACAAAAGTGACGGTGGCAACACCATACCATACCTCCTTACTTCTACGCTGCTGCCTTCAGAGCTGGGTGGCTGGAGAGTGGTGGTTTCTGATTAAGGGCCCAGTTCTGCAGGCAGTAACGCAGAAGTAAGGGTGGCAATACCATATCATGCCATCCTTACTTCTGCGCTGTTGCTGGTGGTGGCTCTGCCTTCAGAGCTGGGCTCCTGGCCAGCAGTTGCCACTCTCCAGCTGCCCAGCTCTGAAGGCAACACTGCCACCAGCAGCAGCACAGAAGTAAGGATAGCAGTACCATAAGCCACCCTAGAATAATTGTGTGACCCCCACACAACTCCTTTTTGGGTCAGGACCCCTACAATTACAATACTATGAAATTTCAGATTTAAATAGCTGAAATAATGAAATTTATGATTTTTAAAGTCCTATGACCATGAAATTAATCAAAATGGACAATGAGTTTGGTAGAACCTTGGTTATGTCAAATATGGCCTTTGTAATTTTGCCATCAGGGACCTTTATAGAAATAGTCAGTTTCCATGGGCAAAATTTTCAGAAGCTTGGGTGGCCACTGATCCCCTTATGTGCAAATATTCCACACACACAGGCTAAATGTGCACATAATAATTTCAAAATGGAAGACTGAGCTTGAGCAGACCATATGAGTGTTGAAGGGTTTGCAAATGGGCTGGGTAGTAGGCATGAACTCTGTGAGTAGGCATGGACTCTGGACAATTGCAAGCTAGGAGGCACTTTGGGTGGAATAAGTTTGTATCTCGATATCCATTGGCTGCCGGGCTGGCTTTGCTCATGAACAAAAAAGAAAATGGGGTGAGGGCTGGTGGAAGAGGCAGCTAGTAGGGAGCTCAGGAAAGGAACTGGCAACAGCATTGTATCTGTTTGTTTTGAAGTGGCTGAGGGAAAAGTGTTTTAATAATTGGGACCTAGTAGGCCTAGACTTAATTGTTAGCTCAACTGGTAAAAAGCAGGTAAAGGTTCATGAATTGTTACAATGATAGATTCTATAAAATTGTTTAAAAAAGATGTAAGAAGGAGACAGAGAGACTGGATTAATTTAAATGGAAAGGGTTTATTGATCTCTCTCTCTCAAGGACTGTATATGATCATGACTGGAAACAAGAGGAGTAGAAGACTTGAATTTAGTGGACCACCATTGGTGCTTTGGAAGTTAGGCGTAACTGATGGGCAAAATAATGAGATGATGGACCATTCCATCAATAGCTTTTTCTGGGGCCCTTAAAAAGAGACTTGGGGAAAGGAAAGGGGAACTGTTTTGCCATCTCAGCCGCTGCTGCAGAAGGATCATTGCCATAACACCAGACATTGATGCACTAGTGTGGCACCTGACCATCATCACTGCCCCAGTGAGGATCACAGTGTCAGGTGAGAAAAGTTAAACATGAAGCAGTTATGCCAACCGAACCAAAGTCAGACCAAGAAAGGCTGCTGGGAAAGTCTCTGAAAGTAGAATGATGAAATACTTGTTTAAGGTACAGAGAGTGAGAAAAACGGGAGGCCTGCTGCATTCCTGCATTATCGTACCAGATGTTCTGAGAATGAGATGGAGACACTGTCTCCACTCCCTGTTTTTGTTTCATGTATGTTTTTAACTCCTCGTCTCCGGTTTGACAATTGGATTGATAAGAAAGTTGGAGAGGCATAACAACTTGCAAAAAGCTATATACAATAGGAGATAGGTATGCATGCATGATAAAGGACTTTTAACTAGCAAAGGGAGCAGGTTTTGGGCTATTTCATGAATAATCTGTGACACGATGGACCTGTCTATAAGAACCTATTAGTTTTTCCTAGGAGCAAGCTGGTTCTCTTGGGAGACGGGCTGCTCTTTATTGTTGTGGGCACTCTTCAATAAAGAACTTCTACCTGGACCTTGCTGGTGTTGCCTGTCTCTCTGTGGTCAGACAACGAATCGCACTGTCTGGGGTTCGAGTCTTCAACAACAGCCTGATACATGTGTTCACTTCCCTTTTTGGCTCCTTTCCATCTCCCATTATTTTTCTCCTGTCCTATCTCTCTCTCTTGGCTTTACACCTGATTCTGAAATCAACTGCAGTGCACAGCACCAGTACAGTGAGATCAGATGGCTCATACAGCTCTGCTTGGCCTGAGAAGGACCAGTGAAGAGAGGGATGTGACCAGGCAAACCAGATGATGTCCATGACTGGGTAGGTGAGATGGGAGTTACAGCTGTCATGGGCAACCTGCGAGCCAATAGCATTCCTCGGTCTAAAGCAGTAAAGTGACTATCATTCCTGACGCAGAATTGAACAACAGAATTAAACTGTTCTTCCCCACCAAGAGACCTGTTGACTGAATAAGAAATGTTAACCAATATCCTCTGTTTCTCAAAAAGGTAGGTTTTGTTTGTTTTGCATAATCACTCAATTTCATTTTCAATGCTCTTTGCCTCATTTTGATTCTTTCCCTTTTGTGTGTTTCAATCAAGAAAGAAAGAAATAACTTCCTAATCTTAGGTCTGAATGTCCTAATATATTGCCATGATACTAAACAGGCTGAGGTCTCTGCATACCAAACCCTGAATCTTGTTTAACACTGTTTATGCTGGACAGTTTCAGGGGCCCACTCTGGGTACATGTAAGTTAATACAACAGGTCCCAGGAAAGATAGTAGGATGAAGAATCTCCTGAGACATAGTGTATGCTCATGTGCTAGCAACATATAATAATGACCTATTAGCACATGGTACTATGACAGACAGGGCCAGTACCTTGCAGGTTTCTGTGTACAGCTTAAGTAGGGTGCAGTTTTAGAAAATAGACCATAGTTAAGCTCTGCAGGTCACAGCACAAGAGAAACACCAGCGGAAAGCAGATGCTTGTTCATAGAATCATAAAATATCAGGATTAGAAGGGATATCAGGAGGTCATCTAGTCCAACCACCTGCTCAGAGCATAACCAACACCAACTAAATCATCCCAGCCAGGGATTTGTCAAGCCTGACCATAAAAACCTCTAAGGAAGGAGATTCCATCACCTCCCTAGGTAATCCATTCCAGTGCTTCACCACCCTCCTAATGAAAAAGTTTTTTCCTAATATTCAACCTAAACCTTGAGACCATTACTCCTTGTTCTATCATCTGGTACCACTGAGAACAGTCTAGATCCATCCTCCTTGGAACCTCCTTTCAGGTAGTTGAAAGCAGCTATCAAATCCCCCTTCATTCTTCTCTTTGGCAGACTAGATCATCCCAGTTCCCTCAGCCTCTCCTCCACATAAATCATGTGCTCCAGCCCCCTAATCATTTTTGTTGTCCTTCACTAGACTCTTTCCAATTTTTCCTCCTCCTTCTTGTAGGGTGGGGCCCAAAACTGGATACAGTTCTCCAGGTGAGGCCTCACCAATGCCGAATAGAGGGGAATGATCACGTCCCTCGATCTGCTGGCAATGCTCCTACTTATACAGCCCAAAATGCCATTAGCCTTCTTTGCAACAAGGGCACACTGTTGACTCATATCCAGGTTCTCGGTCACTGTAAACCCTAGGTCCTTTTCTGCAGAACTGCTGCCTAGCCGCTTGGTCCCTAGTCTGTAGCAGTGCATGTGAAGTACTCTGCACTTGTCCTTGTTGAACCTCATCAGATTTATTTTGGTCCAATCTTCTAATTTGTCTAGGTCCCTTTCTATCCTATCCCTATCTTCCAGCGTATCTACCACTCCTCCCAGTTTAGCGTCATCTGCAAACTTGCTGAGGGTGCAATCCCTCCACCCTCCAGATTGTTGATGAAGATATTGAACAAAACTGGCCCCAGGCCCCACTTGATACCGGCTACCAACTAGACATGGAGCCATTGATCACTAACCAGTGAGCCCGACAATCTAGCCAACTTTCTATCCACCTTATAGTCCATTCATCCAGCCCATACTTCTTTAACTTGCTGGCAAGAATACTGTGGGAGACCCTATCAAAAGCTTTGCTAAAGACAAGGAATAACATGTCCACTGCTTTCCCCTCATTGACAGAGACAGTTATCTCATCATCGAAGGCAATTAAGTTAGTCAGGCATGACCATCCTGACTGTTCCTGATCACTTTCCTCTCCTCTAAGTGCTTCAGAATTGATTCCTTGAGGACCTGCTCCATGATTTTTCCAGGGACTGTCTGGTACATGTACAACCATGTTATGCTAGGCCATGTTATGTTAAGATTTCCTCCAGTGATTGGTTCTGCCCTGCCTTTGGAACTTGATCTGAGGTGCACACAGCTCAGAATGTCAGACCACCATGATGGCAGAAATTGGATGGCTAGATAATCTACTCCACACCCCAACAACCTATGGGCCTGGCTGCCAGGGTTTATGGCATGATGCTCCAATGGTAAAGAAATTGTTTTTTAATAGAAAATGCTTTATTCTTAGATACTGTTGGCCAGAGCTTATGGGGCACATTCAAGCTCCTCATGGCTCAGTGAGAGCTGTAAAATCAGCCACCAGTTTATAAGATTATATCCCTTCTCCCTCCTGAAATTACCTCTCTTCTTCTATGTTATCATGGCAGTGAAGATTACCTGAGGAACTTGAGTTGAAAGTTTCTTCTGAGTTGTGGACAGGGTGTCCTTTAAGAGGCATCTTCACCTCCTTCCTTGTTTCACTGGAGACATGATTTTGTGAGTTTAAAGACATGCTGTGAGGCCCATCTGTTTTCTGAGACTTTCCCTGGACAGGGAGAGGTTTGACTGGCAGGACAGTGTCAAGAGTTGATTAAAGGAATCTGGGTTGCTGAGTTAGGACTTGTTGTTAGAGCTAGGAAGATATTGCACAAGATATATAGAAAGGAGGATATATAATTTATAGGCCTTGAATACCCTGTGTTCATTTTTTAAAATTATTGTATATAATTTTTGCAATGTTCCGATTCCCTTGGATATGATCAATGAACAAATCTGAATAAATAAATGAATACTTTAAAAATATTAATAACTCTGCCAACATCAGATGGCACCAACTTATGGTCAATGTCTCAGTACTTTCTTTTATCCAATAGTTTTTATTATTTTGGAAATTCCAAATTGACATCCCTCAACTCTGGAAATGTGTGATCTGACCCAGCAGGACATCAATTTTTCTGATACAATCCCCAGGAGCATGTAGATACTAGCCCTGTAGCAAGCTAACCGACTCAGATGGCCTGCTCCAGAAAGGCCAGTCCTAGAATTTCATATTGAAAAGTAACAGGGAGAGGAGTTTATCATTGTCTGGAGGGAGATATCATGCAGATAAGTTCCCCTTCTGCTTTCAACTTCCTATGCTATATCAATTCCTTTTTCTCTCCTAGGACCATGTAGCGTTTGTGAAGTTTTACACCCTTAGGTGGGGAGAAGACTATCACACTGCATGTCCTTATACAATGCAAGTGGCTGTGAGTGAAGCAAATGTGACCTTCATCCCCTTTCCTTCAGTGATCTGTAGCAGTCATGGGACTCCTCAACCAGTAGTTAGCTTCATCACAAGTTTGGTGGGGATTCTAATCCTCCTCCATCTATCTTTTTATTTTTTGGTGATAGTTGCAGTTTTGGTGCAGAGTGTACTTCCAGACCACATGACCCTTCTTATCTGCCCAGATGATAGTTCCAATTTAACACTCAACCAAGGAAAGCCTGCCTTAGACAGACATAATTAATTTTTTTCTTTTTTTACTACATCTAGGGAAAGACCCATCCTATATGTTAGGTTGTCGGGAGTGGGAGAGGGGAAAACATTGAGCCATCTTGCCTTTATTATTAAACAAATAAGAATAACATCTTAAATATTTACATCCATGGTGAATTTTTCCAATAAGTTGGTAATATTATATCAGTACTTTTCAGATTTATTTTTCAAAGCTAAAATCAGTCAGTCATTCCCGACTGTCTATCCATTTTTCCTCTAAAAATTTATGTTTAGGTCAAGCCCTTGCTCGCATCTGTTCATCTGAGAAATTCTATTCACTGTATTTATTTTTTCACTATTTTTTATTGAATTCAGAGCACTGAATAAAACATAGAGCACTAGGATTACACAGATAGTGTGCAGCAACTATTAAATGTCACAAGTTACATAAGTCTCATTTATATGGAATAAACAGAGTTGAAGTTCAGTGATCCATCCATCTGTCTAAAATGGGTTTCTAGTTCCTTCTCAGTCTTTAATTTTTTCACAGTATTCTCCTACAAATAAAGTGGACATGAAAGAAAAGGTCTTCAGACAGGCAGATAACATTGGCCTATGGATCAAACCTCTTCCCTATGCAGATAGTTATAAGATTCCCATTGACATTGGTAGGAGCAAGATCAAGCATTACATGTAGTCCAGTGCTGTGCAAGCTTCCCCTCAAAGTTTTATCAAGCAACATCATTTCTCACTTTCCAGTTCCGGGGCAGATGTAATGTGCCTTGAGCAGATCCTGCAAATCATGTCAAATTATGCCAAAAATGTATAGCGCTTTCATAATGTAAGCACGTGTATCAGACCACAAAGGAAGATAATGGCATCTAGCAGTTAGAGAGGGGAACAGAGGATTGGGACTCATGGGGCCATGTCCTCAGCTGCAGTTAGTTGGTGTAACTGCACTGGAAGTCAATGGAGCCATGGCAATCTATATCAGTTGAGGATCTTGTCTCTGGGTGCTATTTCTAGCTCTGTCACCAAGTTGTTGTGTGATCTTTGGGAAGTAATTTACCTTCTCTCTGCCTTGGAAATAGGGTATGTAGTATTTGTTTCACAGAAGTATTGTGAAGCTTAATTAAATAATGTTAGTAAAGCACTCTGAGATCTTACAGTGAAATGTGCTACAGGAGTGTAAGCCATTCTTCTTCATATTATCCAATAATCTTTATCCATGGATGAGAGGCCAGTTCTATGGTATGTTGTATGAGTGCCTTAAAGACAATAATTCTTTACTTCTTTTATATTTCTTAGAGGAAGCAGTTCTATGCAGATTCAATATAATGGACGCTCTCTCGAAAATCACAGCAGTATAATACATTTGTCCATTTCAAATGGACAACATTATAAAGCCATATACTCAAGAGTATTCATCAGTATTAGGGGAATAAAGATTAAATGGGTCTCACTGCCTATTTTGCGAGTAGAATGGGTCTGCACCCAGAAAATGTAAAGTTGCTGATGTCTGAGTATTCGGACAGTCTGTTGTAAGAGATAACTGAATGTCAAAAGGCAATAAGTAGAATGCATCTAACAATCTATTTTGTTGTTACCACTAGCTTTTTTTTTATCCTAACATTCCCATGGCAACAAGATTTCTAATGTCTCCCGGAGGTCTCAGATAGTTCTGGTTTTATGCAATTCTGCAGTGATTACCTCATTATTTAAATAAAAATAATAACCCATAAAAGAATTTTCCAATTAACATTTTATAGCAAACCTTACTTTTCTGGAAAAGATTCTAAAAAGGATCATTAGTGGATAGCTGTTGTCCTGCCACTGCCATATCTAGTTATTTGAAAAATTCCAGAGCTTGTTCATTGCACCAACACTGCTAAATAAGGCTTGTAATGAGTTATTCCTCCTTGATGACTTTGGTCCTCTGATGGTTTAGAATTTCTCGATCTATATGTAGCACTTGTCCCTACTGATCATAAGTACAATTTCACTGTCTTCAGCAGTTATTGCTAGTTATTTTTTAGTTATTGTGCTTACCTGGTTTATTTCTCCCCCACCCCCAAGTCTTTTCCTTTTGTTGTGATCAACAGTATTATATCCTATCCTATCCCCATCATTGCAAAATCACATAGGATGGCTTGTATCCGGGATCTTCAGTTCCTAAGGTGACAGTGTACTCAACAGCCACCACTATCGTTAACTGCTTTTGAATTGACTAGCTTAGAGACCTTTTAAAAACATATAAAGCCTGCTCCAAAGCTCGCGGAAGTCAACACAGGCTGCACTGTGATCAGGCCTGCCTGAGCATGCACAGCAGGCTTTTCCTCTAAATGCTTACATGCATAATAAAGGAAGGAAGTGTGTTACACAGCTGCACAGCTATCTTGCCTACACTGCGCTGTCCAGTCAAAGGCACTACAGTAAATCGGGGAGACAGCTGAGTGAAGGCAAATGCTGACTATTTCAGTATGAAGGAGCCAAGGAAGGGTCACTGGAAACCTGTACAGTATGCAGCAGGGAGTGCCAGTCTCATACATTTAGGAACTCCACAGCCAGGGCCCGTGCAAAGAAAAGTGCTTTCCTTCCTTATTGCCAAGCACCTCAGGTTTCCAGGAGAAACTAGACCAATATATAGAAAAATCAAGGTCACACAAAGCCAGAACCAAGGTTGCCCTTTTTCCACCCACCATCATATGCATTATGATATATTTTTAATTATATGGTCAAATGCTATTCATTTTATAATATATATATTATTTACCCCCAAGATCTTTAAATGCATAGTTATAGTATCCTGCAGTTTTCTATATGTCACACAGCCCTGGTAAAGCTCCCTCTGCTGGACAATCATCAGGCTGATATGTTTGCATCTCACACACTGGGCCCCTGTGCTCTTACCCTTCCCTTAGTCTCAGTAGGTTGCAGTACGGTTTCTTTCCTAGGCATCTCTGGTACATTTCCTGGGCACAGGCTCTCTCTCTCTCTCTGTCCCTAAGGTTCACAGAAAAGGACCCCATGCCCTAGCTGCCCAGCCCCGAGGACTAAAACTGAGGCCCGAGACCCTGCATTAACTTAAACACACGCTTTCCCAGAGCTCTAACTTCCTGGGCATTCTGGGTTTATAGTTCATATCTTCAGGGACACATGGTAGCAGAAACAAACCAGCACACAGGATTTTAAAGAGTTGCCAAAAATAATCACTCTTTACTTTAGCTAGCACAAGAAATATACAGACTGAGACAAAAAAAAAATAACAGTTCCTTGCTTCAGTTTCCTTACCATTCTAGAGCAGTCTTTGGAGTTAGGGCATAGTCCTTTAGGGAGTTCAGGTCCCCTTCCTGCCCATGGCCTCTTCAGATTATGGAATCGGAGTCTGACTTTCAGTGTCTTTCTCTTTTTCTCTTTCCTTGCAGCCAGTTTCCTTCTTCCTTAACTGGTCCCTCAGTTAACAAGACTCCTCCAACTTTGATATTTACTGACTTTTGAGTACTTAATTGTGCAAACTTGAAGTTCTATAGTTTTTCTAAGGATTATATACAATTCATCACATACTACTAATATTATTAATATGTGCTGAATAATAATCATTATTACTACTATTTATTTATTTATTTAATACCTCTTTGTAATGTTGTAGCCATGCTGGTGCCAGGATATGAGAGAGAAAGTAAGACTCTGGTTACTTTTTCCAGACCCCAGCCATGCCTCTGCTGCCACTTTCACACCCCAAGGCCCCCTCCCTCAGGGAGTTCCCTGGGAAGGCAGATCAGCATTGTATATTGCTAATACTGTTGCTTGTATTGCAAAGCATTTTGGGGAGAGTCAGAGGTGTATGAGTGGCGAGTGGAAGTTTCCTTTGCAGGTAGAGAGGCTGGGGCAGAGGGGAGAGAGAAGAAAGCAGAGAATGGGTTAATTCAACGCTGCAGCTAGCAAGCTCAGTCCGAAGATAAGAAGCTGATTCCAGCCCAAGGCCAGCTGCTACCCGCCAAGACAGAAAAGGGGGAAGTCCAACCCCCCCGACCAGCCATGAGAAAGGAGAGTTGTTGAACAAAATGCAGGGGCCGGAAAAAGGAGCAAGACGGCGAAGGCCAGCCAGGAACAAACAGAACTGTCTCACAGCCCTGAAACCAGGTGCTTTGGGAAAGGGAAAGAGACCACATAAAGCTGGTTTGGACTGGCACTAAAGAGCACCAGGAACAGAGGTTGCAGAATGGAACACCCGCAAAGGAGCCCAGGACTTAAAACCCTCCTGCGAACTGGAGCAACTCGGAGAGCACAGCAGATCCTTGGACGGCCTGGGCCCAGGACAGAACTCCCATCCACTTTTCCCCCTCCCCTCTTCTTCTGAAGTTACACTCAGACTTGGCCAGTCTGGGTCGTGCATGTGTGAGTATGAAAGTGGGTTAGGGCTTGGGGCATTAATGCTTTCTTTCTTCCCCTGAGTAAGGTAGGAGCATTCCCAACACTCTCTGCTGTATTTTATTAATAAAGCTTTAAAATTTAGACACTTGGTGTGCCTCATCATCTCCTCCCCAAAAAGATCCTGTGGCCCCAGCCTGATCAACTGTGGCGCCAGGCAGATTGGTAACAAAAATCTGTCACACCATTACCTGTTTCAGAGTAGCAGCTGTGTTAGTCTGTATTCGCAAAAAGAAAAAGAGTACTGGTGGCACCTTAGAGACTAACAAATTTATTAGAGCATAAGCTTTCGTGAGCTACAGCTCACTTCATCGGATGCATTTGGACATTACCTGTGTTACTTCAGCTACACTGCCATTCATACTCACATTAGTTAGACAAGAGATAGCACAAGTTTGTGTACACAAGCAGGGGAATCATAGTGTAGACATAGCTGTAGTGTTGCATACACCTATCTCATAGTGTAGACGTAGCTGTAGTGTTGCATTAACTCTGGGCCCAATCCTCAGATGATACAAATCTGCATAATACCATTGAAATAAAAATTTATGTCAATTTCAACCAATTGAGAATCTGGCTTTCTCATTCTTTTCCATTGAATATAAACAGCATGATACTCCCTAACCAACATTTGCAATATTATTGGCTGAATTAGCAGTATCATGAAGATTATATACAGATATCCATAAACTCTTGATATGTAAGCTTTTTCTACTTTTATCCTCCTTGCTATAGATCCACGAATGAACCTCTGAAGAGTTTCTCAAGCTTATTTACAGTTTTCAGCCCTAACCAAAACTATTTTTTTAATTTCCTATTTGAAATCACATTTTTACCTTAGCAGTAAAGATCAGTGAAGCTATTTTAGATGCCTTCATTTTCTGATCTCTTCAGAAACATCTAAGCTCCCAGATATGTTATCATCCTACTACTTAAAGAACTTTTGCTATGTTGCAGCAATGGCTTTCACAGTCAGACCTTGAAATGGTCATTCACGCCTTTGTTATTTCAAGATTAGATTATTGCAGTTCCCTACTGGCTGCTTGCCTGGTAGGATGCTACATAAACTCCAGCTGGTGCAGAAGTCTGTTGCCAGGATTCTCTTGAAAAGGGGACAATCCAAACATATTTCACCCCTTGTGCAATCTTTGCCCAGATTGCTGGCTAAACAACATATTGATTATAAAATGACCCTTCTTATTTGTATGACAATAAAATGACTTTGGTCTAATGTACCTTATCAATATTTTATTTTAAGTCCCTGTCCATGCAACAAGATATGATAAGGAAAACATTTAGTGTGTCCCAAGGTTAACTCGCAAACTGCAGTGTGACTGTATACTGTATTATTTGTACAGTTCTTTCCACTAGAAGTCAGTAGCGCTGAATCTCAGTACATGTTTTTATCATACAGTTACATCAATGGAAGTTTGCTGATTTCCACAATCTGAGAATCTGTCCCTGGTTTTTTATACCTTTTTCTATACCTTTTATACCTTTTTCTACCTTATACCTTTTCTGATTGATGGAAGTGGTTGCAAAGTCATTGTTGTTTTCTCACTTTTATGTTCTAAAAGATTCCTGTGGACTGGTATGTTACTGTCTGAAATAGAATAGTGTGAGACATATGTTTGGGTTCAGTGTGTTACAAATGCTAACAGGTAAAAATGAATTAGAAAGAAAAAAGTTGATCTTTTTCTCTGCCTGCCTATTCTGTTTGACAAAACTGACATGCTTCTCAGCCTTTTCAAATGGGGGAAAAAAAGTCATTTCAGATAGTGAGAGACATATGGAAAAATTAAATTCACTACATAAATTATATTTGAAAATTTACAAAAAGGAGATAGGGACAATCAGTAACTAGGAAACAAATTCTTCTAATAATGTGTGGTGGTTTTTTTAAATGGATGGGATATTATTAAACTACTGGTCAATATCTACTAAAATTAATAAATTGTTGTTTTCTTAAAAAATCAGTCTTACAAATAAAATAATTAAATACTAACTGATCATTATTATGGCTTTTTCATTTTCTTTCATGGATCCATGGATGAATTTCTGGGCTCCTGAATACAAGTTAAATACAAGCATTAATTAAATGTAAGGCTGCAGTGCAAAGTCTGGGGCTGGTCTACACTATGAGTTTAGGTCGAAATTAGCAGCATTTTCTCGATTTAACCCTGCACCATTCCACACGACGAAGCACTTTTTTTGACTTAAAGGGTTCTTAAAATCAATTTCTTTATTCCATCCCCGATGAGGGGATTAGCACTGAAATCGGCCTTGCCAGGTCAAATTTGGGGTACTGTGGATGCAATTCAACGTTATTGGCTTCCGGGAGCTTCCCAGAGTGCTCAGTTCTGATCGCTCTGGACAGCGCTCTCAACTCAGATGCACTAACCAGGTATACAGGAAAAGGCCCGCGAACTTCTGAATCTCATTTCCTGTTTGGCCAGCATGGCGAGCTCACCTGCACAGGTCACCATGCAGAGCTCATCATCACAGGAGACCATGCAGTCCCAGAATCGCCGAAGAGCTCCAGCATGGACCAAACAGGAGGTACAGGATCTGATCGCTGTATGGGGAGATGAATCCGTGCTGGCAGAACTCCGTTCAAAAAGATGAAATGCCAAAATATTTGAAAAAAATCTCCAATGGCATGAAGGACAGAGACTATAACAGGGACCCACAGCAGTGCCGCGTGAAAATTAAGGAGCTCAGGCAAGCTTACCAAAAAACCAGAGAGGCAAACGGCCGCTCCGGTTCAGAGCCCCAGACATGCCGCTTCTATGAGAAGCTACATGCCATTCTAGGGGGTACAGCCACCACTATCCCAACCCTGTGCTTTGACTCCATCCAAGGAGTGGGAGGCAACACGGAAATGGCTTTTGGAGGTGAAGAAGATGATGATAAGGAGGAGGCTGTAGATAGCTCACAACGAGGAAGCAGAGAAACTGGTTTCCCCAACAGCCAGGATCTGTTTATCATCCTAGACCTGGACCCAGTACCCCCCGAACCTACCTAAGGCGGGCTCCCAGACCCTGAAGGCGGAGAAGGGACCTCCGGTGAGTGTACCTTTGCAAATATTATACATGGTTTAAAAGCAAGTGTGTTTAATGATTAATTTGCCCTGGCATTTGCAGCCAGTACAGCTACTGGAAAAGTCTGTTAACATGTCTGGAGATAGAACAGAAATCCTCCAGGGACATCTCCATAAAGCTCCCCTGGATGTACTCCCAAAGCCTTTGCAACAGGTTTCTGGGGAGGGCAGCCTTATTCCGTCCTCCATGGTAGGAAACTTTACCACGCCAGGCCAGTAGCACGTAGTCGGGAATCATTGCAGAACAAAGCATTGCAGCATATGGTCCCGGTGTTTGCTGGCATTCAAACAACATCCATTCTTTATCTCTCTGTGTTACCCTCAGCAGGGTGATATCATTCATGGTCATCTGGTTGAAATAGGGTGGTTTTAGTAAAGGGACATTCAGAGGTGCCCATTCCTGCTGGGCTATTTTCCTGTGGCTGAACAGAAATCTTCCCCGCTGTTAGCCACGCGGTGGGGATTAGGGGTGAAGCCATCATCCCAGAGAATTGTGGGGGGTGGTTGTTGGGTTTCTGCTGCACATGAACCCAGAAACCGCAGCCCCTCCTTTTAAATTGCCAACCCATTTTTAATGGCCAACCCAACGGCTACTTCATATGGGAAATGAGGGTGCTGCTGTTTGAAACAATTCCCACATATTATGAAAGTTAAAGAAGCAAAAAAACTGTGGCTTACCATGGCTTTCTGCAAGCCGAATTCTGTTGCCCAGCCCTGCGTGAGTGATCTCTCACACCAAACCGGCATACCCTCAATAAGAGGCAAAATGCAACCTTATAATGAAAGCACGTGTGCTATGTAATGTTAACAGCAAGGTTTACCATGAGTGTACCCATTGTTCTATAAAATGTGTCTTTTTTAACTACCACTCTCCCTTTTTTTTCCTCCACCAGCTGCATATGTTTCTCATTCCCAGAGGCTAGCAAAGATTATAAGGCAAAAAAACCGCACTCGCAATGAAATATTCTCTGACCTCATGCTGTACTCCCACACTGACAGAGCACAGCAAAATAGGTGGAGGCAGACAATCTCAGAGTGCAGGAAAACACAATATGACTGCGAGGAGAGGTGGCAGGCTGAAGATGGTAGGTGGCGTCAGCTTGTTGAAAGAAGGCAGGAGTCAATGCTCAGGCTGCTGGAGGATCAAACTCATATGCTCCAGCATATGGTTGAGCTGCAGGAAAGGAAACAGGAGCACAGACCGTCGTTACAGCACCTGTGTAACCAACTGCCTTCCTCCACAAGTTCCATAGCCTCCTCACCCAGACGCCCAGGAACACGATGTGGGGGCCTCCTGCCACCCAGCCACTCCACCCCAGAGGATTGCCCAAGCAATAGAAGGTTGGCATTCAAAAAGTTTTAAAGTTTTAAAATGCGGTGTGGCCTTGTCCTTCCCTCCTCCACCACCTCACTGGTGCTTCCCTCCTCCACCACCCCTCCCAGGCTACCTTTGCAGTTATCCCCCTATTTGTGTGATGAATTAATAAAGAATGCATGAATGTGAAGCAACAATGACTTTATTGCCTATGCAAGTGGTGATTGAAGGGGGGAGGAGAGGGTGCTTAATATACAGGAAAGTAGAGTGAACCCGGGGGGGGGGTGAGGGGGTTTCCATCAAGGAGAAACAAACAGAACTTTCACACCGTAGCCTGGCCATTCTTGAAACTGGCTTTCAAAGCTTCTCTGATGCGCACCACACCCTCCTGTACTCTTCTAACTGCCCTGGTGTCTGGCTGCACATAATCAGCAGCCAGGTGATTTGCCTCAACCTCCCAACCCACCATAAACATTTCCCCCTTACTCTCACAGATATTGTGGAGCACACAGCAAGCTAAAAATTTGTTAGTCTCTAAGGTGCCACAAGTACTCCTTTTCTTTTTGCGAATACAGACTAACACGGCTGCTACTCTGAAACCTTTCATTATGGAGGTCTAACTGAGTCAGTAAACTGCACCAGCGCGCTTTTAAATGCCTAAATGCACACTAAAAAGAAAAGGAGTACTTGTGGCACCTTAGAGACTAACAAATGTATTAGAGCATAAGCTTTCGTGAGCTACAGCTCACTTCATCGGATGCATTTGGTGGAAAAAACAGAGGAGAGATTTATATACACACACACAGAGAACATGAAACAATGGGTTTATCATACACACTGTAAGGAGAGTGATCACTTAAGATAAGCCATCACCAACAGCAGGGGGGGGAAGGAGGAAAACCTTTCATGGTGACAAGCAGGTAGGCTAATTCCAGACCTAAGAGTGGCTATACTTCAACAAAAAAGCTTCAAAAACAGACTCCAACGAGAGACTGCTGAATTGGAATTAATTTGCAAACTGGATACAATTAACTTAGGCTTGAATAGAGACTGGGAATGGATGAGTCATTACACAAAGTAAAACTATTTCCCCATGGTATTTCTCCCTCCCACCCCACCCCCCACTGTTCCTCTGATATTCTTGTTAACTGCTGGAATTAGCCTACCTGCTTGTCACCATGAAAGGTTTTCCTCCTTCCCCCCCCTGCTGTTGGTGATGGCTTATCTTAAGTGATCACTCTCCTTATAGTGTGTATGATAAACCCATTGTTTCATGTTCTCTGTGTGTGTGTACATAAATCTCTCCTCTGTTTTTTCCACCAAATGCATACGATGAAGTGAGCTGTAGCTCACGAAAGCTTATGCTCTAATAAATTTGTTAGTCTCTAAGGTGCCACAAGTACTCCTTTTCTTTTTGCGAATACAGACTAACACGGCTGCTACTCTGAAACCTGTGTAAATGCACACTCTATCACCATTCTGCACTTGCTCAGCCTTTAGTTGAACAACTCCTGACTACTGCCCAAGGTACTTGTGTATGGCTTCATGAGCCATGGCATTAAGGGGTAGGCTGGGTCCCCAAGGATAAATACAGGCATTTCAACATCCCCAACGGTTATTTGGGTATTTTCTGGCCTGGAAAGTAAGTCCCTTGCTGCAGCTATTGAAACAGACCAGAGTTCCTGAAGATGCGAGCGTCATGTACCTTTCCTGGCCATCCCACATTGATGTTGGTGAATCATCCCTTGTGATCCACCAGTGCTTGCAGCACTATTGAAAAGTACCCCTTTTGGTTTATGTACTCGCTGCCTTGGTGCTCCGGTGCCAAGATCAGGATATGGGTTCCGTCTATCGCCCCACCACAGTTAGAGAATTCCATTGCAGCAAAGCCATCCACTATGACCTGCACATTTCTTAGAATCACTATCCTTGATATCAGCAGCTCAGTGATTGTGCTGTCAACTTGCATCACAGCAACCCTCACACTAGATTTGCCCACTCCAAATTGATTCCTGTAAACCATTAGCTGTCTGGCATTGCAAGCTTTCACAGGGCTATCGCCATTCGCTTCTCAACTGTGAGGGCTGCTCTCATCTTGGTATTCTTGCACTTCAGGGCAGGGGAAAGCAAGTCACAAAGTTCCATGAAAGTGCTCTTACGCATGCAAAAGTTTTGCAGCCACTGGGAATTGTCCCAGACCTGCAACGCTATGCGGTCCCACCAATCTGTGCTTGTTTCCTGGGTCCAGAATCGGCATTCCATGCCATGAACCTGCCCAATTGACACCATGATGTGCACATTGCAGAGGCCTGTACTTTGTGAGAAGTCTATGTCTATATCCTCATCACGGTGCTGCAGTCATCTCCTCCTCACCTGGTTTCACTTTTCTTGCAGGTTATGGTTCTGCATATCCTGCTGGATAATGCGCGCGGTGTTTATAGTGCTCATAATTGCCGTGGTGAACTGAGCAGGCTCCATATTTCCAATGCTACAGGATCTGGGCTGAAAAAAGGCGCAAAATGTTTGTCTGACGTTGCTCTGACCGAGGGAGGGGCGACTGACAACATGGCTTTCAGGGTTGGCTTACAGGGAATTAAAATCAACAAAAGGGGTGGCTTTGCATCAAGAAGAAACAGAATGGCCCCCTCAAGGATAGAACTCAAAACCCTGGGTTTAGCAGGCCATTGATTTCACGGAGGAAGGGGGAAGAAAATGAATACAAAACAAATCTGGTCTATTTCTTGTTTTGATCCACTTCATCTATCTTTATACATCTTGCTGGCAGCACACAGTGCAGTACGACTGCTAGCCATCGTCATCTTCAGGGTGCTCGGCAGAAGACGGTGCAGAATGACTGCTGGCCATCGTCCTCTCCTGGCTGCTCATTAGAAGACGGTGCAGTACAACTGCCGGCAGGACTGAATCGCCATGAGACAAACCTTAAAAGGGAAATGACCTGGCTGAGTCACTCCCATGTTTGCCCAGGCGCCCCGACTGACCTCACTGAGGTCGGCTAAAAGAGCACCTTGGAGTACAGCGACAATGGTTACCAGTAATACTGCACTGTCTGCTGCCAAAAGGCAATGAGCTGCTGCTGTGTAGCAATGCAATACCATGTTTGCCAGTACCCAGGAGACATACGGTGATGGTGAACTGTGCGGGCTCCATGCGTGCCATGGTATGGCATCTGCATGGGTAACCCAGGAAAAAAGGCACGAAATGATTGTCTGCCATTTTTTTCATGGAGGGAAGTGGGGGCCTGACGATATATACCCAGAATCACCCGCGACAGTGTTTTTTGTCCCATCAAGCACTGGAATTTCTACCCAGAATTCAAATGGGCAGTGAAGACTGCGGGAACTGTGGGATAGCTACCCACAGTGCAACACTCCGGAAGTCGACGGTTGCCTCGGTACTGTGGATGCATTTCTCTGACTAAATGCACTTAGAGCATTTGTGTGCGGACACACACACTCGACTGTATAAAAACGCTTTCTACAAAACCGACTTCTATAAATTCCACCTAATTTCATAGTGTAGACATACCCTTACATGCACATGGAGCCCACTAGGGACACTACACAGGGGCAAGGCTGTGGCTACAAGGCACATCAGCTTGTGAGATTGAGGCCTTACATTTCAGTTGCTGCTAGTCTTTAATGGCCGATTCTCAAATGTATTTTGGCACCTGAAGAGGTGCCTGGTGGCATTTTCAAAGTAGGTTAGGAGCAACTTGCAAGATGTTGGCCTAAGTTTTTACTCGACGGATATGAGAGAATTTTCTACTGATTTGAATTCTCACCTTTAGAACCAGCCTCTATAGCAGTGAGGGGGAACTAAGGCTTTGTGTATGCTCAGTCCAAGAACTCTCATATGCAGAGATTTTTTGCTTTACACCCAAACCATGTGGTTTGTTTGTTTTATATTCCTGTTGATGATTTGGTTATATAGATTCCTGTCCATTAGAGATATGAACCAAGACCACCACCTCTTTGGACCAATATGGACTTCAACTATGGTCCTGATGTATAAACATTTATTCATTGAGCAACCCAAATACTTCACTGTGGCTTTCCCCACTACCCCCTTTCATTACCTAATATGCAAGTTTACTCTTGATCTTGCTATTTTGGCTCTAATTTTCTACATCTCCCTAAGGCTATGCTTTGACATGATGGTCTGCCTTTTCTCCAATCAGAATTGGAGAAAGGAATAAAAGAGGGTTCCCTGTGAGCACTTCATTTCGTTTGTGCTGTGATTAGCCATGAAGTCTATTCAGGAGAAAATTATACTTGTTTGTTTCAAAGCAGATTTTTACAGACAAAACCTCAGTAATAAATTAAAATGACATTGTTATACAGTTGTTATACATTGTTATACAGTTCAATGCACAATTTTACAATATCTTTCACTACAGGTTTATGGAACCTCAAATACTAAATACACATTCACAAAAGGACAAAAGAAGATTGTTGATTCTGGTCAACAAGGCAAGACAAATAAGAAAATATGCATAAGAAAAGACACATATTGCTAATAGAACTCATTTCACTAGATAAATTACCAGCATCACACAGTTTTATTTACATCCCATGTAACTCCCATTCCATTTAATATTCCACAATAAATTACACCGTGTTAGTCTATAGGATTATTATAGTGAATTTGAATTACAGAGATAGGCAGGCTTTGTCACCTTGTTCCAGCATATTGGCAATAGAGAATCTGTCATCTTTTTGCACCCTGCTGACAACAAGATGACATTTGTCTCTGTTTCTTTTTTAAAGGATACATAATTTCCCATATATTTTTCAATTTTTTAAAGAAAATACATTTCACTTCTGGTGTAACAGACAAGAAAAATAGGATTTTTACTAAATACAAATTAAATAATGGTTATTTCATTATAAAAGGAATACTGATCTTTTGTATGCATAAACCAGCATTGTAATACAGCATTGCTGTGACATGCTATGATTATTGTAAACAAAAAAGATAATAACTGCATTGCCAGTTTTAAAGTATAGTACAACTATACAGCATATTATAAATTCATGATTTTCTTTGCAACATTCTATAACTGTTTCCTTTAGCCTGAAAATATAGAAGTTAATCAGAGATCAGACATTAGCGATAAAACCATATGATGGTGTCAGCAAAAAATGTCCAAGTGTGTGGCATATCTCTGATTGAAGTAATGTCGCTCTTACTCTATAAATGCAGAGGCACATAACTTGCAAATTTAATTTCTGGGAATATAGGTTGGCAAACAGCATAAATCTAGATGTATTATGTCAGTCAGACAATCCTGAGAATGTACTCTTCCTATCTTTGCAGTCTTACTCAGATAATGTGCAAGATGCCTTTGAAAGGAGTGTGTAGATATTTAGAGATGTAATTACATGAGTATATCTACAATATTTAAATTAAAATGTAGAAAGGCTCGTTTCTATCTGAAATTTAAAGAAACAGAAGCTTACTGTTTCTTTCAGTAAATTTAGATATTGCTATAGAGAATTAGGAAATACCAGCTTTAGGGTCATTAACAAATCTGTTTGCCCCCAGCCTCAAAATAACATTTATTCCAAAAATGGGGAGTATATGGTTCTTTCTAAAAGATCCTCTAGTTCAACTAAAATTATCGGGCTTCATGTAGGAATTTCTAGGTGAGATTCAATGTCTTGCATTATACGGAAGTTGAGACCACATGATCACAAATGCCCCATTTAACCTCAAAGGGTATGTCTAAACTGCTATGAGACACCCATGACTGAGCCATGCAAGGTGATTCATGGTCATGGGGCTCAGGCGCACAGAGATATTTAAAAAGAAAAGGAGTACTTGAGGCACCTTAGAGACTAACAAATTTATTTGAGGATAAGCTTTTGTGAGCTACAGCTCACTTCATCGGATGCATTCAGAGGGGAGATTTATATACACAGAGAACATGAAACAATGGGTGTTACCATACACACTGTAACGAGAGTGATCTGGTAAGGTGAGCTATTACCAGCAGGAGAGCGGGGGTGGGGGGAAACCTTTGTCATGATAATGAAGGTGGGCCATTTCCAGCAGTTGACAAGAACATGTGAGGAACAGAAGGGTGGGGAAAATAAACGTGGGGAAATAATTTTACTTTGTGTAATGAAACATCCACTCCCAGTCTTTATTAAAGCCTAAGTTAATTGTATCCAGTTTTGCAAATTAATTCCAATTCAGCAGTCTCTCTTGGAGTCAGTTTTTGAAGTTTTTAAATTGAAGAATTGCCACTTTTAGGTCTGTAATCGAGTGACCAAAGAGATTTGAAGTGTTCTCCGACTGGTTTTTCAATGTTATAATTCTTGATGTCTGATTTGTGCCCATTTATTCTTTTAAGTAGAGACTGTCCAGTTTGACCAATGTACATGGCAGAGGGGCATTGGTGGCACATGATGGCATCTATCACATTGGTAGATGTGCAGGTGAACGAGCCTCTGATAGTGTGGCTGATGTGATTAGGCCCTCTGATGGTGTCCCCTGAATAGATATGTGGACACAGTTGGCAATGGGCTTTGTTGCAAGGATAGGTTCCTGGTATAGTGGTTCTGTTGTGTGGTGTGTGGTTCCTGGTGAATATTTGCCTCAGGTTGGGGGGCTGTCTGTAAGCAAGGACTGGCCTGCCTCCCAAGATCTGTGAGAGTGATCATAGAATCATAGAATATCGGGTTGGAAGGGACCACAAGAGGTCATCTAGTCCAACCCCTGCTCAAAGCAGGACCAATCCCCAACTAAATCATCCCAGCCAGGGCTTTGTCAAGCCTAATCTTAAAAACTTCTAAGGAAGGAGCTTCCCCCACCTCCCTAGGTAACGCATTACAGTGTTTCACCACCCTCCTAGTGAAAAAGTTTTTCCTAATATCCAACCTAAACCTCCGGCACCGCAACTGAGACCATTACTCTTTGTTCTGTCATCTGCTATCACTGAGAACAGTCTAGATCCATCCTCTTTGAACCCCCTTTCAGATAGTTGAAAGCAGCTATCAATCCTCACTCATTCTTCTCTTCCACAGACTAAACAATCCCAGTTCCCTCAGCTTCTCCTCATAAGTCATGTGTTCCAGTCACCTAATCATTTTTGTTGCCCTCTGCTGGACATTTTCCAATTTTTTGCACTCCTTCTTGTAGTGTGGGGCCTAAAACTGGACTAAGTACTCCAGATGAGGCCTCACCATATCGATAGAGGGGAATTATCACGTCCCTCGATCTGCTGGCAATGCCCCTACTTATACATCCCAAAATGCCATTGCCCTTCTTGGTAACAAGGGCACACTGTTGACTCATATCCAGCTTCTCGTCTACTGTAACCTCTAGGTGCTTTTTCTGCAGAACTACTGCCAAGTCCATTCGGTCCCTGGTCTGTAGTAGTGAATGGGATTCTTCCATCCTAAGTGCAGAACTCTGCACTTGTCTTTGTTGAACCTCATCAGATTTCTTTTGGCCCAATCCTCTAGTCTAGGTCCCTCTGTATCCTATCCCTACCCTCCAGCGTATCTACCTCTCCTCCCAGTTTACTTTCATCTGCAAACTTGCTGAGGGTGCAATCCACACCATCCTCCAGATCATTTATGAAGATATTAAACAAAACCGGCCCGAGGACCGACCCTTGGGGCACTCCACTTGATACCGGCTCCAACTAGACATGGAACCATTGATCACTAACCATTGAGCCTGACAATCTAGCCAACTTTCTATCCACCTTATAGTCCATTCATCCAGCCCATACTTCTTTAACTTGCTGGCAAGAATACTGTGGGAGACCTTGTCAAAAGCTTTGCTAAAGACAAGGAACAACATGTCCACTGCTTTCACCTCATCCACAGAGCCAGTTATCTCGTCATGGAAGGCAGTTAGATTAGTTAGGCATGACTTTCCCTTGGTGAATCCATGCTAACTGTTCCTGATCACTTTTCTCTCCTCTAAGTGCTTCAGAGTCTCCTCTAAGTGCTTCAGAGGAATGATGGTTCACCCTTCAGGATAGAATTGAGGTATAGACATATGTGCTTGGACTCGCTCTTCCCTTTTGGAGTACTAGAGCTTGGGCTTCATCTGAAACCCAAACATCTACACTGCAATTGAACAGCCCTTTAGCCTGAGCCCTGTGAGATTGAGTTAGCTGGCAGGGGCCAGCTACAGGTTTTTAATGGCAGTGTAGATATGGCCCAAACTTGCTAATCTATGAAGTTTTATATGCATAAACGGTACAGAGGTACTTGCAATTATTAGATTTTAAAAATGAGAAAATTCCCCTTTTATCATGCTATTAAATATTTGGTACTTTAACATAAAGAAAAAAAATTAGTCTTTTAGGGCCAAATTCTAAGACCTTCTCTCACTTTTTACTCAAGCCTTATTCAAGCAATCTGACTTCATCAAGGTTACACCTCTACATGGAAATATTCAGGAGCCAAAAATCTCTGCAAGGCTACTTTCTCAGACCTTACTCTGAATTCTGAATGTATTTTATCAATGATATGTATATAAACATACCAAAAATTAATGTGTTTCAGGAATGCATTATCAAAATGCATCCAATATTGACATAAAGTATTTATCTTATATCTATATCTCATGTGCAATCACAAATGCTGTTCATGGGGTAATCCTATAGACTCTGTAACACAAAATTCATGCACCAGTTTAATGGCTTGATCACACAAATGTTTCTCATGTATGTAGTCCTTACTCGTATGAGTATTCCTTTTTACTTCACTGAAGTCGCCTTTTGGTTTCAGCTTACAGTTTCCAGACTCATGACCTTATTATATAGTAAATTATAATTATAGTAAAATGTGAAGAAATCCAGACACATTGATTCTTTCCTTGGTGCGTAATAAATAAAAAAATCATTCCTTTCACAAGGCAGATTATGACCAATTTCAGGGCCAATCAGGACACACTTTATTATTCATACTTTCAATCTCTAAGCTGATCAGTTTTCAGGAAGAAAAGTGAAATTCATTAAGATTTTACACATTCACTGATGATGGCAGTGCAAGATGCATTACTGACCCATTTTTATTGGCACATAACATGATACCTCTCATCTCATCCAGCGGCACTTAAATGGTTAATGTTATGTCATTTGTTTCCAATTTATCATTTCATGGTAATTACAACATTAATTCATAACATATGTTAAATCATTCCAGAAAAAGATTACAAAAGCCAATATCCACAGTTCATACCATTGTTTTGGCTAGAAAGCTCAGTCTTCAAAGACATATGTTACCCACAACTCATCTCATAGTATTAATTTTATACAGTAATTATCATTGTTCATAATAGCATGAGAATAATCATTAAGTAGATATTAAATTACAGTCAGTCATCTCATAACTCTAATAAAGAATCTTCTGGATCAATATCAGAACTAATAGCCATATTCAGAATGTAATCTTCTTTATTTTCACTATGAAAACAAACATAGGCTTTTGCATCATCATAATTAAAAATAGAATAATGATTTTGGTCTTTAATTAACTATAGTTTGCAGGAAATGAGAGAAATAGAAGAACCAAAAGCTTCAAATATTGCCATAAGCAAGAACAACATTTTATATTCACAATGAGTAATTCTAGAACTATTTAGAAGTATATTAATACATTTCTTATTCCCTAATATGACCAAATGAGATGAAATCCTGGTTCCTGGTGTGCATCATTCAGGGATGTAAATGTTGCAGTTATGCACCAGTAGAAGAAATATATGTACTTAAAAACTAAAACTTTATTAGATATCCTTAAAATATTTTATACCCAAGGACAGGATCAATGGCTTGTCATATCATTTGATATGTAAAGATCATTTGTTTGATGCCACATGTATTTCCATGAATCAACAATGTTTCAATGACTATATAATCTCCCATAATCAGAATGTTGCTGCTTTACCAGTAACCCTATCTTTGGTTTCAGAATAAGGTGATAAATTGTGTGCTTGAGTTGTCCTAAATAATGGACTAGTGGCTTTAGTTATGCAAATTAGGTTAGAATTCCTGTGGTATGTTTGTAAATTTCATGCATAAAGATGATTTGAAATAGAATTTAAAAAAACCTGCATAAAATTCTGATTGAGAAGATTCTATGTTCATAGTATGGCTGGCTAGAAAAATCAAAGCATTTAAAGACAGCGAACCTTTATTAAGGAGAACGTGATTTTCAGTAACTAGAGAAAGCAAAGGAAACAGCTTCTTATGCTCCTAACTGCTTCAGATATTTTAGTCTTGTATTTTTTTTTAAAGAGCTAGGGTTTGGAGTTTTGGACTTTTGAAATTGTGAGCTCAGACGCAAGGCCAAGGATAACAGAATGTCTGCTGGGGGACCTCATAGGAGGTTAGCATAGCCCAAGCATTGAGTAGCTACGTTAGACAGCAGTGAGAATATTACTGGAGCAACTATGGATGCGCATGTTCAGTATATGCCTTCAGCAGGCTGTTCTAATGGGGCTCCTATGCCTCAATGAAACATGAAGCCACTCTTCCCAGCAGAAACCCTGAAAGATGAAAGGCAGCAGTACCACCACTTGTCCTTCCTTACATGAATGCCTTTGGGGCACAGCGAACCATCAGAGAGATGTAATTTACACCTCCCTTCCCCCATAAGATGAATAAGGCCCCTAATCAAAATATATCTGTCATGTAGACTTCTTTAATCTGTACATATATGTTTTAAATAATCTTATACTAGTAATATAAATACATTTGCTGGCAGGCAATGAATCTGTGCCGATTCACACCAGCGAGAATCTGGCCTATTGTATGTGATGAGTATGAATATACGATATATGCACCTAAAATAAGTAAACTAATCATACGTGAGCTATAATGTTGCTCTCATCCAGGAAACATACAAGATGGGAAATATCAGATCTTTTTTTGTGTGTGTGGAGGAGGGAGTAGATAGAAAACAAGGAACAACCAAACTGAACAGAAAACAAGTGTCAATCTGCAGAGCACGGTATTTTCTATAGCAATCTAGAAAGTGGTTGCTCCTCTGTGCAAAAAAATGCTTTCTGGTCATTCACAGAAAGTAAATCTCTAATACTCACATAACTAAAAGCTGATTTAGTAGAAAATATATTTTTCATTAAACAACCAGGAGATTTAAAGGTTTTTTTAAAGTTGTTAGTGAATTAAAAGTGAGTTTTACCAGTGTTCAGTTCAACATGGGTTATTGACTATTTCCATTTGCAATTAAATAATGTATAGGACTATAACTGAAATGTTGCCAGATGCTTGTCACCTTGCACTAGGCAACCTAATTCCCATATTTACCTTTAATTGCTCTCTGAAACCTATTATTTTCAACACTCTAAACCAGTGCTTTTCTGCCCAAGGTAGCTAATTAAATAGTATCTAGATACTGAGCACACAGAGAAGAGTATTGAATAATACATGAAGATTGACTGAAGTCAATTTCTTTACATTTTATTTTTTATTCATTAGGATATTTTAGAAACCAGAGGTTGTTTTTTTAAAGGCAAAATTAAATGCCACCATACTCACAGGCCTTCACTCTAAAGTTTAAAGAGCTGTGAAGTACCAACAACTGGTGCCAAACATCTGGAAAGCTGAAAGACTTAATAAACAAATAAAGAGTTTTTATTAGTTATACAAATTAATGAAGCCACATTGTATGAGTTTTACTGCACAGATTTATCACCATACCTTAAGAGCCCACTGTGATGTGTTTCTTCACAATGCAAATCTCTTGTCAGAAAGAAAGAAAGAAAGAAAGAAAGAAAGAAAGAAGGAAAGAAAGAAAGAAAGAAAAGAAGAAAGAAAGAAAGAAAAAGACATACTGTAGCTGACTTCAGCTTAATTTGAAGAATTTAGCGATGAGGATACTGCCTTGGCTAGAGAAATCTTATCTGCTGAAATAGTTCTCTATGTGTCCTTGCGCAATTAGGATTTTAAGATATAAATTGTCAACCATTAGGGTTTTTTCACATTACAGAGTTGTATTAAGCCAAGAAGTAAAGAGTTCAGTTATTTCCAAACAACTTTTGAAAGGCTCAAAATTCAAACACATCTCACATTTCTGAAACGTGTTCAAATTATGGGTCTGAGTTGGGTTCATATTTTAGCATTATGGACGAAAGATAAACCTGAAGAGTTTCTACTCCCAAAAGGCTAATTCTGGCATCCTATGTCCTCCACCTGAAGGGTACTGTCTGTGCCACAGGTGTCAGCTCTTCTGCATCAAATGAAAGAGTCAGCCACCTCCAAGGCAGCATGCTTCTACCTCAAAGGACCATGGGTGGGATAGGGTGGTGAATGTCTATTGTCCCCCCCAACAGATCTGCAGAGCTTACGTGGAAAAGGTAATCTGTATCACCTGTTATACAGAGCTCAGTACGTGGTGGGGATCCTCCGTTAAGTGACCACTACTGCTTGGGAACCTGGAAAGGAACAATAAGGCACAAACCAGCAAGAGGTCACAGGGCACAGAATGGCAGGAAGAAACCTTTGTGAGTAAAATCTTGTGGTGATATTATCCACCTTTCAAAGTCATTCATTAACAAAGTCTATTTATTGTTGCAAGCATAGTTTTAAACACTGGGTCACAGCAAGCTATCAACATTTAGGGAAACACTGATTTTAATTGCAGACTCCTTTAAAACTGATGACATAGACTCATCAATTCCAAAGCAGAAGGGACCACTGTGCTCATTTTAGTATGACATAATGTGTCCCATAATGTACATAGGCCTTATATAACTGAGACCCAATGGTTAAGTATGAAAAGGGTTAAGGCCTTATTTGAACTTTGGTGATATTTCTTGTAGTATCACAAAACTATTCTACCTAGAGTATGTCTACACTACGAAATTAGATCGAATTTATAGAAGTCGGTTTGTAGAAAGCGTTTTTATACAGTCGAGTGTGTGTGTCCCACACAAATGCTCTAAGTGCATGCAGTCGGTGGACTGTGTCCACAGTATTGCGGCAACCGTCAACTTCCAGAGCTTTGCACTGTGGGTAGTTATCCCACAGTTCCCACAGTCTCCACCACCCATTTGAATTCTGGGTAGAAATCCAGTGCCTGATGGGGCTAAAACATTGTCGCGGGTGTTTCTGGGTACATATCGTCAGGCCCCTGTTCCCTCCCTCCCTCCATAAAAGCAGGGCAGACAATCGTTTTGCGCCTTTTTTCTTGAGTTACCTGTGCAGACGCCATACCACGGCAAGCATGGAGGCCCGCTCAGCTACCGTCACCATATGTCTCCTGGGTGCTGGCGGACATGGTACTGCATTGCCTACACAGCAGCAGTTTATTGCCTTTGGCAGCAGACAGTGCAGTATGACTGGTAGCCATCGTCGACGTAGTCCTGGGTGCTCTTTTAACCGGGTGCCTGGGCAAACATGGGAGTGACTCAGCCAGGTCATTTCCCTTGTTTCGTCTCAGGGTGATTGAGTCCTACCCTCAGTGCACTGTATTTTAATCTGGAGCTAGCAGAAGATGATGGCCAGTTGTCATACTGCACCATCTTCTGCCGAGCACCCAGGAGGTGACAATGGCTAGCGGTCGTACTGCACAGTCTGCTGCCTGAAAGATGTATAAAGATAGATGAAGTGGCTCAAAACAGAAATAGACCAGATTTGTTTTGTATTCATTTCTCCTCCCTCCCTACCTCCCTCCCTCTGTGAAATCGATGGCCTGCTAACCCAGTTTTGAGTTCTATCCTTGAGGTTTTGAGTTCTATCCTTGAGGCGGGCCATTCAGTTTCTCGCAAAGCCACCCCCTTTGTTGATTTTAATTCCCTGTAAGCCAACCCTGTAAGCCATGTTGTCAGACACCCCTCCCTCCGTCAGGACAACAGCAGACAATCGTTCTGTGCCTTTTTTCTGTGCAGACGCCATACCACGGGAAGCGTGGAGCCTGCTCAGATCACTTTGGCAATTAGGAGCACATTAAACACCACACGCATTATCCAGCAGTATATGCAGCACCAGAACCTGGCAAAGTGAAACCGGTCGAGTAGGCGATGTCAGCGCGATTACGAGAGTGATGAGGACATGGACACAGACTTCTCTCAAAGCACGTGCCCTGGCAATGTGGGCATCATGGTGCTAATGGGGCAGGCTCATGCGGTGGAATGCCGATTCTGGGCCCGGGAAACAAGCACAGACTGGTGGGACTGCATAGTGTTGCAGATCTGGGACGATTCCCAGTGGCTGTGAAACTTTCGCATGCGTAAGGGCACTTTCATGGACTTTGTGACTTCCTTCCCCTGCCCTGAAGTGCAAGAATACCAAGAAGAGAGCAGCCCTCACAGTTGAGAAGCGAATGGCAATAGCCCTGTGGAAGCTTGCAACGCCAGACAGCTACCAGTCATCGGGAATCAATTTGGAGTGGGCAAGTCTACCGTGGGGGCTGCTGTGATGCAAGTAGCCAACGCAATCAAAGATCTGCTGATATCAAGGGTAGTGACCCTGGGAAATGTGCAGGTCATAGTGGATGGCTTTGCTGCAATGGAATTCCCTAACTGTGGTGGGGTCATAGACGGAACCCATATCCCTATCTTGGCACCGGAGCACCAAGCCAGCGAGTACATAAACCAAAAGGGGTACTTTCAATAGTGCTGCAAGAACTGGTGGATCACAAGGGACGTTTCACCAGCATCAACGTGGGATGGCCAGGAAAGGTACATAATGCTCTCATCTTCAGGAACTCTGGTCTGTTTCAAAAGTTGCAGGAAGGGACTTTCTTCCCAGACCAGAAAATAATCATTGGGGATGTTGAAATGCCTATATTTATCCTTGGGGACCCAGCCTACCCCTTAATGCCATGGCTCATGAAGCCATACATAGGCAGCCTGGAGTAGTTAGAGCTGTTCAACTAAAGGCTGAGCAAGTGCAGAATGGTGGTAGAATGTGCATTTGGACGTTTGAAAGCACGCTGGCGCAATTTACTGACTCGGTTAGACCTCAGCAAAACCAATATTCCCACTGTTATTACTGCTTGCTGTGCGCTCCACAATATCTGTGAGAGTAAGGAGGAGACGTTTATGGCGTGGGAGGTTGAGGCAAATCGCCTGGCTGCTGGTTAAGTACAGCCAGACAACAGGGCAATTAGAAGAGCACAGGAGGGTGCGGTGTGCATCAGAGAATGCTTTGAAAACCAGTTTCATGACTGGCCAGGCTATGGTGTGAAAGTTCTGTTTGTTTCTCCTTGATGAAACCCCCCACCCCTTGGTTCACTCTACTTCCCTGTAAGCTAACCACCTTCCCCACCTCCCTTCAATCACTGCTTACAGAGGCAATAAAGTCATTGTTGCTTCACATTCATGCATTCTTATTAATTCATCACACAAATAGGGGGATAATTACCAAGGTAGCCCAGGAGGGGTGGTGGAGGAGGGAAGGACAAGGCCACACAGCACTTTAAAAGTTTAAAACTTATTGAATGCCAGCCTTCTGTTACTTGGGCAATCCTCTGGGGTGGAGTGGCTGGGTGGCAGGAGCCCCCCCCCATGGCATTCTTGGGCATCTGTGTGAGGAGGCTATGGAACTTGGGGAGGAGGGTAGTTGGTTACACAGGGGCTGTAGTGGCAGTCTGTGCTCCTGCTTTTCCTGCAGCTCAACCATACACTGGAGCATATGAGTTTGATCCTCCAGCAGCCTCAGCATTGAATCCTGCCTCCTCTCATCATGCTTCTGCCACCTTTCAGCTTCAGCCCTCTCTTCAGCCTGCCACTTACTCTCTTCAGCCTGCCACCTCTCCTCCCGGTCATTTTGTGCTTTCCTACACTCTGACATTGTCTGCCTCCATGCATTCGTCTGTGCTCTCTCAGTGTGGGAGGACAGCATGAGCTCAGAGAACATTTCATCGCGAGTGCGTTTTTTTCACCTTCTAATCTTCGCTATCCTCTGGGAAGGAGAAGATCCTGTGATCCTTGAAACACATGCAGCTGGTGGAGAAAAAAAAAGGGATAGAGGTATTTGAAAAGACACATTTTATAGAACAATGGGTACACTCTTTCATGGTAAACCTTTCTGTTAACATTACATACATTGCACATGTGCTTTTGTTACAAGGTCGCATTTTGCCTCCCCCCACCGCGTGGCTAACAGCGGGGAAAATTTCTGTTCAGCATAGGCAAACAGCCCAGCAGGAACGGGCACCTCTGAATGTCCCCTTAAGAAAAGCACCCTATTTCAACCATGTGACCATGAATGATATCACTCTCCTGAGGATAATACAGAGAGATAAAGAACGGATGTTGTTTGAATGCCAGCAAACATACACTGCAATGCTTTGTTCTACAATGATTCCCGAGTACGTGCTACTGACCTGGAGTGGTAAAGTGTCCTACCATGGTGGATGGAATAAGGCTGCCCTCCCCAGAAACCTTTTGCAAAGGCTTTGGGAGTATATCCAGGAGAGCCATGAATGCCAGGGCAAATTAATCATTAAACTTGCTGGTTTTTAAACCTTGTATAGTATTTTAAAAGGTACACTCACCAGAGGTCCCTTCTCGGCCTGTTGGGTCCAGGAGGCAGCCTTGGGTGGGTTTGAGAGGTACTGGTTCCAGGTCCAGGGTGAGAAACAGTTCCTGGCTGTCGGGAAAACCGGCAAAGTGGTTTCTCCACCTGTTTCCTGTGAGCTATCTACAGCCTCATCATCTTCCTCATCCCCAAAACCTGCTTCTGTGTTGCCTACATTTCCATTGAAGAGTCAAACAACACAGCTGGGGTAGTGGTGGCTGAACTCCCTAAAATGGCATGCAGCTCATCATAGAAGCGGCATGTTTGGGCTCGACCCAGAGCGGCCGTTCGTCTCTCTGGTTTTCTGATAGGCTTGTCTCAGCTCCTTAAGTTTCATGCAGCACTGCTTCGGGTCCCTGTTATGGCCTCTGTCCTTCATGCTCTGTGAGATTTTGACAAATGTTTTGGCATTTCGGAAACTGGAACGTAGTTCTGATAGCACGGATTCCTCTTCCCATACAGCGATCATATCCCGTACCTCCCGTTCGGTCCATGCTGGAGCTCTTTTGCGATTCTGGGACTCCATCATGGTCACCTCTGCTGTGAGCTCTGCATTGTCACCTCTGCTGATGAGCTCTGCATGGTCACCTGCAGCTTGCCACACATGCCAAACAAGAAATTGAAATTCAAAAGTTCGCGGGCCTTTTCCTGTCTACCTGGTCAGCGCATCTGAGTTGAGAGTGCTATCCAGAGCGGTCACAATGGAGCACTCTGGGATAGCTCCTGGAGGGCAATACCATTTAATTGCATCCACAGTACCCCAAATTCGACTCAGCAAAACCGATTTCAGCACTAATCCCCTTATCAGGGGTGGAGTAAGGAAATGGATTTTAAGAGCCCTTTAAGTCGAAAAAAAGGGCTTCGTCATGTGGATGGGTGCAGGGTTACATTGATTTAATGCTGCTAAATTCGACCTCAAAGCCTAGTGTAGACCAGGCCCTAGAGTGCTTCTCAAACTCTAACTCTATGATATGTTAGTCAGATCAATTTGGAGAAATATATAATACTCTTTTTTCCACTTATATTGAAAGAGTCTAAAAAGCATGGAATTCTAATTTATGTTGAGTCTCTGTTGTTGTTGTTGTTGTTGTTTTTTAATACAGTTCAAAAATGTATATATCTGTATCACTTACAGGAATTTTCACCATTTTCAGAGTTGTAAACACATTGCTTAATGACCCACATTTATGCAAACAAACATACAAACAAAAAAACCCACACATTTCTTTTCCATGCATAAAAAATACATGGGTTTCAAGAGATAAGACCATAAACTAGTGGAGTATTACTGTTTGTCAAGTTCTGGCAGAACTGGATCCCCAAAATTCATCTGAATTTAATTCAGTAGGAGCAAAGAGGGCAAAACATCTTCTCTGCATCAGTGATTCCTGCTTTACATGATTATAATGAAGGCCAGGACTACAATTAATCAAAAAACTGTTTCTCACATGACAGAGTCATTTCTCACAACCGTTTAATTTTTACCTACCCACTGCTTCATAACTTTGCAATCATTTGACCAATCTTAATGAAGTAATTATCTGCCATTACTATTCGAGTAGTGTTTAACATTTTTCACTAAAATACAGCATTAAAATTAGCACAGTGTAGTGCATTGACAAAGGTTAAGATTAAAACGGTTTGTGTATTCGTTTTCTCTGGGCTGCGTGATTGTGCCTAAAAAGTTAAATTGCTGTATACGTATTGTTTTAGTCATATATATAAACTTTTGCTTATTTAGTAAAATATGAAGGTTATTATACGGTCAACCAGCTATTTTCATAGAACCGTAGAAGTTATGCATGGAAAAGCTCCATTAAATCATCTAATCCATTATTTTATTTCTTGAATATGTTTATTATAGAACCATAGAATCATTGAAGATTAGGGTTGGAAGAGACCTCTTCCAAACAGGACCAACTCCAACTAAATCATCCTAGCCAGGGCTTTGTCAAGCCAGGCCTTAAAAACCTCTAAGAATGGAGATTCCACCACCTCCCTAGGTAACACATTCCAGTGCTTCACCACCCTCCTAGTGAAATCATTTTTCCTAATAGCCAACCTAGACCTCCCCCACTGCAACTTGAGACCTTTGCTCCTTGTCTTGTCATCTGCCACCACTGAGAACAGCTGAGCTCCATCCTCTTTGGAACCCCTCTTCAGGTAGTTGAAGACTGCTATCAAATCCCCCCTCACTCTTCTCTTCTGCAGACTAAAAATAAGCCCAGTTCTCTCAGCCTCTCCTCGTAAGTTATGTGCCCCAGCTCCCTAATCGTTTTGGTTGCCCTCTCCAATTTGTACACATCTTTTCTATAGTGGGGGGCCCAAACTGGACACAATACTCCAGATGTGGCCTCACCAGTGCCAAATAGAGGGGAGTAATTACTTCCCTTGATTTGTTGGCAATGCTCCTACTATTTCAGCCCAATATGCTGTTACCTTTCTTGGCAACATGGGCACACTTTTGACTCATATCCAGCTTCTTCTCCACTGTAATCACCAGGTGCTTTTCTGCAGAACTGTCACTTAGCCAATCAGTTCCCAGCCTGTAGCGGTGCATGGGATTCTTCCTTCCTAAGTGCAGAACTCTGCACTTGTCCTTATTGAACCTCATCTTTGGCCCAATTCTCCAATTTATCTAGGTCACTCTTGGCCCTATCCATACCCTGCAGAGTATCTACCTCTCCCTGCAGATTAGTGTCATCCGTGACTTGCTGAGGGTGCAATCCATCCCATCATCCAGATCATTAATAAAGATGTTGAACAAAACCAGCCCTAGGACTGACTGACCCCTGTGTTATTCCACTTAATATCGTCTGCCAACTGGACATCAAGCCATTGATCAATATCCATTGAGTCTGACGATCTAGCCAGCTTTCTATCCACTTTCTAGTCTATTAATCCAGTCCATACTTCTTTAATTTTCTGGCAAGAATACTGTGGGAGACCATATCAAAGCTTTGCTATAGTCAAGTCATATCACATCCACCTCTTTCCCCATATCCACAGAGCCAGTTATCTCATCATAGAAGGCAATCAAGTTGGTCATATGACTTGCCCTTGGTGAATCCATGTTGACTGTTCCTGATCACCTTCCTCTCCTCCAAGTGCTTCAAAATGGATTCCTTGTGGACCTGCTTCATGACTTTTCCAGGGACTGAGGGGTTGGCAACCTGGGCAGCAGTGACCAAGAGATGGTCAAGTTCAGGATCCTGACAAAAGGAAGAAAGGAGAGCAGCAGAATATGGACCCTGGACTTCAAAAAAGCAGATTTTGACTCCCTCAGGGAACTGATGGGAAGGATCCCCTGGGAGGCTAATATGATGGGAAAAGGAGTCCAGGAGAGCTGGCTGTATTTTAAAGAAGCCTTATTGAGGGTGCAGGAACAAACCTTCCCAGTGTGCAGAAAGAATAGCAAATATGACCTGGAGACCAGCTTGGTTTAACAGTGAAATCTTCAGTAAGCTTAAACACAAAAGGAAGCTTGGACAGATGACTAGGGAGGAGTATACAATATTGCTCGAGCATGCAGGGATGTAAGCAGAATGCCAAAGTGAAATTGGAGTTGCAGCTAGCAAGAGATGTGAAGTGTAACAAGAAAGATTTGTACAGGTATATAGCAACAAGAAGAAGGTCATGGAAAGTGTGGGACTCTTACTGAATGAAGGAGGCAACCTAGTGACAAATGATGTGGAAAAAGTTGAAGTACTCAATGTTTTTTTTGCCTCGGTCTTCACAAACAAGGTCAGCTCCCAGACTGCTGCACTGGGCTGCACAGTACGGGGAGGAAGTGAGCAGCCCTCAGTGGTGAAAGAACAGGTTAATTACTATTAGAAAAGCTGGACATGCACCAGTCCATGGGGCTGGATGCAATGCATCCGAGGGTGCTGAGAGAGTTGGCTGCTGTGATTGCAGAGCCATTGGTCATTATCTTTGAAAACTCATGGCAATTGGGGGAGGTTCTGCATGATTGGAAAAAGGTAAATATAGTTCCCATTTTTAAAAAGGGAGGAAGGAGAATCCGGGGAACTATAGACTGCTCAGCCTTACCTCCCACTTCTACTTCCCCTACCAATTCTTCCCTGTTTGTGAGCAGCAGGTCAAGAGTAACACAGCTCCTAGTTGGTTCCTCCAGAACTTGCACCAGGAAGTTATCCCAACACTCTCCAAAACTTCCTGGATTGTCTATGCATTGCTGTTTTGCTCTCCCAGCAGATGTCAGGGTGATTGAAGTCTCCCATGAGAACGAGGGTCTGTGATCTGGAAAGTAGTATAGTAGTGCCTAAGAGCCAAACAACAATGGGGCCCATTGTACTAAGCACTGTTCAAAAAATCATGAAAGCCCATGACCTGTCCCTAACTTTTATTAAAATAACTATGACAAAATGGGGTTGAGACCAAGCCCTGGTGCAGGGGGGTCCAGCAGAAAGTCCTTTGTGATTTGATATACATTACATATTCATCACATAGTAACTATAATATGGCATCTTTAGTCTTTCCTGGGGAGAGGTTGTCACACACAGAGCCAGTCTTAAAATTACTTTACCCACAGCAAACAGGAGGAATTATAGAATCTCAGGGTTAGAAGGGACCTCAGGAGGTCATCTAGTCTAACCCCCTGCTCAAAGCAGGACCAATCCCCAATTTTTGGCCCAGGTCCCTAAATGGCCCCCTCAAGGATTGAGCTCACAACCCTGGGTTTAGGAGGTAAATGCTCAATTGAGCTATCCCTCCCCCTGTACTGAGCTAGCCCTCCTGAACAGCCTGTTATACTATTAGGGAGAACTCGTTACTAAGACTATGTCACGGAAGTCACTGATTTGTGACTTCTGTGACCTCCATGATATTTCCGCTTCAGCCCTGGGGCATCAGGGCTGGAGCTGTCAGCAGATGGGTGCCCTGGGGCTCTGAGCCACTGTAGTCAGTAGGTGCCCTATAGCTCCCAGTCACCAGTGGGCTGGGGAAGACCTGGAGCTCCCTACCACTGCAGGGGCTCCAGCAGCTCACATCCACCATGAGTTGAGGGGATCTCACAGCTCTGAGCTGCCGCAGGAGGCAGGAGCCTCTGCAGCTCTCAGCAGCCACAGGCAGCAGGAGGACCTGGAGCTCCCAATGCCAGCCCCGCAGATCCAAGCTCCAAACCACAGCAGGTGCCCAGAGGACCCCAGAGTTTTCAGCACACAGTGGCAGTGGGAGCTGGAGCCCCCGGCACCAGGGCTCAGGCTCAACCCCATTTTGTCACAGTTATTTTTAGTAAAAGTTAGGCACAGATCATGGTCTTTCATGAATTTTTCTTTATTGCCCGTGACCTGTCTGTGACTTTTACTAAAAATAACCATGACAAAATTTTAACCTTACTCATTATTTATCCAATTACGCTACACTTCCATTCCCTGAAATTTACAAATTTATTTTCTTTACCCTTAAGTACTATAGAAAAAGGATACGGTACTTTGTAACATTACATCACTCTCTATGAAAAGATGAGGTTTGCCGGTTTCTTTTTCTGAGTGCACTTTTTAAAAAATATCAGGTTTCAGAGTAGCAGCCATGTTAGTCTGTATTCGCAAAGAGAAAAGAGGGACTTATGGCACCTTAGAGACTAACAAATTTATTTGAGCATAAACTCATCCAATGAAGTGAGCTGTAGCTCACGAAAGCTTATGCTCAAATAAATTTGTTAGTCTCTAAGGTGCCACAAGTACTCCTTTTCTTTTTAAAAAAAACCAGTAGTCTTCTTTTTATCATTTATACAATCTATTCAGCCAAACTATTTGAAGGAGGGTGGATGATATAAAGTTCTGGTTAGATGTGTGATCCTATTTAATCCCCACAAATTCTGAGAAAGAAAGTTATGGACTATTATCTATAGTAGGAAGAGAGCCTGAAACATAAGGCCTTGTATCAGAAGCCTGGTATGAGGCCTGAGCAAAAGTAGTGATCAAAACTTTGTTAAGCAAAAGTAAGTTGTGAGCAAGAGGCAGGTCCTGCTCACAGAATCTGTCAAGAACAGGGCTGATATTGCAGAAACACACATTTGTAAGAAAGTGCTAGGCCCAAAACATATACTCAATCCAAAGACATGGTACCAGAATACCTCAATACCAACACATTCCCCAAAGATAACAGGAACATGCTGACCCATCCTAAAGATAAGGTCAGCATGATGGATTGAGATGTTTTGATCAAACCAACAAATACAAGATAATGGGTGGCTCTCAGATACATCAAAGGGTGGCACCTACATACTCCAGAAAGTGGCATCCAGACACATCGGGGGCAATATATAACTTGTTTGTATTGGGGTATAAAATGGAGTCTCAGAGAGAGTGTCTTTGGCTGACCTCAGGCATAATGGAAAGTCCCGCCATTAACTGAGCTAATGCATTGCAATGAGCATTCATATGTTAGTGTACCTCTAACCATTGACCCAGGACATTAGGATCATGCTTCATGGACAATAAACTTGACTGAGTTCCTTCGTTACAAACAGCTGTGTGGTTATTGGGCAGTGCAATCGAGGTTGCTCTGCCAACTATCTGTGCAGAGCTGGGACAGCATACAGAGAGAGCACACAAAGTCAAACATCTAACAACACATAGCAATATTATCCATAATTAGAGTAATTTGCCACTTGCAATAGGAGCAGCGCTCATAACTATGTAATAAGGCAAATTTTTAAGAGTGGGGATAATTAACAGTTGCACAAGTTATCAAGGGAATTGGTATATTGTCAATCACTTGAATTCTTTAAATCAATTGAATATCTTTCTTAAATAGATGTTTTAGCTCATCTGGACTTCTGGGCTTGCTACAGGAAATCACTGGGTGAAATTCTATGGCCTGTATTATGAAGGAAGTCATACTAGATCAGTAGTGGGCAACTTGTGGCCTGCAAGTCGCAGGTGGCCCATCAGGGTAATCCACTGACGGGCCAAGAGATTCTTTGTTTACATTAAGCATCTGCATGCACAGCCTCCCAAAGCTCCCGGAGGCTGCAGTTCACCATTCCTGGCCAATGGGAGCTGCGGGACTAAATGATCAAAATGGTACCTTCTGATGTTAAAGTCTGTGAATCTATGTCTATCATCTATGGGTACCAAAATTTTCTTGTAATATTTTAGAGAAAGTCCTAATTAAAATGAATAAAAGTGAGAGATGCATATTTTGTCAAGCCTCTAAAACTATTGGTTGCAAGTGATAGAGACGATGTAGTACTGGACTAGGAGTGCAAAACTAGGAGGGGTTCTCTTTCTGCTATAGTACAACTGTGCAAGGGGATTGAAAATAAATTTTGCATGATGGGTAAACATCTGTAAAACAGGTTTCAGAGGAGCAGCCGTGTTAGTCTGTATTCGCAAAAAGAAAAGGAGTACTTGTGGCACCTTAGAGATTAACAAATTTATTAGAGCATAAGCTTTCGTGAGCTACAGCTCACTTCATCGGATGCATTTGGTGGAAAAAACAGAGGAGAGATTTATATACACACACACAGAGAACATGAAACAATGGGTTTATCATACACACTGTAAGGAGAGTGATCACTTAAGATAAGCCATCACCAGCAGCAGGGGGGGGGAAAGGAGGAAAACCTTTCATGGTGACAAGCAAGGTAGGCTAACTCCAGCAGTTAACAAGAATATCAGAGGAACAGTGGGGGGTGGGGTAGGAGGGAGAAATACCATGGGGAAATAGTTTTACTTTGTGTAATGACTCATCCACTCCCAGTCTCTATTCAAGCCTAAGTTAATTGTATCGAGTTTGCAAATTAATTCCAATTCAGCAGTCTCTCGTTGGAGTCTGTTTTTGAAGCTTTTTTGTTGAAGTATAGCCACTCTTAGGTCTGTGATCGAGTGACCAGAGAGACTGAAGTGTTCTCCAACTGGTTTTTGAATGTTATAATTCTTGACGTCTGATTTGTGTCCATTCATTATTTTACGTAGAGACTGTCCAGTTTGGCCAATGTACATGGCAGAGGGGCATTGCTGGCACATGATGGCATATATCACATTGGTAGATGCGCAGGTGAACGAGCCTCTGATAGTGTGGCTGATGTGATTAGGCCCTATGATGGTATCCCCTGAATAGATATGTGGACAGAGTTGGCAACGGGCTTTGTTGCAAGGATAGGTTCCTGGTTAGTGGTTCTGTTGTGTGGTGTGTGGTTGCTGGTGAGTACTTGCTTCAGATTGGGGGGCTGTCTGTAAGCAAGGACTGGTCTGTCTCCCAAGATCTGTGAGAGTGATGGGTCGTCCTTCAGGATAGGTTGTAGATCCTTGATGATGCGTTGGAGAGGTTTTAGTTGGGGGCTGAAGGTGATGGCTAGTGGCGTTCTGTTGTTTTCTTTGTTGGGCCTGTCCTGTAGTAGGTGACTTCTGAGTTCTCTTCTGGCTCTGTCAATCTGTTTCTTCACTTCAGCAGGTGGGTATTGTAGTTGTAGTAATGCATGATAGATATCTTGTAGGTGTTTGTCTCTGTCTGAGGGGTTGGAGCAAATGCGGTTATATCGTAGCGCTTGGCTGTAGACAATGGATCGAGTGGTATGATCTGGATGAAAGCTCGAGGCATGTAGGTAGGAATAGCGGTCAGTAGGTTTCCGATATATGGTGGTGTTTATGTGACCATCGCTTATTAGCACCGTAGTGTCCAGGAAGTGGATCTCTCGTGTGGACTGGTCCAGGCTGAGGTTGATGGTGGGATGGAAATTGTTGAAATCATGGTGGAATTCCTCAAGAGCTTCTTTTCCATTGATCCAGATGATGAAGATGTCATCAATGTAGCGCAAGTAGAGTAGGGGCATTAGGGGACGAGAGCTGAGGAAGCGTTGTTCTAAGTCAGCCATAAAAATGTTGGCATACTGTGGGGCCATGCGGGTACCCATCGCAGTGCCACTGATTTGAAGGTATACATTGTCACCAAATGTGAAATAGTTATGGGTGAGGACAAAGTCACAAAGTTCAGCCACCAGGTTAGCCGTGACAGTATCGGGGATACTGTTCCTGACGGCTTGTAGTCCATCTTTGTGTGGAATGTTGGTATAGAGGGCTTCTACATCCATAGTGGCTAGGATGGTGTTTTTAGGAAGATCACCAATGGACTGTAGCTTCCTCAGGAAGTCAGTGGTGTCTCGAAGATAGCTGGGAGTGCTGGTAACGAAGGGCCTGAGGAGGGAGTCTACATAGCCAAACAATCCTGCTGTCAGGGTGCCAATGCCTGAGATGATGGGGCGTCCAGGATTTCCAGGTTTATGGATCTTGGGTAGCAAATAGAATACCCCAGGTCGGGGCTCCAGGGGTGTGTCTGTGCGGATTTGTTCTTGTGCTTTTTCAGGGAGTTTCTTGAGCAAATGCTGTAGTTTCTTTTGGTAACTCTCAGTGGGATGAGAGGGTAATGGCTTGTAGAAAGTGGTGTTGGAGAGCTGCCTAGTAGCCTCTTGTTCATACTCCGGCCTATTCATGATGACGACAGCACCTCCTTTGTCAGCCTTTTTGATTATGATGTCAGAGTTGTTTCTGAGGCTGTGGATGGCACTGTGTTCTGCATGGCTGAGGTTATGGGGTAAGCGATGCTGCTTTTCCACAATTTCAGCTCGTGCACGTCGGCGGAAGCACTCTATGTAGAAATCCAGGCTGCTGTTTCAACCTTCAGGAGGAGTCCACCCAGAATCCTTCTTTTTGTAGTGTTGGCAGGAAGGTCTCTGTGGGTTAATATGTTGGTCAGAGGTGTGTTGGAAATATTCCTTGAGTCTGAGACGTCGAAAATAGGATTCTAGGTCACCACAGAACTGTATCCTGTTTGTGGGGGTGGAGGGGCAAAAGGAGAGTTCCCGAGATAGGACAGATTCTTCTGCTGGGCTAAGAGTATAGTTGGATAGATTAACAATATTGCTGGGTGGGTTACGGGAACCATTGTTGTGGCCCCTTGTGGCATATAGTAGTTTAGATAGCTTAGTGTCCTTTTTCTTTTGTAGAGAAGCAAAGTGTGTTTTGTAAATGGCTTGTAAATGTTTTGTAAATCGATTAGAGACCTAAGAGTGGCTATACTTCAACAAAAGAGCTTCAAAAACAGACTCCAACGAGAGACTGCTGAATTGGAATTAATTTGCAAACTGGATACAATTAACTTAGGCTTGAATAGAGACTGGGAATGGATGAGTCATTACACAAAGTAAAACTATTTCCCCATGAAGAAAAGGAGTACTTGTGGCACCTTAGAGACTAACAAATTTTAAATTTAAATTGGTTAGTCTCTAAGGTGCCACAAGTACTCCTTTTCTTTTTGCGAATACAGACTAACACGGCTGCTACTCTGAAACCTATTTCCCCATGGTATTTCTGCCTCCCACCCCACCCTATCTGTAAAACAGGTATTATAACACTTCTCTACTCCAGAAGGGAGTCGTGAGGCTTAATTAATGAGTATTTGTAAAGTGATTTAGGATTCTTGAATGAAAGTGGCTATATTCTTATTTATTGCTTAACTTTCAAAACTTTCAAAAAGCCTTTGAAAATGTAGAGATTTGTAGGATCAGGGATATTGGTAAGGAGAAATACCATAAATCTTACTTTTAATCATATTATGTGCATTTCATATTAACTTTTCCATGTTTTTTTATTTTGTAAATATATTTTGCATATATTTTATTTAATAATGAATTTTATACTGTAGATAGATTTTGCTAGTTAATGATGCACTGTGTTCAGTTGTTAGCATAATTGCATTTTATGAAATATTGATGCATTGTTGTTTATAAAATATATTGTATGCAAGCAGGAAAAAAAAAGTTTAATTAAGCACTAAATATATTTTGAGCTAATACCTGTTGTTACTTTCAGATTCCATTAACAGATACAACAATTATACTTTTTGTTCACAGAACAGCATATTATTATTCCATAAATTACAGTGCAATACTCAAGGAGAAGTTGACTGCAAGGCACAGCTAATATATTTGTATTACTAACATCTAAGAAAAAGGAATTATTCAAGTGAATTCCCTGGTTTTCACCAAGTTACTTTATTTCTCAGCCTTTGCAGCGGTGTCATAATCTCACATTTACATAGTCCATAGAAGTCCATAGAAGAAGAATGAACCATAGTCAAAATAGCACATATATGACAAGTGTAACTGACATAAGAGAACCAAAAGTTGATCCCATATCTACAAGATTTTTGCAGCTCAGATGAATCACTAGTAACAAAGTTAAAGGGTTGGGTTTGATGCAGATAAGCATCCAAATGTTCTTGTATATACTTGCCCAGGTTCCCAGCCCTGTACCTCTCTTCATGGCTTTAGTTTCCATACAACGACCTTACTTCTAATCCATCACGCTGCAGATTCATTTTATCTATGTATCATGCTGCACTGATCATCATGATATCTGATCAACTTATGCATTTAATTATGTTATACTTATACCACATATATAGAAGGTTTAGTTGTTGTGAGTATACTTAAATAAGTATGATGTGCTGTTTGTTTTGAATCTGTTGAGATTCATGGTCATTCTATTGTGTTATAGGAATGAGTTCTATAACCTTGTGCCATCTGCCAAGAAGACTCACTCTGGTGGATGATAGTTCCATTATCTGAGTGGAACATGAGCTGGGAGTGAGCCAGGTAAACAGTTGCACTAGTGGGGCTCAGGTTAGTGCACTAGTACAGCAGTGTGGCTGTTGCAGCTCTGGGAGTGGTGACCTGACCCCCTGAGTCTGAACTCGCTTGGCTGGCTGAGTGTCCACTGGAGCCACATCATCCACAATGCTATTTTTAGTGTGCTAGCTCAAGTCAAGCAAGTGTGAATACGTCTACTTGTGCTGGGAGGCTTGGCCCCAATTGCAGTATAGACATACCCTCATAGACTTCAGTGGGGATTGAGTCAGGCCTATGTACACTCTCTTGGTTCATGAACTCCATGAAATAACAGCAGATTCTTTTATTTTCTTTAAAAAGCCAACAAACTTAATGCTGTGGGTCCAACAGACCACTCATGGTAAACCTTACAAGAAAAGGACTTCAGCAAGGACGAAAACTCTGTCAGGTTCCTGTAACAGAGATTTCTCCCACTCATTTGTGGTTTGCCACAGAACAATTATTTGTTGTGAAACATGAACCACAAACATAACATGAATTGCATAGTTAACATTGCTAGGGGAAGTTTCAGAATGTTCTCTCTCCCTCTCCATGTTTTTAAAACACCCAATCACCAGGGTACCCAGTTGCTAAAATGTTAATTTTTGTGCATGATTTATAATATTGCACTTTTCATTCCTTCCCACCATAACATGGAGACTCCTGTATCACGACCCCACCTGAGCCCTGGCAGGAGCATGGGAAGTAGGATTTTAGATGACTTTACTGTAGGCTGCCGGTCATCGTGATTGGTGGAGCCACAGCAAGTATCATGACAGGTGGGGCATTTTTGGCAGTAGCAGCAGTTCAGAGGAGGAAGTGGGGAGGAAACAGTCAGTTCTTTATTCCTCCTGGATATTTAGCAGATGACTGCTGTAGATGTAGCTGTGTTTAGTCAGGAGAGGATATCATCAGTTCATACCATGCACTAACTTTGCAAAGAGCACATTTGTTTGCAGAGGCTGCGAGAACTTACTTGGGAATTCTTCTCTGAGGAGTTTTACCATCCAACAGCAAAACAGGATTTGCTGTTTCCCATTTGTTTTCTCTGAATTATGATAGTTTAAAGCCTAAACTTTAATTTGATTCTATAATCTATTAGATGTAAAAGGTTGAGAGAACAGTATTGAAGCATTTTTAAAGTGCCTCAACCAACTGTGGATGTAAAATTGAGGGTGCATTTGAAGTGTATGCCCATGATATGATTTAGAAGCTAGGGTAGCTGTGTGATGTCTAATATGATATGCTTAACTATATAATTGCTAGCATGTGCACCTCCGAGTTATTGTAGCTGTAAAAATTCAGATACAAAATTAAAAGCCGTCATTAAAAATGTAGCACAGTGTGGGGAAAACTTCTCTCTTTATTCTTTGTAAGGTAATGAAATTTATACAAATGACAGAGACATTAAGAGAGGGTGAGATCAGTTGAAAGAAAGTTTTCTTGGTTTTTGTTTTCTCTGTGTCACTAGAATGATTCAGAGTTGTTTCATTTTTATGACAGGATAGTTTCTTCTTTTGTGTTTGAGATAAGGTTCAGGGTTTTGGTTTGATTTGATTTTGTAGCAAGTGCATAATAATGGGTCCCAATAAAAGAAATTCACACCTGCGCCGATGATGTCTCTCTTACTGACATCAAGTGATATGCTTTACTCACAAGTAGTTCCACTCTTTTCAGTGAGATTGCTCAAGAAGCAAGACACCACCCAAGTTAAGTATGGGTGTCAGGATCTGCCTCACAGGAGAAATTTCATTAGCCAACTTTTTCATAGACTCACTGTGAGCCATGGTTATGTGACTTAGGGTGGGATTTTTAACAGCAAGTAAAGGCATGTCTATACTTACAGCTCTGGTACAGCTGTCCTGCTGCAGCACGTGAGGTGAGGATGCTCTATGCTGATGGAAGAGAGCTCTCCCATCAGCATAAAAAAACCACCACTGCCAGCGACGTAAGCTATGTTGGCAGGAGAAGCTCTCCCACTAGCTGTTGGGGTTCTCATGCGAGCCGGACAAAGCACATCAGCCAATATGGTTGGTAGCAAAGCCGTTTATCTATTATTTCCTCATTGCTTTTATACACTCCTCTTACATAACAATTTCAACCCCCTCCCAAGTCCATCATCCGGTCACGGAGACATTTTGTTGGTTGAGCAGCCTTAGCCCGGGCTGTACACGTGCATTCTTCCTCTTGATTGGAGCACAGCTGTCCGCTATCTGTTGTCAACAGGATCTGGTGTTGCCAGTCTGTCTGGGTCACGTTCCAGCCTGTAACTCTTTCTCAAGGTTCATTAAAGGGTCATCAAAGGTTCACCGCGACCTTCACTAGCTCATAAACATTCTTAACTATCTCACAAACACACCATGTTCCCACAACTAGCATCGTGTATACTAGCATTTATGTCACGTAACTTATGACAGGTTTCAGAATAGCAGCCGTGTAGTCTGTATTTGCAAAAAGAAAAGGTGAACTTGTGTCTCTACGGTGCCACAATACTCCTTTTCTTTTAGTGTAACCTATATCACTCAGGGAGGTGAAATATTCACACCCTTGAGTGACATAAGTTTTACTGACATAGGTGTAGTGTATACATAGCCTTGGTGAGTTACGGACTAACTCTCATTGAAAGGCGGTTGTAGTTAGGCACCTAACTTGTTTACTCAACTTTTGAAAATCTCTTCCTTAAGTATTTCTCTCTGTGCCTTAGGCTTCAGATGTGGACAATAGGAGGGTTACATCAGATAATAAATCCCCTACCTCACAGGAGAATTTTTAGGATAAACGCATTAATTATTGTGCTCAGATACTACAGTAATAGAAGCCAGAGAGGCTGCATTTATGTCTTGTGACAGAACATGGTTACCTGAGCATTGTTGTGCTATAACCCCCATGTTGTCCACATCTGAAGTCCTGTGGCATGTTCCTGAGAGACAGTCTAGTGCATGAAAAGTAGCATGCATCAGGGGTGTTGCTCTGTACACACCTCCACGGTGGCATGGTCCTGTCCATGCACCCATTCTACTGTGCAGTGTGGATCGGACAAGGGGCATGTACCAGACCACATATATCAATATTCTTCCAGGGCCATTCCCACAATGTACTGATCGCTTTGCTGCCTGAACCATACCCAAAGGTCCTGGACTCCCAATTCACCAGTTGTAATAGCAACCTGCTCTGAGCATTTCAGAACAGTTTTCTGCTAACTTTATTGATCAGTACAGGTGCACATGGACCAAGACCAGCCTCCTGGTCTCTGGAGCACACTTGGGTGTGGATTAATGTGTGGTCAGTGCACACCATACTCCATGACTTTGACCAGATTGGAAATACTCTCCTGAAAGGAAGCAGGCATTCACCAGGCTCCATAACAGTGCCAGGAGTGCATGAACCCCCTCAGGCTCCTGTATCAAACTGCAATAATCACGGCAAGAGGGGACTAGCACATGCCCTTGCTAAAATTAACTGGGGGGGGGGCTGTCCAGGGCTGCCAGTGCAGAGCCTGAAATGACTCATGACTTTCCCTTCTTGGCCCCACTCGCCTCATCGTATGAAGGATGCGAATGAGGGGCAGGGTGAGGGAGGCAGCAGAGACCTCGCAGGAAGTACTGGAGGAAGCTCTGGGAGACATGGAGCTTTTATGATCCCTTCTCCACTACCCCACCAAACAGTCACCACTGGAAACCATGTGAGTACTAATTTCACGGGAGTAATCATACATAGCACCTGGTAAGTGCTGTAAGCAACACAGTCAGAAAACATTGGGAGGAAGTAATAGGGGAAGTCCCTGACAGAACTTTTTTTTTAATTACTTAACAATGCTTAAGTGCTTCCCATAAAACCACCTGAAACAGAGCAGTTAACATATAACAAAAATATTCCTCAGCAATTCACTTAAAGTGCATTAAAACTCTCCTCAGTATAAAACCATGTGTGCCCAGTGTTCAAGGGGAGCCACAAGGAGATTACTCGATCAGGGCAAACTGCAAAGAATGAGGCAGACAATCCCCAAACCCATTGGTTATTTCTAAAACTTAGATTCATCAAGTCAGCAACAAAACAGTTTCTACAAAGAGCTTACTGGTTACCCAGAAGCCAGAAATACAGTTCCCTTAAAGCAACCCAGCCTTGAGCTCCCACCCAGATGGCCAAGTGAAATATGATGAGGATTACTAAAAATCTTGTTCATCATACAAAAAGTTGTGCATATGTGGTGCAAGGCACAGCATGACATGATAATCCAAACAGTGTTGGCCACAAAGGAAGCCAGACAGGTTTGGAGAATTGCCAGTGGGCTTTCAGATGCCCAAACACACACTCTACCACCATTCTGCAACTACTCAGTCTGTAGCTCAATTCACTTTCTCTTGGGATGGTGATGTCAGTACACAGTCTCATGAGCCAAGGTAGGAATGAGTATGTAGGGTCCCTCAAAAGAAATATAATCACAGAAACACAGTTTATAATCATGTCATTTTAAGAGAACAAAATCCTTTCTTCTCTCCTTTTGTACATCCCCATGTGTCCAATATTTCTGTTCATGAAACAACCCCTGTGGACCACTAAGCCTTGAAGAACCAATTAATAGTAACCTTTTTGGTTCACATATTCACTAGCTTGTTTTGGCAGGCAAAATATAGGGATGTGTGTTCTGTTGATGGCCATCACACAGTTTGGAAACCCCATCTTCTGAAATCCCACAATCATTTCAGCGATATGGTTTATGGAAACCATGCTTGGGTACATCACAAATATAGATAACCTGACAAACCTGAACAACCACTTCCCTGACAGCTGATTTCCCCACTTGAAACTGGATTGCAATTGACCAGTAACTGTCAAGTGTTGCCGATTTCCAAAGGGTGATAGCCACCTGCTTCTGCACTTGTATGGGTTTCTGAAATGATGCTGGCGGATTTGTGTAGATTCCTTGAACAACTGATGAAGATCTGCTTCCTCATTCTGAAGTTCTGCAGCCACTAGTTGCCATCCTGTTTCCAAGACGATGTGGTCCCACCACATGCTTTCTGGGACCAGAAGCAGTGTTCCTGTGTTACAATCCCAGCCAGAGCATGGCATACCATTGTAATCCGGGCACTCAATACATTTTGAGTTATTGTCGTTCTTTGGGACCACAGTGGATTTTCATTCCCACTCTGAGTCAGCTGTCTTTGCCATCTCAATGTTTTCTGGACCATATCCGTCCAGTACCTAGTACTGCACCACATGAACATTTGTACAGCGATCAGTAATAGGAGTAGAACCACATCATCTTATGCTTCCTCCATGTCTCCAACACAGTGTGGCAGATGACTGGGAGTTGCCATCACCAAATGTGTGATGGCAGTGTACAGTACCAGCAACATGCAACAAGGGAGTACCTAGAGCATCTCCTGTGATGCACATGACTCTGGGGTACTATCCCTGAAATGATAACACTACTATTACATACTGAAAAGGGGTAGTGTGAACATTGGTATATACTTGTGCACAGTCTGTGCCCATGCCTAGCTCAGCATATGTGGACATTCATTATGGGTACAGAGTATATGTGCTAGCAGTACACTAAAAAATACTCAGGGAAGCAGCAAACCCTAGATAGATAGAGAGATAGATAGATAGATAGATAGATAGATAGATAGATAGATAGATAGATAGATAGATCCAACAGAACTCCCTATATTAATATTTCCAGTCAGCAATGGGTAGAATGAGGGAAGGCACTGCAGGTTTCTTTCCCCAAACATTGAATTAGTCTGATTGGAGAATGTATTTGAAGAGGGAAGAGGTTCAGTGTCTCTTTGGAGCTTATATTAAATGACATAAAAGATAATGAGGGATGGGTGAAGGCTTTTTTAAAAAGCTGTAAAAATTGAAGGATGTGTTGAACAATTTCAAAGTGAATTATAATTTGTTACTAAAGATCAAGAAACTATTAAATCTGAGTTTGACATTCTAAAATCAGCCTCTGGGTCTTTAATTAAAGAGAATACACAGGAGAGAGATTCAAACATGTAGTTTCTATTAAAGGCCCCAGAGTTTTTGGAGAAAATTTTGGATGAACAATCTGATTCACAAATTGGACTGAATTTTTTTTTTAAATATCATGTCTATATATAAATAATAAGGATTGCTTTCAAGATGGAGATGAAATAAAGCAACCTTCTGATCTATCTCATTGTCTGTCACTTCTTCATTTTCCTTTTCACTGTATTTGATAAAGAATGGATTCTGCAGGCTGTGAAAGCAAAGAAAAGGTGTATTTAAGTGATATACATATGTTATCCCAAAGATGCAAGGACAACTTTGAATATCAAGCATCCATATTTTACTTTCCAAAGTTCCAGGCTATTTTCAAGGGTAATCTTTTATTTTTCATTGACTTTGAGGTTAAAAGATTTTTAGAGGTTAAGATCTTAACACCCAAAGGCCAAAAGGAAGTAGAAGGATAACAGATTTTGAATTTTGTGGATAAAGATATTTCAAAAATTCTTATTTATCAGATTTTAATAAAGCTTTCTCTCTAATGTTATTGTGTGATAGCCTTTTCATATGGATTGTGAAAAAGCTAGTGTTGTGGGATCTATTGTTGTTTAATTTATATTATATGTAAAATATATATTTCTTAGTCTTCCACTTATTAATTGTGGTTTATAAAACTGATCATTCATTGTATTTGTTTCTCAGTTTAGAGCCAGATTCTGATAAACATACTCATGTGAGCTAGCCTCCTTTCTCCACAAATAAAATCAATGTGGCTATTTGTAAAATGAGATACCTTTTAACATGTATGAAGGTATCAGCATCTGGCTCTCAATGACGTTCTATTGAATAAACTATTCTTTGTATTACATGTTCATATAAATAACAAAAAGGAAAAGTATTTATTTTGTATTTGAGGCAAAGAGTAAGGATCTTATTTTTTTCTGAATTAGTTCATCCCACCATGTATACAATTTAAAGTTATCTAACAGCCCAAAAGAACTGTCTTGAAACCCTTTCTCTGTTTCTCACTCTGTCTAACTTTTCTTTTATAAAGGCCATGGCCCAGATCATAAGCTGTGCCAGGGTTAAGACTGTTGATAGCACTCCAGTGGGCAATGCGCGGCCTATGGGAGGCCTGTATCTGGCCCCAAGAGTCATGGCCTCTGTCCTTTTCTCTCACATTATGTATAAACACATTTAAGTGTGATTTTTGCCAAAAAATAGGTGTTTTCAATAGTTTTGAGTTTCACAGTGTGCCAGAACCCCCCAGAATTCCTGATATTTGAAATGAATATACACATGGTCATTGATAATGAATGCCAGGAGGGACATTACTGATCAAAGATGAGATGTAGAGGGGAAGTCAGAAGATGCGGGAGGTGAATGTTTAGAGTGCTCGAGGTTAAGATACGTCATTACGGCTTTGCTCTGACCAGTTAGTGTTAATGACTCTAATTAAATGAACACATAGAATAGCTTGTCTGGAGCATCACACTCCCATAATTTATTTTTAAAACTGGAAAAATCACATACTTCATATTAAAAATACAGGAATAACCTACAGCCTATCATTTCACTGCTTCTAAACTAAATTTTGTCGAACATGTTAAATGGTCAACATCTCATTGAGCAGAAATTGACCATTAAATTTTATTTAGGCACTAAGGCCCAATCCTGCACAATGCTCCCACTTACTAGAAGATTTGCCTGAATAAGGACTACAAGGTCAGATCATAAGTTAAGTGGTGAGCTGTCGTTGGCAAATTTGACAATGAAGGACCTTATTTTCAGGCAGGTTTCAGAGTAGCAGCCGTGTTAGTCTGTATTCGCAAAAAGAAAAGGAGTATTTGTGGCACGTTAGAGACTAACAAATTTATTAGAGCATAAGCTTTCGTGAGCTGTACAGCTCACGAAAGCTTATGCTCTAATAAATTTGTTAGTCTCTAAGGTGCCACAAGTACTCCTTTTCTATTTTCAGGCAATGTTTGTACATAAACTTGCACAAGTACATCTCTATTTAGAACACAAATCAGGTTTTATACATGCACATGGCAAGATAGATGCTTGCATAGACATAGATACATAGAAACTCACTACATGCAATAATGCAGATACAATGCAGGTATGCTATTGTGTGCTCAATTTGTTTCTAAAAATTAGGCTTCTAAACACTGCTATTTTTTTATAGCCATGTGTAAAGATCAAACCAAAGAAACAAACAATACAGTAAGTCCCCAAAATATCATTCTTTCATACCACTAGATGTCCAAACAGCCAAACAAAATTTTAGCAAACTTTCCAAATTTTTCTTCTGAGCCTATGTGTGTGAAATTTCAGTCCAGTGTAATTTTTTCCCGTAATATATGAATGCACCTAGAAATGGGGACATAATTGAAGTAGCTTCTAAAAAGAAACTGTAGCACTAATAGTTTGACACTGTCATAACAGAGTCAATAGTGTTACATGTTCTAACAATTCATTAGGAGGTAGCTAGCACACTCTTAATACAGAAATGAAAACTTTTTCCTATTTTTTTAAATTTCCTTTTTCAGAATATTAATAAGGGCACTGTATATAATATACAGTATTATTTTGTAGCTATTTTTGTATTAATTTCTTTTTTATGTATAAAATATGGATTACATGCAAGATTTTTGTCTGACTTGTTCATCCCCAGATATTTATTATTGTTGAGGTGCAAATGACCCTTTGTGCATAATTACCACAAAGGTCCAAGCGGAAACAAATTAACTTTCTGCTTAAGTTAAGTGAATATCATTTTGAAAATATGAGTCTTCTTGTTACCCATTTGAATGATAAACTATGGAATGAAATCAGGAAAGGACAATGGCATTACTAATTACTAGATTAATGCAAGATTTTTTTTAAAAGTTCAGGGACCATTTGTAAGAGGAGCTCTGTCCAACTCCTAAGGTATATTAAAAAGGGTTCCAAATCCAAGGGTTGTTATTTAGACTAATTGTCTTTTAATCTAATTACCTAAACACACAAAAAGCCATTTGTAAAGTATTGTAATTAAATTGCTGATGTGATAACAGAGAATTGTGTTAGGGGGAAGGGAGGCAAGTGAACACAAAGCAAGCAGTAAGTGAAATTGAAAAGGGTTTGGATTTACTCTATAAATGGGCTGACAAAGAGAATGAAATTTAATGTTGACAAATATAAATTAATGCACCCAGGATTCAAAATGCATAAAGTCAAGCACAGAATGAATGCAACTGAACTAGAGCAAGAGAACTTTGAAAGTGACCTTGGATCTATTGGAGACTTCTCCCTCAGCATGTCTAGACACTGCAAAGAAGCACATAAAAATGCCGAGAGAAAGCTAGGATATACACAGCTAGTGGTAGAATATGGGGTCTATTTTTATATCACATTCACAACATGTCACTCAGTGTATTTTATATAATATAAGGGTGGAGGTCTACCTATTGTAGAAGTAACATTCAAACACATCAAAAATGGGTGTTCTTAAAAACTTGAGAGTTACAACATAAAGACGGGATAGATGTGAATTTTGTAAAGGTACTGGGATAGTACAATTCTTAAAACAATTAATCTGGGAATAAATGATCCTCCCCTTCTCCATCCATACCAGTATCTCTTCCAAGAACATTTTCTTTTTCTGGGTTCCTCATCCTGGCCAGTGTAAAGGAAAAGAAAGTTATAAATGCTAAAACTGATTACCAAAATTTTATTGACAATGACATCATCAAATTTGAGTAGGAGACTGAAAGGCCAGGAGCCAGAGAACTGCCAAGGAAGTACAAGACTTTACCAGAGCAGAGAAAATGAGGCAGTGGCAAAGTCATTGCCACACCACAATTCATTATTGTCCATGAGTCACTCATGTACTACGGCAATAAGCACTTCAGAAAACCAAATAGACAAACTACATGACTGAATATTTATGTCAATTTCATAAATTTTTGAGGCCAGAAGGAACCATTGTGATAATCTAGTCTGAACTCCGTTGGCCCTATAAAACATCCCTGATGACCCAAGAGGACATCCCTGAATTAATTCCTGTTTAAACTAGAGCATATCTTTTAGGAAAAAAATCCAATCCTGATTTTAAAATTTCCATGAATAAGAATCCACCACAACCTTTGCTAAATTGTTCCAATGGTTAATTACTCTGACTGTTAAAACAATTCCACCATTTTTCTTGTTTCCCAGGGAAGCCACAATAGGAACATGTTGTAATACAGGTATGGTTAAATCATCCAGTGACCTAAAAATTGCTAAGCTTGGAGAGATTTCACTATTTACAAATTTTGGCTATTAAGGCTCTCCGAACTAAACTCAATATCTAAAATCCATAAGTAATTGATCAGTACATGCAGACAAATGAATGAAAGACAAATGGGATGGATTTAAGTAGCAGATCACAACTTTCTTTATTCTATACTGGGAATGTCATCATACACCCCACCTTCCTAAATTAATAGGCATTTAATTGGGTCCACTGCCATATTCAGGACTCTCACAATACAATCAGTTTTCAGAGTAGCAGCCATGTTAGTCTGTATTCGCAAAAAGAAAAGGAGTACTTGTGGCACCTTAGAGACTAACAAATTTATTAGAGCATAAGCTTTCGTGAGCTACAGCTCACTTCATCGGATGCATTTTCTTTTTGCGAATACAATCAGTAACTCAGAGTAGACCTGCCTGGGTCCACCCCTACAACTCAGCTCCCTTCTGAATCCTCTCCACCTTCTGGGTGGGGAAAAAAGTTCCCGGGGAGGATCTCAGTCCATAAAGACTTCAGATCTCCTTTTTCCCATAAGCAAAAAGATGACAAGCATACTCCTGGGTCTTATTTACTTTTGAGAACTATACCAATTTCTCCTTATACTCTCTGGCCACTAGGGGCACCAGCAATTAGTATCTTTGCACCCTCACCGATACTGCCCAGTAGCTATTTCCTGCTGATCCATTCCTTAAGGTCACAGAGTCCTATGTCAGTCCCCTGCACCTGCACTCCATCATCCCTAAAAAGCTTGTGCTTAGTATATTGTATGTCCTTGTGTGCCATCACTAAACTATCTACCCCCAGAATTATCCTGGCCGTTTCACAGGTCACATGTTTTTCCACCCTGTTGATATGGGTTGGGCCAATAGCTCTTCAACAAACTTGTATTGAGAGCATCTAACAAGAAGCTTAAGCTCTGAAAAACCTGGGCCAACATAAGTAGCCAAGTGGTGTCTTGACTCACAAGAGCCAATCTCCTAGCCTGTACCTCCAACTAAAGGAAGGCTGCGGACCTGATAGAGGGCAGCAAACCCCCAGCCCAACAATGCACACTCTCATTTCACCCTCCCCCTACCTTACTGCTGTGTCTTTGTCCTTCCCCTGCAATCAATCAAAATTCCTTCCCAATAACTGTGGGGGAGGGGCATTTTCTTGGTAAGAGAGAAATGATCAGACAAAAAAAAAGTTTTAACTTACCATGTGCACACAAAGAAAAGGAGTACTTGTGGCACCTTAGAGACTAACAAATTTATTAGAGCATAAGCTTTCGTGAGCTACAGCTCACTTCATCGAATGCATCCGATGAGGTGAGCTGTAGCTCACGAAAGCTTATGCTCTAATAAATTTGTTAGTCTCTAAGGTGCCACAAGTACTCCTTTTCTTTTTGCGAATACAGACTAACACGGCTGCTACTCTGAAACCTGTCATGTGCACACAGTTCCTTTTTTTGATTTCAGCAACAATGGATACAAATTGCAAAAGCAGTGACCAGGTTTCCATAGACATAATGCCATTCTCACATCTCCAGCTAAAACCTGCCCCCCCCCCAAACAACTTTGGATGAATGTCAAAACTCCCACTGACTTCAGTGAGGCCAGAAGTTCTCCCTCTGTATTTATATAGAAGTTCTCCCTCTGTGTTTATATTGTTCTGCCAAACTATATCTAACCATTGACCCTCGGCTGCTGCATAATTCTCAACTCTGAGCCATCTCTACCCATCACATGATGATTTATTTGTCCTAAATCCTGAGCATGCTTTGGCTATTTGAGTTCGGTGAGCATAAGGACTTGAGTGTCAACTGCTAACAACCCATTAGTACTTGTCATCTGTTTTTCTATTTTCCCATCAGTATCTGCAATGACCATTAATGGTTTCTGTTGGTTACCAGCTCAAATATTTTATTCTAATGATATAATTGGCTCCATATCTTTAGCAATCTGGCCATCATATTATACAATTTTAGGAATGTTGGTTGAATTGTAATAAATGAGTGAAAGTTCTAAAATCATTATCAGAGATAATGCTATGTTTCAACAAAAGATGGAAATTCTGGAAAATAATCTTAACAATTGCAATCTTTAAGTAGTGGATTTTTGTGAAGGTTTGGTGTGAGAGGATGCTTACCTCCTATGATAGAATCTTTTCTTCAGAAAAAAATTAATCCACATTTGCAGATAGCTATAGCTTGCAGCCTTCCATTTAAATGTGTAGCTTCGAAGTACCAGAGGAGTCATCACCTAAATCAGCTTTATATCATATTCTTATAATAACTTTCACCTCATTTCACTACAAAGGCTTTATTATGTCTGAGGTTTGGAAGTGTCATGGCACTGCTGCATAACTTTCTAGAGAAAAAATACACATCTTCCCTAATGTAGACCAAGCAATAAAATCTTAGATAAAAAATATCAATGAAATTGAAATCTGAGATTGTTTCATTATGAATTAATGTTAATATTTTGTTCCCTGCTAAGCTTCATTTTATTACAGATTGAAAAAAATGTGTTTAATGAGCATGAGACACAGCTATTTTTCCTTAGCAGAATTTAAAACATGTACTTTTAGGAAAGGTGACTGTGTGTGATACACACTCTGTGAAGACAAATGACAGGTCAAATATTCATGTAAAATTTTGTGAGCATCTTATTTATGTTTTAGCTCTGCTTAGTCCATTTAGGGGAATATTGGAGTTAGCAAGATTTTTTTTGAGAATTTTGTATGGATTTCTATTTTATTATGCAATACATTAATTTATAGTCTCAGTCTTTAAATATATACATATATATGAATATATAAGTGTGTGTATGTGTTATATAAATAAAATGTTAAAACTCAAATCTAGGTAAAATGATGAAAAATAGCTAAATACCAAGTTACTTTAAAAAACATTAACGGGGGAAGGGGATTTAAATTCATTATTTGATCTCCTACTCATTTATTTTTTATAATCTGACAGAGGGACAATGTTCTCAAATTGTATTTATGTGTACTTTCTTTCATCTTTCATCCAAAATATAGATGCCTTGCTATAAACTAAACTTGTATTTCCCTGTCTGTCATTATACAAAGTTTGTTTCAGGGATATTTAAAACCTAATGCAAAAGATCTCTGATTCATTTGTGGAAGAAATGGTGCAGTCAGTGCATATATGGAGCCTTTTCCATTGATCAAATGGCCTCAACCCAGCTAAACAGTGAGATGTATATGAACCATATAAAAAGGAACTATCAATGACTATTGCAAGCATAAAACAAAACAAAATTAGATTTATCTCCAGGAATCTTTCAATCTAATGGACGGTTTAGATGTCATTTTACTGTAGTTTGCATACTTTGGTGATGGCAACTCTCCAGTTGTTGTATGTACAACATCAACCACTTTTCTTAATTTAGGCCATGAAAAACCTGTTAATGAAATAAAGCAATTGCAGTAGTTGTAATGTATTTTAATGCTATTAGAAAAACATAAATCAGATTAAATTGTACTCAGAAGCAGCCCTAGCCATTTTGCCAGCCAATGAGGAAAATCTTTTGGGCGCCCCCTCCACAACTCCACAAGCTGCCAAGCTAAATAAAAACAAAAAAGAAAACAAAAACCACGTATAAGAAAGAAAGAAATAAAGAAAGAAAGAAAGAAAGAAAGAAAAGCTTGCCAATTAGTGGTGTAAAAATGGACCACCAATAAGAGCAGAGCAGAAAAACAAAACAAAACAAACACAAAAATCCAAGCAGCACAATGATACAGAACTTCCTGGAAGTTGGTGTCCAGGGCACCCTCCCTGCTTTTCTGCCTCTGTAACTAGCCCTGACTGTACTCTAATCCGCACTGTTTAGTTAAAAACACTGAAAATATTAAAGTGTATATTAAAGCATCAGAATACCCTTAAAATGCATATACTTTAACAAAATATAACCAAGATTTATATCACTGTGATATTGTAACAGGGCCTTCATTCTGGGAATGCCTGGGAACATCCCAGTTCTCCTGTTAAGGATCTTTGCCCTTTAAGGAGAAGAATTTTGGGGAATATAGTGGTTCCTTAGTGGTTCCTAATGGGAAATGTAGTCCTGGATCACATGTAGATAGAGAAGGAACCATATATATATATATATAAAGAGCTGGCTGCAGCCCAAAAAAGTGACAGTCCTTCCAGGAGCAGAAGTTGCTGGTGAGTCTCTCCAATAAGGGAACCCTGGAAGGTGATATGGCAGCTGGAGTTGAGGAAGGAAGACCCCTGGAGGCCCAGTGACAGTACTACTTCTTGTTTGGGGTTCATGCTGGGGATTTTAACAAGATGGAAGGAGGGGGGAAGTCCTGCTTCAGACCTTACATAATAGGGTAAGTGTAAGCTGAGCCTGGGGAAGGGTTGCAGGAACTGTATTTTAGGGGTTAGATTTTTGTTTTTCTGTGGAGAACACTCTTGTGAAGGTGTGGCCAGAAATTTGTACCTCATAAATCTCCTTACCAATCTTCTAACTTGTGTAGAGGCAAGAAGCAAGGTAGTGGGTAAATACCCAGCAAAGAAATTAAATGGCTTCCTAGTACAGATACTATCTTTTCTCAATGCTCTCACTCAGGAGAGATAAAATGGTGAGAATTTTTCCATCCACACAAGACAAAAAAACCTAATTGTTTCCACTAGAAGAAAAGGAGTACGTGTGGCACCTTAGAGACTAACAAATTTATTAGAGCATAAGCTTTCGTGATCTATGGCTCACTTCATCGGATGCATTTGGTGGAAAAAACAGAGGGGAGATTTATATACACACACAGAGAACATGAAACAATGGGTTTATCATACACACTTTAAGAAGAGTGATCACTTAAGATAAGCCATCACCAGCAGTGGGAGGGAAGGAGGAAAACCTTTCATGGTGACAAGCAAGGTAGGCTAATTCCAGCAGTTAACAAGAATATCTGAGGAACAGTGGGGGTGGGGTGGGGGGGAGAAATAACATGGGGAAATAGTTTTACTTTGTGTAATGACTCATCCATTCCCAGTCTCTATTCAAGCCTAAGTTAATTGTATCCAGTTTGCAAATTAATTCCAATTCCGCAGTCTCTCCTTGGAGTCTGTTTTTGAAGCTTTTTTGTTGAAGGATAGCCACTCTTAGGTCTGTAATCGAGTGACCAGAGAGATTGAAGTGTTCTCCAACTGGTTTTTGAATGTTATAATTCTTGATGTCTGATTTAAAGGATGACCCATCGCTCTCACAGATCTTGGGAGACAGGCCAGTACTTGCTTACAGACAGCCCCCCAGTCTGAAGCAAATACTCACCAGCAACCACACTCCACACAACAGAACCACTAACCCAGGAACCTATCCTTGCAACAAAGCCCGTTGCCAACTCTGTCCACATATCTATTCAGGGGATACCATCATAGGGCCTAATCACATCAGCCACACTATCAGAGGCTCATTCACCTGCGCATCTACCAATGTGATAAATGTCATCATGTGCCAGCAATGCCCCTCTGCCATGTACATTGGCCAAACTGGACAGTCTCTACGTAAAAGAATGAATGGACACAAATCAGACGTCAAGAATTATAACATTCAAAAACCAGTTGGAGAACACTTCAGTGTCTCTGGTCACTCGATTACAGACCTAAGAGTGGCTATCCTTCAACAAAAAAGCTTCAAAAACAGACTCCAAGGAGAGACTGCTGAATTGGAATTAATTTGCAAACTGGATACAATTAACTTAGGCTTGAATAGAGACTGGTAATGGATGAGTCATTACACAAAGTAAAACTATTTCCCCATGGTATTTCTCCCCCCCACCCCACATCCCACTGTTCCTCAGATATTCTTGTTAACTGCTGGAATTAGCCTACCTTGCTTGTCACCATGAAAGGTTTTCCTCCTTCCCCCCTCCCCCCGCTGCTGGTGATGGCTTATCTTAAGTGATCACTCTTCTTACAGTGTGTATGATAAACCCATTGTTTCATGTTCTCTGTGTGTGTGTGTATAGATCTTCCCTCTATTTTTTCCACCAAACGCATCCGATGAAGTGAGCTGTAGCTCACGAAAGCTTATGCTCTAATAAATTTGTTAGTCTCTAAGGTGCCACAAATACTCCTTTTCTTTTTGCGAATACAGACTAACACGGCTGCTACTCTGAAACCTGTTTCCACTAGAGAATCCTTTCACCCCAAGGGAAATATTCCAGTGTGGGTTGTGATGGGAACAGCCCCCATAAGTGATGAATCGGGCTATATAGCAAAAACCTCTATCCAGAGTCCATGGCACAATTGAAAGGCAAACAATTAATAATGTCCTGGGGAGCAGGACAACACTTGTACTAAGACCATGATTTATCTGTGTGAAACAGGAGTAGTGGAGACACACCTCCACATGAAAGTCTGGGCCCATTGTTCTATGGAAACCATATAAATCCTACAAATGAAACACAGCATTTCTTAGACTGAAAAGCAGCATTTCCTCACAGCAATTGTACTGCATAAATTAGAAAACAGAGTACTCCACTCCAGGGGCCTGAATTATGTCTGGGTTATTCCAGTTTTATGCCGGTAGCACTCCATTGAAATTAATGGAGTTACAGCTGTGCAAAACTAAAGTGACACAGTGCTGATTTAGTCCCCTGACTGTTATTTAATATCTATGAGTCTCATTTTCATTTTCTTCTTACAAAAAATTATAAAGTAGATTTTAATTAGATGATTTTGTCATTTTTTAATATGGAAAGCAAAAGGTGATTGAAAATAAGGAATGTTAGTGATTTCTTAGTTATGAGGCACTTTTATTAAGGAAATGTAAATACTAAGTATTGTGGCATATAAATACTAGAGTAGGGTAGAAAATATAACCTCTGTCCTGGGGATATTCTGAATGTTTGAAATTTTGTTTTGTTCTGAATTGGAATGAAACATTGACCCTTGGAATTTCCTGGAAAAGCAAATGTTCCAATTTGGGAATGTACCATTGCCACCCTCACCATCTGTCCCAAGTCCCTGTGTTCTTCCTTCCACCCTGAAAAAGCCCTGGGCTGGTGGCAGGATGGAGGTGGGAATGTGGGGAAATCCCCTGGCAGATGATGGGAGGAGTTGTTGGTGGGGGAAACCCTGGTCTGGTGACAGGAAGAAAAGCACTAACCACAGTAGGAAGGAATATAACAACCACCACCACTCTCTCCATTGAAACATTTTGTCAAAATCAAAATGTTCCTGTGAAACATCATGATTTTGACAAAACAGCATATTTTTACAAAAAAAAAAAAAAACAGTTCAAGTTAAATCTTTCAATTAGCTGTAACTATTTCTATACAAGAGTATAGTAGTGGGTCTGCTTCTGCTATCTGAACTTGGAACAATATTTAGTGTTTTTTTAAAAAAAATATATCTAAGATTAATATTTTATAAAAGCCTACTTGGGATACACACCCTTAGCAACAGAATTAGACTGCTCCAAATTCAGTGTCTAGGTATTCCATAAACGGTAAAAGGATCAATGGAAAACTCTACTGAGTGTCTAACTGGCTGCCTGCCAATCTCTGCAAAAGAGAAATATTACTCTGGGGCACTATATTATATCCCTTACTCTGTTTAGGAATTGTATATGCTGTACTACATCGTCATGCAGTGGGTTAGACATTTGCCAGCAACAACTCCTTTGTTTTGTAAAAGGCTTCAGATGACAATGGCATATTTGATGAAAAAGAACAATCCTGAGTGTGTTTACAAGTGAACACAGGCCTCAAAGCAGTAGCATTTCCTACCCTTGGCCTCTTGCATATCTATGTGATACTAGAGTACCTCATGCTAACCATGGATTACATTGCCCCGGTCCCAGCTTGCTAACCATGTCATGCTGACTTCCTGTCTTTCTTTGAAAGGAACCTTACTTTGAAAGAGTATCACTGGAGTGGCTCCATGGATCTGCACAGCAGCATGACAAAATGACAAAAATCACAAAGTTTTGCTTTATTTCTAATCAAATTATAGAGAAGAAGACTCATGATCCCAGTTGTTGTGTGGGAGATGATCACTGCCTTGACCACAGCACTACAATCAGGGCAGTGTAGCCAGCTGTGCTTAGTCCTGCACAATAAAACCAGGTTCAGTGGCAACCCCACCGAAGGAAATGCAAACCATTTGACAGTCTATGTATTAGGGGAATAGGTGGTTTAGAAATGCACAAATGGAAATGTAACCCCTGTGACACTCTGCATCTCAAAATAGCACTCTGAAACCCCTGTATTCACCACCGTGATATGTTTTGCACAAAGTATGCCTTGTGAGGTATTCTTTAATAAGTCTTGATTTGTTGAACATTAGTAGCCTGTTGGATGTACTATCATTGTATGTGAAGTTAGGAGGTATTGCTATATGTGTTACTGAAATATGTTGTATGGTTGGAAGAATCCCACAGCTGGTCTTTCAGAAGCAACAAAGGAACAACTATCACTGGCCAGACAGGTGTTGATGATCCATCAAGAAAAATCCACTCTCAGAGAGACTTCTCAGAGAGGGCATGCATGCCCTGAGGACTGCCTAACCCGCAGGTCACAGCAAGGATCTTTCTAGCAGCTGGAAGAAAGTATAAAAGAGGGACAGTGACAACATCACTTGGCCTCTCTTCTTCCCCATCTCAATACCTGGAAGATCATCTGGAAGACAAAGACTTTTAACTGGGGAGATCAGTCCCAGGCTGGGAAAGGAATCCAGTTTGTGTATTAAGAATGGTAACATGCCTGTAACATCGAGTGGGATGAGAAACTACTTGATCAAAATCCTACTTAGTTTGTAGAATTTAGACCGCAAATTGATTTTTTATTTCCTATCAAACCAACTTTGATCTCTATGCCTGATACTTATAATCATTTAAAATTAAGGATATTGATTAATCACAGTTAACTCATGTGATTAACTCAAAAATAATCATGATTAATGGCAGTTTTAATCACACTGTTAAACAATAGAGTACCAATTGAAATTTATTAAATATTTTGGATGTTTTTCTAGATTTTCAAATATATTGATTTCAATTTCAACACAGAATACAAAATCTACAGTACTCACTTTATATTATTGTTTTTATTACTTTAATTGCTAAGACAAACAAGTTTCTTTACATTTACGGGAGATAATGCCGCTCACCTCTTATTTACAATGTCATCTGAAAGTGAGAATAGGCATTAGCATGGCACTTTTGTAGCTGGTATTGCAAGGTATTTACATGCCAGATATGATAAAAAGAAAAGGAGTACTTGTGGCACCTTAGAGACTAACAAATTTATTAGAGCATAAGCTTTCGTGAGCTACAGATGAAGTGAGCTGTAGCTCACGAAAGCTTATGCTCTAATAAATTTGTTAGTCTCTAAGGTGCCACAAGTACTCCTTTTCTTTTTGCGAATACAGACTAACACGGCTGCTACTCTGAAACCAGATATGATAAACATTCATATGCCCCTGCATGCTTCAGCCACCATTCCAGAGGACATGCTTCCTTGCTGATGACGCTCGTTAAAAAAATATTGCATTAATTAAATTTGTGACTGAACTCCTTGGGGGAGAATTCGCAAAAAGAAAAGGAGTACTTGTGGCACCTTAGAGACTAACAAATTTATTAGAGCATAAGCTTTCGTGAGCTACAGCTCACTTCATCGGAATGTATGCCTCTTGCTCTGTCCTACCTGCATTCTGCCGTATATTTCATGTTATAGCAGTCTTGGATGATGGCCCAGCATGTTGTTCATTTTAAGAACACTTTCACAGCAGATTTGACAAAACACAAAGAAAGAATCAATGTAAGATTTCTAAAAATAGCTACAGAACTCAACCCAAGGTTTAAGAATCTCAAGTGCCTTCCAAAATCTGAGAGGGATGAGGTGTGGCGCATGCTTTCAGAAGTCTTAAAAAAGGAACACTCAGATGTGAAAACTACAGAATCTGAACCAACAAAAAAGAAAATCAACCTTCTGCTGGTGGCATCTAACTCAGATGATGAAAATGAACATGCATCAGTCTGCACTGCTTTGGATTCTTATGGATCAGAATCCCTCATTAGCATGGACGCATGTCCTTTGGCATGGTGGTTGAAGCATGAAGGGACATATGAATCTTTAACAAATATTGCATGTAAATATCTTGTGACGCCGGCTACAACAGTGCCATGTAAACACCTGTTCTCACTTTCAGGTAACATTGTAAACAAAAAGCGGGCAGCATTATCTTCTGCAAATGTAAACAGACTTCTTTGAGTGACTGACTGAACAAGAAGTAGGACTGAGTGGACATGTAGGCTCTAAAGTTTTACATTGTTTTATTTTTGAATGCAATTATTTTTTGTACATAATTCTACATTTGTAAGTTCAACTTTCATGATAAAGAGATTGTATTACAATACTTGTATGAAGTGAATTGAAAAATACTATTTCTTTTGTTTTTTAGCACAAATATTTGTAATAAAAAATAAATATAAAGTGAGCACTGTACACTTTGTGTTCTGTATTGTAACTGAAATCAATATATTTGAAAATGTAGAAAACATCCAAAAATATAAAAATAAATGGCATTCTATTATTATTGAACAGTGTGATTAATCACACGATTAATCACAATTAGCTTTTTAATCATGCGATTAATCACAATAAATTTTTTAATCGCTTGACAGCCCTACTTAAAAATCTCTCTTTCTGTAGTTAATAAATCTGTTTTATATTTTCCTTTATTTGAAGTTCTTGGGGAGTCTCAGCTCAGGGTAACAAGGGCTGTTGCACGTCCACTACTCTTTGTTGGAGTGGAGAACCAATTAATGAGCTTGCATTGTCCAAGGGAGTCTTGAGCCGAATAAGAGAGTATATTTCTTGGGTGCAAGGCTGGGGTGATTGGCTGGTACCTCTCTTGTTATGATTCACAAGTTGCTTAGAGAGCATTCATGCAATTTCACTGTGTATGAGTCTCCACATACTGAGTGATCACATCATCTGAAGGGGTTGGCTGCCTGTCACTGGCACAGCATTGTGAAAGACTACTCAGACTGGAGAAATAAGGGGGCACAGCAGTCCTACAGTTTCGGGTTATATCCTGGGGACTCTGTCACAACCCCCTCTTGGAGTTCGCCAGATCTTGGAATGTTGAGACTGAGCCTCTAGTGTATCCTATCTTATGAACTATTACAATAATGGCTACCAGAGCCCTCTGACACCATTTCCCAGCATGCTTGGAGTCATGACTGGGGTCAGAATGGACTAGAAGAACTCTTGAATTGCTGTGGTATCTGATGCATGGGTTAGGCAGTTCCTGCCCTGTGGAGTCCAGCTTTCAAAGTGGCAGAGATCTGATGCAATGCTAGCTACCAAGAGCCATCTGAGATCTGCCAGACTCCAGACCCTTTTTGTTTAAATCGGCCAACATTAAGAGTGCTGCAACACTTATCTCAGGACTCATCCTTGGCATTCCATCTGCCTGAGAAGGGGCCAGGGAGTGAACTGGGGGATGGGAAGTGTGTGGGAGGGGTGGGAAATTTGTTGATATTTGGTACTTATTAGTTAACCCCCTGTTCCTTTCCTTCCCCAGATCCTATTTTCCTGCTCCCAGTAAAGTCTCCTTTTGGTGTATTGTTATTTTTGGGTGTGTCATTTCTTTGCTGGGAATTGTATAGAGGTATTTTATTGTTTCTTGTGTCCTGGGTTTCATATTCCTTGCCAGTAGTTACTCACTTTCCCAAGGTATGCATTCCTTGTGTCTCAGTCACAGTGCGGTGTCACCTTAGGTGGAAGCACCAGGCATCACTAAAAGGAACCCAGCACCCAATCCATGAGAGGAAAGAGGCAAAGTCACTCTAAGTAGCTAGAACTGGAAAGCAGGTTTAAGCCACAACTTGGGGGAGGGACTACAGAAATATATCTTTTAATTGGCAGAGACATGACACAGCTAGTAAGATAAATTGTTTTAAAAAGAGATTTTGTTTCCACTAGGTCATGAAAACAATGCAAAATTCATTTCTTCTGACATTTGCAGTGCTTGAAATATTTATTAGTCATCTAATTCTTTGAATATTGTACTCATGTTGTACTCTCACGTAACTCAATGTCAAACTGCAGTAATGCCACTGATGGGTTTAACTAACTATAGAATTTGTCCTTAATAAGATGTCCTCTTCAAGAATTTTCTTCCTTTTTGTATTTCTTTTACCTTTTTTTTCTTATAAATTATTTTATCTTGGCCTGCTACCTCCAGTAGAATCACTGGTACATAACAAACTTGTTTCACATTTCACTCCTTGTATCTTTTAGACATACATCCTCTGCCATACAACATCTATATGGCCCAGAGAAAAAAAGCTAAAATGGCTTCTGCTGACTTTCCTGAGTATGTGAGGTAGCTACAGCCAATTGTAGAGTATGACTTCATGTGACTTCAAACAAAGGACACATCATAACTAACCTTGCTCTCTGAAGAAAAGGTGAATTGAAAATATTTGTAATGTAAAAATGTGTACCCAATTTTGGTGAATTTTTCACTGGATATGAAAATTTTGCACCAAGTTCTGCATTTTCATGGCAGATCAGTGAAAATGAAGATAGTCAAATCTTAAGTCTTTTCAATATCTCAATGAATATTTTGAACAACTCTGATTATAAATTGGCAATATTCTGGTTTGCTTCTTAATTACTGTGCTTCCCTATTTTGTTTATCTTTCTGGTTGCCTTGCATAAACTTACTGCAAACCATGTATTTCAGAGAAATACTCAGGAAGAATAAGACTGCTGTGAGGGATCAAGTGGTACACAAGTCAGGATATGGAGACTCTCACCTCCAGATTGAGTCTGGCTGAGAGTGGCAATGACTGAAAATTTTTACCACCAGACAGCTGTTTGGCAGCCTACCATAGGTGAAATATAAATTGGTAGTATTAGTCAAATCCCTGTGGACAAGTACGCACATCACACACACAAAACCCCAAAACACAACAACAGCCACTAATTAGCAGTCTACTAAGATGATGAAGACTAACATGATGTCTTAACTACCCTCTCACTATTAGCTGTAACCCATCTGGGTTGGAGTTAAGATACATGGGTAGGATGCCATCATGGGGGAAGTAACTCTGCAGATGTGTGTGCTTGTGTTCATAAGTGAAGAATTTTAGTCGTCAGGGCTGGCACATTTTATAGCACTACATTCCCTTTAAAAAACAAAACCAGCAACAACCCAGAATATTCCTTTAAATAGGATAAGGAACTCTTTTATTCCATTCATTTCATTCTTCCATTCTGTAGGAATATGAGAGGGCCTTTTTGTAATTCAACAACACTTTATTTCTCCAAAGTAGGCCCTCGAAACAATTTCCCTCCAGGAAATTTCTTTAAATATATTTGACAGCTTGGTCCTGAATCATAGGCATGAATCCATCTTGCTCTGGCTTGTTCTTAGTTTGCTTCTTGTTGCTCTCTCCAGCTAGTTCGTTGCTCTTCTGGTCATGTTCATCTGCCTGTCTCATTTGTTTTCTCAGCCGTCGCTGTTTCGTCTGATCATTTTATTCTAGAGACTAACAAATTTATTAGAGCATAAGCTTTCGTGAGCTACAGCTCACTTCATCGGATGCATTTGGTGGAAAAAACAGAGGAGAGATTTATATACACACACACAGAGAACATGAAACAATGGGTTTATCATACACACTGTAAGGAGAGTGATCACTTAAGATAAGCCATCACCAGCAGCGGGGGGGGGGGAAAGGAGAAAAACCTTTCATGGTGACAAGCAAGGTAGGCTAATTCCAGCAGTTAACAAGAATATCAGAGGAACAGTGGGGGGTGAGGTGGGAGGGAGAAATACCATGGGGAAATAGTTTTACTTTGTGTAATGACTCATCCATTCCCAGTCACAAACTTCCTCGTGGCTGGACTTTACAAAAACTAGACAAGCCATTTACAAAACACACTTTGCTTCTCTACAAAAGAAAAAGGACACTAAGCTATCTAAACTACTATATGCCACAAGGGGCCACAACAATGGTTCCCGTAACCCACCCAGCAATATTGTTAATCTATCCAACTATACTCTTAGCCCAGCAGAAGAATCTGTCCTATCTCGGGAACTCTCCTTTTGCCCCTCCACCCCCACAAACAGGATACAGTTCTGTGGTGACCTAGAATCCTATATTCGACGTCTCAGACTCAAGGAATATTTCCAACACACCTCTGACCAACATATTAACCCACAGAGACCTTCCTGCCAACACTACAAAAAGAAGGATTCTGGGTGGACTCCTCCTGAAGGTCGAAACAGCAGCCTGGATTTCTACATAGACTGCTTCCGCCGACGTGCACGAGCTGAAATTGTGGAAAAGCAGCATCGCTTACCCCATAACCTCAGCCATGCAGAACACAGTGCCATCCACAGCCTCAGAAACAACTCTGACATCATAATCAAAAAGGCTGACAAAGGAGGTGCTGTCGTCATCAGGAATAGGTTGGAGTATGAACAAGAGTCTACTAGGCAGCTCTCCAACACCACTTTCTACAAGCCATTACCCTCTGATCCCACTGAGAGTTACCAAAAGAAACTACAGCATTTGCTCAAGAAACTCCCTGAAAAAGCACAAGAACAAATCCGCACAGACACACCCCTGGAGCCCCGACCTGGGGTATTCTATCTGCTACCCAAGATCCATAAACCTGGAAATCCTGGACGCCCCATCATCTCAGGCATTGGCACCCTGACAGCAGGATTGTCTGGCTATGTAGACTCCCTCCTCAGGCCCTTCGTTACCAGCACTCCCAGCTATCTTCGAGATACCACTGACTTCCTGAGGAAACTACAGTCCATTGGTGATCTTCCTAAAAACACCATCCTAGCCACTATGGATGTAGAAGCCCTCTACACCAACATTCCACACAAAGATGGGCTACAAGCCGTCAGGAACAGTATCCCCGATAATGTCACGGCTAACCTGATGGCTGAACTTTGTGACTTTGTCCTGACCCATAACTATTTCACATTTGGGGACACTGTATACCTTCAAATCAGCGGCACTGCGATGGGTACCCGCATGGCCCCACAGTATGCCAACATTTTTATGGCTGACTTAGAACAACGCTTCCTCAGCTCTCGTCCCCTAATGCCCCTATTCTACTTGCGCTACATTGATGACATCTTCATCATCTGGACCTATGGAAAAGAAGCTCTTGAGGAATTCCACCATGATTTCAACAATTTCCATCCCACCATCAACCTCAGCCTGGATCAGTCCACACAAGAGATCCACTTCCTGGACACTACGGTGCTAATAAGCGATGGTCACATAAACACCACCCTATATCGGAAACCTACAGACCGCTATTCCTACCTACATGCCTCTAGCTTTCATCCAGATCATACAACTCGATCCATTGTCTACAGCCAAGCGCTACGATATAACCGCATTTGCTCCAACCCCTCAGACAGAGACAAACACCTACAAGATCTCTATCATGCATTCCTACAACTACAATACCCACCTGCTGAAGTGAAGAAACAGATTGACAGAGCCAGAAGAGTACCCAGAAGTCACCTACTACAGGACAGGCCCAACAAAGAAAACAACAGAAGCCACTAGCCATCACCTTCAGCCCCCAACTAAAACCTCTCCAACGCATCATCAAGGATCTACAACCTATCCTGAAGGACGACCCATCACTCTCACAGATCTTGGGAGACAGACCAGTCCTTGCTTACAGACAGCCCCCCAATCTGAAGCAAATACTCACCAGCAACCACACACCACACAAAAGAACCACTAACCCAGGAACCTATCCTTGCAACAAAGCCCGTTGCCAACTCTGTCCACATATCTATTTAGGGGATACCATCATAGGGCCTAATCACATCAGCCACACTATCAGAGGCTCGTTCACCTGCGCATCTACCAATGTGATATATGCCATCATGTGCCAGCAATGCCCCTCTGCCATGTACATTGGCCAAACTGGACAGTCTCTACGTAAAAGAATGAATGGACACAAATCAGACGTCAAGAATTATAACATTCAAAAACCAGTTGGAGAACACTTCAATCTCTCTGGTCACTCGATCACAGACCTAAGAGTGGCTATACTTCAACAAAAAAGCTTCAAAAACAGACTCCAACGAGAGACTGCTGAATTGGAATTAATTTGCAAACTGGATACAATTAACTTAGGCTTGAATAGAGACTGGGAATGGATGAGTCATTACACAAAGTAAAACTACTTCCCCATGGTATTTCTCCCTCCCACCCCACCGCCCACTGTTCCTCTGATATTCTTGTTAACTGCTGGAATTAGCCTACCTTGCTTGTCACCATGAAAGGTTTTCCTCCTCCCCCCCCCCCCCCGCTGCTGGTGATGGCTTATCTTAAGTGATCACTCTCCTTACAGTGTGTATGATAAACCCATTGTTTCATGTTCTCTGTGTGTGTGTATATAAATCTCTCCTCTGTTTTTCCACCAAATGCATCCGATGAAGTGAGCTGTAGCTCACGAAAGCTTATGCTCTAATAAATTTGTTAGTCTCTAAGGTGCCACAAGTACTCCTTTTCTTTTTGCGAATACAGACTAACACGGCTGCTACTCTGAAACCTGTCATTTTATTCTATGCAGTCTGAATGATATAGTTTTCCTTCCCCTTTATGTATTAGTTGTCAGCATGTAACTAGAGCAAGTTAACAATAGGTAATAGAACACAGAAAAGCCTCTGCATTATTCCCACAGAACTGAGAACATAGTCCTTACAGATTTCTTTGGCTCTGCTGATGTCATGCCTCTCCTGAGGCTGCCTTTTGGATGGTGGAATCAATTACAGAGACACCTCACAAGTCAATCCAGGTCTTCTGTGTTTTTATTATATCCAGAGTTGCTGAATATAGTCACGTCAGTTGGAAACTCCTTGAAGGCATGAATCAGAGTGTCAAAAGCATTTGAGAAAGGAAATCCCCTGTTGCTGCCACTCCTCATAATTCCAGGCTCTCTCCATGTGATCAGTTTGTCAGTAGCACCGTATAAGAATACGTAGTATTCTGGCCCGGACCTTTGACCAAGTGCTCTAGGTCAGTTGCCTCTGAAGTAGAGCTCATCGTCTGCCAGAGCTCAAAAGTTCATTTTATTTGTCTGTGAAAACAGTCTGCAGAAGATCCTCCACTATCACTCTCAGCCCAAATGCATCTTAAAGAAAAGTAATGCTTATTGGAATATCAAGAGAAACTGACTTAAAGATATATAATTGGTATCAAATTAGATTCATTCTGAGGTCTGTATAACAGTGTGTCCCAGGCTAACAAGTTCTCTCCCTATTTGTCTTAGCATTACAGATTCTCAGAGGCAGAGACCCTGCATTTTGTCTAAGGGAACCCTTTCCATTATTCTGTCAGGTCTCTTTGATCTTTTAAGTGTGAACATCTGCTATTACTGGTGACTAATAATCAAGCAAAGGTCATAGAATAAGCACTGAGACCAAATATCCCCTCTTCCATTTGATATCCCTTTTATTCAATATTGAATGGAAATATGCTTCCCTACACAGCTAGGTTTTTTTTTCATTTCCTTTCACTTAACATATATCATCCCTACAAAAGTCCTTTTGAATCTGAATAAATATTAATTAAAAATAGATAACCTTCTGACATATAATGTGGCTAGAATAAAGTTCATTTGCATGTGAATATTTTTTATCCCCCAGGTGTTTGTTGGCTGAAGTGTCAGGAAGATTGTAATTCCCTTGGCCATCACAACCATAGCGTCACCATAATCAGTATCAATATATTTCTTATTCCTTAGCAATTCCATTGTACCCCACATATGATTCCTTGTGGACAGGGTCCAGTCTGCCAAAGACAAGAAGTAGAGATTTAACAAGAGGACTTACTGAAAGTTTGAGGTATCTTCACACATGGGGAGACTACACTATAGAAATGAAGACTGGCATAGTGGATTGGGGAATTTCTTTGGCATCAAGACCTTATGCTTCTACAAACTTCTTCTGTTACTTTAGCCCAGTCACTTAGGTCCAGATTCACAAAAGTTTCAGTACCTACCCCTAGTGGAATCCTCACCCCTGATTCAGGTGTCCAGGCTCCCCAAGCTCTGTATTTTGGTGCCTAAGGATGAGGTCCTCAGAAGACAGCAAGCTAAGCTGGGAGCTGACAAAGCTAGACAGGAGTGAAATGTACAGGAAAGGGGCACAGCTTAGGCCAGATCCTCAAAGGTATTTAGGTGATTGACACCCAATGAGATGGGTCCTAGGGGCCCAGGCCCTAGTAGCAAAATCCAGGCCTTACTCATGAAAAGCCAGCAAGGCTGATGCCAGTAGCCCACTTGTTAAGGCACTCATCAGGAATGATGATTTCAAGTCCCTACTCTGCCTGGTTTGGAGCAGCAACTTGAACATACACCCCTGGTGTGTGCCCTAATTCTCAATGTACTCTGGGGTAGAGTCTCTCTCAGTTTCTCTTGCTAAAGCTGCTCTATTTTTTATAAATATTAGTTGGAGCAGGGATTTGAACCTGGCTCTCCCACAGCAGTGCCCTAATCTGAGCTGGGCTGTAGAGTCAGAATTTCATGCTCTGGCCCAATTAACATCCAATTATAGAGGCCTGGGTTCAATTCTCTGCACTGCCTAATGTAGAGCAGAGATTCAGACTTGGGTCTCCTACCTGCCACCTGCAGGCCCTAGCCATTAGGAGACTCACACACCCTGAAAGATTCCCACCTACTTGCCCCTAGCTGTCTTTTGTGGCAGGTGGCAGGGCTTAGACATGCTCTGAGCAGGTCTATAAGATCAGGCCCTGCTGCCCAAATAGGTGGGGATCACCTACTTTCAGAATGCTATTTCAGGACTGTTGGTCTTCAGCTTCAGCGAGGGCTCAAATATCTCATTAGCTGTGGGGCAGCAAAAGTGCTTAGGTAGTTTTGCACATATCTACTGGTGGAAACATAAGTGATCATGGACATTTGAACAGGCTTAAGCAATGTCCGGCTCTTGGTTCTAGGCAGTCAGTTTCTGTTGGTTGGAGTGGTGGTCAAGAACAAGTACCAAGGTCGCAGCCAGGCAGAGTCACGAATGGGCTCAGGGCAGTGCAGAAATTGCAATTCAAAAGATAAGCCTACTTCAAGTGTTGCTGGGACTTGAAACTGGCCTTGTGGTGTTACAGTCTGCCTAGGATACCAGCCTTCCCTTGAGCCTGTTGCTGTTCCTAACCAAGCTTTGTCCGTATCCTGTATCAACCTGTTGTTGATACAGGGTATGGACAAAGTTTGGGTAGGATCAGATAAAGGCTCAAGAGCAGACTGGTAGCCTAGGCAGTCTGAAACACCACAAGGCTGCAGGATAGTTCCTAGCCATGTGGTGCTGTTGCAAAGACTAACTTGAAACTCTGGTGGTGAGGGTGAAATACCTATGCCTTGGGGTCATCTGACTCAGGTGCTGCCCAGGGAGGTGCTGCTGCAGTATACCTGAGGGATGAGTCAGTGCAGCTGAATTGCCTGAGTGATGGGCCACTCCAGGCTGTACTGAGGGGATAAGTCCTAGCTGAGTGAGCAGCTCTGGTCTGGCTAAGGGTTTGCCTCAGAGGCAGCAGCTGAGAAGTTTCTTTGAAAATGTCAGTGGTGGATTTATGTGCATCTCAATATCTTTGTGGAATTGGCCCTTAGTCTGTACCTAAATTCCCAATCTGTAAAATGAAGATAATAGCATTTCCCTACCTCACAGGCGTGTTGTGAAAATGCATTCATTAAAGACCATGAGGCACTTACACACTAAGTTGATGGAGGCCATATAAGAACCTAAGATAGGTACCTGAGTACATGTGAATAGTGTAGTAGAGTGGGATTTTGAAGTAAGATGAACCAGACATTGTTTGTTCAAGGTTCATTATTTATTAAAGAGAGGCTGTTGCTCAGCTTATATGAATATCTCCTATCCAATATTAGATTATATACAAACAATATAACCGGATACCACACAGACAATACTGGAGAATGCACAAATTCGAGCAGATCTGAGACCTATTGTTGAAAGGTCTGTGGTCTTCTAACACTTATAAGCATACACTGTACTTACTCCTAAATTTATCCCACTGGTTGGGAAAGGTCATATTTAGCATTCCATTCCAGTATTTAAAGTAGAAGGAGGTACTTTTAGAAATGATATCTCTGCACAGCATGATTAGAATGGGAACCAAGTCAGAGCTATCTATGGATAAAAATACATAATTAATAAATACTAGTAAGGTTGTACAACATGCCTGCAGTAAAACCCCCAACCACATGAAACCTTCCTGTTTTGTGTTTTCCTACTACTTGACATTCAGACACAACACATGAACAATTAAACGTTTCAGATGGTTTTAACATGAAACCTGGTAGAATCCAGTGGTTTTAGTGGATTTTCACTTTCAGATTTTGGTTTTGTTCAAGCACAAATCTCAGAGAAAAACTGTAAAAGACACATTTTTGCACTGACCACCACCCTGATCTGGTCTGGAAATCATAAGATCCAAAAGGAACAAAGGCTCTTCACCCTTATCCATCATTTCACTGGGAGACAGAGAAAAACAATCCCATCCACCCAGTGTAAATAGATCCCACTGAGGTTTGCACCGAAAGTTGCACAATTCTTATTACTACCTACCCACCATTAAAAGCAAAAGGATTGCAAATCCCAAACTGGAAAAATCTGAATACAACCTGCACATTTCCACAAAGTGCAGGAAACTTCCAGCTAAAACTGATCAGAAATACATTCAATGCAGTGAGAAGAGAATGCATCGAAAAAAAAAAGTAGTTACAATCCCTTTCCTTCACAGCATAAGGTGGAAGCAAAAAGGACAATAAATCTGTAGGTACTCTAAATATAAAATGCTTCTGTCATCAGCATCTCTCCCCAGGCAGTGCATTTTGGGGTGTTAATTTTAATAAGCAACACCATTAGAAGGAAAGAATCTTTGTTATATTTCTAGTTGCTGCCTTTGCTTTTGAATATATAACTTACAAATATTCAAACTCTCATCAGATATCAAAGTATATGAAATAGTTTAAGTTTTTAACTTTACTTTCTTTCAGAAGTCCATTAAATGAGAGGAAATGAAGGTGGAAGAGATCTAACAAGTCTGACATGAAACCGATAATTAGTATAAACTAGTATCACTGGCAAAGAAGACAGAAGAATAATGGTAAGAAACTTGTAAAGCCACTGATATTACTCATTATGGTTATGGTTCTTACAAAGAGGGTGACAAGACATGACAGTCCTGTGTAATTTTAATTTTCATCCTTTCATTGATCTTTAATTTTCCTTTAATATGATGAGGCCTGGCATGCTCACAGCACTTATGCTATTCTGGGAACAATCTGTAGGATGGATATACAGGAAACTAATTATCCACCCTGAACCAAATATCTGCTGGTTAGGAAGGCAATTAGGGCTCAATGGCCTTTTAATGCCATTATTTCCCAAAAGAATAATGCTCTTCTTGTGGTCCCCTAAAGCATCAGGCCATGGGGGCATTCTCTAGTATTTATGCTGATGAGCCTAATTTAAAAAGGTGTGATGAGTTTTAAATGGAACTCTTCAGTGTACAACCAGGAGTCCATCCTGGCTTGCATTTGCTTATTGAGTGAGAATGTAGGCCTGAGAGATTAACTAGTGTCACAAGTGCACAGATATTGCACTTGGCAGGTATTTCCCTTTTTCTCTTCAGCCAACATGGGGACAGCCCACAGTAGTTGAACAAAAATGACTTTTTGAGAGTGATCCTCAAAATCATTTGTCCAAACACTTTGGAGGGCAGTGTTTACTCCATGACTGCAGTGGGACTTCCCATGGTAGGGAGTAAATTCTCATGGATGTTTGCAAGAAGATCAGGTCCCATATATGTAACAAATCAGTCTTTGGGAAAGCCGAGGCTGATGTCCTATGCAGAGCTGGTTTAAAGAAAAGTCTATTTTGTGATTTTGAAAAAAAATCCAAACATTCAAACCATTCTGCAAAACAAAAAAACAAAACATTTTTGAACATGTTTTAGCTTTCCAGTTTTTCATATTTCCCCTTCCTATTTCCACTGCCAAAATGGGGGAAAAAAAGGAAGAAAGGGACAGAAGAGGGAAAAAGGGGGGAGAACCAAAAACTTTAAGGAAAAATCATTTAAAAAATCAATGGTTTTGAATTTTTGGGGAGTGGGAGACGGGGAGGGGGAAGTCAAAAATCAGAATTTAAAAACACTGACATTTTTCTGCAGCAATCTTCAGTTTCAAAATAATAAGCTGTTTTCACCAATGTTTGAAATAAAACATGTTGCTCAGTCTGTGTAGTCAGATATAAATCTGGCTCAGAGTGAAGCTGTAACTCCAGTGCTGTGGGTCCTCTGTTGACATAACAAGTGAGGACAGGGTGAGTAAATGGTCAGACTTCTTGTTTTAAATGCTGTATATGTATGTTACTAATAGCTTCACATGCTGTTCATTGAACCTACCACTGAGGCTCTTCTGTGTCTTTTTCATCAGAGGTAGAACATCTGTCCTCTGCTCAAGAAATTGCATGCACTATCAGGAAGCAGGGTCACCTCCTCTGTAAGAGAAGAAGCTGATAATGATTCAGATGGTAATGACCTGAAGAAAATGAGGGTGTTCGTGCACTGGCATCCTCCAGTGGCATTCTCTACTTCCTCCTGGTGTCTCTTATCTTCTGCTAGGAGTGAAGGGAGTCAGGTGAAAGTGAGAGGTCATTAAAAATGAATCCAGATGCACTTGAACAATCCTTTGACTGCATCCTATTTTGGTAGAATGCCTTGCTGCAGTTCTAGAAGACACATTGGCAAACAAAGCACCACATCTAGCTGTATTCTAAGTAGAAGAACCAACGAGCATAAAACATAAAACAAAATCTTTGTTGGAGCACTGCCCCAGCCTGGAGATCATACATAGTCTGTGACCAGTTTGCTTCCATGAATTCAAGCTACTTAACTTTGATACATCTGATCAGAAAGAAATTTAAGCATTTGTGACTGAACTCTGTGAAAGAGAATTACCTGGCTTTCCAAACAAATGGAGTCTTATTAGGGCCAAATTCTGACCTCAGATATGCAACTTCCACACACTCATCAATGGTAGTTGTGCCCATATATCTGAGTCCAAAATTTAGCCTATTTAAACTAAATAATACTTCTGCTGTATAAAATCATGTAGTCCTCACTGAGGCAAAACACTGAATGGTTTCAATAATTTGTTTGCCTGAGTGAGGACTGCAGGATTTGGCCTGCTGTGAACCTACAGTAGCCAGCTCATGTCAATAAGAACAAAAATAAGACTACTCCTGTTACCATGCATATTGCATTTGCAATGAGCAAATTCCTAATGGCTTGTTCTCTACCACAGAGGTCTCCTAATTCATACAATGGTTAATGGATGTTGGCTTTCTGGTAAGAATTTCAAAGGGTGAATTCACACAAAAGCTTAATTCTGTTAGTTTATTAAACTATAGGGTAATAAAAGTGTTTTAAATGGCTCATGAAAGATTGAGGAAATGTGCTGGTTATTCAAACACTCAGTCTTTTAATGTTACTAGTGTTAGGTATCTATAATACTGTATTGATACCAACTGGGTTCACTGCTTATTCAAAGAAAAACATGGAAGCATTCAGAATGTGACTAACTTTGTTAATTGTATCTGAAATAAATCTGAGATCTTATGCTGACTAAATACTTAGTTCCACTACTTTTCCCTCCGATCCTCAGAAAGGAAGAAAAAAGAGATACACAATATTTTATAAAATATTGTGGGCCATCTTTTTGTCTCAACTCCAAGAGTGCTTTTTCACTATTATGGCAGCTCAGAGGCCCGGCTTGGGCTGATTGGACAATGGAGGGATACAGATATAGGGAATCACTTATCTTAGACTTTTGGAAGTTGACATAAGGAAAAAGTAATTGAACAGCGGAGACTCATGGAATCCAATTAGTGTGGTAGCAGGAACCACAAATGACATCCCAGATATAATTAATTTAGCTATATTAATTATAACAACATGGAAACTATGTAAATATAAAAAAGTTACTGAAAAATTGGTGCGATTAGAAGCAGCATAGAGAGCATGTATGTTTTCAGCAATTATTCATTCATCTTAAGCACTGGCAATCTGTGCATTTGTAGAGACACCAATGGCAGAGGAAAAATAGCAGATTTGGACCGAATGACAATTGGCGGAGTATCTCTTTCTTTAGAGTGGCCCAGGGACTGTATCACCGAGTCCAGATTGCAGCACATTTATTAGGTTTCCATTGTGGAAAGAAAGCAGATGTCAAAAGAGAGTTGTTGACTGCTTTTCTGCCTCCTAGCATCTCCCAAAATTGTGAGACATGTGGGCTGCTCCTTTCCACACGGCAGCTCATGGAAGCGGTCTAAAATTGCTGCAACCTTTGCACTGGCCAGACCCCCTTCCATTCCTGCTTGCCAACATATTCTCTGCCTCCACACCAGTAGTCAGCCCAAGGTTTTAGCTATTTGTACTTTCTCTTGTTCCCCTGTTTGCTTTTCTAATTTCAGGCAGTAGCAAGCAGGATGTTTTTCTTAACCCTTCCTCCTCCTCCCTGGCTCAAATTTCAGCAGCTTGGTGATTAGTCCACCAGGAACTGCCATTGAAGCATCTCCCTGCTGTGAGGAATGAGGTCCTGCACTAGAGCCAATCTCTGGGCAATCTCACAAACAAACCTGGCCTATAGCAGACTGCTTGGTTGGCTACTCCACCTGATTCTTTGGAAGAGTCAAGCAGACCTGCTGCAGCAACAGTAGTGGCTGCTCAAAGCATTTGCCCTTAGCACTATATCTCCTATGGCTGCTTGTTCCCAGTCCTGCTCCTGCCTTTCACCCAGCCCTTCTCCTTCCTTGGCCCCTGCCTTGTTATATTCCAGATTACCCAGTTCAGACCCTGAGCACCGATTCCTCACCTCTGACTTTGGCTGTGACTCTTGGCTCTGGTATCCAGCTCCTGACTCCAGCTTTTATCGTAGGCTCTGATTCCTGGCTACTGATTCCTTTTCTAACCACTAGTCCTGACTCCTGCTCTGACCATTAGGCACAACCACCCAGGCCCCAGTCATATGATACCTGCCAGTTCCTCTGCCTCCCTCCCAGGCATGGCAGAGCAGCCAAGTCCAAACAGTGCTCTATTTGTGAGACAGCCTTCCCGTGCTCAGCAGGTGGAAAGTTGTGCCCTGCCTGCACCCAGATAACCAAGCCTACGTCCATTAGGGCACAGATATGCATGCTCAACAGGCACATGGGTTCCCCTACCTGCCCAAGCTGCCATGACTCCAACAAGGGAAAACCAGATCTAGAGCCGCAGAACAGACCAGGGAGAAGCTGGAAGGACAAGGAGACCCATCCACCTCGCCAAGGGCGTAAGTCTCAGGGTGATTCTGAACTCTAAAGAGAACAAGCTTTCAGGACTGACAGCTCCACACACCCCACTCTAAATGCCTTGGGAAAGAAGCAGGGCTCATAAAAGGCCTCATTTCCTCCTGTTTCAATCTGGAGGATTTGGGCAATAAATCCCTCTCCCCGATCTAGGAGACTCAGATCCTGCAGGTAAGGAATCAGGCAGAAAACTCTCTAGAGCCAAGGCAAGATGCCTTCACTTGTAAGGTGGGCTAAAATGGTAAAGAAACCAATAAATGAGCAAAAAGGGGCACAGAAAACACAACAAAAAAACAGGAGGCATGTGCCCTTGGACTCTTCCTACTCCTCCTCACCCCTTAAGGGGCTCTGAATCTGGTCAGGATCAGCGGAAGACTAAACAAGGTTTCTTCCCCCCTGAAAAGTTTGAGGCTATGTAGAGAAAGGTTGTAGCCACCATATATATCCAGTATGAACAGTCTCGTGGCAGTAAGCCTCAAAGCAAATTCCTTCCCTCAAAATCTTCCCCTGAGGCTGCAATTCCACTGCACTTTTGCTTTGAGGATATGATCAGAAAGGAGTGGGACAAGCCAGACAAACATATCAGCAAAAATGACCTGAGGTTCTACAGGCTATAAGAGCCAAGAATTCCATTGCTGAGATCCCAAAGGTTGCTGCTACTGTTTCATCCCTAGCAAGGGACAAGGTTATCCCCTCAGAAAGGGAATTCTACCCTAAGGACCAGATAGATAGAAAAGTGGAGGCCACTCTCAGCAAAGATTTTGAGGCCTCTTCAGTTACCTAAACGGATTCTCTCACAACAACATGTTTTGCCAAAGTATCTTTCTCCTGGTGGAGGATCTCCAGTCCTAAGGGACAGGGATCATCCTGATTTCAGCCTTACTCTTTTTTAAAAAAAGAAATCTTCTTAGCACCAGCATTTGTAGCTGATGCTGCAGTTGATACAATGAGGTTTTCAGCCAAAGCCATGGCATCCTTCTCGGTGGCCAGTTGCCATGTTTGGCTCTACCCTTGTAAGGTGGATTCCCATTCTAAACTGGATCTATGCTCAGGAAAATTTACAGGCTCCATCCTATTTGGGGAAAAGCTGGACAAAATGGTGTCGGAAAACAAGCAGTCCCTCCCATCCTCAGAAAAGTGTCTTTAGGAGAGAATACAAAGCTACATTCAGATAGAGACACTTCTTTTGTCCATCTTTCTCACAGAAGTACCGTAAAAGGACAGCAGATTCTCCAAGGGTAAGCCCAGGAATTCAGGTTTCTTGGGGAAAGTCCAGACAGTCGCAGCTCTGCAGCCTCCAAGACCACCTTCAGACTGTGATCAAATGTGCCTATGCCCAGAGCTCAAGCTAGGAGGTAGAATTTCCAACTTCACAGAAAAGCAGTGTGCATCCACACCAGATAAATTGGGGAGGGAGATAGTGAGCCAGTACTCACTAAAAATGGGGGCTCCATCTCATCCTTTCTTCATCTAGTCTTCCATTTCCAGTGATGCCATAAAATGTGAAATGATCCAGAATGAGATTTCTCATCTTCTGGAAACAGGGATTATTAGAAAGTGTGCCCTCAGAAGAGAGATTCTGTGGGTTTTACTCATCTTTATTGTCCAGAAATGCATGGGATCAGAGCAGGGGGATCAGAGCTATCATCAAGTTCAACAGATGAATGAATAAGATGTTCTCTATGGAAACTTTAGCCTCAATGGTGTCCTTCCTTATCTCAAAGACACTTCCTGACATTAGTGGATCTGGAAGATGTCTATCTCCAAATCTCCATAAGGCCATGACACCACAGACTCCTGAGATTCATTTATGGCAGGAAGCATTACCATACTGAATTGTCTCCTTCAGATTTTCCTCAACTCCCAGGGTCTCTACAAAGGTGATGGTAGCGTTCATAGCCAGACGTAGAGTGCAGGTTTCCACCTATACCCACATCCTCAATAACATTCTGATCAGAGCCCCATCCCAAGCTGAGGCACACAAACTGACAAATAGAACAACTTCCTGCAATATCTTTGAGAGACTATATTGTTTTAAACATATGAATGGTTTATGTATCATTGCAGACAATGGATTGCATGCACTCCTCTAGGGGAGGGTTACCACTGCTTCTCTGGAAGATAAAACAGTAAGGTATGATTAGGGCAAGTTGCTCAGGTTACAACACCTCCAAGGAGGTACCACTTCCTGGTATGCTCACAAGTACAAGTTTAGTACTCTGGTTCTCCAGAGACCAATAAAGAAATCCCTTTTGGATAAACAGCCCAAGCTTAAACTGGCTCATGGCTCTTCTTCCTGATCCAGCAGGCAGGTCAGACTTTTTGTCTAAGGGGGGTGGCGGGGGGGGGACTGACAATTCTTGTGGAAGGGTTGAAAGACTTTAGCCTGATAGGGTCCCACGAGATGAACGGGTCACCTCAGGTGAGCTTTTAGTGGGCATACAGGAACGTGTATTGTTTTTATATCTTTTCTTTAATGCTTTTACCTGAAGAGTAAATGTGTTTGCTTAGAAAGTGCTGTGTGGTAACTTGCAACTGCTGGCAATACACAAGTCATAGATGACACAGAGAAAGCAAAGCACCGGCACAAAGCACAATGACCTTTTAGCCAGACTGACTTGTTGGGGATATCACACTCTAGATCAAGAAGCTGTGCAACCTTTAAACTCTTGGTCAGGAGGGAGTGAGACACAGGTCCCTGCCCAGGAGAGGTGTTGCCTGAGAGCTGGAAACCTTAAGAAGTTGCCCTCGAGACTTGGGGTGGGTGGTTAAAAATGTAGTTAACCCTGAAACTGTGACACAAAGCTACACCTTGGATTCTGGATCTCCCAAGAGTTCATGGCTTCATCATCAACTTCAAAAAGAGATTCCTGAATCTTTCAACCAGCATCTCTCACCTGGGAGTGGACCTGATAGCAAAAATGTTTCCATCACATGAAATTTTCCAGGAGATCCAGGATCTTATTACTTTACTCCAAACTATAGCACAATGTCTTCAGCTTCTGGGCCTTCTGGACTTTTGTACAGGAATCAGTCTGTAGGCAAGTCCGAACATCAGGTGCCTCTAACTAACGAAAGACCAAGTGAGAATGTCAGTCCAGGTACTCAGATCCCTAGAGTGGTGAACTGTCAATGGAATGTCCGCAAAGACCTGCCCCTATGCTTTCCAGATCCTCTTGTCCCTACTACCAATGCTAGTCTGGAAGGCCGAGGGTGCTCTTTCTTTCTTTTTTTTTCCTTTTTCCTTTTATTCCTGACCTTCTTACCTTACATCCTGAACTCCACTCACTACTTCCCAGATGTCTCAGAATTGTGGGAGTCGCTGAGCTGCAGAATGGAAGATGTCTTAGTGACAGTCTCCTTTCTGCTAGCAGTGTCTCCCACAATTCTACCCAGCCTGGATGGCATTATGCCAAAGGTTCAGAGATTTTCTTTGTGTTAGACCACTGTGATGCAGGCCCTATGCCAGTTATGCATAGCTGTTGTTATTGTGATCCTGCTTAAGTTACTTTTATCTTTCTAGGAGTTCTGCAGAGCTTTAGAATAACACATCTGGCAACAAGCAGGTGCAGGGTGACTGGCCAGCTCACACAGTGCTGCAACTTTGGACCATCTCCATTGAGCTGCAGTGTGGAGAAGAGTATTTCAAAACTGTGGGAGATGCTACTAGAAGCAAAGAGATTATCGGTACAAAATCTTCCATTCAGCAAATTTCGGAGAATAGGCTCTGAAATTGTAAAAAGAAACAATAGAGTTGATATATATCTGGGTCGAAGAACAAAATGAAAGAATTGCTGGAAAGCAGGTTATTCTAAAACTTGGGTACCAATAAAATTAGAGAGAAGAGTCTGACAGAGGAGGAAAAGAGATAGTGTGAATTCTTCTGGAAATGGACCAAGGAGAGCATTTGTTAGACAGCTGCAGCAGCATAGGAGCCAGCACAGAGAGAGCTGTAAACAGGGGAGTCTGAAAGGGGAGTTTGTATTGCAGCGCTCGTTGGGGGTTTGTTTTTGCTGTGCTGGTGTTTTGGGGTGTTGTGGTGTGGTTTGTGTTTCCCAGATTAACAGGATTTAGGTGGGAAGGTGATGACAGATACAGAGGCAGCAGTGGGAGTGACCCATGTAGTGGAAGACACAATGAGGTTGCCTTGATGTGGAAGCTGCAGTATGTACATGATCCTGGAGGGGGGACCTGGTAAGAGTTTCGTCTGCATGAGCTGATGGAAGAAAAGATCCAAGGATTGGATATGTAGGTGGAAAGTCTGGTTGAGTTTAGAAGGGGGTTCGAGCAGATTATGGTGCAAAGACATGAGGCAGCTGAAGGGAAAAGCTCAGACTTGCAGATAGAAGCAGGAGTGAAAAATTCTGAGGGGAGGCTGCTGGGTGAAGAAAATGGACAGTGGAAGCATGTGACTAAGAGAACCAGGCACAGGAAAAGATGGGCTAGTGAAGGAGTAATAGAGCTCAAGAACAGGTTTGCAGAGTTGGAAAATAAGAAGGGGCTCAGCAGGTGGTCACTGAAGGTGGAAGGGCAAGGAAGAAGAGAAGAGAGGCTAGTCCTATAAGAAAAGGGGAAGAGTAATGGAGACTACACCAAATATGAGCCCCAGGATGATACAGGATGGGTTGAAGAGGATTAAAAGGGAGAATAGGAATGGAAAGAACTTGCAGCCACAGGGAACAGGGGATAGACCAGAGAATCACACCATCACCAGGAAAAGGCAGGTCTAGGTGATCAGGGACTGAGAAGAATAGATAGGCCTGTAACCAGAGCTAATCCAGAGAATAGAAGGGTGTGCTGTCTTCCAGGTGCTAAGATATGGGATGTGGACCTGAGATTGAAAAGGATCCTAAAGGGAGTGGGAAAGAATCCATTGATCGTCCTTCATGTCGGAACAAATGATACTGGTAGATTCTTATGGAATCTGGATATGTTCTCTCTGGAACATATCAAGGCAGACTATGCCAGGCTGGAAGACGCTTAAGGAAATCGAGGCTCAGGTGATCTTCAGTGGGATTCTGCCTGTTCCTAGAGAAGGGCAACAAAGATGTGACAAAATTATGACTATCAACAGATGGCTCAGACAGTGGTGCTATAAGGAGGGCTTTGGGATGTATGGTCACTGGGAGGCATTCATGGACAGAGGACAGTTCTCTCAGGATGGACTTCATATGGGTAGGGAAGGAAATAGACTTCTAGGATGGAGGCTGGCACAATTGATTAAGAAAGCTTTAAACTAGGAATTTGGGGGAGATGGTTGGGAGATGTCCAGGTAATCTCCACTCCGGATTTTAGCAATGAGAGGGAAGAAAACAAAATAAGAAAGGATACAGCCGTGGGTAGGGTAGGGTAGGGTGGGTAGGAAGGGATATAAGGAGGAAGGGCAGTGTAGATACCAGTCTAATAGGTCATACTGGCTGTATAATGTCCGTGCCTAATCGGGTAAAGAATGTGAACAAGGCCAAACAGCAAAAAATAAGATGTTTGTACACCAATGCGAGAAGCCTAGGTAACAAAATGGAGGAACTAGAGCTACCAATGCAGGAAGTAGAACCAGATATTATAGAGATAACAGAAACATGGTGGAATAGTAGTCATGACTGGAGTACAGGTATTGAAGGGTATGTGCTGTTTAGGAAAGACAGAAATAAAGGTAAAGGTGGTGGAGTAGCATTGTATATCAATGATGAGGTAGAATGTAAAGAAATGAGAAGCAATGGAATGGATAAGACAGAGTTTGTCTGGGCAAAAATCATATTGTGGAAGAAAACTACTAGAGCCTCCCCTGTGACAGTGCTTGGGGTATGTTGTAGACAGCTGGCATATCATTTGGTATGGATAGAGCTCTCTTTAATGTTTTTAATGAAGTAAATACTAATCTGTGTGATCATGGGATAGTTTAACTTCCCAGACATAGACTGGAGGACCAGTGCTACTATAATAATAATAGGACTCAGATTTTCCTAGATGTGATAGCTGATGGATTCCTTCATCAAGTAGTTGATGAACCAACAAGAGGGGATACCATTTTAGATTTGGTTTTGCTGAGTAGTAAGGACCTCATAGAAGAAATGGTTGTAGGGAACAACCTTGGTTCAAGTGATTATGAGCTAATTCAATTCAAACTGAATGGAAGTTAAACAAATATAAATCTATGACTAGGGTTTTTTATTTCAAAAGGGCTGACTTTCAAAAATTAAGGAAATTAGTTAGGGAAGTGGATTGGACTGAAGAATTTATGGATCTAAAGGCAGAGGAGGCCTGGGATTACTTCAAGTCAAAGCTGCAGAAGCTATCGGAAGCCTGCATCTCAAGAAAGGAGAAAAAATTCATAGGCAGGAGTTGTAGACAGAGCTGGATGAGCAAGCATCTCAGAGAGGTGATTAAGAAAAAGCAGAAAACATACAGGGAGTAGAAGATGGCAGGGATCAACAAGGAAAGCTACCTTATTGAGGTCAGAACATGTAGGGATAAAGTGAGAAAGGCTGAAAGTCAAGTAGAGTTGGACCTTGCAAAGGGAATTAAAACCAATCGTAAAAGGTTCTATAACCATATAAATAAGAAGAAAACAAAGAAAGAAGTGGGACCACTAAACACTGAGGATGGAATGGAGGTTAAGGATAATCTAGGCATGGCCCAATATCTAAACAAATACTTTGCCTCAGTCTTTAATGAGGCTGAGGATCTTAGGGATAATGGTGGGACGACAAATGGAAATGAGGATATGGAGGTAGATATTACTGAGGTAGAAGCGAAACGTGAACAGCTTAATGGGACTAAGTCGGGGGGCCCAGATAATCTTCATCCAAGAATATTAAAGGAATTGGAATATCAAATTGCAGGCCATTAGCAAGAATTTTTAATGAATCTGTAAACTCAGGGGTTGTACTGTATGACTGGAGAATTGCTGACATAGTTCCTATTTTTAAGAAAGGGGAAAAAAGTGATCCAGATAACTACAAGTCTGTTAGTTTGACATCTGTAGTATGCAAGGTCTTGGAAAAAAAATTGAAGGCGAAAGTAGTTAAGGCTATTGAGGTCAATGGTAATTGGGACAAAATACAACATGGCTTTACAAAAGGTAGGTCGTGCCAAACCAAGCTGATCTCCTTCTATGAGAATGTAACAGATTTTTTAGACAAAGGAAACTCAGTGGATCAAATTTACCTAGATTTCACTAAGGCGTTTGATACAGTGTCACATGGGGAATTATTAGTTAAATTGGAAATGATGGGGATCAATATGAAAATTGAAAGGTGGATAAGGAATTGGTTAAAGGGGAGACTACATCGGGTCATACTGAAAGGTGAACTGTCAGGCTGGAGAGAGGTTTTGGGACCAATCTTATTTAATCTTTTATTACTGACCTCGACACAAAAAGTGGAAGTGTGCTAATAAAGTTTGTGGATGATACAAAGCTGGGAGGTATTACCAATTTAGAGAAGGACCGGGATATTATACAGGAGGATCTGGATGACCTTGTAAACTGGAGTAATAGAAATAGGATAAAATTTAATAGTGAGAAGTGTGAGGTCATGCATTTAGGGATTAATAACAAGAATTTTAGTTATAAGCTGGGCACACATCAATTAGTAACAGAGGAGGAGAAGGACCTTGGAGTATTGGTTGACCACAGGATGACTATGAGCCGCCAATGTGATATGGCAATGAAAAAAGCTAATGCGGTATTGGGATGCATCAGGCGAGGTATTTCCAGTAGAGATAAGGAGGTGTTAATACCATTATACAAGGCACTGGTGAGACCTCATCTGGAATATCGTGTGCAGTTCTGGTCTCCCATGTTTAAGAAGGATGAATTCAAACTGGAACAGGTACAGAGAAGGGCTATTAGGATGATCCGAGGAATAGAAAACCTGTCTTATGAAAGGAGACTCAAGGAGCCTGGCTTGTTTAGCCTAACCAAAAGAAGGTTGAGGGGACACATGATTGCTCTCTATAAATTTATCAGAGGGATATATACCGGTGAGGGAGAGGAATTATTTCAGCTCAGTACCAATGTGGACACAAGAACAAATGGATATAAACTGGCCATCAGGAAGTTTAGAATTGAAATTAGATGAAGGTTTCTAACCATCAGAGGAGTGGAGTTCTGAAATAGCCTTCCAAGGGAAGCAGTGGGGACAAAAGACCTATCTGGCTTCAAGATTAAACTCGATAAGTTTATTTAGGACATGGTATAATGGGATAACATGATTTGGGCAATTAATTGATCTTTAACTATTCATGGTAAATAGGCCCAATGGCCTGTGATGGGATATTAGATGGGGTGGGATCTGAGTTACTACAGAGAATTCTTTCCTGGGTGTCTGGCTGGTGAATCTTGCCCACATGCTCAGGGTTCATCTGATCACCATATTTGGGGTCAGGAAGGAATTTTCCTCCAGGCAGATTGGAAGAGGCCCTGGGGTTTTTCGCCTTCCTCTGTAGCATGGGGCACGGGTCACTTGCTGGAGGATTCTCTGCACCTTGAAGTCTTTAAACCATGATTTGTGGACTTCAATAGCTCAGAAATAGGTGAGAGGTTTATTGCAGGAGTGGGTGGGTGAGATTCTGTAGCCTGCATTGTGCAGGAGGTCAGACTAGATGATCATAATGGTCCCTTCTGACCTTAATATCTATGAATCTATGAATCTAAGATATACTTTTGGTACATGGCCAAAATAAAAGGGGGAATAAATCATGAGTGTCAGAACTGCAATATCTATGAAAGACCCAACCTAGAGAAAAGATTGTAAAAAGGTATTAATATATTAATAGTAGTAGCTATGTCTAAGGAATGAAAATGTATTTAGTGAAAAGAATATCAAGGCCTAAATGATCTCTTTTGAGAGAGTGGTGGAAATGCACTTTAAAGTGCAGTTAAATCTATGAAAATAGAAAAGGAACTACTACCACATGATGGAATAAGCACCACAGGCTGTATTTAATTTAAAGGGACAGTGCCAACTTGAAATCTAGCCCTTTCAGAAAATGAGTTAAAAGTAGCTTAGGGTAGCATGCTTGCCCACAGTTCCCTGTTATTACCTCTTCCTAGTTTTACAAATGTTTTCCTCTCCCCAGATGCAGTGTGAAAGATTCACACAAACAACAAGGGGAAATGCTTATAACAATTAATGAAACTGCCTATGGAGAAAATGTTGTCAGTTATATTAATTCTAGGTGTCAGTAGTAGGTAAAAATATTTCTGACAGAAGTGTGATTTTTTTAAAACTGATGATGTCTTTAAAGCTATCTTTAATGTCTTTGATGTCTTTAAATTGCTGGTGGGACAAATCAATTGATAAAATCACACAATGGATGGAAAAGACCTACTGTATTAGGACATTCAGCCTGTTCCCCTCTCAGAGCAAGATCTGACAAAACACTTTCCCCAGTTCATTGTCCAGTCTAGTTGAAAATGTCCTAAGTGTTGGAATTTTCACTACTTCCTTTGGTGGAATATTCTACAGCCTAATAGAGCTGAGTATTGGCAAGTTGTGGATAGAGGTAGGATGCTAATCGTGCTCCCATGGAACTTCTGCCTAGGAAGTTTACTAGGATAGTCCTTAGCCTGGATGTGTCAGCTGTTTAGAAGACACTTTTATACTTGAACTGAATGTGTCAGTAGCTTTATAGGAGGATAAGGATCATTAGTATGAGGAGGCATTTTGTTTTTTGGTATCCCTTCTTAATGAGAGGGCACATGTAGAAGCAGTGAGTCAGGCTAAAAACCTTGGTGTTAATTTCAGCCACACCCTTTTCTCTGAAAAGCCATGGTTTAGACACAATCTGTCAATGGTTTGGGGTTTTTTTTTCCAGCTGTGTCGTTTGATCAAGCTGCCCACTTATTTATCCTGCACAACAACAATACATATGTCACAACTGTGAGGTTCTGTTATCGCAACTGATTCTCAGCAGGGCTCTCAGTGCAGTTTCTATGCCACTTACAGCTAGTGCAGATTGCAGCAACATACATGCTAACAGGATGGAGCAGCTGTGACCATGTATTCTTTAAATTGGCTCACTGTACAATGATGAATTGACTTTAAGCTTGCCTTTTTGGTTTCTAAAGACCTTGGCAATGTAGGCTCTGACAAGATTCAACACTTCCTCCTAGAACTCTTTGTTACAGGTATTTATGTTGGTAACTAACCTGTTTTTTAGATATTTCATCACCACACCTAAGGTTGAAGACAGACAGATCTTCTGCTGTGAAGTCTTCTACCATGTGGAAAACATATCCATCTGATGCTTCATGCTTCAAAAAAGCAAAATAAAATATCTGAAAACATTATCTTGGTATCGCAGAGTTTTAATTGCTATCAGGTTTTGTAGAATCACCACTACCTTCCTGCTGTTGTCTGAAGATGTGTAGCTCACACACACACACACACACACACACACACACACACACAAACCGACATGCCAACATGTCATGTCTCCTCCTCCCCCATAAACTCCAAACTTTTCTATTTGAACATTTTCTTAAGTGAAAGTTCTTTTACAGATTAGAGCTGTATAAATAACACAAAACAAGCTTTCTGAATCTTCTCATGGATAAATGTGGCAAGTTCACTTCACTGTCATTTATGAGACGTATTATTCATTCATTGTTTGAAAGTATACAGAGGGCCATCAGTACAAACGTTAAAATGTTCTCAAAAGTTTCAGAAATGTTTGGCATGAATGATTACTTGTCTGAAAATGCATACAGCTATCCACTGTTCATCGTTCATCATTGCCTTACTTCAACAGTTGCGCTTATGCAGTAGTAGAGTAGCAAGAATACCATGTGCTAAAGGGTGTTTAATGACACCCCTCTAATAACAAATAGCTAACTGTGAAAGTAGGCAGTTTGGGAGGGAAAGAAAAACCCTCAGGCTGTTAATTGTTTTTATAAACTATTCTGTAAATAGCTAGGTATTAGCCTGTGTGAGGCCCACCAAGCCCAAAAGGAGTTTAGCCATTGCAAACCATGCTGTATAGATGAAAATAGAATCTCAGAATAAGGTTAGAGGAAAATCCTAAATTTCTGTGGTAACACTAGTTTGGAGAGGGGAAATGGATTCCAAAGCCCCTGAAAGATTTGTAACATAAAATTTCCACCAAATGCTCCCTACACAGGGTGAGGGAAAAGTCCCTAAGCCCCATGGACCCCAAGGTTCCATGAAAAAACACTGGATGACAAACGAGATCCACTCCAATTTAAACTTAAACAGTTTCTTGTAGCCTTTATTTTGTAGGTTTTAGGTCAGTACTATTATCATCTCTGAGTTATATGTACATGCAAAAAGAGATATCTCAGGGAAAATAATTGCTCAAGTTACCTCTCCTGCGGAGAAGGCAGTGGTGAGCTGGAGCTGGTTTGCACCGGTTCACTGGAAAGTGGTGCCTTAGGCACCGACTCTGTGCGTGCTCCGGGGCTGGAATCATAGAATCATAGAATCATAGAATATCAGGGTTGGAAGGGACCCCAGAAGGTCATCTAGTCCAACCCCCTGCTCAAAGCAGGACCAAGTCCCAGTTAAATCATCCTAGCCAGGGCTTTGTCAAGCCTGACCTTAAAAACCTCTAAGGAAGGAGATTCTACCACCTCCCTAGGTAACGCATTCCAGTGTTTCACCACCCTCTTAGTGAAAAAGTTTTTCCTAATATCCAATCTAAACCTCCCCCATTGCAACTTGAGACCATTACTCCTCGTTCTGTCATCTGCTACCATTGAGAACAGTCTAGAGCCATCCTCTTTGAAACCCCCTTTCAGGTAGTTGAAAGCAGCTATCAAATCCCCCCTCATTCTTCTCTTCTGCAGACTAAACAATCCCAGCTCCCTCAGCCTCTCCTCATAAGTCATGTGCTCTAGACCCCTAATCATTTTTGTTGCCCTTCACTGTACTCTTTCCAATTTATCCACATCCTTCTTGTAGTGTGGGGCCCAAAACTGGACACAGTACTCCAGATGAGGCCTCACCAGTGTCGAATAGAGGGGAACGATCACGTCCCTCGATCTGCTCGCTATGCCCCTACTTATACATCCCAAAATGCCATTGGCCTTCTTGGCAACAAGGGCACACTGCTGACTCATATCCAGCTTCTCGTCCACTGTCACCCCTAGGTCCTTTTCCGCAGAACTGCTGCCGAGTCATTCGGTCCCTAGTCTGTAGCGGTGCATTGGATTCTTCCATCCTAAGTGCAGGACCCTGCACTTATCCTTATTGAACCTCATTAGATTTCTTTTGGCCCATTCTTCCAATTTGTCTAGGTCCTTCTGTATCCTATCCCTCCCCTCCAGCGTATCTACCATTCCTCCCAGTTTAGTATCATCCGCAAATTTGCTGAGAGTGCAATCCACACCATCCTCCAGATCATTTATGAAGATATTGAACAAAACGGGCCCCAGGACCGACCCCTGGGGCACTCCACTTGACACCGGCTGCCAACTAGACATGGAGCCATTGATCACTACCCGTTGAGCCCGACAATCTAGCCAGCTTTCTACCCACCTTATAGTGCATTCATCCAGCCCATACTTCCTTAACTTGCTGACAAGAATGCTGTGGGAGACCGTGTCAAAAGCTTTGCTAAAGTCAAGAAACAATACATCCACTGCTTTCCCTTCATCCACAGAACCAGTAATCTCATCATAAAAGGCGATTAGATTAGTCAGGCATGACCTTCCCTTGGTGAATCCATGCTGACTGTTCCTGATCACTTTCCTCTCCTCTAAGTGCTTCAGGATTGATTCTTTGAGGACCTGCTCCATGATTTTTCCAGGGACTGAGGTGAGGCTGACCGGCCTGTAGTTCCCAGGATCCTCCTTCTTCCCTTTTTTAAAGATGGGCACTACATTAGCCTTTTTCCAGTCATCCGGGACTTCCCCCGTTCGCCACGAGTTTTCAAAGATAATGGCCAAGGGCTCTGCAATCACAGCCGCCAATTCCCTCAGCACTCTCGGATGCAATTCGTCCGGCCCCATGGACTTGTGCACGTCCAGCTTTTCTAAATAGTCCCTAACCACCTCTATCTCTACAGAGGGCTGGCCATCTCTTCCCCATTTTGTGATGCCCAGCACAGCAGTCTGGGAGCTGACCTTGTTAGTGAAAACAGAGGCAAAAAAAGCATTGAGTACATTAGCTTTTTCCACATCCTCTGTCACTAGCTTGCCTCCCTCATTCAGTAAGGGGCCCACACTTTCCTTGGCTTTCTTCTTGTTGCCAACATACCTGAAGAAACCCTTCTTGTTACTCTTGACATCTCTTGCTAGCTGCAGCTCCAGGTGCGATTTGGCCCTCCTGATATCTTTCCTACATGCCCGAGCAATATTTTTATACTCTTCCCTGGTCATATGTCCAACCTTCCACTTCTTGTAAGCTTCTTTTTTATGTTTAAGATCCGCTAAGATTTCACCATTAAGCCAAGCTGGTCGCCTGCCATATTTACTATTCTTTCGACTCATCGGGATGGTTTGTCCCTGTAACCTCAACAGGGATTCCTTGAAATACAGCCAGCTCTCCTGGACTCCCTTCCCTTTCATGTTAGTCCCCCAGGGGATCCTGGCCATCTGTTCCCTGAGGGAGTCAAAGTCTGCTTTCCTGAAGTCCAGGGTCCGTATCCTGCTGCTTACCTTTCTTCCCTGCGTCAGGATCCTGAACTCAACCAACTCATGGTCACTGCCTCCCAGATTCCCATCCACTTTTGCTTCCCCCACTAATTCTACCCGGTTTGTGAGCAGCAGGTCAAGAAAAGCGCTCCCCCTAGTTGGCTCCCCTAGCACTTGCACCAGGAAATTGTCCCCTACGCTTTCCAAAAACTTCCTGGATTGTCTATGCACCGCTGTATTGCTCTCCCAGCAGATATCAGGAAAATTAAAGTCACCCATGAGAATCAGGGCATGCGATCTAGTAGCTTCCGTGAGTTGCCGGAAGAAAGCCTCATCCACCTCATCCCCCTGGTCCGGTGGTCTATAGCAGACTCCCACCATGACATCACTCTTGTTGCACACACTTCTAAACTTAATCCAGAGACACTCAGGTTTTTCCACAGTTTCGTACCGGAGCTCTGAGCAGTCATACTGCTCCCTTACATACAGTGCTACTCCCCCACCTTTTCTGCCCTGCCTGTCCTTCCTGAACAGTTTATAACCATCCATGACTGTACTCCAGTCATGTGAGTTATCCCACCAAGTCTCTGTTATTCCAATCACGTCATAATTCCTTGACATCACCAGGACCTCCAGTTCTCCCTGCTTGTTTCCAAGGCTTTGTGCATTTGTATATAAGCACTTGAGATAACCTGTTGATCGCCCCTCATTCCCAGTATGAGGCAGGAGCCCTCCCCTCACAGACATTCCTGCCTGTGCTTCCTCCCGGTATCCCGCTTTCCCACTTACTTCAGGGCTTTGGTCTCCTTCCCCCGGTGAACCTAGTTTAAAGCCCTCCTCACTAGGTTAGCCAGCCTGCTGGCAAAGATGTTCTTCCCTCTCTTCGTAAGATGGAGCCCGTCTCTGCCCAGCACTCCTCCTTCATGGAACACCATCCCATGGTCAAAGAATCCAAAGCCTTCTCTCCGACACCACCTGCGTAGCCATTCGTTGACCTCCACGATTCGACGGTCCCTACCCAGGCCTTTCCTTCCACGGGGAGGATGGACGAGAACACCACTTGCGCCTCCAACTCCTTTATCCTTCTTCCCAGAGCCACGTAGTCCGCAGTGATCCGCTCAAGGTCATTCTTGGCAGTATCATTGGTGCCCACGTGGAGAAGCAGGAAGGGGTAGCGATCCGAGGGCTTGATGAGTCTCGGCAGTCTCTCCGTCACATCACGAATCTTAGCCCCTGGCAAGCAGCAGACTTCTCGGTTTTCCCGGTCAGGGCGGCAGATAGATGACTCAGTCCCCCGGAGGAGAGAGTCCCCGACCACCACCACCCGCCTTCTCCTCTTGAGAGTGGTGGTCGTGGAACCCCCAACCTCAGGACATCGCATCTCATGCCTCCCAACCAGCGGAGTCTCCTTCTGCTTTCTCCCCCCAGACCTATCATCTGGTCCACTCTCCGCAATGGTACCTGTGGAGAGAACATGAAAGCGGTTAGTTACCTGTGTCTGTGTTACTGGAACCCGGACATTCCGCTTACCTCTTCTGGAGGTCACATGTTGCCAAGCTTCTTCACTGGCCTCTTGGCTCCTCTGTGCAACCTGCTCTATATCTTTAGAGCTTTGTGCCCCTAGAAGCCTATCCTGAGTTTGGTCCAGAAAATCCTCAGTCTCTCGTATACAACGCAGGGTCGTTACCTGTTGCTCCAGACCTTCAATCTTCTCTTCCAATATGGAGACCAGCTTGCACTTTGTACAGACAAAGTCGCTTCTGTCCTGTGGAAGAAAGACAAACATGGCACATCCAGTGCAGGTCACAACAGCTGAACCCCCCCCTTCCATATCACCTACCTACTATGAGCTTCCTCAGAGACGTTGGCAAGATGTAAGCCTCACTGGGCTCACTCCAGGCGAACTCCCAGGCAAACTCCTGCTGTGAGTTGCTCTGCTGTCCCCGCTGCTCCGCTGGTTCGCTGCCGCTCAGCTGCTTCGCGAGGCTCTGGAGCACCCACGGGAAAAATTTGGTGGGTGCAGAGCACCCACCGGCAGCTCCCCGCCCCGCACCCGGACCCAGCTCACCTCCGCTCTGCCTCCGCCTCCTCCTCTGAACGCGCAGCCCCGCTCTGCTTCTCCATCCCACGGCTTCCCGCGAATCAGCTGTTGGCGGGGGAAGCCTTGGAGGGCTGAGAAGCAAGCTGTGGTTTCGTGCTCAGGCCCAGGGAGGCGGAGGCAGAGGTGGAATGGAGAGGTGAGCTGGGGCGGGGGGGGGTGGCGTGAGGAGGGCTGCCCGCACCACAGCAAGTAACCTGGGGGGCGCGCAGGGGAACAGCTCCCTGCTCCAGCCCGTCTCCGCCTCCCTAGGCCTGAGTGCAAAGCCACTGCCTGTTTCTCAGCCCTCCCAGGTTTCCCACAGGAACAGGTGATTCGTGGGAAGCTGGTGGGGGCACAGGGAAGCAGAGCGGGGCGGTGCATTCAGGGGCGGGGGTGGAGCGGAGGTGAGTTGAGGCTGGACGCAGAGTGGTGAGCTGCCAGTGGGTGCTCTGCTACCACCAAATTTTCCCCGTGGGTGCTCCAGCCCCGGAGCACCCATGGAGTAGGTGCCTAAGGCACAACTTTTGATGTGATCAGTGGGGGGAGTGACTGCTCTCCCTGTCCCCACCCCCAGCTTCACTACCCCACCCCTAGGAGCCAGAGGGACCTGCCAGATGCTTCCCAGGAGCTGACCCAGGTAAGCACTGCCGGGACTCCCCACCTCACCCCCCGGCAGGTCCCTCTGGTTCTTAGGGGCGGGGTCGGCACCCACTACCATGGCCCATGAGACCCTCCTGCCCGGTTCTGGGGGGAAGTCAGGGGCGGGGGGTGGATGGGGCAGGGGTTCCGGGGGCGGGGGGTGGGCCACAACCCCCTCATGGGGTGAGGAGGGAACTGGTTGTTGAGATTTTGGCAGCTCATCACTGGGAGAAGGTGATGTTTTTCAATATCTGGTATCTGCTATGTTCTTCCTAGAAGTGGATTAGGGGTTTATGGGGCCCAGGGCCAGAGCAAGTGGGAGCCCCTACCCACCCCTTCTACCCGCAGTCCCTCTGCTCTCCCAGAAGTGGATTGGGGTGTGGGGGTGTCCATTTTTCCAGGTGCCCCCTCAATGGGCGCAGGGCCCTGAGCATGGTCCCTGTTGGCCCAGTGGCTAATCCACTACTCGTTCTTCCTATATGTCTTCTGCACTTTCTTGTTGTCAATCACAATATTTTATATCCTGTTCTGTAACTTTACTCAGACTCAGTTATTAAGCTACCTCATCTGTTACCTATCCATGCTAAACCCCTGACTACACATTTTTATGCATAAATCACAATAACTAATCCAAACCCAAACCCAGAGACATTTTTGCTTACCCTACTAAAACTTAATTTTATCTGTGTACTTCTATCATCTGTTCTCAGCTGTTAATCCCACCAGCTCCTTCCGGTTATATTTATCTTACTGGTCCATATTTTGGCCTTGGGCTTTTGCTTGGTAGCTTGTCTTGGGGGGCACCTAATGTTAACAATTCCCTTATGATACTGTTTCACCCTGCAATTTACGCAGTCCAAGGTGAGAGAGAGAAACCAGGCTTCTTGATTTATACAACCCTGAAGCTGTTTTAGCTAAGTTCTGGAGTGCTGCATCGGCAGAAACACATGCAGATGCAAAAATTCCTTTATTGTTTTCTCTAATATATGTATATGTAATATTCATTTTGCTAACTTTGTTTAATATATGTATTTGACTAACACAATTCACTACATAGTTTTCCAACAGAAAAAATAAGCCCCAACCAATCTCAGGGCAACCCTCTTGAAGTCCTGTCCCTCCACACTGTTCTCCAAGCTTTTCTCCCCCGTATCCCCAGGCAATGTCCTCAGGAATCAGGCTGTCATTAGTCACTCCTGTAGCCTAATTCCTCTCCACCTCATACACCCCCCCCCCCGAAAAAAAGTAAACCTCGTAATGGCATTAGCCTTATCTAGCCAAAAAGTTCCAAAGGATTCCTGGGCAAAGTGGAGTATAAAGTAGCTGCTCCCTACCCCTTCCTCTCACCCATAAAACCACAAACTCCTAACCACAGTGTCAGGACAGAGGGTCTTATGTAGGTTCTCCTTATTTCTTTCACTTTCTCTGCTTCCCTTTGCTTTGTGGAGGGGAGCACAGAGCACTTAGAAATTTCTCCTTTTAGCTTTGTAATTACTTGTTCTGCTTTAAGATAGATTCCAGGCCCCAACAATATAATGTGTTTAACCAGGAGTGTTTGGTTTTGGTGATTCATATGTTTAGCCTCCACTTTTATTTTGTGCTCTAATTTGTATGTTTACCTGCATATCAGTCTGTTTTTATCATCAATCTGTTTCTTCTGGAATGAAAATTGGCACTGAAGCGTGAAGTGTACTGCCAATAGCAGCAGTACAATTTAGCACTCTGGTGCATATTTGCAGTCTCTATGGGAGAGGTTCCTGTGCATTAGAAGCTGACATTGCTCAGCAGGAATAAGCTAAGAATCAGGGTTGAGTAAGGCACAAACTCGAGAACAAGGGGACATCAGAAGTAGGGAAACAGAGCAGGAATTGTGGAGGAAAAATTACACACACACAAAATAAAGTAGCAATTCCTTTTCAAAGCAATTTTCTGTCAGGTGGTTATGGTTACACATTTTCTTTGTAGGAGAGAATAGACTGTATTGATCAAGAAGACGACTGTGCGGGTAAAGCCAGTAAAAGTGTGCCGGTTGGTTTACTGAGAGACTTTTGAGGCAGTGTGACTTGGGAGTCTGTGGTGAAGGTTGCAGATAATATACAGGGGTGCCAGAGCCTGAAAGAATGGAACACCAGAGTGGTAGGAATTTATTCTAAAGAGGACAAGTTACAATTCTCATCTATTTTATTGAATCCAAAGTGCATAAAACTCTCCAAATAAAGTGTACAAATTCAAAAGTTTCTATTAAGATGCTTCGCCCCAGACTGGGTGTGATAGCTCTGTAATGATAAATTCCCCACCACTCATTCCCCAATGTACTGGTGATTGCTAACATTTTGTTTTAAAACAATATTAAACCAAGCAATTGCTGGCAGCCCAAGCTCCAGGGGTAGTGCTAGGATCACTACAGTAGTGTGGGTACCCATTGTGACCAGAGATCTATGTTTTAATATGTTTAAATAATGTGTGAGTCTTTTTCTTTAACTTACAGGCAGAGCCAGTGACAATGTAAGAGAGTTGATGTGATAAGTTATGCTTGCAGCAGGACAGAGCTGTATGTGTTGCATTGGGGCAGCAGGGTGCTTGGATGTCATGGGTTGACGAAAGGATCGATGTCTCAGGTGTGAATTTACACTAGCTGAGTCTCTGTCAGCATGTGTGGTTAGCTTTCCTGCAGTTCAGTATCTGATGAAGTGCTCCTTCCACTCAGACCAAACAGCAGGATTATCAAACTACAAACCTGGTTGAGGATTGAAGTTGGGTATTTTCTTTTCTTAGTTATGCTGTTTAAAATAAGTCAGCTTCTGACATCATTTCAGATTGCCATGAAAAGTAAAGTTTAAAGAATGACTATTAAAGGATGACAGACAGTACTGTTTTCCTCATTCTAATAAAGTTCCATGATAATAAATGTTCAGTGATAGAAGAAAATGACTATCTCTAAAGCCTCCCCCTCACTCTTTCTATGAAGAACTACAGCGTAGAACCTTCTCCACTCCCTATCCTGTCTGGCTTCCAGCTACCATTTGAAAGACACAGTCCACATATTCTCAAAACTACAGTACAGGGTTATTCATTGTTTGAATGGACAGGTTAGGATCAAATATATTTTGATAGCAATAAGTAGCGAAAAAGAGACACCTCGTTTTGTTGTTAACACAATCACAGCTAAGTCTGTCCTGTAACACTGGGTGTCCGTTCCACTGGCAGTTTCATACAATCAGTGACACTCATGCTATCACTAACATTTGCAAATCCACACCTTCCTGACAGAAAATTGCTTTGAAAAGGAATTGCTACTTTATTTTGTGTGTGTGTAATTTTTCCTCCACAATTCCTGCTCTGTTTCCCTACTTCTGATGTCCCCTTGTTCTCGAGTTTGTGCCTTACTCAACCTTCCACATCAGCATCTACCTCTGAAATACAGAATAATGAATAAAAGAAATTTAAAACTAGGCATTGTTTCAATTAAACAATAGTACATCTAAAGATATGAATTACATTTGTACTCAGGTTAAGATAGAAGTGGGAGCCAGACCTGTTGAAAGTCTGTCTCTTAATAAGGATAAAAGGAGTAAAAACACTTAGGTGATATCATGGTAGGAGTCTACTGTTGACCACCTAACCATGAAAAAGAGGTGGATGAGACTTTTTTTTAAAAAACAAATAACAAAATCATCCAAAACACAGGATTTGGTGGTGCTGGGGAACTTCAACTACCAAGGCATCTGTTAGGAAAATAATACAGGAAGGCACAGATTGTCCAACAAGTTTGTGGATTGCATTGCAAACAAACTTTTAGTACAGAAGGTTGAGAAAGCGACTAGGGGAAAGGCTAATCTGGATTTGGTTCTGGTGAACAGGGAGGAACTAATTGAGAATCTGAAGGTGGAAGGCAGTTTAGGTTAAAGTGAACATGAAATTATTCACAAAAAGAAAAGGAGTACTTGTGACACCTTAGAAACTAACAAATTTATTTGAGCATAAGCTTTCATGAGCTACAGCTCACTTCATCTGTAGATCACGAAAGCGTATGCTCAAATAAATTTGTTAGTCTCTAAGGTGCTACAAGTACTCCTTTTCTTTTTGCGAATACAGACTAACACGGCTACTACTCTGAAACATGAAGTTATTCAGTTCATGATTCAAGGAATGGTAGGAGGGAAAACAGCAGAATAAAGACAATGGACTCGAAGAAGGCAAACTTTAGGAAACTAGAAAGTTTCTAGGTAAGATCCAATGGGAAGCAAGTCTAAGGGGAAAAAAGAGTTCAGGAGAGTTGGCAGTTTTTTAAAGAGACATTATTAAAGACACAAGAGCAAACTATACCATTGTATAGGAAAGATAGGAGATCTTCTATTACCTGAAATTCAAAAAAGAGTCATACAAGAAATGGAAACAATGTCAAATTACAAAGGATGAATTTACATATATATATATATATATATATAAAAGCAGTGTCTGAATGAACTCTCCTCAGACAGCTAGTTGGGGAGGAGAAGAGACTTCAGGAGCAGATAGAATTGTTTTACTCAAAGTGATTAACTTTGGCTGGTGCTGGGTTACAAATCACTTTAGTACAGAATTCAGCGGTAGTGAAATTTTATTGTCAATTTTGTCTTTATTGTATGAATAAAGGGGGCAGAACTGTGCTTAACATGTCCCGAATGAAAGGTCCTCATTAAGCCGGGTCTCTAATGCCAGACCCCTGTGAAAGTAAGAGGGGTGGGGACTGGTGTCCCAGCCAGGAGTTCTGGACTCTCCCTAAGGGTTCCTGGTCTGGTTTAACCGTTCCTCCCCAATGTTCAAAGATATAGCTAAATAGGCTTTGTCAGGAGCCTTTTCTTGTTTCAAGTACTCAATAAGAGCTGTAATTACTTGTGGTGGGGCAGTGTTTCTGCCCAGCCTGCTGAGAGCTAAAAATCACTAAGAGACTGACCTACAGAGGTCACAGCAGAGAGGCAGGGAGCCAGGCAAAGTGACAATTATTCAGCTGGTAGGAGCAGCTGGCAGGGTGGTCAGGTGGTGAGGAACAGCAGCAGGCAGGGTGGTGAGGTCACCAGAGAGGAACCATGGTTGACGGGGCAGCCAGCAGAGAGGAACTGCAACTGGCAGAGTGGCCAGCAAGAGCAAGTGTTCAGATAGTGAAGCAAGCAAGGTACCTTCTTCCCCTGGTGGGAGATGAACTCACACAGATGTAGCTCTGCACCCTGGGTCCTCTCTGATCAAGGACAATCACTTTGAGTGGGGTGTGGTGAGGGAACAAAGAGGGGCACAGTAAAGAAACTTTTGGTTGTGGAACTCAAGATCATGAGGCAGAAGACTCTGCCCCATACATTCTGGATGTGGGTACCCTGCTCACAGTTTTATTATTATGAATCCTGCTTGCGGAATTTTCCCTAATTAATGTCGGGTGACTTCTCTCCTTTCATTAAAAGTTTATTTTCTGCACTCAGACACTGTGCTTGCGAGTGGGGAAGTATTGGCTCTCAGAAGTGCCCAGGATCATGTGTAATTTTCCCAGGTTCCTGGGTGGGGGCTCAAGCCAGTTCTGTGTTGTATTGTTGAAAAGGAACCCCTAGATATTGAACCTGCCCTGGCTGCTGCCTGCTCTGCCTGGCAGAAGGGTCTCTCTAACACACGCACAATATATTTATATTTATATATATAAAATAACCATGTAGGGACAAAATTAGAAAGGCCAAGAGACAAAATGAGGTTAAACTTGCTAGAGATATAAAGGGTAACAAGAAAACATTTTACAAATTCATTAGAAGCCAGAGGAATAGTAGAGACAGGGTAGGCCCATTACTAACTGAGGAGGGAAAGATAATGACAGAAAATGAAGCAATGGCTGAAGTGTTAACTGACTCTTTTGTTTTCGTTGTCACAAAAAAAGTTAACAGTGATTGGATGACTGACAGTGAATATCAGTGTAAATGCGGTAGGATCTGAGAATAAAGTAGGAAAAGAACAAATTAAGAATTACTTAGACCAGTTAGATGTCTTCAAGTCAGTAGGCCTGTTGAAATATATCTAGAATAGTTAAGAAACCGGCTGAAGAGATTTCTGAGCCATTAGCGATTATCTTTGAGAACTTATGGACGACGGGAGAGATCCCAGAGGACTGAAAAAAGGGAAAACATATTACTTATCTGTAAAAAAGGGGGTAAGAACAACCCAGGTAATTAGAGACCAGTCAGCTTAACTTCAGTACCCAGAAGGATAATGGAGCTAATAATTCAAAAATCAATTTGTAAGCACCTAAACGAAAATAAGATAACAAGTAACAGCTGACATGGTTTTGTCAAAACAAATCATGTCAAGACAACCTAGTATCTTTCTTTGACAGGGTAAGAAGCCTTGTGGTTAGGAGGAAAGAGGTAGATATAATATATCTCAACTTTATTAAGGCTTTTGATACTGTCTCACATGAGCTTCTCAGAAACAAACAAGAGAAGAATAGCCTAGATGAACTACTGTAAAGTGGGTGCACAACTGTCTGGAAAACCATATTCAGAGAGTAGTTATCAATGGTTCACAATTGATCTGGAAGGGACTATTGAGTGGGATACTGCAGGGATCTGTGCTGGGTCCAGTTCTATTCAATATCTTCATAAATTATTTGGATAATGGCATAGAGAGTACACTTATAAAGTTTGCTGACAATACCAAGCTGGAAGGGATTGCTAGTGCTTTGAAAGACAAGATTAGAATTAAAAATAATCCTGAGAAATGAAGAAATGGCCTGAATTAAATAGGATTAAATTCAATAAGGTCAAATGCAAAGTACTATACTTAGGAAGAAATAATCAATTGCACAAATATAAAATAAGAAATGACAGTTTAGGAAGGAGTACTATAGAAAAGGATTAAAGGGTTATAGTGGATAACAAACTAACTATGGATCAACAATGTAATACTGTAGCAAAAAAAAAAAGAACATCTTTCTGGGATGTATAACAGGAGTGTTATAAACAAGGCTCAAGAAGTGATTCTTCCGCTCTACTCAGCACTGACAAGGCCTCAGCTGGAGACTTGTGTCCAGTTCTGGGTGCAACGCTTCAGGAAAGATGTGGACAAATGTGGAGAACATCCAGAGAACAGCAATAAAAATGAATAAACATCTAGAAAACATGACCTACGAGGAGAGTTTGAAAAAACGGGTTTATTTAGTCTGGAGAAGAGAAAAATGAGAATGGACATGGTAACAGTATGTAAAACGTTAAAAAAGGAGGGTGATAAATTGTTCTCCTTAACCACTGAGGACAGGACTAGAAGTTATGTGCATAAATTACAGCAAGGGAGATTTAGGTTAGACAAAAAACTTCCTAACTATAAGAAAGTTAAGCACAGGAACAAATAACTTAGGGAGATTGTGGAGTCTTTGTCACTGATTGTGGCAGTTTTTAAGAGCAGGTTAGACAAACACCTGTCAGGGATGGTCAAGATCAGTCTTTCCCAAATTTGGGATGCCGCTTGTTCAGGGAAAGCCCCTGTCGGGCCGGGCCGGTTTGTTTACCTGCCGCATCTGCAGGTTCGGCCAGTCGTGGCTCCCACTGGCCGTGGTTCGCCGCTCCAGGCCAATGGGGGCTGCGGGAAATGGCACGGGCCGAGGAACCCAAACACTGGTCTAGATAATACTTAATCCTCCCTCAGTACAGGGGACTAGAGTAGGTGACTTATTGAGTTCCCTTCCAGTCCCTTCCAGTAATTTCTATGATTCAGTTACTGGGAACTAATGATTTGTCTGTGGTTGGGGCATAATTATGCACAAGGTCCAGACACGTCATCACTGCACTATCACATATCACAGACAAATGTGTTGTAATTACATGTTTTTAAGTATTTATACTATTTTAAATACAATTGTCAACGCTGATATTTGTATAGTTATCCTATTACTAAGTACATAACTTGGTAGTGGGAAGGTTTATAAATAAAACACTAGAAATAAAATATATTAAGTTGTTTACACTCTCTCTGGTATAATCTTCTTATTTAAAATGTGTATTTTTAATTGTATAGTTTTAGGCCGCAGTACTACAAAGTGATCCACATAAGTGTTTCCTTATACCTACATAAAGACTCTTTGAAGTCAATGTATCTCTATATGAATAGAATGGTGTGTCAATGTAGATCCCTTGATAGAATCAGGGCATAAAATAACGCAAGACCTTAGGAACATCCCTTCATTTTTTTTCTTTCTTTTAATTTTCTCCTGTACCTTTATTCCCCATATTACCCAAATTTCCTCTTTTCTGGAAGCCGGCTCTAGTTTTCACTACACTTAAGGAAGTTTTATCAATCCCAAACATTCAAAAATCATGAGTCAGGTCCCTCAGAGTCATGAGATTTAAAAAAGGATATTGATGAGTCCTTTTGATTTATCTTCTGGTTTGCACATTTTCAGGTTTTTGTTTTGAAGCTTTTCTCTGCAACAATGAATGATAAAAACTTATCTTTCTTTACAAAAGCAAAGCTGAGATTTGGCATTACTCCGGAAGAACTTTAATGGAAAAACACAGAATATTGCTAAACCCATGATAAAACTGTGAGATTTGGCAAGACTCACAATGAACATTGTACTGTTGATTCCATGGGGAGCAGAAGCAGGCCCTTTCAGATTAATATGAAAGTGAAAATTAAAAGGTCCTTGAGTTTCAGTGGAGAGACATCCAGCTTAGTAGCAGCAGCCATCCTTTTAGAAAGAGGATATTGTGAAAGCCAAAAGTATAATTGGGTTAAAAGGTTCATGGGGGATAGGTCAATCAATAGCTATTAGCCAAGATGACCAGGGACACAACCCCATGATCTGGGTGTCCCTAAACCTCTGACAACTAAAGGCTGGGACTGGACAACAGGGGATAGATCACTGGATAAATTGCCCTGTTCTGTTAACTCCTCTGAAGCATCTAGCAGCAGCCACTGTCAGAAGATAAATGGACCTGGGCTACATGAATCATTGGTGTGGCACAGTACGTCCACTCTTACCTAAGTTCAGTATCTAAATTGTGAATTGCCATCTGGACTGGTCTGTTTCCCAAGATCTGTGAAAGTGAGGGATCATTTTTCAGGATAGGTTGTAGATCTTTGATGATGCGCTGGAAAAGTTTTAGTTGGGGCCTGAAGGTGATATCTAGTTGCGTTCTGTTATTTTCTTTGTTGGGCCTGTCCTGTTGGGAAACAGACCAGTCCTCGCTTATAGTCCCCCAACCTGAAGCAAATACTTTGTGTGCTTTTGTGTTTGTGTGCACATGTCGTGCACACACACTCTCTTCTTCACAATTGGTTGCATTTTTTTGTGTGAAATATGCTCACCATTTTTAGTTCCTTTGTATTAGTAATAATAATAGTAAATAGCCTTAAATAAGAAAGAAAGAAAGAAAGAAAGAAAGAAAGAAAGAAAGAAAGAAAGAAAGAAAGAAAGAAAGAGAAAGGGATGTGATTGGGAGTTATTGTTAACTATAAAAAAATACAAAACCATTAAAATGCAAAAGGGTTACAAGAAGAAAAAAAGGTTATAGTCAAATGCATTGGATTATAAAAAAGCCAAGTCTTATTCTTTGTATCACACTGACTTGGGATACTAGTCCATTGAGAAACTGATTGTGACACGAGTAGACCATGCCAAGGCCCCAGGCCTCACTGAACACTTACAAATGCATAGCTAAAAGCTAGTCTTGCTTACCTGTGTGTTAGCATTACCAAAATAAAAATTAGATGTTAAGTTGATACTAATGTGTTTAGTCATTTGTAAAATGTTTGTAGGATGCTACATGTATTGTTATAATGTAACAGCAAACATTTGCATTGTATATACCCCTATAATTAATTAACCCATCAAACAAGAAAGACGTCTTGTCTAATGCAAATGATGGTCTCTTACAATAAGATTCTAAACCTTGCTTACTAAACGCAAATGAGCCAGTGTGCGAGATCAAGGACAAAAGACACTTTTAAGTGTGTTCTTCCCTCTCCATCCATGAAGAAGGGACCTGTGTGGGAACTGTTCTGTCAGCTTGGGTTCTGTGAGAAGAAGCTATATCAACTCAAGGAAGAATTCCTTATATCTCGACAGCTTGAATTCTAACAGGGCAGAATAACTGAAGAAGAAGAAGATTGAGATCCCCAGAGTTACTCTGAGTAGCTCTAAAAGACTTTTGGGAAACTGGCAGATTACTACAGCTCTGCTACCTTTTGAAATTTTAGATTGTGACTCACCTGTTCATATATTTTACCTGCTTTAACCTCTCAATCACTCTAATGCCTTTTTCCTAGTTAAAAAACCTATAGATAATTACAGGATTGGCTACAGGTATTGTCTTTGGATAAGATATAGGATACCAGTTGGTCTGAGGCAAGTGACTGGTCTCTTGGGACTGGAAACAACCTGAATATTTTGTGATTGTTGGCAACCTAAATGTGATGTGATTTTGGGTATAAATGACCTTTATCACTAAGTCCAGGTTGTATGAGTGGCAAAATAGATTGGAGAGTCCAAGGGGACTATCTGTGACTCCATGGTGAGACTGTTACAGTGATCCAGGAGTTCACATTTGTTACTGGGTTGGTGAAATCTAATTATAGATCATAGCACCAGTTTGGGGTGACTGTCCTGCTTTTGACAATCTACTCTGAGATAGGCATTCATGGTCATGAGCCACTCCAGACAGTGTGACACTGGCATGTGAAGGTTTCGTCTTGAGGGGTATTACCATGAGAGGTGTATACCTGATACTGTGAATTTATTAGAATTATTACTTACCCCATCTTATGTGTTTGTGGGTGAAAATTACTTTTCTCTCAAGATCTATTTGCAAAATATGTCTGAGAATTTCTTTCCTATCTACTGGGGAAATTGCTTATTTGCTGATAAGCTACTGAGCAACCCTGAATTTTTAATTCAAATATACGATTTAGAAAGACTGCCTGCATCCTGGTTATTGAAAAGCATGTTTAGTGAACCGGGTATTAATTACTTCATTTTACACATATTCAAATACTTTCAAAGATTATATTGTGCTTTTTCTAAACATCACACACTGTCAGAATAAGCACTTTCAAGGGTTGGATGCAGTGTTCTGTCTCTGTAACAAACATTCATTGTTTTATTATTAGTGGAGCTCATTCTTCTCAGGCAGATACTATAATACATTGCTGTTAAAATCATCTCTCTATTTCTGTGTTAGTTAATGGGAAGTCATTGTTGCATTGAGTATGATGTTGTCAGTTGAAGGAAAACATATTCTTGCTTAAAAGGACTTTGACCCAGATCATCAAATGTACTTTGGAACGTAACTTCTATGGGAGTTAGGTGCTGAAGTACTTTTAAGGATTTGGGTTATTCTTCTTCCTCTTTACCTCACCTCCTCCCCATCCTATGTAAGATGCTTACACTGAGCCTTATATCTTGTGTGCCCAAAATGAAGGGATCCTGAAACAATGGTGTAAGTTAGAAGTTCCCAGCTGTAATTATATCTATAAGATGCTGCTCACAAATCTCACTTAATAAGCAGGCACTCTATTACAAAAGCCCATAGCAATCATTTTAATGAAGGCTTTTAATAAGTTTGCTTGCGCCCTGTGTTTTGGCCCACAGCTTTGGAAAATCTTGATTGGTGCAGTGCTTTCTCACTCTGGTTAGTGTGCTGATGAAACCCTTGCCTTCCAACAGAGCTACATGAAATGTGCTTACTCTTGGAGGACTGAGAGAACAGCAGGGATAAAAAACAGCCACTGCCAACAGTTTTGCACATCTTGGTGTGACATTGCCACATCTCCAGAAGTGTATTTCTGATGCTGCTGAAAACTGAACACTGTTCTTAATACAGATGTTCCTCAGAGAAATCTTTTAACTTGAACATAATCAAATCAATCTCCTTTCTGTCTTCCTAGATAAACCAGAGGGAAAAAGGCTTATTGAGGATGCAGCATTCTCAAGGGCCCTAAGTTTCTTGAGGCTGTTTTAAGAAATGGAAAGAACTACAAAATACATAGGAACATGCTGCTTGATTACATTTTTAACATTTCATCTGTGTCCTTCAATGCTTTATATTTTTTCAATATCTGACCTTTTGGAAATTATAGTTTCTATTGTTTGTGTTCTTGCTCTCCAGTTTCCACAGTCCTTTTGAGATTTTGTCTCATTATATTGATGTTCTGTCACAGGCAAGGAATAGAGGAAGGAAGGTCAATTAAGAACAGTGCCTGATAATCACAGAGACATGGTCTTCATTTCCTCTGTAGCTAGGTCTGCTCATATATTCATGTAACATAGGCTAGCGAGACCTACCTGGTGGAAAAAATGCTGTTACCAGTACTTTTTTTTTATGCTCATAATCCCCTGGCTTTTCACAGCTGAGAGTGATGAATTACTATCAACCCAAGACAGCTTTTTGATGTGTCCTCTTGTACATGAGAAACTGGGCTGAGACCACCTGAACTCATTCCTCTTGGGATTTTGAACAAATATAAAAAATGGTTTTGTTTTGGACTCGCTAGGCTTCAGAAATGAAAATGCCAGTATATCGAGGACAACACATCAATCTAATTTGCTACCTGGGTTCCCAATCCTATCCTTGCCCTCATGAAATTTCTGAAAAATATGTGATACAATATCAGCCCTACTCCACTATTAAGCCATATTTTTTCTAGGAAGTGACCATTTTATCTTTCTGAAATTGCTTGGAATCTAATAGGCTCTAGGTGCAAATAATTTGAGAAATATTAGTTTATTCATTTTCAAGCAGTTTGGAGAAGCTACTTAATTACAGGAGAGATGCTTAATGAGGAGGATTACAGTTAAATCAGCTGACAGCACAGAAGACTGGCACTATGAAACTCTTCTGAAGAAAAGCACACTTTTTTATAAGGTGATTATCATGTATTGTTATTTTCCTACATAATAATAATAAACCAATAAATTAAGGCAAATATTCAAAGGAGGTTTTTTCCCCTTGGTGAAGGGTTTTGAGGTTGCTGAGGTTATAGGTAAACACTATTTTCCTTGCTTAATCAACTCAATTGAACAGCAAGAACAATTTCTGATGCACTCTTCTTCTTTACAGGTCTTACCAGGAATATCATATTCCAAAGAGCACAGTCAATTAAAATGAAGAATTTCTAAAATGCTGAAAAAGTTTCTAGATTTCTCACTGCAATATGAAGACATTTCCCTCCCACCCCCACTCCCCCAAAATAAACTAAAAAAAATCTCATGGATTTTTTTGTGTGTTCTATGAGAATTTGTATAAAATATACATTTTTTTTAAATTCCCACCCAGTGTTTTCAAGTACACTATAGCTTCCATCATTAAACTGGGTAGTGGAACAATGGAAGGATCTATTCAGCAATTGTGTTTTGTGTTTATTTTCTTATTCCCAGGTTTCTTTTTCTGTGCCTTCATTACATTACAGTTCCCTCATCTGTAAGGGAGGAGAAAGATGAAGGTCATTAAATAAACTGGGGTGCGCGTGTGTTTGCATGTATTTTCTTTGTATACACAAATCATGCATGTCTTTGTGTGTATAAACTGTTCCTTTGGGAATAAATCCTGAGCTGGTGTAAATTGATATGGCTCCATTGAGGTCAATGGAGTTATGCCAATTTGTTACCTGAGAATCTGCCCTAAATGCACAAACAATCGTAGGAACTAGGAATGTAGGACTCCTGGATCATCAAACCCAGCCCCTGCTAGCTGAGACAACTCTGTCATAGGCAAAGGCTACAATTTGAAAATATCCCTTCAAGGCCCAAACTCTCAAGCTTTAGGTGCCTAACTTTAGGCACTTGAGTCTTTCCTTTAGGCACCTAACTAAAAATGGCTTGATTATAAAAGGTGCTAAGTAAGCACCCATTATTTCCTACTTCTGTTAATGTGAGATGAGTATTCCTAGGACCTTTCAAAATCAGACCACTTTTTTCTAGGGATGTGTGTGTGGACCTAAGTATGGTTTGAGGTGCCTAACTGAAGCACCTAAGTTTTAAAATTTTAAATTAGGTCTTCTGGTAGTAATAAAAGCACACACTCTCTGCTATTTATTTCTTGGGACTGACAAGGTTATTTTCACAGATATCACAACTGATGAACAGAGGGCCCAATTTTGCAACCCTTTCAGATTAATGCCATTGGTCTTCTAGTGTGAGTCAGGCTTTGTCTCCACTAGCACTTTTGTTGGTAAAACTTTTGTCAGTCAAGGGTGTAAAAAACACACCCCTGACAGACATAAGTGTCACTGACAAAATTGCTGGTGTGTACAGCTATATGTCGGTGGGAAAGCATCTCCCAGCAACATAGCTACCGCCGCTCACTGGGGGTGGTATAATTATGTTGGCAGGAGAGCTCTCTCCCATCGGCATAGATTGGCTACACGGGAGACATTACAGCAGGACAGCTGCAGTTGTACACCTGTGCCACTGTAAAGTCTGTAGTATAGACATAGCTTAAGGATTGCCCAGAATCCAATCCAAAAAATTGGCCCAGAATAAGATAAATTCAGACCAAATCACTTGTATGTGATCAGTCCATTGAGTTAGACAGTAAACTGTGTTGAGAAGAACATCAAGATTTATTATCCTCAAAGGTAAATATTGATTTAGTTATCGCAAGGGAAAATATTTCTTGATATTCCCTGAAATAAAATATCTATATGCAGCTAATTTAATTACATCCATTCTAAGGATTAACTACTGCACATAGCAGAAGTGCTTAGTGCAGCAAGGATTAGCAGATAGGACCATTGCAACAGGTATCCGTGATCCTAGAGTAGGATTTCTTATGGTGAGCTTCAGGCATGTGCTATCCAATGTACTTTGATGTTCCTCTGAGCAGAAGCAAAATGCAAACTATTGATCAGCCAATAAATTAAGCCAAGATTTGCCCATGTTATTTGGCTTATCAGTGGTGAGCAACAGCTTTAACTGATTTCATTTGCAGCTGATCAGGATTCAATCTGTTGCGAAATCTGAGTATATTAAGGATAGACAGCTCAACACGACAATATTTCCAGCTAATCATCAGCCAGGATTTCCCTCTTATATGAACATGACATTTCCAGGTAGCAGATGCTCATCAAAGTTAAATCACAGAGTTAAATATAATTGTATATGTAGGTTTTCTACACTTGCTAGATTGAATGGGCCACATCTGCAGCTGGTGTAAATGTTGTTACATTTAGAATACTTAGAGATGACACACAACAAAACCGCAATAAAAGAAAGTTAGATTGAAAAGACAAGCACCAAATCATTAGAAAATTGTATCCAGTGTTCTGTCCCGAGGTGCGTCTATGTTGTGCTCCATCTCTTGGCCAAGGACTCGCCACAATACAACTGGAGAGCAAAGTCACTGCAGCATGCTTCCCCCTCCAAGGAGCGGAGCGAGAGTGAGTCTGTGATCCTACAACCATCTAAACCAGAGTTAGAGAGGGCTAGGTGTAGGATGGAGAGGTCAGTGCACCCACTGAAAAAAATAGCGTGCTGCTGCTACAAGCAATTCGCTGCAAATCCCAGGAAGAATTCTGGCTGTGTCCTCCAGGGTAAATCCTGGCGCTTCCTGCGAAATATGTATCTCGAGCCCTGCTAATGCAGGGCGGTGCCCCTCAAGGCACAATCTTGCCCATCGAGTTTCTTAGGAGTAACTTCTCCTGACACATCACCTTTCTGGTCAGAGGGTGAGTAGCAGCTCAGTCCATCATCGTACCAATTAAGACATGTGGCCCATTTAGCTTTTTGTGTAAAAAAGAGGTACTTTGGCATACTGCTATCTACCCTGTTTATTTTTTTTTCCAATTCTTCAAATTTGTATGTTTAGTTCATCCATTTTTCTTCTGTTGAGAAGGACTGTAATGATTGCTAATGCTGGAAGCCATGCAAAACACAATGGATCTCATCATTCACCCAATATGGTCAATAGCCACAGACCTGTTGACTTCAACAGATGTAGAAGCAAGCCATATATGCACATATATTATTACACAATTAGGGACTGATCCTCTGAGATGGTACGTGCCCCATGAGAGCTGTTGAGTAACAGTGACATCACTGGAAGTTGAAGATATTGAGCAGCAGACAAGAGAAACTCAGAAACTTTCTGGATAAGGCCCTAGGTTAGATGATCAACAAAATCTCAGTTTCAGAAACAGTTGGTTTATTGTGCAAAGTGTATGTGTGGGTGAAAACAAATAACTTTGCATGCAAAACAAGCAGTTTGCTTTTGCACAATAGAGAAAGGAACATATTGTGCATGCCAATCACCACTTTGCATGCATAGTAGTTTATTTTATTCTTACACTAAAACTCTTTGAGTGAAATAGGCCATGGCTTGAATGAAAGAATGTGTTTCTTTGCATGGTGTTTCAAATTTCTTTTGTGAAGATAGATAATCCAGTTATCTGATTTACAAGTACATTATTAATGTGCTCAAACTACTATCTGCTTAATGGTATACATAATAAATTTATAGACAGATACACATCTTCACAGCTCACTGAATTCACATCTTTACTTTCATAACCAATTTATCATTTGAACCTAGACATGTGTCAGAATTATTATGTGCGCATCCTTTCTTTGCAATGTACCGTGAAGTAACTAGATTTGTACAATTCTGACAATAATGGTTTTGTGTCTCTTGTCACATGTCATAGAACAAAATAAAATACAGAGACAAAGACTAATAAATAAATATAATAATCATTATATTCACAACAAATTTCAGTTGTGATCTCATTCAGCCTGCAGCATGGAAACTTCTTTCCTCTGCACAGTTAATATTCTACATCAGCTGTTCTCAACATCTGATGGTTCCAAAAAATTATCTTCAAGTCAATAATTGTTCTAGCTTTAATGTTTCTTCTGGTTGCAAAGGTAGGCCCAAAATAGTCCCATTCCATCAGTATTTAGTCACAGAAGAAGACCTGTTAAAAATAATGGAACTATGTGCATGGCCTTACAGACATTTGCCTTGCACCTAAGCCGGCATGCAAGGCCCTAAATGCACCAGAAATTCCATGTCTCCATTGCACACAGCAGATAATTCAGCTGGCAATACTGTAGCCATAGCAGTCCCAGCTCCTAATATGGAATTGTAATGGAGCATTCTACCGAAAAGGGGCAGAAGGTTTGGGGAGCACCCAGCATTTTTGAAGAGGGAGCTCAGAAGTCTGGGAATCATCTGACCCAGCCGGGCAATGTCAGGTTGTGTGTGATGACAACCAGCTATGTTATAGAGCTGAGGGCCCCAGCTCCATGGAACGGGGGCTGGAAGAACAGTGTCCTGTAACTGCAGTCCAGGTTGCAGGCAATGCAGAAGAGAACTTCAAGGGGACAGGAGGCCCTGCGGACATCCCTAGGCTGGGTGGAAACCCTGACCACTAAGCTGCCAGAGGCCACGGAGTCCACAACGGATGTTGGGAATAGGACTGTTACCTTATGTTATCACTCTATTGTAGCCCTGTCAATAATGAAACTTTAAAGTTTCCACAATTATTATGTTGATTGATAATCATACACTTCTCTTACAAATGTTTTGCTTCCATTATGGGTTTGGAGTGATGTGAGATATATATATATATGTAATCAACTATACTCTTACAGAAAAAACATATAATTCTACTTGTTAATATAAGCAACCACATCAAAATATATACTCAGCAAAAGCTTTATGCCAAAAATGTATCAAAGCTTATTTACAATGCTTAGAAGAAATAAAGAGATGAATACAAAGTGGAGAACCTCAGAAGGACAGGGATCTAGCTGATACTAGTTCCAGAACCTGAAAAGCTCCCAAAAAAGAGGAACTGAATAGTATCTTTTGTACCATTCCTTTATCTAACTTCACAGACACATCACAATGTTCGATCAATTTCTGTTACCATAACAAGATTAATACTTACCTATTATCCATATGTAACATTCCAGGCCTCTATAAATATGCCTACTCTTAATAATATTAATAACCTATGACATTTATTTCTTAATAATTCCGATACTTATTGCTGCCCAACTACCTAGTTTTTGCCTAGTAACCAGATTGCTACAGCCCTTCACAAAAACTCCCTTCTTGCAGAATTTCCAATGTGCTGTACCCTTTGTGGTTTACTTGTTTATCTGCTCAGAATGAGAGTGCAGAATTAATACCCTAGGCTTAACTTCTTGGGCCTGCAAGCGTCTGACTGAAATTTAGTTGTTAGCATGACTATTTCCACAAGGCCTCATTCCAATAAAACAAGCTTTTAATCATAGCAAAACCCAATAATCCAGTAATGTGTGTTCCCTACCTGCCCCCTTATAAATATGTTTCAGCCTAATAAGAGCACACCCCTGTCAATATTGTATCCCAGTAGTGCCATTCTACTTATAGCACGTTATAACAATACGTGAGACAAGATCAACACTATGTTTTCCTTTTTTGTATTAAACAATAAGCAGAGCCCTGAAACAAGGGCTATGAACTGATCTGGATGTGGGCAATTATTTTTCCCCAAGTTGATGATCGAGTCCAACAACTTTCCCCAGAAATATTCATAGTTCTGCTTCCATTGATATCTATGCCTATGGAATGTGTTTGTTGGTTCCCATATTTTCAAGATTATCGGTGCAAATAAAATAATTTGCATGGATGAGCATTAAGTGGGACTGAAGGATTACACTGGGCTCAGACTGGGCTGAATTTCATCCAAACAGGATCTCAATATCTAAATAGCTGATTTTTAGGAATAACTTTAAAAGCTGGTTTTGAAATTTGGCACTAATTCAGTTTCGTATTATTATAGGGTAGCTCTACTTGAAAAGCCACTCTGCAGCAAGCTGCAACATAACAGTCATGCTGTCTCAGTTTCCCCTGTCAGGTGAGCCGATATTTTCACTTCAGGCTTTCTTGTCTCAAAACTACCCCTCCTTGAGGCTGGTTTATTTCAGCATAGACCAAACAGGGCATAACAAAAGTTCCAAGCAGGCTAACTATTTCTCTCATCAGTCCAAGCAGTCATTAAAACCCAAGACCTCTCATCTCTTAATGCACCACATACTATACACCAGCACTTTCAACCATGACTGGATGCTCTGTCAGTCCTCTGCTGTCCTTGCACCAGGGCAGCCACCCCAGCCCTTCCAGTTGGAAGGCAACCCTGCTCTTCCCATCAAGAACCCCCAAGGCCTCTTTATTGAGAGCATCCTTGCCAGAAGAGCATCCCTCATTCATCCTGGCTCTCTCAGTGTTTCTTTGGGTCCATCCATCTCTCTGACTCTGGAGTCATCAGTGGGTCAGCTCTTCTGCTGCTCCCCTCCCTTCAGCCGTCTCTGACCCTTGGCTTCTGCTCTGCAGCTCAGAGCCAGTAGATAACTCCATCTGATGCACCTCCTACCTTCATCCCTCTCCAGGCCCCTCTCCCTGGCTTGGGAGCACAGGCCAGCAAACCCCTCTTGCTGTTCTCCTGCCTTCAGCCTTCTCCCAGGAACCACCTTTGTATCCTCTCAGGACTCCTCTAGTTTCCTGGTCTCTTGCAGTTCTCACCTGCCCTTCCTGACTAAACCAGTCAGTTCTGACTCCTTGGGACTCCCTCTCACAAGCTCTCTCCCTGATCATTTATAGCCCGAGATACTCCCCTGCTGTCTTAACTGGCTAAATTGGAGAACTTGCTCTGACAGAGGGAAGGTGGACAAACTTCATTTACTGGGGCCAGCCACCCTATGACACATAATAAGTATGAAAAATAGTGTGACAGTGGACCTAATCCCTAATGAATTTGTTTGACTTCAGTGACATTGGATCTAAAACACTATCCTTTCATCCCATCCTCTTTCCCTTTCTTGTTCCTTCCCCAACTTCTACTTCTCCCTATCCCAACTTTCTGCCAGCAAAATGTGAAAGTACCATATTTATGTAACAGAATTCATTTAAGTTGTTGGCATTTAACTGTACTAAACATTATGGTATGTTGAAAACAGCTGGTTGGGAATTTTTCAGTAAAACAGTTTTTCATTTGAAAATTCTAAATAATCAAAACTGAAACTTTTCATGGAGCTGGATCAGTTTTGACAAAACTTTCATCTGGAATGTTTCTCAAGTCCGGGACAGAATTTCTGAGGAGGAAAGGAGGTGGGGGAAAGGGTTAAGCCATACAACTGGGATATGGGAAAACTAGATTCAAGTCCCTTCTCTGTCTGATTCAGGCAGGGCCTTAACCATCAGGCAATATAGTCAGTCTTTTTTTTTTCTGGCCCAATGAATATTTAATCATTACACACAGTAGAACAGTTCCAACAGGAGAGATTGAGAGACTGGCTCTATATTCTGGTGATTTGGGCACTCACCCAATTAGGCAGAGTAGAAACTTAAACCAGGGTCTCCTCTATCCCAGCTATGTATTCAGGCTATTGGCTATTCTGGGATGGGGACTCTTGCTCTGAAAAGATCTCAGCTTCATTCTGGTGTGGAGGAAAACAAATTTTACAACCTTGAATTTCATCACAATTTTTTTGTTTCCTAGCCAGTCTTACTTGAAACGGCTATATTTTGATCCGTTATTTTGCCTAAATACCTTCAGTTGGAAAAGGAAAACAGAACAAGTATTTCAAAGTGTCAATACAACACAGGTAGAGAATTATCATTTAAAAGGGCCATCCAAACTCTTAATACCCTAAAGATAATCCACTGTAGTAGAAATCTGAAGATAGTTTTTCCAGTAAGAATGAGAGCATCGTAGGTAATTATGTGGACAATCTCCAAGGCTGAGATTATTTTAACGTACTGGATGCTTGAATTAGTACTGCATAAAACAATTGGATGAAATCCAAGCACAGAGAAACAAAGTAGGTTTATGGGAAATTTAGCTCTGAAAAAGGATGCCCTAAAATTTACAAAACAAGTTCAAGTCTTGTACCAAAGAGAGAGAGAGAGAATACAAGTTTTCAGCCTTCTAAATAAATATAACTCAGTCAATCAAAAAACAAATATTCAGGCATGATTAAATTGCTTGAACATATTTCTCAAGGTGAAAAAAACAACTTGAAATTAGACACATTTCCTTCACATTCTATTGAGAATAAGTCTTACAAACAAATGAACTCTGATTATTTGGTAGGAACCTTTCATTTCATTTGTACAGTATTGCATAAGTAGTGATTCAATTAGAAGCTTAAATAAAAGAAAGCTAAGGAAGTTCTTTAAGAAAAAAAAACCTAGATAATGAATAGGATATAAGCGATTAAGTGGCTAAAGGACCAGCTTTTCTCTTTTGGAGTCTTGGTCCCATGGGCAGCCTAAATGAAATGAGTGTTATATATATATATATAAGATATCTCCTTGTGGCTGATTGGGCATATCACAAAACCACCGTAAATAATTTCAGAACTGAAATCCTCTGATTAAGAGAGGTATATGACTATGCTAGCAGTCTTTCCACTCCAAGGAAGATCTTCCCTCCATGTTAGGGTAGGTAGAGGTTATTGGTTAACTGTGACTATCTCTGAAGAAATTATGTTATATTATATTATATTACATTATATTGATAAAATGGAAAATTCAGCTTCCAAAACACTTTTGCTCTAATGACATTTCACAGTCACAAATAACATCCCCTTTTCACATTTATTAAAATAGCTTTGCCATGTACTTTGCATTTTTACAATGTATTAGGCCAGATTCTGCTTTCAATATAGCAGGGCAAATCTGGACTAAAATAAATTTAATGGTTTTATTTTGGATTTACGCTGATGTAACTCAGAGGAGAATATAGCCAATTTATATTAATATTAAAATCATACAATTGCAGTTAGTCTCACGGTTTTACCCAGAGCTCTATATAATATGACTTAAAATTTAATATAAGTATATTAGCTATATTTTAGATTATGATAAATCATTTCTCACTTTACAAAAGATTATTCTGAGACATAGCTTCTTGGCCTAATTCAACAACTACTCACATATCTTTACAGACATTTTATTGGGAAAGTATATAAAATTTATGTTGAAGATTGGGAATATGGGCAGTTGTCTTAAGAATTCTATTTCACTTCCAAGAATTTGTGTGGTCTGCTATTTAAAGGTGCAGAATGAAGAAGAATTCTGGATGCCTAATTCTGCCCTAAGACATATGCACTAATGTCTCCTTTGCTTTAATAGACAACGCGCAGGAATTCCTGCAGGCAGAGTTTGCACATTAAAGTATTCTGACTATCCTCCAAATATATGTAATGACTGATATTTCACAAGCAAAATCAAGCTAGTACTTCAGATGGAGGGGAACAGTCTCTTCACTTTAACTCTCTGGTATCCATGTCAAGAAGAGGTACAGTATCTTATGGGATAAAGGGTGTACCATAATGCATATGCACAAGGGGGCCAAATTAAGGTTTCATGGGCAAACTTCATTCTGGCATTTCCTAATATGAGAGTGCTTGACTTTGAAATTTTAAATCCTTTACTTCAAATTTCCTAGTGTTTTATGGTTTAATTCATTGATGAGAGCAACCTTAACTAACGTTAAATGAAATTATTTTTGGTTGTGAAGTACTATTTATATTGCAGCAACATCTAAAATGTGCTAGGTGCAGCAGATACATAGCAAGACCCAGTGCCTGACCCAAAGAGTTTACAATAACCTAATGTCCCAATTCTGCAAACACAAACCTAAATAACTGTACACGTGTGAGTGGTCTCAATAGATTCAGCAAAACTATTCAGGTGTGGTTGAGTTTGAAAAATCGATACATAAAGGGTGGGATTCACCAAGGTAGTTAGACACATACCTCCCACTGATTTAATGGGAGTTAGGCAGATATGTCCCTTTTATGAATCCCACCCAAAGTCCCAATCCCGCTTTTAATACCATGTTGACACATCCCTATGCTCATTGAATGCCCAACAAAATCAACTGAGCTCCATACAGTTGATTGCTGGTGAGGAGCTCATTGCAGGGTCAGGATCTTAAAGGCAAACAGATGAATGGTGGGGGGCAAGGGATGCAACATACAAGCAAAAAAGTCAAAGTGATGTCTGGTACAAGTCCTGTTAGTTCCATGCTCTTTACTTTGTTCTAAATTATTTAACACGTCAGCAGTGTTCATTCCATAATCCAGGGATGTAAAACCTCCACAGTTTGAGAGTCATGGCATAATCCACATTTTTCCATCTTAAAAAAAAATATCATCTGCCACTAAATTATATAACCTCACTTATATATATGTATATAAGGTTTTGTTGCTTTGTTATTGTGGCTCACTTAGGTTTTTATTTTTGTTTTGTTTGACACAAAGTATCAATTTGTATTTACCAAGATTAATATTGATTTGCAACAGCTTGTGTTCCCTTTAATTCACAACATATTTTAATTGTGAAGAGATTTTATGTGTCAGGCTGATCATTTTGCTTTAATGTGGATTCATTAAAAAACCCAATTAGAACAAGGCATCACATGCATCTCTACAATAATTGCTATTGTTTTCCATTTATTCTTAACATTTCTATATTTAATCCAAATCAGTAACTTTACAATTAATCTAGAAGGCAGATGTGATCAGCTAAATATGAAAAATCAGTGCAAACCTAGATTGTGGTCTCGTAAATCCAGAGTAACTCAACTGATACCAGCTGGTACCAGAATCTGACCCACCCTATATAATATTTTAAAAATCCTTGATATTGGCATTATTGCATCATAAACCTTGGAGCAGAAAAAACAACAACAACACATTTGTCATACACCTGGATGTGAATGCTGCAAACCAATAATCGGAGGGGTTGCCTTTATTTAAGGGCCAGATTGAATATTATACCAGTGGAGATGGGGAGGAGTTAAGGCCATGCCCTTTTTCCCACCCTCCCTTGCAGCAGACCCAACCACAGCAGTGACAGTTTGCTACTCCCTCTGTTGGGATGTGGCAAGCTAGTGTATTTCCCTAGTGCATTTCTGCAAGGAATTCTATTTCTGAGGTTAGGTGATGTGTACAATGCATAATAGACATATATGTAAATAGGTTTCAGAGTAGCAGCCATGTTAGTCTGTATTCGCAAAAAGAAAAGGAGTACTTGTGGCACCTTAGAGACTAACAAATTTATTTGAGCATAAGCTTTCGTGAGCTACAGCTCACTTCATCAGATGTATTTGGTGGAAAATACAGTGGGGAGATTTATATACACAGACAGAGAACATGAAACAATGGGTTTTATCATACACACTATAAGGACAGTGATCACTTAAGATGAGCCATCACCATCAGGAGCTGGGGGGAAGGAAGAAAACCTTTCATGGTGACAAGCAAGGTGGGCCATTTCCATCAGATAACAAGAACATCTGAGGAACAGTGGGGGGTGGGAGGGTGGGGATAAATAACATGTGTAAATAACAGAACGCCACTAGCTATCACCTTCAGCCCCCAACTAAAACCTCTCCAACGCATCCTCAAGGATCTACAACCCATCCTGAAGGAGGACCCATCACTCTCACAGATCTTGGGAGACAGGCCAGTCCTTGCTTACAGGCAGCCCCCCAACCTGAAGCAAATACTCACCAGCAACCACACACCACACAACAGAATCTGTTGGACTGGCCTGTCTCCCAAGATCTGTGAGAGTGATGGGTCCTCCTTCAGGATGGGTTGTAGATCCTTGATGATGCGTTGGAGAGGTTTTAGTTGGGGGCTGAAGGTGATGGCTAGTGGCCTTCTGTTATTTACCCATGTTATTTCTCCCCCCCCACCCCACCTCCCACTGTTCCTCAGATGTTCTCGTTAACTGCTGGAAATGGCCCACCTTGCTTGTCACCATGAAAGGTTTTCCTCCTTCCCCCCCACTCCTGCTGGTGATGGCTCATCTTAAGTGATCACTCCCCTTACTGTGTGTTTGATAAAACCCATTATTTCATGTTCTCTGTCTGTGTATATAAATCTCCCCACTGTATTTTCCACCGAATGCATCCGATGAAGTGAGCTGTAGCTCACGAAAGCTTATGCTCAAATAAATTTGTTAGTCTCTAAGGTGCCACAAGTACTCCTTTTCTTTTTATATATGTAAATAAGGACTACTCATGTAATAAGGTTTTCGGGACAGCATCAGCACACAGTGGGATGGATTCAGAGTTACCTGCTACAAAGCAGCCATCAATCCAGTTAGGCAGCCAGTCACACCAGGTTTACAGCTGTGCTAGAAGGGCATAAAGCATGCAGACTGAACCCTAAATTGCTCCCTTTAATTTTTAACTTTTTATTGTAAATCATGACAGCTTGTTGGCTATCTCATCTTATGGATTTGTTAACTCACGTAACCATATTGTATTGTGAAGTAATTACTATTGTGTGTGTATGTCATTTGTATATATGTATTTTGTTGGGAAGTGAAGCTGGAATTGAGCATTGTGTAATATTCAGGTTATCGAATTAACTAGAATCTGAAGTGCAGAGTCGCAGACATATAATGTCTCTGTTGAAAGCTTTTTTTGAGGCGCAGTAGTAGACCTGGATTGATTACTGTTTATAATAGCAATAATCCCAACAAAATCAGTCATTAGCACAATTAACAACTAATTTGTTGGAGTTTTAACTGCCCTTGGCTTTGCCTCAAGCTGTTAGGACACTGGTCATAAACTGCTGGTTACATTTGATTTCTTGGGGCCCTATTTAACAGAAATTTGATTTCAATTCAGCACCCACAGAGCCTAATCTCTCACTTAGCTGCAGATCTCTTATTCTTTATTTTCCTTGGCATACTCTTTCACTACTGTGGAATATAAATGGCCTGAGGGCTGTACCAGTGAAATAAGGATGCATTTTCGACCATGTCATTTCTCTCTCTGCATCTGTCTAGTGGATACCCCTCATTCTCCACATCAAACACAAATTATGAGGCCAGGTCTGCACTACACTCTTACTTTGATATCCCTACATTGCTCAGGGGTATGAAATTCCGCCAACGCTGAGTAACAAGTTGTACCGATCATAACCCCCTGTGGAGACAACACTAGGTTGGCGGGATTGCTTCTCACACTGACATAGCTATCGCATCTCACTCAGGTGGAGTTATTAAGCCAACACAGAAGAGCTCTCTCCAATCAGCTAAGAGCATCTTCACCAGAAGCACTACAGCAGTATAGCTGCACCAATTGAAATTTGTAGTGTAGACCTGCCCTGAGTCTTCACTTTTAAGGCCCTTCATGACCTAGCCACACCCTATCTATCATCTCTGAAACACTACTGAGATGCCAGATCCTACCTCCATCCTGCATATGATGACCATCTTTGTCATCCCTTTGTTAAATTTACAAACAAACACCTTCATGCTTTCTCCCGCACCACCCTTTAAGTATGGAAGAGCTACCTATAAACAATCACAAAGCCACCTCCTTGTCTTCTTTCCCACCCCTCCTTAAAACTCTTCTCTGTTATGATGCCTAGAGAAAACTTGAGAATGGTTAGGCTGTAGGTGTTCTGTAGCTACTGCTTTTCATGCTGACCAGTACTGTCTCATATTTCCTTGCACTATCCCCATCTATCTATTGTACTCACAGGTTGTATCTTATGTTATACTTGGACTGCAAGATCTTCAAGGCAGGGATTGTCTATTTGTTGTGTTTGTACCGGGTCTAACACAGGGGACATTTATCTATGATTGGGTCCCTTTGGTGCTATCTGAATACAAATACTAAATAATAATTTTCCACCTGTAAAATAGAAAGGTGGTTCAAACAAGACAAATATAAAAAGGGACACTTGTAAAATTTATAAAGCCCATTACATATCTAGTCAATATTGTTCTAAAATTCACTTGTTTTAACAAAATCTAAGACCAGTAGAAATGCTTTCATGATTTTAAATTCTAATAGAACATTTCTAAAAGTAAACGTTTAATTTAAAACCAGGGATTTGCACTATTGTGCTAATACATGAGAACCGGCATGAAATTGACCGAAAACTGTCTGGAAACTAAAGTGGACAGGACATAGCAGTGAACAGAAGACAGGCAAACACGGGGATTTTGCCTGGGAGTTCGCCTGCAGGGAGTTCATCCAGAGTGTTTCTGCCTTTCAGGCTCCTGTGAGCAGTGCATACAACACCTGAGGAGCCTCTTAGAAGGAAGACATGGATAGTGACCGATCAGCTGTTGTGACCTGCTCAGAATGTGCCATGTTTGTCTTTCTCCCAGAGGACAGAAGTGACTTCGTCTGAATGAAGTGCAAGCTGGTCTGCATATTGGAAGAGAAGGTTAGAGGACTAGAGAACCAGGTATCAACCCTGCGTTGCATCAGAGAAAATGAAGAATTTCTGGATAGAAGTCAGTGTTTGCTTCTGGAAGCAAAACATGCTGAAGAATCAGAGAGTGCAGTGCAGAACAGGGAAGAGTATTGGCAGCAAGTGACTTCCAGAAGAAGAAAGAGGAGAACCTATGTACCCGCATTGCAGATAAAGGTGTGAAACCATTTTGAGAATCTCTCCACAGGTACTACTGCGCAGAAGGATTTAGAAGAGCCCTCTTAGGGAAGATATCAGAAGGAAACCCCATCAGTCGGAAGACATGGGATGCATTGTTCTAGGAATGGGGGTTCCATGTCCACCACTCCCAAGAGGAGGAGATGGGAGGTGGTGGTTGGGGACTCCCTCCTGAGGGGGTCAGAATCATCCATTTGCCAACCAGACCAGGAGACATGAGAAGTGTGCTGCTTACCTAGAAATAGAATCCAGGATGTGACGGAGTGTTTGCCAAGCCTGATCAAGACCTTGGATTGCTACCCCTTCCTACTTCTCCATGTGGGCACCAATGATACTGCCAAGAATGACCTTGAGCGAATCACTGCAGACTACGTGGCTTTGGGAAGAAGGATAAAGGAGTTTGAGGTGCAAGTCGTGTTCTCATCCATCCTCCCCATTGAAGGTAGGGACCGTCGAATTGTGAAGGTGAATGTGTGGTTACACAGGTGATGTCAGAGAGAGGGTTTTGGATTTTTCAACCATAGGATGTTATTCTGGGAAGAAGGATTGCTAGGAAAAGATGGGATCCACCTAACAACGAGAGGGAAGAGCATCTTTGCAGGCTGGCTTGCTAAACTATTGAGGAGGGCTTTAAACTAGGTTTGCTGGGGAATGTGACCTAAGCCCCCAGGTAAATGGGGGAATGGGATACCGGGAGGAAACACAAGGGGGAGGATACAAGACAGGAAGCCTCCTGATTCATACTGAGAAAGTAGGGCAATCGGCTAGTTTTCTTAAGTGCATGTACACGAATGCAAAAAGCCTGGGAAACAAGCAGGAACAATTGGAAGTCCTGGCACAATCAAGGAACTATAATGTGATTAGAATAACAGAAACTTGTGGTGTAGTTTACATGACTGGAGCACTGTCATGGATGGGTCTAAACTGTTCAGGAAGGACAGGTACGGGAGGAAAGGTGGAGGAGTTGCATTGTATGTAAGAGAGTGGTATGATTGCTCAGAGCTCCAGTTTGAAACTGGAGAAAAGCCTGTTGAGAGCCTTTGAGTTAAGTTTAGAGGTGAGAGCAACAAGAGTGATGTCGTGATGGGAGTGTGCTATAGACCACTGGATCAGAAGGATGAGGTAGACGAGGATTTCTTCAGACAACTAACTGAAGTCTCCAGATCACAGGCCCTGGTTCTAACTTCAATCACCCTGATATCTGTTGGGAGAGCAATACAGCAGTGCATAGGCAATCCAGGAAGTTTTTGGAGAGCGTTGGGGACAACTTCTTAGTACAAGTGCTGGAGGAACTGACTAGGGGGCATGCTCCTCTTGATCCTCTGCTTACAAACAGGGAAGAATTGCTAGGGGAAGAAGTGGATGGCAACCTGGGCAGCAGCGACCATGAGATGGTTGAGTTCAGGATCCTGAAAAAAGGAAGACAGGAGAATAGCAAAATACAGACCCTGGACTTCAGAAAATCAGACTTAGACTCCCTGAGGAAACTGATGGGCAGGATCACCTGGAAGGCTAATATGAGGGGGCAAGGAGTCCAGGAGAGCTGGCTGTATTTTAAAGAAGCCTTATTGAGGGCGTAGAAACAAACCATCCCAAAGTGCAGAAAGAATAGGAAATATGGCAGGCAACCAGCTTGGCTTACCAGTGAAATCTTCGGTGAGCTTAAATTCAAAATAGAAGCATACAAGAAGTGGAAATTTGGACAGATGACTAGGGAGGAGTATAAAGATAATGCTAGAGCATGCAGGGGTGTAATCAGGAAGGCCAAGGCACAATTGGAGTTGCAGATAGCAAGGGATGTGAAGGGTAACAAGAAGATTTTCTGCAGATATGTTAGCAACAAGAAGGTGGTCAGGGAAAGTGTGGGACCCTTACTGAATGGGGGAGACAACATAGTGACAGATAATGTGGAAAAAGCTGAAGTACTCAATGCTTTCTTTGCCTCGGTTTTCACATACAAGGGCAGCTCCCAGACTGCTGCACTGGGCAACACAGCATGGGGAGGAGGTGAGCAGCTTTTAGTGGTAAAAGAACAGGTTAAGGACTATTTATAAAAACTGGACATGCACAAGTCCATGGGGCTGTATGCAATGCATCTGAGGGTGATTAGGGAGTTGGCTGATGTGATTGCAGAGCCAATAATGGGGGAGTCCCGAACGACTGTAAAAATAGGCAAATATAGTGCCCATATTTTACAAAGGGAAAAAAGAGAACCCAGGCAACTACAGACCAGTCAGCCTGACTTCAGTCCCTAGCAAAATCATGGAACAGGTTGTCAAGGAAACCATTTTGAAGCACTTAGAGGAGAGGAAGGTGATCAGAAACAGTCAATATGGATTCACCAAGGGAAAGTCATGCCTGACCAACCTGATTGCCTTCTATGATGAGATAACTGGCTCTGTGGATATGGGGAAAGTGGTGGATGTGATATTTCTTAACTTTAGCAAAGCTTTTGATACTGTCTCCCAAAGTATTCTTGCCAGAAAATTAAAAAAAAATATGGATTGGATGAATGGACTATAAGGTGGATAGAAAGTTGGCTAGATTGTCAGGCTCAATGGGTAGTGATCAATGGCTCAATGTCTAGTTGGCAGCCAGTATCAAGCGGAGTGCCCCAAGGGTCGTGATGGGGCTGGTTTTGTTTAACATCTTTATTAATGATCTGGATGATGGGATTAATTGCACCCTCAGCAAGTTGACAGATGACACTAAGCTGTGGGGAGAGGTAGATACGATGGAGGCTAGGAATAGGATCCAGAGTGACCTAGACAAATTGGAGGATTGGGCCAAAAGAAATAAGATGAGGTTCAATGAGGACAAGTGCAAAGTTCTGCACTCAGGAAGGAAGAATCCCATGAACCACTACAGCCTGGGGACCGACTGGCTAAGCAGCAGTTCTGCAGAAAAGGACCTGGGGATTACAGTGGTTGAGAATCATAGAATATCAGGGTTGGAAGGGACCTCAGGAGGTCATCTAGTCTAACCCCCTGCTCAAAGCAGGGCCAATCCCCAATTTTTGCCCCAGATCCCTAAATGGCCCCCTCAAGGATTGAACTCACAACCCTGGGTTTTGCAGGCCAATGCTAAAACCACTGAGCTATCCCTCCTCCCAAGGGGAGAAGCTGGATATGAGTCAGCAGTGTGCCCTTGTTGACAAGAAGGCTAATGGCATATTGGGCTATATTAGTAGGAGCATTGCCAGCAGATCGAGGGAAGTGATTATTCTATTTGGCACTGGTGAGGCCACACCTGGAGTCTTGCATCCAGTTTTGGTCCCCCCCACTAGGATGGAAGGAAGGGGGAAGGGATGTGGACAAATTGGAGAAAGTCCAGTGGAGGGCAACAAAAATTATTAGGAGCTGGGGCACATGACGTACAAGGAGAACTGGGGTTATTTAGTCTGCAGAAGAGAAGAGTGAGGGGGGATTTGATAGCAGCTTTCAATTACCTGAAGGGGGGTTCCAAAGAGGATGGAGCTCGGCTGTTCTTAGTGGTGGCAAATGACAGAAAAAGAAGCAATGGTCTCACGTTGCAATGGGGGAAGTCTTTGTTGGATATTAGGAAACACTATTTCACTTGGAAGGTAGTGAAGCACTGGAATGGGTTACCTAGGAAGGTGTTAGAATCTCCATCCTTAGAGGTTTTTAAGGCCCGGCTTGACAAAGCCTTGGCGGGGATGATTTAGTTGGTGTTGGTCCTGCTTTGAGCAGGGGATTGGACTAGATGACCTCCTGAGATCTCTTCCAACCCTGATATTCTATGATTCTATGGAACTGACTAGTCTTTGGTTATTGCCCAAGTATCCAAATATCATAAATAGTTAAAATAAATTTGACCCTAAATTTATTTCAGTTTTTATTAAAACTATGTGTACTACAGGAAGACACACAGAGAGAAAGTTATTTAATCTGACAGTGTCCCTTCAAAATTTGAATTGTGCATCTGTTGAGTGCAGACTGATATACACAGGTGGACTGACAAAGGCTGATTGACAACACTACTATGGATGCAAAAAGAAAAGGAGTACTTGTGGCACCTTAGACACTAACAAATTTATGTGAGCTACAGCTCACTTCATCGGATGCATCCGATGAAGTGAGCTGTAGCTCACGAAAGCTTATGCTCTAATAAATTTGTTAGTCTCTAAGGTGCCACAAGTACTCCTTTTCTTTTTGCGAATACAGACTAACACGGCTGCTACTCTGAAAACTACTATGGATGGAAGCCTTTCGTTTCAAGACAAACACACTGAAATCATCTCATGTGTATTTGAGCGCTGATAATAGGATTTCAAGGAATATAATATTCAAAGTTAGGTCTTGCAAAATTGTATAATTTTTTCTTCCACACTAAGTCTAAAAATCTCTCCCTCCCTTGATGGCACTACTCACTAAAATCCTAGTCTATGCCTTAGTTATATCTCACCTTCATTATTTTAACCTCCTCTTCTCCAGCATTCCCACCTTTCCTTTTTCTACTCTAGTCAAAGAGTGCCAGCTAAAATCATCCTTATTTCCTGAAAATCCAAACCTGCCACTACCCCTCTTCCAGGCCCTTCACTACTTTCCTTGCCAAAATCATGTTCACCATTCTCCTCTTTAAAAGTCTCCACAACATTGCCTCAGCCTACATCTCTGGTCTAGTTTCTTCCTATACCCAGGCCTTAATCTCTGTTCAGTCATCTGTCTTTAATGTTTTCTGCATTCCCTTCACCCAATCTCACTTTGATTCTTTTTGTACTACTGCCCTTAGCATGAAGCAACATTTCTCTTCTCATCCATTTAACAAACTCCCTCTTCTCATATATATCTTTCTTTAAAAACCAGTAGGAAAAGTGATCTCCTGGTTAGGGAACTATACTCTGGCTTAGGAGATCTCTGTTCAGGTCTCAGCTGTGACAGACTCCTTTTGTGACTTTAGGCAAATCACTTTCTCACTCTGTACCTCAGTGTCCCACCTTTGGAATGATACTCTCTTTTCCTGGCCTTTTATCTCAATTGTTTATTTAGATTGTAAGGATTTTAGGGCATTGCTTGTCACTTACTATGTGCATGTACAGCGCCTAGCACAACGAGGCCCCTGATTTCAGTTCAGGCTTCTCTATCTAACAGTATCTCTAATAAGTATCAATAGAAAGTACTTCTTTTGCTCAGTCTTCCATTTTTGATCTCCCACTCTGATGCTGTTTGGATTGTGTCTGTCTAAAGCCATCTTCTTGGGTTTGGGATCATATTTAACTTTATGTTTGTAAAGTACCAGGTACACTAGTTAATGCACCAAATAAGCAATCTGTAATAATACTACAGAACATACATTTATAATATCCTGATCAGGTATCTATGTTCCACAAACTGGGTATCAGCTATCATTTTAATTTGTCGCTTTTTCTTGCTAACCAAAGGAAGCTCAAATCTTTTCAGTTTCACCCTTCCCTGCCAGGAAAAAAAACTACACTCTTCACTCCGCTATTCAGGTATCAGGAAATGAAACCTCAAGCATGAGGAATTAAGTAAAAGACAGAATGAGTTACAAGTTAAGCATCAAGGAAGCAATAGTCGGGTGTCAGACATCAAGAAAAATAGTCGGGTGTCAGACATCAAGGCTATAGGGATTAGAAAGTAGGAAAAACTTATGCTTAAAAAAAGCCATCTTTGCTTACCTCTGATATATATACCTCATAGATATATATACACACACAATAAGTAATAAGAAAAGCATATATATGTGTATCTATATGTATTGTGATACAGCATGGCCAGAGGACAGCAGGAGAGCATTAGAAGGGACCCTTATTCCCTGTAGAAAGAAGAAAGTTTGCTATAAATTAATAAAAGCACCTGAATCCAATTAAAGCACTTGAAGCCAATTAAAGCACCTGAAGCCAGTCACGTGATACCCACTGCCCCTGCTTCAATCAGACAAGAGGAGGAGTTGAAGCAGAGTGGATTGGTGTTGGAGCAGAGAGCAGTTTGGAGGGAAGCAGAGGAGACTTTGGAGAAGTGTTGTGGTGGGCTAAGAAGACCAAGACCCTAGGTAAAGGGACAACTGGTTTGTGCAGAGGGAGGGCAGGAAGCCCCACAAGCTGAAGGGCAGGAGAGGGAAGTAGCCCAGAGGGAGGAACTGCTAGTTCTAGTGGTTTACTGCTGTCCCTAGGGCCCCTGGGCTGGGACCCGGAGTAGATGGTGGGCCCGGGTCCCTCCCTCTCCACTCCCCTCCTCTAGGACACTAGTGGAGCAGTTAATACCCCAGTTGAGGGGCAAGAAATGGTGCCCTGAATCCCTCCCCCCCAAGAAGAGAAAGAGCAAGACCCATCATAGTAGTGCTGGCAATTTGCCACAGTATATTTATTTATATGCTTTTCTTATTGTTTATTTCATTTTATTCTTTGCAGCAGTCCTCTATCTTCCTTCATTTAGGATTCAGAACATTTGATTGGCTACTGAAAGGAGAAAATATTACTTCAATGGTTTTGCGGTTAAGGCAATGGACTGGAATTCAGGAGATCTGGGTTCAGTTTGTGGCTCTGCCACAGGCTTCTAGTGTGGTCTCATGTGTTAGAAAAAAATGCTGTGTTGGTATTGTTTAAATGTGTTTAATTAGTTGTTTTAATAATGTATATAAGATAAAGGTTATGTAAATCACTGGCTCTAATTAAATCCAATATGGAGTATATCATCTGTGACCCTTGGACTCCATCTTTGTAAGTGAATTTGTTTACAACTTAGACAATGAAGTCCCCTGGCTCACACCGGACAGAGCCAGTTTTTCCTGCCAAAACCAACCCCCAACACACTATTCCATCAGAACTTTTCCTGCCTTAAAGATTATATAAGATCTTGCTCAGTGCCTGCGTGGGGCTGTTCATTCCAGTGGCAGCGCATGCACGATCGGGTCTTCCCAATGTTCCAGAGCTAGCAAGAAGAACATCGTCTAGTCTGAAGCAAGACAGAGGAAGGAGAGGCCTGTCATCATCATCATCATTCCTGCCACAGCAAAACCATCTTACCTATGAGGGAATCCTGCAGCTTTCCTGGTGTCCATCATCCCATAGGATACCTGCAACAAAGTCCACCAGTAGTCCGGACTCCCCCGTGATCCTCCTGGAAGTCTCCCAATCAGCCAGAGAGTTGAAAGTCCTGGGCCTCGTGTCTGTGCATAGCATCCACTGCGCTTGAATATAGTAGGAGAAGCTTCTGTATTGCGGTTTCATTTATTATTTTTCTGAACACCAAGGAAGGTTTTGTGGGTCTGAGCTTCAAGCTCCTAAAGCCAGTCACTGTTTCCTTGTATTGATTAGGTTTGAGTTTCTTCTCCCCCCCCCCCCCCCCCCCGGCCATTTCTCCCAGTTTTCTGTACCTTTACCCTGAATACACTTACCTTTGTTTGTACCATATCACTTTGTCTTCTCTTTTTTATTTACGTTACACAAGGAGGAAGGGACACCCTTATTGTAAGCTAAATCCACTGGTGACAGATACAGGAGGGAGTCAAGTCTGCACCTGCTAAGAAAAAGGACTTTCCTTTTATCTCCCCTTTACCATTTCTAAAGTTTTCCTTTCTGAAGTGTTGCCTTATTCCCCTTGCGGTAACATAGACAATTCCCTGAATCAGTTGCTTCAGTTCCCCAGCTGTAAAATGGGGATAATAACTCTCCTTTTATCTGACTCGCCTGTTTAGATTGTTAGCTTTTAGGCACAGGGGTTTTTTCTCATTGTGTCTATACAGTGTCTAGCAAAATGTGGCCTCAGACTCAGCTGGGGTCTCTAGATACTTCCATAGTGCAAATGTACATGATAGCTAATGGTTTGTAGAGCTAAATGTGTGGTAGATGCTCCCCATCATTCACCTTGATCAAAGACATTATCTGTGAGACACCTGTAGATTCCATGACTTAACTGAAATTGTTTGGGGTTAAGAGAATAGCCCTGCAAACTGGGCAGAACTCCTATGTATAATTAATGTTGAATGGGGCACTTGAACACTATTGTTCAATTCATTAGTCTCAAAATATAATACAACCTATGTAAAATGAATCAGTGTAGGACATATTGCTGGGGGGAGGGGGTGGAAAGCTACTACAAAGCTGAACTTAGTAATTATTCCAGCATACAGCAGGTATTATTATTCTTACTGAAAAAGGCAGAAATTTAATTCTTCTTATGCAGGTCATTCTATAGTGCTGGTGAGTTATGTATAATTGGCCTCATAAATGTGTGTTGTTGTTTTTCCATTTGACTAGCTCTTCTTATCTCCATAGGAGACTAGTCAATGACCTCAGGCAGGAGAAGGAATAATGGTCATGTTAACATTTCACACATGTTCAGAAATCACCTTCGTAAACTAAGCAAATAAAATACAGTATAATCAACCTTTTTGTCCTGGTATGGAAAGCAGTAAAAAACACTGAATTTTTACAAAGATGTTTAGTGAGTAGATGCTGGGATGAGCCAGAAAACACACTAAAGGAAGCAGGTATTTCCTACTGAAAGCCCCCTTCTTACTATGTACCCCACAGTGACCTCAGAGCGCTGAGATGAGACGGATGAGAAGGTTTTATGTCAGTTAAGGGGAATGGCTTGATTGCTCAACCATCCGGAACGTTCTCCCATTGAAACAGGTAGGGGTGAAATGGCATGTATCAGAAAGTCATGAAGATTGATGGCATCTGCTGCTTCCAAATGTACCCTATCTGCATGCAAACCATTTGACACATGAACTGGTGGAAAACAAAGGCTGTTTGCCCTGGAAAAGTGCTTCAGCAGGCTTAATTTCCATAGCCCATTTACACAGCAAAAGCAAGATCTAATAGGCCCCAGAGAAATCGGCCAGGCCATGATAAGAATTCAAAGCCACAAAACTAAATAAAAAGAGATTATTAGCTACATTGCAGTAGACAAACAGTAAAGTCTTAAGTGATCAATACTTGACAAGAGACATGCCACAAACATCGTGTATAGGTCAGGCACACAAAGAGTTTTGTTTTGTTTTTTAAATAAATCGACTGGCTCCTGGACAAGGCACATAAAATGTCACTTTTTATCTTTCAGTTGATATTTTTCTCCAAGAGGAAAAATACTCTAGCTATTCACCTCCCTGAGAGATTTGATCTAAAAGATAGTCACTCCTGATATAAGGTTTAAGAGGAAAAACTGCAATCAAGTGGAAATTTTTGTCAGTACCTTAATCTCTGATTTGTAGAAGGTTGTGCTTTGGGATATTTGGTATGTCTGAGGATTGCCACCAAAAAGCTCTTCTGTTCTTTAATGGCTGCACTAAATCTTAACAAACGTGAGCATGAAAACTATTGTGCAGCACTTGTGAAGCATTTATCAAAGTTATATTTTTTTAATGCTCGGAAAGGCAGTTGAATCATGCATGCTCTTTATGGAGCTCTGATAAAGGCAGTTCAGCTTCAATAAATGCTTTTTAAGTGAATGTTTTGGAAAGTGACTAGGAAATTCAAATCTCAAACTGTTGCCAAACTGCTCCCATAGCACTTTGATCACTTTGCTGCTGACATTTTGTTGAAAATGTCTTGTTTTTATTAAAATGTTGGCATCTGGGGACTGAGAAATTTAACTATAGTCACTGAAGATATAATATACAGTAAAACTCTGAGGGACATAATTTATTAAGGACTTTGTATACATTTCATAAAAAGAAAACTTTTTCCCTGTGGGGTCAAACACAGCTTTGCACTTCTCTGAAAAAAAAAAGTTCATATTGTTAAAAGCAAGACGAGTGCAGAAAACAAATCAAACAGAAGTATTTTGCCTGGGGTGAAAAACCCTCCAATTATAAGGCTTTACTGCCAAAAAAAAAAGAATAGGAATCCAATCATTTAAAAATTAATAAAAATATAAATACAAACGTTAAATGTAGAACATGAATCTTCTGTGCCATTTTTTTCTTTAAAAATATTGATATTGAGATATTTTCTTTTGAAGGACACAAAGGGAAAACTGCAGTAGCCACTCACTTTTCAGAGTATACAAAGCATACATGTACATTCTGTGATATAAGGGTTTCCTATTCTTCATTCTCATTTATTACAGCTTGTTTAACTTTGTGGCAACTGACAATTTTGGATATGAATCTGCCCTCTGACATGTGAGCCTAGAAGTGTTATGTACGAGAGCTTTAGGTGCTTTTTACAAAATAAGTAGCACTGAATACCCATAGATCTAAAGTAAGACTGAAGCCCTCTGTATCAAACTTATTGAAAAGCTGGTTTATTTAAAAGGCACCAGATCCCAGCATGAAATGGCTCAATTCCAGTGAGGAGAGGGCCATAGCCAATTTATTTGAAACAGACACAGAAAAGTAGTGCAGGTTATTTTCCTCTTTATTCTAGGTCAATTCACAGACCAAGGGCAACCTCAGCCTGTCTGACACTATGATAGATGATACTTTTTACCTGTAGCAGTTACTGGCCTTATACTTCTCAGGTTGGGGATCACTGTGTATGGGCCTACCATTCTGGTAGCCTTAGAGATCTAATTGCATTGGAAAATAACAAAACCAATGTCTAGAAAAAAAATTTTCAACGTTTTTCAATGTTTGTCAAGATTGCACAAATCTCATTAAAAACAAATCTGCAGTAAAAATCCCAGGGGATTTCAATAAGGAATTGATTATTTTAGAGCCACACAACAGTTACCGTTGTTGACTCTATAAAAAGTGTGTTTGCTCAAACCAAATTTATGTTTAATTTATTGTGTTTTAAGGATGATTCTAAATAATAAAATTTCCCACTAAGGGTTTCAAAGTATTTTCAATCATGGGTTAAGCTTCACATTTGCTGAAGTGAGAAGGTATCATTCTAACACTTTACATGTGGTCAAAGGTTAGGCACAAAGAGTTTGTGACTTGCCCAGGTTCTCAAAATATGTCAGTGGAAGAGCTGTAAATGGGACACACACAGACACTTAGGAATTGCCAGACTGGATAGGACCCACAGCCCATCTAGTCCAGTATCCCAGCTCTGACAGTATCCAGCACCAGATACTTCAGGGGCAAGATGTAGCAATACCATAGTAGGCAGTTAAGGGATAATTTACCCCCCACAAAGGTATCATCTAAATCCCTAATAGTCAGAGATTGATTTAAGCTCTGAAGTATGATTTATGTAAATGTTAACTGTTATAACTATGGATATTATTGTTATCTATAAAAATACCCAATCCTTTTTTGAATCTTGCTAAGGTCTTGGCTTCAACATCATCCTCTGGCAGAGAGTTCCACAGTTTAATCACACATCATGGGAGAAATATTTCCTTCAATCAGTTTGACTTTGATATCTTTCTATGTTCCCCTGTTCTTGTCTTCTGAGTCAGAGAGAACAGATGCTCCCTATCTTCTTCATCTATACCATTTATTATTTTATAAACTTTTATCATATCCCCTTTTATTTATCTCCTTTCTAAGGTAAACAATCAGAATAATTTCATGACATTTGTTGTCATGTCTATGTCCTCTGCTCTAACCATCAGACAAAACTTCTTCTCTTCATGCATATCGCAATGCAACAGTGCCATTTGTATCAGCCCTGCATCTGATTTTGCTACCATTATCTGTTTTGGGTAGCAGTGATAACAAAAGTCCCCATTGACTTTAGTGGTGTTCACCATCATGTGTAAGTCCTCACAGGCATGAGTTGCACAAAATTTGGCCCAGAGATCAGTATCCGTCAGCACTTTTGGTTCACACTCCAATTTAGAAGAGGGTTGTTTTATATTCTATTGTATTTATCATATTTGTTCTGAATGGAAAAGCAGCAAAGATCATAGAAGACATATATTTTAGAAAACTTAATTTTCCTTCTTTTATATGCAGTGTAGTTTTAAAAATTGGTTATCTAATATTTCATATGATTACTAATATGCAGGCCAGATATGTATGTAGATTGAGTTTCTCTAGTCTCTCTGTGTAAGGCAGGTTTTCAAGACCTCAGATCGCTCTTTTATCTCTTTTCTGAACCTTATTCAATTGGTCAACATTCTTCATAAAGTGTGGACAACAGAACTGGTCACAATATGCCTGCAAATGTCTCGCTAATTCTTTATACAGTGGTAATAACATCCCAACATGTCTTTAAATAGGCCCTAGATTAGAGGAACCATTGTGGATGAACATTAGAGGAAAGAAAATGATAAAAATGTACATTAGCCTTTAAACATAAAGGCTTAATAATAAAATGACCAGCGTACAGGCATAATGACACCGTTCTCTACTCCCAACTATTCAATTGATCCACAGGTCAATCAAGAGTTTGGCCAGCAATATTATCTTATTTCATAATTCTTTTGCATTTTGGTTATTTTTTTAAAAAAAAAATCTCAAATGATACTAGAATAACATTAAGCACTTCACAGAACTTTTCATCTTCAACGCAATATTTCAAAGGTGAACTACAGGGGTGTGTTTTGTAAATATTAATTTTGGGAAAAGGGGAGGAAAAGGCAAAAATAAAGGCCCTGTTCCTTCCATGGAGAGAAAACTCACTGAGTATGTCTGCACAGCCTGCAACAGGCAGCCTCCCAGCTCAGGTCAACAGACTTGGGTTAGCAGGGCTCACACTAGCACTCTAAACATAGCTGTATAGACAGCACTTTGAAGTTTCAGAGTAACAGCCGTGTTAGTCTGTATCGGCAAAAAGAACAGAAGTACTTGTGGCACATTAGAGACTAACAAATTTATTAGAGCATAAGCTCTACACCAACATTTCACACAAAGATGGACTACAAGCTGTCAGGAACAGTATCCCCGATAATGTCACGGCAAACCTGGTGGCTGAACTTTGTGACTTTGTCTTCACCCATAACTATTTCACATTTGGGGACAATGTATACCTTCAAATCAGCGGCACTACTATAGGTACCCGCATAGCCCCGCAGTATACCAACATTTTTATGGCTGACTTAGAACAACACTTCCTCAGCTCTCGTCCCCTAATGCCCCTACTCTACTTGCGCTACATTGATGACATCTTCATCATCTGGACCCATGGAAAGAAGCCCTTGAGGAATTCCACATGATTTCAACAATTTCAATCCCACCATCAACCTCAACCTGGACCAGTCCAAACAAGAGATCCACTTCCCGGACACTACAGTGCTAATAAGCGATGGTCACGTAAACACCACCCTATACAAAAACCTGCTGACCTCTATTCCTACCTACATGCCTCTAGCTTTCATCTAGACCATGCCACACGATCCATTGTCTACAGCCAAGCTCTATGATACAACCGCATTTGTTCCAACCCCTCAGACAAACACCTACAAGATCTCTATCAGACATTCTTACAGCTACAGTACCCACCTGCTGAAGTGAAGAAACAGATTGACAGAGCCAGAAGACACCTACTACAGCACAGGCCCAACAAAGAAAATACCAGAACGCCACTAGCCATCACGTTCAGCCCCCAACTAAAACCTCTCCAATACATCATCAGAGATCTACAACCTATCCTGAAGGACGACCCATCACTCTCATAGATCTTGGGAGACAGGCCAGTCCTTGCTTACAGACAGCCCCCCAACCTGCAGCAAATACTCACCAGTAACCAAACATACCAGAACAGAACCACTAACCCAGGAACCTATCCTTGCAACAAAGCCTATTGCCAACTCTGTCCACATATTTATTTAAGTGACACCATCATAGGACCTCATCACATTAGCCACACCATCAGGGGCTCATTCACCTGCACATCTACCAATGTGATATATGCCATCATGTGCCAGCAATGCCCCTCTGCCATGTAAATTGGCCAAATCAGACTGTTTCTACTCAAAAGAATAAATGGACACAAATCTGACATCAGAAATCATAACATTCAAAAACCATTAGGAGAACACTTCAGCCTCTCTGGCCACTCAATAAAAGATTTAAGAGTGGCAATTTTGCAACAGAAAAGCTTCAAAAACCAACTCCAACAAGAAACTGCTGAGCTTGAATTAATATGCAAACTAAATACCATTAACTTGGGTTTGAATATAGACTGGGAGTGGCTGGGTCATTACACATATTGAATCTATTTCCACATGTTAAGTAGCCTCACACCTTCTTGTCAACTGTCTAAATGGGCCATCTTGATTATCACTAAAAAGTTTTTTTCTCCTGCTGATAATAGCTCATCTTAACAAATTAGCCTCTCACACTTTGTGTGGCAACTTCCAACTTATCAGTATATATCTTCTTACTATATTTTCCATTCTATGCGTCCGATGAAGTGGGCTGTAACCCACAAAAGCTTATGCTCAAATAAATGTGTTAGTCTCTATGGTGCCACAAGTACTCCTATTCACTTTGAAGTTGCGGCTTGGGCTGGAGCTCAGGCTCTGCAGCCCAGAGGTGGGGCTCCAGCCCAACCTGCAACTTCAAAGCACTATCTACACAGATAATTTTAGAGCACTAACACAAGTCCGGCTAGCCCAATCTATTGATCTGGGCTGGGACACATGTTTCTGCAAGCTATATAGACATACCTACTGTGGTGCAGACTGTGGCTCTTAGATCCATGTATGACTCTCCCCATCCTAGATAGAATGTATGCTCTGCCACCTACACAGCACCACCATCCCTGTTCTTGACCCTAGAGCTCTGTGGGTATTGGGATGCAATAAGAGGGAGGGTGCAGAAGTGGGTTGACTATAGTGGGAAGCTTTGTAGAGGTTATATGGAACTGATAACCAAAGGCTGGATTATCTTTTTTCCACAGAGTCCTACTCCCCTCCCCACACCAATGTGTCAGACTCCTGTGGTAGAGGGAGTCCCTAGGAGCGTGGGAGGAGTTGGAGGAATGTATGAGAGGGTGGAAAACTAGTGAAGAGGCCTTCTTCCCATACACAATGAGATGACAGGAGAAATTTCTATGAGAGGCTCCACATAGAGATTTCCTTCCGCAGAGTCTTCTTCCTTGTGTTTTACCAATAGAGCAGATGATCTTGGCCTCTGTGAATTTGCACTCATGGAAATTCCTTACCATATCTCCTTTAGTCTTATGGGACAGGAGAATGATTCAGGCAAGAGCTGCCAACCTTCCCATGGTTTCAGATTTGCGTGGAAGTGGGGAGTATGCCCCCTAATCTGGATGCACTACCTTTTACAGTCCTTCCCCTCCCCATGTGATGGAGGGAGCAATATGGCCTAAATAACAAAAATCAGTATAAAAATGCATTATGGCTTCTGATATAGGCAATCTGTGGCATGTGTTGTACATTGTGAAATTAGCTGCTATGGTTTTTGTGAGTTTGTTAGTTCCTGACTATATTTTTTTAATTGTTTAATCCTTATTAGACAGCAGACTGATTTTTTTATTAGGAAAAAGTGATTATCCCATTTAGTGTAATTTTCTTGGCTAGCAATTTATTTCTTGCATATAATTCATGAGTCACTGAAGTATAGAAATACAAAAAGCAGTGGAGTGAAGGCATCCTTATTAAGAAGATAATATTTTATACCACTGGTGGTTTTTTATATTTATCTTCCTGTGAAAACTGTAGGTGCCTTTGCATAACCTTGCATTTTGCCTTCTCACTGGTTCAGCTGAAAAGTTTCTTAATGTTTGTTCTTACTTTGTCTCTTTACAGCAGCACCCCAGAGTGTCTGTAGACATTAAAGAATGCAGTTTCCATTGAATTTTAAAAGTTAAATATAAAGCATAATGCTCTCCAACAATCTTGGTCTTGCTCTGTTAATTAAAGGAATGTATTACACTAAAAGAACAAAAAGAAAAGGAGTACTTGTGGCACCTTAGAGACTAACAAATTTATTAGAGCATAAGCTTTCGTGAGCTACAGCTCACTTCATCGGATGCATTTGGTGGAAAAAACAGAGGAGAGATTTATATACACACACACAGAGAACATGAAACAATGGGTTTATCATACACACTGTAAGGAGAGTGATCACTTAAGATAAGCCATCACCAGCAGCAGGGGGGGGAAGGAGGAAAACCTTTCATGGTGACAAGCAGGTAGGCTAATTCCAGCAGTTAACAAGAATATCAGAGGAACAGTGGGGGGTGGGGTGGGAGGGAGAAATACCATGGGGAAATAGTTTTACTTTGTGTAATGACTCATCCATTCCCAGTCTCTATTCAAGCCTAAATTAATTGTATCCAGTTTGCAAATTAATTCCAATTCAGCAGTCTCTCTTTGGAGTCTGTTTTTGAAGCTTTTTTGTTGAAGTATAGCCACTCTTAGGTCTGTGATCGAGTGACCAGAGAGATTGAAGTGTTCTCCAACTGGTTTTTGAATGTTATAATTCTTGACGTCTGACAAAAGAATGAATCGACACAAGTCAGACGTCAAGAATTATAACATTCAAAAACCAGTTGGAGAACACTTCAATCTCTCTGGTCACTTGATCACAGACCTAAGAGTGGCTATACTTCAACAAAAAAGCTTCAAAAACAGACTCCAAGGAGAGACTGCTGAATTGGAATTAATTTGCAAACTGGATACAATTAATTTAGGCTTGAATAGAGACTGGGAATGGATGAGTCATTACACAAAGTAAAACTATTTCCCCATGGTATTTCTCCCTCCCACCCCACCCCCCACTGTTCCTCTGATATTCTTGTTAACTGCTGGAATTAGCCTACCTGCTTGTCACCATGAAAGGTTTTCCTCCTTCCCCCCCCTGCTGTTGGTGATGGCTTATCTTAAGTGATCACTCTCCTTACAGTGTGTATGATAAACCCATTGTTTCATGTTCTCTGTGTGTGTGTATATAAATCTCTCCTCTGTTTTTTCCACCAAATGCATCCGATGAAGTGAGCTGTAGCTCACGAAAGCTTATGCTCTAATAAATTTCTTAGTCTCTAAGGTGCCACAAGTACTCCTTTTCTTTTTGCGAATACAGACTAACAGGGCTGCTACTCTGAAACTAAAAGAACAGAGAGAGAGAAAGAGAGGGAGAGAGACATACAAACGCACATTATATATTTTGGCAATAAAGCTTGAATTAAGGTGCTTTCTCAGTGTTTAAAGGCTCAATACTTTGGTTTCCAACATTCCTCCTCTAATATGGACATAAAATTATCTTATTAGATTAAGTGTTCAATCCTGCTCTCTGATACACAGAGCACAATTTAAATAATCCCACTATTGTGTATGCATCTGCTATTGTAATAACTAATTTTACGTGATAGGTGGCACTGTAGCCTTGCGTATCAAAGGGCAGGATCCAACTATAAAAGCCAACAATAAAGAAGGCCTATTCCACATTTTATTCTGAAAATGCAACTTACTTTTTTTCCATTATACTCTGAGGGAGCTCTCAGAATAATAGGTGAAATGTCAGGAATAATTAAGAAAAATGATGGTGTTATATTGCAGCACAAAAAATACATCTTTTCTGCTCTGATCTTTCTGCCCACCTTCTCCTCTGCTTTTAAATGTCATCTCTGTTCTCAAATTATTTAGGAGAGCCATTGAAAGCGGGTAGAATAATTTGTAGGCAATTTGACAAGCTCCTTAGGTAGAATTCCTGATTGTCTAGCTCCCCCTGCATCCCTCCAGTTAAGATGCTGCCCTCACTTCCTTTTTTGACTAACAGTGTCCAAATGTAACGCAATAAACAGAGGTACTTTACTTTCTATGGGGCAGAACGAACCTTTTTATTAAGGTGCTCTAAATCCCAAATCACCTCTTGCCACCATCATCCTCTCATAAAAAAGTGAGTTTGTTGTCCCTTAACACCCCCATTTGCTTCACTATGCAAAACCTTAGCCAAATCTAGGGCTCTTCTTGAGGACCTAAGGGCCCGATTCTCTCCTCACTACACAAACGTAAAGCAGAAGTAATTCACTGAAGTGAACAGAATTACACCAGGGCAAGGCTACTGTGAAGAGATCAGAACTCAGGCCTGCTTTAGTTTCTCATCAGAAATGTGATGAAGAGCAGGTGACTGGTAAATATTTATGATTACCTGTATCATCCACAGCTTTCATGCGTCTTTTTGGTTATCTGATCAGTTTCTTTTGACAAGTGTATTTTTTCCCTTCTTGATCAATGCTGCAATATGAAAACTTGATAAAGAAACTTATTTGCACTCTCATAAACAGACCTATGTATCTGGTGTTGAATATGAAGGGTTTGGAGAGAGCAAGACTAACAAATAGCTACCTGACACTTCTAAGGACCAGTGAATGTACAATGCATGTTAAGAGCTACAGGCACAATTGAAAACAAAAACTCTTGCTTTTATTCTGCAGGCACATTCATGTTACAGCAGATGCCATGGTGCAGTAATTTAGGCAAATCTATCTATCTATCTATCTATCTAATGGAAATATATCAACCCTTTTATCTCCAGAAAACAAAACCTAATTTCTTTTCAGAGGATTCCCAGCAGAAATCTAAGGAACCTGACCACAAGATGCAGCTGTATGCTGTTTGGAACAGGAAAAGTATGTGGAAAAGCAGGCTGGTATTTTCTTATCATAGCCAATATTGCAGGTAAGGCATTGGATGACAGTTGAAAGAGGATTCTATGCAAAGTGTACTGTACATGAAAGCAGCTTGTAACATCATGGGCTAAAATCAGTAGTTTGCTCTGGCTACTTTGCATCACTCCATCAATACCAAGTCATCAAACCAGTTTAATTATGTGATTAAATTGATTTTTTGCCTGCTTTTCAAGCAGTCAAAATGTACCACTGAGTCTGTCTAGTAATCTTTATATCAGAAAGAAACCATAGCCTTTCAATTACTGCAAGTCTCTTTATTTAAAAGAGGCAAATACAATCCCATTTGGAGATGCATAAGTGACAGAAAGGGGCTAATTACTCCTCTTGCACCTGCCTCTGTTCTCTATTCATGAAACCAGGTGGGAAGAAATGCGTTTCCTCTCTCAAACATTTTCAAAGCAAATTTATGGGCAAAAATTCAGGACTAAAACAAGTATTTAGGGCTTAAGTCTGCCCTCAACTGTATAGCTGCATCTCTTATTAAAGTCAGTAGAAACTGCATTTATGTAAGAATGAGCAGAAATGGGTCTTTAAAATTTCTTTAACCCTGTATAAAGACTGTCTAATGCTCTATTATTTATAAAGGAGCCATTTTAATAACTGTGTAATATTAGGGCTTGGATACTTTGCTGGTAGCAGACAGTATGTTGTAAACAAATGAAGGATAGGGAAACTGAAATATGTAGTCTCAGAGAATTAGTCTTTATGGCAAGGTTTCACAAAGGTACTTAGGTGACCAAACTCCAAATTTAGCCACCTAAATGTTAGTTGAGGAGCCTAAATCCCAGTTTTAGGCTGCACTGCACTCCACAAAACTCCCAACCAACCCTCATTTGGAACCTGAGTTTCTGCCACTGGGCATGCGCACTGCTGCTTCACTCTAGGCTTCCAGATGCCCATCTCTTTCCTAAGCTCCAGAAAGATTCAAAAATGGGGATTCAGCCACCTAACTTTTGTGCGGAGCCTGATCTTGTAGTCATGCTCAGGGCCCACTCCGGATCAGGCCCCATTGAGTATCTGGCTGCCACAAGAGGAAGTGGTGGCACCACTGTCCACCTTATAACTTTTAGCCCAGTGTTTTGAGCATTCATCTTAGATGTGGGAGACTTGTGTTCCATTCCCTCACTCTGCTTCATGGGGGAAAGGACTTGAACAAGGACCTCCCACCTCTCAGACCAGGGAGCAATGGGATTTTCTGATGTGGGGCTCCCTGAATCTCTCCTACTGATGTTCTTCCAAATTAGATAAATAATTAAGGAGTGATTGGAGCAGGATGCCTGAGCCTTGGATCATCCCTGTGGGTGCCCTAACCACCACTTACAGAGTCATTTTCTCTCTTGCTCATTCTCTGGCCCTGTGACTCTTTAAGTACACTGGATATAAATACATAAAGCGTCATTGGATGAGTGAGAGTATGTATGTCTCTGTAGTCCAGTTGTTAGGGCACCGACATGAGAAACCCAGGGCCCATTCTCCTGCTCCAGTCACTCTTTATTTATTTATCCAAACTGAAACAATTTCAATAGGAGAGATTGAGGGAGGCCCCATATCACAATATCTAATAAGCTCACTAATTAGAGCAGTCTCCTGAGAGGTGAGAAAACCTGGTTCAGATCCTTTCTCTCATTTACTGTGGGCCTGATTTATTTTTGTTTGAAACCTTATGTTTTTTACACACGTGCACAGAGGACGTTAAGCTACCATGCCTGTGAGTGGAGAATTGGGATTTGGAGGCACTTGACACCCACTTTGCACGGATGTCGATGACACTTAAGATGAATGGCAGTGGAATTAATCAGGACCAATGTATTTAACCCTGTTTATTATAAGTTTATGGCTCTTAAGAATCCAGTCATACTATGTAACATTCAAACACAGTTTTTCACTGGAAGATATACCATAGGACTAAAGGATGACAAAGGTTCCAATTATTAAAGTTATGCTGACCTTGAAAAGGTGTAAAATATCCACATATTTTCTGCATTTTACAGTTTACATAAGTAATGTATTATCAATAGGCCTATCCATCCCTCCAGGAAGAACTATCTGGCTTCAAGATTAAACTTGATAAGTTTATGGAGGAGATGGTATGATGGGATAACATGATTTTGGCATTTAATTGATCTTTAAATATTCGTGGTAAATAGGTGACCAATGACCTGTGATGGGATGTTAGATGGGGTGGGAACTGATTTACTACAGAGAATTCTTTCCTGGGTGTCTGGCTGGTGAATCTTGCCCACATGCTCAGGGTTCAGCTGATCACCATACTTGGAGTCAGGAAGGACAGGGCAGATTGGAAGAGACCATAACGGGGGGGGGGGGGTTGCCTTCCTCTGTAGCATGGGGCACGGGTCACTTGCTGGAGAAGTCTCTGCACCTTGAAGTCTTTAAACCATGATTTGAGGATTTCAATAGCTCAGACATAGGTTAGAGGTTTTTCGCAGGAGTGGGTGGGTGAGATAAATAACCCCGTTCCCTCAGCCTCTCCTAGTAAGTCATGTACCCCAGCCCCCTAATCATTTTTGTTGCCCTCTATTGGACTCTTTCCAATTTGTCCACATCCTTCTGTGGGGGGGGGGGGGCAAAAGCTGGATGCAATACTCCAGGTGTGGCCTCACCAGTGCCAAATAGAGGGGAATAATCACTTCCCTCGATCTTCTGGCAATGCTCCTGCTAATACAGCCCAATATGCCATTAGCCTTCTTGGCAACAAGGGCACACTACTGACTCATATCCAGCTTCTCGTCCACTGTAATCCCCAGGTCCCTTTCTGCAGACTGCTGCTTAGCCAGTTGGTCCCAAGCCAGAAGGGCTCCCGATTCCACCACTTTCCAGTTTGTGCTAGATCACAATTTGGTAGACCCAAGACTCTGTATGATATTGTATGCAAAAAAATAAATAAATAAAGGAAGTTGCTTTCTGAAACCGAGCAATATCACAGCTGAGATACAAGTTTCTCCTTGTAGATATGAGGAGTCACCAGGATTCACTATGGGCAAAGGAGATTGTGGTGGAAAGAGGGAGGAAGTACATGACTTCAGAAGTTGGAAGGACAGTTGATGTGTAAAGGAAGAGGAAAATACATTTTTATCTAGTAATACTGAGACATAATCACTCCTATCTTGATTCCTCCAACTGTCAAAAATGCCTCCCTGTGGTAAACCCAGGACAAACAGCTACAAAAGGGGGGTAGTAATTAGTCCCAGGGGATTAAAAGGCCCCTCCCTATCCACTGAGGACAGACAACCACAGGGCAATAAGGTTCAGATGGAAAGGGGGTTGCTAGGGAACCAATTAGGTTCAGTTGACTCCAACTACTTGGGACCTTTTTATACTCTCCCCTGGGTGGAAGTAGGGGGAGAGTGAGGAAGTGAGAGAAGCAGGGAAGTTGCCAGTAGGCTGTTTGCAGCAAGACATCAAATCTTCCCAGTAGGGAGGCTGCACTCGCTCCCTAGAAGGGAAGGAAAACAAGCACAAGGGACTGACTGAAGAGAGGAGTAGCAGGACCCTGTGCCTCCTATAAGGATTCGCATTGCCCCAAACCTGAGTCTCCAAGGCTAAAAAGGACTGAGCCTACTGAGGCGAACAAGGTATTTTGTCACATTCCCCCATTACCATGTGACAAACCTACCTACCTGACACATCCCATCTATATTTTCCTGAAAACCTGGATAAAAGCTATTAACCCTTCAGCTTGAGAACTACTCCAATACTGCCAGAACATCACTTCCATTCAATGTCTCTTCCTCAGCTGCCAGAATTTCCAACCCACATTACCCATGATAATGTTGGGAAAGGTTCCCTGTTTTAAACCATTGTAAATGTTTATGAAGGGTGCCTAAAAATTCCCCTACTCTTGTTTGTATGGTGCTCATTTAGCAGCCCTGGATTATTACAGTCAATTGTTTGTCCATAGAGAATGTATACCAGAGAGAGTAACTGTGCAAATTTCCTTAGCATTAACATGTCTCTCATCTCTGCCTTAAAGCAACCACCTCATCTAGTAAAAGGGTAGATTTAGTATAATTAGTGTTATTTGTTATGGCAGTTTTGGAGATGTGGACACTTATTAGAAACTGACCTGAGTCCAATTAAGTCATTTCACATAGGGCACTAAACAACTATCAGATGGTGATGACTGCTAGTCACTACCAACTCAGGGTGTATTTGACCTGAAAATACCGAGGTAAAAGATCACTCTCCCATCCATGAATCGTCTTGTCAATCTTGGGGTTTCATATTAACTCTATAAAGGCATCTATATTTGTTTTCAGATTTTTGCTCTAAACTTTGGATAGCATAAATACAAATACATGTAAAATGAGACTAAGAACAAAGTTTTACCAGTAGACCATCCCCCTTACACCAAATGGCTGGAAAACAAAACTAGGCATAGCCCTAGAAATATGTCCATTGGGCTTGCAATTTGAAGTCTATTTTATTATTGTTATTTCAAAATGAAGCCTGAGCGTCCATAAATGGTTTTCTTCCTATAATGACCTACTCTAACAGCATCCTAATATCCTCTCTAATATTGTTCGCCCTTCCAAGAAAGTCTCTCATGGCACTAATTGTGCACTCCTAACTCCCTAGGAATTACTGTCATTCATATAACCCACTAGGTTCCCACATAGTGTGAGATTCCTTCTTACTGCTGGCCACCAGCTGGAAACTCACCTCAACCATCAGGCACAGTTACTGACACACCTTAGCATTTATTGACTGAGTTTAAACAGGTGTGTAGCTGGAGGTAATTATATCAAGCTACTGAAAGCAATGATGAGAAACAGAAGAAGTTAATTAGCAAAAACTGAAGAAACCACAAACTCAGCAGCTTAGGAAATGAACAACTTTAGGAATGCAATGAAAACAGAAATGTAATCATTATTACAGTGCCTATTAAACTGATAACATATGTACAGTTGATCAAAAAACACAGGTACTAGTAATGCTGGAGGGAAAATGTGTTTCTAAACCATGAGTTAGATTTCATTCAGAAATAAAAATAGGTCTTCCCTACAGGTCAATTTTTGTCTTTCCTTTTTAAATTCTTTGTCACGAGGGTCACTTTTGAAGTCTAATCAAGACTTCAGACTCCTACCTCTTCATTTCTGCTCTGTGCTGCATGACTTCCTCCCCACATCTCTCTTCTTTATCTTGCTTCAGATGTTAAGAAAAAGTCCTTCAAAAGTTATTAAGTCATGATGCTGGCCAAAGTTCTCTACTTTTTCACTGTAAAACAGCAGTTACTTCAAAAAGTTTGTGAATAACACTACTGCTTCAAATAGTATGCTCTGGTGGTACGCAGACCTTTAGCTGTTCCTTGCTGTCCTTTGTTCTTCTCAATCAGGCTGACAACGAATTCAGACACAAGCAGTGTTAGATTAGCTCAGTCTTTGAATATTTCCAATGTATGAATCTAAATAATGGAGGGAAGAGAGGAATAAGTCTAATGCTAACTTTGGTGTCTGGGAGAGTATCACCTAGTTCAAAATTAAGAGTACAGATAGTAACTTATATTTTCAAATAACACCAGTTGAATCTAAGGGCCTTTCTTCTGATCACCCATAACTCTTCCACTAGAGAAAACAGACAGTGTTCTCCTTGGCAATTGCTAAACATCCAACTATTGTCAGCTTTCTAACAAATAAAATAGGGATGCACCTCTAGATCAAGGGTTGGCAACCTATGACAGGTGAGCCAATTTTTAATGGCATGCTACTGTCTGCCGGGGACCCCGGCAGACAGCAGCGTGACAATAAAAATCCTGCTCGGCCCGGCCCGCTCTTCTCCGCCCCCCACCCACTGCTCTCTCCTTGAAGGGCAGGCAAGCTTCCACCTCCCCCAGCCTCTTCCCCCAGCGTTCTGGGTTCCTGCCCCCCTTCTCTCCCTCCCTGTGGCGGATTAGCTGGCGGGCCTTGCTACGGAGGGGGAGACGGAAAAGTGGAGCCGCAGTGCGCTCATGCTCTCTGCTCTGGGGACCTTGGGGAAAGGGTGGAATCCACATATCCCCTCCAGCCCCCTGCCGTAAGCCTCTCTGGGCAGGGGGCTGGGAGCATCCCCACAACCCCAGCCCACACCCCCAGCCCTCTGCCCTGACCCCTGCACCTCCCTCACACACACCCAGCCCTCTACCCTCACCCCTGAACCTCCCACACCCTTCAGCCCTCTGCCCTGACCCCTGCACTCCCCTCACACACACCCAGCCCTCTGCCCTGACCCCTGCACCCCCCACACACCCTAGCCCGTGCCCTGACCCCTGCACCCCCCCAACCCTAGCCCTGACTCCGGCACCCCCCACAAATACCCAGCCCCCCAGCCCTGACTCCTGCACCCTACTCACGCACCTCCCTCACACACACCCAGCCCTCTGCCCTGACCCCTGCACCCCCACACACCCTAGCCCTGTGCCCTGACCCCTGCACCCCCCCACAACCCTAGCCCTGACTTCTGCACCCCCCACACATTACCAGCCCCCCACACCCCATGCCCTGACTCTTGCACCCCCCACATCCCCATCCTCACCCTGAGCACCAAACGGGAGCTCCTACACACACACACACACACATTCCCACCTGCACCCCTAGCACCAAATGGGAGCTGCCCAGGTAAGCGCTCCACATCCAAACCTCCTGCCCCAACCCTGAGCCCCCTCCCTCATTCTAGCTCCTGGCCAGACCCTGCACCCCAACCCCCAGCCTGCTCCTTCACACCCAGCCCTGTACTCAGTGCACTCTCACCCTCATCTCAGTGCAGAGAGAGGAAGAAAATGGCTAGAACCAGGGAGAAGGTAGGTACCCACTCTATGTGGACAGGGCCGGGATCCCAGACCGGCAGCAGGGCTGAGCGGGGCCAGCAGTCGGGACCCTGGCTGGCAGGAGTCGGTGGACGGACTCCCAGACCAGCAGCAGGCTGAGCGGCAGCGGGCTGAGCCACTCAACCCACTGCTGGTCTGGGATCCCAGCCACCAGCCCTGCTCAGCCCACTGCCAGTCTGGAGTTCTGGCTGCCGGCCTCTTGCCAGCCGGAGTCCCGGCCGCAGGCCTCGCTCAGCTCACTCAGCTCGCTGCAGGCCTAAGTGAACGGAACTGGAAGCTGTGGGAGTGGAGTCGGATGCAGAATGCTGGAGATGATACATATGTCAGCATGTAACTGTGTATCCAACAGTTTGGTGTGTGACGATCAGCTCCATACTGGTGAGTAGTACTCCGCCACCGAATTCGAGGTGGCAAGAGCTGATGCCATAGAGTTGGAGCACGGGCATCCCATGACAAACCTGCCAGTTTTCTGAGAAGATTGTTGCACGTCTTAACTTTAGCTGCATGTCTTCTTAAGGTAGACATGGTAACTCAGTGTGCGGTCTAAGGTCACACCTAAATAGATCGGTTCTACTTCATGTTTCGCCTTCTTACCATTGAGATAAACATTCAGTTCTCAGGTTGCACTGGCATAATGAAGATCGAACAAACTGGAGGCTGTTTTTATGATTCTTGGCTGGAGGTATGAAGTCTTACACTAGTCAGCCAACTTTATCATGTCCTGGTTTAAGGTGGCATCAAGCTCGTGAAACGTCCGGGCCTGGGGACCGCAACAGATGTCGTCTGCATAAATGAACTTTCATGACTCCGTTGTTGTAAAGGTTGAACAGGTTTGGAGAAAGCACAAAGCCCTGGGGTAACCCATTGCTCTGTCATCTCCAAGCATTCTTCTTCTCCCCAATATGGACTCTGAACTGCTTATCACAGAGTAATGGTTCAATGACACCTGTGACTCCAGGTAGCGGGACCCGTGATACCTTCACAAGAAGGCCAGCGTGCCATACTGAATCATACGCTGCTGTTACGTTGATGAAAACAGTGCCTGTTTTCAAGTTTATCTGGAAGCCATTTTAAACAAATGTGGTCAGCGTGAGTACTTGGTCGCATGTGCTATGGCCTCAGTGAAAGCCAGCTTGGTCAGGGCTCAAAATTCTTTCCACATCGGGTAACATGCATTGTAGGACCAAGTGCTCCAGTGCCTTAAAGGACAAAGACATCGAACGATAGCTTGATGCTTGACTTGGGTCCTTTCCAGGCTTTAGGAGGCCAATGACTTTTGCCGTTTGCTATATCTTCAGTAGCCTCCCTTCACTGATGACCCTGGTAAAGAATTTCACAAGCCAAAGCCGAACACAGGGGCCACGGTTTTTCAGGAATTCTGGAGATACATTGTCATAGCCAGCAGCTGTTCCACACTTGATGCTACCCAGTGTCTATTCCAGCTCTGTTACAGTGAATGGTTCTGGGCAGCTTCTGATCTGGTGTACACATTTAAACATACACCATTCATTCCTCACTTGTCTTCACACCTGTTTCTCCAAAGGTGCTTTGGCCAGCAGAGTGCAAGTGGCTGTTGCACTGCTCCAAGGCATCAGAGCAGATTCCAACACTTGCGGCTGGAGCAGGTAAAGCTCATCCTCTCGGACTTCTCTTCCCATCTGGCATGGCAAGCAGCGTCCAATGATTCGATCAGATGGTCAGGGACATCTCTGTCATCAGATGCCTCATACTGCTCAAGCAAGGCAGAGCTCTCCGCGTCAAGACGGGGATGTAGACCAGGAAGCAACTGCATGGGATGGCTCTGTGGGCTGCTTTGTAGATAGCACCACAGAAGCAACGGTAGGTATCATTTACCAAGATATGCCAGGCTGGTCTTGTCACCACACTCTTCTCCAGCGCTTACCATTATTTTTCCCATTCAGCCTTTTGGAGCTTCCATCGTTCTTTTTGGAATGCTTGACAACAGGGAGCTGTAGCCCGATATGGATCAGTGATGGTCTGTGTTGGCTGTGTGGGAAGTTATCCAAGACTTGGCATGTTGCTGGCTGAGGATAGCCATGAACTGAACTGACCCAGCAAAAGTCAGGAGAGTAGTCAGGATCCCATTTAGAAGAATGGAATGTGCCTCGCTGCTTAGCATCACAGATAAGGGTGAGGTTGTTTCAAGATGTCTAGTCTGCAAACTGTTCACTGTTGGTGTCAACCTCCTTATACCCCCAGTCTGTGTGTTGAAGTCTCCGATGTAGATAGCTGGATGTGGCAGGCTTTGTAGAACCTGTTGGTTCCAGCTCATGCTTGGAGGCTTGTAAACATTTGCCAGCCAGAACCCATCAACCTGGATGGTGTCACAGAATTCAATAGACATCAGCTGAACGGCATCTGCAATATTGGACCGAACGTATGTGGCTCAGCCATGCTTCGAGTGTGCCACATGGCACAAATGGTTGAAGCCATCGATACTGTAACACCCAACTTCAGCAGTTGCCACATGTATCTCTTGGAAGCCTATGATGTTGATAGTATGTCAATGAGAAAGAACGCTGAGTAAATCACTGACAAACCCTCCACATTGAGTTGTAACACATATAGATCTGGACCAATGACATAGCAGTCACTGGGCTGCACATTGGGGTTGTCGGTGATGACAGTGCCGGGATTTGTTGAGCTGGTGCTTGTGGAATTCAGCTCACTGATTGGATCATTAGCAACAGCATCATGATCTCAGATCTGGTTTGCTTTAGTTATTCTACATATTGGAACTTATACATTTGCTAATTTTGTATTTCTGTTTAATATTATATTTTCCTAAGTTTATTTATTACCTTGTATTTATCTAAATTAATTCATGTGCTCTGACGGCCCTATCTTATTGCAAGGTGTAATTGATCAATTACATGCCAGTTGTAATTATTTTGCATGTCAAGCCATACTTCTGCAATTCAGTGTCCAGACTCATTCAGATTGTTTGCTTATGTTTGTTTTTTTTGGTTGTTTTTTTTTTGGGAGTGGTGGCAAATTGTACTGTACCTTTCCAGCTCCATACTAACAATTTAATCGTTGTTATTCTTGATTCAGAGTGGGAATAAAAATCAAATTTAGATTCTTCAATCAAAAGAAGGCGATAGAATGAGGTGATCAACCCAAAAAACTTCTTTGTGTTAAATATCACTTGCCTCTATATATAAGTCTGTAAGGATCCTTCTGCAATCTTTGGCTGTCTTCTATTCCCATTATAATCACTCCTAATGTGGTATCATCTCCCTCTAGATATCTATACTGCTCTGTGGTCTCAAAATACCTATCAACAAATTATATCAATGTACAATGTACCTCAACTTCAAATTCATTAATGACAACATCCGTCTGGTGAATGAGCCCACTATACTCTATTACAATAAAGTGAACCCAAAACTATCCATTTTGAGATGATTAATTTTGTTCAGAATTTCTGCAGAATTGATGAGGATGACTATACTTAATAGCAGGATGAAGAAATAGCAGTTAGAAGAAATTTACAAAAAGAAAATGAGTACTTGTGGCACCTTAGAGACTAACAAATTTATTTGAGCATAAGCTTGTGAGCTACAGCTCACTTCATCGGATGCATTCAGTGAATTCACTGAATGCATCCGATGAAGTGAGCTGTAGCTCACAAAAGCTTATGCTCAAATAAATTTGTTAGTCTCTAAGGTGCCACAAGTACTCCTTTTCTTTTTATGAATACAGACTGTCATAAATATAAAGGGAAGGGTAAACACCTTTAAAATCCCTCCTGGCCAGAGAAAAAACCCTTTCACCTGTAAAGGGTTAAGAAGCTAAGATAACCTCGCTGGCACCTGACCAAAATGACCAATAAGGAGACAAGATACTTTCAAAAGCTGGGGGGAGGGAGAAACAAAGCTTCTCTCTCTCTGTCCGTGTGATGCTTTTGCCAGGGACAGAACAGGAATGGAGTCTTAGAATTTAGTAAGTAATCTAGCTAGATATACGTTAGATTAGGATTTCTTCATTCTGATGGCTGAGAAAATAAACTGTGCTGGAGGGAATGGATATTCCTGGTTTTGTGTCTTTTTCTAACTTAAGGTTTTGCCTAGAGGGATTCTCTATGTTTTGAATCTAATTGCCCTGTAAGGTATTTACCATCCTGATTTTACAGAGGTGATTCTTTTTACTTTTTTTTCTTTTAAAATTCTTCTTTTAAGAAACTGAATGCTTTTTCATTGTTCTTAAGATCCAAGGGTTTGGGTCTGTGTTCACCTATGCAAGTTGGTGAGGATTTTTATCAAACTTTCCCTAGGAAAGGGGGTGTAATATTTGGGAGGATTTTGAGAGGAAAGACATTTCCAAATGGACTCGTTCCCAGTAACCAGTGTTAGATGTATGGTGGTGGCAGTGAACGTCCAAGGGCAAAAGATAAAATAGTTTGTACCTTGGGGAAGTTTTAACCTAAGCTGGTAAAAGTAAGCTTAGGAAGTTTTCATGCAGGTCCCCACATCTGTACCCTAGAGTTCAGAGTGGGGAAGGAACCTTGACACAGACTAACATGGCTGCTACTCTGAAAGAAGAAATTTAGAAGCTGTTAAACCTAACTAGAAAACTGAGGGTGGGATTCCAAGGCACACATTTTATTTAGTTATTTGTTTGTTTATTTTTAGTTGATTTTTTGTCTATTTATATATTCATTAATCACCAGGCAACCTTAATGATATCCAATGGCTAGAAGCTGAAGCTAGGCAAATTTAGACTAGAAATAAGGCATACATCTTTTTAACAATAATTGTAAAAAGGCATTGGAACAACTTACCAATGGAAATGATATATCCTCCATCAGTTAAAGTCTTCAAGACTGGATGTCTTTCTAAAATACTTCCACTAGCTCAGCTAAAAGTTATGGGCTGGATGCAGGAGCTACTAGGTGAAATACTATGGCCTCTGTTTGCAGGACTCCCCATTAGAAGCTCATAATGGTCCCTTCTGGCCTTAAAATCTTGTGTGAAATCCCGATTCCATTGAAATCAATGGCAAAACTCCCATGAATCTTTAGTCTAAATTATGATTGTTTCTAATTTTGAATGCCTGATTTAGCAGCCTTAAAATGTTCTTTAAATGTAAAGGGGGGGGAGGTTCGCCGGAGGAGGTTTAATCCACACACATATGCAAACACTATAAACATTGTAACAGACTGGACCTAAATTCGGGACAGCAGTCCTTGATTTAAGTGGTATGCTGATGCTGAATTCTGACGCAAACCAGGAATTCTGTGGCACCATTAGACTAACAGAATGTCATTCTGAAAACAAGCTTCAAAAATGCATTATTTGCAGTATTACCTCATATGATATATTCATTGTAAGTGAAAGCTACCTCATATATTTTCCCCACACATTTCAGATTATTGTCTATTTTCCAATTTACTGCAGGTCTAATCTTGGCATGCAACAAAAGTCAGGAGACCTGGCTGCATAAGTTTTGGAGAGTGCCCCATATTCCACTTCAAGCATTTGGGAAGGGATGAGAGTGGGGATTACCTCACATTTATATTAGGCTGCTTGAAGCAGAGTGTTTGGGGAAGCTCTGTATACCCTCCTGGTTGCTGGAAAGAGAGATGGGTGTCTACTTCTCCATGCTCTGGCTACTAGAAAAAGGAGTAAGGCAAGAGAAGAGTAGGAGGAGAGAGGATAATGAATGTTAGGGTGATTGGAGGAAAGCAAGGGTTCAAATAAGCGCAAGGAAATGCAGCTAAAAATTAGGGGAGCTCTCCCTCCTCTCTTTAATTTGAGTAAGCAGTGCTCCCCGTCAGCTACCTTCCCACCCACATTTCAATCAACTCTACTTTAACCACTGGGAGCTGTGGGCGGAGAGGAGATGGAATAGATCTCTGAGAGAGTTTCAGGAGGGATGCTGGGAGTAGACAGCTGTTGGCAAGTTCAGCTCCCAGGCTGACTTTGAGGGAAGACAGCCAGAAGTAGTTGTGATTCTGGCAGAACAGGTGCCAGCTCATGCCAAAGTGCCAGGCCAATTTACTAGTGTATTAGTATAGATCAAAGTGATTGTTAAATGTATAAGAGTGTATTTGGTGTTCAAACTTCATGGAAATTAATGGGATAGTGCATGCATTGTTTTCACTTGCATCCTATCATAGCAAACATTTACATTGTGTATACCCCTGTAACTAAATAGTCCATCAAAAGAGAGAGAAGCATTGTGGAATGCAAATGAAGAACTTTAACCGAAAAGTGCTAATTTCAAAGCAAGTGGTCATTGTTTGTGATGATCAGAAGTCAAAGACTCAAAATGTATTCCTCACTTTACCTCATCAAAGAAAAAGCCCACAAGTGTAGTGACCATGTCAGCTTGTATTCTATGAAAAAAAAAGCTATATATTCAGGGAAAGACCGTTCATCTCTGGACTGTTTGGATTCTAACAGGATGTAATAACTGAATGAGAAGATGGAGATCCCCAGAAATTTTCTAGGGAGCCCTGAGAGACTTTTAGAAATTGACTGATTACTACATCTCTGCTACCATATAGAATTATAGACTGTGACTCACCTGCACATATATTTTATCTGCTTTAACTTCTCAATAACTCTCATTTCCTTTTCTTACCTAATAAACCTTTAGTTAGTTTACTATAGAATTGTCTACCACTGTTGCCCTTGGTGTAAAGTATCCATTGATCTGGGGTAAGTGACTGGTCTTTTGGGACTGGGAGTAACCTAAATGGGATGTGATTTTTGGTGTAAATGACCTTTATCACAAAGTCTAGTTTGTTTGGGTGGCAAGATAGCCTGGAGAGTCCAAGGAGACTGTCTGTGACTCCATGGTAAGACCGGTACAGTGATCCAGGAGTTCACATTTGTTATTAGCTTGGTGAAATCTAATTATAGAACACACCACAAGTTTGGGGTGTCTGCGCTGTTTTCTGACAGTCTGCCCTGATGTAGGCATTCATGGCTGTGAGGCACTCCAGATAGTGGGACAGTAGTGTTTCAGGATCAGTGACCTGGTCAAATATCTGTCTGTCTGGGAAGCTTTTGCTCAGTATTTAAATGTAAACTCATGGGCCCTTGAAAATCTGTGCAAGGAAAGGAGGAAGCCGGCAGGTAGTACAAAATGATAACACCAACAGCAACAAAATAATCCCAGTTATATTTGATAATTGATAAATGTCTCTAATGAGAGACATTTTGGATGAAAAATGCACTAGAAATCCACATATCCTCATAATAAGTTTCAATGCATCTGAATTCACTGTTTAAATATATGAAGTTATGAATATTATATATGAATATATAAATTTCATGCCTGTGCCATTTCAAGCCTGGGGTTCACTATTTCACTGGCATCCATTTAAGGCCTAAGTGAATCAGTTTAACAGCACCATACTATGGAAATGTATCCTTCTTCTGTAAATAATCATGGGAAAGAGAAGGCTACATTTTAATACATCAGTGATCTTCTGCCAAGTAGTAACAAACACTGGGACTTGCAAGTTGACTTCCCATTGGAAGATAAATCATTGACACAGAGTATGGGTCTATTCTTAAAGAAAACTGTTTATTTTATGTTATTTTACACCTGTCTGTGAACAGAGGTGGACAAGCAGCATACAGGCAAAGTCCTCTATCAGGAATCTCATCCCACATAGCAATGCCTGATTCCCCAGGAGCCACACTCCTTCAAGAATTCACTCTAGTTGGAGAGATTAAGGTGGAGAGTAAACACCTTTGCTACTTGCAACAGCTACCCCTAAAATAGATCACATCACAAAACTAACAATAATTCAGCATTTCTTCTGTGCCTGAACAATGCTTGGCTGCTAAGAAAAAGCTTATAAAGCTATAAGTACCAGCACCGTCTGGAGACTCCTTCTATAACAGTAATTTATTAGTATATATAACACATGTACAGCTAGAGGACATTGGATTAATATTATTTATAATAAGACTACTGAGGCTACCTTAGTATGCAAATATACTGACTATTAATTTGTCTCCCACTTATTGCATAATCATAGACTCATAAATATATAGGGCTGGAAGGGACCTCAAGAGGTCATCTTGTCTATCCCTTGCACTGAGACAGGACCAAATACACCTAGACCATCTCTGATGGGTGCATGTCTAACCTGTTCTTAAAAACCTCCAAATACAGGAATTCTGGAGGAAGTCTATTCCTGTCCTTAAGAATCCTTATACTTAGAAAGTTATTCCTAATATCTAACCTAATTTCCCATGCTGCAGATTAAGCCTATTACTTCTTCCTCTGCCTTCATTATACATCGAAAACAATTGATCACCAGCCCTTAACATATACGAAAACTGTTATTGCATCTGTCACATTCCAGGGTACAATCCAGACCAGCGAGAGGTTGTGTCACTGCCTGCTCCATAAGCCTGGGTGCCTCACATTGCCTTGCTATTGTAGGTCCCAACCTGGGCCGCTCGCAAACAGCCTAACAGCATGCAGGTCACACCCTGAGCCCTGGTCTACACTAGGTGTTGAGGTCAAATTTAGCAGCGTTAAATCGATGTAACCCTGCACTCATGACAAAGCCCTTTTTTTTGACTTAAAGGGCTCTTAAAATCGATTTCCTTACTCCACCCCCAACAAGGGGATTAGTGCTGAAATCAGTTTTGCTGGGTCGAATTTGGGATACTGTGGACGCAAGTAGATGGTATTGGCCTCCAGGAGCTATCCCAGAGTGACCAATACCCAGCTCCATTGTGACCGCTCTGGACAGCACTCTCAACTCAGATGCACTGACCAGGTAGACAGGAAAAGGCCCGCGAACTTTTGAATTTCAATTTCCTGTTTGGCCAGTGTGGCAAGCTGCAGGTGACCATGCAGAGGTGACCATGATGGAGTCCCAGAATCGCAAAAGAGCTCCAGCATGGACCGAACGGGAGGTACGGGATCTGATCGCTGTATGGGGAAAGGAATCCGTGCTATCAGAACTACGTTCCAGTTTTTGAAATGCCAAAACATTTGTAAAAATCTCCCAGGGCATCAAGGACAGAGGCCATAACAGGGACCTGAATCAGTGCCGTGTGAAACTTAAGGAGCTGAGGCAAGCCTGCCAGAAAACCAGAGAGGCGAACAGCCGCTCCGGGTCAGACCCCAAACATGCCACTTCTATGATGACCTGCATGCCAGTTTAGGGGGTTCAGCCACCACTACCCCAGCCATGTTGTTTGACTCCTTCAATGGAGATGGAGGCAACACGGAAGCAGGTTTTGGGGATGAGGAAGGCGATGATGAGGAGGCTGTAGATAGCTCACAGCAAACAAGCGGAGAAACCAGTTTTCCCGACAGCCAGGACCTGGAGCCAGTACCCCCCAAACCCACCCAAGGCTGCCTCCTGGACCCACAAGGCGGAGAAGGGAACTCTGGTGAGTGTACCTTTTAAAATACTATACAAGGTTTAAAAACCAACATGTTTAATGATTAATTTGCCCTGGCATTCGTGGCTCTCCTGGATATACTCCCAAAGCCTTTGCAAAAGGTTTCTGGGGAGGGCAGCCTTATTCCATCCACCATGATAGGACACTTTACCACTCCAGGCCAGTAGCACGTACAAGGGAATCATTGTAGAACAAAGCATTGCAGTGTATGTTTGCTGATGTTCAAACAACATCCGTTCTTTATCTCTCTGTCTTATCCTCAGGAGAGTGATATCATTCCTGGTCACCTGGTTGAAATAGGGTGCTTTTCTTAAGGGGACATTCAGAGGTGCCCGTTCCTGCTGGGCTGTTTGCATATGGCTGAACAGAAATGTTCCCTGCTGTTAGCCACGTGGGGGGGTGGGTGGGAGGCAAAATGTGACCTTGTACGAAAGCACATGTGCTATGTATGTAATGTTAACAGCAAGGTTTACCCTCAAAGAGTGTACCCATTGTTCTATAAAATGTGTCTTTTCAAATACCACTGTCCCTTTTTTTTTTCTCCACCAGCTGCATGTGTTTCAAGGATCACAGGATCTTCTCCTTCCCAGAGGATAGCGAAGATTAGAAGGTGAAAAAAACACACTCGCAATGAAATGTTCTCTGAGCTCATGCTGTCCTCCCACACTGAGAGAGCACAGACGAATGCATGGAGGCAGACAATGTCAGAGTGCAGGAAAGCACAAAATGACAGGGAGGAGAGATGGCGGGCTGAAGAGAGTAAGTGGTGGGCTGAAGAGAGGCTGAAGCTGAAAGGTGGCAGCAGCGTGATGAGAGGAGGCAGGATTCAATGCTGAGGCTGCTGGAGGATCAAACTCATATGCTCCAGCATATGATTGAGCTACAGGAAAGGCAGCAGGAGCACAGACTGCCACTACAGCCCCTGTGTAACCTACGGCCCTCCTCCCCAAGTTCCATAGCCTCCTCACCCAGATGCCCAAGAAGGCGTTGGGGGGGCCTCCGGCCACCCAGCCACTCCACCCCAGAGGATTGCCCAAGTAACAGAAGGCTGGCATTCAATAAGTTTTAAACTTTTAAAGTGCTGTGTGGCCTTGTCTTTCCCTCCTCCACCACCCCTCCTGGGCTACCTTGGTAATTATCCCCCTATTTGTGTGATGAATTAATAAAGAATGCATGAATGTGAAGCAACAATAACTTTATTGCCTCTGCAAGCGGTGATTGAAGGGAGGTAGGGAGGGTGGTTAGCTTACAGGGAAGTAGAGCGAACCAAGGGGCGGGGGATTTCATCAAGGAGAAACAAACAGAACGTTCACACCGTAGCCTGGCCAGTCATGAAACCGGTTTTCAAAGCTTCTCTGATGCGTACCACACCCTCCTGTGCTCTTCTAACCACCCTGGTGTCTGGCTGTGCGTAACCAGCAGCCAGGCGATTTGCCTCAACCTCCCACCCTGCCATAAACGTCTCCCCTTTACTCTCACAGATATTGTGGAGCGCTCAGCAAGCAGTAATAACAGTGGAAATATTGGTTTCGCTGAGGTCTGAGTCAGTAAACTGTGCCAGCTTTTAAAAGTCCAAATGCACATTCTACCACCATTCTGCAATTGCTCAGCCTGTAGCTGAAAGCTCCTGACTACTCTCCAGGCTGCCTATGTATGGCTTCATGAGCCATGGCATTAAGGGGTAGGCTGGGTCCCCAAGGATAACTATAGGCATTTCAATATCCCCAATGATTATTTTCTGGTCTGGGAAGAAAGTCCCTTCCTGCAGCTTTTGAAACAGACCAGAGTTCCTAAAGATGCGAGCATCATGTACCTTTCCCGGCCATCCCACGCTGATGTTGATGAAATGTCCCTTGTGATCCACCAGTGCTTGCAGCACAATTGAAAAGTACCCCTTGTGGTTTATGTACTCACTGGCTTGGTGCTCCGGTGCCGAGATAGGGATATGGGTTCCGTCTATGGCCCCACCACAGTTAGGGAATCCCATTGAAGCAAAGTCATCTACTATGACCTGCACATTTCCCAGGGTCACTACCCTTGATATCAGCAGATCTTTGATTGCATTGGCTACTTGCATCACAGCAGCCTCTACAGTAGATTTGCCTACTCCAAATTGATTCCTGACTGACCGGTAGCTGACTGGCATTGCAAGCTTCCACAGGGCTATTGCCACTCGCTTCTCAACTGTGAGGGCTGCTTTCATCTTGGTATTCTTGAGCCTCAGGGCAGGGGAAAGCAACTCACAAAGTTCCATGAAAGTGCCCTTATGCATGCGAAAGTTTCGCAGCCACTGGGAATCGTCCCAGACCTACAACACTATGCGGTCCCACCAGTCTGTGCTTGTTTCCCGAGCCCAGAATCGGCGTTCCACCGCATGAACCTGCCCCATTAGCACCATGATGCCCACATTGCCAGGGCATGTGCTTTGAGAGAAGTCTGTGTCCATGTCCTCATCACTCTCGTCACCGCGCTGACGTCGCCTACTCGCCCAGTTTCGCTTTGCCAGGTTCTGGTGCTGCATATACTGCTGGATAATGCGTGTGGTGTTTAATGTGCTCTTAATTGCCAAAGTGATCTGAGCAGGCTCCATGCTTGCCGTGGTATGGCGTCTGCACAGGAAAAAGGCACGAACGATTGTCTGCTGTTGCCCTGATGGAGGGAGGGGCGACTGACAACATGGCTTACAGGGTTGGCTTACAGGGAATTAAAATCAACAAAGGGGGTGGCTTTGCGAGAAACTGAATGGCTGCCTCAAGGATAGAACTCAAAACCTCAAGGATAGAACTCAAAACTGGGTTTAGCAGGCCGTCGATTTCACAGAGGGAGGGAGGAGAAAATAAATACAAAACAAATCTGGTCTATTTCTTGTTTTGAGCCACTTCATCTATCTTTATACATCATGCTGGCAGCAGACTGTGCAGTACGACCACTAGCCATCATCACCTCCTGGGTGCTCGGCAGAAGACGGTGCAGTATGACTACTGGCCATCGTCTTCTGCTGGCTGCAAATTAAAAGACAGTGCACTGCCGGTAGGACTCAATCGCCATGAGACGAAACAAGGAAAATGACCTGGCTGAGTCACTCCCATGTTTGCCCAGGTGCCCGGTTAAAAGAGCAGCCAGGTCTACGTCGACGATGGCTACCAGTCATACTGCACTGTCTGCTGCCAAAAGGCAATAAACTGCTGCTGTGTAGCAATGCAGTACCATGTCCGCCAGCTCCCAGGAGACATACGGTGACGGTTAGCTGAGCGGGCTCCATGCTTGCCGTGGTATGGCGTCTGCACAGGTAACTCAAGAAAAAAGGTGCAAAACGATTGTCTGCCCTTGCTTTTATGGAGGGAGGGAGGGAATGGGGGCCTGACGATATGTACCCAGAACCACCCACAACAATGTTTTAGCCCTATCAAGCACTGGGATTTCTACCCAGAATTCAAATGGGCGGTGGAGACTGCGGGAACTGTGGGATAGCTACCCACAGTGCAAAGCTCCAGAAGTCGACTGTTGCCTCGGTACTGTGGACACAGTCCGCCGACTACATGCACTTAGATCATTTGTGTGGGGACACACACACTCGACTGTATAAAAACACTTTCTACAAAACTGACTTCTATAAATTCGACCTAATTTCGTAGTGTAGACATACCTTGAGTGTCTGCATACAGCTACATCCCTAGCCCAGGAACTCTGATCCCAGCAGCCTGTCAGCAACATTCCAGTCTCACTCTGGCTTTCAGCACCCTTGGTTACTACTTGCATCCGATGAAGTGAGCTGTAGCTCACGAAACTTAAGCTCTAATAAATTTGTTAGTCTCTAAGGTGCCACAAGTACTCCTTTTCTTTTTGCGAATACAGACTAACACGGCTGTTACTCTGAAACCTGTTACTTGCAGGGTGGCTCCAACACACTCCCAGGCCTGAATTTTCTCCAAAACATGTGTTCTGATCTACAATGAGATCGATTTTAAGTAAATACAATGTATTAAAGTCAGAAATGGTTACAAGAGAAATAAAAATAAAATGTTTTCTAGCAGCTAAAACTTAACAAGCTAGACTTGGTTAAAGGTAGAATGCTTACCACATGTTCCTAGAAAGAGGACTGACTAAATGCTCATGTCAAGATTTCCCTCAAAGTAAAAGGGCTAATTCCTTTGTCTTCTTAGGGGTATGTGTGTATGAGACAGAGAGACAGAGAAAGAGAGAGAGAGATGGATGCCTTTCGGGGGAGGAGTTACCCCTCACTTTTATAGGTGAGTCACACTTTGAAGTGGATTCTTCTGAGGATTACCCAGCAAAGCAAAGTTTATTTTAGCAGTAAAGAAGGCAACATGGGGTCTGGTGGCGAAGGGGTTCCATGATCTTTCTTCTGTATGCTGGAAGACAGATTTGCCTTGTCGCCTGCATTTCTTCCTCTTCTTGCCTCAAGGACCCTATTCGATACTTACATGTAAATGGAATGAACACACATTCCTTTGTTTAGGATAGCCAGTTTAATTTTGCATAGTCAAGGCTGTGTGGGTTTAAACATCTGCTAACAACATTGTGCAGTGGGAATTCAAAACTTTACATATAATGTAGTTAAATACATTTCACCGTGATATTGACCAACAAGTTATTTGTTTTCACATGATACCTAACAAGGCATGTTTTGTACAAAGATTATTACAATAACGTGTATGGTGTGAATACACGGTTTCTTTTGGTCACATGGTCCTTCAGTCTTTTTTTTCCAGACTTTTAGCCTTTATTCATGACAGGTTCTCTAAACCTAATCTTTTCTATACCAGAATTAAGTCTTGAAAGGCTATCTCCCTGACTAACTGGTGAGTAATTGGTTGAGAATCTGAAGATGGAAGGCAATTTGGGTGAAGGTGATCATGAAATGATAGATTTAATTATTCTAAGGACAGGAAGGAGGGAGTTGAGCTGAATAAGGACAATGGAGATTATGTTTTTGCCATATATTACTTTTATCTAGGTAGTCACTTTACTACGAATTCCTGTGATTTGGAGATTTGTATTCATTTTAGAAATGCCTCATCCACCTCCTTCTCATGATCTGGTGGTCTATAGCAGATCCCTTCCATGACATCGCCCCTGTCTTTTCCCCTTTTATCTTCACCCAGAGTCTTTCAAATGGTCTACCTGTCACCTCCTTCTGGACCTCAGAACAAGTGTATATATTCTTGATGTATAATGCAACTCCTTGTCCCTTTTTTCCCCTGCCTGTCTTTTCTTCATAGAATCATAAAATCAGATAATATCAGGATTGGAAGGGACCTCAGGAGATCATCTTGTCCAACCCCCTACTAAAAGCAGGACCAATCCCCAACTAAATCATCCCAGCCAGGGCTTTGTCAAGCCTTACTTTAAAAACTTCAAGGGAAGGAGATTTCACCACTTCCCTAGGTAACCCATTCCAGTGCTTCACCACCCTCCTAGTGAAAAAGTTTTTCCTAATATCCAACCTAAACCTCCCCCACTGCAACTTGAGACCAATATTCCTCGTTCTGTCATCTGCTGTGATTTGGCCTTCCTGATTTCATGCCTGCATGCCTGAGCAATATTTTATACTCCTCCCTGGTCATTTGTCCAATCTTTCACTTCTTGTAAGCATCTTGTGTTTAACATCAGCAAGGATTTCACTGTTAAGCCAAGTTGGTCGCCTGCCATATTTACTATTCTTTTTACATATGGGGATGGTTTGTCCATATAACCTCAATAAGGATTCTTTAAAATACAGCCAGCTCTCCTAGACTCCTTTCCCCTTCATGTTATTCTCCCAGGGGATCCTGCCCATCAGTTCCCTGAGGGAGTCAAAGTTTGCTTTTGTGAAGTCCAGGGTCCGTATTCTGCTGCTCTACTTTCTTCCTTGTGTCAGGATCCTGAACTCAACCATCTCATGGTCACTGCCTCCAGGTTCCCATCCACTTTTGCTCTTCCTACTAATTCTTTCCGGTTTGTGAGCAGCAGGTCAAGAGCTCTGCCCCTAGTTGGTTTCTCTAGCACTTGCAGCAGGAAATTGTCTCCTACACTTTCCAAAAACTTCCTGGATTGTCTGGGCACTGCTGTTTTGCTCTCCGAGCAGATATCAGGGAGATTGAAGTCTCCCATGAGAACCAGGGCCTGTGATCTAATTACTTCCACTAGTTGCCGGAAGAAAGTCTCGTCTATCTTATCACCCTGGTCCGGTGGTCTGTAGCAGACTCTTACCATGACAACACCCTTGTTGATCACACTTCTAAACTTAATCTAGAGACTCTCAGGTTTTTCTGCAGTTTCATACCAGAGCTCTGATCAGTCATACTGCTCTCTTACATACAATGCAACTCCCCCACCTTTTCTGCCCTGCCTGTCATAGAATCATAGAATATCAGGGTTGGAAGGGACCTCAGGAGGTCATCTAGTCCAACCCCTTGCTCAAAGCAGGACCAATCCCCAACTAAATCATCCCAGCCAGGGCTTTGTCAAGCCTGACTTTAAAAACTTCTAAGGAAGGAGATTCCACCACCTCTCTAGGTAACCAGTGTTTCACCACCCTCCTAATGAAAACGTTTTTCCTAATATCCAACCTAAACCTCCCCCACTGCAACCTGAGAACATTACTCCTCATTCTGTCATCTGCTACCACTGAGAACAGTCTAGATCCATCCTCTTTGGAACCCCCTTTCAGGTAGTTGAAAGCAGCTATCAAATCCCCCTTCATTCTTCTCTTCCACAGACTAAACAATCCCAGTTCCCTCAGCTTCTCCTCATAAGTCATGTGTTCCAGTCCCCTAATAATTGTTGTTGCCCTCTGTTGGATGCTTTCCAATTTTTCCACATCCTTCTTGTAGTGTGGGGCCCAAAACTGGACACAGTACTCCAGATGAGGCCTCACCAATGTCGAATAGAGGGGAACGATCATGTCCCTCGATCTGCTGGCAATGCCCCTACTTATACATACCAAAATGCCATTGGCCTTCTTAACCTTCCTGAACAGTTTATATCCATCCATGACAGTACTCCAGTCATGTGAGTTATTCCACCAAGTCTCTGTTATTCCAATCACATCATAATTCCTTGACTGTGCCAAGACTTCCAGTTCTCCCTGCTTGTTTCCCAGGCTTCTTGCATTTGTGTATAGGCACTTGAGATAACTCCCTGATCGTCCCTCTTTCTCAGTATGAGCAGCCCTCGTCTCTTGCACTCTTCTGCTCGTGCTTCCTCCTGGTATCCCATTTCCCCACTTACCTCAGGGCTTTGGTTTCCTTTCCCCAGTGAACAAACTACATCCCTCTCTACCAATGTGCAAGTCATGAGATTTATCCCAGCAAGTCACAGTGATACCAGTTAAGGCAAAATTTATCTTATGTACTAATGCTTCCAGTTTTTCCTGCTTATTTCAGATAAAGAGAAATTCTTCTGGAGGATTCCTGGAACAGAAATAGGCTTTCTCCAGTGACATTAGTGGTGACTTCAGATGTCTAAAGAGCAAACTGTACAGGAGTACCTAATTTCTTGTTAAGTGTAATACATCTTTTTGCTCTAAGGAAATAGATGTATTATGCTTGCAGAATATGTGTATACCACAAGGTCACTGTCTATATGGAGAATACAAAGCACAGGTTTATGGAAAATTTGGAGGCTTTTATTGCTTCTGTCACCTCCAACAAAGGTGGAACAAGACTAAAATATGGAGAACAAAGGCAAGTTTGTTTATGCCCCAGTGACAGAGATATAAGATCTCATGAGAATAAGGTGTGTCTCGTAGGTGTAAAGTAAGGCCTGTGCAAAGCTGTGCTTATAGCTATTAGTTTTGTGGTGAGTTTTTCCACAGGACCCTGGCCAGGAGTCATCTGCCTATTCTGTGTTAAGATTTCTGGTGCAAAAGTCCTTTAGATTTGGTATGTGTTGCAAATAAGGGTGTGATGTAATTTCTTATCAGCACATGTATGTACTGTCCTTCAGGAAGATGTGGCTATGGTCATCACAGCTCAGCCATCTAAATGTTGTGAGTTCATTTTTTATTATTATTTTAGTTGAAGAGAGTGACCTGTGATCAATAAAATAATGTTCTAATTTTAATAACCATCTTCTATTCATTAATATGCATATTTAGAGAATTTGAGAGATAACAAGTAAAAGTGGAATTTGAGGACACAATGACCTTTGTATGGGGAAACTATTTTGAATTTATGATATGTTCTGTAACCAGGGATGCAACCAAACTGTGTCTTATTCCTGTGATTTCTCTAGACTCTGGATGATGAAATCAGTACAGGTTCTCATAATGTCCTCCAACCCCACCCCCATATTCCTTTTGTTTGTAGAAACCAATTCAGCAGGTGAAATGAAGTTGCAATTGTTTTTTTCTTGTAGGCTTTTTTTTCACTGAGGTGCCTGTTTTATAAAAAAAAGAAAGCAACAACATAAATTAGGGAGTACTAAACCTCATCCAGGGAGAGGAAAAGAAACAGTATTAATTTACTTTTCTTGTTCCTTCTAAATTAGGTGAACATCATCTTCTTAAAGACCTCCATGGAAAATGAATAATGGGCTACTTTAAAAAAGATTGGGCATTTTCCCTAAATTGACCTTTGTAAAGATGTTAACCTGTCCTACTAATGAAAGTGTGTCTGCAACATAGATTGTGAGGTGGTTAGTTATTTTTTAATAATAGGATTGTGACTTAAAATAGCTTTTCTAATTCTGAGGATTTATATCCCTAAAATATTAAATTATAAATTATTGTCAATTTATTTTAGGTCCACGGCTACCTGTATTTGGGGAAGTGGTCCAGGATATATTAATTTGGCTTTGTTCTAGTTCACTGTGCACTTAATGAAGTAAGGGTCCTGTGGAAATAATACTATGTGATCATGTAATTAAAGACTTTGCCATGATGTACATGCATAAAGAAGCCAGATTAAGGTTTTATTCAATTTTTGAGCGCATGATTTTGCAACCTTAATGTTCTTTTAATGTAGATTTTTTATGTTATATATATGTGTGTGTGTGTTCTTTTAATGTAGAATTTGATAGATATGAACATCCAAAATTCTACATTAAAAGAACATTAAGTTTGGAAAGTCAAGCATTCAGAAGTTGGTGCAACCTTAATATGTACATAAGAAAAAGTCCAGATAGGGTACATCCACACTGCATGCTTCTTTTGATGGCGTGTAATGAACATATATGCATCAACCCCATAATACAGGTATAACTAGCATTATAGATGTGAGGCATGACTAAGGTAATTAAAGTAAAGACAAGTCTGAAAGATGTGGTTATGTACCCAAGAACATTCCCTACCATGGCTCTCTGTTCACTGTGGTGGGCAGCTACACTACATACAGCCACCAGTGGTAGGTAGTGTAGATATAGCCCAAATTAGGTTTTATATTTATATAGTGTTTTCCAGCGTTTCCAGAAATAACCAAGAGAGTGAGAGAGAGCCTTTTGGTATACTTCAGGATGGAAAGCATCATATAAAACGTAACTGTTTGGACATGTTTTTAATCATCCCTCTAATTCTAATTCCAGATCCTTACCAGAAATGTATTGGATGTTCAAGGGTAACCTGTCATTTGAAACCTTCATGAATAAGATCTGTAAGCTCTTCACTTGAGGTAATGCTTTAGCTGAGTATAGAAAGAGACTCAAGACAAAATGTTCACTAGTAATATGGACACTAAGAACCAGTACTCTAAGCCAAACAAACAACAAAAACACAACTTATCTTTGAGTTTGATACATCTTGTAAATTCAGAATGAAAACATTCATATTCCATATTACTCAGGGTTTCTTTACAGATTTTGTGCAAGGCAGGAAGATTTAGTGTGGAAATTATTTCATACTTTCAATGATCCTAAAACTTTGCCTGTACTTATCCTGAGTCAGTTGCATAATAATGCCCATTGCTCATGTTTACTGTATCTGAGTTTCCTTCTCATGTATTACTTAAGGCAGCATCTTTTCAAGAGAAAAGCACTATGTGTAATATAGGTGTTTTTTTTTTCTCTTTCCCATGGTGTGGAGAATCACATTTTCATTTCCAACACTTGGCTGTTTTGATGGACATATTCTTTCCTCAACTGCCCAAATATATAGTCTAATACATTTATATGTTGATAAACCTGAGGTAATGGAGGGCTTCACTAAGAATTAATACTGCTTTGGTGGGACTCAATGGCAAACTATTGCTGCTAAAATACTTTATTGAAATGCAGTTGACTCTCGTTGGAAGTCACATACAAAGTTAGTGTACTTATTTCCAAAGGCTATATCCAAAATATAGACTGATTTGTAACTTTCTTCCATATTGTTTTGGGTTTCACCACTTAATTGAAAAGGCGGATTTCCAAGCTCAACTTCTGATCAAAGTGCTGATTGAGCACTTTGGATTTTTGGCAAACTCAGTGTGGGCTAGAATCAAAGGCAAATCAGAGCTTTCTCAAACCATCTTTAAATGTAATCTGAGGCAAGCACTTCAAAGCTCATGCAGACCTAGCTAAAATTATGGATATTACTGATAACATTATCAAACTTAAGCAAGAAAATATTAGTAGAAATGAAAACTTTTGCATATGTGCCAGCTTATGGCAGGTTTATTGGGAGTCTTTTTCTATGAATATTTACACGTGTAGGTAACTTCACTACACACCCATTTAAATGAATAAATCTTTAAAATACTAATTAGTTATGTTGATGCCATATAGTTAAAAGTATTCCAAGGTTAATGTGCCTTTCAAAAATTTAAATTTCTCTTACATTTTTGTTGCTATCAATTTTAATAAGTGTCTGGAAGCTTCATACTGATTGAAGTTTGTTTATTCAAGAAGTAAAAAGCTACATAGTTCCCAACTATAATTTATCTTCTGAAGGTGAAATAATTAACACATTACTTAACACTTGTTCCAAGGGAGTCCAGATATTCCAGTGTAAGAATTCATAATAATAAGCATCTAGTGGGAATCTATGTAAAACTAGGTCTCAGGAATTGATTACTAGCCCTAGATCTCCTTGAATATTAATAGGAAAATATGTTAACTTTTGAAGCAAAGGTAAGAATGACAAACAATGAACACATTATCCTTATGAAACTGAGATCAGAGAGAAATGTATTGATCTGGGATATAATGCTTTTACAATAAAACTTTCACTAACTTCAAGGAAGCCAGGATTTCACCACAAAGTCAGGGAGGACCAGGTTGGTAGTGACTATGTATTTTTTGCTCTCTGATAGCTATTTTGTGTTTTCAGCATAGCTATCATAGATAAATGTCAACATCACAAAACCAAAAACCACAATTGTCCCTAGCATCATTGTTGGCAGTCTCAGATGACAGGCAATGAGCATAAGCTGTACTATCCCATCCTCACTAGTGATGACTAGGGTTAAGGCATCTGTCGCTGTTCTGAAAATAAACTGAGGACCACAGTGTCAAGCTGTCTAGACTGGTTTGGGAGCATGAGTATCAGCTTCAGGGAAGACTGTAAAGAAGCAGTGCATCGCAAACTGGTTGTGTGTTCTAAACTTAGATTTCTTGAATCAAGTAACAAGTGTGAATGCCTCAAGCACTATAACAGCCTTAACATGCAGTCACAGACAGTCTCCTTGGTACTCCAGTCTACCTTGCCACCCAGGCAAGCCTGCCTTTGTGATAAATGGTCCTTCACACCAAAAATCACAAGAATATTCTGGTTTCAGAGTAGCAGCTGTGTTAGTCTGTATCTGTAAAAAGAAAAGGAGTACTTGTGGCACCTTAGACACTAACAAATTTATTAGAGCATAAGCTTTCGTGAACTACAGCTCACTTCATCGGATGCATACAGTGGAAACTATAGTGGGGAGATTTTATATACACAGAGAACATGAAACAATGGGTGTTACCATAAAGACAAGAGTGATCAGGAAACGTGAGCTATTACCAGCAGGAGAGCAGGGGGCGGGAGGGAGAAACCTTTTGTAGTGATAATCAAGGTGGGCCATTTCCAGCACTTTACAAGAACAGTAGGGGGGAAATAAACAAGAGGAAATAGTTTTACTTTGTGTAACGACCCATACACTCCCAGTCTTTATTCAAGCTTAAGTTAATTGTCCAGTTTGCAAATTAATTCCAGTTCAGCAGTCTCTCATTGGAGTCTGTTTCTGAAGTTTTTTTCTGGAAGAATTGCCACTTTTAGGTATGTAATTGAGTGACCAAACAGGTTGAAGTGTTCTCTGACTGGTTTTTGAATGTTATAATTCTTATAACATTAGGAGACGTCTGATTTGTGTCCATTTATTCTTTTATGTAGAGAATGTCCAATTTGGCCAATGTACATGGCAGAGGGGCATTGCTGGCACATGATGGCATATATCACATTGGTAGATGTGCAGGTGAACGAGCCTCTGATAGCGTGGCTGATGTGATTAGGCCCTCTGATGGTGTCCCCTGAATAGATATGTGGACACAGTTGGCAACAGGCTTTGTTGCAAGGCTAGGTTCCTGGGTTAGTGGTTCTGTTGTGTGGTATGTGGTTGCTGGTGAGTATTTATTTCAGGTTGCGGGACTGTCTGTAAGCAAGGACTGGCCTGTCTCCCAAGATCTGTGAGAGTGATGGGTCATTCTTCAGGATAGGTCGTAGGTCCTGGCCCCCAACCCTCGCTCTTTCTTTTTAAGAATATGCTGATTACTCTCAATCCCAAAGGACCAATCACCACAGGTCCATCCTGTGCACTGAATGAGGCAGGGGTCCTGTGGAAAAAATAATATGAGATCATGTAATTAATGACAGTATCATAATGCATACTTACGAGGGGGCCAACATAAGGTGTCAAGACAAACCTTAATACTGGCATTTCCTAACTTTTGAGGGCTTGACTTTGCAAGCCTAAAAATATTATTTTAATGTTTTGTGTGTGTACTATTTCTAATTCTACCTTTTAAATTTTTCCATATTTAGTAGAGAGGTTAAGCAATTAAAATATTTGGAATTAATTGTGTGATTAATCATGCTATTAATACTAGAATACCATTTATTTAAATATTTCTGGATGTTTTCTATATTTTCAAATATATCGATTTCAATTACAACACAGAATATAAAGTATACAGTGTTCACTTTATGTTTATCTTTTATTACAAATATTTGAACTGTAAAAAAGAAACAAAAGAAATAGTATTTTTAGGGCTGTCAGTCAATAGCAGTTAACTCATGTGATTAACTCAAAACTTAATCACGATTTTAAAAATTAATCGTGATAAACCACACTGTTAAAAATAGAATACCAAGTGACGTTTATTAAATATTTTTGGATGTTTTTCTACATTTTCAGATATATGGATTTCTATTACAACACAATACAAAGTGTACAGTGCTCACTTTATATTATTATTTTATTACAAATATTTGCACTATAAAATGATAAACAAAATAAATAGTATTTTTCAATTTATCTCATACATATACTGCAATGCAATCTCTTTATTATGAAAGTGTAACTTACAAATGTAGGTCTTTTGTTACATAACTGCACTCAAAAACAAAGCAATGTAAAACTTTAGAGCCTAAAAGTCCACTCAGTCCTAGTTCTTGTTCAGCCAATCGCTAAGACAAACAAGTTTATCTATATTTACAGGAGTTACTGTTGCCAGCTTTTTTTTACAATGTCACCTGAAAGTGAGAATAGGCATTCACATGGCACTTTTGTAGCCAGCATTGCAAGGTATTTATGGTAAGGTGTGCCAGATATGCCAGATATGCTAAACATTCATATGCCCCTTCATGCCTCGGCCACCATTCCAGAGGACATGCTTCCATGCTGACGATGCTTGTTAAAAATATAATGTGTTAATTAAATTTGTGACTGAACTACTTGGAGGAGAATTGTATGTCTCCTGCTACATGATTTTACCTGCATTCTGCCATGTATTTTCTGTTATGGTAGTCTTGGATTACGACCCAGCATATGTTGTTTGATTTAAGAACACTTTCATTGCAGATGTGACAAAACACAAAGAAGGTTCCAATATCAGATTTCTAAACTGTCTTTACATTTTGTCAAATATGCAGTGAAAGTGTTCTTAAAACACAGAATCACAGAATCATAGGACTGGAAGGAATCTCGAGAGGTAATCTAGTCCAGTCCCCTGACTCATGGCAAAACTAAGTATTATCTAGACCATTCCTGAGAGGTGTTTGTGTAACCTGCTCTTAAAAATCTCCAATAATGGAGATTCCACAACCTCGTTAGGCAATTTATTCCAGTGCTTAAGCACCCTGACAGTTAGGAAATTTTTCCTAATGTCCAACCTCAACCACCCTTGCTGCAATTTAAGTCCATTGCTCCTTGTCCCATCCTCAGATGTTAAGAAGAACAATTCTTCTCCCTCCTCCTTGTAACAACCTTATACGTACTTTAAAACTGTTATCATGTCTGCCCTCAGTCTTCTCTTTTCTAGACTAAACAAGCCCAATTTTTTTCAATCTTCCATCATAGGTCATGTTTCCTAGACTTTTATTCATTTTTGTCACTCTTCTCTGGAGTCTCACCAATTTCCACATCCTTCCTGAAATGTGGTGCCCAGAACTGGACAAAATATTCCAAATGAGGACTAATCAGTGCAGAGTAGAGCCGAAGAATTACTTCTTGTGTCTTGCTTACAACACTCTTGCTAATACATCCCAGAACGATGTTCACTTTTTTTGCATCGGCAATACACTGTTGACTCATATTTAGCTTGTGGTCCACTATGACCCCCAGATCCCTTTCCACAATACTCCTTCCTAGGCTGTCATTTCCCATTTTGCATGTCTGCAACGGATTGGTCTTTTCTAAATGGAGTGCATTGCATTTGTCCTTATTGAATTTCATTCTACTTATTTCAGACCATTTCTCCAGTTTGTCCAGCTCATTTTGAATTTGAATCCTATGCTCTAAAGCACATGCAACCCCTCCCAGCTTGGTGTCATCCTCAAACATTATAAGTATACTCTGTATGCCATCATCATCATTGATGAAGATATTGAACAGAACCAGACCCAGAACTGATACCTGCGGGACTCCACTCATTATGTCCTTCCAGTATGACTGTGATCCACTGATAACTACTCTCTGGAAACGGTTTTCCAACCATTTTTGTAACCACCTCATAGTAGCTCCATCTAGGTTGCATTTCCCTAGTTTGTTTATGGGAAGGTCATGTGAGACACTATCAAAAGCTTCACTAAGTCAAGATATACCACGTCTACCACTTTCCCCCTATCCATAAGCCTTGTTACCCTGTCAAAGAAAGCTATCAGGATGGTTTGACTCAATTTGTTCTTGACAAGTCCATGCTGACTGTCACGTATCACCTTATTATCTTCTAGATGTTTGCAAATTGATTACTTAATTATTTGCTCAATTATCTTTCTGGACACAGAACTTAAGTCCACTGGTCTGTAATTCCCTGTGTTGTCCTTATTTCCCTTTTTATACATTGGCACTATATTTGATCTTTTCCAGTCTTCTGGAATCTCTCCCGTCTTCCATGACTTTTCAAAGACAATCGCTAATGGCTCAGATATCTCCTCAGTCAGATCCTTGAGTATTCTAGGATACATTTCATCAGGCCCTAGTGACTTGAAGACATCTAATTTGTCTAAATAATTTTTAACTTGTTCTTTCCCTATTTTACCCTCTTCTGACCCTACCTCATTTTTACTAGTGTTCACTATGTTAGATGACCAATTACCAACAACCTTCTTGTGAAAACTGAAACAAAGAAGTCATTAAGAACCTCTGCTATTTCCATATTTTCTGTTCTTGTTTTCTCCCCCTCATTGAGTAATGGGCCTAACCTGCCTTTGGTCTTCTTCTTGCTTCTTATGTATTTATAGGCTGTTTTCTTGTTACCCTTTAGGTCTCCAGCTAGTATAATCTCATTTGTGGTTTGGCCTTTCTAATTTTGTCCCTACATACTTGCGTTATTTGTTTCTATTCATCCTTTGTAATTTGACCTAGTTTCCACTTTTTGTAGGACGTTTTTTTTATTTTTTGATCATTGAAGATCTCCTGGTTAAGCCAAGGTGGTCTCTTGCCATACTTCCTATCTTTCCTATGCTGTGCGGTGTTATTTTCTCAACAGATGTCTGAGTAGTTGAAATCCCCCATCACCACCAAGTCCTGGGCTTTGGATGATTTTGTTAGTTGTTTAAAAAAAGCCTCATCCTTCCTTCTTCCTGTTTAGGTGGTCTGTAGTAGACCCTTACCATGACATCACCCTTGTTTTTTACCCTTTTTATCCTTACCCAGAGACTTCAACAAGTCTGTCTCCTATTTCCATCTCAACCTCAGTCGAAGTGTGTACATTTTTAATATATAAGGCAACAGGTCATCCTTTTTTTTCCCTGCCTGTCCTTCGTGAGCAAGCTGTATCCTACTATACCAATATTCCAGGCATGCATAATATCCCAGCACATCTCTGTGATGCCAGCTATGTCTTAGTTGTGTTTATTTACTAGCATTTTGAGTTTTTCCTCCTTATTCACCATATTTCTTGCGTTAGTATATAGACACCTCAGATACAGATTTGATTCCCCACCACCAGTTCTGTCTACTCTCCTTTATCCCTGCTGTAACAGCCCATTCTCCTCTTAAATTTCAAATCTTCTCCCAGGTCTTGATGTTCTTGACTTACCTGTGGGCTTCGGTCACTTGCCCCCTTTGAACCTCAGCATGTGCTGAGTCATCATCCAAGACTGCTATACTATTCAATATATGGCAGAATGCAAGTAAAACACAGAACAAGAGAGTTGCAATTCTCCCCAAAGAGTTCATTCACAAATTTAAATGACACATTCTTTTTTTAATGAGAATCATCAGCATGGAATCATGTCCTCTGGAATGGTAGGTGAAGCATGAAGGGGAATATGAATGTTTAGCATATCTGGCATGTGAATACATTGCAACATGAACTACAAAAGTGCCATGCAAACACCTGTTCTCATTTTCAGGTGACATTGTAAATAAGAAGCAGGCAGCATTATCTCCTGTAAATGTAAACAAACTTGTTTGTCTTAAGCAACTGGCTGAACAAGAAGTAGGACTGAGTGGACTTGTAGGCTCTAACGTTTTACATTGTTTTGTTTTTGAGTGCAGTTATGTAACAAAAAAATCAACATTTGTAAGTAGAGCATTCATGATAAACAGATTACACTACATTCCTTATATGAGGTGAATCGAAAAATACTATTTCTTTTGTTTATCATTTTTACAGTGCAAATATTTGTAATAAAGATAATAATATGAAGTAAGCACTGTATATTTTGAATACTGAGTCGTAATTGAAATTAACATATTTGAAAATATAGAAAAGGATCCAAAATATTTAATAAATTTCAATTGGTATTCTATTGTTTAATAGTGCAATTAAAAAGGCAATTATTCACAACTATTATTTTTACTTTAATCACATGCAACTGTGATTAATTGACAGCTCTAATATTTAGATACAGTTTCAAGATAATGTAATTCACAATTGAAATCACATTTCCCCTATCATTTCTAAATCACAAATTATTAGCGAAATCCATGCTTTATTCCCTAAAATTTAAATGCATTGAAGTCAATGGAGACAAACTATTTTTGAGGTTCTGGCCAAAGATATCACAAGCAGTACATTGCCTGAGGTAGCAGAGTTGTTAACTATTCTAATTATCAAGTTATACTGTGGCAACTCTTAGTAAATGTTGACTTTTAATGACAACCACTGTAACTGATCCTGCTGTAGCTTGAGATACATGATTAGTTAAGAGACTCATTGAAAAGACATTTGGAATCAGTGGATATATTCCCCATTGACTTCACTGAGCTTCAGATTAGGCCTAAATGACCTACACTCTCATTATAAACCATCAAAAACCCTCTTCAAAAGGCTTTGTCCCAAGGCTTCCCTGGATATAGAACAGTGGTGGGCATCCTGCAGCCTGCACTGCTTCCCGCAGCTCCCATTAGCAGGGAATGGTGAACCGCGGCCACTGGGAACTGCAGGCAGCTGTGCCTAAGGATGGTCAATTTAAACAAACTGTCTTGCGGCCCACCAGCAGATTACCCTGATGGAATGTGTGCGGCTCATGGGCCACAGGCTGCCCACCACTGAAGAACCTCTCAAATAACACACTGATCTCAACAGTGTAGATAGTACAAATAAATGCACAACTAAACAATGATCAATGGCTTCATTTTACAAATCCGGGAATTAATGGATATTGATGAAATGACCAGAAATATCATTTTTTGCACATTTAGAAATGTAGAAAACATGAAAGTTAACTCTAAAGCGATCATTTGCCTTTTAAAGATGTGGCTGTAGATTAGGAAATAATTCTTCTCTGGTTTTCTTTTTCCTCAAAGAAATCCATTAAATTCCACACAGAAACAAAACTCCAAGGAATATACGGAACATCTAGAAGCCTTCTGTCTCAGATGAATATTGCTCAAACATATGGTTCATTTTTACTTGAAGAAAAGTAACCTACAATAAAGAACCAATGCCAATCAATAATCATAATCAACACGGGTGCCATTATGAATTGATGGTGGACTAACAAAAGATAAATGGAAGATGGCCTACTTTCTTCTTTGTATTTGCAACATCTCATTATTAATATAGGCTATATAACTATTCTTCTCATTGTAATAACAGCAGAGTAAACAAATATTGCTTACTTACCTTTTTTTTACATTTGCATTTTATATACCTTGTATCCGTTTTACATAGCAACAAATTGCATGCCTGCAATGTAACAGTTATGCAAACACAACATTATACTTTCAGGACCACCATACAAGCAGCTGTGAATATTTATACTGGTGTTAATTAGACTGTGATAGTATTAATTAAAATAAGGAATGTTGGCTAAATTTTTAACATGCCTCTGAAAAATCATCAAAAACATGCAAATAAAATCCTGATGTAACTCCACATTCTAAAATCTATACTTTTGTGAGGTGTAACCACCTCCCCTTATAACTGCACTGCACTATCATCGCTGGCTATCAGCTAATAGGACTTGAGCCCAAACCCTTCTGTTCAGAAAGATGAATATTAACAACTGAGTTATACTGACATTCCAACAAGGAACTAGCTGTCACAACCTCGTGAAGAATTAATAGTAACTGAATTGCAGGAGTAAATAACCTTAGTTATTCAGCAGGCTAAATCAAATGGTATGATTTGTTTCTTTCCCTAAGAAGTGTTAAATCAAGGGAAAACTCTTGTGACTGAGATGGGAAGGCCCTAAAGATATTATATTTCTGTTGAGGGAACCATGGCAGATTTTCCATTCTCTTGGAAAACTTATTGCTTATGTTTCTAGTCTGGAAGGATAGATTTTCTCCCTTGTGTTAAAAACACCAGTGCCCAAACTTGGAATTACCAATTTCAACTGAAACATGTATACAGCTGTCTAGGGAGCAGGTCTGTACTCGTTAAGAACATAAGAATGGCCAAACAGGGTCAGACCAATGGTCCAGCTACCGAGTAACCTGTATTCTGACAGTGGCCAGTGCCAGATGCTTCAGAGAGAATGAAGAGGACAGGGCAATTATCGAGTGATCAATCCTCTCTCATCCAGTCCCAGCTTCTGGCAATCAGAGATTTAAGGACACCTGGAACATCTTTCACCGTCTTGGTTATTAACCATTGATGGACCTATCCTATATGAACTTATCTAATTCTTTTTTTAACCCAGTTATACTTTTGTCCTTCACAACATCCTCTTCCAAGGAGTTCCACAGGTTGACTGTGAGTTGTGTGAATAAGTATTTTCTTATATTTGTTTTAAACCTGCTGCATATTAATTTGATTGAGTTCCCCCAGTTCTTGTGTTATGTGAAGGGATGAATAACGCTTCCTTATTCACTTTCTCCATACCATTCATGATTTTATGGATCTCAATCATATCACCCCTTACTTGTCTCTTTTCTAAGCCAAAAGATTCCAATCTTTTTAATCTCTCCTCAGAGAGAAGCTGTTCTATACACCGAATCATTTTTGTTCCCCATCTCTATACTTTTTCCAATTCCGTTAGATCATTTTTGAGATGGGGTAACCAGAACTGCACACAACATTCAAGCTGTGGGCATGCCAGGGATTTATGTAGTGGTATTACATTATTTACTGTCTTATCGTCTATCCCATTTCTAATGGTTTTTAAGATTCTGTTAGATTTTGTTTCACTGCCACTGAACATGGAACAAATGTTTTCAGAGAACTATACATAGTGATATCTCAAGATATATTTCTTGAGAGGTAACAACTAATTTAGACCCCATCATTTTGTATGGATAGTTAGGATAATGTTTTCCAATGCACATTACCTTACATTTTTCAACATTGAATTTCATCTCCCATTTTGTTGCCAAGTCACCCAGTTTTGTGAGGTCCTTTGTAACTCTTCGCAGTCAGCTTTGGACTTAACTTTCTTGAGTAAGTTTGTATCATCTGAAATCTTTTCCACTCACTGGTTACCCATTTTCCTTATCAGTTATGAATATGTTGAAAAGCACATATCTCAGTACAGATCTTTGGGGTACCCTGCTATTACCTCTCTCCATTTTGAAAAATGACCATTTATTTATACCCTTTGTTTCCTATCTTTTAACCAGTTACTGACCCATGAGAGGACTGTCCTACTCATCTCATGATTCCTTATTTTGCTTAGTAGCCTTTATGAGGGACCTTGTCAAAGGCGTTCTCACAGTCCAAGTATACTAAATCAAATGGATTACTCTTGTCCACTTGCTTGTTGGCACACTCATAGAATTCTAACAGATTAGTGAGACATGATTTCCCCTTACAAAAGCAATGTTGATTGTTCCCCAACATACTGAAAAGGAGTACTTGTGACACCTTAGAGACTAACAAATTTATTTGAGCATAATCTTTTGTGAGCTACAGCTCACTTCATCAGATGCATTCAGTGGAAAATACAGTGGGGAGATTTATATACATAGAGAACATGAAACAATGGGTGTTACCTTACACTCTGTAATGAGAGTGATCACTTAAGGTGAGCTATTACCAGCAGGAGAGCGAGGGGGGGGACCTTGATAATCAAGATGGGCCATTTCGAGCAGCTGGCAAGAATGCCTGAGGAACAGTGAGTGTGGGGGAATAAACATGGAGAAATAGTTTTACTTTGTGTAATGACACATCCACTCCCAGTCTCTATTCAAGCCTAAGTTAATTGTATCCAGTTTGCAAATTAATTCCAATTCAGCAGTCTCTCATTGGAGTCTAGTTTTGAAGTTTTTTTATTAAAGGATAGCCACTCTCAGGTCTGTAATCGAGTGACCGGAGAGATTGAAGTGTTCTCCGACTGGTTTTTGAATGTTATAATTCTTGACATCTGATTTTTGTCCATTTATTCTTTTATGTAGAGACTGTCCGGTTTGACCAATGTACATGGCAGAGGGGCATTGCTGGCACATGATGGCATATATCACATTGGTAGATGTGCAGGTGAACGAGCCTCTGATAGTGTGGCTGATGTGATTAAGCCCTCTGATGGTGTCCCCGGAATAGATATGTGGAGACAGTTGGCAACAGGCTTTGTTGCAAAGATAGGTTCCTGGGTGAGTGGTTCTGTTCTGGTATGTTTGGTTACTGGTGAGTATTTGGTTACTGGTGAGTATTTGCTGCAGATTGGGGGGCTGTCTGTAACCAAGGACTGGCCTGTCTCCCAAGATCTATGAGAGTGATGGGTCGTCCTTCAGGATAGGTTGTAGATCCCTGATGATGCATTGGAGAGGTTTTAGTTGGGGGCTGAAGGTGATGGCTAGTGGCGTTCTGGTATTTTCTTTGTTGGGCCTGTGCTGTAGTAGGTGTCTTCTGGCTCTGTCAATCTGTTTCTTCACTTTAGCCGGTGGGTACTGTAGTTGTAAGAATGTCTGATAGAGATCTTGTAGGTGTTTGTCTGAGGGGTTGGAGCAAATGCGGTTGTATCATAGAGCTTGGCTGTAGACAATGGATCGTGTGGCATGGTCTGGATGAAAGCTAGAGGCATGTAGGTAGGAATAATGATCAGTAGGTTTCTGTATAGGGTAGTGTTTATGTGACCATCGATTTTTAGCACTGTAGTGTCCAGGAAGTGGATCTCTTGTTTGGACTGGTCCAGGTTGATGGTGGGATGGAAATTGTTGAAATCATGGTGGAATTCCTCAAGGGCTTCTTTCCCATGGGTCCAGATGATGAAGATGTCATCAATGTAGCACAAGTAGAGTAGGGGCATTAGGGGACGAGAGCTGAGGAAGCGTTGTTCTAAGTCAGCCAGAAAAATGTTGCTATACTGTGGGGCTATGCGGGTATCTATAGCAGTGCCGCTGATTTGAAGGTATACATTGTCCCCAAATGTGAAATAGTTATGGGTGAGGACAAAGTCATAAAGTTCAGCACCAGGTTTGCCGTGACATTATCGGGGATACTGTTCCTGACAGCTTGTAGTCCGTCTTTGTGTGGAATGTTGGTGTAGAGGTCTTCTACATCCATAGTGGCCAGGATGAACATATTGAGTGTCTGCTAATTCGGTTCTTTACTATAGTTTCAGCCCATTTGCCTATCACTGAAAGTAGGCTTACCAGCCTGTAATTGCCAGGATCACCGCTGAAGTCTTTTAAAAATCCTTGTTACATTAGCTATCCTCCAGTCATCTGGTACAAAGACTGATTTAAGCAATAGGTTACATACCACACTTAGTAGTTTTGCAATTTCATAGTTGAGTTCCTTCAAAACTCGTGGGTGAATACCATCTGATCCTGGTTACTTATTACTGTTTAATTTAACGATTTGTTCCAAAACCTCCTCTATCAAAACCTCAATCTGGGACAGTTCCTCAGATTTGTCACCTAAAAAGAATGATTCAAATGTGGGAATATCCCTCACATTCTTTTCCGTGAAGACTAATGAAAATAATTCATTTAGCTTCTCTGCAATGGCTTTGTCTTCCTTGAGTAGCCCAAGTGATTGATTGGTAGGCTTATTACTTCTGATTTATTCTTGTTAGGTTTTGTCTTTTTTGCTAGTTGCTCTTCAATGTTTTTCCCTTGTATTACTTCAAAGGAACTTTAACTTTTGGCAACACCTTCCCTAAGGATTTGCAGCTAAGGCCCAAATCTCTCAAAAAGAGGTTGCAGCAGTAAAAATATTCTAGAGGCACCATTATAAGTAGGAATTGGTCATGTTACCTTAAAAATCTTAAAGACTTTACCCTGAAAATTGGATCTTCTTGAAAGCTCTGTTGTGTCTCAATATAAAGAGAACCAAGATATTGTAGGTGTTTCCTTTATCTGATGAAGTCATAATTATAACCTCCAAAAGCCAAGAGGTATGGTGAATACCAGGTTAACAACAAACACCTCCAATTATTATAATTATTATTTTTTTAATTAACTATTGAGTTTCTAAATGAAGATGAAGAAATTACAAAGCTAAAGTGAGCTGTGAAAGTGCTGAATGGTCAATTATTTATTTATAGTTTTAATGTTATATTTAGTCCTTTCTTTTTGCTTTATAGAACAACGCCCCCTGCCTGTGAATTACTTCCATCCTAATTTTCATCTTCCTTGGGAATGGAAATCTCTCAATGTAAATTAAAATAAATATATGTCACACAACAGCCTTTCATAGATTTTAAGAACAGTAAGAGCTGCACCAGCCTCAATCCACAGGCCAATATGGAGAGGGGCAAGAACATGGTCCTTGCCTTCTGGGCCCACTCTCTGAGGGAGTAGGGACAGAGAAGTCCCTGTGCTCACCTGACTGCAATTCTCACTGGTCTTTCCTACCTTCCACATTCAGACCTTTGAACACCTTTGTAAAAACCAGGCCAAATCTGGCCCACCGAGATTATGCAAATTAATGATAATAATACATTCTGATCAAAATAATTTTGGTAGTTGCTGATCAGAGTGCATTGCTGTCACTCAGCAGAAAGGACTGAAAGTCAGAAAAGTTTCAATAATTTACATCAGCTAAGGATCTGGCTCTATGTTTTTATTATTGCAACCATCACCATGGTGACATTAGTATAATTAAAGACCTACCAGGAAGTGTGCTCCATTTTTTTCATAAATATAAAGGGAAGAGTAAACACCTTTAAAATCCCCCCTGGCCAGAGGAAAAACCCTTTCATCTGTTAAAGGTTAAGAAGCTAGGATAACCTCACTGGCACCTGACCAAAATGACCAATGAGGAAACATGATACTTTCAAAAGCTGGGTGGAGGGAGAAACAAAGCCTCTCTCTCTTTCTGTCTGTGTGATGCTTTTGCTGGCAACAGAACAGGAATGGAGTCTTAGAACTTAATAAAAAGAAAAGGAGTACTTGTGGCACCTTAGAGAATAACAAATTTATTTGAGCATAAGCTTTCGTGAGCTACAGCTCACTTCATCGGATGCATTCAGAGGAAAATACAGTGGGGAGATTTATATACACATACAGAGAACATGAAACAATGGGTTTTATCATATATGGCTAGTCACTAACCATCACCTTCAGCCCCCAACTAAAACCTCTCCAACGCATCATCAAGGATCTACAACCTATCCTGAAGGACGACCCATCAATCTCACAGATATTGGGAGACAGGCCAGTCCTTGCTTACAGACAGCCCCCCAACCTGAAGCAAATACTCACTAGCAACCACACACCACACAACAGAACACTAACCCAGGAACCTATCCTTGCAACAAAGCCCGTTGCCAACTCTGTCCACATATCTGAACAAAAATGTTCAAATGTATGTATTTTGCCTACTTCTTTTCTGTGCCATTTTGCCTTCCATTGACTTATGCTGAGCTCAATAGTCGTTCCATCTTAGTGTACTGGTTGAATGAGGGGAAGCCACATTTTATGTTCCTTTAAATAGGTATCTGGCTATTCTAGGGGTTAAACTGATGATGAAGTAATGGAGTTGAAAGGGGGAATACAATCCTGTGGAAAGAAGGCATGATTATGTTATCACAATATTTTATTCAGCAGAGAATACATTTACAGATAATTATAATACAAGTAGAGATGTGATGTATTTCAGAATGTGGTGTTCAATGAATAGGAAGGGCCTGATTCTGCTGTCACTTCTGCTGGAGTAACTCAGGAGTAAATCAGTCAAGTTACACCAATGTACAACTGAAGTGATCAGAATCAGGATCCAGATGTTTTGTGTCTCTTGAATGCTATATACAGTGAATGATGACCTCTCTCTTCCTCCTTCTGGGGTAGCTAGACCCAAAGCCTCATGTTGCTGCCAAGCCCCCTCTTTCCCTATCAGGAACCAGAGTCTTGATATAAATATTACTGGGAAATTGAGATCAGGTAAGTAAGAAGGGGCCTTTCAACCATAATGCTACTTAGAGTGGAAAGCAACCATAGTGCAGGAGTTCCAATGGGCTGTGAAAGAGCCCTTCCTCCCTTCAGGATAGAAGAAGCTAAGTCCCTTCCTAATTCAGCCTCTATCTCCTCAAAGCCTGGAGGAAGGAAAGATATCCTCGGCAGCTGTGTCAATGGGGTCCTGTTACCTATTTCCTTCAAACACTAAATAAAAATACAGTAATTTTAGTCCATTTACCCACCATTAAATGTCTTTTGTGAAATCATCATATTTATGAGCATTCCATATGAATTCTAAATATTAGATGAGAGCAAAGGCATGAACTTCTAATCTTAAGAGCTAAACTCAAAGTTTATTAATTTGGTATTAATGGTCTTGTATTAGAATAACAGTGTACAATTATTTGAATACTTCCTCCTCACTAAGAAGCTAAGAATGGTCATACTCAGTCAGATCAATGGTCCATCTAGCCTATTATCCTGTCTTCTGACATTGGCTAATGCTAGATGCTTCAGAGGAAATGAATAGAGCAGGCCATCATCAAGAGATCAATCCCCCATTGTCCACTCCCAGCTTCTTGTAGTCAGAGACTAGGGACACCCAAAGCATGGGGTTGCATCCTTGACAATTTTGGCTAATAGCCATTGATGGACCTATCCTATATGAACTTATCTAAATCTTTTTTGAACCCTGTTATAGTTTTGGCCTTCACATTTACTGGTAACAAGTTGCACAGGCTGACTGTGCGTTGTGTGAAGAAGTAATTCCTTATGTTTGTTTTAAATCTGTTGCCTATTAATTTCATTGGATGGCCCCTGGTTCTTCTGTTATGTGAAGAAGTAAATAACACTTGCTTATTCACTTTCTCCACACCATTCATGATTTTATAGACCTCTATCATATCCCCCCTTAGACATCTCTTTTCCAAGCTGAAAAGTCCCAATCTTTTCAATCTCTGTTCATATGAAAGCTGTTCCATACTCTAAATCATTTTTGTTGCTTTTCTTAGTACTTTTCCCTATTCTAATATATCTTTTTTGAGATGGGGTGACCAGACCTGTACTCAGTATTCAAGGTGTGGGTGTACCATTGATTTATGCTATGGCATTGTGATATTGTCTGTTTTATTATATATCCTTTTCCTCATGGTTCTTAAGATTCTATTAGCTTTTTTGACTGCTACTACAAATTGAGCGGATGTATCCACAATGACTCCAACATCTTTTTCTTGAGTGATAACAGATAATTTAGACCCCACCATTTTGTATTTATAATTGGCGTTATGTTTTCTAATGCATATTACTTTGCATTTATGAACACTAAATTTCATCTGCCATTTTCTTGCCCAGTCACCCAGTTTTGTGAGATCTCTTTTTAACTCTTCACAGTCTGCTTTGGACTTAACTAGGGTGAGTAATTTTGTATTATCTACAAATTTTGCTACCTCACTGTTTACTCCCTTTTCCAGATCATTTATGAATATGTTGAACAGCACTCGTCCCAGTACAGATCCCAGAGGGACCCTGCTATTTACTTCTCTCCATTCTGAAAACTGACCATTTATTCCTACCCTTTGTTTCTTATCTTTTAACTAGTTAGTGATCCATGAGAAAACTTTCCCTGTTATCCCAAGACTGCCTCCTTTGATTAAGAGCCTTTGGTGAGAGACCTTGTCAAAGGCTTTCTGAAAGCCAAGTATACTGTATCCACTAGCTCACCCTTATGCACATGTTCACTAAATTCTAACAGATTGGTGAGGCTTGATTTCCCTGTAAAAAGCTATTTTGACCCTTCCCCAACTAATCACATCCATCCTTGGGGCTCAGTGCTCTTCACAATACTCCCAATCCTTCACTGCCTACCCACTGTGGAACTGGATTATTACATAAGAAAACAAATGGGTATACTTCTATGGAAGTTGAAAGTAGTCATACAATTGCCTGCTACTACATATCAAGTTGTGGTTTATTGCTATAAAAATTACATGATATCTTGTCCGAAGTTTTTTATACATCATAATGATTAAATGTCTGGCCAGATCCTCTGTCTCCTAGCAGGGCAGCTAGGGATTCCATTGCATAAAGGATTTTCCACCTTATTTAAAGCTGGAAAACCTGTATCTAAAACACTCCCTCTCTTCCAGCAATGTAAGGGGTGTCCTGGAGTGCTCTAGCAATCCTCAATTAACAAAATGCCACCCTCCCCCAGAAGGTGGTGAAAAGCCACAATAAGTTACAATTACACTGACATGTCTCTTATTTATATTTGAAGCCAGATTGGCCCCTTGCTGACCAGAGGATCAGGGAAGAACAGAGCAGACTTTAAGCCTCCTTGACTCCCCTCTTTTGGGTCATTCACTTAGCATAGTTTGGTCAGATCTGAGGATCTGAGCCAGAGGCATTAACCCACAGCACTTAGAAAGTGATGGAGAACATTCTAAGGTATCAGGTCATAAACTAGCCATATATTCTAAGTTGGTGGTTATTTCAATGTATCTAATCTGATTTCAGTTGTTCTTTTTAAGAGGCAAAATGACTAAGTGCTTAGGATCTTAATAAATATGAGTAATTATATGTGTACAGTTCATAGCACACTGAGTTTTGCATAACATATAAAAAATCAAGGTCCCTGATAGACAGGGAGATGGCAGGATAAAGTAACATTCCTTTCTAGGATGTATTACTATAACAATTAGCAATCATGTAAAAGTTTTAGTATCACTTCCTTTTTTATGCAACATCTGGGACACCCACACACAACTGGGTTAAAGAGCTGTGTCAGTCAGAAAATGTAAATACTTCAGTTAAAAAAAGTTTAGCACACTTACTTTTTTCTCCTATAAACATTTCAACTAATTACTTACAGTTTTTAAAAGCTTCATTTTATCCTCAGAGCTCCCTAGAGCTAGAAATCTTTATCTGGATTCAGTAATTGTGGCAGAATCCCAATTGCACTATGTGATCAGTGAGATGTCTCCTGCATTTGATGTCATAAAGAAGAAAAAGTCACAGAAAATGCTGATATGCTAGGGGGCTTAGTGCAGAGTGTCTCACTGAATGGGTAAACAAGCAATTCCATTGTGTCTCAAGCAAAATAATATTCATAAATTGTGCCAAAACATGTTCTTCTAATAGAGGTTATCAAAAACAAAAGTCATCACTTACTAAACTACAAAATAATGTTGTGTGGATGTTCAGATATGAGCCTTTATGAAAGACATCCAGCCTGGATTAGCTGAGAGTGATGTCTTGTATTTTTCTCTGACTAAACGTTTATGGAATAGGAGTTATTGTAATGTCCATTCCGCATGGAATATTTTTTATGAATTTACTCATTTTTAAGAGAGCCCATTTCTTAAACCACCTAGTACGATAATTATCTAGTATATTAGGGATGCGATAAATTCCAAAAGGTGCTATTTGCTGAATCTCAAATAGCTAGACATTAGCATCTGGCAAGTAGCCACTTTGAATGCAAAAAAGAAGGAGGGGGCTTGTACTGGGCTGGAGTTGTAAGAAGGAGACAAGTCTCCATCAGGAAGGGGGCGGCAAGACAATCAATGAACAGGATGGGATGAGGAGGGGTTAATGGAACAGGGCTCAAGGGAGCCCTGCAATCTCAGTGAAACCCACATTCAATCCTGCTGAAATGACATGTGGTGCCATCTTTGGAATTTAAGCTTGAAAATGCACCATGCTTTTAATTAATGTTAACCAAAATTTAAGTGGAATATTTGTCATATGTCTCATTGCCTTTGCTAACTTAATCTGCACTCATATACAAGATTATCCCCAAACCCATTCTGTCCCAAATATATCCATATTTCATCCAAATCATTGTACTAGTTTTCTGCACTGAAGTGGCTGTAATAAGAGTTTAATACAGATTGTACTAAGACATAGGCAGAAGGGAAAAGGTGTTTGTTCATTTTTATGAATATTAAACACATAGTGTCAGATAGACATTAATGACTTTGTAATGCTTCTAACATCACTCAAGCATAAACAGTGAAGGGTGGCATTTTGACTGGGTCTATTTATTTGAGTGGAATATGGGCAAGTTATTTGATATCAGCAGATCTTGCAAAACGTGATGACCTGGAAAGGAATATCAAAATTAACTGCAGATGTTGCATGCAATAATCAGAATGTTCTCTATACTCTTGTGTTTGCATAAGCAATTCTGGTAATTAAGATAGTTTGCAAAACTTGGAACATGACTGCTGTTGAGAGAAAGGAAAAACTTGTGATTAATGCAGTGGTCTGGAATGTAGGAGATCAGGGTTCTGTTCTCCACTCTGCCCCAAACTTTTTGTGTGATCTTGGACAAATCTATTTCTGTGCTTCAGTTTCCTATCTGTAAAATGAATACAACAAATCTTTACCTCTCCCATCCCTTTTGTTTGTTTAGATTGTAAACTCTTTGGAGCAGGGATTCTCTATTAGTATGTGTTTGTATGGTGCCTAGTGTATGGTCCCAAATCTTCATTGGGACCTCTAGGTGCTACTGTAATACAAATTATACAAAATAAGTTATATCCAGAATGCTATATTTAGTATAACAATAAGAAAGTCTCTGTACAATTCCCCAATCAATATTTCTGCTTGATCTCCTTGCTTTATTCTTTACTTGGTTCCTAGCAAATCCAGCTCAGTTGCATTCCTGGTTTTATTTTCTTCCTCCTTTTTCCAGCAAAGATTAACCTTGTATTTTATTCTAGTTGCACTAGCTTTTGTTCAAAGAGTGCTAGTGGTACAGTTCACTAATTATTATATTATTTATAAATATTATAAAATATTGTCATACATTTGATACTAACAGAAGGTGCTGAATTAAACGATCATAAAAGTGGAGCTCTGCATTTAATTGCAGAGTGACACAACCCTGGCAGCTGTAGTTAACCCACCTTGTTATGCACTACATTGCTAATACACCTCAGCCCTTACCTGGAGAGACGACTCATTTAAACTGAATTTGTGTATTTGTGTGTTAATTTGTATGTGAAAATGCTAATTTACAGAATTTACAGAAATAAAACCCATTAGCTATAAATAATACAATAAATTACACCAAGGCAAATTAACGGACTCAACCAAAGGCCTAATTAATTAACTCAATCAAATCTCCATCCTACAAAAGGATTGTCACCCTCTCTTACCCAACCCGAATAATCACCTAATAGTATTAATGTACAAACTTCACAAGGGGTTTATGTAGGCTCAGAAGCATGTTTCCATTAAAAGAAATGCAAGCATAAACAAATGCCCTTCTCTTGATACAAGTGTTTAAGTAGCATATATAGTACATACATACATAAAATCATGCATACAGAGAAAAAGCATCGGAGCTTGAGGTAGTCAACAGGAGGTCCCAGAGTAAGAAGCGTAGCTTTAGCTAGGATAAAAAATCATTGGCTTCAACTTAAGAGTCCATGTGTTTCTGGATACCGAGATGCTTGTGTTACTGGATAAATGAAATCTAAGAAGGGTTAGGCTTACAAGTGGACATATAATAAACTAAGAATCACCCAGTTTATTTTGTAGATATGTAGTGAGTCTGCCAATAAGGACAATGTAGATGTCTTTCAGTTTTTGCTTCCCTGTAACAATTAATAGTGTGAGTTTTAGTGTTAGATAGTGCCTTGAACTGTGTATAGTTCTGTGGACCAAAATGACTCCAAAGAGCCTTGTGATCAGAAACACCTTTTAGAGATTAAAAATATTAGAACAAAAATTGAAACATATGCTACTGTTTTTTACATAAAACTAATGAAAATTGGGTATTTTTTCCTGAGGCTTCTGTCTCCTTTCAGCTATAGTAGTTTAACCAAATTCAGTATAATCCTCTGGGGGAAGCCAGTTGCTGTATTGTGTGTGCTTGTGCGTTAATGATACAGAGAAAGTCATAACTAACATAGAGCTGCACCTAAACATCACTGAAATATGACTGCCATTTTTGATAACATTATAGAATTTGCAAGGTACTAGGATAACCCAGGTGGTTAACCTTAGCACAGTCTAGCAAAGCCCAAAGCAATTCCAATTAATAGGGGTTAAAAACATGTTTGAAATAAAAGCAGTCAAGCTGAGTACCTGTATGCTCCCTACCATCTTACTTTTACATTTACATGTACAAATAGATTTAATCTGTGCTTCTTGATGGTTTCTACATTTTTAAAAGAATTTGTCGTCACAGGAGGGTTTATATCAGAGAAAGTTTACTTGTTTAAATTCTAACATAAATGCAAATTACTTGAGTGAGGGAGAACTGTGGGTTTGTTGCACTTTTTTTTACTTTATACGTATATATGAAGGCCAAGTATCTAATGACAATGTGCAATGCAGGATTATATGTTCCTCTAGATTTATGAAGCTATCTCAGATCTGAAGTAGAAGCACAGATATGACTTCGTAAAAAAATTATAGAACATAACATTTCATCATTTTGCTAATTTCTTCAGTCCTATATAGACATCTATATTCAGTCTCTACTGCTTCAAATTCTTTGACTATTTTTGGTTAAAAGAAAAGGAGTACTTGTGGCACCTTAGAGACTAAGAAATTTATTAGAGCATAAGCTTTCGTGAGCTACAGCTCACTTCATCGGATGCATTTGGTGGAAAAAACAGAGGAGAGATTTATATACACACACACAGAGAACATGAAACAATGGGTTTATCATACACACTGTAAGGAGAGTGATCACTTAAGATAAGCCATCACCAACAGCAGGGGGGGGAAGGAGGAAAACCTTTCATGGTGACAAGCAGGTAGGCTAATTCCAGCAGTTAACAAGAATATCAGAGGAACAGTGGGGGGTGGGGTGGGAGGGAGAAATACCATGGGGAAATAGTTTTACTTTGTGTAATGACTCATCCATTCCCAGTCTCTATTCAAGCCTAAGTTAATTGTATCCAGTTTGCAAATTAATTCCAATTCAGCAGTCTCTCGTTGGAGTCTGTTTTTGAAGCTTTTTTGTTGAAGTATAGCCACTCTTAGGTCTGTGATCGAGTGACCAGAGAGATTGAAGTGTTCTCCAACTGGTTTTTGAATGTTATAATTCTTGACGTCTGATTTGTGTCCATTCATTCTTTTACGTAGAGACTGTCCAGTTTGGCCAATGTACATGGCAGAGGGGCATTGCTGGCACATGATGGCATATATCACATTGGTAGATGCGCAGGTGAACGAGCCTCTGATAGTGTGGCTGATGTGATTAGGCCCTATGATGGTATCCCCTGAATAGATATGTGGACAGAGTTGGCAACGGGCTTTGTTGCAAGGATAGGTTCCTGGGTTAGTGGTTCTGTTGTGTGGTGTGTGGTTGCTGGTGAGTATTTGCTTCAGATTGGGGGGCTGTCTGTAAGCAAGGACTGGTCTGTCTCCCAAGATGTGAGAGAGCGATGGCTCGTCCTTCAGGATAGGTTGTAGATCCTTGATGATGCGTTGGAGGGGTTTTAGTTGGGGGCTGAAGGTGATGGCTAGTGGCGTTCTGTTGTTTTCTTTGTTGGGCCTGTCCTGTAGTAGGTGACTTCTGGGTACTCTTCTGGCTCTGTCAAGGAGGTGCTGTCGTCATCATGAATAGGTCAGAGTATGAACAAGAGGCTACTAGGCAGCTCTCCAACACCACTTTCTACAAGCCATTACCCTCTGATCCCACTGAGAGTTACCAAAAGAAACTACAGCATTTGCTCAAGAAACTCCCTGAAAAAGCACAAGAACAAATCCGCACAGACACACCCCTGGAGCCAGGACCTGGGGTATTCTATCTGCTACCCAAGATCCATAAACCTGGAAATCCTGGACGCCCCATCATCTCAGGCATTGGCACCCTGACAGCAGGATTGTCTGGCTATGTAGACTCCCTCCTCAGGCCCTTCGTTACCAGCACTCCCAGCTATCTTCGAGACACCACCGATTTCCTGAGGAAACTACAGTCCATTGGTGATCTTCCTAAAAACACCATCCTAGCCACTATGGATGTAGAAGCCCTCTACACCAACATTCCACACAAAGATGGACTACAAGCCGTCAGGAACAGTATCCCCGATACTGTCACGGCTAACCTGGTGGCAGAACTTTGTGACTTTGTCCTGACCCATAACTATTTCACATTTGGTGACAATGTATACCTTCAAATCAGCGGCACTGCGATGGGTACCCGCATGGCCCCACAGTATGCCAACATTTTTATGGCTGACTTAGAACAACGCTTCCTCAGCTCTCGTTCCCTAATGCCCCTACTCTACTTGCGCTACATTGATGACATCTTCATCATCTGGACCCATGGAAAAGAAGCTCTTGAGGAATTCCACCATGATTTCAACAATTTCCATCCCACCATCAACCTCAGCCTGGACCAATCCACACAAGAGATCCACTTCCTGGACACTACGGTGCTAATAAGCGATGGTCACATAAACACCACCCTATATCGGAAACCTACTGACCGCTATTCCTACCTACATGCCTCTAGCTTTCATCCAGATCATACCACTCGATCCATTGTCTACAGCCAAGCGCTACGATATAACCGCATTTGCTCCAACCCCTCAGACAGAGACAAACACCTACAAGATCTCTATCATGCATTCCTACAACTACAGTACCCACCTGCTGAAGTGAAGAAACAGATTGACAGAGCCAGAAGAGTACCCAGAAGTCACCTACTACAGGACAGGCCCAACAAAGAAAACAACAGAACGCCACTAGCCATCACCTTCAGCCCCCAACTAAAACCCCTCCAACGCATCATCAAGGATCTACAACCTATCCTGAAGGACGAGCCATCGCTCTCTCACATCTTGGGAGACAGACCAGTCCTTGCTTACAGACAGCCCCCCAATCTGAAGCAAATACTCACCAGCAACCACACACCACACAACAGAACCACTAACCCAGGAACCTATCCTTGCAACAAAGCCCGTTGCCAACTCTGTCCACATATCTATTCAGGGGATACCATCATAGGGCCTAATCACATCAGCCACACTATCAGAGGCTCGTTCACCTGCGCATCTACCAATGTGATATATGCCATCATGTGCCAGCAATGCCCCTCTGCCATGTACATTGGCCAAACTGGACAGTCTCTACGTAAAAGAATGAATGGACACAAATCAGACGTCAAGAATTATAACATTCAAAAACCAGTTGGAGAACACTTCAATCTCTCTGGTCACTCGATCACAGACCTAAGAGTGGCTATACTTCAACAAAAAAGCTTCAAAAACAGACTCCAACGAGAGACTGCTGAATTGGAATTAATTTGCAAACTGGATACAATTAACTTAGGCTTGAATAGAGACTGGGAATGGATGAGTCATTACACAAAGTAAAACTATTTCCCCATGGTATTTCTCCCTCCCACCCCACCCCCCACTGTTCCTCTGATATTCTTGTTAACTGCTGGAATTAGCCTACCTGCTTGTCACCATGAAAGGTTTTCCTCCTCCCCCCCCCTGCTGTTGGTGATGGCTTATCTTAAGTGATCACTCTCCTTACAGTGTGTATGATAAACCCATTGTTTCATGTTCTCTGTGTGTGTGTATATAAATCTCTCCTCTGTTTTTTCCACCAAATGCATCCGATGAAGTGAGCTGTAGCTCACGAAAGCTTATGCTCTAATAAATTTCTTAGTCTCTAAGGTGCCACAAGTACTCCTTTTCTTTTTGCGAATACAGACTAACACGGCTGCTACTCTGAAACCTGTATTTTTGGTTAGTAATTTTAGAGGTTATTATGCTTTTGAGAAGTAAATTTGTAACCCAATATCCTAAAATGACAGACCTGGTCTCATAGGTCAAAACATAGTAACAAAACGGTATCTCTGAAATGACTCCTCTGAAATATTAAAGCACAGAAAGCTATGTTAATAGTAACATTCATTCTTTCCTCTGTGCTCTCATTGTAGAGCCACTGGACTAGCTAATTTTCAAAGCGCCATGCATCCTGGACTTCCCATTGAAAAAGAATTCAAGAAAGGGCCAGATTTGTGGCTCCCCTGCCACAGCTTTGTGCCACACTGGAATAACAAAGGGGACTGTCAAGAAAGCTTAATTTGTTTCCTGGGGATTCCTCCTTCATGAAAGGGTTTTCTAATTAGCAAAGAGCCAGAGTAGAAGCCCTATGCCACAACCTCTGGCCTCAGACATAGGAGATATTCCTGGAAGAAAGGGCTGTGGCTGAGATAGCTCTGTACCTAGTGATCCCCAGCTGCTGGAATGACCTTTAGGGTAATAGGCAGCTGGGTACAATTTAGAGGAGCCCTGAGGTTTACAGGTGTAACTCACTGGTCAGTGTTTGTTACATATCCCACTCTGACTCTGATCCAGAGAGGACAGGAATCTATCTGAGCCCAAGCTACATAGCCTGGCTGTTCAACTCAAGTTGTAGAGACTCATGGAGCAGATGAGGTTAATGGGAAGGGATATATGACTTAACTATGTCTTAATAATGGTACTTTAAGATTTTCTATATTAATTCTGTGTTGTGTTTAGTATTGATTATTAAAAAGATATAATAGAAACATTCAGGTACAAAAAGCATTACAGTAAGCATTCATGACACATTTCCTTACATTCAATTTCCTCTCTGTATGAGATACACTACCAATTGATGAGGTTAATCCTAATGATGAGCAAACTTTCTAACTTTCTATAGATCAGAAAAGTTTGTTTCAGCTATTTACTTTTTCCCCTGGGTCTGACCATTGCTTCTGATGTGCTCTTAGTGCTGCTTTCTTAAACTGTGCTCCTTGACTTTGCATCGCTTCCCTGATGTTTGCAAAATATTGCATTTGTGGGTTATTTTATATCCTGGGAACACATCATAAAGTCAGCTGAAGCTGTGACTGAGCAACCAGGTGGGAAAAAACAGTAAGGAGGGTCTCCAGGACAGGCAACTGGGTAGAAGGAAAGGAGACAGAATCATTTGCAAAGTGGCTATCTTGGAAAAGTAGCTCTTCTTGGAGTATGTGTCTAGGACTGAAATAGGAAGGGAGGAGATTTTATTTTTATTTTTTTCTTAGCCACATTTTTAAAAGTATTTAGATCTATTTCAGAGAACCATGTAGGCCAAGGTTTAAGTCATCCAGACTCAGATTCAGAATCAGAAAGGACATAGACAGTACCTCCTGTAGCACGGTAAGGGGATGACTTTGCTTTGACCTAGGCTCCAGGTGCCTACAGAGTAAATAACAATGGCCTAAAATGAATTTTCTATCTAACCCAAAGCATTGGATACACTGCTCATTCATCATTCCCACAAAATGTATTTAGAGAGAGACAGCCCCTTCTCTGCTTTACTCCTTCTAGTCTTCAGTTTTAGCCATGGTGCATAAAAATAAACATGATAACTCTCTCCTTTAACCTGTTCTGCAGGCAGCAATCTGTCTCTCTTTCTGTGTTGGTATGAAACTCACAAAGGGTGTTTGAGAGTGCACATTGGGAGTAAATGTGTCTTCTTAGAAATTTAAAAGATGTGTTCCAAGGTACATCTAGCTGTAGCTTTTTGTCATTGTTGCCATATATCTTTGTCCATCAGTACATCTGTCTCTCTTTGTCACAGGTTAATCCCACTTCTCGCGAATAATAACCTCCACTAGCTGCATATTTCCTCTGAAAAATCATTTCATGTAATAGGATTTACCATTTACTCAAGATACCATATTCCCAAGAAATTTATGAATATATCTAAAGTGCATGGAGATCAAAATATTGTACATCCATTTTTTATTGGGATGGGACAATTAGGAATATCACCATACAGCATTTTCCTGTAAATGAGGTATACAACACTGATTCCTTTGTTTCTAGAATCACTAGCATTAACCTTTTGGGTGCCCATTATTCTTTGATGGAGATCCTTGTGATACCTAATGTATCATTAGCCTTTTATAGATTAACTGTGTAGTTAAAAGTGAGGAGTAATGTGGGGTAAACTGTAAAGTTGGTATGTATCTTTTCCTTTGCCCTAAAGAAAAGGTCATTTACTTTTCTTATATCTGTCCAAATGGACAACAAAGTACGGGTTTAAAAAATGACCACAAATAATTTTCACCTTATTAGCCTAGGCTAATGGTATCTTCAGATTTCTTTCAAAATACCTTGGATATATGTCAATAAGCTGTGGGCAAGTACATTCCCAGACCATAAATTCTGTCCAATATGTATCAGACTTATTACTAATATTAGAAGCATGGAAGATGGAAAAGACTCAAGTAATCAAATATCTATCCCTCTGCAATCACATAGCTCAATCAGGTGGGATATGTCAATCTGATCCTAATGAATGTTCCTTGTTCAATGCTCCATCAGAGACAAAACCTTGTGCTCAATTGTACAAGCAGCCACATAGCTAAAATCACTCTTCAATACTCATGGTAAGTTTCTCAGAAACTCTGTCAGAAAATAGGGATTGAGTTGCAGAACCTGTTGATGAAAGCTCATCAAACTTATGATATTGTCTTTCCCTGCAAAAATTAGTAACAAGGGCTTCATCAATTTAGGGCTCATCTAAGAGTGTGTGTTGAAGGGGAGAATTAGTGCTGTTTGCTCTCACAGTGGAGGGGCGAGATAACACATCTCACAATTTGACTGAAGGCATCTCAAGTCTTCCTTCGCACTTCCCCTACATCAGGAGGAATTTTGCCTGTTTTGTCTTCTAAGGACCAGCCATCTTTTCACCAGGAAAAAATGTGTCAAGAGGGGAACAGAACAGGAACCAAATGTAACTAGCAAAATTCATGGACAATCACTAGCATGTGCATGTAACATATTATGACTTTACCCTTATATTGTTTTCTAAACAAACCACAAAACACTCCAGGGAAGATATCTTAGCATGTTGCTTCTGCTGAGGAGATGTGGCAATGATAGTCAATAGCTGAATTGTGCTGTATCCAGCAATTACCTGTGACTGCGAGCGAGGCTTAAGGAGCAATCAATAGACAAAAAATCCTCCATTGGTAAAATTCTAGCCACACTGAAGTCAATGGAAATTTTGCCATTGATGTAAGCAGAGTCAGGATTTCACTCCATAATTTTCTGGTCCAAGAAGGAATTCTTTCAACCTTATTATGATTCCATCATCAAACACCCCTTCAGGTTAGGAATACTATATATGGTTACATTAGTTAACTAATCTTGAGCCCCAGCTTATTACTTCCATATGGTATCAGCATAACTCTGAAACTACACACATATCCTCATTTAGAATATTTTCTCTTAGACTGTAAATGGAGTGGCTGATACAGAACTCAACAAAGAATTAAAAGATTAATGCAATCAACATGAGTTTATAGAAAGTAGAACCTCTCAAACTAACTTGGTATTTCTATGAGATTACAAGTTCGGTTGATAATAGTGTTACTGTAATATATTTAAACTTTTGTAAAGTGTTTGACTTTGGTACCACATGACATGCTGACTAAAAAGTAGAATGACATAAAATTAGGGCTGTCAAGCAATTAAAAAATTAATCTTGATTAATCGTGATTAATCATGTGATTAATCTCACTGTTAAACAATAGTAGAATACCATTTATTTAAATATTTTTGGATGAATTCCACATTTTCAAATATATTGATTTCAATTACAACACAGAATACAAAGTGTACAGTGGTCACTTTATATTTATTTTTCATTAGAAGTATTTGCACTGTAAAAAAAAAACAAAAGAAATTGTATTTTTCAATTCACCTAATACAAGTACTGTAAGTGCAATCTCTTTATCATGAAAGCTGAACTTACAAATGTAGAATTATGTACAAAAAATGCACTAAAATAAAACAATATAAAATTTTAGAGCCTGCAAGTTCACTCAATCCTACTTCTTGTGGCGCCAATCACTCAGACAAACATGTTTGTTTACATTTGCAGGAGATAATGCTGCCCACTTCTTGTTTACGTCATCTGAAAGTGAGAACAGGCATACTCATGGCACTGTTGTAGCCTGCGTCACTAGATATTTATGTTCCTAGTGTGCTAAAGATTCATAGGTCCTTTCATGCTTCAACCACCATTCCCGCAACATGCATCCACGCTGATGACAGGTTCTGCTTGATAACAATCCAAAGCAGTGTGGACAGATGCATGTTCATTTTCATCATCTGAGTCAGAGGCCCACCAGCAGAAGATGATTTTCTTTTTTGGTGATTTGGGTTCTGTAGTTTCCGCATATGAGTATTGCTTTTTTAAGACTTCTGAAAGCATGCTCCACACCTCATCCCTCTCAGATTTTGGAAGGCACTTCAGATTCTTAAACCTTGGGTCTAGTGCTGTAGCTATCTTTAGAAATCTCATGTTGGTACCTTCTTTGCATTTTGCTAAATCTGCAATAAAAGTGTTCTTAAAATGAACAACCTGCTGGGTCATCATCCAAGACTGGTATAACATGAAAGAATGCAGGTAAAGCAGAGAAGGAGCATACAATTCCCCCCTGCCCCCTGAAGGAATTCAGTCACAAATTTTATTAACACATTTTCTTTAATGAGAGTCATCAGCATGGAAGCATGTCCTCTGGAATGGTGACTGAAGCATGAAGGACCATACGAATGTTTAGCATATCTGGCACGTAAATACCTTGCAATGTCGGCTATAAAATGCAATGTAAATGCCTGTTCTCACTTTCTGGGGACATTGTAAATAAGAAAAGGGCAGCACTATCTCCTGTAAATGTAAACAAACTTGTTTGTCTTAGCGATTGGCTGAACAAGAAGTAGGACTGAGTAGACTTGTAGGCTATGAAGTTTTATATTGTTTTGTTTTCAGAGCAGTTATGTAACAAAAAATTTCTACATTTGTAAGTTGCACTTTCACGACAAAGAGATTGTACTACAATACTTGTATGAGATGAATTGAAAAAACTTTCTTTTTTTAATCATTTTTACAGTGCACATATTTGTAATAAAAATAATATACACTTTGATTTCAATTACAACACAGAATACAGTATATATTAAAATGTAGAAAAATCCAAAATATTTAATACATTTCAATTGGTATTCTATTGCTTAACAGTGCGAATAAAACTGTGATTAATTGCAATTAATTTTTAAATCACAATTAATTTTTGAGTTAATCACATGAGTTAACTGCTATTAATCAACAGCCATAACTAAATTTAACCTGGCACACAATAAATGGATTAAAAGATAGCTAACTGATATGTCTCCAAAGGTAATTGTAAATAGGGAATCAACACTGAGTAGGTGTGTTTCCAGTGGCGCCTTCAGGGATTGATTCTTGGCCCTTTCTATTTAACATTTTTATTACTGACCTGGAAGAAACATAAAATCATCACTGATAAAGTTTGCATATGATATAAAAAATGGGGGAGCGGTCAATAATGAAGAGGACAGGTCACTGATACAGAGTGATATGGATTACGTGGTAAATTGGGTGCAAGCAAACAATGTGAATTTTAATATGGTTAAATGTAAATTAATACATCTAGAAACAAGAATGTAGTCCATACTTACAGTATGGGGGACTCTATCCTGAGAAGCAGTGACTCTGAAAAAAAGTTGGGGGTTATGGAGGATACTTATCTGAACTTGACCTTCAAATGCAATGCTGTGGCCAGAAGGGCTAATGCAATTCTTGAATGCATAAACTTCACTAGAAGTAGAGAGGTTATTTTACCTCTGTATTAGATACTGGTGTGACTGCTTTACTGGAAATTGAAGCCCGATGAATTCAGACTTAAAATAACAGGTAAACTTTTAACATGAGGGCAATTAACCATTGGAACAATTTATGAAGTGTCATGGCGGATTCTCCAGCACTGACTATTTTTAAATCAAGATCGGATTTTTTTTTCTAATAGACATGCTCGAGGATTTATTTTGTGGAAGTTCTATGATCTGTATTATACAGATCAGACTAGATTATTACAACGGACACTTCTTGCCTTGGAATCTATGATAGTACTGAGCAGAGAGAGCTAACAATATCTTATCTAAATGTAGTACATCCTAAAATAGAAAAATATTCAATACATTTCTTGTATTTTTCCATTTTCTTTTCTTTCGTATCTTCCCTTTCTTTTTACCTTGTCTTAAAAATTGCAGTATTTTCCTGATAATGAAGTCAGATACCTCCCTCAAATTATTCTTCTGTCCAAGCAGCCTGATGAGTCTTTATCTATCTTTGCAGACAACCATCTATCTGAATCATTTACAGATGAGGATGATAAAACTCATCACCTACTAGACAGAAATATCAAAATTTTGGTTATCATTCACTAAGATAGCTTTTTTGTAAACTGATGGTATCAGACAAAGCACACTTTCAGTAATGTAGTTGGTTGTAGCAACCAAGAATAGAACAAGCTTCCTGCTAGGTAATGTTGAATATCTCCCCTACATCAAAATAAAACAGACTGCTCTGAAAAAGATTGAAGAAGAAGATGACTTTCACTTAAAATAGTATTGGAAGTCTGATAACTAATTTGAGGGATTGCCCTTTTGACCTTATTTTTTGAGTTATACAATACTGTCCGTACATAATAAATACTTTTCATTTCTTCATGACAGTCCAGTGAATGTCTTTATTTTTTTGGTTGTGTTATTCCAATGTTTGGTGAGCCAACTAACCTCACTTTAACCTAATGGAAGTGACTCATACTTTTGTCATTACAGTTGCTGCTAATTTTACTGCAGTCAATCCTGTCCATGTTATTTTTCATGCTTGGAGTTTGAAAGATAGGCTTTATCTGTCACTCTTTACAAAGGAGACAAATTACTTATATTTTCTTTTATTATTGTCCATTAGAGCACATATACAAACACACATATTCAGAAATAAATATTGTATATTAAAACATAAAAACCTACATTAAATATGTTAATGTTATGAATGTAGCATAATGCATACACACACAAGAGGAGGTAAATTAAGGTTGCACATACACGTTTAATTCTGGCATTTCCAAACTTCTGAGTGTTTCAGTTTTCAAACTTAATGTACTTTTAAAGTTGGGCAGGCGGCGGGAGGGGAAGATTTAATTAAATATATGCTGTAAATATGACAGTACTTGCTGAAACCCTTTAAAGTCATAACAGTTTTACAAAAGGTAATATTAGAAGTTTTTAAAATATTTTAGTTATTTTCCTCTCTCTCTCTCAGTTCTATATGGTTGAACAGATGGTAAATATTGCATCTGGCTTTGTAAGTACAAAGATATAATAAATAATCCCTCCCCCCCTTTTCTTTAATCAACAAAACATTTCTAAACTGAAGTACATGATGATGAGGCATGAGAAGGTTTGGGATGACAGCATGATTCAAAGCATTGCATGAATTGAGCATTCTGTTGCAAACAGGACTTGTTTTGTATTATTTTCACCTTATACACATGCTTGTTTTTTCTCTGAGAACTCCCTGCCTTTTTTGTGTGTCTCTTTTCCCTCTAGACATTTTTTCTTTAGTGATTTTGTATTTTTCCCTCTCACCTCATTTCCTTTCATAGAATCATAGAATATTAGGGTTGGAAGAGCTCTCAGGAAGTCATTTAGTCCAATCCCCTGCTCAAAGCAGGACCAACACCAACTAAATCATCCCAGCCAAGGCTTTCTCAAGCCAGGCCCTTAAAACCTCTAAGGATGGAGATGCCACCACCTCCCTAGGTAACCCATTCCAGTGCTTCATCACCCTCCTAGTGAAATCTCTCTCTTTCTCTCTCTCTCTCCTCCATCATTTTCTCTCTCCTTCCACTTCTTCCTCTTGTCTCATTTTTCCAATTCATTAGCCCACAATACTTACCAATTCCCTCCCAGGTCAGGACTCATTCCCACCATTTTCTCGTCCATATCCCTCTCCCAATCCCCAGCATCACAGCTTGTGTTCACAATATTTCAACTCATTGCCACACGTTCCAGCGTTTTCACCCATTACTATGGAATGTTTTAGTCCATGTCCACCAAGGACATGGACGTATGGTGTAGGCACCCATTGGTTGTAATGTCTTCCATTTTCTATCTTCTTCTTCTTCTTCTTCTTCTTCTGTAGAGCTAGCTGATGGGACCCTGTTGACTACCGAGAACTCTATCTTTGTCTCTCCCTCTGAAAAATCCATCCTCTCTAAACTTGTTCTACTCTTTACATGTTTGGATGTATTTATTGTTTAGCCTCCCAAGCCACAGACACAGCATTGCCTGTCATTTTTCATACACACCAACAAGTACAGTAATCTAAACATATATGTCCTTTCTTTCTAGGACTGTCTGTCTATCAAGACCAGATGTCATTCATTGTGCAAGAAAAAAGAGTAGGAATGGCAAAAGCCCAATGCAACAGTGCATAGATAATATAAAACAAACATCAAAAGCTGTCACACACACACACACACATATAAATGCAGCTTCTTTTCTTTATTGGTGTTGTCAGCAACATAATATAAATGCAGATTCCTCCCCCCCCACACACACACAAACTTCACATTTTGAAAACGGTGAAAATGTGGCCACTGTCATCACAAGTTCCCAATTATCTTCAAAAAGAAACCAAATGAATCAAACATGTTTGCAAGTCAGAAGGGCTGCCTGCCAGAAAATGTTGCTGTGGCCACTACGGGCAGGCAAGGGAGGGAATGTGCTGAGAACTGTACAGATGCCTGCACCCGAAGTTCATGTTTTTGTCCACTAGGTTTTCAGAATGCTCTCCATAACAGGAGAGGTCAGAAGGCCAGTGGGACAAGGAAGAATGTGATCTAGGAGCAGTCATAGAAATTCACAAGAGACCACCTTGCACCTGGGTGTAATTCTGGCAACGTATGTATCAACCCAGGAATATATCCTCTGCTCAGACTGAAGGATGGACATGTTGTATCTCCCCAGACCCATCACCAACACCTACATAGGACAGCTACATATTGTGGCCAAGAGTTAAATGAAAAGGGATAATTGTAACAACTCATTCAACCATGCTCAGTAGAGGCCTGATCTCTAGCATCTCCCAAAATCAATGGGAGTCTTTCCTTGACTTGAGTGGGCTTTGGGGTTACATTTTATGTTAAGTATACATTTATAAATAGGGTATAAAGGGTTTACTTGATTAACAGGTTGTCTAAGCACGTTCTACACTTGAGCAGTATGTGTCAGATTTTCACAAATCAGTAGAAGGTGTTATAGATAGTTACATATCATTCTTGGAATCTTTAGCAATCCATTAACAATTAATTAAAACATTAACTAGTCCTCTGTTAATCATTTATAAATTATTTTTAAATGTATCTTGATATAAAGTGTGACCCTATTTTGTGTTCAATTTGCACATCTATAATACAATTCAGCAAGTGTAACAGGTGGCCTATGATCCCAACATCTACCAAGTGCCTATTTAAACATGGTTGGAAAATGTCTGGGAGGGGAGGAGATGAAGCACACAAACCAGTGACACCAATTTAACTTATTAACATAATCCTGTTTTTAAAAGGCTATTTGAAATTAAGTCAGAAATTGCAAATAATGATGAAAATAAGCTACTAGTTATACACTCAGAATCCCTTGGGAAAATTCATATATTCAAAATTCTTCCCTCCTCACTCATTAGATTATGGATCATTCTTTCATGTGTAAGATGCTTCCTTGTATTTTATTAAAAAAACAAAAATACCCTCATTACCAGCCATTAAAGTCTGAGGCTACTAAAACCATTTCACTCAAAAATATTTTAAAATTGGGATCCCTGCAAGTGATAAGCAAATGTATCACTCTCAGCTTCCACTGTCTTAATCTTAATGACTTGTGCAACAGAAATTGACTCATGATCCAAAGCCTTCCCTCATTTTTAGAGCCCTCATTAATTAGAAGGTGACTTCATTGCACATGTTTTCTCTCACTATAGAAGTATTATTGTTAGCTTATATCTTACTTTTGGTGCAAGTATGTCTTACCTATTCCAACCAAAGTCAAGTAAAAGCCATGAAAATGCTTTATTGAATAGGTGTGTGGGCAACAAACTCATAAGAAGATGACATCTTCTAATTGCCTGAAGCATATATTCTAATAAACTGCCATGGCGCTCAAAGCTCTTCCAGGATAAAGGCCAGCACTATTGTAAAGGCTAAATTATTAATTAATATCGTGCAGCTATCATAACTTGTTGGTTTCTTGCCATGATACAGCACGCTAGTGGAGGGTTTAGATGGAGAGCAGGTTTTATGCATGATGATTACTAAAGACTGTAATAAATCTTCTGCAACCTTCATTTGCACTAGCAGTCATACTGGAAAAGCCATGTCTTAATCACCTTACATAATTTGTTGAGGGTTGAAAATCAGTAGAAATGGATCATGTCTTAGAATGTATTAGCAAAATCTAAGGTGCCTTAATATCCTCCTAACCCTTAAGCAACTTTTTGATTGCAGAATACTAAAGGACTGCTTATTTATTAATCTGCCAAATGCTAGCAGGAAGAAGTGGTATTTCTTCCTGGTGACTTCATGAGCAACATTATTCATACTATGGGACAGTGTGTGCAAATGTCAAGTTTCACCTACCCAACTCACTTAATGGCACCTACATGGAAAATTAATAAACAAAGGACATGTGGATTTCAGAATATGAGGGAACAAAGAAAGGGCAAGGATGATGCAAGTCAGTTCTATTTAAATCCATGTGTCATGACATTAAAAGGAATCATTCTATAAAAAATTCTAAATAAAAGAAACTAGTGAACAGCAAGTGACTTAAGTGCTATATTTTATTCCTAAAGATGTCAAGATGTTTTTATTTTGTTTTAAATTTTTAATAAGTGAGCACTGCTGCTTGTGATTAGTATCAGGGAATCATATCCTCTGCCCTTCCCGCAGCCCTGGAGTGGTGAACTGTGGCCAGTGGGAGCCGCAATCGGCCGAACCTGCGGATGTGGCAGGCAAACAAACCGGCCTGGCCCCCCATGGGTTTTCCCTGATCAAGTGGTGCCCCTAGTTTGAGAACCACCGATCTAGACCATTCCTGACAGGTGTTTGTCTAACCTGCTCATAAAAATCTCCAATGATGAGATTTCACAACCTCCCCAGGGAATTAATTCCAGTGCTTAAGCACCCTGACAGTTGGGAAGTTTTTCCTAATGTCCAACCTAAACCTCCCTTCTTGCAATTTAAACACATTGCTTCTTGTCCTATCCTCAGAGGTTAAGAAGAATAATTCTTCTCCCTTCCCCTTGTAACAACCTTTTATGTACTTGAAAACTGTTATCATGTCTCCCCCCCAATCTTATCTTTTCCAGACTAAAGAAACCCAATTTTTTCAATCTTCCATCATAGGTCAGGTTTCCGAGACCTTAATCATTTTTGTCACTCTTCTCTGGAGTCTCTCCAATTTGTCCACATCTTTCCTGAAATGTGGTGCCCAGAACTGGACACAATACTCCAGTTGAGGTCTAATGAGCACAGAGTAGAGCAGAATAATTACTTTTAGTGTCTTGCTTACAACACTCCTGCTAATACATCTCAAAATGATGTTCACTTTTTTTGTATCGGCAATACACTCTTGACTTATATTTAGCTTGTGGTCCACTATGACCCCCAGATCCCTTTCCACAGAACTCCTTCCTTGGCAGTCATTTCCCATTTTGTATGTAACTAATTGTTCCTTCTGAAATGAAGACCATTGCATTTGTCCTTATTGAATTTCATCCTATTTACTTCAGACCATTTCTCCAGTTTGTCCAGATCATTTTGAATTTTCATCCTATCCTCCAACGCACTTGCAATGCCTCCCAGCTTGGTATTGTCCGCAAACTTTTTAAGTGTACTTTCTATACCATTATCTAAATCATTGATGAAGATATTGAACAGAACCAGACCCAGAACTGATACCTGCGGGACCCCACTTGTTATGTCCTTCCAGCATAACTGTGAACCCCTGATAACTACTGAAAGCTTATGCTCAAATAAATTTGTTAGTTTCTAAGGTGCCACAAGTCCTCCTTTTCTTTTCTCTGGGAATGGTTTTCCAACCAGTTTTGTAACCACCTTATAGTAGCTTCATCTAGATTGCATTTCCCTAGTTTGTTTATGAGACGGCAATGTGAGACACTATCAAAAGCTTTACTAAAGTCAAGATATAACACGTCCACCACTTCCCCCCATCCACAAGGCTTGTTACCCTGTCAAAGAAAGCTATCAGGTTGGTTTGACATGATTTGTTCTTGACAAATCCATGCAGACTGTTACTTATCACCTTATCTTCTAGATGTTTGCAAATTGATTGCTTCATTATTTGCTCCATTATCTTTCCGGGTACAGAAGATACGCTAACTGCTCTGTAATTCCCTGGGTTGTCCTTATTTCCCTTTTTATACATTGGTGCTATATTGGCCTTTTCCCAGTCTTCTCGAATCTCTCCTGTCTTCCATGACTTTTCAAAGATCATTGCTAATGGCTCAGATATCTCCTCAGTCAGATCCTTGAGTATTCTAGCATACATTTCATCAGGCCCTAGTGACTTGAAGACATCTAATTTGTCTAAATAATTTTTAACTTTTTCTTTTCCTATCTTAGCCTCTGAGCCTACCTCATTTTCACATGCATCTGATGAAGTGGGCTTTAGCCCACAAAAACTTATCCTCAAAGAAAGTTGTTAGTCTCTAAGGTGCCACAAGTACTTCTCATTCTTTCTGCTGATAGAGACTAACACGGCTACCACTCTGAAACTCATTTTCACTGACATTCACTATATTAGACGCCCAATCACCACCAATCTTCTTGGTGAAATGGAAACAAAAGTCATTTTCTGTAATATTGTCATCCTGCAGAAGGATCTGCTTGCATAGGCTTTGTTTGGACTCCATCCATGAGAGTATAAGGATCTGCGTGAGAAGATCCCTTTGAAAAGTAAGGTCTTCAACTGCAAACTGCTAAAAGCAGTTGAATTGCATTTTATTGGTCTCTAAAATGTGGTGCACATTTTTCACTGTGTAGAAAATATGTTTTATTGATTAAAACAATATGATATAAAAAGTTAAATTTGACTATTCTATATGGATTTCTCCCTCTCCCCAGATTTGTCGTATTTTAAATGGATATAGAAACCCTCAGCCCTTAAGCCACCCATAGGCAGCTCAGCAGACATAGAGGTGGAAGTAAAGGCTGACACCTTCCCCAATGTTATGTGAATCCTTCCTGGCCAGAAATGGAACCTGAGATACAAAGAAAAATCAAAGTTGATTTAAAGGTGTACAGACCTGAAAATGGTATTCTATATTTTAAGGGAATACATTAAAATTGGCAATTTTCCATTGTTTTGATAATAAGGGAGGCAGAGAGTTTTTTTATAAGCACTGCTTCAAAGAACTTATGTGGACAGAGTAGATGAGTATAAATATTCAGTATAAAACCATCATATTGTCCATAAACTAAATGGTAATATTGACTCTATATTAATTATTTTACTTCCCATCTCCTTTCTATACTTTAACAGCAGTTCTGTTATGAACCTAAATTGTCAACCATAATAATACATAGGCTTTAATGACTGAGAAAGGGAGTCTTAGGCTAGAAGTTCATGAAAGACATCTTGGTCTCACAGAAGGCAATGGAAAAATCCTGACTTCACTGGCGTTAGGATTTCACTCTATAATTCTTTCGAATATGATAAATTTTATCTTAGTCTTTTATAAGCTGGAGGTGAGGAGGAAGTTAAATACTAATATGAATAATAAAAGAAGAAACTCCAGAACATTCAGCAGCAACAGCCATTGGGCCTGATTCTATATAAATCTGCAGTTGCTCCATTGAAGCCAATGGGGTTCGGTGTAAAACAGCTGTGAGAGGAGTGTGATGGAACATCTACTCCACACAAGGCAGAGCAGGTTTAATTAGGTTAATTAACCTGATAGGCTGCATCTAGGGGAGAGCCAGGGATTGAAAGACTGATTGATGATGGAGCCCATCTGAGAAGGAACAAGCGGGGCTGGTATAAACCCAGAAAATAGGCAGTAGAAAAGGGGGTTCAGGGGAAATTGTCTGAAGAGAAGGGAGGTGTGACTGGGGCTATGGAGTTAAGTAGTCTGCAGTTACTCCCTAAGGCCTGGTCTACACTACACGGTTAAGTTGACGTAAGCTGCCTTGCGTCAACCTAGCTGTGGAAGTGTCTTCACTTAAATTTTGGCTCTCACTGACATAAGTGCCTCTCTAAGCTGATTTAGTAACACCATCTCCCTGCATAGGGTAAAGTCACGGTTAATATAATTAGGTGAAGACACTGCATTGCTTATGTCAACCGTAACTGGCTTTCAGGAGTCGCACCACCATGGTCACACTGAGAACACGGTCAATACAAGTGCACCCCCGACATCAGGAGCCAAGTGTGCACACACACCATCAATTTAATAATTGCAGTGGCTGTACGCTGACATAAGATAGGTTGACATAATTTTGTAGTATAGATATGGCCTGAAAGGAGAGAGTTTGGGCTGATAAACTCAGAGAGGAGGAAACCAATAGATGTAGAAAGGAGTCCAGGAAAAAAGCAAAGGGGTCTAGGAGAAGGCAGATCACAGTTATAGATACAGGGTCCCTAGACTGGAACCTAAAGTAAAGGGTGGACCTGGGTTCTCCTACCAGACACTGCGGAAGTGACATGGTCAGGGAAATTAAGGAAAAACTGCCCTTTTGTATGGAGAGACTTTGATAGCCTAGAAGGGCAGGACTATAGTGACCAGGCCAGTGGGCCAAATCATGAAAAGCAAGCCACGAAGAGACAGAACTCTGAGCTGCACAGAGAGAGAAAGAGAAAGGCAGCAGGGTGCACGATTAAGCAATAAAAAGGGGCATTTGATCTGGAAGAAGCTAATCCCCATAGCAGCCAGGAAGAGGCATTCTAGCGGTGAGTGGACTCCGTTACAAGGAGAAACACTATTACTGAACAGTTAGTGTTTCCTCCCACTTTTTTGGGGGAGTGGGTGGGAGAGTAGGTGCATAGGGATATAGTCTAGCTTATCATGTAAAAGACAATGCTGTGAATAACCAGTCCAGTATTTTGTGCACTGTTGCTCAATAGCACTGGATTCCCAGGAGCCTAGACATACGAGAGCTGTGAACTTGAAATTATTGTCAGGGTTTCACTCTTGACAAATATTAATGACCAAGCAGGTTTGTAATAGGCACTCTTCTTTCTTGTCACCTGGCAGGAAATCAGTTAACCCTATGTTTTGTAAGAGACCCAGGCTCATTTTTACAACATTATAGTAATGTTGAAAACATGCTGACATCATTTATAAAATGCTAGAATTAAATTCCTTCTTACTGGACTTGGCCAGGGATTGAACTCTAACCATATTATCAGGAGCATCCTGACATCCAAAAACCCTTATACAAACAATTTCATACATTCCACTCCACATTGCGCAGTATTTACTGTGAGTAAATGTGGTTTGCAGTATATTAATAAAACTGCTGGTGAGGAGAAAATTCAATTCCTGGGTGAGACAAGGTCAAAATCACCACTAAGCATCATATGGGTTACTTAGAACCAAATGATACAGAGTAGGCCAACTCCAGAAATCAGATGTATTACTTCAGGTATTATAGCATGTATTTAAATCACACACAACCTACATGATATATAGTATTATCTCACCTTGTAAATTACATTGAATGCTACGTAACACATACATAGAAAAAGGTCCTAACCATCCTCAGAAAATTAAGCAACTGCTATTTTTTTTAAAAAAATCACTTTAATTTCAGACACTAGATAAAGCATTGTATTTCAGAATCTTATCAAGGGATTAATTCACCATTGTTTTACACCAATTTTATGGCAGTGTCACACCAGCATAATGCTGGCATAATTGAGCATTGAATCAGGGCCAAATTTGGTGAACTGTGGACTATGAGCAATAGTATAAGTACATTAAGGTTTTATGCAATAACTTCTCAAAGGTTCTCCCCGCCCCTTTTTATTTCCATACATGGATTACTTAAGAGATCAAATCCTTCTCTGGATCATGCAATCTTCAAGATTTACAGCAAAAGAAGGGAAAATGTCAAGACTGGTACAACTCTGCATATTTCTGTGTGAGATCTTTTTCTCACAAGTCACTTTTACTCTACCTGCAATGTTCCCTCCCTGGAATTAGCACCATCCCTGCTTTGTGACTTAGAGCAATGGGCAAAGAATGCTCTCTTGAACAGGAGAGTGCAGGTTGCACTGCTACAATTTTCTATTCAGCAAGCTTGTCTAGACTTGGATAGCAAGTGGTGTTCTAAAATTACTTAGCACCTACTGTAGGTAAAGGCAGTGATGTTTGAAAACATGCTTGCTGCTTGTGTAGGACACTAGGATTTTAGACATATTTTCAAATATCGCACTGTTTTTCTCTACATCAGGTCTTAGGTCATGTTTAAAAACCTATTAGTTAACACATGAAAGCTAACATATTTTAATACACAATCTGTTTTCTTAGTCCTGGTGTGCCCTATCATACCATGTTCTCCCAACTTTGCCTCATGCTTATTCTTTGTTTTCTTATATGATCAGTTTAACCAGAGTTAAAAAGACAAACCAGTTGGAACATTTGAAATTGTTTTGGGTTCAGTAAGAAATAAAATAGTATGGGCCAGTGTGACAGTGTATATAAACTGGAATTGAAGATGTTAAAGAGCACCTCTGGGTCCAAGCAACCCTGCCCAGCCACACCTACAGAGCACCAAATAGAAGAGGGAACTTAAAAGGAGGCCAGACAGCTCAGAAAGGGACTGACCAGGCCAGGAGAAGCACCTGCCTGGGGAGCTCCAGAAAAGGGGCATTATGGGGACCTTCATCTAAAATAGAGGAACCTAACTGCTCGGCCTTGACAGATTGAAGGAGCAGTTAGTACCTGTTTGCAACAGATTGTAAAACTTGTGTAACTTTAGCGCCCTCGTGGCCAAGATGGAGTCTGCTCTGCAGGCAGCTCTGGCCAAGAGCCGCTACGCGCAGGAATTCAGCGGGAAAAATTCCTTCCACCCCAGGGGCACCTGTTCCAAACCCCCCAGCGTGAACACACACCCCCACAGGAAAAGTACAATGGATATAACAAAGGGAGATATTTATTTACATAGGGATGAGAGGAGAAAAACAAAAATGGGAAGTATAGGGGGAGCAGTAGAACAGGGTTGCATCCAAACCAAGGCCCCACAGGCCCAGTGGTAGCACAGTCTCCTGCACACAGAGTTCAGGAGTCCTGAGGAAAGTTCCAGTCCAGTGCTGAGTCTTGGGTGCTCCTGGTTGTCTTTGGTGCCAGTGAACTTTCCCCAACAAACCCCTCCGGTGCCCCCTTCTGCTGCTCTCTGCAAAGCCACACAGAGCGACAATCTCCCTACTTAACGAGCTAGCAGCCTACCTCCTTCTTCCCAACGGAGTCACAAGCCCCAGTACTCACAGCCCCATGCAGCTCTGGGTGGCAGCGATACTGGGTCCAGCTCCGGCCTGTCCTTCTCAGGCGTTTCCTCTCTGGCATAGTGCCTCCTTCTGGCTCCTGTCCTGGGGTGTCCCCAGTCGGCTGCCCTGTCCTTCCCAGGCTTCAGGCAGGTTCTCTCTCTCCTTCACTTTGTCCAGGGTCTCCCGGCTGCAGCCCTTCTCTCCTTGGGCTCCAGAGGCACACCCTCATGTTTCCCTCCGTTCTCTCACTGCTCCCCCTCCCCACTAGGAAAAAGATTTAAAAGGGCTCTCTAAACCCCAAGGGGTTACACTTGGATATAGAGGGGGGTGGTAGGAAGTGGATCAGGAGGACAGCCTTAATGTGCTCCTGGGTGCTGGACCTTTGCTAAAATTTACAGGGATCTGGGCCAGAAACCAGTGGCGTGAGAAGGCCTGGGCTCCCCTACCAATCCTTCTCCACATTAAGGAGAGCACAATCCACTACCATTAGGCTACACTTCCAATGAGCACTGACCATCACAGCCAGATCCAGAACTGGTTAAACAATGGGCCTCCATTGCAGTCAGTGGAACAATGCTGAGGATCCAACCCCGTGATGTGTATTTAAAAAACCCAAAACAATATGATACAAAACAGCATCAATGCTTATTCTAGTGAAGTCAATGGGAGTAAGCAGGAGGATAAGGTAACTGACTCTGGCCTTTGATGAATGACAAAATTTGAAAATGTCTAGGTCAAATAAACTAGGAATCGTATATAAGTTAATCAAACTGTGGATTTGGTTCAGTGGTGTCAGATTATGATATCCTCACTCAGATAGATTTCAGAGTAGCAGCCGTGTTAGTCTGTATTCGCAAAAAGAAAAGGAGTACTTAGAATCATAGAATCATAGAATATCAGGGTTGGAAGGGACCCCAGAAGGTCATCTAGTCCAACCCCCTGCTCAAAGCAGGACCAAGTCCCAGTTAAATCATCCTAGCCAGGGCTTTGTCAAGCCTGACCTTAAAAACCTCTAAGGAAGGAGATTCTACCACCTCCCTAGGTAACGCATTCCAGTGTTTCACCACCCTCTTAGTGAAAAAGTTTTTCCTAATATCCAATCTAAACCTCCCCCATTGCAACTTGAGACCATTACTCCTCGTTCTGTCATCTGCTACCATTGAGAACAGTCTAGAGCCATCCTCTTTGAAACCCCCTTTCAGGTAGTTGAAAGCAGCTATCAAATCCCCCCTCATTCTTCTCTTCTGCAGACTAAACAATCCCAGCTCCCTCAGCCTCTCCTCATAAGTCATGTGCTCTAGACCCCTAATCATTTTTGTTGCCCTTCGCTGTACTCTTTCCAATTTATCCACATCCTTCTTGTAGTGTGGGGCCCAAAACTGGACACAGTACTCCAGATGAGGCCTCACCAGTGTCGAATAGAGGGGAACGATCACGTCCCTCGATCTGCTCGCTATGCCCCTACTTATACATCCCAAAATGCCATTGGCCTTCTTGGCAACAAGGGCACACTGCTGACTCATATCCAGCTTCTCGTCCACTGTCACCCCTAGGTCCTTTTCCGCAGAACTGCTGCTGAGCCATTCGGTCCCTAGTCTGTAGCGGTGCATTGGATTCTTCCATCCTAAGTGCAGGACCCTGCACTTATCCTTATTGAACCTCATTAGATTTCTTTTGGCCCAATCTTCCAATTTGTCTAGGTCCTTCTGTATCCTATCCCTCCCCTCCAGCGTATCTACCACTCCTCCCAGTTTAGTATCATCCGCAAATTTGCTGAGAGTGCAATCCACACCATCCTCCAGATCATTTATGAAGATATTGAACAAAACGGGCCCCAGGACCGACCCCTGGGGCACTCCACTTGACACCGGCTGCCAACTAGACAGGGAGCCATTGATCACTACCCGTTGAGCCCGACAATCTAGCCAGCTTTCTACCCACCTTATAGTGCATTCATCCAGCCCATACTTCCTTAACTTGCTGACAAGAATGCTGTGGGAGACCGTGTCAAAAGCTTTGCTAAAGTCAAGAAACAATACATCCACTGCTTTCCCTTCATCCACAGAACCAGTAATCTCATCATAAAAGGCGATTAGATTAGTCAGGCATGACCTTCCCTTGGTGAATCCATGCTGACTGTTCCTGATCACTTTCCTCTCCTCTAAGTGCTTCAGGATTGATTCTTTGAGGACCTGCTCCATGATTTTTCCAGGGACTGAGGTGAGGCTGACCGGCCTGTAGTTCCCAGGATCCTCCTTCTTCCCTTTTTTAAAGATGGGCACTACATTAGCCTTTTTCCAGTCATCCGGGACTTCCCCCGTTCGCCACGAGTTTTCAAAGATAATGGCCAAGGGCTCTGCAATCACAGCCGCCAATTCCCTCAGCACTCTCGGATGCAATTCGTCCGGCCCCATGGACTTGTGCACGTCCAGCTTTTCTAAATAGTCCCTAACCACCTCTATCTCTACAGAGGGCTGGCCATCTCTTCCCCATTTTGTGATGCCCAGCACAGCAGTCTGGGAGCTGACCTTGTTAGTGAAAACAGAGGCAAAAAAAGCATTGAGTACATTAGCTTTTTCCACATCCTCTGTCACTAGCTTGCCTCCCTCATTCAGTAAGGGGCCCACACTTTCCTTGGCTTTCTTCTTGTTGCCAACATACCTGAAGAAACCCTTCTTGTTACTCTTGACATCTCTTGCTAGCTGCAGCTCCAGGTGCGATTTGGCCCTCCTGATATCTTTCCTACATGCCCGAGCAATATTTTTATACTCTTCCCTGGTCATATGTCCAACCTTCCACTTCTTGTAAGCTTCTTTTTTATGTTTAAGATCCGCTAGGATTTCACCATTAAGCCAAGCTGGTCGCCTGCCATATTTACTATTCTTTCGACTCATCGGGATGGTTTGTCCCTGTAACCTCAACAGGGATTCCTTGAAATACAGCCAGCTCTCCTGGACTCCCTTCCCTTTCATGTTAGTCCCCCAGGGGATCCTGGCCATCTGTTCCCTGAGGGAGTCAAAGTCTGCTTTCGTGAAGTCCAGGGTCCGTATCCTGCTGCTTACCTTTCTTCCCTGCGTCAGGATCCTGAACTCAACCAACTCATGGTCACTGCCTCCCAGATTCCCATCCACTTTTGCTTCCCCCACTAATTCTACCCGGTTTGTGAGCAGCAGGTCAAGAAAAGCGCTCCCCCTAGTTGGCTCCCCTAGCACTTGCACCAGGAAATTGTCCCCTACGCTTTCCAAAAACTTCCTGGATTGTCTATGCACCGCTGTATTGCTCTCCCAGCAGATATCAGGAAAATTAAAGTCACCCATGAGAATCAGGGCATGCGATCTAGTAGCTTCCGTGAGTTGCCGGAAGAAAGCCTCATCCACCTCATCCCCCTGGTCCGGTGGTCTATAGCAGACTCCCACCATGACATCACTCTTGTTGCACACACTTCTAAACTTAATCCAGAGACACTCAGGTTTTTCCACAGTTTCGTACCGGAGCTCTGAGCAGTCATACTGCTCCCTTACATACAGTGCTACTCCCCCACCTTTTCTGCCCTGCCTGTCCTTCCTGAACAGTTTATAACCATCCATGACTGTACTCCAGTCATGTGAGTTATCCCACCAAGTCTCTGTTATTCCAATCACGTCATAATTCCTTGACATCACCAGGACCTCCAGTTCATAGAATCATAGAATCATAGAATCATAGAATATCAGGGTTGGAAGGGACCCCAGAAGGTCATCTAGTCCAACCCCCTGCTCAAAGCAGGACCAAGTCCCAGTTAAATCATCCCAGCCAGGGCTTTGTCAAGCCTGACCTTAAAAACCTCTAAGGAAGGAGATTCTACCACCTCCCTAGGTAACGCATTCCAGTGTTTCACCACCCTCTTAGTGAAAAAGTTTTTCCTAATATCCAATCTAAACCTCCCCCATTGCAACTTGAGACCATTACTCCTCGTTCTGTCATCTGCTAGCAACTTGAGACCATTACTCCTCGTTCTGTCATCTGTTTTCTGCTGTTCTCCCTGCTTGTTTCCAAGGCTTTGTGCATTTGTATATAAGCACTTGAGATAACCTGTTGATCGCCCCTCATTCCCAGTATGAGGCAGGAGCCCTCCCCTCACAGACATTCCTGCCTGTGCTTCCTCCCGGTATCCCGCTTTCCCACTTACCTCAGGGTTTTGGTCTCCTTCCCCCGGTGAACCTAGTTTAAAGCCCTCCTCACTAGGTTAGCCAGCCTGCTGGCAAAGATGTTCTTCCCTCTCTTCGTAAGATGGAGCCCGTCTCTGCCCAGCACTCCTCCTTCATGGAACACCATCCCATGGTCAAAGAATCCAAAGCCTTCTCTCCGACACCACCTGCGTAGCCATTCGTTGACCTCCACGATTCGACGGTCCCTACCCAGGCCTTTTCCTTCCACGGGGAGGATGGACGAGAACACCACTTGCGCCTCCAACTCCTTTATCCTTCTTCCCAGAGCCACGTAGTCCGCAGTGATCCGCTCAAGGTCATTCTTGGCAGTATCATTGGTGCCCACGTGGAGAAGCAGGAAGGGGTAGCGATCCGAGGGCTTGATGAGTCTCGGCAGTCTCTCCGTCACATCACGAATCTTAGCCCCTGGCAAGCAGCAGACTTCTCGGTTTTCCCGGTCAGGGCGGCAGATAGATGACTCAGTCCCCCGGAGGAGAGAGTCCCCGACCACCACCACCCGCCTTCTCCTCTTGGGAGTGGTGGTCGTGGAACCCCCAACCTCAGGACATCGCATCTCATGCCTCCCAACCAGCGGAGTCTCCTTCTGCTTTCTCCCCCCAGACATATCATCTGGTCCACTCTCCGCATTGGTACCTGTGGAGAGAACATGAAAGCGGTTAGTTACCTGTGTCTGTGTTACTGGAACCCGGACATTCCGCTTACCTCTTCTGGAGGTCACATGTTGCCAAGCTTCTTCACTGGCCTCTTGGCCCCTCTGTGCAACCTGCTCTATATCTTTAGAGCTTTGTGCCCCTAGAAGGCTATCCTGAGTTTGGTCCAGAAAATCCTCAGTCTCTCGTATACAACGCAGGGTCGTTACCTGTTGCTCCAGACCTTCAATCTTCTCTTCCAATATGGAGACCAGCTTGCACTTTGTACAGACAAAGTCGCTTCTGTCCTGTGGAAGAAAGACAAACATGGCACATCCAGTGCAGGTCACAACAGCTGAACCCCCCCCTTCCATATCACCTACCTACTATGAGCTTCCTCAGAGACGTTGGCAAGATGTAAGCCTCACTGGGCTCACTCCAGGCGAACTCCCAGGCAAACTCCTGCTGTGAGCTGCTCTGCTGTCCCCGCTGCTCAGCTGGTTCGCGAGGCTCTGGCTATTTTTAAACAGCCAGGCTTCCCTGACGCAAACACACAGACACCCTAATGCCCGCCCCCTGCAGGCTAGCAGCCAATCAGACACTCACTCAGGCTCTCTCCCTGCCCTCCCAGCAAACACACACTCGGATACTTCCTCAGCAAGCAAACACACACACTCGGATACTTACCAGTCCCAGGCAAACTCCTGCTGTGAGCTGCTCTGCTGTCCCCGCTGCTCCGCTGGTTCGCTGCCGCTCAGCAGGCACCTTAGAGACTAACAAACTAACTAACTTGTGGCACCTTAGAGACTAACAAATTTATTAGAGCATAAGCTTTCGTGAGCTACAGCTCACTTCATCGGATGCATTTGGTGGAAAAAACAGAGGAGAGATTTATATACACACACAGAGAACATGAAACAATGGGTTTATCATACACACTGTAAGGAGAGTGATCACTTAAGATAAGCCATCACCAGCAGCAAGGGGGGGAAAGGAGGAAAATCTTTCATGGTGACAAGCAAGGTTAGCTAATTCCAGCAGTTAACAAGAATATCAGAGGAACAGTGGGGGGTAGGGTGGAGGGGGAGAAATACCATGGGGAAATAGTTTTACTTTGTGTAATGACTCATCCATTCCCAGTCTCTATTCAAGCCTAAGTTAATGTTGGTGTAGAGGGCTTCTACATCCATAGTGGCTAGGATGGTGTTTTTAGGAAGATCACCAATGGACTGTAGTTTCCTCAGGAAGTCAGTGGTGTCTCGAAGATAGCTGGGAGTGCTGTAACCAACGTTCCACACAAAGATGGACTACAAGCCATCAGGAACAGTATCCCCGATACTGTCACGGCTAACATGGTGGCTGAACTTTGTGACTTTGTCCTCACCCATAACTATTTCACATTTGGTGACAATGTATACCTTCAAATCAGCGGCACTGCGATGGGTACCCGCATGGCCCCACAGTATGCCAACATTTTTATGGCTGACTTAGAACAACGCTTCCTCAGCTCTTGTCCCCTAATGCCCCTACTCCACTGGCACGACATTGATGACATCTTCATCATCTGGACCCATGGAAAAGAAGCTCTTGACGAATTCCACCAGGATTTCAACAATTTCCATCCCACCATCAACCTCAGCCTGGACCAGTCCACACAAGAGATTCACTTCCTGGACACTACGGTGCTAATAAGCGATGGTCACATAAACACTACCCAATATCGGAAACCTACTGACCGCTATTCCTACCTACATGCCTCTAGCTTTCATCCAGATCATACCACTCGATCCATTGTCTACAGCCAAGCTCTACGATATAACCGCATTTGCTCCAACCCCTCAGACAGAGACAAACACCTACAAGATCTCTATCATGCATTCCTACAACTACAATACCCACCTGCTGAAGTGAAGAAACAGATTGACAGAGCCAGAAGAGTACCCAGAAGCCATCTACTACAGGACAGGCCCAACAAAGAAAATAACAGAACGCCACTAGCCATCACCTTCACCCCAACTAAAACCTCTCCAACGCATCATCAGGGATCTACAACCTATCCTGAAGGACGACCCACCACTCTCACAGATCTTGGGAGACAGGCCAGTCCTTGCTTACAGACAGCCCCCCAACCTGAAGCAAATACTCACCAGCAACCACACACCACACAACAGAACCACTAACCCAGGAACCTATCCTTGCAACAAAGCCCGTTGCCAGCTCTGTCCACATATCTATTCAGGGGATACCATCATAGGGCCTAATCAGATCAGCCACACTATCAGAGGCTCGTTCACCTGCGCATCTACCAATGTGATATATGCCATCATGTGCCAGCAATGCCCCTCTGCCATGTACATTGGCCAAACTGGACAATCTCTACGTAAAAGAATGAATGGACACAAATCAGACGTCAAGAATTATAACATTCAAAAACCAGTTGGAGAACACTTCAATCTCTCTGGTCACTCGATTACAGACCTAAGAGTGGCTATCCATCAACAAAAAAGCTTCAAAAACAGACTCCAACGAGAGATTGCTGAATTGGAATTAATTTGCAAACTGGATACAATTAACTTAGGCTTGAATAGAGACTGGGAATGGATGAGTCATTACACAAAGTAAAACTATTTCCCCATGGTATTTCTCCCCCCCACCCCACCCCCCACTGTTCCTCTGATATTCTTGTTAACTGCTGGAATTAGCCTACCTTGCTTGTCACCATGAAAGGTTTTCCTCCTTTCCCCCCCCTGCTGCTGGTGATGGCTTATCTTAAGTGATCACTCTCCTTACAGTGTGTATGATAAACCCATTGTTTCATGTTCTCTGTGTGTGTATATAAATCTCTCCTCTGTTTTTTCCACCAAATGCATCCGATGAAGTGAGCTGTAGCTCACGAAAGCTTATGCTCTATTAAATTTTTAGTCTCTAAAGTGCCACAAGTACTCCTTTTCTTTTCACTCAGATAGAGTAATACCTTACTATGAGAGTTGTCTCATTTAAGTCAGTACGACTACTTGTGAAGAAACATGCTACACTACCTGAGTAAGGGTAACAGACTCTTACCTTTTGTTAGCACTCTAAGTGGGGAGGCCAAGAAAGGAGTAGGCATAGGAAATGAACAATTCTCTCACCTGCAAAGGTGACAGTGCTGACTGAGGTGTGGCATCCAGGAGGATTTGCCACAACCAGCTTGTGTTATGCTAGCTTCTTCTGAGAAAGAAAAAGAGAGAGAATCATATTCACAGAGATGAAACTAAAGTTACTGATGGATCAAATATTTCAAGAAAAAAAGGCAGGAGAACACGAATATCTAACAAATTTATTCATGAATAGTTTGTCTTCAGAGTAAATTGAATTTACAAATAATTTGCAAAAAGAAATGACCAACTAATGCAAGACATAGTTCCCTATCACTGTTCGTAATTTCATTTTATATTCAATACAAACATTGTAAACTGGAGATTTAGAAAGCGGGTGGCACCAGTATTCAAGCTAAGACAAAGATCTTTATCCCACACATAACTGCATCTTTTATATTTCTTCCAGACGGAGTATCTATTACAGCATTTGCCATCTTTGAACAAAATGGGTTTGCAATGTGCCATTCACAATCCTTCAGTAAAGAAATGCAAAGGGAGAAAGTGAAGCAAGTGTGGAAAACTCCAGTTATAGGAAAAAGAATGTTACTTTAGAGCAAACAAAAGAAATCACTCCAGGGAAAGATTTCTAAATCAAGCCAGCTTTGAAAATGAAGACTATTTATTTAAATGTTCTCCTCAAGCAAACTGAAATTATTTTAACTTTTAAAGGTAAAAAATTATCTTTTATAATGTAAATAGACAAAGTATCAGGGCCTGATTTTCCACTCCCCTGCATCTTTTGTATGGATAACATTTTCGAAAGATGTAAGTGACTTCAGAGCCCAAGACCATTTTCATATGTGACCTGGGGCCAGTTTTTTAAAAATGTTTACATGTACACAGGTATTAGATTAAATTTTTAAAAGCATCTAAGCACCTTACTCCCATTGATTTCATGATTGATTTACGTACAGATAAATATGTATTGCTGAATTCATGGCCTAAAACCAATATGAAGTGGGTGTAAATGGTATGTGGTAGCATTTTGCCCTGTCTTCAGACAGGTGTGAATGACTACAGAAGGAGCAAAACAGGTACTCACTATTTTTAAAATTTCCTTTTTTTGTCTATCAAATGCATTTTTTCACCATATTTTTCAACATTTTTGGATGTTACTTTGTTACCATTAAGTAACCCAGGAGTGATTCTAGACAGTAAGCATCTCAAATTTTTACGATCCTGTAGTTTTCTACACATGTAAGTTGGCTTGTCTAGTAATAATAGTGCTCAGTGAGGCTTCCTTTCATAGAGGCAGATCTCGCACAATTCATGGGGCATAGAACCCAGCCTTTCTTTTTCCAAAGAGTCTCAGAGACATTTGAAGCCTTTAGGGAAAAAAAGGTTTTTTATAAGCAGAGAAATGTATATTATAATGCTACTGTATAAATCTATGGCATACCCACACCTTGAATACTGGGTCCAGCATTAGTCATCTCAAAAAAAATATAGTGGGACTGGAAAATGTTCAGAGAAGGGCAACAAAGATGATCAAGGGTATGGAACAGCTTCCATACACGGAGCAACTAAAAAATCAGGACTGCTCAGCTTAGAAAAGAGATGATTAAAGGGGGATATGATAGAGATCTATAAAATCAGGAACGGAGTGGGAAAAATGAATAGAGAAGTGTTATCTACCCTTTCACACAATACAAAAACCAGGGGTCAGCCAATGAAATTAATAGGCAGCAGGTTTAATAAAATAAGATGAAGTACTTTTTCACACAATGTGCAACTAACCTGTGGAACTCATTGCCATGGGATGTTGCGATGGCCAAAAAAGAAGTAGATAAGTTCATGGAGGCTAGGCCCATCAATGGCTATTAGTCAAGTTGGTTAGGGATGCAATCCCATGCTCAGGGCAACCCTAATTCTCTGACTATTACAAGCCAGATGTGGAAGACAGGGATGGATCACTGCATAATTTTGTCCTGTTCTGTACCCTCCCACTAAAGCTCTGGTATGGGCCACTATTGGAAACAGGTTACTGGACAAGACAGATCATGTTCTGACCCATATGGCTGTTCTTATGCATGATGTGAGTTGTTGTCAGAGGATATGAATGACTTTTGGTTAACCAGGAATTTCAGCTACTTAGAGGGGTGGATTAAAAAATGTTTTTTATTTTTATTATTATTTGTATTATCGTGCTATATAAAATCCTCCTTGTAGGAAACATCTATGAACTCACCCGTGAGTTTTTTATAAAAATAGTGTCAAATTCTGCAGTAATGCACGGTATCTGCAGGTTTTCCAGTTGGCCTCAATTAATTGGTTTCTTCTTTCAGTCAAGCAGATAGGAGCTCTCACCTGATGACAACTGAAGAACATGCCCTCGCAATCATCTCTTCTTCTTCAAGTGCTTGCTCATGTGTACTCCACAATAGCTGTGTGTGCTTGCCATGTGCACCAGTGCCGGGAGATTTTCCCTTAGCAGTTCCCGTAGGGGGGAGCGCTGCTGCGACGCCTGGAGTGGCGCCTCTATTGCGCATTATAAGGGGAGCCACGTGTTCCCCCCACTCTCAGTTCCTTCCTGCTGCCAGTGAGGGTGTGTCAGAACTACTTGCTCCAGCTTCGCTTCACTGCAGCTCATCCCAGAACTTGTCATTCTTTGTTAGTGGTACCTGTGTTAGTCAGTTCTACAAGTTTCAGTTCAGTTAGTTAGCATTCGGGCTGGGGCTTGCCCCATGCCCCAGGGTTTAAACGATGTGATGCTTGCAGGCGT